>NW_026521194.1:15892500-18425571 GCF_021234435.1 Artibeus jamaicensis | reverse complement strand
TGTTCTTGATTCAGAGCAAGAGCACTGTAGATGTTCTCCATGGGTTCTTTTTGTGAAATGAGAGCGAGAGCACTGCAACTGGCTTTCAGCCTCAGTTTAACCAATTCTTAGGGAATGCCTACATCATGAGCTTGAAGTCTACTAGGAATGATAGGAGAATCAGAGATATGCACACCATACACACACATGCACAGAACTGAGTGCATGGTAATGATAACTGAAGGATTAGGAGACATTGGAAACTATATACAAAGAAGAAGTCATCCCCCTTCTTCAAATTACTCTATGCACATATGTGTATAAGAGATTTGTCCAGCCAAGTAATATGAAAAATAGAGACATTTATTGAAAAAGTCACAAGAAACATTGTACATAGGACAATGACACCTCAGTTCCCTTCAAAGTAGGCACCTTGGGACCTCACACAGTTCTCCCAATTACTATCAGCTGCCTCATTGTATTTTCCTGAGTCTCATCAATAAACTGAATCTCTTCCCTTTCAAAGGTGATTTGGGAAAATCTAGTTCTGGGAAAAGCCAGAAGTTGCAGGGTGCCAAATCTTGGCTGTAGTGGAGTGGAGTCACCTGGGTGATTTGAGGTTTTGCCAAAAAACTCTGCACTAGATGTGATGCATGAACGGGCACATTGTTGTGATGAAGCCACCAATCACCAGTGCCCATAGCTGTGGCCTTCTGGGTCTTCCAAATACTTTCCAAGGAACAATTTTCAAACTTAACATGAAATCTGATGCAGATTCGTTGCTCTACTTACTCAGATGTTTTGAAGGTGACAGCCACACAGTACACATGCTCACTCCATGGCATCTACCACCCCCCATTGACTAGCATAATGAAGTCATCATTGTTCATGTATACTCATTCCAGTCCACTCTCCTTGGCTGCCATGTTACATCAATGTCACATGAACCACTTTCATTATATTAACAATGGCTGGAGTTTTTCCAGACTGTCTACATATACATGTGTGATAGTTGCATATTCCCCTAGAATGAAGTGAAAATAAGCATCATGGTAAAAATCATGATGATGGTAAGAGTGAAAAGGAGGATGATAGCAACTGATGTCTACTGACTGCTTGTTATGTGCTAGACACTGGTCTAGGTGTTAACTCACGTGTTGGCTTGTCTAACCCTGACTGTCAGTACACCGCCCAGGCACTATCATTTCTCTACTTTACAGTTAAATGAAAGTAACTTCTTGAGTATGTTACCAAATTTTAATTCAGTGATTCCCATATGCAACAAGACAAACCATACTTCCTGTTAAACTCATCCTAAAGCCACGGTCTTCTGGATCGATCGGAATAAATGCAGAAGTCTACCACAGCCTTGGTTCCATTCCCTTTTCCTGTCCTGGGTTCCCATCCTCTTCCAGTTCGAGTTTCCCCTCTTCCAACTCTGTCTACGTACCTTGTACCTGTCACTTCCTAAACTAGCCTCAACATACTCTTCATAAACCATAACACAAAAGGTTAAGGACAGATTTTCAGCATTCTCCTTTATTTAGCTACTTTATTCATAATTATTATGAAGAATCATGTTAACCAAGGACAACCCTAAAACACTAAGAGACATTTTCGGATGTCCTTTCTTTGAAATCTGATTTTGCACTTATTCAGGAAAGTGCTTAAGGGTTAAAAGTTCCAACTGAATCACAATGGAAAATAGGTCTTTATAGACCTGCACTTTCCAATATGGCAGCTCCAAACACATGGTGTTATTAATCACTTAAAATGTGACTAGCCTGAATTAGAATGTGTTTTAATTGTAAAATACACACCCAGCTTCAAAGATTTAGTACAACCACCTCCCAAAATATAAAATATCTCATTAGCTATTTTTATATCAATAACATGTTGAACTAGTATTTTAGATAGATTAAGTAATATAAATTATTAAATTCAGTTTCACCTATCCATTTCACTTTTTAATGTGGCTATTGGAATAATTAAATTATGTGGGCAGTTTGCATTATTTTCTAAAACAAAGAGGCTCCACACCACCCTGGTTATGGACTGAAGGGCACGTGTTCAACCTGAGCCTTCTTTTTTTGGAAAATGCTCCCTCTTTTATTTTGCCCCTTAAATTGTGCATAATACCATGCACACCTGGATTTCTGGATAATTGTACCCACAAGTGGCTACATGCAGACACAATTAGGTGCTTGCAAGTTGTTTGAAGGCACAGGTGTCTAATTGCGCCCACAAATGGCCATTTGGCAGGCACCATTCATTGTGCACACAGCTGATTATGGGCAGAAAATGGCAACAACCAAAAAGGAGGCCTGGAGAACACAGGCATGAGCACAGATCCCACATAACCCCATCGCTTTGGTGCAATCACTCCTTTCTGGCTCAGTCTTTTTTGTGGAATGCCCACTCAGGTGTTTATGGTGAGAGGCGTAGTTGGAATGCAGAGACTGGGAGATGAAAATGTGTGTGCCCCATTGCACAAAGTAAGTGCTGTCTTGAGCTTTTAAGTAAATTGGGGCTAACAAAACCCACATTGTCAACCTGAGTAGCCTTAAAGTGGATTCTGCTCTGCCGGGACCGACTGTTTATAATGGCTAAAAATGATGGAGTGTGTGCGAGTCCCCAGGGACCCTTTGGTAAATAGTAGTGTTTAAAGGGTTAATCCAATCTAATGAATCATTTAGTGGGGTTGCCAAGACCAGAGTGGTAGCCTCAGGAAGACTCCACGGGCATTTACTGAAATGTGGAGCAGTTAAGGAGGAGGGGCCAGCCTGCAAGCCCGGAGCTGTTGTGCAGGTCAGCATCTCCAGGCGGGGAGTAATTGATATCCCTAGCTCTTGTAGCAGCTGAAACAACAAAGCTGGACATGGAAACACGTTCACTTACACAGATGTCAACGTCCAAAAGAAATGTGGGGAGACACTTAAGCCCTGCCTCTTCAACCTTTAGGGCAAGTAGGAGGAATGAGAAGTCTGTGGGCTTTCTCCCCTGATATTTCAGGAAGGGCTTTGTGGATTGCAGTAGCTTTGTGGTCTCTGGCAGAAAGCAAGCCTAATCAGCACTGTTGATCATAAGTATCAACCCTGGGGCCACAGTGAATTGGTGCTCAAGGAAATCCACACCTTTTCTTCATCAGAAAGGCCTTTGTGCGTGTAAAACAGAGGCACTGGGCATTGCTTTCTGAACTCTAGGAAGACCAAGGACTCCTTGAAGAAGGTGGAGAAATTCAAACCATGTAAGCTCAACTCGGTTTTTCCAGGGCAGAAAAATGATTTTCTCCTAATGAGTGATTGCTTCAGTAGTGTGTATTTATTTGCAATATAAGTAAGTTCATGATTTAGCCACCTTGACAAATTCTGCATCTTGGATCTGCAGATCCCTTTGTGTCTGCTCTTTATTTATGACAATAGCTGCCTATTCTTGAATGGCAATGCTGTTGTAATAAATCTCCATAAAAAGCCAATTCTCAGTTCAAGTTACTGCAGGCTGAATACAAGGAAGACAGTTTAAAAACACACATTGATTGTCCTCTTTTCTCAACTCCAGGACTCCAGTTCAGAGCTGCTTTCATTTTGACTGGACTGTAGCTCGGCCTAATCTCAACTTAGTATAATTCTTTTCTGTAGAAGGCTATTATTCCATTATGATTTCCTCTCTTGTTGCCTAATATCCAAGGAGGGTTGATGGGAGATTACTGAATAATTTTCTTCACCTGTGATATTTCATACCATAATGACTTTCTTTCTTCCTTTTTAAAGGCACAGTGGAAAATATTCTGTTTCCCATTATTAACCTTTATACATAGACTTGAGATATACATAAAAAGATATAATTTCTTCAGGAGTTTGGTGTAAGGATAAAAAGTGATTTGGATTTTACAGTTTTATACCTTTTAAGTCAAAATTGCCCTCTACTTGACTCATTTCCCATTTATTTGCTGCCCAGTGACTGGTGACCAGAGTGCAGCAGCATACGGCATGAGTTTCCTACCACTCCGCAGAGAGGTTTGCAAGCTTTCAGTCTGGTCCAAGTGTCCCTTACTTTACTATTCTTTTTCAAATGTTTTTCACAAGTTGTAACCTTTGACACCAAGTACATGGTGGATATTTCCAGTTTCCTGTCCTGCGTATTAGGAGCTTAGAAGTTACCACTGGATCTCAACAAGTAAAAACCTAAACAGACTAAAAGTCAACAACTTTTCTTGGATCTGTAAGAAAGGCCAGGGCACGGAGCAAACTGCTGCCCCTAAGGTTGGAGAGACAGTCGTGGCTTACTAGGGCAGAGACTCAAGCAGAGCCACTGCAGGAACCAGCGCCAGGGCAGGGAAACCGAGGGGTCACTGGTAGCTCAGTGGGGACAACTCTGAGAGTTAAAAAGTCTAGGGAGACCCAGGCATGGGGGTCCCCCACAATCCTGTGAGATTTACCTCTAAGAGCTCAACCAGATTCTCCTAGTAAACATTGGAAAAAACACCCTCATGCTTCCAGCAGGGGGACCATTTTGAAATATGACAGAGTGCACTGTTCTTAACAGGCCTGCCCTCAGGGGAACATAGTTAACAGAGCCCAACCTGCCGGGGTTGCTGTCAGGCCTAAATGACCTACCAGAAAGGCAATACTCAACTCTAGCTGGTGCTAGCCTTCCACATAGGAGATGGGAATTATCCAGCCCGCTCTGCCATCCTGTGCCACCTAAGTGGGGAGAAAAAAACAGAAGCACTTGCTTCTTGTTTTTGCTTCTGAACTGCTAAGCTCACAGTTCAGAGACACAAGCTCACTGAAAAACTGAGATCTAATCATAGGACTAGGGATTGCTTCTCCTTCCCTCTGCCATCTTTCCCCCACATTACTAAAGGCCTATTATTTATAGCAGTTCTTTCTACCCAGTACATTATGTCCAGCTATCAAAAAAAAGCATAATAAAAGGCAAAAAAAATTAAAAAGGAAAGATAACAAACATCAGAAACAGAGGCAGGGATGTTAGCATTGTCGGACCAGGAATTTAAAACAACTATGCTTATGTGCTAAGGCCTTCAGTGGGTAAAGTAGAGAGCAGGCAAGAACAGATGGGCAGTGGAGGCAGAGAGATGGAAATCCTGAGAAAGAACCAAATGCATGGTGGCAGTTGTAGGCCCTTTGTCTGTTTCAAATTTCTTTTTTTTTAAAATAAATTTATTTATTTTTTTGAATTGATTATGCTGTTACAGTTGTTCTATTCCCCCCTTCATTCCCCTCCACCCTGCCCCCCCAACCCCACCATTACCCCCCCTTAGTTTATGTCCATGTGTCTCAAGTCCCTTAGGTTCTATATTTCCCACACCATTCCCGCCCCCCCCAACTATTTTCTATCTACTGTCCATGCTACTTATTTTCTGTACCTTCTCCCCCCGTCTCCTCCTCCCACTCCCCTGTTGCTAACCCTCCTTGAGATCTTCATTTCTATGTTTCCACTCCTGATCTAGCTGTCCTTTTAGTTTGCTTTCGTTTTAGGTGTGGTTGTTAATAACTGTGAGTTTGTTGTCCTTTCACTGTTCATGTTTCTTTAACTTCTTTTTCTTAGATAAGTCCCTTTAACATTTCATATAATAAGGGCTTGGTGATGATGAACTCCTTGAATTTGGTCTTATCTGAGAAGCACCTTATCTGTCCTTCCGTTCTAAATGAAAGTTTTGCTGGGTAGAGCAATCTTGGTTGTAGGTCTTTAGATTTCATGACTTGGAATATTTCTTTCCAGCCCCTTCTTGCCTGTAAGGTCTCTTTTGAGAAATCTGCTGACAGCCTGATGGGGACTCCTTTGTAGGTGATTGTCCCCTTACCTCTTGCGGCTTCCAGGATTCTTTCCTTCATTTTAATTTTGGCTAATGTAATTATGATGTGCCTTGGTGTGTTTCTTCTTGAGTCCAACTTTTTTGGTACTCTCTGGGCTTCTTGGATTTCTTGGAAGTCTATTTCCTTTGCCAGATTGGGGAAATTTTCTTTTATTATTTGTTCAAATAGTTTTTCCACTGGTGGTTGTGTCTTTCCCCCTTCTGGTACCCCTATAATTCGGATATTGGAGCGTTTATAGATGTCCTGGAGGTTCCTAAGCTTCTCCTCATTTTTCTGAATTCTTATTTCTTCATTCCTGTTTCAAATTTCTGACAACAATCTGCATTGTAGACTTCTGAAGCCTTTCTTCCACGAAGCCAAGAGCAGTGAGCTATACCCACACATCTATAGTATTTCCATCCTATGGTCTCAAGAAGAAAATCCCACATTCACATCCATGGTTGACCAGAAGACTCACATTAATACCTTGCGTAGTCAAGTCTAAGTTGCTGATGTTGAAATCAGAGGTCTCAAAGAGTCAGTGGTGGTATTTGAACAAGCCATTGCAACATGACAAGTCAAAGAAGTCACTGGTTTATTCTTTCAAATTTATTTTTATTTATTTATAAACCACAGTTATACTCAGGTTGTAGATTTTGTTTTACTTAATGTTTTTAAGAAGAAGGTACTTAACTGAAAAGAATTCACAATTAGCACTAGAATAGATCAGATTTAGATTTGGTGGTTGACTGTTATGCTGTCTATATTTAGTCCAATGTCTGATTGTAATAGCATGGCCATCAGAAATAATTTGTCCTGTTCACCACATTTCTGACATGTAAGAAATTCTTTAATGATTAGAAGCTTCTGGAACTTCCCTGTATTGGCATTGACTTTAACTTCTCTCTGTCAATTTCTCTTTTTCTACTGTACAGTCAAGTGCCCCTTAATGACAGGGAGCCATTCTAGGCAATTACAAATTGTGTCATTGTGCAAACATCATTCAGTGCCCTTATGCAAACCTAGATGGTGGAGCCTGTTAGACACCTAGACTCTATGATGTCATCTAGCTCCTAGGATACAAGCCTGTACAGCACATTACTGTACAAAACAACACAAGATTTGATCAAGCACCAGAAAAAATTACGCAATCAAGAGATGCAGTAAACAGATGTATGAGGCTGCTGCCAGTTTAGTACAGCATATTACTTTATAGCAAGCTTTTTTTATAAGTAGAAAGAACATACTCTGAAATTTAAGCTAAAAGAATAGTAATGCAAATGCATAAACCCGTAACATAGTCATTTATTATCATGATCAAGTACTATATACTGTATATAACTGCATGTGTTATACTTTTATAACACTGGCAGGTGGTACAGTAGATTTGTTTACAGCAGCACTACCACAAACACATCAGCAATGCACTGTGACATTGCAGTGGCTACAGTGTCGCTAAGCAATAGGAATTCTTCAGCTCCATTATAATCTTACAGGGCCATTGTCATATGTGTGATGTGTTGTTGTCTGGATGGCACATGACCATAGATAGAGCTCCTGAGGGAGAGTTCTGGGTTTCAGGGGAGCACTTAGGTACTGGGCCATTTGTGTTAGTTTCTTGTTTTTCGTTGATTTGGATTGTTAGAATCTTTCTCTACCATGAACACTAGCCATGATGAATGGGGAAAAATAAATAGAATTGCTAGTCCTCATCAAATGGAAAATATTTACTGTGCTACTTTACTTCCCCCTTTTTTTCTGTTCCCTCTCTTTCCCCAGTTTCCCACGTATAACCATGCTTTGCAAAGAGTAAGAGACCCAACAGAAGTGAGATGAGAACAAGAGTGGACTTAAGAGATACAAAGCAAATGCCATAGGCTCTTCAAAGGCAGAACCTTGCCTGTCACCACTGTGTCCCCAGCCTTACATAGTACCTAGCACATAGTAGGCATTCAACTAAATGTTAAAGCAAAGACACAGGAAAAACAGGCCCTGGCAGGGTAGCTCCGTTGGTTAGAGCATCATCCTAATACACCAAGGTGACAGGTTTGATCCCTGATCAAGAATTAACCAATGAATGCATAAATAAGTGGAACAACAAATCTCTCTCTCTCCCTCTTCCCCCATCTTTTCCTCTCTTTTTCAAATCAATAATTTAAAAAATTCAAAAACACAGAAAAGAATATGCAACTGGGGGCAGGAGGATCTCCAGACATTTTACAGTGCACGTGTCACGAGGGACAGTTTTCAATCATATTGAATTTAAGTGGAAATTCTGCTTGTATTAAATTTTTTGGCTTTCTAATTGAGTCATGAGAATTCCTTCATTGAAAGCAAATTCTTTTTTGGTTCTATTCTTTTTAAGTTGTATTTATGTCATTTAAAAAAAAGATTTCTGCAAACAGAAATGCATAAAACATTTCTCAATGCATAATCACCGAGATGACTTGGCATGTTTTCCCAAGTTTCAATTTTGAATAGTTTGTGTGTGGATCCCAGAAAATTATTTCTAAAACTCAAATTTTTCATTTTTGTTATCCATCCAGACTCTAATTTTTTAATGTATTCAACAATTTTTATCAAACACAAGTGATTGGAGTTTTTCCAGACAAGTAATGCATTTTAAGTGGGATTTTCCTTGTGTCTTTTGTGGGGCTGTGCGATGCTCTAAGAGTTGGTAAAGGAAAAGGGAAGCTGAACAAAGTGAAAAGAGGAGTCACCCATAACCTTGATCCTGCTGGTGGCTCAGCTGTAGACTTTTGTAAAAGCTCATGGAACTAAATACTTCAAACAGACACATTTCTTACACATAAATTATCCCTTAGTCAATTTTAAAGAAGAAGAAAAGAGAGGCCCATTTCTACCTGGGCTTTACTTCCAGGTCATGTCATGGTGGAGCTTGAGCACTTGAGAAATCTTCAATTGTTCCATCCCTTCCTGGTGCCTGGCAAACTTCACCTCCCTGAGACCCCTGGGATGCCCCGGCCCATATTTACCACACTTTCAGAAGCACAGGAGAGAACCCAAGTAAGTCTGGCTGCCTCATGCTGCTCCTGAAAAACAAGTTTCCATGTTCTTAGGCAGTGGAAAAGTCTGTTTGCCATTCAAATAAACATCACAAGCCTTATTATTCTTTTTATGAAATCACTATGCCATAGAATGAGCTGATAGTCTCATAAAAGCAAGGCCCTCCAACTCTCCCTTGTCAAAGCGACTCCAGCTCCAGCCCCATCCCCAGTGGTGTGTGTGAATAGAGACGCAGGCAGAGATGAGGAACCAACGAGACTGCATGTGTGTGTGGTAGATGGGAGAGGAGCAGGTGGAAGGAGATGAGAAGTCATCTTCTCTGTGGTATCTGCTTTCACATTTATTCCCTTGGGTCTAAGCAGGCAGGAATTCTCCTGGCATGTGTTATATTTATGCAACTCATTACTAATTATTTGCAAACCTTGAATGTTGTCACCTATTGGATAATTGCTAGAGGATGAGGGTTTGGAATTATTCAGTTTCTTGGAAATATATGACCATAATTGCATGTGTAGTTTTGAAAATTAGTTATGGGCACAGGCAGCTAAGCCTAAAGGAATTTTGTCAAGGACTGAACCTTCATCACGCACCCCTACTCCATGCCTCTTTATCACAGTTTAAAGAGGGAATTATTCTAGGGCTTTGCTTTTCACTTTGTCCCCCTGGAGATGCTGGAAACTGCCAAGCTGAGGCAACATAGCAATGGCGGAGCTTTTCTCCCCCCAGGTGGTTTCCGAAGTGAATGGCCAACTGCCGCTCCTGAGAGCGTCATCCTATAGAACTTGTGTTTATACCATCGGTACACTCCTCCACACACAAAGAGTAGGTAAGCATAATTGTTCTCCATGTATATTATGCAGATACTTCACTACATCCCCTATAGAACAAAAACCTCCTGGCAGAGATACCTGAAAAATAAAGTAGACTTATCTTCAGGAACTCGGAGAATGCTAGCTGGCTTCCCTCTTCCCATCTCTTAATTCTGCATACTTCTCTCTGGGCTTTGTTCTCAGCCAGACTCTTCCACCTGAGGCTGAGATGGGTGCCTTCAGCACCAGGCTTATCTCCTATCTTTTTGGCCTGTCAGGTCAACGTGTCCAACAGAAGTCCTCGAATTGCCTCAGGTTGCTGTGATTGGCTTATGTACTGAACCATAAACAACCACTGTGCTCAAGGTAGGGATGCTCTGATGGCCAGGCTGGGTCACATGCCACCTCTAGAGCCATGGGTGGAGTCACTCCCCCAGAACGGCAAGAACTGAGAGTGGGCATGGGATGATTCCACAGAGAATAGAACAGGAAACCACCAGGATAAGATAATACCTACCAGCAGGATAAGAAGGGACAGGTGCTGGGCAGAAAAAAAGCAATGTTCCCTTGTCCCAACTCTGATGACAAGGCAGGAAGAAAGAAAAAAAAGTGAAGCTCTTGCCGCACACATAAAAAGCAGAATGAGTGCCAGACCCCTTAAAAAATGATCCATCGGACGAACGCACGGAAACCGTTTTCTGTTCCTGGGAATGATCGTCCTCTGACCCGCAGGCTCCAGGAATGCTTCCTCAAGTGAATACAGCCCAGTGCTTGATTCGCCCAGAGAGTTGGATATAAAAGAAAAAGACTAGAGATGGGGATATAATGTCTTTTTTGAGATCATGCTTCATGGTCTTTTGGCCGCCTCCCAACAACATCCTTTGCATTTGGATGCATGCGTCTGCAGCCCCGTCTAGCTATGCATGCGGTTGTGCTTGCCCTCCTCTGAGAATGAGAACAACCCTCCAGCAATTCCCCAGGAGGCGGCATCAGTGTGGACACACTAATAAATAGCAACTGGTCAAAAAGGGTGTAACTGAGACTGCACAAAGGAGAGAGTGTGCATTTCAGTGTATTTTGTACATGTTTTTTTTTTTAAGCATAGTCTATAAATGTTGGGAAAGCAGTGATAACTTGTCTCATTTCCATGTGGAAGAAGAAGATTTTTAGAGAAGAAAAAGGCCTCTGGACTTACTTGAATATTCGTAAGACTGAGAAAAGCATGTAAGACATTATGGAATCAGGAATAAGCAAAAAAAAAAGGGTTGGGGCAGGAAGAAAAATAATAACAATACCAATGGCTGGTCTTTATCAATCACTCACCATCCCCAGGCACTAGCCGAAGTGCTTTACAGATATTCTAATATAACCATAACTAATCCAACTACACAGGGAGGCAGAGAAACCATTACTCTGCCAACTTTACCAGTGAGGGAACTGAGATTATGTTGCAGAGAGGAGCAGCTTTCCCAAGTCACAGGTCCATTCAATGGAAACCAAGACTTATTTGCACCTAACTCCCCTGCTTTTTCGTCTCACTTCTTAATGTTTGTAGCGGGGTCTGTACTGACTGACTGACGGTCAGTATGGCTCAGCTGAAAGTTGGCCGAGACCTAAACACAGACACCCCTGGAAGTAGAAAAGGCGATAGGGGGGCCCCAGCAGAAGGGGATCTGAGCCATCTGCCGGTGGGGCCAGTCTGAACACAAACCCAGGATCTCAGCAGGCAGAGAGGAGCAGCGCCTGAGAGGGAATCCTGTAAAAGACTAACGACGAAGAGGAGGTCTGACAGTGAATGAGGGCACCCAGTTTTGGACATTAAGATTCAGGGCCAGTGCTTCATTTCCTTGAAGGACTTAGTAGGTAGGGCAGAACCTCAGGCCTGGAGAAAGTGGAGGGGTATGATGAGAATACGATCTTATAAATGAGGGCTTTCCCACACATGTCTAAATTTGACCTTCTCCCAACCACCCTATGAGCTTGGTATAGCCCCACTTTTGAGTGGAGAAAAATGAATGTGAAAATTTACCTCTCAAAGTGAGTGGCAGAGCCAGAACTTGAACCTGAGAGTTTTGACTCCAAGCCTAGGGATCTTATTTACCACAGTGCAGCTGAGGCAACCACCAACCATCAGAACAGAGACTCGTTTACTGGAGCTGGTGTCCGAGATGGGAGCTGAGTCACTAGGCAACAGGAAAGATGCCAGTTGACGGGGAGAAAGGTACATGGCTGAAACTCAAATGAGAAGTTTTTGTTTTTCTCAGTCAGCCAGTGAAAATCCCACTCAATTTAAAGAGAAGAGGACTCCTCTTTCTGTCCACACTCTCCAGATAGCATTCATTTAGTATTATTCCAAGGGCCTGCCATGTGCCAGGCACGGGGAAGTTGAGAGTGAACTCAGTAGTAGTTCTTACCATACGAAGTTCATCATTTACTGGGGGACATGCAAGAAAAGAGGTAATGAAATACAGTGATTATCGATTCCAGAGGCAGAACTGTTCCCTATACAAGTATAAAGTATGCATTATATTAAAGATTTTCCATGATCTTATATAATTTTACTGTATAAATTTAAACCAATCTTGACTTAATTTTTGAACATTACTGGCATTTAGTAAGTTCATAAGAGGGACATCTGATTCAGAAATAATGGATCAGGAAGAAATGGACTGGGAGACTAATAACTTTTGGCGTTAAGGTCACCTTCTTGGCCTCTGAGCTTTTCTACCCAGTATCCTGCAGTCTTTCAACTGCCTCATGGATAGGGTCATCAACTCACCGTCCCGGCTCTCTGCTTGCCCATATCCAACTCTTCCTTCAAGATTCCCAAAGGCACCCCCGAATCAGAGCCCCTTCTACCGCAGGAGCCCCATGGCACTCAACATTGCACGGAACTGCCCTGTGTCCTGTCTTTCACCTCTGTCTTTGTCTCCCCAGCTAGGTGGTAAGATCCTTGGGATTGACATTGGGGTACATACCCTTTCGTGGATGCTTAATATTTGGGAGTTCATTGAGCACTGCCACCAACCCAGAAGTAAAATGACCCTCTAGGCTATGTTAACATTGGGAGTTTCACCCATCCAGATGAGAACTACAGCACAGAGGAAAGATAAGGGGATTGTTGTTTTTTTAAAGAAGTGTGTGGCTTCTAACAGCAATTCTAATTTACCTATTTCTGAAAATGAAATGTCCCCCAAAGCCATGTCTTTCAATGAGAAACAGTACTAAGAGAAGAGCAAGTGGATTTAAATTTAGGTTTTTTTTCTGTCTTGATTCTCTTCTTAGAAAATTGGTGTTACTATTTTTCTAAGTAGTAGAGATAAAAGTAATTAACGATTTAATTCATTTTTATTGTTGTTGATACTTTTTTTAACTTCAACTGAGTGTATTGCACACTTACAAATGATTGTACAATTGCTAAAACTCCAAGGAGTATTTTTCAGCTTTTGGTTTTACAAAATCGTAGTTCACTAAACCTCACTTAATCAACTATGCAGAGAATTCTCCAATGGGATGTTGGGGTGGGAGTGGGATAAGCATGTTGTAAATCAAACAATTAAAAGGCTAGTTCACACCTCATCAAATTGCTCAACTGCCTGATAACAAACAGTGAACTACATACATTCTTCATAAAATGCCTGGGGCAAGGAGGCAAACTGGAGTCCAATGTTTCTGAAGCAGGGCACGCCCACCCTGAAACCGAGGTCTGGGAGTACTCTGCCCAGGCTGGACGGAACTGGCACAGTATCACCTTGTTGGCCAGGACACTGTCTGCATAATGCCTTTCAGGGGGAGTGCAAGGTCTGATCCAGAGAACCCATTAGGCAAGGCAGGTTTCCCTTCATAATTGCAACCTTTGAGCCACAGAAGTAATATAAGATCTTAGATTCCTTTTACCCCAATTTTCCTCCAATACACTTTCACCTGTATCATTGCATTCTCTCTTATGAGAAGAAAAGCACATATTACTTTACAGATGGAGAAACCAAGGCACAGATAAGTAAAGAAGCCCAGCCAGGTCAGCCTGGCAGAGGTCAGGCTGAAATGCAGCCACGTGACCCAAGGTCAGCTTGGACTGGAGCCTGTGCAGTTTCCTGGAAGGGTCATGAAATTGTAACCCCTGTGACTTGTTGGGGCAACCTATTCATTTTCTGGAGTTGAAGATAAGGCCTGAGAAAGTGAAATGCCTTGTCTGCAACCCCCTGGGACCCCTGGGGTCCCTTCTCCATTCTGCAGCTCTCTTTAGTGCAGAGCTATTGATGGAGACTTTATTTTGAAAGATTTAAAGGTGGGCCAGATATGGAGATAGAAATTGTAGTCTACTTCCTGGGGCGCTTTCCCTCTTCACGGTGGGCAGTTTGGATACCACTCACCTCTAAGTGGAGGATGTAAACTCAGCGTGAAGATGCAGAAACCTAGAGAATGAGATTTATTCCCAGGTGGCAGGGCCCGAAAACCTAACTAGCAGTAGGGGCAGGTAGGAACTGTCAAGGGGAGAAGCAGGAAGGAGGGGGTGGCTCCAGCTTATTACGGCCTTGTAGGATGGGAAGGCCTGCACTTAAAGGAAAACAGGAAAGCTGAGGTTTTATCGGAGAGCCCTCAGTGTTTAAATGTCAGCAACCAATGGAAAAAAATCGTAAAGACCGTGTAGGCCTATATATACAGTGAATGCGGGAGCGGGGCCTACAAGCTGCAACCTCTGTTAGAGGATTTCCTACACGGGCCCCGGTTAAGGTGGAGTGGGACGCACAGGGTCCACGGCTCTCGGTCCTGCAGTTCGGAGTTGTTCACCAATGTGTTCACTTGCTCATTCGAGGTCTTTGCACAATCATCTTAAACTTCATACAAAAGATTCTATTTTATTTCTTTAAAAAATTATTGTGACTTCAAATTCAGCAAGCATTGAGGACTTTTGTACGATTGGTCATTTTGCTTGATTGTTTGCTCTTTCTCAGTCAGTTCCCATCACAACCCCACAAGGGGAGGAAGGGCAGGAGTAATATCCCCATTTTACAGATGAGGTCACTGAGGCTCAGGGAAAGTTAAGTCACCTGGATCACATTTCCACAAAGTGCCTTGCTCAGTTCAAGCCCAGTCTAATGCCCCAGAGTCCCATGCTGTCCGCACTATGCAGAAGTGCACCCTGAGATCCCCTAGAACCCAAGCCCCTGAGAGCACCTTGGGGCCTTAGGGGAGAACCTAGAATCGCCTCTCTCCTGAAGTTCAAAATGAGCTGATCTGGGGCAAATGGTAAATACCATTTCATTTGGTAATGGCTCCTTAGTTTTAAATCACTTCAGCATTTACTTTTAATTAATATCTTTAAATTAAATGCCTCCTACTTGTAAATATTTGCTTCTCTGTGATAAGCTTTTATTTAAGTTATTAAAGCTTCAGCTTCATGACTGATTTTAAGAACCAAGATTACCGCTGTGCTGATCAGAGAATGCACAGGATAAACAGGGAGGTTGTCTCATTATTGGCGTACGCACCAGCACCAAGTAGGACCGAGAGCAAGGAGGCCCTCAAAGAAATAGAAATGAGGGTGAATGTTCAGTTTTCTCTGAATTGTTCAAGGGATAAATCAATAAATCAGGGAATTAGAGAACAAATGTAGGATGAAATAACATCTGAAGGCACTCCCTCACAATAAAAGCTTGTCTTGCTCTGCCTTTTTTTAAAGCACTTATCAATGCTTCTGGCCCCACACATTGGTTTGCTAAAGAGAGGAGAGGTGGGGGCCCTAGAGGGGGTTGTGGAGAGGCGCAGGCCAGGAACTGTACAAGAACGTTGGAGACAAAAAGAAGGGGAAGAAGTGATGATGAGAGCAATTTCATCGCCCCAATCAGTCTGAGCTGTGATAAGCCTTGATTTGCTAGCTGCTCGACTTCGCCAGCATCAAAGGCAGGAATGGAACTCAGAGAAGCTGGGCTGACAGACTATATAACACCAAAAAGAGACAGGACAAAGAATGCTGTAATTTCAATAAAAGGAGATATGGAAGTAAGAAAGGTTCGTAATGATGTTAATAACCAGATTTCCCCAGCCATGTGCTGAGCAGCCACAGGAGGAAGGGACCCAGGCAGCACAGGGGAGCTCAGTGCTAGTCATCAGCACCTAAGAGGCTCTTAATAACTTTCATCAGCTGTTGAAAATCATTTTTACAATATAGCTCAGTAACCTTTGTGCTATGAATCCATTTCACCTGCAAAAGTGAAAGATGAATAGAATGTGGTATTATATGGACTCCGTCGGGCTGATGCTAAGCTCCAAAGCGTTCTGCCAAATAATGAGAAGGATTCGGGTAGAAGGGCTGAGGGGGACCAACAGCGGAGTGTCGCATGCCCACCAGGACCAGCCTGGGGCTTTGGAACCTGCTGAGCACCGATGGGAGACGCGGTCCCGGAATTACCCTCCATGCTTCGGTGAACGTTATCATGAGGTGCTTCCGTGGCACATCAAAGCAGTACAGAGAGGCCCCACGTGCTTTCTCTTAGTATGTGGTGGAAGTGGGTCAACGGGCCCATTGCCTTGCTGCTGGATGTCAGGGAGATTGTTAGAACAGAAATCTCCAAAATACAGGCAAGCATGATTGTGGCAGAATCGATGATCAAAATCCAAACTAACCCCAAATGGAGCTCTGGTGCCAGACTGCACCTCCTGCAGTGTGCGCCCTCCAAGCGAGGACGAGACCAAGAAGCTCATGTCACTATTGAGAGAAGGGTGAGGAAAGTTCTTTCCACAGGAAACCTGCATGGCGATGAAATCAAGTCAGTGTTTGGAGGCGCTGATGTGAAAACCCCTCCTACCCAAAAGTGAACCTAGCTCTCATTTTCACACTGGTCCCTGGTCCATTGGTCTTTGAACTACCTTCTTAATTAAATACTGATACGAGCATGCTCATTTCTTAGAGCAGGAAGTAAGCCCAGAGGCTTATGAGATACATTAAATAAATTTGGGAGAAGAGATTATCTGGTGTTTTTAAAAAGGGGAAAAAAGATTGGGGGCAGGTCTGGTATTCAGGCACAAGCAAAAATACTTACCAGTTGTCAGGATTTAAATTGGAGGGGATCATCACATGCAAAAACAACATAAATGATCACAAACTGAACTCCCCTGTCCTTACAAATTGTGCCATGTGTTCATTTGAGAGTAAGTGCGATGTGCTCAAAATGGCTTCAGAGTTGGTGGCAACTGGCTTGACGGTTACACGGTTACAGACGTCAGCTGTCCTTCAGATTCGTGTGTGCCGGCTCCGGGTTATTCAACTGCTGTCTTGTGAAGCTGGCCCCCAGCTCTGCCAGCCTGTCTGTTAGCCCTGGTGTACTACCACTAGCCCGGTTGAAGAGGGACCTGAGTAAAGTAAGGCCATGGCTGTGAGGATGGACAGCCAAGAATATTTCGGAGAGCATTTTCTAGAACCCAGTGTCTGGCTGCAGTGGGGATAGCAGAGGGAATCTGGATTTCTGAAATGGCTCACTATAGATTATGTCATCCTCCGAAGGGACCCCTGGAGGAACAGCAGATCTGGGGAGAATTGTTTAATTCTGTACCTATAAGGAACCTCCACATGGAGCCATCCCCATAGGTAATTCATGCCAATCTCCTGCTCCAAATTCTACTGAATGAAAACCACACTCCTTAATCCTCCCCTCACTTGCTGCTAAGAGGCACATTGCAAGCAGGCGACAAGCAAGAGAGATCAGAGGCAGCATGGCCTAGCTTGGTGGTCATGTATGTGGCCTCCCGGTCAATCTGCCCAGACCTGAATCTGGGCCCTGCTACTTCCTGTGTGACCTAGACCAAGTTACTTAATCTTTTTGTCTTTCCATTTTCTCATCTGCAGACCAGGGATGATGATAGGACGTTGTGGTGCTGTTATGAGGAACAAACGCACTGATGTGGAGAAAATGCTCAGGATGGAACCTGGCCCGCTGTAGGCACTCAGGAAAGAGCCGCTGCGCCTGGCAGCCTTTGAATCTGCAATTCTAAATTCAGCTTTCAAAGTTTGCTCCTGAGCTCATCAAGTAGAGTGGTAGCACTCTTCCCAACACTTACAGCTCTGCTTCTGAATTTCAGAGTAGGAGAACTGCAGCGGCAGGTTTCACTCGGGTCTTAATGAAATCGTGGTATGAAAGCCCCCCCCCACACACACACACAGAGGTGAACATATGTAAGACCTGTTGACTGTGGTCTTTGCTTTAGTGAAGAAGGATTCTGATGATCTAATACCATAGGTAGGTGACATCAAAATCCTCCTCTTGCCCAGGGGTTACAAATTAATGGCAGAGGAATGGGGGCAGGAAAGGTGTGGCAGCCTATATACCTGAGTTCCTTTGAATAAGACACAGGAATACCTTATCCAAAAATGATATGCATGACTCTAAAAATAAATATAATCTAAATTGATTGGGGGAAAAAAAGCCCTCATGAACAGTGTTTTTCTCCTAGAATGTCCTGTTTCCAGGTAGTGTGACCTGGGGCAGAAAACTGAACAGTGTTTCTCCTAAGAGACAGGCAAAACTGTCTTTAGAATTCAGAACCCTACACTCTGGAACCTGTTGGCCCTCCAAGTCTGACCTTAAACTTGAACTGTTGTCTCTTGCATGACAATTCGATAAGATCTTCAGTGTTTAAATATTAAAATTCTACTACTGTTGAAAGAGAGAGAGAGAGAGGGAACTTCAGTGGCCTAACAAGTTATTGTGATTTCTTCCCTTGGTTACCATTCTCTTTAAATAAAATCTCTCCTGGGGTTAAAAAGACCATGGGGTAATTATATGCAGGTACCACTCAATGGATTTCATGACTTTTTTTGTGGCCACTCACAGCAGTTCTGGCTTTCAAAGATTTATTCTGTATACATGCTCTCATATTACCCTTTTTAGCTGTCCTCAACACCCACTTTAAAAACCTCGCTCCCCCACATAAATAAAATTATTCTAGCAGGACAGTTTTTAGGGAATACCTCCCACCGACTGATAGAATGAAACGCCCATCTTAAGGGCTCTTTTCCAGATAACCTCTGCTACCAGGTTATCTAGGGTCCAGTCCTCCTTGCACATGAAGTTTGTGAATAATTGAATTCTTGTGTGTGGTCATTGTTGCAAAACATGAAAGAAGGAATTAAATATGGGTGATCAAAATTCTGAAACAGCCTTAAACTGTCTCAGAAATGTCTTCTGAGCACTCAGTCGTGCTAATTCCTCTTTCATTTTCTTTGCAAACAATTCCTTGGTGTTAACAAAGGCCAAAGGCATCTGCCAATAAACCTCTTCCCACTTCCGTTCTTCGCAAAGAGCAGGAGTCCAATCTTCATAATGCTGTGGTAGACATGAGTAATGAAAGTGGGGTTTCTTTCTGAAATCATCTCTGTGACATAGGCCATCAAATGATTATGATATTTCATGATTCTGTGAAATCTGCAGAAATCACAGCTATGTCGTATCCAGTGCAGAGGGCTCTGCTAAGCCTGGCCAACTGCATTCATGCCTGGGTGAAGGGGGAAGGCCTGGTAACTGGAAATCTGACCTTGAAGGAATGTCCAAATACAGACTGCAAGCATCTCTGGCCACATAGCCTGGGGGGACTCAAGTGCCTACAAGTATATTCATCTGTGCTGATCATGTCTTTAGCTCCACCATATTTGTTGGAGAATCAGAGAAGGCGGCACCAGTATCAGTGCCACACTAAGTCATCAAGACGTGTGCACTCGACAGCAGTGTGGCTTGCTTGGCCAGCGTCAACTCTGCAGGCGGGAGCGAGGACCTCTCTGAGCCCCAGCAGTTCTACATCATGTTACTTCCTTTTATTTCAACCCCAGATTCCATCACAGTCCATTAGTCCCATAGAAAGAAACCCATGAAGGCTACCTTGGAAGTTAAATTGTGTTTGTTTTGTGTAGCTATTAGCATGCGTAGTATTTTCCAGAAATTACGAGAAGCAAGGTTCTGTCCTTCGACTGAGGAATGTGGTGGGAGATAGTCCTCAAAAACGGTCCTGCTAAAATAGTTTTCTTTATGAGGGGAAGCTTTCTCTTAGGGCTTTCACACTTTTCACTGCATATTTTATTTTTACCCCTCCTCAATTCTGGCTCCAACTTAGTTGTTTTTCCCGTTATTCACCTTCACCTCTCCTTCCTCCTAAAGGCAGCTCACTGCATGAATGAAGCCGGGGTCCTTAAACTTGGGCTTGATGTGCACAGATGAATCATGATCAGCTATTTATTGCAAAGATTTGTCACTGATCCTTGAAGAGAAAGGGTTGAAAGTCATTTCTTTTAATACCTTATAGCAAATTCAAGTTTTTCCCTTCACGATGTTGCCCCTGCTCACTTGAATCTCCTTGTGAATTTTGTTTTTTTCATTTTTTGTTTTTTTTGGGGGGAAGGAAGGACATTAAGTTACCACAGGAGGCAGAGAAGTTTAAATAATCTGAGCCCCTGACTCTCTTGTGCATGTGTGGTCTGTGTGAAAGTCATCCACCTTGCGTATTTGGTGGAGCAAAAGTTGGGAAGCTCTGTGACAGAAGGGAAGTGGGCACCTCCTTTACCTCTGATCAGCATTTATCAATCCTCAAGCTCAGGCTCTTGAAACTGTGGTGATTGTACCTGGTTTTCACCTTTGACATTGTCTCCCTAAGGCCTTCTGTTCGAGACCATGTGTACTGTATTTATAAAGGCATATGTCGAGATGTCCCTAGATGGTTATGTTGTGACAGACACAAAGAAAATTTCTTCCCTGGACCATAATGGAAACAGTCCTTAAATGATTCTTGAGTAAATACACTTAACCTGCGCCACTTAGCCATGATAACCTCACTGGGAAGTCAAGGCAATTCAATTCAAATCCAGGCTGTATTAAGCACCTACTGGGTTTGACACACTAAGTAAGACAACAGAGGTAAGACTGTGTACTTTCGTTCCTGGCAAACAAGACATATACCAGATCTATCCAGAAGGTATCCAGCCATGTAATCTGAAAAATGGAGATATTTCTTGAAGAAGATACAACAAACATTGTACATAGGACAATGACACCTTAGTTCCCTTCAAAGTAGGCACCTTGGGACCTCACACAGTTCTCCCAGTCACCATCAGCTGCTCCATTGTATTTTTCTGAATCTTATTGACAGTCTGAAATCTCTTTCCTTTCAAGGGAGATTTTAGCTTGAGAAAAGCCAGAAGTCACAGGGTGCCAAATTTGGGCTGTAGGAGGGGCTGAGTCGCCTGGGTGATTTGATGTTTCACCAAACAGCTCTGCACGAGACGTGATACATGAGTGGGTATGTTGCCATGATGAAACTGCCAGTCACAAGTTGCCCATAGCTGTGAGGCCTTCTGAACCATCCGAATAGTTTCCATGGAGGAATGTTCAAGCTAATGTAAAATATGATGCAGACTCATTGCTCTACTTGCTCAGTCATTTTGAATGTGATGGCCACACAGTATACTGTTCACTCTGTGGCATCTACCACCCCCACTGACTAGTACAGTGAAGTTGTCACTGTTCACAAATGCACATTCCAATCCACTCTCCTTGGCTGCCAGATTACATCAATGTTGTGCAAACCATTCTCATTATGTTAACAATGGCTGGACTTTTTCTGGACAGGCCTCTTATAATAATCTGTGCCCTCATAGTGTTTACAGTCAGTGTGTGTTGGATTGGACTCAATCCAACCCTTTTTTTGGCTCATACCCCCTTCTCCATCCCTCCTTTTATAAAAATTAGAGAGTAGTCTTACCTCAGCCATTGTCATCTCTGAATCTGGATGAGAGTCCGCTTTCTCCTTTTATCCCTCTAACTGCGAACCAACTTCTACCCCTACATCTGACCCTCCAGGGTTATTGGGTCTGTTTGTGGGCTTTCTCTTTACTTTAAATTTCTTTGAATGAATTCAATATACATTTATGTAGCACCTGTGAGGTGCAAAGCTCCGTGCTAAGCTTTGAGGGAGGTCACTAGGTATTTGAGGCTCAACTCCTTCCTTCAGGATACTCGTACTCCGAGTAGTAGATAAACTAGCCACCAGGCAGGGTGAAAGACAGGTGGAGTGAGAATGACTGAGTGTAGTGAGTGCAGGAGAAAGATTTTCTGTGCAGTTGAGGGGGGAGGGGAGGGGAAATGCAGGGACAGATGGGACGGTTCAAAATCGCTTATTCCCCTTCATCTATCCCAGTAAGTATAGTGAGCGTAGCCCCCTCATTCCAGATAAAGGTTTTGCAGCGACCCATTTGATCCAGTACTGAGCCTTTTCCCCATATAGGATTGTCTTAGCCAGTGTAAGCGCGTGCCTCCCATCCTTCCACAGAGTGAAGACTGTAGGTACCAAGGGGCTGGCTGGCTGACCCACTTAGCCTCTGATTTTCAGCTCCTTTTTCTGTTTAATGAAAAATAGTGACAGACTGAAATTGCAAAAAGAGGAAAACCTCATATAAAGAAAGTGATTCTTATTGTTTCTTCACACATCAGTGTCATATAGCTTTCTCATGTTTAGGCCTAAAGGTTAACATTCATTATTTCATGCACCTATGAGATTGGAAACTGTGTGTCTGAGATAGTTTCTATGAGTTTTCCAAGCAAAATCTAAATCCTTTTGGCTTCAAAAAGGAGCCTTCTCAAAACTACAATAAAAAATAAACAGTGAAAAAATAAGTGACATTTTAAAAATATAGATATTTTATGACAGCTTCCTCAAGGAGTTATATTATAAAGAAAGCAAATAAAGGCTTGTTTCTCTTTCCTTAAGTAAATACAGTTTCTGGGTGAGATTTTCAATGGGAAGTTGTTTTTAAGAAAAACAATAACATACACAAATGAAAATCATGAGGTCACATGAGAAATGAGGGGTCTTGAAGTTCTGATACACCTTCTGGTTGGACCCTTGTTTGCAACAGAATCTCCAGAGGAAGCTGCCTGGGCTTCTCGGGGTTGGATCCAGACACGCAGCATCAGTCACCATGATAAGCATTTCCTGGGCCCCAGAGTAGACTGGTTTCCATGCATCCCTGCCAATAGGAGATTTCACCCAAATAAAGAAACTCTGATTAGGGAAACTCAGGATTAACAAAGCTAAAGTTTCAGCTCCCTGTTTTTCCGTTTTCCTATCAAGTTCTGTAGTTAATGAGGAAGGTTTTTTTTTTTCCGTTTAAAACTCATTCTTTTAAAGTGTGTGTGTGTGTGTGTGTGTGTGTGTGTGTGTGTGTGTGTGTGTGTGTGCAGTATTCAAAAGCACTTAGATGTTCTGGGAAAAGTCTGTAGAAAATGCTTAATTTTAAGCAAAGTTATAAACAACAGTAACTCCCCCTCCCCAATCAAAGAAAGAAAAATTCTTCTAGCGCTCTTTGAACCTTAAACAGTGTTTTTATAGGCCAGCTCATTGTTTTTCTTCTCCCTGAAATATTAAAAACCATAACTGTTTTGATGAGTTCTACAGAGTGAGACAATTTCCATGATTTCATTGCTTGACAAAGAACAGCTACCTTACTTGGTTCTGCCCCATGTGAGCAAGCTCCCAGGCGTGAAATCTCCCCTCTGAGGAAGCAACACGGGGCCACAAAACTGCCCTGAGTTCAGCCCCATCTGCCCAGGGGCGCCCTCCGGGCCCTCGCCCTGAGAGGTGGAGGAGCCGCAGGAGCAAGATGTGGGGGGGCGAGGTGTGGGAGACGAGATGGTGACCCTCCCCACGTGCGCCGTCCTAGGGGCTCTTAGGGCGGCTTCTGCCCCATCACCACTTGATCTGGGTTTTCTCTCAAAAAAAAAAAAAAAAAAAAAGAAGGCGTGCCTGTCTTTTATAACGTTCTGTTTTAAAAGAGAGAAACCTCCAGGGAGCGTACAGGACCCTCGAAGTCCAAGGCCTGGAATTCCTCCTTTCTCTCTTTCCATTTTAAACAGGAAACATCCAGGCTAAGAGGGTCCGGAGGGAGCCCTGGCTGTGTGTTCATTTTAAAGCAGATAATGTTTGTGTGTTGCAAATGTCAGTGATTTATCCCAAGGGCTTAAAATGAGAGCAGAAAAACCACATGTTTCACTTCACGCAGAGAAATATCTCCAGTAGATTTTGAGAGAAAGCACAGGTTAAGGATTTTTTTTCTCCTTAAGCATTTCAGAAATCTCCAACATGAACCAAAGGAAATAGAATCGAGCGCGGGGGAGGCAAGGGGGCTGCAAATATTTTATGGTTAAAAAATATATAATGAATGCTGGAAGTTTCCTAAATCAAAAATAAAATTCGAAGGGGAAGGGAAGATGAAATTCTGATCCTTAATTTCCCCCGGCTAGAGTGACAGATCACGCGTTTGTGCTCGATTTATCATGGGCAATTTAAAATAGAGCAAAGCACACTGCACTGAATAATAGCAGTTGAGGCTATAATAACTTGTACGTAAACAATTTAATTTTTTTATCTGAAAACTCTCACTGACTAAATTACCCCAAGCTCGAGGACCTATCTTTCATTATTACACATAGCCAAATTGAGACATAAAGAAGTAGAGAGAGAATTCTATTGTTCATCTTTATAAATGGGCTCACAGGCTGCTTTTCACATGCTCTGAGCTTGGAGCCTGTCAAACCTTCATCGATTTGGGGAACTTACAGAGCTGTTTTAACATCAAACTCTGCAGATTACAGGGTGATTCTGACCCTCATTGGCGGTGTCTGATTAACCACAGACACTCTGCCCTTACAGCCTTGTCATTTCTTTCAAGTGTCCTCCCAGTGTGTATCCCGACTTTGGAGAGCTTTGTACTAATTATGATTGCTGTTGTTTTCCTTTAAGAAAATAATAAAAGGAGGGGAGGAGTAAAAAGTGGGAAGGATCTGGAGGCGGTGGTGCACAGAAGGTTTATGGGATTTTAAGAGCTGCAAATAGAACGCATCTGTTGAACTCCAGGCGAGGTAAGATGCAGTGATCTGTACGTGGTTTAGAGACCTATTGCTTCTGTTATGGCAAATGGATCGGAAGAGGCTTGTTGTCTTAGCAGAAGGATCTAGACAGGGTCGCTCTCTGTTCATGTTTTTTCTTGCCCGGACCTTTCTGTGTGCCTGCTGGTCACACTGTGTAACGTGCAGCTGCTTTGGCTTTTCCCATTCTGCTCCTGGCCTGGGCATGCCTCTGGAAATTGCAGGGGGATTGCTTTATATCGAAGTTCTGGGTGAACGACTCCCAGCTCTGGGTTAGACTTTTCCTAGGAACCGTAGAGAGGGGAGGGCACACTAATCCACACAGGGATGTGACAAAAGACAAAGGAGTTAGTTAGACAAAGACTGTGACCGTGGAAAGAGCACCCACAGACCTCAGCAAGAAGGGAGTGTAATCCATGGGAACTTGAGGCTCTGAATAATCTGTACATTTCTACTTTTCTATGCTGGACCAACTTCAGAGAGGTAGAGAGGGGAAGGGGCAGAATGATCACGGCCTTGGGAGACTCAGATTCTGCCTTGTTGAGGAAACTAGTTTGGCCACTCTAATCAAGGCCAGGGTAAGCGGGCATGCACAGTTCGGCAGCATATTTCTCCCTCATGTACCATCTGAGTGTGAGCAGTCCTGGCTGATAGGGTGGCACTGTGGCGTCAAGGACTCTTGCCTTCTGCTGCTCTGCCTTCCTCGGCATGTGACTTTTCCCCTGCGGTCTAAAGTGGCCACTCCAATGGCCAACAGGAAGGAGAAGAGGGAAGAAGATTCCCTCTCTTCTTTTTTTAAAATTCTGTTTTCATGTTTCCTTTTTTTTTTTAGCATTTTATTTATTTATTTTTAGAAAGAGGGAAAGGGAAGGAGAAAGAATGGGAGAGAAACATCAATGTGTGGTTGCCTTTCACGTGGCCCCTACTGGGAACTGGCCTGCAACCCAGGCATGTGCCCTGACTGGGAATGGAACCAACGACCCTTTGCTTCACAGGCCCATGGTCAATCCACTGAGCTACACCAGCCAGGGCCCTGCTCTTCTTTTTAAGGGCACCTGTCACTTCTGCTCATGTCCCCCTGGCCGCACTGACCTGTTCCCTGAATACTGGGAAAAGTGCTGGAACCTCTGGGTGGTGGCATTTGGACGGCTGCTGCACAGGCATGCACAGAGCTTCTGTTCAAGCTGTTCTTCATTGTTGCTTAGCTCGACAGAAGGCAGGAATGTGGTCTTCAGCTGTGCAGCCACTAAGTGGCTACTGATACGTGTCTGTTCTTCTCTTTCCAGGGGAGGACCAGCCGATCCTGTGGACTATCTGACAGCAGTGCCTCGAGGGCTCTACAAGGAGCAGGAGCTTCCATACTACCCAGGGGCTCACCCTGCGCACCCTCCCAAAGGGGGCTATCCCCGCCCCGCAGATCTGAGGGCCACGGATCTCCGGTATCCCCAGTACTACCCACCCCCACCAGCCCCCCAGTACAAAGGACCCTTCCGACAAGACGTTCCACCTTCGCCCCCTCAGCACCACCGAGTGCCAGGCTACCAGGAAATGGGCAGACCAGGGCCCCGAGGGGGCAGCCCAGACCAGTACCCCTACCGGACCCCAGATCCCCGGCAGAAGAACCCCATGACCGCAGCTGTGTAGCTGGACACCACCAAGCTCGATGCAGCCCAGGAAGGAGGACATCTGACATCACCCTTCCTTATGGCCTTCTTCCTGTTAAGACTCTCATTGGTACAGATTAGGTTGGGTTTTTTTTTTTTCTGAGTTTGTAACACCTGACTGCTAATTAGAGGGAAAAGGAAGGGACAGGAGTTTGGAGGGGAAACATCAGGAGAAAGAGAATGGATGGGGCCATAAAAAGAACACTGCCTGATATTTGAAGTACTTTTAAAATGGTTAAATTCACTGGGAGTGGCATTTGATCAGGCAAATAACAGAGGAGATGTACCACGTGGCATCTCCCGGGCCAGAGAAGCTGCTCATGCACGGCCCACAGAATGGGCAGCGTGGAGGCAGCTCTGCCCTGGATCGTCATCCATTCAGAAGCTGACCTCCACCCACCCTATTGTTGAGTCTGAGGAGTGGCTGCAAATGTGGGCATCTTAAGTGAGTGATGTTTTCAATGAGAAGAAAAACAGCAAGCACAACTTTCAATCTCCTTGAAATGTTTTCTACCCAGAGGAAGACTGCAGTTGTTGATTTGTAGAATTTCTCAGGTTCCTTGTACCATTCATTTGGTATAAGTGTTTCACGTTTCCTCACTTTTTATAGAAAAGTAAGATGCAAATGCAGTATTAGCACCCTGGAAGAACATGCAGAGCTAGTCAGAACTTCCAGAAGGAATATATTCCAAGGACCAGGGTGATCAGGTTAAGAGGGCTGAACACCCACCCCCCCAACACCTTCCTCCCTCCCATGCCCCAGGCACCATCCCATGGGGACAGGTGGTCTCAGTCCTCCCCACATCTCCTGCCCATGATCGTGATAGCCCAGGCCTCTCTGCTCTCAGCCTCCCACTTCAGGGCTACAGGACTAAAATGTACTTGAGAGAAAGAGGCCCCACTGACCAGGGCACACAGGCTGCAATGCCCTGGAGGTGCCAATTTCAGACTCAGTGCCAAACAGTGCCATCTGTACCCCAGGGACAGGGAGGGGCTGACTGTGACCTTTAGAGACTGATTACCAGCAGGTAGTACATGGCAATGACTGACGTGTGTGTGTGTGTGAGGTATGTGATTACCAGTAATGAGAATGAAAGATAAAAATGCTTTCTGAAAAGTTTGATGAGTAAGGAAATAATAAAGGAAAAAAGAAATCAGAAGGGACGGCAAGGGGGAAGACACAGAAAACTAGATCGTTCTGTACCTGCTGTATTTGATTAACAAAATCAGGGAGAGTGCAAGGCCAGGATGTCCAACTAGGGAGTGAAGGTGTATGGTTTTGAAAAGCTGAAACCCCACCCTTCAAACCCATCACAATTTCTTTTGAGCTTTGCAGCTATTTTTTTTTATTCCAAAAGAATAGCTAAAACTTAGACCCTGACCCAAATGAGAATGCAGACAAAAGACTGGAGAACAGTAGGAACTGGGGACAGCAGGTTGAATTTTTCAGTGACTCTTAACATACTTTAAGCCTTTTCACCTTCCTTCTTTATCCCCCCTCCAAATATTGAGTTCAATTTAGAGGTACTTTGGCCAATATTAGAATATCTCTAACTGATAGGATTTAATAAATCATAGTACAATTAAATATATAGAGATCCATCTAGCCCAGTTTAGTCTCATTTTTCTTAATTTAAAATACAGTTCTGTTACCAAGAATGATGCAGCTGCCGGTTTGAGACTTAAATAGTGTTATTTCCTGGACTTGAAGAGGTGTCATTTTCTAAACTACAACTTACTGGTGGCCCTCTTGAAAATAGACTGTCAAGTTGGCTTTGCCCTCTGTCATCTCTCTCAAGCCAGGCACCTTCAGGTTGTTTACAATTTGTGCAAAGAGGCCGAGGACCCTCAGCCCTGCTCACCTAGAGGCGAAGTACAGATGAGCTGCAGGGTTTCCTGGCCAACATGCCGAAAGCTGCCTTCCCCTCCATCAAAATAAGAAAAGAAGAAAGTGGTCATGTGGGGACATCTAACATGTTTGGAAGCATTGGAAGCCAGCTCTTCATGGTGGCCCAGAGTTTAACCAAATGTCTTGGACATAATCCAGCCAGAAGGCTGCTTCTGATTAAGACCAAGGCTCACTGGGGAGTGGCCTTTGTAGGAAAAATGCCCCTATTTTCACCACGTTGCCACCTGGTGAGCACAGTACCTCCTGCAGGCAGGCTCAGGGTAGGTTGCTCCAAGTGTGGTTTCATGGCGCATGCACAGCACAGCAGCTGCTAATTCAGAGGGGCAGCCAGTGACGAGAAGGGACTGTTACAGAGGACCACAAAACAATTATAGCAGTTTTCTCTTTTGCTTGAAGTACCACACATGCCCCATTGACCTTGCCCAAAAGAACCCACCGTTATGTGGATGACAGATTCCATCATGGCAAGCAGCAATTAAGAACAGCTTGAATGTACGCATTATAAATGCCTTCATGCCAATGCTCCAGTGGTCACCACCCAGAAGTTGCAGAACTCTTTCCAGAATTTAAGAGAACAGGTTGTTTAGAGTATTCAGAAGACCAGGCTATAATCAGTAGGTATCCAGTAGCAGGAAATAGTTGCAGGTTTATTTATGGCCTTGGAAAAACTCCATCAGGTATCTCTGTGTAGCTCAGAACCCTCCCAGGAGCAGGTGCGCAGGGAGCTGAAATCCACTGACATACACCACCTGGCTCCTGACATGACCACCAGGTCATCTAAGCCTTGCAATGACATTTTGGCCTAAGTCACTAGATATTTTAAAGGCTTCCATTTGGGTCCCTCCTTACAGGAGTAGAGAGGTGAAAGGGAGAACACCACTGCAAACTTTTCATTGAAGAAGAACTTATTCCTCTGCAAGGGAGGGAAACACAATAGCTCATTAGCCAGTTGCGTCCCTGGGCTGTGGCAGTATCCCTCTCTGCATGGCATTTGCCCTTCCACTACATCGGATCCGTGGATGAAAGACAAGCTCCAAGACAAGAGCATTCACTTAAATCACAATTGAGTAACAAAAATTGAAGAAACATCATTATTCTTAGATTTTGTTTTTTTAGGTCTGCATACATTCACCCCCCCTAAGACAGCCCGGATCTTGTCATTGAGAGCTTGGTAAGACCCACAGACCCCCCACCCCCGCCCCGGTCACTTGGAGGAGCTAACTGTGCTACTGCCTGGTAGAGGAGATTTGAGGCTTCATTGTAGCCTTATTTTTGTCACCAATTAAATAAAATTAAAACATGACTCATCGTCCCCCCCCAAAGATTCGTGATCTTCTCTCATTTAAACTGTTTTCTGAGGGAACTCTACCTGGTGGCTTGTGGAGTTGCCATGAGTGGGTGTGCACAGAGATGGAGCCTTTAAGGGTGTTTATTCTCCTAACTTGTAACAACCACATTCATTCTCTTTGGAGAAATATCTTAGCACTTCAGGGGGGGAGAGAGAGATCTGGAGAGTGTGGTGTGGAGAGGAATGTGTGTCTGTAAAATCCCCATCGGCATTAAACTCTGAAATCCACAATGATGGACCTTCAAACTGGTGCTAAATCAGGTAGGCACCCTACTGCTTTCGGAGCCCATGAGCAGCAAAAAGTCCCGACTGAGTACAGTGAGGCAGGCGGGGGTTGGGCTCAGAAGCCGCCAGCAGCAGCACTTCTCTGCACTCCCATTCACACTGACTTAGGCAGGGATGGTGCTGCAATGAGAGCGGGAAGAGGGTTCTTCATCGGCTACCCTGACAAAGTCCCTGTCTGAGAAAAAGGAGAGTAAAAGTTAGGTATCTAAAACAAGCTTAGAATGTCACACGCAGCGACGACTTGTGAGTGAAACCCTTTCTCCCTCCTGTCCTTAAATAGTCATAGAATTGCACAGCCTGACTGGGCTTAACTACCAAGCGGAGTAGAGAGCGCACTCACCCCAGACCCGTTCTGACTCGGCCCTGGAGCGGGCTCTGCTCCATCCATGCTGACTGCAGTGCTGTTTACTACTGGAACATAGAAACAAAACCTGCTGTTGATACAGTCACTTTTTCTAGTGTTTTCCTGTGCTTCTGTGATACCAAGTCTGTTCCTAAGTCCTGAATATAAATTATGTGAATCACATTTTGGCATATGGGGGTAGAGAATAAATTCTTTACAGACTTTTTAAGATGATTCCATTTGTACTACAGAAAACATTTTGGATGTTGTTATATATGAATATACAAAATTTTCTTGTTTTATTTTGCATTAAAATAAAGCTTTATTCAGTCAATAAGATGTCGGAGTCTCGATTTGCACCCACCGCCAGTGGTGAATGAATGGGTTGGTGTGGTCCTGCTAACCCTTGAATAACAATGGCATGAGACAGAGGACACAGGGAAAAGGGATCTGTCCCATGCTGGGCTTCCTGAGAAACAGACTTGAAATGAAGACAAGCAAGTAGGGTGTTTATTTAGAGGTGCCCTTGGGTTCAGTACCTGAAGCAGGTGGGGGCAGGAGGTGGGATGGGGTAGAGGCAGAAGCTGGGCTGCAATCACTCTCAACTTAGTCCTCATCCATCGCTCCAGGGGAATTTGAAGCCACAGTGGTCCTGCAGAAGTGTCCCAAGTTGGGACGAGGGAGCTAGGCCCTTATCCCCCCATGTTGGCCAGAGGATATGGGCTACCCCGAGAGAGGGTGAGATGCAGGACCGGGCAGTGTTCTTCAAGGTGAGGCAGTCCCCAAAGAGGACAGGCGGGTGGAGGTCGTCCTTGGGAGGTCCTCGCAGCTGTGGGTGCAACATTTTTTTACTGCTGAAGTGAGATCTGGGGAGTGCGTGGAAGTACCCACGACAACATCCAACACTGTGGAATTCTCTCTCAGGCTGTAACACTCTTACTTTGTTTATAGAAACATGACTCTGGATTGATTTCCTTGAGATCATCCCTTTATCAGCTTATTCTCAGACCCACCCTTCCCCCCTTTCAAGTTTACCTACAGCCAAGGTTTCAGCTACCATCTCTGGACTGATCTGCTCACCATTGCTGACTCGGATCTGTCTCCTGGGCACCTGGGTTTCTGCTTTCCTCCTGGACATCCCCACTTGGACCTTCCTCAGGCACCTGAACTAAACAGGCCCACATTCAGAGCATAAGTTTGTAAAGAAACCTGTATCTCATGACTCTGTCCCACCCAATGGCACCGCCATGTTCACAGTTACAAACCAGACCTGGACATTATCCTTGCCTTTCCATTTCTAACTGTGCCCCCGCCTCCCAGCCCATCCCCACCTGATGTCATGGAAGGCCAGCCCTTGCACCCCGCAACTCTGTCCAGTGCGTCTGCGCTTCCTGAAAGCCCAGTGTGCGTGGCCTTCTCACTTAGCTTCTTCAGTAACCTGTATGTGACTCCCGCCTCTGACCACACTTCCTCCCAGCCCATCTCTGCACTGTAGAGACCTACCACATGCTTCAGTGAGTAAAATCCCATTGGAACATGCACACACCCATTCATTTACGTGCTGTCTAGAACTCTTATGCTGTGATAACAATCTGTGCTCGGCACGGCCAGAGGAATTGTTGGAAATGGAGATCTGACCATGTTACTCTTCCAGAGGCAGCTTAGTCCCCTATGCTGGCTCTGAGAACAGGCAGACCTGGACCTAAAACAAGTCTCAGCCACTGATTAGTTGCATACCTTGGGGTAAAATACTTATTTCTCTAGGTCTCTGGTTCAGCACCTGTGAAAGGCACTATAATTTTTATGCAACCTTTTTGAGAATGCGCTCGCATCACAAATACCGGAGTTCTGGAGCTGGTTGTCCATTTCTCTTCCCACCCCCATGTTCACCGATGTCACATCCGTAGCTTGAAAGAGAGCATCCCTTGTGTTGGAAGCAGCTACAACACAGAAATTGGCATTCTGTGCAGATCAGGACTTTTTTATCCCTCTGTAGAGCCTAGTGGTTAAACATATACCAACACACCACCATATATAACATATATAGTTGCCCAGCAGTCAAGGAAAATTAATCCTTGCCCCTCCATTCTCTTTCTCTCTCTCCACTCTCTCTCTGTGTACCCCTGCCATACACACATATACACATGTACACACTCCTTAAAACTTTTATGGCTGACCTTACTACTTACAATTTAAAGTCTAAAACCCAAACAAAGCCCTTCAAATTCAGTGCACTGTACCTCTCCCTCCTTAGGTCTTCTGGCTCCTTGTTTTACATCTTTTGCTCCTGTTGTTTCAAATTACTGGTTTCTTCGAACCAGGCGTGCATTCCACAGCTCCACACCATGACAACATGCAGCAAGCACAGCTGCTCCTGCTCAAACGCCCTGTGTCCCTTGGTCCCTCAATCATCCTGCAGGTACCAGATAAAGCGGCTCTTTCCTCGTGAAGAATTGAAGGCAGAAACTGGAGACTGGCTCCCTCATACCATCCACCCTCTTACTGCAAGAATTATGACAGCCCAGAGGTACTGAAGCTGGAGACCACGTTTCCCAGAGTTCTTGTAGCCTGAGCTCCACCAGACCCAGCTTGTGCCAGTCAGACCGAACACCCTGTAAGATGGGACTGAGGCCCAGGCATGCTTCTGCTGGCACACACGGTAGCAGAGGGGGTTGGTTTTACCACAGCAGTGCCCAGTCTGGCTTCCTGGAGCACTGTGAGCATTGTGTTAGCACGGATCACAGCCAAGGCAACAGGATTCTGTTGCTGGCATCTGGAGCATTGCTTCTGGGGGCCCTGACCTTCTGATCCTTGAAGGGCACCAACTCCCTCTGTGAGCCAGTCCTGTATGTTGTTCTAAGATTTATTCCTGGAAGCCCTGCCTAGAGCCTGCTCCTCCAGCTCCTCCAACAGTTTTGCAAACACCTCACCCCCCATGTTAAATTTCTCTCTTTACACTAGCTGGAAGGGACTCAGTTATCTGCAGCTAAACCCACCAAGACACCTTCCACAGCCCTCCTCCCAGGGCCGACTTGGTAATTCCATCCTGTATGTTGCCAAGCTACTTTCTGCAGGTCCTCAATAAAACTTTTATTACCTCGATTACAGTGATTAGTTTCCATGTCTGTGTGGCCTTCTAAGGAGTATCGGATTTGCAGCACATTGCCTGGCTCTGCCTCTGTGCTCAAGACATGTTTGCTGAATTCATTTGAATGAAGAAATGAGGTGTGAAGATTCTTTTTCTGAGTTGCTGCACTGCTGACGTTCCATCTCACAGCTCAAACCATAAATCTCTAAGTCCTGTTGTTAAAGATCGCCTGCTATTATTCTTGAGGTGAATGGTGTTAGCTCACGTGGGCAGGCCAGACTCCCATTTAAAACACGAAGCAGGCTAGCAGCTTGTAAATGCAGTGGGTGATGCATTATTTAGAGAGTAAGAGAGACTTAAGAGAAAATGTATTACTTATAACCTACTAAAATGGAAATACTTTTAGTGACAGATGATTACTGTTATTATTGTATAATTCCTCGGGTTTTAGGCCAGTGCTTTGCAATCTCTTGCATTACTTGTTCCTTTCCACAACTGTACGTGGTGAGTTGGATTGCTCCCAGACCTTCCATAAGGAAACTGAGTCCCATGTACGGTGGTGCTGAGATAAAGATTTGATGAACAGTACTTAGGCGCATCCAGAGAAACTAGAGATTACCTTGTACATGTCTTGACAACTGAGATTTCTTTTTTAGCAGCCATGTTTATTCTTATGAATTATTGTTTACGATACATGCAGACTATTTCAGGACCGCAGTAATTTTTGATTCTCCTCCAGCCAAAGAACATCAGGCTCACACTTATTTTATAGCTGAAGAACCCGAGGCATGGAGAAGCCGCCCTGGTAACCCAGGGCTACGCAGGAGAAGAAGAGGCTGAACACCCTTTTTGCATTCGTACTTTTTGAGAAGCTGCTATGTTCCCGGCACACTGGGCTAGCTCCTGAGCGAGCTCTGCGATGTGGGTGGGCACCCCGCCAGCTCACCTTAGAAGTTCTGCCCTCAGCGTCTGGCCAGTGTGCATCGCCCCTGCGCCTCCCTATCCACTGGACTCTCAGGGACCATCAGTCTTGGTTAAAGGAGGAGAGGTGCTTTAGCCGTCGACATTTAACATTCTGTGATCATCCTTTCAACTTGAACCTTTATTGGGCTGGTTATTACTGACCCTCCCCACACAATCCCCAAAACCCAAGTTTGCTGCATAACCATAAACGGGCAATGCCATGAAAAATAGTGTACGGGCCCCTAATGGTGCTTGACGTGGCGCTTCTTCTGCCCAGTCCAGCTAATAAGAAGTATAAAAATAAAATGAGGTTCAATTATAGCCCAACAGATTCTTCCTGTCAGACATCGTTAAATGCTGCAAAGGATCCCAACCATGGAAGAGTCTTGGATTTTGTCCTCAAACACCTGACAGTCACGAAGGCATGAGAAACAGGTGTACAAAGAACCAAAACTCGGTGCCAAATGTGGTGAGTGTTTGTGGAGGCAGATGCTGCCCGGGAAACCCGCCTGTTGCCTTTGGGCATAGACAGGATCAGGGTAGTTCTTACAGAAGAGGCGGCACCCGAAATCCCCTTAAAGATTGGGAAGAATCAAAACAAGCCACACAAAGAAGCATACTGGCTTTCCAGATAAAGAACAGAACACGAACATCTGCACCGAAAACCTCTAAATACATAGGATCTGGGGGCCGGAGAGTAGGGAGGGTTGTAGCTTCATAATAATAATAGCTAATATTAGTATTAAGTACTCGGTAAGTGCCAGAGACTGGCTGAAATATTTTTTTTGTAATTTATCCCACTTAATCCTCTCACTCTACGAAGAAACAGCCTTAAATGAACTAAGAAAAGTTGCTTTTGGAACTTCAGACCCACCGAGAATAAAAGATATTCAGGGACTCCAGGGACTGAGGTACTTGGGAGAATCGCTCACACAAATGGGTATTTAAATCAATGAGATAGGCCCAGAAGGAAGCACAGTGTGAGTTACACCAGAAGATTTCTTCGCATCATGAGCCCTTACTAAAGAGGGGAGGGCTAATACTGACTGACCATCCAGGAGCAACGCTATGTGCTTTCTCTGCGTTTACCTCATCTTCTCTTCACATCAATTACGGTGGCATTATCTCCGTTTTGCAGATGGAAAAACTGAGGCTCTAAGGGAATAAGAACCAGCTATGGTAAGTAAAGGGCAGCCCCGATCTCAGCTCCAGCCCTGAGTCCACAGTGCTCCTTGCTACAGCAATGAGTAGGGGCTGGGCCGTAAATCTCAGTGCAATTTTCTTAATTCTTCATAGCTTACCCTGTGATTACGATGTAGAGTGAGGGCAACACTGAAGAAAATTTAGAACGTGTAAATGCAGATTTTGACATTTTAGATTCAAGAAACAGGCAGCCTTCTGTTAGTTCCACCATATATTAAATTATAATCTATGTAGACAGCAGTTTTGAAAGGTATCCAGACAAACAAGTTGTCCTTCTGGCTGAAGTCAGACAGGTAGATGAAACTTTGATGACTTAATACCCCCAACTGCTAAAGGTAGAAACAGACCAGCACCCCGAGCTGGAGAGAAGCTGCCAGAAAATTTATTAAGAGCAGTAAAGTGTGGGGCCATAATTTCAACAGGTTATCTCACTTCTCTGCCTAATTGTTTTCCAAGGTTTCTCAGCTCAGAACCATTCAGCATCCTCATCACCAGGGAAATGCGCGTGCTCCTCAGGACGTTTTCCAGCGAGCAGCCACCTCCGTCCTCCAGCCATGGCTGTGTTTGTGCTCAGAGAGCTGTCGATTAGATTTAAGAGCCGCCGCAGACCCCAAACACGCTGTCTCGCTGATCTTCAGAGAGAATGGTGGTGTCACCCTTTGATTTATGGAGAGTGCAGCTTAAACCCAGCCCTGTTTTTTATTAAAGCAGCTTTTAGTCATATTACACCTTCCCGGTTCCGAGCCCCCAATAGCTCCACCACCTAGGAGTCAAAATCCCTCTGATAAGCAACATGTGGGGTGATTAGAAAAATGAAGCCTTTGCCTTGTGCCCTTCCACCCACCACCTGGCCTCCCAAAGCCCGGGGAGAGATGGCAGGGTGGGGAAGGGGGTGATGGGGACCCAGGCAGAGCCCTGCTGTCCAGGTGGCCTTTCAATATCCATTCTTCTCCTGACCCTCTCTTGACCTTCACAGTGTGACAATGTTTGGCCCCGGGCTGTGCCTCTTCACGGTGATTTTTTCTACCCAGGCTTTAAAGGGGAAGCCTCACAGAGGTGGGGCCACACTGCTTGGTGACCCATTTTCAAAGGCTCCTGCCCTCTGGGCTCTGTTCTGCAAAATCAAGCAACCCCGATGCAGGCCCTCAGCAGGGAATGCAGTATAGTGACGGGCATGTGAGGATGGATCTGCCGGTGAACCCACTACCATGGGTATCGAGTGTGTGGAACCCAGCTTTGTCCCAGAACAGGGGACTGAGCCTCTACGATGGGTCACCCCAATCCCCCAACACACAAACCAGGCCTGGGCCATGTAAGGTGGGGGTGGAGGGCAAAGTTGGGGATTCCCAGCGGCAAGTGGCAGCATCCTGTGTTGAGAAGCAGTGAGATCCTTCTCAGGGACCTGATATTAGGACACCTCCATCCTTCCCTGGGACTTTCACTATGACATTGCTGCTCTCTGTCACTGGGATCTTACACCATCACCATGCTCAAGCAAACTCATCAGAGTGGCATTGATGAACAGAGTCATTTGGGGCCAAGGTTGAAGGGTGAAACCGGCAGATGCACCCTCCCCATTGCCCAGTTCTCTGGGAGAGGATAACCCATCTTAGAGTCAGGCACTGGGTGGGTGGGTGGGTCACAAGCGGCTCTTGTGCTGACAAGCTGGGTGACTCACCTAGTTACTGACCACCTCTTAGCCTCAGCTACCTGTCTCTAAGGTGGTAATGATCACGCCCACCTCATAGGATAGCGTGAAGAGTACATGAAACGATGTACATGAAACATTTACTTTATCAGTCAATGGACACCCAGTGTTCTGAGCATTATGAGCCCTGATTTTTACAAAGTGTCTGACCAGGCAGTACTCCAATAGCACACAATCACCATGAGAAAACATTTCCTTTCCAATTCTGTATTTTGTATAAGGAGAAAGACCAGGTCAGGTGCTAGTACGTCTCCAACACCCACCTACGGCCCGCTAGTCTCTTACTAACCCAGAGCAGGCCTCAGACTTCTGCAGGCTCCAGCCTGAATGTAGTAACTTTGCTTTGCTTTCATTGAATGAATTGTGCGATTGTCTTCCATTTAATACAAAATGACCCTGGATTTTTTCCACTTATGGTAGTGAAGTAAGTTACCATTCAAATAAAAATATTTAAGCAAATATTAAGTAGCTAATGGTACAAATAAATACAGTAACAATCACAACATGGTAAAAAAAAAAAGCGAAGTTTAGACACACTGTGCTAAGCCAGTTGGAGGACGCCCCAGCGGCCTGTGAGGCTCCCAGAGGTAGGGCAACTTTTGGGGGACACACACTGTTGGCCAAAACCTAGGGCTCAGGGTAAGCTGTAGAGGAATAAACAGGTTGTTCTCCCCCAGGGGGAACTCGACTGATCCCTAGCCTCTCCGTGCTCTTGGCTGGAGTTCTCCCTTCTGCCCACGGGTCTTTCTGTGGTACTTACCCCCCTCCCCTGCCAGCAGTGGTGACTGTAGGAGCGTTTGATGGATTGTCTCACTAGAGCAAGAGACAAACCAGTCTGCACCCAAGTATTAAAAAGCATCAAAAAAATAAATAAAAATAAAAAGCATCAAAAGAAACTCTTTTTTTTTTTTGGCAAACTTTGGAATTACACCTTTATTAGAGCAGACCTCAATCTCTGCTTCTGTCGTCACATGGCATCCTACCTATGTGTCTTTGTACTCAAATTTTTCTCTTATAAAGATGCCAAGCATTGGACCAGGACCCACACTAATCCAGCAGGAGATCATTTTAACTTGATTATATCTGCAAAGACTCCATTTTTAAATAAGGTCCCATTCACAGGTAGTGGAATTTAGGACTTGAACGTATTTTGTGGGGAGGCACAATTCAACCCAAAACACTACCAACAGCCAGAGGCTGTCCCCCACCTCTGCACCTTCCACCATTCCCCCACCGCAGTCTTTGCCCGGGATGCAGTCGAGACTCAGGCGCGCTCCAGCACCAGTGGCTGACTGCATGTCCTGCTAGTGCCCTCCAGGGTTTCTCGTTCTCTTGTTCTTTGCTGAAAAGGTCACTATTTTATTGAAACTGGGGAAAAATCGACAAGAAGTAGGGATGATATATGGCTGCCCATCCATATTCCTTGTTATATAAAAAAACAACAAACAAAAAACTTGCTTTTTTAGACTCTCCTTCAGCGTAGGGAAGGTTGTAGGTCACTACTGCCAATGAAAAGTGAGCAAAAGCGGGTGGGGATTTCTGGGAAGTGTTTGACTTCCTGATAAAAATAACAAACCTGCCTCCTTCTTCCTTACTTGTGTTTTCTCTTTTCTGCCTGGGACCTAGAGGTGATAGCTAGAAGCCCAGCAGCCATCTTGTAACCATGAGGGGATAAGCATGAAGCTATGAAGTCAAAACCCAACATGGTACATGGTGATGCCAACATTTAAAATAGCCAATAGTTATTGAGCATTTACTATGCACTAGGTATGGTTTGGGGCACATTAAATGTATTAATTCACTCCTCAATCCCATTGGCTGAGTATATTATCCCTATTTGCAGTGTATGAAATTTATACAAACCCATACAATGGGCTGCAGGGTTCATACTATTCATTACCATAGAATTTTCCTTCTCAGAAAAGACAGAGTCTCTACTATACGATTTCACCTATAAGTGGAACCTAATCAACAAAACAAACAAGCAAGCAAAATAGAACCTGAAACGTCGAAATAAAGAACAAACTGACAGTAACTGGAGGGGAAGGAGAAGGGCAGAAATGTGGGAAAGAAGAGGAAGGGTTATCAAAGAACAGGTATTGAAGGACCCACGGACAAACCCAAAGGGAGGGAGGATTGAGGGTGGGACATGGGGGTGCGTGGCACAGGGAAAATTGGTGGCAGGAAAATGGAGACAGCTGCACTTGAACAACAATAAAAGACATGCAAAAAAAGAAGAGAAAAGGAAAGAGAAGAGAAGATAGAGTTTTGAGGTCCTGATGTCATCATCAAGCTGCTACATAGTTCCGTTTTATTTAAAAATAATAAACCAGTGTTCTTTGGGGTTTATGTTACTTGCAGCTGATTGCATTCTTGGCTGACAGTCATATTAGCTCACAGGTTCATCGAAGGAATTAAATGAGAAAATATACATCTGTGGATGGAAAAAACAGTGGCAATCAGTTAATGTTCTCTGAAACAGAATTCTCAATAAATAATTGGTTTCAACACTTAACCATTCAAAGATGGAAAATAATTGAGTCAATGACGTAATCGGCAGATGAATGGCCTCCAAACAACATCCTCACTGTAAATCCCAGGAACCTGTGACTACGTTATGGTACTTGACTTTGAAGATGTGACTAAAGTTAAGTACCTCCAGACGTGGAGATTATTTTGAATTATCCAGGTGGGTTCAACCCAATCACATGAGTCCTTAAAGAAGAGAACTGAGGTGAGAAATGTTCTCCTTCCAGAAGACTGCTCTGCACTGTAAGAGTCTCCAGGCAAGGGCTGGAGAGCGGCCTCTAGGAGTGGCCAGTCAGGGGGGAATTGGGACCCTCAGCCCTGTGACGTCATGGAACTGAATTCTGCCAACACCTGAGTGACAAGAAAAGGGATTCTCCAGGAGAGCTGGCGGAAAGGAGCCCACCTTCCAGCACCTAGATTTGGGCCTGGTAAGACTCGCAGTGGATTTCTGGCCTACAGAACTATAAGACAAATTTGCATTAAGCCAGCAAGTTTGTGATAATTTGTTATAGCAGCAACAGAAAACTAATACCACAAATAGTAGAATTTCAGGCAACATCCAGAGGGTTAGCTTCAAGGCTTTAGAGAAGAAGCTACAAGCTGCCTAACCAGGCCAGTGAGAAAGCCCACTATGGTATGGAATCTCAAAGACTTGGGGTAGGAAGCCTTCTTGTCTGGTGGTGTGACTGACCTAGGTTAATGCAGCATGCTAGGCGACCCTGATATACAATGCCAGAGGTGCCACTCCAATAGCCCTGGGGGTGCTGTTCATACAGAATATAATGTAAATAGCACCTCCTAGAGTTGTGCAGTGCAATGCCCCTGCCGGTGAGAAGGCTCATGTGGGATCTCAGTGAGAACAGGGGCTAGAGCTCAGCGAGCTAGAGATAAACAGGGCGATGTCTGTGCGAGGCACAGTACAGGCGGCCGATCTGAACAGCACTTGCTTGCAGGCAGTGATTTTGGTATTTGATGAGTGCAAAATGCCACCTTGTAATGTCAAAAACTCCATTTAAAAAGACAGCAAAAAGGAACGCCCTGGGATTTCCTCTTCTCTGCTCAGCCTCTGCAGTCAGGTGAGCTGGGTCAACGTGGGCCTCCTGTGGCCCAATGGCTCTCTGTCAGAGCTAACGAGGAGCACCCCTCATTAGGAAGCCAGTCAGGTCGAAACCTGAAGGTTAAGCTGAGGACAGAGTGGACTGACAGGTTCCCAGGGTCTGTATTTTGAATAAAACCAGGGTGAAGGAACTGCTTAAGAGCTCTAGGACACCTGTGCATTTTCACCTTCCTCCTGGGAAAGGGGTAGTAGCATCCTAACCAGAATTTAGAAATTCACAAAAGCCCACTCCCTGCAGGGATACAGATTACAGGCCTCTCTTGTCAAACACAGTTACATCTGCTGACAACAAAATCAGCTATGTAAAGACCTGAGAAATGAAAATGCTGCACCAATTTTCCAGAACAAAATCTGCCTCTAAAAAGGTGTAACTTCGTGCAAAATATGCTTTATCATTTGAATTACAAAATAAGATATGCAAAAAAAAAAGACTGCTCAAAGCGAGTCTGCATTCAGGTTACAGCGAGTACCGGCGATATGATGAACATTTCTTATGGTGTATTTAAACTGTTCTGTGGGAAAATAATGTGGTTTTTTTTAAAGCTGAGATAATGCCAGAGTTTTGGCTTTCGAAACTTAACAGATATATTGCCAGGCAGATTTTTCTGTTTCTTATGGATTCCTGGAGGTAATGGTGAAAGCTGCCATTAAAATTCATTAGGTGAAAAGTAAACTAATATTGCAACTGATGACATTCTCCTCGAAATCGTTGGCCCTATTAGTGAGAAACCGCTTGTCTGCCAAACTCTGTCTATGGTCTCAGCTTCTCCCTAAACAGTTCTCTTGTGGTTTAATCTTAAGGAATTCTCCTTCAATGTTAAATTTCTTTCATGCACCACATATCACAGACGGCATTCCAGGAACTGTCCTGAGACGCTTCTCAGTTTTAAGAAAGAGGATGCTGAGGTTGCAAGGGAATTCTTCTTTTCCAGGCTTCAAGGTTGGAAAAACAGCTTAAGGATGACAAGAAAAGATTTTATGTGTCCAGTTACTAAAGCCCGAAACAGCAATTCATTCAGCTGAAAAATACCCCAGCGAGCTTCCCTGAGTGGATGAAGAGCCCTCTGCCAGGACCTGCAGGCTTCAAAGCAATTCAAGTAGAGGGGAAGCTCCGCCCCCACCTGCCTGTCTGATCCTCAGAGCTATTCCTGCCAGACCCCCACCTGACCCCACCTCACGCATTAGACCAGTGGAGAAATGAAAGTGGCCAGACCTCACCTCACTGATGTAGAGACCCCCGTTGCAGACCAAATCTTTGTATTCCGCCCAGCCCAAAATTCATATGTTGGGGCCCAAACACTCGGTGTGGTGGTATTTGGGAGTGAGGCCTGTGGGAATTAATTAGGTTTAAAGGAGATCATGAAGGTAGGCCCTTCATGATGGGGTTAGTGCCCTTGTAAGAAGAGGAAGACAGGCCGAAGCTTGCTTGCTCTCACTTGCTCTCTCTTCCTTATGAGACACATGGAGAAGGCAGCCATCTGCAAGTCAGGAAGAGGGACCTCATCGGCAGCCCAATCTGCGCACACTTTGCCCTTGGACTTCCCAGCCTCCAGAACTGTGAGCAGCGAGTCTGTGGTTTCAGCCACTGGTGTGTGGCATTTTGTTATAACAGCCTGAGCTGACCAAGACACTTCCTCATCCACAAAATGTGGCATAATCATTTCCTCCTGTGAACTCCCCCATCCGCGCCAACTTCTTTGGAACACTCGTGCAGTGGCGATCTCCAGCATGTACTTGGATAAGAGCAGAATTCCGTGAGTCAGACTTTTTCTCCTTACGCACAGAGCCGGCTCACAAAAAGGCACCATCCAGCTTGGCGAGCTGCACACTAAGCTGCCCTCCTCGAGGAAAAGCCATTTTCAAGCTGCCCTGGGGGAGCCACGTGAGTCGGAGCGCCTCCTGTGTCACCCAGTCCCGGCAGCACACTAGAGCTGCGTGCATGAACATGCCGCTGAAAGACTCCCTCCTCTTCTCCCACCAGCCTCCTGGCTTCTCCCTTCGCATCCGTGGCTGAAGGGAGTCACCTTAGCAGGCACCATGGATAGGCAAAGGCTGTACTTACCACTCACACAGGCCTGCCTTGGAATCCCTGTTCCAACACCAAGTAACTGTGTGACCTCAAGTGCATTATCTAACCTCTCTGAAACAGTGTCCTCGTGTATGAGATCAGGGTGAATATGATACCTGTGTAAACAGACCTGGTGCAGCCGGGTTCCTGTCCACTGCCCTTCCCTACTGGCCTCTCTCATAATGGATTAGCGGCTCCCAGAGGTGCAAGGTCATCGCCTCCTGTATTACCAACCCCCACTTTTTCCCAGGTGGCATCTGCATGGGCCCGAGGCTATTTTTCACAAGTTCGTGGCAGCCAGCCTCCCCTGAGGAAGAACACAGTGTGCGTGGTGGGGCTTTCACAGGGGAACTGCGAATCTCCGTGGACCAGGGGAGAAGGTGGCAGGGCCCTGTACTATATATGCCAAAGGGGACAAGAGTGGGTCAACCCAATTGACAGCAACAACAACAGAATTCTTTCAAAACTCATAAGCTTGAGTGTTTTTTTTTTGGTCTTCTGGAAACAGAAAGTCAACTATGGGTGAATCATTTCTGCAAATTAGAGCTTGAAGGTAGTACTTTGCTTTCTCCTCACTGAGGCTGTTGAGGAGAAGTTTGGGCCCTTGGTACCAACTTCATACTAGAAATGAATCTGACTTGTAATCTATTCATAGCCCGGCTCTTAATCTCTTCCCCTCAGAATTTCAGCAATAAAATAATAATAATAGTAGAACCAGGGAGGGAAGGATGAAGCAATTCAACAGTATTTCATTATCTCGGATTTTACACTTCTTGTTTGCTAGCTTGATAAGGGATGCTATAATCTTTTATGAGATCGACATCCTTTTTTATTGCACTAGATGGTAGGGGAATTGCCCCCAAATTAATGAAAAACATATGCTGGATTTTGATTAGAGATCACTTTGGAATAATGATTGATCCAGCTTGGGAATGAGAATAAACTCCCCCCACCCCCTCTCTTTTTTAATCCTATGCCTTTCAGAGGCCCCCAGACCTCCTTCCCTCCCCCACCCTTGCTTGTATCTACAAAACCAGGGCAATGAAAAAGTCTTATAAATCTCTGCTGTATGTATTTGTTACTGAAAATTGCATTGTAATTTGAGTTGTCCATCTATCTAATGCCAACTCTGTTGTTCTGGATATGGTAATAACAGCGTTTCGTGGTTTTGCCTGAATCTGTTGGGACCGCCGTTACATGTGATGAGAATGGTCCTCTGAGTGTGAGATACGTGGCACTGGCAGGGACCCATACCTCAGACCCCTGGGGGAGGGGGAGAAATTCTCCTGCACGAAAAACAAGACTTCCCTCGTTAGCACACCCTCTTCTCCCAGCTGTGGAAAACCTCCCAGCTTGGTAGCCTCAGCCCACCTCGGAGGGTATTCTCAATATTTGACAATGCTTTTTTTTTCAACATCATGAATAATTGAAACCTACCAACAGCCACGATGGTTCATCTTTGAAAATACTTTCTTTCACTCCCTATTTCGGGGTTTCTCCAACTACAGGATATATTTTTTAAAAAATACATAAGACACTTGTTAAAACTGTTGGATCCTAGGCCCATCTCTAAAAAAGCAGGTTTACCGGGTTTGGGGTTGGACTCAAGGATCTGCATTTTTAACATGTACAAAAGGTAATTCTGGTGTAGATGGTCTACAGACCACCCTTGAAGAAACATTTCCCTTATAGGTGTCTTCAAAATATCTTAGTTGTGTTTAATCACATTGTCTTTAGAATAAAAGTATGCTAGGTACAAATTTCAGTTTGGCCAGTTACTGTTTTCAATATATGATCTTGGGCAATTTAATTCCTCTAAGGCTCAGTTTCCCCACCTGCAGAAAAAAAGATGATGCCTTTGTCAGAGGGTCATTGTAGGGATTAAGTGAAATACTACACAAGCAACGCTGAGCACTTGGGCCTGGTAATCATAAACACTTCACATAGAGATAGCTCCTCCTAAGGGAAAAGCTTAGAGCAGACTTCGGGGAGCTGATTGCTATTTTATTGTTAAGTTGTTGTTTTTAATCACAAAACAATAGAAATAAATCAAGAAAATATTGGCCTTGGAAAGATCAGTGGTAGGGATTTGAGGAAGTGAAGGCTAACAAGTTATGGAAGAATGAGAGTAAGAGGAAATGAAAAGGTGGTGGGGTTGAAAAGAGGTCATGTGAGTGGGGTGTGCAGAGTCCGCAGCTGTTTTCAGTTGTGTGCTAGAGAGCTGTACTGTGTGCGGTGGAAGTACGGCTTAGTTACCGTCTTCATCTGGAGACCAATGAGTGTCTAATTGACAAGACTCCCACTGGTGTGTCAACTTGGCTAGTCAACGGCCCCCACTTATCATTTAATCAAACATCAATCCAGGTGCTGCTGTGAAGGGATTTGACAAGTATAAAATCCCTAACCAGTTGACCTTAAATTAAAAAGATTGTCCTGGTGGGCCTGAACTAATCAGTCAAAAGGTCTTAAAGCAGGCCAGGACTTCTCTAGAAAAAGAAGACATTACGGCCTGTGGGCAACAACTTCAGCCAGTGCCTGTGGAGTCTGGCTCACAGGTGCTCTTCACTTCTGACAGTCTGCCCCGTAGACTTTGGCCTTTTTTAGCCACACACCCCCTTATGTAAGCCAATAGCTTGTACTAACTCTACATGTATCTATATCTATATGTACATAATATGTATAGATATAGAAACATGCATGCACACATACTCCACACATAAATGCATATATTCCATAAATCTAAATTAGTTCATATATGTGCGTGCATGTATGTGTGTGTATATAATTTTCTAGTACAGCGTACCTACCTACCTATCATCCCCTACTAGCTCTGCTTATCTGACTAGACCTGACTGATACAACTCTTTACCTGGTCCGTGTTACAGAAACTGAATTCAAAGTAGAATTAAATTAAGTGACTTGTAAATAGACCCCCTCTGTCTCCTAGCCCCTTACAGCCAATATCATGCCAATGTCTAACAGGAAAAATCAGAATGTATCCTTTGCAGAAGTGAAGACAGAAGGGTGTTCTATCTTTGCCTTTAAAGTTTTTCTTGTAATGGTTTCATAGGACAATACCTAGGAAGTCTGTGATAAATACTAAAGAATTAACAATAGTATCTCGAATTATTTTTTTATCACTGTCTCACTCAGTATTCCAAAGAGATTGACGAATTTTATCCTAATGTAACTCTGGAAATAGTTCGTGAGTGGGTCGAGGACAGGCATTATTAGTCTCATCTCAGAAACAAAGAGACTAGAGCGCAGAGAAGGGACAGCCTTTCTGAGGGCAAGTCAGCAGGTCATCAGCTGAGACCCAGCAGAACTGGGACATGAATTCCCAAACCCTCGCACCTTACCTGTCACCTGATTTGTAAAGGTGACCTTTAAAAAAAAGGGGGAGGGTGGAAGAGAGGAAGGAAGGGAGGAGGAAAAAAAGACATTTCACTTTGTTCAAAAAAGGAGCGTTGAAAAAGAGATCACTTATAGACAATAGATTTTAAAGTGAGAAATCCAACAGGATCGTTAAAATGTATATTGGAGACATTGCCCATATGTTGTAGGGTTTGTTTGTTGTTTTTTTTAAGTTAACACCATATTACAAGTATGGTTCCATTTTTGTTTCTAAAATGCATAGGGGAAAACATCTGAAAAGCATACACCAAAATCTTCAGAATAAATTATAGCTAAATTTCACTTTGTCTTTGCTTCTCTGTCATTACTCAGTATGTCTATTGAATATATGCATTACTGTGTTTCTTAAAGATCTGTTAAACCAATGTTATGTTTTATTGTGATGCTCTTTAATCCATTGTGATGCAAAGAAAGAACAACTGGACACGGGGACCTATCACTCCAGTGTGCCCAAGCACCAGCTGGCGAGACTGACAAATGCCAGTTCCTGAGCTCCCCTCCTCCCCACCACCACCCTCACCTCTCCAGGGCTTCTGACTGAAGAGGCCTTGGAAGAGCCTCAGAACCCACAGTTCTAAGCTCTCAAGGGGATTCTATGACAGCCAGTCTAGGGGCAACACTTTGAGAACACAGTTATGCATTACTCCTTATTGAGAAGAAACCTCTTTTAAGGTTACGAAACGCCCAATATATTAAATATGGATAAATGTGGGGAAACCAAGCACCACCTTGGTCTGACTCTCAAAACCTAAAATCATTTTTTTAAATTTTTATTGTTGTTCAATCACAGTTGTCCCCATTTTCCCCGTTACTCTCCTTTGCCCTACTCACCCCCCATTTTCTACATTCACTCTTCCTCCCCAGCCCCATTGTCTTTGTTCATGGGTCCTTTACACATGTTCCTTGACTTTACCCTTCCCCTTCTTTCCCAGTTTCCCCTCCCCCCCACCTCTGGTCACTGTATGTTTATTGTTTATTTCCATGTCTCTGGTTCTATTTCGTTCGCTTGTTTTATTGACTAGGTTCTACTTATAGGTAAGGTCATATGATATTTGTTTTTCACCACTTGGTTTATTTCACTTAGTGTAATGCTATCCAGATCCATTCATGTTGTTGTGAAGACTAGGAGCTCCTTCTTTCTTTCTGCTGCATAGCATTCCATTGTGTAAATGTACCATAGTTTTTTGATCCCTCGTTTACTGATGGGCACTTAAACTGTTTCCAGCACTTGGCTATTATAAATAACACTGCTGTGAACATTGGGGTTCATAGGTTCTTTTGAATCGGTGATTCAGGATTCTTGGGGAATAATCCCAGCAGCAGGATTTCTGGATCAAAAGGCAATTCCATCTTCAGTTTTTTGAGGATATTCCACACTGTTTTCCACAGAGGATGCACCAGTCTGTATTCCCACCAACAGTGCACTAGGGTTCCCTTTTCTCCACAACCTCACCAGCACTTGTTGTTTGTTGATTTGTTTATGATGGCCATTCTGACCGGTGTGAAGTGGTACCTCATTGTGATTTTAATATGCATCTGTCTGATGGCTAGTGATGCTTAGCATCTTTTCATGTGTCTATGGGCCCTCTCTATGTCCTCCTTGGAGAAGTGTCTGTTCAGGTCCTTTGTCCATTTTTTAATTAGATTGTCTTTTGGAGTGGAGTTGTGTCAGTTTTTTATATATTTTGGAGATCAAACCCTTGTCCAAGGTATCATTGGCAGATATATTTTCTCATATGGTTGCTTCTCTTTCCATTTTGCTGATGTTTTCTTTAGCTGTTTATTTTGATGAGAAGCTTTTTATTTTGATGATATCCCATTTGTTTATTCTTTCCTCTATATCTGTTGCTCTAGGGGACATATTGATGAAAATATTGCTGTGTGGAAATCTGAAATTTTTCTCCTATGTTTTCCTCTAGGACTTTTATGGTGTCACAGCTTATATTTAAGTCTTTTATCCATCTTGAGTTTTTTGCATGTGGTATAAATTGGTGGTTGAGTTTCATTTTTTGCATGTAACTGTCCAAATCTCCCAACACCATTTGTTGAAGAGGCTATTTTTACTCCATTTTATGCTTCTGCCTCCTTTGTCGAATATTAATTGACCATCTAAACAAGGGTTTATTTCTGGGCTGTCTATTCTCTTCCATTGATCTATGTGTCTGTTCTTATGCCAGTACCACACTGTTTTGATTATAGTGAGAAATCTCTTCTAAGGTTACAAAATGCCCAGTGTATTAAATATAGGTAAACGGAGGGGAACCAAGTGCCACCTTGGTCTGCTTCCAAAAATTGGAAAACATTTTTAACACTTTTGAACAAAACGTGCCCTCACTGCCGTAGCTTCAGCCCCCAACCCCTCCTCACTTCATCACCTCTGCATTAGTGCCAAGCACATTTGCTCTCTAAAGTGTGGTCCATGACCAGCAATGCCATTGTTACCTGGGAGCTTGTTAGAAATGCAGAATCTCAGACCCCACCCTGGACCATCTGACTCAGAGCCTACATTTTAACAGGACTCAGAAGCACTGGGTTAGAACACCCGTAAGCACCAGGACGGAATGACCCAATCCCCGGTTAGCAACTCCCCAGACAGCCCTCCTCTCAGAGTCTCCCATGCACAGATTCTCAAAGGGCACATCTCATGCTGCCTGACCACCGAAAAGCAAGCCTGCAGGAGGACCCTGTCCCTTGTTCTTGGATTTGGAGGCCAGGTCAAGGACATCCTTCCTGCATTTGTTGTCTTTGTCTCAGGCCAGTCAACTTCCTCCCAGGGCCTCCCTCGCCCTACCCGCCAGGGTCTCAGAACATAAGGACACCCTTCAAAGCATGGCCCTGTGACTAATCAGGAGGGAGTTTCAGGCCATTCATTTCCTAAGCTCCCTCCTTTTAGAGAAACTCAGTTTAGGTCATCATTATCCTCATCTTAATAAAGTTACAATGTGAGGGCAGAAACACAGGAAAAGATCAAGACAAAAAAGCAACAAAAACCAATACCACACACACACACACAGACTCGGCCTCTGCAAAGCCGGATATTTCTTTTCCTTGCCTAGCAGGATATGACATCTCCGGCATAGTTTTGCCTCCTATTTGTGCTCTTTTCTCTTCTCCTTTTTAAATAGACACATTTCAAATGTCAGTGGGTGATAGTGGGGTCAAGTCAAATTGGATTCAGAGGACCAAATATCTAAAGGATTTGATCTTTGCAGCTGCTTCTTCAGGGGAGGTTCTAGGAGACTGACCAGTGGGGGAGAGAGTTCCCAAAAAGCTCAAGTGGGCATTTATTGTGCAAACTCGGGATCTCTCTCAGTTTAACCTTTATTTACAGATGTGAACTGAAATGGTTACAGGCTTGAAAAGAAAGTACTCTTTTCCCCTTCCTCCCCCTCTGCCCTTCCCCTATTCCCAGCAGGGACAGAAAAGAACAAGAAAGGCAGAGGTTAAGTGAGGAGGACAAAGAGAAAGAGAGAGAGAGAGAGCATCCTTATCTAAAATCTGAGCAACTGACACTGAGTGGCAGCTCCGTGGCCAGTCTTCATTTTTCACGCCTTCCTCCAAACTCCCAAGAGAGAGCCTTAGCCAAAATAGTCCTCCCCTTTCCATGTTAGGCAAGTGGAATTTAGATCCCAAACATCTCCCTGCCTGCAGAAAGACCAAGGGAAACCAGGTATCCTCTCAGTGGGGCTGAGTGTCCAGGGATGGCCTGTATTTTAGCCAAGTAATTCAGGCTTACTTGCCTAATGCCTTACTGAATCTTGTCATCACGGCAGCCAAGTAAAAATTATATCTACATGCCATGTGGAGCAATAAATCCTGGGGCTGTATTCCCAGTCATTCCATATTTCAAGACAGAGAAGCTTATTTCTACAAGGCTGTTAATAACCAAAGAGACCAGAGAAGTAAGGCAAAGTGTGTGTCTACTGTGGGCTTCCTCACAAATCCGTCCTGGAGATGGGGAGAGAGTTTGTTTTCTCGGGATTTGTGGCCGGTGTAGGACTGTGCTCCAGCACAAAGCCCATAAAAACAGGCTCTTGTGAATGGTCCAAATGCAAACAGCAGGTGCCTCTTTGTTTTCTAGAAGGGGCTGCGTGGTCCTCCTGTTTTTAATGTCACCCTGGGAGTCATGGCAGTCTGATGGCCAAGAGAGCTTGGATGGAAGCTAGAGAAAGGGGAGAGGAGAGGACAACCAGACCAGAGCACTGGTCATGAGACAAGGACGGAGTAGAGATGTTTCAATCTGAAGAAAAGACTGAGGCTTCCTGGGTTGAGTGGTGAGCAAGCCAAGGTGAGCCAGGCCGACCTCTGGACAGAAAGAAATTTCTGGTGTGATTCAAGCCAGGCTTCCCAAGATCCTGCCTGGAAACCAAGGGGGGGCTGTGCCCTGCCGAGTCACACACCCCTCCACCAATGATGTCTGTGGCTTGAGGCTCAAGTCTCCCCATGGCCTGATGTTAATTAAAGAGGGCAAGAAAGAACCAAAGGCAAAGACATTCGGAAGGGAAGGAGGGAAAGAACGAGAAAAAGAGAGGAGCAATGGAGGAAGATAAAGATCTGCTTCACCTTGCATACCCTGGTGTTTTCCAACTTTATTAGACCGTGAAACCATTTCCCCCTCCCCCATAGACCTGCTATCATTGTATGGAACTGTGTGGGGTACAAGGAACATACTTTGGAAAATCACACATCATATTAACATTTTTTTCACAGTTGTTCTAAAAATGGAATATATCAATTTTATTTTAAGGAGTGTGTATATACTTATGTATCTAACTTTAGGTTGCTTAGCACAAATTCTCACAACAGCATGTTAAATTTTCCTATAACAACTGTTCGATTAAATATTAGCTGACAAGTTTACATTACAATGTGAAACACGTAATTTACATTAAGGTATAAAACACACTAATTGATGTTTCTACATGCCCCATTTATTCTATGTATAGGCTATTTTCAAGGTTAATACTCAATTAAAGCCTTTGTATTGACCAGAGGTGTTCATTTTTTAAACATTTGCTTGTCCAGGAATAGAGCCCTGAGCAACTCTGGCCTATGTTCTCCCATTCCCGGGCTGTGTGACCTTTGGCAAATCCATTAGCCTCTCTGGGCCTCCATTCCTGCTTCAGCAGCAGGATGAGAGTGTTGAAACAGATCATTTCTGAGGCCTGTTCAGCCTCAACATTTATATTTTTAAACCCCTGCCATAGCAAACCTCACTAACCATTACTGCCTCTCTATGATCTAAATATTAGACTTGTAAAATGTGCACACATTTAATTTACTAAAAGCCTCTAATCAAGACCAAAACCTTTTACTTAAACAATTAGAAAACAATTAGCTAGAGAAATAAAAACAATTTTAATTTGCTAAATGGGCTTCCTCCCTCCTAATAGATATGGACAAGACCCTAACTAATGCTTCTGACCACACAGAAACCACTCAGGCATCGCTGAGCCTGTGGGTAGAGGCGTGGGCTGGCTCGATTTTCTATTAGGGAATTGAAAGGCGCTCACATTAACCTCAGCCTTTTTACAGTGATTCATGTTTAAACATATGCCTAATGTTTGCAGAGCTTAGTGCTTCCTAGCCATTGATCTCTCCTGATGCCTAAACACAGATGAACTTCCTGCAAGCCCAGCACCCTGCCCTGTTGTCAACGTGCCTCTCCAGCCGCCATGAATTTAGGTGTCTCTGCTTGAGGCTGGGCTCCCCAGATACATGTGAGATACCCAAAAGAGCATCTTTAATCAGTGAAGTATAAGAGCTTCTAGCCCAAAAGTCTAGTGTATTCCAGCTCACAAACTGCTCGATTTTCCATGGCACACAAAAGAATCCGTAGGACACTGTTCATTTTCACCACTGCTCAATAGCAGTGTAAAGAGTACCTTTAATATACTCCTCTTATTGAATAGAAAGTAATTTTTCTTTCCATTTATAACACAAAAAATGGAATACTCTCCATTTTAGAAGTTCATTCAGGCTAGTTGCTTGCATTTTTTTTTGGTTCCTTTTTCCTTATCCTCTTTGAAATACACATGTTTTAATCTTGGGCAAGTCATTTCGCCCCTCTGGGTCTTCGTTTTCCATTTACAAAGCAAAACAAAGGTTTGCACCATCTCCATTTTAGAGACTGTTCAAGTTTTTATTTTGCTTTCCCTTATCCTCTCAAAATACACACATTTTCATCTTGGGCAAGTGTCTCACTGCTCTGGGCCTTAATGTTTCTCTTTGATGAAATGAGGAGGGTGAATTCTCTGAGGTCCCTTCAAGCTCTTTCTAATAGAGTGTGATGGAGTCATTTCCCATGCAAACATTGATCGGGACCTGGGCCGCCTGCTTATTTTCCCTTTTTCTCCCTTTTTATTTTACTTCTCCCCCATCTCCAACTTTTCTTAAATTTTCCTCTCCCTTTTTTCTGCTCCCTGGCCTACAGCACATATCGGTCCTAGGAGGGCTGAGAGGGCTGGCTTTGAATCCAGACCATCCCAATCCGAAGAGCAGCTCTGTAACTGACCAGGTGTGTGACCCGGGGCAAATCTCGAGGCCCTTTGAGCCAGTGGCCATGTCCATAAAATGTAATGATAATAGAAGTGTTATCTCACAGAGCAGTTGGAAGGCTCCCATGGCTTAGTTCCAAAAACTGCTTATCATAGTGTCTGGCTCAACAAATGTTGGATTTTGACACTCAGTTTGTCTGGACAGGACTGTTGAATACACCATTGAGAGGTCCACTTGCTTGAGCAGAGGTTCATGAGACATTTTGGTGGAGAAAGAAGGTTTGAGGGATCCTGGGTTGGGGAGGACGGCCTCTTGTCTGTGTTACAAACCCTTGGTCAACTCCATGGGGGCCCGTGGAAAGAGAGGATGTGCTGGGGATGGGATGTGAAGACACGTACAATGCTACTTTGGCGCTAGACCCAGCGTGACCCAGAATAAAGGCTCCCCGACACTTCGGTACAGAACACAAATTGCTCTTGGGCAGTGGTGCCTGAAGAGAATCCAACAGACCTTGGACATCACAAGGATGAGAACTCAAGGGACACCCTGAGAGAGTACCACCAGGACAGACATCAACTTTCCCAGGGAGGACCCATGGGTGGCACTGAGGAACAACGGAGGTGAAGTTTGCTGTCCAGAGCTCAAATGTAGCCTTCGCCATCTGAACCACGGCTCTCGCGTGTTCTGAACTGAGTATCAAGATACCTGATGGAACCTGCTATCAGCTGATCGCTGATAGAGCCAACTGAAGAACGTGGCTTCAAATGGCAGCTAAGTGGGCTTCCTAACATTTAACCCCCAAATTAGTCCAATGTGACCTCCTGGGGGCAGACAGTGATGGAAAACTTCAGGGGTCCTCTACAGAGACAGCCCCACCTCCGGGTGAGAAAAGAGCTGTTAGAGATGTTCCTGTCGGCAGACAAGTCTGAGCTGGGCGTGCCCGGGTCCTTCTTCCACACTTACCGAGCCAGGGGAAGGAGAGAGGCCAGGGGTGTTACCCAAAGCTCTCTCTACATAGAAACACAAAAGAGGGAACATGAGGTTCTCACACACTCTCCTCATTGGCAGTCACAATCTCAAATGCTTATAGGGTGATTGTGTGGCTATGTGAAGCATGTAACAAGGTCAAGAACAACAGCAGGCAGATGTAGGGTCTGGGAGAAGATGGGGTGCGGACAGAGCTCAAGCTTTGGGCCCAGGAGCACCCATGCCTTTCCAAAGAAGGCAGCCCCTATTCGGCTCCAGCCAATTGCCAGGCCCAAGCTTCTGAAGTAAAATGGTTTTTGAACAGGGAAATTCCGGGATTATTCAGTGATAACACGGAATTCAGCCTCATACAGCCAACTTGAGGGCTGCTGGGTTTGTGGCCTATTTCAAGGTGGATTTCAGGGATAATAGGAAACCAACCCCAAGGCATTTGTCCTTTCAGAGAAGAACAGAGGACGGAGAGAGGGAATGTCCTCAAAATAAGAGGAGGTGCCCAGGGCCCTGAGGCCAGAGCACAGGGTCTTACTGGGACCTCAAGGCCTGGGTATCTGAGAGATGCTTTGTGGCCCCAAATGGGGATGATATAGCTCTTGACCCATAAATATAGGAAGATGAGAAGCCTCCTATCTAGACTTCTGGTCAAGATGGAGGTGTAGGTGGAAACACTGTGCCTCCTCACACAACCAAAATTAAGGACAATGAAGATTTAGAAACAAAAACACAACCAGAACAGACAGAAAATTGAACTGTACGGAAGTCCGACAACCATTCAACCAGACTGGTAAGAGGGACAGAGTTGGTAGCCGGTGGCGAGGGGTCGAGACAGGAAAAGGTGGTGGCTGCCAGACCCGGAAGCGCAGGGGGCATGGGGCTGACCAAGGTCACGCATTTGTGCGCAGATAAACCTGGCAAAAAATGAACAGTGAGATAGATGGTGCAACCCAGGGCCCCAGCAACAGAAAATAAAGCCTAAAAGCTTTAGGAGAAAATAGGGGGAGAGCAAGAGTAGTCTGGGAAAGGTAGAAGCTAAAGAACTTAAGACACATGGACATGCACTAAAGAGGGGGTTGGGGGAAGAGGGTGTGCAGGGTGGAGGGGAATGAAGGGAGGGAATGGGACAACTGTAATGGCATAATCAATAAAATATATTGAAAAAAAGAAAAGCTTCCTATCTAGAAAAGAGGGGGTTTCTGCCAGAATCTGCCTTGTTCCACAAGCTCACACCCTCAGCTATCATCGTCAGTCCACTCAAATGCCTAAGAACAGGCAAAGCCAGAGCCGGAGTGAGTCACCCAGTCCGAGAGTACCATCCTTCCATCCTTGCTTCCCTTCTGCTCTCAACCCTTCACTAATTGTTCCCAGGGCTAGCACTGGGGGCAGACACCCTCCAAAGGCCTGCTCTGTTCCTATCTCCCCCTCTTGAACAGGCCACCCTGTGTTGCTAGTACCCATTCATCTGGAACTAGCTGTTCACAGCCCCAGCTAAAAAGGCCTTTCATCCACTCATTAGTCCTCCACCAAAACCTCAGTGGGGAAGAGACTTCAAAGTGCCACAGCCAGAGCTTGATTTCAGTCTGCAGCAGCTCCCTGGCAAGGGCAAGCAGGGGCAGGAAGGACAAGCAGCGCCACTGTCCTCAGGTCCTACCTCTGCTGGCAGAGTTGTCATCTGTCCCTAGTAACGCCCAGTCTGCTGGGTTCCCTCTCTTTTCGGACCCTTCCATTAGTGTGTCTACTCAAGAAACAAAGGCTTCAAAGGAAGGCTCCGCAGAGTTCTGCACCGCCCCCTTGCTCTGATGAGAATTCCCCGTTAGCTACACAAGCTGAAATGCTCCATCTCAGACCTCCCAGTGGGCTGGGTCTTGAAACCAAGAGGCCCCTGGCACGGCTCCTGGATTTCTCCCTCTAATCCTCTTCCTCCTATGATTTCATTCCTGATTAGAACCATATTTCTAAAAGACTTAAAATGAGGCTCTGAGCAGCTAGTAGAATGGCTAAGTGGCCATTTCCCTTCTTGATCTTAAGAACCATGCTAAAGCCACCTGGTGCTTTTTTTTAAAATCTGGTTTTAACTTGAGATTGGGATGCACTTTCATAGTTTATGGATCTTTGGGCATGTGTGGTGTGAGCCTATCAGAACCAAATATAAAGCAGGGTTTCTTCCTTCCACCTCATTGCTATCTTGTTTTCTCAAGTGAGAGATGCCCGAGTTGGCCGGGCAAAATCACCAGACAGAAACAGGTTCTTAGCCTTCCCTCTGCCTAGACCAAGCATGAATCAAAAGTCTTGTGGAGCTTTGAGAATGACACGTACAAGCTGTCTGCTCAATCACCTTAGGCCTGCTGGAATCTTAAGCAACAGAGTTCTTACCTGTTTGGTAAACTGAGTCTTGAAGGTAGGTAGTCACTAAGAGGAATTTACCGTTTGCCTCAGGGGCCAGCCAGAGACTGGAACACAGACTGCCGCCTTATATGGTGTATTTGTCCCCCACCCTCACATCTCCTACCACACCACTCCCCTGTACCCCAAATCCAGCCCTTTCAGTATCTGCTTGGGAAAACCCACTGAACTTGAACTGAATGGCATGGCTCCCCCTTGCCTTACAACAGTTGCCATTTGCTTCTGGTGCAAACTAACAATACCTCAAGTCCTATGAGGATTCGGCACTATTGCTGTCTGACCAGGTCACCAATGATTGCTGCTTCTCTATTAAAGTCAGCCATTCTGTCCCCATTCTTAGGCCCAGGCAGGCCTAAGCCTAATCCCCCCATGTCCCCCATCTACTGTCATTGCCTCTTATCTTATACGTGCTTTGAGGATCTGAATGGAGAGGATTGAGAAGCAGGAGTAAGAACTCAGCCCTTAGCTCCAAGACAGATTGACAACATCTTTGTGCATTTCACAAGCTAGCTTTAGGTCCCTTTCTGCTCCTCGGTGGAGTATATCCAAGCTGGATCTAAACCATCAGTTGATAAGTTTGGTGCTTAGACTTATGAACGGGTGAGGTTAGTCTGTGCTCCTAAACAGGTGTGGGAATTAGGTGTTCACTTCAGAGGTGGGTCTGGGGAAACTCAAAATCACCAGACACACATTGTACAATGCTCTACTAGTTTTATTCAAAGATTTATTTTATGGAAAAATAGTTCATTAATAGACATTACAGGTTTAAAATGAAAACTGCTTTGAGAATCTTTAAGCTAGAACTTGAGACTTGAAAAGCATTTTCTTACTTGAGGCAGAAAATTCAGGCAAAGTACTTGGACCCCAAGGTCAGCTCAGCCACTTTGATTTGCCCCCACAAATAGAAGTTTGGGAAACCTTGATAGTCAGAATGATAACCAAGGTCAGTTTCAACTCTTAGATTCAAAAGTACCTCCTCCCTGCTTTCCTGGGACCCTCATTGATTCCAGAGTTGAGACAAAGACATTTCCGTAGGTGAGAACTACTTCTCCCCAGGTTCATGCTATACCATCTAAATAAAAAAGCCACCCTGATGGGACACTGTGAAGATTATGAATCTGAGGATACATGAAGCCCTGGGTGGAGAATGCTCAAGGTGGCAGGAACCAGGGTTTCTGCTGTTCAAGATCATCTGGTACCACCTAATGAGGAGCCCCCACTTCCAGCTGTGTGACTTTGGGCACTAACTTAACCTTGGATGTGTCTCAGTCTTCTCATCTGTAAAACAGAAGTAATGATAATAGAATGTACCTCATGGAGTTGTCAGAAGGATTGCATGACTGTTAACAAAATGCTTAGAACAGTGCCTGGCATACATCAAGTTCTATAAAAGTGTTTTGATAAGTAAATAAAATATATTTTGGACCTGCTCCTTTTCTCAAGATATTTTAAAATTTTTAGTTCCAGCTAAAACCTTCTCTTTCTTGCTGCCTCTGCCAGAATTTTCCTAGCAACTATTATATAGGTAAGTGGTAGAACGGGGCTCTCACTCTCCTCCACCACTGGCATTTTTCCCCTGCCTCACACCATGCATGAAGATGAATTGGCATAAGAGTTCATGTTAATGATTCTAAGCAAGGCTGCCCACATCAGCAAGAGAAAGATGTGTTTGACTTCTAGATACTTGAGAGAAACTGAATAAGGGCCTCCTAAAAAGTGTCCATTCTAATGCCCAGAACCAGTACATGTGTTAACTTATAAGGCAGATGTGATTGTATTAATGTATTAAGACAATAAAGATGGAGCACTTATCTTGGCTTATCCTGGTGGTCCCAGGGTCACTGCAAGGATTTTTATAAGAGAGAGAAGCAGGAAATCAGAAAGGGGAGAAGGTGCTACATCGCTGGCTTTGAAGATGGAGGAAGGAACCACAAGCCACAGGATGTAGGCAGACTTTGGGAGCTGGGAACACAGTCTCCCCTGAAACATCAAAAAAGAAATGCTGTACCTTCATTTTAGACTTCTAACCTCCAGAACTGCAGGATAATATATCAGTGTTTATTTAAGCTGGAAACTTCATGCTGGTTTGTTATCACAGCAATAGGAAAACAAAACAATGCTCTACGCCAAAAACTTTCTCCACATGAAACCTGGAAAACTCGGAGGTCTTGACCTTGAAGCAAGATGCCCAGAGAGGATCATAGCACAAGTCGAGGAAATAACACAATATAACTATTTTTTTAAAAAAGATTTGCATCATCCTCTGGACTCAGATTCATGATTAAATAAGAATGAGATCATTTGCTGTCTGGTCACGAATTGTACCTGCAGCTGTTTCCAGACATAGCAGGAAGTTTGTTCTTTAGAAAATATTTGAAAAGTTTTAATTTTTTGTGCCATTTCTTCCATTGTTTTTATTGACTATGGCCCAAATTTTTTATTTACATATTTACATACTTATATAATAGTACTGACAATGAACAAGCACCATCCAAAGCATTTACACACATTCATTCATTTAATCTTTGCAATAGCATTTTGAAGTATATAATAGCATTACACCCATTTTACAGATGAGGAAACTGAAGCACTGGGGAGATAAGTTACTTTCCCAAAGTGGCACAGCTAGGAAGGAGACGAGCCAGCCTTTAAACCCAGGTGGTGTGGCTCCAAAATCCATGAGCCTAATTGCCATGCTATCTTGTGCCCCTTAACAATGAACTTCCTAAGGGCCAAGATTCAGTGTTATTCTTGTTTTTACTCCCCCTGAAAGCCCACCCCACCAAGCCTAGCACATTTATTGAACACTTGTTTTTGCTAGGGCTGTGGTAGACACTGCCACATGCATTACTTCACGCCACCTCTGCTATCATCTCAAGTGCTTTGTCCAAGGTCATACGAATATTGAACTGGAGGAATTCCAATGTCATGCCTTTTCCAAACCACCATGCTGAATCACAGAAATGAGAACACTAGAGTTGGACCCAAGCACCCTGATTAAAGTCTTACCTCCTCCCCTTTTTCTCAGCTAGGAAACTCGAACCAATCATTCACCACTGGGGCCTGTTACTTCACCTCTAAAATGAAGGTGATAAAACCTATCTTGCAGGAATTTCTCACCCCTGCTGGATGGGACTGCCGGAGCATCATAGCAGGGAGACAGAGCCGGCTTCCCCCAAAGCAGCTGCAGGTGACTGAGACTGGCTGTTGGAGAAGAGCTCCCATGGGCACTCTGCCCTTCTCCCCAAGAAGCCTGGCTCTGCTCCACTCTCCTTGACTTCTCCAAGAAGAGCCATTCTCCAGTTGTAAGGGGTGGAGATTACATCCACCCTGGGAGCAGCATTAAAGGACCTGCCCCAACTCCCCTTCCACTCGTTAGGTACCAACACTGTCCCTTCCTCCCTCAACCCACCAACCAAGGTCTCATTACTACAAGCATTAATAGCAGCCTAGGGAACTTCACTGTCATTGAGAATGGAGGCAGGCAATCCTTCACCATGATTCCGGACACCTAGCCAGGCACCGAAGGAAATTTGAAGACCAAAGGGCTATGGGACCTCCTTGTTTGAAGTGACAGAGAAAGTCCCAGTGTCTGGGAAGTAGGTATAGCACTGGGTTCTACTAGCTCCCCAACCCAAGGATGAAGGAGAAAGAAAGCAGCCCAGAGCAACCTCCAGCACCCACTCCAGGCGGCCGAAAGTTTCTCAGCCACCCACCAAATTATCTAGCACATAATCCAAGATTTTAGATTATTTAGCTCTCTGTGGCCTTTTGGACATTTCACCTTCAAACAAATTTTCTGTTCTCATTATGTGGGAATGAAAATGGAAGATTGCCTCTATGCATCAGGTAGGCGAGTATCAGCCACTCACTGACTTTTCCAGGGCAGACTCTACTCCCCGGGTTCCAACTGCTGCAGCAGAAACACTGTTGCCTCACTCAGTGCCCTCAGTGCTGAGACACATGAGGGTCACTTGGGGGACGACTGGAAATGAAGCCTAGATTCCACCCTGACTACTGAAATCAGAATCTCTAGGGCTAGACATAGGTATTGTTAAAGGCTCCTCCTCTGATATCAACGGGCCGCTGGGATGAGGCACTCTTGGGTGGTGGTTCAGAGCCCAGTCTTTGGAATCAGACAGACCGTCGTTATTACTCACCAGCTGTATGTACGGCAATGGGCAAGCCCCTCGAGCATTCCTTGCCTCAGCTTGTTCATCTGTGGACCAAAAAGTAGAGCAGCCCTTCCAAATTTGTTAATGTCATGGAACGCAGAGGAAACTAAAATATCTGTAAAGCATCCCAGAGTAAACAAAGAAGGGGAGGCGATTTCACACTGTGATCCCTTCAAGGCACGCTGGTCAGGGGACTTTGGGGGAAGAGTGAATGGGGGCCAGACATTTTACCAAGTCATCCCACCGTAGACTATTGGGGGGGGTCTTAGAGAAATGGTCTGTTCTAATTCCTTTATTCCATAAGGGAAGAAAGTGAATCTATAGAGGTGGGTGACTCACTCAAGAGTGTGCCAGGTCAGAAGCTGCCTTTGGACAAAATCAAATACCTGTCCAGGAGGTGCTTACTCTTCCTTTGATCAGAGGGAAGCCTCCAAACAATGCTTCCATCTCTCTGGAGGGCATCCCGATTCATCAGCCCCGCCCTCTTCCTGCAGCCCAGGGGTCTGGCTGAGAGACAAAGGTCTCAAAGGGCAGGTGCTGTGCAGAATGACAGCAAGCGAGTTTCTCTGCTCTGGTTCTCTTCCTTTTCCATCTGAAACCCTGCAGTCAATGAATATGTGTGGAACTGAAGCCGGGGGTGGTAGAACAGAGGTATAATCATAGAGCCACTCAAGACTAAGTCAACGGCTCAGCATGTTGAAGTCATTTGTCTGCCTCGAGGGTTGTTTTCCCCCTTTAGGTTTACTTCAGTTGCAGGATGGTAGGGTTTAGGGGAGCCAATTGGGTCCCGACACTTGAGCTGCTCTGTACCGCTGATTTATACCAGACCCTCGATTCTGGAAACACTGGTTGCCCTGTTTACATTCAGCTCAGAGCTCCCTCCCCTACCAAGCCTCTCAGTTCCGTTTCCTCATGCTGCATGGAGATGAAAAGCCAGAGTGTAGAATATAAAATGCGCTAGCGACAAAGGCAGACCAGGAAACCACTGGTTACATGGGTTTGAAAGTAGAAGCCAGGTGCATGCTCTCCAGTATGGCTGCGGACGATCTCTGAAACAGATGTCCCCCGCTCCTCCGCCATTCCCCCCGCAGAAGGGAGGCACCGAGCTCCAGAATGAGGAACAATAGGCATTAATATCCATTGGAATGACAGCTGTTTACGACTCGCTTTGCTCAGGACACGTGTCCCCCCAGCAGAATGATTAGCGCTCCAGCAGAATATGATATTTCTGGGTAATCAAAAGCGAATGGCAACTGGTTGGGACTAATGGGAAGCAGGGTCTGCATCAGCCTTTCTGGAAGTTCCCACCGAGAATGAATAATAAAGTGAGCTCATAGCAGTAGCCTCCCTACTCATAACATGGCGGGTTTGTTTAATGCATCCTGGGAAAACTTACCTGCCTCGCCAGGGTGTTATGAGGATTAATTAATGTTTGTGAAGTGCTTGGAATTCCACTGAAGAAATGTACCTTGTCTATGCAAATTATTATCATTCTATAGTGCCTTTCATCCCAGAATCTCAGAGTGCTTCCCCAACAATTAATTAAGCCTCGCTACACCCCTGTGAGGGAAGAAGGCATCATTCTGCCCTCGCTAATACAGCTGAGTTTCTACACCTGAGTCACAGAGTCTAATGTTCAAGTCGCCCTCCAGGAGGCAGAGAGGCCCCATTAGCCAGCATCCCTAAGTGCTTCATAATACATGAGCTGCTAACAGTGCAAGGCAAAGCACTATGCCCAGTACCTATGGCCATCAGGACTTGTTTAATTTTGCTTAGTCCCTAATTGCCTGGGCTGCTTGTTTTATTTATCTTCCTCCCCTGTAAAGCAATAAGGTGCTTGTCAGATAACAGCCCAATTAGCCGCTGTAACCAGGTGGTGTTCTGACGGCACCTTCTAACCCTCTTCCTTAGCTTCTGTAATTCCAGAAACAGGTGGCCCACCTCTGCCAGCACCCACATACCCGAAAGAAAGTTGACTTACCTTTGGGGAAATTTTTAATGGGATTATGAACAGGCTGGGCAGTTAGATGCCATGTTCGCAACCTATAATAGAAGCTACGTGCTCATCTGATGCATGAGCATCTCAAGTATGTATTGTAATTCTTTTTCATTACAAGTGCAGTAATTCATAAGCACAAATCTCTTGTCTTGGCTCCTTTTAAAAGGAACCTGGAGATCAAGTGAACATGTGGAACATTCCAGTGTGCGCCGGAGACGAGTTGGCCCCGCAGTCCTCACCAAGTGAGTGCATTTGGAAACAGAACTTCTTGGCATCGGTTCTGAACAGGTTTTAAGACAGGAATTTCCTTTGGAGGCCAACATTCTAGTCATGAAAACCTGGAAGGAAAATCACAATTTGCAACTCTAATCCTATCTCAGAGGTTGAGTCACTGTGTGACCTCAGAAATATTCCCTAAGCTCACATAAAGGTTCCGGTTTCTCTTGTGTTCATCTTGGAGCCGGAAGACCCGGGTCACTCGTTGGGCTGACCACTTACCTGTCCTGTCACCTGGGACAAGCCATTATCTTCTCTGAGGCCCCGTGTCCCCATCTATGAAGTGGGAATCATGACGGCTGCCCCACCTACTTTTCATGCTGTTGTGTTGATGGGATAAGATAGTTTTTATGAGGGAGTGCTTGGTAAACCATGAAAACAATACAAGTTAAGTGGCTGCTAATGGTAGGAGGCAAGTCATCATAAGAATCTCACAGCTATAGGGAGACAAACACGTTCATCGTCATGGATGACACTGAGGTAGCCCTTTCTAGGTATTATCCATGCTAAGTAGCACGAATCAGGAAAATTAAAGAGCTCTAAGGCTTTATAATCCTCAGGTCTTATCAGATGGATTATAGTAGTTATGGTTCTGTTGCTCCAGCTTCTTTCCCACTCCCCCACCTGCCCCCGCCCCCATCTCCCAGCCTCCTAGAACCTCTCCCCAACACTGTGTAGGCATGGTAGGGCTTTCATGCCTGGAGTGTCATCCACATCCCCCTGTGAGGGGGGCCACTTGCCCCAGGTTGACACCATCCTCTGACCTAAGAGATGGGCATCACCTCAACCATGGCCAGTTGGAGATTTTTCAATGACTGATGTTTGGATGTTGGGAGAGAGAAGTCCAATTTTCACAGAAGCTGCTAAAGCTGGGATGGGAGTTCTCTGTCACTTGAGCAAAACCTGCTTGTGAACGTCACCAATCAGAGACAAACTAAGGCAAGAGAAAGATGATTGACATGTGTACTATGGGACAATGACTTAATAACTTGACAACATTATTTGGGTTCCTGGTTCTAGCTATGCCTGGATCCCTGATTTCCTCACTATATGAGCCAATGAGTCCCATTTTGCTTGAGCTAATTTTGGTTGAATACCTGTTCCTTGTTATAGTAAAAGGTTTACTTAATTCAGGGTTACCAACAAAGAATAAACAAGGCTGATTAGTTCACCTTTGAGGGAAGGTGAGCCACATAAGTCTAATATCCACAACTGGGTAAAGGAGTTGCTTTGTGAATCTTTTCACAGTACCTATAAAGTAGATAGCAAAGATGATTTTAAATAACCCTGCTTTTTAAAGAGAATACAGTTGGCCTCCCCACAAGTCAGTTGGCCATCATTAGAAGTTTGGAGTCTATTCTCTCTGCCTGCTTCTTATAATTTAATCCATTTGGTCAACAGCAAATATTCTCCTGATATTCATTCCTCTGCTTGGGCTTCCCACTCTCTTCTGCTCTAACCCATCAGAAGTCTTTGTTCTCATCTCATGGCTCTGCCATTTGCATCATATTCTTCACAGTAAAGCTAGATGCTATCCCGTGAGTAAATCGAAAGCTCTTTGGGGACAGCATACGTGCACAGCCTGGTATGTAGCAGGAGCTTGCATTTACTGGTGGTGGTATTGGCTATGACATAGTACCCACTAGATTTAAGAGAAGGCTAAAGCACCAAAGGATGAATTCTGAGATCAGTCTGATTGGTTAAGCCAATCAAAACATTTAAGAAAGGGGGGGGGGGAGATAACTCACTCACAGGCTCTTTGTTGACTGGATTGAGGTATTTTATACCAGTGTTGGTGGTTACAGGCTCTATCTCTGGTTCCAGATAGCCTGAGTTTAAACCCTGACACGTGACTTTTGGTTAATTATTGCATCTCTGTGTCTCATTTTCCTTCTCTTTTTCTCTGTAAAAAGGAGGCATGAAATAAACCTATCTCGTTATTGTGAAAATTAAGTTGATTTGCACCAGTAGATCAGTTAGAACACAGCAAATGGAAGCTGGTATCATTGCAAGTGAAATCTCGCCTGTCGTACTCGTTCACCTGTGAATTGACCAGCTCCTCTCTGGTACCCAGGGCACGCTCTGGTTTCTCTGATTGTTTGCCTGTGAAATCAGATACTTGTTTTTCCACACTAAATCACTGTCCTGTGGGGCTGGACAGCAGGTGGCATGCGCACAAAAGCCTTCGATGGTGTGTCACCACCATGGCAAGGCACAGTTGGCATCCTGAGATGCTGTTTGGAAGCCAGTCAGGGGGACAGAGGATACCCATCAAGGTTGGGTTAAAAATTACTTAATTCAGTTAAGAATCTCCTTTTTTGTACTTGTCAATGTTTTTTTTTTTCTTGTCTCATTACCCTCACAAACATTTATTTTTCTTTATCACATCCCAGTAGTAGATTTTCACTCTCTATTTTGGGGCATAAACTTTGACTTTTTCACCCATTTCCCTCCGCCCCATCTGATCTTCACTTGCATCTCCTTGCTTGCGTGAGAAACATAGTTGTTCACGAGTGTCGAGCAGATGAAACGATTCTCATGCTAAGGCAAGTTCACGAGCCCTCTGAGGCCTCCCACAAGGCAACTTCTGACCTACATGCGCTTCGTTCACTGAGCTTTGAAATTTGTTCAACTTGCTAACAAGTCAGAGAGTACTTACAGAGCAGGGATGAGTCAAACGGGGAACATGAACAGATGGAGAAGAGCCAGTTGTCATGCTTCAAGTACATTTCCCACATAGGAATGCATCACAGCCTGGCGGCACACACTGCACGCAAGTCACCCACATAGTCTAAAACTGATTTAATGTACTACCAAATGCTTTGTTTTGCCATTACATAATCACAAATGTGCCCCCGAAGAGGCTGCATTGGAATGTAAGCCAGGGCAAGGAGCCAACCAGGCATGAGCTCTCATCCTCGTTAGAAAACTCCTTCCACTTTGCTACACATCCTCAGTGGCCATTCCGATCTGTGACAGGGACATACTTTGACACCACCGTTGTCTCTCGACTTGTCTTCCATTTACCTCACTGGTGAGGGGTGCAGTTTTCTCAGTCAGATTCTAGAGCATGCTGGGGACATATGAAGGATTACTGATCCACTGCTTTTGGGTACTAAAGCGATTCCCAGCTCCGCCACCCCATATCCTGCCTACTCCCTTGTGAAATCACTGCTTGGAAAACAGAACTCAGTGCGGCCAGCAAAAGACAGCTCTCACTGCACTTCCCCGCAAGGCCTTGCTGTTAAATCTCCCGCAAGCTCTGGGAGCAAATCGTCAACCACCCACTTAGCCCTAAACACCTCAGCTGCCTCTGCTGGATGAGGGAGATTGCTTTCAGGGATACATGCATCTCAAGAAAGTTGGCTACAAAATGATTTCTATAAAGAGAATTCCATCTTCTCCTGGCTTCCATTACAAAATTGGAAAATTTGTCACACGGGGGGGAAAATCTTCTCAGGGGACTACAGTGAACATTTGGGATGAAAAGGAAATTAACGCAAAGCCGTAGCAATGGCACATGTCTCATTGGAATGCACCAGTGTCTGCTGGGAACCACCTAATCGTCTACTTTTCCTTTGAATCATTTCCAGCATTTTCTACAAGTGTTGCCACTCATGAACCTAACACACGCTATCAGTCTTTTTCCCTCCTCACCCAAATTTATTAGAATTTTCCCCATGACCGAAGGTTCCATTTCCATGTTCCCGCACCTCTCAAAACTTGCCACAGCTCACTCGTATTAGCCCGACTACGGCCCTAGGCTCCAACGTACCATTGTATTCATCCATCCACTTATTTACACCCCACCTTATTCTGTAAATTAGTTGATGTGGCTCACAGGGATAAAAATGGTAAAATGGTATGTTTGCATTTTAGATTTAATTCAACTTGTCTCCCCTAATGAAGTCAATGTTGACATTTTCATGTCATAAGTTATAGCATTAAAATATAAATATTAATCTATTTGAGTTGAAGGAGTTTGACAGGTCATCTTGTCCTACCTCCCACCCAGTATAGCTTCCGCCATATCCTGTCCACGGGAAGCCCGCTTTTACGACATGAAGCTGGGTGAGTTTCCCAGCGAGTGAAGGAAGTTAGCATCTCCCTGGGAAGACTCTGTCACAAATAATCCAGGTCGTTTCCCACGGCCACTACCTGACGATAGAATGGTTTCTCTCAATAAGCAGTACCTGCGGCATTCCCAGCTTCTCTTTCAGTTTTTCTCTTTACTAAGGTCCCTGCAAAAGCAAGAGTCTCTGCTCTTTGAACACCAGCTCTTACCTCTCTCTCCTACCTCCCGCTTCCAGACGAAAACTGTTCATCTCATTGTCACCCACGCTCTGACTCAGCGGAATTTCCTGGGCTCTGTCCACACAAAATCTCCCTGCCCTCCACTTCCTCCTTTCTGGGTTGGTTCCCCCAGTTATTTCTGCTTTAAAGACCTTATAATTACCAGTAACGCCCTCGGTCCTTTCTTGGCCCCTCAAGGGGGAACTATAGCTCACCTCTGGGGCTGGGGAAATGTGGGCAGTAATAATACCTGACAGTGTAGCTGGTCAGCTGGTTGCCAGAGACTTCTCCTGATCTCCCTACCCACTCTGTGGGGGGCAGGGGCACCTCTTTCTGGCAGGGACTCTCCTTCCCTCAGAACTGCAGTGAGTCTCATCCCACCAGTCATGTTGTTCCAGGATCGCAGGGAGCAGCCACACAATGTAAAGTGGGTTTGTAAATTCCATGTTCACTAGATTACGCTGTTGTGACCCCCAGCGTCTCAGTGACTCTGAGTACAGGCGTCTGCGTCCTGCTCACAGTGCACATCAGCTTCCCTGGAGCTTGGGTCTGCTCCTCGTGTCCTCTTCATGCTGAGACTCAGCTGCCGGACAGCCCTGGGCTGGTACGTGCCATTCGCACAGCAGAGGCAGTGGGCAGTGGCTGAACCACTCACCATGGCTCTTCAGGTGGCTGCCTGCAGGTGACTTATGCTGCCTTCAGTCCCATTCCAAAGGCCAAAGCAGGTTACATGGACCAAGTCTCATGTCAGAGGGGTGGAGATGTACACTACCCCCTAGAGAGGCCCTGTGCCCCACAAAGGGGGCTGCCTCATGCTTCTGCAGCGCATGAAGTGAATAATTAGGACCAATAATACAATCTATTTCAGTTGGTAACATTAAAGTTTGAGAAAAGCTCCCACGGAGAAGGTGGCCTGTTTATTTCAATGACAAAGTGTCGTAGAGTCTCACTGTTTAGATTTGGTGGGGGGTGGGGAGTGGGGCAGAGGGAATATCAATTCATTATCAACTCATTGCTATTCTTCAGCACTGAGCGTCCTCCACAGAATTTCTTGTCCCTTTTTTATGTCACAATACTCACTCTTCACCTCCCTGTTCGCCTCTCACACACACGGCAGCTGGGTCTTCTTCACTCTCCTGAATTCCCAGCCTCCCCTGCGTTCCCAGTCTGCAGTCTTCCCCGAAGGCTCTGCTTGTGCCCCAGACACCGTTAGGGTAGCAGGCACAGCTGTTCCTCTGTCCAGTGAGCTGAGAGGAAAGCCTCAGGTCCTTACAGTAAGAGAAGGAAAGAAACACACAGTGTGGGCCTCACTTTAGGAGTCAGCATGCTGTCATTCTCTCTTTCTCTGTCTCTCGGGCACCCTGGGCACACGTTAAATAAATCAGATATCTCCCACTGCAAGAGTTTATCTCCTGCCAATGGCTTTCTGTGAGTTTACAGATGAGGCTCGGATGAGACTCGCATTCTTCCTGCCAGCAAAGCATTCGCACTTTCTCAGGCTGAAAGGACAGCTGTCGCCTTCACAACCTTTGGTTACAGACAAATTACTTTTCTGTCAACTTATCCTTGAGAGACATACCCAGTGATTGCCCTTTTAACATTTCTCGGTGTGTGTGTGTGTTCTTGCGATGATCCATTTGGGGTTTTTTTGTTTGTTTTCAGTGGTGAGTGAAAGCAGCCCAGTGCGTGCCCGCTGCAGGGTGCCACCTCCTCTGGGGCACTGTGTCACCCCTCCAACACCGCCACCACACTCGCTCATCTCTGCCAAAGGTACCACTGCTTCTTTAGACAGTACTCTGCAGGAGCTTCCTCCTGTCCAGAAGGTGCCAGGGACAGATGAGCATTTTCAAAGGCCTATGTCCACGGGTGCTGCTCCCAGCATTGCACTGTCCCTATTGTGGGTCCAGGATCTCATATCACTGTTGATGCTCCCATATATTTCAGGGAAATAGCCCGACGCTGTGGCCACACACCCTGACACTCCTAAATCACCTCCAAAACAACACATCGGCGCACCAGGACTTCCACTTTTCACTCTGCCAAGTTGTCCTTCCATAGTCACTGAGATAACTCTGGCCTGAACTCTGCTCACACCCTCCAGACTCCCCTGATGAAGAGTCCTTCTGCCCACGGCCTGGGACTCACAGATGAGTCCAGTGCAGAGGGACCTCGAGACCAGGCCAGATCAAGACCCAGTGCTACTCAGGTATGCAGTTGCCTTGGTTTCAACCCAGAAAGGTCATGACCTTTGACCCTCATGGTGTTTGCATTCCATCCTTGGGCCTAATCCCACCGCTTTGGGACAAAGGGTGCTAACCTATAAATTGCCAGGCTCTTTCTCTTCAAGTGTGGACGACCATTTGAAATCATGTAAAGCTGGCTGCCTTGTGAAAGGACACCCGCTGTGAGAGGGCTGTTGATAAAAACCTTCCGTGAGCGCCCGCTTCATGGAACCAGGGCGTAAAAGGAAAACTAATCTTGTGGGGATACCAATCTATTCCAACCCCCTTATTTTTTTTTAGTGTTTATTGATTGATTGATTGATTTACTTGAGAGATAACCATCGATTTGTTGTTCCACTTATTTATGCATTCATTGGTTGATTCTCGTGTGTGCTCTGATCAGGGATAGAATCCACACACTTGGCTTATGGGGGCAACACCCAAACCAACTGAGCTCCCTGACCAGGACACCCCCTCACTTTATACAGGAAGGAACAGAAACCTAGACGGTTGAGTATAACTTGCAAACAAAGCTGGTAACACCAGAAAGTAGACTTCTTAACTCTTTAAAGCAATGCTCTTTCTGCTCCACCTTGGCACCTCCTTGGGCTAAGCACAGTAATTTTTTCTGCAATAACAAACCAACAAGAAGATATTTGAGATATTTGTATTTCTGAAACTGTTACATGACAAGTAATGGCCACTTGTCCCCAAGTAGGTAGGCACTGGTTGATTTAACTTAGTTCCCACTGGAACCAACAGAAATAACATTCAGTGGTTCTCCTCACCCAAGCACATCCTATCTGCTTATTCCCAGAGCTGACACACCAACGTGAGACCAGTTATCCCTCAGGAGCATGTATCTCTCCCTCCATGCAGGGCATGCGTGCGTCTTTCTCTCTCTTGCTCATAGAGCATGTGACTCTGTGATCTGTACCCACAGCCGGGCTGAAGGAGGCACTAGCTCTTTGCGTGGCTCCAGCTATGTCCCAGGAGCAATTACGTGCTTAGTAAATGCTATGGTGGGATGACAGGTTTTTACTACAATGGCGATAACTGTGTTTTTAAAACATCAGCACGTTGGTGATAGGGCCCAGTTTAGCCAGTCGGTGCTGATTTTCAGTATATTGCAAGATTTCTTTTGGAATCTATAACCAAGTTCTTTCGCTGGCAAGTGAGTAAGCAGACCAAGTGGGGAGAGGTAAGGAGAGCTGGAGTTTGGAGTCTGAACATTGCCCTGTGGTGAAAGTTCAGAACTCAGTGTCAGAAGTTTAGAGTTTCATTTCCTGCTCAGCCAACAAGTCTGTGTGTGATAGATAAACTGACGTCCCTGTACCGTCTGTAGAATGACTGTCTCCCTGACCCTGGGGCAGGGAGGTCTGTTTATTTTGCAATTAGCAAAAAGGTAAAGGGTCTTCCCTGAAAAATTTAGTGAGGATCCCAGACTTGACACTCCTTCCACCAATTTGATGTGGCTCCCTCCTCTTTAAACAGCCCTTCTGCTACCACATTTTAAGAGAGTCTGAGAATTTTTCTCAATTAACTCATAAATATCACAGCAGCATTTGTCCAAATTCACTTTTTAAAATAGTTTGCGTTGGATCTGGGGTTTCTCTGAACACGCTACCACTGAACAGAAAAAAAGTCAAAATACGAAAGCTATCATAACAATATTTCTGATGGCATTGCCCTGTGAGTATTTTAAAAATAGCAGCAGAAGAGGCTTTGATTTCTTCCCATCACAATGTTGCAAAAGAGCCTAAATACAGCTTTGGGTTTGTTTAACTGAAAGCTGCCATTTTGGTGTCGGTTTGGTGTCGCATCTCAAAATGATGAGCACGGTTAGCTTCAGCTACCAGAAGAAAATTATGAGTTTTAGCATATTTTCACCACAGTGTCATTGTCAAAGTGATTCTATGAGAGATCCTGCAAGGCGAAAATCTACAAAGATTAGAATTACTAAGAGAAACACACAGGATGGGTTCGTATTTGATATATGACTTATATTTGGCCAAAAAAAGAAAGGAAGAAAAAAAGCAACTATATTGAATTTTCCTGACCTAAGCAAATTCATCATTAGTAAAAGCAGTACAGCAACAATAAACTGATGTAAAAGCCTTTCATGACTTTAACGCACTTTGGTCTAAACAGTAGTTTCAGAACTAATTCAGAGCGAATATGCTTTAGTTAGATCCAGGCCAACCTCAACTTCTTGAGCAGATTAGCTCTGAGATCCTTATTTGCTTTAAAAATATGAGTTTCCTTCAAGCAATGCCCCCCTTTCGATTATTTATAATATACTTCAATTCACTAAACTGATTTCCCATGTCACTGCTCAGGAGCATATTTCCACATGAACCAAGGTGCCCCGGTAACAAAAACACACCTGCACCGGGTGAGCAGTGGCAATGCATCGGGGTCCCGGGTGCCAATGTTTCTTCTTGCTTTGTGTGTGTCTGCTTTGCTCTGCTCCGGGGAAGGTGGGAGGGGATGGATACAGAAGGCTGGGTGTAGCAATTCTAAACTCTAAGTCAATTTGCCTGGCCAGGGATTTTCTGGCAATTAAGGAAATGGACTTGAAAATTAACTCATGGACATGTGCGTTGGGCCCTGAGCAGGGTCCATTGACTCTCGCCTTTCTTAAGGATGATGTATCATTGACTCCCCAATGAGATCGCCTTGGTCTGGTACCCCCCATCCCACCCGACAGCCACAAGGGTTCCCGGCAAGGAAGAATGGAAGGCGTGGGTCATCTATTTCTAATCAAATGTATAATTTCAAAAATTGATTCTGAGACTGAGAAGCCTACTTCTTAAGCCATAACTAAGAGGGGGAAAAAATCTTTGTTAAAGTAAAATAACTGCTTTTTTGAAAAGGGTGACTTAACAAACGAAAACTTACAAGGCCAGTTTTGGAAAGGCAGAATTATTTGGCTCCCCAAGGACAGGAAAAAGAAAAGTTTCCCCACTAATTCTTTTAAAAAACATTTTAAAGGTTTATAGAATTATAGTTATAAGCAGGAAGAAGGCAGTTTACCCTACTTGGGAGAAGAACATGTTAAGTGTTCTCTCTCCTCTCTCTCTCTCTCTTATAAATAACAGAGTTTATGAGAATTCTAAGGAAATACAATTCCTAGCATCACAAGGGCAATATAATTTTGAATTTGGTGTGTAAAGCTGGCATTTGGTAAAATGTAATAAATTACTTTGGTACTTTGGTAAGTTATATGGCAACTTATATTAGGTGGCTATATTTATTTTCAGACTCAGTGCATAAACCTCATGTCTCCATTAATTCAAAAAACATTTAGCAAACACCATGCATGTCTGTCCCTGAAACTGAATTAAACACTGGGATTCTCTGATAAGCAAGGCTACTATTTATTCAATAATAAATAAAATCAAGCAAGAACTATGTTCCACTGGGCCCCCGCTTTCAAGATTTAACAGAATCATAGACTTTGAGAGTTTAAATTAACTCAAAGATCACCTGGGCCACTGCGACCCACAGAAACATCTTTTATACATGACCCAGAATACTTCTGGTTGTTGATGCAGATATAAAATGCATCAACTAATTTTGCATTAGTTGCAAAATTAGTTTTGTACAACAAACGAAAACTAATTTTGTACAACAATATACACTTATTTTATTCACATCTACTGCCTTTTTTAAAAATAGTGATCACAGATGTCTAAGTAGATTTAATAATCTACTAATAGATCCCAAGCTGAACCTCGGAAAACACCAGCGCAGCACAGCCCATTTCCTAAAGCCGAGAGACGGAGCCCGAGCTCGGAGCCTTGCTCAGCAGAGCCTGAGTTACGGGAGGATCAACCCAGATTTCCTATCTCCTGGTTTACTGATCTCCATCACATTATCTTATTTTGTTTGCTTCTTAGAATTCACTACCACCCTCTGAAGTGATCCTGCTCCTTGTTGACTTGGGTGTTGGCTACCTCCCCACGAGGAAGTAAAGCCCATGAGAACAGCCATTTTTACTGATGTAGACACTATTATTCCACCCGTGCACTGCTTAGCATATACTATGTGCTCAATAAATATTTTTTTGAAACAGTAAGGGCTCTAAATGGATCCTGCTCTATACCAAGTGTAGATTCACCTGAATTTTGGTGGGGCCATCGCCCTGGAATAACAACGTGCCTTTTACGAGTGAGGAAACGAAATCAGAGAGGGGTAAAAAGAGTTGACCGAAGGCACACACAATGTCCATGAAAAAGCTAGGACCGGAAACCAGGTCTCCCGACCCCAGTTTGGGGCCTTGAGTTCCCTCTGGCACTTCTGTTGACTTACATTGTGAACTTAATTATTAGTGGTACTAGGCTGACTTACCCTAGAACATTCTTCATCCTGACAGTGCAACTTGTCCATTTTCTGGGGGCTGGAGGACCTCAGTGTTGAAGAAGCCACAGACTGTGTGACCATACAGTCTGTCTGGTGAAGCGACAGGGAAGCATACTTCCAGATGTGTTGAAAGGTGAGAAATTACATTTGCCTCTTCTAAATTATGATCACATCAAATGGGAACTATTTTTACATCCCAGCTCCTATCAAATTCTAACATTCTTTGTAATTTAACTCTAGGGAACTTATTTAAAGGGAAGCAAATTGCTTCTGGTCAGAGAGGTTTTTGTTTGGCCAGATTTCCAGTATGACTTTTAAAATTTCTTAGAAATGAAATTCCAGGATTTCATGTTAAAGAAAAAGAGAATAAGAGAACAGAAGAGAACTTCTCACTTGGCAGAGAAAACCCAAATTTTCTGCAAAATGACCATTATTGGAAATAGCTTGTGTTGCAACTTATCTCAGTTCCTCAAAACTCCAGTGCCCACCTGAAAAAGCCCAGCTGCCTCTGATAGGGTTTAGGGGTACCCTACAGCAAGTGCACCCCAACCTTCTGTTTAATAACACCCACATGCCCAAAATATCCCCTTCCCATCCTGGGTCTTCAGTGAATAATACAAGTCAAACAACCATGATGGGTGATTGAGACAAAGTGCCTTTGATCCTAAAATAAAAGTTTTCACTGGATTTGGAAGAATAACCTTGGGTATAGAGTTCTGGACATCTGAATCAGATGCAGCAACTAATACATACAGGATGCCCAGGCATCCCCTGTGTTATCTAGTTACCCTAGACCACAGTTTCCTCAAGTTTGTGTTGTCTTTTTTGAAGTTGGGGAGGGGAATTTTAGATGAGAAGGAGAACAGAAGACTAACCTAAAAGCGGTCATATTTACCACGCCCTAGAAGCAATTTCCCACTTCCTATTATCCCAGCATAAATGTTGCCCCTGCATTCCAATCACAATGCCAAACATCAGGGTAGGGATCTCCCATGAGGGCTTGTTTCTGCCTAATGTACCCTGGGGGGAAGCCTAGAAAACATTAAAGCAGTAGCTAGGAGCTTTAATGAAGTTAACCTGCTGAAACCAGGGGAGGTTTGCCTGAACTACACCTGAAAGCACTTTGATTATGGCACCGGCTTCAAAAGAAACCCATTCCCTCCTTTCTGAGCTCCGCGGCATTGAGAAACAGAATGGCACCTTTACATCAGGCTAATTCTGCTGCTTTGCTGGGGGCCGAAGGCATTCTGGCGCATTTTGAAGATGTAAGGGAAGGGGGCTGTTCCCACCCCCCACATCAAGCTTCAGGGAAGGGCACTCTGAACACTTGAGTTCGCACCAGGTCCTAAGAATATGAAGTCCAGCATGATAAACGTCTTCCAGTTCAGGAAAAGATAACCTCCCACCTTCTGCTGATGTTGAGCCAATTTGGGTTCAGCAGGTCTGCCTAAAACAAAACAAAACAAACAACAAACCCCCTCGATCTCTGGCCGTTCTTCATAAATTCCCCCTTTCTTAACACATACGCTGCCTTTAGCCTTTCAATGTTATTACTTCATGCTCCATTTCCTTTTATTTTGTAAAGCTTTGTGTTGGTTCACTTTGCTTTCTTTTTCATTTTCCCCTCTTTTTCCTGATCTTCCTGTTGCATCTTTTCCTCTTGGATTTTAGTTCTGCATTTTCTCCGGTTTCTTCCTTTTCTGGTCACAGCTGCCCCCTAATGGTTTTCAGGATCATTACAGCTTAGAGCTGGAGAAGAGAGAGGGAGGAGAGAGCTGGAGAAAGGAAGCTGAGGAAAAACATTAAAAAAATGTGTTTTTGTTTTTAGCTTGGAACATAGTCTAACGTCTCTGGAAGGGCACCCAAGTCCTGGATCAATGGAGATATGAACTGCAAACCTTTGGGAAGGGAGGGAAAGTTAAGTCTTCACTGAACTCCTTTTTTTGTGTTCTTGAAATGTTTTTAATGAAGTCCATGCACCAATTATTGTCTTTTTTAATTTAAAAGACAAGTAGAATCTAAGTCTGGAGTTGCAAAATCAGGCTGCCTCTACAAATGATTTCTTGATCCCTGTAGAAAGCAAGTATCCTTCAGAGCCCCTCCCACTGGGGCTCTCATCTGGACTCCCCGGGTTGATTGGCAGCTCAGTAAACTGCGTGGGAGTAAAAATGAAGGGGGAGTGTGGGAACTAATGACTACGGCGAGTGTGAATTAACCTACCCGGGAGGATCCTCAATAGCAAAAGGTCAGCTCCCTGACTCTTGCCTTTCCATCACGGCTTACATGCTCAAATTAGCAGCTATTGCCATCATAATGTAACGATCACTTGACATATAGAGGTCTAATTAAGGTACCATAAGTCACAAGTTACAAATTTGAAAATAGCAATAACCAAAAAAAAGTCCCTTATAAATCTGTGGGGCTTCATCGGGGATGAATACATGTGAATGGAGGAAAAGCAACGGGCACTCATAAATGGAAGATTCAAGTTTCCAAGGGAACTACTCTATGAATTTAATATGAGAATGGGAATTTGGGGTTCAGAATAAGATAAGTTTATTGAATAGTAAAAAGTTTCAGGCTGTAATTCTAAAATTTCCAATCACATCACCTATGAATGCCATGAGATTACAAATAAGTTCTTGGCTTTGTTTGTGAGTGTGAAGTGGAATACGTTTTTTTTTTGTTTGTTTTTTTTTTTTTGAGGTACTGGGAAAGTCCTTTATCTGAAAATATCTCCTCTAAAAGCCGTGCCAACATGATGAACATACTTTTTGACAAACGGTACCCAATATAACTAAATACTGTGGTACTGGAACATCCCATTAAGCTCCATCTATACATTAACATCCTATACGATCAGATATGCGATTATTAATTTCAGTTAGTTAGGGTAGCTGAAATTAGAACTAAACCCAGTTCTAAATTTATGAATGAGGAGGTCAGAAGAGATTCCAACCAAAATTCAAAACAGGAAAGGATTAGTAGTCATCCAAACTAACTTCTTCCTTCTATAGGTGAGAAAAATGGTCCCAGATTGGTTCATAGACTTTTCCAGGACACCTGAGGGTGGTGGAGAGCTGAGGTCCATCTGCCCTGACCTCGGGTATCTGCCGCTCCAACCCGCTTCTCTCCGCTGCAGACTGAAGCCGAGGTCAAGGGTCTGGGCAGCATGGTGAAGTCCCCGATTCCTGGCAAGTGCCCCAAAAGTCAAGAGCACACAGAAGTGACAGGGATGATGGACAATACTATGAGCCAGCACTTCTCTTCCTCACTAAATAGACACCAAACATTTTCAAATGATGCTTCTGTGGATAAAGCATCATTTGGGGCTCACTTTTGGTGAGCAGATAAGACAGCCTCAGAGACTTATAAGGGTCTCCATTTCTCCGGGCTTCTATGGAAAATTTCATGTTCTGGTCTTATGATTATCTAAAGCTGAGTTGCTGAATATGGTATTTGTTAAACACATGTAGAATCTGTGTGTTTTGAGGTGCTGGGAAAATGATAGTCACACCAGGCACATTTCAAATGCCCAATAGCCATTCGAAGAGCACGGATATTGCCAACATTGCAGTGAGTCGCACTGGAGAACACATCTCTAAAGGGAGATGTCCACTGAGTCCTTTTGGAAGCACTGATACCTTCAATGTATAAAAAATGAGTGTAGCAGAGGGGATGAGCCTCAGGCTTAAGACAAGCAGAGTGGAGGGAGCAACATGACTTTCGTTTCCTTTGCAAGGATTTCAGGAATGTTTGGGTGAATTTTGCACATTTTACTCCTTTTTCTTTCTTTTTTTTTTTTCATTCATAAGAGTCCCTCCCACCTGATCCGGCATCTGTGTCTGAGAAAGAGATCACACACACACACACACACACACACACACACACAGAGTTTACACACACAGTGAAGGGGATTTTAATACTGTATGGAAATCTGAAGAATTCTGGAAACCCACCAAAGGCAACATCAAATGGAAATTACTAGGCAGTGTCCAAATGTGTTGAAAAGAAATAAAAGTGTTGCTTGTTTAAAGGGTGAGAGGGAAAATGCTTATTGACCAGAAACCTGGACTTTTGCTTCAAACAAAAGAATAAAAAATGAGGAGCTATTACATTTTAACTGAAGCTTTGCCTCAGAGACAGATGCAGCTAAATATTAACTAAAGCAGTGTAGTAAATTACAGATTAAGATGCAATTATGCCTCATAACTCCCCCTTTCAGGGTGAGAGCTTGTCGATATTAGGGCTGAGATAAGGGGACGCACCGCATGACAGGTGGCATCTATTGTGGAAGCATGAAGTTTCTGGAGCCTTTAAATCCTGTGTTCCCAGGAGGCAAGACCCAAATGTCTTCCTTGCTTGCATACCTCCTTCATAGTCATGCTTCCCCGAGCATTTAACAAGTACAATTCGATGAGCACAGATGGAGAACCATACCTGAAACAGACCCCTAGTAACAGCCAATGGTTGTGTGGGTGGGTGGGGAAAGGGCTGCATCCGCACCCATGAACCCCATCAGCTGGCCCTTTGAATGCATCCCTGCAGTCCTCCTGCCCCGCCCCTGAGCTTCTCCTGCATTCAGATCGGCTCTTTGCTGTTGCTGCTTAATAAGGTCATGAGGTACAGCTGGGAATCCCCCCAGTTCTGGCATTTGAAGGACCATGTTCTCACTGGCTTTTCCCTGGATCTTGAGACATGTGCCCCCTATTTAAAAAGTGCCTGAAGAGGTAATGTCAAAAAATACTTATCCCCGTGTCCTTCAGTGAAAGTGCAAATATCGAAGGCTATGTGTAAGTATAATACCTCAGGAGAGAGGTTTCCAACTGCTTGGCCTACATCAGAATCACCTAAAATGTATGTTAAAGTACAGATTGTTAGACACAACCCCAGACTGAAGGAAGCCAACCTGCAGGAGAATGGCACCCAGGGACCTGAGTTTTTAACACTGCTCACCCTGGGTGATTCTGAAGTACCCTCTGGCTTGGGACGGCCTAGCTGGGAACGCCCATCTTTCCACTGGGGTGCGTTACAGCTTTCTCTTAGCATCTTCTACAAATCTGTTTTATGTTCCCCACATCCCTTCCTGTCAAAGGAATGGAATGCAGGGTGGGATTATCTATTATTATTTCACAATTAAGGATAATGCAGTGAGCCGTCCCAGGTGAGTCAGTGATGCTGCCAGGAATCTCGGCTTTGCCAGTTAGCTGCGTTCTAGTCAGTTCGGTATTTCTGTTCAGAAGCCCGCTGTTTCTGTGGATGCTACCTACTAGCCATTTGGTAGGCAGGCTCCTCCGTGAGTCAAGGATGTGAACTCCCCAAGTCATGAAAAGTACGGTGCCTGGCTCCTCACTCCTATGAGCCTGGTGGAAACCAAACCAACTGCAGCCAAACCCCTGAGATTCCAGTCTAGACAAAGGAGCTGGGGCTCGGCAGGTCTGAGCCAGCCCCAGTCTGGAGAATTTTCCTAGGTTCATTTTCCACCAGGCACGTGTGGGACTTGTGTTCAGTTCCCAAGAGTCCTTGGAAGTCCAGGATTAAAGCAATTCTAAGTCATCCCTGTCCCGTGAGATCTTATTCATAGTGGGCTGGGGGAAAACTGGTCTCACTGTGGGTCCTTTCTGGTCTGATAAAGGGCTGTGAGCTCCTGGAAGTAAAAGCTCCACCAGAAGCGCTACAGCAGGTAGTTATTACCATTATTTATTGAGTGCTGCCCCCTAGAGGATTAACAAACGGAGTCCTGAGGGCTCTGAACCAGGCTCGCCAGACCTCGACCCAACAGCCGGAATTCAGGCCTTTCCTCAAGTGGGCTCCGGAGAGACCACGCAGCAGGCCATGTGAGGACTCCAAGGAGGTAAATTAGCGCCCCCTTTAGGACACCACTGAAAAATTAAAATCCATCCTGCCGGCGGTCAGGTCCAGGCACAGCACCCTGAAATGCCACTGTTCTCTACCAGACCAAGGGCTCTGAAAACAGCCTGATGACGAGACAGACCGTCAAGCCTGAGACCCCAAGATCAGAAGTCCAGAGCTGGCATTCTGTGGTTTCCCAATGCACTTGGGTTTTTGTTGTTTTTTTTGTGGTCTTTTTGGTTTTTTCTCTCTGTCCTCTACCCCACGCCCTTTCCCTACACTCTGGCTAGTATGTTCTCAGAAATAGGATTCTTCCATGGTGGGCGTGCGCTGGAACGGCCTGGCAAGCCTGGTGAGTGGTGACCAGAGGTGATACTAAATGAACCTCTTCATTTAGGCAGGTCACTGTAGGTACTGTTATTTGTCCTTAGGTTAGCATTTTGACCATAATAGAGGCCAAGTTCTCTGCTTAAGGTTCAAAATCCAAACTGCCTCTTTACTCCATTAAATATTGGGGAGTGTCAGTCTTTCTTTATAATTGACACTTCAGGGGAAAAAAAGTAAATCTGGAGTTTTAATATTGTGGATGTGCTCTCAAGCCAAGGAAAGAAGAAGGGAAAGAAGGCAGTAAGAGAGAAAGGGAAAAAATGAGAGGAATGAAAGGTAGCCATTAGGCCTGGCGATAGGCTTGCTGGAAGAAATCACCAGGCATCTTTTAAACACCCTTTCAAACCAGGCATCTAAGATTCACAGTGTGATATACAGCCCTCGGATTTGCACAGAACTGTAAAACCCCTCCAAGGCTTGGCTTCACTATTTGCAAATCACTTCTGATTCAATTTTGTTTTGGTTATCTCAGTGTAAATAACAGTTAAGTGGGAGTTACAGATTTTTCAAACACTAAAAGTGATAAACAAAGCTAATGGCAAGTCCAGATAAGGGGGAAAACCACCCAGAAGAATCCACAAGTACAAGCAAAGAAATAAACGAGATAGTCAGATGTGTGTGTTTCTTGTCATGGAAACTTTATTTTTCTTCATCTGCAGAGTGGCAGAAAAGGTATATGCAGGGTGCTATTTAGACTGTTCTGTTAGAGTCTTTATGATAATGTAGTAATAGGTGCCTAGTGAAACAAGACAGTGTAGAATCCACAGAGCCATCCTCAGAAACAAAGATACAAGTGTTTCCCTGTTAGCTTGCAGCTCCCTCTAAACAATTTTCACACCTCCACTTAATAGCTGGCATAATGCTGGGTTTTTTTTTTCACCCCGTGTTGTGGCCACATTTCCAAGGGGAAAGTGTGTATATAAGTAGTCACAGCAGCATTTCGAGAAGCCTTCATGTACCTGTACGTTTTCTGGAGGGTTGGAGGAATCCAGTTTAATCACCTGAACAAATTCTTTGAAGTCTTTTCTCTTCTGATAGTTGCAAGTTAGGGGCGTAAGGAGAAACAAATCATCACCTAGGGAGGCGAGGAGTGTGTTTGGGATACAACAAAGGATCTGAGCAGTAAATGCAGGGTGTTTGGGATTTTATTCAGCCGGGGCTGTGCGTGTGTGTCGCCGCCACGCACTGCTGCCTGTGCGAACGCATGGCTGAGCTGCCGTCTCGCTCTCTACTCCAAACACCCTGCGCCACCCAACTCCTCTTGTAACGCCATTGAGCGTGGCATTGTGTTGGGGTCTACGTGTGTGGCATGCGAGTCTGGGACTTGGGGAGAACAAGGGTTTCCCCATTTTTCCCGGAGTCTCCCTCGGGCGGGGGCGACTCGGCCAAGGGCAGCGCGCCCTGGATGTGTCCGGGGGCGCTCATTCTCCGCAGTATTTACGCGCGGGCGGCTCCGCGGAGCCAGGAGCTGGGGAGCCTAGGTTGGGCGGGAGGTTTCGGGTGGGAGTGGGGCGGCTGGGTGGGAGCTGCCTTAACTTTGATCCGGCCGCGGCCCCGGGGAAACCGCCGCCGCCCCGCCCGAGGTGGGTGCCGCGGCGCTCGGCTCTGCGCCGCGCGTCTCCGCGGCTGCCTCTTTAATCAGGAACACAGAAGGGGCGGGCCCTGAGCCGGCGCGTAATCGGATAGCTCTGCCGCGGCTCTGACATCCACATGCTGCTCGGCCTGAAAAGGCAGGGGGGAGCCGGAGGGGAAGCAGAGGACGCGAGCGAGGCAGCAGCCCGCAGCCCGCCCCCAGCACGTCCTCAGACGCTCAGACACTCGGCCGAGCGCTGGGCGAGGTGGAGGTGAAGGCGGGCGCGAGCGAACTCGGAGAGGGGCTCGCTCACTCCCAGGCGATCCGAGCGGCTTCCACCGCACCGGCAGCAGCCACGGCAGCAGCGCCAGCGGCTTCCTTCTTCAGACTCCCCTTCTGAGGCTGGCCAAGCGGGTGTAGCCCTTGGGGGAGGATCTCGCTAGGGGAACTCGGAGAGGGCAAGAGCCGGCCAGCCGCCTCCTGCTCCGGCCGCTCGGCGGTGGGTGCCTCCGCCCTCGCACGGGTCCCGGGTGCCTGGGACTGTGTGTCAGTTTACGTCTCTGAGATCACACAGCTGCCCGGGGGCAGTGTGATGCCCAAGGCAAGTCTTGGCTTCTTTTTTTATTACAATTTTTTTTACGCCAGGCTTTCGGGAAATATTCCTGATGTTGTAGGATAAAGGAAATGATACTTTGAGGAACTGGAGAGGACATAGATCCGTTTTGTTTTTAAGAGAGGAAACCCGTCCTCTCTTCCCGGTTTGCTCCCTCTTTGCTGATTTCAAGAGCGACCCTCCTCCTGGTGAGGTGGGGATCCAGCAAGAATAAAGGTGAAGGCGGGCGGCCAGAACCCGGGAGGGAAACACTGGCCATCAGGAATCCCTGCAGAAGACACTATAAGGAAGACAGAAGACCGAGAAAACACAAAGACTTATAATTATACAAGAAACCTACAAATCCAGCTCTGGAGAGAGCCTCTTTCTCCAAAATGGATATGTTTCCACTCACCTGGATTTTCTTAGCTCTCCACTTTTCAGGACTCAAAGTGAGAGGCCAAGCAGGTAAGCCCCTTAAAGTTTTTTCTATTCATTTCAACATGCGTTGCCCTTCAAAGTAACTGCTAATGCAGGGGGGTGGGGGCACGAGGAATGGCACAGGAAAGAGGCTTCCTCAATACTGAATAATTTAAAGAGAGGTCCCAGCCGGCCCTCCCTACCGTACACCACCGCTGCTGCTAAAACCCAACTTTATTCTCCTGCTAGGGTTGTGTGTGTGTGTGTGTTTTGAAACATAGACAGAATTGGGCGGTGTTCAGATGTCACATATGGACTGAATCAAAGGTTTAAAAATACTACAAAGCCTTTTTGCATTACAGTTTTGGGGAATTTTTTTCCCTTTCTTGAAGCAGAGCACATCTCCCTTGAGTTTCTCCAACCTAGCCAGCGGAATATAAATCATTTGCATTCTCTCCACTTAGCTACATTGAGCAATGTTAACTGAAGGGCTTGGGAAAGGCAAGAGTCTAGTTTTGATTTTCCAATGCTGTGGATTCTTTGCAGAAAGTGTGGATATGCCTCAAAATCACAGGGCTCGGGAGCAAGTTGGCTTTCGGCTGAGCTAGGAGCTTGGAGCTGGGCACTGCTGGCAACCAAGGCAGTTAATCGTCCCTGCTCTCTTTCCTGCATCCGTGTGTTTTCTGGGGAAGTAAATCATGGGGTTTTTTTTTAAAAAAATTATTAGATAAAACAACTGTGTGGTCCTCCAAGGTCTCTCTTGCAAAGTGGTTAGAAACTTTTGAGAGGAATTTGTTCTCAACTGCTGCCAAAAAGGGTGTGTGGACTGAGTGCGGAGAGAAGCACCGCAGGCCCAGGATGTCGGGGACCAGTGTTTGTGTGAGTACATGTGTGGAGAGGCGGCTGGCACAGGGGTAGCTTCTGAGCAGGGAGTGCTGGTTTCGGGGAATCTGGTGGGGCTCGTCCTTCCTTCCCTCCACCACTGTCCAGGGAGAGCCTTTCTTCCCTCTGGGAACAGTGTCTGGAATCTGACAAAACTCTCAGAAGCTGCTACAGGTGACTGAGAATGAGGAAACCATCTATGGAGGAAAGAAGGAAAAGAGAAGGGAGAAAAAACCCTCCTGCTACTTACCCAGCAGCATTCCCAAGGCCACAGCTGCAGTGTAGAGCTAACCCCTGCAGCCTCGTGGGCACCTCCCCCCACCACAACGGCCAGTGGGTCGAGTGGGAGCCAGTTTTGACTAAAGGGGAAGTTTGTGCCTGGTTCTCTGATTCTCGCCTCCTCACACACACCCCGCTTTAGACTTGGGTTTTCATTTGAGGGGGAAGGAAATTCAGGATTGCCCTGGCGGTCCAAACCCACATGTTTGCTGTGTCTTCTCTGCCATGACTGCTCTCCACTTGGGGAGATTGATCACCTGTGCCTCCCCATTCCCTCTCACCTTAATTCTAAGTTCCCAGTTTGAAATGAAATGAAATTACCTCCCGCCCGACCTGAAGGCTGCATAAATTATGTATGTTTGTGTGATTCGCTGTGTGTGTGCCCTCGCTCGCGAGCGCGCGGTGAGGATGCCCACGGTATATTATGTATTCAGGCACGGTCTCTGGTAGGCCCAGGTTCATGAGTGCGCAGACACTGGCGCACACGCCGGCAAACGCACGCACTCACATACATGTACACACAACTCCAGAATCTGTGTGTTGTGCAGAGCGGGAGGGGTCGTGAAGACGGGGGACGTCTTCTACCCCAGATGTTCGCACATCTGTCCCCGAGCGCTGTGTGGAGTGTGTACGTGTGTGTGCGATACCGAAGGGGACCCACTCCCCCTCCGCCACCTGCCTCGGCTCTCTCCGCAGAGCCCCCCGCCCCCACCCCGCAGCCTCGCTACGTCACTCCTAGAGAAGCCCGGAGGCGCGGAGCCTAGGGCAAGTCACCCTTTTGGTGGGTCGCGGAGCTGGGACCCACCCAGGGATAGATACTCTCCAGCCCGGCGAAAAGGCGATCGCAAGCCCCGTGCTGCTCCCGCTTTCCTTCGGAGCAGCCCACTGGCACTCGGGCAGCTGGCGACGGGTGGCAAAGGGCGAGGCCCAGCCAGACCTCTGACTCACCCGGTGCGCGCCGGCCGAAAGGGGGCCGGGCCCAGCCCGCGGCAGCGACGGCGGGAACCCGTTCCGAGGAGTCAGGCAGAAAGGAGGGTGGAAGGGGAAAGAGGGGGAGCAATTGAGCAAGTAGCCCCGCGGCGTGCGGCCTCTGGGACTAGCGGGCGGCGCGCACCAGGCTCCCCCGCTCCTCCACACGCTGCCCGGCCAGACTGCAGCACCGCCGCCTTCTTGCCTCCCTTCTGCCCGGGCTAGGGGACTCGGGGCCCGCTGGCCGGGCCCTTCCAGGAGCTCCCTCTCTGCCTTCCCGCGTTCTATTCCGCGCTGCTTCAACCCTCCCTCCACCCCAGCAGATCCGTCTTTGAAAGGCTGAGGCCCGCGGCCAGCGGAGCTGGGGGTCTGAGCTCCGGCTGAGCTGGGTGGCGGGAAGCCGGGGTGGGATTTCCGAGCCGAGGGCGGAGAGAGAGGTGGACAGAAGCCAGCTGGAGCCTCGGGAAATGCGCGCAACTTGCACCGCCTCTAGTAGCGCCGCGCGCTGAGCGCCCGCCGCTGCGCCGAAACAGGTGAAGAGCACGCGGCTCCGGCGTCCACGTGGTGGTGAGGACTTGGTGGCCCCCAGCCCGCCCCAGCCCCCAGCGCCGTCGCTAAAGCCGCATCGATTTGTTTGGGCTACGCAGTAGAAACACAGCCGAGCAATCCATAAACATTCTATTAGGCAAAAGTATTCCCAGTGAAAGCAAAACCGAGGCTCAAGCCTGGGCAAAGTTGGCAGACTCTTAACTCCTCCAGCCTCTGTCCCCCTCCTCCAGACTGAGGACACCACCGGGGAGGAGCCTGCGGCTTTTCCTGGAGGCCGCCCATTGCCAGAAAGTTAAGTCGCGGCTGCAGTTCCCTGCTTGGAAGAAACCTCTGCAGTAGCTGGCGAGCCTCCCCGCCCCCCGCCGCCTCGCTCTTTGCTTTTCCACGTGAGAAAAAGAAATATTCATGGCCAATGCTTCATTTTTACTGATTGATTTCTTTTTAATATCGACACAATTTAATGGAGGAGAGGCGAGCAGTGATTGAATGGCTGCCCCCACCTTATGCCTTGAGCTAACTGCACCACCGCAGCGAGTCCCACCAGGTCCCCGCGCCTGGCTGCTGGGGGCAGGGAGGGGGCAGAGCTCGCACTTCAGCGCTGGAGAGGGATGGTGGTGGGAAAGCCGGTCAACCCCTGGGAATCTAGGGGGTGTGAGGGTGGGAATCAGCTCTCCCGGCCAAGCGGAGGGGATCCAACCGGGCGGAGAGCAGGACCAGTACAATGGCACTGGTCCCATCCAGACGGCACGAAGTGTGTCCAATAGAGTGGAGTCACCCCTGTCGGCCAAGATGGCCGCCGGTCAGCCAGGACGCTTTGGGTCAGGAGGGAAACTGCCTAGGTCAGAGCAGACACATCTGGCAAGGAGACACACCTAGGGTATCTGCACAGGCGGTCAGGGTAGCCACATCTGCAGAGCGGGACCACCCACACAGATAGGCTCCTGGGCAAATTCCCCGTTTGCCATCAGGGGTGCCAAGACAGTTACCAAAAGACCCAAAAGGGTGGAGCCCACCACTTTCAAGGTATAACTGAACCAGGCTCTAGACCACTGCTGAGACCGCTGAGCTCCACACCAGGGTGCTGCTCCACACCACGCTGCTCTCCCCTGGCATCAGCCACCAGAGGCCCTGCCCTGCTGGACTGAGGACTCCATCTGCCCTGCTGCCCATCTGGCTCTGGAGATCCTTCCTTGCAAGATGCTGAAGACTCCCTTGCCCACCGTGCTGTCCCGTGGACCTTCAGGCTGAGACTCTTGGACTTGGGTTCATGATTTCCATTGATTATTCTGTGTATGTGTTATAATTCTCTTAGATTGTTGGAGTGTGAGTAGGATATTAATGTATGTTGGTGTTCTACTTTGAGTGAACCTGCATGTAATAAAAGCTGAGTGAATGGCAGCGTAATTACTGTGTGTGACTCTGGTCTATTCCTTGGTGCCCGGCTGCTCAGCAGGCAGCCAGCAGAGCAGTTGCCCCGCTGAGTTATAGAAAAAGCGGTATCAAAACTTACGCTCGTGACAGTACGATGCGTCTGTCCGTGTTGCTGCTTCTGCATCCCCGGTTGAATTTGTCTGGAAGGGGAGGGAATGCAGGCTCTGGTTTACTGGCACGTGCTCACTGCCTGCCTCCCTCCCTCCACCTCCCTCCGTCCTTTCGGTTTCAGACGGAGAGGAGAGCCCCCTGGCGCTTGCCATTCCCTGTCAGCGCCTGGCCACAAAACTCCCCTTTGCTGGAGTTAATCATGGTCTGCAGGGGACTAGGTTACGCTCAGGAAATCATTCAGTCCCTGACAATGGGCTTCTTCAGAGAGTGGCCACTCCTAGCCCCAGTGTCCACACTGCTTGGAGCCAAAAGAGCCCAGACCCTGTAACCTACCCCACACACCCCTCCTCTGTCTAGAGAGCTTTGATGGTTCTTGGGTTTTAACACCATTGCCTAGATGCGGGACAGACCTTCCATTCAACCTTCCATCTGAAATGATCAGATAAGAGGTGTAAATTGGCTGTGGGAGACAGGTCTGAGTTCAAACAACTCCTGAAAGAGAGGCAGTGACGGTCTAGGCTCTGGATGAGGGTTTGAAGAGGGTTCTGTTTTAGCCCGCGCCCCCCCCCCCGCCCCACCAGGCAGGCAGGATAATTATGAGCAAGCATAATAATTTGCAACAAAACTGTCCACTTCTAGATTCTGCCCAGACAGCCTGCTCTAGGCTCTGGGGACTGATTCCATGCCCACACTCCATAGGTGCCCCGTGAACTTTACCCGGTAAACAGCCCCGGAGGTAGTGAAACTGTTGCCTGTTGCCAACAGGGCACACAGTGCAGACCAGCGGGCAGAAGAGGGCTCCTGCCAGGGCTTTGGGGCAAGCCCCTTCTTGTCCTGGATGAGCCTGGTAGGGCTGTGAATGCCCAGGCAGCACCGCGGGTTTGGACTTTTTGTCATTCTGTGGAGCCCTCAGATTACACTGCAGAGCCCTGACTGGCAAAATGAAAGGTTGGAAGTGACTGGAACCCCAGGCTATCCAGACAGGACTCCTGCTGTCTACCAAATGGCTTTCAACCCCTGCCATTGAATGTAAAGTCCGCACTGGGGCAGTGAAAGGTCCGATCCTATCTTCACGGTGTAGAAGAAGCTAGGAGCCCAAATGCCAGTTCATATGCATTGAATTGAGAGGCATGAATGCAAATAACATTGGGCCTGGTGAAGGCAGGGAGTTAGATAATTCTGGGTAATCTACCTGGTGTTTTTACTCAGCTGCTCATTAAGGCAATCAAGAGAATGAGCTGACCTTGGATAATCTAAGTGTGGGACAATTCCGAATGGCAGAATTCAGAGCTCGCTTCATGGGTAAAGAGTTTTCAGAATGTATTCCGCAGAAGTCCAGTTTGGAAAGACTTTAGGAAATAAAGATGTGATATCCCGTTCTTAAAGGATGGAGCAGAAGCAAAACACCATTTTAATTTCTTACACTGACAAGAAAGGACTTGAAAAGTGACGTCTGAGAAATAGTTTTAATGTCATTAACATATGTGATTATCATGTCATCTGACCATCATTTGCCACTGGACAGTCTTTGAGTCACCCTCCTGGGGTGGCAGACATGTGTTTGAGCCCCAGAACGTAAGTCTTTGTACTGTTCCTTCCAGGTAAGGACGTCACTTAAAAAAAGAAAATTAACCCATTCCTGGAAGATCCTGGGGGAGTTTGCACTGGAGAGCCTACAGCATTTTTCAATGCTCCATCTACCTTGATGAGAAGTGGCTGAGGGCTTAATGGTTTCCTTACGATACATAACAGGATTCAGGATTCGGTGGGGTGGTTCCTTGCAGCGGGGCTGGCCCTCTAGGAGAAAGCATCTTCTAAAGGTTTAGGAAACTGTCAAGTTTAGATAAGGCTGAGCTCTGATCCTATGGGACCTTGGTTGTATTAATAAGGAGAAATTAATTTTTAACCACTGGGCACGTTGCCAAATTATGTGACCTTTGGCAGACCAGCTGTGCTATAAAAATAAATCCCCCATTTCTGAAAATGCTGTTCTTATCCAGTAGAACAATAACAACGTGGTATTTGACATAGATGAAGAGTAAGGTTGAGAAGAAAGGAGAACAGGGGGAGTTTCCAACAAAAATCCCTCCCATGTTTTGACACACAGTTTCAGGCCTGAGCATCCTATGTACTCTCCACACGCCCCAAACACACACCCTGGTTTCCAGTGCACAGGAAAGGGCCAGGAGGACAAGGAGCAGAGGCCTGGGGGAGCCGGGAATGGAGAAGGTGTTAAGTGCTTCCAGCCGCTCACACCCCAGCCCTGAACACGGTCTCCCATTGTCCGTCCACACAGACAGACGACTGGCACAGGAAGAGAAAAGGGAGTTTCACACAGGCAAAACGTTTGTCTTTCCCTAAATGCCACTAAATAAGTTTGTCATGTGGACGTTTGGGGGAGAACTGCATTGGGCTTTCCGGCTTCTGAAGCACCGGGGACAGACCGCCTGGGTTTAAAATTCAGCCCAGCCACCTGCCAAGTCTGTGATCCAGAATCTTGATCTCTCTGTGCCCCAGCTTCCTGGTCTGTAAGATGTGTTGGATAATAGTATAGCCTGCCTCACAGGTACTATTATCTAACGATTCTGAAGTTATTTCCTCTTTAAAACGGCTTCGGCCCACACTGGTGTGGCTCAGTGGGTTGGGCATCATTTCACAAAGCGAAAGGTCACCGGTTCAATTCCCTGTCAGGGCACATACCTAGGTTATGAGTTTGGTCCCTGGTTGGGACGCATACTAGAGGTGACTGATTGATGTTTCTGTCTCACGTTGATATTGATATCCTCCCTTCTCCTTTCTCTCAAAATAAACAAAATCTTGAAAAAAGCAAACAGCTTCAGTGGGGTTAACTGTATTACAGAAAACACACTGTACCCATTGTGGTAAGTTCATGTTATTTTTATGAGGTTTTTTTTAATGGGTAGATAATTATTCCTTCTCAGCTCTTACCCCACGAAACCTCTGCCTGTGTTTTATAAGCTTCGGATTAGCCTCAGCACTCTGTTCTTCTTCAAAGAAAGCTGTTCTCCGCTGGGTTCTCATCTTCCATCTACTTCTCTGCCTATTTTTCTCTTCTTGTTCTTCCACTTTGTGTTCTTGCCTCTACTGATTGTTTTAAGTCTCTCTCCCTTTTTTCCTCTTCTTATCTTCTGCCCTTCATCAGGAAAGGGGTGCTCGGCAGGGATCACAGTGTTGAAGGTGCCCCCCCTCCTCCACCCTGAATGTGCAGTAACTTCTACCCTGGCATTAAGGCCCCTCAGCAGCTGAACTCAAAAAAGTCATCATAAAGACAAAATAGCTTTTACCCAGCAAGACTCTTAATAATCCCATTTCCCTCTGGGTCTTCATAAAAGAGTCATGATCTAATCCAGAAAAAAGGGAGGGGGCCTGGGACTAACAAAAGGAGAGCTCTCCCTGTAGTGTGCAATGGCCGGGGCCGCTGGCCCGCTTAATGCACACGCCCAGGGTGACCCTGCTCGCTGCCTCCAAAGATCCCATGATAACCAGGGCTCTGGATGGTCTGTCAGTGAAAAAGATAAAGGGAATTGCAAATTACTGGACTGAGTGGTAACAATAATTGTTTTGAAAAAGGAGAAAAATAAAACAGATGTGCCCAAAAGGCACTGGGAGGGAGGTGGCAACGTTAGGGGGGTGGGTACAAAGAAATGAACTAAAACCCAGCAAGAGACAATCCTCTACCAGCCCAAGTTCAGTGGTGACGTAGTAGTTTGCATCTTCCTGATGTCCTGACAACAGGTATCTAGAACTTGCCTTTGGGAGGGACGGTGGGGGTCTGGAGTGAGGGGGCAGGAAAACCCTCTGACGAGTTATTTTTACCATTATTAGAATTAAAATGTAAGCGTCGTTTGAACTTATTATCTGAGATCAGGGTGTCTTCAGAGACACAGTTTACACTAACTCCACCCTGACTTATGACGAGGTGTTGTTACCCCAAGCAAGTCATTTAAACACTCAGTTTATCACTAAAGAAAATTCCCACTTAACAGCGGCTGTGGGCTAGAAAGACAGGTTGTAGCTGGAGAAGCAGAACAATTTGCAAGAAGGCTTTCTTAGCATTTGCGATACCTACCAATACTTTTGGTGTTACTTTAGGCAATTAGTAACTTATTAACTCATCAAACCTCAAGAAGACTGATGGTTGGGAAAGGCTCTGGGTTTGATCCTATAAGGTTCACCAAAGATGAATCGGAAGGGGGCCATGCGCTCAAGTCGTGGTGGTCCAGCAGAACAGATAAGTCTGTCCTGGGCTCTCACACAACTTGGAGCAGCGAATTTCACTGGCCTGCCGCAAGAATTTTTAAAACATGCGATACCCAACTATGTGGTCAGGGGCACTGTCCTCTTCTTTTCCCTTAGATGGCCAAATAAAAAAAATGACAACATCCAACACAACAATAATCATCCAGTGTGAATTAATCAAAATTATACCTACATTTTTATCACATAGGCAAAAAACATATTTTTGGGTGTGCTGCAAGTATTTTAGTAATTAGTCTATGTACTGGTCTATGTGTAAAAGGTTGACCATCACTGCCTTCAGATACGTGGAAGAGCTCCGGTCTCCCAGGTCTGACGTGGGGAGAGGGGAAGGGTGCCCTTGGTGTGGCTGGCGAGGGAGCATCTGAGCCCAGACTACTGAGGGAAGGGGTGGGACCTGGAGCTGGGAAGGTAATACCACAGCGTAAGGGGAGGGTGGGAGCAGAGAACTAGCCACTGGGCTGTTTGAGGCAAACACTCAGAAGCTGCAGTTTTAGAATGTATGGGGGGAAATAACTGCTAATAAGGTTGGAAATAGTAGCTCGAGCTAAATGCAAGGCCCAAGTTGCTAGGCCAGGGAGGTTAGGTTTCATTTCCTAACCAATGGGGAGCCATTGATGTTTCAACATAAGGCTCCAGTTAATCAGAATAAATGAAAAAAAATATTATATTACATTTTTTTCCTCCTTTGGTTTTTGGAGAGACCTCAAAATTATTCTCCTTCGATTTCCTTCCCCAAATGTCTGTTGAAATGGTCAGGAGTTGTAATCCCACATCTCTCATCAATGGCATCAAAATTGCATTTACAATGAAGGCTGGAAAAGAGTGGACATAAATACAAAGTAATGATATTATATTGGCTGCCCTATTGGAATTGCATTTGTTTATGATATAAGATGACATATAACAAGGTTACCACAGGTGGCATGATTTGAGGTCAGGGAAGTAATCACATCAAACATACATTTTAACGATTAAGCAAAGGTTCATTTTCAGAAGCCAAATTGAGGGGAAGAGACTTTCCAAAGCCCGGCTTCCAGACCCAGCACCCAGCTCTCACCTTGGGGAATCACTGGAGGTGTTCGTTCTACTAGAAGAGGAGGCTTTGCCGTGTCCTGTTCTTTCTGCACACTCCTGGGCTGGCCTCCTCCCCCGCTCTCAGATCCTCTCCTTTCTGCCCTCCCTGAGATATTTTTATTCAGATTTTGAACTTTATCACTGCAGAAGTTCACAAGGCTTTCCATTTGCTGTGCCTTCAGGAGTGCATCGCTCACTGCCACCCAGCCCCATAAATTGAATAGATTGCATCCCTTCCCAGTTGCCTTAGGAAGTGGTCAAACAGCCGCATTCCTGGGCTGATGGATTGGCTCATTTCTTCCCAGCTTAAGCCAAGATACAGATTTTATGAGACTGTCTTGTGACAGACTGAAGTCGCTTTGAATAAAACAAAATCCAGCCTCAGCCCACAGAAAAAAACTCTTAAAACGCAGTTTATCCAGGGTAAGTGAGCAAAATTTGGTTAGAGCCCCGAGCAGAGGACTTTGATGACTTGGGCGAGGGATTTTAAGACACTCTTTTTGGTCTTGTTATGCATTACGGTTGTTGACAGGCTCGCACACAGAACTGTGTATCCATAATATTTATACATACGCAGCCACCAACTCAGTTAAGAAACGTCAATAGAGCTACTGCGATTAAAAGAGACATTTGAACTCTCCATAATGTAAGACAGACGTGTACCTCTGAGGAGTCCCGCAGTTTTGTTTTAGGCTTACCTAAAGCACATGAAACAGGTGTAACTCCTTGAATAAATAATCTGGCTGTCTAGGAGGGTGGAGAACCTTCACTGTTTTGCTTCATCTATGGGTTATAAGATTCCCCACCTCATTAAACAGATTTTGAATTTTAGAGCTGAAACCGACCTCCTCTCTAGTGAGGTCACTCTCACTAGGGTGTTAGAGTCTAGAGACTCTAGACTCGAGACTCTAGAGAGAGTTAGACTCACTCTCTACAGTTGATGGATGACAGCACAAAGGCTCAGAGTAGTTACTAACTTAGCTAAGGTCACACAGCTTGCTAGTGGTACGATCATACTCTGTGCAAGCATCCTTACTGGCAAAGTGGCAAGGTGACAAGTTCTCTTGTTAGTAGAAGAAATCTTCTAATAGACAAAAAAACTGTACTTGAAAAATAACTAAATAAAATTAATAAAAAAAAAAGAAATCTTCTTTGCCTCAGCTCCTAATAATTACATGAAAACAATGCTGTGGAAATAGGGACAGGATGGGATTATACTGTGGATAAAGGATAAATTATGAAGTAAATAAGGTATATTATTTTAATGAGTATGTGATGTACTGCTTTTCTCCACCAGGTGCTCTGAGGTGTGTGTAAGAAATAGATGCATTCAAATCCTTTAATTCTCTCTTTGCCGTGGCATTTTGAAGTAACACAGGACGCGGTGACTGGTTCTGAGGGTTTCAAACTCTCTTCCAGGAAGGGCTGATGTTCTCGGAGAGAAGGCCCATCAGGGATGAGGGGAGGGACTCCGAGTGGGCTCCCCGCCAGTTCTGGCCACCCCGCGTCCCAGAGCCCAGAAACAGCTTCACTTTTAGCTGCCTTGTACTTTGGAGTTCAGGGCAGAGTTGCGTTCAAGGGAAAAACAAACAAACACTTCTAAAAAGAATTTGAAAATTACACACTTAATTCAATGCACTCATTGAGTTTGGTCTCTCTTCTTGTTATTGTCAGCTCCCACCCCTTCCTGCCAACCTGGTCCCCTTAACCCAGACCCACCTTTAACAACACCCTGACTCTGCGACCTCACATCCAGCCAGTCCCAAAGTCCCCTGTTTTTGCCAAGGACTTGTTCCTCCCGCTCAGCTAAACCAAGTGATCTGATTGTTCTTTTACTGTGGGAATTGCCAGCAGGCTGTGGCCTGGTGTCGCCTGGTGTCGCCTGGCATCTCTGGCTGTTGTGATTCCAATCATTTCAAAGTCCTCACTATAGTCAGGCTTCAGTTTTTAACTATTTTTGCCAAGTTGTAGCCATGCAGTGTGCCTATAAAACAACTCCAGTTGACTTTCCTTAGAAGGCAGACCAGATTTTTTAAAAGAGTTTCTCCTCAATCCTTTCTAAAAAACAGACATTACTAGGAACCAGTGAGTTGTCTGAAACTGGGCTCTGTGGGAGGGACGGGACCGGTTACCCCAAGGTGCATCGGATGGTGCCCAGGCCCCCAGTAAAGCAGGACACCTCAGGGAGCGAGGGAGGGAGGGAGGAGCGCAGGCAGAGAGAAGGAGGAAAATGTCAGAAATAACCTGACATTTCACTCAGGCCGGTGTGGCTCCCTGGGTTGGGCTACGTCCAGCAAAGCAAAAGGTTTCTAGGTTGATTCCCAGTCAGGGCACAAACTTCTGTTACAGGTGGCAGTGGGGGAGCTGGTTGGATATGAGAAGCAACCAATCGATCTCTCTCTCCCTTTTTCTCTCTCCCTCGCTTCCCCTCTCTCTAAAAAATAAATAAATAATTAACATTTTATTTATCAAATAAAAACACGTAAGTGGTCATTGTGGGGGTGGGGAGAATCAGACCTTTGTGACATAATATTCCCTTTGTTTCAAATTACTTTTTGAAATTAAATGAATTTGGGGTACCATTGGTTAAAAAACATGTACTTTTCAGGTGTGCAGTTTTATAATACATCGCTTTTATATTGTATTGCGTGCTCACCGCCCAAAGTCTAGTCTCCTTCTGTGTCCATGTATTTGAACCCCTTTACCCTCTTCATCCTCTTCCCAACCCCCTCCCCCTGTGGTAACCACCATACTGTTGTCTAGAGGTGCTCCTTCAACCCTTCCACCCTCGGGCCTCTGAGGTCTTTATCTGCCCTAACCTGGCCCATCTCAGATGTAGCAGAAAACTTCTCTGAACAGTTCAGGTCTGAGTTTGCCTGCTCCTCCTTGGGAAGTAAATTCACCACAGGTGAAAGGTGTTCACAAAATATTTGGAGAAAGAAGTCCTTTGTCAACTCACCAAACAGGCTCAGTAGCTCAAACTTCAACCTGGTCAACCACCCTTCTGTGTATGCATATCGGCCTACAGGGGTCTGCCCTTGAGTTCAGCCCTCTTTTGCCTGGGCTTGTGAGGAGAGCAAGAAGAGTGTTCATGGTCTCCCTTTGGGAACACAGTGAAGGCCTCCAAAGGGCTGGATGGAATAGCTCCTCAGAAGAAAGCCCAGGGCATTTCTCTAGAGCACATGATTGTATTTTAGGAATTAGAAGGGGGGGCAAACCTGGAAATGAAAGATCAATGGTCAAGAGTAAGCATAAAGGGAATGTGTGTTTTCTTTACAATTTTTACTGATGTATTTCAAGAATTTGGTTTTCTCCAAGAAACACAGAGATGGAAATACTAGCATTTATCTTGATGGATCTGTGTCTGTGGAAATGATACGTGATGTTTTATGAGCGGGTGTCAAAGTGTGTACAGGACAAAAGTGTTCGTTTCTAATATGTGTGGTACCTCTGTGTGTGTTTCTGAGTGTGAGTTTATAAATGTGTGGATATTGGAAAGGGTAACTACACACAAGCAGAGCAGATGTTTTAATGAGTTCTCAAATATTTTAATGAGTGCCTTGATTTTCTCCAGATAAAGGAAAGACAGAAGAAAGGAATGGGTTACTTGCTCCTTTTCATTTGAGTCTGAGTCTTTAGCAGCAGGAAAGGCAGAGTCAGCCATGGGACATACACAGTTGGGACTTGTTCTTCGGTGGGGAAGTGAGAACTCCCGGCGTGGATCAGAAATGAAACCCTCTTAGGCGGACGTGTCCTGCCTTTCCTGCTGACTGTGTGTGCCTGCTCTAATTGCTGGAAACTTAAACTTGGTGCAACAGGGGAATTGAGGGGGCGAAGTTCTTCTTTCTGTAGAAAAAAGTTCAGTAGAAAATGTCCTCCCCTGTTAGCTGGGTCACAGAGCTGGAGATCCAAGTCCCCAAACCTCTGCCTTCTCAGACGGCCGCTCTAGTTCACCAGCCTGAGCCAGGACCAAAGGGCCACAGTTGGAGTTGTTGAAAGATGTTAGGTGCCCAGCTCAGGTGAGTGGTGTGGGCACCTGGAAGGCCTGCAGGGACTGGCCGCGGAGGAAGCGGTGGCACCAGGCCTCACCTCTGGCCTCATCTTCATCTGGGCAGGAGGCCTGGGCCTGTTGTCCTCCTGGGCTGGGGAGGGTGTGGGGTCATTAGGAGATGATGTCTCTTGAGTCAGAGGAAATGGCCTGCTTTTGTTTTCCACCCAGTAGGAAGTGGAACCTGAAGCTATTCAATTCTGGGCAGTTCAGCAGGGCACCGTTTGAGCTCTTGGAGGCGTGATGCCTGAAAGGCTACTTGTGCGGATGTGTGTGTCCCAACCACCTCTGTGCAGCTGCCCATATTTTATGCATTTAAAGCCTGTCAGCCTCGTAATCGAAAGCAGAGTTCTGGAAGACGGTGATGCCAACAGGCAGGGAGAATAGTAAAGTGCACCTGTAGAGTTAAAAAATGCATGACCCTTTCCCTCAAAGAGTGAACACAGGAGAGAGACCCATCCTGTAAGGTGGCTGCTGAGCCCTAATACATAATTCACGGGCCCATGCTGCTCCATGCAGATGGCGGTATTAAATCGTGATTGATGGTAAGAGGGGTGCACCTCTCCAAGTGGCTTCTGAATATTTCCAGGCCTCTTGTGTCTTCTCGTCCTCTGATCTACGGTGGTATTAAGCAACCCCCCCCCATTTCCCAGGACCCCCTCCTGGGGATTGAAGAACTGCACTCCCAAATATATGCCATTCTTCAAATGTCATCACCCCGCTTTTCTGCCTTTGAAGACTGCCCCTCTCCTCCTGGCACGGGGCAGCTGTCTCCCCAGCCAGGTACGCAGGCACTGTTGGGAAGAGTGGGGGTGGGGGTGCTGCTCCCCGGCAGCCAGCGGCCTTTCCAAGGGCTGGTTCCCGCTGGACAAAGCAGCAGCACACTCTGGTGGTGGTGGCCAGGCAGGAGGGACAGTGGGCAGAAAGCATGGAAAAAACACAGCCGCCCACTCAGCACAAAGCGCTCTTTGTCGAAACTCTGAGGTCAGAGCCGGTGGATCCTCCGATGCAGATTTTCCACTCGGTGTATAATGAAATAATAAATCAAATTTGTGGTGTGTGTGGAATTAAGTGTTTGGGGGTTTTGATTTTTCTTTCTTTCTTTAAAAAGAAAAAAAAAAGGGCTGAAATCACCCTCCAGGGCCTGTTCTGGCCCAGAGCTGAAAATGCTTCCTCCGCATCGCATGTAATTGTTACCAGGCCCGCTTGTGGGTCGGCACCACAAAACCGCCCTTGTCAGTTCCCGGAGCCGTTACTTCTGGCGGCCTGGGCCGGGCTGGGCCGGGCGGGGCGGGGAGACACCGCAGACCATGAAGGATTTATGAGGTAAAGATGGAGATGAGAGGTTTGAACAAGGCGCCGAGGAAGATGGGCCAAGGCAGGGAGACAGGAAGAGGCTGGGAGGCATGTTAAGTTTGTAGCTTTCTTATAGTTTTTAATCCCAGAGCATGTGATTGGGAGTATTTATGACCATTTTCTGGAATATTTCATTTGGGGAGCGTGTGTGTGTGTATGTGCATGTGTGTGTGCAGTCTCGGAGCCATGCTCGGTGAGCTGGTAATCTCTTCCCCCGAATGAGTAAGCAGGTTAGTTTTCTGGACGGCCGCGGGTAGATAAGACAAACAGGGAGAGAGGGAAAAAATGCTGGGACATAGTTGAAGTTCCTTGGGTTGTTTGCCTTCTCTTTCAGACTCACCCTGTGGAGGCCGTTTGAATTCCAAAGATGCTGGCTACATCACCTCCCCTGGCTACCCCCAGGACTACCCCTCCCACCAGAACTGCGAGTGGATTGTGTATGCCCCGGAACCCAACCAGAAGATTGTCCTCAACTTCAACCCTCACTTTGAAATCGAGAAGCACGATTGCAAGTAAGCACCATCCTGCCCAGGGCACATCCGGGAGATAGAATCCCACCTGCCCCTTAGGGTCCTCCCCCACCCCACCCCACTCCACCCCACCCTACCCCACCCCACTGCGGCAGCCGCTGCCTCATGGCCACACCCCCAACACCAGGACCTGCTGAACAGCGCTGGATCTCACCCAAGGTGGGATTCTCCTTCAGGGGCAAATAAGGCCTAGCTGGTCCCCTCGTGTCGAGGAAAGACCCTTCTTGAGTGAATTGTGCAAAGAATAACATCCTATCTTCAAAAGCTGGCAGTGAGGAGAATTCCCTGTGGGAGCAGTGGGAGTGGGGGTGGGGGGTGGACTACAAAAACTCGAGCTCTCGATGGTGGGATTTGCCTCCCCCTTGGAGGGCTCCCCATTTCCACTGCTGCTACCACACGTAGGAACCCCACCAGCTTCCTTAACAAAACAGTAGCCAAATCCCCAGGTGGAGGCTTCCTCTGCAGTCAGCTGTGGAGGGTCAGGCTGTCACCTTAGGAAGCGGCAGCTGCTCTCCTGACACTTAAAAATCCGAGTCTCCACCGGTAGATCTAAGATTTGCATTGATTCCTGGTAATCTGCGCTGCGCAGGTTAGAGTCTCAGAGCTGGATTTATCCAACAAACACTCTTCTAATTGCTTTATAAGTATCAATCCACTCAATTCTCACAATGGCCCTGGGAAATTGGGGTCACGACGACCTCCATTTTGCCAATGAGAAAAACCAAAGCCCGGAGCGCTTCAGTCCATCACCCTAGGTGACTCAGCGGTCTCACCACATCCGCTCTGTCGCTGTGGAAGTGTGTGGCTGAGGAGACCCCCCGTGGACATGCAGACATCTCTGAGCGCTTCGGCAATGTCGCGTCAACACTCAGGGCCCTGTGAAGTAAGGCGAGGGGGCAGGAAGTATTGTCACGTCGAGAATGTGCTTTGTACCATCTAGTGGGCTCTGTCGTACAGCATTTTGTCATTGAAACAAGGAGAGTTTTCTGGGCAGGAGAGAATGTGCAGACAATCCTGTCCGGCTCCAGGTGGGCTCCTACAACGTGCCTCTGCTCCAATGGGCGGTCAGTGCCCCCTTATGATTACTAAATAGGCGGAGCCGTACTGAAACCTTAATGCAGGGCCAGCTGGTGGGGAAGGTAGGAGACACAGGCCTAGGTCCAGCCAGCACTTCATAGAGGAGACAGGACCCCCCTGTAACCAGCGCGGACTGCGAAGCTGTGAATCCATGCCACTGTACCCTCTGTTTTCACCTACAGTACCTAATGGTTTTCCCCCAACAAGGGGTAGTCTTTGTTGAAAACCCAACGGTTTCCTGGATAGATGCCTCATGTGACAAAGAGTCATAAGACAGAGTTTCTAATTGCAAATCATCTCTTGACACAGGGTAATTCGTCAGTTCCTCTTTGTCTGAGTTAAACGCACACCCTGGATACATTTGTACAGACTCTCAAGGCTGCCCATTCCCTGCCAGTGAACTTTACCAAGAATTTCTGCTAGAAGAGCTTCTTTATAAGGTGTTTTTGCTCTTGGGGCCTCTGGCATGGCTGCAGAAGGTTGGCACACACTGAAGCGTAATGCACAGAGAGCTTGGGTCTGAGCTCAGAGAAATTTGACTAAGCACCTCTCTCGACTGAGGGCCAAATGCTGCTATGCTTATGCCAGCAAATCTCCCAGGGAAATTGCTCAGAGGTCATCTTATGTATATTCATAGTGGCAGAGGGAAGGCATGGCTTCAGAAAGAAAAACTCAGGAGCTAGTGAGCCTGGCTTTACACATGTTTTGAAGTGTGAAAGGCCAGGAAAACAGGCTCCTGTCCTGTTTGGGGCTGCAGGGTCCCGCTTCCCCTTACAGGACTCAGTTCCAGGGCTGCGGAGAACTCAGATTGCTGAAGGGTCTTGCAGAGGAGGGACAAAGTAGTTTCATGCCTGGGTTACAGGAGGGGAAGCAGCCCAGTGACAGGTTATCTCTGGCTTATCATCTTCACTAAGTAGCTTCCTGTTTTTCTTCGTACTCCCCCATTCAATGCTTCTGGCTTGAACCAACAAGGTCAGGAAGGTCAGGAAAAAAGTCTTTCTGGGGTCTCTCTCTTCCAGTGCCAAATTGTCAGAAAGGGTCTGTTGGGGTCAAGCCTGTGCTACTTAACCTCGTCCTTCATTCTCTCTCTCCCCCATTTCCCCTCCATTGCCCATCTCTCTCTCGTCCTGATTAATTTTTGTATTTAGAAAGACACATCCGGTTCTCCCAACCTCTCACTCTGCAAGGTATTTTTAACATTCATCCCTGGCCATTTGCATTCAGAATAAATAGGCTTCTTCCCACCACGGCCTTGTTCACTTCCCTGTGAAAGGAACAATTAATCTAATTGAAGTCCTGGAAGTTCTGTCTGGTTCCTCCTCTCTTTCCCTCTCTCCTTTCTGTTCCAAAGGAGCCCCTGGGTTGGAAAGCAACTCACTCTCAAAGCAAAGTAGCCTCCTTTCTCCTTTCGTTTCGGGTGCATGTTTCGAATTGGATTTGGCTCTCGAAGCCCATCGAGTGGATGCTTCCCAAGAGAAAGCGGCCTGAACCGCCCTTCTGATGAGAGAACATGGCAGTGATACCCCTGCAAAAAGAGAAATGAGTAAGACAGTCAGCCCCGTGTGTTTTCCATCTTCCTCCTCTGAGCAGGATTAACTGCAGAGACTCGCCCAGGCCCTGGGAATGGTCCCTGGCCGGAGGTGGCTGTCCTGGCCAGTGCAGCTGGCACTTCCGTGCCTTGAAATCAGCCACCGAAGGTCTAGAGCAGCGATTGTCAACCTTTTCACTCATGGCACACATAAACTAATTACCAAAATTCTGAAGCACCCCCCAAAATGTATTTTTTGCCATCTGACAAAAAAATAGCTATCATTTTAATTCTTTCACACTGGATAGCTATTGCGGTGTTGGCCATTGGCACTTTTTTTATTTGACAATCTAAGTTTTTGATTGGTTTGGGGAAAGGAGATCACATCAGTGCCCGTGACTAAATAGTCAGGTATCATGTGTTTTAAAAATTCTGTGGCACACCTGTTGAAAATTGCTGGTTTAGGCCATCACCGAACAAACCCCAGACAAGACCTTTTCCCCTAATCACACTGGCTGCCTGGAAACTTGTACTCACAAGCCTCAGCCTGCCTGAGTCAGTGCCCTGTGGCCATTCTCAGGAATCCAAACCCCCAGCACCCTCAGGCTGTTCTGGAGCCTAGTCACCTGCTGTGGGCAGTAACCAGAGGGCCCTGTGGCCCTGACAGGTTGGTGTGGCCCAGGGACAAAGGGGCAGGACTGGGGCTAGCTGAGCAAACAGGGAGAAGCCACCTCATTTCATGTGGTGGGCAGAGGCTCCTGCTTGCTGCCTTTGACTTGAGTCATTGGCCACCGGGCTGAACGCATGGGTTTTAGAAGCATATGCACACAAAATCGAGTATTTTTCCGATTGTGACATCTAAAATTTGTGCATTTTGAAAAACAGCCGCCTCGTGTGACACACAGCTTGCTTCTGAGTCGTCCTTACTCAGGCATGGCGTCCCGACCCAAGCCAGGGGCTCCGCCACCAAAACCAGCGTTGAGAGAGCCTGGGTGCTGTTAGGAACTGGTCATGTCCTGGTGGTGAGGGGAGTGAGGGTGGGGAAAAGGGGGATAAATGGTAACAGAAAATGAATACAATTTTTTTTTTAAATATCAAAAGAAAAGGGAATTGGTCACTTCCAGATGGGTGTCTTGAAAAACGTTTTTCACAAAGTGCAAAAACCATTAAAAAATCTTGAAAGGATGTTTCTTAGGCTAAAAACCCCACACAGAAGTCTACATGAGTGACTTTATGTGTGCGTCCCACTCAGCAATGTATGACTTACCACGGGCCGTTGCAGAATAACGCCCCACCCAGGTGAAACTGCCAGGTACTGAAACATACATCTTTAAAGTTCCAAAAATTCTTTCTGAAAAGTTTATGTGCTAAAGGGCCTCCTGAAGCATGTGCCATACTTCCCTGTCTTATAAGACAAAGGACAGTCGACTTTTTTTCAGTGATTCAGGGCTTCTAATTCTAAACTTGACCTTTTGGGGTAGCCTGGCCGGGATCTGTCATGTTGGATCAGGTAGACTCAGACTTGAGTTTTTGCTGACGTTTTAAACTTCCCAGGCTTCAGTTTCCCTATCTAAGAAGCTGTGATGACATGATAACTCCTTGTTAATGTCGATGCACAATAAATTAGCAACTATGTTAGCATCTTGGTCATGGGATGTTTGGGACTTTCTTCGGTCAATCCTCTTGTTACTTCTTGTTATGAGTAGCCTATCTCCCGGGGACTTCTTCTTCCGACCTGTTTTTACTCTATTTTAGAGTGGGCATGGATTTTGCTTCAGGAGGTCTTCCTGTCTATTGCAGCCATTTTCAACTGGTGTGTTGCAAGAAGCACGCCAGGTGTGCCACAAGAATTTTTTAGACACACACTACCTGACTATTTAGTCAGAGACACTGACCTCTTTGCCTTAGATTGTCAAACTGCAGAAATGACCACAGCCAACACAACAATAGCCATTCGATGTGAATGAAATGAAAATTATACCTTTTTTTGTCAGATAGGCAAAAAATATATTTTCCGGTGTGTCGCAGAATTTTGGTAGTTAGTTTATGTGTGCCGTGAGAAAAAAAAGTTGAAAATCACTAGTCTATCGGGAAGTTTTGGTCCTGAGGTCAGAGCTTTGTCCCAACCCAGGGCACGCCCAGGGCCAGTGTAGCTGCTTCGCCCCATCTGCCGAGCTCAACGCAGGGTCTAGGAGCAACTGTGCATGGAGCCCTGGGCATTAACTGAGCTGCTCGTTATCTTTGCTTCAGAAACCACCCCTACCCCCCACCCCCCTGTTCGGGATATTAGAGGTTTGGGCTATTTGGCCTCTAGCCAAGTGTCCTGGATAGACAAGTTGGTCCTGTATTCACTGATGGCCGGAGGAGCCCTCCAAATTCTAGAAGACGTGTCTATTTGTCCCAAAATAGGGGATGATATCTTAGAAAGGTAGCAGTTGATAAATTGACTACAGTAAAGAGAGGAAACAGATCAGACCTCAGTAATCTGGCCCCGCCCCACCTGGCCAACATTGATTTCCTGTGCTCGGTAAACACTCTCGATTTTAGTCAAACAGTCAGACCTGCAGGAGACCCTGTGAGTGCCCAGTGCTCCGACTGTCCTCACCCTCCCCTCCACAGTGTGCAGCCACACACGCCCTTCTTCTTCCCCTCGGTTTCCTGGACCCCTCCAGGTCTCTGATGGACCCCCTGCTCCGAACGCAGAGCATTGCAGATCACCTTGATTTGCTTGCTTGCCTTTGGCCCATGTGTAGTTACCTTGTGTTCTGAGCATGTAAACTCTCCAAGGGCATGGACCCCATATTTCATGTCTATGTCCCCAGGGCAGGTGCATGCAGGTGATTGTGTCGGTGCTATTTTACATTTGAGACACCAGGGCACAGGTCAGTGTGACATGAACCTGCACTCCAAGGCTGACAGAACCGTCTTCTGTACTTGTCCATCCTGTGAGGTGACATAGTGACAGCAGGAGGATCAGACACCAGCTGTGGACATCTCCAGGCTCTCTGTGGTTTGGTCTCTCCCCCACAAAGTGACAATAGACCAACCATTCCTTCACCCAAAACTGGTTTTTAAGACCCTGCAATGTGCCAGACATGCTAACAGCACTGGAAACCCAGGGATGAGTAAATCATGCTCTTTGCCCTTTTGGAACTTCGAGTTCGGGAGGAGGGAACAAGGAAAAACATACAGTAATGGATAATAAAGCTGCCACATGTGGAGTATCACCTAAGCACTCTACATCATTTCATTTGATTCTTGAAAAAAGAAAAAAAAGCCCTGTGAAGTCATTGTTACTCTTTCCGCTGTATATAGATGGACAAACGTGGGCCCAAAGAAGTTCAGCAACGGACCCAGTGGCAGAGAGGGGTTTGAAGGCTGGAATGCTCTGCTTTGCAACCTGTGCTCTGTACTTCTGTGCTCTTCTGCCCTCCCTGCACTGTGCATTCTGACGGGGAATATGATGTGGACATGTTTTGTTAGCACACAGCACTGAGATCCAACCTAGGCTGGATAGATCAGGGAAGGCTCCCTGGAGGAGGTGATGCCTGTCCTGATCCTGAGAAGTTAACCAGGCAAAGGAGGAGTGTGTATGGCTGGTGGTCCTGGCAGAGAGCAGCATGTCAAGACAAGGAGGGTAGAGAATTTAATGACTTCGGGAATCACAATAATTGAAGGGCCATTCTTAGGACTTGCTGATACAAACCTCTTCTTGGAAAAGAGGTGCCTGAGCGTTGCTGTTTAATTTTATTTTCTGGCCAGGCAACTTCCACCATCTCAGAGAAGGGGTGTGGTCAGGAAGCAGGAAAGACTGAGGTTATAGGGATATTCCATTCTGCCCCCCCCCAGCCAGGGTCTCTGGTCTCATACCCTATGCCCAGGAACCCTAGTGTAATGCCTGAAACTGGGGTCGCCTGTGAAATTCCTGGTAACACTTTGGATTAGGGTCTGCTGGTCAGTTTACTCCTACACAGGGCTGCCTCTGAACACACGTCTCTTTCCTATGAATAGATGGCGGGAGGCCCCATCGTCCAACTGGAGGTCTCCGCCTGAGTCTCTAGAAATCAAAGCAGAAGTGAGAGTTCTGTGTGGGTCAGGAGGGCATCTTACACTCAGGAGAGACCCTCAGGTTACTTACAACTTTACTCCAGAATTACTGCCTGCCCAACCACAGAAATATTCCGATGCCCCCAAGGAATTATAAGCAGCAATGCTTTTTTTGTATTGCAACAACACCGCTGAGAACAGAAACAGATCCCTCTCCAGGTATGTGGTGCAATAAAGGGGAACAGTCCTGCTGACTCAGGCGCAGCTGGCAGCTGACCCCAGGCTCACCAGCCTTGACCACGGACTCCACCCAGCAACTTAGCTCACTGAAGAAGTGAGGAAAAACACCACAAAATGATCCTCCTCCTCCTCCTACCAAGGTTAAAGAGCAGTTGGGACAACTGTTATTTTTGGCCATTTGTTTTTAAACAGGCGATGTTGCAATCACAATCTTCCAAATGCAAGCTTCGGTGTGGACGTCCTTCTTAACAATGCGCTTTGTCTTCTGACTGAGCAAAATCACTTGAGATTTTCCAGTACACACTCCCACTTGTTCTGCCTCGCAGCCCGGGTGCCTTCTCTGAACCCAGCGGTCCCAGAAGGCCTGCATCTCACCCCATGTAACTCCGTGTAATTCTCCCATCTAATTACACTGGGTGAGAGTGTCTTCAGACATTCAGTGGGAGCCCTGGGCGTGGAGGGGATAAAGAGGAAGAGGAAATCGACCTAGTAAAGACATTGGATTTTTCTAAAAAAGGGATTTGTGTGTTTTCCTGTAGTCATGAGTCCTACAGGGAGGGGGAGGGGGAGAATATATATATTCTCTTTTGTTTTGTCCTTTTGAGTGGCAAGGTGGCTCGAAACCTTTGGATTAAGAGAAACTTAACAGATAATTTAATTCCATCCCTCTGCTTCTGCCTGGATAAATCATCTTAGGAAAAAAATACATCAGCCGCCCTTGTCTTCCTTCTAGAAAAGAGCTTTCATAATTGTCCTTCATTAGGGGACACAGTGTCTCACAACTCATCTACGCTGATTGCAGAGAAGATGGAGAAAAGTCCCTGAGCAATGTTAGCTGGGCCGAAATAAAATTCGAAAGAAAAAAGAAAGAAAGAAATGTGAGTTGGAGTTAGGTGTGAGAGGGCAGCCAAGCATGATAAAGGACAATCCACATGATTTTTTCTGTTTATTTTCTAGCTTTGTAGCCAGCCGTCTAGGAATTCTGCCTGTACTTCTCTGCTCCGCCTCCCTGTACGTCTGTCGGTGGGATGGAGAAACTGTCAGGCAGTAACAGCAATTATGTACCGCGCCCTCCACAGGTGTCAGACGCCACTACACTGAGAACGTTCCGTGTTTTACTCCAAGAGCTCACCTATGGGTCTGAAACCACCAATATTCCCATTTAACAGATGGGCCTACTGAGGCCCGGAGGAATAACACAGGTTGTGATGATAGGACTGGGATGTGAAGCCCGCCGCCCAAAGCTGCCTTTGCACACCTGTGCTCATGGACCTAGAGCTGTCATCTGCTGTCTCGATGCCTAGGGAGTTGGGGACCCTCTGATTTCCTTAGCTAATCTTGATAAGTCTTTGCCTTCTCTCTTTTTTCCATCCTTTTCTGTGCCTCTTCCTGCCATGTGGTCACTCCCGGATGCCAGCAGGGCAGTCAAGGAGAGAGAGAGCTTGCTGTCTTTATACTGACTCTGTCAATAGTCTCCGACGGCCTCCCTGTCCCCCACCTCCCACTGCCCTGGTCTCCTCCAGCCCCCTCACCATCCTCTTCGCATTCTCTGCCATCCCCCCACCACCTCACCCTCCATCTGGAATCCAAAGATGTGAGGGCTAGTAATAGAGTGTCAGCGGAAGTAATTGATTCCTCACACGGAGAGAATTCTGCCGCCTTGGGTGTCAGTGGAGCTGAACCAGAGTCTTGGAGGGTGAGCGAGACATGTAAACAGTCCGCGGCTGGGCTGTCAGGGCGCAGCCAGACACACCAGAGAGTGGGCGAGAGGGAAACCGTGGAACAAATCATTGTTTTATTGGGGAGGAAAAGAAGTAAATAATATTTCAGCCTAGGAATCAACAGTTTGAAAGAGATGGTTGAGTGCTGGGAGCTGAAGGAATCCTGAGGCAGGTTTTAACGGAAGAGTTTCTCTTTGTCTCAAGGCAGGGGGTTCGTCCCCGCCCGCCCACCATCTTCTCCCATTATCATCATTATTATCATTAAAATAATTACCGTAACAATTACAGTTGATGAGACCTCAGGTTTATAGAGCACCTTTCATCTAAAAGTTCAAAGTGATTTGTCTGTGTGGCCTCCCTTTGAGAGTGGTAGGAGGGTAAAGCAGTGTTATTTTTTTTTGGTCTTATCTGCTGAGAAGCTGAAGTCCAAGGAGATGCGGGATGCAGGCCAAGGCCCATGGCAGGGTGCTGGGTTAAGCGCTGGGGTACTGACTCCTCTGGGGCTCCTGGAGGGGGTTTCTACTGCCCACCAGGGCCCTTCTCCTCCGGCGGCCGGCTGGCCGGCCAGCAGTTGTGTGCAAAACGCAGACGGCACACGGGGCTGCGTCCTTCAAGCTCTGACTCACACTGTTCCTGTGCTTCCATGAGACTTCCCGCAATCTGGTTCCCTTTCTCGGAGAAGCTGGTGTCCTTTCTAGACATATTGCCTTCTGGTCTTATGGAGCCCCCAGCCAAGATCCCCCAACATTCCAGAACATCTGTGGCTTCCACCCATAACAAACGCCCCCCCCCATCAGTACTTCTCTTCGAGGAGGGGAGCGCTTTAACACACACCGCTTCAGCGTGGCCAGGACAGCACACCCTCCGAGCACAGACACAGTGCCTGCAGATTGCAGCCACCGAGGAAGTGACACTTAGCGAGCTGCTGTTTCAGAGGCGGAAGAAGTTCCAGCTGACTGGCCACTGAGTGCTGTATTCAGAATCTCCACCCTGGCGTGGCAGCAGCCCCTTCCTGCTCCGATGTTAGTGCAGGCCTCCATTCCCACACCACAGTGCTTGGGGCTTTCTGCACAACAATGATAACGTGGCCCCTGGGGCCAGGAGAGGCTCCGAGATCTGTAACCTGAAGCTCTGAGAGCAAGAAATACCAGGACAGGCCTGGCACACCTGCCACCTACTCCCCAACTGTCCCCTGCTTAGATTTCCATATGGCACATTTTTCAGACGAGTTTCATATTTTCCTAGTTTTGTTATGGAGCCTGGATGCCAGCAAAAAGGAGGTAGAAAAATGATTGGGAGCCTGAATTCCTGGAAGACCGTGAAGGACTTTTCCGAGGCCACAACTGATCTTCCCATGCCCAGCACACCTCACTCCCAGCAGGCTCTCACTTTTCAGACAAATGGGCAGGTCCCAAATCACTGTCGCAGGTAGACCCTCTGGGAGCCAGGGTTAGTGAACACCTGTCCCAGAAGCAGCCCTTCACCCGGCCGAGTGCAGGGATGCTGTCAGCACCCAGGCCCGGGGTGGAGGGCTCTGATTTCCCTCAGTGGGAAGCAGTCACTTTCTGTCCCTTTCCAGCCAGCCCTAAGAGGCACAGAGCCGTGACCCCTGTTCCCATTTACAAGGTGAGGCAAACGGAGGCACGCATGTCCGACTGGCCCAGGCCAGCTAGGACATGGTAGGGAGGCTCTGGCCCTGCTGGGGTTCACCTTCAGGTCCAAGCGCCAGCCTGCTGGTGAGCAGATATACACTGTGGGCTCTGGTGCCTTTGGAAAATGAGCAAGCTAAGTGCAGAGAGTGAGGCCGCTATAGACATGTACAGCAGGCAGAAGAAAGGCCCAGCCGTCACCTGAACACCGCCTACCCCAAAGCCTTAAACCTCCCATTGGCACCATTTGTCTAGGAAATCATTTCTTATGTAAGCAAACATCCCATCCAAGCTGACCTCCGGGAGCCGAGCAGGTCTGTGGCCACGCAGCCTCAGGAATGCGCAGCGCAGGGAGCCAGGCCAGTGGGGGAAGGGGTGCTCGGCCCGAGGGTCAGGGAGGAGGTGGTGGAGGCTTTGTTGTGTGCCCTCGATTCTCTGAAAGTTCATCGCAGTGACACTTATCAGACACCCTGTCTGGAGCGGCCTCCTTCCTCACGATGGGAGGCGTTCTTGGCAGCCTGCTCCGTCAGGAACAATGAGATCGGCGGGGCCCTCTGCATCGTCCCACAGCTCCTGCGGAAAAACAGCCAGCAATTATAAATAGATGGTATTTGTAGTTTCCAGAGTCTTGCCTTCAAGGTTTTTGGGAATAATCCGTGCAGTTTGTTTTGGATTATTTTCTTCGTATCCTTCCTTTGCCGGGTGGTCAGATTTCCTCCCTTCTCCAGAGCCGCGGTGACCCTGGCTGGGAGGGGATTGTGAATAAGCTCAAAATATCAGAGACTTGGGGTGGGAAGAAATGAAGGAAGAGAAGGGAACTGCAAGTGGCCACTATTTAAAAACCAACTGGGACCACGGCAAATACACAAACAGAAGTAGAGTGTTGGCACTGTTTGAGTCCTTGATGTGACAGAACAAATGATAATAATAAACTAGATAACTAAAAAGTAATAATAGCAGCAGCAGGAGTAATCACAACCGACACCTACTTACTGGGTACCGATATGTAGCAGGCACCATGCCGAGCTGCCCACGTGCATTAATTCATTCAACGGAGGGAAGCTGTGCGCCTCGCTGTTCAGGACCTGGCCAATGGGAGGATGGGTGGGCTGAACCCAGCCTGGCAGGCTGGTTCCAGAGCCTGGGCTCGAAAACACAGGAATCAATGGACATGAAATTTCAAAACTCAAGTGACTGAAGCACTGTTGATGGATTGGTACAGGAGGAGGATTTTTAGAAACCAACCGCCCCCAAGCACCCAAGTTGTGGGGCATTGATGAGATTCTCTAACGCTATGACTTTTCATTTTCTCGTCACATGTTTGGTTTCCGAAGCATCATGTGGACATGACACTCCCCTCCCCCAAGTCTACCACCCTGCTTTGTAGAACACAGGTGATAATAAAAAATGGTCCGTGTCTCCCAGGCACATTCTAAGGTATCTGGCGTTAGGCTGGGCCTTTGCGTCTCTTTGCAATCCTTCCATCAATCCCACAAGGTGGGGACTATTATTGCTTCCGTTTTATAAATGAATAAACTGAGACTCAAAAGATAATGCATTACCCACAGTCATGCCATCAGTGAGAGCCAGCAACTAGACAGGTCTGTCTGCAAAGCCCACGTACTTCACTTCCCAGACACGCACCCTTATAGACAGATATGTTTCTCCATAAGAGGCATTTAAGATTTGTTTTTGTCACAGGCCCCTTCTTTACATGCAAACACACAACATTTCTGCACGTGATTATAGGGGTCCCTGACCTACTAAAACTCACCTGTGGACCCTACCGAAAATCCATGAGCTCAAGACTATATGCTCTAGACTGTACTTTAAGAGCTTATAAATACACAGGATACTATTTTCTCCCTCAATAGGACATATGTTCTCATATGGGTGTACATGTGCATATAAAAATACTTCACTTACAAAAATTAATATGTTATCCCATCTGAACACTTACATGCTAGATTTCTACCAGGTGGGCCCTGAAACCATGAATTCCAAATCTGCTCACTGCCTCTATTGGCGATTTGTTTAAACAAAACAGCTAAATAAAAAGATCAAGCAGTTTCTTTACTTCTGGTGCCTTCTAGTATTCTTGTGCTTCAGCACTCTGGCATTCCCTCTGCTCTCAGATATTCCTTCAACATCGAGGCAAAGGGACACAGGCGAGGTCTGCGTGCCCTGGACTGAGACCACCTGGGTTCAAAGCCTGCCTCTGACCATTTCTCGTCATGTGACTTTAGTCAGGCCACTTAACCTCTCTGGGCCTCAGTATCAGCATCTACAAATGGATGGTAATTGGCACAGAGCATGGTGTGCACTAAATGAGGGTTGAATGAAATAGTATCTAAACTGAGGGCCTAATGCATAGTAAGTACTCAGTTAATGGGACTTATCCCATCAAAACACCAGCTTCTTATCAAATGGGTGGTAGCAGTGAAAGGGAAAAAAAATCAAGGAAATGAAATTTGCTTCTTAAATAACCCCTACCTGATAGCAAGCTGATTTCTCCCTCAAGGCTGGATGTCCCTACTGACCCTGAGAAGCAGGCGACCTGACTTTGGGCCCAAAGTGACCAGAGACTTCAGCATTGTGCAGACCTGCCCTCGGCCGCCTCTTTTTATCTCTGGCAGCTTCTTCTTTGGGAAGATGTAAATGATGGTTTTTCTCCTCTTGTTTTCCCTGCAGGTTTTAATGTAAGGATTAATAAGATAGGGTTTGTGGCTGTCTTTGAGCTTCCTGGAAGAAAGGCTCTCCAGGAGGTGATAAATTCTCTGGCCTGGATAATCTACTCATGAAATATGGAACTTTGAATGAGTGAGAAAAATCTCAGATCACTATGACAGCATTTTAATTAGAGTTGATTTGTTTGCCGCTAATAGTGAAAATGCTGTCAGCATGATTTGAGATGTTTCTTCCACTCAAAATGTTCTATTGCAAGTTTTTGAGGTACAAGGCAGCATGTGGGTTTCCAGATTCAACCGGAACCGCTCAGTGAGTTCATGGGAACACACGGGCAAACAGCGTGAAACGGACCAAACATACCACATTCCTCGGAAAGTGTCCCCACAGAGTTCACGGGTAGCGCCATCCTCGAGTCCCCCGTTGGTTTACTCACTCAGGAGTGAGTTAGTGAGCCTCCTGTGTGCGCTGTGCCAAACAAGTATTACAAACCCAGCCGTGAAAAGGCAGGGCCCTTGCCCTCCTGGCGCCCACTATCCAGTGCAGGACACAGAGTCTAATCAGAGAAGTAAGTGTATTGACGAAACCTTTGCAGATGATGATAACAGGATAAAGGCAATAAGGGGTGGGGGTGGGGTGGAGAATAAGGGCGTGGCATCTGAAATAGGGTGGTCAGGGCAGATATCTCTGCGCAGGTAACATTTGCACTTAGGAGAATGAGAAGGTCTCAGCCAATAGAAAAAGCTCACAGTATTGCAGGCAAAGGGAAGAGCAGGTGCAAAGGCCCAGAGGCTGGAAAAAGCATGTCATGGAACCAAATGTCATGTCGTAAATGTTTCACAATACAAATAACATGAAAGGAGACATCACCGGGTTGTAAAACATTCTGGCTTCAGGACTGGGGTGGGTACAGGCAGTCTGATGTGTAGACCGAAATCCTGGAGGATGGGCACAGTGTTGTTCCGTACCACCTGCGATACGGAAACGCCTTCACAAAGGTAGACTCTGGGAGGGGCGACATCGTCCCGCCCTGCGAGCTGGGCCTCAGCGCGGCACGTCCTCCTGCGCAGGCTCAGTGGGCCGGCCCTTCCTGCCGAGAGGTGTCCGGAGTGGGTACAGTCGTGGGGAGCAGGCAGCCTCTTTTCATGCTTGCCTAGTGATGAGAGGAGGCCACGAGACTGTTGCTTTTCCATATCTCTCCCGTGGACTCTGAAAATTAATTCCACTGTCAGGATTCCCACGCCCCAGATGTGGGTTTTGGGAGAGAAACTAAGACTTTGAAGTCCAGAGAGAAAGAACAGACAGCGTCCTCTGGACAAATGTTCAATCTGTAAGTGTCAGAATCTGTGAGGAGAAAAGTAAAAAGGCACCTGGGGAGCCATTTTAGAGACACACACGCGCACAAAAAAGAACAAGCAGTAGAGAGGGCTGGCTACTTCAGCCTAAGAGAGTAAATAAATAAAATACTAAAAGGTAGCATTAAATTTGAAAGGCATTTTCTCACTCGGGGGGGACTGCATAATGAAATGCGAACTCGGTGATTCCTGTGTCTGTTAGCTGGTCTGTGTGTCCTTCCAGAAAATGAATGATGGTATTTCAAAAGGGACGGCTTTTCAGGTTATCCAGCAGGATAACCCGCTGGGGGAGGGGTGAGCCCTGCATTTGTGCCCCACAGGCATAGAGCCATATTTACCCCAAGGCCACGAGCTGCCTAGGCTTCTGCAAGCTTTCCCAGATGAACCCAACAACACTGAAATGTCTGAGATTCGCTCCAGCTGTGGCAAATCCCTAATAAAAATTTCCCCCAATGAGTCAGCCACACAGGAGGTAAATGAGACATTCTGTGTGAAGTCAGCGCGGCATTTGGAGTGTACCTTGTCTACAAAAAGCCCAGCTAGAGCCCTTGTGGGTAACTGGGGCTTGTCCGCAGGGCGGAGCCCCGACCCTGGCGGGAGTGGGGATTTTACCACCAAACTAAAACTCTTGGTAGTTTTCCCCTGAAAGCAAACCTGATAGGAAAGACCAGCTTTTCTAACAAGTGCAAGTAAGGGCTGATTATTTGCTTTACAAAAGGTTTCACCGGAGGGGTCCTTTAAATAACAAGCTCAGAGAGAAAATTTATAATAATGATTGATTTATATGAAAACGTTTTTCAAAAGTGCATCTCTTCACTCTGCGTGTACGTGGACATGCAAGGAAGTATTTGCAGCTGCCAGCATGACACAGAAGGCTGTGGGGCTGGGCATCCATCAAGGAAATTGAGGCCAGCCCCTAGCCGAGGCATCTGCTGGGCAGCCCTGTCCCTGTGGCTGATGTTGCTAATCCCCTCAGGTGCTCCATGGGTCACCAGGCAAGCCCAGGTGACACCCTCCGGCCTCTGGGATATCGGGCCTCTCTTTGTCCTTCCTGGAGAACTTGGCGCCACAAAGACTGGAGCTACCTGGTGGTCTTTATTGTTACATACCCACTGAGCTAGGCCTTGTGACGGGTACTACCCCAGGTGTCTCCCTGGGTCTCACTGTCAGTCTGTGAGATGGATAATGATGATGGTGACGATGATGGTGAAGCTGATATTCATATTTTCACCTGCTGAGCCATGAAAGCTGGGTTATTTTTCCCAGTTCTTTGACTCTGAAAAAAGAAAACTCTTAAGGAAAACAGTTTTATATATTTGTAGCTTATTAGAGAAATGTAGGTTCATTGTAAGCAATATAGATAATAGAAGAGAACAAAGAAGAAAGTAAAAATTACCAAGTGTTCCACCACACATAATCTCCCCACTGTTAATATTTTAATATTCAATCTTTTAGACTTTATCCGTGTATGTATGTGAGAAAATATATACACACACACATTTTTTGAAACATACTTAAAAAAATCTACTTTTTTCAACTTAACAATATATCATGAACACTTTTTCCATAAAAACAATATGCACCTCCAGCACGATTTATTATGGCAGCAGAATATTCCATTTTATCCATTCACGAAAACTAATTTACCTGCCCTCTGTCGTCGGGCATTTGGACTTGATGCTGTTTGTAAACAAAGCATCTTCTCACTTTTTATATGCTTCTTATAGGTTGCACAGTTGTCTGATTATTTGCTTAGAAAAATTCCTAGCAGGGGGATTGCTGGAGTAAAGGGTACGTGCATATTAACTTTTTTTCACCTCTTTGCCAAGATGCCCTCCAAAATATTTGAACAGATGTGCATTCCTGCTCACACGGCAGCTCTCCTGGCTGGCTCCGTTTCTCAGGGAAAGGCGCCTCTGCTCCGGGCTCAGCCCCTTGGACGGTGGGTGTGAGGACAGTGGGTCATGGCAAACACTTGTGAAGCGCACACGCACTGCCAGGCTGTGCACTGACACTGTATATAGATTAGGTCAGTGTTTAAGTCTCACCACACCTCTAGGAGGAAAGTTCAGATATCCCTCTTTTATTTTCCCCATTTCTGAGGCTCTGAAGGGTTAAGCAATTTGCCTGAGGGCACCTAGTTAACAAGGCTGAGCTGGGGTCCGAACTGGGCTGTGTCACTTCTGGGTTGGAGGGGGCGGTGGGGTGAGGGTGGGGCCTCTTGCTTACAGGGCCATGCCTTTGCCAGTCCAGGTGAACCAGGTAATATCTGCTTAATGCATCCATGTGGCTTCTCCAAGGCTGTGCAGGCTGCGCTGGAGGGACATCGCCATTACTCAGCTGGGAGTGACTGGGCAGCAGTCCTGCCTTAGTATAGAAATAGTAAGAAGGGATTTTCCAGAAAGTTTGGGGAATTTCCTTTGAGAACAAACTAAGTGTCTTTTCACTTTTATTTTGGAAGTGAGGAAGCATGTTGTCCGAAGTCAGCACCATCTCCCCCACTGACATCACAGACCCACACAGGTTTCTCCACCCCCCACTGTCTTTCTCAATCTGCAGCCGTCTCTCCAGAGCTCTTCGGGGAAAGCCTGCCATCGTCTTCCCCAGACTCCTGCCAACAACTCCTGTGATTCTTTTGACTGTAGGATTCCAGGGCTCTGGGATGAAAGAGTGAACTAACCCTGGTCCACACCTTGTATTTCCTTCACGGGCCTGTTTATTTGGAAGTAGCTGCACGATCTGAAACAGGGCTCCCGGGGGCTGCAGTGAGGCCTCTGGCCCCTCTGGCCCAGGCAAGCCACTCCTGCCAGCATCCAGCCCCTCAGACCCTGTGGGTGTGCCAGGCACGTCCCAGGATGGGTAGCCTCTGGCCTCTTTTTAACCAAAAGAAACAGACTTCTTCCATGTTGTTTTAACAGGTTGATGCAAAATAAATACACAGCAATAGGGAGATGGATAGTTTTCAGTAAATAATGGCAGAGTGACTAGCAATTGGAAGAGAGCGAGGTGGAAATTTCCCCCCTGAGCCGTTGGGAGCCCGGAGAAGGAGTGCGGGCAGGGCACTTGAGACTGGCCGGGCACATGAGACTGGCCGAGCACATGGCCAGGCTGACCAGGTGTGTCTGTACAGGTGAAATGGCGCCACCCCATGAGCCTAGGCACGGATGTCTTTGAGGTGTCTTTCCCCACCCGGGGCTGGTTTGATTCTGTTTGAAATGAGCTCAGGACTTGGTGGGGGGGGTGGCTGCTCCACCTCTTGCTGAGCCGAGGAGTGATGTGCTCAGACACGCTGGCCTCTGGGGACTCACCCCCGGCGTTGGGAGAAAGGTTTTTATTGCCTTATCTAATACAATGCTGATTCCTTTTTACAATGTGTTGTTGACGAGACATCACTGATGTGAACTTCGCAGAGTCATCTCGGGGAGGGAGGTGGCCCATGTGCGGGGAGTCTTTGTCATTAATAATTAAAAACGAGAGAAGAGGGGATGACCCAGGAGAAAACTGGAATATGGCGGAGGGAGCCAGAAAATAAAAATATCTCTGAAACATCCCCAGTGTGCCTGGCTTGGTGCCTAGCACCTTACCTATGTTTTTTTCATTCCGTCTCTAGCCCAACCCTCTGAAGTGGATATTTTTATCCTCATTTTATAGATAAAGAAATGTATGCTGAAATGTGTAAAAACAACTTGCAGTGATACAGAGCTAAGAAGAAAAGACCAACATTCAGAGAGATCATAATGGAAATAAAAATGGTGCTATAAAAGGAACAAAGAAATTGTTTTGGGGTTTTTGGGGTTTGTTTGTTCTTTTTTGAGATAGTTGATAGTGTAATGATGCTACTGCTCTTATGTAGGCAAGAGATAAGTCCTTACAATCTAGCCATCGGTTCTTTCTGTGGCTTTAATAAACCAATGAAACTTCCTATATCTGCGTTGGACAGTCTGCAAGCAAACATAAGTGGCTTTGATGTAGCAATCTGAAACACCTGTGTGTCTAGTGCTGGATGGTGGGCCTGTGAGCTGGAGTAAGACAAAGAGTCCTTCTCATCTCCTTAAACTGAGCTTTCCTCACATGTGCCCCTTGGTGCCATCTTCACCTAGGTATGACTTCATTGAGATTCGTGACGGGGACAGCGAATCTGCAGACCTCCTGGGAAAGCACTGTGGGAACATCGCCCCACCCACCATCATCTCCTCAGGCTCCGTTCTCTACATCAAGTTCACCTCCGACTATGCCCGGCAGGGGGCAGGCTTCTCCCTGCGCTACGAGATCTTTAAAACAGGTCAGTGTGGTCGTGGGTGGAAAGCCAGAAGTGGGGCATCTAAAAGAAGATGGGAGGTCGCCATCTGTGTCTGGCCACGGGGCACAGTGTACAGGAGCTGTGTAATGGTTGTGCGCTCATAGACAAGTTTATAGAGGGAGGAGAGGTCAAAGTGAACTTGGAAACAGCCCAAGATGAAAAGACAGTTGAAGTTATCATCCAGTTTGAGGGAGTGCGTTTCAGGGCTTGTGCTGGGTGCTGCCTGACCTGCCGACAAGCATTGTTTGTGGAGCTGAAAGAGTAGGGGCACCAATGAAACAGAAAACCACTTTTGAAAAAAGTCTGATTTTTTGTGAGTTTTTTTAAAAAATCACAATAATCTTCATGAGAAAAAGCAAAACTTGGTTGAATTTTCTGCTAATTACTTTATGGTTTAATGTGGCCTTTATTTAGAACTACATGGTATAGGAGGACATAATCTTTTTAGTGTTTGGAGTCTCTAAACATTTCACCATGGGGACTTCTGCCAAGATGGAGGTGTAGGTAGACATTCTGTGCCTCCTCGCACAACCAAAAGAAGGACAACAACAATTTAGAAACAAAATAACAGCCAGAACTGACAGAAAATTGAACTGTATGGAAGTCCGACAACCAAGGAGTTAAAATAGACACATTCCAGTAGGAGGGGTGGAGTCAGGCGGGCAGCCCATGGGGAGAGGGGTCTCAGCAAAAAAGGTGGTGGCATCGGGCATTCACAGGGCAGCAGCTGACAAACCCTGGGTGTGCAAGACGGTAGTGGGCAAACCCTGGGTGGCAACAGGCAGACCCAGCGAGGTGGCAACTGTGAAGCAGGGCACAGCGCACAAGGCGGCTGGTGGACCAGGCAGTCCCACACTCCTGCACAGATAAACCAGGCAAAACTGGGGAGCGAGATGGACCAGGCAACCTGGGGTCCCAGTGTGGGGAAATAAAGCCTCAAAACACCGATTAAAAACACCTGCAGGGGTTGAGTTGCAGGGTGAGACTCCCAGCTTCACAGGAGAGTTTGTTGGAAAGACCCACAGGGTCCTAGAACATGCACAGGTCCACCCACACGGGAATCAGCACCAGAAGGGCCCAATTTGCTTGTGGAAAGTGGGGGAAGGGACTAAAATCCGAGAGAGAACAGAACAAGAACCATTGTTCCCTCTCAGACCCCACCCCCACATAAGCATCACAACCCAACAACCGGGTTGCCCTGCCCTGGGGAACACCTAGGCTTCCACCCCTCATAAGTAATAGGTGCAACAAGACCAAAATCAAATGGCCTAAATGGAAGAACAGATCAAAGCTCCAAAGCAAATACAACTAAGCAATGAAGAGATAGCCAACCTATCAGATGCACAGTTCAAAACACTGGTGATCAGGATGCTCACAAAATTGGTTGAATTTGGTTGCAAATTAGATGAAAAAATGAAGGCTAACACTATGTGACATGAAGGAAAATGCACAGAGAACCAATAGTGATGGGAAGAAAACAGGGACTCACATCAATGGAGTGGACCAGAAGGAAAAAAGAAACAACCAAACAGAAAAGAATGAAGAAACAAGATTTCAAAAAATGAGGAGAGGCTTAGGAATATCCAGGACATCTTTCAATGTTCCAACATCCAAATTATAGAGATACCAGAAGTGGAAGAGGAAGAGGAACAAGTGGAAAAGTTATTTGAACAAATAATAAAGGAGAAACTCCCCAGTCTGGCAAAGGAAATAGACTCCCAGGAAATCCAGGAAGCTCAGAGAGTCCCAAAGAAGTTGAACCCAAGAAGGAACACACCAAGGCACATTGTAAATACATTACCCAAGATTAAAATAAAGGAGAGAATCCTAGAAGCAGCAAGAGATAAGGGGACAATCACCTACAAAGGAGTTCCCATCAGACTGTCAGCTGATTTCTGAAAAGAGATTTTACAGGCAAGAAGGGGCTGGAAAGAAGTATTCCAAGTCATGAAATCCAAAGACCTACATCCAAGACTGCTCCATCCAGCAAAGCTTTCATTTAAAATGGAAGGGCAGATACAACACTTCTCAGATAAGGTCAAGTTCAAGGAGTTCATCATCACCAAGCCCTTACTATATGAAATGCTAAAGGGACTTATCTAAGAAAAAGAAGACAAAAAACATGTATAGTAAAATGACAGCAAACACAATTATTAACAACCACACCTAAAACAAAAACAAAAGCAAACTAAGCAAACAACTAGAACAGGAACAGAACCACAGAAATGAAGATCACATGGAGGGTTAGCAACAGGGGAGTAGGAGGAGGAGAAGGGGGGAGAAGGTACAGAAAATAAGTAGCATAGACGGTAGGAAGAAAATAGACAAGGGGGAGGGCAAGAGTAGTGTGGGAAATGTAGAAGCTAAAGAACTTATGACACATGGACAGGAACTAAAGTGAGGGGAATGTGGGTGGGAGAGGATGTGCAGGGAGGAGGGGAATGAAGTGGGGAAATGGGACAACTGTAATGGCATAATCAATAAAATATATTTAAAAAACTTAAAAAAAGATTTCACCACCTCCTGCCCCCTCCCACTGGGGTCATGCAGTAGCTTGATACGGAGAAATTCCCCCTTGCTGATCCATTTTACTACTTCTACCCTTGAATGTCAATGGCTAACTTGCTAAATGCCAATGAAGCTGACCCCCCTGAAAAGCAATTAAAAAGATAGGAGAAAAAGAGGCAGAGAACACTTCACGTCAAGTTGACTGCTTGCTTTCCCTTAGCTCCCCCTTCGATTATGTCAGGTCCTGAGAATATGGGCTAGTGCTTATTTCCGTGAGTGGGTAGAGCCAACTTTCATCCATAAGACGCTGGCTCAGCACCTACACTTACGCACTCCACGCAGTGTGCCCTTCCCTCTGATATGTGAGCTCATTTTCTTCAGACCAAGTGAAGCTTATTCTCCCACTCTCCCTTCTCCCTCAGCCGCTCTTCTACTCAAGAGGCTCCTGCCCCATCTCCATCTATCGAGTGTGTTCTCCTCTCCAGCCTGGGTTGGGCAACTTGTGGTTGGAGCCTGGTGAAAGGGGAGGCCTTGTCATCGAGAGGCCCAAGTCTGGCGCCTGTTGAGTTCAGTGTGAGGGGAGCTATTCATATATATTTTCTTTTTTGCTAAACAGTTCTTGAAAGGAAGTGGTAGCTGCTGAAAGCACTTTTTATATCCACTCTGTCTAAATATTTGTCGGATTTGTCTGCCTGAGAACAAGAGCGCAGAGTCCGATGAAGGGGCGTGGCTGGGGGAACTGTGTCAAGCCAGAGTGGGAGCTGACTCCCCAACAAGGTCCATCTGCTGTGAGTCATCCAGCTCCTGGCTCCATGAGGTCACAGGGACTGACAATCTGTGTCCAGTGGCTGGGGTGGGGGTGGGGAGACTCCTGAAGAGCTTGATCAACATTCTCTGGAGTCCTGTGCGAGAATCGGATCACAGATGAAATGCTCATTGTAGCACTTGCTGCTGGGGAGCAGCGGGGAGCGAGAGGAGGAAAGGAATAAAAGTGTGCCCTCTTCTCATGAGCCAGACAGGTATGTAAACCCTCAGCACGGAACAGATGCACAGTTGATGTTGTTGAATGATTATATGTAAATAGATATGCAGATTGAAAGAAAAACTATAGTGTGGGGCACAACGAGTAAGCGCTAAGTAAAGGTGTGAGTGACCTGCTATGGTTATGAAAACTAGGGCTCCATTGGGTGTGGCAAGCGGAGAATCTGGGAAGTCTTATTAGATAGCAAAGTCCCCAGTGCTAAAACTGTCACTCAGCTCCACCGCGCTGACCGTGAAAGGAAAACAGCTCCGAGCAAGGCCTTCCGGGGAGCCGGCCACAGGAAGTCCGACAAGATGGGCAGGACCACTCAAACTCACCTCTGCTGTGTTTCACAAGGAGGCTGCCACATTCTCCAGAAAACCACAGAAAAGGTGAATGTGAATTCTCTCCACCACGCAAAAAAATGATGGCTAGAGGGGATGACGTTAAAAGATGAAACACCCAAGAGGGTATTATCACTCAGCATTGCTGTTTTGAGGACAGGCTGAAGTAGGATTTCATATGAGGCGGCAAGCCTGTGGACTTCCTGGAAACAATCGTGCCAGCCCGGAGAGGTGGTCGGGGTGTGGAGAAATGGCGGGGGCGCTGCCTGAAGGACTGGCATCATCCGTACAAGGAAGAAGGAGGTTACTGCAGCGGGAGGCATCTCCTGCCAACAGCAGCCACTTCTAGGGAATGTAAGAAGGAAGGTGAGAGCCCAGTGGTTTCCTCAGGGCCGTGCTAACCTGCCATTCCAAAGAGCATACGTGTGCGGGTATGCAAAACTCAACATTCTTCCAGGTGCCGTGTCCTGCCCCCGCTGTTGGAGCCTTGAGAGAAAATACACCATTTGCATCATCTGCAGCACATAAAAGAAATGCATGAACAGCCTAATGAAATCCAAACAAACACAGCTATGTTTGCTGGTCAGATTCATAGAGAAAGAAGGGGGAACCGTAAACACAGATACGCAAATAACTGTGCAGAGGGCTCTGGAAGCCTTTGACGGCACATTGCTTTGGCCAGACTCTGCTGCAAAATTACTGACAGACATAAACCCACAACTCGGGCACAGACAGGGGACATGTCTCTGGAGTGGGAAGTTCATGTCTGCTCTGAATGAAGTGGTTTATAAAAGAGTCTATATGTTACCAGACTACCCCCATATAAAAGGGTTAGTCAAAACAACTCACAAACTTAAAGGCTCTCCAATCACCAAATCATGAGCAGAACAGAGAAAGGAATTTTAAAATAACTTAAAATGAAACATTGGAGACTGAATCACTGGAAAATGTGGGGTTGTTTAGTTTATTGGTTTTCTGATGCTCCTTGGACCGAAGTTCAAGGGCAAGTTTTCTTTCCTGGTGCTCCGTGACACTTTGGGAACTGAATATCTGGGGTCATTCACAGACAGAGAAAACCTGGAGAGCCCCCACCTCCCACTGCGGGAATTGAAGAACTGTATTCACATCTGTGATCAGACCAAACTCAGCTTCGGATAAACCCACCACACTTTAATTAGCTTTATATGTGCAGCCTCTTCTTCCCCTTGCAGGACTGGTGTAAAATTTACAGTGAAAAAAACACGGAGTGGGCATTTTTCATACCAGAGCCCAGAGATCATTCACTACAGTCGAAATCCTCTAGCTTCTATGGACAGTCTCAGCACTGACTGAACTTGAGTATTTGTTGACTGAGCTATTTTTTTTTAACCTTTAGTCCTTTTAACACATTACAGAAAGGACCTGCGATTAGGTGGATATCTGCAGGACTCAACTTTTGTCTCAGGGATGTTCACCCTTTGCTGAGATCTCCTCTCTACCTGTGACAGTCCGCTGCCCGCTTTCTGACGCCTTGACTGCAGTTTAAACAGGGAGATGGTGCAATTACAGACAAATTCACAATTATAGTGGATGTTTACATTTTTTTTTTTTGCATGAAAAGGATCAAACTGTCTACCTAATTCAAAATAAGCCAGGGGATACACCCATGTATAACTGTATGTCAGAGATAGATACACTTTTTTTTTTTTGCCTTAAGGATCTCAGATTGAAAAATTATGTCCAGTCACAGGCAGGGCCTCAGAACCCTGGAAACTGGGTTCTGGAGAAACTCACATTCTCTGGGCCTTTCTTGAACTTACCAGGCAGCCACTGTGGAGCCCCTGTCCCCCGTGGATGAGCGGGACCAAAGGAAGATTCCCCCATCAATTCCCCACTCCCAGGGGGCGTTGCCTGGGAAGGGGAGGACAATGGAGCAGACTCCAGGGGGGAATGTCAGGATGCCTTTTCTAGTTCTGGAAGCAAGTTGTGAATAGAGAGTTAATTTCCTCTGGCTAAGTGGCCCACATGAAGAAGGCTGCACAGCAGTCATAAACACTAACCTTTCAAAGCTCCTGTCGGCCCCCCAGGAGCTGCCAGCTGGCGTGGCTTTGCCAAACTGCCTCATTTCCGGCCACTGAGGAGACCCTCGGGAGCTGAGGGCCCGATGGCAAACAAAGCTGGGGACTCTATGGTTTGCAAACTGGGGGAGGCCCTGGCTGCCCATCGGGCTGCCCCGCCCTGAATGATGGAACGCAGACCTGCTAAGATATGTCACATAGAGACCCTCCAGCAAGCCAAAAGGTTCGCTCTAGCCCCAGGTATCTGGCCCCGACCTTGCCAAACCACAGAGCTGGGAAGAAGGGTGGAGGTGATGGATGCGTAGGTAGGAATATTGGAATTTCCTGCCTGATGCTAAAAAAAGTTGCATTCCCCTCCCCCGCTCATTTGCATGGCACCTTTTCCAAGTCAGACATTTGCTGCTTTCCAGAAAGCCATCATCAATAAAGAGACTCGCGGAGGGGCCTCTGCAGGAGCGCGGATAAAGACATCACTGCGGGCTAAGATCGGCATATTGACATCGCATAGTTATATTTCAGTGGGATCCCCAGAGGACACTTCCTGCCAGTAAACACCTGGTTTATTGAGTATTTCTCTGTTTTCTTCATGCTTAGAGTACCTATTTATCCTCCTCATAAATCCTGCTACCTTTTTTAATTTTAAAATCAGAATGTCATGAAATCTGTTCTAACTCTCGGGCCACAGTCTGGGCTGTGTTGTCCTGGGACGGCCCCCAGCCCCTCCTGGCAAATGGGGGCCGGATTAAAATACCCGAGGGCTCTTTTAAGGTGACTCCACCTAGAGGCATTAGGAGATACGGTGCTGTAATCCTGTTACAGCCGCCGCTGCCCTCCCAGCCTGAACTAGGATGCGGAATGTATACTGCATTTAATAAGGACGCCTCCTAAGTCCCAAGAAAGCAGACACAAGCGCTTAGGAGAGAAGCAAGGCCATCTCCACCAGAAAGGAACCAGAAGCCTTCCAAACGTCAATATACACTGCCGCATTTTTCCAAACTTGTGGCTGGAGCGGCCTTTAACATCCCCAACGTCCCGCTGTGATCCACCGGCTAAAAACGTCGATTGTTAATTGTCTGGCCACTACAGAGCAGCTCGTTTTAATATAGTCTTGACATGAATGAGACCCGAGCTCCCCTTTGCCCCTCCCCTGAGGCACCTTGGATCTTGGAGGGAGAAGGGGGCACTTAGTTGGCTCTGGTACAATAGGGGCTGTGTTGAGGTCAGCAATAAATAAGGGGTAACATTGTTTGCCCCGCTGGCAATCAGCAAGCCTTCCTTAAGGATTGAAATAACTTACATTTCTGGAGCAAGCAGCTGAGTAATGGAGAAAGAAGACTCTGTTCCTCTTTTCAAGAGAATCAACCTCTCTCTCTTTCTCTCTCTCTCTCACACACACACACACACACGCACACACACATACACTTTTTTCTACCACCCTCCCCACTCAATTCTTCAATCACTGCTCTTACTCTAATATGTAGAGCAAGCCATCTCGCCTCCTTAATTTCTCTGCTAAAGAGGGTCTGGCTTAAGGGCTTGAAACGTGACTGTGAAGAGTATGTTGCTTCAAGGGCCACTCCAGTGGAAACAACGGCCTCGTGAGTAGGGGGATTGGGGCCCAAACATTTAAATAACCTGTGCAACAGAGACAGCTAAGAAAGGCATCTTCTACTCTCTTAATACTAGGGTTCTCTTCCCATATAGGCTCTGAAGAGTGTTCAAAAAACTTCACAAGCCCCAACGGGACCATTGAATCCCCTGGGTTCCCCGAGAAGTACCCACACAACTTGGACTGCACCTTTACCATCCTGGCCAAACCCAAGATGGAGATCGTCCTGCAATTTCTGACCTTTGACCTGGAGTATGACCCCTTGCAGGTGGGCGAGGGTGACTGCAAATACGATTGGCTGGACATCTGGGACGGCATTCCGCACGGTGAGTGACGTCACTGTCGCAAGGCACTGTTGCAGCCTCTCCTGTTGTGCCTGTTAATTGCTTTAGTAAAAATTCAAAGAGAGAACCAAGACTTCAGAACTCCTTAGGGTTTGTGTATAACCCATGATGCTTTTTGTTTCTTATCCTTCACCAAGGACAATTTCAGTGAAATTGCAGAAAGGCAGTTTCCTTTCTCGGAGATATTTATTTGGAGAAGGATAGGAGGAAACTGAGCAAATACTTGGATGAGGATGAGAAAAACTATAGGTAATGTTATTCTCTGCTCCAAGTTGTCAGGATTCCCAAATAGAATGACTCAGTGGCCACCCTCTATGCCCAAATAGGACTCTAGAGCCAGACAGATGAGGTTTAAATCCTGGCTGTGCTTATCAACATATCTGAGACCCTGGGCAAGTTCTAACCCATCTGTCTTATCTTTGTAAATAAGCTGCTGTCATCGTCATTATCCTTACTATAATTTCATTGTTATTGGTATAGTCATAGATGTCAAGAAGGTATATCACCCAAGACCAAGAGGGACCAGGAACCTGTACTGCTTAGGAGGAGAGCAGCATAAGTCTTGAGTATAATCAGTACTGGTGAGCAAGCCAGCCTTTCGCTTTGGTAGCCATTCTAAGGATTTTGTCCTGTAATGAAGACTCAACAGCTAAGCAATTTCATTTCCTGAATGAAGATTTAGTCACAGAACTTGGGTTTGAATCCCAGCTTTGTTATTTCCTTGCTGCATAAACAATGAAAAGTCATGTGACCTCCCCAAACCTCAATGTATTCTTCCGTAGAGCAGGCATTATAATAATACCTTTCCAGCCCATCTCCCAGGGCCGTGAGAGTAGAATGATGCCAGGCCAGCGGAAGTACTTTTTAATGTGCAAGAAAAATATGACACATTGTTCTTAAAACATGTCTTTCGTTGTTCTTTTATGCCAAGGCATATGCTTTATCAAATGACTTGCCATTGTGGGAAGGGAGAACATATTGAAAACGGAGTTCGACATTTCCTTTACTATTGACTTCTCTTTGTCTTGCATATCCAGTTGGTCCCCTGATTGGCAAGTACTGTGGCACCAAAACCCCCTCCGAACTCCGTTCATCAACTGAGATCCTCTCCCTGACCTTTCACACGGACATGGCGGTGGCCAAGGATGGCTTCTCTGCACGTTACTACCTGGTCCCCCAGGAACCGCTAGAGAGTGAGTTGGCCTTTGGGAACCTCTGTCTGTCCTTCCAGCAGAACCGTGAGGGTGTGCTGGCCTCGCCAAGACAAAAGGCCTGGTGGGAATTCTACAGAACTTGCAGTGGCATCTGAGTTCAAGAGAATAGTCTCTTGTTAGGCAAACATTAATGAAAACAGAATAAATATCCATCTGGGTGCTCCTTTCTTTAAAGAAAAAAAAAGCATGTGTACTAAGAATTAGTTATTCCCAGTGAAAGTTATAGGACCATCTCAAGCCTCAGTTTTCTCATCTATGAACAAAAGGGAGGTTAATTAGGACATCTGTATAAAGCCCCCCCCATGCTAACATTTTTTGAGTCTGGGGCCATTTTTCTTTCTCTCCAAGCCTCAGTGGCCATTGTCACAGAGCAGCAATTTTAAATCTCTCTTTATAGGTATTTTGACATGAAACATCTCTGGCCCTGGGTAGAGCTTCTTTCCCTGGACTGGTCCACTGGTTGGGCTTTCACTTCACACTTCCAATAAGCTGTTTAAGCTTCCACAATGTGCCAGGCACTCTGCAAAGCACTGAAAGTGTAGCTCCAACCCCAGCGGTCATGGAACTTGACCTCTAGTCTCTTGCCCTGAGCTACACCTTCTTATCGTGCTCCATACATGCTCCATCACCATATATGCTTCTCTTGGACATGGGCTTCAGTAGAAGAAACCCAAATGATCACTTTAAGGACTAAAGGAGCACTTATAGGATGATTAGAGCTGGGAGGCCCTGCCGTGGTAGCAGAGGGCATACCACACACTTACCTATACACACGGCAGCCTAGCCTGCTGGAAAGTTGATAGCTTGTATTCTGGATTTCATTTTTTTTTTGCTTGTTTGTTTGTTTCCCCAAATAGCTCATGCATGCTGAATGACAAGAAAATAGTACTGCAAATTGCACCATGTCCCCCAAATGGCCAGGGCGGTCACAAAGCTAAAGAATAGGTTTGATAGCTGAAAAGATTGCTGGTCCTTATCACACACACGCACATGCAAATATTGACCAGTGTCTACAGTATCCATGGGAAGGACAGCGATTAAGCTGTTGACACAAGGTCAGAGTAAGTGACTTCTGGGTCCATTTGCCCAGGCAGGTGGTTTGGGGGGATGTAGAGTGACATGCTTGTGTTTAGAGAGAAGTCTCCCAAAGACAGGTATTTATTGCTTTGTAATGTCTGTCTTCTGTGCTAGAACTCATTAGACACTGGAGTGAAAGGAAGAAAGAAGCAAAAGTGCCTTCTGGGTGTTTATTAATAAAGCAGGCTTCCCACGATGTATCAGCCCACCCAAATTGCCACAAGTCTATCACACATATACCTGTGTTCAGCAGTGGTACATCTGGCATCTGTGAGCATCTGTAGCCTGCAGCACTAGCAGTTCTTGTGCTTTAGTTTGCATTTTTAATTTGTATGATGGTTCTTATTTATCCACAGCCCGATTTCTTTTAGGTCCAATTTAGTTTCTTGCAGACCCAGAGGGGTTGTCAAGCTCTGTGTCTTGGTGGAGTTGTTTTTAAAATGTGAGCGTATAATTAGGTCTTTAAGATGAGAGAGTGCCTGCAAGGACTTGCCCTGAGAAGGGAGGAGTGTTTTGAGAGTCCCGGGGGCATGAGGTTGAGACACCTAACTCTGTCCTTGACCATCTCTGTGCCCCAGACTTTCAGTGCAATGTCCCTCTGGGAATGGAGTCTGGCAGGATTGCTAATGAACAGATCAGTGCCTCCTCTACCTACTCTGATGGGAGGTGGAGACCTCAGCAAAGCCGGCTCCATGGCGATGACAATGGCTGGACACCCAACTTGGATTCCAACAAGGAATATCTCCAGGTACTTACTCAGATATCAGAGAGTATGCAGGGTGTGTGTGTGTGTGTGTGTGTGTGTGTATTGGTGGGCACAGTAGGGGGGACGGGTATGGCTCCTCATCTCCACTGAACAAAGGACACGAAGAAAATAAGCACAGCATACATGAGACCTCCGTTCGTTCATCCATCCAAACAGGATACATGTGCCAGGCACTGTGCTAGGTGCCGGGATAAAATGATGAGTGAAAAGGGCACTGCCTCTGCTCTTGTGAAGATTCCCAGCCTTGGAGAAGTTGTTTGGCCAGGGCGCTGTTTTCCCTTTTACTCTAGACATCCAAGGAACAGTCTATGAATAGTTCCAGCTCTCCCTCTTTCTAGGCACAGACAGGCATCCGAAATTTGATGGGGGGCAGGGGACCGCAGACAGTTTCCTAAGGGCAGGCTTGTTGAGTTGCTAGCTGAGCATGGCAGCTTCTCCTGATCTTTGCTGCTGGGGAGGAGCCCTGCCAGGAAGGATTTGCACATCGCTCTCAGAAGAACACATGGGAAAATGTCACTACCGGCAATGAAACGCTAGTCGCCCAGATGCTCTGCAGCATCTTTGCAGACTATTGTTTGCTTTTCTTCCGAATAAGACTTGCAGTCATGTCGAGTAACCCTTCCTTGCATGACAGGCTGGTCCAGTTCTCATCCCCAGGGGAGAGCAAGCTGCTGGTTCCACACTAGAGCAATGACTTACGACACATGGCAGACAGCCTTGTGACCCGGTGACAAGCCTGCCTGAGCTCTGACATGACGTGGTGATCTCGGCCCTGAGAAGGACATTGCAGAGCACACAACGGGGAAGAGAGGACGGCCACCTGGAAACTTCCAGGGAGGTTCTCACAGCAGAACCCTGAGGCCATTTGTCCTTTTCTTCCCTCTGTTTCTCAAAAAATCCTTCTCATCCTGCAGAGCTTCCAGAAAGTTCTTCCTTATAATGGGCATCCCATTAATTATAGCCTTAGTTTTGGTCCTTAATCACATACTTTCTCTTACTGCTATCCACCTGTTTGTCATGCACATACATAGCACTGGGTACTTCTTTTGAATGCTTAATAGTGCTGAGCCCATATTAAATAGGCAATAAATGCTTGCTGAATTAAATTCTCCCAGTGCGTACTGGCTACATTTTGAGCACACAGAGGTTACCATCAAGAAACGCTGTGGCCAGCAAAGGAATGACATCCAGCAAATTCCAAATGGGTTTCATGTTGTGGGAGAGGAGGTGCCTCAAAATGTTGGCTATCCTTCTCATCCAGCTAAAGGTCAGGACTTGGTGCATAAGCCTAATTGCTTGGGCAGACTCTGCATGCCCTTTGACCCCTTCCTGACCTGAATGACTAAATACACAATGGAGTGAGGTACTCAGGGAAGGGGAGGCAGCCCTGAGCTGAGACTTTTGCAAGTAGGGCATTATATGTCAATTGGATTGCATTGGACCAGAGGGAGTGAAGTGGATTGGATTGGATTTAGCCATTGTTCCTTTAAAACAGAATCTGCTTTTGCTATCCAAGGCAGGCTGTGGTTTAGTAAGAAGGGTTCCTTCTTCTAGGTGCCGGATGATTCTTTTAAGATAAACTTAATCCGTCCATTCAGATTCGCAAAAAGAATAAAAAGGAGGAAAAATAAATAAATGTTACAATTTCAAAGGTGCCCAGTTTAGTGTCAGATAAGTTGAGTTTACCCATCCAGTGGAATTGCAGACGGTCCTTCATCACCAATGCATGTGAGCTAGTCACGGTCACAGGTGTAACACTGTGTCCTTTGAAGAAAAAGCAAGCTGCCGCCTGGTGTTGCGAGCCACACACCCCCTTACTTCTCCACCTCTCCTCCTCAGGTGGACCTGCGCTTTCTAACCTTGCTCACGGCCATTGCAACACAGGGAGCAATTTCCAGGGAAACTCAGAATGGCTATTATGTCAAATCCTACAAGCTGGAAGTCAGCACTAATGGTGAAGACTGGATGGTGTACCGGCATGGCAAAAACCACAAGGTAAACCCACTTCCCCACCTCAAAGTCATGCTGGGATGGTGCAGGAGGGGTGGGGCAAGAAGAGTTTCAAGTCGACCCCACACAGGAAAGGAGGTCTGGCTCACTGAGGCTCAAATAACTGATGGAGGCCTGGGAGACGCTGGCCCAGAAAATGTTCTTTATCCTAAAATGATTGGAAAATACCATTTCTCCAAAAGCCTGGCTGCGGTTGCATCTTGCAGAGCAGAAAGAGGAGAGAGAGGTGGGGGCGGGAGAGAGAGAGAGAACATGCAGCCTGCTCTCTGACTGCAAATGAAGGAGGAAACGTGCTCCCAGCCCGTGTCTCCTACACAGGATTCATTGAGCATTTATGGCCTGAGTCCCTTCCACATGCTGGGTTAACAATCACAAAACCACATGAAATGGCAGTTCAGGAGTTACCAAGGTCTGGAAATGAAAGGGGCACAAATCCTGAGAGGGAATCACAATCTCCCGAAGAAGAAAGAAGACAGTACTTAATGAGGAGAAATTTAGTTTGTCAGGGACGGCGTCTGAACTGCCGATTGTGCTTGGCAGCAAAGCATCAAATTCTCTGGGCTGGTGCCCTCGGTGTCTGTGGCTCGCAGAGGTGTGTCCACCTGCGAGATGTGGGGCTTTTGTTGTCCGGGTGGATGAACGTCTGGCACTCAGTTTTCTTAAGACGCATGGCATTCTGGCAGTGAGCAGGCCAGCAGCCGGCACTGGGGAAGTGGTTGTGAGCTCGGTGTCTGGGGGGCTAATTGGTAATGGCCAGTGTTCTCACCTGGGCTGGGAAGGGGGTGGGGAGCTCTGTTTGTCATTGGCTGGCTCTCAGGTCTGGAGGGAGAGTGCTCACCCTTCTCTAAAGGGAACTGGGGACAGGGGGAAAGAGTGTCTCCACTTTAGTGCTGTAGTTCCACCAGTCCCCTGGTCTGTTGGGTCGTGAGTGATCAAAATGGGACACATGCAGCCAGACCTAGAGGGGCGACTAGACCCTAAACAGAGTCTTCTCAGCTGCTGTCACTGACCCGAGGCAGCTCGCTCTGCCTGGAGCAACTGGAAATCTTGGACACGGAAAATCCCAAGTTATAATGCTGGTGGCACTGCTTCACTCGGGAAATGTGAGTTTTTAAAGGAGTGGATTTTTTTTTTAAATTAAAATTGCCATAGTAACATGGCACCATTCATCCAAAAATCGTGGCTTCTAGATTTTACTAGGTATCAATGCACATAGATGCAGAAATTCCCCATTTCACAGAAAAAGCAAGTGAAAGGCCTCTGCACCCTGGCATCCAGAGCCGGATCTAGTTTCTCACTGACGTCACTTGTTTCAGAAAGAGTTTGGTCAAACAGCACTTGGCCATGGCAAGCTGGGTGGGCCTTGGGGGCTGGGTGCCCTATGGACTGAGTCTTCCTCCCACCCCACTCATTTTCATGCCTTCATTCTCCACCCACCCTTTGTGGTAGGAAACTGGTGGAGCCCAGAGGCTTAGCCAGGTGGGCGAGGGCCAGCAGCTGGTTAGGTGTGGGTCCTGGGGGAGGAGGAGGGGGCCCACCTGACCACCTCCCTGTCCAAGCTCAATGACTAAGCAGCGCTGGCCAGAGGGATACTGTAGCATAAGCCGATTTTAAAAGCACGCAGATGGACCGGGATGCTATTTAAAACACCATTTGTAGGAAATCTGCTTTTGGAAATACCTTAGCATTGCATATTTTGATAGAATGCTGTCCTTCCTGGCTTTATCCCTGGCATTCGTTCTGCAGGGAAGATATTCCTGAGAATTGAATTTTGCTTTCTGGGCTCCTTTAGAATCATTCTTCTCAACTTTTTCATGTTGAATACATCATTCTCTCTCTCTCGCTCTCTCTCGCCTCCTCTTCCTATCCTTGGCTACTGGCTAAATTTTTCTCCTCAGCAGCCAAGGGGTAATTTTGCTTTTGTTTTGCTGTTGTTCTCTGGTTGTTTCGTGGCTCAGTCTTGCCCACATAAAGGCACTGGAGCAGAGGAATAGCCCTGTTTCTCGCCATTAGAAATTCCTCCTCCTCGTGGCACCTGAAAGGAGGCAAGAGAATGCAAAGCCTGCCAATCGGGCATTTCCCCCTCCCCCACACCCCCTCGCCCCACCGCAGGGGGCAGGCAGGTGACGGGGAAACCTGCTGGGTCCTCCCTTCCCAGGGTGATCTCCAGTGCCCCTTCACCAGCAGAGTGACCCCCTGGATGTCTGTACTTAATGTGCAGATTCCATACCGCTCCTGCGCCTCAGCGTGGCTCTCTGGGCTGTTGGGGTTGAAATAGTCGCGTGAACCATGCCAAATAGATTTGTCAAGTCTGCTGCAGTTTGATTTGATGCCATGAAGGGGAGGCGGGGTGAGGAGGGGACTCGGGGGCAGTGGAGGGAGAGGCTCTGTCTATGACGGGCACTACCGCTGAGCCTTTCTTTGTAGCCACTGGATGGTGGGCGCCGTGCCAAGCTAACTGGTGCTAAGTAGCGGGCTTGAAAGCAAAATTCAGACAGCAGGACCTGTGAGCACAGTGTAGCCGAGAAGGAGGCAGCAGCCGGCTCCGCCGTGCGTATGGGGGAGGGTTCACAGATGCAAACCAGTGCATGGGGTGTGAAGAGGGGATGGCGATGTTTACAGCAGAAATGTGGGAACCTGATTTTATTCCCTGGTCACTGTCAACAGCAATGCAATGTACCAAAGGCCAGGGAATTTGGGAAACTGGAGGAAAACAAGATTAATGAGCCCTCAGGGTAACGGAAAGTGGCTGTGCTATTGCCTTGCAAAACACTATTTACAATTTGGACCCAGACTGGGCTAAGGCAAGGACTGGGCCTGCAAGGGGGGTTGGGGGGACAACTTTCTCCTTGTGTCCAGGAAGTGAACTCTTTTCCAGCCTTCCCCAACCGGGAGCAGCATCTTCTTAGTCTCTTCCATCCAACAGGCCACGTGAGACTGCCCCCGAAAAAGGGCTTACACTGTTGCTGTGGGCATTGCAAGCATCCTCCAGGCAAAGCGCAGCACAGCCTGTGGTGCAGGCCATATGCACCACACATTCCTGGGTCCTTGTCCAATTCCACATGCCATAGGCATGGAACCTATGGTTTTCCTACAGGGTGGGCCCCTTATGCACACTTACAGCATAAGCACAAGGCAGAGAGCTCATCCGCCGGAGGCGGCCCACGCCCAGCCCGTGTGCTCCCTTAGATTATACAAATTGCTTCACATAGATTTCTTCAGAAACCACAAGCAGAAAACGACTGCTTTTGGTTTCCCCAGCTGTATTAATAACACCCCAAACACAGACGGAGTGTTGTAAATACAACAGTAGAAGGTTCATGGATGTGTCTGTAATTATAGGCACAATTATGTACACACAAACCCAGGAGAGGCCTGGAGATAGAGGGAGGAGCTGGCCAGGTTCCTGCTCACCTCGGAGTCGCTGGTTCCGTGCCTTTGCATTGGAGGTAATGAGACCAAGACTGGTGTTGGGACAGGGGGACAGAGGCCATTGCCCTTATATGTTCAAGTAAAAGCCATTGTCCTCGGTCCTCCCTTACCTGGCGAGTATGGGCATCTCCCTTGCTGACACAGCTCTGGTTACCTTTCTCTTAGTCACCGTGCTGCTGGGCTACTCTGTTGTATTTAGAATAATTTTGGCTGAAAGTAAGTCTACGGGTTGCTAAATATATCCTGGTGACCACATTGAGGACGGGAGGGTGAGGACTGGGATGAGGAAAGGTTTGGGTCCAAGAATGTATAGAATGACCCCCACAGTGAGTGGCAGAAATGCACTAAGCTCACCAAATTAATGTGACGGTGACCTCCAAGGGGCTCAGAGAGCCCTCAGACTCTGGCTTATACACTTCCATCAGCGTTTCAAAGACTGTGAAATTGAAGATTTCAAAGACAAGTAATTTGTCTCCGGGACACGGAAAACCCTGTAGAAGGCACCTGGTCACCAGGCTTTGATTCCCAGACTGGCGGGGGACCCACGCCTGGCTCATCATCTTGCATCCAGGGGGAAATTGGCTTCCTAGATGTTCTGTCTAGAGGTCAGGAGGTGTGCTTTGTCTAGGAAAGCCTCTGTTGGAGTGGAGATCCGAAGGCAGGTCGCAATTAGACAGCATGGCGTAGAGTGCCAGGCTCAGCATTTCAGAGTCTGGGCTCCTTCCTAGAACCCTGAGGATGTAGAGTTGAAAGAGGTTGCTTTGCATTTGATTTGGCCACACTCCTTGGAAACAAACAAACGTCCCACTTCAAAAATCTTCTGTCCTATATTTATTTTCTAAATTAAAACTAATCATTTCGAAAGCCGTTTGAGAATTTCAAAACCTCTGTGAAACAGATCAGAGGCTGAGGAGGAGAGAGAGTGGTGTCCGAAAACCAACCCCCCCCCAACTCAGTTGGCTCACAGTTCAAACCACATGGCGGCGTCAACTTTTAGACGATGTGCTGCATGACCTCAGAAATTTCTGTGCTCAGGCCTGTGCCTCACTCAGTGTTGCATCTGCCCAAGTGGAATGGTGCTGCAGCTGCTGTTGGCAGAGCACCTTGGGATCTGTAGATAGATGGAAGGCTCTCTGCCGATATAATTAATGTATTAGGCCCGCAAAGCTCTTCTTGAGCAGAAGCAAGTTATCAATTTAAAAAGTAACAAGGCCCCATGGGATATTTATGTGCCTCTTTTAAAATCAGAGGTCTGGAAGGGGCCTAATAGGTCATCCTGACCACTCCCTGCGTCTGAGGGGGCCTGCGACGGAGCTGATTGGCCAAGGGCAATCGGCCTTTTCCTCTTGGCCTCTTTCTTCTCTTAGGAGTGCAGTCATTCCTCCAATTAATGATGTTGAGTTTTCCAAAAATACCTTTTTTAAAAATACCTCCTGGTAAAGGACTGGCCTCCCCTTATCCTTTTGATTGCCATAATTGTGTTTATTGTATATAAGATTAGGACAGTGACTCAAACCATCAGCTGGGCATGGGCATCAGCCTTCAGAAGTCGTGGGTATGATTGCATTGTCTCACCAGGCTTATGTGTTCAGAAGAGGGCCGATGCCTTTTCCAAATTCACCCCCCAGTTTAACTGCCCCCTCAGTTATAGCTGAGAAGAATCCAGGGCCCTAGGTAATTAAGTTTGTCCCTTATCCATCCATTTGCCATGGGATGAGCTCAGACCTTTAGCCTCTCCACTTAGGAAGCTCAGGGAAAATTTCATTATACATATGCTTGGAACCTTTTCTCTATCAGGCTCCCCTTGCTGGCTTCACCCAACTCCCCTGGGTGCTGAATTATCTCTGGGAGCTGAGACCAGCCTCCCTGGCACTTTCAGCCTTGGTGCTAAATTCCCCATGCTCCCCAGACCTCTGCTGTGCGCAGGGGCTGATGCGATGGAGCAAACGAGCAAGGGACGTGGAAGGGCGTCCTGGTTTTGCTGGGCTGGGAAAGCCTGCTCTCTGCCCGAACCCTAGAGGCCCCAGATGAGCACCAGTGCCGATGCCTCATTCAGTCGATTGTCAGGTTCTCTGCTCTGGCCGTTTACTGAGACTCCCCCAGAAGAGCTAGACAGGTGGCAGGTAGGCTTAAGAACCTCATTCCATGTACTTTTTTGGTTTCTCTGCTGCCCACCTGCAAGTTACAAAAAATGTGGCAGTGTCTCCTTTAGGAGGTTTTCCCTGTCGAGGGCCCTTCCTCCCCAGTTAGAATGTCTGCCCGCCCCCTGCCCGGCCCGCACAGGAGGATGTTGACCATTCCCTCCAGCCCTTCACTGCTCTGTCGCTATACTCTCCCCCACCCCATCTCTCCTCCAGCCCCGAATCCCTGAGCGGCCCTCCTCTCCCCTTCTCTCCTCCCTGATGCTTTCCTGTCTCAGATCCTGAAACCCTAATCCTGTTAGTGTGCCGTGTTCCAGGGCTCAGCATCTCCATGGGGGTAACATAATCCTGCACACGCAGATGGGGATGCACACACCCCCACCCCGACCCCCCCAGAAAGAAACCCACAGGCCGCCCCCGCCCTGCACCCCGTGACACGCTCCTGCTCCTCCCTCTCCTCCTTCACATTAGCAAAAAACAGCTTGATGACAAAAACAGCCCTAAAGTAGAGGAGGAGGAGGAGCCAGGAGGGGGTCGGTCCTAGAGGAGCGTTTGGTAGTTAGGGAAGTGGCTTCGCCCCGCCCCCATCCTTACCCTCACTTAGATTCCCTCTCTCGTGCACATGAGAGAGATACATCCTTTCTGACTCTGAGTCTGGCTAAGTTCCCACATCCACTAGAATGAAAGCTTAAAAAAATCTTTTTTATAGTCTTCATGGAGGAGTTTTCAGAGAGAAATGTCAGGACCATGATTTAGAAAAGGGGGGAGGAAATGTCCATTACTTTAACATCCTTTTCCCCGAGTGTAGCTGTACCCCTCACCCCTCACCTGTTTCCTGCAACTAATTAATTAAACAGGATAACATTCATTGATTGACAGTTTCTTTCTACGCGTAGATCCCACGCTGGTTTCAGAGAAAGTGCAAGGGCAGCGGGTGGAGAGGGGGCACGGGCCCCTGGGCTCTGCAGGGAGGATGAGTCGGTGCGTTTGCTCCCTCCCTTCGTTCCTGCCACCTCTCTGCTGCCTGCTTCGTCCTCCTCCTCCTTCTGGGTCTGTACCAAGTACGTAGAAAAGGAGAACTTTGGGTGCAGTGGGAAGAAGTACTTTTCTCTTATTTTTTTATTTTTATATTATACTGAAACCAACACAAAATAAAATTATTGAGATTAAATGTGATTGAGAAATACAATTTTTTTAAGTTTAATTTATTTATCTTTAGAGGGGAAGGGAAGGAGAGAGGGAGAGAAACATCAATGTATGGTTGCGCCTCATGCATCCCCTGCTGGGAACTGTCCTGCAACCCAGGCATGTGCCCTGACTGGGAACTGAACCACGATTCTTTGGTTCACAGGCCCGCACTTAATCCACTGAGCTACACCAGCCAGGCAGTTCTTTTTTTTTAAAGAAAGAAGTAGAAGAACATTGCCTGCACACTTTCTACCTCAGGGCCCCAACACTGGGCTGGCTTTAAAAAATTTCCTGCTTTCTTTGCAGCCCCTGGAGCTGCCTGAATTCGGATATTTACAGAAAAAATAGAAACAAACTGTAGGTCACATCATAGGTAATGAAGAGATGGGTGAGTGCGGACTGAACACCAAAACCCTGCTAAAGGGGAGGCAGTGCCCATAATGGGAGGCTGCATCCTCCACCAGGGACCCACCTGCTCGGTGAGGAACGCCGGACAGCCGGGGGACTCTGTGAGGCTGCACTCAAAGGCTTCGGTGCACGTGGAGCGTCTCCACTGTCCTGGGCCCCGGGGCGTCGATGGCAGACAGTGTAGTGTGTAAGAAAGGGACTTAGGTCTGGCAGAAAGTCCCCCAGCCCAGAGGCCTCACGGGTAGGCAGGCCGAAATGCTCACTGTTCCCAGCTGCGCCAAATTCACTGCACATTATTCACCGAGGACTCAAGCCAGAGTCAGCAGAGAGAGGTCACTGTGACTTGAAATGGAGTGGAAAAGAGAGAAAGGTTGGCCTTAGAAACCATCAGTGATGCTTTCAAATTATAATTTTCCTGTATTTTATATGGTATTACAATCCACACCTTATGCGCTCACAGGCATGGTCAAAACATGTTTATTTTCTTTTCCTGGCAGGGGTTGGGGGGAGGGATATAGATAATAACCAAACTGGGATGTTGGGTAGCAGCCAATTTAATTGGCAGGTGCCCCCCTCCCCCAGAGGTGCAAATCAGAAAACCCGCGAGGTGCTGCTGGTTTCAGATTCTGTCTCACTGAAAAGAAACCAAAGGTCCCGAGAATCAATTGCAAAGTGTTGGATTACGTTCAGAATACAGCGAGACACCAAATGGATTATCCAAACCACTCTGTGCCCTGAATTGTTTGTTAAACTTGGTTTACAAAGATGCATTTGAAGAAATCTTTATGTTCAACATAGCTTTTGTATTTATAGATTTTTTTTTCTCTATTCCCACCTCTTAAGAAAGCTAGGGTCACCTTGAACATACTTGTGGTTTTCCTTTGGGTGCTAAGGCAACCAAATTAGCATTTTTCTTTTAAAATTAATAAAAATGTATACCATCTGTGACATCCAGCTTTTCAAGCAGATGTTATAATTTGATCGCATTAGATATATGCCTTTCTGGCTGTACCTTATGCTGACAGTCCACTGAGTTTTCTCAGCATCATGAACACCTCACCGCAAAATTATGGCTTGAGAATGTTTGGCCTCGAGCTTTGACTTGGGAGCCAACGGCTTTCAGAACTGGTGCTCTCCCGATCTCACCAAGACCCACTTGTGACTTGTGACATCGCTTCCCCTCTCATTTCTGTCCTGGGTGTTATGTTGGGACTGGAGGCCACGGGACGGCTGGTGGACTGTACCGTATCTATCGGCAGGCCTGTTATTGACTTCACTTTCCTGAAGGAGAGACCAAGGTATCTAAGGTTTATTGATTTGCCTATAGTGACTCAGTGAGCCAGCAGGGCATAGGGAATAAAACCAGTTTCCTGGCACTGTCTCTTGTGCACACAACCCCTGACCTTGCAATGCCTAGTCTGGAAGCCAAGAATCCATCTCAGAGGATTTGGCCAGAAAACTTATGAAAGGTGATTCTGAAACCACAGAAGCATTGAGAAAGTCATAAAGATGTATAATATATGATAGCATTTACCAGCCATAAATAGGGGATGCAGGGAGAAAATAGAGACCTTAAAGTCCATTGGGTCAGGAGAAATAGAACGTGCTTAATATTTCATTAAAATGGATTTTCATAAATTGCACTTTGATATCTTTGGACAAAAGACAATATATAAGGCCCAAGGTATTGTTATTTATTATTCTTCATTATTTATCATTTGAACTGTTATGGAAGCAAAACATCCACCAGATATACTCTTCCTCTGAATGGGGCACTCGCCATGGGTTCTGGTCACCATTCAAGGTGCACGAACGTCCACAGCACTTGTCCACACACCACTGAGGCTGTCAGGGACTGTGAGTAACTAAAATGCCCTGTGACAACGAGCACTCTCCGGGGGCAGGGCTAAATTGAAAACTCTTGTGACGGCTGAGAATCTGGGGGGCAATAAGGATCTTAGAAATCAACTCACACAGTCCCCTCCTTTAATAGAGGAGGGAGTTGGGGCTCACACTTTCGAGCTAATCAGCAGTAGAGTCTGTGTCCTGGCTCCTAGTTCAGTGGTGTTTGGGTCCCCTGGCCCCCACATGCCACACTCAGAGTAAAAGGTGTATAAATAGTTTACTGAAATAAGATGGTATTCCTTTAGCAAAGGGTCCCAGTTGCAGAGGACAGAGGTCAAGAGCAAACAAAACACCGAGAAGGGACTGGGCCAGGAACCATGAAGGGCCGCGAGGCCACGTCAGAAGAGCCTGATTTGGTTCCGGGGGTGGGAGAAGCTGAGCAGACAGAATGGCTGCCTGACGTTCAGTTCGAGCAGCCAGGCTGGGGGCCTGGGGCAGACAGACCAAGTATGTGCCTCCGTTTCTGACTGCTGTCACTGTAGGCGGAGACCTGAGGGTGCTCCCTCAGCGCCTGTGATCACGTGCATCCATGGGAAGACCAGCCTTCTCCCTGACCGTGTACACAGGAGTGAGCACACACATGCTGCCACACCCACACACACGCCAGCCTCCCGAAGGCCGTGCAAAGACACAGTCATTTCCTCACTGAGGTGGGGGAAGAAAGGTTTCTTCATATTATCTGCCAAGGCTGAGAAATGAAGAGGTCAGATAAGATAAAATTGGATATTAAAAACACATAAGACATGCTGTGTTTCTAACTAAACAGCACCAGCGTGGTGTGTGAGCTGTGGATTGCAGCTGTGTTAAAGTTCGAATCCACTCAACGGTCCAATTATGCATTCACATGGCCAACCAGGCCCCTCCCCTCCAACTCCTTAGCCTCTCCTGATGGAGGCCACACACAGTCACTGTCATCATCCTCAGGGAGCTGGCCAGTGGTGGCCCCCCCACTGCTCACAGCACCCGTCCCAAATAAGCAAAGTGCTGCATTTGCTTCTTCCTTGCCAAAACAAAACAAAAACAAACAAAGCCTCTGCCTCATGCTGAATTCTAGGATTCTGGGAGCACTGATTCATCTTCCCTGAATGGGTCCAGTTCCTCTCTCCCTTTCCTCAGAGCCACGGAGTACTTTCTAAGCTCCCAGGAAGCCAAGGAACGGGCACGGTGAAGTGGGGGCCTTCCTGGGCCCTGCTCCCTCCTTCCAGTCTTCCCCGTCTGAGATTAAGAGCCTCGGCGCCTCTCTCGGATTCTCTCCGCCTCTCTCTGCCCGCCTTCTCCCGGGTGTCTGGCTCTTGCCCTCTTTCTGGGTGTTTCCTTGGCCGTTGGCCTTCCCTGCTTTGTCCTCTTGCCCCTCTGTTCCCTCCGTCCCTGTGCATAAAGCAGCAGATGGAACTGGGGAGAGATGAGTGGTCAAGCCGTCCTGCCTCTGTGTTCCCTGCAGCCACCAAGGCAGCCGAGGAGGAAACTGGTGTCCTTAGGATCAGAACAGTCCAGGCTCCCCAGGACTTGGTGGGCTTAACACCCAGAACAAGAGATTTAAACAGAATTCAGTGGACTGGCAAAAACCTATTTCTCCCTCTCCCTTCCTCTATTTGTCTTAAGCAAGCCACATCTCATTTGGTTGCGAAAGGTGTGGTGTCTCTTAACCCTTTGTCCTCACGACCAGTGGTGTGCTTTATGTTAAATGGCTCTAACGTTGGACCTTAGCAAGCAGGAAATGTGGTGGGGTCAAGGTTGCCAAAAAGCAGAGCTTCTGATTACCCTTCCTGGGGAAGAAAGGACCGCCTTGTTCATTAGCTCTGAGCTTCCATGCTGCTCTTTGCTGTTTCCCAGAGCATTCTAAACTGAGATTATAAACGCACCAGGAAGCAGCTCTGCACCCATTCGGTCCATGTGTGGAGACCCTAAGGGCTCCGTGACTTCCAGGCACCAACATAAACACTGCAAATGTATTAGAAGAGATGACGGTCTACCTAGGAAACCACAGCCTACACCCTAAAAACGTGGCCAGGGCTGTTGGATCCAGACACATGGCTCAGTTTCCTCATCAGTGAAGTGGGAATAATAATACTTAACTTCGGGGTGTTGTGGATGCACTTGGCTCTACAGAGTGTCTGGCTCAAAGGTGCTCCTATTCAGATACACCAGTTTCCCAGCCCGTCCGTGCCCAAACACTTGGTGCAATCTAGTATCAGGACCTGACGCATCCACTCCCCTACCCAGGAGAAATTGCTAGCTGTGCCACAGCCGGCTGTGAGTAGATTTATGGTCACTTGATTATTCCAGCCATGACAGGTGTGATTTAAAAGTGATGGTTGGTAACTTCATCTTCCCCTCCGCCCTTATTCAGAAAACCAGAAGAAACTCACATATACTTGCCCCAGCTACTTTTTTAATGGAGAGCAAGCACAAAAAAGCATAAGGTCCATATGGCAGTTATTGATTTGGGCCATCTGGTAAGCTAGGACTGGCTCCCACCATGTTGGATTAGAAGCTATTCCAAAAAGCCTTTCCTCTGGTAAGAGATGCATTGGTCAGATGGGGACAGGGATGGATTTCATTACAGGGCGGGGACTACAGCGAGAGGAAGTCAGAGAAGGATTCCAAGGGGACCGTCTGCAACCCTGACCCTACAACAAAGACCAGAGAGAACCAAGAACATGTTGATTGACGCAGGGGCACTGGGGGTGGACGGTGCCTCCCGCCCGTTCGTGGCACAAGGAGGCCTCTAGGTAACTAACAGAGACAATTGTGAAGCACTTCCTAATTATTAAATACCCTGCAAATATGACTGTATGCCTGCAACATGAACACAGGGGAGAGTCAAGTTCAAGCTAATGAGTGAGGTCCACGAGCCCTAAAAGATGACATTTCTGCTCCATTTTTAAAGGATATTCTACTTCCCCCATGCTTAGCTTCTGAAGTGTTTTTCTTTTCACAGTGCCTTCCTTGCTTGCTCTCAGCCCAGAGGCAAAATTTTCTTTGCCTCCAAAAGTTTTTGTGAAGACCGTTTATTGTTTTCAAGTTAGAGCTCTGTGAGAAATTAAATTTTTTTTCATGGTGCTTCCAAAAACGCCCCAAACAACAAACCCGCTGATTATTTTTAAACTTGAGGGAAATAAAAGTCAACAGAACTTCCCCATCCCCTTCAAAGGCTGCACGGGTGGCCCAACTACAAATGAGGATTTCATTCATGTGGTCTCGCATCTTACGTTACAGGTATTCCAAGCCAACAACGACGCAACGGAGGTGGTTCTGAACAAGCTACACACGCCGCTGCTGACGAGGTTCGTCCGGGTCCGCCCTCAGACCTGGCATTCGGGCATCGCCCTGCGGCTGGAGCTTTTCGGCTGCCGGGTCACAGGTGAGGGGGGCCTCCACTGAGGTTGGGGAGCTGGTGGCATCCTGGGCTCTGCAAATAGCACGATTGCTTTGCGTGACCTTTCTAGAAGGATTGGCTCAAGGATGCAAGTCCTAGCAGAATTCCTCCATTCATTCATTCATTCGTTCAGTATATACTCATTAAAAGTCTACTGTTTCTACTGGCTGACATTTATTGAATGCTAACTGGGTGCCAGGTTCCATTCTAAGCACTTCAGGTGTGTTACCTTTTATAATCTTCATAAGGACTCTATGGATTACATGTCATTATTCTCTCCATTTTAGAGCTGAGGAAACCAAGACTTGGGGACACAGGTCCCCCTGGCAGTAAGCAGTAGAACCAGGGTTTGAAACTAGGTAGTTTGAACTTAGAGCCCGGCTCCCAAATAACACTTTCTGCTGCCTCGTCTGGGGGCCAAGAGCTATGCAAGGCGTTGTGGATACGGTGATGAGCACAATGACCCAACTCTGTAGGGACATCTGGGCAAGTTGGGAAGACACAGTGATGCACAAACAAACCCGTAAATGAAAGTAAAATCAAAACTATGATAAAGAACATTGCAGAGGACTTGACCCCACCTTAGAGGTCAGGGAGGAGGAGGACTTCCTTGAGGAAGTGGTGACCGAGCTGGGGGCAGAGGGCACACAGGCCTCACCTCGTTAAAAACTGGAGGGAAGGTCCACCAGGGAGGGGTCACAGCTTGCTCAGTGGCACAGGGGCAGGATGGACAGAAAGAGAAAGTGGGCATGGAATGTGAGCTGAGACCTCAGGGGGTCTCAGCAATGTGGGGAACAGATTGGAAGGACCATGGCAGGCACAGGGGTAGCATCAGAAGGCTGGTGCAGTGGTGGGGAGGAGAGAAGGTGGTGGCTGGCCCAGCCACAGCCATTTATGAAGAGTCTGCACCCTTCGTCTTGTAGACTAAGCCCAGAGCAAACCAGTTGCTTCTTTGGCCTGGAAGCGTCTTCCGTGTACATCTGCTCACCATCCTGTCCCCTAGTCGTTCATTCCAGCTCAGACAGGGCGTGCTCCATGCTGAGACACTGTCTCAGGCTTCTATTAATAGTTAAAACACCTCACATCTATACGGTCTCGGTAGGTTTCACATGCCTTCCTTGCACACCATCTTGTCTACCATCTGTAACAACCCTGTGAGGTCAGCAGGGCAGAACACCAAGACTCAAGGAGGATCAACAGCTTGCCTAACGCCACCCAACCAGAAGGCGGCAGAGCCAGAAACTGAGCCCACATTTTCTCAGTACAATCCTCTGCTCTGGTCACCTTTGCACAAAGACTCAGCTTCCCTTGTGTGGGAGTGGTTCCTCCTAGCCCTACCGAGGGGACTGTGTTTTGTCCCTTTCACATTGCTGTTCCAGTCTGCACAGGCTAACCAGCAAGGGCTCAGTTAAAACTCACTTTTCTGGGAAACTGAGAAGGGAGAGCCAGCGGGTTTGAAGAATTGGGGCCACCTGGAGGATCTGTAATTCGGCTCACAAGAGTCTAGCGAGCACTGACGGTGGACCCTGCCTTCTCCGCTCACTCATTGGCTGCACAAACACCCTGCCGTGGGCCGGCCCCATGCTGGAGCTGGGGCTGGAGAAGTGAGCACAGCAGATGCGGTCTCTGCCATCATGGAACTTTCGGGCTAGTGGGCGAGGCAGATAATTCACAAAGACAAGTACTGGATAATTAACAAACTGGGAAGTGTGTCTGGAGGAAAAGAACAGGGCGCTCTGAGCAAGAGTGACTGCAGAAACCTAACTGACCGTCGCTTGAAAACTGGGGGACAGCCTTTCTGAGGGTGTGGCACGTAAGCTTGGCAGATGAGTAAAGGGTGGGGTGGTGACGACCGAGGGGAGCAGCATTTGGGGCTCGTGGGAAGGACAGAAGGTAGGAAGGGGTTGCGATAACACCTGCGGAATAGAGATCTGACCCCAGGAAGGCTTCCCTCCAGCTGGGAAAACGGTCACCAGGAAACTATGCTCAGCCGAGCTCCTGCCTGTGCTCACACCACCCCAGGGAGGGTCATGGGGCTAGTGTCACCAACAAGGATACGGGAGCCTGTGGCTGACAGCATTGGATGCTTAGACATGCCAGGCACAGGGCTGTGAGCTTTTGTATAATAACTAGCAGGATCCTTGCAACAACCCCCAAGGGGTCAGTACTACTATTAGTCCTTTAGACCTGGGAAACTGAGGCACCGAGCAATTCAATCATTTGCCCGAGGTCATACAGCCAGCAAGTGGCAGAGCAAACAAGAACCCAGGCAGCCTGGCTCCCACTCTTGGCTCTTAACTGCAACACTATTCTACCTTGAAATGCAAAGAATTAAGTGCTGACTAAAAGCGTTTGCTACCAGTTGGGTCTTTTTTTACAGCTCCCAAATAACAGAGGGTGGTCCCCCATTGGTTGATACGGTGTCAGCCCTGGCCTCTGATGTCTTCCCTGTCTCTCCGCAGATGCCCCCTGCTCCAACATGCTGGGGATGCTCTCGGGCCTCATCACCGACTCCCAGATCTCCGCCTCCTCCACCCGGGAGTACCTCTGGAGCCCCAGTGCCGCTCGCCTGGTCAGCAGCCGCTCGGGCTGGTTCCCTAGGACCCCTCAGGTCGAGCCAGGCGAGGAGTGGCTTCAGGTGGACCTGGGAGTGCCCAAGACGGTGAAAGGTGTCATCATCCAGGGGGCCCGAGGAGGAGACAGCATCACCGCGGTGGAAGCCAGAGCATTTGTGCGCAAATTCAAAGTGTCTTACAGCCTGAACGGCAAGGACTGGGAATACATCCAGGACCCCAAGACCCAGCAGCCGAAGGTAAGCCATCCCCAGAGGACTCTGGAAACTTCCTCTAAGTGGGCAGTTTAAGTTGGGGTGCTGGTTTTTTATCTAGGTGCTCATCACCAAACCCCTCTATTCCAGAATAACAGATATTACTTAAGAGATTACTTTGTGCCAGGCACTGCACTAAATGCCTCCTTTTAACCATTATTATTTTAATCCTTAGAACACTTTTTAGAAGGCATGCCCTTTTGCCACTCCCATTTTAGGGATGACAGACTGAGGCTGGACGTCATGCCTAGGGTCACATGGTATCCCTGCGGTGGTTCCACGACCCAGGCCTGGAAAGTCTGATTCCAAAGCCTGAATGCCTTTCTGTCAAGTTCAATGCCCATTGTATTCTCTTTCAGATTAAAGTTTCCTAACAATTGGCCAGACATCCAGAGGAGATGTGGTTTTTGGAGGCTAAACTATAGAAACGAAGGCTATTACTTCCAAAAACAACTGTTTTTCTGAACGTTGCTGCCCTCCTTTGCAATTTCCTAGTCTTGACTCTTCCATCTTCCCCGCCTCTCATGCCGAGGCTGGGCCGGCCTCAAGCACAGGCCAGTGTAGCGCAGCCCCTTCGGCCGGCAGAGGAGTGAGGGTTGGCCTTCCACAGGGCGTGGAGGGGCCCCAGGAAGGAGAGAGGACACCACATCCCTTCTCCAGGTTAATGTCCCAGTTAGCGGGGCTTCCCCGTCCTCACTTCTAAGTTATCCCCTCGTTTTCCTCAGGAGAACAGGGCCCGTAACAAGGAAGGGGGTATCACGTGTCTCTGTCTAGCCCCTTTACTAAGAAAATGTTTTCATTCCTAATGCAGAGACGAGGGCTGGCCTGGAGGTTTTGCAATGCTGGTGTAAGCTCCCAGCTTGCAATTCCAGAGGCTTGGGAAGGGTTCAGGGCTTGGTAACCGGAACCTTCAGGGGATGGAGCAGAAGTTGGACCAGAGACATCCCCAGGGAGAGCTGACCCTGGCTCTCCTTAACCATTGTGGGGGCCTGGGAAAGGAGATGGTCTTAGCCAGGGTCAGAGCCTGCCCTCGCCCTGACAGCCCCCCTCTTTTGGAACTGTGGAGCCAGGGCATCCTGCACAGCGCGGTGATTCTGCAGCATTCCTGGACGCTGATCAGCCACAGCCCTGGCTGCCCCTACACCAAACCAACATTCCCCCAAACCAGCGGCTCCCGGCTGTACTCTGGGTTGGGTCCCCCCCCTGATTTGCACCAGGGCGCTCAGTCCCACCGCCATCAGTCTCGTGTATTGGGGCTCTAGGGGAGTTTTCTTTCGGTAGAACTGACTCCAGTAACGCAAAGGTCTGGAGACCACAGCCTCTGACCATCAGTGTGTGACCGGAAGGGGTCCTCGTTAACCTAGAGAAGGCGATGGCCACTTTCCCTTCAGCCTCTCAGTGAACTTAAAACCTATCAGTCAACGGGGCTCTCTCAATCTAGGCTTTTAAAAATAGCAAAAGAACTTCTTTTCTTAATCGACTGAGAACTTTGGGATGGGCAGGGCCGCCTAAACTCCCTCCTCTTCTCCCTGGCACAGTCCAGCTGACGACTCATTTGGAGCCTAATGCTCTTCTGAGCCCTCAGTTTCAGTCCCAGGGCAGAAGGCAGGACCTGGCAATCGCCACCGACACGGGCTCCGTGATCTGGGCCTCTAACCACCTTCCCAAGGAATAAGAAGAGCCTTGGTCTGAGAACAGAGCACCCAGGGGTCATGATGTGCAGTGATCGTGAATCAACCATGACGCTGCCTTCTTCTTGGATGTGAAGGGTGGGAAGGAGAAGAGGGGGAGGAAAGGGAAGGAAGGGATGCTGGAGGAGGCGGTGCCTCATAAGAAGGCTGAGCGCCCTGGCTCCCCTGCAGCTGTTTGAAGGGAACATGCACTACGATACGCCTGACATCCGGAGGTTCGACCCCGTCCCTGCGCAGTACGTGCGGGTGTACCCCGAGAGGTGGTCGCCAGCAGGAATCGGGATGCGGCTGGAGGTGCTTGGCTGTGACTGGACAGGTAAGGCCCCGCCTTGTCAAGATGCCCGGGGAGGAGGTCAGACCGTGATGTGGGTGGGGCCAGAGAGGACACCCATCCCCAGTCGAAACCCTATTAGCCCCAAACCCTGCAGAGCTGCCTGCCCTGGGCCCCACCATGTTCTCCTGCCTCAGGCCATGGGGACCACAGCCTCTGGTCTTGGGACAATTTCTCGGGGGGGGGGGGCTTTGTCATTTTTGAAGGATGATTTCAGCTCTCCAGCCCGAGTCTCAAAAACAAATCATAACCACACACCACCCACCCAAATTCAATTAGACCCTGACTCTTCAGGCCATGGAGCTGTGGCTGTTGATTTAGGGAAAGAAAAAAAACCCTCATGATAATAAAGTAATTGGTTTATGTCTGAATCTGGCCTCCAGATGTCAGTGGCTAAGAGACTGCATTTTCATTTCGAAGCCACATCTGTAAAAGGCATTCATTTGCTCAGGAGGGACCCTGTTGCTGGGCACTGCTTCCCAGTGTGTGGTGGGAGACTGCTCATTCCTGCCCCTGCCGGGCGGCCCGGCTCTGCTGAGTACACACACCCACTCTCCCATTTGCCGGCAAGGGCCTGGTCCTTCTGAGTCGGACCCGACCTTTCCTCTGGGCACCGGCCCTCCCTCCTCCACAGGGCTGACACTGGGTCTCCCCTGGGCACCCACACTGCCTGTCGGAAGGGGCTTGGGCAGCCAAACGAGCCCCATGCCAGCGGGTGCGGCAGGCGGGCTGAGCCTCCCTGCCCCACCCCACCAGGGCCCCAGGTGTCTGCATTTTCCAGTCTGTGCCGTACCTGTCACCAGCTCCCCCAGCAGGGTAGCCTGAAGGATTAATAAGGGCATGCCGGAGAAGCGCCTTCGGCTCCGGGGAGGAAAGTGCCTCCCGTGTGCAGCTGCGGTGGTGCAGAGGGGCAGGCCCGCTGAGGCCGCAGCTGGGATCCCGCCCAGCTCAGCCTCTTCTCAGACTGAAGGCAGCCCCAGCGCACACACTAAGTGGGAAGGCACTTTACTCCCCATCGGGCAGGACCAAGGCCAACTTTCCCTGCTGCCGGCTGAGTGTGCACCACCTGTCTGCTGGCGGTGCTGAAAACTCCCCCTCCGGCAGCGACACAAGCTGGTGGCATGTGCGGCCTCCTTGGAATCAGAGTATTAGAGTCACGAGACCCGGGAGCCTCTGGGCCAGTGGCTTTCAAATGTTTTTAACCGTCACCCACAACTTAAAATAAATTTATACAACAACCCACTTGACCTACAAGCACAGGAGTGTGCACGTACACACACATGCAAGCACACCCACGTGTGGGCCCGTGGGGAAGAGTGTGTTATCTCCCAGATTGCCATGTACAAGCCCTGCCTTTGCTGGTCACTGGTGGCATAGCCCCAGACAAGGTGCTTAGCCTCCCACCAGGTCAGTTAGCTTAGCAGAAAGATGGGGACGCAAGTGACACAGCTACGCCCCCTCAGACAATTGGGAGGAGCCAGTGAAATGGCAGGCTTCAAGCACTTGGACTGCTGCCCAGCACCTGATGTGTTAGGATACGTGAAAAGGGCTGAAGGAAGATTCTGGAAGCAGTGTTCATCCTCACCGTGCCTGTGCACTTTGACATAGTGTCGTCCCTACTTTTCAAATGCTAGTCTTGACCCATTAAATTGACTCCACAACCTACTAATGAGGGCAACATATAGTTTGATAAAAAATCATAAATCTAAGCCAACCCCTCTTTCACAGACAAGGAAACTGAGTCCCAGAGAGAGGAAACGACTGGCCAGAGGTTGTTCAGCTCGCTGGGGCTGACTCACATTCCCCTGCCCCCCTCGGCCCCTCTGTGCCATGCCTCTCCCGGCAGGACAGTTGCAAATCGCCTTTTCCACTTACTGCTCCCCCACCCCAACCTGGCCCAAATTACACTGGTGATGGTCAGCAACAGGTTTCTCATTTCAAAGTCCTGCCTGGTCATTCCTCGGAAGATCAGAGTTGGGGCCGGCCTCCCTCCCTTTGAAGTCTCAGACATCTGGTTTCGATTGCAGTTTAACGGGCAGTTACCTCGGAGCACCCAGTACAAACACAGTGGTCACAGAGGCTGGCTGCCGTTTCTTCACTGTCAGTCACACTCCCTGCCCACTTGTGCCTTTCAGCCCCCTGTGCCCCTGGGTTTAACGTCATCTCCACCAACCAGCTCACCCGTTTTGCTACCTAACATTTCCAGAAGCTGCTCTGCTAGGGCTTGTGGCTTTCTTGCTTTTCACACGTCGGTCCGTTTCCGAGACTCATCCTTGGTTCGCTTCTTCATCCCTACCCCAGAAGGGTCCCAGGAAAATAGTGTGTCGAGTCACTGCGGCTAAATAATTTGACAGGGCCGCCTCACCTGTTAGCTGGTTAGTGTTTCAAATGATTATTTCTTGCCTTGCTGCCCAGAGTTTGCTTTACAAACAAGTTTGAGATACTGTGACACGGTGACAAATTTGAACTTACAAATTAGGTCGCTGCGAGGTTATTTGCTATTTACTGTGATCAAGAGGCAGACACGGCAAAGGGAAGTCTGAAAGGTTATGTGCATGGTACTTAATAGCAAAAAGATGGGAAGTCGACCGTGAGAAAGCTATTCAGCGTATTTAGTGATTTCTTTTCAGCTCCTGGCTTTATTAAATGGTGTCCTGAAGGGGCCCTGACAAAGACACCTAATCACACACAGCAGTGCCAAGAACACATGTAAAAGTGGGAGGGGCAACGCACAAGCTCGTTGGGGAGTCTCCTCGGAGCTCTGGGGCAAAAGCTCCGCCCACAACACAGTTACCAGAACTCCTTTTTGCCCCACCAGGGAAGGGCCTGACTCACAACTTTATTCACTTCACAAATGGTTGCTAAATGAATGAGTGGAGCGAGCAAATGAACAAGTGACTAGATGGGTGAATGAACTGCCTGGGTCAGAACTGACTTCCTGCAGCTAGGTTTGGCCCAGCCCGGTTTTGCTGCATTCTGCTTCTTATAATATTTTGAATAAGTTGCCAGCATTGATACATGCAGAGGTCTTCCATGGGGATTGCTGCGTTCATGTGGGCAAAAAGTTTTTTGCAAGATCTGGCCTCACTGGGCCACCTCCCCACCCCTTCCCACCCCCACCCCTCAGGGCCTCAATCTGCTGGAGCAGTCGTTGTGGCCTCCTTTAAACCAGTATCCCCTCTGCCACCCTCTGTCCCACACTTGACTCTCCCCAACCTCCAGCCGTTTACCCTGGTTAACAGTAGCTATTTGCCTCCAGGAAACATTTGATTCTGCCCCACCTGTGACCTAAAGGCACAGCCCCCAATTATTTCTATCAAATGGAGTCTGAGTCCCTTTGAATCCATATTCCTTTCTATTCACTTCTGTGCAAACATGACAACGGTGTCTAGGGTCACACCTCCCAAACAGCTGCCTTTGCTTACGGCTTTGGTGACGGTGCTGATTATCTTGTTATAGGCGGGCCTCCTAGGTCAGGTTAGGTTTGGTTCAGAAAGTTCTGTCTGACTCAGAGAAGGCTGAAAGGAGGCAGTCTGTCCCACCTGAAAGCAGGAGTGAGGCGCCCTGCCCAAGGGGAAGTGCACAGATGGGCGTTTCCTTGGAATGGAAGCTCTCTTCGTGAAGCACCGAGATTTTCTCAAACCACTTTTGATGGACACCATTCATTTCGTGCCTGTGCCCAGCCACACTTCTGCCCTAAACAGAGCACCTTGGCATGGCTGAGCCCCACCTCCGGGCCATAGTGCCCACATTCATTAGTGCCTTGTGAAGCCTGTGTGCCACCACCACAGGGCCTCTGGTGTACGTTAAGGAGCGTGCATCTCTCTCTCTCTCTCTCTCTCTCTCTCTCTCTCTCTCTCTCTCGGGCCCGCTCTCTGGGCTGTTTCTTCAGCTCGGGTCCATTTTTGTTCAACTCACACAATGCCCCTGACATCATTCCCACAGCACACAGAGGTGACTTCGGGGGATGTGTACGTCCATCTTCATTTTCCTTCTTTTTCCTTCTCTGGTAGTGCACACTTAGAGAGGAAACTTAGCTTTTGGCGTCTTCCCCCGCTGCATTTTGATGCAAGCTGCCGCACGCAACATTCATGCCCCTTCCTTTGCCTTTATGCAGATGCAAAGCCTACAGTAGAGACACTGGGACCCACCCTGAAGAGTGAAGAGACCACCACCCCGTACCCCATCGATGAGGAGGCCACAGAGTGCGGAGAGAACTGCAGCTTTGAGGACGGTGAGGATGGGGGTCGAAGTCCTATTTCACCCAGGGTGGCATGGGTGCCGACCGGTGGGGTGGCAGCTGAGCTATGGCTGGGGCAGGAACCTGGAGGTCCCCTAGGTCAGAGGTCAGGGAGTGTGGGAATCAGGGGCTTGGAGTGGTGGCTGTTTACAAGCAGTCCGGAAGCATTCAGATACTGGAACAGCCTGAGCAGCCGCATGAGCATGAAGCCTCCTCTGAGAAGTCTTCTTCTCTAGCCCTCACTTTGCATCTGCAGAATCCGTGTCTATGGTCCTTTTTCCTACTAAGCCAGGTCTTCACCACACAGTCAGTTGACCACCTGGAGCTGATGTGGTTCATTGAGCGCAGTGGTCTGGTTAACCCAGCAGTTAACCATGCCTTACTTGTTTTTCGCTGTGTCTTTCACCCCTGATTGAGAAAGTAATAATTATTACTCGGTGAGATAGCGTATCCTGCATGAGGGGAGGGCAGGTCAGTGACAAAGGCAGAAAGGGGGAGAGGCACGTCAGCCTGAACGCAGGGCCTCTTCCTCCTCGCACGGGAAACCTGGATTGCTTTCGTTGGTCTTCTAAGCGCACCCACCTTAGATAAAACGGTCGGCAGGCCCGAAAGTGCGGCACATTTCACATCATGCCGCTAAGGTTACTGAGCATGAGGACATTCCTAAAAACCACAGATTTTAGAACACCTGGCATCTCTGACCAGAACCTAATGCTTGACAGCCTCAGTTTACAGTAAATGACTGACCATTTTCAAACATTCATTAAACAGAATGAGGGCAGATTGGTGAAGAGACTTGGGGAGGGATTGAGGCATGAAGATGTAGCCCAGGCTCCGTAGGTGGGGGGTGGAGTCTGTCGAACCACACGCTCAGCCGTCTGACAGGCCGCGGAGCTGCGCTGATGCAGTGGCCGACTCCAAAGAAGTGGCTGCGAAGGAGAATGGGAGGGAAGCCAAAAATAAATAAATGCTGAAGGTGTGTGACTGAAAAATGATAATTTAATGCATATGCTTTTAGGAATGGGCTTTAGTACATTGTGCGGGTGGAGGGACGCTATTGGTCAGAGTCAGTGGAATACAGAATTCTGACATTTTCATGAACTTGTTTTTGTTTTGTGACAAGGAGAGACTTGAAGAATCTTCCATGTTGAAGATAGTTTGAGGGCCAAAAGTGGAATGCGCAGGGGGTTAATAGTATCGGATTAGCAAAGTTCGGTTGGTGGAGGGAAGGGGCTGGGTCCCGCCCAAATGGCAGTCCAAAGGAAAGTTAAGGGTTCTGCTACAAACGTTCAGAAGTTGAACATAATTTCCCCTTTGTGGTGGTTCGTTTCCTCTGAGGTTTCTTTGGTGGTTCCTCCCTTTGCCTTTTATTTTTGCATGAGCTCTCACTGCGGAATTTGGTTCCGGAGATACCATATGCACATAAACATGAGAGAGGAATTACGGTATATTGAATTACTCCATATTTTCAAACGGAAAAATAGAAATTCAGAAATCGTCGGGAGAAAGGGATGGTGAGGGCTAAGAGCTGACTTGTCCAAGCCACAGGTTGATGCTTCTGTAACAGATTCCATGTGTTTCTTCCCGACTCAAGCTGACTTTGGCCAGTGGTGGGCGAGCATTAAATATCTCCCCTCGGGAAGGGGGCAGGCACAGCAGCCGGTGGCACTCTGCCTCTGGGGCCAGCGGTGCCCTTCCCCTCAGAGGTGAGCCCTCCTCACCTCTATGGTCTGAGCAGTTTGCTTCCACCAGTCTGTTGTTCCTTTAGACTTCTGAACCTGCATTCTAGGCCGTCCCCTTGGAAACCCCTCCCTGGGAACCCCAAGAAGGGAAGCGAGAAGGCCAAAGACCCCACTTCCTCTCTGCCACCAGCATCAGCCAACACTTTGCTGCTGTCTCCGCAGCCGTGGCCGCCCAGCGTCTGGATTTGGGTTCCCATTTCCTCGTCGTCCCCCCCCACACTCACCCCTGCTTCGTCACGTGTTTGGCAGCAGCTCATTCAGAATTTTTAGAGCTGAGTGGAACCTCAAGAGAAATGCCTCGTGTTCAGTCTTCCTCACTTAGGCAGGTGAACAAGCAAGCAGATGGGACAAGCCGCTGGGTGGTCACTTCTTAGATTGCCATGAGAGTGCACTCTCTGCTGACCTCAGACCTGGGCCTTCGGGCACTCAGCACCACGTGGAATTACTTTTCCTCCCAGTCAGCACTGAGCTGGGCGGCTGGCAGGTCCAGCTGCTCTGGTCTCCTCACTTCACCCTAACACGCCACCTGGCAGCACCTCTGCCTGGGGATGCCGAAATGACCCGGACTTCCGAAACAGGAGACCCATCGCAAGGCAGTCAAGTGTGGCAAACAAGCCTGCCTTGTGTCTGAGGCCACTTTCTCCTCCCTGGCCCACACCTCCCTGGCATTTCGGCCTCTCTGGATGCTAATGGGCTGCCCCATCACTTCTGAGAGCCAGGTTGGCAGGAGCCAGCCATCCACTGAGGCTCTGGGAAGACATTCTTCTCTGGCATTTAGGGAACAGCGATTTTCACATTTGTCTGCTCTCCGAGGTGGACAGAAGAGGTTGATTAGAGCCCGAAGCCATTTGGTGGCCTCATTTATAATTGCTCACTATGGGAACCCCTGGCAGACTTGGCTTTCATGCCTGGGAAGGATGAGACCAAAGGCTGACCCGAAAGCCAACGATCGCCAAGATGAGTTAAATGAATAAGCAAAGGGAGCCACTTTTTCTCTGCTCTGCACTCAGGCCTTGCCAGCCATTTAAATAGCACCACTGTGGCTATTCTCTGAATCCATTTCATTTGCCTTCCTTTGGGTTATTTTTCTCCCCGCTTTAGACAATGATTTGCAGCTCCCTTCAGGATTCAACTGCAAGTTTGATTTCCCCGAGGAGCCGTGTGGTTGGATGTATGACCATGCCAAGTGGCTCAGGAGCACCTGGACCAGCAGCACTAGCCCAATTGACAGGACATTTCCAGGTAAGCCAGCTGCGAAGTAAGTGACGAAAGAGTTCATGCTAGCCCTCCCCACATTTTCCAGCTCAGATTCCCTGGCAGGCTTCCTGACTTCCCGCCACAGAGCCATCCTCTGCTCTTTGCCCACAAACCACCACAGTCTTTGCTCACAACATCACCCCACAGAATAGCAGGTTGGTGGTTCCTCCCTCTCCTATGATTACAGGAAAGCCTAGAAGCTGGGAGGGAGCGAGAGAGGCCAAGATAAAAGAGGAGGAAGAAAAAGCAGTTGGGAGGTCCTAGGAGACCAGATGAGTCAGTGTCGCCTCGTTTTCACAGCCAGGACTCACTGCCGCTTTCACTCAACCTCTTGCCAACGTCAGCCCGAGTGTCGTTTCCAACAACATGGCCCGTTAGGGAACCAGTGGCCTCATGTCCATTGGGTCCTCCTCCTTGGGTATCATTGCTCCTGCAGAACCGAGTCGAGGGCCCAGAATGCTGCCGTACCCAGGGGTGTCCGGCAGAGCTACCTGGCACTTGTCCTTTCGGAGACTCTGATCTCAGAAGCCTCCCCGGCACCTTGACAGAGAGGGGTTGGCTTTGGCTTCTGAGCAGGCAGAAGCAAGTCATCTACTGTCTCCCCCATTGTGTACCGTTACTGTGATGTTCTGGTAGCTGTCGAACTACCGGCCCTCCCAGGATTAAAACACCCTGCTTGGCCGTGCTTGCCACTGTCGGTGATGTCGGTACTCCTACTAGGGTCAAATTTGTGCTGCCCACACCTCCGCTGGAGGCGGAGCGGAGAAAGTGCAGTAACACCGCTGTGTACAGTGTTTTCCCATCAGACAGATGTGATACACATAAATAACTTCAGGGGCAGGAGACCAGCAAATTGTCTTCAAATAATTAGGACGTCTTGAGTTTTGAGAATTTATTACCTTTAGTTTTTAATATAATTTATTTCATTGTAACTTTCTATAATTTAATTTTTAATAATGCTTGACAACTGGCTTGCAGAACTCCAGATAATTTCACCATGGGCTCTCACAAATACCAGCCCAGCACTCTAGGCTCCAGCTGTCAGTTTTCCTACAGCCCCAGCCTGGACCCGAGGTCCCTGTAAATGTTCCAGAGGAAAGGGGTTCATTCTGGAAGTTAGTAGATTAATGTTGCCGGGAGAATAAAAGGGGGAAGCTGTCCTCCCCTTCTGCACAATTCCCCAGAGCTGCCCCGCTGCCCCTCACCCCAAGAAGTGGCCGTGGCCCTGTCCCCGGCTCCCAGGCTGCAGCAGGACAGCCGAGCAGAGCGCCACGGCCGGCCGCCCGGCACAGCCTGCACTCGCTTTCCCAGAGGGTCACAGCGTCTGCTCTGGAGAAAAACATTTTCATATTTCAAGTGTTTATCTCTTCAGCATTCAAGTGCTTGGAGAGATTAATATCTGAAGATCACCGCAGCCTCGGGCAACAGGAGAGAACACTTACCCTCGTCCCAGCCCTAATCACCCTCCCTCCTCTCGTTCACTGCAATAATGTTTAATTAATATAATGAGCCTCCTGCATGTCGGAAAAAATACTTATTTTTATAACCCCAGCCTGGATTTTTCATTTTATTTCCTCTCCTTTGAGACTTGGCCCAATTAATTGGTGGTTTTCCCAACCCCCACTTTTTATCTTAAAGATTTGTAGGTACTGTACTTCTGTGTGCTTGTGTGCATAGCTTCGTTATATGTGTGTATTTGGGGGTTGTGTGTGTGTGTGTGTCCCTTTCTCCAGGTGTTTGGTGTTTTTGTGTACGCGTGCATGTGTCATGTTGTCTTTTACGTGTAGATGTATATGCATTTAGTGTTTGTGTGTGTGTGTGTTTTGTGTGTGAATCTCTACCTGTGTGTCTGTTGGGTTGTGTTTGCTGTGTCCGTGGTTTATCTGCATGGCTGCGTGTGTAAGAGGGAAGCTTGGCAGAGGAAGGTGGATGACACAGCATGGGGACATTCACTGGCTCTTACTCAGCATTCAATGTCAGGTTCTTTCTAATCATTCAGCCTCCTCCTTTGCACACTGCTGAGCAGATTGCCTCAGAGAATGTCTGAGGCCTGTCCAGTCCAGGTCACAAGGCCACGGATTAGCAAGTGACACTTCTGTGGCAGCTTAAGTTGCTGTCCATTCTTCCCTGGCCTTTGCCTCTGTTCCATTGCCCATTCATCTCCGCCTCACCTGAGTGCCTCGTCTGCAGAATCTGGCCGTGGTTGGGAATTCCAGTCCCTGTCTCCGTCCTGGTTGATTCACTACACCCTGTGGTTGGGAGGGCTTCTCAGAGCAAGCTCAACACGGGCAGAATTCCAGCCTTCGGCTGGATGGACAGGGACAGAAGGAAAATTAAGGCCATAGGAACTGCTAGATCTAATGGAGTTTTCCCCCTAAGATATAGAGAAAGACCATAATTATTTTCCTCTTCCCGAGGAATCCCTGAAGTTTGGGAAAATGGCACTTGTAACTTGCCTCCAGAAAACAAAATCATAATACCGTTTTCGGGGCCCTTCCTTCTGCCCTCCTGATGGGTTACAAAACCATGTGCTGTTTCCCATGCTCCTCCTTACAGAACTGGATAGCAGGCTCTAAGGAAGAGAAGATAGAAAGCCCTTTCTGTTCAGGGTGGTCCCTGCTTTAAAAAAAAAAATGGGGCCCTGAGGGGAGCAGTCGGGAGAAAGGAAACAGCTGTGCTTGCTCAGGGGCAGGGCAAATGCTAATGGGATCAGAGCACCGGCCTTCCGAGTCCAACCTGAAAGCCTCTTGTCACCGCACATCCCAGGTTTCACGGAGAGGAGCCGCTCGCTCTTGAAGAGAAGCGGGCCATATGTTTTACCCCTTTCTTAGACTGGTAAACAAAAGTAATTATGTTTAAGGAAGGAGGTGTCTCCACCAAGTAGGGAGAAAAATGAAGGGAGGAAAGAAAAAAGGAAATAGCCATGTTGAAATATCATACTCAAGGCCGCTGGCTTAGAAGTGTCTGTGGAAACTACTTACATTCCTTAGATATTTTCTGATTTAGTTCTTTTCTCGTGTTTTGGGGTGTTTTTTTTTTTTAGTTTCTTTTTTCTTTTCCTTTTAAGTAAGCAATTAGTTCTGTTCTTTTGGCTAGCGGTAGTGGTTGCTTACGGCTGACAAGACACCCACTGGTTTCATGCCACTGTTTTTGTTTTTCAAGATAGTCTTTCAAGGCACTCGGAATTTCTTTATTTAGCTCTTTGCTTGGGCTCAGAAGCCTGCAGTGTGCTCACACCCGCCCTGGGGAACTTGTGCCCAATCCAGTGACCTCTGGTGGCTACAGAGGAGCTGCTCCCATGTCCTCTCAGAGGCCACTTCGCCTTTTCTCTGCAGCTGCCGTGATGCGGAAAGTGTCTCCCGAGGGGGCATTTTGAGGACGATCAGGACCAGGTCTTTAAAGCACGAGGCAAAAAGTCCTTGAAATGGCCCCTTTGTCCATATGGTAGCCACCAGCCACGTGTGGCTGTCTTCATTTTAATTCATTAAAATCGAGTGCTGCCGACACTTCCGTTCCTGCTCCACACTGGCCACATTTCAGGGCTCGGTAGCCATGCTGCATTGGGTGGTGCGGGTATGCGGCTTGCTCATTTCACAGAACGTTGTCTTGGCGAGCGCTGCTCCACACCATGAGGTGTTAACATGAGCGTGACCTGTGGGACCCCCGCTGATGCTATTGCTCCTCAGTTTGCTGCAAAGCAAGAAGCAAATCATTAGGGGGATGTGCCACTTCTACTATCCCTTGATGGGTGTGTTTGAAGGCTGGCATTTTGGTCATTGGTTCATCTTACCTTGGCGCACAACCATAGTGAAGTAAGTGACATGGGCATTGGGTAGTGTAGGAACTATTTCGTTTGATCAAAAAGAGTATCCTAAATAAATGCCAAGTAGTACCAATCACAGTCATAATAATAATTGTTTTTGTCGTCGTTGTTGTTGTTGTTGTCGTTGTTGTTGTTAGAAACCAGACAAGAAGACTAGAGGTACAGGCGCTACACCAGGTCGGCCCCGAGGCTGCGTGAGTGGCCTCCCTAAGTGTGTGCTCTTTATGCGGTTGTCGACCTCATGAAGGATGACTACAGTGTCACTTCATTTCAATGCGTTCAGATCATGGAAGTGATATGAAGGGAACAGGCAAAGCCCATTTAGAATAGTGTGCCATATGCCGTTATGAAAGGACAGAGCTTTGGCGCCTCGCATTTATATGCTTATTGCATTGGGGGAACAGAATCTTTACTCCAAGTTCAAAAGCAATCTTAAATGGGCATAAAATCAATAATACAGTTTTCTGAAATATTTGAATCTTATAAACGGTGGCTGTCCCATCAAATGTACGTGGCAGACATGGGGCTGTTCTGATGCAGAGTGGGCCATTAAATAAGCTCCATTAGAATGGGGGGCAAAACTGGGGGACATACATGGGAGACAATTAAGTGTGGGTTGGTATGGTGGGAAGATGACAGCAGAGAAACCAAGGGAAGTCATGGGTGAGTGAACGTGCTTATGATGGGCTTGAACTTTGTCAGAGAGCTAGTGGGGACTCTCAGAGTCAAAAAGCAACTCTCTGAACTCCGAAGACCTTCCCCATGGATGCGACCAGTGGCAGCAGACAGTCCAGACACAGGACTGGCATTCGCTTGAACTGCCTTTCGAAAGAGGTTGCTGTGGCTTGGCGGTGGCTCTGCAGCCACTGCAGGACTGAGAAAGGGACTTCCTGGGCTGAGATCACGATAGGTAATTAAAGACCAGTTTGGCTACAAGAAAGCCGCCATTCAGGCAGTACCTTCATAACTTCAACCTGAAAAAGAAAGCATAGAGGTCCTTCATTAAGGAAAGTAGAAACACTTCTCTGACTTGGTAGAAAGGACAGCAGTAGAGAGGAGAAGCAATTATTATTATTTTTCAGAAGTCATGATTGAGTTCCCCAGTAGTATGTGGGTTGATAATAAAGGGACAGAATGATGGCAAGACGGCCTCCACTGCAAAACCCTCAGGAAAGCCGATGTTCCAAAGCAAAGCTTCAGGCAGACTCCTGCAAAGACCAGGCCTGAACGCTCAAATTGTCCACAAAACAGACCATCGTAAACCTTGAGAACATTTTGCTGAGTTCATCCAAAGTCAGCGTTTCCATTCCCTGGTTGTTAATTCGAGGACCTTAGCGAGACAGACTGACCTTGCGAGGCTGGCTGAGGGGCTGACTCATGTTTTAAGCATGACCCACACAAAGAGACTACATCTCCTGCAGCACCAAATATTCTTTCAGATGGTTGCTCTAGCAGGAGGGCAAGATGCTGGCCAGGAGATGTACGTGCTGGACAGATGGTGTGTTTGGCTTTGCGATAGCCAAGAGGATCAGACTGGCAATTTATTTCAGGGCTGGGTAAGGTGGGGACACAGTGTCCCCCTTGCTGTTGGGCTGGACGCTGCCATGTGCTCACAAAGCACTTATGCAGCGGAAATCAGATGTGGCTGTAAATCGCCAGGTGAAACTTCAGGAGACCCTTTTTGGAGACAGCAGCAGGTTGAGACGCCTGAATGAGCCCGTCCTCTGCACTTCCTCTCTGCCCTTTTGAACCCCTGCAACTCATTCCCACGTGACTGTTTTCCCTGTGTCACGGGCAACAGCAGATGTTCTGAGTCAGGGACCCTAGCAAATACCTCCCAAGTATGTCAGGCCCGGGAGGAAGGGGACTGTGTCTCTGGGACGTTATTTCTTCATTCTCCTTCAGCAACTGAACACATGTCCTTCCCGTTGTCCTTGTGTTGGAGGCTCTACGTTGCTGGCGTCATGGCCGTCAGCTATGAGACAGAGAAGACAGTCTCCAGCAGGCAGGGTTGGTTCTCGGCTAGTCAACTGTCCTGTTCAGGCAACCTCTGGACAATGCAAAGGGCTCTTCTTTAAAGTCCAAGCAAATCATTAAAATAGCCCACCCATGCCATGCCAACCCTTTGCTCTCTCAAGTAATCAACAGCCAGTGTGTGCTTAAACCTCCCCTGTGTTTGGCAGTAATGAGCCATAAACTGGGACATTCCAGAAGAGCAGACTTCACTTGTACACATATGCTTCGTTACAGCACATGAATGGGTGCCCTGACTTAAAAGAACAGAAGCACTTAGCTTGGAGAAGGGTCAGTGGAGACCCACCACTGTAAGCAAAGGCCTGGGAAGTGGACATTTAAAGGAGAAGGGTTGTGTTTCCCAAGGAAGGGAAGGCTAAGGGTCTTAATTCTTCACGAGTGACAGTGTTTCTAAGTCAGAGGACAGATACTGGCTGTGCTCCATCAGGGATAGAAAGAGGATGTGTCCAAATGACAGCAGGAAAACTTAAAGCTGAATTTAAGAAGTTCCTGACAGTTGGGACAATGACCCAGAAAACGCATGGCCAGTGCAGCCTATGGAAACTCCTTCTTTGGGAAATTGAAAGCAGAGACGTGGACAGCTGTTCTGGGTGTTTTCAACATCATTTCCCCGGACAACAGGGCTGGCCTGCTCCAAACCGTCTCACGAGGTCCCGCCCTCGTCCAGGCTCATGTGTTATTTTACTTCATCTACCATAGATTTGCATGCACCTGTGTGGTAAACGGTGCATGATGTACAGCTTGGGGCCGGCTGGTTTCGGGGATTGAGACAATGGACCCGGGAACTGTCTTATTCCAAAAAACGCCTTTACTGTCTTCAGGCCAAACCATATTTCCCTTTGTCTCGGAGTGGCCTTTCCAAGTTATTGGTGCTCTTTCAACCCTTTTTCTTTCTAAAAAACCGAAAACCCAACACAAAACAAACATGAAGGCAAGCACAAGAGGCAGTGCGTCCAACCATAGTGGGAGTGACAAAGACCTTAGTTCTGACTGAGATTTTACTGCGTCCCTGTCCCTGTGTGAGGCGTCGTGTGGAGCATCAGTGTGAATGCTTCTGTGAAGCATCCTGCCACTTCCTCCTCCCTCCTCAGAGCCCTGGGCAGTAATGATGTCATTGTGCCCATTTAACAGGTGGGAAGACTGAGGCTTTAAAAGATTCGTAAGGATTAGACCAGGATCCCAGCCCAGGTGAAAGGCCATGCTCAGGCAATTTCACTGGGTCCAATCAGGGCTCAGATCCTACTTCCATCACTCTGTAGCTAAGGTCTCAGACACATCACTGCAGTTCTCTGAGCCTCACTTTCTCTTTTTGTAAAAGTGGAACTTCTTTCACAGGGAAGAATACATCATAGAGGCAGATAACGCCTCTGGTATAGCATCTGGCACATAGTAGGTGCTCAGTTAACACTGGTTGCCTCCTCCTGCTTCTTTTCTCCCCCTCCCTGGAATTTTCCTAGTCTGAGCCATTCCTTCATGATCTCCTGGTTCTAATCAGGTCTCCCTCAGTGACAGGCAGGGACATTTTGCAGCTCAGCGTCCCTCTGACGGATGTCTACTGCTAATTCCTTAAATTTACATATCATCTTTCTTCCCTGGAGCTCATAGCACTTAACAGACAAGTGGGGCACAAATGATTTAACTAAGTGAAATTCAGAGGCCTGCTTGTCCTGAGATTCTGCAAACTAGTGGATTAGCTCAGATGTCAGCACTGAATTATGATCCCTCAGCTGCTCGTGCTTAGCACGCCACCAGCATTAACTCCCTGGTCTTCCAGTGGTCCTTTAAATCATGCATAGTGATTATCATCTTGTGTAAGAGAGGGGGGAGAGGAGAGGAGAGGCAAGGGGGGAGCAGAGAGGGGGTGAGCTTGGGCCCCTGGGAGAAGCAGCCCGTGAAGCCTTTGGCCTGACTGGGCCTGAAGTTTTAGCAACAGGAGGGGTGCACAGAACAGACCCAGATAACACCCAGCCAGCCCAGCTCTTTACACCTCCACACGCATTTTACTCACTAAATGCTAACCATTATACCACGATTCCCCTACTGCTTAAGAATGTAAATTCACACAAGTGACGGTATTTCTGCCAAGCAATTTTCAGGCAGCAAGGGGGTCTTATTTGTGAAACTGTGAAGGAAGAAGACTGAATAATGAGTCTCTGAAATCTGGTTTTCTTCATCTATGAGGTGGAAACAGTCAGGGCTTGAAAATGACTAGAGCGTGGGAGCATTTGGGGGTTTCTCACTGGTGGTCGGTGGGTGGGTACATCCGCAGGTCACCCCTATTGTCATTAATTCACCTCACCTTTGAAAAGGGCTCTTTGTTGGCTCAGGCAAGTGGGAGGGAACTGGGAGGCTGAGGGGTTGCCAGAGGCTAGCTGATTCTCCCTCTGTTCTTATTTCCAATATGTAGCCTCATATCGTTCCTTATCCTTGTATTTGTTGTTCAGTGATTCACGGAAACAAAATTTCCTTACGTAGTGGCTTATATGTGTCTCTATTTAAAGTCCATGAGAAGAAGCCGTATTAAGCCTTCTATGTGTGATACCAGGACATTTCTAACTGGGGCGATAAGAAAGACACACCTAACACAGTTAAATTATGGTGTAACACAGTGGGTGTTGACCTGCCAAAATGCAAGAAAAAAATGCCCTCCAGCCTTTTAAAAAACAAGGTAACATCAGGGATACAGTCAGTAAATGCCCAAGTTGTTGAGAGAAGGGAAGAATTAATGCTGAAATATGGTAGAAGGGTTAGGAGAAAAAGTAGCCAAAGAGGTGGGACAGGGGGGTTGGTCAGGGAGGGAGGAATTACAGGTAAGAGGAGAAAAAGGAGCAGGGCCTCCAGGGAAGCCAGTTGACTTTGAATAGAGTGTGATTGACTGCCCAGACTTGGGGCAGGGTGTGTGGGGCGCAGCTGGAGTGAGGAGCCTCCTGTCCGAAGGTGGAAACACCTAAGGGCAAGTCCGGCTCTACTGCTTCCTTACTAGTCTCTCTCTACCTTGGACAAACCACCTGAACCTTTCTGAGCCTCAGTTTTTTCATCCTGTACAAAGTAAGATGAATAAACCTGAGCTCACAGGCAGAGTGCAAAGATTAAATGAAATAATGCATATGAACATGCTTTGTAACCTGTAAGGCATTATGCAAATAGGACTTATAATTATTATCATTAATAGCAGTAGTAATGAGATCTGATAGGAGAAGCACAGGTTCAGAAGCTCGCCGAGTGTCTGGTTGTGGAACCAGTATCTCTTCTCAGGAGATCACCATCATTAAAATTCCCAGCTGTAGGCAGCTGTTCGGTTATCTGTGCCGACTTTGGCCTTGAAGAGGCCTTATGTTGTGGGGTATTAGACAGACATGACTTTGAATGGTGAAGGACACACAAACTGGAATTCCAACTATGCATCCTAAACTACTCTAACTTGACTTCAGGGCAGCATAGCTCCTAGAGCAGTAATCCCAGGGAATATAACCAGGAGGGACTTAGGGAAGCCAGGGGAGAGAAGAGCGGTGGCTGGGAGGAGGGGGAGGAAGGCGCTGTTTCTGGGCCCCCAATGGGAGGCCTGTGGCAGGCTCCACTCTCACTAGAAAGATGATGTCAGCAGGAGTAACAACAGCAAACCAGCTGTTTCAGAGCCCTGAAGTCCTTGCCTCTCCTCCCCCAACAAGCCCAAGGTGATCACAGACCCAGCTGAGTAGGAAGGCTCGGTGCACATGTCTCTGATTAGCAAGATCCTGAGGTGTGTGCTGTGCTGGGTGTGTGGCGTGAAGTGTCCCTGCCATTTACAGAAGCCTCGGAGGCTTCAGGGCCGACGAGGAGGCAGCGAGATGTTCTCCTCGGATGCCACCCTGTTCTCCGTATAAGTGGGCAGAACACCCCTGCACGAGTTGGATTTGCAGGTGCAGGTCCTCCCGCCCATGTCTGCGAGGCCTGAGGTCTGCAAACAGGAAGAGGAACGCAGTCTTTCACAGTGTCTGATGTAGCTGAAAATTAGTCAGCTGAAAGGCCCACTCTCTAAACATTTGGTTGGGTGAAACCTTAATTTTCCAACATGTGTCTAGCCTCTACTAACCACATTGCCCTTGTGATGGGCCATGACAGCACCTTTGTCCGCTGGTGGTGTGTTCCCCTGGCTGTCTGAGAAAGGCCAAGGTCAGGCCTCCCCAGGCTGGGCAAGGAAGGGCATGGAGTCCTTGAATCACCCCTTATCAGCCATCACCCTCTGTCCTCTCAAAGTTGACACTAGGCATCTGATTTACAGTCGCCCAGGCACCATCTAGTAACACTGGTGGAGACAGAAGGTTTTAAATGCCTTCTATTTGGACAGTGCTCAGCCAAGATGATAAAGGCTGGAAGCATAAACCACCTGGCCAGAATCATCATCTACTGTAGCAGCTCCCTCACCCCCTTACAATGCCGTTCATTAATTAGACTGCAGTGGCCCCTTTGGTATGCCAGTGATGAACAAGGTACAGGCCTGGCCTCTTGGAATCTAGGGAGAGAAGACCAGTGCAGATGCAAGCAGACATAAGGCCAACCACAGGTGCCGTACATAAAAGAGGCTCAAAGAAAGTGGTGTTTAGGAATAAACCGGAGGGACCACCTTGATGGAAAGACGCAAAGGGCTTCAAGGGGACGCAGCATTTGAATCAAGACTCTGAAGGAGCCTTAAGAAAGGGATGCGGGGTGTGGAGAACAAGGACAGGAAAAAACAAGATTCTGATCCCCGCCATTCCCCTGGAGAAGCAACAGCTGCAAGCTGGTATCTTTCCCTGGCATTTACCAGGAAAACCTCTGTTTGGCTTATTTTCCCCAGATGACAGGAATTTCTTGCGGCTGCAGAGTGATGGCCGAAGAGAGGGCCAGTACGCCCGGCTCATCAGCCCGCCCGTCCACCTGCCGCGGAGCCCGGTGTGCATGGAGTTCCAGTACCAAGCCACAGGCGGCCGCGGGGTGGCGCTGCAGGTGCTGCGGGAAGCGAGCCAGGAGAGCAAGCTCCTCTGGGTCATCCGCGAGGACCAGGGCAGCGAGTGGAAACATGGGCGGATCATCTTGCCCAGCTACGACATGGAGTATCAGGTGGGGTGGTGGCGGGAGGCGGGCGCGGAGATCCGCGGGAGCCGTGGGGATCTGTATTTCAATATTTCAAAGGGCCATGCCCATTCATCATTAGGGAACGTGGTTAAGCGCTGCTGTTTTCATTGTGTTTCTCACGTTGCCATGGCAACTAAATGACACTCTTATTTGTTATTCAGAATGTGACTATCTCTACACCCAGACTTGGTTCTTTGTTCCTCCTATTGCCTTTTATATTGCTGAAATCTTCTCCAGCAAATGTTTCTTCTCTCCATTTTATTTTAGATTGCTATCAGGTAGGCTGACAAAGGGACATAGAAGCCAGGGAAATAAACACAAACACGCCCCCCAGACACAGGGAAGAGGCCCGTGGAGCGGCTCGGGCTCCCGTGGAGCCGGGAGAACAACCTCCCAGACCTGTCCCAGCCTGTGTGTGAACTCAGGGAGGGAAGAGTTGCTGTTTGTGCTTAATGTCCAGTAGACCAGAGAGACTCATCTCTAATGAGTGGTTTCTCTCCCAGTGGCTCCAGGAGTTTAGTTCTATTATCTCTGCCCCACAGAGCGAGAGACTGAGGCACAGATGGGTATGCGCAGCTGTGCCTGAAACTTGGGTAGAGTAGGCGCCGTGGAAGAGGTGACTGAGAACCAGCCAAAGCATTAACCTGCTCCTCCCCAGACGAGAAGCGGCAACAGATGGCTGGTGAGGCAGCCAACTGCTCGCTCAGCTTGCCAGAGGACGAGTGCTAGTTTGCGGAGGGAATCTGGCGAGCGTGAGAATGGGGAATGGCTGAAGCCCAGAGAGCAGAGGGGCTTCTGTGTGCAGTGTGCGGTCACTTTGGAGGTGTAAGGTGTCCCGAGTTTCTCCCCACCCACCTGCATTCCTGCTTTAATCTTAATACATCTTGGAAGTATCTGTTTGCAATTCTGTCTCACCCACTAGACGGTGAGATTCTCAACGGGCCTTGTCTATGAGGTTTTGTGACCATTCTCGTGCCTGGCACATAGTAGGTGCTCAGTAAACTATTGCTAAAGGAACAAATCCTTTCCTTTCTAGTTGTCATGACAGGGTCATAAAACAGTGTTCCTCCCAAGGCGATCTGAAGCTGTGCACCCTATTTCTCACCTCACCCCCACCTGCTCATGTCTCCTGAGTTTCCAAATACTTGGGGGGGGGGCAGTTGAAAGATTTATGAGAAAGGAAGCTCAAAAATGGCTAGGGAAATTTTAACCCTTCTTTAAACACACCCCGAATGGGGCCTCTTTAATCAATACATTTGAGTTACTGGACAATATCCATCACCTTGTAATATATATTTTTTAATCCTTTCAAATACACATTTGATTTGAACCAACTCTTTTTAAATTAAGATTTCCAAGCACCTCGCCATGTGGTCGGCAGATGTGCACCAGGAGCCGTCTCTCTCTCTCTCTTACACACACACGTTTTAAGCTGCAGTTCACAGAAAATTGGGAATCCTTGCACTGTTGGGACCAGGAAGCTCAGTTAACCATGGCTCGTGTTCTTCTGGCTTCTAGATTGTGTTCGAGGGAGTTATCAGGAAAGGACATTCAGGAGAAATTGCCATTGATGACATTCGGATAAGCACAGATGTCCCGCTGGAGAACTGCATGGGTACGTTGAGTGTCGGTCTCTCTCTGGCTTGTTCAAATGAGACCCTGGGGGCTGGGGTACTCGAGGGAAGGCAGCACACCCTTCTCAGACCCAGTTGTCACCCAGTGGGGCAAGCAGCGACCAGCCTAGGCAGGAGGCGAGGAGTGAGTGTCACTGTGTCTTAGGCAGCATCCCGGGTGGTAGGGGTCAGGTGAAGGGAAGTCTTGTAGTCCCATGCCCATGCGGAAACAGACATGCACTAAGTGTGTGGAGACTGGGGGTGCCAAGACCCCGGCATCAGACTCCAGCTTTTAGCAAAAAAAAAAAAATGCTTGAGGACAAGAATTACAAGAAGAACTGCCAGTCAGAATTACGTGTTGGAAAGGTTTGATGGCTTTAATGGAAGCCTTACTGGTGAGCAAAAATAGTAGATATGTTACATCAGAGTGATAACATAATCACCCAAATAGCTCTTCTGCATGAATGAACTGCAGAGCAAATTATGGCAGTGGAGGAACATTGTAGATTTTGCTTTGAAGCTCAGAACTCCAATGCCCAAGGTCCCAGATTTAGTGTAAGATTAACCATTGCACACTCAGTGACCAGTATAGGAAGGACATCATGAGTGCCCCCTTGGCCAGAGTGCAGAGCAGCCAGCCCACCTCAGATACACGCACTGTACCCAGCTCGCCCCTAGAGCACCCTGGTCCTATTCCATCAGAGCCACAGATGTTCCTCATAGCAAGAGGGGATCCTGAGAAGGCACGGAACCTGCTTTCTGTGCCTTTATATTACTGTCACCAGCAGGGTGACAGTAATAACTAGTAACTCACCAAGTGCTTTTCTTGGCACAAGGGCCCCGGGTGTGTGTGCCTGGTGATGTCAGAAGCACCTGGGACCACCCAGTCCCTTCAGGCAACTCTCAGGCCCCGGGCATATCAAAGTAATCCAGATTCTGAGAAAGTAATCAGTGGTAAGTGACTGATTACAATGCTTCTGGGACCCATTACCCTATAAAGGGCTTTTTGTTCCAAAGTAACTTTGAGAATCTCTCTCCGCCCACCAGCCCCCATGGTGATCATGTGTTAGACACAGCCTAGAACATGTGCAGGCTATGGGACATGTCCTAAGGAGTATTATTTTTTAAAGAGTTCATGGAAGTCATCTTCATCATGCCCTGGGTTCGCTTGATTCTTCTCCTTATCTAACTCAAAATGCTTTCTTTGTTTTTTTTTCCAGAACCCATCTCAGCTTTTGCAGGTGAGAATTTTCAAGGTAAAAAAATTTTTTTTCTGCATGCCTTTTCCTTCCCCTCATGTGATGTGAATTTGATGGAGTGAACACACCTCCAAATTTAACGTGTCGCAAGAGAAAATAGACGCCACACCTTCTCGCCACTAGATGGCACCAGCAACACCCGTAGAGGCAAGGAAGGAGGATTGAGATCCTCACTGTCTCCTGTTTAATTAAAGTTTAGGAACCTATAATAGAGACAAATAGGTTACAGATAAACCTTTCAGCCTTGCTTTGTCCGACGGGGAGCAATGAGGCTGAAAATGCATGAGTGGTGAGAGAGGAGAGGCTGTGGGGAAACGAAACCAAAAAAAAATCAGTAGCAAATTAAAAGTGAAATGAGGTGGCAATGATTTATTTGGGCCTGAAGATGGTTTCTTTCCAGTCCTAGTTCCAGGGCTCCGAGGCAGCGGTCCCCACGAACCCTCAGTGTGATTCAGGGGCAGGCAGTGCGGTGGGGAAGGAAGACCAGGGGAGAGACTCAGAGGGGTCATCCGAAAGAGGGAACGCTGTAGGCTTCAGGAGCTGGTGTCTAATAAAGGGAATCCGGAGGCACATCTGATGACTGGAATTAGAGCCCTTTGAAAAGAGGACTGAAGAACAGAAAAGGACATTTTTCTCCCTAATAAAGTAAATAAAGAGCAGATCAAAGAGAGAAGAATTTGAGATGATTGCCCCACGGGGGCTGGTGTGGGGGGCGGGGGGGGGGGTTGGATGAAGAGAAAGGCCTTCAGGCTGGGGGTGGTTGTGCTGGTGCTTTTATAACGCAGTGGGTTTCACGTTCTGCCCTCTTTGCAATCCAGCGAGTTGTCACTGCTGAAGTTTGCACTCAGGTTCCAAGGCTACGCGTTTAGAGGCCACTCTAAATGATTTGGGACAGTCCTGGGTGTAACAGCACTCGGGGACACTGCCCTCACCTGGGGATGGGTTCTGCATAACCTAATGTATGCAAACAACTGCAAGGTTGCTGGGCCCTGTCTGTCCCCGCTGGCCTTAACCCCGCAGGTGACAGCATTTCAGAGATAAGAGAAGTCAGTTTTATATCTAAAGTCTAGACTCATTATCTTCACTCTCATTAATCTGTCCAGCTCCTGGCTAGAAAGAGATGAATTCCTGGTTTGTCACCTAGATGCGCTCTCTGACTCCAAATCATGTCACCGAATTTGCCACTCATCACCCACGGCCTCATGACAATAGATGAGGACAATAGATGAGGAAGAGGGCAGTGGAGCAGAGAATGACAGACCCACACAGACGATCTTTTCTTTCTTTCTCACCTCCGGGAACCTCCCTCCCCACTCCCCCTTGAAGTGTTGAGTACTCATGTGCCCGTGTTGGTGCGTTTTGGGTGTGCGATTTCTGCTGATTCAAATCTAAGCATGGGGAGGAATGCTGAGGTTGAAACCGAACGACTTGGATTATGGTAGAATTCAAGTTCTGACCTTCAGCACCTAAGGTGATGTTGATGTTGGGGAAGTGAAACCTGCTTATGTTGTTTCACTGGACTCTAATTGGTTGTGGAGACTCAAAGCTCCCAGGAAGGCTGGTTAAAGACTTCCAGCCACCGCTGCAGACACCGTTCTGTGTGCGCATGCCTGCCTGGGTCCGTGACTGACAGGTCCAGTGGCTGAGTGCTTTGCTTCCGTAAGAGAATAAACAAACCAGGGCACATGTGCTCTCCTTGAGGCTGTGTTTACCAAAGGGCTTCGCAGTCCAGTCATGTTCCCTTGCAAAAAGTATATAAATAAAATATCATCAGAGCCACCGAGCTCATTTAGCCAAAATAAACACAGAGCTTAGTGATTTGAAGGTAAGAGTTTCCAGTGTTCCCGGCTGGCTGGTTTAGGGTTAGGCAAAGGCAGAACACGGGTGGCATGGATCGGCCCACGGCTGTTGTCTTGTGGGGTAAAGGGCATCTTGGGAAGGAGGAAACTGAGTCTTGGGGAGCAGAGACTTGGCCGAGGAGCACGGAGTCGAGAGGAGGACCAGAACTGAGGATGGACCATTTCAGTCCCATTGACAGGTTTGACACCAAGCTGCAAACTGGTGGCCAGCTGAGCCCAGGCCAGAGTGTCTTCATGTGGACAGAGGCCCTTTGGACCTCAGTATGCAAGCCTCTGTTTTGATTCAAGCAAAGCTTTCCATTTGGGAGAGGAAAGAAGACCACTTGCTCTGTCTAACCTAGCAACGCGCACGCCGTTCCTCTTGCAGAGGCAGGCCTCTCTCTCGGGGGCGTGGGTGCCCTGGGGTTAAATCGGCCTCTGCCCTCGGAAAGAGAAATCAGGCGTGGGCAGCAGAAGATGGGAAGTGGACGGCAAAGTACTGCTAACAGCAGGCCTTTCCATAGTTAGTGTGTCTTTTTGAATTTGAATTGTTCTTTCCCATTCAAAGTTACCCGTGAGACAGGAGCATGCTCGTTCTTCAGGAGGGACCACTGTGTACGGTGACTCCGGGAGGCAATGCCGTCAAAGTGGCCTCTGGACCTGGGTTCATTAGCTGTTCTTGGTCTTTTATATTTTGAAGTCTCTTTCGTTGTCTGCCTCTTCTTTGTTTCTTGCCATGAAACGTTCTTTTTGTTCAAATCACCTTGTGTTTTCTGCTTAGTGTGTATACTTTGATTGTATAGCAGGGTGTGAGTCAGTAATGAAAAAAAAACAAGCCATGGAGAAAAAGGACCCCATAGAAAAGGGACAAGGAGAAGAGAGAATGAATGCACTGAGTTGTCATGCAATTTTTAAAAAGACTTTTTTCTTGTTGTTATGAGTCACGTTTTAAACAATGTAGCCCGGTGTACATTTTTTTCTTCCTTTTCTTTCTCTCTTATTTTTGAGCACTGGATACAAACATAAGTACATCATGTATCTTTTTCTAAAATTTTAGCTGTAACAAATGAAAAACTAGGTGTAAAGGGAGAAAAAGTGTCATTAAGGTAATGGATTATTTCCTCTTAACCAATACTTTCCTTTTTTCAATAAAAGAATAAAGAATAATAAAGAAGCCAGTGAAAATAAAGAAAGCCCATAATCAGAGTTCTGTAGCTATTGACCAGGTGGTTAGTTTTAGCAACTCGCAGCGGAGCTGAGAGTTCTCCTCCCTGTTAGAGGCCTCGGGCTTTAAACGAAGTGGGAGCAGAAGGACTGGGTCTGGTAGTCGGCCGTTAGAGGCCAGCAGCAGCCCCAGGCCGGGTTCCACGGGGAAGGTGGTTGGTAGGGCCGAGATGACAGATGCCGAAAGGAACATCAGTGTGTCCGGTTCATGACTGTGAATGTGGGCTTTACATCTCAGAGCAGGTCTGAGGGTCATAGGGCCCATCTCTTGGTTTTCACTGTCCACAGCCCTCCACAGTTCCCGTCCAGGTAAAGCCGGGAGAAAGTGAACATCACAGGCCTTTCTCGTGGGCATAGAGGGGAGTAGTGGTCAGAGAGAGCCATTTGGGGGCAGTAACAGAGCCGGCGGGGGCTGGACCCTGCGCATCAGGTCTCAGCTGCCAGCTGGCCCGTCTCTCCCGCCCCATTCCCACCCTCCTCCCTGGTCGGCCACCTCCCAGAGGCTTTGCCCACCTGTGTCATGGCCCCCACCCCAGGGCACAGGACCTGGCCCTCGCCTCCAAGTCCCACTCTCCCTGGCTTCCTTCTCCCCACAGCTCTCTCCACTAGAAGCACTTGTGAGACGCAGTGAGGGTTAAATGGTGTTTGTGCACGTAATCCTCCGATGAAAGGCAGAGAAGTACTCCTGAACCCACCAGGGTTCCAGATAGGCAGCTGTGCTGGGTGACTCCCTCTGCTTGCGCCCCGCTCCGTCTCCAGCTGCCAGATGGAGCCTAGGTGTTGCTGAGCAAGGAAGCCTGGAGATCAGATGTGTGCAAACCGGGTGGCTCCCTGGCGGCCGCTGCCTGCCCCCTCTGTGAGGTTCACCATTCATCTAGACAGCTGCTGGTGCCAGTTCCTCTAAGGGGAGAAGAATGTTTTTCTGGTGGACTTCTCCTCTCTCCAGGCACAGAAAGGACAAGCCTTAGTCTAGAGACAGGGATGGACAAGGTGAGGGGCATCTGAGGCCGGAACCAACCAACGACAGATCGAAATGTAGAGACGTTGTTTATATTTATTTTTTGATGCAATAATTAAAACTGCTACTGAAACAACTGTAGTATAGGGTACAATTCACATTTTTTAAAAAGTGGGATAGGGAGAAATATTTTTAGTACTTTCCATCTTCGTGCAAATTTTGCAGTTTTGTTTTTTTTGTCTACATTCGCCCATTGAGCATGGAATGCCCCGGACTTAAAATCTTTTAGCTAAATTAAAACACCAAGATAGAAAGTGCTTTCTACATTAAGTCCGTGTTCTGCATTAAAAAAAAATACTAGAGGCATTTTAGATGGGGGGGGGCAGGGTCAGCACAGCCCCTGCGAGCTTCGTGCAAAGCTCCCCTCCCAACACTGCTTGGAAGTCATTTCTCAGGGATATTTCACACTTTCACATTCTTTTGCCAAGCAGACCACATTCTTCTACTATCTTCTGTAAACTGTTCTAGAGAAGCCAACCTTTTTTTTTTTCAGTTTGTTTAATCTCCCAAATTCAATAAAGCTTTTATCTCAAATGCCTCTTCACCAACACTTTATGTTCAACCTATACAAAAAGGACTCCACAGACAGCCCAGGCCTCAAGCAGTTCTTCCTTGCACTGAACCCTTTTTTCCACTCCTGAAAGAGATGACTCACCACTGTTGTCTTTCAAAACATTACTGAAGGGAACCTGGGCGACTCCCCGGGGTCCGCAGGCCGTGTGGTAAACTTGGCTGCAACAGATGGTTTTTCTTGTGGGTGATTCAGTGAGATCCTGACCTGACCGAGACGGTCCTCAGACAGGTTCCGAGGGCGGGAGGCGGCAGGAAGGGAGCGGGAGTGGGGGCGTCCCGTCGGAGAGCCGGGGTCTGCACGCTTCTTCTGTGGAAGGCCAGAGAGCTACTGTGGTGGGCTTTCTGAGGCCCTGTGGGGAGGACGCAGTGCTGCCCCTGAGCGCAAAGGCGGCCGTGGGCAATAAGTGGAACAAATGAGGGAGGCCGTTTGCCAACAAGATGTGCGGTGTGCGGTGTGCAGGGGGCGGGCCAGGTGGACCTGCAGACCGCTGCTCTCTGAGCCCTGGGTTTGAGCGCAGAACATGCTTCCGGTCGTGACCCCACCCCTTCCCTGGTGTGAGCATCTTCCGAGGGCCCTGGGCCATCTGTAGAGTCTCACTGTGTGTCGCTCTGCCCTCCTCCTCAATCTTCCTCCAGGTAAAACCGGGAGAAACTCACTTGCCCTTCTAAGTTCTCAATTCTCCATCTGAGAATCCTGAGAAGTAAAGAGGATAATGCACCTGAAGCCTGTGACCCTGTGCCCATGGCACAGGGAATGACCCTGGACAGCTGCTCCTTTGCTGGCCACCTTTCCCAGTTCCATGTTAGTCCAGGAACCCTGTTCGCACAGCACGAATGGAAGGAGCACTGCCCACTATGTAATTCCTCTCCTTACTTTCCTCCCGTGCATGGTTTCTTCGGATTTATTGTTTCTCCAAATTCAAATTCTGTACGTTCACTTTCCCCCTCTCCAGAGGGCTCAGAACCTTTACAGAGGAAGGCCTGTTTAGCTTTGCAAATACACTTGCAGTTACTGACTCTTTAAATATGTTTCTCATTATCACACAAGGAGAAAACTCTGTGGGGAATGGGGGGAGGGGTGGGGGCAATTAATAAAAAAAATAGTTCAGGAGTTGATTTTCCAATTGGGAAAAAAGAAGGCATGCAAATAAGCAGTAGAAGTTGGAGCAATCAAAGGGAACATTCAGGTCAGCATCTGACTAGCTGTAGGCCAGGTTCAAGTCTCACCTGAGCTCTTTCTCCCATGTCGGGGACCATACCCCAGCTCCTTTAATGTAAAGCAACAGCCCAGCCACCCCATGTGGCTGAGTGTACAGTGGGGCAAAAATACAGCTACCCCCCAACCCAGGCACCTGGCGCAGGAGAGATCCGCCTGAAGGGAGCACCTTCTATGCAGTTTTACATAGAGGCACCGTGTGAGCTAGCAGGATCTCTGGCACTTTCCAAGAATAACTGTTAGGTGGAGACCTAGTGGGTCATTAACATTTTCCAGGGAATCTGAATGTTAGTCCAAAGTCCATTCATCCATTCATCCATCCGTTCATCCATCCAACCATCTGATACTCATTCGGTTGCTGCTGTAGGAAGGTTGCGGCTTTAGAAAGGGATTGAACTGCTATTGATCCATTACCTTCCTTTTCTGGCAGACCACAGCCTCATTAGCATAGAGCCCTTGAAGGCTACCGCAGAGCTGGATCCCAACCAGCGATCTGCCTGCCTGTGGGAGTTGAGTCTCTTTAGCTGGTGAATCTTCTGAGGCTCTCTGACCCCCAGCTGCAGGTCACCCAAAAATTGCCGGTGGGAGATGCAGGAAGGACTTTTAAGTACATCCTCTGTTTTGTAACTCCCTTCCCATTAAAAGCACAAACTCACGTAGTTTGTTTTCTTGTTTCTCCAAACCAGTGTCTAAGGAAATCATTTCAGGAGCCAATCGAATGTCATTTCCTCCATGTTGATAATTTGCAGAGAGGAAATGTGGCCTGCCAAGAGGAAGAGGGTCTTCCACCCAGAGTGGAGCCAGTCTTCTGAAGCAGAGTAGAACTCTGACGCCCAGGGTCTGTCTCTGATTTTGGATGGGTAGTCCACGTATTGTAATGTCACCTTCCTCCACTGGGTCCCCTTAAGGCTCCCCACTGTGCCCCAACTTTGTCTCTATCACAAGAAAGGCTTCAGGAGTAGCATGAAGGCCGCATCCTTCCTCAGCCCCAGCCCTAAGAGCCGTGGGTGGTGTATTTAATGTTGAAAAACCAGCATTTGAGCTGAAGGAAAGCAACCCTTTGAACTGAAACTAGGTGGCGATGGAGGGAACGTGGGCAATTGGGACCGTTTTCCGCTTGACGAAAATCTGCACTCTTGCCTTTGTGGTCTGGTCAGGTGCTTTGGGTGGGGAGCTAATCCCTGTGGGTTTATCGCCTTCCTTTCCGCTCACGGGGGAGCTGCAGCCTCATTAAGAGGACGGCCCTCAAGGTGCAGCCCAGTCGAAATCAGAGGCGAGCCCAAGGGTGCCCTTGGGGGAGGGGGGCTGGCACGGGAACTCGGGCTGTTCCTGCACACTTGGTGTTTCTTCTGCGTCCTCCTGAGCCCACGCAAAAATCCAACAGCAGGATGGTTGCCAGGCAGCAGATACTCTTGGTGACCTGAATAATGAGTTGACACTCGTCACTGGGACTCGAAAGCTGGCCATTTCAAGGAGCTGCTTTTAGCGCTTTGCTTTCCTTTCCTCTGTTTCTATGCATAATTTTTAATATGGTTGGGGTGGGGGAGCATTTTCCTGATTCCAGAAATGGTCTGGGAATCAAGAAAAACAAATGAGGGATGATGAAGACGACCATACAGACAGGGGCAGGGAGGAGAGCCCGGGATTCTGGGGTCCCTTGCACCCCAAGGGCTGTGGATGAGGCTTCCGGGGCATGTGCTGTGAGACACATCTCGACAAAGCCCCTCCGATACTGTGGCACTTCGGATGGCCCAAAAGGGGTCCACGAACCCTGTACCTTAGCAGAAGGGATCCTAAGACTAGAGGAACCAGTGATTAAGATCTGAGAAGGTGTACAGGCTCTGAAAGATTTTCAAGAAAAACGCTCTCACTTTTCCACCACTTCTGAGAAGACATCGGAGGGTCTGACCGCCCCTCAGCTATCCCTGCAACCAAAGAGAGGAGTTCTGGTGTTTGGGCTGCAGGAGTGGGCGAACACTGACTCAAGTAGAAGTCATTGCCTCGGTTCGGTCATTTAATCACAAGCATATATTGAGTGCCTTCTCTGTGCACACGTGGGGGTAGAAACCAAGATGAGAGTGCGTTCTTCTGCTTGAGGAGCTCTGGGTCCCCTTGGGGAGGCCTGAAACTATGAATAAGCTCTGTCTGCGTCTTGAGCAGAGATACACCCACAGAGCAGGACCAGTGATGTATGGAGAAGGCAGCAGCATGGAAAGGGCGCCCCACTGGGGTAGCCCGTGGATGGAGAGGATACATGCTTCTGGCCACTGGCCCTTGGTGTGAGCAGCTAGGGAGGAATTTTTCATAGGTTAAGCATACATCATTTTTCAGAAGTAAAGATCATGTTTGGTTTTGGCAAGCTCAAAAGCTCCCAGTCCCATTCTGGGCCAGATTCTCATCTGATGTAAATCTTTGGGAGAATCAAGTTGTAGTACTGTTTTGCATCAAGTGGGACTCCAGCCAGTCTTTCCCCAGAGTTACCCTGGGCTTAAATCTACTACATCATCTCCATGGCAACCAGAGGCCAGCCAGTGAGTGTGGTTGCCTTCTAAATCCTCCACCAGCGCCTCTTCCCTCCTCTGTCTTTTCCGTGATTAAGAACGATCTCCCTCCGCTTGCTCTTACTCACTCTCGCTCTCACACACCCACTATCATTTTGTGCCAACGTTTTCCTCTTGCTGTAACATCCTTCCAATCAGATTTTAAAGCCCTCTATCCAATTAAAGAAATGAATCATTAGTCATTGCTTGACAGTGGTAATTGACCTGTTTAGACAAGACCAAGCTGATTTCAGTGGGCATGGGAGCGTTGGCAATCCAATGTGGAATTTACCTTCAAGTCCAGCCAGCCTAATTAATACACTGTTTGAAAATGCTGGCCCGCCAGACCAAATACTGTATTTCTACACATTCGGGGAATCGGCCTTGCAGAATCCCAGAAGTCATTTCAACATCATTTTCTTCTGTGTGTGTGTGCGTGTGTGCGTGTGTATGGGAATTATACCACTTCTATGCATTACAGAGTAATTGTGGTGTAACAGAAAGAGAAATAGAGCTTTCTAATCATACACGTCTTGGGTGAATCCCATACTTTAGTATTTACTTGCAGCAGCGTGTTGGTTTAACATCTCTGAGCCTCTATTTCCTCATCTGCAAAATGGGTCTGATAGTGCCTCCCGCAAAGTGGTAGTAGAAGAAGTGCTTGCCAGGAAAATAGTGTCATCTTATTCCCCTTCCCTATCCACTCCAAAGCATGTGTGTGTTTTCTCTTTTTGTTTTTAATTAATTTTTTGATTAGTCTGCATGCTCTCAGCCTAGCAACACTCTTCTGTGTCTCTCCACCAGGGGGCACCCTCCTACCAGGGACCGAGCCCACAGTGGACACGGTGCCCGTGCAGCCCATCCCAGTCTACTGGTATTACGTAATGGCCGCCGGGGGCGCCGTGCTGGTGCTGGTCTCCGTCGCGCTGGCCCTGGTGCTCCACTACCACCGGTTCCGCTATGCGGCCAAGAAGACCGATCACTCCATCACCTACAAAACCTCCCACTACACCAACGGGGCCCCTCTGGCAGTGGAGCCCACCCTAACCATTAAGCTAGAGCAAGACCGCAGCTCGCACTGCTGAGGCCCGAAGCAAGGACAGCGCCCAAAACAAACAAGAAAGACTGCAAACATGTTGCCTCGATTTTGCACTTTTTTCTCTTCGCCTAGTCTCTGTGTGAACTCTCAGACATCTCTCTCTCTTGGGGCCCAAACCCTGCGCACTCTTACCCATCCTGACCATGTTTCTTGAGTTCTTTTCCTTTTTCCTTTTGTTGATACCAAACCAACCAGCCGACCCCAGGTCTAATGTTGCATCTTCAAAATGTGAGAAGAGATACACCCCTAAGCACTTCACGGCTCAAGGTTCAGCTGGTTTTCTTCCCGAGACTGGTCCCCTGATGCTTCCCCTTGCCTTACCCCATAACTCCTCTCAGTGGGCAGTCTGCCAGGAGGCTCAAGGGGAAGCCTGGATCTGTGTGTTTGTACATAATATACATTTTGCGTGCGTGAGTAGCGCTGTGTGTGTGTGTGGGTGGGTGTGAGAGCCTGGTGCATTGTCCGGGGGAAATGTGTGGGTGTGTTCCGAGAGGGCCCCCTTTAACTTTTGTGTTACTTCTCCGGGGGTACATTTTACAAGATAATAATATACGATACTAGTTTTGTTTACTTGGAGAAGAGATTGAAGCTTTTTGTTGCCTTAGCTAGCTCTGGCTGGCTTTCTGTTGGCTACCATTGTCATTTCCAGGTACCTAAAAAAAAACTAGAGGCCACATGGACTGAAACGTGGCCCTTCCCATCCCCATCCCCCACCCACCTGACCCAAGAAGAAGGTTCCCTCCATGCACTCAGACACACTCAGGTGTGACCCCCATCACACCTCCTGGCGTCTTTGAAGTAACAAGATAACAGCCACTGGGTGTGAGTGGAACCGCCCCTACTTCCAGCCCACAAGCAAATCTGTCTCATGTTGCCTTATAAAAGAGAAGCTCGTAATGAATGTCTAGCTTTGGTCAGTTAAGTCCAATCTTGGAATAAGTCATAGAGAAAGAGGGAACGGAGGCTGATGTAGGAAAAGCAGTAGCTTATGTCGAGAGCAGGAGGAGGTAGGGGAGAGAAGGGAGGAGGGGGAAGGACTGAAACGTTCTTTTTGTCCCCTCCCCTGAGGGGAATCACTGTCCCAACTTTGGACAGAGTTGAGTAAGAACATCACAAAGCATATTCTTTGGTATTATATCGGTCATTGTGATAGCATCTGTAAAACATGGGGGGAAAGAGATCATTTGCTTTCTTTTCACGGTGTTGATGTGTGCCTGAACCTACAGCCACTAAAATGTAAGGCTGTCCACCTGACGTATTTGAATATGATGAGAGAATAAAGAGTAACTGTTTTTAAATGCACCAATGCGCTACCCCTTATCGCATTCATAGCATCTGGCAAATACACCCTCATAGGCTGGCCTGGCGTTTCCAGATGTTGCCGCTCCGGCAGGAGAAAGTATAATGAAGATAAATCTGTGGCTGCCCATTTGTCCTCTCTAAGCAACACAGGGAAAGGGGCATTGGAGATAAATGGCCTAATGATCTTGTGCGAAGGATAGATTCCATAGTGAAGTTAATATCATTGATAGGAAATGCATATTTTAATAAGATTCTCAGAGTACTGGGGCTCCACCTTCGGGCTGTTTATTTCTCACCTTCCTGCTAGGAATCCACTGGGGAAGTGTTAAGATTCTCTCCAAAGTTGGTGGTTGCCTGGGCTGAAAGTCTCTAGATACCTTCTGAGAACAAAATACTAATGATTGATTTTTTTTTCGGCTGCTTGGGAGAGACTTTTAGCATTCTTTCAGAATATCCACATCATCCCTCTAGCGTTCTACACACTGACTTTCGCATCTGGTTTGTCTCATCCTCCCGAAAGAATGGTGCTCTCCCACTCTTAATTCTATTTCAAAGAGCAGCTCTGTCTCAACCACAGCAGCCCTGCCAAGAAAAGATGAAAGGCTAGAGTATGAGCCACCTTGACATTTCAAGAAGAGTCCTACCCTGGTTGAAGATGGAAAAGAGAAGCAGGGAGAGGGAGGAGGGACAGGAGCCCAGGATACCATGTGATGACTTCCATGCCAGTCACCAAGGGCCTTTTATGTCACGTGTCTACATCCAGCCGTGCATTTGGGGCCAGACATTCCCTCGAAATGATTGGCATCCCTGCAGGCACCCAGGGAAGCGTGTGTCAGGAAGTTACACCTGGAAAATCCAGCCAGTGTAGCAACTGTCTGAGTTACCAAACACCCTTGAGGATTTCCCTTCTTTAAAAGAAGATGACAACAACTTTGTGAATATGCTGTATCTTTATCTGATGCCCCATGTGGCATCATCTTTATGCCATAGTTGAGAACATGAGACTGCTCAAATCTTTGTGAACCCCATGACGCATTTCAGCTGGGGGTGTCTCTCTCTCTCTCTCTCTCTGTCTCTCTCTCCCCAGCAACTTTCATAGTATTATCCAGGTACTATGCTAAAAGGGCAGCTCTTCTATAAAATCATGACTTGCATCTTTCAAAAGCAAAATTCTGTGTTTCACAGAGGGAGAGAAGGCTCACTCTCTTCCAAGAAAAATAGACCAGACAGGTGAATGCATGCGTGCATGTGTTTAAGAGTTGCTTCTCAGAAGACAAGGAGGTAATAGCAACCAATAAAATAAAAATGAATGGATGAATGAACTGAAGGTCTAGCTCGGGCTGTCAAAGTTTTTGCCTTAGTAGAGGTCTTGTGTCAACAGACCCAGGGAGGAGACCCGTATCTCTGGGTGGAAACCCTTCCTTGATGTTGTGCTGGCAATTGCTAACCCCTAATTGCTGGAAAAGGCAGGAAGAAAGGGGGGGAAAGATAATATCATTGCCATTAACAAAACAGGATGCTTAAAATAAAGTAAAATGGTCCTTTCCCTTATCCCACCTTCTTGGTACTAAAGCCAGAAAAGTGTAGGAAATACAGTCATGTTTTCGAGGTTGACACCCCATCTTTCAAAAGACCCTGTCTTGAAAATGAAGCTAGCAGGCAAGCAAACACCTAAATAATCAAAAATTACCAAAGAACAACCACAACGACAAAAGAAAGAAACCAAGAAAACTTAAACATTGGAACTTCCCGTTCTTATCCCCTCGCCCTGTAACTGTGACAACTCTTGCATTGCTCAGTTGCCTGTGTGTCAAAATAACTTGTGGACATTGGAAACTATTTGAAAATGTATTGTGTGGAATGTAATAAAATGACAATATTTTTTATACAAACATCTGGGTTTTTCTTTTCTCCTTTGCCTGTGAGAACAAAGCTGAAATGTAGGCTTTGAACAAATTGGTGTTTTCACAGTTTACAGATTATCTTCTGAGCCACAGGGCCTTTCTGTGGGAGGTAGGTGGGTTTTTCTCTATGAGACCGAAATGCCAGCTTTTCTCTCGTGTATTTTTATTACTGCTTGTTAGGAGTTTTATCCAGTTTCTGCAGCTGAGCCAACTTTTATGATTGGTGTGGGATGTTTGCAGAAGTTGCTAAGTGCTAAATTGTTCAATGGAATTTCCACAAAACTTCTCTTGATGGCAAACCCCTGGAGATTGGACTCTCCTTTCAAAGGGTCCCCCAGAGGAATGGGACCCATGGGCCTGAATCATGTACTTGAAATCTGTGGAGACAGATAAACTTCCTTTGGAGAAGTGGCGACATCTTAGCTTTTGCATACCTCATTATTACTTCCAGGGGAATGTTGATCTCCAGTTGATGAGCACTTTCTCAGGCAAAACTTGTAGCATGTCCGAGGCTCATAGATATTCCAGACTTCATTTTGCAGCAAGTAGTGAAGACAATGATATGATTGCCGTGAACCCGGAACTCTCCGGGTAGAACCATTTATAAAAGGGACTTTCTATAAAAACTGAGGAGAGTGGCTTTGGGGGAACTTGTTCAAAAAGCCAGGTCTCGTTGACAGGTATTTTTCTTTGGTTCCCTTCTTTGGGTTGATAGCAATTCGTTGTATAACATATTTCTATCATAGGGGGATTAGGGGAGAAAAATCTAGGAACTACAACCTCCCAGATGTTCAGTGTCTCTCGAAGGTGGTGAAGAAGAGGTCGTGGAAGGATCTCCCACCACGGCCTAGTCATAGAGCATTCCATTCACACAGCAGCCTTCCGCAGGGGTCTGCGCACCAGGAAGACAGGCCTTACCAGGAACCTATGCAGAAGGCCCAGCTTCCACCAGAGTCCTTCTTTCCCCTCTCTAAACCTAGGTCCAGGAAAAAGTGCTCTTACGACTCTTCTACCTCCTCCGGGCTTCTGGTTTTCAGAGCTTCCAGGAAGCCCTGTGAGCACAGATGGCCCCATGCAGCGGTCTCTGTCCTGTGCAGGGGAGCAGAGTAGAATGTCCTCTATGAGAGCCTTGTTTGTTCCCCACCCCGCCCCCTGACACGCGTAATTACCCATTTTGTCTAAATAACATTTGGCTTTCCTTAAAGCCATTTGTTCCCATTAGTAAAGGATGAAATGAAAACATCTCTCAACGTATTTGTTTCAGGCAAAGACCAGGGCTCAGTCAACATTTTCCTGAGCTGGCCTGGGGCCAAATTCTCCGGACTAAATTAAATTAGCCATTGTTTATGCTTCAGTAGCATTGCCGTTTTTGAGGCCCTCTTTGCAAATTTCATCATTGCTCTTCCCCCCTTGACTCTAGTCCCAAGGCTTATTCTACAGGTTCTTTCTCTGCCCCAAAAGGGCAAAGTCTGTTAGGACTCTAATCTTAGGCCTCAGACACAGTGCTATTATCAGCGTGGTGTTTCAGATTGAACTCAAGCATAAATGTTAGAGAAATTGTGTTCCATGGATCATAAATACCAGATGTCGAGGGCAGCGTGGTCTGTTTGGGCTCCTACCTGGCCCTTTACGACTGTTTAAATGGGTATTCTTGCTGTTGAAGCAGACACCGCCCCCCTAGCCCAGATAACTGAAGTCCAGCCAATCAGCAGGCTTGTGTTTATTGTCCCCGCCCCTCTTCACTGATGGCTTTTGTTTTACACACACACTGTGGCCTTTCTGTAATCTTCGATGGAAAGAGCTTCGGTTTTAGGTTTTGATTTGTCTGCGTTGCAGGCCGCCCAATCTGAGCCAACCTGCAGATCTGTCCGTGCGGCTTGTTTTCTGTCCTTAATTGCGCACATCACTGGGGTGCTCACAGCTGCAGTCTGTCTTTCATCCACTTCAGTGACGGACCAAAAAAAACACAAAACAAATCCAACCAGAGAAAAAAGGGGGGGGGGGGAACACCAGCTGATAGCCTTGCAATCGGCAGGGAAAAGCATCGCCTTACATTAATAAATTAAAGGCTGGGAAGAGTGTAGGAATTCATGAAGCCCGACACGGATCGGGCACACTGGAGGGCGTCTGGAGGTTAGATGTAGTCGGAAAGCTGCACCCCCAGGAGGCGCCAGGCCACAGACCTCAGCCAGAGTCCAACTGTACTAACAGTGGAAGGAAGGGCTCCCTCTGACCCCAAACCTAAGCAATGAAGAGATTCAGGGTTTGAGGAATCACCAAAGGGCGAAACCTTTTTTAGCATGGAATGGCACAAAGGAGAACCTAGGTGCTGCCGGAAAACCAGCAGAAACCACTCTTGCCCCAAGTGCCCAGGGGGTGGGCAGGTAACCCAGAGTCATTCTCGTCTGGGTAAAGTAAGAGAATGGGCTTATTCTTGGGCTTTTCAGTCACTGACCCTCAAGAGTTCACAAAAACTAAAGTCCCACGGGCATTAAACCAAGAAACAGAAGAGGCGGTTCGAAGCACCAAGGGCAGACTTGCCGGCGGCTGCCCTGGGTGTCGAGTGGGGAAGCACCGCTTGGGGGAGGCTTGTGACTAGAGGGCTTATGGATCCTAAAACAAGCTGGGGAACAGTGGGGGGCAGTGACTGGTTTCTTTTCTTTTTTTTACTTTTTTATTCTTTTTTTACAAGTTATACGTGGCTACATCCTCATGCCCCTCCCCAGCAGGTGTAACCACAAGAGATGGTTGGAGGTATAGATGACTAGGCCTTGCTTTATACCTTTACACACATATGTGCATGTCCGATTCTGTGGTTTGGTTTGGTTCTGCGTAAATGGAATCATCGCGGTGGCTCTCTGGACAGCTTGCTTCTTTTCATTTGACAAACTCTCAAGGTCACGTCAGTGCACATGGACAGATTTACCCCACCGATTTTAGCTGCTGCGTAGCATTCCGTGTCATGTTTAAGTACCATAGTTTATTAGCTGCTCCCGCACTGGTGAGCATTCGGATTGTGTCCAGTTTGTTTGTCTTTTACCGTTATAAACAATGTTGCAATGAACATCCTTGACATCACCTCTTTGTGCACGTTTCTCTCCGATGGAATTTTGGGGTCGGACGATGTGCCCGTCTTCATTTTAGTGCGTGCCTTGACTGGCTGAGGTTTTCCTTTTAAATGAGCCTGTCCCCGCTGGAGAGGGTAACAAAGCAGTGGACATCCCTGTCACATTTGCACCGCCACATAATCTCTGTGACTATCTCCCTTTCTCTAATGAGTGCTTGCAAGAAAGGACTCTGGATAGTTTTAGCCAAAGGGAATTTTAATCCTGGGGACTTCTTCCAAAAACTTCCACTATGAGGAGAATGTGGGCCCGACTGTGGGCGGCAGCCCACCGGAGCTGCGGCAGCTGCGGCCCAGGAGTTAATTCTGTGCCCGGTTCAGCAGGCAGAGCCCTGTTCTCCATGATTAATGAGTTCCACTTGGTTTCCTCAAAGAGTGACTGTGCTGTGCCTTGCTGTTATTTATTTATGCTTTCTACTAAAAAATTCATGTGAAAAACATCCTTTAAGGTCAGTGCACAGTATTGTACTGCAGACTAAAATGTTCCAGCAGCCACAAGTAGGTCTACATGCTGACTGAGACTCTGCAATCCTTGGGCCCTGTGCCCGGGGCCCCACACTGAGCCTAAGAGGAGCAGGCTTTCTGGACTGAAAGGAGGTATCCAGCTTCCCTCTGAGAAGGTTTGGGGCTCATGTGACCCCAGGAGAGACACCAGGCAACAAGGCTGTTTTCTCGTGGGAGGTTCATACATGCAGGCAAAGCTACTAGCCCCAAACGGCTCTAGGGAGGAGTGGCAAATGGGAGAGAAACCAAGGGACCTGTTAGTCCAAAACACCATTTCTTCCAAGAGCACTGCCCTGATTTCTACTGCGCACTAAGACAAAGTGGTCATGAAAATGTGACCTGGACTCAGAGCATCATGGATAGTTCTTGCGGCCGTACAGGGGCTTTGTGGGTTTTCGGTGTCTGCCAGAAATCCAGGACTGCTAACTCCTGGGCATGAGGCTTGTGTAGATAGCTCTGGATGGTTCAGGGAAAAAAAGCAGCGTAAGCCTGAGATGTGGGTGAGCTAAGAGACCTGTCACCACACACACACAAGCCTTGTTTTGTCTTCTATGTATAATTGTGTAAAATTGAACCCTTTTAGTATCATTAACTAACATACCCAAAAGCAAGGCTCTGATTCAGAGCCGGCGTGACAGTACACCATGTCTTGGCCTTTGACCACAGCGATTTTTCTCAGGCAGCAGGACTCATTAACAGGTTGCCTGAACTGGAGTTCTCTGTACCTTGTTAGAGAGCAACCAGCTCCCGTAATGATGGGAGTGCAGAGATAGCTTCGAGCAGAGGTGGCCTTGACCAGAGTCCTGTTCTCAGCTAGCCTGCTGGTGTGAGACTACATTTTAGTACAGACATTTAAAGAGCTGTTTTGTCCCTCACTGATTCCCTATTGCCACCAAGGAGTTAGGAACAGGAGTATAAGGACCTTGGGGACCCCCGTTGGCATTCCCATCACTTCTCCACGGCAGCATCAACAGCTGGTACTGAGGTAGGAAAACAGACATTAGGACCTACATGGGGGTGATGTGGGAGCATCAGAGGAGACCCGAGGTGCCTCACCAGCCTTGGCCAGGTGCAGACCAAGAGGGTGAACTCAATAATAGTGTCCGTGAGAAGCCCCGGGCCCACAGCATCATCACCATCTGCTCTGGACCTCCTGAGGGGCCGTCGCCCCTCCTCTCTCCTTGAGGAGGGCCTGTCTCCACCGTCTGCCTTTGTGCCAGGTGTTCATCCTCAGCCTCCGCCCTCTTCTCTCTCCGTGGCCCCGCTTGTCTCTTTCCCGAATTCTTACGCTCTCTCTGCCCTCCCACCACCCACAACCTTCTCCCAGAAAAGCATGGATCAGATTCCTTTCACCGAGGCTTAATTGATTGTTTCCTCCAACTTGTTGCATTCTTAGAGGAGACCAAAACTAAAGCCAGAGCCATTATTCTGTTATGTTCTAATTATTTACATAAATACATGTTATTACATTGGTCACCGGCAAGCTTCTAGGGAAATCACCTCTTGAATGGGTAGAGAGAGGCACCTTGAGGGAACACCCAAAATCTCACCACAGAATCATTCATTCATTCTTGTGTTCGGAAAAGCTGCCCAGCTTGTAAGTATAACCAACTGTCTAGGTAAGATACAAATGTAAGAGGTTGTTTTCAGGTCCTCAAGAAAATGAGGAGCCGTCTTTAAGAAGACATCCTTTCTACAGTGGTGGAAAACATCTCTGATTTTTCAGTGGCCCAGAGCAAAGATGAGACTCTAGAATTGTCTTCCACCTGCATCACTGGGTTTCTCCAGCCCGTGCACTTGTGAAGCCTCTCTCCAGAGCTAGCTTCTCTCTGGCTGCATTTTTCTTATGTTCACGCCATTGTGGGGGCCCAATGGAGCTGTTCCAGCCTCCACCGCTTATCTGCTGCCACACTTGAAAGTATTATTAGGTCATTTCACAGCCTTCCCATTGCAGCTGGAGTTCCCAATCCTGTTTAGCGTTTCCCCCCAGTTACCCAATTAACGGTAATAGGAAATAATGGCTAGATTCAAGTTCCGACTCTTCTAATATCTCAAACCAAACCCCCTTTTCCTTTCCAGCTTGAAACCACTTGAAAACTCCAAAAGAATATTTTTTCCATGACTTTCCATAGATTTGGCTGTAGCCCAAGAGAGAGAAACTCACGATGAAGGCCCTTCTAGTGGTGCTTCTAAACTCAAGCCAAACCCAGCAAGGGGTGAATGACTTTCAAGTAGCCTGACTCTGTGGAGGAGCTTTGACGAAGTTTAGATGCACAGCTGAACTTTTGGCTTTTTATAGCAACTGGGAATGAGCACCTCTAACTGGGGAAATTGAGTGTCGTGGGGGGAGAAGGACCTGTAGCCAATACCAAATTAAACACTTTAAAGGGCCAAGGAGATATTTAAACCAGGAGATATTTATCTCCTGGTCCTTCATTGTTTCTCATTTATTTTGGTCCCAGTGTTGTGTCTCCCGCTGGGGTCAAAACAGAGAGGCTGAGAGGACTTTCTGAAGGCTGCTCCCGTCCGAACGGTCCGGTGATGTAGCTGGCTCAGGAAGTTCAGAAGCTTGGAATCAAATTCAAGAAGGGCTCGGAGTGGCCGAGAGCTTTTCCCAAACAAATCGTAGTCCCAAAACAAGGTGTTGAAAATGTGGCTTGCTCTCAGTTCTACTGCTGATTTGTTCAGCGATTTACTGCATTTTTCTGCCCTCCTTTCTCAATTTTCTCTTTAAAATAGAAGCGATGACACCTGGTACCTGTGAAAATGAATGATTTCCACGATTTTCTGCATGGAAGTCTCTTCCATCCTTGCTTTAAAGGCCGCTTGCAGTTGGGCGGGTTGTGTGGAGGTGTTAAGGCTGGCTTTCCGTGAGGTTTCCTCAGCCCTGTCTCTTAAGGTGGAGACTTAAAACTTGGGGCACAGTTACCCACATCATCGTTTCCTGGATTGCCAGATGGCAGGACTGGCTGCTAAGCCTAATGAACAAGTATTGCAAACGCAGAACTGCATGGCTCCCGTGTGTCCGTCCTTTTCATGGTCTGCTCTCTCCTTGCACACCCGAAGATCGATGCCTTCAGGGCGCAGCCACTTCCAGGGGAGGACAGACGTGGGGTGAAGGCTGGGGCAGTGAGCCATGTGCGGCCACAGAGCCCGTGCCTGTAGGTGGCGCCTTGTCCCCTCCTGCCAGCAGCCGTCCTCAGAGAGTCTTCATCAGAAGGGCTCTCGTTGCCTTCCCATTTTCTGCCCATGAAGACGATAGAGTTTCTAGAACAGGGAAGATCAGTGGTTACTTTACGGAGGAGCAGAGACTCAGGGAGGTCAATGACTTGTCCGGGCAGTGGCAGGATGCAGACAAGAAGTAGGTAGTCTGTTTCCAGGCCAGTGCTCCCAGCCCTCCACTCCTCCATATCCCGTGTGGCTTCCCCTCAGGTACGGAGTGGATGGCCCCTACGGTCTCTCTGCTAATGCACTCTGGGTGGAAAACCTGTCCTCAGTACCAACCGAGCCTCTGAATCCACTGCTCAGAGTTGGCAGGGAAGGGACTCTCCAAAGAGAACCAGTGATAGTCAGTGTCCTGAAGTGATCTGTGTGTGAGTGACCCAGGGATGGACTGTCATAAATCATTTATCCAAAGGTAGCCAGTGATTTGGGGCAGGCTCCTTACTCTTCGAGCAATCCCGGGAAGCATCCTTGACACTGCAGAAAGTACACAGAGCAATGTCAAGGCCAATACGCACAGTGGATCACAGCACAGCAGAAGTGGTGAAAGTGAAGGTTTCAAGTTTTCTGTAACAGAAAAACAAACTAACCCCAAACGATCTTAATAGAAAAGAAAAAATGGAAATACACTAAGGAGAAAAGAGGATACAATGTGTGTGTCTGTGTGTGTGTGCGTGTGTGTAGAGCGAGAGAGAGAAAGCATTCTTGTTTCAGCCCTAGCTCGCGCTCAGCGGGGAATTTCCCAGTTGCAGGTTGGAGTGGCTGCGGCGGCGTTCGCCCTGCAACAGCATGGGTGGTCTCACCACACCAGGCAGTGTTCCTGACCCCTTGGGGGAAACATCTCCTTCGACTAAGTTCAGTTCTTACCTACCTGTGACTGTTTACCCTTCGTGCCATAGTGTTGTGATCTACTGATAAGGACCCTGGAGAATATTTGACTGTTCGGGGGTGAAGGGAGTTCCTGGAGCTGTCCAGTGTATGTTTTAATAGCTCTTGCCCTGAAAAGTCAGGATAATGGGAGCTTTATCTTGAATCACTCATCACTGTGAATCTAACCCACCTGTTGATGTTGCTAAGGGAAGGGACACCTGGGGAAATAAGAGGACTTACAGTCTGAGGTTCAATGTCATTATGAAAATGACCATGTCTTGTCGAACCTGGGTTTTGTTTGTTTTTATTTTTTAAGTAGGCTGCACTGCTCACTTGATTACTCCACACCTGTAAAGCTCTGTTAAATTCCCTTCTGGGCACTCAAAGGCATTGCTTCCTCTCATTACGCTGCTCTGCAGCAGCTGGTGAAGGCAGAGGGGGATGGAGACCCGACTCTCCTGCCGGAAGCACAGGGTGGAAGATTTGTGGCCAGCCAAGGCAATCTCTTTGAATTTCTCAGTGGATCTGCTCTCAACCAAGAAATCAGTGCATGAGTCAAAAGCTCCAGGTGCCGTGTTTGAAACCATTCCTAGAATCCACAGCTTGCAGCCTCGGTTCTGCAGCAGCACCTTCCTCGCCCCCAGGTTTCCTTCCTGGCAGTGGCCCGGCCTCGTCTGCCCACTCCCTGCCCTGGGCTCCAGCAGCACTTGCAGTCCCCTTCACAGTGTCCCACTGTCCTGTATGCTATTTCGGCATGGGCAGGTCTTTCCTTCCCAACCACAGGGAAGGGCCTTGATTGTAATACCTGATCCCATACATCTTCCTTTCCCAGAGTGCACAGTATGGTTCCCCGGGCACCCAGGATACCCCCTTAATAAGTGATGGTTGGCCAATTGGTTAGTTTGTCGGTCGATGAAGAACAATTTCTATCAGCCTTACCTCTCTGAGTAATGTCTATCATGGAAAACGTGAAGCCCTGCGTTTCAGATTTCCACATCTTCATGGTCATGGTCATGAGTGGTCTTCATTAGTTCTCATCAAAGTGGGGAGTTATTAATGCAGGCAAACAGCTGAAGGGTCTGTGTCCAGTCAACTGGGACCCAAGACGGGGCAGACCTTTATTTCTACTAGAATGGCGCAATGGGAATGTGGTGGCAGTCATAGTGTCCTGCCCATGCCTGGAGAACTTGAGTGCAGACTTGGGGCGGAGGGGCCCTGGTTTGGCCATAACACAGTACTAAGAGTCAGAATTCAGGCTTGGCGGTCGGACTGGCCTGAGATTGAACCCACACAGGGGCCCAAAAGGAACTAAGGTCATGTGAGCACAAAGGTTGAAAGTGGAAGTCGTGTGGGTGGTCAGATCCATTTCTGGTCTGTATTCTCCACAAGGTGTGGCCCATTCCACTCTCCCTCATCTATCTCACAGTTATAACCACACCCACATACTAGAACAGAATCAGGGAAGCTTCTTTCCGAGCTTTTCTTCATTAAAAACAAAAATTAAAAACAGAATTCCAAGTCACTTGTGCCCCATATTTTTGCCATCTGCCTCACTTCCCAAGCTGGGTCCCCATCGTGTGGCTGTCATTTTTCCTTCCCAGGAAGGTGCTGCCTCCACTCTCTGCCTTGAGCTTCTAGTTCATCACCCTCCCTCTTCCAAACCCTTGCCTTCTCTTTGCCAGACCCACAGGAACCCAGTGGCAGAACCCCACTCCTTCTTGCCAGCGCCCTGAGGAAATAGGCTGAGTTTCCCTACCAAGCTCAAAAGAAAAAGAAGGTGGCCTGTGAAGGGTAAAGAGGATTTTGAGAAAGAATGCTCTTAATCGAACACAGATATCAAGAATATTAGCAAAGGGACTAGAGAAAATTGCTATCAAGTTAAATTGCTTTTTGTACGAATGTTCCCTTTATTTGGGTTTTCCCCAGTGTGCCATTCTTTCTTTAAGGCTTGGTGAGCAGATGCGCTTTTGAAAATGTTGATTAACTTATCCTTTTTTCAACCCCTTCTCATCACCCAAACTGCTGGGAGCAGTCAAAAGCCAAGTTAAGCTTCTCATGTGTTCTTCACTTTAAGTAGGCTTTGATTTTCCAGAATCTGCAGAAATATCAGTCATATTTAGGCAATCAATTTCATAGACCACTTTCATTGGTCCATTTTCTTAGAAATCTCATCTAGTCCTCTGCCTCCAGAGACAAGAGGCTGTGATCTCCTGGCACAACATGTTCTCATAGTCATTACCACCCTCTACCATTTTTTTTAAGACTCATGCTACATGCATCCCTTTCCATCAACAGTGTCCTAACAGTTCTTCCCTGAAGTGGTGGGATGGAATAAGATGGCAGTCTAGCCTCAAAGAATTCGTCACAGCCTTGGCAAAGACCAAATACCTCAAAGCGATTTGGCCCAAAACCCACTGGCAGTAACCCCACAACTTTTATTCTAGGCTGATTCATACCATCTTATCCAGTGTTCTTTCTCTTTTAACCATGAAGGTGTTAAGACCTATGAGCATCTCATCAAAATGATTAATTGTTAGAAATAGGATGGCTTCCTTCCACATGTGTTGGTTTTTTTCATAAGGTTAAAAAACCTCTCCGAGCAGAGAGTTTCACAGGCTCGATTTGATCCCTATGACAGACACCACCTGCCTTTGGTTCATTCACATTCATGTCTTTTTTCCAAGGAAACAGGCTGCCGTGTAGGGGCCTAAAGAACAATGCAGGGGATGGGCACTGGGGTGAGGAAGCTGGCCTGGCCTGCGGGTGCCAGTTGGTGCACTATAAACATGCCAGGAACAGGCTGGATTTATGGCAGATCAGTGCCACATGGCGTCAGTCCTTTCAAGTGGGGTCTTGGCACATTGTTGTGTGTACATGCCTTTCTAGAGACCAAGAGGATGAGAATGTGCTTTAGCACTTTAGCCAGGAATGGGGAGGTCTTCTAATATGATTATGACCGCTGCCTCCAGGAAAGGATTGGATTTTATGAGTGGCCATGATGGATCAATCTCTCGTTCAGGTCATGGTCAAGCAGATCTTCCCTGAGATGTTGTGCTGCTGAGGGAGGAGTTCAGGCTCGTCTGATGGCTTTTTTTCCCTTTTTGTTTGATACATTAGCTGTTTGCAATTTGGGTTGTGTTTTAAATTTTGATTTCTGCATATCAACTTATAGCGCTGACTTCAAGTTTGTCTGCCTGACTTTAGGTTGAATAAAACTCCCAAAGGGCCACACACATTCATTTGGTGCCACTTTGCTGACAGCCAAGACAAGCATAATTAACTTGTGAGATTGGAAGAGATGATAAAACCCTGCTCTTCACCACATATTTGATTCTCTATTTAATGTTTTACCATTTTAAACAGGTAGTTTTTATTACCTCTAATTTCCATAAGATGGACAGCCTAATGAATAGAGACACCTGTATTACAGCCCTCCCCCCAAAAATTATCATAAAAAGAAAAGAAGAAAGTAGTGGTAATACTGCAGAAAATTCAGAGTAAATTAACTTAGCTCTATTCAAGCCTGGGCTAGTCAGATTGGATGCCTACGTTTGATCTATTCGAAACTGGAGAGAGCCAATAGAAAAAAATAGGGAAGGAAGGATGAGCAATATGAGCACAGACATGTGAGGGTGAATAGGCATTATGACATTCTTTCCAATTCTACATCTACACTAAAATACATAACAATGAAACGTGACTTCCTTAAATTACCGTACATCTGTTTGAAATCCAGAAGAGAAAGACTCTTGTACCTTGAGTCCTCTTAGATGTACGCATGTAAGGAGGGGCAGCGTGTTATACTAAATGAACATCACAGTAATGGCAACTGAGGATGGGCATATAATGTCGTTGAAGTTGCCTTAGACAATCATTAGAAAGACACGAGTGAGAACTTACTTAGCACTAAAGACCTTTCTTATTGTTTCTGTTCTTCTGGCTACTGGAAATAAAGACAAATCATTTGAGGAGAAAGGCTCCAGTAACATACCCAAATGAGTGTTCTAGAAGCAGATGTGATGCTTTGCTGCCCATCATTGTGGGGAGTCATTTTCAGAAAGGTTGAGTCTCTGCCTTGTAGCCATGGTGGTAGAACTTATTATAAGTTGATTTGCCTGTTCTCTTTTTCATTATAGTGGACATCCCAGAAATACATGGGAGAGGGGGCTATGAAGATGAAATTGATGGTGAGTATTGCTATGATTTAGCAGATAATCATGAAATTCAAGTTTGGTTATAAAGACGTCAACCAAAATAATGCCCAGGGTATTAGAAGGCCAGAAACCACCAATTGCTCTGTCAAGGTCAAATTTGGAGTTTCAAAAGTTTATTGAGTTTCCTCTGCCTAATCCAAAACAGGTCCCCTATGTCGGGCAACATTCAACACTGATGGACTTCAAATCTGGATAAACCCTTTAGAAGTAAGAGCCAGGCTCCTCTACCCAAGTCAGGGTTTGAACCCACCAACCTCCTTCCTAAAAGGGCCTGAGTGAACGCGTGTAAATGTGGGTTTTCTCCCAGGCCTGCCGTGGCTTCCGGATCCCTGGCTTGCAGCCACGCTTTTCACACTGTCCAGGACTCCAGGTTGGGTCTTGCTGCAAGATGTGTTTCTTTTTCACACTGCCCATCTCGAATTTTCCTATTTATTCCAAGCTCTATTTCCCCCCTTCAAACACACATACTTCAAAAGGCTGAAGCACGAGCCTTGACTGCAGGGCGGCCGAGCAACCGAGCAACCGTGTCGATGTAATTTCTCCCCCTGGCCCCCGACTCATAGCAGCTCGGGTCTCCTGGGGCTTCTCAGAGTGCCAAAGTTGATCTCCGAGAGGGATCACAAAGGTGCCCCTCCAAGAACAGCTCTAGACCAAGATTGATGCATTTAAGAAGAGCAGTTTATAGAGCAGCTGCTTTTAACCTGACCTTAATCAAACACTTCAAGTGTAGTTATAGAAACAGAGTGACTAATCCAAACAGCACCTTGTTAACTGAAGGCAGACTCTCCCTGCAAAGCCCAGGCTAACGCTCCTTTTATGGACAAAGCTGCACAACTGGCCTCCGTGGGGAGGCTGCGGCGGATCAGCAGCCGAAGGCCAGTCACGGGGAGAGGGTGGGGGGAGAAGGAGGCAAGAAGCCTGATCCAAGTCCTAGTGTAACTGCTTGCTAACTCTGGGACTTGGAGTGAGTCACCTAATTTCTTAAAACCTCAGTTTCCTCATATATTACAAAATATATCTATCACCTGGCTTTCTGCATGGAACTATTAGGGAATCCCACAGAGTGAGTCGTGAAGTGGGCATGCCTTGGCTCTGTAGAAATATATTCGTTTGCTCAGGCTGCCTAACAAAGTACCACAGACTGGGTGGCTTAAACAACAGAAGTTTATTTCTCACCATTCTGGAGCCTGGCAGTCCAAGATCAAGGTGTTAACAGGGCTGGTTTTCTCTGAGGGTCGTGAGGGGAAGATCTGTTGCAAGCCTTTCTCTTTGGCTAGCAGATGGCCACCTCTATACCCACATGGCATTCCGCCATCTGTGACCGTCTCCAAATGTCCCCTTTTTAGGAGAACACCAGTCACATTGAATGAGGGCCTAGCCTATTTTAATTCGATTACCTCCGTAAAGCTCCTATCTCCAAATAAGGTCACATTCTGAGGTACTTGGGTTTCAGACTTCAATGTATGAATCTGGGGAAGGTACAGAATTCAACCCATTAGTGAGGTAGGAAGTGAGGTCTGGTAGCTTGGGAAAAAACCTGCTGCTTGGGTGGCCAGAAATGCTAAATTGAGAAACTCCCCAGGGGCAAACAGTCTCAGCCCGTCCTTCGATTCAACTCAAAGCAGTTGGAAGTAAGGGATGAGGAGGCAAAGAAAGAAGGGTGTCCACACACAGGGCCCCCAGAGGTGCTCCAAAGATGCCCTGGTAGTTCTGTTATAATGTGTTTACTTGGCACAAGTCAAGTAATTTAGGTATCAAGTACTTAGACTGTACTTATGATGTGCTGGACACCAAGCACTTTATAAATACTCACTTAGTTCTCCTAACTACCCCATGAGGTAGACTTTACTACTATCCCCATTCTACAGATGAGAGAACTAAGGCAAAGAGAGGTTAAATAACTTGTCCCAAGTTACGCAGCTAGAATGCGGCAGGGCTGGGCTTTAAAGCCAAACAGTGTAAATTCCAGCTTCCCTAGCTGTGCTCCGAAGCTCTGAGCTGGGCTGGGGAGGTTCGGTTAAGTTAGTCCACCCTGCAGGAAGGGGCATCGAGTGCCATCTGTCCTGCCCTTTATGTTGCAGATGAGTACGAAGTGGACTGGAGCAACTCTTCTTCCTCGACCTCAGGGTCCAGTGCCCCTTCGGCCAACAAAGAAAAGAGCTGGCTGTACACGCTGGATCCCATCCTCATCACCATCATCGCCATGAGCTCGCTGGGCGTCCTCCTGGGGGCCACATGTGCAGGGCTCCTGCTCTACTGCACCTGTTCCTACTCCGGCCTGAGTTCCCGCAGCTGCACCACGCTGGAAAACTACAACTTCGAGCTCTATGACGGCCTCAAGCACAAGGTCAAGATGAACCACCAAAAGTGCTGCTCAGAGGCGTGACGGATTGCACCCAAATCACACCTGACGTTTCATTCCAGCAAGAGGGGCTAGTGAAGATTACAGGTTTTTTTTTTTTCCTTTGGAAACTGAATGCCATAATCTCTATCAAACCGGTCCAGGATACCGAAGGTGTGGACAGGACAGAGGGGCAAGTTGAGAAAGGAGAGGAGAGGCAGCCGTGCTGGGGGTTATGACCCGCCCAGCACTGCAGTGGCCGAGTCATTGCTGGGACAAAGATGGGAGCTCATCTCTTTGGGGGGGTCACAGTTCTATTTTGTTTGTGAATTGGTTATTATTATTATTATATTTTATTTTTTTGGTCTGTGAGCAACTCAAAGAGGCAGAAGAGAATGACTTTCCGGTATAGAAGCAGAGAGGTGATCACTATCCTCTACTTTCTCTTTTCTAATCAACAATTGAAAAGCAGAGTCTTTTCAGACTTTCCACCTTTAGGAAAAAAACTCAAAAAAAAAAAAAAAGCCGTCCAGCTTCTCCCAGCCTCTGATCCTCTCCTGACGGACGGGATAGCTGAGGCATAGACTCTGCAGCCAACCGTACAAGCTGCCGTTCCAGTCCTAGGATTTAAGTAGGATGTTGTTGCCTTTAACTTTTTTTATCCAGGGGAAAATTGCCATTTTAGGGTCAGCATGAACAGCTCTTTCTTATTTGCGATTTAAAACAAACCAGAAAGGAAACTTCACACGTCAAAATCCATAGAAAACACCTCCATGTTAGAAATGGACAAGCCTTAACTTGCTTTGTGAATAGGAGCCATTCAGACCAGAATTTATGGCTGTGAGGCTACTTCGTGGGGCCTCTGGTGGTGGTTTTGCTTTTTCTTCGCCCTCCCCCTTGTTCTTTTAAGACATGTACATACACACATGCACATACATGTACACACGTGCGCGCACATGTCACTGGATATTCTGAAAGATGGGGTGGGAGGGGTACAGGCTATCGGTATGTCTTCTCTGTCCGTGTGATGTAACTGGTGCCCCGGGTGGGAAGGAGAGCGGTGGAGAGGGAGCAGAAGGCCAGCCTCTGGTCACGTGACAGCAAAGGCTGAGCAGACTGTACAGAGACGTTCTGAGGAGCCGGTCTCTCCGACAGGCCAGGAAACATTGATTTCTCCTTAGGGTTCACAGCCACCACCTCAGCCTTTCGGGAGAGTCAGAGCTGGGGCATGTGGACGTCTGACCAGAAGTCTGCCAGCTCCGTGAACCCCAACACGACAACAGTGCTTGAGCCCCAGAGAGACTGATACTCTTACACATACACACGCCAGTTTTATGTGTTTTTTATTAAGTGCCTTGAAAAAGGGAAGAAAAATGTATTTTCCCTCCATGTCAAAATCAGTGAATATCATACAAGCGAAGGCATTCCTCCTTCCCTAACCCCAGTGGCTCCACGCCCCGTCGCTCCCCCTCCCCACGTCATCGCTGATCCTACTAATGGCATGAGCCCTGCTACCCCAGTGGCAGTCGTCACCCTAGATGACTCTCAACTACTCCAGAAGGGGCGGCATCAGGAACAGAATGAAACCGTGTGAAGGATGAGATCGTCCGCATCGAGGTCCAAATCCTGATTTTGTAGCAATGCCTGAGGATTGCCAGTGTGCTGGAAATGCATCTGAAACCCAGCCGGTGTGCCCAGACTATTGCATATCAGTGGTAAACTGTCCGACCATTTTTGCTGCTATGGTCTCCCACAATTTCATTTGTCTCATACCCAGGCGAAAGGGGAAGAATGAGTGGGACTGGCCATTTCCTTTCAATGTTAACTTATGGAAACACTAGTTCCAAAGGTGATGTCCCAGTGTTTTGTATGCAGAGAGGGAGAGTTCATACCGACAGCTATTTATTCACATGTGTACGTGTCGTTGCCGCCCTTGAGTTCTCTGTATCTACTGTGTATGTGAATGGTCACGTGGGACTCGGTGTTGTTGTTGTGACTTTGACTTTGACCTAGGGCCTGAGTTAACTGCTGATCTTGGCGTTTGTTGGCACAGTGGTAGTTAGAGGTAAAAAGTAAAGCTGTCAAGCCCAAGGGCTTAGCTTGAGGCACACCCTGAGCTGGGCATTACGGCAGAAGCAAGTTTTTAATTAGTCTACCCTCCTCTTCACCTTCCCATGTCGCTCAGTGTTCCAGAAGCTAGCAAGTCCTAGGGATTTCCGGAAGTAGCCTGCAGAAGAAGAGAAGTTCAAAAACCTACTCTGGGGGTCTGACCGTCTCCTGCCCAGTGGGCCATTTTACAGTTCCCCAAAGACCAGCCTTGTCTCCAGCCTGCAGTTCACCTCTAAGTTATGTACAACTCAACCTGCATCCCCCTATGTCCATATTCACTGTGGGCCCTGAATGCTGAACAAAAAGGCCACCCAGGGCCACATGTAAATACCTCACCAACACTGGAGGCTGGGCTCTGATGAGACAGAAAGACAGTGGGGCCCGATTATATAACGTGGCCAGGGGTACCCTGGTGCATTTGTTGTCTCTATCTGCAGGTGGACTGGCTGACCCATCTCCTTAAGTCATTCCCTTTGGGAAACCCAACTCACAGTATTGGTCTCCTTTTTTGCCTTGTACTGAATGACACATTACCTCCACGCTCTCCCGGACTAGATGGTCACCAGGGCCACAGGGCCCCTTTCTCTCTTAGGTGGGAATGAGGAGTTGGCAGGGATGCGGGTCCAAGGAATGAGCATGAATGGCAGGAAAACAAGGGGAAAAGTTAAACCATCATTCCGAAGGTTAACTTTTCCAGGGTTTGCAGTTAAAGGTATTCGACCATTCACTGGCTGAGCCAGATCGCGGGAACTTGAGAGCTTTTACTGTGATTCTTCAATGTAAAAAGTAAACAAACAACAATGTCAAACTGTGTTTATATGATTTGTATAAAAAGCCTTTTTAAGATTACTATTTAAATAAACATTATACCAGAGATTTTTTGTCCCGTGTTTTTTATTGGAGAAAAAGGAGACCTGGGGTGACCAGATCATCCCAGTCCTCCCAGGACTTCTGGGAAAGTCCTGAGTCTCAAAAACCCCTCAGCCTCCCTCTCTTGGGACATTGGTTCTCGACACTTTCATGTGGAATTAATAGGTTGTCTGTCTGGCTTTTCTAGGAACTGAAAATATGCTGGAGGTGGGTAGTGGGCTACCTTGCCCAGGGCTATTTTAACTCAAAGACTTGCCTGGTAGGTTTCCGAGACAGTGATCTCTACAAATACAGCTCCTAACAGTTGACCAGGGAAGACCTCTCTGTGCAGGTGATATTTAAGCTGATACCTGAAGAGATGAGGAGTCAGTTAAGCAAAGTGTATGGGAACAGCTTTCCACTCTGAGGGACTAGCAGGTAGAGATGCTACTGGGGGACAGGGGCACTGAAGGGCAGGATCGGCAGGGGAGGGTTCCAGACGCGGCTGAGAGCCAGGTAAGATGCACAGTGGGAAGGTGCTGCTGAACCGGCGCCGCTCTTTGGCCTTCCTTAATTCGTGGAAAGGACGGGTCCCTCACCCCCGCCCCCATCTCTCACTGGCTGGTGAGGTCACCAGACCCGCATTTGTGCAACTTCCCTCTCTGCCCTCTCTGCGATCTTCATAATATCGCATGTCTCCTGAGATGCCTGCTCCTATTGTATGACTGACCCAAGCAACAACAACAGAGGTTAAAATGAAAAGCAAATTCCATTTTCCTTTAGTTGAGCTTTTGGGTATTTTAAAAGCCCTAATAAACTAATAATATCTCCTGGTCTCTAGCCATCTAGTGTTTACATAAGGTCTTTTTCCCCCCTTATCTGTATCCTTCTGGAAATGTTTATACAAACCTCAGGGGAGGCAGTGAAATGAAGTTGGAACAGGCCCATCCCTGCGGGAAACAGAACCCATCTGGATGCGAGGAGCCCTTGCCCCCACCACGCTGGTGGTGGTGGAGCCCGAGGAAGAAATGGAAAGATGACTCTTCCAGTTCTCACAAGCTTCAGCCTCTAATCCCAGGCTGAGCTAAACAAAACTCCTGGGGAAAATATTTCCCCCGGGGGGATGGGGGGGGAGCTGAGGGGCTGATGATCAGATTAAAAAATGCTACCTACCCAGGGAGGTCCTCAGAGCTTCCTTCTGTCCAGCCCTGGGCTTCACGATAACTCGAGTGCCCTCTCGTCAGCAAAAGGAGAGGGGTCCTCAGAAGCCCACGGACTGAGACAGAGGCACGCTTGCCCCTGAATTCCCACGCCACGAAGCCTGCTCCCTCCCAGCCAAGGCTGACCCTCCTCAGTCCTTCCTTTGCTCGGTGACCTTGAGGAGAAAGGGGCTCCTGGAGGAAGGGCCTGCCTTCTGTGCTCTCCCTGCACACCGGAGCAAGAGACCACCAAAGGGAGCCCCGAGTTGCGTTATTTCTGCGGCTTATCCAGGGGATGACACCTGTTCCCTCCGTCCCCTGCCATAGGACAAACTGTGTGTCCTATGACACACAGGAGCACTGTTCAAGTGCTGTAGGAGGAAGAGAGCCCTCGGCTGAGGACTCTTGCCCTCCTGGTGGAAGCAGCCTGAACCTCCCCTCGGCCCTCCTTCTGCCCTTGGCCCCAGGCTGGCCTCTCTCCCCACAGAGGATCCAGCCTGAGCAGGCCCACGCAGGTGTTTCAAAGCCCCAACCCAAGCCAGGCGCTTGTGTGCAGAGGCACCCAGCACAGCCCTTCACCAGCACAGAAGCAAAGTCTCTGTGCCGGGGACGTGGGGTCTGAGGATTCGGGGTGTTCTGTTCTGGGCTCCTCACCCAAACAGCAGGCCGGCAAGAGCTGCGGTCAGGTAAAAACCCTCCTCTGTCCCGATTCAAACAGCCCCCCCTGAAAACTGGTGCAGTTTGCTGCAGCCTCTAGAGCCTCCTCACCCCACCCCACCCTCCCCACCCCAGGCCTCATCAGCAGCAGAGCCAGGTTGCCGTGGCTTGGAGCACAGCTCCACTAATAAATCTCCATCCTGCAGCCCTGACTGCCTCCACTGGGAATTGAAGCGCAGCCTTCCGGAGCACCCGCTGCCTGCCCTGCTGCACTGCCAAGCCTCACACATAACTGCCCTGGCAGGGCTTGACTCCAGAGCCAAGGCAGGCAGCCTCTCTGGCTTTGCTCTCCTCCTTCCCCTTTTCCTCCCCCAACCCGTTCGTCTCACCTCTTCTTGAGCAGACACATTTGTATTTTCAGCCAACTATTTTTAAACCTTGTGGGACTTCAAAGAAAGCTTTAGAAGGTTTTCAAACCCACTGTTGCTTCTCTGCCCTTGAACTTGGACATGCTGAGGAGAAGGAAGAGCACCAGCTTAGGGCTTGGAAGACCAGGATTCTCGGTTCCGCCTCTAGTTCTGTGACCTTGGGAAGGCCGTGCACATCTTGGCTTTCCCATCGCTACTGGGCATTTGGGCGACATTAATTTTGAGCCCTGAGCTCTGACAGCCGAGCCAATGGTGTAGTTCTGTTTAGTTGTGTGAATCTGTGTTGTACATGCAGTGAGGATAAAGCTCTGCAGATGCTCCTGTTGCTAAGTCCTTTCCATCTTCCTTTTGCATAGAAGCCGGAGAATATCTTTGGGCTCGATTCTTTTGTGGCACTAGCCCAGATCCAAGCAAGCTCTCTTTCAACAGAATTGCTCTTTTTCCCAGAGCCCTTCACTTGTAACTATTTACCTAGATATTGATGTGCTTACTTGTCTATCTCTCACTAGCTCTTGAAGGAAGAAATTATGCATGCATTTATCCATATGATCAATGTATTTTGTATTAAACGTCTACTATGTATCTTGCTAGATCCTAGGAGACAATAAGCATAACAGAAATGGTCCCTGCCTTCAAGGAGCTTACAGTCAAGAGACAGAGATGTTGGTGAGTCAAATAACCACACAAATCTGTCACAATCACCATGGCAGGAACTATAAAGTGAAGTGTAGAGGGCTGTGTGTTTAGGAGAAGGTCAGGGAAGCCGCCCCTGGGCATCATGTTCAATGGGAGCTGAAATCTCAGGGCGAGTCGGATGACTGGGGTGGGCAGGAGGGAGGGCGTGTCACACGGAGGGGGAAGTACGTGCAGAGATGGAGGCAGAGGGAAATCTGCCTGGAGCAAAGTCAGAGGTAAGGAGAAGGACCTTACTCACCATCACAGAGGGACCTCCAACTCACACCTGCCACTTACTGGGCAAGCACAATAAACATTTGTTGAGTGAATGAATGACTTATCTTAATTCCCCTTTCTGACAGGCATCAAGTCGCCCAGTTTTTATAGACAAAAAGATACCTAATTTTTCAGACAGTAAGACAAACCAAGGTTTTACAAAAGGAAAATAGGAAAAAAAATTTTGAAGCAAAAAATGTGGTAAAATATTTAATAACATAAATAACATGGGCCACCGCATGCCGCCGCCCCCCGTGGTGAGCCACGTACGCTACATTTGGACTATAAGACGCAGCCTCCTTTTCCTCCCAAATTGGGGGGGAAAGTGAGTCTTATACTCTGAAAAGTAAGTGTTTAAGTTCTTCCTAATCACTGCCTGTGCTTATAGTGGAAAAGGCAGAAGTTTCCTAGAGTCTGAACTGAGAAATTATGCCCACATTTCCAACACAGAGATGGGTTACTCGTTTCTGTGTAAAATGATTTTATGACAAACGATACATGATAATTTAGGTTAAATATATTCAGATCAAAATGCTGTTGAAAAAGATTAAACAAATAAAAATATCCCTCTAGCCACTATGGAAAAGTATATGGCAGTTCTTCAAAATGTTAAACATAGCCCTGACTGGTGTAGCTCAGTGGATTGAGCGCGGGCTGTCAATCAAAAGGCTGCTGGTTCAATTCCTGGTTGGGGCACACGCCTGTGTTGTGGGCCAGGTCCCCAGTGGGGGCCATGTGAGAGGCAACCACACACTGATGTTTCTGTCCCTCTCTTTCTCCCTCCCTTCCCCTTCTTTAAAAATAAATAAATAAATACAATAACTTTAAAAATGTTAAGCATGGAGTTACCATTGATTCAGCATTTTCCCTTCTAGATACATGTACCTAGAAGCATTGAAAGCAGGGAGTCAAACAGGCACTTGCTCATCGACGTTCATAGCGACACTGTCCACCTTAGCCAAAAAGTGAACAGTCCGAATGTCCATCAACAGACGAATGGATAGACAATGTGGTTATGAACATGCAATGGAATATTATTCAGCCTTGAAAAAAGGGATGATATTGTGACACGTTACATCAGAGACGATTTTTGAAAATATTCCGCTAAGTAAAACTAAGACAGACACAAAAGGACACATATTACTATATATGATTCCACTGCTTCTAAGAGACGGAAAGCAGATTGGAGGTGACCAAGGACTGAAGGAGTGAGAACAGGGAACCATTATTTAATGGGCACGGACTGTGGTATGATGGGAAAGTCCTGGAAACCGCCAGTGGTGGTGGTCGCATGAGACGGTGAAGGAATTTAATCCCACTGCGTTGTACACTTAATAATAATGGTTCAAATGCTATGTATATTTTTATATTATGTATACTTTACCACAATCTTAAAAAGCATTTTAACAGAAAAAAAAGTTTTTTTAAGCATCTTGCCTTAAAGAAAAACAGTTCTGTATAGTACTTGGGACATATGTAAACTTAAAATTTATTTATTGTTTATCTGAAATTTAAATTTAACTGAGTATCCTATATTTTATCTGGCAGCCCTAAATAAGGGCCTTCCTCTTCATCATGGGCTTCCTAGAACCTTCCCAGGATCCGGGGACCATTCTTTCGAACCCCAAACCCAGCATTTGTGGTCTGATAAAAATGAGTGTAGGAAACAGATGCAGGAAATCAGATGGGTGCCTGGCCTAATTATAGACTCAGCCCTCGACAGAGACCATGGACTGACTCCCTCAGCCCTTGCTCCCTCCATCAGTGAAGAGGCAGAGATGAGAAATCTTGGTTGGGTTTCCCATCTGTTGTTTAATCATCACAGTCCACAAATGCAGTAAAAGCTGATTATAAACCCCTTCTTACGATTGACCACGTGGCTGGAATTACAGTTGCAGATGGCGATGCTCGTGCCTATGACTCAGACGATAGCCTCGTCCCCTGCCATCAACGCGTCTTCACACCAGAGTTGGAAAGAACCCATGGGGTGCCCAGATGCCTAATTGTACCGCCATTTGCACCCATGTCTTCTCGATGAAAGAAACTGTCTGCACAGCTCATCGTACCGCAGGAAACAACAGGTGCAAAAGGCAAAGGCCACTTTGGAACTATCTGAACTGAAGAATATGGCTCCGCGTAACAAGAGCGCCCGCAGACGGGGCGCGCCTGCGCGGATCTGCGGGCGTGAAGGGCCAGGAAGCAGACCGCAGCCGAGGAGCCCGGGCTGCGGTTTCAGGGGGCCCCACCTCCTCCTCCTCTCAACCGAGACGAAAGGCAGCTGGGGAGGGCATCGTGTGAAGAGATGGGTTGTGTCCAATTCATTTTTACTAGGTGCTGACAAGTCACCGCGAAAGTCTGGAAATGAGTAGCGCAGCAAAAACACACGGGTCACAATGCACTGGTGAATGATTACCAGAGGAGAAATTCATTACAGGCTGCTCTCAGCTCCCATCATATAAGGAAGTGTTACATTAACAAGATGGAAGGTCCCTGCGGTCCCCTCCCCAACGCAGCCCCCACTGCCACCCCACTATTTCAATTTGTGTTGCATGGTGGGAGCAAAGCCCAAAGGCAGGGGAAGTTAATTCAGCTATACTAATCAAAAAAAGGGTCACCGTGGCAGCCAGCCCCGATTGAAGCAGATTGGGCCTGCGCGCTCCATGAAATTCTTTCTGCCCGGCCTGTCCCTGCTATGGGTCCCTGTCGTCTAGCACCTACCTACGGCATTAAAACAGGGCAAGTCTTTTTCAGCTGTGTCTGCCATTTGCTTTCCATCCCAGGTGCGTGTGTTTCCCCGCTGACGTGCTGGGCCCTCGCCCCTGTCAATCCCGGGTTAAGCATGGGTTTCTATAACCTTTGCTGACACAGATAGAGACAGATGTAGGACCCGGGAGGTGCCAGCATGGAACCTGTGCTGGAGACCGTGGGACGACCAAGATGGGCAAGACACCCTGGATTTGGATCTGCTCTGGACCAACATGTTCTGGGGAGACTGGGAACAGACAGTCTCATTTTGCAGTGGCCAGGAGGACATTATAGATCCAGTGGCCTTCAAATCCTTGCTTTTCAGCGTCACATTCAGTCATCGCCTCATTCTCTTTATAACCTTGATTCTCTAATTACCCCTTCCCACATCACAGAATCACAGGCCACAAATGGAAGGGTAGCAGAGAGTCAACAGTACACAGACAGATGGGTCAATGGTTCTTCCTTAACGGGATTTCTGCTCCTTCAAGCTGCCATTCGCTTGCAGCGAAAGGGGCGGGCCAGCCGAGTCTGCTCTTAAAGTCGAATGCATAGCCAGGCCCAGGACAGGAGGGCTCTGCCCGGAGGGGGCTCTCCACAGGTACCCTCCTCTGGAGACCAGAAAGATCAGTTCTCTGGCCCTGCCCCTTCACCCAGCATCTCACCACCGAGAGGCCCTGGTCCACTTGCTGTTGCAAATATCAGCCTACAATGGATGAGCAAGCCCCAGATCAACCGGAAGCCAATCGGATGTTAAATATGAAACCTCCCCGCAGCTGGCTGGACTGAAAGGTGCCGTTTCATCCCGCAGTCTTCTCTGGGCTTAAGGAAAAGAGAGTGCACCCCTCCGAGAGCAACACCGTGGAGACACGCCCTCTGCCTTCCCGGCATTGGGAAAACCTTCAAAACCGTTCAGTTTGTCTAAGCCCCATCCATCTTTAATGTCAGAGTCTACATTTTCTCCTCTCCGTTTCAAAGCAGCCAAAAAAGAAAATGTCACTGCATTTGGGGCTGTTTCAAAAGCCGGGCTTAGACGGATGTTCTATTTCATGCTCGCAGCCCCGGTGTTTTCATCTCCTGTGGAGTCTGCAGGGGCGGCATCCTCACCACCCCCACCCCGTGTTCACTGGGCGCCTTTCTGTCTCCTCCCTCCTGTGAGCTCCTACTTGCCTCGGAGCTCCTGGAGCTCTCTTTGCAACTGCAGCCATGCTAAGAGGACAGGTTAATTTTTACTGGACGGAAGAGAGATCGCCAGGTGTGGCCGCAACACCCCCACCGCTGGAGCAGCTGATGCACCTTCATCTCCCCTGTGCTGCCTCACAGCAACCGCATTCCCCCAGCTTGTCCCCACCCGGCAGGTCGGCTGGGGATGGTGTCTGACCTCCTCTCCCTGAACAACTTAAAGTGACCCTTTCACCTGTGACAGGCAGGGGGCAGTTCAGACGAAGGTGACAGTCAGACTGCATCCCTGATGGCCCCTGGCTCACCCAGGAGCAAGGAGCTGATACACTGATTGATACCTGGCGGGAGGCTGTCAGCAGGGAGAACTCAGGAGGAAGATAAGGGACTCAATCAGTGTCAGGCCTGTCCTGAAACGCATAGATGTAAATCACTTTGGCTCAAGATCCTCAGCTGCTGGTGTGGAGAAGGGCGAGTAGGTAACAGAAAACGGGGGGCCGTGTGGGCCGCTGGCTCTGGGATGGCCCAGGCGGTGGCCTTGGCCCTGGAGGGACAGGCACAGGACTCCTCCTAGAACTCCACCCACCCGTCCTCAGCCCAGCGGAGGTGCAGCCCTTCCCTGAGTTGATCACAGAGGGTTAAAATATAACCCAGGTTGAAAATATGCATATAATCTAAATGAACTGAAGAGTACGAGAACTATGTCACAACAAGGCTTTCGCATCTTTTCCAACCAGCAGCCCGGATGACTGACGTGGGGATCTCCCCCGCTGCCCTCCCACCCTCTGCAGGAAGGCAGAGGAGCTCGTGGTGACAGGTCTTGTCCTGTCCTTGCTCACCGTGGTGAACTGTGAGGAAAATGGGCCCCAAAGGCTTAGCCTCTCAACAAGAAAAGGTTTCTCCAGTCCAGAGAGCCCCAGACTTCGGCCAGCAGCTCCCGGCCAGGTTGCCGATGTGATTAGCACTGGCCAGGCCCATTTTAGAGAATGTTTTTCAGTGTGTTTTAATTAGACATTTAAAAAATATTAATTTTTTTTGTCCAGGGGACATAGATTCCTGAGTTGGAAATAATGAATGGATTAGTGATTAATTAATTGCTGGCAGGTGTGGGGAGAAGCCATCCATGGCTTCCTAGAATTTTTTTTCCTTTTCTCTCTTAAGATTGTTCTTTCTTATTTTAATTATTATTATTTTTTTGCTACCCCAAGACTTCTCTTATCAAATAGTCGAATAAGCTAAACGAATGGAGTTCACTGAGACCGAACTGCTCAGCAGGGCGTTTCATCGGAATCACAGGATTGTTGTCTCCTAGTCGCGTATCCAGGTGCCTGGAAGCCTTTCCTGGCGGTGGATTTGGGCTCCGAAAGTGCACTCTTAGCGTCGCGTTGATCCTCCTTCTGGTGCGGAGGGCGTGGCTGGATCGAAAGGAGCAGTGAGACTGGGTGGTTTGTGGTTCCTCCTGCCTAATAAGGAACCAAAGCGGTTACATAACAAGGCCACGGACTTAGTCCCACCCTCCTGCTTCACCATTCACGCCTGTGTCTACACCACACAAACGCATGTCACGGGTGTACCATCCGGCTGCTGAACGGGCCAAGGCCAAGGGGCTGCTATGTGCCTTTGGCTGCCAGCAGCTCTTGGCTCTGCTGGAGGGCTGCTGTCACGGTTATCATTTATTTACATGGGAACAAGTAAGTCTAACCCAGTGATCCATATCCATGTCCTCGAACCCAAGCCAGGGCCAGAGGAGGGGCGACAGGCAGGCCGTGTGCTCATGGACAAACCCCCCCAGCACTAACCTCTCCAGGAACGTGGGCTTTGTTTGCAGCTCTGTCCTTTCCAAGGGGTCGGCCACTCAGAACAGCTACGGTGCTGTTGGACTGTTCCATAGCTGTTGGACAGCTATGTAGGACTGTTTCCTGAATGAGGGCGCAGTCATATCTAACTCCAAGAGGGGGCCACGGGGACGTGGGCCTGAAATGGTGTTAGAATTATTGGCTGCTTCAAAATGAGTTATGGGCTTTAGGACATTGGGCGCTCCCTTAGGAGGGAGGACCTAGGCTATCTCCTCATAAGCAGATAAACTGCTATGCCATGACCATAGATTTATCCAGAAATAATGATTGGTAGGATTCAGAAGGAATGGAAGGGGAGTTTTAAAAGTGGGTCTCTGGTGACCACTATGACCTCCAGCCCAAAGTATTTGTCTTTATATTGAGGCAAAGCTGAAAGTAGTTTGCTGTGTGACTGATGGAGCCCTGAAGATTCTTCGCCAAGCTTTTCAGTAACCGGGAGTTGGAAGGTAAGGGGTGGGGGTGCAGCAGGGAAAGAGGGTGGGAGTGGGGATGCTGCAAGGCAGGAAGCTGGCCCAGAAGTGAGAGTTGCTTCCACGGGCTTCTAAATCCATGCAGGCGGGACTCAGCCAGAGGGAGGTTTCCCTGTGCTTCTTTCTCGATCAATCTTTTTTCTTCTCCCCCAAGTTTGGAAGCTTTGAAGGACTAGAAAATTGGGGTAGGGATCCCTAAGAGGTTTCCTAAAGTAGCCATGTATATATAGTGTTTTTAATCCTCAAGGATAAACTACGGGGTAGCTATTTAAAAAATGAGGAAGCTCTTTATGTATACATATGAAAAGATATATAAGGCATATAATTAAGCAAAAGGGCAAAGGGAACAACCATGTCCAGCATGCATGACAGGCTATATACGTTGCAGGCTCGTGCGCAGAATAAAACTGGGGCAGCAGAGTGCAGTCGCTAAGAATTTCACAGCAGCCATAGCAGAGCATTGAAACAAGTGCAGGGCCCTCCTGAACGTGGGTCCTGTGTGACTGCTCATTCCACACCCGTGAGGCCAGTCCTGCTAGCCTGCTACCATGCAGTAAACTGAAATTTTGAATAGTAAACAAATAATCAGGTTTACCTATTCAGGGCAGAGGGGCAAGAACTGGGAGGAAGAAGGAAGGGGAGAAAGAAGAATTTCCATTGTACAAGGGGTGACCCAAAAAGCTCGGAATTATCTTCTAGAAGGCAGGCCCTTGTAGTACAGGCTTGCTCTGCTAGGTGAATGATCTAGGAACCCATCTGTATCACTGTACCTGCTGGTGTTGTTGTGAGAGGGTGTGTTCGGCTTCAGTGAATTATTTTTTTGAAGACTCGGTGAGTTTGACACCCCATTTCATGATGCGTGATTTATGAGCACACTGGCCCACACCATGCTGAGTGGGCAGCAGTTTTTGACCAAAAATGGCATGACCCCTGTGCCCCCACCCTCCCTATTCACCCAATATCACCTCAAGCAACCTTTTTTTTGTTTGTTTCCCCCAGTGAAAAAAGTCCTCAAAGGCGAATGTTTTACCAATGTGAAAGAGGTCAAACAAAAAAACAGCAGAAGTGCTAAAAGGCATCAAAATCAACAAGTTCAAAAGCTGTTTTGAGCAGCGAGAAAAAGAAGTCTCCACAGGTGTATTGCATCAAATGGAGAGTGCTTTGAAGGTGACTGAAGTTTAAACGTGTAAGAATAAATACACAACTGTTTCTAAATAAATTCCAGTTTTTGGAGGGTCCCCCCTCATACACTGACTTATATTTTTTAATGGTTGAGTCATGTGGATGAGTTACCTAGACCAAAAATGAAAGAATGAAGAAAAAGCCCTCAGGGATCTAGAAAAACCCATGTCAACCCTAAACAATACAGGGGCTCCCACTCACATGGCCCAGTGACTACACGTGACCACATGCAGGTTCTGGGGTGGGAAAGCTCAGAGAACAGAAGCATCTGGTAGTAATGACTCAAGCATCTGGTGGTAATGACTAAAGCCACTACTCACTCACTTGCCAGTGGACTTAGATTTCTAGGAAGCCCAATAAAACAGGAACTGTCACCTTGCTCTGTGATCTCTGGGAGGTGCTGTGGAACTTTGCTAATCCCCAGGCACCCAGGCCAGGACATACTTCCACAGCTGCCCTGTAGGTTAATAAGTGCTACTCTTGCGAACAAAGGGACTCCAGATCACTAAATGTGTAGGCTGGGTGAATGTACCACTAAAAACAGTCATAATCAGTCATAACAAGAAGTTTCAAGTTTAACTATAAAGACGAGATCGTGTGTCTCCAGAGTGGAATAACCTGGAGATCTGGGAGCAGAACATGAGATGCTCCTAACGACGAAGAATCATAATACTGTGCATGGGTTGGGTATCTACAATGTGCCCGCTGAATTATTCACTTAATCCCCATGATTCCCTGCAAGGCAGGTCCTGCTGTTTTTTCTCATTCTAGAGCTAAGGTACCTAGAGTCCAAAGAGAAAAAGTAACTTGCTGGATAGTTCCCTGTAAGTAAAGGATTGAGCCAGTTTGGAACAAAGACATCCTGGCCCCAAAGCCCATGTTCTAAACCATGAAGCACAGAGAAGGGAAGCCCCAATTTTATTGTCAATAATCCATATAACATCAAACTAAACTATAATAATTCATCTCAGCTGTTCCACTCAACAAAGTCCTCTTCTGTCCAGAACACAATAGGGCCGATTTGGAAGTAAGGTCTGCCTACTTTCTTTCAGGTAGACATGGCTATGAATTCTTTTATTCCATCAAGTCAAATGAACTCCAGGGTCCCCATTGTTTGAGGCCAACATTAAAGCTCAGTATGGCCCTGCACCCTCTTTCCTTGGAAATATTTCTTAAATTGTAACAACTTGACAGCTCTTGGGGTCAACTCTCTCAAGACTTATCCACAAGCCTCCAAGTAATATCAGAGGTTGAGGCAATTAAGAAGAGTGATAGGGAATTACTTCCAAGAATATAGATAAATCAATAAAATAATCCAGTCCCAGAAGGTCAAGATCAGAGGCAGATGTTGGCATTCCTTAGCTGAGGAAGACTCTAGGACTCAATTCAAATTGGCTGTAGAAATAACATGAAGGTTAAACAAAATTCCACTGTTCCCTTGGGAAATTTTCCCGCTCTGAATTGCCTAGGACACTAGGCTCATGTATCTGTGTAAGAGAACTGTGCATATATTTGTACCATCTAGAATGCCTTGCATTTGGCATCCACTAAACTGTGGCAACTACTTTGATGGAGAAACCAACCTCAGATATATCAATGTATCTTTCTTTCCTGGCACCTAAAACATGACAAGGCACAAGACAGGTTCTTGGTGTATGTTTGTTGAAATGATGAATGAATGAATCAATCAATCAATGAATGACTCAGCAGTCAATTGATTACTGTCATAATCCTTTAATGGCCATGTTATACAAGTAATATCTCATTATTATAATGCAGCCCCTCCCTGCAGACAACCAATGAAATACTCAGATGTTTGTTATTCTATTGACACTTGGTGATAATTGCTATAAACTCTATTCCCAATAGGCAGAGACTGGAGATGAAGCAAAACCAATATCCAATTCCCTCACAAGAATTATGAAGTGAAAACAAAACATCTTGAACATAGTTAATAGAGGAACATTTTGCAGATTAGTTTAATGTGTTGCCCTTGAATTCCTAAATGTATTTGTGTGAAACCATCAACTAACTACTCAATAAATGCTTTAAAGCTTGTTTAGCTTGTTCAAATTTAAAACATTAAGAGAGAGAAAAGAGGTTTGGCTGATTTTTATCAATTCAATACCCAAAGTAGTGTGGAAGGAAATAAAAACAGCTGGGGTTTATGTAGTTGCTAATTTAGTTGAAGAATAATCATCCATTTAAGCAAAAGTAATTCCTCTGCCACATCTGGAGTAGACCAATGTAGAGTGGCTTGGTTGTCAAAAAAATTTACTTATTAGAAAAAAATGTATATTTTTATGAACATTGCCATGCAGCCTTACCCTTTTTATTTCATTTTACGTTTCAGAGTAATAATACACAGGAAGCAGGAAGGTGGCTTGGAGACTTTTATGAGATAATAAAGCCAGGCTTTCTTGGGAGAGAGACTAGCCGAACTTTGGCCAGGTGATGAGATACTAGAAGAAGGTCAAAGTACCACAGGTCTCTAGTGAAAGCTGCAGAATGAGAAAATCTGCCGGCAGCTTGTGAGAAGATGCCAACAGATTGGTCTAATATGCTAAGAATAATTGAAAATCAAGAAGCTTTGCTTAAAGGATAAAAAGGAGAAGTAGCACTATGAGTAAACGATGGTTGATAATAATCAAAATCTGGTGGAACAAAGCACTTAACCTAAACATAAGATTTTTATACAGTAGTTCTTTGAATGTTGTTCTAAGTTAGGTGTCAACTTCTATGTTGTCCTTACAATTTTGAGTTATATTTAGATCTAAGATCTGTGTTTCCACTTTTCTCAAAATGAGTGATTCTCAAAATGTATCTGCATCTGAATCCTCAAAGAGTCTAATTAGGTAGATGTAGGGTTATGACTCAGGAATCTGTGTTTTAACAGGACAAGGGTGATAGGTCCTAGGTAATTTGAAGCAAGAAATTCACATCTCACTTTTGAGAGGCTTCTCTTATGATTTATGTACCAGGTAATGTCCTGGATCCATGCAGCTGGAGCAAGGAATCACCTCCAGTTGGAAATTTGTCAAAATTACAGGCGTAATGAGAAGACCTCCAAGAGGTCAGAGGGTAGCAATCTTGTAATTTAAATGCAATGTCATCAAATAACTACTCCATAAATGTTTCGAAGCTTACGTAGTTTGCTCACATTTAAAACATTAAGAGAATGCAAAGAGGTTTGAATGATTTTTACAAATTCAATACCAAAAGTAGCATGGAAAAAATAAGCTGTATATTTGTATAATGGCAAATTCATAATAGAGTTTCAGTGTCTAGGATGCATGCCTCTCTCTCTGGAGGTAATGATCTGATAACAAACTTCAAACTAATTTCTTAATGCCTGCCTCCGTTAGGAAGTCACTGTTTGGTTGCAAATCTTCATTTTTCCCTGTTCATCTACCTCTCCAGGTAAGACATGTCCAAATCTGCCTTACCAGTTTCAAAGCACGTTCTTCTGATTTAATTGCAACCTTCTCCTCAATTAAGAGGACCTGGGAAGAAAATTGAATTAATGAAATGGAACCTTGCACTGGATAGCACTTGGCCTCTTCCCATATCTATATGCACATACCTCTCTCTTTCTCTTATCTGTTTGAGAGATCCATGTGGCAATATGGCCCTAATACCAGGAACCTTTGTAATTTTGCTTTGTGAAAGCCTCTTACCTGGGTTCTGCAGAGGGCCTATTTTTCATGAACCCATCAAGGCACACATTCACCTAAAGAAGTACTATAAGCTAAGACATACAAAGACACATCCTTTCATAGAGACAGTCAGCCCCCATTGGCTCAGTAGAGCCACAGATTTCTCTGAGGGCCCATTTCCTAAAGCTTTCATCATTCTAGAGGCTCTTCTGTCCCCTCTCTCCAAGGTGCCTACCGCAGTCTCCCAATTATTAGCACCATGACAACCATCAAGGAGCACAAGCTTTGGGCAATGCAACTTCCTCTAGTGGGTATGTGCTTAACTCAGGAAGTCAGTCTTCCATACTCATCTGTCCTCTTCCCATCCACTACTAATAGCAGATGGCAAAGGCATCAAACCCTTGCAGGAAGCCCTGCTCTATAGCACAGTATGAGAAAGCACAGAGCATTTGGCTTCAGACATTAATTTGTGTGACCAACAGCAAATTACTTAGCCTCTCTAGGCGTCATTTTCCTCCTCTGTTAAAGGGGCATTTCTACCTTCTGGGTTTGTGAGAATTTGAGATAATGTATCCAAACACCTGGGACATAATAGGTGTTCAATAAATGGTAGTTATTATTTTATGCATGAGCCTTAGGCTAATGTATGTGTGAACATTTAGTTATTAATTAGAAAGTAAATGAAAGCTGGCTGGAGGGAATTGCATCTGACATTTAGCAAATTATTTCATTTAGATGTGCTGATGCAAAACTATCACATCTTATGAAGAAAGATGAAAATAAATCTGGCTGACAAAAGATATTTTAACAAATACTCAATCTCCCTCCAACATCCTCTCAGTCCACGGTCACCTCACTGTAATTTGTATGCTTTTGGCAGAGGCTTTTGTGCCTTTCCCTCTCTCTTGTCATAGTCAATCACTGACTGATTAGGGGCCAGATTCTGCCCAAAAAACCTTTTTGAGTGACCGCTCCAAAAAAAAAGGAACTCCCCTTGCTTTTTCCCTGCAAATGAGATTGCCACCAAATAAGGTCGGGGGTTAGTAGGGTCTCTCTAAATTACTCCTAGGCTGAGATCAGCTCAGCTGGTATATTGTAATACAGAAGACTAAAATACCTGTCCTTCTGGGCACCCCATTTGATTGACAGGCAAAGAGTACCTGCCACCATCCATGTAAAGCACCTTGTGGGAGACATATTGTGAGATTCAATTCGCTGGTAGAACCATGGTCTACTACAGAGAAAACAGCCCTTCTCTTCCAGCTGATGAGAGAAAATGACCAGGACACGGGGCAGACCAGAAAGAGAAAAGCCATGTAGATTCATCATATCCTTATCTGGGAAATCAGTGGACAGAAGGATGAGAAAAGGAAACACAGCTAAGAATGATGATCCGGGAAGACATTTCTAGGGCAGAGAGCAATGCACCAGAGAAGAGTTAGGCTGGGAGAGAGGAAGAGGGATTAAGAGGCTAAGGTTGCCATTCTTTGCAGAAGAGTCAGTGATAGAACCAACCGTCAGTCTTAGAGAAGAAAGAAGCTGAAGCCACCAAGTTTTACAAAAAGATAAAACTGGAAAAGACAAGACAGGAGACTGTAAGAGGAAATTTATTGCTGATATGCTCCTGTTGGAAAAGATTTCAGATCCCGAGACTGAAAAGAGAAGAGATTGGTACTTTTAACGTGTGGTTCTCTCGCGCTGAATCACACATGGGTAAATGGTGCTCTCGGGGGCCTCATCGGGAGTTTCACTGCCTCTCAATCTACCTGGGAGGAGGATGTATTAGAAAGTCCAACCCAATGAACTTTGCAAAAGGGCTGTGATTAGCTTCAGAAGGTTCCAACTGTGCAAGCAGCCAATATAATAAGCTCACATGTTGTGACTGATTACACCCATTACCATTCCTGCATATTTCTGCCTTCTAATGCTCACAGAGGAGCGGGAAAGAGAGTTAGGCAAACATCTTTGGGACTGGTTTATTAAGCTAATATACCAGGCATTGCCCATTTTGCATCCCAAGAAGCCATCAAGCCCTTTGAACTTAGCATTTTCATTAGAACTCATCTATTTTAAATAATGATACAGTAAGTCTTTGCAGTGCTTTTTATCCAAGGATCTCAAAATACATTACCATTACTGCTGATTCTCAGCATTCGGTGGATAGTATCACATTAATTTTCTAGATGGTTAAACTAAAGCATCTAACAGTGAAATGCAAAATCAGCGGCAAAGGTAGGAAAAGAGTTTAGAGTCCTCTGAGTCCAGCTCTTACCATTTATCTACATAACTATGCTTATTGGTACATGCCAATATCTAAATGCACTATTATGAGGTAGGAGCAAGCGAAGACTTTACAAATGACTGTCCATTTGCAGAGGACATTGGTCATGTTGGTGGCTGCCTGGCATCTTCTAGCTATGCTCCTTCTGCTTCTCCTCTGCACCTGCAATGCAGACGTGTGACCCAGGCCCTGCCAATCAGCTGCAGTGGTGGGAGCAGCAAGTCTAGTTTCTCACACAGGAGTTGCAGCAGAGCAAATTACAGTGTCAAGTTCATGCTGGTGGCAGCATTGGCTTCCCCATCAGACCAGTTTGACAGCATAGTTGTGGCATGTTCCTAAAAGTTCAGCCTCTAACCTGGCTCTTCAGGCTGGTCAGTGACACCCTTTCAGCAAACTCCCTCTCTGCACAGTCAGCCAGACTCAGCTTCGTTGCTTGCAGGTAAAAATCCTGACAAGTATTGCTTTATATCCCATGGAAAATAGAGGTTCACAGACTTCCTTTTGTACTTTGAGATGGGTTGATAACTGATTATCAATCCATTTTAAAAATTAAATGTCAATTTACTTGATTTGTATACAGTGTTTATAAACATATAGTATTTTTTAAAGATTTTACTTATTTATTTTTAGGGACAGGAAAAGGGAGGGAGAAAGACAGGGAGAGAAACATCAATGAGTGGTTGCTTTCTCAGGCACCCCCTACTAGGGACCAACCCAGACATGTGCCCTAACTGGGAACTGAACCAGCAAATCCTTGGTTCACAGGCTGGTACTCAATCCACTGAACCACATCATCCAGGGCTAAATATGTAGTATTTATTGAGCACCAGCTAAGTGTAAAACTCTGTGCTAGGTATTATGGGAAATATTTTCTGAGTGCCTACTATGTGCTCATATCACACTGAGGGTTGAGGATGTAAAAAAAAAAAAGCAAAACCAGACAGAGTCACTATCTCCTCCCAACCCAAGAGCTGACTGTCTACAGGAAAAAGCTCACAGTAATTGAAGAATCGCATCTAGAACTATAGAATTGCCACCATGATAAGTGAAGGGCAGAGAAAGTATCCCCGAGGGAAAAATATGTTAGGACAAGATATATCTTTGAAAAGAACACACTAGAGCCCATTGGAAAATAAACTGGAGAGAAATCAAAATAGATGCAGACAGATCAGTCAAGAAGAAATTTTAATAATTCAGGAGGAAGCTGATAATAGCTTAGACTAGAGTGATGGGGTGAGATAGAGAGAATGACAAATTTAAGAGGCATTTATTAGGAGGTCAAATCAAGAGTACTTGGCAATGAACTGGATATGAGGGAAAGACAGAGGGCCGAAGGTGACATGAGCCACTGAATAGAGGGTAGTGTCTGTCCCTGGGAGAAAATCAGATCTGAGGGGGACATGACCAGCTCAGTCTCAAGCATGTTAAATGATCTGCTTTGAGGCATCCATGAGGCCTGGAGCTCAGAGCAGAAGACTGGACTGGAGGCATGAAGTTGTTCTTGTGTAATTGAAATCATTGTGCGAATGGGGGTCTTAGGGAAGAATATAGCTTGAAACAATATAGAGCCTTGGGCCTGTTCTTCAGGAGTGTAAATTATAGGTCTCAAAATTCAGAGAACCACCCACCCATCATTGCCAAAAGATAATGATAGTCTGCCTATAAAACATCAACAAGGTGAAATGCTTTACACGAAGAAACATGTGTTGATTCTCACGCTACAAACTCCACTACGACAGGGATCACACACTCAGGAGCCTGCAGACCGCTCTCAGCCAGTGGGCTCAGCAGGGCCGGGCCACGAAGCAGAGCATATGTATTTTTTCAAAGGGTCAACTGATCTGCGCCCGGACAAATTACTTCCAGTCATAATACCTGTATCTCTGTCCCTCCATTAAGTCCTCCACTGTTTGAAATAACTACTAAGGTTTGTATTAACCTGAAAGGACCTTGACTGAAACAGTATTTAACCAGATTTCTAGAGTCAGACCAGTTCTCTGCTTCTGACTTAGAAACAGTCTTCAGTTACTATTCATTGTTTTTCCTACCAAAATCCCCTATTTTTCTATTTCCCAGTAACATTGATACTCCCAGAAGACTGCTCTTTTACCCCAAACACTTTCCCTACCTATTAATACTGTCCCTAAAACCATTTTCAAATGTCTTACACTCTGGCCAGAGTTGAAGCACCCCCAAACCCCTGCATTTATTCAAATTCATGCCACTGGTATTATGTGGTGTGAGGATAAGTGAGCGGAAGAACAAGAGCTAAGCGTTCCTTAGTGCTATAACAGAGCTTGCGATTAGAACCACTAAAGGAGGCCAGCTGAGGGGGAGGGACAGTTTTTGGAAGTCAGTAGCAGAAGTGAAGAAGGCAGAATTCTAGAGTAATCTTGAAGATGGTCTAGGGAAGAGGGAGGAAAGTGAGAAAAACTAGAAAATAATGGGAGGCTCAAGCTCCCAGCGTTAATTCTGGCCTCTGCTTTATATTTGTATATTTGCCTGTACATCTAGAAAACATGTTCCATTTATATGCAGTCAGATATTTTTGCTTTTCAATATTCCTCTGCAGTAATATTTTTCATGCAGTAATAGCAACTGACAGTTATTGACTAAACCTGATAAGTAGTTGAAGGATCTGTTTCTTAGTTTAGTATTACAACACACACACACACACAAGCATACACAAAAACAAGTTCTTCTCCCTCTTTCCCATCCTCCAACCCTGAACTGTAATTATCAAACAGGGACCTGAAACTAAGCAGACCACCAGCGTCCACATATAGCAAAGCAGCTGTTGGGGTGTGTTCTGTTTCAGCACCCAGTAGGTGAGTCGGCCACCTGCTTTGACTCCGGTTGCAGTTCCCAAGGCAAACATCCTTCTCGAGACACTACACGGCACCTGAAACAAGATTACTGTTGGTACTGTGCACAGAATCTTGGCTGGTGTAGGTAGTAGCTTGTCCCCACAGTTCCCTCTCTGTTAACATCTGGTGGGACTTCTGTCAACAAAATTACACCAACACTTGCAGAGTATCTGGCTCTTAGTAAACACTCTTAGTGAAAGTAAAAAGAAAATCCAGTGAAAATGAGCCATGTCTAATCTGCGTGGCTATAATAAATCACTGAGTGCCAAACGCATAGTAAACACCATATAAACTTAGCTGTTAGTGTTGTTGTTGTTATTATTATCTAGAGTCACTGTTGCTTCTTGTTCACAGTCTGGGAACCCAGAAGGGCCTCTCTCACTCCACCCCTCTAATTAAAATACTATCACAACTTTCAGGGAAGTCTAAACCATACTTCTCTGTCATACACAAACAATTAGAGAACATGGTTGCTCATGCATTGGTGATGGGAGCAGACACAGCAGAAGAACTTCAGAGGGCAAGCTGGACACAACTTTCAAACCACAAACACAAATGCTTTTCAACCCAGCAGGTCACACTGGTGTATTTATCCAGCAGATTAACTCACACCCATGTGGTAGACAACACATGTAAGATATTTCATTTCAGACCTCGAAATAAAGTGAAAACAAACCCAGTGTCCATCAATAGTGAGTTCGTTAAATAAACCTTAATACAAGTGCTAAATGTGAATGTTCTATAGCAATGACCAAATTTTGTATAAGGAAGATTTTTAGATACGTCTATGATAAGAGCTCTAAGACATATTGATAAGCTTTTAAAAATAAGGCATAGAAAAATGGTATATGAAACTTTTCAAATTTTGTATAAAAATATGGGGGAAATAAAAATTGATGCTTCCATTTGTTTTACATTAAGAAAGCAGAACAGGTTGAAAACTCAGGGGTTGCTGGTGGGGCATGAAGGGATTGAGCAAAAAAGAAAAGAGAACTCATAGACACAGACAGCAGTGGGTCTCCAGGGAGAGGAGCATGAGGGGAGGTGGTAGAGGAAGTAAAGGGAGGATAACCGGTGATAGACCAAGACTCGACTTGGGGTGGTGAACACACAATACAGTGTACAGATGATGCGTTATGAGACTGTGCACCTGTAACCTGTATAACTTTGTTAACCAGTGTCACCCCAATACACTCAACAAAAAAGGGAAAAAAGAATAAGAAACTCTGGAAGAATATGGAGAAAACTAAGAGGAATGATTGCCATGGCAGGAAACAGAGAATTAAGCAGATGAGGGAGAGGAGGCAAGCTTTGAAGAGAAAACATTTTATTATAAAACTTTTAATTGTCTGTTCAAGATAGATAGATAGATAGATAGATAGATAGAGAGAGAGAGAGAGAGAGAGAGAGAGAGACTCACCTTTCTCTCAAACCTGGTCTTACGACTGTCTAAGGACATATTCACCTGCCAGTGTCTGGAAATTCTGCACCTTGTGCACCTGACCCCTAGTCGCCAGGCTTCTCCCCTCGTCCCCTATGGGACGACACAACCTTTGACCTGGGGAACTGTGCCTAGAAAGTTAGGCACCTGTACTGGCTAGTTCAATACCATCTGCTGGGCCAGGGCCTAGTTCTCACATCTGCATATTCTTTCTGAGACACAATATTATAAATTAAGAAAAATCTCTTGGGTCACAGACTCAATATTATAACTCTTTTCTTTCACTGGTTTAAGTTCAGACTTTTAATGTGATTTGCAAATAGCTTTGCGCGATATGATATTAGAGGTCAGAGAACTTCTCGATCCATCTAAAAATACATAAACACTGCAACAAAAATCCATTAAACATAGAAAGGAGAACTAGCTAGTCCTTTACAGGGGAAAAAATAAATAATTCCCCTCCAGGCTCTCCCACCGTAAATCAGTTGCGCCGTTATCAGATGCCAGCCTTGGACAAGGAAAGCAATGCAGCTGTGTTCAACTTTGACAATTTTTTTTAAAAGGGAGTGGGAAAGTGGGGATGAACCATTTGGAGTTTTTTTCCATGTAATTCTCTAAACATACTATGTAATGAATGAGCTGGGGAGGAGCCACAGCTCACTGAGTGGAGCCTGCCTTCCCGGCTCTCTCAAACTCCCTTGGAGGAGAAAGAAGAGGCTCAGGGATGAAGTAATGTAAAACTCATTCTACAGCACAAAAGGTTTAGAAGGAAAAGAACTACCCCCATGCCTCCTGGATTCAGGAAGCGCCAGGAGGGCACGCGAGGAGTGGAAGAATGAAGAGGACCTGCCCAGAAAACAGGGCTCCAGTCAAGCCAGCCACTTCAGTACAGGTGACCCCTTGCAGCAGCGCTCTTACAAATTCAGTTAACAAACTTTTGCAGGGGCTTGCTCTGTCCACGCACGGTTCTAAGTGCTTCAACTTTCAACTCCTCAAATCCTCACAACTGCCCCTAGAGATTATTGTTATTTCCATTCTACTAGTGAGGAGACTGAAGTGCAGACTAATTAAGAAACTTGCCCAGGTTTATGCAGCTGCAGATGAGGAAGCCCAGGGATGCTTCCGAGGGTCACCAAGTTCACAGAGGGGCTGCCACCACCACCTTTTGTCCTGTTCTGAGCCCTGAGAAGGCTGCATGTGAGGAAGGAAAACAAGTAGCCAGAGGTATACTGCACACTGAGCGTAAGGGTTTACAGAGCTGCTTTTGTATCCTACTAATTATCACTACACGAAGGATTGCTGGATGTTTTTGATGGGTTTACTCATCTTAGTATTCCCAAACCTCGTCCATATCTAGTTGAGAATCACAGTGAAAAATATCTGGGAGTCAGCTCTGCTCCAATACCAATTACATATGTAGGGAGGGATATGGAGAAATTGTCAAGATAACCACATCCTTCTTCCTTATTTGGAAGGAGCCCCCAAAATGCTACTCAGCATAACTCTCAGAATGTGGTGAGAATACATGAAATGTGAAGTAGAGGAGGTAAACTCTGTATCAGTTAGCTGTGGCCACAACAAAGCTATGTGACAAGTCACTCCAAAATTCAATGGCTTTTGCTGGAAAAGTTGAATAGCTACATGCAAAAAATAAAAAATGTTTGGACCCTTACCTCATACCATATATAAAATTGAACTCTAAATTAATCAAGACCTATATATTTTTAGTTTCTCTAAAACTTTTAGAGAAAACATAAAAGGAAATCTTCATGACCTTAGGTCTGACAATTGATTCTTAGATATAAAGTCAAAAGTACAAGCAACAGAAGAAAAATGTGATAAATTAGACTGTATTAAAATGGAAAACTTTGGGGCATCAAAGAATACTGTCAAGAAATTGAAAAAGCAACCTACAGAATGGGAGAAAATATTTGCAAATCATACATCTAATAAAGGCCTAATGTGTTTAATATGTTCAGAATATATAAAGAACTCTTAGAGCTCAACAATTTTTAAAAACCAACTCAATTTAAAAATGGTCCAAGGATTTGAAAGACATTTCTCAAAAACAGATATACCAATGGTTAACAAGTACATGAAAAGACACTAAACGTCTTCAGTCATGTGGGCAATGCAAACCAAACTACTATGAGATACAACTTCACACCCACTAGGATAGCTATCATTTTTTAATGATAGAAAAAAGAAAGAGAGAGAGAAGGAGGAGAAGAGGAAGAAAGGAAAATAATACATGTTGTGAGGATGTAGAGAAACTGGAGCCCTCTGATATTGCTCTTAGGAATGTAAACTAGTGTGGACATTATGGAAAACACTTTGAGGGTTCCTTGAAAGTTAAATATAGAATTACCATAAGATCTAGCGATTCCACTGCAAGGTGAATACCCAAATTAACTGAGAACAGAAGTTTAAACAACATGTGTACACAAATGTTCTTCGTGGTGCTATTCACAATAGCCAAAAGGTGGAAACCACCCAAATGTCCATCAACTGGATAAGAAAAGTAGTGTATCCATATAATGGAATATTATTCCACCATAAGAAGAAATGAGTATTGCATGCCAGAACATGGATGAATCTCAAAACCATTGTGCTAGGTGACACAGAAGGACACATGTTATATAATTCCATTTATATGAAATGTTCAGAGAATAGGCAAATCCATAGAGACAGAAAGTGTATTACTGGTTTCCAGGGCTAGAAGAAAGGGAGGAAATGGAAAATGACTGCTTAATGAGTATGGAGTATCTTTTTGGAGAGAAGAAAATGTTCTGGAACTCGGTAGTGTAGTGGTTGTACAACACTAAGAATGTACTAAATGCTACAGCATTATGCAATTTAAAATGGCTAAAAGACTGAATTTTATGTGAATTTTACCTAAGAAAGACCTCAGTGGTTTCATTTGTAAAAATTATTTGTTCTCAGTCACACATCCATGGGTCAGCTGGGGATATGGTGATCTAGTGTGAGCTAGGCTGGGGTCACAAGTTGGACCCAGTCAGCCTCCCATGTCTCTCATCCTCCTGGTACCAGTAGGCTAGACAGGGCATATTCTTTTCATGATGATGGCAGAAGCACAAGAAGCCATCCTCAATATTCAAATACATTTAAATCCTTGGTTTGCTAACACCTCATTGGCCAAAGTGCATCAAACAACTGAGCTCCGGGACAAGGGCGGGAAGTGTATTCCACTACTGATGAAAACCCTGCAAAGCTGAGTGACAACATGGAACAACCTGAAGGTTCCTTAAGCTAAGTGAAATAAACCAGATACAGAATGACAAATACTCTTTAATCTCAATTATAAGTGGAATCTTTAAAAACCAAACTCAAAAAACCAGAGAGTAGAGTGGGGCTTTCCAGGGGTTGAGGAGTTGGAGAAGTGGGGAGATGGCAGTCACCGAGTGCAAGCCTTCAGTTATCAAACGAGTAGGTTCTGGAGATTTGGTACAACTCACTGATTATTGTGAGTAATGCTGTATTACTCTTAAAGTTTGCTAAGAGAGTAAGTTTTAAGTGTTCTTATCACACACAAAAAAGGTAACTATGTGAAAGTGATGAAAGTGTTAATGAATTTGATTGCAGTAATCATGTCACAATCATCACATTGTACTTTTTAAAAATCACTCTGTACAATCTAAATATATACAATTTTGATTTGTTAACCATATTTCAATAAGGCTGGCAATGAATGAATATGAATGATAAAAAACATTGAATGGCAAAACACAAAGATAAAAGAAGGCATAAAGAATTGGGAACCATTCAGAGGCATGTAAAGTATAGCATAAGAAATATAGTCCATCATATTGTAATAACTATGGATGGAGTCAGATGAGTAATAGAGGGTGATGCCTTCATAAGATGTACAAATGTCTAATCACCATGTTGGACACCTAAAACTAATATAATTGCCTTTGTATGCCAAGTGCAGTTGAAAAAAATTATAGAAAGTCAAAAATAAGAATTGGGAACTGTAATACAATCTAACATAACACTCTCCCCACACAAGTGACCTCTTCCTACTGCAAAATAGCAAAAATGCCTCATCTTTTCCACCAGCTTTCATAATATTTCAGAGCGAAGGGCCTTCTTCTAAGGAATGTGACCCAATTCATTCCAAGTAACTCATTAAATTGTAGAAAACACAGATCAAAGTGGGTGTTTAGAAACTCAGCTGGGCTTTTCTCATGTTTAGCAGATGGAATGGCTGGGTTCCAAGGTAGTTAGAAGGTCCAGTTTCAGGTGTGGAGAGCTCCCCATCTTACTCAGAGGCAGATTTTAAATCTGACCCTCAGTCAAGGGAAGAGAGAGGACATGTAAGATTGTGTAGGATATTCATGGGCCAGTCCTGGAAGTAGCATACATCACTTCTACCTACATCCTATTGTCCAGAACTCAGCCGAATGACTGCAAATTTCACAGCTGCAAAGGAGACTGGGAAATACAATCTACCTGTGTGCCTAAGAAGAAAAGGAAACTGGCAAAGTGAATGGTTAACCAGTCTCTGCCATGCTCCATATTAAGCTGGTTTTATTTGAATGTCAAACTATCTTGCCTTTAAAAAAAGTATTTATCTCTTATTTGGGAGTTTGGAGGACCCCTTCTTCAAGGTTGGAACAATTGAGGCAAGTCCTTGCACTAGGTCTGAGGACATTGAGCGGCTAAATAATTAAGGACAACAGCATGAACAAAAACCAGCTCCAAGGAGTGGAAACCTGCACCAGAAGCTGAAGGAAAGGCATGTGAGCATCAACAACCCTGGAATCCAAACAGGCATCCCGCTTCTTAGAAGTTCATGTAACACACTTGGCTTTTATGAAAGACCTATGTTACTACAACCTGTTTTCGCTAATCAAAAGAAATCCAAAGAGTATTTTTGCATTTATCAAAAAAGGCACAAAGTAAAAATAGTGCTTGGTGCTTGTTTTGCAGCCAACCATTAAAGAGGCAGCGCTCACCCAAGGGAAGAGAGTATCACTGCTTTTACTATACGTTAGTGTTACTTTAGATTTCATGTGTTACTTGGAATGATTTGTAGATTATTTTTGGGTCTGAAACACTCAGAAAATGTCTCCATATACATTCATGGTGATTCCTTCTTCACTTGTGCCATTTCAGCTTATGACGAAAGGAGAGGCACACCCTCACTTTCAGATTGTGGGGGAACCCTGTCCCTGCACGATAAAAACCGTGACTTCACTCAAGTCTGGCCTGGGGAAGCACGGCTTCCATACACATTCCTTATTTCACTGTTAAATTAATGGCCTGCTCCCTGGGCTTTTACTGTTACCCTGAATACATTTTTAGACTGAACAACAACGTAATCAAAGTGAGTTGGGCACAAAAGTCTTTCTTCTCTTTCCTTCCCACTCTATTCACCAACCTTCTCCCTCATTACAGCTGCCCTGAACAGGAGGGTGTAAAGAAAAAGCTAAGCGATGATGCTGTTCACACCTCCAAAGCCAATGAAAGAAGAAATAACTTCAAAAATCATACTTCCAAAGTACTCGTTGTGCCTGGCTAAGCTGGCAAGCTCATCTTTCTCTGCAAGGACTGAGGCTTCTCCCCTGAAATTTCAAGCCGGTTGCCATTTTCCACCTCTCTCTCAACTGGAGGCTTTATTATCTTAAGGTGAGAAAAGTTTCTTCTGCAGAAGTCTGCCTGGGAGGAAAATCAGAGTGATTTAAGTAGTGCCCGTGTGTGTTGCAGATGGAAGAGAATCCCCAGCTGACACATCAGAGAGGAAAATGTGTGCTCAGATGCATTTGTTAGGGAAGGTTGGATATCTGTTCAGCCAGCCCTCTTTTTTTAGCTCTCTGATACTATTTTAATGAAGAGCCACAAGTCCTCAGCAAATCACAGTTTTGAAGGAAAATGTCAATCCCTATCAAACCCCAAAGAATTGTTGGAGTTGATGGAAATCTAAATGTATCAGTTTCCCCATGTGCCCCTCCACTCACTCCAACCAACCCCCTCTTCCTCCAGCTCACCCTGGAGTTTAGGAATGGAGCTGCAAATCAGCGCCTGGGGGACATCCCATCAGACAATGAAGGTCTAAAGAAAGGTTAAAGCAGAAGGGAAACGAAATTTATAGACTTAGCATTAAAATCTTAAAGGACCTTAGGAACAGCAATGAATCTGATGTTAGGCAAGGCAGGGGCTGTCAGAGGCCAGGCAAAAAGGCCTGACAAGAACCATAAATCTAATGCTAAGGAAAAGAAGAAAAAAAATAGGCATCTTTTCAGGCTGAGGCAGTGTGATGAAAAGATTCCAAACTGGACTTAAAAGGAAGGCAAGGCCACAGAGGCATGGTGGGGAAGAATTGGGTTGGGGACTGCAAATAACAAATGAAAAGAGCAGCAGATTGTGGGGGTGGAAAGGGGAGCGGGCTTGGGTGGCAAAGGCCAACAACAAAGACACTAGCAACACATGTTTGGCTGTGGGGGGGACTTTGAAACTGATCCCCAAAGAAAGAAAACAGAAAAGACACAGTTGCTTCTTGCTGCATATCTGAGATGGAATACAGGGTAACCTTGTAAGCAGCCAGAATCTAGGAAGAAAGCCAGGCAGCCCAGGGCAAAGAAAGACTGTGAAGCGAGTTTGAAGGTTGTGGAGAGGGAGCTTGAGAAAGGCAGCAAGCAGCCGATGGTTAGAACACAAACCAGGAACTCTCTGTGTACAGCGGGATCTGACTAGATTGCTGGGGAGCGGGAAAGGGAACTCTAATGAGATACAAGAGAGATCCATTTGCGTAACAGCCTTGGGCCCCCAAAATACAGATACTCCCTGCACTGGGAGTCTGGAAGTGCCCGGGGTATCCAGGTCCAAAACCAATGATAGACTTCCATACCCCAGGATAGAGTAAACAAACCTGTGCATGACACCCAATGCTGAGTGCAGTTAGAAACCCTCCTTCCCCGCTTCCGGATCATGGCAGCAGGTGGAGAGGCAGAGACGCTGCATAGCCTGATGAGTGTGATGGGCGCCGGCCTGGGTTGCCTGGGAATTTGGACACTTCCACCATGCGTGGGGTTTGGGGCCTAGACTTTTAAAAGGAGGGGACGGAGACTCAAGGGTTTTTCCTGCCTTGGCTCAGCTGGTTGGGAGATGGCTCACAGAGGCTCAGTTCCAGCTGGGCTGTCCACCCCACCAGCAGTGACCCCACAGGATGCCACAGCTCTGCACTGCATGGCATGGGTTCTGGGCCATGCCCCTTCTCAATGCAGGGACACACAGGCTGGAATGCTTGCCAGCCCCAGGGGCTTGAACAGTCTCAGGTGCTGCCCCCAGCCCCACAGAGCCTCTGCATGATCAGCGTTGGCGATCTGGCAGCAGGCCCCAGGGCCTGGGAGAAGGAAGAAGCTGGCGAGGCAACGATGATGCCGGCCCCACAAGTGCACGCTCCAAGAGGGGAGAACCTGGAGCTAGAGAGCCAGAGACCCATTTGCATAACAGCCTTGGGCCCCCAAAAGACGGATAAGAATGGAGCAAAGTGTCTGGACATTGGCTCTGGCTCTGGGAATGGCTGGCTTCTTTCTGTGTTTTATAGAAAAGATTGGCCTGGAGCTGGGGAGTGTTCAACTCCCTCAAATTGGACGTTTTAATAAAGGCCTTTTTCCTTCCCCATCAGCCTTTGTGTTATACCTGTGTACAGTGGCAGGTGGCTGAATCTCACTTCGATTGGTGATACCAAGAGCTGTCTTTCATTTTCATTCACTCATTCTGTACATTTTTGGGTTTGGGTTTTTGTTTCTTAAAATTATGTCTTCTGGGACCCAAGTGAAATACATTAAGACAGGAATTAAAATATACAAAACCATTGCAACTGAAAGTAACATACCATGCATTATTATTAAAATGCCACTACACATGACTTTCCCCTCAGATTGGGACAGGTCTAATGGGAAAAGCAGGCTGGCACCACTCTGGTTCCGGGGCTCATGCCGACTTCACCCGTGTCCTAAAGTGAGGCATTGTTTCCTCTGCCTCAGTTTCTCCCAGTGGGAAAGAATTAATTGAATTAGTATCTTCATGGTACATCTCAAACCTTTGTTATTAAGTTTAAATATTGATGTAATGATGACATGTATATACACGTATACACATATACACCCATTCGCATATCAAAGGCAAGTTTTTTGGTGTTTAGTAGTATGAAAATCAATACACTGTCCCCATGTCTTGCACTCCTCTCCACTCCACTTGCTTTCTGCATTCCACATTTCTTCTCCTTTTCCCGGATGCCTTTTCCCTCTTACCAAATTTCCGCCCACTTTTCATTCCTAGTTCCATCTTCTCTCGTCTGCCATTTTCAGTTTCTCATTTCACCAATTTGCCTTGGGAACTAGAATGTATCTCATATGGAATGTTAGTCCATAGGTGAGTACCTATGGGCACTAATATTCACTAGTTTTCTCAATCTTAGAAAAATAGAGAAAAATGCTACCTTTTCATGTGTCAGACTGGCTGATGAGCAGACTGTACTTTTAAAATATAAAATTCTCATTTAAAAAAAAAACCCTCTCCATCTATAGAGAACCTGGAGATCGAAAACTCTGGGGCGGCTGATAATTGCCTTGGACCAGCCAAGGAGAGGGAAAATCAGCAAAGTTGAGAGATGGTCTTAGGGGAGATAGTTAAAGCCTCAAAGTAATAAGCATAATTATAACCTTCAAGAGTACAAAGATACTGATCTTTTCTCATCCTAGAGTCACCAGCAGATCAAAGGGATTTCTGCAAAAAAAGAAAAAAGTTAAGAATCTTAGACTCTAGAACCTGAGAAATGTCCTTAAGTGTTTTCTGTGGCCTTTAAAATGTCACTGTGGATCGGGAAAAAGCTGGTTGCTGTGACTTGGACAGCATGTACTATCTTAGAACACACACACACACACACACACACACACAGTCAAAGTGTCTGTGTGAAAGGTAAAGGGTATGGAGTAAAAAATAAGTGAAATTAAAAAGATGAAAAAGCAAACACCACCTCATATGCAAGAAAATTCTGATACTTAGGACCTTCCATGAGAAATAATTTTTTTTGCTCAAATCTATGTATCCATAAGTAAATGAACTTAATCTGACTTCTAACTAACCCATTTGGTGAAAAGCTAGCGGACTAGAAGTTTATTTGTAGAACTGGAGTCTTTCAGCAACTCAATAACTGGCTTCCTGTTTGACTTTGGACAAGTTATTTAACTACTTGATATCTAAAGTTACTCATCTGTAACACGAGTAAAACAATATGATAGCCATGTTATTTTTGGCTCTTGGGCTGCTCCCAGCTTTGAGTGTGTAACTGAATCTCATAGAGGAATTTCACAGAATTGATGAATATGTACAAATGCTGAAGGCTCAGGTTGAATTTTGAGTTCATGGTGTTATCATTATAGAGAAGCTGTTAATGGCCCCCTGCACCACCACCCACCCTTCTAAGCCATCTCTCTCTTCTGTCTGGCCTGTCCATTCTGGGCTTAAGGACACATGGATCTCCCTGCTCTTCTTCTACCATCCACCAGGGCCCCCACATTTCTTTTCCCTAAAACACATGGTAAATCCTGTTGACTTTGACTTGTCTCTTCTTCCTCCCTTCTAAACACCTTAGAATCTGGTTCCCGTCCATCATGCTACGTGGCTTTCTGTCCAACATAATATTTCCCCTGTGTAGCCTTTTACAAATGTGTGTCCTTGTCACCATTTTTTCTAGTGCAGTGATAGTTTATGTCTAGACTTCAACTATGCATCCACATAGTATCTCACACCCAATCTTTCTGATAACTACCTCGCAGATTCTTATTTCTCTTCTTGCCCAATGACCATCCCTTCTAATTCTTCTCCATATGGTATTTCCAATAAACTGTTCATCTAATTATGTGTTTTCCTATCAATTGTACGTATGATCTCCAGCTTTCATTCCTTATCTTTTAGATATGCAGCATAAATTCTGTCCAAGATATATGTGTCTGACATTTATTGTCACAATAGCTCAGTATAACAAACCACCTTAAAACTTAGTGGTTTAAAACACTAACCAATATTTATTGCTCATGAGTATATGAGTATTACAATGTGGGTCTGACTTGATCGATCTCAGCTGGATGTGTTCATGCACCTGCCATTTTCCCAGTGGAGCACAACACTTTGGCATATATGTCCTGCCATCACCTAAAGCCAAGCAAAGAAAAAGCTAACTTTTTTGCTGGCTTTGTTGGCAATACTACCTGCATTTCAAGATACTCAGTTTCCTAAGCTTAGAACTTTAAAATCAGTAAAATCTTTGACATTTCTCTTGGCAATGTTTTTTCTGATCTATCTCCTTGGGCAAGGGAAACAAAGGAAAAAATAAACAAATTGGACTACAAACTAAAAAGCTTCTGCACAGCAAAAAAAAACCATCAAGAAAATGAAAACACAACCCACTGAATGGGAGAACATAGTCACTGATACATCTGATAAACTATATCCGATTTATAAAATGTTAAAAATTTATAAAAAACTTTCTGAAAAGATTTTATGTATTTATTTTTAGAGAGGGGGAGGGAGAGAGAAAGAGAGGGGAAAAAATCAATGTGTGATTGCCTCTCATGTGCCCCCCTAATGGGGACCTGGCCTGCAACCCAGGCATGTGCCCTGGACTGGGAATCAAACTGGCAACCCTTTGGTTCACAGGCCAGCACTCAGTCCCCTGAGCCACACCAGCCAGAGCCAAAATTTATAAAGAACTTTTAAAACTCAACACCAACAAAACACAAACTATTTAAAAATGGGCAAAGGACCTAAATACACACTTCTCCAAAGAGGACAGACATCCAATAGATAAATGAAAAGATGCTCAATGTCACCAATTACCAAAGAAATGTAAATTACAACAACAATGTGATATCACTTCACACCTGTCAGAATGGCTATCATCAATAAATCAACAAACAACAGGTGCTGGTGAGGATGTAGAGAAAAAGGAACCCTTGTGCACTCTTGGTGGGAATACAGATTGGTGCGGTCATTGTGGAAAGCAGCGTGGAGTTACCTGAAAAAATTAAAAATGGAACTACTTTATGACCCAGCAATTCCACTTCTGGAAATATATCCAAAGAAATCCAAAACACTAATTCAAAAGAATGTATGCACCCCTATGTTCATAGCAGCATTATTTATAGTAGCCAAGATTTGGAAGCAGCCCAAGTGTCCATCAATAGATGAGTGCATAAAACAACTATGGAACATTTATACAATAGAATATTACTTGACCATAAAAAAAGAGAAAAAATATCCTTTGCAACAGCATAGATGGACCTGGAAATCATAAGTGAAATATGACAGTCTGAGAAAGACAAATACCATACGACTTCACTCATATGTGAAATCTAATGAACAAACTGAACTAACAAGCAAAACAGAGACAAACTCATAGATGGAGAATAGGCTGAAAACTATGGGGTGGGGGTGGGGAGGTTAGGAGGTGGAGGGATTAAGCAAAAAGGAAAAAGGACTCATGGACATTGACAACAGTATGGTGACTGCGGGGTTGGTGTAGGGTAGTAGGCAGAAGTAGAAGAGAGAATGGGGGTATACATGGTAATGAAAAAATAAAATAAAAATGAACCAAATCCTGAAAAACTCTGAAAATGACACATTAACATCTTTAATCCATTCACTCATGATGTCTATCCATCTCTGACTACCTATAATAAACATTCATAATTGTTAGAAACTCATTAATCCTGGTCTTGCTGATATGGCTACTGACAAAATTAATCATCTCTTCTCAAGCAAGAGAGTTTCCCCTTCATTAAATTTATTGAAGCCCATGAGTAAAATAAAATGTACGTGGATTTTCAAAAGTACATTCGAAATTATAACAAGATCCAGTGTTGCTTAGTAATTCGTAAAACTAAAACTTATAGCTGATGTATCATGTCCTATTTGGGCTAAAAATGGAACCATTTTTAATGAATTTGCTCATTTTTATTCTTAACCCTCCCTTGCAGTTCTGCCAAAAGTACCTTATTTCTCTTCTTAAGCCTGTTTCCAGAAGGCAAACGCTTGGTCCCCACCTCTCTTTGCCGAGCTTGCCCTCATTGGAACTTAAGTATTTACTCTTTATGGGGGTAGGGGGCCCATTTTAAATGGACTACCCCTTTGTCAGTGGACTTCACAAAAGCTCACACCGACAATGAAAAAGCACAGTCTTTTGACCATCTGGAATAAATGCTAAGACTCCTGTCTGAACGCTTCTCCCTGAAGATTCCAGACTTGCCTTTCTTTTGAGTTTGTATGTGTGTAGTTATAGCTATTGTTCTTGAAAAACCAATGTCTGGTGCTTTTATCTTTGACTTGGTTTAGACTCGTAGCCTTAAACTAACTTTATTTTATTAACAGTTGCCTTTTTTCCCAACTTTGGTTCCCTTGACGCTTTTCTTTCCTGGGTCTTTCACAGCCTCAACTTCAGGCCTCAGGGCCAACACTGAAGATCCTCAGAGAGAAGACCCCTCATCCCACTGATCTGTTTAGCATTAGGCTAACCTTTGCCTTCCCTGCTTTCCACAGCTCAGCTCTCATACCACCATACAGAATCTCAAATGCTCCATCCATATACTTTCAGGTAAATGTGCCCAGTCTTGGAGGACCTCTTTGAATCAATCCTATTTGGATTTCTTTAGTTACTGAATCTGGCCATTGATTCCTAGTTTTCCCTCCTGTCTTCAGACCAGAGAATCATGTTAACTAAACCAGAAGGTAGGACTGGGATTAGAGTGGGCTAAAGTTCCCAGGGTGTTTTCCTTTTTTATCTTCCCATTTGTAAGGGACTATTCCTTGTAAGTTGACTTCAAGCCCCGTATTTTACAAATCTCCCTTTGACAGTATTCACCTCAGCCTTCTCCTCTTCTCTTTCCCACAAACTCTTGAGCCCTAAGTCTTCTTTCAATCCATACAGACAAGCAGTTCCACTTACTAGTTTGATTCAATGCCAAGTTACTTTTCTGAAACACTTTCAGCCTACATTATAAGCCAACACTCCCACGAGAGCTGGCCTGCTTCCTTCCCACACTGATGGTGTGAGAGGGGAAAAAAAACACCCACACATCAAAGAAGATCCCACTCAGGGCTGTGATTGGTTGACAGACAATGCAGGGTGTGGTTCTGGGTCAGCTATTCAGCTCTTCTACCCATCCTCTTTAACCTACAAAATGGAATAAATGATGAAGAGGAAAAGCAAACAAGTCAAACAAAATGAATTGAATGAGCTTGTCTTTTCACATGCTAATCTGCATGGTGATGGGGAGCGATTTCAAATCAAGATGTGAGCAGTAGCCAAAACTATTAGTTGGTTGGGAAATGGGGTGCATCAAGGGTCAGAGTTATAAAACAGGGCTCTTTCGCCAAACCTCTGAAATTCTAAACAAAAACAACACTCAGATACATTGAAAAGACCAACCCAAGCATCTGGTTTCCTTAGCTGGTGCACATAGCAGGAGAAATGTTGGCAGAACATTTGATTACCATAAAAGAGAGAGCTCTGCAGAAACCACATTAGAGTAAATTCAACCAAAACAAAGTAAAATGTTTGAACTGTTTTTAAATAGATTATGGTAGAGACTTGCAAAAGGGTCTAGTCTGGAATCATGAGAAATGCAAATGAACTGGCTCAGCAGCAAACTGGCTTCCCCTGTGATGTGACCCTGTGCCACTCAGATTTGGGGGTGAGTAAATACCTGTCATCTTCAGAACTGCTCGGAGGCACATCACATTCACATGATGGGTGGTGTGAGCCAGGCATGTTAACCATTTCCAGAGAGGTGGAAAGTCGGCCTGATGCTGAAGTGAGCCTGCAAATTCCCCTTAACTGCTAGCTCCACCCCTCTGTTCCTTCCAGGGAAGAACTGCACGCAGCAGCTGGTTTTGATCATTTTGTCCATGGCAAAGACTGTGAGAAACACATTTATTTTAGTAACACACAGCAACATATATACATTTACATGTATATATTTGCACATGCTCTTTCTCTGGGTTGTGTATATGTCTCTTTATTGTCTAGGGTTGGCAATGACCTCTAATCGGTCTTTCAGAGTGTCCTCTTATGAGCTGTCAACAAAACTTTCTCTAATTTGGGTTTTTGGCAGCTGAATCCAACCACCATTGGAAACCAAACTGCTGGGCTTTGCAAAGCCAGCCCATCCATCTGGGCAGCCCATTTTCTAAAGGACTCTGACCTTCCCTGGAGACCCTCCCCTCAAAGCTCCTCTTAGCATTATTGTGCTAAAAGAGACTATCAAGAAACCAATACTATTTTGAAAATACGTGAGTGGTTCTCATCATACTTCCCAGATTCTGTCTAGAATGGAAGCAAAAGCTCAATGATTTGTGGGCCTCAATTCATTGAGGTTCGATGAATCAGAAAAATTTCCCCCAAATTAATGTTAATGAAACGAATAGATGGGAAGTTTGAAACGAGGTTGACAAGATGACTGGGAGTGTTCGTTATAGTTCTGCTTTGCTGTCATTGGAACAAGCTCTGAGTAATAACCCTGCTGAGAGTGAGTTATTTTCATGAGGACACTTTAAGTAAGCTGTTCCCTCTCCCCAGAGAGCCAGACTGCCTCATGCCAGGGAGCCAGCACCACGCCCGCTCCTTCTGCTGCCCAGTGCCTGGGGTTGAAAAATGTGAGGCAACTGTGGGAGACGAGAGGCAGGCAGCCTTCTATTTATTTATGTAACTGCTCTGTTGGCCTGGGTGCAATCACACAGTTTTCCATTTTTGTGATCTGCTAGTTGGATAGCCATACCTGCCCCACCTTGGACCATGTTCAGAGGCCCTAGACACTGGCTGGCCCTGGCTAGTTCATTTCAAATATGCCCTGGGTGCCAAGAGTGGCCCGGGAGAACACTTGACAGCAATGTTCTCAATCTTTTAGCATGCCTAATGATCACCTGGTAAGCTCGATAAAAACACACATTGTCAGGCTCACCCCCAAAAGATTCTAATTCAGTAAGTCTGGGGTTAGGTCTAAGAATCTGTCTTTCTAAAAAGAAGTTGCCTCTCTGACAACTGTCTAATGCTCTTGTTGGCCTTCAGATTGTACTTTGAGTGAGGCACTGCCTTTGAGAGAGCTGCTATCGGAAGAGGTCAAGTCCTTACTCTCTCTTCAATCAAGTCAATAGTGAATGTTAATTAGAAAATTATTTCCCCAAGTAAGAAGAAAGGAATCTGTGGTCCTTCAGGTGTAGATGTTTATCTTTCCCTCTCACCACCGATCTAATCCCACTCATCCTTTAAGGCCTGACATGAGTTCCTCTGAAGGCTCACCAGATCCTCCAACCTACGCTAACATCTCTCTTATCTGTGCTTCTACAGCGCTTCAACAAAGGGGAACCTATTTTTGTTCTTAATTCTTCACTAATTGTTTCTTGCGTGTGAATTTTGCCATTGATCTAAACTCTAAGTCAGAGGTGTCCAACGTTTTGGCATCTCTGGGCCACACTGGAAGAAGAAGAGTTGTTTTAGGCCACACATTAAAAATATATTGCAACATATAATCACAAAAAAATCTCATAAGGTTTTAAGTAAATTTATGATCTTGTGTTGGGCCACATTCATAGCTATCCTGGGATGCATGCAGCCTGTGGGCCACAGGTTGGACACCCCTGCAAGGCAATTGGACAAAAGCCCTCTCAACACTCACAGAGTAAGAAGTAGATACAGAATGTTCTTTAAAATGAATTTCAAAGATCACAGCAGAACTGAGTTAGTGTGCCTCTGAATGTAAGAACAGGTAACACTGGAGAGTTACAATCATAAAGGAGTCATCAGATCCATCTATCACCATGTCATTTTGGCCATGGTCCTAAACTTTTTTGTTTGAAGTGGCTGGCAAAAGATAAAGAGAGACTCAGCTGCGTGGAACAATAAATGACTTAACTTTTCTGGTATTTTTTTCTAGACATGAATTAGTTCAAATTGGGCCCAAGATGTTTCCAGATTGGATGTTGCTGCATGAAACAGATTTCAAAAGTAACGTGGCGGGGACTGACTGTGGTACGTCAATCTGAGGAGTGCCAAAAACCCTCTCTCTGGGTAAATACAGCCCAACTACTGAAAATTATAAAAGAACAACCATTTAAAGTCTCTGAAAAGTTTCCTAAGTGCACACATCAGATGGATAAACATTATTTAAGGAAATGTACTAAATCTTAATATAAGATAATATACAGCAGTAGGCCCCAATCTTTTTGGCATCAAGGACCAGTTCTAGGGAAGATAATTTTTCCTTGGACCTGGGTGCAGGGGATGGTTTCAGGATGATTCTAGCACATTACACTCAAGCTCACCTCCTGCCATGTGGCCTGATTCCTAACAAATCCAGACTGGTACAGCTCCTTGGTTTGGAAGTTGGGCAACCCTGATATTCGGGGGGGGGGGGGGGGGAAGAGTTTACAGTCATTCATTATAATAATTAATAAATAATAATACAAGAACAAACTCTGTGTTTTATGTACTCACAACTGTAAACCTACTTTTGCCTTATCCTGTACATCATGTAGGCCCTACAACAACCACTAAGAAAATAATTCAAAAAATATGGAGTTGACTTTCAGCCAAGATGGAGGCATAGGTGGAAACACTGTGCCTTCTCACACAACCAAAAATTAAGGACAACAAAGATTTAGAAACAAAAACACAACCAGAGCAGACAGAAAATTGAATTGTACGGAAATCCAACAACCATTCATGCAGTCTGGTAAGAGGGGCAGAGTTGGTGGCTGGCAGAGAGGGGTCCGGACAGGAAGAGGCCGGGGTTAGCAAACTCAGGGGCCCAGGCGGCTTGGGGCTAGCAGTCCCCTGGTGCAAGGAGGAAACAAGCAAACCCACTGAGGCATGCAAGGCTGTTGGCTGACCACAGACACACATTTGCACTCAGATAAACTAGACAAAAACTGGCAATGAGACAGACCGTGCAACCCAGGGCCCCAATGCTGGGAAATAAAGACTAAAATCACTGATTGAAAACACCTGTAGGGGCTGAGGGTCTGGGAGAGACTCCCAGCCACACAGGAGAGTTCGTTGGGGAGACCCATGTAGAATGTACAAAAGCCTACCCACCCGGGAACCAGCACCAGAAGGGCCCAATTTGTTCATAAGAAGCAGTAGACAGGACTGAAATATGAGAGCGGAGCAAGTGCCATTGTTCCTTCTCTGACCTCACCCCCACATACAGTGTCAAAGCCCAGCCACTGGGTTCCCTGCCTTGGTAAACACCTAAGGCTCTGCCCCTCACTATGTAATAGTCACTAACGGACCAAAAAATTATGGCTCAAATGAAATAACAAATCAAAGCCCCAGAGCCAATACTTCTAAACAACCAAGAGATAGCCAACCTATCAGATGCACAGTTTAAAACACTGGTGATCAGGATGCTCACAGAACTGGTTGATTTTGGCCACAAATTAGATGAAAAAATGAAGGCTACACTAAATGAAATGAAGAAAAATGCACAGGGAACCAACAGTAATGGAAACAAATCACTGGGGCTAAAATCAGTGGAGTGGACCAGAAGGAAGAAAGAAATGACCAAACAGAAAAGAATGAGGAAACAAGAATCCAAAAATATGAGGAGAGGCTTAGGAACCTCCAGGACATCTTTAAACATTCCAACATCCAGATTGTAGGGGTACCAGAAAGAAAGGAAAAAGACCAAGAACTTGAAAACTTATTTGAACAAATAATAAAAGAGAACTTCCCTGTTCTGGCAGAGGAAATAGACTTCCAAGAAATCCAGGAAGCTCAGAGAGTCCCAAAGAAGTTGGACCCAAGAAGGAACACACCAAGGCACATCATCATTACATTAGCCAAGATTAAAATGAAGGAGAGAATCATAGAAGCAGCAAGAGATAAGGGGACAGTCACCTACAACGGAGTTCCCATCAGACTGTCAGCAGATTTCTCAAAAGAGACCTTACAGGCAAGAAGGGGCTGGAAAGAGGTATTCCAAGTCATGAAAACCTAAGACCTACAACCAAAATTGCTCTATCCAGCAAAGTTTTCATTTAGAATGGAAAGGCAGATAAACTGCTTCTCAGATAAGATCAAATTCAAGGAGTTCATCATCACCAAGCCCCTATTATATGAAATGTTAAAGGGACATATCTAAGAAAAAGAAGATAAAAGAGACGAACAGTGAAAGGACAGCAAACTCACAGTTATTAACAACCACACCTAAAACAAAAGCAAACTAAATGGACAGCTAGATCAGGAGTGGAGCCACAGAAATGAAGATCACATGGAGGGTTAGCAACAGGGGAGTGGGAGGAGTAGAAGTGGGGAGAAGGTACAGAGAATAAGTAGCATAGATGGTGAGGAGAAAACAGACAGGGGGAGGGTAAGAATAGTATAGAAAATGTAGAAGCCAAAGAACTTATATGTATGACCCATGGACATGAACTAAAGCAGAGGAATGTGGGTGGGAGGGGGTGTGCATGGTGGAGGGGAATGAAGGGGGGGAATGGGACAACTGTAATAGCATAATCAATAAAATATATTATATATATATAGTTGAAAAGTAGTTAAAGTAATTAAAATGCTACACTAGAAATATTCAATTAATGCGAAAGCAGGCACCAAAGAAGGGACAGAAGAACAAAAAGATGTGAGACAGTAGAAAAAAGCATAATGTTAAACATATGCCCCACCATATCAATAGAAACACTAACTATGAATGGACTATACACTCTAATCAAAAGGCAGAAATTTCTTTAAAGTAAGATTGTTAGACTGGATAAGAAATAACATTCAAATGCATGGTGTCAACTACATGGTGAGGTATTATGTTTGTCTGACTAGGAGTTAGGCTGTGTATACTCTTTGTAAAAGACTAAAATTTCCTTTGGTGTCCTTGTTTACATTCCCCTGTTGTCTTTGGGTTTTTCTGGACACTTTTTACCAAAGAGGGTCTGAGTCTTGCAGTTCTTTTACCCATGATCCACTGTTATTACACAGGAGCCTGGTTGATGCAGAGGTGAGGTATAGAAAAGCATTTTACAATCCTGCAATTAGAGAGTCTGCCCCCCACCCCCCGGGCTGTGATCTTCACAAGTTCTTCTCAAGTTTATTCCCCTCATAGGTGCCACAAAGTCTGCAAGGAGGGGGGGGATGAAGCTAGCTGCTCCCCTCTACCCAACATCAAAGGCTAGAGGGAGTTAGCATTGGATATTTCTTTTCCCCCTGGTTTGCTAGACTCTTGGGTTATGGGGAGAAGAGTTTCTTTGAAAGGCAGTCTTTTGTTAAGGAGAAAAGAATAGAATTGCTCTGAGTATATTTCAAAATGGCTAGTCCCCCCGCTCCCACCCTTCCACAACTCCCTTCCCAGCCAGGAGCACAAGGAAATGTTCCAATATTCACCTGGAGAACCTGGTAAGATTCCTGGAAGTACAATTGTAAAAGTATGGGAATCTCCCCAGAGTTTTTAACTCTCAAACTAGCCCACACTGAGCCTACAGCAATTAATCAATTATAGTTTAAGTTTTCCTACCAATACTGCCTCCAGTGGCTAACTTCTGCTTCTGGGTTTCTTCTGGTATCTGCCTCTCTCTCCAGTTTTGGGGGGCAGCGGTTTCCCCTATAACTTCATTCTCTAATGGATATAAGAGGGGTTGTTGACCATCAGCTTGTTGAGCTTGTTTGCTTTTGTGAGGATGGCAGTAGTGACTTTCAAGCTCTTTACACGTCAGGCCAGAAGGTGGATGTCATAAGGAAGTATTATGAACAATTATATGCCAACAAATAAGTCGGACAAAATGGAAAAATTTCTAAAAAGACTCAAACTACCAAAATAGACTCCAAAAGAAACAGATAATATGAATAGACCGATAACAAGTAAAGACAATGAATTAGTAATTTTAAAATATATTCACCAATGACACATCAGTTAAAATATTAATTAATATCCAGAATTTATAAAGAACTTATACAACTTAACATTTAAAAAATGCCAAACAATCCAGTTTTTTAAAAAATGGGTAAAGGACTTGAATAGACTCTTCTCTAAAGAGGACATATGAATGGCCAATCGACATATGAAAAGATACTCAATGTCACTAGCCATCAGAAAAATGTAAATTAAAAACGCAGTGAGATATCGTCCCACCCCTGTCAGAATGGCTACCATCAATGAATCAGCCAACAGCAAGTGTGGAGGAGGGCGCAGCAAAAGGGGAAGAAACCTCATGCATTTCCTCGCTGGGGTCCCAGCTAGACTGGTGCAGCCACTGTGGGAGTCAGCATGGGGTTTCCTCAAAAATTAAAAATCCAACTGACTTGTGATCCAGCAATTCCAAAGAAATCTGAAACACTGATATGAAAGAATATGAGCAGAACACATCCTTATGTTCACTGAAGTGTTATTTACAAGATTTGGAAGCAGTCCAGGTGCCCATCAGTAGATGAGTGGATAAAAGAGATGTGGTACATGAACACAGTGGAAGTTTAGTCAGCTATAAAAAAGAAGGAAATCTTACCTTTTGCAACAGCATGAATGGGTCTGGTGAGCATTATGCTATGTAAAATAAGCCAGTCAGAGATAGACAAGTACCATATGATTTGACTTATATGTGGAATCTAATGAACAAAATTAACAAACAAACAAATGGAAATGGACTCATAGATACAGAAAACAGACTGGCAGCTGTCAGAGGGGAGGGTGGTTGGAGGGCTGAGTGAAAGAGGTGAGAGGATTAAGAAAGAATAAATACATCAAAACCTCAGGCACACACAACAGCATGGTGATAACCAGAGGGAGAGCAGGTGGGGGAGAGGTAGAAGAAGGTGAAGGGGGATAAATGGTGACCGAAAGAGACATGACTTTAGGTAGTGAACACAGAATACAATATATGTAGATGATATGTTATAGAATCGTACACCTGAAACCTATATAATTTTATTAACAAATGTCACCCCAATACAATTTATTAAAAAATAAAAGTGTCTACAAAGAAAATCCCAGCCCAGCCCAGATGGCTTTATTGGTGAATTCAACCAAACATTTAAAGATTCATACAATCTTTCAAAAACTCCTCCAAAAAAATATACCAGTAGAGAACCTTTTCTAACTCATTCTATGAGGCCAGTATTAACTTCATACTAAAACCAGACAAAGATATCACAAGGAAATAAATCTAGACACCAATATCCTTTTGAATTGTAGATGCAAAATTCTTTAACAAAATGCTAGAAAAACAAATCTAGCATCTTATAAAATAGTTATATACCATGACCAACTGGGATTTATCCCAGGTATACAAGGTTTGTTTAACATCTGAGAATCAGGACTTCCGCCAAGATGGAAGCATAGGTGGAAACACCTTGCATCCGCGCACAACCAAATCTAAGAACAACAAATTTTTAACAATAATAAACACAACCAAACCACACAAAAAACTGACAATACGGAGTCCAAAAACATCTAAATGCTCAGCTAAACTGGTAAGAGGGGCGAAGCCAGCAGCAGAGCGGGTTGACCAAAAAGATCCCCGACCAGGTGGTGCGCAAGCAGCTGAAGGTGCCGATCCCAGGTGCAGGCTAGCTACGGGCGGACACAGGGAAGAGGCGCGGCTGTCTGTCTGCGGTCGGTCTCGCATTTGCGTGCAGATAAACCAGTGAAGAGGCCGCCCAGCGCAGGGCAGCTGGCTCGCGCAGTTCTGCTCGGATAAACAGGGCCAGGGCAGAGTGGTGGGACGGACTGGGCTAGCGGGGAGGACCGCCATTGCTCCCTCTCTGACCCCACCCCCACATACGGTGTCACAAACCAGCGACCTGGGTGGCCCCGCCCTGGTGAACAACTAAGGCTCTGCTCCTCATACGTATCAGGCACAAACAGATAAAAACATGGCTCAAGAACAACTCAGAGCCCCAGAGCCGATAAATCTAAGCGATGAGGAAATAGCCAAACTTTCAGATGCACAGTTCAAAACACTGGTGATCAGGATGCTCACAGAACTGGCTGATTTTAGTCACAAATTAGAGGAACATGTGAAGGCTAAACTAATTGAAATGAAGAGAAATGCACAGGAAACCAATAGTAATGGAAAGGAGACTGGGACTCAGATCAAGGGAGTAGACCAGAAGGAAGGAAAAAATGACCAAACAGAAAAGAATGAAGAAACAAGAATTCAGAAAAATAAGGAGAGGCTTAGGAACCTCCAGGACATCTTTAAACATTCCAATATTCGAATTATAGGGGTATCAGAAGGGAAAGAGGAATAGTCACGAGTGGAAACCTTATTTGAAAAAATAATAAAAGAGAACTTCCCCGTTCTGGCAGAGGAAATAGACTTCCGAGAAATCCAGGAAGCTCAGAGAGTCCCAAAGAAGTTGGACCCAAGAAGGAACACACCAAGGCACATCATCATTACATTAGCTAAGATTAAAATGAAGGAGAGAATCATAGAAGCAGCAAGAGATAAGGGGACTGTCACCTACAAAGGAGTTCCCATCAGACTGTCAGCAGATTTCTCAAAAGAGACCTTACAGGCAAGAAGGGGCTGGAAAGAGGTATTCCAAGTCATGAAAACCTAAGACCTACAACCAAAATTGCTCTATCCAGCAAAGTTTTCATTTAGAATGGAAGGACAGATAAAGTGCTTCTCAGATAAGACCAAATTCAAGGAGTTCATCATCACCAAGCCCTTATTATATGAAATGTTAAAGGGACTTACCTAAGAAAAAGAAGATAAAAAAGATGAACAGTGAAAGGACAGTAAACTCACAGTTATTAACAACCACACCTAAAACAAAAGCAAATTAAGAGGACAGCTAAATCAGGAGTGAACCATAGAAATGAAGATCACATGGAGGGCTAGTAACAGGGGAGTGGGAGAAGGAGAAGGGGGGAGAAGGTACAGAAAATAAGTAGCATAGACAGTAGGTAGAAAATAGATAGGGGGAGGGCAAGAATAGTATGGAAAATATAGAATCTAAAGAACTTGAGACACGTGTTCATGAACTAAAGGGGGGATTGGTGGGGGAGGGGTGTGCAAGGTGGAGGGGAACGGGGGGAATAGAACAAATGTAATGGCATAATCAATTAAAAAATGTTAAAAAAAACATCTGAGAATCAATTGGTGTAATATACCATATTAATAGAATACAGAACAAAATCCACACAATCATGTCAATAGATGCAGAAAAAGCACTTGACAAAACCCAAGAGCCTTTCATGATGAAAACACTCAGAAATTAGGACCAGAAGGCAGCTTCTGCACACTGGTAAAGTATATATGAAAAACTACAACTAAAAAAAAAACAAAACAAAACAAAAAAAGCCCTGGCTGGTGTAGCTCAGTGGATTGAGCACGGGCCTGCGAACCACACGATCGCGGTTCGATTCCCAGTCAGGGCACATGCCTGGGTTGCAGGCCAGTTCCCTGCAGGGGATGCACAAAAGGCAACCACACATTGATGTTTCTCTCCCTCTCTCCTTCCCCCCATCCCCTCTAAAGATAAATAAATAAAATTAAATTTAAAAAACACCAAAAACTACAACATCATATTTAGTGGTAAAATATGTACCATTAGATTTCCATGAAGATTAGGAACAAGACAAGAATATCCACTGTTGCCGTTTCCAGTCACCACTATACTGGAGGTTCTGGCTAAGCAATTAGGCATGAATAAGAAATGGAAGACATCCAAACTAGAATAGAGGAAGGAGAACTCGCTAGTTACAGATGCCATGGTCTTGTGTATAGAAAAGCCTAAAGAATCCATAAGAAAAACTATTTTAAAAAAAGAAAAACTACTCAAACTAATATACAAGTTCAGCAAGGTTGCAGAATACCAGATGCTGACAGCAGAAGTGGTTATGGGTATTGGGATCCACTCCAGTAGTAGAAAGCATAATTTAGAAGCAGGTTGTTGTTAAATGTTCTGAGCTTAGGAAAGATCTATTATGAAATGGAAAAGATTTTTAAACCAGTCTGAAAAAATGGGTGCACCCAAGGTTCAATAATAAACTCTGATTAAACATGCAGCCACAGAGATTGCTTCTTAAAAATGGCTAAAATGATAGCAAGTGGCTGAAGTTCCTTAAGGTGCTGATGAATCTGGTCCTTTTGATTAGAGAGCTGAACTTGGCACAATTCTGACACATAGTTCCTATGGCCAGCTTTCCATTTCATCCTAGCATACACATGAACCTGACTTCTAAAGCAAGGACCAGAGAGGTAGTCCAGTCCAATCTATGCCCTAAATGAAACTGGGGTGGGGGCAGGGGACAAGGGCTGCAAATACAAGAGTCTTTAAGGATATTATGTTGCAGTGTTTCTGGCAGGTAATCAACAGAGCGAACCCTGCTCATGTCTTTACCTCCTTCCCCAGAAATAGCTGCAGACAAGCATGAAGGCATTTTCAGGGGAGCTGAATTTTAGCCCAGCTTCCATGATCTGAGCACCTGTGATCTTTGTCATATTGGTACAAGGTTTCCAGGAGACTTTTTTAAATTAATATTTTATTTGAAAAATACACATAGGTCCTTAAATAGCTGACTACTGATCAACAGTTTGGAGCTTCTCCACAGCTTAGCCCTTTACACATGTTCAAGTTCCTTTGCAGTTAGAGGCCAGATGCCAGCTTGTATTGTTTTGTAGCAGAGGAGATGTAAAAGGAAAATTTAAAAATAATACCAGTTTGATTATTGAGAATGTTATTTTGCACAGAAATACTACTACTACTACAAATTATAATAATAATAGCATTAATAGTAATAGCACTTCTTATATTATTAAATACAATAGCATTTAGGAAGCACTTGCATATACTAACTTAATTCTCGCAGGGCTTTAAGAGGATGATACCATTTCAACAATGAGGAACCTCAGAGCGGCTAAGTATCTTACCCAACGTCACACAGCGAGGAAGAGACAGAACGAGAACTTGGACTTGTATTCTGGTCAGTGCTTTTAACCATCTTGCTGGCATTTTGAGGGTAGCCTCTAAGTTATTATATCCATCAGGAGCCCTGGTGACTTCCTCATGAGGCCTCGTCACTGCAATGACTAGAAGAGCACACATATGAAATAACACACCCACGACACATATAAACCCGCAACCCTCACACACACACACACACACACACACACACTGCTTCTTCTCCCGGTGATCTTACCTCACTCTCTCACCTCTCCATGGTAAATCACATAAACACTCTGACCTTCAGCATTTGTGAAATATGCTGTCTCCCTCCCAAGGCAAAATAAGCTTCCATAGGGGCAGGTGCCTCAGATGCACAGTTGTAGAATCTGCATCCCAGGAAAACATGACACCTACTTTTGCTTTTCTCAGGGTGACTAAAGAAAGCAGGCCTCAGGCCGCTGCTTATCATCCTCAGAAAACCTCGACACCCAGACGGTTAAGCTCATCACTCATACCCCCTACCTCTGAGGGAAAGAATGTAAAAGGGAGAAACAGCCAGAGCCGGGTCGCCTTGCTCCCCTCTACGCCAGCCTCAGGGGACACCTCCCAGGCTCTTTCTACTCCTCGATGGGCATTCTGGGTCTAAGATTCAAATCCCTGGGACTCCTCGGCAGCCAGCTTGTCAGCTGTACCAAGCTGCTGTGAGGCACTGACTGGGGTCTCCTGACCTCTGAGGGGGTGGACCCCACACCAGACAAAGAGCAATCCCTGCTGAAAGAGAACTTTCCTCATTTTCCAGGGCTAGATTCAAAAAAAGCCATGGTGCCCCGGGGGCAGAACTGCACAGTGGCTTGCAAGTCTCCATCATGAAGAGATGGCAGAGAAAGCATGAAAAATCAGAGACACCTTCTGTTAAAAGAAAGACAGTTCCCTTCTCAAGGCCGTGGAAGTGGGTGCCCTTAAACTCGCTCATCGCCTTCAGGGGTACCTGCAGGAAAGGGAGGCTGGTGTTTCAGTTGGTCGGCTTCTTCACCCAGGTAGCAGGAACTGAGGACAGATGGCCAGACTGAGAAGGCCAGCTTCCAGAAGAACCAAAGATGGATCTACCTCTACCTGTAGGCCCAGCACTGGGGTCTTGCAGTGTACAGACTCACTGCAGGCTTAGCCAGCACCATAGGAGGTGTGGGCCAAACTGAGACCTCAGGGGAACATGGCACCAGGCGACCAGCTGTCCGAAAATGTCATCCAGGCTCGAAAAGCTCAGAAGCTGCCGAGCTTGCATCAACAGGCCCTTGGGGGTTGCTGGGATTTCCACTCTTCCACACCCCACCCCAGGTCAACAAGCTGTGCCCTGAAATGACCTCCTGAAGGGAAACGACCCAGCAGGGAGTCTTTCCCACCCCTTCGGCCCCTACCTCTCAGCACGGAGGGAAAAGCTCGGGGAAGGGAGGGTGTCTCAGAAAGCCAACCACCGCTGTGCCGCCTCCCCTAGCCCCTGGGCCACGAGCACAGCCAGTGCGGGAGGAAGGCAAAGAGCTTTGAACGGGAGCCCAGGCTGAAGTTGAGGTCACAAAATGGCTGTGAGTGAATTCCAGTAACAAGAAGGAGAGTGCTCCAATAAGCATAAGTGAGTGAAAAATTACAGAATCCCACTGAGAAGTTGCTAAGGGAACCTGCTGTCCCAGCAGGAATAACAGGACCTATGGTCAGCAGAGTACAGCCGGGACTGATTGGAAAGGCAAAGTCGTTTTAGATGAAACCTCCAATATGAGCTCTAATGCACCAACAGTGAGTTTAAAGCCCCTTCATTCTCACCCACTGGGCCAAGAGTCAAGGCCGCGAGGGTGGCCATTAGGTGCAGAGCCCCTGGAGCCAGTGAGAACCAGGTGTGAGACCAGCCCCACTGCTGGCTGGCTCTGTGGCCTTGGGCAAGTTCAACTCCTCTGTGCCTCAGTTTCCTCATTTGTAAAATGAGGATATTATAGAGTTCTTGTAAAGATTAACTAAGAGAATTCACATAAGAATTTATCCCAGCGTCTGGTGGATGGTGAGTCCTTAATTGTTAATTACGTCCTTATTACTGGTCTCTGCCCAGAACCCCCTAGCCCAGTCCAGATGCTACCATCTTCCTCCTCAGTCAGCACTCCTTCAGACCCCCCTTCTCCCTGATTTCTTGCTATCATCCTCTCTGACTTCTCCTTCTTGATGTCCTTGTCAGCATCTCTCTGGCTACCCGCCTCCTCGGGCTCATCCTGGCCCCCTCCCCACACCCCTCCAGTCTCTCTGGGTGACAGCACTTACCCTCAACACTTTACACACCATCCATAGGCCCGCACCTCAAACCCAGGTCACTTTCCTGAGCCCGGACCTGCAGACCCACTGATGACCTGACAGCTCCCTTGGGTGTCCCAGTATGGGCCCTGGGCCTGCCCTCCTCCACCACTCCCTCCACCTGGCCTTCCCACCTACACCCGCTCTGGCTCATCCAGTTGTTCAAGCCAGGACTTGGAAGAAATCCTTTAAACCCCTTTCTCCATCACCCTCCACCATCAATCCGTTACCACATAGTCTCAGTTCTACCGCCAAAAATATATCTGTAATCCACTCACTGTCTTCCTGTGTCCCTGCCATAGCCCAGGCCACCCTTAGTCTCACAAAGACAGCAGCAAAGATTCCAAAGGGATCCCCTTGCTGTCACTCTATTTTTTTTAATTTACTTTACGGAAAAACACATATAATGCATAACTCACCATTTTAACCATTATAAATCATACAATTTAGTGCATTCAGTGTTATACAACCAGCACCGCCATCTGGCTCCAGAGCATCTTCATCACCCCAAAAGGAAACCTTATACCCATTAAGCAGTCACTCCCATTCTCCCTGCCCCGCAAGCCCCAGGCAACCCCCAATCTGTTTTCTGTCTTTGCAGATGTATCCATTCTGGACATCGCATATCAGTGAAATCTTACGATACACAACTTGTTGTGTTAAGTATAATTTGTTCGCGGTTCGTCTGTGTCACAGCATGTATCAGTGCTTCGCTCCTTTTCATTCCTGGCATTTGCTCTCGTCCCCTATTTATTTCCACAAAGATGCCAAAGTCATCTTTTAAAAAGATAGTATGTTTAAAACTTTTCATTGTCTGTCCTTTGCACTTAGGACAAAGCGCAGAATCTGTGACACAACGTTTAAGGGCCTACATCCCGGCCTTTGCTGGCCGCTTCATCATCGTCTTGCTCAACGTCTCCTCTTCGCTCACTTTTTCCAGCCGCGTGGACCTTGCTCGGTGATCCCGAAGCGTTTCCTGTGCATGGATCGCTGCCTAAAGTGCTCTTCCCTCCTCTCTTTGCCTGCCTCGGAGAAACCTTCCCTGACCCCTCAATCTAAACTATGTTGGCCCGTTTTCTCAACACTGCGCCCTGTTACGTTGCTTTACAGCACACGTGGCAATGGGCAATTAAGCAGCTGAGTCTTTATCTGTTTAACATACCCCTTCCCTGATAGACAGTAAGCTCCAGGAAGTCAGGGGGTGAAAATCTCTTTCTGTACCGGTGTTATTTCAGACTAACAATGTGCTTACCCTATCAGAGTTGCTCAAAAAATACTGATGACCAAGGAATGAATGAGTGGGTTTTCCAAAGTAGAAAGAATGGGAAGCAGTAACTCCACTGCTACTGCTATGAGAGAGCCTCTTCTGAAATTGCTCAGACGGGCCCGAGCGCCCATTTACCCTTATCATCACCATTATCATCAGCAGTGACTTCCTGCTGACCTAATGTTGGCTGCATTGTGGCAGCCTCAGAATAAACACATTTTCTGGGCCATTCCATTTCTCCTCCTACAATTTTCACTCCGAGCAGCTAAATCCCAGAGACCAGCAGCTGCCCCTGGAAGAATGACTGCTGGGCAGCGAGGAGACCTCAGGGCCCCTTCCTGGATTCTGTCCTTTTGTTGTTGAAGTCTCTGTTACAGCGACCATTCTCAAATTTGTCACTCACAGTACTCTTCGGTGGACAAAGACACATCCCAGCAGCACCTGCTCACCATCCAGAAGAAAAGAGAGAGTTCAGGAAAAGGATAGCCCTGCTTTCACTGAGGCACCAGTGGGGACCAACATAAGTAATGACTACTTCACACCAGCAACAAAGGCTTGACATTAACATTCACCCTGCAGGAAACCAGCTTTACAGACTACCAGGGACCCTGGACCACACTTCAAGAGCATCTCTCTAAGAGGATTTGGGAATTTCCTGCTAACCTTTCTGACTGTATTATTGTGGTCCCAGATAAAACCTAACCCAGTTAAGTTAGAATCTTTTTAACCAAGCCCAGAGCCAGCCCTGCTATGAGCCGCTCACCATTCTCGGCACCATCACCCACCATCCCCGCCTGTGGTGCCTCTGTCTGCTGGCACCATCTGCCTCCTATGTTGATGCAGTTCCCCACTTGCCCATGTCTTGGTCTGAGCACATCTGGAGCTAACAATCTAGGTCCATTAGTTCTAGTGCTCTAGGGCTTAAAAACAATCATAAGGAGGCCATAAGTGGGCTTTAAAAATAATAAGAGACCACAAACAGAGCTTTTTACATTCTTTACCCTGGCTCACCCCGGCAAAGGAGTCCCAAGTAATGCATTCAGTGGTCCATCAGCAAGTATTTGTTGAGCATTAGCAAGCACCAGACACTGGGTTGGGGACCAAGGATACAATGGTGAACAAGACAGATATGGTCTTTGTCCTGATGGAGTTTACGGTCTAGTTGGGAATAATTCACTACTTGGCTTAGTAATTGTTATGATGAGGGAGATCAAGGATCCTTGGTAGCTCATAAGAGGGACCACTCATGTGGATTTGGGAGGCAAGTCAGGGAAGTCTGCCTGGTAGAAATGACACCTAAGCAGGGAGGTGAAGGGCAAGTGGTTGGGATAGAGTAAAAGTGTACAAGACAGAAGGAACACGTCTGCACTGGACCAGTGGTAAAAGAACTTAAGGAACTAAACTGAAGTTCAAGCTGGGTGGTGGGAGAAGGGTTAGGAGAGATGCTGCTGAAAAGATAAGAAGCAGACATATCTTGCCGGGTCTTGTAAGTTACTTCAAAAAATTTGATATTTATTCTAAGGGCACTAAGTAGCCAGAACTGGGTTAAGATAGGGGAGGGGAGGTTTGCATTTTCCTAAGATCTCTTTGCCTGCAGTGTGAACAAAGTGTTAGAGGGGAGCAGTAATGGAGGTGCAGACCCATCAGAGAGTGCTCCGAAATGCCAGGTTGCTGATCGTTGATAATTGCCTCAGCTGGAATAATGAATGGCCATTATTATTGGATGGCCACGGAGAGAAGAGGACAGAGTTATTCTGGGGCAAGAGGAGTTGCTGATGGGATGGATGGGAGGTTAAAGGGGGGGGGAGTTTATTCATTCAGAAGAATATGAAATTGGATGCCTATTCACACCCTATGCCAAAATTAATCCCAGATAGATTAAGGGTTTAATCATAAAAAAATAAACTATTAAAACTTGATAAAAATGATAAGCAAATATCTTTTAGTCTTTGAAATAGCAAAGGATTTCTTAAATAACACTTAAAGAAAAAGTGCTAACCATTGAAAACTTTTTACAAATTTGGCATATTAGAACAAAGGACTTCTATTTGTCAGAAGAAGGTGAAGGCAGTGGGGAGAAGATAGGGCCATGTGTCATCGTTATTCCTAGGTGACAAGCATGACGGCTACTCTCCAAGGAAAACCAGGGTGCAAGGCCACCCTACCTCAGACCCAACTCTTCTACACCTGGTGTTATGAGATACTTTCACACAGGAACTCCTGGAGACACCTGCAGGGATGTTCCTAGGACCTCTGTTCGTAATGGCAAAGCCTGCTGTTGTGGACTGAAGGCTTGGGTCCACCCAAAATTTACATGTTGAAGCTCTAACCCTCGATGTGATGATATTTCAGGGTGGTGCTCTCGTGGTAGGTTTAGTGTCATCATAAAAGGAAGAGAAACCAGAGTTATCTCTTTCTCTGCCATGTGAGAACACAGCAAGAAGGCAGCTGTCTCCATGCCAGGAAATGGGATTTTACCAGGAACTGAATTAGACAGCACATTGACCTTGACTTCCCAGCTTCTGGAACTATGAGAAAAAAATGCCTATTGTTTAAACCATGCAGTCAATGGCATTTCATTATAGCAGCCTAAGCTATTCAAAATATCTGGAAACAACCACAATGCCCACCCTGAAGAGAATAAATGAACGCACTATGGTGTATTCTCACAGTGGTATTAGAGCAGTGAATAGCAATGAAGCATAGCTATACCCAGCAGTTGAATAAATCCTTAAAATGTGATGTTAAGCTTAAAAAGTAAGTCTTAAATGGATACATACAATGTGACTTGCTTTTTATCAAGTTAAAAACAACTTTAAAAACTTACTTTGCAGGAATGCAATTGGATGAATGTCAATAGATTTATGCTATGTCAGCTTAGCTAAACTGAACTGCACTTTGCAGAACTCTCTTTCCTGCAGAGTTCTGGGTTAGCAAGGACCTCGAAAGGTATTTTGAGCAACATTTGGAAAGTGGACTTTCCTTGTGTTCGGAAGGTGGGCGTGGGGTTACCAGGCACCTCACACACACCATCCCCAGCCCGCTCATCATATTGATGCACCTTCTCCTGCAGCTTCTATGACCCTCGGCCCTGTGAGTGCAGCTCCACACCTCCTCAGCTGCTTCTGGACCTGCTCCTTCCAACTCCTGCAGAAGACCGAGCATCAGATACAGAAACAACCACTCAGCAATGTTTTAACTAGCTCTGGCAACTGCATGGAGCTGACTCTCTTTAATAAATTTCATATTCTAAATCATTCCTATGTCTCTGCTTCTATGATTGAATGCTGAGTGATGCAATGAGATAAAACAATCTAAAAAGGAAAGAAAAGGAATGGTGAATACAGGATTCAGGATGCTGGTTACTTGCATTAGGGGAAGAAGCAGGAGGTTAGACCAGAGAAGAACAGTGTAATTTATTGTCATAATTCTAGTTTTTGTGTTGAGTTTATAGTTACCTATTACATAAAAGATAAACATAGTAGGATGGATGGCCATGCATGGACCAATGAAGGTTATGAATCCTCTGATTATGTTCACCTATGGGGAGAAAGGGAGAGAGAGAAGAACGAGAAATTTCTTTTAAAAGAAATGCCCCTGAAGTCACACATCATCACTTTAACTTACCTCCCTCTGATTCAAACTTAGTCTCCTGGCCACATGTAATTGCAAAGGAGGCTGGGAAATGTCTTTAGTTGGGCAGGTCACGTTACTTGGATGAACATCAAGGTGTCTAAAGGAAAGACAAAGACAAGGGCTACTGCATGAAATGAAGGGGCTCCGACTCAGGGGAGGACTGTTGAAACAGTAGATTCATGAGGCATGTTGAAGAATAAATCAGTAAGCTCTGTAATGAACACAGGTGTCAAAAAGCACTCCATGAACCAATGTATGAAACCAAGAGGTCTGTGGGATAGTGTAATAAACAGTTGTTTTGAAGTCTCCCCTAAAACACCTTCGTAAAGGCATGAAAATTCCTTTGGGAGGATCATTTCCTCCCCATTGGATATGGTCTCACAGAACTGTTACCAGGTACCATGTTTTTCTCTATCCAAGGTGCTAACAAAATGATCTGTCTCAATTTAGATCTCCCAGAAGTAGACCATAAAACACTTGGGAGTAAGCGTTTTATTTGGGAGGAGATCCCAGGAAGCAATGTGAAGAGGAGAAAGGAGGAAAGTATAGGCTAGTGATCACCTGACTGCTGTGGGCAGCTGAGGCTCCATCCCATTGGGGACCCTCTGAGAGACTGTGTGGAACTCTCCCCAGATCGTCTCCCGAAGGGGAGTGGAAGCTGAGGTATTCACACATCAGTTCTCAATCCTCATTGGTTGAGGGTTGCCCTTGGGGCATAGAGTCCCCAGCACTTCTGGCTTGCCCTGCCATAGGCTGAACATAAACCCGGAGATAGAGAATGCCCTCGGGCAAGACAAAGAGGGAAGCCCCAAGAGCGTGTTAGGGGACTGTCTTTAGGTGACCTCCGAGGGAACTTGGTTGGTGCAGAGACAGCATCTGTCCCAAAAACGAGCCTGGTGAGTGCTCACTCCCAGAAAATCGAAAGGCCAGTGGAGCTCCTTGAAGACTGAAAAAGTGGAGGTCCATTACTGCCCTGACCAGACCGCTCCTCACAGCAATTTGCCAGTGTTGGTCCCTGCTGTTTACAACCAGAAAACATAACCGGTACACCTGGAGACTTGGTATACCTTGAGACTTCGTGCACCTGGCTGCCCGATACACACCTGCAGACCACTACCACTGATCTGGACATTTACGAATGTAAGTCATGCCCTGACCAGTGTGGCTCACCTGGTTGGTCACTGTCTTTCCAACTCCATTTTCAGGGCTAAGTGGGTCCACAAAGCAAAAGGTCGTTTGTTCGATTCCCATTCAGGGTACATGCCTGGGTTGGGGGTTCGGTCCCCTGGTTGGGGTGCAAACACAGGCAACCCAGTGATGTTTCCCTCCCTTTCTTTCTCCCTCCCTTCCCCTTTCTCTAAAAGTAAATAAATAAAAGTCTTTTTTAAAAAAAAGAATGTAAGTCATCTCTCTGTACTTTGCTTTCCTCATGTATAAAATGAAAGGATTGAAATAGATTATTTCCAACTTTCCACTCAGTGATAAGCCAAATTGATAATCAAACAGGAGAAACCCACAAAACTCCCTGCTATGGCCTGACTCCCACACTCCACTCTGTGCCAGGGTTGCAGCCCCTGGAAACAGCAATGGGCTTCGGGACGGTTGCAGGTTGACTCTGTCCTAAAACCAGAGAAACGACAACAAAGACCAGCGCCCAGATTTTACCCCTACCCTACCCAGAAACTGACCAAAAGCACTGCTTCAGGGGGGAAAGCCTTTTGCTTTTTTGCAAAGAAATTCTGGGCAGATAAAGCCAGGCTGCCCACAGAACTCCAATTAGGTCAAATTCCCCGTGCATACATAATTGGACTTCTCTTTCTCACTCCCATCACTTCTGGAAGGAGGCGTGTTTGAGGAGCAGAGAGAGTGACACACACAGACCCTTGTTCTACCTGGATTCAACAACGAACAAGTGCCTGAGTAGGGAAAAGGATGAAGTTGCGGTCTGTTATCAGCTCCCAGCTAATGATATGGTTAATGAATGTATCAGTGTTGCGGAAAAGGAAAAGACTGAGGACTCTGACTCTCCATGAAGTTATGGTGATTTCCCCAGACATCCAGGGTGGAGCAGAGGTGCGGCTGATAAAATGCATGGTGTGGACTGAACAGCTTGAAGAAAGCAACTGACTGCAGCTGTCTGTGCGATTTGGCAGCCGCAACTCTTCAGACAAATCTAAACAAATCACCATCCCTGGCTTCCTTATGCCTCCAGGAAAGTCCTTTAATGACTGCTCGGTGCTGACCTTCTAGGCAGGGGTGAGGAAAATGCGCAGAGTCCACAACTTTAGGGCTTTCCTGGGGGTTCTGCTCAATGTAGCAGCTGCCGTCCTTCCACAGATTTGGCTGTTTTCTGCAAAAACCAACGTTTCATTAAACTAATCATATGTCTGCAGCCCTCCCCACTGTGCCCAAAGTTAGCATTCCCCTCATAGCCCAGCCTGATGGAAACCCAGCACCCAACAGGTAGCTCCAGCTGGGAGAAGCTGAGATTTGCCCTCTGCCCACCTCGCCATGCCTTCCCAACTCATTTGCAAGGCTAAGAGGGTCCATGCACTTGGCCATCACCTGGGGGCACGTCTCCAGTTTTGAGTCCTGGCAGCTGCTTTCCCCCCAACTCTCCTGCCACTGTGCTTGGCAGCCAGTCATCGAGTCAGACACACTTCACTGGGACTAAAGGGGTGGGTCTGCCCGTACCAGTCTAGAGCATGGCGTGGAACGGGTGGGCGGGAAAAGAATACTGCTCACTGCAGTCCCTTAAAAAAACGGAAGATTAAAATCACTTGCACTTTTCTGCATGGCAGCATGTCAGTGGGGCAGCCCTGAAAAGGCAGTGACAAAAGAGCGTGATTGGCCACCAGCAGGGTCCCTGTGGAGAAAGCTCTGGCCCTGTCAGGATGCCATGGTTTAGGGGCAGTGGGGAGGGGGAGAGAACAATCCTGCCTCTCACTGCCAGCGCAGAGGCGGCTGCTCCTCCACTCAGCGGGCTTGAGGAAGGGCAGTGAGAAGGTCTGACTGCAGCCAAGCAGCCCAGGTGGCCTGGAAGGAAGGGGGCTCCTCCAGGAAGTCAGCCCCCCCGGGGGGGGGGGGAGGGAAGGGAAAGAGGAAGAAAGGGAGGAGGAGAGAGAGAGGTTGAGATTTACAGAAAGAGAGAGAGTAGAGCTTCTCTAAATGGTGATTATAAGTCGCCGTAATCACAAAGAAACACCTGAGTACCTAGTTGGGTGCCATGTACACAGCAGGTGCTCAATGAAAACTCACTGGTGATAGAAGTAAATGTGACTTCCTAGACACAGCCTGCCGTACTATAAGTGAGATGAATGTCTGCTGAATTGAATTGAATTGAAATAGGCAGCGGGTTAGTGGCGTAATTTGAGGAGCGATGAAAAAAATGGTTCTCTGCACCCAAATCTCTTCCACTGGAGGTGCCAGCGTGCTCGAAATTGCCAGATTCCTCCTTTGGTTAATGGAGTAATGAAAACCTTGTTGGAAAAGCAAACATTATCAGAGAGAGGTAACCCACGAAGCAACGGTGATCTCTCATCCATCCAGGGTGGCGAGTTGGATCCAACTCGAGAGCCAGCTCTGGCAGGTTCCCAGGCGCGGCCTGTAGGTCTGTCCCAAGAAGCCACTGAGGCCACAGATGCTCAGCAGAAAGCCGTACTGTGGGGGATCACCAAAGTCTTCAGGGAGGAGGAAAGGGGTTTGGTGTAAAGGGTGTCATGTATTTGTCACCCCGGCTTCGTGGCCTGAATTCTTTGAATATATTAGCCCCATCAAAGGGCAGGCACCTGAGGGAAAGTGAGCTGGGGTGGACATTCACAATTGAATCCTGTGAAAAGCAGGCCAGGGCACAGACCACTGATGGGCAGTGTGAGCCATGGGAGTTTGCGGGGCAGGAGACAGAGCAAAGGGCATCTGAGACCCAGCGTCACCTGCTCTGGCGTTGCCTCGGGTGAGCACTTGCTGCAGACTCTCTTGTGTAGAGGACGACCGCAGCTCTCACTCTCCCCTTACATGAAGGCGCCTGGCCCCGTCGAACTTTCTCACCACGTTCCGGAAAAAGCAGAGGAGATTGGATGGGGCCCTCTCTGGGCACCCAGCGACAGGACCAGGGCCTGCCAAGAGGAGAATATGTCTCTGAAGTCTCAGTTCTAACTTTAGAATTTGTGGAAAGTTTACATTCTATCATACAGTGTTTGCTTTCATGCAGGAAAATTTAAATTGCTCATCGGTTCTATTAGAGTAATGTCATCTGCTGTAACAGATCAAGCCCGAACTCTCAGCGATTTAACACTTTAGAAATGTGTTTTTCACTCACACAAAACGCACGTGGGTGTGGCTGGTGGGTGTGGCAGGATGGCCTGCCCCTTGGTCTTGTGACTCGACTTTCCTTCAGCAACTGAGTCCTCTCCATTCAACTGTCAGACTGGGAAAGAGACCTCGTCTCAATTGCTTGAGCCCAGAGTTGACCGGATTGACAGCCATGCTCCCCCCATTCTGTGAGCAAGAATTTGCCACGTGGCTCCACTTCCGTGCAAACAGACCCAGGGAGGATAGCCCCCCATTACCCAGCAACAACTCAGGGTGACCGGTCAGCCTTTACGTTATTAGTTAATGTCTTAACTTCTCCATCTCCCAAAAGCCGGGAGAAAAGTAATCTTCCAGAAAGATGTGCAGAGTTTTACTCCATAACTTTATTCATCCCAAACACATTGCCACACATTCCCAGAAGGGTATCTACTCTCATTTAAGAAACAAGTAAACAGTCCGTTTTCAATAAAGATTCCATTTCCATTTGCAGCCCCGGTGAAAACCAATTTGAATAGACTGCCCCATTTTACCTCTTCTCCCTGCTCCCTCTTTCTCTTCCTCTCCATCCAGTTAGGTACCACCAGGATTTCAAAAGTGGGCCCACAGCCATATTGAATATTACCAGGAAATGGCTGGTTGGCTGTCTACCAAGAGGCCTTCCAAAGTGGCATTATCTTAATGAATTTTTCACAGTCCAAGGTCTGGCCAGAAGACATACAGGTCCAAAAATTCAATCTCGTTAGTGTTCCAGGATTCGTTTTGACTCGGGGTGAGGGGCTGACTCGTGTGAACTAGTCTCACGAAACACCTAAACTTCTCACCAAAGTGGCACACCCCTAGGGACAGCGGGACGTGCCCCCGTCACAGAGATCAGATACCCACTCTCTTCTCCCCAGCACGCTGCTCCCTGAAGAAAACCTACCCAGGAAATAAATTTTAATCAGAAAGGTCCCCAGTGAGTCTGGAATCAGAGCAAGGGCCGCTTAGTTAGAAGACTTGAAAGCTTAATGGCTGCAGGCGTCGGGGCCAGTGAAGCCTTCGCCACGGGAACACTCACACCGCTTTTCAGGGCGGCTGCTGGCCCGCCCTCCGTCTGGGTTCTGTACTCACCAACTCCCTTTCTGATGGGCACAGTCTGTCTTCACAGGCACATCCATACCATCAATAGTTTTACTACCACATCCATCAGCAGGCAGCCACTTTGTCTCGAATGTGCATTTGCGTATGGCTGGCCTCATCCACTGAGTTAATTTTACAATCTAGCTCTCTGAACCTGGAAGAGGGGAAAAGGGGAAAGGGCAGGGAGTTCACTCATCCCGCCCACACCTGATGTTTTCCTGAAATGGAATTTAAGAACCTATTTGGAACACAGAGAAATTGGATATTTGTAGATCTTTGGTGAAAACAAAATGCTTCTCTGCTCTTTTGCAGAGAGTGAGGCAGACGCGGCGAGATGCTTGCAGGCTTCCCAGTCAGGGTTATAACCCAGAGCTGCTGGCAACAAACACACACTGAAAGATGAATCTCAATCAAAGCCAAGAAAGTTTGCCAAGTTCAATGCCAGGAAAGGGTTCTCAGTTTCCATTGCACTGGGTGAGAATGAGCCTGTGGATGGGACCAGGTGACGATCACGAGCCACGGTGCAAGAAACCAGCCTGGAAACAAATGATGAGGAGGGTTCAAGGGCAACGGAGCAAGGTCGAAGCTCGAAAATAACAAGGGAACCCAGAATCACCTTCTGAATTGGGTATTGGCCAGTTTAAAGCACTGAGCTGAGCCAGGGCACCAGACAAGCTGGGAAAGGAATCTTCTTTAACTGAGTTTGCAGCATCAACAGGCAATCTCATAGGGTGAAGAAGAAAGTGACTCAGGCCTGGAGAACCATGAGGGACAGTCCACAGCCACGCTGCTCCCACATCTAACAGGTATAAACAAAAGAGACTGGCTCTGCAGTTTCAGCTCTGACAATAATTGGAAGCTTGACTTCAAGTCACTTCACTCTCTGAGCCCTTCACCAACTCAGTTTACCTCCTCTGTTGGATGTACAATGACACTGTGCCCACGAAGACCATGCGCCCTTCTAACCACGGAACTATTAATATCCTGTGCTGAAAAGGTTACCTGCTGGAAAAAAAAAGCGGGTTTATTTTTGCCTTTTTAACTTAAAACATACATACATAAAAGTGTGCAAAACAGCCCCGTAACCAGCTCCCTGATTAAGATACATGACATTTATCAGCATCTCGAAGCTTCCCTCTGTCCTTCCCTGTCACCACCTACCCACGAAAGCCACCAACATTCTAAGCTTCACACGAGATGACACATTAGTTTTGCCTGATTTAAAACCTTATGTAAATGGAATCACATAACATGTACTCTTTTGGGTCTGGGGTTTTGTTCACTCACTTACTTGTGAGACTCGCCCATACTGTTGCATGTAGCTGCAGCTGATTATTTTCTTGTTGCTGACAGTGTTTCACTATGCGAACATGCCACAGTGCATTTATCTATCTTATTGTGTTAGCTGTTTCCTAGTTCAGCATTATAAAGAATGCTACTATGAAAATTCTTACACATGCTCTCGGGTGCACATTTGTAAGCATTGTTATCTGTTGCTATGCACAACTAATTCCCACAAACAGCACACGTGTTCTCACGTCCCTGTGGGGCAGGAGCCTGGACACAGCTCAGCTGGGGCCTCTGCTTCAGGGTCTCTCACAGGCTGCAATCCAGGTGTCGGCCGGGGCTGGGGACTCACCTGAAGTTTCAACTGGGGAAGGATTTGCTTCCAACCTCCTACTGTGGTTGGCGGAGTTCAGTTTCTGGAAGACTTTTGGGTTGAGGGCCTCAGTTCCTAGCTGGCTGCTGGCCAAAGGGCACGTTTAGTTACTTACCATGCAAGCCAGGAAGGCAATAAGCGAGTCTGCTGGTGAGAAGGAAGTTACAATTTTACGTCCAGGAAGTCACATTCTATCACGGTTGTATCCTGTGGGTTAGAAGGTCACAGGTCCCATCCACCCTCCAGAGCCAGGAATTAACATGAATCCCAAGAAGTGGTGGCTATTGGGGGTTTTAATGTCTGCCTACAACATTTTCTGCTGGGATTATAATAGACTGGTCACAGGAACCAGCTTTAGTTATAGAAGTGCACTAGTTTTCCAGTTGTACCAGTTGACACACTCACCAGCATTTGCTCCACATATGGGACAGGCTTTTACACCAGTCTCCTTCTGGTGTGAGTTACCAAATTGTCCCTAACCGACAAAATGGCTTTGCGTACCATGCGGGGTAGTGGCACATTTAGAGGTGTGCCTTACTCCCTGACTGAATGGAGAGGCAGAATTCTCAAGTCCCTGCCCCAAGCCTGCTCATCCCCTTCTCTGTTGTCCTCAGACGGTGACAAATCCCTGTCAATGCAAAGTCAAAGATGCTGCCAACGGCAGCAGCACCTTTCGTGTTAGTGGTCCCCAAGCCACAGGATGAGGGATATGGAGAAAGAGTGTCATCAGTCCACTTACCAGAGTCCCCATTAAGTGGTCATTCTTCACCAAGCCTGAGAGGACCCACTAAGAGTGACTATAATTGGGTTGTGAACTGTCAACCAATCCCCAAAAGATACTGATTCTCAGTAGCATGAAAGTTTCTCATTGTCCTTCCTCTCTTCCACGGCAATGCACATTGTGGACACTGCATAACTGATTGGAACACAATAGGAGTAATAACACTTCCAGGCATCTTCCCCAAAGGATGCTCTCCAGATTTCTCTATTCTGAATAAAGCACAGGCCCAGAAGTATAAGAATTTGGAAGGAAATGGAATGGGCCAAGAGCATTTCTAGGATTTGCATGAATGTAATTAACATCTCTGCCCACATGTGTCTAGCTATTAAATAGTGGTAATAAGAATACTGGGTGGTCATATGAGAGAACTGCCTGAATTTTAAACACTTGAGAATATTTTCAAAGAAGTTCTCAAGGGACCACTGACTTGAGTAGGTTCTACACAAAACACCCTCCTGCAGACACCTGTGGAATGTTGAGTCTGATGGGGGCTTCTGAGGCTGAGTGCAAAGGAGTCAGGGGGTTGCTGTTTTCCCTCCACTGAATTCCATCTCCTTTTCTGTAACTCCCTTTCATTGGACCCTTAGTGTATCAGATGTAAAGAGTATTACATGAAAGCGTGCTTTTGTGTGGAAGTCATTACAGTGAACACCTGTTCACTGTTGAGTTTAATTGGACTACAGCTGGTACTGATTGTGTGTGAAGGGGGGCTGCTCCTCTCACCCGAAGAGAAGTTCACTGTCAGTGGTAACAGCAGGGAAGTTGGCCCTAGGAAGTGCCGCTCACACGATGCGCAGCCTAGTACTCTAAGTCCTATGCGGCTAGTTGCCTCCTAGGTGAAGGGCAGTAAATTTAGCCAGACAAGCAAAAGAAGGTGCCTACATCTTAGGTCTACTTCATTAAATGAGCTCAGTTCCACACGTGGAAGTTTGAGAAAATATGGGGGGAAGATGATGGATATAAACTTAGCCTAATTATTTACAAAAGAAACAAAGAAATAGCAAGTTCGCACAGAGTGGTATTTTTAGCAGCATTAGCTATTCACCCATGTCCAGAGGTGATACACATTGAACACACATATAAATAAGAAGCCAATGATGTTGCTCAGGGTCAGCAGGCAGGGGCAAATTAAGAGGACATTCCGGATTGAAGCACAGAAACAGACAATGTCTGTAGCCTTAAATAATTATGAGGTATTTCCAGGAGAAGTCCAGCCATCGTTAACACAACAAAAACAGTTTGTGGGACATCGATGTATCCTGGCAGCCAAGGAGAGGGGACTGGAATGTGTGTGCGTGAACAATGATCATCAGCGACTGACAGTACCGGAACTAGAAGCTGACCTTGGACACAAACTACTGCGTCCAAGATTTTGATGCAGGGTCTTGGCATAAAGCGTGTTGTGGCAAAATTTGTTCCACGGCTTTTGCTACCAGAACAGAAGGAACACCGTGCTGCAGTTGCTCATGACTTGATTCAAACCACTACCAATGAACCGGATTTCCTCCAGAAGGTCATAACCAAAGGTGAATCGTGGGCCTGCAGCTGTGATCTGGAAGCAAAGGCCCAGCCGTCCCAGTGGAAGTTGTCTGGTTCTCCAAGCCCGAAGAAGGCACGGCAGAGTCGCAACAAGATCAAGACTATGTTAACTCTGTTTTCTTGAATGGGAAGGTGTTGTCCGTCATGAGTACACCCCTCCAGGCCAAACAAGTAACAAGAAGTGCTGCCTCAGTGTTCTTCATTGGTGGAGAGATGCAGTGTGAGCAGCAGCACATCCAGGGGCAAATGGGGATCAGCTGCTCCAACATGACAATGTGCCTGCTCATACATCACATCCTATGCAGAGTTTTTTGGCAAAACATCAAATCACCAAGGTGACTCAACCCCCCTACCACCCAGATTTGGTGCCTTGTAACTTCTGGCTTTTCCCAAAACTAAAGTCACCTTTGAAAGGGAAGAGATTTCAGACCACCAATGAGATTCAGGAAAATAGGACAGAACAGCTGATGACAATTGGGAGAACTACGTGAGGTTCCAAGGTGCCTACCCTGACAGGGACTGAGGTGCCATGGTCCTATGTACAATGTGTCCTGTATCTTGTACTTTCTTCAATAAACGTCTCTATTTTCCACAGTACACTGCTGGGTACTTTCTGGACAGACCTCTAATCTCTCAAGTGGTGGACTTAAAAAGAACAGATGCTGACTTGCATATTTCAGTAATTTGGATGTGATTCACATTATTTATTTAATGTCAAAGTACTCTAAAACAATGAAACATTGAATCTACAAAGGCCCTTGCTTCATATTAATATTAACTTCCATGATTCCATCGGTGTGTCCCACCGATGACAATAATCTCCAAGAAACCATAAAGCATCGGTGCCAAAGCAAATCGGCTGACCCTCGGTTTTGGCCGTTTAACTGGGCTCATCCCTCTTTGTGGAGGGCAACAGGCACTGGGCGGGCAGGACCCACCTCCGGGGAAGGTGAAACAGAATAGCTCCTGAGAGTCATGAGTCAGATAAGTAGTTAAACCCAAACACTAGTCCAGGACTCTGGTTTTGATTGTTTCAGCGTTTTGCACAAGCCCTTTGTCAGGCTAAGAACCCACCTGACCCTTTTTCCTTGCCAAGCTTGATTACATGTCACCAGCCTTAGCTCAGGAGGGAAACTGAGGCTGAGAGTTTCCCTAGAACCAATAGCAGGGCAAGACAGAAAATACGAGGCTCTCCTACATCAAGTTCAACAGCCCCTCCACAACCACAGCAGCCTTGGTCTTAGAGATCCAGCTGCCTCCAAACCGGGTAGGGACTCACCCAAGGAAGAATCCAGCTCCCCTGGGCCGTTTTCTCGCTGTTCAGTCTTGGGTTAGTCACTCTACCCCTATGAGTAGGATCAAATGAAAAACCTTTGCAAAAATCCTTTGTCAACTGTGAAAAGCCTTACAACTAGAGACATTTGTGACTCAAAGGGCAGTTTTTCAGTCCAACTGGAAACAGATTTTCCCGCATGGGAAACTGTGTTCCTGTGAAAGGCAACAGTGAAAGATTTGAGGGCGGGAAGTGTTTGCTCTCTCCTCTCGTCTCTTTTTGATTATGTATGATTAATGATTCCTTTTAAGCAGACACTAAATACGGCATGGCTGCTGATCATAGATGTGCTTCCCCAATTATTCTCCTCCTCCACTTTTGAACCAGATATTACAGTTTTTCTCTTTGAGGAAACACACACACACACACACATGTGCACATGCACACACATGTCCTCTCTTCCCCAGCACAGAGGATAAGCAGTTTGAGTTCATATGCGTGAGGTCACAGACACTTTCCTGCAGGCCTGCATCGTCTCTCTGTTGTTACCCTGACCCACCCCCCGCAACCCCAAGTAGTTAGAAAACAGAAACACCCTTGATCAGATGATGTGAGCAGGTCCCAGCGTTTGGTAGAAAGGCCGTGGGGACTTGCCCCCCGGAGCTCTCACGCCTTCACCTCCGTGCTCCCCCAGAAGTCGCTTTGTATTCAGACGATGGGCGATGCTCGGTCTACTGTTCTGATGTACGTGACCAGCACTACGGGGTCGGGCAGAAAAAGATGACTGATGCTCCTTTTCATGAATTAAGAGAAAAAGCCACCCATGGAGCATTTCCGAATGGAACTCGAACTATACCCTGTAGGGTGACTCAGGCCTTGATGAAAACCAATGCTGGATGGACTGCCGCTGAGAGCAAAGTCAGAAAGCCAACTTGCTGTGAGCCGCACGAGGGCACGTGGCAATCTAAAAGAGCGATGCATCAAGGCCCCACCTGCTTTTGGTTTGGGGGGACCAACCTGCACCACCTCAAGGACACTGTTCCAACGGGAAAATAAACAGAAGCTGAGGCTGCCAGTGGGCCCAGGGCCAGCCCACAATGGCGGCACCCAAAAAATGCCTACGGAGTCTTAGACACGGGCATCTGGTCAATTCAGAAGCCATGGAAAAGAGAAGACAGCAAGCCTCCTGGTTGGTATTTCAGTTAGGGGTGTGCCCTGTCTGTAGAGAGTGGAGCACACCTCAGTTTTGACCTCCGGCTGTCACAAGCCTGGGGGAATTCCTGGGGCCACAGGCCTGACACTTGCAGGTTTCTGTCTCCTTGGTGCCAGAGCCACAACTTGCAATTAGCCCTGCTGTCCTGTTTGGGGGTGAGCCCACACCACTCCCATACAGCCGGTCCAAGCCCTCTTCCCCGGTTCACACAGCGAAGCCTGGACATCTCCCTAACTTGGCAGAGTAGCCCGCTCTTACTCAGCTGGGGCTGACTCTCTCTCTCTGCATCCCTACGGCCAGCAAGACAGAGCTGCCCGTGGGCAGGCTCGCTGCCCTGCACTCCTGGTCACCTTGCACACCGAGAAGGGGTGGGCACGTGCACCTCCCCTGGCTCCCTCCCGGAGCAGAGCCACACGTTCCTCGCCCCCAGCGCTGCCTGGCTTCGCTCAACTAATTTGAAACAGTGATCTCGAGACCAGAAAATGCTCTAATCCTGCTCAGTGGCCCAGGCAGCTCCACACGTGGGAGGGACCCGATCAGCAGCAGCAAAAAATTATCTACTTGTGTTGCTCATTAGTCACAGCCTGCTCTGGGCTCGCGGCTTTCTCTATGTCCTGCAGGAGATGCCATTCTGGCAAGGAGACCTACACAGCTCTGGCACGTTCCAGCTCCATCAAGCCGGTCTCCCACACCCGATCCTGAGCAGAGGGGAGCTGTTACTCGTTCTCTTGGATCAATGGCACTCACAGTGTAACACGCATCCAGGGATTTATCAGAAATGCAGATTCCTGGGCTCTAAATCTAGAGGTTCTGATTCAGCGGTCTGCAACAAGCCCTAGGAATCTGCATTTTTAATAAATACCTGCCCCAGGTAATGTCAACATGATGATTGAGGACCACACCTTGAGAAACCACATCAGGAATTGGAAGCACCACAAGGCCAAGGACCTTGTTTGCCACAATTGCCCAGTGTTTGCACGTGGAGGTCCCCACAAACACATGTTCTGGGCAAAGGACTGAACAATGGCAGATAGAGAGGCCTCTGGTTCTCCAAGGGCAGTAAGTTTTGGGCCCATCATTCTGGAGTAATATGGAAACATACAAATAGAACAACAGAATTTATACCCTTTAACTTGACAATTTCTTTTGGGAAGAATATACATAAAAAGCATGACAGAAAGGATTAGAAAAGTCATAATTTACATGCTAGGAAATTTGGGTTCTCCCAGCCATGATGCAACAGAAGGCTGGCTGGTTTGCCTGTGATGTTTTCTCATGAGAGAGTCCTACCTGGGCACCAGAATGCAACTGTGTGAGCCACGTGTACATGCAACAATGCAAGATGAGTGAAGCAGATGACGCACAGATGAAGGCCCACTGTACACATGGAAGGTTGTGAGTGGTTAGAGCAGTTAATGTGCATTTGGTTCTTTTTATGGGCAAAAAAGCTCAAATTCATACAAGCTAAATAAAAACAAATGAGGCTGCTGCCACGTGGCTGGCCTAGAGCTCCTGGTGAACAGAAAATGATGGCAACTGGCAGAAAGCTGGGCGCAGAGTAGAGACATCTGAGATGTGCATTGCTTTTGACAGACAGAGGAAATCACTCCCAGATGCCTAGATGTGGCCAATTCCAGGTTCCTCCCGCAGGCTCCCTGCACAGGCTCTGGGCTGGCTGGGGTTCCCCGCCCTCCTCTCCCTCTCCGCCATCCGGGGTGTCCTCGGCCTGGTTCCCAGGGGACAACACACAGCCTCTGTCCTCAGGTGGAGCTCCTGCGCCCAGCCGTCCCCAGCATGGCCCTTCTCAGGACATACAACTGAGGACAGGAGGCTGGCCTTAAAAGAACCACAGAGGACTGTGTTCCCAGGAGTGTACCCCCCCTGACCACTATATACCCCCTGTGTTTCAGACAGTTCTCACTCCCCGAAGCTCCATTTTGGCAATTCTTCCCCAAGGGTCTGCGGATTAAGTAGATGACATTAGCAGAGGTAAGTTGTCGGTAGGTTGCCTTGCAGCTGCCCCCTGAGAAAGTCTGGCCAAAAAGGTGTACTCAAGGCAAGGAAGCGGAGGAAGCGAAGAGAAAGCGGTTTCTGCAACCAGACGCCAGGCAGGCACAGCAGCCCAAACAGCATTAGCAGTAAGTAGCGCCGCTCCCCAAAGCCAGAAAGACAGCGCCAAAGCAACAGCGCATTTAAGCACCTGGCTTTGGCGCTGAGGCCCTCGGAAACAAAAGCAGCAATGTCGCAACATCTCAAAGCCCACTAACAGCACGAGGGCCATCAGCCTGAGAATGAAGTGCCAGACTTTCTCTTTTAAAAGGAGGAGAGGTCGAGCAAGAAGGAAAAGGGGCTCCTGATTGTACACAACAGTGTGGTGACTGCGGTGGGACTAGGGGGGTGTGAGGGGACTAATAATTTTAAAAAACTAAAAAAGAAATAAACATGCTATAACTTGTCGTTTAAAATAAATAATTAACTAAGATGAGGGGAGGGTTTAACGTTTTTAACGTTACCCCACAGGCCTCGCAGTGATTTTTTCTAACTCTCCCTGGAGCAGGGCAGTGAGGCTGTAGGTAGGGAAGTGATGGGCCCCGGGACCTAGCAGGTGGGGGCAGGGACCACTGGGGCAGCTGGAAGGACCCAGGCAGAGTGCGTGGTAGCTCAGCCCCAGGTCACGGGCCTCAGCTTCACCCCCAGGGAGAAACGTACAGGGCTGCTTTGAGGATAGAGAGCCTAGTGTTCTTTAGTGGAAAGGCTGTTCTGCCCAACAAAATCCCACCCAACTTTGGAATGCCTCACCAGATAACTGTACAGGAGAAAAGCTTGTTTATACTTCATCTGAGCCCTGACCCAAACTTGGATTTCCATATAAACACCAAGCATTTTAACAGTCACTGAATTCTGAAAAGGCACTTAAGGGATAAATCTAGGGAAGACTGTACTGTTTTGTTGTGTATCGAGACGTAATTCGCATAACAGGAATTGACCATCATAAAATATATAAATCAGTGCACTAAACGCATAAAAGTGTGTTCACATTGTGTGCACTCTTATCTAGTTCCAAAACATTTCATCACATGGAAAGAGAAGCCAGCGCCCATTAGGCAGTCACTTCCTACCCCCTTTGCCCCCCACACACCCACCTCGGTCCTTGGCAACCACCAATCTGCTTTCTGTCTCTATTAATTTACCTGTTCTGGATGTTTGTCTCGTATAAGTGGGATCGTTCAATATGTAACATTTGTGTCTGGTTTCCTTCACTTAGGATAATGTTTTCAAGGTTCCCCCACGTGGTAGCATGTGTCAGTACTCCATGCCTTCTCGTGGCTGAAGTTTCATAGTACGGATAGTCCGTGTTTTGTTTACCTTTTCACTCATTGAGCGATATTTGGCTTCTGTTCGCTCTTTGCCTGTTGTAATCACTGCTGCTAGGAACTCCGGAACGCAGGCATCTGGCCGAGTACCTGCTTTCAGTCCTTTGGGGAACGTACCCGGAGTGGGCCTGCTGGGCCACATGGTCACTCTATGTTTACTGAGAAATCTGCGTTTTTTAAGAAATCTGTACTTTCTGGTATGAAATTCTACCAAAAGCTGCTCATTATTTTAGAAAGTCACCGTGCGGATGACCCTGCCTAGCTCAGGCTACATCTGCAGAGGTTGCTTTCACGATGATTGACAAGTAGGCGTCATCATCTGACTGCCAGTTACCAAATCCCAGCATTTATATATTGGAAAATATTTCTTTATTATTGGATTATTTTTATATTATAGCCCAGTCATATATTGTTTTTCAATGATCTATGTAGGCAAGTTATATTATCCATACAGTTGAGAATGAGCAGCATTGTGAGTATTTTTTAAGGAGTTAAGTCTGACAGAGTTGAGCATTTCTAGGCTGTCCTCTTCATCTGCTGAGCTCCTCTAACAGGGCGCCGCGGACAAGGCAGCCTATAAACAACACAAGTCATTCCTCACAATTCTGGGGGCCGGGAAGTCCAAGATCGAGACACCAGCAGATTCCGTGTCCAGGGAGCCCCGCTGCCTGGCTCACAGACAGCTGTCCACCTTCTGCGTTCTCACGCAGCACAGAGCGAGGGCGAGGGAGCTCTCTCCAGGCTCCTCTCCTGGACCACTAATCCCATTCACCAGGGCTCCACCCTCCTGACGTCATCACCTGCCAAAGGCCTTCAAACACCATCATGCTGGGGGGTAGGTTTCAACACAGGAATTTCAGGAGGACGCACGAAGGGTGATGAACTACATGCCAGCCCTTTGCACTTCTCTCTAAGAAACACGACAGCATTGGTGGTGCAAGTGCTGGCCGGGCAGAACACTCACACGTTTTGTCTCACTAAGCCCTGTGGTTGGTTCCCATACCTACAGTCCAAAGTCACAGGTGTGGCGGCTTCAAAGCAGGTAACTGCTAAGCTAACTTTCAGGTCATTAATATGATGATACTACCCAGGGGGAGGGTGTGGGACAGTGTGGAATGGGCAGGACAGGGGGTGTTCACAACGTGCCTCTTCCTCGTTTTCATTCTCGTCCACAAACCTGGATAATGACCCCTCACGAGCACACGAGGTAGAGGGAGAAGCCAGGCACAAGTAATAGAGCAGCAGAGCTTTATTTTGAAAGGGTCGGCCTCCTGAAATTTCAGCTGCAGATCCACGCAGCAGTAAATTAGAGACAGGGGAACATGGACCCGTGAAAATTGTTGATAAAAACACTACAGTTAAAATATCATCCTACTCACCAAACTCGTGACAGTGGTTGCCTCTGGGATGTGGGGGAGGAACATCTGATCAAAAGATACCTCAGTGTTCTCTGTAATGTTTCATTTCTCTTAGTTAAAAAATTCCTTCAGAAAATAGGTGAGTGTGTTTACCTCTAAAAACTCGGGAAGTGAGAATATGGATGTTGATTAAATATTCTTTGTAAACTATACTTTCTTCTCAAATCAAATATATATATGTATGTGTGTGTGTGTGTATATACCCTGACCAGCGTGGCTGAGTTAGCTGGACACCACCCTACAAAGCGGAAGGGGACTGGCTTGACTCCCAGTCAGGGCACGTGCCTGGGCTGTGGGTTTGGTCCCCAGTCGGGGAGCATGTAAGTGGCAATCGATTGATGTATCTCTCTCACGCCAATGTTTCTCCCCCTCTTTCTCCGTCCCTTCCCCTCTCTCTAAAAATAAATAAATAAAATCTTAAAGTATATATACACACACATACACACGTATTAAAACCCTAGAGCAATTCTAGGTAAGCACTGAGCACTCTCAGAAGTTTCCATGAACCCCTAAATACCACCACACTAGCCCAAACTAACATGGGTCACGGAAAAGTGAACAACATGGGCACAGGATATCAGAAGAAGAGAAATCTACTGCGAACCAGATCAGAGCCATTGCCTATGACTTCTTCTGCAGTTTGGGGTTTTAATAGTTCATCCTTCATACAGGATAATGGGCATTAATATCAGGGCCATATGCAACAGTAATTTAGTTAGTTGCATTTATAGGCATTTAAATTATTGCTTGGTATTCTGTGTCTAGATGGGCAGATGATCTCAATTAATCTTTTATGTTCTCTGACGGCATCCTGAGCTAAAAGACCTTTGCCAGGCATTGCTTCAGATAAATCTGAAACCGGGTGGGGCCCCGCTGGCACTTCAGCTAGGAGTCTAATGCCTAAGAGGGTCAACCAGTAAGGCACCTGAGGTGGATTAAAGATGACCACAGGTTCTCTGCTTCTCCCCCCGTCAAAAAGGTGAGGCTAGGACTTGCTTGCCCAATAGAGTTCAGAGGCAGTGACATTCTAAAACTCCTAAGGCCAGGTCATGGAAGCCTTGCCGCTTCCATGGTGATCCTTAGAATGCTCAGTAGGAGAAGCCAACAGTCAGAAAGCCATGTGGCTGTCACCCTGGCAGGCAGCCCAGCTAGATGCAAAGGTGCCAGGTGGTGAGGGGGCAGTGACCAACCAGCCCGGGCCGCTCCAGCCATCCCGACCCAGGCACCAGACACGGAAGTGAAGAAGCCGCCTTGGACATTTCAGCCCCTGCAGATGGGTCACAGAGGCAAACTGAGAAACCATACTGACAACAGAAATAAATCACAGACCTCGGATATATGGCCCCAGTTAAATGGTCCTGTCTCCATCTTTTGGAACCACCCAGCCGTCAGAGGAACAGAGACAAGCTGTTCCTACAGAGCCCCATCAAATTCCTGGCCCACAAAATTCTGAGCATGATAATATTATTTAATGCCCCCCACTCTGAGTGCCATTGCTTGTGCTTCAGACACTGACGACCAGAGCCCTGCCCCCAGATGAACGGTGCCTCAGGATTAAATGGCTGACTGAGGGGGTGGGAGTTCATGTGAACACCAACCATCCAACCCAGCTCCAGCACAGACATAGACGTTTTCCTGATTGCAAAATGATTATATACTTTTGCTGTTTGTTGTATCTTGTCTTATCATTTTTACTTTCTTATTTATACATCTGAGGAAGAGGCTAAAGTGTGTTCCAAGGACAGGTGCTCCTTGGGGGATGGGAGGAAGGCAGGAAAGCTCCATGTTTTAAAACAAAGTAAAGGTTAGAAATGTTGGTAAATCAAAATTAATTAGGTGTCACTCTTGCAAGATTCCTCAAACCTAATAGTATAGGGCATTATGAATCTCCAAGGGGAAGACAGAAGATGAGACACTTTCCTGCATCTATTGGATCACTTAAAAAATCTTTTTTGGTTACATGTACCATCTGACGGGAAGTTTTTCACTGAATGACACCCCTTGGACAGAGTGTCTGAGCCATTGTCCGTGTCCGTGTTTCTGTCTTAGTTTACGACTCCTCGGTGGGCAGATGTGTGAACTTCGTTCTGGAAGTTCAGCGTGCGGCCATGCACTCTGGGAGTTGCACACACGACATGCACCTTTGGAAACAAAGCCAAAAACCAATGCAGAGGTGACATCCAGTGGGTGCACCTAGCAAGGTTCTGTCCCTGTCTCACCCTCGTCTCTCCTGATTGGTCAGTGCAATACCCCTGGGATTATAAAGCCTGTGGTAAAAAAGAAACCAATGGTGGCAGAAATGATCACACAGCCCATCCTCTCATTGCCTTAAAAAAAATTGCCTTTGATTTTGGGGAAGCTTACTCCTGGGAATATCCCCCAGCTCCCTCACTTGACCCCAACAGAATTGTCCCTTTTATGTCACCAAATGAGCTTCGTGATTAGTCATGCTCGTTTCAGCTGGCCGGGTGCCCAAGCAGTGCCTGAGGCCGGTCCAAGTGTTTCTTCCACCAATTGGAACTGTCAAATCCGCTTATTTTCCTGGGTTAGTGCCGTAATTCAATCATCTTCAAAAGAGACGTTTTCCAAGGGCCAAGGCTCACGGACTCCCTGCAGTGGAATCCAAGTGGGGCTCAGCACTGGTGCAAGGCAGGCAGGAATTCAGAGAGGCAGACTCAGCCATTCCACACTCAGACCCTTCTCACTCTCCATGTTCTTTCCCAGTTACAAGGGACGGGCTGCCCACGTTGTCTTTGTTCCCATCCCCATGACTCCGGTGTGAGTGAGGAATGTTCTTGCCCTAGTCATTGACTTTATAACTCGAGGGCATTTGTATGATTTGGGGACTTTTGTTCATGGTTTATATTAGCCCATATTTTACATCTCTCCCGCTCCCTGTTACAGGACTCAGGATAGTGGATTGTGATTGTCCATCCACAGGCCCCCATGCTCCTGCGGGCTGTCGTGACACCAGAAACCTTCTTCTACCCCAGCATCCCCTGTGCCCAGTGAAGTATTACCAGTTGGCTGCCTCACACTGGATATCTTATCTGCATTTCAGGCAGAAAGAAGGAGGGAAAAGGTGAAAAAATGATATGTGTTAGCTGAGTCCACCCCCTTGTAACAGGAAGAACCCAGTATCAGAAAAACCCACCAAGCAGGCTATCCTTACAGCTCCTTCCTCAAGACCGACTCCCTCAGCCCTTCATCCCCTGATGAAAAGAGACCCCTCCGGGAGAGGGGTGGTTTCGAACTACACACACGGTTGCCCTGAACCAGAAAAGGTTCCTTAGTAAGGAAGGGCAGATTAGATGCTGGGTCAGCGGCCCCAGTGTCTGGCGCTGGCCAAAATGAAGCGATCAGGCCTGTTTTTTATTCATAAACATAAAGTTTCAGAAGGATATGTTGGGGAATTCTTATCCACAGGTAAAGACACGACTTAACTGTATTTACTTAAAGAGTCTGCTGGGAAACTCTCACGTGCCTCTGGACAGTGGAAGTACCCGATGCAGGAGTAGGGCGCACGGGGAGCTTTCTTCTTAAACAAATCACTCAGCTGTCAGAGACTGAGCACAGCCTCTCCTTGTTTTGGCTCCTTCATGAATCACTGGACCACATCCCTTTCCATGTATTTGCCTGTGTTGAGTCGCAAATTAACTTTTAAACGACATTTTTGCCCGAGCAAATTTACAGAGTCCCTCCACAGCGCCACACAAGATAATGAACTGCTGTCATCCCAGGAGAGCTTAATGACAGTGTTCCGTGTGTGTGTGGACAGCCCAGGCTCCCTTCAAAATTGTCTCTGAATGGGCTTCAAGATGTTTTGACTATTATTTGTTTCAAAGAAACTTACTATTAATTGCATATTGTCATAGTTCTCGGTCCAACGTAACTGTTAGCCCAGCAAAGCATTCCCTCCTCCAGGGAAGGGGATGGAGACAGCGATTTCCACTGGTGGGTGGTTGCTCTAAGTCCCTCTCAGCCCTCTCCCTTAAGTTTCCTTGGAGAACATCAAGGGAAGACTGCATCCTTCTCTGTGGGTGACTTCTTCCGTTCTTCTCCTGCCAGGAGTGAGGACGGCTCACCATCATCCCAGGACCCGTCAGGAAAGTGCGTCCTTGGAAGCAGTGTTTCTCCTCCGGGTTCATGGAGGACACCAGGGACACAGAGGCGTTGGGGCTTCAGAAGCCCCAGGTAGCTCAGATGACAAAGGTGGCTCAGATGACAAAGGTGGCTTCATGTCCTTTCGGCTCTGTGTGGTCAGGTGCTGGAGAAAATGTGGTTTGGGAGAGGCTGGTGGGCAAGGATGTTAGGAAAAGGAGAAGCAAAAGTAAGGAAAATGTTTAAAATTCTTCATTAGAGGGGCATTAATTATTACTGAACTCTGAGAAGAAAGCAACAATATTTTCATTAGGCTAGGTCCAGGAGCCTATGCCCCCTTGGACAAATTCAGGAAGTTAAACCCACTGTACCCCTAATCCATTCTCTATGCCCCATGGATTGATCTTTTGAAAACACAGATCCAATCACATCTTTCCCCTCTTTATTCATCTCCATAGACCCCCAGTGCCTGCTAGAGAAAGCCCACACCTCTCAGCCTGGTGTGCAAGTTCTCACACAGGTGGGCCCAGGCTACTCCTCCAGACTGGTCTCCCAGCACCCCTCCCACAGCCACACTGGGGCGGCAACAGAGGGCTCACTGTTCCCAAGGTCAGTGTGCTTCATACATTGGTTCACGCTGGTTCCTCTTCCTAGAATTCTTTCTCTTCCTTCTTGCCTCATAAATCCTTGTTATCCTTCAGGACTGAATTTAAAGGTCACCTCCTATGGAATGTCTCAAGCCCTCTGGCAGAATTCATCCCACCCAGTCTGGGCTCTATGCACTCTGCTCCTACTCAGCTACAGCAATATCATAGTGGGTCATCAGCACATTCCTGTTCCCTCTATCAAGTTGTAAGGTGATATTCTCAGCAGGGGTTGTGTCTTACTGACTGGGATACTTCCAACAACCAGTACAGGTAGAAGGAAAAGTAGAATATGTGGGAATATGGAAGGAAAAATAGACAGATGAATGAATAAATGGCTGGATGAATAATTTGTATTATATTAAGTATCTTGAGTAATTAAAGAAGATCCCTCAAGCCTACAAATGGAAAGAAATCTGTAAACAAAGAATCACTGAGCTGAGACTCAGTGATCCCAGTCCTAGTGGCTTTATAGGTCCCAGTGTCCCTATCTAATAAATAAGGAAGACATTTCTTGCTCTAATGTTCCATGAGTCAGTGATACTCTGAACTATCCAGCTGAACTTTCTGCAGAAATAGAGAGGCTTTAAAACTTGTCCTACCTAATAGAGTAGCATGCTCCACATGTCACTACTGTGTACGTGAAATGTGACTAGTGCAACAGGAACTAAATCTATAATTTTATTCAATTTAATTTTATATTTATTCAAATATCTACATGTGGCTAGTAGCTACCATGTTGGATTGTAAAAGTGCGAACCATTATGCACAAGTCTATGCCGTACCTCAGTGTACACCTATTTAATACCTTCAAAGACACTACTAGGCAGGCTCACACTGAACGGATTCTTCTTGTGCAGCTGATAAAGTCACATACATTGGGTGAAATAAGTGGTGTTCTACCCTCTCTCTCATTTTGTAACTAAACATAACTCCTCCACTGACCTTGACTAAGACTATCACACCTACCTGACCTAAGTTAGCTCATGAAGATCAGCCCAGAGACACCCAATCAAAAACTATGATGCAATCTAAGTATGATCTGATATATCTCCAGTCCTCTAGCTCTGATCCTCGGAGTTGTCATCCCACCGAGGGTAGCCATGATGTCTTGTTCATCACCATACCTCTCATAACATTTGGAATCATGCCTAGCACTTAGCGAATGCCCATTAACAGCTTCTAGATTAACTTGCCAGGATTGCTCATAGGGAAGAGCATTCTAGTAATAGACATGAACTCCCAGGAGGAACAACTTCATTCCCAAAAGCCTATCTGCCCATGCAACATGGTCAATCACAAAACCTCACTTAACATTCAAGAACAGGCAAGTCTTAAATACCCACTGTGTGTCTACTCCTAGGCCTTTGGCAATTTACTCAGGAGCTAGGATATTGAATACATAAGTCAAAGTCCCTTCCTTCAAGAATTCATAGTTTAGTAGGAAACAGAGAAACACACATCAATTCTAACTCTGGAAGCCATTTTCTCCAATAGACATGCATGTACGAGGGTGTACAATAACTCTTTATGTTGAAAAGTTTGAAAAATCTTTGTTCTCACCACAAAAAAAATCTGCAACTATGTATGATGATGAAAACTAGGCTTATTGTGGGGATCATTTCACAATGTACACAAACATTGAATCATTATGTTGTACACCTGAAACTAATATACTGTCATATGTCAGTCATACCTCAGTGAAGAAATCTCTGGATTGTACATCATGGTGGACATGAGGTTGTACCACCCAGACCTTCCTTCAATGAAGGACGTATGGCCCCAGCACTAATTTTTAAAATTTTTATGCATTAATTTTAGAGAGAAAGAGGACGAAAGAGAGACAGAAAGAAACTTCAATTTGTTGTTCCACTTATTTATGCATCCATTGGTTGATTCTTGTTTGGGCCCTGACTGGGAATGGAACCCACAACTTGGCCTATCAAGACAGTGCTCTAACCAACTGAGATACCCAGCCAAAGCTAGCCCCAGCACTTTTAAGTGCGTTGACAGACTGCTTCCAAATATCAGCTCTTTCTTATTGTCTTCATCCAATAACTGCACAGTGCCAGAGTATAAGGGTCCAGCCGTATTGTACCAATTTGAGATAACAATAAGGAACCACTTTAGCTTCAGAGATCACCAAAAGTTCACCTAAGACCATCCTTGGATGTGCCTTGAAGCTTGACTTCTCCCTCTGTATGCCTCTGCTTTCTTTTTCTCCCTTCCCAAGGGTCCCCCTTAAAAATCTACATGCTAAACTTCATCTGAGTTTGCTCCCCAGGGAACCCAACCTGCAACGGTTAGTAGCCCAAGTGGTAAGAGAAAGCAGGGGAGTAGAAAGGGTTTTGAAGCTGTATCACTTCCCACCTGGCTAGCAAAGAGATCCCACCACTCCCTGGTAGAAGCTGGAGCACAACTAGCCCCTGGCACAACACAGCAGTCCAGTCCAGTTATAAAAAGAGACATTTGTGGCATAGTGGGATGAATACCAGTGGAAGAGAAGGCAGTAGCTATTGCAATGTATCAGATGTTGAGAAATATGGTGACAATCATAATTACAAGACCAACACTGGCTATTACTAAGCTTCACCAATACTCTGAAAAAATATAAGGAAAAACTAAAAGGATTATCCCAAATGAAAGCGAGGTATGAAAGCCAGAAGACTTTCGTGGTAGCATACAAAAAGGCTCTCATCTCCTGCATGTGAGGGCCAAGGAAGCTGAAGACCACAACCAATACATAATTGTCAGAATAGCCAAGCCCAAAGTCTAAACTAACCAAAGAAGATCTGCTCTATCAAAGTCAGGGCTGTGGTTGGGATAAAATGGGGTCTTGGCATAAGAGATGGGAGTAACTGAGCTAATTTATCCCCTTCTCCAAATTTTGAATCCACAGATTCCCCAAACTTTCTGAGCCTGCAAAAGTGGCCCACCCTCCCTATTAAGAAATAGCACTCCACCATTGACTGGAGAGTACGAAGGTCTTCAGTCCTGCAATGCCATAGGTGCCCCAGTCAAGCTCTGCCCCACCTCCGTTCCTGGTCACAAACCCTATAACTAGCTGGGCACATGCTGTGCCTCCTAAGGGAAAAAAGGAGCTGTATCCTTAAGGGGCTCCAACACCTAGCCAACACATACCAACACAATCTGGGAGAGCACAGATGAAATTGTATTCTGAAGGCACTTAATCAAAGAGGTTGGAATATAAGGTTGAAGAAATAAGAGTTCATCCATTTGAGAGCCTCCCAGGACAAAAAATTTAACACCTTGGCAAGAATGCTAGAAAATGGTATGAACTTACAACAAGATGGCTGCTAGAAAAATGGAGAAAGCAACACTCATGTTAAGTGATGCCAGAATTGTCATGGCTGATGGAGGAAGAAAAGATTAAAAATCTCAGAAAAAGGGTGATGCTATAGCAGCTGTACTATGAAAGGGAAGACTATAAAGAATGTACTGGGGACAAGGATGGTTCAACATATGCAAATCGATCAATGTAACACACCACATTAACAAAATTAAAGATAAAAATTGTGTGATCTTATCAATAGATGCAGAAAAAATACCTCATAATACATAACATCCATCTTTACCCACTCAGTAAAATGGGTATAGAAGGAAAGACTTCAACATAATAAAGGCAATTATGACAAACACTCAGCTAATATCACACTCAATGTTGAAAAACTGAAAGCTTTTCCTCTAAGATTAGGAACAAGACAAATATATCCACTCTCACCACTCTTATTCAACATAGTACTGGAAGTTCTAGCTAGAGCAATTAGAAAAGTAAAAGAAATAAACAGTATCCCAAATTGGAAATAAAGAAGTAAAAGTGTCACTTTTTACAAATGACATGATTCTTTATATACAAAACCCTAAAGATTATACCAAAAAAACTACTAGAATAAACAAATACAGAAAAATTGTAAGATACAAAAATCAATGTACAAAAATTAACTGCATATCTATGTACGAAGAATGAAATTTCAGACACAGAAATAAAAAGAACAAATTCTTATGCAATTGCAGCAGAAAGAATAAAATACCTAGGAATAAACATAACAGAGGATGTAAAGGACCTATATACTAAAAACTACAAAGCATTATTTTTTTTTTGAATTTTTATTTATTTTATTTTTTTAAATTTATTTAATTATTGTTCAAGTAGTTTTCTGTTTTTTACTCCCATCCCAGCCCACCCCCCCATACAAAACATTATTAAAAGATTGAAAAAGAGACACTGAAATGAAAAGATATTCCATATTCATAGGTTGGAAGAATTAATATAATTAAAATGTCCATATTACCCAAAGCCACATATAGACTTAATACAATCCCCATCCAAATCCCATTGTCATTTTTTAAAGAAATGGAACAAAAACTTACCAGATTTCTATGGAACCAACAGAAGACCCCAAAGAACCAATACGACCCTGAGAAAAAAGAATGAGGCTGGAGGTATTGCACTACCTGGCTTCAAATTATACTACAAAGCATCAATAATCAAAACAACATGGTACTGGCAGAAAAACAGACACAGAGACAAATGCAACAGAACTGAGAGTCCAGAAATAAAAGTACATGTACATAATTTTTTTAATATTTTATTTACTTATTTTTATTTTTTATTTTTTAAGATTCTATTTATTTATCTTTAGAAGGGGAGAGAAGGAGAGAAATATCAATGTATGGTTGCCTCTTGTGAGTCCCCCACTGGGAACTGGCCTGCAACCCAGGCATGTGCCCTAACTGGGAATCGAACGCCATCATGTGGTTCACAGGCCTGTGCTCAATCCACTGAGCTACACCAGCCAGGGCCTATTTACTTATTTTTAGAGAGAAGGGAAGCAGCGGAGAGAAACATCATTGTGTGATTGACTCTCATGTGCGCCCTACTGGGGAATTGGCCCACAACCCAGGCATGTGCCCTGACTGGGAATCAAACCTGAGGACCCTTGCCTTGCAGGCCAGCTCTCAATCCACTGAGCCACAGCAACCAGGGTTGGGCAAATAATTTTTGACAAAGGAAATAAAAATATGCAATGGAGAAAAGAAGGCCTCTTCAATAAGTGATGCTGGGAAAATTGGAAAGCCACATTTACAAGAATGAAACTAGACTATAGTTTGTTACCATGTACAAAAATTAATTCAAAGTAGATCAAAGACCCAAATATGAGATCAAAAACAATAAATTACATTGAAGAAAACATTGATACTAAACTTATGGATTTTGGTCTTAGATTTTATGAATTTGACCCCAGAAGCAAGAGAAGTAAAGACAAAAATAAGTGAAAGAGACTGTAACAAACTAAAAAATTTCTGAACAGCAAAAGAAACTGCCAGCAAAACAAAAAGGCAACCAATTGAATGAGAGAAGATATTTGCAAACAAAAGCTTCGATAAGGAGTTAATATCCTAAATATATAAAAATCTAATAAGAGAGAGCCGAACTTATAAGAGAACACAACTAGAGAGAGGTGTTTCGTCTTCTATAGAGACCTTCTTCATAATGCTTTCAACAGTCTTTCTTAACTCTCAACTGTTCGCTTTTACAGTTTAAACATGCTGATTAAAAGTCCTGCCTTCCACCAGCAAGGTGGCAGCTGGCAGGTCCCACATTAGCATGCAGATAAACCGGGAAGAACAACTGGGGAGCGAGACAGACTGCAACCCAGGGTTCCAGCTTGGGGATATAAAGCCTCAAAGCCTTTGACTGAAGACACCTATGGGGGTTGAGGTGGCAGCAGGAGACATTCTCAGCCTCACAGGAAAGTTTGTTAGAGAAACCCACAGCATCCCATAATGTGCACAAGCCCACCCACCCAGGAATCTGCACCAGAAGGGCCCAATTTGCTTGTGGGTAGTGGAGGAAGTGACTGAAAGCCGGCAGAGAGTGGAGCAAGGAACAGTATTCACTCTCGGTCCCTCTCCCCCACAACACATCCACCTGGGTTGCCCCACCCTGGTGAACACCTAAGGCTCTGCCCCTTACTATGTTACAGGCGGGCCAAGACAAAAAAAAAAAAAATGGCCCAAATGAAAGAACAGTTCAAAGTTCCAGAAAAAATACAACTAAGCGACGAAGAGATAGCCAACATATTGGATACACACTTCAAAACGCTAGATGCTCCAGGAACTCACTGGGTACTGGAACAGCATAAAAAAGACCCAGGCAGCAATAAAGGTCACATTATGTGAAATAAAGAAAAATTTACAGGGAACCAACAGTGATGGGAAAGAAACCAGGATCAAATCAATGGTTTGGAGCAGAAGGAAGAAAGAAACATTCAACCAAAACAAAATGAAGAAACAAGAATTCAAAAAAATGAGGAGAGGCTTAGAAACCTCCAGAACATCTTTAAACATTCCAACATGCGGATTGTAGGGGTACCAGAAAGGGAAGAAGAAAACCAAGAACTTGAAAACTTATTTGAACAAATAATGAAGGAAAACTTCCCCAATCTGGCAAAAGAAATAGACTTTCAGGAAATCCAGGAAGCTCAGAGAGTCCCAAAGAAGGTGGACACAAGGAGGAACACACCAAGGCTTATCATAATTACATTAGCCAAGATTAAAGATAAGGAGAGAATCTTAAAAGCAGCAAGAGAAAAGGAGACAGTTACCTACAAAAGAGTTCCCATTAGACTCCTCAGTTGATTCCTCAAAAGAAACCTTACAGACAAGAAGGGGCTGGAAAGAAGTATTCAAAGTCATAAAAGGCAAGGACCTATATCCAAGATTGCTCTACCCAGCAAAGCTTTCATTTAGAATGGAAGGGCAGGTAAAATGCTTCTCAGATAAGGTCAAGTTAAAGGAGTTCATCATTACCCAGCCCTTATTATATGAAATGTTAAAGGGACTTACCGAAGAAAAAGATAAAAAATATGAACACTAAAATGACAGCAAACTCACAGCTATTAACAACTGAACCTGAAAAACAAAAAAAAATTTAAGCAAACAACTAAAACAGGAACAGAATCACAGAAATAGAGATCACTTGGAGGGTTATCAGTGGGGGAGGGGAAGGAGGAGAAAGGAGAAAAAAACTTACATAACTCAATTCCAAACAAACAATCTAATTAAAAAATAGGTAGAGGATCTGAACAGACACTTATCCCAAGAAGACGTACAAAGGGCCCACAGATACATGAAAAGATGCCCAACTTTACTAGCTATTAGGGAATTGCAAACAAAAACTCCAAAGAGATACCACCTCACATCTGTTAGAATGGCTACTATTATCAACAAGACAAGTAGTAACAAGTGTTGGAGAGGATGTGGAGGCAAAGAAACCCTCATTCACTGCTGGTGGAGATGTAAACTGGTACAGACACCATGGAAAACAATATGGAGGTTCCTCAAAAAAATTAAAGAGTTACTATATGATCCAGCAACTTTCCTGGATATCTACCTGAAAAAAATTGAAAACTTTTATTTGTGAAGATATATGTACCCCTATGTTAACTGCAGCATGATTAATTAATGCCAAGAAATGGAAATAACCAGTGTCCTTCAGTAGAGGACTGGATAAAGAAGATGTGGTACTTATATTCAATGGAATACCACTCAGCCATAAGAGAAGATAAATACTGCTATTTCCAACAATATGAATGGACCTTGAGAATGTCATGCTAAGTGAAATAAGTCAGTCAGAAAAATTAAGACCCATATGATCTCACTGATATGTGGAATATAAAACTGAAAGTAACAAGTGAACAAAGAGTTAAAAAAACAAAAACTCATAGACACAAAAAGCAGCATGTGGTTACCAGAGAAAAGAGGGTAGGGGGTGGTGAAGGATAAACGGTATCAAACAGATGGTCACAGAGGATGATTTGACTTTGGGTGGAAAACACGATGCACTATACAGATCATGTATCATAGAAATGTACACTTGAAAATTATATAATCTTATTAACCAATGTTACTGCAATAAAATTAGTTAATTTTCAAAATAATGTGCTAGTGAGAGGGTCACCAGCATCACTAAGAAATGGAGTGGTGGCTCTCCTCTCTAGACCAAGGTTGACGGCAAGGAAGGCCATTATGGAACTAGGTTCACTGATAGTAATGAGATGAGACGACTCCAAAACATAGGGGCAAGTTGGTAATGCATGGCCATTAGGAGCCAGGTGGAGTCAGTGACCATAATGAGAGGCAAGATTGGAAGGGGATAGAGAGAGGGTTGACCTGCATGGAGTTTAGGCAGTTGGTTCATAATGCATGAGGTGCCTAAGGGGCAAACTGATGGGCAGCCAACAAGGACACTGCTCAATTTGTGCCATCTAAGGAAATCTGCCATGGATGATCAGGAGACTCTACTGATCCAATATCATAGTCTCTTGACTGTTTTTATGACCCAGAACCTAATGACTGAAGAAGAGGCTGAATCACCAGGTAAATGGATCCTGCTGTATCACAGCCAGAATTCAAACTTCTGATTCTCCCACTTCTTCTACAAAAGGACCTTTGACTGTTTGTTCAGTTAACAAATGAACCGGGGGAAAGGGGGCTACCCAAAGAGCCGAAGACACAGGATCCAAGTCGGTATTGCAACAGTAGAGGGGTCTATGGGGGCTGGATATTGAGAGGAATCCTGGCCAAAGTCTAATCCTAGTGGATCCACAGAATTTGTAGGCCCATCTGGTGGTCGTTACCTCAGCCATAGAATGCATATTAGAACAGACATCCTTAGTGGTTCACGCAGCCCTTATACTGCATCCTTGGATGGTAGGGTAAGACCTACAATCATGTGACAACTTCCACCTGCCATCTCCAAGGCAACATGATAAACAATGACATCATACAGAGGGAGCTGTGCCAAAATATAGGGCCTCTCTCAGAGATCTGCAGCTGCGCTGTCCACTGGTAGTCTTACCCACATGTGGTTATTGAAGACTTGAAACGTTAGTGCAACTGAGGGATTTAATTTTTATTTTATTTCATTTTAATTAATAAAATTTTAAAACATACTTAAGTCCATTATTGAAAATTTTTGAAATATGTTCGGAACAACTTGAGTATGTGAGTGTACTTTTCCGACTGTAAATTTTATAAAACGTAGAGACCAAGTATTTCAGGTGAAACTTTAACATCTGAATTGGAATATACTATAAAATATACTTAATATCCAAAAAAAAACTGTATAACAGTGGTCCCCAGCCTTTTGGTCACTAGGGACGGGTTTGGTGGAAAACGGTGGGGGAGGTGGGATGGGCAGCAGAGCTTGGGTGACCTTCGCTCCCTTGCCCACTGTAGATGGATGGGGGGCAAGAGGGCAACGGAGACAGGAGGTGGAGCTCAGACGAGCTCCTAACAGGCCCAGGGGTTGGGGACCCCTGCCGTAATATATCTAATTATTAGTATTTCATGTTTATTACGTATTAAAACATCATTAACAGAGTGAGTTAAATGAAATATATTGCTAAAATCAGTTCCACTGCTTTTTGCTTTTTTAACGTGGCTATTAAACATTTTAAATCACAGATGGGGCTCACGTTGTTTACACAGAGGAAAGTCAGAGGACGCAGGAGCCCTGGCTCCAGCCCCACCGCTGTTCGATTTAGGAGTCTGGCCCGGCGCAGACCAGACGGAGCCCAGACAGTCGCCACAGACGACCACAGTCGCAGCAGGCGGGGAGCCCAGGGGCGGCCATCTTGCCAGGTGCAATTTCTCTCCTGGGGCAGACCAGTGGTGTCCTAGGGGCATGTTATGCGGCACTTGATCCGATAAGTGTTCTTTCTCATCCCTCTCAGCAAAGAGGCTCAGGGACAGTTCACATCCCCGTGGAATGGACAGCAGAGCACATGTACAACTTCGGCTCCACAATCTCTGGCCTGGGTGCACATTCTACATCTCCCTCCCCCAGCTCCCCGTGACTTTGGCAAATTAATTTCCCCAAGCCTTGCATTTTTTCCCATATGTAAAGTTGCATTAATCATGCCTACCTCATGGGGTTGCTGTGAAGACCAACATGAACTGATACATACAGGGTGCCCGGCATTGAGTGAGCAGCCAGAGAATAGAGGTCTCTCTTCTGCTCAGTGACCGGAAGAGAAAAACTCTGGACAATAAAGCACGTAGGGCACCTAAGTCAGGGGAATAGGGTGTTCCCACCTGGTTATTGTGACGCATACTGGTAAGTGCGGGGAAGGCCGGCGCTTGGTCTGTGAGTGGCGCTCAACCCTGGTTGCACCTGAGTTGTGTAATAGAACTATCTTGGAGAGTTTTCGAAAGATATAAATGACCAGGCCCTTCTCCCAGGGATTCTGGCTTCATTTGCATTATAAAACTTATCCTCAATTCAGTTATTGGAAACCTTTTTAATTAAATTTACTGGGGTGACGTTGGTTAATAACATTACATAAGTTTCAAGCGCACAATTCTGTAACACATCGTCCGTACAACACGGCTGGTGCTCGCTGCCCAAAGTCTAGTCTTCTTCCCTCGCCATATATTTGACCCCTCTGCCCTCTTCATCCTCCCCACATCCCCTAACTTTTGAATATGTTCAGAACAACTGGTCTGGGATAATACCCATGTATTTTTTAAAAGCCCCCCCCCAGGAGATTCTAAAATGCAACCTGGGTGCAGGGGTGTCCAACCTTTTGGCGTCTCTGAGACATGCTGGGAGAAGAGTTGTCTTCAGTCACACATTAAATACACAAACACTACCGAAAACTGATGAGCAAAAAAAAGTTTCAGGTAAATGTACTGTTTTGTGTTGGGCCGCACGCACTCACAGCCATCCTGGGCTGTAGGCGTCGGTCGGACACCCCTAGTTCAGAGCCACTTTCTACCTGGTCATCTTGCTCTCATTCTTGGATGCGATCTCCCCTCCTGGCTGCTTTTCTCAATTAAACCTGAATGCTCATCAGCTCCAGATAAAGATTAATGAGATAGGGGCATCTGGTAAGTCTGAGATCCTTGACAGGGGAAAGGGGCTTCAAGATCCAATTAGGACCATTGCCATTATTGGCCCTTCGGTAAGGAATTAGAAGGGGGAGGCGGCCCCTCTTCCTCCCGGCTCCCCTCCTCGCCTCCAGGACCGGTTATTCCGATTGTGCAGAGTCAGTTGGAGACCAGAGGAAGGTCCCGGAGCGCGTTAATGCGCGGAGGCCAGCCCCGTGTGCCCAGGTGTGAGCCCACGCCTGATGCTGTTTGCTATAGAACACAGCATCTCCCAGTGTCAGCGTATTTGCAACACGTTTCAAGTCTGGGTCAGGAAGCCAGGAGCTGATGATGGATTTTATTTATTTATTTATTTATTTTGCTTACTGGCAAATTTGAGATTTGTAGGGTTCTCGAGCCGCTGGAAAATCATCAAGTTTACAGAGAGCGGGCAAGAATGAAGAGGGAGGAAATATCGATTCTGGCTGTGCCGTTCCGCGTGGTCACCCCTCCAGACTTCCCTGTCCTGTGGCAGAGAGAGGGACAGAGGGATGAGGCACGGGGCGTTTGTTAGGGAGCCGCTAACTGGGACACTGGCAAGGGGCCACCTTGGCACCGAGCAGCAAATCAACTTTGCACTTCGTGTTCATTGTGCAGCTTAGTTATCACAGCTGCCTGGCGCTCGACCGTGTGGTCACTGACTGCTAAAGCCTGGAGGGACAGTGCATTCTGCCTGTGGTTGCCAAGTTCCCCGGACTAAGCCCACAGAGAGGGCTCGGGACAGGAGCAAAGCCTGCAAGGACAGGGACCAACCTCACACTGTTGGCTTATGGTGTACACATGTTGCCTCCGACTTTGAACAAATGTTTAGGTCACATTATTCTAATCTCTACATATTTTCCGTGAAAATGCTACCAATTCTCCCTAGAATCAGAAAATCTTACCATTGGAAGGACATGAGAGATGAAGTAGCCCAACCTCCCATTCAATGCTCTTCCTTCCACACTTTCCCCAGTGGGGCCTTGCTGCTTATTCTCCAGGTGATGCGGAGCTCACCTGGGGACTGGCATCACGTGATTGGCCAACGCCCAGCCCCAACTGCCTCCAAGTATCTTTATTGTTACTTCAGAATACAGTGCACCGAAAACTGTCCTCGCTCCTTAGGGGGTTCCGTAGCCTGGCTCCGCACCGGGAGGAAGCGCGGTGCGAGCCGTCACAGCGACGACAGAGCACTCGCCACCTAGAGCCGCTCACGTATCCCTTTGCAGCCCCTGGAAGGTCGCTCTGCACAGCAATGCAGATGAGGCTTTATTTCCTTCTTTTGCTTGGCACTTTTCTTTTTCTCTTTCTTTTAACATTTTCAACTCCTTTTTTCTTCTCCTGCCCACCTGGCAGCCACTGCCAGTCCAAGAACATTGAAGGCTTTGAGGTCCTCACCCTCCTGCAACCCACCACCCAGCCTGGGGAGCACCTCCTCTAAGCCTGAGACCGTGCTTCCGGCCCAGCCACCCCCCTCACTCACCACCCACCCCCAAGCTGGAAGACCCCTACTTCCTAAGGTGATTTAAAAACCATGAGGTTTGGGGTGACTTGGGGCTGGACTACAAATCTGAACCTACCACTTCCAGTGTTGTGCCCTGGGAAAAATGACTCACCTTGTCTGCATCTCAATTTTCTTCTCTGCAAAATTAAGATAATACTGACCTTCCAAAAGATGGGAAAGTGAAAGAAAGTGTTTGTATAGAAAATAGTCCAACACACCGCATTAACAAATCTAAGGACGAAAAGTGTATGATATCCACATAAAGGCAGGAAAATATTTAGATAAAATGTAACACCCATCCATGATAAAAATCTTAGAGGCGAACTAGAAATAGAAGTGGACTTCTTTAACTGACAAAAAGTATGTGCGAAAAAGTCCAAAGGAAGCATCAAGTTCAACATCATATTAGGCGTCCCAGTCAGGGTACTACGGCCAGAAAAGAATAAACAATGCCACAGGGGGGAGGAAGAACTTAAACTGGCACTCATCAGAGGTCACACAGTTGACCTCATAAAAAACCCAAAAACTTTACACCTAAATTGTTAACATTTACTAATAACTGCAATTTAATTTTTCAAATTATTTAAACAAGAAAATTTAGCAATATGGCTGAAGACACACATTAAAATGAAGGAAATCATTGTACTTCTAAGGACCAAGAGCAAAGAAAAAAATTTTGATTTTGAATGCCATTTAAAATGGAAGTAAATAGTCCTGGCTGGTGTGGCTCAGTGGATTGAGTGCCAGAGTGCAAATCTATGGGTCATGGGTTCGATTCCCAGTCAGGGCACATGCCTGGGTTATGAGCCAGGTCCCCAGTAGGGGGCATGTGAGAGGCAACCACACATTGATGTTTTTCTCCCTCTCTTTCTTCCTCCCCTCCCCTCTCTAAAAATAAATAAATAAAATCTTTAAAAATAAAATGGAGGTAAACATACAAAGTATTTAGAAATAGATACAGGTGTTCTGAACCTCATCCTGGCCTCGTTCACCGCCCCACCCATATTATTCAGCAGGTGCAAGGCACGAGGCGCTCAGCCTGCCCCTCGCTCCACCCCAAACACTCACACACACTCTCCTTTGCTGACCAACAGGAAAGCACTTGCACCATTTCTTGCTTCTGCTGCCTGGCTCCACTCGCCTATCACTCAGCTCTATCCCTCTTTTTAGGCCGATGCTATCTGAGTCCAACACAAGACGCAGACACAAGGCCTGGCCTGGCAAGTGAGGTGGAAGGAGGGAGGCGGGCAAAATCTTTAAGAATAAGAATCAGACCTCCGAGGCCAATGAGTGCAGCTTGAAGAAATAAGAAAAGAAAATGAGTCAGGACTTCAGCATCAGACAAGGGTGGTTCAATTCCAGTCTCCGTCTTTTACCACCTCTAACTTACAGGCATTTATATAAGAACTAGAGGGATTCCTAGAAAAAATACTGGGAAAAATACATGGGCATGTTTGGTACTAAGCAAATCATTCAATAAAGATTAGCAAAGAGGATGATGACCCCCTTCCCAGGGACTGGAGATGGTGCAGAGATTACTACTTAGAAATAGATGCAATCTTATAATCTAGAAATCAAAACTGCACAAAGAAGATACAACTTTTTTGCTGACACTAAAAATTAGTACTAAAAGTCAAATTTCTAATATTGGTGAGGATGTGGGGGAAGAGGCCCTACTCATGCAATGACAGGAGGAGCAACAGTGGATGCACTTTTTGGAGCAAATTATGTCAACTCCGACACAATTACTTTAACAGTGCATGTGCCCTTTTACTTACAAGAGTTTACCTAAGAAAATAATCATGGGCCTGTGCCAGCACCCACATCCAAGTGTGTTAACTGCAATATTGCAACTAATTAGCAAAAACTGGTGGGGGGTACCTTTAAATATCCAACAAGGAAGTTAAAGAAATGATGACAGAATGCTCTGTAGTCAGTGATAATTCTACTGGTAGGACGTAATTTCGCCATCAGAAAATTCTCACACTATATTTTAAAGTTTAAAAAGCTGGTTTTAGGACAGAGGGGAATTTTTAGTGTTCTAGATGAAAAAGATGCTGTAGATACACAAAACTATTATAAGCAGCAGCCTCTGGGCCACGGGAATAATAGCTACAATCATCCCTTGATTAGTAAATTTGAGTTACATATTTTGAAATGGTGCCTCAGAAGAACTTATGCCATTTTTCACAACTGCCAAGCAACTTATAGAAATAATGAAGACAAGTGTCTATTCAGGTCCTTTGCCCATTTTTTAATTGGATTGTTTGTCTTCCTGGTGTTGAGTCATATGACTTCTTTGTATATTTTGGAGCTCAAACCCTTGTCTGAGGTGTCATTGGCAAATATGTTCTCCCATACAGTAGGTTCCCTTCTCATTTTGATGATGGTTTCTTTAGTCGTGCAGGTTTTTAATTTGATGCAGTCTTATTTGTTTATTTTTTTCCTTTATCTCCCTTGCCCTAGGAGATATATTGGCAAAAATATTGCTATGTGGGATGTCTGAAATTTTCCTGCCTATGTTTTCCTCTAGGACTTTTATGGTGTCATGGTTTATACTTAAGACTTTCATCCATTTCGAGTTTGTTCTGGTGTATGGTATAAGTTAGTGGTCTAGTTTCATTATTTTACATGTACCAGCCCATTTCTCCCAATGGTATTTATTGAAGAGGCTGTTTTTACTCCATTTTATGCTCCTGCCCCCTTTGTCGAATATTTAATTGACCATAGAGACTTACATTTGTTTCTAGGTTTTCTGTTCTGTTCCATTGATCTATGTGTTTGTTCTTATGCCAGTAACAAGCTGTTTTGATTACAGTGGTCTTATAATATAGCTTGATATCACGTATTGTAATCCCTCCTACTTTGTTCTTCTTTCTCAAGATTACCGAGGTTATTCAGGATCTTTTTTGGTTCCATATAAATTTTTGAAATATTTGTTCTAGATATGTGAAATGTGCCATGGGTATTTTAATATGAATTGTGTTGAATTTATAGATTGCTTCAGATAATATGAACATTTTAATGATGTTAATTTATCCCATCCATGAACATGATATGTGCTTCCATTTACTTGTATCTTCCTCTGTTCCTTGCTTCAGTGTTCTTTAGTTTCCTGAGTACAGGTCTTTCACCTGCTTCGTTAAATTTATTCCTAGGTACTTTCTTTTTCCTGTTGCTACAATAAATGGGATTTTTTTCTTAGTTTCACTTTCTGATATTTCATTGTTGATGTATAAAAATGCCATCAGTTTTGGAATAATGACTAGGAGGACATACAGAAGGTCCACAGACATATGAAAGAATGCTGAGCATCACTAGCCATCAGAGAGATGCAAATTGAAACCACAGTGAGATATCACCTCACACCTGTCGGAATGGCCATCATTAATAAATCAACAAACAACAAGTGCTGACGAAGATGCACTGTTGGTGGGAATGCAGACTGGTGCAGCCACTGTGGAAAACAGTACAGCATTTCCTCAGAAAACTAAAACTGGAACTGCCTTTTGACCCAATGATGCCACTGCTGGGACTATATCCTGGGAATCCCAAAACACCAGTTCAAACAAACCTATGCACCTCAATGTTATAGCAGCACAATTTACAACAGCCAAGTGCTGGAAGCAACCTGAGTGCCCATCAGTAAATGAGCGGATCAAAACGCCGTGGTACGTTTACACAATGGACTTGGCAGCAGAAAGAAGGAGCTCCTACCTTTTGCGACAGCATGGATGGAACTGGAAAATATTATGCTAAGTAAACTAAGCCAGTCAATGAAAGACAAATACCATATGATCTCACTTATAAGAAGAATCTAATGAACAAAATAAACTAGTGAACAAAATAGGACCACAGCCATGGAAACACAGAACAGACTGACAGGGACCAGAGAGGAGGGGGTAGGAAGATAATGGTGGAAAGAAGGGGAAGGGACTAGTCAAAGAACAAGCATGAATGACCCATGGACATGGACAACAGTGTGGGAACTGACTGTGGGGAGGGAGATGGGCAGAGGAGGGCAAAGGGGGGAAAACTGGGACAACTGTAGTAGAATCACACTAAAAATGATAAAAAGAATAATAATAAAAAGAATAATGAAGAAGCTGGGAAGTCCTCCCATAGTACCCCTCAGGCTACTTCCCACCCCAGCACTGGGGGGCAGCGTTCTGTCCACCCCCATTCTCTGCCCCGATTTCAGGCTGCCCAGGGGTAATCATGAAGACAGGTTCAGGGAAATGTTGATGGAGCCACTCCTGAAATGCCTAGAAAAAGAGATTTTTTTTTTTTCAAATGTGATTGTATTTTACCAAGCACAGCTAAGCAAGGAAACGTTATTTTTGGAAACGACAAAAGGAATGTAACAAAACAAAACAAAAAATGTTGAGTGTAGTGATAGAAAAACAAAGAAGTTTCCATCTCTAGGCCACTACGCTTCTTTCTTCTCACCTACAATGTTTGCCAAGAAGAAAATGGTCCTTTTTTTAACCTCAGAAAATGTCATTGGTGGGGCAAAGTGACTAGTTCCAGGGGGCAGCCCCGAGCGGGAGACTCTGCTCCAAACCCCAGGCTTACCGCCTGCAGTGTGACGGGGAAGGGACTGGGGACTTTTTGTTATGTTAATAGCCTTTAGCGTAGTGCCTTCTTGCTGGGCTCACTGTTTTGGAGAAATAAATTAAAGGTGTTAAGCTGAAAAGAGTGGTAATTTATTTCCTTCTCTGTGCTTTTCTATATTTTCCAAATTTTCTACAATGGATATGAATTACTTGTGCAACCAGGTTGTTATTTTTAAGAGACATGAGGGGGTCGGCGACAGCTCCCTCCATGGAATCGTTTCAAGGGCCCTGGAAACAGTTCCCTTTGCCGCGGTTGCCTGAAGCACTTTTAATTGAGAAGAGAGACTGCCTTTAAGGAGCTAATGCTCAAAACGAAAAGTCCTGGGCCAGAGATGGTGGTGGGTGGGGGTGGTCTCCATTTTCACACCTCGGTGTGGACACCTAATATCGTACTGGCTGTGCCCTGCAAAGGGGGCTTCTTCACCTGGGGGTCCACCTCCAGTAGCAGAGGCCTCTTCTCCTGACTCCTGCCCCGGAACCGTCCTCTGCGCCCGGTGGATCAATCCCACTGTCGCCTATTTCTAGGCCCGCTACTGACAGAAAGTTAGTGCCCAGTGATTGCTTGCGGGTTGATGCCTTGCACTTAACACGAATGACCTTCCGTCTTAACTCCAACAAAGGCCTCCTTGGCTGGCTCGCCTGACTCCTCGTCTGGATTGTCCCTGTTCCACAGCCTCAGAAAGGAATAGGTCCCTTGGGCCCACCTGGGTAGGGAACCTCTTGGACGTTAATGGCCCAGGAGAATGACCCTGAATCCTCCTTGGGGCGCTCAGTGTTACAGCTCTCTGGCCCTCTGATCTGCATAGGAGATAGGCCATCACATCCCAGTGGGAGGGAAGGAGGAGGTGGGGGGGTCAGGGCCTGGACTTGAAGGCCATGTCCGGAAATCAGGATTTCCTCCTTGAAACAGGCTGCACCCCGGGGGTGCAGACTTCAGACTCAGCCTCTCCCTTACTGGGCTCCAGTCTGAAGGGGACCCTCAGACCTCCCAGTTCAGCCTTACTTCCCAGGTCTAAGCGCCGGCCGGGCCTCCTGGGTTACTATTAGAGCAGTTCCGTGGGCAGATCCTACATCAGGTCCAGTGGCACCCTTTCCCCTCCAGGACACCTCGGCCCAGTTCTTCACACTCAGGGAACCTCAGGTTCCACACTGGCAGTGTGAGAACCAAGGGAGAGACACAGCCACACACACCGACCTCGGCACATCGTAGCTATGATTTGTGAATTCTTTCCCTGAAGTGTCTAACAGCCCTTACTCTGCAGGAATCAGAGACCAAGAACCTAACGACTATTGGTTATATTTCTCATCGGTTTTCCCCTCAGGCCCACTGAGCCACTACAAAATAAATATAAAAATAACAAGCAAACAGGAGCCGTATGCAGGGGAGAAAAAACAATCATAGTTTTGTGGATTTTTGTTTATACAGAAAAACTAATGAAGAAATACAAAAAGATTAGTTTTTCTACCTTTAAAATTTTAGAAGTACACCTACACCTTTAGTAAATACACAAATACGAATAGGTGTACATCCCTCTTTCCTGGAATAGCCTGTTAAGGACGAGGGGGGAGGGGAATCCACGGGAAGGACGGGCCTAGAACAAAGATGTGGAGCCAGAGATGAGATGGGGCGGCCACCCCAGAGATGACCAAGGAAAAGCTGTGGGTGGTGGGGCGTCACTGATGGAGAGGAGGCTCTGAGAACGCAGGGAGTGAAAGAAAGAACAATGGCCCCTGGCCATTTCCCTGCGGTAGTCAGGGCGCCCCTCTCTGGCCAGGAACTCAAAACCGCCCCCCAACCCCGCGCAGGTCCTTTGCGATGGAGGAACAGCGCCATCTTGTGGGCCATTCAGTTACTGGCGCTGACCCTCTTGAGTCCCGTGGTCTTTTCACTACCGTGGATACGCTTTCTTTTTCGGCAACTAAAAGAGGCATCCGAAGCATCTGCATTTTAGAAAACTTGGCGAGGAACAAACACAAAACAAAGCCTGGTGGCTTCCCTCACCAACATCATTCATCCCCTGCAAATACCTGACTCCATTTCCCTTCAAATGCCCAACTTCGAGGTGCTCGCTGCAACAGGAGGGCTCCCTGCGGTCGTTCCAACCACACCCCCCCTCAGAGGGCGGGGCAGCAGAGCTGGCGGCGCCGCCCGGGGCACAAAGGTGCCGGTGGCAGCAGCTGGACTCACAGCCCAAAAATGGTGTTCTTTTCCGGGACAGTGCAGCATTCAGACCTCCTGATTTGTCCATGGTTTCTACTGTTGCCGGAAATAGATATGTTCCTTCTTTGCAGCTTTACTTAGAATCCTGAAATTTTGGAAACAGACTAAAGGGCCAATGGGAAGATAGAGTCATGTCACCAATCAGGGGGATGGTACGGAGCCGTTAAAAACCGTGCTGTCTCTCTAGTCTTGCGCTTTTAATCTGCGCACGTTTCTGTTTCTATGTTTAATGACACAAAAATGTTTACACTTCTAAATGATGCCACAGAATGTAGAATGGCATGGGCAAACATTCTCAATGCAATGTTGAATTTCAAAAATACACATCTACATCTACACTGTATGCTGTACTTAAATGTTGCTGAGAGAGCTTACATGTCCTCGCCACAAAAAAAAAAAAAAGAGTCATTATGTGCCGTGATGGAGGTACTAGCTAGCTGTGTTGGTAATCATTTTACAGTATACATATTAAACCAATACACTGTACACCTTAAACTTACACAATATTACGTGTCAATTAAAAAATAACAAATCCGAAAGATAACAAATCTGAAAACGCCACCGCTTTTCCTTCTTGGCTCCACCTTCCAGTCGCACTGTCAGGTCATATTCTATGTGCCCTTGAAAACCATGTTAAATCCTTCCTGGAACACGCAGGAGAATGAATAATTAAGGGAAATAATGTTTGCAGGAGATCTCCTGCTTCAAAATTTATAAGTGCACATGCAGAGAAAGAGCGAGAAAAGCAAGCCACGGGACAATCATAGACCTTGCGGTTATCACCAGCTAAGGAGTGCTCGTCGTTTTAACTTTATTCACATAATTTTTGCCTGCATTTGTCTTTCTTTTCTGCACTGAATAGATATCGCATCTTATATTAGTAAAGCAGGAAGTTTTTTAAAGGAAATGAGTTTCTGCACCATCCCCACCATCTCCCCTCCCCCCTCATCTCTGCTGCAGCGCACAGGCCAGGTGAGCCAGGCGAACCCTCTTAAATCAAATCAGAGACACCCTGGGAAGTGCAGCTCGTTGGGAAAAAGTACTCCTGCCTTCCATAGCGGCCGGTGCCAGCACTGGAGAGACTCCCAAATGCTCCGGCTCCCTCCTGTGGAGGAGGTAACATGTGAGCTGTTATGAACAGTTTGTATACTAACGTCAGTGGCTTTATCAGTGTTGTGTGATGGTTCTGAGCTGGGCCTGGAGTCAGAACCCTGCACATACATCCTCCCCATGTTGTTTACTGAGGTGCAATGTGCAGGGAGTGAGTTCTCTATTTCCTCTCCTGAAAAGTGCAGATATAATCACTATACCTCCCAAGATTGCTAAAAATATTAAGTGTGAGAAATAGACTGCACCACATGAAATGGCTCCTTTTAGAGGGTCAAAGATGAGCAAATATGGGCAATTTCTTGTGGTTTGACCTGTGCATGGAAAGAACTTAGCACCCTGCCAGCACGCAGCCAGGGCTCCTCCATCCTCGGGAGGATTTCCTCCCCACTGCACAGATATCAGGTAGTAAGAGTGCAAAGGCGGGGGCAGGAGGGTATGGAGGGCGTGAGGGAAGCTGGGCAAGGGATGTGGAGAGAAGCCTCAGAGGGGGTCGATGTCCCCAGGAACCCAGCAACATCCAAAGCTGGGCCCAGCCTCCCTGTCTTCATTTCGAAGCCACCTCCCAACCCCCAGCACATACAGTGGGTCCTCCGGATCTCGTTAAAGTTACTTCAACAGGAACTTGTCTCCCCATCCGAGCCCTGCGTCACGACAGGAACGCTGAACCTTCCCTCCCACATCTCCCCCGAGGCACAGGTTTGCAGGCGGGTGGTGCCGAGGGGGCAATATACTCTCTCTCCCACCCTAGGGAGGTGCAGAGCCTGCAATTTAAGCAGCCTGGCCGTGGTGCTCCCCTCGGTCCCAATTAACGCCATTGCTGTAAGTTCCATTGCACTGGGTGCTGAGAGACCCAAGTCTGAGGAGTGGGGAGCCACCGGAGACAATGCCGGTGGCAGGGAAGGAGAACGCCACCTCTGGTCAGCCTACAAGGCTGGGCCTTTTTTTTTTTTAGGTCCCAGATTCCAAATCAACTTCCATTTCAAACCAAAGGTCTGCACGGCTCCAGCCAAAGCTGCCAATGGCCCTGGCCTTTGATAAGGCCTTGGGGGTTTCTCGGTGCCATCTTTCAGACTCAGACCAACCTCTGTGGGAGCACACTGCCGGGAGGTTGGGGGCTACGTGGCAACAGGGATGGGGAGGGCAGGCGGAGGAGGCTGAGTGTCTGGGGCCCTTTGATCCTTGGATTAGTTCAAGAATAGCACCTACAATTCACCTTTGAAAGACCTACATGGCTTGTTTCATTTAATCCTCCAAACAGTCCTGTATGTAAGAATTTTAAGTGAGCACGTGGGCTCAGAAAGGCTGAGAGTCATGCCCAAGTTCACAAGGGAGATATGTGAGAGCCAGAAGCCAAACCTACATCCACCGTATCAATATTTTATTCTCTTTCCGAATTGCCAGGAACCTAAAGAAGAATAATTGTTTTAGAATGGAGATTCCCAAACTAGGGGTTCAGAAACCATATTATGGTGAGGAAAACTGCCCAGGTATAGCAAAGGATCGGTCTGCTTAGTTATGGCAAGCAACGCTGCCAACTTGTGGAAAGGAGTCTGCTCATTCACATGGGACATCCAGCATGGACCACAAGCTTAAAGAGACAAAAGTACGACTGACTCGCCTAATCATCCTTTTACTCATCAATCCAACTGCAAGAAATGTCCCACTATTTTCCAAGCATCTATAGATGTTATGATGATTAAGACACAACTCATTATTTTGTTGCTTGCTTTTGTTGCTGTAGCAACAAGCAACCCCCATATTTCCAAGGCTTACAACAGCCAACATGTATTTCTTGCTCGGATTATGTGTAGGCTGCAGGTTGGCGGAGGCTGGGTTCTGCTGGGCTGTGTGTGTCACCTCACTCTGGGACTCAGCTGGAGGGGCAGCCCCTGACCGACATGCTGCAGGAGACCAAGCCGAGCCGTTCAGTGCCCTCTGACCCTGCTTCCCTGTGGTGGCCCAGCTGTGCCACGTGGATGGCCACGTCACCTACGGGAGGCACAAGAAGGACAGGGGTGTATACGCCTCTCGGGAAAGGGAACCAATAATCATGAACAATAATGCAACCTACCACCCTGTGGACTTTCTCAATCAGCAAACACTAAAAATGGAACTAGGGTGAGGAAGACCTCAGAGTCCAAAAGTCGGGGGACTCCTGCGGAAGGGGATAATGAAGTCAGCGTCTAACACTTACTGAGGTTCCCCTACCCAAGTTCCCTCAGTGATTTGTGACATGACCTAGAGAGGGAGACAGGGTCTCCCAGATGGAACTCAATGTTTAAATATCACTTTTCAGGTTCTACAGTTAGTCAAACTTGAGCTCTCCCCACTTACATCTGCCCCCGGGGAGCCATGGGAAATGCCACTCACGGGCCCCCCCAAAATGACGGTGCCAAATGACTTCTGTGGGTCAACTCCGGAGCAAAAGTCTTACAGAACTGGACAGAATTTGGGGAATTCACCCATTTGAGAACTACTTATTTCATGCAGGCTGTGCAATGTGAGCCACAAAGATGAGTAGGAAACGATGCTCATCCTCAGAGAGCTTGCGGCGGAGCAGAGTCGGCCCTCCAGCCTCCTTTGAGGAGCAGCACCAAGGCCGCCAGGCTCTGGGAGCTGTGCAGAATGGGGCGCAGCAGCCCCCCGACCACAGAACAGCTGGAAATCAGGAAGGAGCCTTGACTCCCAATCTCTCTCCTCTGCCCATGTGCTTCCTTGATTAATGTACTTTACATTCAAATTCCTTTGTTTTGATTTACATTAACTTTTCCTTCCCTACCACAAGGCAACACAGGGCCACTGCTAGATCACAAAAGAGACAACGTAGGAGGCAACTAGGTGCACCAGAAAGCAGGTGTCAGCTGTCCGTAACCCAGAGGCATCAAGCAAGGGGAGAGAATCCAGGATTTTTTTCTAACTATGTAAATGATGAAAGCTGTCTTTTGCTGCATCCTTTCCATCGGAGCTCACAGAGCATTTGAGGCTTTGATTAATGAGGCCATATCCAAGAATGATATTCATGTTCCCCAATAAAGACACCACGGGGTGTTCTGGGCTCCATTTTGGCAACTTGCTCAATATTCAAGCTGGGCTTTTTTTTTCCTTCTATCTTATCAACCAGGTACAAAAGGATGTTGTTTTAATGAGAAAATCTCTTCCTTCGTGTACTGTTCTAAACTCAGTGGGTTCTCTTTGCAGCCAGGTGAGAAAAAGTTGCAATTTCAATGCCGAGAGCCCTTCTGAATGCCCGCAGCCTGGGAGGTATAATGAACAAGCTTCAGTCCTGGATCGGTTCCCAGACCCACAACGCGAGAACGCCGTGATGTCTAAACAGAAGTCCCTGGCTTTCTTTCAGTCCCCAGTCTTATTAGGTTTGACGCTTCTTTATTATGTTTTGTTCTGCATCTCTAAATCCCCCTTCTGAAGCATAATGCTGCAAACATGGGGTCTGCACGCCCAAGAGCATTGTCCCTCGGTCGCCATGGTAACCCAAGTGCATCCACCAAGCACTTTTCTCCGAATGAAATAGCAAGCTCGGTCTCTGAGCTTGTACCTTGAACACACCCAGCCCACTCAGTGAATATCCCCACGGGGGTTTCTGTTTATGAGCAAGAGTTGGCAACAGCCAAAGGGGCTAGCGCAACTGTGTTTTATCGACTTTATTAAAATACCTGGGATACACATTCAATTTCTATTTATTGTTGTTTCACCTGTGCTGAGAAGGGAACTGCCTGCACTTGACGAATGGGCTGAAAGGCTGTCAAGTTTCACTCTGGTGTCGGTGGGTAGGAGATGCCCAAATGTGGTTTCATAATAGCGTAGTAAGACTTTGTACTTTCACCAGGCCTTTCATCAGTGAGTCTCAAAGGCTCCCTCATTAGCACAGCTGCCCCTGGGAGGGAGGTGGTGGGTGAGTGGGTCCCACCACATGGCAAGCCCAAGGCGAGGGGAGGCCTGCAGCTAGCTGCCTGGACACAAGCAGGACACAGACCCACCAGCAGGCCGTGGGAGCCCCTGACTGATGGCGCTGCTCCAGTCATGTAATTATCCAGCAAGCGTGCCCATCATTTGCATTTTTAATTCCACTCGTTAAACTTAGGGCTTCTGTTTAGGGAGACTTGTCGCCACACATCTCACCCGTCTGGATGCTTGTGGCTGGCCCGTTCGTGCAGTCACCAAGCACCCCGATAGTGGGTTCAGGAAGATTTGCTCGGTTCCGCTGTAAAACAGCACATGACCTACCTGAGCAAAGAGGCGCGGGAAATGGCTACCTCTACAGAAACACAAAACTCAATGAGTTCTGAACGTCCCCATGCCTGTGATTGAGAAAAATCCCTAAGTCATCAAATAACTTCTCTTCACCCCAATCTGCATCTCCTCGGTGTTAAAAGGAGGTGGGGCATTGGGCTGCATCTAAATTCAACACCTCCACCTCCAGATGAGGAAACTAAGCTCCAGAGAGAGTCTTCGGTGAATGGCAAGTCCCACGGCTGGTTGGTAGCAAAGGGGACCCTGCAGCCCAGAGCCCAAATGGCCCATTCAGATGGTTCACCCTCCCCGTCTACATGGCCTGGGCACATAAGAAACTCACGTGGAAAGATCTGTACAATGTGTTGCCCTGGAATGTTAGCAAAATAAGCTACATACTAAAGGGATTTTGTCTATTTTGTTCCCAGCTACGTCCCAGAGAAGACAGCCTAGCATCCATACATTGTTCTCGATAATTGAGTATCTGCACTGACCCTACTCAACATGATTCAGGGAAAAGACCCACAGGCCAGGAATCAGAAAGTCTACTTGAGCCTCGGTCTCGTCTGTGAGATGCAGACACCATCTATTTCCCACCCAGTTTGGGGGCTCTAGACCTTGCCCTGCCCTTTGTTTAGGCGTATTTCCCCCAGTTAGGATTTAGCTCAAGTGCTCTCTCTGCAGAGAGGTCTTTCCTGACCTTCATGTTTATTGTTCACCTTCTTCATCCTGGTCATTTCTCTCTATTTCATCTTACTCTCATTTTATTTTCATTATGCATATTTGAGGCAGCCTTGCTCATTTTTATAACTCTTTCACCCATTATGAGATAAGCCCCATGAGATGAGGAATTTTTGACTGTCTTGTTCACTACACTTCTCCCAGGACCTGGACCAGTGCCCACATGGAAGATGCTCAATAAACATTCGCTGAACTAATAAACATAGAACAAAAATGTAATAAAAGGGAAAATGCCAAAGATCATAAAATCAGAAGTGTCTGTTTCAAAACTAGAAATGTTTAGCATTATTGTACTACTCATATTTATCAATATTGGCAGCAAATTAGAGCTTTATAAATCCTCTTTGGACTTGAACAAATTTCCAGAGTTGATATGTGTGTGCAAAACACATTGGGACAATACATCATTATCTTCCCGATGCCAAGTGATCCCACATTGGTGTCCTCAGTGTTTGTTTCGGCCTCTGGGGCTTTACTCATGTAATCACAGACACCAGTCACCCGTTGGGTATATATTGGGTGGAGAGGATTATCCAGATAGAACTAATCATGGAAAGGGAGGGTGGGGTCAGAGTCTCTCAAGAAACCCAGTGTCCAACGATGCATCTCACAGATGTGGGAACTGGGGCCCTGGCTGACCTGCCACCTGGCGAATCCGGAAAGAGCACAGAGGACTTCAAAGGGGGGACTCTGCACCCACTCCCTAAATGGAAGCTAAAGTCAAAGAATGTAAATTACACTGACTTCAGCTAAAAACTTGGTCAGGGAGATCTCCTCCACCTCCACACTATAAGAATTAGTAACTAAAGAAAAGCCATCCGCCAAGGGGACTTGCTGCACAGTGTCTTCCAGAAGGGACACAGGTGTGGCAGCTAACATTGCCCTTAATGTCCCATGTGCATTCTTAGAATCCTTCCCACTTTTTCACACAGAGAAAACCATCCCCCGATAGTTCTTCACTGACACTCTTTCCTTTTTTTTTATTTTTTTAAAGATTTGATTTATTTATCTTTAGAGACAAGGGGAAGGAAGGAGAAAGAAAGGGAGAGAAACATCAATGAGAGAGAGAAACATCAATTGGTTGCCTCTTGTAGGTACCCCGACCTAGCACCGAACCCACAACCCAGGAGTGTGGCCTGACTGAGAATCGATCCCGTGACCTTTCAGTCTGCAGGATGACACCCCACCAACTGAGCCACACAGGTCAGCACTTTTACTGATAGTCTTTCCTCATTGTAAACAAACAAACCAAGAAAGAATAAGGAAGCATCACTGGGTCAACCAGAAGAGCACTATCAGAAGTCTCTCGGACTTGGGGAGAAAAGTCAACACACAACTGAGACAATTATGACCAGTTGGTCTCCTGTTCGAGGCATCCTGTGCAATTTCAAAAGTGGCCCCTTTCTCAGCCACCTCACCCCCAGGGCCTCCATCTGCATCTGGGGTTCTCTTCTTGCCCAGGGTGTATACATTCCCAGGGGCCTGCTCACGTGTAGAGGGGACAGTGAATTCTGTGCCCACGACAGTACTTCCGGTTGCTACCTGAGTTGCTAAGGAGCTTCGAGGCGCACCTGCAGCCTCCGAGATTCAGGGTGACGACAGCTTTCCCTTGACCTCACGTCAAGAGTCGGCTTGTTCCTTGGCTGCGGTCTCTCCTCCACCTCTCTCCCCGGAGGGTCAGTCTGACAGTCCTCTCCAACACAGCCGCCCCACTTCTAAATATTCCCAACAAGTGCAATTCACCTGCGTGTGCCAGGGCAGAGTTCATTGGCTTCAGAATGTGCATCCTTACGAAGTGGCTTTGCCGCACAGGAGCACACGCGGCTGGGCTCCTCAGCTCACCATGGAGCCGGTGCCTGGGAATCCAGCTCTGATAAATGTTCTGTCCTGCTCCCATTACTTGACATTTTTGAAAACACAGTGTTAGTTCTACAAGACTGATTAATCTCTCTGTGATGCTCCCAGCGCTCACAATCCCTCAGACCCAATGGCTGTCCCTCGTGACTAAAGGGGTGGGGGATGAACCCAGAGCTCTCCCCAGCATAACGACTCTCGGTCACCGCAATGGCTCATGGGCCTCCCTCCTGCTGCTACACCCTCAGCGTCTCCAGGGTGAAGACCACATCTTATTCATCGCTATGTTCCCTGGACCCAGAGCGGTGCCCGGTACATACAGCAGTGGCTCTGTGGCATGAAATAAATGTCAAGTCTCACTTTCTCTTTTCCCATTGGAAAACACACAAAACCCAAAATTGATCATAACTATTTGGAAGCGTGCGATTTGGTGGCAGTAAGTACATGCACAGAGCTGTGAAGAGCCACACTTTTTAATTTAAAAAAAAATTGTGATAAAAATCACTCTAGGTTGGTTAACAGCTTTTCCTAAGAAGTGAATAAACAAAAAGATAAAACATGGAGCCTGACTTAAAGGGATCTAGACAACAAAGTATGAACAGTGTTCCCCACTGAATGCAACTGTTACCGCCTGTTAGCTCTTCTGTGATCATGCCTGGCGCTAGGAACAGGTTCACTAAGCAGATGGACTGGGCGCTCTGCTAGACGCTGGGAATAAATGTATGAAAAGACATGCCATTGCCTGCAAGGTACGTAAAGGCCGGAGAAGAGGGGGTGCTGCCCCCCAGTTCCCCGCGCTATCAGACAGACTGCTTACCGGCAGGAAGCTCAGGCAGTTTTTCCCCTCTTGTGTCCTCAGTACTTCAGCACACATTGTAAGCGTTTTAAAAATATCTGTTGAATGAATAAACCATGAAAATCTTGCTGGAGAAATTGGGGAAAGCTTTAGAGAAGACACTGGATTGAGCTTAGTCCTGAAGAAATTATTTCTGGACGAAGGCGTACAAACATCCCTGAGAGAGAAGAGGGTCTTCTGGGAGAGCCCGAGGACCAAGCCGGTGGTGCACTGGATGCCGGGGGGGGGGGGGGGGGGGGATCGTGTGAGTTGAGGTTGGATCATGAAGGGATTCGTATGCCATGCGGAAGAATCTAGAGTTTTAATTTTTGTCTCGTAAATGAAGAATTTTGAGCAAAATGTTTCCATCTTGGAAAAGTCACTGAAGTGTTACTCATAAGTAGCACTTACCAAAGCCGGCCAGTCCCCAGCACCCCAGGGACGTGCGAGGCCTTTCTTTACCCTGATATCCGCCACAGACAATTTCTGTTCCCATCCGGTCTACATCATCCTGGCTGAGAGAAGCTCCTGACCTTTGCGCCCCAGCCTTCCCACTGAAAGCCCTCCTCCCGGTGAAGGAGACCCGCTGTATCCCCGCGGAGCCTTTTCCCTGCAGGCTGCTCTCGCAGCCGGCTTTTCCCCTCTGTTCGTCAGCTCCTGGTTTGGATTCCCTGGGAAGCAGATGCTGGCACAACATCTGGGACGAACAAGGAGCCAGTGGGAAAGTGAGACACAAGAGGGAGAAAAACAATACAGGGTGAGCTGGTGAGGGAGTTACCAGGTGGGACGGGGGAGCTTGGCCCCACCCACCGATGAGCGGTGTAGAGTGCATCCTGGGAACATCCCAGGATGGCCAGGGAAGCTGGTGTAAATATTTATCCACTAACTCCTAACACTTCTGGCAAAGAACTGTGCTGGGGACACTGAATCGCAGGTGCCTGGGGCCCACCCTGCGCTCCCACTGACGGGGCCCTCAGACTGAGTGGCAGATTGACTCGTACAGGAGGGAGCTGCCTGTGTGGACAGGGACTGCCCTCGCCACACAGGTGAGCCCCGAGGTGGGCCCAGCAGATGAGGTGTCTGCCGCATCCTCTCTACCACCTGCCCCACCCCCCCAGAGATCAGTGTCCCTTTAAAAAGACTGACAGAGACAACACTATGTGTTCACTGGACACTTCTTCCAGGGCACCCAGGAAGGCCACATGTCACGGGCTCCCTTGCAGTTAAGCCCCCTCACTCACAGTTAAGCTAGGGAAGGAGTGCCACCACCCTGAGCTCTGGCCAGTAGAATCTGGACGAAAGTGGCATAGTCACAAAAACACCCCCACAGGGGCCTCCCCTTCTCTTTCCCTGCAGAGACTAACATGAAGGCCATGTGTTCAGAATCGCATGTTATGACTCTGTTAAGTGAACATGTGTTAAGTGGAGAACAGGGTGCCGGCTAGGAAGCTGTGGTTCCACAACAGACCACAAGAGGAATGGAAATGAAGTTAATTACTCACAGATCCTGGGGGATGTGCTCAGCACACCCCTCAGGGCCACACAGGGAGGTGAAGGCAGAGAGCAGAGGGAGGGGTCGGGGATGGGGGGGCTGCCGGGACCTGGAGCACAAGCCTTAGTTAGGGTCTGTGGGTAGAGTGCTTTAGGGTTCCCAGGCTAGAGCCCAATCAGTCCATTCAAACTAAGAAGTGGGGGTTTGGGAAGCATAAGGCATGGTGGTGGTGGGAAAGACAGCTGACCCCAAGGACCATTAGAGCAGTCGTATCAGAAACTTGTGTTTGTGACTCTGTGGGCTGTGATCTAAGGCACGTGCTTGCATGATGGGGCTCGTGTCAGTCTGAGGCCTCTGCAGGCTGATTAGCCGAAAGAAATGGATTCTGAGTCAGCAATACCACGGAGTGGCCGAGCAACAGCAGGAACACGAGATAGGTGGAGTGTTTATCCCTCGGTCCCTGCATGGAGGAGACCACCAAGGAAAGCCACTCGGATCGCATCGGACTCTGGCAGGAAGGAGAAATAAGTGGTTGAATGAAGCCCCTTAGATTCGGAGGTCTATTTGTTACTGCTGTAGAGCCTAGCCTACACTGACTATACAGGATATATTTGGGCTCTGCTGAGAATCTCCGCACATCCTGGCGATATGTTCCCTGTCCCCCTTCTCTCCATAACTTAAAAAGAATTCGTTTAATGCAATTTTAGGTCCTGAAACAGTCTGCTAAAATTTCAAGGAGCAAATATGCTTAACTGAGTGACATTCTTGCAGTTTGCAATGAGCTCAAGAAGCCCAGCCAGTGTGATCGACTTGATGGCATCTCTCAGGCCCCCTGTCCACTTTCAGGCCTCCTCTGGGGCAGCAGAGCTCAGCTGCACCCCCTCTACTTACCAGATCGAGAGAAACTACCAATTACCACTCAACTGCCTTGCACAGAGCAGCCGTGGGGTCAGAGGAAGACATCCTAGCAGGCCGTCTGCAATGATTATGTAATTAATATCATCATGATGTATAACTGCGTGTAATGGCTTTCCTAGCCAGAGACCTTCTGTTCCTCCGCTCTTCTTCGAAGTAAAGGGGTCTCTTGCTTTATCTGCATGACACTCAGGAACCGCCCTTGGCAGCTGGTAGTTTTTATCGTACACCTTTCAGTCCTTCCTGTGAAACCCATGGGCCCCAGGGGAAGTCTTCGAACTGGGTTCTGCAGCTCCACGTCACCTCTGCAGTTTTTGAAGGCGTCAGTTCGCACCAATGCTTCACCTTGGCCGTGGGCTCCTCCCAATGTCCACACTTAGATTTACTGACGGAGAGGGACAGAACTGACCGAAACGCCGCCCGGCTCAGTATTTGCCTAGAGACAATAAATCTCAACACTCCCCCAAACCGAAAGTCGATGGCTGTGTATTGCTACGTACTTTCCTTTGGAAAGAATAATCAATTGGGTATGGATTTTGGAATAATTTCATTTTGATCGGAGCATGCGACTAGCTTGGACGGGCAGCCTGGAAGGAAGGGTGGGAGTACGAGAGGAGCGGCTGCTCCCTGCACCCCCGCAGTTGAACGTGGCGCTGTGAGCAGCACTGACAAAAGAAGACGCCCTGTCGTCTGTCAAGTATCCAGAAGGGCTGCTTTCTGGGAGATGATGTCATTGTAATGGCAGAGTGTGTTAAGCCCTCTGCGAATCCCCACTGGGCATTTGTCCTGCATGGGAATCAATTACAGAAAAGATAAATGGTGCATTAGAAGTGTCTTTGGGCATATATTTCACTTCTGATATATGTTGTTCTGCTGAGCAACAAACGATTTAGATAAACCTCAAGGTCATGTTTGGACCAGAGAGATGTTTTTCATTAGCCAGAGAGTGACCATCCTGATAAGAGACACAGCAGCTTGTGGAAAACTTTAAAACACCCGCCTGCTGGGTGGCCGCCTGGATCAGGTCAAAGGCCCTGGATGCTCGCAGAAAGCCACCTCAGCATCCAGCCGGAGAGAGGGAGGCCTCTGCCGTGACCTCCAGACTACGGCCCCTCTGAGTCCACGAGGCAGTGATTGCTGTGAACTGTACTTACACTTCAGGGACAGGCCCTGGAGAGAATATTTCCCAGCTAAACTTTTTGTCAATCACAAATTTGAATACCAGCTGAGTTCGGGTTTTTCCCTACTGCGGACCCTGTGCTCTACGGTATCGACTGATTTGCTATCTTGGCCAAGCCTCCTGTGTTTCCTATGACTTCGCAGCTGTACATGGAAAACCGGAGCACGAGTTCATGCCTCCCTTGGGTCACTTTGGTGCCCGGTTCCTTGTCACAGGGTCCTCAGACCTATTGTACTGGGACTGCTGCACTGCCTGTCACCACCCCCAGTGGGCGCTACCACAGCCCAGTGTGAGTGCGCCGCAGCAATGACACCCTCACGTCGTTCAGTGCCGTGCCTGCCGTCGGCCCTAAATCTGGGCGCTGTCTTCATGGACCTCCGTGCAGCCTCAGGGTGCTGTGAGCGCCGTGTCTTTATTCCAGTGTTTTCAGGGCACTCAGCTGCCTTCCCTGTGAAAAGTTGTCCTTCGTGTTTTCATAAATAAAATTCAAGTCATTTCCCAGAGTCTTAACTCTAGGAAGCCTCCTCTAACCACTCCAGTCCGAGGTGTCTTCCTGCTTTCCACCCCCCACAGTGGAGGCCCACAGCCCACAGCATGATTCCCCGGTTGTTTGCCCCCCCCCCCATAGCCTTGAACAGGACGAGCTGTGAGAGGCCCTTCCATCTTGTTCATCATTTTATTACCAATTACAAGCATGGCTCTCGGCAAATAGTATATGCTTGACAAGGATTTCAGGAATAAATGAAAAAGTCTTAGGACTAAAATCTCTATGCCCTTCTCTCTTCCTACCAGGGTCTATGATAGTTGGACTGAGAACTTCGAAGACTGACTTCCCTTTTCCCCATTTCTCAGAGTATGAGAAACAAGAACTCGGCAAAAAGTGGGAGCCAGGTAAGGAGCCCACAGTCTCAGGCCCGCTCACTGTCTCTGGAGTATGCGGGACGTGTTTGCAGACGAACCGAACAGAAGGGAATGGGTCGTAGGGGTCACTGGTTCTCGGCCAGTGAACATGGCTTTCTTGCTGGAGAATTTGTCTCCCTTCTTTCCATGGAGAATGTGGGCCTGGCCAGTGAGGGCAGCCAAACGGAGAGACCAATTCATGCAACATTAGGACTTCTGGTTATTTCTCTGCTCCTTGCTTTGAGCCATGTGTAACGAGCCTATATCCTAATGCTAAGGTTATTTTTAATAGCTTTGTTGAGTTAACATTCAATATTTTTGCAGCATGCTTTAAAAAATATGCATATATACACACACACACACAAAGCCATCCTCACAACCAAAATAACGAACATACTTATCGTCATTACCTGCAGTGGTTTCCCTGTGCCCAGGTTAGCCCTCCTGCCTCCCAGCTGCTCCAGCTCGCAGGCAACCACCGAGCTGCTCTCTGTTACCATAGATAAGTCTGCACTTTCTAGACTTTTATGGTAACGGAATGACACTGTCTGTACACGTGTTGACTGATTCCTTCCACTTATTTTGAGCTCCGTCTACGCCATTGCATGCATTAGTCATGTATTAAAGGCAAAGGTTTTTACAAAACTATTCTGAAAGCTCGGGGGCATCCTAACAGTAGGAAACAACTGGGTTCTTGGGATATGTTACACCATGACTGTCTAGATTTGTTCTCCAATTAGCAATCCTGGTATCAGCAGAGAACCCGCAATAAGGGAAGACTCAGAGCAGCGAAGAGCCCAAGGGCTCGCGGGGACAGCTGAGAAAACAGGGAGAAGGAGCGGGAGGCAGCTCCTGAATCCCCTCCTGCCTGCACCTCTGGCCTGCAGGACCCCCCCCCTCCTGAGACCCACGGTCGCCAATTCATCCTAATCTTCCCCTGAAATTATTTTCACTCCCCTGTTTTTCCAAATACCTCACCTCTGCCATAATAAAGCTTTTCGTTTTTATCACCTACCCGTAGCTGAGCAAAAGAAAGGGGGAAATTACCTCCCACTCCAACCTCACACTGGAAAACCCACCGATTCTGTTTGGAATTTTGAGTCCACTGTGACTTGAGACAAATGGTCCCTTTTCAAAATCCCACAAAAGGGTGCCAGTGCCTGGCTTCACCTTCTCTCCCCAGCACAGGTCAGAGACTTCAACCCAACCAGGGAGCACTGCCCACTGGTTATAAAGCAAGCTGATCTCAACATGCTCTCCAGGTAGCCACGGACTGATGGCTTTTGAGTCTCACTCTCTGTAATGAAAGGCCTACAGAGATATACTTCACTCTTATAAAAACCTGGCTCTGGGCATAAGCACCACATCAACTTGTAGGCCACTGTGTTTCCGGCCTCCTGCCGCAGGTGCCTTTCCAAAACCCTTAAATGTGTAATTCCCTCCCTCCCTGATTTCAGCACGAGCAGGCACCTAAATCCCAGAAGACTGACTGTGGTGAGAATTCCAACTTTCAACAAGCTGCGTGAGAGACGTTGGGCTTGCTGTTTGCTTTATCAAGTGTCCGCTTATCCTGCGTGCTTGCTCCAGGCCTGCGAGCATAACTTACCTAGTTAATGGGCATACTTCACCGCACTAAATAGTGCAGATTCCAAAGCTACGGTTGAAGCCAGGGCAAAGTGATTCCCTTGTAGATAAAGAAGGCGCCACTCCAATTACTGTTAAACCTGGCCATGAACTGCCTGGCTCAAAGCAATACCTCATCCAGACTGGTGGTGAGTGTCTGGCCATTCCTTCACCCGACACTTCACAAGTGGAGGACTCTTTTCCCTCCCACTCCTCTAAGCAACCTGTGCCAAGAATTTGCTCATGCTCTAGCAAGGCTTTAATTACCTGTGACTTAATTGGCCATCCTGTAGCTGTGTACAGCTGAAATATTTTGAGGAGTCTTTAAGGACCCTTCCCTCCCAAGTCCTGACCTGTCGTACCTGCTTTGCCTACTCTGTCCCTCAAGCCGTCCTTCCAGACCACAAAACATCCTGCCACTTTCTCGGCTGCTCCTTTCTTCATGCAGCCTCCTTTACCTGGAGTGTCTGCCTGGTCCCCACCTCCCTGCCTTGACCTCCAGAAAACCTGTCCACCTCCAAGTGTAGACCCAAATGCCCCCTCATCCGTAATGCTTCCACAAGTCCCCCAGCCAAAATCGAGTTACGTCCCTTTTCATCTCAAAGCATGTAGTTCATCCAGTAGGCATGGAAGTTGCCAGACTTCACCTTGACTGTGGCTGGAGCGGCCTAGATAGCCATCGCTGAATGGCTGACATTTTCGCGGACTTCTGGGCAAGTTCTGTACGTTCACATGGATTAGTGCACTTAATCCTGAAAGAACTATCTAAGTCCCAAAGAAGTCATTTACCTGGCCTAAGATCACAGAGCTGACAAGTCGTACATGCGAACCTAAGGCAGTCTGACCCTTGCACTTAGTCAACGCACTAGACTGTAAGCTCTTAAGAACGTCTCCCCAGTGCTTACAATGTGCCTTCCCCGTCGGTCACAGTCACACACAACACACACACACACACACACACACACACACACACACACAATCTGTCTGTTCCATATTAAATTTATTTTATATTAATATTTTTGTTATATTTGTTTATATCTAGGTAGATATAAATATGTCTTACCTAAATAAAATGAGTGAATAGAACACATATTAATCTCCTGTGGCTGTTGTAATAAATCACCATAAGCCTGGTGGCTCAAAAAAACACAACAGAAATTCATTCTCTCCCTGGAGGCCAGACGACTGAAATCACCACTGAGCCGAAACCAAGGCAGGGCCCCACTCCCTCCGGAGGCTCTGGTGGAGAAGCCGGTCTCTGCCTCTTCCAACTGCTGGTGGTCGCTGGCCGTCCTTGGTTTGTGGCCGCGTCACTCCAGCCTCTGCCTCCACGATAGCCTTGCCTTGCCTTGTTGTCACAGAAGGACACGGTCACTGCATTGAGGTCCCACCCACAGAATCCAGGATGTCACCATCTCAAGATTCCTCACTTAATCACATCTGCAAAGACCCCTTTTCCAGAAGAAAGGTAGCATTCACAGAGGATTAGAACCGGCTATCTTTGGGCGCCTCTGTTCAGCCAACTACAACACCCAGCCTTGGCTCCTGTTCCGAAATTGCAGGTGTCCATTAGCAACTGATCTGACAAATTAACACATTCCAAACAGTAAAATGAGACTTTGTAGGAACCACCTCCCCTGTGCTTGAAAAGACGAAAAAGCACTAAAAACAACCAGAATTTCACAGGTGACTTTCTCTAGGAGCAGCTGAGTTCACAGAAACGGAGCTCATTCTCCTCAACAAATACAGTCCAGGCTGCACGCCTATGGCTGCATCAACAGCACGCTCTTCATGAGCTACGACTCTGTGTGCCGCGGACTGTTTCAGAAATGCTCCTGCTGCCGAGACGAGAAGTGGATGTGGCTCGTTCCTCACCCTGGTGTCTTGGAAATTCTTTTCCACGTATCTCAAGGCTGCCTGTGCTAAGAGCAGGAACAGCGCATCACCCTCCAGTGAGCAGCCGGCTACCCCTCGGTTAGCAGCCCAGGGGATCTCTGAGCGGTTCTGTGCAGAAGCCCCAGACAGTGGCTGTCAGAGGGGGTTACTTATGCATATCGACAAGGGCCTGCACGTGAGCCCACAGGACTCTGATGACACTGATGCTTGAGTCTTTGTTAGCAAACCCTTGTTGGGAAGACAAGTTTGCTAGAAGATACTCACACGTGGAGAATGCCCAGTAGGCCTCTGGTCAATATGATTTTATGCTTTGTTTAAAAGTGGTTAAACAGCTATTGAGTTCTCCCTGCCAGGGCCTGCGTCCCTCCCTGGATGGAAGTCAGGCATGCATCCCTCCCTGCCTCTCAGACTCGCAGAGGCATAAACACTCTCACTCTCTGTAGTTTGATTGCTCCATTACGGAAAGGAAACATCGAGATTTTTCCACCTCTGCTGAACGTTAAGAATTCAGCCACAACCACGAACGTGAGCTCACCGGCCTCCCGTGACAGGCTTGGTCCCTTATGAGCCCCGGGAGCTCGTTCTGCCCTGAGACACAGCCAAGGTGGGGGGAGGTTCTGCGGGCAGGGGGCGAGGTGGTCCTTTCTGATTCATTCCCTATTTCACACAGCTCAGTAAAATAGATAGAATTAGAAAGCTTTCTTTTCTTGGTGAGAGTTCGACCTACTCCATTTTATTTCTGCTGGGTGGGTGCTAACTTGCCAGCCAGGTTGTTAACCACGTTCATTACTCACAGTCCAGGAAGTCTAAGTGAATGCAACCCGAGCCGGCGCCCCAGGCCCACTGCGCGTGGTCCCCCAGGACCGCGGGGTCAGGCAGGAAGTCCCCTCCAGGAGCAGACTGCAGTGGCTGCCAGCTGGATGGCCATTCTGATCCAGAGCCAACGCCAGCTTCTTTCCCAATGTCACTCTTGGGGGAGGCGCGGCAGCGGTGAAACCTCTCCCGGGACCACGTCCTCCAACTGTTACACAGAACGCGGATCTGCCTGACAAGCCTGAAACAGCACAGGGCATTTCTCCCGAATCCTTTATCTACGCCTCCCAAGAAGGTCTCGGCTAGGAGCTATATTTCACACCATTCGGCATGTTGGCAGTTCTCTCCTTCTCTAACATGTGATTTAGGGTAACAGTGTGTAAGGACCTGGAGTTAATACAATAACAAAATTCAATTTTAGCGTGAGCAAGAGAGAAAGCAGAGATTTACACAGTCCCCGCCATTGAAACTTGCAAATTCAGAGAAGCCAATTTTTTAGCTTTTGATTCATAGAACCAATCTTTGTTAGCTGAACCGATTGTAAGAACAAAGGTGATGTTCTCAACAGTTCAAAAATATGATCTGAAATTCAGATATTATTAATTAACATTAATTCCTTCACTCACCGAAAGTGGAGGAAATAGAGGGTTTCACCCACCCCTTGGAGAACACGAAACTATTTAGTCCTTTCTTGGGCACATCTACTCACTGTGGCAATAAAGGGGCCTTCCTTCTGCCACGAGTGGAAGTCACAGGCCCCACCTGCAGCCAGCATTCCTGTGGGGACTCGCAGGAAAGAGGAGAAGGGACAGATAAGGAAATGGAAGAAGATCCAAAGTCACAAGGAAGCCACCGACTAAATGCATTGGCCTTTGTTAGCTTATTCTTCCAAGTTTTTGTGCACTTTTACAGAGAACACCCCTTTTTAAGTCCAGGAGACAGACAGACTGGGTTTTCTATGAACTAGCCAGTGGTCTAAAGAGATTGCAGAAGAGAAAGACCCTCTCAAAAAAAATTCCGAGGTGCCTGATGACCACCTGCCCCCATCACCAATTCCCAGCCGTGTATTGAGAATGGCTTTCTCCCAGACATTCTCTTAAAACACACAGTCCTCCTAAAAGAGGTCATAGGTCAAACCCCTTGCTTATTAGCATGCCTAATATTTTCAAATTTTTCACCAAAGGAGACATCGAGATTTAAGGCCCTGAGGTGAAGTGAAGGGGCAGGCACCCCACTGCCCTGGGTGGAAGCTTTACCCAAATGTGGGCCAGTGCTCAGGATACAGCGCGGTGAGCAAGGCTGGCAGAGAGAAGCACTTTCGTGGGGTGGGAATAGGGGCCCCTGCCTCCGGGCAGACTCAGCCCACAGCAGGGCGCACAGTTTGGTGCTCAGTTTCGAATTTTCTCCTGTCGGCCCCTGTACAGGGCACACAACCTACACAGCCACACGCAGGGGTTCCGGCCAGAAGATGAACTTCACCTTCACCACTTCAGTTCCAGACTAGCCCTGGAGAAAGGACTTCCACCGAGAGGCAAGAGACAAAGACCTGTGGGCCTATTGCCATTCCCCATTTTTATTATCACCTAACTTCATGCTTCTAGAACATTTACTTTGTTTTTTTTTTTTCTAAGTACCCAGGTGTCTTCTATCCACTAATGGTTGATACACTGGGGTGTACTCACTGTAGCTGCCTCAATATTCTCTACCCCCTTTCTCTCTCTGCGCCAAGAATCTCCCACTTTCCCCATCCCTATCTTCCCATGGTTAACCCATTCCCCTGACATAAATAAGGAACATGATGGTGGATGGCTTTGTGGCATTTGCATTGATGGATTACCTTTCAAGAAATAACCCATAAGGTGGGTGGATGGGTGGAAAAAAACAGGTAAAGTTCTCAGGACAAATCTAAACAGGTTAAAAAAGACATAACTCATACGCCAGGGCCATTCTAGATCTAGAGAAAACTTTCTGCCTACATCTTCAAAATTCTGGCAATCTCAGAGAATCTAGTGTCATGGAATCATCTTTATATTACTTCCATGCAGTGAGGACAGAATCAAATATTAAGTCTCTTGCCCAAGGACACATACATAGAAAGTAGAGGAGCTGGGATTCAAACTGAGGACCTTTGACTCCAGAGGTGCAGGGTTTGCGACCACAATGCCCACGTGGCCTCCCAGGGAGGATGCAGTGACCCTGGCTTTCCAGGAATCCTCCCCCCCCCGCCCTGCGTTTACGTTCTATCTTTCCGATTTGGCCTCTGGCTTCCTGACTCTGATCTTTGTGTCTCTACTTTCCGAGCAGAGACCATGCCAGTGAGCAGCCAGGCAGAGTCAGGTCAGGGTAATGAGCCCTTGGGTTCGATAGGAGCAACCACCTCCATTCCACAAGACCAAATGTTACTGAACAGAGAGGCGTAACTGCAGCCAACCTGGATGGCCAGACTCCCTCAGGCCTGGCCGCACACTTCATGGCCAAAAGGATAAGCCCTCAGGCTCAGGAGGACAAGTGTAAGCGGCTTACTGAGTTGCCCTGCTAAACATAATAACCACAGTCTGGGAGAAGAAACCAGAAGCCTCTTCTACGTTCTCCATTGTCAGTAGGTGTGACCTGGTAAATATTTTCTGTTGATCAAAACAATGGAAATTAAACCTCGGATCATCCCCACTGTGCTTGGGAATGTGGTTATGTGGGTATAAGAAATACTAAAAAAAAGTCCTGGAGGTTTAAAGAAGTTTCTCTCCACTCTCAGCTAAGTCACTAAGGAGGCAGATCACGGGAAAGACCAAGCCATTTCCTCTCCAAGTTGTCGTCTCACACTTCAACCCCCTCCTACGCATTAAAATAACACCCCAAATTTTAGTATATTGTTTAAATAGTTGTAAAGGATGTACTTTCCAGCACATTAGATGCATCCTGAAGTATATTTTTATCGTAATCTCAGAGCTGAGGAGTTAGCTCCAATTTGTGGAAAATGTCTCCCACGTGACCTCTTTGGAAAATCAAGTTCAGAAAACCAGACTTCATTGTCACACCAACTACCTGCTCAAACTTACTTGAAGTCAGGAGTCTATTTTACCTTGTCAACTCAAACACATGCATTACTGCAAATGCTCATGACAACTTTATTTGTTCTGTATTCTAATTCTAAAGTGGGTGGATGGATGGATGGATGGACGGATGGATGGATGGATGACGGATGGACATAGTGCCATGACTTTGTCACTTAGATGAATTAAGGTACTATCTCTTTTATTAATTTTTATTGTGGCAAAAAAGTACATTACATAAACTTTACCATTGTAACCATTTTTGTGTGTACAGTTCAGTAGCATTAGCTACGCTCTCATTGTTATGCAACAGATCTCCAGAAATTTTTCATCGGGCACAATTGAAACTCTATCTATTGAATATTTCCCCTCTCTCCAGCCCCTGGCAATCATAGTTTTACTTTCTGTATCTGTAAGTTTGGCTACTTCAGATGCTTCATATAAGTGACATCGTACAGTGTTAGCCTCTTTGTGGCTGGCTTATTTCACTTAGTTCAATGCCTTCGAATTGCAACCATGTCGTAGATAGGGCTTCCTTCTTTTTTTAAGGCTTAATAATGTTCCGTTGTATGTATTTATCACATTTTCTTTATCCATCCATCCATCCACTGATGAACATCTGAGTTGAGTCCCTCTCTTGGAAATTGTGAATAATGTTGCAATGAACATAGGTGTGCAAATATTTCCTCAGGAAACTCTTTTTTGCATTGGTCTTATGGGAATTGCACCCCCATCAGCAATGCATTATTAAACTGTCTCTTTTAAGGGTGCCCTGGGGTATTCTCTCCCCCAGGAAACACACCATAGTAAAATCCCAGATTGGTGAGAAAAACTCTTTTCTTTTGTAAATGTGGAAAATGGGTGATGAGGAAATGAGAACAACAAATAACCTGGCAAACCACAGGCAGATACCGGTCAGTCAGCACAGATTTCATATGGAAGCCGAGTTTCAGGAAATCTTTCTTAGTGCTCTCTACGCCCCCGTACAGTCTCCACGCACCCCACAGCCATGCATGCCCTGGCTGAAAGATATGTCGGAGATCTCATCACTGCACACAGCCCCGGAACCTAGCTCAAACGCCACAGGTGTTAGATTTAATATTATCTCTTCGCTGAGAATGCACCACTACACATACATTCTCGTTGCACTCCCCCACCAAAAGAAAAAAAAAGTAAGAAGACTAGCACATGCTCAGGTAACAGGTGCAATGAAAAACTGAAATAGACTGAGCTGAAGGAAAGTACTGCATTTTAACGCCCCCAGCAGGGAAGGTGCTCATTCCCTGCTCCCTGCATGACTTATTAATGATGATGACCGTTTAATCGCATCCCCTGGTGGTGGGAGAAACATCTTGTTCCCATTCACTAGGTCACAATAACTTTTTTGTTCACCCAAAGTGCTTGGGATAAGGTTCAGCGCATAATGTCACTAACGACACTGCTAATTGAAATCCCATCTCAAGCACTGCACCTACATAACGGGGACCAGCCCAGTAAGCCCATGCGTTTTCTAAGGCCCTCTTCCCATTCCTGCCCTGAGCTCTGAGCTCTGCTACCTAATTCACCACCAAGCCCATTTTCTGAAGGGGTTATACTACTCCGCAACTGAGTGGCACAGTGACCCGAGATTTGCAGCGGAAAATCAAATGTTTGTTGAATGAATGCATAGAGGCATGCATGAATGAATAAATGAGGGAGCAAATGAGTAAAGAATGTAAGGCCACAAAGGGTTTGATTCCTGGTGCCAAACAAAGTCAGAGTGGGAACAGTGTTCAAGTGCTTCAATCCTTCTTGTTAAGCGCAGCCATGACTTGGTCAACACTAATTATGTCCTCAACAATAGCTAATGAACTCTTCAATAAAACTAACCAACCTTACATCCTGACCTCAGAAAAGGTCAAATGGCTCAGCGACCCCACTCCACTGAACACAGTCCTTCCTGGGAGCTTCCCCTTACACGTCCCTGGGTTTGGCCCTGCCGCACAGCGCCCTCTGGACTCCAGGCGTGGCGACCACACGGGCCCACCGCTGTCTGGCCCTGGCGACAGACCTGCACGCCCGCTTTCCCTAGTGAGTCTGACCTGCGGAGCCTTCCCCGAGGGCCCCATCGTTCTCCCAGCTTCCTTCCCTCTGCTCAGAGAAACGCCCGTAATCCCACATTCTGACCTCCCAACTCTGTGATCCATTGATTTTGACAATTAATCACATTCTTCAAAATAAAGAGGCACAGGGCTGACTGCTGAGCAATAAACGTGGCAATATTTTCATAAAGTTGTAGAAAACCACCATTTCCTTAGAGGAAGGTTTCGTCTCCAGCCCCTTTGTCCCTGGGCATAGTAGTGCATCATTTATTGCCTTTTTCTTGGGCCACAACCTAAGTAAGCAAGTGGTTTTGCAGTCAACCAAATTCCGGCAGACTTTGAAACGCTGATTGCGTCTGGAGATTGCACCGGTTCAGTTATTTTTTAGCACTTTGGCCTGTCATGAAAACGTTTTCTCAAATCCCAGTATTTCACCTCTGCTCGCATAATAACTTCGAAATGTATTATTGCTGAGAAACTCCATTCTCTCTGCCAACAAGTCCCCGGAGGGAAGCTCTAGCAGAAGAAAAGAAGTTTTTACAGTCACTTCGTTACAGAAAGTCACTTATCCACTGGACCTAATCAAGTTTCCCAAGGCAGGGCCCATAACCGACACCCAGAGCTGCTCCCTTTGTACTCATGCTTTTTCTCTTCTTTCCCTTTAAAAAGAAAGGCAGAAGCCTATGCTTTTTCTTCCAGCGCAAAACATAGCAGCCAGAAACGAGTGACTCCTATTGTAGGAGGGCTAATAGAGACTCTAGCCTGTAAGTAAAAAGACTTACCAGGGCCAGAGGACTAATTAGCGGGTCGGCCAGATAATGCACTGACGCAGGAGGAAACGTCTGTTTAAAAAACAGGCTGACTGTGTATTGTCGGCTACTGCTGGCTTTACAGCCACCCTCACGGCTCCGCGGAAGAGCACCAGCCAGCGTCGGGGGGAATGGGGCTGGCCTCAGCTCCAGCCCCAGTTAAAGCCTCCTTCTCTCCTCCGTGAATCAAGGGAAATGTATTAAAGCGAAGACCTTTCAGAGGCCTGTATTTGGACACAGTGGTCTCACCCTTGACGGTTTGATGAACCGTTCCATACGCATATCTGCCACCTGGCCGTGTAGTCTAAGAGACACAGAAGGGGACAGTCTTGCCTTCTCAGAGGGAAGGGGCCCGGTGTCCACTTTCCCTGTGCGTTTGGACTGCTGTGTGGAAGGCTGAACCTGTGCCAGGAGTGCCGGCTCCCCGGCGTCCGTACCAAGGGAAACTCTCATGAACTAACAGGCTCACCCTCCGACTTTCAGTGTTCTAAATGGGAACCCAGGGACATCCAGGGTCTGCCAAGCCTTCAAAAATTGACAGAGAACTATTACCTGTGGCACAGGTGGCAAACCCAAAGCCCGCGGGCCGAATCCAGCCTCCCACCTTGTTTTGTCCAGCCCAGCACCTTGTTTCTACCCGGCAGCAGCACCAAGCTCTTGCTTAACTGTTAGGGAGTCGTTACATTTATACAGTCCTCAAATTACAGTCAGCCTGTTGAAGACGACCACAAGGCTGATGTGGCCCCCGGTGCAAATGAGTTTGCCACCCCTGGTTTGGAGTTGTTTTAGTGTTAGACATTTCTTCAAAACTTAAAACATCTGAGCACCCACGCCACTGTTCAATGAGAGCAGTTAGACTTTACCTTGAGCCGGTAGATAGGTCAACAAATGGTGAATTAAGCTGTTCGCAGTGCTGCTCGAGTTCCTGAAGGCCCTGGGGGACAGTCCATTCCTCACCTTTCCCAGTGTCTAGAGGCTGCCTGAATTCCTTGGCTTCTGAACGCTTCCTCCATCTTCAAAGCCAGTAGCATAGCATCTTCCAACCCCTCTCTTAACCTTGAACTTCAGCCTCCCTCTTCCACACACAAAGAGCCTTTGTGATTACCATGGGCCCATCCGGGTAACTGAGGATAATCTCTCTATGGTAAGGGCAGCTGATGCCACGTCAGCTGATCCCTTAATTCACTGTCGCCAGGTCACCAAGAGTATTCACGGGTTCTTGGAATTAGGACACCTACGTCTTCGAGGGGCCATTATTCTGCCAACCCCAGCGTGTGTGCAAGGGCCCCTTTCTTCGCTCTATTCCCTCCCTGGTCGTGTCCCCTCTCAGTGACACTGGTTGTGCTCATTCGGAGAGGGCAGTGGTCTACCCTCCTGGAGGCCACATCGGCAGGTGCTCCTGACTTGTCCTTTGCCTCCTCTTTGTCTTCGACAGAAATTCAGTTTATCGCAGTTGTTCGCCTTTTTATTCTGCCATCCACTCCCATTAATTTTATCCACTCAGCTGTTTCTAGTCCCTTTCCAGCACCTAACGCTATGACTTCATTCATGGAACCCACGGAACTCTGACCTGAACCGTGTACTTAGAAAGGACCCTCAGAACAGCAGTCCCCTGGTGCCTGCAACTGTGTTCCTCGGCTCAGTACAGAAGGGCCCCCCTGCTCGGAAATGGCAGTGCCCTGGGACCTGCTACAGATTCTCCTCATCCGCAGAGTGAATCTTTGCACTCCCAGCACTAAGCCACTTCTTTTTCCTATGTGCCTCTCTCCTCAATTGACTTTGCCCCAAAAGCCTGTCTTGGATGCATCAAATAGTAATACTTACCATTGCCAGCATTCTGTTGGCTCTTTAATAATCAAATGAATCGTACGGCTGCAAGGCCAGCTCTGGGGACTGCTGGTGGTTTTAGAGTTGTTTCATGGGCTGAAATAATAGGACCTTCATCACATAGTATCTGAAGTTCATGTATCGGGTTGTCCCTATAATTCGAGGCTTCCTTCAGATATTAAAATGAAAATTCCTGTGAAGGGTTTATGCATTAAACATCATCTGTTGCTGGCATCTCTATGTGAATGAGTCCTGGTCTTTCCTCAGCCAAGTTTGAGCAGTATCGGACATAAAGAGCATGAATATGAAGTAGAGACTCGGCACCTGGCAGAGTCCACTTCCTCAAGTGGCCGTATTTCCTTTCTGGTCAGTTAGAAGCACCAGCTGACCTAAGCCGGGTACCTCCCAGAGAAGAAGGTGATAGCTTCTTAGGACTTCCCTTCCTCACATGCCTCCAAAGTGCTTAAAACTCCCAAAGCTCTCCTGCCGAAATCCAGCAATCAGGATGTCTCCAGGGCGTGATGCGCGGCGGGCTGTCCACTGGGATGCTACTGCACACCGGCCAAGGGCGCCTTCCTGTTCCGGAAGCTGGAAGTGGCCGCCACCCCGAAGGACGCTGGCGCGGACCAAGTGCAATATCGTGTGAAGAGTGGCGCTGCGGCTCCTCTTTCTGGAAGAGAAGGAGGGAGTGAAGGGAGGTGAGAGAAGGAACAGCAGTGTCACAGCTTTTCCTTCGTCTGTGACATGGAGTGTCCTCCAAGTACCAAGCACACAATGACCTGTTCCTTCGGACATACCTCACTTAGTCCTCACAAACACCGTGCTTTAGGCGAGGGCATGCGGTTGAGGGAGGTGGCGTAACTGGCCAAGACAGCGAGGGAAGTGAGGGGCAGAGCTGGGTCCTGACTCTTACGTCTGAGTCTCTCTCCCCTTGTATAACATCGGCCCAGTCCCAGAACAGAAAGCAGACACTTCTGTGGGCCTGCCTATTGTCACCATTTGATAACAAGTAAACATGAAGGAGGGGTGTCTTTGCAGCATGCCAAGCTCTCTGCTAAGCATGTCACCTGCGATATCACATTTAATACTCACAATCACTCAGGGAAAGCGCATCGGCCCCACACTGCCAGTGAAGAACTTGACTCCCAGGGAAGGTAAACAAGAGTCTCAAGGTCACACTGCCATTTAAAAAGAGTTCTCAGATTCCAACCCATGCCAGTCTAATTGCAAGTAACTATACATTTAGATTGACCGGGGTAAAGATAAACGAAACACACCCCACAGGTCTGGTCTGGCCAGATTCACAGTAATGTAGCACGTAGAAGAGAAAGGAAAGCACTTTTAGAAAGGGACTTACAGCCAAAGACCCTGAATCTAGAGGAAAATTCAGGCAAGAAACTCAGAAGGTCTGTGAGGTTTAGGGATGAGCCAGCAGTTGTTCAGAGCAATTCAATCTATTTAATTTTTAAAAGAAAGAAAAAATAAAGGGCTGGAGTGTGGGGAGTTGGAATCTTTTTTTTTCAAGAGCAAAATATCCATCCAGGGACTGCCCACCCCATCATATCCATCATACAGTGCTGCAGATTTTCTAAAACCATCAGCTGTGCATGAGTGTGGAATTGTTCCCTCAAGGAAAATGGCCAGAACTCTGTTGCATGAGACTCATATAACTGTGCCGGGCAGAGATGAGGAAAGACACTCTGGGGAAGGCTCTGCCTGGTGGGAGGCGAGACCAGATGACCTAGAGTGCTGAGCCCTGCAGGCCTCCTGTCTCCACTTCGGCACACAGCAGCACGGAGCACAAGCATCTCACACCCAGCAGGTGCACAGGGAGGAGCCTGCGCAGCCATGGGCCCTGGGGGCCAGGCATCTTTATAAGCATCCCCGAATCTCACCAGCCCGGCGGGCCCGGCTGACGGAGGCCTGGTGAGGCAGCACAGCCAAGCCCACCTGGCTCCCATGACGCTCAGAGCCCCACCTCGGCAGGCAGCCCAAGGTGATGGATTACATCCTGTCAGGATATCGATCCTGGTGAACTACAGGACCCTGGGCTGTGATTAAAAGAACCCGAGCATAAAGAAAAGTCCTGAACTATAGATGATACCATGCCCTCAAGAGACCTTGCCAGAAAATCAACTCCAAACAGTTCTAATGGAATGCGATTGAGACTTTGAGCATCCAAGGGGTGAAGCGAGAGGAGGTGCTCCCACCAGAACATGCCATCCTTAGCCAGGAGGTCCCAGCCCGTTGCTCCACAAACACTGAGTCCTTGTGCCTCTGTGCAGCGAGCAGAGAGTCTACCAACCTTTCTGCACAATGACCCTGCACCACCTCCCTTTAGCAAGCACAAAATAGCCCCCCTGTAGCAAAGCCTCGGCCCTGTGGTCATCTGCACCTCTTCGCTCCTGGGTGCATGGCTCAGAGGAAAAGGCACCTGGGGTCCAGCTCTCCCCACCTCTCTCACCTGCTCCCAGGTCGAAGTCTCCGAGGAGTTACTGATCCTCCCTTCCCTTTCTGTGCTCTCTTTTCCTACCAAAGTCATCTACTAACTATGTTGGGAGACCCTGAGCCAAGCAGTCTGGGCCGTTCGAAGTAAGTGACGGTGCTCCTGTCCTCTGAGACCTGAGGCTGACCCATGAGAAATGGAAGGGCTACTCAGTGACTTCCAGACAGAAAACTGGTAAACAGGGAAGCAGGTAACATGGCGTGGCTCTTCACCAGGGTCTGAGAACCTGAACAAGAGCCACGTCAATAGTTCGTTGCACTCCATGATGGTTTTCAAGGTACGTTTCCACTGAGGGTAGGTCCCTGTCTCATTCAACTTTCTGTCCCCCAGTCAGGTGTTTCACCTGACAACAGTCTGCTTCCACTGGCCATGTGCTTCACCAAGGGCAGAGTCCTTCCCCCTGACTCATTAATTTGTTCCATCAGCCAACACCCCCTGAGCACCCAGTGTGTGCCAGGCACTGTGCTGGGCCGTGGGAACCATGGCAGCAGAGCCCCCACCCTGCAGAGCTGCTGTGCTGGGAGGAAGAGAAATGAGAGCACAGCGCGATGGACACAATGACAGAAGAGCCCCTTCCCCTCTCCACACCCAGACAAGGAGCGAGGTCAGTGGAGGAAGCTGCCAGGTGGTGGTGACTCAGAGCCCAGTCATGAGGGCCGGCTGTGATTCTAGACACCGAAGAAAGCCGAGAGCACAGAAGTGCCAGCAAGGTTTGCAGCAGAGGAACAACAAAATGGCATCCACACTCAAGAGGGTCTTTCAGGCTGTAGCTGGGGAGGGTGGAACTGTGGCAGGGAGTGAGGGGGCTGGAGGCAGAGAAGGCAGGCAGGGGCAGGGGCAGGGCTGCACCCAGGTGGCCGCAGGAAGGTAGAGAAGGGACACAGATGGAGAGACAGGAAAATCAACAGCTCTCTGTGACCTACGGCCATCAGGGGTGAAGGGGAAGGAGGCAAGGATGACTTCCAGGGTCTATCTGAGAAGCCAGGTAGAAAATGGTGTTATTGAAAGGTAGGAAATGGGAAAGAAGGGAGAGGGGGTCAAAGAAAAAAGAGTCAGGTTGGGGCACACACAGCACCCTCAGGAGGAGGTCTGCGTGGAAACCCGCAGCTGACCCCTGGCAGACAGCCCGCCTCGGGGCCCTGGGCAGGGGCTGGGAGCAGGGTGGGGGGTTTGGGAACCAACAGGGCAAACTGGATTTTGGTCGGCAATGTTGCCCAGGGAAAGTGCCCAGGGTTGTCTAGAACAACGACAATGGAAGAATAAACAGGTACGGATACACCAGGAGACACCAAAATCCAAGAAACTATAGAAAGGAAGAAAAGTCCACAAAGGAAACTTTTTAAAAGCCCGAGAAAGAGGAATCAGGAGAGTTGAATGTCAATTATATCTCAGTTTTAAAATTTGTAAGAAAATTAACAAAATCAGGAGGGAATGTGCCATGAAAACACAGGAAGGAGTGGGGGTGGCTCAAGGGCTCGTCCGATCTGCTCCTCACAGCAGCGCTATCGCTCCCATTCCCCAGAGAGGAAAACTGAGGTGTAGAGAGTCTTGAACAAACTGTCCAAGATTCTCAGTTTTAATCCAAGTCTCCAAGTGTCAGCGCAACTCACGCCCCAGGACACCACGGCTGCCTCCCACAGAGCAGGCTCGTAGGTTCGTTCGTTGGTTCATTCACTCACTCACTCATCTGTAACTACTGCTGTGGTCAGATGAAGTCACTGGAGGCGTGGGAAGTGTCCCACACGAATATGTTGATAAAGTAGCTGAAGAAGGTTCTTCAGGGGTGGAGGCAAGACCAGCATTTGTTCGAACGCTTCAGGCCGGCTCCAGGCCCTGCCCTCCGCAGCCCTGGAGGCTCCCTGACGGGTCCACACGGGCAGGAGTCCGAGAAAAAGGAGTGGAAACCCGGTAGCATCTGAGACACGCAGACACGGAGTGCAGGGCTTGCTGTGTGGGCGGAGGGGTTCGGGCAGGGCGCTTTCCAGGCCCCCAGGAACCGGAGCGGCTGCACGGAGCAGCGGGGCAGACGGCGTCCTTCCTCCCGTGTGCGAGCCTGCAGCGCCACCTCGTGCACGGCACCGGCATTAACACATTCCAACAAGCGCAGGTGGCGGCCACGGAGCCGGGCTCCCTTGGTTGGTCAATGGTGATTCGCCTGGAGGAACCCGGGAGCATTCTCCAGGGGCCTTATTACCCTCAGCTCTTCAGTCCCGTGGGGCCAGTTCAAATGATCTGAAAGGTTTTCCAGAGACGTCTTCAGTGGCCTGAGCACGTCCACCGGGAATGAGGTTGACAATGAGCAAAATAACGATTGCAAGAGCTATCAAAACCCATAGAAGGATGAGACAGGTAGGCAGCCCTTGGAGAGAAACCTGCTGTCTCGGGAAGAAATAGGCAAAGAAGATACAGGGAGAAAAACACAAAGCTTGAAATTCAGCTGCTCTGAGCACACCATTAATTCTAGCCACACTGAGTAACAAATCCACTGAACAAAATTATTCTCCCATGGGAAGAGAGAGCGAGCGAGAGAGAGAGAGAGAGAGAGAAAGGAGAGGAAAGGAAAGGAAAGAAAAAAGATACATAATGTGCCCATAAGGGATTTTTTTAAAAGGTAATAACAATGTGAAGAAGGAAAGTGCAGGCACCTTTGCAGAAATGGGCAGGAGACCCCTGGTCCAGGATTCGCTTGATGTGGGAATGATGGAATTTCCCTCTGCACCCTAAGACTGAATCAGTCTTGAAATGTACCAGAGAAGCCAAAAAACAAAACATTCTCTCTGCATTCTCTCTCGTGCAGTGTCCCAAAGAGACGCCGCAGGATGGAATTGAGCCGAGTTCTGCCCTGAGAAAGCATATACGCTCTAAACGAACACTCTCCATAGAAGCAATCAATCCAAGGTGATTCATGCAATCAGTCAGTCAGAGGTGTAAATCCCTCGGGGCCCATGAGGTATGCGGCTGGCCTGGATGCCTATTTTCTGGGGCTATGAATGAATGGATTTCTCCCTCCTTCCCAGGCTCCAGTGCTTTTAGCAATTGGCACTGTGGCAGGATTTATACCATAGTTCTTGTAAATTGTACCTTCTCTCTCTCCTTTTCAAAGGTTCCTTTCAATAAAATGCAGATGGAATTGTTCGAGAGCTGCTTTTCATGTGTTTATAGGTTACTTCTGCTGGGCTGCTTATGCAGGTGCGTGTCTCTAGGCCTCTTTGTTTTTTATTTTCTCTGCCTATTGGAGAAATGGAAACATATGGATTCCTTGTTTGGACCCAGCAGGCCTCAGAGAATGGTATCCCTGTTGCCTTCCGCACACATCTTCCTGGAGTCACATGGCTCTGAATTAGCCTCTTAATCCCCGGTGGAAAAAGCCATAATACGAGGAAATTCAATAAAATGCATATGCAGTCCAAATGCCAAAGCACGTACAAAAATAGACGGGAATGTGGTCATTTATACAACTGTGAAGGCCTCGGCTGGCATTGGTGACGCGAGACACCTTGGGTCAAGAAGCAGGCGTTCAAACTGGCAGGCGTGAGCCTGCTGTTGGGGCAAGCGGAGGTTTTTAAGTCTAGCTGGCGGGGGTGGGAAACAACATTCAAGTACAAAGACATTGGAGGCTTGGATTTGGATCTGAACCTCCAACATAAATGTTTCAAGGTTATAGAGCAGTTTGGGGCACATTCCGTGACTGTTCTGTACTTGGAAGATGAAGGCTCTGGAAACATATGAGGAATGTTCGCAGAAACTAATGGCAAAGCTCTGCTATAGGTGATATTCTACATTATAGTTTTCACTGTAAATAAATAATTCACTCACTGAAGGCTGTGTATGCTTCATTAAAATACCTCACTACCGTCTTTCAGGAGGGAGTAAGTAAATGTTTACTTGGGAGACTGTCCTCCATTCCCAGCAGAGTACTCGTTCAGACTGAGAGGAACACAGAGTGCCTACAGTGCTCAAAATTGCAGAAAAAGCTCGTCCCTCCGGCAAAGATGATCGTTTTGCTGTCCTTCTTCCATGCCAGTCTAAGGACAAGCTAAGAAAGGAGGCACAGAACCCAGACATCTGTCCCTGTTCACATCTGGATAAAAAAGGCAAATGCATCTGGCCAGGTATCGGGCTTGTAACATTATGAGCGGGGCACCCTGACGCTGATACAGGGTGCAGCCAAGGGGGGCCCCCCAAAAAAAGATTTGGAATGGTATCCAGAATTCAAGGTGTATAGGAATATTGGAGAGACATATAAGATGTCCTCACCCCTTCCCAGACAGGTGTGAGTTGGGGGAAGGGACACATGGAGCAGGAACATGCAGGGCTGTTTTGTACAGCTACAGCCTTGCAGCTAATCCATGGCCTGGTCATTTAATATATCTATAGCCTTTGGCGGGTCACTTGGATATGTTAAATGGCTGTGGCCAGGCTTGGAGCCAGGGGGATGAAGTCACTTCCCCCAAGATGTAACTGGGGTCAGGTCCCCCGAGTTATAGCACCTGCGTGGAAGCTTGGAGAAGATTGGCTCCATGACATGGAGCCACACCAGCTTAGCCTCACGATGGCAGTCCAGTAAACTTGTAATAATATAGGAATGCTGGCAGGTATAACTGATCCTGGGAGGAGTCGGAAATAGGGGTACAGAGGAAGATTGACGTGGGGATTTAAACCCAGACACGGCAGCCATTGGGAAGAGAGCCATGCGGTTTCGGGCAGAGTTAGGACCTTCTCTTGCCCAGGTGAAAGGGAGAGCCACGTGGTTTTAGCAGAGTGAGGACCCCCTCTTGGCGAGGTGAAAGAGAGAGCCACGCAGCTTTGCCAGAATGGAGATCCCTGCAGCCAGGTGAAGAAGAAAGACACGTGCTTTTGGTGGAGTGTGGACCCCTGCAGCTTTTGTAGAAGGGGCCCACGCACCTTTGGGGTGCCCCCTTTGACCGCATGGCCTGGAAAGCAGGAGAGACTTTGACTGGAACTTGGTACAAAGAACTCTTGCCAGTGGACCGTGAGAAGGTGCCGCATGACTTTGGATTAATTGGAGATCCTGCCTGGACGGTGACATAGCTGATGGGACCAGCAGCCTAGAAAAACGGGCGTGTGCTCTTTTCCTGATTTATGGGACCCGGAGTTGGGACAGGGGGAGAAGGGAGTGGTGTGTGTGTGTGTGTGTGTGTGTGCGTGTGTGTGCGTGTGTGTAGGTGTATACCCTAAAGAACTTTGATATTTTAATGAAGGCATTAGGTCTGAATAGCATGAAATAAACATTTCGGTTCCTTTTCACAAATCTCTGGCATTGTGAGATGTCTTTCCAATTGGCAACTGACAATCGGGCCCCGTAGGGGGGTCCGGACGGTATTAGTACACCATCCTCTGAAGTCCGGTGCCCCGGTGTATCTGTTCTGTAACAGTTTTTTGGGCATCCCTGGGTGGGCCAAACATTGCCTTCCTTGGACCCCTGTTCGGTAACAGCACCATCTGCCCAGACGCAGACCAGAGTGTGGCCAGACTCCAGAAGGCTTCCCTGGGCCTCTGGGGAGCCCTGCCCAAGGCCAAGTCCAGAGGAAGTCACACTATTAAGGCCTGACAACCAGAGCCCCTGACCATCTTTCCCACACGAAGGATGGGAAACCTGCTCTTCTGGATCAATGGATTCCCCTGGGGTGGGGTGGAGACTTTCCGAAGCCCTTTCCCTGGCCGGCCTCAGGATATGGAGATATGGCAGCTGGAGGAAAAAAGAGGCGGGATTCTCCCCCTGCTGGAGAATCATTGTATGTAATGAATGATGTTAGCAATGGAGCCTTTGCTAGTGAACGGAGTGAAAGCAGAAAAGAGAACCACTGGTAAGCATCTGTCTGGAAAACTCTTACAATAACCCCTCAGACTTGAACTTGTTTTCCCCTTGCAGATTCACGAGTCCAGTGCTATTCCAGCTTCTTCTCCAGAGAGCGAAATAAGGACTAGCAGGAGGATCTCTGCCCCGGGGATTCACATGCCCCCCATGTAGTCCCAGCTCTGCCTTAAATGCTAATCCTCAGGCAGATTGTGTGACGTGTTAAGCCACCGTTTTGACACCTGCAAAATGAGCAATGTGGACTTTTTTTTTTTTTTTTTTTAATACCCTATTTTATTATTCTGTGACGGTGTTTTCAGAAAAAAAGGGTTGCCCCCTGCGTTTTCCTACTGAAGCATTTCCTCCCTTGGTTTCTTATTGCCAGTAGGAAGACGCAATAAATACTCATTAAAATAACCTGAAGCAGTGTCTTGCCTCCTGACGAATAGCTCAAACCCCATCTTTACATAAACAAATTAGAAAAATCATAGGAGGATAAGTGGAACTAGAGAGTCAAAGAGCAGGAGTTACATCACGCACTGAGTGTCCGCCACAAGTTACTCTGTGAGCCTGTGATCACAGCTATTTCCAATGCGATTGCCTCAGTCACACACCCCCTCCCCCATCCCCACCCCCACACCGAGCAGGGACTCTTAAGGTCTGCTTAGCTTCTGGTGCATGGCTGGTGCCCTATAGATGACAAATGCAATTATAATAATTAATAATTCATATGTTAATGATAATGAAATCCCTTTCCCCCTGCTCAGTGATTGTGCGCCACACCACTCACGCACAGAAACGGGTGCCGGGTGCTCCGGAATCTCTCCACACTTCCATAGACTTTGAAGAAGCAATCGAAGCCACCTTAGTCTAACATAAAGGACTGGTTTAGGTGCTTCATTCTCTGTCTCCTTCCCATTTCAAATGCTGGGGTTGGCCTTCGGGGGTCAGCCCTGAGGAAATGGATGTCACACTGGCAGTCCACACCCACGTGGGGCCCTCAGGGCGCTTCCCAGCGGCCGGGCAGTCAACTCGCCTAGCTCACCCCCAGCAGCCCCCTTCTTACACCCCAAACCTGCAGAGAGCTCAGGCAGCTGGCTATCCATCCAGACCCGCTCAGGCCGCTGAGCTGGGGCGCACTCGGATAGGAAACCCTCCACCCACAACGAGCAGACGGTTCATTTAGGAAGCACTCACAAAAAACAAAAGCTCAAGCGGGTTGTTAGTATCCTGGCAAGTCTTCCCAGAGGAGGCCTACCGTCGATCTCTTTATCTCATCTGTGTTTTCTCCTGTCCTGGCAGGCTTGATTTCCACAACGCAGGTAATGCTACCTTTGATCAGAACTCACGCAGGTTGTCTAATGAATGCCCATTGCCAGTTTATTTAGTTTTTCAACGGGCCTTGCCCCCCTGGACATTCCAAGCAATTTCCAAAGCAGGATTAAAACTGAGTGTTTCCAACTCCTACCCACCCCCCACCTCACCCTACTTCCCCACCCATCTGCCTGCTGGGGCCCCAGACCTTCCTGGTCGGCAGGAAGCAGAGTGGCTGATGTCATCAGACAACCCTCTAATCCTTCTGGAGTCTAGGAATAACTGACCTTTTGCCCTGCATGAGATCCACTCCTACACCCGAACTGGGAGGGACCAAATGAATCCCTCAAACTAATCCTCTTGCATCCTACACATTTCTTTCTCCCATTGTTTTATAGCTTTACTTTTTTTTTCAGGCTCCAAGTAAAACTGACTAAAATATAGCTTGTAGTTTCACCTTCAGAGGATGAAGTATATATGAAACTAACCTCAGATTTAATTTTCTGGGCATCGATTGGATCACATTCATCAAGATAAGGTTTAATTGAAGCGCTCTGTTAAGCATACCACTGGCACAGACCCACCCCAAATAGCAGCTGGTAATGAGACCACCCTCCCAGTTTCCACATCTGTGCAACTCCACCTCACTTCTGTCCCCAGGCCTCCTGTGCCGTGTGTGTGTGTGTGTGTGTGTGTGTGTGTGTGTTTTCATATGCTTTATGCCTCCTGGGGGCTGAGAATCAAGCCCTTTGAATATCAGGGGGTTTTCTCTTGTGCTTCTAGTTCAGAACCTGTGTCCAAAGTACCTGTCACTGTGTTAACACTCTCTTTCCAGACCATGAAAAATATTTTCGCCCTCAATTCAGGTCTCTGTTTTACTGAATTCAAGATTTCTCATTAAATAAATCCATTGTGCATTTACCTGTAAATCCATCCATAAGAGAAGCCCAATATAACCAACCATCGTCTTTCTCTATAAATCCATTCTTTCCTCATTTTCTTTACTAATTCCAGGCTGCTGCTATTCCCCCATCCAAGGGTGATGGCAAACTCTGTACAGGGCCAGTTAATAAATATTTTAGGTCTTTGCGCCATCCGGACTTTGTCTCAACTATTCAATTCTGCTCTTGTAATGTGAAAGTAGTGATAGACAATAAATAAACAAATAAACAAATTGTGGCAGTGTTCCAATAAAACTTTATTTACAAAAACAGATGGCTGCTCAGATTTGTCCTGAGTGTCATGATTTGTCAACCCTTTTAACCAGGAGCCTAGAAATTATTAAGTTTCCTTCTCTCTTTACCCCATAAATCCATATAGATAAGTCTGCCAACCTTACCTCCTAAGTATTGGTGAAATCTGCTCTTCTTCACCATCTTTCAGTTCTCACTCACTTTTTAAAAATTGAAACTGCAAATTATAGCACATGCAAGAAAGACAAGGGGCACACCAACTGATGGTCAAAGAAAATGGCTCTTGCATCAAAAGATTGGAGAATAAATTTACTCTAACTGTATTTCATCAATCTAAAATACCACTGACTTTCAGATGTACATTATTTTAAGCATACCTCTAAGAAATAAGAAAAAAACTACAACCAAATCTATGATCAAAGCCTGTTTATCACATGGAATTTTTATTTTATACTTCTTGAAAAAATTAGGTTAGATATAGAAGGCATTGATTGTTGTAGATCAGCCTTGTGCATACATTAAATATATATGTATATGTAAAATACATTAGCTGGTGTGTTTCTACAAGTTCTTGACAGTCAGAGGCCAACTCACATCATGTCCCTTCCAGAGCCATGGGAGTCTGCATCTTTCAGCCCAGCATCTTCTCAGGTGCTGCCAGGGTGATGGCAAGATGGCGCTTCTCACGAGAGCACTCGGAGACTGCTTCCCAAACTTCTCCCAGCCCCTGACATCCACTCGGCTGTCAGGATTGTTGTTTTTTTGTTTGTTTGTTTTGTCTTTGATGCTGTTGCTTTCTGATCTTATTAGATGATATCAAGGGAATGTTTGTCAACAACAGCCCAGACTTACATTTCTTCCTCAAAGAGTCCTTAAATGTTCTGTGGCTTCAAACATCGGGAGTCAGTGCTCGTCCAGTTATGCCACCAGGAATGGCAAACGAATGTGCTCACGCCAGCAATGATGGCTACACCTTGAATTTTTCCTGGCAGAAAGTGGTTATAAAAACAATCCCAATGTCAGAGGTGTTGATGTAAAACAACGTGCATTTTAGCATCCGTGAAATATAGTATATCTTTTAAGTTTCAACAAATGTTTGTGGGATGTCTCTAACATTTTTATGATCCCCCACTCCAACCAGTCTTTGATTAAGTACCAGGCGTTGTCAGCCATACCATAATAAAAGCACCTGTTCTGCACGCACCCAACAGTGATTGACAAGAGGCCAGGTTTGGAGTTTAAATGCCTCTTGTCAGCTGACTGTGGCACCAGCAGTTAGATGGTCTTGCTGGCACTACCTTCAGCAATTAACAAAAAAGAAACTAATTCCCCCCTCAAACTCCTCCCAACAGGCTTCATTTCTTACTCCCCTTCTGCCTTAGCTTGGAAAGACTCAGCCATGGTGGCTGAATAACATTAAAATCCTGAGGCCAAATTCTTCTAGTCCATAGACTACACCTCAAATGAGTGAAGTCTTGTAGGACCTACACAATACAAAAGGAAAGAGCTAAGTTTCACAGGAAAAGCCCTCTGACCTTGAGAGGTTGGAACATTCTAGATTCACCCTAGGCAACAAAGCATTCAGGCCTACTCAGGACAGCTCCCCATCCAAATCCTGGGCTGGCTCCAGCTGCCTCCTAGAATGAGTTGCTAGTCCAGCTTTTGATTACAGAAACAACACCATGTACATTAGAGCCAGAGGGACCTCAGAGAGCCAAACCCCACAGCTCCATCTAGGGAGACTGGAAGGAAGGAAGAAAAGTGGATTTGCCTGAGGACCACACTTGTTCTGGGGCAGAGCATCTGGATTTGGAATCTTCCATTTCACCACCACACCTTGGGACCCTTAATAGCAAAATCCTAAATCCTTCAGGCAGACACTACCCCATAAGAATGTTTTTAATTATTAAAATAAAAATGCCACCCACCTCAAACTTTAGAATAGAAAATAATCTGTAATTCATTTTGAAATGTGTATGAGCTTGGTGCTGTTGAAGATTTCATAAGACCTCTTCTTTTAAGGTGGATGGAATTCATTATAGCACTTGAAAAATATTATCATCTGATTTTGTTTCTAAAACACAGGAGCCAGCAGAAGTAAGGCCTACTTGAGTGTGGTTGGTAAGGTAATACTATGGGTGTAATAATTTCTAGTTTTAATTTGAACATTTCACCTAACGTGGCATGTGGTGCGCTTGAGTGTGGTGTTGTTATGTTACAGAATTGCATGCTTATGATTTTGTAACAAAGGGGGCGTTCTTTGTGCCAGAACCAGCACATCGCTGAGGTTTTCAAAGGACAGGTGGCATCGCTTAGAGAATGAGCCCGGGACAGAGCAACAGAGCTTCCAACTCTACCCCTCAGCTCCCGGTGAAACAGAGGAGTTAGGTGTGAGCCGGGCTCCCTTCTTCTGCACCTGTATAATCCTGAGCCAGAGACTGGTGTGTGCCCAGGAGGCTTGTGGGTAGGTGTGAGGTGACAGGGAGGAGGCGGGGAGCCAGAGGGAAGAGGCGGGGTCACCTTTCTCTGTCTTACTTGGCTGTAAATTTTCTGGCCTATACGACCGTGAGAATTGATTTATTTTTCATTTAATACAGATTTATTCTGTGACGCTCTGAACACTCACTGACTCAGAATGGCGAGTTTTCGGTTTAGCCAAGCAAGCGCTCAATAAATATTATTGGATATGAAATTTGTTAATCTGCACTTCCCCCATTTGGAGATAACCATGTTTTCTGCTGCCCCATTGGACAGATCTGCAACCTCTAGCATTTCAATGTTAATCCGAAATGATAAGTGATCAGGGCTCATAACCTATTTTCTTTCCAGACAAGACTGTCTTTTTTTTTTTTAAATCACATTCTTAATATCGCCCAAAGAACAAGTCAGGAATCCCTGGGGAATCTAATCAGATCTATTATGCTAACTATGAAGGCACTCCTGCCCCCAAGCGCTCAAGAAAAGATCTTAAGGAAGTAGAAATTAAATTGCCAAGTCTAATGGATTCCCTGTGTGACTAAACCATTGCATTATTTCTCATGTTTGAGGAGATACACAAATTTCACGGACAGGCCCACTCCCGGCTTGGATACCCCTGCTTTAACAGCTGCTGTCTTGCCCCGTGTCTAAGGTCAGGTTCATCGACAGTGGAGCCCAGCAGTTCTTACTCAAGGGGGCCGAAAGCATGAAAGGCTTTTCTGTAGACATTATTCTGAAGCTTTCAGGAGACCCCCCCCCACCCTGTCCCAGGGAAGATCCTGCCTCCTTTTCATGGTGGGAGGCGAGGCGATCGCTGGGGTAGATGAAAGGACTTTCATCCGAGAGTCTGAATAGCACAGGACATTCGGGTCACCCAGCTGTACCAAGTAGACCCTGCCCCCCTCACGGCGTCCAACCTTCACCTTTATTTTCAACAATTAGCTTCTTCTTAGTTCCCATTTCTTACAAACTCCACAGAGAAAACTAAATTACCATCCTAGACCCTTTTGGGGAAAGGGTGGCATAAACACATTCAGCAAAGAATAATAACACACTTCTGACCATCCCTTTTTCTCTCTGCTCACACTCTGACTGCAGCCTCAGCAGCAAACTCTAAAACAGCCCTCAAGGCTGTGGGTATAACATACAGTGTTCCACCCTCAGTTCCACTTATTACACTTTATATGGTTTAAATTATATGTATGTAAATTTTACATTACATACAATCATAGTATATGTATTTAAAATGATATAACTTAATATATAATTATATATGGTATATTTAAAGCATTGTATATTATATTAATTATATGCTAATATATAATATGTAATTCTACATGATATATTTTGTATATAAATATATAATTCTAAATAATATACACATATTCTTGCTTAGAAATTATCATTTAAAATATAATAATAATAATGAAACAAATGTAATCATTCCACAGTCCCACAACAGTGTACTTGTTCATATACATATAATCTGAATAATACAGTGTGGGGCTTCGTATTCTAATCTGGGTTACAAACATGATTTGTATATTTTCTAGCTCTACAGTGGGTCGCCGTAATGGAGCTCGGACAAGGGCCATATCTTCTCTCTGCTTTTTATGAATCCCGCACCTTGGGAACACTAAAAATAACACAAAGCCTGAAGTCTCAAGGTAGCTCCTCAGAAAGCCCTTTGCTCTGATCATTTTTACTGGTTTCTAACTATTTCCAGCTCCAACATCAGTTTTAGCCCTGTTTAAATAGGAGCTCCACCCTCCGCAAACAAGTACATCTACCTAATAGATAGGCTTCGAAAGCACTGTGACCACTTCCTACCAAGTCGTCATTCGAAGTGGGCAAAGGAAAAAAAAAGATGGTTCTGAGCTGAAAATGGGGTGTGCAGTGCTCGGGAAGGCTCACTGCCCCATCCACGCGAGGGGTCCACAGAGGGCAGGAGGGAGCACTGGCCACATGCACCTGGCAGGTGGCGGCGAGCAAGCCCTGACCTCAGCCCAGCGGCCACGAACAAGGAGAGGGCACCAGAAGAAGAACTTGGAAGGAGAAGGGGAGCGAGAACTTCCACACTGTTACACATGTGTCCGTGGAAAGGGTGAGAGGGTAGCAGGAAATGTGGAACGAGCTCCAGGCTCAGGGAACTGGCCCGGGCCCTCTTCACGCTACCCCCTCGAGGGTGTTCTGTGGCTACCTGTCCTCATCTGCTGGGGCTGTCCTAACAGAGGACCACAGGGGTGACTTAAACCAGAGACATTTATTTTCTCGCAGTTCTGGAGGCTGGAAGTCCAGGATCGGGGAGCCAGCATGGTTGGTGGCTGGAGAGAACTCCCTTCCTGGACTGCAGAGGGCTCCTTCTCCTGGCATCCTCGTGGGGCCTCGGTGTGTGAGCAGAGGGAAGAAAGGCAAAGAGGGAGAAGTACTCTCTGGTGTTTATTCTTGTAAGGACACGAATCCCATCAGACCAGGGCCCCACCCTGATGGCCTCATCTAACCTTAATGACCTCCCAAAGCTCCATCTTGAAATACCATCACATTGAGGATTAGAGTCTCCACATATGAATTTGGGAGAAGGACACAGACATTCAGTCCGTCACACAACTGTCCACCATGAACAACCAACTGCAAAGACTCAGCACCATTCCATGACAAATGCTTATCTCTTACACATGGTGAGGCTCACTGATTTCGTCTGGACTTGCTTATGTATTGGGGGTCCACCTGGGGGTTGGCTGGTCTAGACTGGAACACCCAGGCAGCCCCGGGGCCCTGCGTCTCTCCTCCAGCCGAGCCGGCCTGGCCACGTGCCCACGGCAGCAGCAGAGGAGTGAGCGAGAAAGCCTTTCCCACCATCGGGTTGTGTCACACTTGTTACCGTCACATTGGCCAACGCCAGATGACACGTCTGAGCCCAGAAACAGCTTGGAGAGCACCATGAAGTTCCACTTCTTGATGGGGTGCAGGGAGGGGTGACCTCGGGCCACCTTTTAATCCCCTACCACGCCTCCATAGTTGCTCAGATTACCTTACTTCTCTACAGGGGATTCCATTTCTTCTTTTTTAAATTTTTCTTTCTAATCTTCACCCCAAGATACGTTTACTGATTTTAGAGAGAGAGGAAGAGAGAGAGAGAGAGAAACATCAATGTGAGAAAAATATCAGTCAGTTGCCTCCAGTATGAGCCCTGACTGAGGATGGAACCCACAACCCAGGTATGTGCTGTGACGAGGAATGGAACCCACAACCTTTCGGTGCGCAGGACGACGCTCCAAGCCCCTGAGCCACCCGGCCAGGGCTCCGGTTCCTCTTCTGAGGCGCACCAGAAAATGTGTGTACGGCCCTTTCCACTTCGTTATTCTGAGAAGGTTGTCTCAGTATAACATGTCACGGATAATTTCATCCTGCTGAAGATGAAATAGTTAAATAGTATTTTAAGCAACATTTTGACATGTAGGGTGGGGTATGATTTTAGGTTTAGAGTACTCAAATCAAAACTTTTTGAAAGAGCGAGATAGAAAGCAGCACCGCTTGGGGTGTGTGTCTGTCCTCGGCGACCCCCGGGGTGGTCTGTCCCCCAGAACCGGGGGCTGGTTTAGGCAGAGGGAGGTATCCGGTCCGGCCTGTTTTGGAACGAACTCCAACTTGTGTGAGAAAGATAACACCACATCCTGAAAAGCGACAAGCTCCAGGGGAAGACAAAGACAAAAGAGCTATTGTACAGACACCCTGACAAATTAAAAAAAAGAAAAAAAACTAGATGGAGATTTAAACAGAAAATCTAGGACTAGGAGCTTGTGAGTTGTCAGGATAATTGAGAACAGGCAATTTCCTAAGTGATAATGAACTAATGTAGAAGAAATGTATTTTTTCAGCACTGGAAACAGGTTGTGCCAAAATATCAAATTTAGGGAGACCCCAGAGAGACGACGTGACGTGTGTTCTGAGAGTGGGAACCGCGCTGACCCCGCAAAGCCGAGAGCCGAGGGCGGCCATGGCCTCTGTTTCTGTGGTCCCCTCCCCCGGGTCAGTGAGAGCCTGCAGCACCTCCCAGTGGTCGTAACCAGCCTGCCCTTGCTGTCCAGAAGGGACCGTGGTGGCTTAATGCAGGCAAACCCTTGTCCAAGGTGTGGAGTTTTGTCGTAGGGAAGTGCCACCTCACTGCTCCTCCCTGAACCTCATGAGGCGTGACTCCCTCGGAGGCAGCCACGAGCCGACCCTATGACCTCAGGGAAAACCTGTGACTATTTCTCCATCTGTAGCACAGAGCCATTCAAGTTGTCCCACTGAGGGCAGGCTGTTTGGGCCAGCAATCCCTGCCTGGACACATCTACTCTGCATGCCCCCGGGTCAGATGTTATGCCAGCCACCAACTCACATCCCACAAGCACCAGGTCCCCAGACTCGACAAACGGCCGGGGACTGCCCACAAGGCAAGAGCCGGGCTGGAAGGGAAAGGGGGGACCAAGAGAGAATGTGATCAGGGTAGAGTATTGGGCTGTTTGGGAAGGATCTGGTGCCCTGCTGAGTCCCGGTCCCCAAGGCAAGGTGGGGTGATCCTTGCCCAGTCCCATGCAGCCCCTCACATGCTCTGTCAGGACAAGGCACACGGCCCTGGTCGGACATGGAACTCCACACTCAGCCCACAGAGTGTCTTCGAGATGCCCGTGAGCAGAAGCTGTCACACTTGTCACCAACACTAAGGGATCCAGGGAAACTCCTCTAGACCTGTGGAAACCGTGGCTATGTCAGCAAAGCGCTTGAAAAGAGGGCAAGAGAGAGACTCAAGCAAGTCTAGGGCTGGGAGATAAAGCAACCGTACACCATAAAATCTTTCCCATTGAATTAGGACACGGAGTTAAGCTTTCAGTAAGTTATCAGCTGATACACGCAGTTTGATTCCACACCTATATTTCTGAGTGAGATAATGAGGAAGTGAGGGTCTTGTCAAAAAAAACAAAAAACAAATAAAGTTGTACGATGCAATGTTCATTCTGTGCCATTCTTTGTCATCTAATTGATCAATAAACAGATTTTTAAAAGATAGGATTTAGAGAACACCCTTCAGCTGTGCCAGAAACTCACCCTAACCCATAGACGACCACGAACACAGAGAGGAACCAGAACCGGACCAGGGCGATGCCCGCAGCCCTGGCTCGGACTCCGATAGTGTCTGCCCCTCCTCTGCTCATGTCCTCTCCCGTTATCAGCTCTGCCTCTCAGCTCTTGCTCCGTGTGTTCTGGCTGCAGATGGACATTGAATTGAACATTACAAAATAGGCTACTTTTATACTAAAAGGAATTCAATAAAAGTGAAATACATAAAAGCTGGAGCTTATAGATTTTTATTATGATTCTTTTCAGCCAGGCTTTAAGAAATTCTCTGATATTGGGAGAAGTACAGGCAATGTATCTGGCAGGAGGAGAGAAGATGTCAGAATGCAAAGCTGGTGTGTCTATTTACACAAAGATACACCAAAACCCTGCCTGCCACAGGAACCAGGTTCAAGTTCAACCCTCCTCATGCCCACATGCTTTGGGACAACTTGTTCTCCGTCGGTCTTCTTGATGATTTTAGGTCCCGAGGAGGTGGTCCACATAAACAGCATCTTTCTATGAATCTTTCATGAAAGCACTTTTTTTCATAAACAGTGGTGATCTGATGTTCATAGAGATGGATGAGGGGCCCTGAGTATCAGACAGATGGCAATTGTGACAATAAATAACTGCAATGCTTTTCACTCCCTGACCTCAACAGTCCCAGGGTCTCAAAACACAGCAGACCCCTAGAGTTATTGAGAAGGAGGAGACCTTGGAAAAGATGTCTTATTCATCCTCCCAGCTTCTCACCCAGAGCTCAGACTAAGGAAAACCCTCTCACCAGCACCAGGCCCCTGAGAGCAGTGGGGCCGCTGTGTTCCCGCATGAACGTGGGTGCAGCCCAGGAGTTACTGGACACGCCTTCCCCGAAGAGAACAGAAGCTCCCAGACCCAAGGGCAGTAAACAGTACTCTACTGCACCCTCTCCACCCGGTGGAGAAGTGGAAGAGAAGCTGGCGGCACTGGGTGCTGCAGAAGGCAGCAGTGTGCAGCGCCCCAGCGGGACCCGGCCGGCCTGGCCACTCGCAGGAGAAGATGCCACAATGGCACAGACCCGTCATGCCATGCACAGCCCTGGCTGCCCTGCTCTTTCCTCAGTGACATGCTTCTTCGAACCCAAGCTTCTTACGTGTTGACTCCTCGGTCCGGGCTGTAACTCCAACGCGAAGAAGAGACGCCGCTCCCCTCGGCGGCGCCGTGGCATGTGGCGGGCGGGCGGGCAGCAGGGTGCGGTACTCGCAGCCTTGGACACAGACGGCGGGCTGCAGGCACCGAGTCTGGCTGCTGCAGGGGGACAGGACGGAGTCAGGGCAGAGAGGCCGCGAGGCTTCGCGTCTCTTCATTTCCCACCCCCAAGAATCGGTTTGAGGAGAATGGCCGGCAAACCAGTTGTAGAAGTGCTGATATTTCGTTTTTCCTCACTTCGCAGGGTTCCGGGCTCCCTCCCTCTTCGCCGGCTCCATAACCCTGAGGACTCCGGCCGAACCGCCCAGGGGTCTCGGTTTTCGGTCCCGGGATCTCCTCCTTCCCTCAGGGGACCTTCTCTGCTGAATCTTAATCTTCATTCCCTTTGAGAAGCATAACATCGTCTTTGGCTACAAAAGTAGAAACTGCTCTGCGCCCATCCTATCTTGAACAATTCCTGTTCTTAAGATCCAAATTAAAAAGAGAGATGTGTTTCCGTTCCTTCGGGCCTTCTTTATAATGCCCAGAATGAGCAACCTGAATTAAAGGCGTTTTAAAATTGGACAAATCGATTAATGTACTTTTTCCAATTTTAAGAAATGCCTTTTTTATGCTATCAGAAAATTGTCCTCGATTCAAGTGCCAGCAAGTAATAAAAATGAAGCACTTTTTATAAAGGTCCTGTTTATGGCTCAATTATCTTGTCCTAAGTATCGATACGGTCAGAAATAAATGCAAGCATCACCAAGACAAGATAGACTCTACTGTGCAAAGTGGTCCAAAAATACAGCTGCTCTCAAAGGCACACAGGTCTGCAGCTACTCTTCTCGCATCAGATGCAGGAACCTTCCGCAGAGAAAACCGAGGATCCTAACACGGCGGCGCTCTGCCATCTGGTGGCCAAAACTGAAATGACCCTGAGCGCTCTGCTGAGACTGAAAATAGATGTCCTACAAATCACAGTAACAGTGAGCAAAATGGTTGTCTCACACCCACGACCAATGGAGCAGTGAAAGTTAGGATCCTAAAATAATTTAATCATCATCCTCATCCTCATCACCATCGTCATCAAGTTTAAAGACTCTTTCTGTAAGCCTCACAAGTATGAATAAACTAAAGGCTCTTAAATCGCTTGCTTAGATGAGGCTGGTCAGCAAACAGATGTACAGGAAAACAGTGATCATTACGTGAACAAACCCCTTTGGTCGTATGTGTACACTGACCATCCACTTGTGCCATGCACGTCCCTGTCCGTGGTCAAATGGAGAAACTCGCAGCTCCTTTTGGTGATATGATTACAAGGTGGGAAAGGGGCTCCGGACACTCTGAGAGCCTCTGTGGATGTATTTAGATAGTTTGGGTCTGCCCGATTATTCCCCAGAGGCTGGTCCATGAAACAACAGTCCCAGGGACCACAGAGAGCACCAGGCTCAGAACTTGAAAGGCTGACATCACCTCCGTCACCCCCCCCCCCCCACCCCCACCACCTGTCCCTGCCTCACTTCTCACTCCGCCGTCCATGGAGATTCATAACGTCCTCTAGCATAGGAAGGCCTCGGAGCCCTGCAGCAGTCAAGTCCGCTCTGCTTAACTCAGGATCTCCTAAGTTCCTTGGACTTCTAAGTAGGGGTTGTTTGTTTTTTAGTTAGAGTTTTGTTCTTGGGTCTTTTTTTAAATTGTTGTTATTTTCAACATAACCCAGAGAATTTGAGGAACACAAGTCTACATGCAGGCTCAGCTCTGCTGCTCGCCGAGCAATATTTAGGAAAGTCACCAAGGCTCTATGTGCCTTGTTTTCCTCAGAGGTAAACCAAGACCCAGAACAAGGGAGAGAGAAAAATATATTACTTCAGCCATCTCTCAGCTCTGCCACGGTCTCCCCAGGGGCCGGCAACTTCCAACAATGTGTGCTCCCCACTACCCCAGGGCCCACATCTGCGACGCCCCCTCAAAACAGCCAGCTGGGTACACACGCTTGCTCTCTCCCCCTCCCTACACCCAGCTAGGCTGCGAAGGAATAATAAAGGGTATTAATGTATACGGAAACAACAGAACAGGAAACAGCCCAAGATATGAAAATTCTTAAAAACTGAATAGTTGGTGCAATAGCAACTGGCTTCACAGAATGGGTGATGTCACAACATGCAATGGGTTTGTTCTTCCCAACGACGGCCCCGTGGCCTCCCACCTTGAGCTCTTCTTTTTTTTAATTTTATTAAATTTATGGGGGTGACATAGGTTAATAAAATTATATAGGTTTCAAGTATACAGTTTTATAACACATCATCTGTACATGGCATTGTCTGTTCACCACCCAAAGTCGAGTCTCCTTCTGTCACCATATATCTGACCCCTTTACCCGTTTACACCTCCCCTCCACCCCTCTTCCCCTCTGGTAACTGTTATACCATTGTCTGTGCCTGTGAGTTTTTGTTTGTCACTTTCAGTTTCATTTCAGTGAAATTGTGTGGTTCTTACTCTTCTTACCACCCTTCCATCCAGAAGTGTACTCTAACTCACCTCCCTTTTAATCAGGATTGGTCTTAATGACTTTCTTGTGGCCAATGTATGTCATGAAGCTCTGCCTTGGTCCCTTGGAAAGCTCACACTCAGGACGTTCCTTTCCGAGCCGCCACGCTGTGAGGGAGCCTAAGCCATGTGAGGTGTCACTGTAGGCATTCTCTCCCCACACACCCAGAGAGCCCAGCCTTTGAGTCACGCCCCTTAGGTAACAGGAGAGTGAAGAAACCTTAGACAGAGAAGGGTTTTAGGGTCAGTCTGAAACAGCACTCTCATTCTGCTTTGTTTGATTCATAGCCATAATGCAATCATTTATTCTTCTGCCTTGCTAGCACATAATCTTCATAAGGTCAGAGGACTTTACCTTATTAACCATATATCCCCTTAAAGCCAAGACTGCTCTACCCAGCAAAGATGTCATTTAGAATGGAAGGGCAGATAAAGAGCTTCCCAGACAAGAAGAAACTAAAGGAATCCATCATCACCAAGCCATTATTATATGAAATGTTAAAGGGACTTACTTAAGAAAAAGAAAATCAAAACTATGAACAATAAAATGGCAAATCTATCAACAAATCTATCAACAATTGAATCTAAAAACAAACGAAGCAAACAAAAACAGAGACAGAATCATGGGTACGGAGAGTGTTTTGATGGTTGTCAGATGGGAGAAGTGTGGAGGTGGGTGAAGAGGTGAGGGGGTTAAGAAGTACAAATGGGTTGTTACAGAATAGCCAAGGGGATGTAAAGTGCAGTATAGGAAATGGAGCAGCCAGAGAACTTATGTGCAGGACCCATGGACCCAAACACTGGTGGGGGGAGGGCCTGAGGGAGGGGGGTGCTGGATGGAAAAGAGGAAAGGGAGAAAAATTGGGACAACGGTAATAGAATAATCAATAAAAAAATATATTTTTTAAATATTTGATTTATTTATCTTTATAGGGGGAGGGAAGGAGAGAGGGAGAGAAACATCAATGTATGGTTGCCTTTCATGCGTCCCCTGCTGGGAACTGGCCTGCAGGGAACTGGTCTGCAACCCAGGCATGTGCCCTGACTGGGAATCGAACCGCGATTGTCTGGTTTGCAGGCCCGCGCTCAATCCACTGAGCTACACCAGCCAGGACTAAAGATTTTTTTTTTTAAATTTATATCCCAAGACCTAGTACGATACCTGGCATGTCAAAGGCACTCGATAAATACTTGATGAGTAAGTAAATGAACCGAGCAATCACGGGGAAGAAAACAGGAAAAGCAATCAATGCAATACCAGAATAAAACTTCAGTGAGGTATCTCTTAGTACTGTCAGAGACGGTTCTAGCGTCCACGCAGAACTGGAGGTTAGTGGGGAGCGGGGCAGAGAGGAGTAAGCAGAGACCAGGAAAAGGGCTTCACAAAGTGCCAACCCAGTCCGTGAAATGAAAAAATTCAATACAGGACTTATTCGATAAAGCTAACAAAATCTTCCAGAAAACTGAGCCAAAAGAAAATGAGATGAAAAATGAAGATGGGGAGAATGAGGCGCAATCCAGGAAGGCGCGCATCCACGACAAGTTCCAGGAAATGAGAAAAGGGAAAGTGGAACATGGCTGGACCGTAAGTGGGGACCCCAGGAAGCCCTGTGTGCACGCAGCGGGGGACCACCCACCGACTGAGCGGACCACGAGCGTGGGGGGCTCCAGGTGACGCAGCACAGATGGGTTGGGTGGTTGGTTTGAGCATTTGGGAGAGCTATGGTAAAGGGTTTTTGAGAACTTTGTTGGGAAGGTCTGCTGTATTTAGAAAAATATATATGTGTGTGTAGTGGTAGATACATAGAAAACTGCAAAAATAAAAAATTAAGATAATTATTAGCTCCAGGAAAAACAAAACATAGAATTTAACCAAGCAGTAAAGAGAGGCGGCTACTGATTGAAGGCCCAGTTGCGACACCCCCGCGTGGGGACGGCGGGGAAGGGAAAGGCAGGCTGCAGCCGGGCTGGGCAAGGGAGCGAGGTGCTCAACGCCCAGGGTGCCAAGAGGTCGGGTCCAAAAAGGATAACGAATACCTAATAATGCGAGCATATTATTGAGCAATGCGGAGCAGATAAAAAAAGGAAACAATCATAAAATTCTAAACGGGGCCTCTGGGAAGTAGAATGGACAGCAGAGAGAAATGGAGCAGAAAAGTAATGTTTTCCGTTATGAGTTTTGACACTCATTAATTTTTCAATGAGGTACATGTATGTCTTCGATTTTTTTTTTAATAATGATAAATCCAAAAAGAAATAGACTGGAATGAGAAGGTGTGGTGGCGGTCGGCGTCGACATCCTGGGCATCGTTCTGCCTTCCCTCTCCTTTTTCACGGTTTTGCAAATTTTCTGGAATAAGAATGTAATAGGTTTGTAATGGAAAAGTTTCAATAAACATTTCTGAAGAACATTCTTACAAACATCTCTGTCAAAGCGGTGGTTCCGGAATGTTGAAATGAATTAAAAACGCAGGAGCCCAGGACTCACCCTCGCCCGCGCCCCTCGCTGTGGATGCTGGGACTCTCAGCTCCACAAGTGCGCAGAGCACTGCCCCGTCTGTAATTCGAACAAGACCAAGCCAGGACTCCTTTTCATTTCCTAAGTTATCCAGTTCACAGCACGTATACAACGGCTGGGGTGTTTAAATAGTGCCCTTCTAGGCTGCACTGATTTCCAACATGTGTGCGAGTGTGCCCTGGCCGGGCCTCTGCGTTGCCAGCGCCCTCAGCAGCCCGGTCGGAGCTGGGTGCCGTGGGGAGCCCTGCTCCGGGATCCTTGCCCAGCGCGGGGCTCTCCAGGCCAAGCCCTGGACCCTTCGGCTTGTACTAGGTCCAGTCCCTCCTTCTCCTTGGCCATCATCGGGGCGAGAGAGGCACAGGAGCTTTCCTAGAAAGCACGATTTGGTCGCAAAGCAGCAGCAGCTAGTAAATTTACCTGAAGAAAGGTTCACAAAGTGAAGCCAGTTCCCCTCGGAGTGGGAGACCAGCTCCCGAGAATGTTCAAGCATCGCTCCTCACCCTCCCCCAGGGAATGGCAGAGAGGGCTTCCCACCGCCAGAAGGTGGCTGGATTTTAAGGCTCTTCATAACCCTGCAGAGGCGGGTGCCTGGAGCAGTTTTGTCCTCCTCCACCCCTACCCTCACCCCTGCGCCCATCTCACTTCCAGGGACATTTTACAATATTTAGAGACATTTTTGTTTGTTTATAACAGGGGACTAGGAAGTGTTATGTCATTGGCATTGAGGGGGGAGAAACCAGGAATGCTACTAAAAATCCGACAATGCACAGCACCGGTCCCCTCACTTACACACACACTCCAGTAACATATTATCTGACTCAAAATGTTAATGGTGCCCACACCACGCACGAACTGCATGCCATAACCTGTGATCCAATCACTCAAATGAGATAAAAAGATTAGCTGTCCTCTTCTTTTACCATAATGAAGATCTGTTATCTATAAATACTCAGCTTGCCAGAATGTGTCCCAGGCCTCGTGCAGAAGCCGGGACCATTTATAGACAGGTGCATTTGCAAGAACACCAGTCAACCCTTCCCAAATAAGATCAAAACACACAGTATTGCCACCTCTACTTGGCAGGCGCAGATGTAATGTTACAGAAGATGCGTTGCACAATATGCTTTTTTTAAAAGTCTTATTACCCAGTGGAAGCAGGAGACAGTAAAAAATAAAATCTATATACAAAGCTAGTGAGAAAAACAATTTGACGAGAGATGTCCAATGCTAAAAATAAAGTCAGGGGGTTTAGTTTTTTAGTACCGAAGAGACTATAAGACGCTGTGAGGCAAGTTCAAGGCATCAGCATGACATTGTTGGAATAATGGATGTTCTGTATGAGGGTGACATCGTACCAGAAACAAAAGCCCTGGTGATGTGTTAGGATGAGGTGTTTCGTTAGGTTTTATTCCTGGGCCCGTATGGTAAAACCAACAGCTCAGAAGATGGCTGCCACTGAAAAGACAGTTCATTATTCATAGTTCTCTGGAGGAAGGGGCATGCCGTGCCACACTGGGCCACCTGGGACAGCATCAGGGTCGCTTACGCGGCAAAAGATGGCGTGGGCGAGAGTCATTATTTCCGTTCACGTGGTAAGGATGGGCAAGTCAGGGCAAGCAGGCTAGGCAGGTTCGGGATTGGCTAGTTTGACTAGTTTCAGCTGACTCCGGGCGTAGGGGGTGTCCCTAGCTGTCTGGTACCTGTGTGCAGGGTGATCAGGGCAAGAGGATAGTGGTCCAGGGTGTGAGAGCCCCATAGAAGAGGTGGTGTAGCTTGGGACTTCGGGTGGGTTGGTCTGCATTTGAAAAACACACTAGACAATGAGTCATTTACTATTTTTAGGAATTGACTAACTGTGGCAGGGACAGTCCCTTCAGCAAGGCCTCTGTTGAAAAAACATCAGAATCCCGAAAATAAAAGACATAATTAATACACAAAGTGAGTGTCAGGTGAGTAACAAAACATGTGAAATAGTAAACTTGTTCTCACTGAGGGTGCAGGGCACGTGAAAAAGCGAGACTGGAACACGTCCAAGAAAAGCGAATGGAGCTGGCAGAGTGGTGTTGCGTTCACATGGCTGGGTCTGACCGTGGGCGGACAGAACCAGACACCTGAGCCCATCAGTGGATGAACAGACAAACAGAACGCGGTACATCCACACGGTGGAACATCATTCATCAATGAAAAGGGATGGAAAACTGACACATGCCACACTGCAGATGAACCTTAAAAACAGCACATTACATGAAAAAGGCTAGACAAAATGGTCACATATGTGTGTGATTCCATTTATAGGACATGTCTAGACTAGAAGGATCTATAGAAACAAACAAAAAAATTGATGGCCACCAGGGGCTGAGGGGAGGGGGAAATGGGGAGTGATGGCTGATGGGTACAAAGTTTCTTTTGGGGGTGATGAAGATGTTCTAAATCTAGGGAGTGGTGGTGGTTGGACAAGTATATAAATGCACTAAAAAAATTGAACTGTACATTATAAAGGGTGAACTTTGTGGCATTGAATTATATCTCAATGAATCTGTCATAAAAAAAAAACAACAAATAATTACAACACCCAGGCCAAGCAAGGGCCCCCGAAGGCACAGAGTGATGAGTTCATTGAGAGACTGGACCAGAAGGCAGGGCTCAGGGCTGGCCCTCAGCTAAGGGGAAGGGAAGGGAAGGGCGAGGCCTGCCCTCAGAGTACCTCCCACACTGTTGAAGACATTGAGAGTTGAAGGCTTTGATAGTCAAGAGCCTCTATCAACATACAAATACTCCTGGGAGAGTTATAAAACAGCAATCTCCCAAAGGTGGAAGAAAAACTTGCAGAAGCTGCTGACCGCCTGCGTCCAAATGTGTTAGCACAGGTACATGCAAAAACTGCTGTGAGACTCAGCTCAGCCCTATGTGTGTGCACACTCTGTGTGTGTGTGTGTGTGTGTGTGTGTGTGTGTGTGTGTGTGTGTGCATAGGAGGAAGGGTGTGGGCTGCGCCTGACTCCAAACAGGCTGACCGCAGGTAAGAGCAGGTGAAGGGAGAAAGGATGTCCTAACCGGGGACTGAGGGAGGAGGGCACGAAGTGTGGGAGCCCCAGGGCTTTTTAGGGAGACCCAGGAGGTGAAGGTAGACAGTAGCAGAGACAAGCTTCACAGCCCATGCTGACATCCCAAGTCTCTTTTTGCACCACAGCACTGCCTGAGGTGATAGGCAGATACCCACTCCAGGATGAAACAAAGGTACAGATTATAAAAGATGTCAAGCAGGTTCACCATAGAGCAGGACAGGTTGTAAAAGAAATCAGCAGGCACAGCATCACAAGCCAAGAGGTGTGCCAGGGTCCAGGCAGCCTCACGCCCAGGAAGAGGAGGGTACTGAGGACCAAGCATGGGCCGTGAGCAGCAAGGTGAGTACAGCGGCACTGCCAGCAGTTCGGTTCTGCACAAACTGAACACAGGTAATGGAAGTACTGCGGCCAGCCCTCACCTGCCTCAGTAGGAGGATTTGCACTACACAGTCTGTTGGTGATCAGGGACTGCCATTCCTACCTGTGTCAGTAAACATTCCTGAGGGTTGTAGGGGAGGAAAAAGAATTCCACCTCTGCCTTTCTAGGTTCTTGGTGGATACCCACCCCTCCCCCATAATAAAAGGCAGATTAACAAGAGAAAAACCAGCAGAAGTTTAATAACATGTAGACCTCCTATATACATGGTTGAGACCCAAGAAAACTGAGTAACTCCCCAAAGAACGCAGCCATTCCTTTAAATATCACCTCCAGCTAAAGACAAAAGAAGATATTGGAGTATGGGGGGGGCAGTTATGGGAGGTTATTGGGAAAAGCAATGTAAACAAGGGTGATACTTGTTACGCAGGTTTAAGTCTGTGCCTTCTCCATTGATAAGAGTTTCTAGACATCTGGTCACCCTCCTCTTTCTGGTAGAAAGGGTTAGATACCCTGCCCTATAAAGGCAGTTTTCCCTTATAAATGTACAAGAGACTAACTTCCACTCAGTTTTCAGAACTTGTCTTATGTCTGCTCTTTCTTAAAATAATAAACCTAAAATAATCCTTACGCCAAAGAGACATATTTTAGGGTAGCAAATTCTGTTCCTCTTCAGGGTCTACCTGCTGCAGGCACTGAGCACATGGGGAGACCAAGACGTGGTCCCTGAACGGAGCAGGGAGATGGTTCCACCCTCATTTGGAAAGGAAGCAGAGGAATCTCCTCCGATCCCTGCCACAGAATGGCATTCTTCTTTTAGACTTAGTGGGGCAGCATTAATTCAGAGAACCGGGCTGTGGACTGAGCATAACAGTGTCACCACCTCCTATTGGGGGAGCAGATATTACCCCACAGGCCTGGAGAACCGGTGTGCAAGAAGGGCAAAGGAAGGCACATCTGGAGAAGCAGCTGTTGGGAAACACAGGAAAGTCACCCTGTATCCATGGCTCTCAACCTTGAGCGAGCCCACGAGGAACAATCGCTGGCCCCAGCCTAGCACCTCCCCTTCAGTGGGTCTGGGGTGAAGCCCAAGTGTCGGCATTTCTAACAAGTCCCCAGTGACACTGACGCAGAGGCTGCCAATTCCACAGCCAGATCTTAAGAGCCACCGTACAATTGTCCACTGATCTTATATCCTGCAACCTTGCTGAACTTACTAATTTTAACAGCTTTTTTATAGATTTCATTGGTTTTCTTCTAGGTAATCATGTTATGAAAACAGTTTTACTTCTGAAAATAAGAGCCATCGTCCTAGATAAACTATCTCACCTGTTTTCGCAGCTCACCTCAGCAGATGGGTGACATGAAAACATACACACAGAGGGCTGAGAGGAAGGGCCCAGGACCAAAGAGGCTGGCTGGGGAGAAACGTGGGGAGAGATTCCACTGACAAACACAAATAGTTGAGTTATAATAGCAGCTAATTGATATATTATGCCCTTCCTATGTGCTAAATGCTATATGATAATCTCATTTAAACCACACATCAACCCTTTTGAAGTGGTGCTATTTGTATCCTTTATTTATACATAGGGAGGATAAGTAACTAGGTGATGCCAAGATTCAAGTTCAGCTCAAGTTCCCACACCCTTAACCACTGCGCCCCACTGCAGGCAAAGGAAGCCAAAGCAACACCGGGAACAGGGAAGCTAGAATCTTCTCTCCCTTGTGAATCTCCCTGCCAGGCCAGTCTTCTGGGGAGAGAAGTAGATAAAAAAGGAAGTCATTTTGCTACCAAAATGAAGTGCCACAAATTTGGTTGCTTAAACAACAGAAGTGTATTGTTTCCCAGTTCTAGAGAATAGAAGTCCAAGGTCAAGGTATTGTCAGGGTTTGTTTCTTTTGTTGGCCATTAGAAAAAATTAGTTTCGAGCCTCTTGCCAAGCTTCTGGTTGTTTACTGGAAACCTGTGGCATTCCTTTGGCGAAGAGACACATTCCTTGATCTCTGTCTTCATGTTCATGGGACATTCTCACAATGTGCATGTCTCTCTCCAAATTTCCCCTTTTTAAAGGGAAGTAGTCATATTAGATAGGAGCCCACCCCCTCCAGGGCCCACCTTACTCGAGTCCTATTGACTTTGGAGCCTATCTTAACTAATTCCATCTGCACTGACTCTGATTTCAGATAAGGCCACATTCCAAGATACTCAGGGTTTGGACTTCAACATTTGAATTTGATAAAGGGCTCAATTCAATTCATAAGAGGAAGCACAAATCTTTCTGAACCAAACCCAAATCTCTAGATCCTAAAGACATCTAACATACTTCCTTGGACAGGGCCAACCTGCCATACTCAATACACTAAACAAGAAGTTCCCCTGTATCCAGGACTTTAGAAACTATCACCCCCGATATATTGGGTTGACCAAAAAGTCTGTATGGCTTTTGTCTGTAAAATACAGACACATTTTTCAATTTCACCAATAACTATTGATTTGGATATTTTGAGTATGTTGGCTAGCTCCCGTGTGACATAATGTTGATCGTTCTCAATTAATGTCTCGATTTGAGCACGATCAACTCCAACCGGTCTACACAACCATGGAGCACCATCCAGCAAGAAATCTCCAGCACAAAACTTCACACCATTTTTGACATGTCTGATCAGTCACAACACCTTCTCCATACAACTGCATAAATTGGTTTTTTCTTACATTTCATTTGCATTTTTACCTTTCTTGAAATAATAAAGCACAATATGCCAAAAATGTTGTGTATTTTCTTCCATCTTCAATATTAAAATATCAATACAATTCACCAATGTTGATAAGTTTTTTAAATGCGTGCTAATATGACAGCTGTCACAATACAACCTAACAAAATCGTTTCCAATGAAGTGAAAGACAACTGAGTGCCACTGGAGCCTTCTTACAGGAAAAACCAAATGAACTTTTTGGCCAAACCAATATAACAACAAGAAAAAAAGTAGGAGTATGTTAAGGGAATTTTACAATGAGAAGTCTTTTTTTTCCTAACACTTAAACTTTAATGTTTCTCTTTCAGATGTATCTACCATCCAACTATAAGGTAGAAATGCAGCAATGCATGTGAAAATGATCTTTTGGTACCTGCCACTTGCCAGGGTGTAAATCTCTTCTCTTTGAACAGCATTCGAATGAAAAGCTGCTTTCATTATTGGAGAGCTAGGAATTAGAGACGATGGATGTGAAGATTTCTCTGAACAAAGGTCTAAGAAGTAAAACAGAGAGCTGATGCTCTGTATCAAACTGCCTGAGAAAGACATAGTAACCTACGGATTCAATTATTAGAGATATTCTCCCTTCCTTCCACCACTCTGTGCAGGATGGGCCAAATGGAGAAAAACGCGATATCTGAATTCTGTGAGACATTCATGTGACCAGGGATGGGAGGGACAACCTTCCTTTGGGCACTGAATGCAGTATCTTAATTAGTTGCACAGAGAACAGTGAGGAGGTTCTTGAGAATGCCAATTCACATCCAATGCAGAAATTCAATTTGGTTTAATGTATATCATCCTTGTTTAGAGAGGGGAAGACAAAAAGACTTGGATCCCAGCCTTTGCCGTGAATACCTCATTCATTCTTTTCTTTATGCACTGTTTATTGGAGTCTGAGGGTGTGCCAGACATTGTGAAAGCAACGAGTGAGAAAGTCAGATTTAACCAGCTCCTCCTCTCCTGGGGCTCTGCGACCTTCAACAAGTACTTTTCTTCATGCATTCGTTTCTTGGCCAGGATAAAAATAGAAAATTGAATTTCCCCAAGGAATTCAATTCATTCCAACAAACATCTACCCGGCCCTTTGTTTGGTGCCAGACAGTGTGCTCAGGGACAGCAGTCTAGCGAAGAAGAAAGGGGCTGGGAGCTGTGATGAGTTAGATGAGCCCCCCCCTCGGAGAACCAGACGTAGGGCGGGAAGGGCACACGTGTAGGTGACTGAGATCAGGGCACGACAGAGAGGCACAGGGCACTGAGCAAAGAAGGGGCTTCGTCTGGGTGCTGAGGGAGAGCAGGTCAAGTCCCCGGGAAAGTGATCCGCACCCTTTATGCTGGGCCTCAGACGAAGGGGTGCTTCCTCTGGTAAAGAAGTGAGGAAGGGCAGTCCCGCGCCAAGTTGGGGAGAAAGGCCCGCAACTAACACAGCGCTGCTCAGGTTAGTCCCCAAGGCCTTCCATCTGTGCTCAGGAACTCAGACGTGCAGCGCAGAGGGCGTGGGCAACAGCTGGGCTCCAGGAGCCACCAGAGGAGTTCAGAGAAGGCAATACCTGGAAGTTAAAATAGTGATGTGGGCAGGGATGGTGAGAAAGAGCATGTCGCCTACAGGGGACAGCCCCTGCTCAGCGGGGCCCAGTTGCGGCCTTGCGGGAGAGTTGGAGCGGCCAGAGGTGGGAATTTTTCAGCGAGGCTACTACATATACATATTAATGGGGAGCCAAGTGAGCTGCACCAAAATGTGCTGCTGTGGCGTGTGGATTATTCTGAGCTGAAGGCAACCAAGACTCGGCAGACTCAAGAAAAACTTTTCTCTCTCCCTTAGTTGCCTAAAAGGATTTAGAAGGGCTGGGCAAAAGGAGATCTGTTACCAAGGATAGCTGATTATCTGAACAACTTACCTGCAGGGCCGGGCAAACCTCCAGTTACCGAAGATCTGCTCTCACTGTGCCATGACTCACTCTCCGCACTTTGAAGACTCAGACCCTGGTGTCCTTCCTTCCTCAGCTCGGGATGGCATATAAGTTTCAATCGCCCGACTGCCCTTGAGTACCATCTCTTTGGGGGTCCTGTTCATACGAAATTAAATTTGTTTTTCTTGTATTAATCTGACTTATATCAATTTATTTATGAGCCCTGCCCTCACCACCCCCCCAAAAAAACCTTAGAAGGGGAGAAGAGAACATTTTCCCACCCCTTTAACCTATACACACATACATTATATATATATTTTTTTCTCAATGTTGAATGTCCTTAACACATTGTGCTGGGCAAATAAAACACATCCGTGCCCGTGGACTGTGGGGGCAACTTCTCCTCGAGTCCCCCTGGTGCCACGGACACACGTGAATGAGTAAATATGGCTGAGACATGATGAGATCTGTTTGGGGAGGAGGAGTGGGCTGTGGCCAGTTTCTCAGGGGGACAGAGGCCAGCAGTGGCCAGTTTCTCTGAGGAGAAAAAGGCCCTGAGCGCCCTCTTCCATAGCCTTTTATTGGGTTGTAATATACAGAAATACAGGGCGGCAAGGATCAAACAGTAGATAACATTACAAAGAAATCTGAGGGCTTCAGAGTCTGAGTCAGTGTCAGGAAGGGAGTTGCAGAAACTTTGGGAGACATACTCATTTCCTCTCGGACGCTTATCATATGAATGAAAGCACTCTTAGCAGAGCAGATTTCACAGGTTTATCAGGAAGTCTTTGTAATGCCAGATTTTCCCCCAGGACATGCTCTAGCAAGACAAGGAACTGCACCTCTCCCCAACAGGTATTCAGGCTTAATAGGATTAGAGCCAGGAAGTACTTCTCCCAGAGGACATGGGACTCAGGCTTTGACAAAGCCAGGGGGGCGAGAGTCCATTGCTCTTTGTTGCAGCCCACCCCCCAAGTCCTTCCATGAAGGCCTCCCAGGTGATTGAGTCTGGCTTAGGTTGCCCCCCGCTGTGAGGGGTCTTACCCGTCATTGACTTCCGACCAAGCTCTGGGGGCAGGGAGAGGAACTGAAGCAGTGTTTGCTACCAGAGACAGGCTTTGTCTCCTGCGGCTGGCATTCCAAAGGTCGTCTCTCACCCTTAGCCACAAGGGGTAGAGATACAATTCCTAGAACCAGGCAGAGCAGTCTACAACAGTGGACCAACTTCAGACAGATCTGCAGGCTGCCTCGGTGTGTGTGTCAGGAAGAAACTGAGGCTGCAAGAGGAAGGTAACTTGTGCAGGCCACAACTAGGAAGTGTGGAGGCTGGGGCTCAACTCTTGGGCGTTGGACCCCAAAGTTAGGCTTGTTGAGGGCTGGGGGAAAAAAGGAAAGTCACTCTAGTTATGGAGCTGGAAGTTGTGGAGGAGTGAGGCAAGAAGCTGTGAAGGCACAAACAGGGAAAAGAGTTGGCAATCTTGGGATCAGAAAATCTGGCAGAAGAATATTTTTAGATGATTAAGAAATACACGCATGCACTCACATATGAATGGTGGCCAGAGGCAGTGGCAACGGCGAAAATACTACATCTTTGCTATTGAAAGAGACCGAGGACCCGAAAAGGAATCCTTGGAATCATCACAACTGCGAACACTAAATTCTAGCAGGTCACTACTCAATAGCAGCTACAAATACTAAAATGAAAATTTACTACCAGTTAAAGAGAAACACCAACCTGACTAAACCTAAAAAACAAAAAAGAAACTGAATTCTGGACCTTCCACACCTAGCCTGTCCTTCAAATCATAATTTCTTCCCATTAATAATTGAAACAACAACCTCCAGGCATATTAAAGAACCTAGAAGTGTAGCCCGGCCCTGTGGGGTCCCACGGGTGAACATTCACAGAGGTGAGAGTAGACAGCAGCCTCCCCTGGTCTCCAGAGAGAACCCAGGGCCCCGCAAAGGTGAAACGACAAACGCACGCCCACCTGAGAGAAAGTAAAACAGATACTTAGATCTAATGTAATCTTTCGATTACTTTCCTTTTCGCTAAAGCCATTTCCATTGGACTACCGAATGACAGCTATTCTTGGATTACACCATAAAAGAATTTTTGGATTGAAAATGTGTATTCTTTTCAAGAATAGGGGGAAAGCCACCTATTTAGATGCCGGGCAGAAAGCCATTAAGGCTAAAGACACAGCAGGGTGTGCCGTCTTGGGCATGAATGGAAGCTTGTCTTGGTCAAGCCTTCCCCGCAGTTCTTCACTGGGCACCCTCAGTGACTCAGGGCAAATGGAGCTCTGAGGGTTCTCAGGGGAAGATTCACAAAAGCCACAAAGCTAATCTCTTTACTCAGACTGATAAACATCAGGTAGTAAGGGGTTTCGTTGAAGGGATTCATAGGAAATAAAAGAGAAAACAACTTCATCTTCAGTATTTGTGAAAGGCGAGGCCTAAAAATCTTCCAGGGCGCCCTAGGCGACAACCCAACTTCCCTCTACAGGTGTCTTCCTCTTCGATAAATAGTCGCTTCAAAGCCTGCTCTGCGTGAAGTTAAAAAGCAGCAACCTTTCATTCAGAGCAGTTCTCTGGAGGGGAGAAGAAGGAGGGGTGAGAAAGAATGGAGCTCTGGACGGGGAGGAGAAAATAAAGCGAGGCTGGCCGGTGACCCACCGCTCCCAAGCTCTCCCCACCCGGGCTCACCGTGTCCAGGGGGTGTTCTTTCCCCCCAGTCTCATGAAGACTGTCTTTCTACTTGACATCTACTTTTAAAGGCCCGCCACCCCCACCCCCTGCATGCTCAGGTCCAAAAGTTCATTCAGTTCACTTTCCGAATACCTTTGTGGCACATCTGCTCCAGCACCTGCATCAGGTGCGAGCACCCAGGCTGGGAACACCCAGGCTGTGAACACGCCCAAACTTACTAAGTATTGGGTTGGCCAAAAAGTTCATTTAGTTTTTTTCCTTATGATGGCTGCAGTAGCACTTAGTTGTCTTTAATTTCATTTGAAACAATTTTGTTAGATTGTGTGTGACAGCTGTCCTATCAGTGTGCATTTTAAAAAACTTATCAGCCCGGGCTGGTGTGGCTCAGTGGATTGAGCACAGGCCTATGAACCAAAGGTTCACCAGTTCGATTCCCAGTCAGGGCACTTGCCTGGGTTGTAGGCCAGGTCCGCAGCATGGGGCAGATGAGAGGCAACCACACATTGATGCTTCTCTCCCTCCCTTTCTCCTCCCCTTTTCCTCCTCTCTAAAAATAAAGAATTTTTTTAACTTATCAAAATTAGTGAATTTTTGTATAGCCATTTTAATATTAAAGATGGAAGAAGATGTGCAACATTTTCAGCATATTTGGTTTATTATTTCAAGAAAGGTAAAAATGCAACTGAAACTAAAAAAAAAAGATTTGTGCAGAGTATAGAGAAGGTGCTGTGACTGATCAAATGTGTCAAAAGTGGTTTGCGAAGTTTCTTGGTACTATTAACATTTTGGCCAAATAGTTCTTTTCTGTGATGCTGTCTTACTCATTGGAAGATGTTTAGCAGCACCTCTGGCCTCTACCCACTAGAAGCCAATAGCAGGAGAGAGCCAACATACTCAAAATATCCAAATCAATAAAGTTACTGGTAAAAATGAAAAATGTGTCTTTTATTTTGCAGGAAAAAACGTAAGAGACATTTTGGCTACTTCAATACTAAGGGGTAAAAAAGGTTCGTGCGATGGATGGGGCAGAGGAAGGAAAAACACCGACTACCAGACAGAGAGAGACAGGATGTCCAGGGGCGGGCAGCTGGTTCCCCCCAGCACTGCTGGCCTCACAAGCCATGAGGGAGCTGGGGCACGTGCACAGACTCGATCCACCTGGACTCACAAGAGGCTCAATATTCCTAACTCTGTGTTTCCTGTTTTCTTTCTGCCCAATGGCTTGTATGTGTGTGTGTGAGAGAGAGAGAGACCCCAAAAAGGTCCTGTCAGGAAACAAGTGAAGGGCAGAACAAGGCATCATACACAGATAAGTATAAATGAAATGGGAATTTGTATCCTTCAAACATGTATTTCTAAATTATATTATAAAGAAATGAGTAGGAGATATAGTGCAAATATTCACATTCATTGCAGCCTCCCTGGGCATGAACAAGCCTGGGTTAGCTCTCTGCTTGGTGCTTGCTACTCACTCCTCCACTAGCTCTCTGCTTCTTTTTTACATGTGTATTTATTTTCTTCAGGAAAATCATATTTCTTTTCACAGCCAACTATCCATGTTTCTTCCTTCTTCCTCAGGTCTACTAATTCTTTTTTCCAAATATTGGAAAAGATCTTTATCAAGAAAATAATTAGATTTGTTTATTGAATGAAAAATACCTATTTTCCAAGTGTAAAACAAAGTATCATTATGGAAACTGTCATTTGGGGACAAATAGGATTATCCAGTCAAGATCCGTGCAGCATCCCCTCTGCTGCGGTTTACTGCACAGAGAGACACAAACTCTGCCGTGACATCACACTAACTGAAAATTTTTCTGGGAAGATACTTTCCTGTTCTGAAAGGATTGTGACAAACAGCATTTTAAAGGTAAAGCTGAACTGCACTGTAGGTCAAAACCAGTTAAACATCCACGATTCAGTAAGACTACATGTAATGCAGAGGAAAGTGTTACTACTTTTCTACTTAGTTCCAATGAAAACTCTACTCAAACTGTATACTCCAAATGGTGACTCTCAGGCCACACGGATTATGTCTCAGTGTGACGAACTGAATATTTGTATTCCCCCGAAGTTCACATGTGGAAATCCTCCCCTCAGTGTGGTCTCTCTCTCTTTTTTTCGAAGACTTTATTTATTTGTTTTTTAGAGAGGGAGGAAAAGAAACATCAATGTGTGAGAGAAACATTGATCAGTTGCCTCTCACATGCTCCCAAACGGGGACCTGGCCTGCAACCCAGGCATGCACCCTGACTGGGAATTGAACCAGCGACCTTTCTGTTTGTGGGATAACACCCAACCCACTGAGCCACACCAGTCAGGGCTCAATGTGGCCTTTCGGAGGTAATACGACTACATGAGGCCATGAGGGTGGCATCCTTATGAGTGAGATCGGTGCCCTAATGGAGTAAAGAGAGAACTTGCTTCCCCTCTCTGTTCTCTGCCATGTGCAGATACAAAGAGAAGGAGCTGGTCTGCAAGAAGGCCTTGACCAGAACCCAGAACTCAACCTTGCTAGTGCCCTGCTCTCCGACCTCCAGCCTCCAGGACTGTGAGAAAATTTCATGTTTACAAGCCATCCAGTGTATCGTGCTTTGGTGAATGGCTAAAACATTCACTAAAGCTGTTACAAATTCTACTTGCATCATGTATCCATGACTATTTTCAAAGCACCAACCCATAATTTATAGGTGGCAGAGCTTACTGTGGTTCCATGAAGCTGACTCACCCAGAGGAGGGGCAGGAACCAGGGAAAAGCTCGACTTGCCCCTCTTGGCTCAGTCCCCTAGTCCACAAGTCTTGGGGTATCAAAGGGCCCCATGATCTCCTAGATGGGAGGAGATAATTAAACCAAGGCCACAGAAGTTTGTAGAAAAAGAGCCAGAAACTAAAGTCCATGGTCTCAACTGATTCTTCCTCTGCGGTAAGTTAACCATTAACCCATGGCCAAACAAGGACTTTGTCTTTTTTTCCGACACTTCCCTCTTCAGCTGAGACACAGCTGCTTCTCTGGCCCCCTCCCAGCTTGTGTGTTAACTATATCAGACAACAGCCTCCCTGTGGCAATCTAGCCAACCCCAGCGGCCCATGCTGGGAGAGAAAAAATGATGCAGCATGGCAGGTACCGCATGAAAGCCTTCTGCGCACAGTCCACCACACGGCCGCGTGGGCCATGCTGAGTGAATACAGCCCCGGCAACACCTGATCCACTAAAGCCACAGGAAACCCTCTAAGGGGCTTCTCAAACTTGAACTCTCACCGGATCTGATTCAAAGGCAGATTCCAATCTTTAGGTCTGGGGTGAGCTCTTAGGAAATCGTGATGCTGCTGGTGCAGGGACCACACTTTAAGGAACGAGGTTCTAGAAGAACCTTGCTGTTCAACAGAAATGTTGAGATACACACATACGTGCTTTCACATTTGCTGGTAACTACATTTGAACTGATGGGAACAGATACTACACTTGATCTTCACCAAAAGGCCAAGAAGCAATGCTGGTAGCTACATTTAAAAAGTCAAAAAACACTGATAAAATGAATGTTGAGAATACATTTGTATTTAAGTCAGTCATTCACAATATCATTTCAATGTGTAATTAATATAGGGATTTAGACTTCTGGCCAAGATGGAAGCGTAGGTGGAAACACTGTATGTACCTCCTCGCACAACCAAGTTTAAGGACAAAACAAAGATTAAGAAACAAATACACAACCAAAACAGACAGAAATTGAACTATACCAAAGTCTGACAATAACAAACTATTCAATTAGACCGGTAAGAGGGGCAGAGTCGGCGGCCGGTGGAAAGGGGTCAAGGCAGGAAAAAGTGGTGGCTGCTGGACCAACCCAGGCGCACAGGCAGCGGTTGGCAGATCCCAGGCCTGTGGTGGTAACAGGCAGACCCAGTGAGGGTGCAAGGCGGCTGGCTGACCGCAGTCACACATTCACACGCAAATAAACCAGGCAAAAAAATAAGCAGTGAGACCACATAACCAGGTCCCCAGCGATGGGAATTAAAGCCTAAAAGCACTGATTGGAAAAACTTTCAGGGGTTGAGGTGCCGGGAGAGGCTTCCAGCCTCACAGGAGAGTTAGTTGGAGAGACCCAGAGAGTCCTAGAATGTGCACAAGCCCACCCACCCTGGAACCAGCACCAGAAGGGCCCAATTTGCTTATGGAAAGTGGCAGAGGGGACTGAAATTCAAGAGAGAACAAAACAAATGCCATTGCTCCCTCTCTGACCCTGCCCCCAGTCACAACCCAGCAACTGGGTTGACCCACCCTGGTAAACACCTAAGGCTCCACCCCTCATACATAACAGACATGAACAGACCAAAACATTATGGCTCAAGAACAGCTCAAAGCCCCAGAGCAATACTTCTAAGCGACCAAGAGATAGCCAACCTATCAGATGCACAGTTCAAAACACTGGCGATCAGGATGCTCACAGAACTGGTTGATTTTAGTTGCAAATTAGATTTAAAAAAATGAAGGCTACACTAAGTGAAATGAAGAAAAATGCACAGGGAACCAATAGTGATGGAAACAAAACTGGGACTAAAATCAATGGAGTGGACTGGAAGGAAGAAAAAAATGACCAAACAGAAAAGAATGAAGACATAAAAATTCAAAAAAATGACGCGAGACTTAGGAACCTCCAGGACATCTTTAAGTGTCCAACATCCAAATTATAGGGGTACCAGAAGGGGGAAAGGAACAGCCACCAGTGGAAAACTTATTTGAACAAATAATGAAGGAGAACTTCCCCAATCTGGCAAAGGCAATAGATTTCCAGGAAATCCAGAAACCTCAGAGAGTCCCAAAGAAGGTGGACCCAAGAAGAAACACACCAAGGCACAGCATAATTACATTAGCCAAGATTAAAATGAAGAAGAGAATTCTAGAAGCAGCAAGAGATAAGGGGACAGTCATCTACAAAGGACTTCCCATCAGACTGTCAGCAGATTTCTCAAAAGAGACCTTACAGGCAAGAAGGGGCTGGAAAGAAGTAATCCAAGTCATGAAATCCAAAGACCTACATCCAAGATTGCTCTATCCAGCAAAGCTTTCATTTACAATGGAAGGGCAGATAAAGCACTTCTCAGATAAGGTCAAGTTCAAGGAGTTCATCATCACCAAGCCCTTATTATATGAAATGTTAAAGGGACTTATCTAAGAAAAAGATAAAAAAGATGAACAGTGAAAGGACATCAAACTCACAGTTATTAACAGCCACACCTAAAACAAAAGCAAACTAAGAGGACAGCTAGATCAGGAGCAGAACCACAGAAATGGAGACCACAAGGAGGTTTAGCAACAGGGGAGTGGGAGGAGGAGAAGCAGGGAGAAGGTACAGAAAATAAGTAGCATAGAGGGTAGGTAGAAAATAGAGGAAGGGCAAGAAGAGTATGGGGAATGTAGAAGCTAAAGAACTTATGACACATGGACATGAACTAAAGGGGGGGAGTGTGGGGGAGGGGTGTGCAGGGTGGAGGGGAATGAAGGGGGATATAGGGCAACTGTAATGGCATAATCAATAAAATATATTTAAAAATATGTAGGGATTTATTTATGAGGTGTTTTACATTCCTTTTTTCATACTGGGTATCTGAAATCTGGTGTGTCCTCTATGCTTACATGCATCTCAATCCCAACCAGTTGTGTTTTGGGGCTCAGTGGCCCCATGTGGCTGGCGTCCAGGACAGCGCAGGCCTCCTAAGTGGCTCTCTAACACCTGGCCAGACTCATCGCAAGCAGCCAACACCGTGGGGAGTTACTCTCCTCATCCCACTGTGCTTTCCTAGTGAGAGGTCTGCTAGGAGGTCATGGGCACATGAAATGGGGACAAGAAACGTCTTGTATTTGGAGGTCTACTTATCTGAAACAGGGCGGGGCATGATTCCAAGAGGCGGAGAAGGGCCTTTGCAATCAGGACCCTTCTAACAGGGAACGCGGCAGGCACACGGGGGAGTGAGGGGATCACACCAGGTCCAGTGGGCAAGGGCGGGGCAACGAAGAGGACTCAGGGCTTCACTGCTCCCTGTCCCTCACCCCCCCTCACCCCTCACCTCTGTCCCCCAGCAGGTGCTGCTTGGGTCCATGCCCCACACCCTTAGGTCACAGCCAAACCCACCAATCCTGTGGCTTCATTTAAAATAAAAAGTGAAGTCAAAGATGAAAAGAAATTAAAGAAAAAAATAAAGAGTAAAAAATGAAAGTGAGGCAAGTGGCAGATAAAAGAGCCCCCCACCCCGCCTCACCGCCCCCCCCCGCCCCGCAAAGAAAACCTCTTCTAAACACTTAACCTCGGTTTTCTTTTCTCACTGCCTCGCTCTTGGTTCCACACCAGGTGACACGCAGGGTAAATACTGGAGATTTACGTTTCCTGCCTCAGCTGAGAGACTGGAGGGGGCTTGGAGCCACAGCAGGAGCCCTGCAAAACCAGCAGGATCGGGCCACTCCCGACTTCTGCAGAGCTCAGTGTGGAAGTCACAGAACTGCAGGACCCGGACTCCAGACTGCCTTCAAGGCAGAAATTCTTTCAGAAACCAGCACAGCCAGCCTCCCCTGGAAATCTTCCAGAAAGAGTTCTCTGCTCCAAGAAGACACCCTTGTCTACTCTTATGAAATATTACAAAGTCGAAATTATTTCTATGAGCTTGAAATTTACCTCCATTTCATGGTCATCTACTAATCCAAGTCCTGTTTTTCAGAAAGACGTGAAACACATGTCATCCCTAATCTTTGAAGAACTAAAAAGAGCTGTTCTGGCCCAGACTCTTCCTGTTTAAATCTGCCAACTCCTTTACATCAATTTGAGACCAATATAGATACTGTTGTAACTGTCCAGAAAGAAGATTAGTTAAACAGACTGTAGTACCTTCATGCAATGAGTTATTAGATAGCCAATAAAAAAATGATGTAGAGCTGTGGTTGGTGTGGCTCAGTGGATTGAGTGCCAGCCTGCGAACTAAAAGGTCGCTAGTTCAATTCCCAGTCAGGGCAACTACCCAGGTTGTAGGCCAGGTCCCCAGTTGTGTGTGAGGCAGCCACTGGGTGTTTCTCTCACACATCAATAGTTTCCTCCCCTTCTTTCTCCCTCCTTTCCCCTCTCTCTAAAAATAAATAAATAAAATCTTTAAAAAATTATTTCAAAACTATATCTTCTAAAAAATGATGTAGATGTAGATTTTTGACATTAAAATATTTTCACCATGTGTTAAATGAATAAAAGGCAGGCTAGAAAAAAAAAACTGTATAGTAGGGTCCCATTAAAAAATATGTGTAAAGCCCTGGCTGGTGTAGCTCAGTGGATTGAGCACAGGCTTGGGAACCAGAGGATTGCGGTTCGATTCCCAGTCAGGGCACATGCGTGGGTTGCAGGCCAGTTCCCTGCAGGCCAGTTCCCAGCAGGGGACGCACGAAAGGCAACCGTACATTGATGTTTCTCTCCCTCTCTCCTTCCCTTCCCCTCTAAAGATAAATAAATAAAATCTTTAAAAAAAAAATATGTGTAAGTATAGATATACAATGAAGAAAGTCTTGAATGCACATTAAAATGTCACAGAGGTTATTTATGGATGAAAGCATTACAAATATGTTAGTCTTAACTGCATTTTTTAATTCTTATTTTATAAGGACATGTTGTGCTTGTATAATACAGTTAAATAATTATTTACATAAATAAATTATAACCAATCTTCATAGCAGATAAAGTTTAATGACAAATCACTAGTTCTTCATTCATTCATTCATTCATTCATTCAGTGGCATACTATATGCCAGGCACTGGTCTAGGTGCTGGGGTACAGTAGTGAGTAGGCAATGGACCTACAGCATCTCCTCACAAGCTCGTGTTCTGAGACAATCACAGAACCTATGTGGGGACAAACTCTGCTTGCCAGAATGCCAGGATGGAGCCATCCCCCTGCACCATGGTGGACTTAAAGAGTCTGTTGGGAAAGATACAAAAGAGAGGGAGGAAAGACATGCAGAGGTCAATAAAAACTAGCCAAACGGGCTCTCTGATTAGGAAGCTGAACCACTGATTCGGCAAGGGAAGGAAGTCACACAGGCAGTGTCGCTTCGTGAGGCGGGATCGACCATGGACAAGTAGCTAATGAAAAGCCCACTGGACACAAGCTACAGGAGAGCCCAGAGCATCCCCGGAGCACAAATCTGGAAATACTACTTTAGATCAGCAACACCAAAAGCAGAAGAAGTTCAGTGTTTAAGAAGAAAGAATGTTCAAAAGCCAACAAGCAAAATAACCAAATACCCTGAAACAACTATTATGTTGTGTGAATATGCATTTGAAGATTTGCTAGAAGATGGCAGTGTAGGTAAATGTAATACATGAATCCTCCCATAACCTAGTCAAAATTACAGTTAAACTACGTAACAACCAACATTCAGAACTGCCTGAATTCTAACTCAGCAGAAGTCTTACAACTAAGGATACAAAGAAGAAGCCACATCCAGGCTGTTAGGAGGGACAAAGATGTGGAAGGGGCTGGTCCCACACCTACATGTGGTGGTTGAAAATCAAGAGGCATATCTAGGCTGAAGAGATTTCCCACAGAGGAGTGAGGGGTCCCAGTCCTACACCAGACGTGCCATGCCCCCCCCACCCCGCCCAGTCCAGGACTCCAGTGCCAGGAAGAGAAGTCCCCATGACTTCTGGCTGTAAAAACTATCCGGGATTGAAGCTGAGGGAGATGGAGGGCTTCTGAAATTCCAGGCATTTTTCTTACAGGGCCTATGCACAAACTTACTTGGACTTACTTTCTCCGAGCCCCAGGATTGGGGCAGAAGCTCAAAGGGCACCAGGCACATATAGGAGAGAACTGAAGTGTCTGGTATCAGGGTGAGAGCTGGAGGGGCAGCTTCCTCCCACACAGAAGTACTGGCAGAGGCTATTGTCCCTTTTCTGAGCCCTCCCCCAACAGAGCCAGCAGGTAGGCACCATATCTTTGTGTCCATCATCCCTGCTAACACCATTAGCCCCACCCTGGTAATTCCCTGAGACCCTATTCCACCCGACTTGTGGGTCCACTCAAGCTCTTCTGCATACAAGTGGCCTGTCTTGGCTCATTCTTCAGACCTTCCTAACCTCTCTCAAACAAGCAGCATCTGGCCTTGCATACCCCATACCTCTCACCAAGTGGCCCCAGGTGTGGTACTAGCAGCAGCTGGCCTTGGTTTGTAGTTTGGCCTCTCCTGAGTACATTCAAGCCCAACACAAATAGCAGCCATTTGCAAATCACTTTGTAGCTCATACTGGGTGACCCCGGGCAGAACATAGGCAGTGGCTGACCTTGACCTTAACTTCACAGGAGGCCCCAGAACCAGCTCAGAAGGTAGACTTCAGACTCCATCAGCACATTACACAACCACCTCCACAAACAACACACTCAAGGGGTGAACTTAGTGGGCACCAGAACCCCACTGAAGTAAGTCCTGTTCCATAGGGTAGGCTCCTGCACAGCTGATCCTCCACAGAGGTCAAAGCCAATCTGTGCAGCCAACTGGCTTATGGTAAATCCCTCCTTTTGATGTGCCAACAGCAATCAAGTCTCAGCTACAACAGGTGGCTGTACACAGTCCCCATAGTTGGGGGTGCACCTGGAGAGCCCAGCTTGGGTGATTGAGTAGGCCGTGCCACTGGCCCCTAGAGAACAGCTTCTACATACGCCACTGTAACAAACTCGGGAAACATAGCTCTACTTAATACATAGAAACAAACACAGGGAGTCTGCCAAAATGAGGAGACAAAGAAACATGTCCCAATGAAAGATCAGAATAATACTCCAGAAAAAGAACTAATCAAAATGGAGACAAGCAATCAATCAGATGCAGAGTTCAAAACACTAGTTATAAGGATTCTCAACAAACTTAGGGGAAGAAGAGCAGAGGAACTTAATGAGAACTTCAACAAAAAAATAAAAAACATAAAAAGAGAACTAGAAAATATAAAAAAAGAACCAGTCAGAAATGAAGAATACATTCTTCAGAGAATACATTGCAGAGAATCAATCAACAGTGGAGTATAAAAGTGAAGGACCAAATTATAGATTTGGAAGTTAAGGAAGCAAAAAACACCCAATTAGAACAGTAAAAAGAGAAAAAAAAAAAAACAGAAAAGTGAGGATAGAATTAGGAGCCACTAGGACAATTTCAAGTGTGCCGACGTTTGCATCATAGGGTTGCCAGAAGGAGAAGAGAGAGAGCAAGAAATTGAAAACCTACGTGAAAAAAAATAATGATGGAAAACTTTTCTAACATGGTGAAGGAATTGGACATACAAGTTAGGAGGCACAAAGATTCCCAAACAAGATGAACTCAAAGAGGCCCACACCAAAACACATCATAATTAAAACACCAAAGGTTAGAAACAAAGAGAGAATCTTAAAAGCATCAAGAGAAGAGCAGTTAGTTACCTACAAGGGAGCTCCCATAAGACTGTCAGCTGATTTCTCAACAGAAACTTTTCAGGTCAGAAGGGAGTGGCAGAAAAATATTCAAAGTTATTAAAAGTAAGAACCTACAACCAATGAAGCTATCATGCAAAAGCTTCCCATGCAAAAAAAAAACCATCACCAAACCAGTTTTGCATAAAATGTTAAAGGGTCGTCTTTAAAAAGAAAGAAAAAAGATTAAAAAATGAATAATAAAGTGTCAATTAATACATATCTATCAACAACTAAATCTAAAAATCAAGAACAATGACCAAGCAAAACAGAAAAAACTCATGGATACAGAGAACATTTTGACAGTTGCTAGATGGGAGGAGGTTTGGAGATAGGTGAAAAAGATAAAGAGATTTAAAAGTACAAATTGATAGTTACAGAATAGTCATGGGGATGTATAGTACAGCATAGGAAATATGGTCAGTAATATTGTAATATCTATGTATGGTGTCAGATGGTATTAGATTTATTAGGATGATCACTTAGTAATTTATATAATGTCTAATCACTGGTTTGTATACCTGAAACATGTAATATTGTAGGTCAACAGTAATTGAAAAATTTTTTTAATTTAAAAGAGTTTTTGTCATAGCATGATGCTCCTTAATTACTGTGCTCAAAAGACTTTGGCAGGATTTGGATCTTCCTAATCTCCAGACCCCACAAAGCTAGAATTTGGTGGAATGAGGAAGGAAAAGTCTGATTTAAAAAAATAGGGTAGGGAGATCCAAAACAGTTTTTTGCTTGGCAGGCTATACTTCATAGTAAAGACACTATTTTCAAAACAAAAATAAAAGTTATGATTTTATATTTGGAAGATATCTTGGAGGTTACATAACATGAATATTTTTTGAAACATGTTTAATTTGTACCTCCAGAACTCACTGTTCAAACAAAAGCCTACAGAAAGGGAAGGGAAAATCTGGAGCCCGACACTCTACCCCACTCCATCTTATAATTCCACCCCACCAGTCAGAGGGGCCTTGAGAACTCTCACACGAAGGTTAGAAACCACTCATCCAGCCCAATTCTCTCAGCTTACAGGTAAGGAAACTAAGGTCCGGAAGGGTGGGGTTATTTTCTCAAGGTTAAACTTCTCTTCTAGCTTAAAGAAAACAGTTTGCTCTCCTAAGCATTTCTTCCCAGTACAGCAAGTACTCCTAGTGAATTACTCATTTCTAAATTGCTACACACATTTTGATTTACAAAAAAAAGAAAGAAAAAAAATGCACTAATAAGAAATTGTTCCAAAGCCAAACTAAGGCTTTTAGAATTCCACTCATCTGAGACTGAAATTATGCTTTAAAAAATCATATTTTTTTCTTATTGGAATAGTTCTTTGGCATCAAAGAATAGCTTCCATTCTTAGTAACTCAAGCATTATTTTATCAGAAATTTAGGAACATGGGACTTTAATGTTTCACTGTATTTTCTAGCAAGGTTTTTATTTAGTCTTAGACCCAAAATACTTCCCAAAGGACAGTATATCCAATTTAGCAATTTATGTCAACAAGAAAATATAACTAATTAATACGAATCAGATTTACTGCCAACTTTTCAGGAATAAATTTATTTTGTCAAGTAGCCTGTTAATTAAACAGAAGGATGATAAGAGAAACAAATGATGATAACACAAATAAATTAGATCCTGAAGTTTATTATTTCAGAGAGAAATGTAGCCATGAACGGAAGAACATGATACACTTTTAATACCAAAATTCAAATGCAATCTTGGCACTGCTATTCTATCAGTACATAAAAAATAAGTAAAACAAAAAAAGGCACTCCATGGGGACACACATTGTTGGTGATTAATATTCTGCACATATTTGGAGGGAGACAGGACATGGATAAATGAAATGCTGACAATTCAGCATATGTTGTGACAAACGAGTGTTAGAGGCAAGACCACCAGTTCTGAATATTAAGATGTAGTGAAGGTTGCTTGTCTTCCCCCTACCCCAAGAAATCAGATGTAATGTTTGGCTTCTCCTAGCATCACAAGGGGCAACATTTATGGAGGTTCTGCTACATATATTGGGTCATCATCTTAAGCAAGGATTTTAAAAAGGCAGGTGCTTACCCTAATGTGGCTTGGTCTTCTTGAGGAGGCACAGGACGTAGACAAATAAAAGCCAGAGAAGAACATGCTGCATCAAATTAGTGCCATGGGTGATGAGAGCTGCCAAGGAAAAGTGGCTAAGGATTTCTCTGGAGAGGGAAGTTTTCTGGAAGGTAGGCTGGCTTCAAACTAGGCTTGAGAGAAGGTAGTCTTCACAGCACACACTGTCTCAGGTCTGGACAGGACCACGGGGCTATGCACAGCACTGTGTGTAGCGCAGGCAAGTTTGGCTGGAAGAGAGGGGCTGTGAAGGAAGATCATGATCACACAGTGACATTCAGTTCAAACTGGTTATAAGAAGCATTATAAGGAGCCTTGAAAACCAAACTATGTTGGGCCCTTCCAGTGGAGGAATGGAAGGAGACTGAATGAAGGCAATTCAGAAACAAAATCATAAACTGCTCTTGGCCAGTGTTGGAGTGCTATGGGGAGATTTGTTGGGCAGGAGAGAAGGTAAAGCGTTGCTGTGAGGAAGGGGAGGTTAGAAGCCGGGACACTAGTTAGGAAACCACTACGTTAGTCCAGTCTTCCAGTCATGAAAGGCTGGGAGACTGGGAGAAGGCAAGATAATCGAAGATTCCAGTGTGGCTGGGAACCTTTATCTTTGCAGAGTAAATGAGGGAGCAAATAAACAAGGGCCAATACTCTGAGTGAGAACTGTGACATGTGTGGGCTTAGATGAGTTAGTTAAATGTACAGTCATGGTGGGGGACGGAGGTGGAGGTACCCAGGAAGCAGCGGCAGGCGGGGTACCAGAGTCAGAGCAATCAGAACTGCGGACGCAGGTACGTATGATGTTGATCTCCAGGGAGGTGCACGTCTAAGCCTCGGCAGGCAGCACGACTCTCTCTCTCCAGAGCCCAGGAACAGAGGAAGAACAACAGAGGGGGCTGAAGAACGTGTTTGAGACATGTTCAGATTTAGGGAGAGGAGGAGTTGGAACAAAGAACCGAGAAAAGACGTTATCTGAGAAATAAGTGGAGAAACAGAACAATGGAATGTCCTCCCTGCTGACTGATTCAAAGGTTAAAGAGAATGACAGCCAAGTTCACTGCTGGCTCTGGGAAGAGTAGCTTCAGGAAAATAAGGTGAAAGCTAAACTGCAATGGGTTAAAGAATAATAGTGGAAAGATCAAGGATAATGTCTGTCGGCAAGAAGAAACGCCAGCAAATAAAAGGGGGGAAAAGCAGAGGAAAGATTTTATTCTTAAAGAACTATCATCCATGGGCCTTGAGTGGCATGGCTCAGTGGGTTGGGCATCATAGGGCAAACCGAAAGGTCACTGGTTTGATTTCCCGTCAGGTCATATGCCTGGGTTGCAGGTTCCGTTGCCAGTTGGGGCGGCACAAGAGGCAACGGATTGATGTTTCTCTTATACATTGATGCTTCACTCACTGTCTTCCCCTCTCTTTAAAAATAAATGAGTAAAAATCTTTTTTTTTAAGAGGATTATCCATGGTACAGAGGGTAAGTACTCTGGGGCCCCATATTTGGCCTCTATGGATTGTGGAGGTAATACATAGTCTGGCTCTTTTATCTTTTACTTTTATTTTTGACAATATTTTCAAAACATTTCTTTAAAAGAGGTTTCATTGTCAGAACATATAAAGAACTCTTGCAAATGAAAAAGGGGAAACAATCTGAATTTTTAAAATAGGCAGAAAAACTTAAACTTTCTCAATGAAGATATATGAGTAACCCCAAGTAAGCACATTTAAAGATGTCCAAATGCATTTGTCATTAAACACAAATAAAAATCCCAAGAAGCTTCCACACACCAGCTAAATTGGCTAAAATCAAAAACAGATGGGCAATCAATCACACGTGCCGCAGGGGTGTGGCGCATCCCTCACGCTGCCGGGGTGACAGGCTGGCTCTTCTCATTGAACTTCTACATTTTAGTTTAGCAGCTGACACGCACATCTTTTAACAAAGGACCCTCCCCTAACACTCTATACTTACAATTTATTGCCTTAAATATTTTTTAACCCAAAGTATATTCTCTGGGATACAAGAATATATTTTGTTGCATTGAGTGTACTTTTTACTATCAAAGATGAAACGTAGGAGAATTTTAGAATGTTATAAAGCAAAAGGCAAACATTTCAGTTAATAGGATTTCGGTAACTAAGCACAACCTAGAATATTTTGCACCTTAATTGGGTAAAAGGAACCCTGTTGGTTGGTCACCTGTGGCCTCTTGTATATTACAAAAATCACTCCCTAATATCACCAGAAACTTCTTGCCCAAGCTCCTTGCCCGTCTGCATCCTTCTCCACTGCTAACCTTTGTTCATTTTTTCCTCCTCTTTCCCCTAGATGTTTAGTTTCGGAGCTGGTCTACGTTGTTTGCATCTTCAGTCTTTCCCTCTACTCAGGAGTGTAACTACCACTGATCACGTGGTTAGTGTGTGCCAGGGACCATTCTAAGTGCTTTACATGGTCGTGTCACGCAAACCTCCCAGGGCATTTTATGGACGAGGGGAGCAAAGTGAAGCAGGGAGAGTTTGGGGGGCTTACCCTACCCTGCTCAGAGTTTGTGAGTGATTAGGACCAAGGAAATCTTGCTCCAAAGTCCACAGCCTTCACCAGTTCCTACACTGCCTCTCACCAGTTCCTCTGGGTCTCTTCAAATCTGCATTCCTTCTTTAAAAAAAAAAAGAATTTATTTATTTATTTGCAGAGGGGCAGGGAGAAAGAGAGGGCAAACATCAATGTGTGGTTACCTCTTGCATGCCCCCTACTGGGGACTTGACCCACAACCCAAGCATGTGCCCTGACTGGGAATCAAACTGGTGACTGTTTGGCTCACAGGCCAGCACTCAGTCCACTGAGCCACACCAGCCAGGGCTGCATCCATTCTATTTAGGAACTTCTTCAGAGTAGTAACTTCATTCAGTAATGTTTACAGTGTGATTATGGCCAAGCATGCTGTGCTAGGGGCTGGGGTTTCAGGGTCTAACCATACAGACACCAGAACATGTCCAAGTGAAAGAAACAAATCATTAGAATGGAGAGTGAGGGATGAGAGTACAGTCACAGGTCCTCACCAGGTCAGGGTCAGGGTCAAGGGGAGTTGACTGTCCTCAATACCATCAGTCCTGTTTACTAGCTGGGGACTAGTAAAGTCCCCAACCGGGGAAATGATGGATGTGAGCTCTTTCTAGGCCTGTAAATGAAACAGGTTACATACAGCAGTTCTCCAAAACCTGTCCTTGTCTTTGGTCCTTGATCACTTACAGGGGGCTTCAACAGCCCTCGAACTCTATGCCCTTAACTTCCATATCCTTATGTGAAGCCGGCTGTCCTCTGAGCCCTCACAACAGCAGCCTGTTGGCCATCTCACCAAGACACCCCTATTTCCAGCTCAAACTTACTGGTTCCCAAAACCTTTGGGAATTGAGTGGTGCAGCTCACTTCTGCCATTGGCATCCGCATTCTTCCAGAAACCCAGGGCGGAGCCTCTTTTGATTTGCAGGGTTGTGGGTCAAGTCCCCAGTAGGGGGCATGCAAGAGGTAACCACACATTGATGTTTGCCCTCTTTCTCCCTGCCCCTCTGCAAATAAATAAATAAATTCTTTTTTTTTTTTTAAAGAAGGAATGCAGATTTGAAGAGACCCAGAGGAACTGGTAAGAGGCAGTGTAGGAACTCACAAACTCTGACCCCAACCGGGGTCCCACCTGCCCCCCCCCACCCCCGGCCATACTCAGTCTGTTTCCAAGCTTTTTTGAACTCCTCCTTCCGTTACATTTTTACTGTTTTTACTGCCGCTAGTTTTTACTTCTTAACTAGCCTATCGTATAGCCTACTCCTAACTCAACTCTGGGTATGTCTCAATCCTTTTAGAGAAGCAAAGTACAACTTTAGAATGTATCTTAAACATCACTTGATTAATGACCAAGGAAAACAAATCCAAATGCCCCACCAAAAAATATGTGTGTATCTCACTATATATATACATACATATATATATGTATATATATATATATATATATATATATATATATATATATAGTGAACCTCTACAAATGGACTGTGATTACATTACTTCTTTTTCTCTGCAAATTGTGTCCTAGCCTCTGTGTATAACACAAAATCCATCAGCAACAAAAGACAGCACAGGAAATGAAAAGTTCAATCTACCTATTTTACAGTAAAATTCCAAGGATACAAGGAAGGGACTTGGCAATGCCTCACACAGGGGTGTCCAACCTGCAGTCTGCATGTGGTCCAAGATGGCTATGAGTGCAGCCCAACAAAAAATTGTAAACTTACTTAAAACCTTTTTTTGCCCATCAGCTTTCATTAGTGTTTGTGTATTTAGTGTGTGGCCCAAGACAACTCTTCTTCCAGCGTGGCCCAGAGATGCCAAAAGGTTGGATGCCCCCTGCAAGATAGAATATCAAAGATTTTTTGTTCTTTAATTTTTGTTATACAGCACAAAACTGTTTTTATACTTGTGAAGCTATGGAGAGAAGGGGTTTCTGATTAAATGAATAGAAATTAGCTTGCAAAATCTCCATTATAGCATATAACAATTTCAAATGCAACTTCTGGTTTGATTTCAAGGTTGGCTACCACATCAAAGTCACCTTGGACAGCATTTACTTGATCCACAGGTATTGTAAGTATTATAATCACTGTCTAACCATAAATGTGTATATATTTCCCTAGAGTTCTTTTTTTTTTTAAGATTTTATTTATTTATCTTTAGAGGGGAAGGAAAGGAGAGAGGGAGAGAAACATCAATGTATGGTTGCCTTTCATGCGTCCCCTGCTGGGTACTGGCCTGCAGGGAACCGGCCTAAAACCCCGGTATGTGCCCTGACTCGGAATCGAACCTCGATTGTCTGGTTCACAGGCCCACGCTCAATCCACTGAGCTACACCAGCCAGGGCCCTAGAGTTCTTGATAAAAATAAAAGATCTAAAGAAAAATTACTCTAAATACCTACCCTCGATTAGAAGCTTCCATCAATATTTAGGGAAAGGAAATTACACCAAACACAAGGATACTTCACAGCAAGATTTATTAATACATCCAAAAGAAAGAAAGAAAAATCATTTTGTCACACTATATACAGATAATACATACAGTGTTTTATACACATATTACATCGGTTTTTACACAAGAAAAATATACATAAAAATGTAAACTTTTGTATACAAAAACCCTTAAACAAATTAAACAAGGACCAGATAACAAAAGGAGACCAATCCATTATTATTTCATCAAATTTTTAAAACAGTAATACAGTACATTCATTGAGATATATATATGGAAAATGTGAGCCATCTCTTCCTGTTTAAAGGGAAATTACAAACCAAAAGCCCATCACCTTCCGAGATGTGGTTCCCCCAGCAACACTACACCCAATGCCACAGACACACACGCCTTTCCTTCAGGACTGGGCGGCTCCTCCCGAGACCCGCCCATCTCATCGCACTCCTGCAGGCTGTGCAGAGCGAGTGGCTCCTAGCTTTTGTGCACAAAACTAAGCTTCCAGCCGCTATCATCACACATAAAGAGAAGATTCTCAGTTTGTAAGTTCCCTTTAAGCAACTTTTGTTTGTAAATATCTGTAATGTATGGACTGTTAAACATACTTGTGTGCCAAGGTAAATGAGAACACTGAAAAAGATGGGCTTTGAGAACTGCTAGTCCTTGCTACCATGCAGTTAACTTTGTTGAGATTTCAAACTGTGCAACCTGTCATTTACTGGTTTCAAATAAGCTACCTCACCTTTGATTTCCCACTGCAACTTGGTTTCAACTCACACTTCAGTACTCTAGTTAGTACCATACAATTGCCAAGAGGCTTTCTGTTAAAGGCTGCTTCTGATATCAAGTTCCAGCTAAGCCACTCCGAAATCACTCACACCGACCTCTACTTTAGTCTTCAGGGGTACTCTGATGCCAGTATTTTGTTAACATCTCACATTTTGGGATTGTCCATCTACACACTCTTCTCTGTAACATCTTACAACACAATCTGCTGCCAACTCATCACAAAATAAAACGTTTAACAGTTCTTACCATTCTCTCATTTGGTATGTGTGTGTCAAATTGACATATAATGAAAAATACTTGAAGCTGTGGGGAATAAGAATTTAATCTATGTCACGTGCATGCACACGTGGAGTTCCTTTTTTAAAAAATGTCTGGGAAGACCTGTAATTAAATAAATGCAAAACATGTTTAAGGCAGCTTCATGAGTGTGCTGCCTTCTCTTAAAGTTGAATTTTGAAAAAGGCAGAATGATAATTAGGTGATATATTCCCTGCAGCAAGAGAGTAGTTAACTTCCCCCAGGCAAAATGATCTGGACGATCATTATTTACTAATGAAAGGAGAGGCAAACCGGTGAGTTCGGCTGATCTAGGAGACGGTGGATGACAGACACTAATGGAAATATTAGGGCTGCTTTATACCTGAAATAAACAGGCTGGTTTGTGGGGCACCGCTAGTTCAGGAAGAGGGACGACGCACAGGGCTCCTCAGGGGAGTCTCCCGCTCTCTCCTCCCGTGGGGAAGATGGCATCTTAAAAACGACAGCCTCCATTTCAATGAAAAAAAAAAAAAAAACAACAATAAAAGGAAAAGGAAGATAAATAAATAACGTGTGGATGTCTTTAGATGAGACTTTTAAATGTTCTTTAAATAATTTTTGATAATGTATTTTAAATCATTACATACAACTGCCATTGCAGTAATAATATTCCAGTAGGGGCAGCATTTTGCTAAATGTAAAAGATTGCCATTTAAAACTCATACATATACATGTGTATGTACAGTATATCAACACCATTTATATACATATATATCTAGAGAGCAACATTTCATTGCCTTGGAATATTTATGTATCCACTCCCACAATACATACTAAAGACATACTGTGTGAGTATACAGGAAAGTATATGTACACATGCTCCAACATGTATAAATACACTTTTGTCTGTGTATGCATAAGAGCTTTAAAGGCACAATAGATAGGGATCAAAGTTTTCTAGAGAGCTGCAGCAAAGTGAAAACAATGTCACAAACGTGAGACAAGTCAAAAGGAAACACAGTGGAATTCCTTGCTCAAGAATTCACTAAAGCAGTTTCATGAGTAAAATGAGTTATAAAATTCAAGAGGCTTACATGTCACTTTGTATGCTTTCCATTAAAACAAAATGGTCAATTTGTGATTAAATCAAAGATAAATTTTTAAATGACAAAGAGAAATAAACCTAATAATAGTATCAATCATAAAATCAAACCTTTTCAATTTAAGTAAAATGGCTCAAAATTATCTAGGTAAAAATCTTCAAATGAGTTCTGTTTAAATGTTGACTTTTGGTTGGTTGTTTTTGAGATAGAGATGAATGCCTGATTCTCAAAATTACTATAGAAAATATTATCAAAATTTATATTTCCTGGGACATTTCAGAAATAAAGATCTTTAAAAGAAACAACCGAGAAATTAATGAAACACACTTAACACAGATGCTTCTGGCTAGAATGAACACAACAAAGGAGAAAAACCACAATGATGTTTTAAATGTTGAGACTGACCTTGAAGGTGGTGAGGATGAAGAACAGTAGAACTGACAAGTGAGAATAGTTCTAACAGAAACTCAGTGACAATCACCATGAACAAGACTATGATCCAAAGGATTTCCTCCCTCTTAGTGCGCCATGAAGACGGGCTCTTGACGGTCACCTCCTACTGGTTACAGAATCATCCAGAGTTTTCCACAGATGTATAATCTTGCTTAACAAAGGCTGTTTCTCTATTATACACACACATTTTTAGGGAAATATATGTATATAGCTTTATCTATACACACACATATACATACGTGTATATATAGATTTATACAAATGTATAAATAAACATAATACTTCTCAACCTTTCCATTGACAAGGCAAGTTCACATTCAGCAAAGTGCCACCACGTCCCATATACACATCTCTATACAGATATACACAAAGGGTCAAATTTCACCCTTCAATTAGGGGGAATTTATTCCACAAATCCCATTGATCAGTAACTGAAGGGAGAAATGGCACCAATACAAACTCCCTTCTTTCATTTGCATGCATATATACAAGAAATATGCAGATTTTTAAAAATCCATAAAACAAGAGTGAATGGAATTGGGAGATACTGCAAAAAATACAACTGTAAAAAAAACATAAAGCTTTCCTAGGTCTTGACTATATATAAGATGGATGAGGCTTCAAAGGTAACTACAAACTCAGGTGTATTATTAGAAGTTGTTTTGACATAGTTCAAAGGACATGATTTTTTTTGTATTAAAAATAAACATGACTGGAGCATTTAATAACAACTTCAGTTTTAATTATTTTAGACCACCAGATACTCCAGTAATGAATGTACAGCAAAATGGCAAACCTCAAAATACAGCAATGTTTAATTCCATACGAATCAAGTCCAGGGTAGCGTATTTTTTCCTATAGCCAAAATGTGGGGGGAGGAGGGAGTGCTAACTTCATAAATAATAGCACAACTGAGTAACTTTTGTCCATCTTTGGAAATAACTGAATTCCTGTTTTGAGATATGCATGATGAAATGATCCCACCAACTCCTGAAACAAAGCAGCCCCTTCGAAACAAATTGGCATTCTTTACGAAAGGCCTATAATTTTCTTAACTTCACCAAGAAAAGATAATCAACAGTATTTTCTAACTCGGAATATGAAGAAATCTATGGATGTAAAAAAAAAAAGGTTTCACTGATTTCTGGTCCCATCTCCCCAACAGATAAACACAGTTCTGTCTTATTTTTATGCTCAAAAGTGGGAGGCTGGTCTCAGAGCCTGCTGTTTCTTATGTCATTTTAAAAACACAGAGCAATATAAGTTAATCAAAATGGCAGAATAAAATGCACATGATATCAGAGCTAGCCTTTTCACATAAGAAAACATGAAGAATTTGGTGTGTCTATACAACAGAGACACTGCGAGGGTAATTCCAATACCCTCCACGAAGTCAGTCGTATTTCTCCAATACATTGTTACTTTTCTCTAGTTTTACTGAAGCACACATTCATCTCTCACACACGTGCACCCAATGTATATTTTTGCATGTGTGTAAAAGCACAAACATATACATGCACACAAGAAATTTAATTCTATTTTTAAGTCACAGTGGGAATTCCTTAGTGAGGAGGGATAAAAAGATTCCTGAATAAGACACTGAGAACATCTAGACTTATTATTTCTCTATTTTACTCCCCAACTTACAGAATCAACTGTAAATTAACGAATGAATCCATAGGAAATAAAAGAGGTCTGAAAAACTTAGTTTACAAATTCTGGCTACAGTAGTTGGGAATTGTACTTGATCTATGTATTTCTATTTACCCTGTAACTAAGCGTCTAGCCATCTTAAGTGTAAACCACAGATCATTTACTAAAGAAACATGATTCTCAACAGTTCTATGAGCAGTAATAAATGGTCTAAAGGTGTTCTACATTTGGAGGCCCCAGGATATCCTTTTATTTTATATCTGCAAGGTAGCAAAGGATAGCTATACACCTTGACACGGCAGAGATCCAGTGTAAAAAGGTGCTTCACTAGTTTGTTTTGTCAAAAAAAAAAAAAAGCTCATATATAATTTTTTAGCTATTAAACACATAGGCAACGTAACTCATTACACTCAATACAGCTTTAGTATAAAACTTATAATTTATGAGGTGATGTTAATAGCATAAATTAATATACCTTTTCTCTTAAAATCTACAATAAGTTTTCTGAAAGCTCATTGGGGAAGGAGATTTTTAAATAAAAGTTTTAAAGCTGTGCATGATGGGAAAGGATTCTGAATGCCGAAGCTGAGACGAGAGGCGGAAGGAGAAAGGGAAAAAGGCCTATGCAAGACACTGTGGGCTATGAAACCAAGTGTTTTCTCTTTCTTGCGCTCTCTTCGATGATGAGTCACCTTTAGTTTCTTGAAAACTATTTTTTTATTTTAAAATCTGCCCTAATTTCCACAAGGAATCCCTGAGACATACTCAACACTGTACAGTGAAAAGAACTATCACTGTTGAGAGGAACTGATTCAGCCCTTCCAAGCGGATGAAGACATCGCCCCCCCTAATCTGCTGGAGCCCACTGGACCTTAGTGAGGCAGGTGGAGCCACTCAGGGCACATCAGTCCAATCCCCAAGCAAAAGCAACGCTGTGGCTTTTAGCTGGACTGGAGCCTTCTGCACTGCAGGTTGAAAATTTTTCCAAGGGGAACTTTGGGTGCATACAAAGCTTACTTCAGTGGTCCCCAGCTTAAAACAACAATTAAAACAAAAACCGAGTGAGAGAGGATTCTGTTACTCAGGCCAGGATCTGTACAGACCGTGCGTGGGTCTTGTGTGCGGGCACACTTGGGGGGGGGGGGTGGCTGGGCTGTGCTGGGCGTGCAAGCAGGCAGAGGGAAGCAAAGGGAAGGAAAGCCGACTGCCCTGCAGAGCTCACTAGAAAGAGTTAGACAGGTTTTCTTATTAGATTGTTTTGCAGACTAAACTTCACATCACCAAAAATTCTGCCAGTGAAAGGAACCAAACGTTCCCAAGATCCAGGACCTAAAGGTAAAAGAAAGCCATACTAAATATGTGCTCTCTCTGTGGCCATATTTCCTTTTACTAGCTCTGTGTCACAGTGCAGAGAGAGGAAAACTAACAAACAGTAAGGGCTGGAGTAAAAAGAGAATTTCTGTTATTTGGAAATAAGGCTCTCTAAATTTCACCCACAATTTTTGCATTAACGAGACGTTACTATTCATTTATGTTTTGTTTTCTTTCCTAACTCACTGGTTAGGGGGAAATGAGTATGTTCTTTACTGGTATTTTATTACAAATCTTTTCAAAGACAGCATTTAAAATCTTACTTTCATCTACTAAACATGGATTTTGGATCTCTCCAGAATATACTGGAAATCTTATAAAATTCAAGATAGTAAGAAGTCATTACATTGTTTTACTTCTCTGTAGAATGCCAGTGAAGATTCAATTATTTTCAATGATTTGAGAGAGGGAAAAAGACCTATGTTCTATCATGTACATATATTCCCACCCCTCACCCCTACCCCCTAGAAATACATTTGTCAGAAAACAAGTTCTTCAAGTGATGTAAATCTTGGTGATGAAAGAGATACAAATGAAGACTGTTTGGTAAGACTACTATTTTCTTTCTAAGAATACTTTAAATTGCCTCAATAAAATAGAGAGGTCTGTTGACCATTTAGAAGAAATTAATATTAGATTATTATATATATACCAGATTAAAAACAGAATTTAATTGAATGTTAAAAGAAGGCAAAAGAGAAAAAGAATGAAGAAAATGGAAACACCTAAAAAATTTTTTAACGACTTTTAAACCTATTAAATAATTAGTGTTATTAATAGCCTCATCTTTTTACAATATCAATCCACAACAAACAACCTTTTGAACTAACTTGGAGAAAGGGCAGCTGCCTCCCACCTACCAACCACCCGGCACCCCCACGACCCAAACCCGCAGGGGGGCTGCTGGCCGGTGTCCGTGAGCTGCCAGCCTGGGACTTCCCTGCGTACATGCAAACGCCAGTGCCCACAAATAAAAACTGAAGTTCTGTCCGGCAAGAAGAATGCTGTGTTGATAGGGTGTAGCACAGACACCATCGCTTTCCAAACCAAAGAACTGTCTTTGCTCCTCTCGGCTGGGATCACGTGTTGAGAACGGTAAAGAAAAGCTTTAGTGTCAGTCACAGAAAATGATGCTTCCTAACTTGCGGCTGAGGGACTGGGTCTATTTAAGAAATAAGTCTCATAAATAATTATTTGGCAAAGATAAAGTATTAGCTTTCTTTAGCCTGAAGCCACTCAAGACATTAACTACAGCTTTAAGAAAAAAATATTTCCAACTTTATCTCCACACCTACTCTCTGCTTCTCACTAACTTATCTCTTGGTGGAGGGACACCAGACACGCCACGCTGCCTACCAACATGGGACTGCTCAGGAGGAGTTTGTAAAGCAGTCACACCTCACACGGTAGCTCACTAGAGAAAACAATCCTCCACCGTATAAGCTATGTGACGATAATTAGAAAATCTTTTCATTGCATAGTCTGTTACTTGGTGAGTAAAGTGTAATTGCTATTAACTTTTGTGAATTGTTTACTAGCTACGAAACCTAACCAGATGTGCAAATTGCTAAGCCATTTTTAACAGAGGAAAAAACAACATCTTAAGTACTTTAATTAAAATAATATTTAACAATTAGGTAGAGAGTAAAAAAGAGGAAAACACATCTTTTCTTCGGATGCTATAGATCACAGCCAATGAGTATCATAGGTCAGAATGGAATTCCGATGTTCAGAACAGAGTATATCCATTAACTGCAGCAACTCAGTCAATTAAATCACATTACAATCTAACTGGCCTTTATAAATGGTCCCAAAGAACGGCAGATAGAATGAACCTTCTTTGCCACTACTTCTCATGAGTTTAACACAAGAATAAAAGCTAGCTTCCACTTAATTAGGACCTTATAGAAAATGTTTTTGATTCCAGTATTGCCTTATTATAGCATAAGTGCTATTTCGAAAGACACTAATTTTCATATTTCTGGGGTAAAAGACACTTCATTCCTTTCTCTACATATTAATAGCGAACCTAGTACTAACAGACCAGAATTGCTCCCTTAGCTACGAGAAAAACATAATGTGTCTGTATCTCTGGGTTCACAGGGGTTCTCTCTCCTGAAAAGGGACTCAAGAAACAGCAAGCGCAAAACAAATCGCGAGCTCGGATATTTGTTTGGAAGTAGATGAAATGAGAAGGGGAAATTTTGTTTAACTAATTCCTCAAGCCTACACTGGCACTGTCTACGGGATGCCCTTTCTTCAGCTATTATCAGGGGCATCTACACAAAAATGAATTTACTCAAAGTTTTTGGTGTGAAGCTGTAACTGGCAACATTCCTGATCACTTCTTGCCTCCTTACCAGAAAGCAGAAAAGGGCTTTTAAATGCACATAAACAGAAAATTGCAAACAATAAAATGTGCAACTCACTGCAAACTCAGTTTTGATAACTGAAGAATTTTAAGCAGCTCCCGCAAGGGACAGATAGCCAGAGAAGCTGAAAATGACCACCGTGACTTTCCCTTTGCTGTCAAAGAAAGGCTGGTAAGAGTCAATGCGCTGCTCTGCTGCAATCTCGAACGCGTACACGATGGAGACAAAATCGCACTGCTGGGAACGGAGAGCTGTTTATTATAATGGGGTGTGAAAAGAGTTTAGCAAACTGACACTTTTGAGCAGAAGTAACTACTCAACCATTTCGTTACAGTACATTAAAATAAAAAAGCTTACTAACATAGGTTTCACAGGTGAGAAATGTTCAGTTGATCTGTTCTCACCATTCAGAATAGAAATTTACGGTGATACCAAATATAATTTTGCTTTGTGACATAATTTATAATTTAGAAATTTCTCAATCTGCAAAAAAGGCAAAGCTATTAAAAATAAATCTCCCAATCAATTATCATGATTAAAAAAAAACTAAATATATTACAAACATATTTTTGGCCCACAAAAAGAAACTTCAATAAATACAAAATAGGGCATATAATGGTTTCTTACAGTTGTGTGACCTTTCCCCTCCATAACTGCCTGCTGATCACCATCATTCCTTTAAAAAGCAGAGGAAGAAAAGTTTGCAGAAGAAGGGACTGGTTAAAAGTAGCATGGCATAAAGAGAATACATATAGGAAGTAGGAAAATACATCCAAATCTTTACTTATTGAAAAGGAATTAAGATCAAATATTCCCTGACAAATGAAACATTATATCACATCATTAATAGAACATTCTCTCTACCTTATCTTTTAAAATATATATGTAAATTAGACTAGACTCAGGTATTTATACCCAATGGTTATCTCAGGGGACAGTGAACCGTCTCAGCAAAATCAGGAGACAGATGCCTTTAAAATCTAGTTCCACCCTTCTGGGGGAAGTGGGTGGGGGAAGGCAGGGGAGAAGGCAGGTAAAAAGAAAACTCACATACTCGTTTGGTAGTCACCAATTTGCTAAGCTACCCAATATGATTTTTAAGCCTAAAATCTTGGTACTTTAAGACAACTTCCCAAACTTAAAACTTAACCACTGAAACTATTTTAAAAGTACCAAAGGATGGGTAAAATTTATGTCTCATTTCCATAATCTGTTTTGAAAAAACTTTAAAATGTGTATCCTTCAGATAGTACATATCACTTCACAACTGGTACACTGATTCTACAAGTGTCTTCAACATTTTACAAATCTTACCAAAGAAGCACTACTGTAAACATGAAAATTTCAAAAGCAAAAGACGGATCAAAAAGTTCACAGATGCCATCTTCCAAATCTATCTGACCTATCCTGCTTTTCACACAAATATTTTCTTTAATTACATCTTGCGAATGTATTCCAAGACAGAGGGACTTAGAACAAATGCATGTCTAAAAAGGCAATATAACCAGAAGACCTCAGTATCTCAGCAACCCCACAGTCATTCCAGGCAAGCCTTTCACGACACCCCCCACAACACTGTTGTGAATTCACCTCTTCCATGTTCCTGGCTAACTCAGCAGAAAAGGGTTGTGCTACTCCGTGACCGGACCACCACCCTCTCTATTCAGGAAACTTAGTTAACTCAGTGGGTGAGAACGACCAACCTCCCTAGGGCTGTGAGATGTGGGAAAGAAGAAAGCGCCTTATATACTCACTCATTCGGAAAAAAAAAAGGAAACAATGGGACAGCTGTTTCCTGCCCTGCACAAAACACACGTGTGGGTGCACACATACACATAGGCAGTCAAAAGACCAATTTTTTCTTTTTAATTAAACATGATCACAATTAGGAATGGAATCCTGGCCTCACGTGGTATTTAGCCGTCGGTGCTAAGTCAGAACCTTGACCTGCCTCTACACACCACCGGCTACGTCTCACACACAAGGACTTGGTGAATAGGATCATTCTATCTGGAACCACCTATGTAAAGACCTGGTAAGAGAATGGAAAGCATTGATCTGAAGACTAGGAAATAGTAAAGGGCACTGGTAATCTGAGGTATCTTCCACTTCTAGGACTTGCTGCTGAAAGTCAATTCCATGCAGTCACTGTGCTGAGCCACTGAGGAAACCGTGGGGGAGTGAACCTGCCAGGAGGGAATGAGCACCGGTGCGCAGAGCACATGTGAACACTGAAGCGAGGTCCACTGCAGGGCAACTTGTTTAACTGGAGAAGGGGGTCCCCTGGGGTCCCCATCCATTATTTTTAAAATCTTCTTTAGGAAAAGGGGAAGGGGCGATAAAGAGGAAACAAAGATAGAAAACACCAGGTTCCCCACTTGCCTGCAAACACACAGACACACTCAGTTAGGGGAGGTAAAGGGAGAGGATGCATTATTGGTACTTGTAGCTGTGGCACCTGTTACTGTGAAGCCTGTAGGAGGGGCTATAGAACTGTGGCTGGGCTGCAGGTCCTTGGGAATGCCACTGTGAGAACTCAGCTGGTGGCCGAAGGCTGCGCTGAACTGAGGGAGTTGCTGCTTGGGAGAGGTGGAGGCCATTAGTTCCGCAGAGGGCCCCATGCCACTGAAGCTGGTCTGCGGCAACCCCGGAAGCACGCTGGAGCTGCTGGGGGTCACGGTGGCGAAGGCAGGCTGTGTGGTCTCTGAGTTCGAAGTGGTGGGTGGCGTGGATAGGGAAGTGGAAAGAAGATGTCCATCTGCGTCGAGAAGGTTGCTAAATGGAGAGGGATCTCCAAGGTTGACAGGGAGATTGCCCCAATGAGTTCTGGGGTTGACAACTCCTCCAAGTGGCACCTCAAGTTGGGGTGGGAGCAAGTGCTGTGCCATGATGGGCATCTCTGCTGAAAAGGTAGCTGCCATATTATCACCAGAGTAAGATGTCGTGTGGGGAGAGGTGATATGGTCACTGTAGGGAGACGGCACGTGCTCACTATCATAATGGCTTCCATGGGGCGAGGAGTGTGAATGATCACTGCTGTATTGCTGTCGTGAGGTGATTAGGTCATCTGCCTTGCTCAGCAGCTGGGCAGGATGTGGCCTCTGGGAGGCATGGCTGCCATCATGAAGTCCATGAAACTGTCCTGGGAAGGCTCTCTCCCCAAGTGCACTCTGGCTGATCAGAGTGGCAGAAGTAAGGCCGACGTTGGCTGGGGCAGAGAACTGCCCCTGGATCTGCCCTGCCAGGGGTGTAGGTGGGTTAGACAAGGTAGCAGAACGGAGCAGGTTCTCATCCAGCTCTAGACTAGAAAAATTATCATGGACTATGCGCCCATTCAACAGCTCCCCTAGGTCCGTGTTTACTTCTCGGCTCAGGGACTGAATTCCTGAAGCTCCAGTACCTGTGGAGAACACCCCCATTCCTCTATCGGACAACTCCTGGACTGGCACACCGTCTGACTGGGTAAGTACCCCAATGGTACTCAGGCACTCGAGAGAAGTTACAGCCTGCAAGGCTCGTTCAAGTTCCTCAGCCTCTTCGGTCGTTGGGAGGAGGTCTCCGTTCTTTCCTGAGTAAATGAAAGCCACCAAGAATCATCAGCAAGGCTCTTACATGTCTCATACTACAAAACACATACATCTCCACTACCCTCGACACTATTCTATGAAAGAGGGGCCCTGCTGAGAAGAGGAGTTCGCAAGGATTGGACTGGAAGGAGAAAGTGAAATGTTAACCCGCAGGACAGGTCTGAAATGTCAAGTTGTCCGGGAGCTTGGACCACACCTTCAGTTTATTTACAGACACTCTCTCATCAAAGTGTCAGGAAGGAGACTCGACTGAGTGGCATGCAGAGGATGTATTACAGAATTGTACACCTGAAACCGTACAATTTGATTAACCCATGTCACCCCAATAAACTCAATTTTTAAAAAAGTGTCTCATTCTTGGGAATTCTAAGTACTACCAATTTAAAACTCATAGTGGTTTACCTGAATATACATGCTTTTCCTAAAAGTTTTATTAAAGCCATTAAAATAAAAGCCACCCTATCAGCTCAGATCTGAGACAATGGCTGCATAGGGGAGTGGACAGAGCAATCCTGCCCTCAGACTCTCGCGCGCAGGCGGGGGAGGGGGGCAGCTGCGGAGGGCCAGAGCGCAGACACCCACAGGTGCACTGCAGCACAGCACCGGGCAATCAGCCCACCTCACGGGTTGTCTCTTATATGCTTCTGCGCTGCTTCCGAACACTTCCCTCTTCTTCATTTCTCCCACATTTCTAACTAATCTTTGTAAAATGGAAGCCCACGGGCCCACACTGATTTTACTTCCAGTATTAAAAAAACCTACTGAAACTTGATTAATCAGCACAAAATATCTGGTTTAAACAGTGAAAGGAACATTCTGAAGGTATAAAAAATTTCCCATGAAAGCACTAGAGAATTGGTGGCATTGAGCAAACTGTTTTGGAAAACTACACTTTAACTGAAGTACAAGGTAGGGAATTAAAATCAGGACAAGTTCTAAAAACACTTCAATAAGCCCAAGTTGTAATGTCTTTGCTTTGCTCAAAAATAAACTCCAGTAAAATGACTCATTTTAAAAGAATGAAGTTATGAACCTAGCTATCAAATTGTACAATCCTTACCTTTTGAAAGGGTAAATTAGCCTATGCAGTATCACACTTTTTTTTTATCTACAGTAAAAGACATTAGACATGAGGTGGGATATTTCAAACACATCTCAGAAAACTGTTTTGTGCCCGATGGGCATGGCTCAGTGGGTTGGGCATTGCTGCACAAAGTCAAAAGTTGTGGTTTGGTTCCCAGTCAGGACACGTGCTGGGGTTGTGGGCCAGGTCCCCAGTTAGGGGCGTCTGAGAGGCAACTGATCAATGTGTCTCTCACACATCCACATTTCTCTCCCTCTCTTTCTCTCTCCAATCCCCTCCATCTAAAAACAAATAAATCTTTAAAAGAAAACTATTTTCCTTTTTAAGAACCCATTTTACTTGGATGACAATATTGACCATACCTTCAAAAAAATCAAAATCCTGTAAGTCATCAGGTAGCCGTGGCAGGACATCTGAAAAGTCCTCCTGGTTCAGTTCCAAGTCGTGTGGAATGTCAGTGATCTCATTGGCAATGTCATCCGGCAACTCATCAGCACTCAGCTCTGGCGTGGACGGGCTCCTGGGGAAGATGACATGGTTGGCCCCGGCACTCTCTTTTTACCTTCGCACCAATGTCACAGAGACAAGTTCCTCCAACAAGAAAATTGAAAACCCTAACTCGAAACACCCCCTTCCTACTTCAGGAGAAGGCAATCTGAAAGCAACATGACAGACCTCACCATACACAATCACATTTCTACAACCTCTATCCAGGTATTGACACAACCACTTGAAGATAATATTTTTAACTTCAAATCAGTATAATGAATCACAGCTTGGTGTATCAAGTGTGTCTTCACAGTTTGGCAGCCTGATATACCAAATGGCCTATCTGTAGCCTGGTTCTAACACTAGACAGTAAATGAAACTAGGCGCCCCGTGAACAATCGGAACACGTAAAGGGGCGTGAACTCGGGCGCCGTCACTGACCGGATCTGGGAGGCCTCCACTGGCAGTGAGACGCTGGTGGGCATGCTGAGGTTCCCTTGGGGTACTGCAGGGGGAATGGGTTTTTGGGGTCGACGAGGTCCGCGCCTTCGCTTCTTCTTGTGTTTTTTGGTAAGTGCAGGAGGCTTGGTTTTTTTCCTGGGTTTCCTCTGCTGCTGGTGCTGAACTTTGCGGGAGCTATCTCCTCTCAAGAAATTATCCTTTGAAATGAATAAATGGGTATTTTTAAACTGAGATTGGGAGAAACCTGACAGCTACCTAAAAAATACTTATGGCTCTTAATATTTTATATAATGCCTAAAACACACTGCATACCTAAAACTATGTATAACAATAATAAATGAATAGAAACTCATTTTTATTTAATTCAAATCAATTCAATATATACATATAGTTTATCCCACATTTAAAGACACTGTGATGAGTGCTGTAGTATAAAACATTTTTTTAAATTTAATTTCCACTCAAAGAACTTACTCTACCATGGGGAAAACATAAACACAAGTATAATTAAGTACAGAACAGAGAAAGTTGTGCAGTAGTGATATAAGCACCTTCTATGGGTACACAAAAGAAAACACTTATTTTTAGTTTTGTTGGATTAAAGGACAAGTAAAATTTTACATCATTGGGGTCAAGGGGAAGCCCATTCTAGGTTAAAGAAAATGGCATGAACCAGACAAAAAGAACAGCAAATAAATGGGTTTGACCAGTACTTGGGGCATACTCGAGGATGAAATGTAAACCTAAGCTATTAAAGAAGTTTGGTACCAGATCATGTATGACTTTCATTACCCCACTGAAGATTTTAAACTTATTTTATAGGCCATAGAGAATGGTATTTGGTGACAGGAGTAGCATGACTTGACAAATGTTTTAATAGGATTAATACCCTTGTAAGCACTGTGAAGGGACAGCTAAGTGAATGGAGGCAACAGTTCCAATCAGCAGGCTAGTTAACAGTCAACACAGGATGAAGAGCTAAAGGAAGTATAAGTGCGAATGGAAACACAAGGGCCTGACAAGCCAGAGTTCTCATGATCTGACAGCTTCTTGGCTGTGGTGAGGATGGAGGGAAAATAAAGCCCTGATGTGTCACTAGGGTGACTGTTAGATAATGATACTATTAGCTGGGACAGAGAACACAGAAGAATATGGATTCAGAAGAAAAGTTAAGGAATTCAGTTTGGCTCACACACAGTTTGAGGTTTGAGATGTCCAGTAGGTAGAAGAAAGCTATATTTGGTGCCCAGAAATAAAGAAACAAATATGTAGAGCAGGAAATCATGACAGTAAGTCCTTCAAGTAAGGACCCACTGACATGGGTCAGGAAGACCAGGTAAAGAGAGGAGACAATGAGGCTACAACTCATAAAACTGCAATTAACTTCCGGTCAAGATGAAGGGTAGGCAGACACACGTCGTCTCCTCATGCAACCACAAAAAAGATTACAACTAAATCTGAAAACAAATTAACACCAGAACCATAAGAAAAGTGTACAGGAGCCCGACAACCAAGGATTTAAAGAAGCCACACCCATCCAGATGGTAGGAGGGGTGAAGACATGGAGACTTGGCAGAAAGGAGAGGAGATGTGGTCTGGAGCAGTGAGGCAGTGGCAGCAGATCCGGCACAAGCAGTCCTACGCTCACATATGGTGGATAAAGATCAGGAGGGATACCCTGGGAGCAAGCAATCCCATCCCCAGGCCAGACTGCACAGCCCAGGATCCTTGATCCAGGGTTCCAGTATCGGAAAGATAAACCACGTAACTTCTGCCTGTAAAAACCAGTGGGGGTTGGGTGGGAAGAAACTGCCGGATTTTCCGAAAACTACATTTAAAGGAGTTAAGTTTGGTCTTAAAACATACACACACCCATACACATTGCGATCTGGCACCAGGGCAACAGCTGGAAGGGAAGAGCTAACAGCCAGTAGCTAACAGGGAGTGGATGAAGTGACTGGAAATGGGGTCAGTGCCGGCCAAACCCACAGCACAGTTCCCTCTCCAAACCCTCCCCCAACAGAGAGACACATGTGGTGAAGCAGGCTGCGCTGCCCTGGCGATTACCTAAGGCTCTGCCCCACACAATTTACAGGTGCCTAGTACAGAGAGTCAAAGAAGTTCTACTTGAATACACAGAAACAAGCACAGGGAGGCTGCCAAATTGAGAAGATAAACATAACCCAAATGGAAGAACAGAACAAAACCCCAGAAAAAGAACTAAACAAAACAGACAGAGCAAACTTACCAAATGCAATGAGTTCAAAACACTGGTGATCAGAATGCTCAAAGAACTCAATGAGTATGGCAACAACGTAAAGGAAGAAATGAAGATTATACCAAGTGAAATAAAGAAAAATCTATAGGGAACCAACAGTGAAGAGAAGGAAGCTGGGATTCAAATCAATGATTTAGAACAGGGGTGTCAAACTCATTTTCACCAGGGGCTACATCAGCCTCATGGTTGCCTTCAAAGGGCCGAATATAATTTTAGGACTGTATGTGTAACTACTCCTTAACAGTTAAGGAGATGAAATTATATTCGACCCTTTGAAGGGAACCATAATGCTGATGTGGCCCCTGGTGAAAATGAGTTTGACACCCCTGATTTAGAATATAAGGAAGAAATAAACATTCCACCAGAACAAAAAGAAAAAAGAATTAAAAAAAACAAGGATAGTATAAGAAGACTCTGGGACATCTCCAAACAGGCCAACATCCAAGTGATAGGGGCACCATAGAAGGAAAAGAGAAAGAGCAAGACATAAAAAACTTATTTGATAAATAATGAAAAACAACTTCCCCAATTTGGCAAAGAAAACAGACATACAAGTCCAGGAAGTACAGAGAGTCCCAAACAAGCTGGACCCAAAGAGCACCACACCAAGACACATAATTAAAATGCCAAAAGTAAAGATAAAGAGAGAATCTTAAAAGCAGCAAGGGAAAGGCGGAGAGTAATTTACAAAGAAGTTACCGTAAGACTATCAGCTGATTTCTCAAAAGAAATTCTGCAGGCAAGAAGAGACTGGCAAGAAATATTCAAAGTGGTGAAAAGCAAGGACCTACAACCTAGATTACTCTATCTAGCAAAGCTGTCATTTAGAATGGAAGGACAGATAAAGTGCTTCCCAGACAAGGCAAAGCTAAAGGAGTTCATCATCACCAAGCCATTATTACATGAAATGTTAAAGGAACTTATGTAAGAAAAAGAAAACCAAAACTATGAACATTACAAAGGCAACAAATTCACAACTGTGAACAACTAAATAAAAAACAACCAAAACAGAAACAGAATTATAGGTATGGAAATCATTGGGGGGGAGGGTTATTAGCTAGAAAAAGGAAGGGGAGAATGGGAGAAAAGGTGTAGGGGTTAAAAAGCATAATTGGTAGGTACAAAATAGACAGGGGGGTGTTAAGAATAATATAGGGAATGGGGAAGCCGAAGAACTTACATGCATGACCCATGGACATGAAGTAGGTGGGGGTTGCTGGAGGGAAGATGGGCACCAGGCAGAGGGGGACAAAAGGGAAAAATCTGGACAACTACAATAATATAATCAATAAAACATACTTTAAATAAAACCTGCTGCAATTAAGTGAGTAGACAAAGAAAGAAGAATCAGAAACTAACATGAGAATACCGTATTTCATCAATTTCAAGACACACAGTTTCCTATTTTTCCCCTGGGGAACATTTTACATAATCCCGTCTCACAACTGCTGTCAGCCAGGTGACGGTCATTACAGCTGGCACAGCCTGCACACACGCCCAAAGCTGGTCATGGCTCTTCATGCCATCACAGTTTGAATGAATGTATGTGCACTGTTCGTTTTACATGTAGAGGAAAAACTGTTGTGCAGGCAGAAAAATTTTACAGAGAGCAGCAGGGTATAAAATTGTTATTGGTGAAGCAAACATTCAGTATTGAAGAAATGACCACAGTTCCACTTTTTTCAAAGCAAAACTCTAATGAAAAAGGGAAATACCCATAGAGGAGACAAAGCTATGTTAACAGGTGATGTACGCAGAAAATGCTGCATTTCACAGGTCAAGTAATTCAGCTGAAAGCAGGAATGATACAGAAGACAAAATCAATGCCTAACTAAGTCTAAAGAAGCTGTTTCAGTAAGCATAAGACAAAAATTGTAACTGATAAGAAAGGTACTGTGCAGCCTTTTTTCTTTCTGGTTGGTATATAAAACAAGAGTTGTTTTTATTGTACACCTTTGATTTGATGAAGTTAGCAATAACATAATTAAGTACATAAAAAGAGAGTAGACAATAGTATCTAAAGACTAGTAACTATTACTAGCATCAAATAAATTCAAAATAAAAATAAAATTAAAGCATAAATTCAGGAAATCTAAGAGAAGTTTAATCCCAGGCAAATAATTTAATTCAAACACAATTATAGACTTAAAGCCAAAATGCACAAATTCATAAAATAACAAAAAAAAAGCAGCTGTTTCCCAGTCTCTGTAGTTCTTTTTCGCACAAAATTTGAGGTCTTCTTTCATCATGACCCTTATTTAATTCAACAAACAGTGACTGAGCAACTAGTAGTAGTACCCACCAGAGTAGTAGGCATCAGTTCTATGCTTCCCCTCCAGTGCCAGTGTGGATCTTCGATAGGAGGAAGCCTACCTCAAAGTTACCTAGTATTACCTGGCTCTGGTTCTAGGCTTGGGTCTTACTCTTCCAAGCTAATGCCTCACAGCCCAGCAACATTTCTGGTCACGTGCCAGGTAATCCACAGACAACTGTCCACAACTGAGGCCCTGCCTCGCTCTTGGCCATCCCTCACTTAGCTCCTCCAGAGAGCCAGAGCCCCTATATCTTAAAGGCTTTCCTAACGCTGACTGTTCATTTACCTACCCTATTACAAACACTATTCACACCCAACTTTCTCACTACCTCATTCTACTTATATGCCAGGACAATAATGCACTAACTTACCATCTCTTGTATGGTCTCATACAACACATTCTGTCTGCCAGCCTGGACTTCCTGCAGCTTAAGTCTCTTCTACCAGTGCTGTCCTACCTAGTGACCAAGGCTAGTTCCATCGAAAGCTTGACCCCTCCCAGCTATGTGCCAAACCATTATCTATCCAACATCTACTAAACGAGCATCTTTGTTCTAAGCACTGGGGATACAGCAACGACCAGGAAATGCTCTTGCCTTTGTGACGTTCTAGTAGAGAGATACAGACAGTAAACAAACTAATTAATAAATAATGTAATGTTAGGTGGATTTTTTAAATGTTAGAAAAGAATAAGGTAGAGTCTGAGAATAAAACATGACAGGACAGAGGGGAGATGAACAACTTCTTTGGTGAAGTGACAACCGACCAGAAACCTGAATGAAATGAAAAAGTGACACGTGTATAAATCTGGCAGAGCACTCCAGGAAAGGAAAAAACAAGTGCAAAGCCCCTGGGGTGGGAACAGCCACTGAAATACTTATGTAAGTGTTCAAGAAACAGCAAGAAGGTAATGTCGCTGAAACTCGGGAAGTGAGGGGAGGGCACTTCTGTGAAGCCAGACAGGGTGTAAGAGCCAGTGGCTCACAGGACACGGTAGGAACTTCAGATCTGAGTGTCCTTGGGATGGAGAGCCAGTGGAAGGCTGTGATCAGGTCTATATTCTGCTCTAAAGGCTACATAATATGTAATTCCATTTAATAAGACCTTCTGGAAAATGTAAAATTATAGGAACAAAAATTGATCAGTGGAGACAGAGAAAAGGTTTGACTACAAGGAGGTAGAACAGGAATTTCGAGGGATGATGGAACTGTTCTCTACCTCGATTATGGAGGTGGTTATATGACTATATGCACTGTCAAAACTCAGAACTGTACATCAGAAAGAATTAATTTTAATGTATGCAAATTCAAAGAAAGTGGAATACACACACGACCCTCTGTGGCTGGTATATGAACAACATACCTGGATGTGGGGCAGGGACGGGGGTGGGCAAGATAAGAAGGGAGACACCAATCAGGAGACTATTACAACAGTGCAGGCAAAGATGACGGTAGCTAAGGTTACAAAGGTAGCAGTAAAGTAGATAAAGTGTGTTTGGACCCAAGACATATAGTTTGTAAGTTGAGTGAAGAGATTTGCAGTTTTGGCTGCCTAGTGTAAGTCTCTCAAAGTGGGGGAATGATGGGGTATGAGTATTTGCTAAATACTTATGTAATTTATAACCTAAAAACAGCTCGAACTAGTGCCAGATTTTGTAATTGCATTCAGAGAAAACACCATTTTAAAAACTTTGTAAATAAACCTTTTAAAACTCTGATTAATATTTTATTTATAGTATATAAAACGTATATTATTTTATGAGTAATTTTACTATACTAATTCAGCCTTATGTTTGCCTACCTGAATTTGCCTAAGCAGGAATATTTAATCAGCTGGAAAAAAATTAGCCCCTTACAATTACTTTAAAAGAAATTGTATCCTTGGGTTGCCTCGTGTTCTTTAAAAGAAATTGTTATTATGTGAATTCAATAAACATTCACCTTACTGAGTCAATAAAGTACATCCTGAAGAAGTTTTCTTAGTTGACAATACTTTCCTAGTCTTATGAGAAGCATGTCAAATAGCCTAACTTAAAAATCAGAACGCACAGCTGGGATGAGTGACCTCAGCGGTGTGAAAGCCACGGTGCTCACATGACCAAGGGGCATCAGTGAAGACCCACAAAAGTGGTTCAAGAACCTAGGAATCATTTCTTAATCACGACAAAGCCTGAATGAGCTCACAAAAATATCTACATTTTAAATGTTTTAAAATTAAAATGGGAAAATAATTATTCAACATTCGTGTATGTAAGTTTAGTATACAAAATTTCAAAATACACGGCCCATAAAGAAAACTTAAAAAAACAGAGAGAAGCCAGTGAACTAAACACATGGAAACTGAGGTTAAGAAAGCCTGTATTACGAGTTCTTGTTAAACGTTTAGCTAGTGGCAACACAAGGGTCACAAGCTCAGATGGTAAGTCCTACCTGGCCCTTGGTTACCCCGATGTACCTTGAAAACTATAACAGGTTCACAGTGGGTGAGAAGTGCCTCACTCAGCTGTTTAGTACACAAACCTTGCACAATACCTTGCAAATAGCAGAGGAACTCACTGAGTGTCCAATGGGTGAAAACAATAAAAATGCCACTTATTTTAAGTGACTGCATAAATTAGACAGTTCACTAATTCAGGCTTGTCTCTCCACTAAATTATCCTGAATTAATTAGGGCTTATGATACTAACATTAGCAAAAGCAATGATTAAGTTCAGCAGAATTACAGAAAAGTTTGGCTTTTGGCCAAAACTCTGTTAACTATCTAAGGCATTCCCAGAACTGTACATAATACAACAAAAATCTAGAGAAATAAGGCAAAAAGGAGTTTGGGAAATCTGCTATGATTAAGAAAATGTAACAAGAAGAGAGGTACAGAATAAGGATAGATATAAACAAAGTAACCATATTTAACCACTAAAACAGCATTTTTGTTGTTTATAAACAAGGGTATGAAATAGATTCAATGGGTCATGACCAACATTTGATTTTTAGTAAAAAAGAACTAGAAAATATTAGGTACTAAGAGCATTGTTTCATAAAACTTGTTTCAATGACTTATAGACATACATATTTTGTACTAAGTCACAAAATATTTGTGACTAAGGACAGTTATCCAAAGTTTGGGCCTCTGATGAAGAAACCCGAACTTACCATTTTTTTGGCATGTTCTTCACACAGAGGCGTCTGGTGCGTGATGTCAAAAACAGGCACAGAGCACTGCTGTCCATCTGCAAACTTGGCCGTGCAACTTGAGAAGAGCTGCTGAGAGCGGTTCATGAGGATATCTGGGTTTTTTCTAAGTTAAGAGTACAACACACTGAAACTCTAATTACTTGATTTTTAGGCATGGAAAGTTTTCTTCTTTGCTTACTTGTGTTTTCTAAGTATAAATTTTATTATCTATAAAAGCTAAAGAACCAACCTAGCTACTGATAAGAGAAAATGATGACAGTTTTATCATCATTATTTATCAGAGTCTATTTTGCCACTGTGTCCCTAAACACACGTTTTAAGGTCATTCTGATTTCTGTTACTTGTAGAAGCAGAGTCATTTCCTTCTTAACACACTAATTCTTCTTACAAGTTCCAATATAATGTTTTCAAAAAAGAAACTTTCTTTTAAGGGAAACTCCTGCATATGATTCTCATCAAGAATAAAACCAGCTCTGGCTGGTGCGACTCGGCTGGTTGAAGCACCGTTGCATGCACTGAAAGGCCGAGGGCTGGATTCCCAGTCAAGGCACATGCCTGGGTTGCGAGTTCGTGGTCCTCACTGGGGACACGCACAGGAGCCGCAACCCACTGATATTTCTCTCTCACATCGAGGTTCTTCTCTATCTCTCATTCTCTCCCTCCACCTCTTCCCCTCTAAAATCACAAAATATATCTTTGGGTGAGGATTAAAAAACAAAGAAGAAAAAAAAACTGAAACTAACACAAAATAGTATTTAATGAAAACTGTAGTTGAAAAAATAAAGATTACAATTAATTAGCTGGCATCGAAAAGAATAAAAATATAAAGATATAATTCTAAAAAAACCAATCTACCCAAATTTGGATTTTTTTGTTGTACATTTCCAACACCAAACTCAAACTTAACAAAAATCTCCTTTTAAATCAAAACTGTACTATTAAAATTAGAACATCAGCTTTACACAATCAACATTTTAAGTATCCATACCTTTAGTCATTAACTACATCTCCCCCAAATTCACTTTATATCTACTCAGAAAGTATCTTCCTGTTTTTCCTTTCATGTTTTTATCATCACGACTCTTCATAAAGCCTTTACAGCATACAAACTGCTGCTGGGAAAGTTATGAAAACACAACTTCAAGAATAGAAAGGAGAGCAAAAGTCAGATAGCACAGTAAGTAATTGTTACTATATAAATGTTTTAAGTACTACTCAATTTTAAATGTTTAATACAAGTGGGAGTAGTAAGATTTCACAATCAGCTTGAAGCCCTTAATGTAAGTTTTCCTTCAGTGTTACGTTTTCTGTCTGAAGATATCTTCTCTCCTGGTCAGCAATGTTTATCTGTTATTCATTTCCAATCAGTGCTGTACACAATACAAATAGCAAGCTATTCCCACAGTAAAAGGCACACTGGAAAGCTACGTAACTTTCTTGGAAGATGAAATCATATGATTTCATGAATCATATGATTTGATTTTTCCATTGATTAGTGTTACAGCTGCTTCTTATAAACTATCTAGAACCATTGGAAGGACTGAAATTCCGTCACAAAATTGAGTTAAGTGACAGCCCTGGAAGAATCTGCTAGTTGCTGTCAATTTTCCTTACTGTGAACTCCAATGACATAAGCAGGAAAAAATTATTCAGGGGACATTATGGAAATCAGAAGTCATATAAAAATTAAAGTCATTCACTTGCTCAAGAATGAGACACCCGGCCCTGAAGGGTCAGGACTTTCAAACGCACACGCAGTCCAGTTAGTTCACAGGATACGCTGGAAGCAATGCCTGGTGAAGGGAAGGGCTCTGTTCGCGCAGGGCTCGCCCCTCGCCGTCCCGCTGCAGGCCGCGGGCTCCGCCTCCCTCAGCTTGGTCCGGCTTACGCTAAGAAAGAAAAATAATTAATGTTTAAAAAATGCTTAAAGAATCCAGGGAAATTTTCAACACTGAGTTTACCACAACGTAATACCAACATGTTACCTCTCTATATTCATTAAATAAAATGAAGATATGGGTTATAATGATCAGTTCCGCGGTTTCCCCAAACTGCAATCAAAAAAATAATTATATTATAATCTGTTTCAACTGTGCCTTTTTTTTACAAAATTAAAGTGATAATCTGATTCCTTTGGCATCACTAGGGGACAAAGAAAAGTGATGACGAACAGGAGACTAGCTGTGTGACGCTGGCAGGTTAGTTAGCCTTGCTTAAGTCTCAACGTCCTCCCCTGTACAATAGAGGTAAGAGATAAGAAAGGATAACACATTTAAAACACTTAAATACAGAGCACAGCCCTGGCTGGTGTAGCACAGTGGATTGAGCGCGGGCCTGCGAACCACAGGATCGTGGTTCGATTCCCAGTCAGGGCACATGCCTGGGTTGCAGGCCAGTTCCCAGCAGGCCAGTTCCCAGCAGGGGACGCACAAAGGGCAACCACACATTGATGTTTCTCTCCCTCTCTCCTTCCCCCCTTCCCCTCTAAAGATAAATAAATAAAATCTAAAAAAAAAAAAAAAATACAGAGCACAGGGGAACCTAGTTTCTCTGAGAAGGGTAGGTCTCCGAATGAGCAAGCCAAGACCTAAAGGATGCTCTAGGACACTGCCCGCCCCACAGAGGACTGGGCACTCTGAGCAGTGGAGAATGTGGCAGGCGCCGTCCTTATGCAGGTATGTGGGATTCACATGCAGAGTTTTAAACAGCTCTAAACATGGCAACGAGCAGAAAACTCTTAAAGGCATACTATCTTTTTGAGATAAGCAACTGAAAAATAGGTTACTTTCTTACAGCAAATGTAATGAAAACCAAAACACACAAAATAAAATGAAATTACAAAAAATATACAGGTATGTAAGAAATATAATCAATAGCTATAATGCAAATTTGATTTTTCAGTTTTCTGTTTTAACACTTTTTCCCCCTCAAGTAGCTCATCTCTACAGAAAAATTAAAATTCATAGGCTATAAATTTTCTTAACTTTAATTAATAATCCCACTATTTAGAGATAACCATTGCTAATATGTAGATGTACAAACTCCTAAAATGTTATATAGTATATATTCAAGCTTATCTAAAAATAAGTAAAAAAGTGTGAAATAATAAATTCAATACAGAATTAAGCATTCTAAATTTTGAAAATTACTTCCCTAGTTAAGTAAGATGTTTTAGAAATGTTTAATTTAGTTAAGCTAGTACTTTCAGAAGGTATATAATCTAAGTAATTATAAGTTTTCATCACCTAGAGACATTTCTAAAGTAGTAACATACCATAATTTCTTCCTTGAAATATCAGATAACTCTACATCTCCATTCTATAGATTTTCATTCAATACAATATTATGCAAACATTATAAATCATGTTTCTAAAACAATCTTTAAGAACATGGGGGAATGGCTATAATATATTTTTAAGGGGAAAAAAGCTAGATATATAACTCTTAAAACCAGTACAGATCAATTTTGCTTAATTACAAATATAAAAATGAGAAAGTATAAAGACTGACATTTGTATTATGAAACTATTAAAAAAAAGTCATGTTTTAGAATAATGAAAAAAATCATAATTCAGTGTTAAATGGAAAAAAGCAGAAAACAAAAAAATCGTGCATGATTTCAATTTTGCTTTTCAATGCAAGCATGTGGCTTACTGAAGATTTCATACACACATATACACACACACAAAAAGTCTAGAAGGAAACAGAATCAAAATGCTTATGACAGTCTCTCTGATTTGTGAATGGTGATACTCCTTACGGAGATTTTCCCCCTTCTTTTTTTTCTATATTTTTCAAAATAAGCCAAGTATCTATACTATAAACAGAGGGATTTCCTCCCCAAAGAGATGCAATGTTATAAAACATTTTGAACTGATAATATGAGATAATGTAGATAGTGACAGAAAATACATTTCAAAAAAAGCTTTAAGGATGTAAAAAATGTAAAATGCTACTTTTTTAGTAAAAAAACTATAAATATTACTTTAAATAACACAAAAATCCTACATATTATATATATTTTACAGACAGGTAACATTCTCAAATTGTTTATTGAATGAATTTTAATGAAGTTTATATTAGCGTCAAAATCAAAGCAGAGTGCGTAAATATTTCAGACCTAATGTCTGCCGCCCGTGGTGCCTCAACTACCCTCTCAGAAAGCACACAAAGCAGACGAGACGGGTGCTCAGAAACAGGCGTCTGTGCCGGGCTCTGACCTGGTCCGGCTGCACGCCGCCCTCTGCAGTTCCTGGAGTAGCTGTCCGGTGCCCTCTGGCTCTCTGCTGGCCGCCTGCAGCAAGGCTTTCCTAAATGTGTGCCGGCATTTCTTTTGTCGAGATTCTGCCCGCTCCAGGCGGCAGAGGTGCTTATATTTCTGCTGAAAGTAAGTGCAAAGTTGGGTCACCCTGGAGCTCCTACTCTCCGTATCATCATCATCTGACCTGAAAGGTGCAAAGAGAGAAGTGAAAGACTGATTACCCGTTAGGCTCATTTTAGAAAGGGGAAGCATGGGGAGGAAGGTGGCTGGATGCAGAGGGTTAAAACTTGTGGCATGTGAACACATCCTCAGCAAAATTAGAGGAAGAGAATTCCAGTAGTGCTGAAAATAAGTACAGTATTTCAACAAAAAGGCAAGGAGGTAGAGGCAATCCGATGCTTTAAGAAGCTTAACCTTCTCAGCAAATCATAATTTCACAATGCATCAGTGTCTTCTAAATTTTAAATAATTAGGAATTCTTGGGAAGAATATGTATTATTTACCTTTACTTACTAAAAAGTCTGAGTAAATGACATGGCAGTTATGAGGAAACACTCAGCATAATTTCATAAAAGATAGGTCATGCCAGAAACAGCAGTGAATCCTAGCACTGTATCATCAAAAAGATGCCATTTTATACGTACTGGTTTTTAACTACATTTTCCTTCCTACACACAAACAATTTGGATGGTAGGGGTCACAATCATCCTATGTTATGATTTTAAGTATAGGAGATAGATCCTAAACAGCATTTCATACACCACGGTTTATGCTAACGTCCAATGCTTAGTGGCCCTGCAGGGGTGCTGCGCAGAAAAGGATGCAGAGGGCACTGGGTAGGCTCAGCAAGAAAGAGTGCTGGGGTCAGTGAGGGAGCCCTCTGCCAGGGAGGTTAGACAGGTCACTTTTGTATTCTCTTACTGTTTACTGCTGGGAATAGTGCACACTAGACTTGAAAACCGATGGTGTTATTTTACCTTCTTTCTCTTCTTGTAACATAAATAAACAGCACCCATGTGACACTATAAACTAAGCATTATCTTCCTAATCATCTATAAATCATGGCTTGGTTTCTCTGATGTGGCATCCCTCCTTTCTCCTTCAGAATAGTTGATTAACAGGCTGTCTGTCAACCTGTTCAGTATACATCCTAAGGAACACGTTCTCCTCAGTGTATGTTCTCTGCAGATACACCAGTTGAAGATTTTACTTCAATCTTTTCACATATGCAACACTCAACAGTTATTGTCTATTATGCTAAATACTATAAAGGAGAAACAAAACATTTGAAGGAGTTTGCAATGGAACTTAGACAACACAAATGCATCCCAAACATCAGACGATTCAAGACAGATCCAGTAACTAAAACAGTGGGGCAGTCAGACCAATGATTCAAACATCCGACTCAAATTTGAAAAGTCTGGGAGCTCTTTAAAATGTCAGATTCCCACGCCTCACCTCAGATACAAACCAGAGTGCCCACGGGATGGGACCCAGGAACTTGTATTCTGAACTGTCCCCCCAAAACCCACAGCAGGTCTTTATTTGCGAGCTCTAGTAGAGCCGTAAGTGTTGTAAATATCTTAAACACAAAGTAGACACCAATAAGTACCATAAGAGAGGCACAGATAAAGTGCTAAAGTTCACTAGTAAAGGCTGCTGGATGAAAGACAAGAAAAGTTGTAAAGAAAGGGTAGGATCTGAAGAAAAGGCACAAAGGGTACCTCGCAGCGATGAAACAACATAAGCCAAGACACTGAGATGGACAGGGTGGGGGCAGCGAGCACTATGTAGCTCAGTTTGGCTAAGGAGTGGGGTGTGTACGGGAATGTAGTAGATAAATTCAGTAACTTTGAATCTGCATAACGAGGAGAATGTAAGTGCGGCTGATAGAAAAAAGAGAGAAGAAACAGTAAGTTGTAAAGGAAGTAAAGCTAGAGTGGGTAATCACTTGCCAAAATTGTTATTTGAAAAGACTCTTACTGCATAGAGGACTGGCCTAGATTAGTGGTTCTCAAGTTAACTATGGAAAGATGCACCTGGACACAACACCATCATACAAGTTTTCAAAGCTTATTCATAATTTTTATAGTTACTTATTGTGAACCAGTAACGGGGAGTTTGCAGACCAGCACCGGCGCACAGACTATCCCTGGTGTAACCCTAAACTAGAAAATCTCCTAGAGGCCTCCCACTTCTAAGGCGCTATGACATTAACGTTACAGACCTGGTTTTGCTAAGGAAGGGAGCAAGCTGGAAAGAGAAAGGTCAGTTACTAGCAGCGCCAGGCCTGGCACAGCACCTACTGTATTCCCAAGGTATGCTAGTTTCCCTCCTATGAAATGAGAGATATAGCCAGTGCCTTGCCTATTCCTGAGGTTAAGAAAATGAAAAAACATATGTAAAATCACAATGTAAGTACAGGTATCACCATTATTAAAATGCTGATAATAACTCCAAATATAAAGCCACAAATTCCAAACCCGATTTCCTGAGACTTCAGGCTTATCCATAATCTTAAGGCATAACACGAAATTCCCCAAATAAATTTCATTTTACTTTACCTTTTTAAAACAACAAGAGCAAAAAAGTTAACACCTCTGATAAAAATATGGGAGTCAGAAAGAGGCACGAATATTGAGGAAAAGGATGAGTTTAATTATGCTGAATTTAGTGTGTGGCAGAATAGTCGACGATAAATAGTTGATAGGCAGTTCCAACTCAAAAGAAAGGTCAGACTCTGAGAAAAAGATTTTCGAGTTATTCACATACAGATAACAGTCGAAACAAGAAGCAATAAAAGGCTAATGGCAATGTGGCAACTCTGATACTCCAAGGAACCCAAAGCAAGTACACACAGGTTCAGATATACTTGTGGGTGCATTTTTGGTCTCAAAGGAAGCACAGCATATCTCTTCCCAAATTCCTTGGTCAAAAAACAAACAGCCCTGGCCCCGTGACTCAGCTGGTTGGAGCACCTTCCCCAAAACTGAAAGGCTAAGGGTTCCATTCCTGGTCAGGGCACATGCCTAGGCTGCAGTTCCACCTCTGGTCAGGGAGTGTACGGGAAACAACTGATTTCTCACTCTACCCTTTCGCTCCCTCTCTCTAAAATCGACAGGCATGTCCTTAGATGAATATTAAACAGGCAAACAAACAAATATTTTTCTTTTTTTTTTAAAGATTTTATTTCTTTATCTTTAGAGGGGAAGGGAAGGAGAGAGGGAGAGAAACATCAATGTATGGTTGCCTCTCATGCATCCCCTGCCGGGAACTGGCCTACAACCCAGGCATGTGCCCTGACTGGGAATCGAACCACGATACTTTGGTTCACAGGCCCGCGCTCAATCCACTGACCTACACCAGCCAGGAAACAAATATTTTTCTTAAAAATCAGAACTGAAGCAGGAGTGGGAAGCAGGGAATGGAAGAGATAATGGGCTGCCTTCACAGAACTTATCCCGACAAGATGAACCCGAGATTCTAAAATGAGTCCGGGACCTACAAAATCAAAGTTACCATGCACAGTAGAGGGCAGACCACTTTTCATTACAGGAAGGAAAAAAAGACAGACACAGACTTAGGGAGCTGCCACGCCCCCAGAACCCCCATCAGTTCTCCTGCCCCAAAGCTCGTGAACCCTGTGCTACAGGACCTTATAGAAGCTTCCTCTGGCAGGCATGATCTAGTATTAACTCCATCTCCAGCCCCTCTCCTGTCTCTGGGGGGATGAGGTTCAGATGAAAATTCCTAACCACAAATAAAGGCTTGGTCTTTCTGGTGACTGGCACCCAATCACAAGCCACCCAGGAGCCCACCTGGAGTCACCTCATAGGAACAAAAGATGCTCCCAGTGTGCTTATCATTTAGAAAATTGTAAGGGTTTTAGGAGCTGGGGACAGAGACCAATACATATTTTCCTTTATCTCACAATGAACCTTAACAATTTATAGCAGTAATCACCTTTACTTTTAAAAAGAAGATACCAAATCAATAACCTAACATTCCACATTAAGAAATGAGAGGGAGAGAAAACTAAACACAAAACAAGCAGAAGAAAGAAAACAATGAAGACTAAAAGAGAAATAAATAAAAAAATAGGAAAAGTATGAGAGAAAAATTGATGAAACCAGACATTGGTTCTTTGAAATGATCAACAAAATTAACAAGCTTTAAAGTTCAATTAACCAAAAAGAAAAAGCATCAAGTTAGCAAAATTAGAAATGAAAAAAGAACATTACAATGTATCTTAAAAGAAAAAAAAATTTATAAGGTACTATTACAAAAAAGTATGCCAATTAAATTAGATAATGAGGAAATGGACACTTTTCTAGAGATACACAAGTTTTGAGTTTCACTAGAGAATAAAAGTCTGAATAAACTGACTGTAGCAAAATTACAACTAAAGCTACCAAACAACCATCATTCAGAACCACTTGAAGTCTAGCTGAGTGGAAGTCCTACAACCAAGGGTATAAAAAGCCACATCGAGACTGGCAGAGGGGATGAAGATGCTGCAAACTGGTCCCACCCACATGGCAGATAAGATTCGGGAAGGGTATTTCAGCTGTGGAGGTCCCCCTTTCAGGAGTGAGGGGTCCCAGCCTCACACCAGGCTCCCCAGCCCCACACCAGGCTCCCCAGCCCAGCCAGGGTTCCAGTGACAGGAAGTGAAGTCCCTGTAACTTCTGGCTGTGAAACCCAGCGGGGATTGTGGATGAGTGAGACGGAGGGCTGCTGATGTCCCAGGCAGTTCCTCTTAAAAGGTCCATGCACAAATGTATTCGTGCTCACTCCCAGTGCTCACTCCAGCACTGGGGCAGCAGCTTGAAAGGCACAAGGGACACACAGGCAGGAACTTACCGCATTTTGCCATATATACTGTGCACTTTTTGCCCAAATTTTTAAGAAAAAAACAAGGATGAGCATTATATATGAATATAATGGCTACATAATGTGAGTATTATGATCCCATGTATAAAGTGCTCAGAAACATGGGTACACATTATAAACAGCAAAATATGAAAGTCGTCTGGCATTAGGGCAAGAGCTGGGGGGTGGGGCAGCATTCTAGCAGACAAAACTGCTGGCAGAGGCCATTGTTCCTTTTCTGATCACCCTCCCCTCAGACCAGCAGGTAGATGCCACATCTGAGTCTCCATCAGCCTACCTCTCACTGTTCATGTACCTCCGCCCTCTGCCTTCTATAACAACTCCCCAGGTTGCCGTGGCTTTTCCATACTAATGGCTCAAACTTTAGACTTTACTAAAATTCTCAAACAAGCAGCATCTAGCCTCATACCACTTACTATGTACCCCAAGGCACGGCACTGGCACTAGAAGTAGCTGTCCATGGTTCACAGCTTAGCCTGTCTGGGCACCTGCAGGCGCAGCACAAGTAGCAGCCATCTGCAGATCACTTTGTAGCTCTGTTCCGGTGGCCCTGGACAATGCGCAAGTGGCAGCTGTCCTTGGCCTGCACTTCCCGGGAGGCCCCTGATCCAGCACACAAAGTAGACAGCTTCAGACCACATGAAAGCATTACCCAACCACCTCCATAAGCAACACAAAGAGTGAACTCAGTGGGCACTGGAGCCCCGCTGAAGTAAGTCCATGGGGCGGGCTCCTGCACAGTTGATCCATCATGGTGGCTAAAGCCAGTGCATGCAGCCGATCAGCCTGGGATAAATCTCTACCACTGGTGTCACAACAGCAATCAAGGCTCGACTACAAGAGGAGGGTATACACAGTCCACATGAGAAGGGGAGATGCAACCGGAGTGCCCAACTTGGGTGGAACAGGGAAGCTGTGCCATTGAACCCTACAGTAAGTACACCAACAACATTAGGCCACACTACCCAACCCAGGAGATGTATCAGCTTTGCCTAATACATAGAAACAAACACAGGGAGGCTGCCAAAATGAGGAGACAAAGAAACATGTCTCAAATGAAAGAACAGAACAAAACTCCCGTAAAAGAACTTTACAAAATTGGAGACAAGCTCTCTACTACATGCAGAGTTCAAAACCCTGGTTATGACCCTGGCTGGCATAGCTCAGTGGATTGAGCGCAGGCCTGCGAACCAGAGTATCGCGGTTCGATTCCCAGTCAGGGCACATGCCTGGGTTGCAGGCCAGTTCCCGGTGGGGGACTTATGAGAGGCAGCCATGCATTGATGTTTCTCTCCCACTCTTTCTCCTTCCCTTCCCCTCTCTCGAAAAATAAATAAATAAAATATTTAAAAAAAAAAAAAACCCTGGTTATGCCCTGACCAGTGTCACTCAATTGGCTGGAGCACTGTCCCATACACCAAAAGGTCACAGGTTCAATTCCTAGTCAGGTTACATGCTTAGGTGGCAAAATTGGTCCCTATTCAGAGCATGTATGGGAGGGAACTGATCAATGTTTGTCTCTCACATCCAAGTTTTTCTCCCTCTCTCTCCTTCCCTTCCCCCCTCTCTAAAAAAGAGGATGAATAAATAATAAATTACATGCTGTAGCTGCATTTCCAGTGGTGTATTCTCCTTAAAAAAATAAAATAAAAACTTGTTATAAGGATGCTCAATGAGTGCTGGCTTGTGTGGCTCAATGGACTGAGCACTGACCCATAAAACTAAAGGTCACTGGTTTGATTCCCTGTCAGGGTACATGCCTGGGTTGTGGGCCAGGTGCCCAGTTGGGGGCAAGCCAAGAGGCAACCAATGTTTCTCACACATAGATATTTCTCTCCCTCTCTTTCTCCTTCCCTCACCCCTCTCTAAAAAATCCTAAAAAAAGAAAAAAAAAAAGCTCAATAAACTTACTGAGAACTCCAAAAGTATTTAAAAAATAAAAATCATAAAAAAGAACCAAACAGAAAAGAAGGATACACTAACTGAAATGAATAATTTACAGGGAATCAACAGTAGAATAGGTGAAGCCGACAATAAATCAGCAATGTGGAACATAAGGAAGCAAAAAACACCATATCGGAAAAGCTGAAAGAAAAAACAATCCAAAAAATGGAGGATAGTTTAAGAAGGTTCCAGGCCAACTTCAAGTGCACCAACATCTGCATCATGAAGGTGCCAGAGGGAGAAGAAAAAGAGCAAGTAATTGAAAACCTATGTAAAAAAAAAATAATGATGGAAAACTTCAAGAAACTAAACCATCTATCTATACCACACACAAGAATAAACTTAAAATGGGTTAAAGACTTATATATTAGACTTGAAATCATAAAAATTCTAGAAGAAAACACAGGTAAAATCTCAAACATTTCTCACAGCAATATGTTTTCTGATATATTGCCTCAAGTAAGGAAAACAAAAAGAAAAAAAAAGCAAATAGAACTACCTCAAAGTAAAAAGTTTTTGCAAAGCAAAGGAAACCATCAATAAAATGAAAAGAACCCACTGAATGGGAGAACATATTCACTGATACATCTGATAAGGGATTAATATCCAAAATTTACAAGAAACTTATAAAACAACACACACACACACACACAAATAAAACAAACAATCCGATTAATAATGGGCAAAGGATCTGAACAGATACCTTCTAAAGAAGACATACAGATGACCAACAGACATGAAAAATGCTTAATACCACCAATCACCAGAAAAATACAAATTAGAACTACAATGAGGTATCATCTCACACCTATCAGAATACAGATTGGGGTAGCCACTGTGTAAAGCACTATATGGAGTTACTTCAAAAAATTAAAAATGAGCCCTGGCTAGTGTGGCTCAGTGGACTGAGTGCTGGCCTATGAACCAAAAGGCTGCTGGTTCAATTCCTGGTCAGGGCACATGCCTGGGTTGCAGGCCAGGTCCCTATTTGGGGGTGTGGGAGAGGCAACCAGTCATGTATCTCTCACATGTCATGTATCTTTCCCTTGCTTTCTACCTCCCTTTCCCTCTTTCTAAAAAATAAATAAAATTTTTTATAAAAATAAAAAATGAGACTGCCTTATTACCCAGTGATTCCACTGGAGGGAATTTAAACCTAAAATACTAATCCAAAAGAATACATGCACCCCTACATTCATTACAGCGTTATTTACAATAGCCAAAATTTAGAAGGAGCCCAAGTGCCACTCAGTAGATGAATGAATAAAAGAAGAAAAAGAAGGAAATTTTACCCTTTGCAATAGCCTGGATGGACCTAGAGAACATTATGCTAAGTGAGATAAGCCAGTCAGAGAAAGACGAATACCATATGACTTCACTCATATGTGGAATCTTACGAACAAACTGAACTAACAAGTAAAACAGAGACAGACTCACAGGCAGAGAGCAGGCTGACAGCTAGGAGTGGAGCCAGGTGGAGGGGATGGCAGGATTGAGCAAAAAGGAAATGAGAGAGAGAAAACACATGGACAGGGACAACGATGTGGTGATTACCAGGGGGAAGAGGGTAAGGAGAAGCAGAGGTACCCTCCACCTGGAGGTACCCAGGTGGGTAAATGGTGATGGATGTAGTGAACACACAATACAATGTACAGATGCTCTGTTGTAGAATTGTGTACCTGAAACCTGTATAATTTTGTTACCAAGTGTCACCCACTTAAATTCAATAAAAGGGAAAAAACTTATCAGGCATACAAAGAACAGGAAAACAGAATCTGTAAGAACCCAGAAATGATACAGATAATAGAATTAGTAAACCAGACATCTAAAAAACTATATTAAAAGTAGCCCTGGCTGGTGTAACTCAGTGTACTGAGTGCCAACTTGCAAACTAAAGGGTCGCTCGTTCAATTTCCAGTCAGTGCACATGCCTGGGTTGTGGGCTGGGTCCCTGGTTGAGGGTATGTGAGAGACAACCACACATCAATTTTTCTCTCCCTCCCTTTCTCTCTAAAAATAAATAAATTAAATCTTTTTAAAAATTATTAAAAGAATATCCCATATATTCAAGGTACAGTAAACCACGACCACATAAAGGAGAAGCAAACAACCTTCTAGAGATGAAAAACACAATGTCTAATATAAAAAAATACACTGGATGAGATTAATGGTTGATTAAATGCTACAAACAAAAGAGTAATGAACCTGAATACAGTAATAGAAACTCTCCCAAGTGAAACACAGAGAGGAAAAAACAGACTAACAAAAAATGAAGAGGACATCTGTAAGTTATGGGATAATTTCAAGCAACCTAAAATATATGTAACTTGAGTTTCTCAAATAGAAGGGGAAAGAAGAAAAACTGAAAAAAATTCAGCCAAAAATTTTCCAGATTTTGTAAGACATAAATCTACAGCTATAGAAAGCTCACTGAATTCCAAGCACAGTAAACATTAAAAAAAAAAAAAAACCAAAAAACTAACCAATCAAACTGCTTTAAACTATTGATAAAGAGAAAAATCTTAAAAGTCAGAGAAGAAAAAAACAAAACAAAAAGTTCGCTGGGCAAGGATATGAATGAGAACAATACAAATAACTGCTAATCTCTCATTGGCAACAACGCAAAACATGTAAGCAACATCTTAAGTACTGAAAGAAAAATAGTCCACCCAGGATTTTATGCATAAACAAACTCAATCTCAGTGTCAGCCAAGAAAAAGAATAGAGTGTTCCACGCCTGGAGCATAAGTGTTCAGCAAGAACATGTATGTTGCGTGAATAAATAAAATGAAGAGAAAAGAATGAAGGGCCAAAGAGTAAAGTGACAGCTAGGCAAGAAGTAAGGGTAACTGCTTATAAAAAAAAAAAAGGAAAATATTCTGAAGGAAAAGAAGAACCAGGAAAGCAGAGTATCATGGTAAGTCAAAGAGGAAGCAATGAGTGAATTAGTTCCCTAAGTCTAGGAAAAGTGGCCAAGAAAATAAAATGCCACAAAGGTGAAGAAAAATAAGGATGGTCACAGTCTAAAACAACAAAAGAAATATTCTGAAAACTCTGCAAGAACAAAAGGCAGACACGGGTATAGAATGCTCCTAATGAAGAGCTCCTAATGTTTAGGTCACCTCGAGAATTAAAATAGGAATCATAACTATCATTTATCAATCGTTCCCATGTACCAGGTACTGTGCTGAGCATTTATTTATGTTACCTCATTTACAGCAATTTGTAAAATTTACCCAAATTTTCCCAAGTCAAGTAAGTGAATATAAATTATCAACTTTTAGAAGCACGCTTGATAGGGTCTATAAACAAGCTTACACTCAATTGTACTTCTATCTGAAGGAAAGGATATGCTAATGATAATGAAACAGTCTTGAACAACATATAAAATAGAACATCAAGCCCTGGCTCATATGGGTGTGGCTCAATTGGTTGGAGCATGGTCCTGTAAACCAAAAGGTCACTGGTTTGATTCCTCTGTGTGTGTGTGTGTGTGTGCGCGCGCGCGTGCGTGCACATGCCCTTCTCTTTCTCTCTCCTCTTGAATGAAAATAAAAAAATAAACCTTAAAATGTAACATCAGAGCGAAGAATATACAGCATTCTGCCATACTGTCTAGGAGGGAGGGCAAGGACAACTAAGTGGGAGACAAATCCCAGGTGTGGAAAGGACTGCATCAGGCTATTATAAGTTAATGACACTAGCCATTAATAAATCTAACTCTCTTTGCTCTAAAATTCCATGCCCAAGTAAGCTTCTGATTACATTTTGCTTCCCATGTAAGTTAGTGAGCACCTGTACTAATGATTATATGTCTCACTGTAAACTATCTCACTGTAAGCTGTATGTCTTACTGTACACTGACATTCTGGTTTACACATTAATGTCTAGTGAATCAGTTCTGTAAGCCTAATCTACCTTGGGATGTTCTAACAAAGCATTTTTAAGTTTATATGCATGTTCACAGAATGACACTGCAAAATTCTACAAGTTGACATGATACAGATAACTGGTCTCTCTGTCTTACTGATCATCTATTCAAAACTCTTTAAAGCCCTGGTTGGTGTGGCTCAGTTCGGTTCCTAGACAGTGCACATGACTAGGTTGTGAGCTGGGTCCCCAGTAGGGGGCGCATGAGAGGCAACCACACACTGATGTTTCTCTCCCTCCCTTCCTTCCCCTCTCTCTAAAAATAAATAAATAAAATCTTTTAAAAAAGAATTAGTTGATAAAGTACAATACTCTTTAAAAAAATAACTGGCCAGTAAGGATGCATCTCAGCATGGTCATACTGCACCAAGTGCATTCCTATGACTCTAAGTCCCCGGGGTGGGGAGGAAAGCTGGCTTTCTGACAGCTTTCTATTACGGCAGACAGACGCCAAGAACCTTTATGAGATTATCTTGAAAAACATGTTAGCATGTTAGAAATATTTAGCACATTAAAATATTTAAGAATATGTAATTGGAGTTCATTTAAACGTAATCTTTGATGGCACTGAGCTATTTATTTTAAATCCTTTCTTGTCTACACATGTTCACTTATTTCAACGGTTCCCTGAAAAAAATAAAGTCTTCTCACCACACACACACACACACACACACACACACACAAATTTAAGAACAGATCAATCTTACAGAAGATACAGGTGAAGTAAAAGAACACTACTTATGGCAACTATGGGGATTTGGCCAAAAAAGATACGGAGAAGTCAAGAGAGTGGGACTTCCAAGTAGCCTTGGGACCACAGCAAGTTCCTTAACCTGCCTTATCCAGGCCCTGATTTCCTCTTCTGTAAAATGAGGAAATGGGTTCAGGTAATCATAAGGTCCCTTTCAATTCAAAAGTCTATTCCAATTATTTCCTTCAGTGATAAATGGCAAGGTTCAGAAACAAATTAGCCAAGAAAACCTAAGAGTAACTTTCCCCAAACAATATAGTACATTTCTTTCCAAGTAGAGTCTACTTGATCTCCTTTACAATAATATTGGATCCAATAAATTTGGATCCAGTTTTTCAAAAATTGCACAGATAGGGAAGATCAATGTACTACAGTGTTAACTTAAGAATAAAAACAAGGACTCACGTGTGTCTTTCATGTCTGAGGGTCTCTCGGATGGACCATGCAACCTGGTATGGCGAGGCCTCCTCTGAGTCCTCCGGTTCCTCTCCGCTCTCTTCAGACCAGTCCAGCCCTGGCACGGATGAGAGAGTATTGCAAGTAAGAAAAAAATTCACTTTTAACATTAAAGAAAAAGCGACCTGAAATATGTGGCCCAACACCTATAGTAAGTACTATCATAATATGAATAAATGCCTCTTGATGAGTTTCATCCCTGCCTGACAAAGATATTAACAGTCATGATGACATGCACTTGGGTCCAAAATAACGATGTAATAAAAAGCTTATAGGCCAAGGATGAACTTCTGTTTCGGTTGTTTCTTTAATTTTATTTTTCAACTACAGTTTACATTCAATATTATTTTGTACTAGCTTCAGGTATACAGCATAGAGGTTAGATAATCGTATGGGGGGGGCCCACAGAGACCCAAAATTTATTTATAAAAAACTGTGTATTTATTCTTACACGTTTAAGTTTCAGTCACCTTCAAAGTACTCTCCATTTCATGCAATACACCTACTGAGACACTTTTTGCACTGCTGAAATGTTTTTGAACTCATTGATTTTGATGCCTTTTAGTGTTTCTACCATTCTTGTTTCACCTCTTCTACAACAGCAAAACATTTCCCTTTGCTCTTTTCATCCAGGGAAACAAACAAAAATAATGTCGCTTGGGGTGTGTCAGGTGATTAGGGAGGGTGGGACATGGGAGTCACGCCATTTTGGGTCAAAAACTGCTGAACACTCAGGGTGGTGTGGGCAGGTAAACTTATAAATCACCCATCATGAAATGGACAAATGCTTTGAAAGGGTTTTCATAAGAAAATTCCCTGAAGTCGAATAAAGCCTCTCACACCAACATCAGCTGGCACACTGACACAGATGGCAAGTGTCCCCCCCCCCACACTCAGCTGGTGGGGGAGGCTTGTACTCTTGGGCTAGCCAAAAAGTTCACTCTGTTTCCTCCCTAACATGGCTCTAGTAGTGCTTAGTTCTCTTTAACTTCATTAAAAACAATTCTGTTAGAATGTATTGTGACAGCTGTCATATCAGTGGGCATTAAAAAAAATAAAAACTGGTGAATTTTTGTGTAGCCATTTTAATACTGAAGATGGAATATGCAACATTTTTGCCATATTATGCTTTACTATTTCAAAAAAGGTAAAAACTCAACTGAAACACACAAAAAATATTTGTGCAGTGTATGAACAAAGTGCTGAAACTGATCAAATGTGTCAAAAGTGGTTTGCAAAGTTTCATGCTTGAGATTTCTCGCTAGACGATGCTCCAAGGTTGGGTAGAGAAGTTGAAGTTGACAGTGATGAAACTGAGACATTAATTAAGAATATTCAAACGGTATACCAATGCAAAAGATAGGTGGCATACTTAAAATATCCAAATCAATAAAGTTATTGGTGAAAATGAAAAATGTGTCTTATTTTATGGAAACAACTAGAAGGACTTTCTAGCCAACCCAATACAAGGGTTTCACCCTCCAGAAGATAATTCTGATTTTTGTGGGGGGAGTCCCCCCTCATATACTTTACAAATTTTTTCTCTCAATGTTTCCAGTACCCATCCGGTACCATACATAATTATTACAAATATTACCGACTATATCCCCTATGCTGTACCTTACATCCCCGTGACTATTCTGTAACTATCAATTTGTATTTCTTAATCCCTCAGCCAGTCCCCCCGCCACCCTCCCCTCTGGCTACCATCAGTCTGTTCTCTGTGTCTGCGAATCTGTTTCAATTTTGTTTGTTCTTTTTTAGAGTCCACATATAAGGGAAATCATATGGTTTTTGTCTTTGTCTGGCTTATTTCATTTAGCAAAATACCACCTAGGTCCACCCATGCTGCTGCAAATGGTTTGTGGAAGGAAGAACTTCTTTTATCAGACACCTCACAAACTGAAGAGAAACAACACAAGCAAAGAAAGTTCACAAATCAAAAAAAAAAAAAAAAAGGTAGGCTGTCTTAAGTATCAAAACATCATACACTAAAATGTCATAAAACCATAAAACATATTCCAGATGGCGATAAAAGAAGTTCAGGCAAGAAAAAAGTCTAAAGGCACCGGTGGAGTCACTCTGTACTTCAACTAAGAAGGGCCCTAGAATAAACTGTCAAAGACAAAGCCGCCCCAACCCCCTTTTCCCAGCACCTCTGGAGGAAGGGACTCCAGCCACTAGGCAGGGCCATTCCCTGGCTCTTGCCCACTATAGGCAGAGGGAGAGGCAGAATGGTTACATCCTATTTCTAATGTGGCTTGGGGTTTCTTTTAATTCTTTTAAGCAATAACTGCCCGATGTTGTGTTCCATTTTGAAAAGCAAATTCATAGGGAAAAGTAGTAAAATATAGTACGAACAATGTTTTATTTATTTTGTTAAATGCTATTATTTTTTAAATTTATTTTTAATTTTAATTGTTGTTCAAGTGCAGTTTTCTGCCTTTTCCCCCCATCCCAGTCCCCGCAATCCTGCCCACCTCCCTCCCGTTTCCACCCCTCCTTGTTATTGTCCATGTGTCCTTTATACTGGTTCTGAATATTATTTTTAATGACTGAATAATTGTTCGCTTCCAACAGAAAGATTTCGCTTGCTTAAAAGTGTCATATCTAGAAGAAATCTTGATAAACACTGATACTGCAGAGCCTAAAACACAGCAGCGTGTGGAACTGCATTACTCTAATATACTCATACCACTTTGAAACCTGAATTAGCTTGATACACAGCATTCTAAGCTGCCTTTTTGAGATACAAAAAACTCATATAGACAAAGTTATATTAAAAAGGACTTCTACAAGCCCTGGCTGATGTAGCTCAGTGGATTGAGCGCGGGCCTGCAAACCAAGGGATCACAGTCTTGGTTTGATTCCCAGTCAGGGCACATGCCTGGGTTGCAGGCCAGTTCCCAGCAGGGGACACATAAGAGGCAACCACACATTGATTTTTCTCTCCCTCTCTCCTTCCCTCCCCCTCTAAAGATAAATAAATAAAACCTTATAAGAAAGGACTTCTCCATAACGTAAATGACTTTACATGTGCCAAATATGGATATAAAGAAAAAGTTCAAATTAAAAATGCTTAAAATTAACACATGGTCAGTGGCAGAAAGAAACCTCACATCTAGTACCAAGGTGAGTATCCAAATGTCAGGTCACCTTAAAAAGTAAGTTACTTAAAAAGTAAAAGGAGACATTGGAATAAAGAACAAACTGACAGTAATCAGAAGGGGGGAGGAGTAACAGGGGTGGGGGAGTGGGAGAGTGGGGGAAGAAGGAAAAGGTCATAAAGGAACATGTATAAAGGACCCATGGACAACACCCAAGTGAGGAAGGATGGAGGGTGGATCGGGCATGGGAAAGTGGTGTTGGGAAAATGGAGACAATTGTATTCAAACAACAATAAAAAAGATAAAGAAAAAAAGTTACTGTCCCTCAACTACAATAATTAGTAATTTGTTGTTTAAAACAGGTAAAAAAAAAAGTGATCACAACAGCATCAGCTTCAGGATGTTGAAAAGTGAGGTCTTTCAAACACAAAGTAGCACTTAGACACCTTAAAAAAACGAGAACATGAGTTATTCGTAGAAGTCATAATTTCTACTAAGATACCTATACTTTCTCTGAAAAAGTCATGATCTAAATCATTAAGAACTAAAATGGAAGTGTTTCTCCTACTGTAAAATTCATTGTCCAATAAAGCAAACCTTTGATCTGGGCTTCCTATCACCAGTTTTAATGTAACTAACTGAGATAACCAGCCCAGACAGGAGTGCAAAAGCCAATTACAAGACTCCATTTCTCTTTAAGTATTTTTTGTGGACACGAATGCAGACAATGCCGCAGTCATACGGTGCATTACGATTTGTGGTTTCTCCAAAATAATCTTTTGTTTTGAAAACGTGGGCCCCTAGTATGTTTGAGTTAAAAAAAAAAAAAAAAAGACAAGGCTTTTTCTGTTCAAAATGAACATTCAAAAAGCTAAAAATTTATCAGCAACCAGAAGTAAAAAGCTTTTATTTTATCTACTAAATAAAAATTTAGTAGATAATATAGGTGATATAATAAAAAGCAAACATGGGGGGGGTAGATCTCTGCCTCAAAACTAATACCTAATGAGTTCCAAATAGATGATTAAAATATAAATAATAAAAGGATTAAAAGAATGTATAGGTCAAATACTCTTGGGAGGAAGAGAGTTCAAAGATGGGGGGAAAAACTGATTTAAAAAGAAGAAATCCTTAAAAAAGAGAATATATTAAAAATTATAACTTCTAAAACTCCAAAATTATTATAATAGATATTTAAATGTAAACAACAAATGAGAGGGAAAAGAATAACAAACATGATGTATAAAAAGTTCTTCCTAACCAATAAAAAAGAGAAACACATAATTTAAAACGAAAAATTGAAAAGGCAAAATAAATAATACAAATGTCTGAAGAAAATATGAATATTCAAAATTAGATTATTAATCCCAAATAGATCCCAAATAGCAGTTCTCACTCCAAGTACAGTCCACAGAGTCCCTGGGGTCCCTTTTCCACTGCTGACACCTGCAGAGATGCTAGAAAGCACCATGACATGTCAACTGCAGGCGCCGTAGCATGAATCAAGGCAGTACCACCTGTACTAGTGGTCCCGGTAAGCTTCACACCAGAACTTGCAGTCAAATAACAACAGTTTTAAGAATGTCCTTGAGATACCCTAAGAACCTTGAAACACCAATCCAAAAGAACCTATACACCCCAATGTTCATAGCAGCACAATTTACAATAGCCAAGTACTGGAAGCAACCTAGGTGCCCATCAAATGAATGGATCAAAAAACTGTGGTACATTTACACAATGGAATTTTATGCAGCATTAAGGAAGAAGAAGCTCCTACCCTTTGCAACAGCATGGATGGAACTGGAAAGCATTATGCTAAGTGAAATAAGCCAGGTGGTGAAAGACAAATACCATATGATCTCACCTTTAACAGGAACCTAAACAACAAGCCAAACAAGCAAACTAAATGTAACCAAAGACACTGAAATAGAGAACAGGTTGACAAGTGTCCAGAGGGGTGAGGGAGGGAATTTCAGGAAAAAAGGGGAAGGGTTTACAGGAACAAGTATAAAAGACACATGGACAAAAACTAGGGGGGTGGAAATGGGAGGGAGTGGGGGAGGGCTGAGTGGGTGGGCTGGGATGGGAGTAAAAGAAAACTGTACTTAAACAACAATTAAAATAAAAAAAGAACGTCCTTGATAAAGCACTTGTATATTAAAAGATCATTTATTAAGTCCTGATTGAGTATATGTTTTCACAATATTCTGTGTGACTAAATGTGAAGCATATATAAAGCACCTCAGTTGCATACAACAAAGTATGATGGTTGTCTTGAGGAAAAGTATTTGCATGAATGTTTTAATTGTGATCTAAATTTGCTTTTGTTTTTTTATCATTCAACACCATTTTTATGTAGCAGAGTGATGGACAACCTATAGTTATTAAGACTTAAATATCTGGCAGTCAATTTTTTCTAAAGTGAAGACAGTGAAACCACCACTTCAAGAAAAACAATGGAGAGTATCTGTTGTCATATAAAATTCAAATTTTTACCTGCAAGCTCAATTTTTAACATTTGAATTCTTCACTGAAATTATGACAATTTCCTAAGAAACTTTTCTGATGAGATTGGTAATAATATTAATGAACATAATCGTAAACTTTTATATAATGAAATATGTCAACATTTGGAACATCTATATAACTAGGTAAATCAATATTTTCCAAATGATCAACACACGATGTTACAAAATCTCGAATGGGTAAAAGATCTACTCAAAGTACAGGGTAAATCGATGGATCTTAACATAACATGTAAAATTCCTAAATATGTTTGCAGATTCCATACTCTAACCATTCTTTAAAGAAACTACCACTTGTCAGAAGCATATACTATGTTTGTGGACAGGAAAAATTAACATCATTAAAATGTCCATACCACCCAAAGCAATCTGTAGATTCAAAGCAATTCCTATCAAGATACCAACTGGACCAAATATTCCAATATTTATATAGAACCACAAAAGACCCTGAACAGACACAGCAATCTTGAGAAAGAAGAACAAAGTTGGAGGAATCGGGCTGCCTGATATCAAAGTATGTTACAAAGCCACAGTAATCAAAACAGCATGGTACTGGCATAAAAACAGACATATAAATAAATAAATAAATCATGGAACAGAATAGAACCCAGAAATAACCGCACGTCTTTATAGTCAATTAATATTTGACAAAGGAGTCAAAAACATACAATGGGATAAAGACAGTCTATTCAAAAAGTGGTATTGGGCCCTGGATGGTGTAGCTCAGTGGACTGAGTGCAAGCCTGCAAACCAGACAATCGGGGTTCGATTCCCAGTCAGGGCACGTGCCTGGGTTGCGGGCAAGTTCCCAGCAGGGGACACACAGGTGGCAACCATACATTGATGTTTCTCTCCCTCTATCCTTCCCTTCCCCTCTAAAGATAAATAAAATCTCTAAGAAAAGAAAAAAAAAAAAAAAAGTGGTGCTGGGACCTGGCTGGTGTAGCTCAGTGGATTGAGCACGGGCCTCCAAACCCAAAGATAGCAGTTCAATTCCCAGTCAGGGCACATGCCTGGGTTGCAGGCCAGTTCCCAGCAGGAGCCAGTTCCCAGCAGGGGATGCACGAGAAGCAACCATACATTGTTATTTCTCTCCCTCTCTCCTTCCTTTCCTTTCTAAAGATAAATAATTTTTTTTTAAAGTGGTATTGGGAAAAATCAGACACATACATGCAAAAATTGAAACTAGATCACCTTCTTAAACCATAAACAAGAATAAACTTAAAATGAATTAAAGATAAATATTAGACTCAAAAACATAAAAATCCTCGAAGAATATATAGGCAGTAAAGTCTCAAACATGTCTCATAACAAAATTTTTCTGATATATTGTCACAAGCAAGGGAAATAAAAGAAAAAAATATACAAATAGGACTATAAACTAAAAACCTTCTGCACAGCAAAGGAAACCATCAACAAAATGAAAAGACAACACATTGAACGGGAGAACATATTCACTGATACAAGTAATAATGAGTTAACTTCCAAAATTTGTAAGTTACTCATAAAACTCAATGCCAAAAAACCCTCATAAAACTCAATGCCAAAAACTCAAATAATCCAAGTAAAAAATGGGCAAAAGACATGAGTAGACACTTCTTCAAAGAGGATATACAGATGGCCAATAGACATATAAAAAGATGCTCAATGTCACTAATCATCAGAGTAATGCAAATTAAAACCACAACGAGGTATCACCACACGCCTGTCAGAATGGCTATCAATAAATCAACAAACAAGTGCTGGCAAGGATGTGGAAAAAGGGAACCCAAGGGCATTGTTAGTGCGAATGCAGACTGGGGCAGCCACTGTGGAAAGCAGTATGAAGACACCTCAAAAAATTGAAAACAGAACTGTCTTATAACCAAGTAATTAGGAATTCTTCTGGGAATATACCCAAAGAAACCTGAAACACGAATTCAAAAGAATATATACACCCCTAAATTCCCAGCAGCATTATTTACAACAGCCCATATTTAGAAGCAGCCAACTGTCCATCAATAGATGGGTGGATAAAAAAAAAGTGGTGGTACATCTATGCACTGGAATACTACTCAGCCATTAAAAAGGAAAGAAAAATCTTACCTTTTGTGACAGCATGGATGGACCTGGAGAGTATTTTGCTAAGTGCAATAAGCCAGTTGGGGAAAGACAAGTACTATATGATTCCACTATATTATGTGGAATATGATGAACAAACTAAAATAACAAAGTGGAGACAGACTCATAAATACAGAGAACAAAAGACTGACATTTGTCAGAGAGGAGGGGGTTGGAAGCTGGGTGAGAAAAGTAAAGGGATTAAGCAAAGAAAAAAATAGATTCACGGACAGACAACGGGTATGATGACTGACAGAGGCAATGGGGGAGGAGGGAAGGTAGAAGCGGGAAAAGGAGGTAAATGGTGAAGGAAGGAGACTCAACTTAGGGCGGTAAACACTCAATACAGTGTACAAATGATGTGTTGTAAATTATGTACCTGAAACCTATATAATTTTGTTAACCAATGTCACCTCAACAGATTCAATTAAAAATTTAAGTAAAAAATAAAAGAAACTACCACTTGTCAAATTTTGGTGTAGAGTCAGATAAGAATATCCACAATTATTTAGGGGGGAAAAAAGCAATTAAAGTGTTCCTTTGCCAAGTACAAACGTCTAAGGCCATATTTTCATCTGGTAACCAAAACCACATGATATGACCAATTGAACACAAAAGCAAATATGAGAATCTAGCTATTTTTCAGTAAATCAGATATTACAATTTTCAAAACAATGTAAAAACAATGCTGCTCTTCACATAACTGTTTTGGAAAACAATTATTTTTTGTAAAAAGAACATGTTAACATGTGGTGAGTTTGTTTTTATTTTTAAATGAATTATTATTTTAAACATTTCTCGGTTTTAACTTCCAATTCAGTAAATATCAATAGATGTAACACATATCCACAAAGCTCTTTGGTGTACTCTGTAACTTTTAAGAATGTAAATAAAAGGATTCTAAGGCCAAAAAAATTCAAGAAATGCTGATCTGAAGTATACATATTAAAGCAAAATTTCTATTAAATTTGCAAAGGTGAGATAGTAATAATGACAATAATAACATCTAATATACACGACTATAAAGATGTAGAGAAGCTTTCATTCTCATACGCTTCCAAAGGTTAAACTGACAAAATAATTCTGAAAGAAAATTTGGCAACACATATTAAAATCCTTTTTAAAAAAATGCAAAAGCTTGGAATCAGCAATTCTGCTTCTAGGAATCTATTTAAAGGGAAAATTAAAGATATGACAGTAGTTATTTTACTTCAAGTAGTTAAACTGAGGGCTATATAGCTACAACACTTGATAATGATATAAACTGGAAATGACTCAAATTAGAAAAGGTACTCAGCTGTCACAAATTATGTTTGTACTAATTCATAATACATTACCAAATATTTTAAAACAGGTTACAAAACTATGGATAGCAGGACCCCAATTTTACACACCTGAAAAAATATACCAAGGTATTAACAAATAAGCATTAATAAGGTTTGGGGTGTTTATTAATTAACAAGTCATACATGGTCTAGTAATAGGTGAAAAAATATAAAAGCTATATAAGAGGTACCACTCCCATCTCCTTAAAAAACATACCCTGTCAGTTCCATCCCCCTGTGATAGACAACGTGAACAGCTCGGTAGCATATGTCCATTCCTACTTCACCTATGCTCATACCTAACAGGCAAACATCTATCTATATACTCAAGCAACAGATATATCAATGTCCCTCATTTATCTGCTTTATATATTTATTTATTTTAAATATGCTTATTGGTTTTAGGGGCAGAGGGGAGAGAGAGAAACACTGACTGGCTGCCTCCCATTCGTGCCCCAACTGGGGAGTGAACCTGCAACCTCAGTATGTGCCCTGACCACAAATCGAACCCCCAACCCTCCAGTGTACAGGATGATATCCCTTCCAAAAGGCTGCAGGTTTGATCCCTGGTGGGACGTGTATGGGAAGCAACTAATCAATGTTTCTCTCTCACATCAATGTGTGTGTGTCTCTCTCTCCCCCTCCCTTCCTCTCTCTCTCAAATTAATAAATATATATTTTTTAAACAAGAAAAGGAAGTCTTGGATGAAAGGGCACATTTTGTTTTATTACACACATATGACATGGTAAAACAGACAACTCACCTAGGTGGGGAAACAGATCAGTGTCCAACTGATGTTTTTGGGTGCACAGTTTCACCAGTCTCTGCAGTCGACTTATACAAGAGAAGTGTGGAGAGAAGGCTGTGGCTTTCATAAGGACCCGGTCAGTCCTGGGTGGGTCCGCAACAGGAGCCCTACTTGATGGCAGGAGGGGCAGAGGCCTCTTGTGAGACAACTGCCTCGCTTGTGCTATAGTGTGTGTGGTGGGGGCCACTCCCTGCAGTGGTAGGCTGGTGTTCTGAGGCTGAGGTGACTTGCAGACTAAACCCTGCGGTGGCGCTGGAGGTTTTACAGAAGTGGACAAAGGTGACAGGTGGGAGTGCGGCTGTGGAGGCTGCTGCTGTGAAGGTGCAGGAGGGGGACTAAAGTGCTCTTGTCGGACTTTTAAAATCTCTGTCTCTCTCTGGCGCTGCCGATTCTGGGCCAGCTTGCTCTGCAACTTCTTTCTCACAGTTGCCCCTTTCTTCAGGTCATCATCTTCCTCGTTGAAAGCAAACGGGTCTTCCAACTCAGTTTCCAGGTAGTGGAGAGGGACTCTTGCCCCCGGTGGAGAGAGGGACATTCCATCCAGTCCATTGGGCACCTTCAAGGCCAATGTGGGCACTGTCAGGCTGAAGGCCATGGTATCCATCTGGTGCCTGACCTTTACCTCATCTATAGGATCATTCTTTTTCTTCCTCTCTTTTTTCGGGATAAAGCCAAGTACCTGCAAGTGGCTGTTGCAGTACCTTTAAAGACACAAACATACATGGGAAAATGTTCATGACACATATTCAGGAAAGTAGAATATGAAACAACATTTTGTGATATGTGAATCCTAGTATGTTAAAAATGCATGACTAGAGTAACTCTTGACATTCATGATTTCCACATACGCAACTTCCGCACTCTGAAGCAATCCTCAGAGTCCGGGCAGTTCTGCGGAAGCAAGTGTGTGAGCCAAACGTGCAGAAGCGGTCAGACAGCAGGCGTTCAAATAGTGAGTGGCCAGCGCTTGCCTCTCAGACTGCTTCGCTGCTCTGGATTCATACCAAACAAAGTTCTTCTGCAAGAATCACTTAAAATTCTCATATGGAGGAAAAATATTTACGTTCCAATGCCATTCAAGTACTTAGGGATTCATAAAGACCTTACGACATCACCCTTAGGAATGTCAAGTGCCCACTGTATGTTCTACACACAGAGAACAGATTCATAAAGCTGTAGCCCACAAGAGAAAGGGCTCCAGTGACACCCATTCTAAGAAGCTTACCAATAAACAGTAAAAAGTTTTTGTTGCTGTTTTCCACACACTTTCAAATTCACAAAAGGATAGTTTTTTTAGTGGAGAAAAATGAGGTGTTTTTTTTTTTTTTTTAACTTGGAACGGAGCCTTTCCTGCCTATTCACACGCAGGCAGCAGGAACCAGCAAACGAGACTGCTGTGTGCTTCACCAGGCGGCACGGCAGTGGCTGACACACACCCAGCCGCCTGGCCTCCCTGTGCACTCGCGGTGGCCGCGCGGCAGCACTGGCACAGCAGGGCTGCACCGCAACACCCAGCCGCCTCTGCCAGGACATCGTCTACTACAAGAACTAGAGCCACTTTCTTGGCCATAAGCAGCACTTAGTATAAGTATGCAAATACGAACTTCTAGCCTAAAACAGTTACCAGACAGGGGAGTAACTGCTAATGGGTTCTTTTGGGGGATGAAAACCTTGTAAACTTAGACTGCGGTGATAGTTGTATAACCCTGTCAATATAATGAAAAATACTGAATTGTATATTTTAAATGGGTGAATTGTATGGGATATGAATTATATCTTAATTAAACTGTTTTTAAAAGTAAACATACAGATAACAAGAAATTTCTCCATATATACATACTACTAAAAACACAGTTATTTTATATAAAATAACCAACTTAATATAGCCACTTATCTCTGAGAAACCAAGGTTACAGTAATGAGCCTTAGCTTAGAAACTGGACTTTACTTTTTAATTATACCAGTACTTCTACTGAATACAGCACTATTCCACTTCAAAAAGCTGGAATCCGGTAAGTTAGCATTTATAATACACACCAGAGAAGTTAGGCACCAGCCATCAAGAAGCTTCTTCTAGCTGACCAACAACCCGATAATTTTATCAATTAAAAGTCCTTGGAAATTTTTTTTTCTAAAACAATACATAAACCATCTCAAATTCGTAAGTGTCCAAGGAGTAAGTGCATCAACAATAATGAAAGTAATTTTCAAAAGAATATTAATCTTAGCTCTGGCTGGTGTAGCTCAGTGGATTGAGTGAAGGCTTCGAACCAAAGGGTTGGTGGTTCGATCCCCGGTCAGTGCACAAGCCTGGGATGTGGGCCAGGTCCCCAGTGAGAGCTACATAAGAGGCAACGACACACTGATATTCCACACAATAAAATAGTGCTGTATTCAGTAGAAGTACTGGTATAATTAAAAAGTAAAGTCCATTTTCTAAGCTAAGGCTCATTACTGTAACCTTGGTTTCTCAGAGATAAGTGGTTATATTAAGTTGGTTATTTTATATAAAATAACTGTATTTTTAGTAGCTCAGTGGATTGAACACAGGCCTGTGAACCAAAAATAACTATGTGTATTTTTAGTAGTATGTATATATTTATGGAGAAATTGCTTGTTATCTTTATGTTCACTTTTAAAAACAGTTTAATTAAGATATAATTCATATCCCATGCAATTCACCCATTTAAAATATACAATTCAGTATTTTTTATTATATTGACAGGGTTGTGCAACTATCACCGCAGTCTAAGTTTACTCCCTCTCTTCTTCCCTCCCTTCCCCTCTCTCTAAAAATAAGTAAAAATTTTAAAATAAAAATAAAAACTAAAGAATATTAATCTTTTCTACAGTAAGTCATGTAGCATAGTTACAATTATCAATATTTATCCACAGGTTAAGACATATCACATAAATTCAACCTGAATTTCTTGAAGTAACATTAAGACTACTACTTACTGCTAAAGTCTACTTTAATGTATTTCAAGCAATCACACAAACAAAAATGTTAATACCAAATATATATATGTATATTTTAATACCATTTGCATTCATATGTTTTGGGGCTAATTTTGAAAAAAAATATGTATATTAGCACTTATCAAGTATAGCTTTTCTTGACATAACAACATAAAAATCCTTTCCCTTATCTTGTCCTAAAATGGAAATTACTTGGTATATATAAGTGAAAATATATGCTTCATAAAATTAATATTTTGGACAAATTCAGAGTGACTCTCACTTTACTTTCTGCTGTTAGATATAAGTTAATACTTGCTTCAGCTGAACTGAAAAAAAAATCCATGGCTGACAATTCCAACTGCGATAAACTAAAAACAAAATTATTGAGATGTGTTTATAATGGAGCTTTAAGTAAAAATTTAATCCAAGTTCTTCCATTCTTTAAATTTAAAAAGGGCAGGAGTAAGAAGTTAACATTTTCAGTCTGCTAAAACCAACTGGACAGATATGTTTACCCTAATACAGTGGTCCCTTTCTCACCTGAGATTAAAGTTTTATTCCTTGGCTCACTATGCAGCTGTTTCTGACTTTCGGGTATTGTAATTTGAAGCCTTAAATGCTCTTTAGAAATTCTAACAGAGTATTCCCAAATCACATTATACCATACTAATTTGTGGGATCTCTATCCACACAAATTATTTATTTCACCCTAAAAGTGTAAAAATTGTTCAGTGTGATATATAAAATACATGATTCCTTTCCAACCACTTCCTGTAGGTGACATTTGCATATGTACAGGAACAAGGATGATGCAGTCTAAGGTGGAAGTAAAAGTTCACCCTTTTTCCTATACATAAGCAATATATCTGTATATATATATATATATTCTGAGAGGTAAAAAGTTCAATTTTCTACCTAAAGCTAACAAGTATTTGAAACTGTAGTATTTAATAAGCATGCTTCCCTCTGTAATAGCTTACAGTGATCAACATGGTTTCTGGAGAACTAACCAAAGAGATGTGAAAAGGGATTATATGCGAAATACAGTGTGAATTTTCCTACAAACATGAGATGAACCAGCAGTATACAACTTCTTTAAAAATACCTCATTTTACTTTTTTAAATTCAGCAAAGCATAAATTCATAATTATAGTGATAAAACCTACCATTACTATGAAAATAGTTTCTAACTCATAGTAAACCTACTCTATATGGAACTCTTTTTAACCAAAAAAGGCAAAAGTGTAAAACAATGCCAAATACTGCTTTAGAAGTCTCAGAGAAAATAAATCTGAGTGATTCAAATAGCATTCTTCTGAATAATTATTTTTCAATAAAGACATTGCTACCTTTCAAGTAGATTTTAAAATTTCAAAATTACCACTAATTACAACACCTAAGTATAGTTGCTACAATTTTTCTCATTTAGGCAGATGACAAAACTAAGTAGACAAGTCAGAAACACTTTATAAAGCTGCGAATTAAATACATCAGTGCCAAGATGTCAAGCAACAACTTTGAGGGAAAACATTTCTTTAAATAATTTAAAAATGGCTATTAAATCAATAAAAAATATAATACTTAAACATACTTTTCAAATAATTCCCCAAATTTTCTACTCCATTTCTTTTTAAAAAAACTGCCATCTCTTATCCTTAGAAGCATTTTCAAAATTTTCTTAGATTACCCCGAGAGAGCATCATTTCAATTCACCACGTCGAAAGAAAAACTCCAACCTATTAACTGAATTAAAAGATAGAATCCCATTATTAGCTCTTACCTACGATCCTCTGATTTGGGGATGGGGTTGGTGCAGCGTTGGCTGTTATACTTGGCCACATATTCACATTGCTTGAAGGGGGCAGTCTTGTCCTCCAGAACGTGTCTGATACAGAAAGCGTAGCCGTTGAGTCGCCGCTGCTTGCACAGTTTGGGGCTATACGAGCACAAGGGCTTATTGTCAACCTCAGAGAAGTGTATATGTTTCCCTTCATACATCACGTGACTCTATTCCTTGTGAACATCAGCTAAAAGACCACCACAAAAAAGAAACCCAAATGATAAATCAGAGAGTGTAAGGCAGAATTAAGCTAAGAATTTCACTGAGGGACTGACTTCTAGCCCCACAGCCATACCTGATTTTAAATCTTCTGCACCATAGCAATGTTAAGAGAACCCCAAGGATACCACACTTTGGAATGCTGCAGAATCAAGATGACGCAGATTGTCTACAAAAATATCAAAAGGCCTAGTTAACAAAATGAAATAAGCAAAGCTTGCTCACCTTGGAAGTAAAATACTAGGATACCTACCACCCTTCTAATGGGATAGATTCTTTATTGTAATCCAACACCCCAATATTGAATTCAAATAATAAGAGGCATAAAATATTAAGTTACCTTACCCCTCCAAATTGAACTAAATAACTTCTCCTTTGGTTAAGTTCTGAAAATACCTTAAAAAAGTAGGGGTCTTCCACCAAACAAACATAAAGTGGCAGGTCTTTTCATTTCATTACTGGCGCTGACAGGCTATACCTATTTTCAGAACCCAAATCTCTTTACAATGCCAAGGGACCTCAAACTCCCTTCAGAAAGTCTACATTTTTTGTTAAGTTGGCAAATATTTGGCAATTTGTAACAAATGTTTCTATGAAATACAAAAAAGAGCCAACTGCTGCTTTTTAAAAAGTAATTTTCCCTTTAATCTTCCCCCTCTTATCCCACCCAAACTATAAACTTGAGCCCACAGACTCACACCCCACCATAATCCCACCATTCAGTTGGGGCTCTGCAACACTGGACAACCCCAGTTACACCACCAGGGGGGTCCGACCTTTTGGCATCTCTGGGCCACACTGGAAGAAGAGTTGTCTTGGGCCACATAGTAAAAACACAAACATTAAAGAAAACTGATGAGCAAAAAAAATGGTTTTAAGTAAATTTACAATTCTGTGTTGGGCCGCATTCATAGCCATCACCAGCCACATGTATAGCCCGTAGGCTGCAGGTTGGACACCCCTGTTTTTAAAATACATTAATAATCATGATTCATGAGTCTTTAAAGGTTTAGTAAGAACATGGAAGAAATGACACAGTACTCATTACCTCTCTAAACACAAAAGTCCCAGCAGTAGCATTTACATATTATAACACCACATAGTCTACAATGAAACTGAATCAGCCTGGCTGGTGTAGCTCAGTGGATTGAGCACGGGCCTGCAAACCAAAGGATCGTGGTTTGGTTCCCAGTCAGGGCACATGCCTGGGTTACAGGCCAGTTCCCAGCAGGAGAAACACAAGAGGCAACCATAGATTGATATTTCCCTCCTTCTCTCCTTCCCTTTCCCTCTAAAGATAAATAAAATATTTTTAAAAATTGAATCAACTCACTTGTCCACTCAGGACTATAGAGACTGTTAGGCTGATGTGGCCTAACACTCTGTCCACACTCCAAAAGTCACCCACATGTCTAATCCAACAGCTGAGATACCACCTACAGAAAACCTCTAGGAGTACTCTCTCCTTTACAAAACTGACTATGAAATCCCCTAATACCAGTGAGTGTGACAAAATACATCAATGCTGGAGGAGTCAGGAGATAGGTTTGCTCAAGTCCCAAATCTGGACCTGGTCACCCTGAACAAGTCATTTAACCTGGAGGAGTCAGGAGATAGGTTTGCTCAAGTCCCAAATCTGGATCTGGTCACCCTGAACAAGTCATTTAACCCCAGTTTTCTCATCTGTAAAAGTGGGATAACGACAGTAGCCATGTAGTCGCCAGGCTGCTCCAAGGTTCAAATGGTGCAGAGCATGAACATACTGAGCACTGAGCAAGTGAAAATTATAATTCATGTTAATTCTTATTGTTACTACACTCTACCTGCCAGTGATACAAAATAGAGCATCTGTATTACTCTTGAGAAATATTTCACTTACTCTAATTGGAAAACGAAAACTCCAAAATAGTATCTTGGTTAATAAAAATCACATTTGGGGGCAGGGGCAAAGGGGAAAAAATTGGAACTATAATAGCATAAACAATAAAAGATTAATTAAAAAATAAGAATCACATTCATTACTGAGTAAACCTAATCATATCAACATAAAACAAAAATAATAGCTTCCCCCATTCACTTATTAGGGTGCAAGAAAAAGCTGAGACTAAAATTTTGGATCTGGCTGCTCTGAAGGTCTGGATCTATTCCAAAACCCATGCGGTTTCACTTTTACACTTTTTGGCCTTTTCATCCACCTGGCACACATAAATCCTTCATGGATTAGTTTAAGTAAATCTATAACTCCAGGGGGGAAAAAAACACACTGGATATAAGAGAAAAAAGTAATTTTCAGAATCAGTTTGATTACCACTAGGAAAAAAAAGCAGCCCGTATATCCACATAAATATTTTATAAATCAAGAGAGACGTCTGAGGGCAGGCATGGAGGGATGTGAAGGGCAGTGTTTACTTTTTACGTGCACATATTCCAGGGGATACAATCGTACCTGTTGATTGGTTTTCCCCTTTTCAGTTTTACACATTTTTCCCCTTCATTTGAATTGGCCAAAACTACTGGAACAATGTTAATAATAGCAACCATTCTTACTCCTAGCTTTAAATGAGACTGCTTTAAGTCAATGGTACAAAAACTGCTGACTTTTATCATAATGTATTTCCTGTTACATTAAGAAGTATTAATTGCTATTTTACTAAGAGTTGTTCTTTAGAAAGCACTCAAAATTAATGATTAATCCTATCAAATTACTTTTTGCCTTCTGAGGAGATGATTATTTTTCTCTTTTAAAATATGGTGTTCAGTATTTCCTGATCCTAAACTCTTAAAGTTCTGGGACGGAGGCAACTTGGTCACTATGTGTTCTTCTTCTAATGTGCCGCTGGGCTATACTTCCTAATTTTTAAGATTTTTGTATTTTGAGACTGGGCTCATTTCCAGTTGGTGGGCTCTGCCAGAATTGGGTATCAATATAATATTTCAAAAATAATTTAGAAAATCTTTCTTTCCCTATGTTCTTGAACAAGTTACAAAGCACTGTGGTTACTAAGGTCCTTAGAATGGTCCTACAAGTTGCCAGGGCTCAGTAGTGCTTTTTTGTAGTGAATCCAGTTTTCAACTTTATCTGCATACAATTTAGCAAAGTAAGCTCTTACATTTAATGTCCTAAATATATGTGATTTATTTTCCTATTCTGTGTATTCATTCACCCACATACGTGGTATTTGTGCTTTCTTCCTCTGTTCATGGCAGGTTCAGTAGGGCTTTTTCTGTTCCACTTTTTTTAAATGGTATTTACCTTTATTTTTTTTGTAATTTTATTGATTATGCCATTACAGTTGTCCTATTTCCCCCTCTTCATTCCCCTCCACCCTGCACACCCCCTCTCCTACCATTACCCCCCTTTAGTTTTCATATTTTTGCCAGTATCTTTTAAAACAAACAAACAAACAAACCAAAATCTCTTGGATTTATTAGTATCTCCATGTATGCTTTCTAATTCATTAATTTCTGCTTTTATCTGATAATTCTTTCTGCTTTCTATCCATTTATTATTTCTTTTGTAACTTCTTGGGCTGACTTCTTCCATTTTCGTTTTTTCTTATTTAGTAATTTATGAATTTTCCTGAGTACTGCTTTAGCCATATTCCATAGGTACGAGTACCCAGAATTTTGATTATCAAAATTTTCTAGTTTATTTGAATTTGATATTTTAATTTTTCCTTTGACACAAGAGTTATTTCATTTTTTCAGATGGTAGAATTTTATGCTTTGTTTTAGTTCTAGGTAAGAACAAGGAGCATGATCTGCATATATTTCTGCTTTCTGGATTTGAATGAGATTTTCTTTATATCTCAGGTATTATTATCAGGGGCCTACTAGGTATTCTTGAAAAAAAATGCACTCATTGTTTCCAGAGTATGTTGTTTGTTATACCATATGTCGGAGGATTAACGTCCACTGTGCTATTACGTGTTTGTCTGCTTGCTCTGTCAAGAGCTGAAAGATAGTGCTAGGAAAGATGTTTACAACAGCCACAATCTAGAAACAGCCCAAGTGCCCATCAACAGATGAGTGGATTAAAAAAAAGCATTTGTACATTCACACACCGGAATACTACGCAGCCATTAAAAAAGAAGGAACTCTTACCTTTTACAACAGCATGGATGAAACTGGAGATTATTATCCTAAGTGAAATAAGCCAGTTGGAGAAAGACAAATATCATATGATCTCACTTATACATGGAATCTAATGAGTAAAATAACTGATGAACAAAATATAAACAAGAGGCATGGATGTATGAACGGTTTGACAGGGGGTAGATAGTGGACTGGATGAAAGGTAAAGGGATTAGCCAAAGAACATATATGCATAACTCATATACACAGACAACAGTGTGGCAATGGCCCGCAGGAAGGGAGAGTGGGATGCAGGGAATGCAGACATCTGTATTAGTGTTAACGGTATAAATAAAAGGGAACAAAATAAGACAAATAAAAGTGCTGAAAGAGATGAGTCAAATCCCCTACTATAATCGGATGTCTATTTCTTCTTATATTTTTTGTTTTATAAATTTGAAAGCTGTATTATTTGACATATGAGATTCATAACCACCAGACTATCATCCTTTGTCATTAGAAAATGCAACTCAAGTGATGATTTTTGTCTTGAATTCAACCTAGTTTGACACAAATATTTAGACTCCCATTTTATTTGAAATTGCCAGTTAAGTTCTTGCCCATCCTTTTACTCTCAAGTTTTCTAAGGCACTGTTTTAAATCACAGGTAAGAAAACTCTTGCTTACAAGACAAGTTTGGCCCACTGTTTTTGTAAATAAATTTCTACTGGAACACTACCCTGGCTAATTCATTTACATGTTGTCTATGGCTGCTTTCATGCGGTAACACTAGAGCTGAATAGTTGTGACAAAGATTGTATGAATGCAAAGCCTAAAATATTATTTGCTGGTCTCCTTTCAGATGCCATCTGTTAGCTGGCTGACTTTTTTGCTCCGAGTGTCATTTGCTTTTAATAAATGGGTTTAACCAATTTATACTTTGATATTTATTTACATGGCAAATATTTCATCTTAATGTTAGTACCTTTTTTTTGTACTGCTTTTAGCTTTCAATTTTATCTTTTTATCACAAATTTCATTTTTTAGGCTGTTTTCTTGAAAGATTTAATCTGTGTCCTTTAGATAACACTTCTTTACTGCACGGTAAGAAAATTGGTATACTTTGCATTGTCATGACTAATCTCATGTTACAAACAATGAGAAAAATTTCCATTTTTTAAAACTACCCATCCCAAACAGTATTTTTTCCTTTCCTTATATCATTTCTACATTGCCATAGTTTATAACACTTTAATGCTGGTTCTACATTTACATTTATTCAATGATAAGCACTGATTCTTTTTTTTTTTTTAAAGATTTTACTTATTTATTTTTAGAAAGAGGGGAAGGGAGGGAGAAAGAGAGGGAGAAACATCAATGTGTGGTTGCCTCTTGTACACCCACAACTGGAGACCAGGCCTGCAACTCAAGCACATGCTCTGACTGGGAACTGGGAATCCAGGTGACTCTTTGGTTCTCAGGATGGCGCTCAATCCACTGAGCCACACCAGCCAGGGCCTAATCACTAATTCTTTTAATTTACCTTTCAATTCATCTCTCCACCCAAGGCTGATTTACAGAATCCAAGCTATGGCTTTTCTGTTTGGAAATACATGTCAACTGATAATATACTTAAACCACTGCTTGCTTGGACATAAAATTTTTCATCGTATTTTTTTGGTCTACTGACTCTGTATATTTTTTCCATGTCTTCTAGAATGAAAAAGCCTGAGGCAGCCTCTATATTTTATAGGGGGCTTGATTTCCCCCTCCCCATTTTGACCTAACAATAAGTCTTTATATTTAAGGACTAGAAACTATTTATAATTTCAAGTCTTCTGTTATTGTGGGAAACTCAGTGTTTTGAAAATTTTTTCCTGGTTCATTTATTCTGTTGACTTCTTCAGGGGTATTGATTACTGGTAAGCTAGATTTACTGTATTTCATATCTCTCATCATCATTTTTACTTTTTCCATTTTGGACTGCTTAAATTTCTCAAGCTTACCTCCAATATTCCCAGCTATAGTGTGTATCTGCTGCTTTGAAAGTGACCTTCATTTCTATTATGACTACATTTTTCTCTTTTATTTTGTACCCAGGTTCCATCAGTTCAGTTTTATCTCTCTCTGTTGTCTTATTTACACACTCTTCCCTTGAGGTTTCACTCAATGCTGGACTAGTCTCTCCAACTCACAGGGGCCCATATGACACAGATTTTAGGGCATGATAATGCAAGGCTTTGTTTCTCTTCAGTTCACTAAGATCGGCATCTGTAAGGCTGTCTACTGACCATTTCTCCTCTAAACTTGCTGCAAAAATGCTACGACTATATAGTTTGTGATTCAACCCCACCTCTCCTGCCATACTGGGAGTCCAATGTAGATACCACTTAGCCACTCCCAGTATTAAGTTGTTGGTTTTGTCCCCACGGTGGGTCATCCACCTACTTAGGAGAAAGCTACCCCTCTCCTGCCTGAGTTTCAGAGAAAAAAATCATCCTGTCCAGGCATCTTCTCTTGCTCTGGTTCAATTTTCACTATACTTAACAGCATTAATGCATATATTCTGATTACAAGGCTTTATTAGTTAACAAGATTGAGTTTCTTTTCTGTTTCTCATTCTTATTATTTTAGTTAGTTTACAAAGAACAGAGATGTCACTATTCTGCTATCATTAACCAGAAATATCTTCCAAAATTCTGTAAGGAAAATTACAGGGGTAGGCAAAAGTAGGTCAACAGTTGTTTGTATGGAAAATAATGAACAAATAATACAAGAATAAACTCTGTTGCACAACTGTAAATCTACTTTTGTCCAATCCACATACTAAAATAAAATCATAAAACAAATTACATAATTTTATAACAAATTACTAAAATAAAATCATAAAACAAATTTATTACATAATTTTTATAACAAATTACTTTTGTAATAATTTTCTATTTTTTATTTGAAAGAGTCAACATGCTATTAAAGAAATTACTAAACTTGATTCAATTCATTCTGTTACTGGCATGATTCTAGCTTTCATGGCAAGTATTGACTAATTAAACACGAAAAATCCATCTTCCCTGAAGCTATGGAGGATATAAAAGTAAGAGGCATAATTTTTGCCTTTAGAAGATTATAATCTGTGAGATGAGAGTCATTCAAAAGAAAGGAAGTGAATAATTGGAGGACCTCACCCACTGCTCTGAGCACACCAGGCTCCTTTGATGCCACCAAGCCTAAGATCAGGTGGCCGCCTCTGTCGGGAGAGAGGGATGTCTTCCCTCTGCTGGCCTGCCCTAGTTGAACTCTTCAGAGCACAGTTCAGCTCCCACCCCATGCAGCTTTCCAAAGGCTGAGTTAGTTACATGTTCTGGTGAGAAACTAACTGCATGCATTTCCCTGTTTGGGCACTCACTGCATTCTATTTAATTGCCCATTCTTCTTTTGTCTTCCCTCTTAGAAAAGAAGGTCCTAGAGGGATGACAGTTTTCTGTTCATCTTTGTATACCAGGGCCTAGCAGTTAATAGGCACTCAATAAATACACACTGCCTATGTAAATAGCTTCTGTGACAGCTACTCTTAATTCTAAGCTATCTGCCCAAAACAAAAGTTACTAGATTCACCCCGATCATTCAGTAACTTCTAACAACCACTATATTGGTACTTTATGTAGTTTATACAATAATATCTAATAGCCATAGTCATACACCAAGAAAAAAATCAGAATAGCTTTATATAAAACTTTTATAGCTTTAAAGGTTTTTAATATTCTAGCATATCTCATTAAATGACATCAAACATTTCATTAAATAGATGTCATACAGTCTGCTATCCAATGTCTATTTTACAAATAATGTTTAAAAAACACAAGAATGCATTAAAATCTGCCTACTCAACTTTCTTCTAACTCTAAGAATTCATTAATCTGGCCAATTGCCCTCATTAAGCATTTTTCACAGGTGGGAAAGCTCTTTTTAATGACCCCTATGCCATTACAAAAAGACATTTAATTTCAACATCTTACAAACAACTTTTCTTCAATCTTAATTTTTTTTACATCTGTGATTAATTTTTCCTCCCTTTTTTATTTTTAATGTTTTAAAGTACTGCTAAAAGCCAATTTTATATCATTCTGTGACTCTTCCTTTTGGCCAACTGACCCATTTTGCCATTTTCAAATCCCTCTTTTAAAAGGTCAACTTAATCTTCATACTTATATTTTCAATTCGCTGATAAATTCAGACTCACTTTATATACACCATAAAAGGCAAGAATGTTTTGGGGAAAATGGCCTGCTGCTTTGAAATATAAATATAACTTCCTTCTAAGTGAGTAATATGTTACATCAAAATCATTTTGTGTATAGCCCTGACCAGTGTAGCTCAGTTGGCTGGACATCATCCTGCAAAGTGAAAGGTTGCTGGGTTCGATTCCTGGCCAGGACACACGCCACAGTCCCTGCTCAGAGCATATTTCTCTCTCCCATCCCCTCTCTTAAGAATAAAATCTTTTCTTAAAAAAATCACTTTGTCACTCTGGCTGGTATAGCTCAGTGGATTGAGCAAAGGCCTTCGAATCAAAGGGTCACCTGTTCAATTCCCAGTCAGGGCACAAGCCAGGGTTGCAGGCCAGGTCCCTGGTAGGGGGAGCACGAGAGGCAACCGCGCATTGATGTTTCTCTCCTCTTTCTCCCTTCCCCCTCTCTAAAAATAAATAAATATTTTTCTAAAAAATCACTTTGTCTGTAAACTTTTAACAACTAGTCCTTCAGTCCTCTCGTTTAATAGGTGTTTCTTTTTTAATTAAAAAAGAAATCATGAGAAAAGCACTAAGGCAGATTTCAGGGAAAAGACCCTACATTTTTTTTCATTCTTTGTATCTGGCCTCCCGCAACACAAGTTCTTTACACCTTCTCTACCAAAGGCAAAGTTCACATGTCCTTCATGCTTTCGCATTTTAAGATATAAAGAAAAAACAGAATATATAAAGTTCACATGCTCTTAATCAAATGTCTTACAGACCTAATATTTAATACTATCACATGTCTAATCCATAGTGAAAAAGTGATTCCTAATCTCTATCTTGTAACATATGATGAAAACCACTTAAAAGAGGAAGAAAAAAATTCGTAACTAGACTCAATTCATTAACAACTATCGCAGGTATTATGTCAAAGCTATGGAAATACCTGGCTTGGAATATAAACCGATCTATGTTCCCTTAAGTAGGAGAATGCTAGTAATTAAGCACTTTAGCAGCAGACCATACACCCTTATTTACCAGAAATCAAAAAGAACTATTACTGAGAATAGTCTCACAGAAAAACTATCTGCACAGTAAACATATCCAAGAGTAGAAAATATGGTTAGGTGTAAAATATGCTTTAAATGATTACATGGGGAATTTAATTGGAAAATAAAACAATTCCTTTATATTGTTTCCTTCATCTTACAAATACAGAGGGAGGCATCAGCAGGGAGAAAAATCAGGACGATAAGGTTTAACAAAAGCCACCTACAGGCTTCTCAGCCTCCCAACACAACCACAAAGCATTTGACAAAACAAGAATATTACTCTCTGAGGGACCGCTGCTCCATCACCTCCACGTGGAATCTCTGCACCTTCTCACTGTTCTTTTGAGTCTCATGTTACAGAAGCATGTTCATTTCACTGCCACAGTATTTTTCCCTAATTGCCATCTGTAATTTTATAGTCTGCCCCTTTTTAGGAGCCTAGAACTGCAACATACCTTACAATTTTTAATACAGCATGAACCTAAACTCTCAGAATTTTAGTTTTCTAATATAATTAATCCAGATGACAAGTATACTTATCTCAGTCACATACTTTAAAGTCTTTTACAAAAGCTCCCCGTTTTAAGTTTTTTTGTTTTAGTTCAACTGCATACAGTAAAACAGGAAATACTAAACAGATCAGTATATTTTTTTAAATACTAACATCCCACATATCAATGTGTAAAGTAGTAACATTAGAAATGAAAATCAACTGATGTGATTTGAAAAGATCAGTGAAATAAACTATCACCCAGAGATACAATCTTCAGTATAAAGTTCAAACTAAAATATTTAAAAATAAATCAAATGCTTACTGAATGTCCACTATGTGCCATTTATTATTGGAAAAATAAATATGCGTTATGAGTTTAAATGTAAATGGCCTTTACAGTAGTTGAGCTCCTTACCTGGTTTATCAGAAAGGTAAAGGGGAGTTTATGCAGAAGTTGAGAACACTCTGGCACTAGTGAGTATCAGAGCCCAGTGCTCAAATCTTGTTCTCCTAATGACTAGGTCCATGACCTTGGGCAAGTTATTTAGGTTTCAGTTTTCTCACAGGTAAAGAGAATTATAATAGTATGTACCAAATTCAGTCATTTAGAATTAAATTAGGTATTTCATGAACCATGCTTAGCATGGTACTCAGCACATAGTAATCACTTAGTATTAAATACTATTAGAAACTCTAGTAGTAGTTTACAAAGATTATTATCATTTTAATCTAGAGTCTGCAGAGCTAAAATGCACTTCCAGCTGCTATCGGTTTTCTGAATGGTACAGTTTAATTCTCCATCAAGTCGGGTCTTCCCACGTTCTTGGGGCTATGCTAAAAGAATCCACTCAGAATTCTTCCCTATAATCCATATAAAAAATCTAATACTAAAAAGAAACTGTCTACATCCTATATAGCATCTATATACCAATGTTCTTGTGTCAGACAATGCCAGAATGAGCAGTGACTGACTTGGTATCCGCATTTATTAGCTCCACTTGCTCATCCCTTACAATAAATGCTTTCTGGGTTCCTGTCCCTGCCACAGGGGCTCTCAATTGTTATGGAAAGCCTACATTGCAGGACAAGAAGAAAAAAGTTATAGCTACAGTCCTCAAAGTTCTTTTGTTCTAAGAATCTGAAGCCAATGGCCTCTGTTGCTGAAACTCTATGTACATGGTTTCATCCTTATCTTACTGACCTCTCTGTAGCATTTGACCACTTTCTCTTTCTTCAAAATCTCTTTCCGGGCCCTCAGTCACTGGCTTTGGTCCTCTTGCCCCCACACTGAAGTGCTATATGTTCCCTAGATTCTCTTTATCTTATTTTATAGGGATGCTAGGTGAAATACTTAACGTGGGCCACCAAGGTGGGTCAGGGGCAGATTCTGGCAAACTTTGCTTATTGGAACTGACTCAAACCAGTTCCAATAAGCTAGTGCAATTTAAAAAATAAAAAAAAAAAAAAAAAGCAGACTCAAGGTTTCTGGTTTTTCAAAAGAAGATAAAATTCCAAATAATCCCACAAAATGTCTTAATTTTTTTCCATGTCAGCAGTTCATTTAAACTGTTAAAATACTAGATGTAGCCTAGCCCTGGCTGGTGCAGTTCAGTGGACTGAGTGAAGCAAAGGGTCATCAGTTCGATTCCCAGTCAGGGCACATGCCTGGGTTGTGGGCTGGGTCCCTAGTTAAGTGTTCGAGAGGCAACTGCACATTGATTTTTCTTTTCCTCTCTCCCTCCCTTACTCTCTCTCTAAAAATAAATAAATGAAATCTTTAAAAGAAACAAGACGTATCACCTTGAGGAGTTTACTTTATACATCTGCACCCTCATCTATGAGATGGCAGTGATAAAGTCACGCAGAAAAAGCGTGGGTCAAACAAGACTTCTTCTTGTTTGAAGAAATAAGAGACTATTTCTTCTCTACATCTACCCCAAGACTAGGTTATTACCCAAGTTTCAAACAAAATGTACAAAATTATGAATGTGACTACATTTTTCTGGAAAAGGGTCCATAAAGTTCATCAGATTCTCAAAAAAAGGCTAAGAACCACTGACTAAGCCAAGTTCTTCTATTTCTACAACTTCAGCTGTTGTCTATCCAAGGACGAGTCCCAAATCTACGTCGAGTCAACTCAGGCAGCTACTTTACCTTTGGAACCAGCCACTCCACTTCTCTCCATCTGCTCCTCCACTGCCGCCACCTCAATCCAAACCTTCCACCTCTTCTCTGAAGCTCTCTCACTGGTCTGATTCCAGTCTTCCCCTCCTTTATTCCACTCTCTGTACAACTCAAGCCCTTGAAAACGCAAACAATTTATTTGGCCAAGGGCCTTCAGGGTCTGCTTGCAAATGTAAAAGGAATGCAAACTCTTTAGCCTAACACATAAACTCTTAGGACCTGGCCAGGCTGACCTCTCCCTCCCCCACTATTAATTCCCATTCCTACAACTCCCACAATTTGCAATACAGAATACTCTTGTGTTTCAGGCCCCACCTTCAGAAACGGCCTTTCTAAAGCTTTTCCCATTTGTTTAGGGCGGAAACACCCCTGCAAAGGCCTCACTTTACGGCTTGCCCCAGGGCAGCCAAAATAAATAGCTTCCCTGCCTCCAGGCAAATCTATCCCTTATCATTCACGATTGTAAATGTCAGCGTTTTTCCCTTCCCCACTAGACTAAAAACTCCTCAAGGGCAGTGAATGTGTCTCTGTATTTCAGGGCCCATAGTTACTTAAATGAATGAAACAGCCACAGCTTCAGCAGCTCCTACCGCCACCTACTTGGGATAAGCATTCTGAAGTTTTAAAGGAGGAGCTAGAGGTAAAGTAAACCTACCTTCTTAGACCACTAGTGTACTTAGCACTCCTTTACATTTACCAGGTCACAGAATTCGACAAGAGAGACCAGACCAACATCGAGCTGCTGAACGTTTCTGTGAATATACTGCCCCTTTTTTACTGGTACAAAAATATTTACTTGCCCCACGAAGGTAATTTTAACATTCTATCTACTCACTACTCACTAGTATTATTAGTATATACTGAATCAATAACTCATTCACACTGAAAAATTCACACGGAGAGTATCGGAAATCTTTATAGAGAAAAATAATATCTAAAGGTCATGCACCAGGTTCTACACGAAAGGCTTTCTGTACAATTCCTCATTCACTCACCACAGCAACCCTAGGAAGAAAGTATGTTGATCGCCTTCTTTCACAGATGAAGAAACTGAGAATAAGATGAAGTAATTTGCCCAAATCCCATAGGTAGGATTCAAGTCCAGGTTACTTCCAGAGCCCAAGCTTTAAACAACAAAAAAAAACTACACAACATTGTTAAGTGGAAAATCCTAGGATTAAGTTTATGTTGTATCCACACGCAAACACACAAAACCACAAAACAGAAAGAAAACAACAAAACATTAACAATGGTTATCTCCTGGGATAAATAGCTGTGAGTGGAATGGACATGAGAAAGAATTATTTTCAGTCAGAAAAAAAAAGCAAACAATTATAAGAAATGGTATTTAGATGGTGTTAATAGAGAGGTAAGGTGAGCTAAGGGAATTAATACTTAAGGAGCACCAACTAAGAGCCAAGCACAGGGGCTATCTCACCTCATCCTTACATCAAAAAGTGCTATTTCCATTTTACAGGCAAAGAAAGCAAAGATGAAGTAACCCATCCAGTAGAAAAGCTGGGATAAGAACCCAAAGGCCAGGCAGGCCAAACGTGTCTGACTATAGAATATCGCGTTAACAAATAAAATCTAACTGAAGAGCTGTCTTAAAAAGGGTGTGAACCAAGAAGCCTGCCATCTTATGTGCGTGCAAGGAGGGAAGAGAGAAAAAGAGGCTCCAGATTTTACCTCTAAGCTTGAGTGGACAGCATCTTTACAAGTGTCTCCAAAGAGCCACAAGTATTGTCTAAAATCAGCATTACTAAAGTCAGGGCCCTGGGACAGAGTTACATTAGCATAAATTCAGTGGACTTGGATGTAACTCCACTGTACTTACAGTAGATATCTGCTCTGGAGAAAACTTGCTGCCTCCAACTCACTCTCACCTATCCGCCCACTGCTTACCAGCTCCCAAGTGTGTGTGAGGAGACACTAGGTTAGGTGTCCACAGAACACTGCTAACTGCACTCAGAAATAAATGACCTCTCATTACCCATAACCATCGTTCCGAACCTGTACAGAGAGAGCTGCCAACCCTGGGGGAACAGCTCAGGTAGGAATGAATGGATCAGCACTTTTTTTGTAAGTGACTTGTTTAATTTTGGATGCTCACACTTAAAAATTCTTTAATCCATCTAAACCAAAATTTCACTTCTCTAAAAATAGCAGTGACACGATTTCCTGAGAAAAATAGTTGGGGTGGGGTATACAGATTTCCTTCTATGATCTTTCAGAGGAAAAATTGATAATTTCAGACTTACAAATCAAAATAAATATCTATTTTTGAAACTAAATATTTGAGTCAAAAAGTACCTTACCGTAGCAATTTGAAATTAATTCTGTATTTGCCCTGTAGCCTTTTATTAGTTTCAAATAAATAAAAAACAAACTCCACCATCTCTTCAGGAATAAGTAGCCCTTGAGGCAGTTAGGATTAGGAAATTAATTCAAAACTTTTGGGATTTGTACATAAACAGTTTTTGAAGCTTAGGAATGTGAAATTAAAGCTGTACCTTTAAAATACCAAATTATGAGGCAAGGAGTTTTTTTAACCTTAAAATGTCCTAAGAAAAGAGACTCATCAAATGATTTCTTCCAACCAATATGCTCTAAAAATGACAAACCACAACAGAAGTAACATCTTTGGATACACAAGTATATAAAAACGTCCAAGTCAATAAACAATTTCAATTAATCAATAACGTTAAACAACCATTAAGTGTAATTTGCATTTTTGTCTGAAACCCATATGACCTCAAATATCATGCTTTTCTTAAGAACAATGCTAAATGGCTGGACATCTATCACTGGGGAAACAAAATTTTTATTTTAGGCAGACCACAGGAAAAGACACACAGTAAGAATCTCGGAAGGAGTCTCACCCGCCTGCCTGACAGAAGTCAGCACGGACCAAGTCAAGGGCTACCCATGCTCTGCAAGTGCCCGCTCTGGACTGGGTAACAGTGCTCTGCGGGCAGAGTGGGGGACACTTCTGCCAGCCAACTCCAGCCTGCCACCAGGCAGGACACACACACATACACACACGACATCCTGTCCTAGGTCCACTATAAAGGGAAGGGAGGGAAAAGAACGAAAAAGAACCTCTCCAAACTTGCCCATACCGGAGGCTGATGGTGGGGGGCAGGGTACATTAACATTCCAACTTCCACACTAAAGAACAAACCAGGAGGTTAAGTGTAGCCACAGGAAACATCCCATCGCTGAAAACCAGGGCATCTAGATTTGAAATTTTAAGTTTTCAACTAAAAAAAAAACAAAACTTTTAAAGCTCATGGCACCAAAATATTACTAAAATTGAACCCATTTAAACACAGAAAAGAAAACCATACACGATGTCAGCTATGTTCAGTTTCCCGAGGGCTCTTCACACACCCTTCTGAGTTGCAGCAATAACACATTTCCTTAAAACCCCCATTTTTCTACTGCTGGGGCCGAATATAAGATATTACATAAATGCAAATAGTTATTATCAGAATAAATCCGCCACGGATCTTTAAACCGTGTCTCAGGAGCTGCCCTGCCCACCTTCTCTGCCTCCTAATTTTTCATGCTTCCGAGCGTGCTGACAACCGAGGTCTCTCCCCCTTGGGCTCTCTGTTCACGTGCTGGTTTCATCGGACAGTGACCCAACAGGACGGGAAACTCCGGCATGTGGGGGCCGCTCCAGAAACCCGGCCCTCTCTCACTGACAGTCCTCACCGCTCCCGTTCCCTCCAGCAAGGGGCTGCCCAGGAAACGGGGCTGAGACCCGCAGGAGTCGGGATGAAAGGGCGGGGGTGGGGGGGTGCCTGGATCTGAAAAGAACACCCCCTGGGTCCGGGGTAAGGGCTAAAAAGGCGACGAGGAAAGCCAGCACCGACAGAAAGAAATACCACCTGAATTTACCTCCTCCCTTCCCACCGCAAAAAGCCCAGTCACTAACTAATACGCTAAGAAAAATCGCTGGAAAACTTTCCCACACGGGAAGAGAAGGCCCTCTCCCCAGCCTCGGGGGCGCCTGGGGAATGGGCTGAGTTCGCAGCCCGGGAAGGGCTCGCCGGGGAGTGGGGTGGGGCGCGGGCGAGGGGTGCAGGGGCGGAGTACCTTCAACGGACAGGAACTGGCAAAGAGTTTCAAAATAGCCGAGTGCTCTCCCCTACGCCCTCGGGGGTCGCGAGCGCTAGGACCAGGGCTCCCCGAAAGGAGGGCAGCCCCCCCATTCGGGCCTAAAAGGAAACTTTCCGGGCCGCGGCTGCACCTGACTCCTCACCGCCCCACCACCCCACCCCACGCCCGCCCCGCCGCCTGCCCCGCCCCGGCCAGGCCGCCCAGAGCGCGGAGGAGGGGGATAAATAAATTTAACTATTACCGGGATGGGGGAGGGGCGTTTGAGGGAGACCGGGGGAAGGGGAGGGTGGGCGCTCGGGGGTGGGCACCCGTTCCCCACTCCTAGGCCCCGACGCCCCTGTCCCAGAAAGCCCGGCCTGCCGCCCCGCGGGGGAACCTCGGGGCCAGCGCCACACTCGGCCCCGCGGCGCCGCCGTCCCGCCCGGAGGCCTCGGGGTCCCGCAGGGGCGCGGGGAGGCCCGGGTGAGGGAGGTAGGGTGCGGTCGCCGCGGGGCCCGCCGCCCGAGGCCTAGCCCGCACCCCCACCCCGCCCCACACCCCCACCCCGGCCCGCGTAGGCCGCGCCGCTCGCCCTGCTCCGGCCCCGGCCGGACCCGGGTCCGCCCGCCCGCCGTCGCTGCCTGCGGGCGCCCCAGAGGCCCCCAGGTCCCCAGCCCCCGCCACCCCGGCACCGACCCCTCTCACCCCTCCATCCTGTGTCCTGGGCCTGGCGCAGGCCGGCGAATCCCCGGTCTCACGTAAGCGCGCTCGCCGCCCGCCCTGCCTGCGCGGCTCAGCCCGCCGCCCTACGGGAGCTCGGGGATGTGGGCTGGGCCTGGGGCCGCCTCTGCTTACCTTTCAGCTGCTTTTTTTTTTTTTTCCTCCTTCCCCCCTTTTCCCTCGGCTGGGCTGACAGATCTGAGAGGCGCTGGCAATGGACTAGGAAGCTCGGCTGCTGCTGCTACTGCTCCCCACTAGGCTCCGGCGAGAGCCTTTCCCTGTCAAGCAAGAGGGGTGAGGATCATATTTTTATTTTGGAAAGTAAAAAGTGCTCCCAGGGTCGGTGATTATTAAGGGGAAATCCCTGAATATACTCTCCAGCCAAGAAGGCAGGGCTGCCGGGGCTGCACAAGAAGAGGCAGCAGCCTCCTACAGCACCACTACAGGCACTGCGAGGACATAACACCAGAGAGCCGCTCCTCTGCCCTCCGAAACGACAACTTTCCTACCATCTTGGAGGCAGAGGAAAGGGGGGCCGGGGGGAAAAGTGCACCCGCTCCCGATAAAGTACAAATTTCTACTTCTCAACTCTGGAAAAAGGTCCACGCCGGCCGTCTACACCAGCACCTGGGGGGACAAGCAGGGAAGAAACTGGGGGTGCTTGAGAAACGTTTTCCTTTGCACCAGGGGGAAATATGTTTCTGCATCTTCTGATGGAAAGAAATCTTTACAAGACCCAGGTTTTCCGGTGATTATTGTTTTCTATTTTCTGTTTTTTCCATGTTAGTGGAGGTGGTGTTTTAATTTTTTTTTTCAGGATCATAACGATTTTTCTCCGTTACAAATCTAAGTTCTGTGTCTGGTGTCAGTTTATAAATTTGTACTTCAAGAGACTTCAGAGCCACTTTGTCTTTATTTGTCTATTTATATACTTACTTACATGTTTGTCTATTTATTTATATATGATATATATATGTAGATATTTTCCTTATATATAAAATTTTGTGTTATATATTCCCCTCACAACTGAGATTGCTGAAAAGACAATTGTAAAGGATGTCTTTTGTCTCCTTTTCTCAGAGCAATGTAAATAAAATCTATTGACTGCCCAGAAAGGCATGATATATAGCTGTTTATTTTTCACAGTGCAAATAAAGGCAGAGGTCACTGAGGGGTTAAATACAAATTAAGTACAATTGACCACGTTTCTGGAAATAATCCTAATTCCTTTATGGTCTGCCCAGGAGGAAAGGTTACTGTAAAGCTGGTAATATATTTTAAGGACAGCTTTAGATTTTAAATAAAATGGCTTATTAGCTATTCATTATATCCAGGCATTTTACTTTTCAAGTTTATTTAGATTGTTTTAAGGTTTAAATTTTTGGTACATTACACAGGTTGCTCTCTACTTCCTGTTGGATCACAGAATGGAGAGATGTGTGTTTGTTAGAGGTGAAATGTTGTCTGTTCAGAACTTCCAGTGTGCTGCCAGCCTTGTAAATTACTTTTAATATATTGCAGTAGATGCCATCAATCCTTTTTATTTAGCAAACCTTGGCAGATAAATAGAATCCAAGTTACCCGATGCTGAGGGAGCACAGAGGTGAGAGAGAAAGGTGCCGCCCACTAAAACAGTCCCCATAGAACTCTCCTTCCTGGAGGAGAGTGAATTGCAGAGAGATTTTTCTATTTTTGTGAGAAAGAGAATAATATTAGAAAATAACCAGAGGATCTTTTTGTTTGTTCTACAGAGAATGCTGAATCTTATACTTAGTTTATTTTTCTGACACATGTTGGTTAATCTAGTGAGAATTAATTTGTAATATTACTGCCTTGAATATCTTTCATTTAAAATTTATTACAAGGCATTTAAAAACAACTGACTCTACTTCAAAATGTTTAATTTTTGAGCTTACAAATTTAGAATATTAAAGTAAGTTCAGATAATGCATGTATCGTTTTCCATGTTTCATTTATCATCTAAATTTGAATACAGTACTCAAATCATCGAGGTTTTCTTTTGCGATTGTTTTTCTTTCTCTGATAGAAGAATGTAAAGTAATTAAAATTAATTTTCATCATCTTGGAAACTTGAGTTGGGAAGTTACGTTCTATTTACATTTTTAAAAAACAGTTGTAGATCAAACACATTGGTCATGCATAACAAGGAAGTTACTGCTCTTCATGGAGAACTCTAGTGGACTTGAAAAGCATGTTTTTCAACAACTTGTTCCTTGTGTATGACATGACTTTATAGATACGGTTTGAATTTTTTAAGAAACTAAGATGTGTTTGCTTTAAGCCGACTGCGCCCTTTTATGCAGTCCCTCTGGTGACCAATAAACTTGTTTGCATGATGTGTATCTGGGTATAGGGACATGGTGGATAATCTTAGCATTTCAATGTCTTTCTCTTTGTAAGCCCAACCAAGAAAGCAATCCCACCTTATTTGCAATATTGGTGAATTTGATTGGTCAGTATTTTATTTCAGTTGATAATTGAACTTATTTCAGTTGCTATGTCTCTAATTCCTAGAAGCTGCAGGTGCTAACAAAATTACCAACATAATTAAACATATATAACCCTATGTTTGCCCAATAAAATTCCAAGTACTCAAACTTGACTAACATTATTGAGCACCTAATGCATCTTTGTAACCTTGCTGGATACTTTTGTGCATGTGCTCTCATTTAATTCCCCCAAGAGCTCTAAAAAGTATTGTTTTTCTTTCCTTTTTCTCCTCCTTTTTCTTTCTTCATCCTTTTAATTATAGTTAAGATAACTGTCTTCACTTTCAAAGAGCGTAGACCTACTTGGCCCTAAAACTTTCCAATAAAATTCCAAATCCTCCTCCTGCTCTCTAGACTTGCCGAGATGCCTACCATATGTGTATCTGGAAATGCTGAGTTCCTGCCATGTATTCTTGTCTTTGCTAAAAACAGACTTTGAGTAGCCAGCAACACTCATTCATTCAAAAGTGGCAGCCAGTGGCTTACTTCACCTTTGTGAAGTCTGGTACCTAAGTCTATACAGTGTTTTAAGGAATGCAAAAAAGTTAATCTATTTTTTGGTTGAAATGCATTGCCTTTATTGGCAAATATTTGCAGACAGAATCACCAAGTGCTTAAATAGACACCAACAGCAGACATGGTTATACAAATTTAATGGGATTTTTATTTGAGGGGAGGAGAGGGCTAGGGTTGTGCATATAAACCCTCCCTCATCATACCAATGTTTCGTCTACCATTTGGTAAAGGCAGACTCTACAGTCATACCAGGAGTCCCTAGCTAGTGTAAAAGCTTCCAAGGAGGTGCAAAAGTAGAAGTGAAGTGTGTACAGAGGCTAAAGTTTTTAAAACCTATTTTGATGGCCATAGAAACAATTTTTTTATTCACTTTAAGCATTTCTGTTTTGGAACCATTTGTTGGTAATGTTTCTACCTAAAACAAAGATTTTGGTTTTATTGTGGTTACTGTGCCCAGCAAGGAAATGTTTCTGAGACAAGCGTTGTATTTGACAGATACCCATTTCATAGCTTCTTCAGACTGTTTGTGTGATATACATTCAGTTATAGCCCAAACACATGATTGGGTAATCTCCCAAGTTCTAACACCTACCCTGGGGCACTGAGACCCAGGAACTAGTTTTACTACCTGATGCCAAGTCAGAAACCAAGAAAGTCTTTTTTTTTTTTTTAATCACACACAGGTCCAAAAGATACCCTCTAGGAACCAGATGGTCACTTGCACCAGCAGGGGCAACACATGTCCCTGGTGTCATTTCACTGCTTTCTCGTCACAGGGCAGGCAGAAAATGTGATGTCGCAGCCTGGGCTATAAGCATTCTTGGGCCGCTCTACTGACTCGTATCCTTAGACTAAGGAAAACAACTTTCCAACTGAAGTCATTTTCTAAGTAATGATTAGTGGAGAGGAATACCCTAACGCAGTATTAAAGATTGGATTTGGGTAGAATAGCTTTTCCTAAGTGATAGATTTTTCTGTAATTTATAATGAAAAAACCTGTGTCCCAGAAGGGGTGATTAGCTAAAACATTGTAAGAAGAGAAATCCATAGAGTCCTCAGAATAATAGGCATGGTTCAACACAAAGGTGACACTGTTCATTTCTGTCACATTCCTGGTTAAGCAAGCTTTTGTGGGCCCTCTGGGAACTTAACCACTATTTCCATGGGAAAATAAATGCCAGGTTCCAAACACCTGATGTACAATAATGTCTGGAACCCAGCCCATTTGCAAGTTTGGACTTCCCTGTACTATAATGTCTTTGCCATATATTTGTTACTGACCCAGAATTGAATAGTAAAGCTGGGAAAAGCCTCTCATTCAATTAAAATAAGGAGTAACTATTAACACAGTTCGAACATTTGAAGGTTTTATTTATTTTTAGAGGGAGAGAAACATCGATCAGCTGCCTCTTGCGCACCCCCAAATTGGAACTTGGCCTGCATCCCAGCCATGTGCCCTGACGGGGGGGGGGATCAAACCAGTGACCTTTTGGTCCACAAGCTGATGATCAGTTCACTGAGCCACACTAGCCAGGGCTGAGACAGTTTTATTTAAATTTGAATAAGAAAGATTATCATATAAAAATGGCAAGGCTGTAGTTGTAGTACACCAGGAAGGAAAAAAAGACCTCAGTCAGTAACTAATAATTATATTCTTTGCATTAATTGTATATATTGGTGTTGCTATTTTATGCATATCTGGATGCTGTATTATGTTAGAGTATGTATTTGCATTTTGTTTTATTCTTAAGGAAAACCAGAGAGAAATGAGGGGCCCAAAGTAGATAAGACTCTATTACAATTTTCCCCACCTTGTTCATTAGCCTGATGCTGCTTTTCCCTGACTCAGCAAGTCAGGGACATCTTTGTCTTGATGCCCCCGTCCTCTGCTCTGCCAGTGAAATCCCACCCTGCTTGGATGCCCTGCTCAAAGTCTTGTCCCAGAAGCCTTCTGGTGCCAACCTGATTCTACAGTGACCTTACTTACTCTTTAAGACTTTGTATTATTTTCTTGGTTTTGTGGAAATGGCGGGGAGGGGGGGTTCTTACCAGTGCTCCTCTTATGCAAGGGATGCCTTGTGGTTAAGAGCTCAATCTCCACTCAAGGCCATTTGGCTTAAAAAACTAGGCTCCGCCACTTTTCTTGGTGACCCCTGAGCAAGCTGCTTAACTTCTTAGCTTCCTTAAAACAGGGACAATAATAATACCCACCTCACTGTGTTGCTGTGAGGATTAAACAGCCCAAGGCAGGGTCTTCAGCACATACGTGCTGTGTTCAGCTCAGCTGCTTTATTTGGATGCTGGCCAATGAACACCTTACAGACAGTACAGCTCAAAGTCAGGAAGTATTATTTTGTTTGTTTTGTTTTTAAACAGTCCCAAGACAGTGGACTTAGCAATAGTCACAAGCTGAATTCAACACACACAAAAAAATGAAAGAGGAATATGATTATAGCATACCAGATGTCTTCATTAAAACAGAAACAGTCCACTGAATTTTTTTCCCCAGATATTTTTGAATACCCAGGTAGTTGAAAGTCTGCAGCAAAGAACTTTAAATTTAGCTGGACTTTTGGTGTCCTTCAGACTCAATCACAATCTTAAAAAATATATAAAGTGGAGGTACAGGAAGAGCATTTACAGAATATATAACAGGAGAATATTGTGACCAGTTCAGGCCTCTTTCATTAGCCATTCTAAAGAAGAAATGCATTTAAGTTTCACTATGAGGTATTGAAGAAGAAAGGCTTCTGTGACAATGAGGCATAAAAAGGATCATGAAATATCTCCAAATAGAGTCATCCCACAAAGGGAGTAGTAGGTGTTTGATGTGTAATATTTCCAACTAATATTGTAGCACTGTGACATTACACAAAACATAGGGTAGGCACTAATGCATTGTTTTAAAATGCACATACAATGTCAGGCAGTAGGCAAAGTGTCGGGTTTAGGTCAGGAAACCATGTGTAAAGCCCAGGGCTTGTATTTATTAACTAGCTGTACAACCTGGGGCAAGTTCCCTGGCCTCTCACACCTCAGTGCCTTCATTCTTAACACAGTTGCTTGAATAAGATGATTTGTAGGACCATATGTAGTATAATATCTGACATATAATAGCCACTCCATAACTGTCTATTTCTACTTCTTTCCCCTTCATTGAATTAATAGAAAGTGCCTGGAATCAAAGTAGGACTTTAATTAGAAAACTGAAAAGGGACTTTGCTCTAGAATGGATGTCTAAAGTATTGAAGAATAAATATCAAATTAATTAGAATCCTACTTACATATCTACTATTTTCTTGCATGATTTATGTGAGATTTCTCATGTTGATTAAAGTTATTAGTGCTCTTGAGTACATGGAAATTTAACTTTTAAAAATACAATTGAACTGTATATTTTCACAGTAAGAACAGGCTCAGCCAATACAGAACCACAAGCATTTAGTCACCCAGTTATGTGCCAGACTGTTAGGCATTTCCCTAGCATTTGGCTCTAACAAAAAATGATTTACAGGAGTCTTCTCATTTAGGGTGCTAGGTGATAAAGTGGCAAAAGACCTCACCTGAACTCTGGCACAGTGTGTTTGAAACAAGGAACTTAAGAAATCATTTTAGCAGCTTATGACCTACTAAAAAGAATAGAAGGATGTAAAACAGAAAATATCCAAAGTCATTTCAATTGAAGTATTATTTCACGGAGCATTCTCTCTAGTTAGGTATGTGTATGTGTATATTTTTTATTGTGGGTTGGAACAAAAAGTTGGAAGAGAATACTATGTAAGGCTGAAATTGGTGGCGTCCTACAGCAGTCAAGGAGTGAACAATACAGACAGTCCTTGCCCCCACTGACTTTCCAGTCTAGGCATAAAAGTGCGAACTGGCCTGGCCGAAGACTATTAAAATGGTGAGGGCCGAGAGGAAGTGAGACCGCTAGGCTTAAAAATATTCTTTGTTTTCCAACTGCTGGCCAAGCTAAACGTCTGTGGCAAATTTCCTGGCTGATGAGAACATGTGACACAGGACAGATTATCTCATCAAAAGCCAGCTTGTCCATGCATTTTAATTTCTATTGATTGATTGATTTTAGAGATAGAGAGGAAGGGAGAAAGAGAGAGCAACATCGATTTGTTGTTCCACTTATTTATACATTCATTGGTTGACTTGTATGCTCCCCAACCAGAGATTGAACCTGCTGCAAGCTTGGCGTATCAGGACAATGCTCTAACCACCTAAGCTACTTGGCCAGCACCACTCGTCCATCCAATTTAGTTTGCCATTCCTCAAAGCCATGAAGAAGCCATTGTGTGTTCAGAAGAATGACAGAAAACCTAGCAAATGCTAGGAATTCTCTTCTTGGAAAATAAAATGAACAGGGTTGTGTTAAAGTCAATGAAGGAAGTAGATTGGCTGAACATTAATGAAATTAACCTGTAAGTCAAAGATAACTTGATTCTCAAGTGAGGTCTTTAAGACTAAAAGGAAGTACTTTTTCACACAGCAAGTTCTTACCACATAGAACTGAATTCAAAACACAAAATTATGTTGCAAAAGTTAACTTTGTTAACAGTTGGAAAAGGAGGCAGCCCGAAGTGTTTGTCCACCTCCATTAAAGTATTTCTTGAGTGCTCCCTGGACACAATATTGAGTTAGGCTCTGTGGGTGGGGAAGTAAAAGAAAATACCATACACAGCTGTGCACAGGGAGCTTACCATCTAGTTGCAAAGATAAATAACATCCAAGAAGCCCTTGGACAACAAGCAAGGAAACATAGGAAGGAGCAGAAGGGGCAGAGTGAGGAGGGAAGATTGCCTTGGGCTGGAGTTCTAGGCCTGCACGCAGTAACTGAGTGACTGGATTGTTCTCAGAACTCTGAGTGAGTCTCTTTCACTTGTAAAAACCATTGACAGTACTCATGTAGATTCAGGGAAATGCATGGGAAAAATCTAGCACAGTCCTGGCACATAGAACATACTGTATCAGTGTTTGTTGAATCTAAATGGAGACAGTTTTTATTGACCTGGGGTAGAGGGTATAACAAGGTAAAGCAGGAGTGAGCAGATCTTCCGTACCATACAACAGGAGTTGTGTGCTGAGAAAAGGCAGAAAATAAGGAAGTAGGGTAGGGCCCAATTAAGAGTACTTTGAAAGCCAAGCCAGAAAGTTCAAACAGGTATAACAGGCAATAAAGAGCCATTATTTATGCTTAAGCAAAAATGGATCTTCTGCTATTTAATTATTCAGAAAGGATGCTCTACCATTTAATTATTCCTCCAGTTTTGTAGAAATGATCAATTATACCACCTGGTCTTCAAGGTAACTTGGCAGCTGATAATTGATTAACATTGTTCCTTGAGTTTTGCTGTCACTGTAGATGGTTCTAGAACATAAGAACAAAAGATTTGTAAGAATAGCTTTCCTAGTACACGTTGCCTTTAAATTATATGGGGGAAAAATCAATATTGACCGACTGGTAGGGACTTAATTAAATGTTTATACATAGTCATCAATTATTTCAGTTTTCTCAGAGGTTACTACCATGATGTTTTGTATATTTAAATGTTTTAAATGAGTAAACAAGAACAATCAAGTAATTTAATACCAACAGAATTTATACTTCGAATGGGGAAAGTCCGGATCATCTGAGTTTGTGGTGAGATACACAGATGCTTCCTGTTGCTCTGTCCAGGGCGATGTTAACATCAACCTCAGAGGAGGCCGTTAGCCAGCCTTGCGCCCGGGCACAAGCACTGCGCTCCTCTGTGGAGGAAGGAGAGAAGAACTGTGTTTACCTGAACGTGTGAGCAGCAAAGGCGAGTGCTCCATACAGCAATCGCTGATTCTGTGATACATTATTATTCACCCCCTGCAGTGTGTGTCTGTCCCTCTGAAATGAAGCTAAGAAAACAATGAGTCACAGCTCCCGTAAACACTCCATGCGGCCACTCGTCCTTTTCTTCTCCCTATTGGGAGGGAGTTTCTGTTTTGTGAATCAAACTGTTCGAACAGTGTGTTACTGAGTTCTCGTGTGCTTCTGTCTTGACTTCAGAAATATTTATTCTTTCAAGCTGTTGAGAAAGATTTTGTGTAATTATAGTTTTACGTGCTAACTCCTTAATTTGGAATAAAAGTAAAAAGCAAACAAACATCAAAGCAAGAACCACAAAAAGCCTCCACAATGTCCTGAGTTGTCCAAATTTTCATTTGTGTATTGCATCCATCAGTAGTATTTGTTTTCATTAGTTTATACTATTGCATCAAAACCATTACTAGTTTGAAGCCTACTGAGACTTCTAAAACACCCAACTCTCCCCAAATTAAGCAATCTTAAAGGTAAATAAAATTGAAATTATTAAAAGATAAACAGTAAGCAGCATAACTTATTATTTCATCTAAGAACCTTAAAACACATTACATTTTTCGGGTTATCTAACAATTGAAAAAACAAGTTTTAACAAGTGAATTGCTTAAGATTACATAGACTAGTCCAATTTTATTTTTTTTTAATTTTTTATTTATTGATGTTTAGAGAAAGAGGAAGGGAGAGAGGGAGGAGCATGACTTTGTTGCTCCGCCCATCTGTACTTTCATTGGTTGCTTCTTGTACATGCCCTGATGGGGATGGACCTGCAGCTCTGGCATTTGGGGACGATGCTGTAATGAACTTTTAGACTGGCCCATGTTTAGAGAGGTAACATTAGATGTATTTTGTTGTAATTTTTGTTATTAATTAAATTATAGACTCAGATTTCACGACTTTAATTCTAATGTCCTTTTTCTGCTTCAGACTTTGTCTTTCATGACCTTGACCCTTTTGGAGAGTACTGGTCAGTTCTTTTATAGAGTGCCTCGCAGTTTGGATTTGGCAGGGTGTTCTCATGATTAGATGAGGTACTGTATTTTTGGCAAGAAAATATCAGGTGTGATGTGTCCTTTTCAGAGCACCCTGTCAGGTAGGACATGATGTTGTATGTGTTAGGACGAGTTAAGTAGTTTTCTGCGGCTTCCCTGACAAACCACAACAGCGCTGGCACCAGAAACACCCGCTTACTAGCTCACAGTTTCTGGAGGTGAGGAGTCCAGGCAAACCAGCTAGGCCCTCTGCTCAGTCACAAAGGGGAAATCAAGGCGTCGGCTGAGCTGCACCTCATCGGTCCTCCTCCCCCCAGCTCAGCTCATTCAAGTTGTTGGCAGAATTCAGTCTCTTGGTTATTGGGCATACATTTTTCTTTCTGGCTGGCAGCTGGGGACCACTCTCAGTTCCTGGAGGCCACTCTCAAGGACCTGCCCTGGCCCCTCCATCTACAAGGGCAGCAGGAGAATTTCCCTCCTGTTTAATCCCTCTCATATTTTTAATCTCTAACTTGACCCAGATTTTAAATGCTATGATTAGGTCAGGCCCAAATCAATGATCTCTTAAAGTCAGCTGTGTCCCCCAATGTAACCTAATGAGAAGGTTGAGGTCCATCAAACTCACTGGATGGATAGCTGTGTGGGGCGTATTCATATACACCAACAGTGAGGAGGGAGCAGGGAAGGAGCAGTCATCATAGAATTCTACCACACTTGTGATATTGGCCATGACTACTTGATTACGCTGGTGTCTTTTGGGATTATCCACTATAAAGTTATGCTTTTCCATATATAATTTTAAAATATATTGGGAGAGATACTTTGAACTATGCAAATATTCCTTTTTTAAAACACACTTTTTAAAAAGATTTTATTGCTTTTAGAGAGGGGAAGAGAGAAACAAAGGGAAAGGAACATCAGTGTACAAGAGAGACATGATCAGTTGCCTTTCATATATCCCCAAATGGGGACCTGGCCCGCAACCCAGGAATGTACCCTAACAGGGAATTGAACCAGTGACCTTGCCATTCACAGGCCAGTGCTCAATCCACTGAGCCACACCAGCCAGGATGCAAATAATCTATTTCTCCTCAAATTTTCCTATACTAATTTTAACATTCATCAGTGGGATTGTCCATTCTCTATTTACTTATTATCAATTTTAATGCCTTTTAGTGCTTCTGTCTTTTTTTGTTTCACCTCTTCCATATCAGCAAAACATTTCCCTTTAAGAACGTTTTTCATTTGGGGAAACAAAGAAAAGTTCTGGGTGAGACTGGCTAAATAGGAAGGGTAGGGCAGTTGTGCTGGTAAATTACCCATCATGAAATGTGCAAACGCCTCGAAAGTCTTAAAAAAAAGTCACTGAAACCAAATGCAGCCTCTCACAACAACACCAGCTGGTGCACTGATACAGATGGGTTCCTAGAACACTCACCCAGCTGGGGAAGCCTGTACTAGAAGAGGCCTCCCCTCCAAAAGATAATTCCAGGTTTTTGAGAGTCCCCTTGTATTTATTTGGGGAATTATAGTTCAGTAGTGTCACTATCTTGTTGAAATTGTTCCAGTTTGGGCCATTGGAGGCTCTTTTAGTTCAGCTTCTGTGCCCTTTTGACACACTCCATCCTTTCTGAGTACTTCTTTACTTTTTGACATTATAGGCCACTCTACATTCATTTTTACTTTTTCCTTCTCCAACCCCCAAATAAATCCCTTTCCCAAGGATAACCCCAGTTTTAATCCAAGAGAACTAGAAGTAAATTTCAATTTCTAATGGCTACAGATTAGTGTCTCTATAGGTTAGGTACAGATGAATGAATGCACGAGTTTCCACTTGTCCTAACAAAGCACCACAGATTCAGTGGTTTAAAGCAACACAGATTTGTTATCTTACAGTTCTGCAGATAAGAAGTCTGAAAAGGGTTTTGCTGGACTAAATTGAGTTTTTAGAAGGGCTGCTTTCCTACTGGAGGCTGCAGGGGATAATCTGTTTCCTGGTCTTTGCCAGCTTTTGGAAGCTACCTGCCTTTTGGACTCCTGGTACCTTCCCATCTTTAAAAAAAGAAGCATAGTGTCACCTAATCTTTTCTGACTCTTGTCCCGCCTCACTCTTATTGGGATGCTTCTAATTACATTGTACCACACAGATAATCCAGCATAATCTCCCTATCTCAAGATCATTAACTTAATTGTATCTACAAAATCCTTTTGCCATGTAAAGTAACATATTCACAGGTTTGGGACATGGACATATTTGGAGGTCAGTATTCTACCTCCCACATGAATATATTTGGACTAATAAATTGATCAATCCACATATATCAAAGGATAATATCCTTTTAACAACAGGTCCCTTTTTACTTTTTCTTCTTAGCCAGTAAGTCACTTTTTAAAAAAAAATTTGTCTAAATTCTTGGTAAGTAAGTATCATTGACCCCCTAATAGTGGAACACTGACTGTGATCTGCCCTCCAGCCACAGTGAAAGGTCTGTCTGTCCTCCATTTGTCACCAGCAGCACAGATGTCACAGGACCCTGCCCTGTGGTAAAAGCACTGGCTATGCTTTCCCATGATGCATTACTCTGCTGCTCCAACAGCTCGTTTTATCCAGCCTGTATGCACGCTGCTGGTTGGGAGTTACCCTGCCGAGCTAAGTGAAAAAAATTAAACCTTCTTTCTCTTGGCTATAATTGTGTACTTACTTATTATTCATTTATTTATTGAGCAAATGTTTATTGAATATCTGACTGTGCAAGTCACTGCAATAGATATCGGTGATGACCAGTAAGACGTAGTTAGTCATGACTCAAAATATGGGGATATTGCTCTTCGTAGCTTAACTTCAGGGGGTAAGTCAAATATGTAATACTTATATACTTACTTTCTATCTGGGAGGTTGCTTCTAAAACCAAAATTTGTCCATTCTTATTACTTTCAACTAGAAATAAAATTTTGATGTAAAGTGTTACATGTACAATGCTATTTAATGCTTTCTGTTCTAGGACTGACCTATAGATTGGTTATAGATTGGGTGCATGGTGAATATCAACAACTTATATTTATTGGTACTTACTACACTTGCTCAATGCTTCACAGGTATTATTTAGTCAACACTATGCGGCAGGTATTATTGTCCTCATCCCCATTTCAACAGGTAACGGAAACAGACATGATAGCTGGTAAGTGGTAGAGCCAGCATTTAGTTTGGGGAGCTGATTCCAGAGCTTTCTTACAAATCAGTGTGTACATTACCACAGAGTGTTGACACTCAGTAAATAGCGCTCAATATAACAGTTACTCCAAATCGTGTTTGTAACTTGATTATTTTTCCCAGTTTGGTTGGGATATAGCTGAAAAACTATGGCATCAATGGACTGATTCATAGAGGGGCAGAAATGTCAGAAACAGCCTAAATGCCACACAGACTTAGTAAATCAAAGTCCTGTTGAACCCACGCACAGTAACTAGAGCCCAAGACATTGCAGGCTAAATTCGCCATTGCTGTTGGAATCATAAATGCTGTCTTTAATCTGATGGCACAACTCAGGGAGAATGTAGCTCCCAGCACAGTTATTGATTTGTTGATTGTTAATCCTCACCTAAGTGTATATATCTATTAGTAAAATATATACTTAAGTATATAGTATATATATTTAAAGAGAGAGGAAGGAGGGGAGAGAGAAACATCAAATGGTTGCCTTCTGAATGCGCCCTAACCCAGGATCGAACCTGCAACCTAGGTATGTGCCCCGACTGGGGACTGAACTGGCAACCTTTTGGTATACAGGCCCACGCTCCATCCAAGCCACTTGGCCAGGGCCCAGCACAATTGGACAGAACGAGGTTGAACTGTTATCTGTATCTGTTTTGCCACTGGCAGGTACCATCATTGAGGAGGACTGCTATCAATGCAGGAATGTGCTATGATTTTTATCAGGGGCGTCCAACATTTTGGTGTCTCTGGGGCACACGGGAAGAGTTGTTAAATATACAAACATTAACAAAAACTGATGAGCAAAAAAAAGGTTTTAAGTAAAGTTACCATTTTTTGTTGGGGTGCGTGCAGCCAGCCCATGGGCTATGGGTTGGACACAAATATTCTTAATGTTTATGTCCTGTCAAAATTCATGTTGAAATGCTAATTACAATGTGATAGTGTTGGGAGGTGGGGCCTTTGGGAGGTGCTTAAGTCATGGGGGTGGAGCTGTCACGAATGGGATTAGTGGGTGGTTGTTTTTTTTTAATTTTTAAAAATGTTTTATTTATTTATTTTTAGAGAAGGGGAGGGAGAAAGGGAGGGAGAGTAACACTGATATGTAAGAGAAACATAGATCAGTTGCCTCTCGCACACCCCCAACTGGAGGCCTGACCCGCAACCCAGGCACATGCTCTGGCTGGGAACTGGGAATCCAGGTGACTCTTAGGTTCACAGGATGGTGCTCAATCCACTGAGCCACACAAGCCAGGGCGGATTAGTGCTTTTTTACGAAAGAGACCCTACAGAAGAGGCCCTTTACCACAACAGCAGTATGCTGGCACCATGATCTTGAACTTCCAGCTTGCAGAGGTGTGAAAAATAAATTTCTGCTGTTTATAAATCACCAATCTGTGGCATTTTGTTAAAGCAGCCCAAACAGACTAAAGCAGTGTTATTTTTCCAGTTCTTACAAAAATTCTGGAAGGAAACTCTTAGGTAAATAAGTTTAGGCTACCCAGTGACAGACTCTTAAAAATATATTTTATTCATAACTAATCACAAAAAAGTGTTTTTTTGCATCTGCTGTATTTCTACATTTGAGTACTTACATGTTTCATTCATAGAAATGTGTAACTTCTTCTATTCCAGGACACCCAGGTTTAAGTTATTTTCATGTTGAAATTTTTAGATATTTTTCAACCCAGTTTAAAAAGTATAGCTCAGTGGACTGAGTGCTAGCCTGTGAGCCAAAGGGTTGACGGTTTGATTCCCGGTGAGGGCACATGCCTGGGTTGCAGGCCAGGTCCCCAGGTAGATGCACTCAAGAGGCAGCCACACATTGGTGTTTCTCTCCCTCCCTTTCTCCTTCTCTTCCCCTCTCTCTAAAAATAAATAAATAAAGTCTTTTTAAAAAGTATGTAAATCTAGATAAGCTAGAGGAAAAATGGATTCAATTTATATAGCTATTTGTACAAGTCTGAAATATGGATATACTTAACAAGAGGGAACATTATTCAAGATAATTGAAAGTTGGGGAATAAAATAGAAGATGAAATGTCTGAGATATGATTTATATCATCTAATAAAATACACATAATCTACAGTATATTAAAAATAACTATAAGTTGAAAGTAAGTTTTGTCAGCCTACATATGACTACATGTGACTGATTCCCATTGAATTGTTAGTCACTTATAAGTAGTTTTCATAAATAAGGTTGTTTATCAATAACTTTAAAGAAAAAGGAGATGGTAGCCCTGGCTGGCGTAGCTCAGTGGATTGAGCGCGGGCCTGCGAACCAGAGTATCGCAGTTCGATTCCCAGTCAGGGCACATGCCTGGGTTGCAGGCCAGTTCCCAGCAGGGGACTCTCGAGAGGCAACCACACACTGATGTTTCTCTCCCACTCTTTCTCCTTCCCTTCCCCTCTCTCTAAAAATAAATAAATAAAATATAAAAAGAAAAAAGAAAAAGGAGATGGTGTCCTGAAGAACCAGTAAGTTGTACAGGGTTGGGCAACAGTAGGTTCACAGTTGTAAGTACGTGAAACAGAAACACAGAGTTAACAAAGCCATTGTAATAATCACAAGCTGCATGTCTTTTTTCATACAAATAACCGTAAACCTACTTTTGCCAACCCCTGTATAGCACTAGGAAAGGGGTTCTCATCAACAAGTGGGTCATTTCCTACATTTCTGTGTTTTCCAAATTTATAGCGGCAGTTACTCAACATTTGACAAACTGGATAACCTTTGACTCTTTGCTCTGGATGATTTGGTTATTAACTTGCCCAAGATCAAATTTGAAGACCTGTAAACTAGACGATGAACATAGTTATAAAGATACAGGTACTTATTATTTCGGGTTTAAGAAAAATTGCTAAAAATTATTTTCTCTTTTTTTTTAGAGAGGACATTAGTCTTAGCTTTGTAAAATTAATGAGTGGCCTTGAAATTTTGGTTTGTTAATTTATTAATAAAACATTTATTCCAGTGAGCCTACCTGTTAGTGCCCTAAGTCTTATACAGATGGTCTCAGTGTTGAAGAATTACTGTCTCTGCTAGAGCTTCCGAAGCAGTGAGGCATATACACACTCCGTGACCAAGCGGATACCAAACCTCAGTTTTCTATTAGACCTGTAGTTCTTGTCCTGGTTGCCCTTAATGATACATATGAGCAATGAGTATACATTCATATTTGTGCCTGTGAAGCCATTGGTGATAGATTAAGTGTATAGTACTTAATATCCACATTTTGAAGATTAAAAAACACAAAGAACAAAACCAAAGCTCCAGTCACTGAAATCAATCACTGAACTACCATGATCCAGGCCCCTGGTCCAGGGCCTTTGGCTTCCAGTTTACCTGTCTCTACTCCTCCTAATCGAGTAACAGATATGCCACGAGGAAGGGACACTTGGATAATTATAATACTTCATCTAGTAAAGGACCACGATGACTTTCTAGAGTTTTACTAGTGAAATTTTAAATACATGAAGAGGATAGCTTGTTGCCTCTGATGAAATGCTACGTTCACATAACAAATGATAAATTTAGAAGAGAAACTTTTTCTATTCCAGCAAATATGTGCTGCTTCTGACTCCATAATCTCATTTCAAGGAATTTGTCATTACAAATATACTTTAAAATTTATGCAAATATTTATGTGCAAGATATTTATTATTGCTATTATCTATAAAAGTGAAAACAACAACAACAAACAACCCCTAGAGAAAGTCCTAAATATCCCATCAGCGGGAAGCAGTATAACATACTGGTTAAGAATTGCCTGGATTCAAATCCCATCTCCACAACTCTGTGATTATGGACAAATTATCTCACTGCGTTTTCAGTTTATCCATCTGTAAAGTGGGTAACAGGGTCTAGTAACCTGGTCTCTTTCACTGGCTTGTGATAATATTTAGAACAGTTCTAATCCACAGTTCATGCTCCGTACATTTTAGTTAGTATTTTTAAGGGGGACTGGGATACATTTTGGTGGAGGCATACAAAGGAATAGTAGGCAACCATTTTAAGGAGTGCTCTATGTCCTCCGCTTAACTGGCAGGTCGTCTATGCCACCTGTTTGTCTCCCTGCAACGCCCAAGAAAAAAATTAGCTAGAGAGGGACTAAATTTAAATTTGGTGTATATGACTATATATTGAAGAACAAAGAGCAAATTTTTGGAGTTCCCGTGGAAAAAGACATTTGGAGTTTTGGGGGAAGGAAGGCAACAGGCTTTGGAACATGGACTATGAGCAGAGAGGAGTAGCCAACACTTTTGAAATCTTAGTTTGGTGAGTGGGTTCAGGGGAGAAAAGGGACCAGGGGAAAATGATGGGCCCTAAAGGAAATTGAAATCTGGCTTTTCTTTGGTCACTAAATGCACACACGTGCCTTACTACACCAGAAACTGGAGCAGAGACTGTCATTTCTCAACCGTTCACTGTGTGCAGTCAGTCACCATGAGTCGGAGCCCGAGTCAGCCCTGCTCTGAGAGGGAGATGCTCACAGGGGAAGCGGAATGGCCTTTTCCTGGGCAGCAGGGCCAATTTAGGAAAATTCCTTGCCCAGTGCCCTAATCAGCAGCTTGGTGCCTGGGAAAAATTAACTGTTATTCCCAGGGGTGAGCAGTTAGTTGACTTGCTCTACTCAGCCCTGAGGATCAGGCCTAATGCGAGTCAACATAAGAATGTTCAAATTTAAGAGCATGTTGGCACTGCCCAGGGAGTAAAACAGTAAGCCCAGTGCTGGCCTGGCAGCTTCAATTACAAAGCATTAAGAATAACATCAGGTTGCTGTATTAAAAGCGTAAAAGCTCTGAACAGTCTGTTTGGTGGCTCACTTACCAGAAAGTTTTCCGCCCCACATAGGGTGTTTTTCATTGTCCTTCTGAAAAATTGCTTTTTTTGCACAGAAACTTAATGAATTAAACCATAAAACATGAACAGAACCAATTCCAATCAAAAAGATCACAGTGGAATAAGATGTAGACTCTCAGGATTCAAATATATTATTAGAAATTATTATTGTGCCCTGGCTGATGTGGCTCAATGGATTGAATGCTGGCCTGCGAACCAAAGGATCCCTGTTTTGATTCCCAGTCAGGGCACATGTCTGGGTTGTGGGCCAGGTCCTTAGTGGTGGATGCTCGAGGGGCAACCACACTTGATGTTTCTCTCCCTCTCTTTCTCTCTCCCTTCCCCTCTGCCTAAAACTAACTAAATAAAATCTTTAAAAATTTTTTTAAAAAAGAAATGATTAGGTATCTCTTTTTTGGCAATCAATGGATTTCTACGGGGTACAACACTTTTCTAAAATCACTCCCTTTCAAGTCATTTGTCCTCATATTCCTTATTTGGGTGAGAATCGTTCCAGTTTTACCAGAGGGTAATGTATTTTACGTACTAAGTCACAGTGAAGAAAAGGTGCATAATATATGAGATGACAAGGACAAATTTGAACCTTTTGAAAATGCGCCTTATATGTAAGTGGGATGATGTGAAAGGAAAATAATGGGTAAGAACATTAGAGGCCAACCCCTGGAGATACAAAGTGGAAGGAGCAAGGAACACATCCCATGTCTTAGGGAGCAAAAGGTCTGAAGAGAGATGGACACACACAGGTGGCTAGTAAAGTGCGGGATAAACAAGGAGAGGTCATAGGCCAGCGTGTGGACACACAGAGGAGTTCCAGTGTAGTGATCCTAGTTTCCCAAGGGAATGCTCTACTGCCCAGGGATATACCTCATTCCCTCCAGGTTTGCAAGTACAAAACCAGTCCCATTCCATGCAGGGGTGTGGCTGTTTAGTTCCTGCTACTAAGCAAACAGTGGATATCTGCTTTACGCTCTATGGCAATTGTAGTGTGGGTTGTGGGAACTACAGGAAAGTATATATTCCACTGTTTAACTTTATACCTTCAGTGCTACAACTCAGATAAAAACCAGGTTGCTACCAGTCTTAAAAGAAAAAAAAAACAGGCAAAAAAAAGTTGGCCTTTATTTTTGGCAGGGGAAATTGAAATTAATGACATTTAGTCCAATTAATGACATTTTATATCCAACTCTATATTGGATACAAAAGCAATAGAGTTGGGTTATGTGGTAAGTAATTACGCTTTACAGCTCCTTTTAGACTTGCAGTGTTATCCCAGGATTTCCCAGCAGCGAAACAGACGCTTCTGTTCTAGAACAATGGGCCTAGGTCACCCTACCCCGAGGAACATGAGGAAATTCCCAAAGTCTTGGAAGAGTTTAAAGATCTCAGTCGGTTCAGTTCCCGTCCTGGTTTGATCTTGTGACTTACCACTTTCTGTTTTTAATTCAGAAAGTAATTTATATTAGTAATGTACAGTACATCATCTGTCTGGCAGGGAGTTCCTTGTCCCATGAGGAATGCGGTAAATCCTGTAACGTGGCGGTGGAACACTGGGCTCCACCACTGTGCTCCAACTGTGATACTAAATAATACTGTTCCATGAGGGAGACTACGTCATCTAGACCTGGCACTTACCCACCCACAGCAACCCAGGCTGGATAATCTAAAAGTAACCTAATAAAGACTAATTTCCTCCTGTAAATAGCCTTGATGCCATTTCAGTTATATGTGCCAAGGTTCTTGAGCTATATTTAGAAGTTTAAAGGCCTCATCTCTGCCTCCTATATGAAAGGGGACTTACCAACTCTATATTGGATACAAAAGCAATAGAGTTGGGTTATGTGATAAGTAATCAGAAAATATTTATAGATTAATTGGTATATTATAGAAACTTCATTTTAGTTATGGCCTCTTTTTCTCTATCTCCCTCTTCATTACTGTTGTACGTATCAGGGCCTATGGCAGGAACTAATTGTCCCTCCTGTCTGCCTTTGGGGGGTTCATTCTTTGACCCACCTCCCATCAAAAGGTAGGATGTATGTTTCCTCCCCTTGAACTATGGGTGATCTCTGAGACTGGCTTGACCAATGACGTTCAGAGGTAGTGATGCTATGTAAATTCTGAGGTTAAATCATAAAAAGCCTTTTAGCTTCCTCCTTGGTCTGTAGGAATGCTGTTACTCTTGGAGCCCTGAACCACCCTTCAAATACAACTATCCTGAGACTGTCATGCTGAATAGACCACAAATAGAAGCTCTGGAGGATAATCCCATCTGAACATGTCTTCCCAACATTCCAGCCCAGGAACCAAATGTGTGAGTGAGGAAGCTAGCAGGGGACTGAGTCCTCCCACCAGAGCTGCTCCAGTCCTCTTAGTTATCCCCAAATATCTCCACTGTGTTCTTCCTGTATTTTGGACCCATGATATCTTAGTGTTTTATACCACTAAGTTTGGGGGTGGTTTGTTACACAGCAGGAACTAACTCAAACACATTCTCTTAGAATCTGTGTGGCTTAGTTAGGTAGATGGCTGGCTCGTTAAAGGCTGTAATTCCCACCCCCCTCTCTTGCAGCGAACTGTGGCTGGGAAGTCTTGCTTATGGGATGTGAGTGGAAATAATGCAATTTCCAAGTCATGTCAATGTAACATTATGTGCTGGTTGTACACTTCCTCTCCCTCACCCCCTTCTTGGTGGCTGAGACATTGATAATTGGAGCAGCTACCTCGGATCCATAGACACTGCAGTTGGCTGTCACAGATTAGAGTTCCCAGGTAACAGACTCAGCAGAGTTTAAAGTTCAGAATATTTATTAAGGAGTTCCCCAGGGGTCACTACCTAAAAGGAGGGGAAGGAAGCAGGAATGGGCAGAGGGGAAAGTTGGGCTGCAATGCACTCAGTGACAGCCTCAGAATGGTCCCCCATTAAGTCTAGATGGCCTGAATACTTGGACATGGACTAGTCATCGGATGTGGGCAGCCGTCATGTACTTTTGTTAGGTTATAATCACAACATATTAGTTACCTCTTATTGCAGAACAAAATAACCCAAAACTTAGCGACTAAAATCAACATTTATCATGTTAGTTTCTGTGTGTAAGGAATTCAGAAATGTATGAGGTTGCAGTTAAGCTGTGGGCTGAGGCTTCAGTCATCTCAGTTCAATTGAGGCCAAAGGTCTCAGTTCACTCCCATGTTGCTGGTAGGTCTCTCCTTACGACACGGGCCATTCTCCATGGGCCACCAGGTGGTGGTCTGAAAGGGAACAAATCAGAGAGCCTGGGGACTGAAGCCACAGTCTTTTAAAACCGTATCTCAGCAGGTACATCCCTACATGAAATCAAAAGGCCAGCCCCAATCAAGAAGAGGGGATGCATAAGGGTGGGATTCCAGCCAGCAGGCTTAGAGGTGCCTACCATGTATAGTAAGCACACAATTTTGTATCTTGCTATTTTTAAGTTTTTATCAACTTAAATGTTTTGTTTTGCAATATGTTCATTTAAACAATGTCTTTTTTTAAATTAGAAAAGCAAGATAGTCTTGTAAAAACTTTCAAATGATACAGATGTAAATCCTTTTCTTTATGTAGTTCCTCATACTAGTTGAAAAACCCAGAGGTGCCCACAATTAAGGTTTTTTAATCTGCTAACAGTCTATATTTACATAAACATATCTGTTGATACAGATAAATATTATTGTATATTTAATGTTCTTAATGTATCTTAAAGTTCTTTCCATCTCACAGTGTAGAGACCTGGAACGTTCTTTTAAACATCTACAGATGAAATAAGCATATTTTACTTCATGATTATGCTAAAAATGTTAAGCAGTCCCCTATTGATAGACATTTAAATTTTTATTTATCTGACAAAAGATGCAAATGTGCATTCTTACCCATATGTCTTTGCAAATTCATGCTGGTGTATCTTGAGGATAAATTCCTGGGATATAGAATTGCTGGGTCTAAAAAAATGCACAAATACTAAATTAAATAAACAACTACACCTAACAAAAAAAAAAAACGTTTTTGTGGGATAATGTAGTATATGAATAGATCTGTTTCCCTAGAGAATGGCTGAGTATTAGTAAATTTAAATTTTGTCAGGTCCAGCCTGGCCCACACTGTGTTGTATACCCAGCTGTATTACAGCGTTATGACATTACTGTAATTGATGTTTACATACCTTTTATTACATGGTTAGCTTCTTGAGGCCACGACTTTAATTGGATTTCTCTTTGTAGTCCTAGAACTTAATATCATACTTGACACACAGTAGATACCCTGCAAATGTTTAATAAATGTCAGAGTTGAATTTAAGTCTTTGACAAGTCAAAAGAGCTCATTCAAACCACAAAACCTGTCTCCAATTTGCCCCTTATTCTCTCTGGTCTCCATTTCCATAATTACTTTTTTTTAAGATTTTACTTATTCATTTTCAGAGAGAGGTGAAGAGGAGACAGAGAGGAGAGAAACATCAATGTGTGGTTGCCTCTCATGCAACCCATACTGGGGACTGGGCCTGCAACCCAGGCATGTGCCCTGAGAATTGAACTGGCGACACTTCCACAGTTTCAAATTGCATGTGTAATACTAGATTTTTTTCCTATAGTCCCTTTTTGTTCATCTATAATCTCTTTACATACCAATTCAAATTAAATATTATAAACTAATCACTAATCATAGATCATGTATTTACCATATTTTCAATACCAACATATTGCCTTTCAGTTTATTTTAAAAATATCATGATGTCAAAGATTTTGAAAATAACTCATAGGTAAGTCAATCTTTAATCTTCAAAAGTGTTCAGTGGTGCTCTGGCTGGTGTGGCTCAGTGGATTGAGCACTGGCCTGAGAACCAAAAGGTTGCTGGTTCAGTTCCCCGCCAGGCCACACGCCTGGGTTGTGGGCCAGGTCAGGCCCCCTGTTGAGGGTCTGCAAGAGGCAATCATTTGATATTTCTCTCACACATTGATATTTCTTTCCTTCACTTTCTCCCTCCTCTCCTCTCGAAAAAATTTTAATTTTTAAAAATAAATAAAATCTTTAAAAAAGTGTTTAAATTCCTTTAAGGGGGAAGGGGGGAGGGATTTGGGGGAAGAAGTGTAAGGGATGCAGGGATGAGGGCTGTGGGGTGGGGAGGGGGGAGAGGTGGGGAGCGTGGGACGGGGGTGGGCTTGGATGGGAGAAATAGACAAAAAACTGTACTTGAAAAATAACTAAATTTAAAAAATTAATTAATTAAAAAATTTTAAAAAATAAAAGAGAGGATAATAACCATGGAGGGGGGAAAAAGTGTTTAAAAAATAACAAAATTTTCAGTGGTAAAAAGACCACAAGAAAAACACTTAAAGCAAAAGGTATTTGTTTCTGAAATCCTTGTTCTCTTAAAATCTAGACCTTAAGTCTAGTCAGTTTTCTCATGAATATTTTTGTCTCTTGGACTAAATTAAATAAGCAAACTAATTACAATGCTATGCAATAGTGAAGATACCTAAAAATATTGGTTATTAGAAATTATTAGGGAATTATCAGCTATCCTCATCTTTCTATAAAATGCCACCATATATATGTACATACACAATGTTTTGTTCCAACAGATCTTTGTTTTTTCACATCTACTTGTTCCCAAAAGTTGAGTCAATCACAAACATAAGGTCTAGCTATGCTAAGACTGGATCAGCCTTATGTCCTAAAAAAGTCTGTCATACTCACATGCAGCACTCATTTCTGCATGAACCATAATCTTCATAGCAACGCCAGGCCTTTGATAATGGGATTGTAATGACTTTGCTAGTGACATTTTAATGGCGGTCATGAATGACAATGTTAGTATTTTTTTTTAAAGAAACCTCTTACCACTGCTTTGGTTGCTAAGCTGCTTTAGTTCCTCTCTCTTTGGGAGTCTGAATAGCGGTGTGGTAATTTGTTTGGGCAGCAGGAAGGCTGCCAGTTTACATTAGCTAAAGCGTTCTGTTGTCAAAAGAACCCACCTGTCCGCTTCTATGCACATGAGTAACTCTAACCCTCCTTCACTGCCCTTTCCATCACTAGCATACATTTTCCCTCTTCTGATAGCACTAGTTTACGTTTTTGCTCTCTTTTAAGGGTTAGAATCCAACAGACTCAGTACATCTTACTGCGACTGATAAAAATTTTTTTTTAAGCAAACTTTTTGTTTAGATTTTATTTATTTATCTTTAGAGGTGAAGGGGGGAAGGAGAGAGGGAGAGAAACATCAATGTATGGTTGCTTTTCGTGTGTCCCCTGCTGAGAACTGGCCTGCAGGGAACCCGCCTGCAACCCAGGCATGTGCCCTGACTGGGAATGGAACCGCGATTGTGTGGTTCGCAGGCCTGTGCTCAATCCACTGAGCTACACCAGCCAGGGCCACGACTGGTAAAATTATTATCTAAATAAGCAGCATTCTGCATATAATAAATAATAAATTAATTTTCACAACCCTGGTGGATGGTCTATAGCAGCAGTATATGCTTGATTGGGCTGACCTTGGACAAATGATTTAATTATTTTCAGCCTTGGTAAAGTAATGGTTTTTCTTGGAAAAATCCCCCAAACAACCTGGAGGTTATATTAGACATGACTTTCCCTTACAATAGATGGAACTGAGTTTATATCAAGGAAACAGAAAGGAATAAGGATTAGAAAACACAAGAATTCTGAACATAGATTTTGAAAAAAACTTAATACAGCTTTAGATTATTTCCTAGATTAACTGTAAAACTCTTATTGCCTTTTTGTTTTGACAGTTAAAAATTATGAACATGATTAGTTTGTCTATTACTGGAATAATTTATTTGACTTAATACTTGTACATGGTGCTAATATAATGAATATGAAACATCAATGAGCACCTAGATTATGTATCTCTTGGGACCTCCCTCATTCCAAGAGGGGGTATGTGTATGTGTGCTCTTATCCAAAGAAAAATATCACGTAACCATCATGACATCATATAAACATGTTCAAGAGAATACAGAAAATGTTACCCATTAACTTCCTCAATAGTAACTCTTAGAAGTAACCACCTATAGAATATGTAATAATGGCAGGGAATTATGTGATTTATTCGGTTAAGAACACTGCATTTTGGAGTCACAAAGAACTAGGCTTGAGTCTGAAGTTTTTGCTATGGCCTTGGGCAAGCTCCCTAATAGTCACGGACAGTTGCTTCATCTGTAAAATGAGATAATACTACCTCATAAGGTTGGAGCAAGGACAAAACAAAATACATATAAAACCAAAGTGCTTACTTAACATACAGAAAAAAGCTGAATAGTCATTGGCTGTCATTGTACTTTTCCAAGATACATATATGGTTATATGTTTTATGTACCTAGCCTGACAGACTGCTTAAATCTTCACTTTGGTACTAGAAAAAAGGAGGTCCTAATGGAAACTTACTTTATCTGTTTATAAACATAAATGATCTATGGACAAAAATTCTTATTTTAAGGATTTTCTTTGTATTTGTCACAAAGATTATCAACGCTTTTACACAAGAGCATAGGTATACATGTTTTATTAGACTATTTAATGTTTACACACAATACATAAATTTTTTGGAACCTCAAATTTCTTTGATAGTTGCAATATTATTTCCGAATGGGCGTGGCAGAAGCTTAAATATTACATCATTCCGATGATTTTTAAAGAGATAAACCTCTAAGCGATCACCCCTACGTAACTGTCCATTAAGTAAGTTATCTGTGACAGAACTGGGTTCCCGGCAGTTTCAGCATATGGATGGCTCCTCCACTGCCTGGGCGCCCTCCGTGACAGCTTTGACACATTTGGCCATTGTCTGTGAGGCTCTGCTGATCGAATCTGAAAGGGATTAAGGAAAGGTGCATTTAGAGAACACAACTTTAAAAAAACAGAGTTGCCCTGGCTGGTGTGGCTCTGTGGTTGAGTGCCGGCCTGCGAATCAATGGGTTGCTGGTTCGATCCCCAGTCTAGGGCACATGCTTAGGTTGTGGGCTGGGTCCCTGGCGGGGTGGGGCGGGGGGGCCACACAGGAGACAACCAAACATTGATGTTTCTCTCCTTCTCTTTCTCCTTCCCTTCCCCTCTCTAAAAAGGTGGATAAATAAAATCTTTTCTTAAACATTTTTTGAAGATTGTATTTATTTATCTTTAGAGGGGAAGGAAAGGAGAGAAGGAGAGAAATATCAACGTATGGTTGCCCCTTGTGCGTCCACTGCTGGGGACTGGCCTGCAACCTAGGCATGTGCCCTGACTGAGAATCAAACTGCGATCCTTCGGTTCACAGGCCTGCGCTTAATCCACTGACCTACACCAGCCAGGGCAGATAAATAAAATCTTAAAAAAAAAAAACAAAAAAAACCCCCACAACCCACATAGTAAAACGTTCTTGTTTCACATACACAGGAACAAAAAAAAAGCTATATAAAACTATGCAACTGTATGTAAATTTTTGAGATCAACCAACAAATTCAGAAGATTAGCCCCTTATTGGCTAAATGCTTTTAATAAGCACTCCTAGGTATTAGTAAATAATCATACACAAACTATGCCAGTGTGCAGGCAGGAAACACATTATAGAAAAGTATTAAAGACAAGAAAAGTATGAAAGTATGTAAAATACTGTTATGGAAAAAATGGTCACAAAACAACACGTACTAAAATCCACTAAATTCTACACTTCATGGGTGAATTTTACGGTGGTATGAATTACATTTCAAATAGCTATCAAAAAACCCATAGTAACTGAATAATCTGTTTTTGTTAAAATAAACAATTTATGTATATATTCCTCAGTGATTGACCAAAATGTTAAAAAAATAAATATAGTTATTTCTGGATAGTGAGATTACAGAGTTTCAGTTAGTCTGCATTCCTTAAAAACATTCCTAACAATTTATATCAGAAGCAGCATTTAACATATTTTACCACTGAAGTATTTTGATTCTTCCACTGTAATTCTCAGGAAAACCTTACCAGAAAAATTCTCCCTAAATTGCTACACAATGATTTTACATACAATAGTAAAATTTTACACTTAAAATCTGTTAATTTTTCTTGAATTTTCAAACTCTGCTTATATTTCAGAAAAAAATTATAGTAAAATGAGGCAATATGAATTATGTTAGTTCTTCAAAGACTAAAAATATCAAATACTACCACTAACAGAGTGGAATCCTAATGCTAAATGAGGCGACCTCATTCCCCACCACCTCCCGCACTTGGCAGTCATGCTGACAACTGCGTACCTGTCATATAGAAGTCTTTTATTGTCAGTTGAGGGGGCACAAGAGGATCAGCAAGAAGTTGCTGGTTCACTAGCTGCAAAAAAGGAATAAGAGAGCAGTAATAGTATTAGAAACTACTTTTGTTACACTGAACGGTACACTACTATGAAAGCTGCATATGGATCAGTTTTTACCTTGGAGAGCTCGCTTGCTTGCTGGAAATAATTAGCTCCTTCAATGTCATCGTATCGAACGAGATTAGGAGAGACTTCTTCCAATCTGTTCCTTACTTGATCCAGAGTATCGTATGGAAGAGTTATACCTGCAATCTATACCATATCAGGGCCCAAAGATTTATATAAAGCTTCAATATTTAAAATTTTCAATAAGACAAGGGTGGGCAAAATTATGTTGATGGTTGATATGGAAAATAACTCAATAATAATAATAATACCAGTATAAACTCTGTTCCACATATTGACAACTATAAACCTACTTTGCTCATCCCTGTCTGCACCTGCAGTATGGAGAAGGAATGCGGTACTACTGAAAATCTACTGGTGTCCATTAGTGTGCATATTAAGCACGTAGTTAACTAGGGAAAACGACTGTCAAAAATTCCACTAATTCATGCACAGCTGCCAGTACATTAGTAATCTTTAGAAAACAGACTGATTATAAAGTAAATGATTCAAGAGATAATGCTATTCTAAATATGAATGCTTCTACTAACATGTTATTGATCATATGAAGGGTGATCACCCCAAAAAGCAGGAATTTATTTATGAAAATTTGAGTATTTATTACATGTTTAAACTTTAATCACCTTCAAAGTACTCTTCATTTGATGCAATACAGCCATTGAGACATTTTCCCACTGCTCAAAACAGTTTTTAAAGTCACTGATAGGCCTTTTAGTGCTTCTGCCATTTTTTGTTTCACCTCTTCCACATTGGCAAAATGTTTCCCTTTGAGGACTTTTTTCATCCCGGGAAACAAACGAATGAACGAAAAAGTTGCCTGGGGCACGATCTGATGAATAGGGAGGGTGGGACACAGGGGTCATGCTGTTTTGGGTCAAACACTGCTAAACACTCAGCATGGTATGTCAGGTGCACTTGTAAATCACCCATTATGAAATGGGCAAATACTTAAGTCTTCAGAAACTTCACTGAAGCTGACCCCAGCCTCTCACAACAGTGGCTGGTACACTGGTGCACTGATCTAGATGGGTTCCTAGAACACTCACCTAGCGAGGTAAGCCTGTACTACAAGGAGCCTACCCTCCACAAAATAATTCTGGGTTTTCCTTGGGTCACCCCTCATATATAAAGTTTAGAGATAATTGTCTATTATTTTAAATCTCATGATGATTCTTTTTACAGTAAAATGAGTTAACACAAACATCAAAAGACAAGTCAAAAATTAAAATACCAATTTCAAATCCCCATTTTTAAAACACATTTTTCCTATAGCAATCAAATATTCAAATCATTTTTGCATTTTAGACTTGCATCATCCTGGACTTTGAAAGCCACTCTGACAAGCTAACATGTCAAATATCCCATTAATAGCATCGCCAAGAACAAATACCTCCGAGAGGGCTCTTATAATTTTCCAGTCTTCTCTTGCCAAGCCAGGAGGTGTCACTGCTACTTTAGTCTGCTGAGCTCGGCCCTCAGTATTGACATAAGTAGCAGACTTTTCTGTGTAAGCAGCGCCTGGGAGAATAACATCAGCTATAGGAGCTCCAACATCACCATGATGGCCTGTGAAAAGATGGAAAATAGCAAACCACATTTTAATAAACTTATTGGGTTACTATTATACAACCTTTTAAAATTCCATTTTTTTAATTTTAAGTGTTTTAAAAATTAAAACAATATAGTACTGAGGTGTTGGTATAAAAATTAAAGCCCACCTTGCCTACAATTCAACTCCTTTCCCAAAGAAAATTACTATTAAAGTACACAGTATGTATCTTCTCAGATTGTTTGCAAGTGCACAAATATGCATATCATACACACGCATATAATGGGGAGGCAGGCACCTGGTATTATTTCTCTTGGTGATTACAAAGTGGAAAAGCTCAGATGAACATCAGTGAAACTTGGTAAAGTGGACTCCAGTGGTGGAGGAACGGAAAGCACACATGACTACGACGGTAGTAATACTGAAAAGGTTCATAAAGACTCTCACTCATTAATAGTTTAGCAAAATTGTTGGAGGGGGGGCCGTGAGTTAAATGAAAGTTTTAACAACATACAAAGTTTGATCTCATTTGTGAACTTGTCTGTATACACATAGGCAAATGTATGAAGCATGCATATCAAAACCACCACCAATAATTAATTATGTCTGGATAGGACTACAATAGAAATAGGATTTCAGCTTATGCATTTTGGTTAAACTTGATAAAACTAAAGACACAAACTATTATGTAATGCTTTTTTGTGCCATGAAAAGCATGTTTATGTGTAAAATGAAGTGGGAAGTTATATAATACTTTTCTCTGTAAAATATCCAAGAATCTGTGGACTCCATTTATTCCAGGGAAACTTGGTTACATTGACAATGAATGAGAATTCAAGAAAATGAGTCAAACATAAAAAGCCCAAGTAGTACTGTTAAATATAATTCATTAAAGTCCTGTAACAGAGGACTCATGATTTTTAACTTTTTACACTATTTCTTTGAAAAGCTGAATTTTAATGTTATATATTTAACTGCATAAATAAACTATAATTTAACCATTCCTGTTACTGGGAGCATTTAAGTTACTTCTAATTCTGTTAATAACATCAAGTAATAATTCTTAATAGCAATATCAATTATACAACAAATAAAACCTATAATTTGGTTTTTAAAAATATTGGGAGGGTGTGTGTGTGAAACTCCTGAATGGAAAATATTCAATCCACTAAATACTTGCTGTACAGTCTCTGCTGTACGCAGTGTACCATTCTCTTCTGTCTGGTGTCACAGATGCTACCTACCTTGATAAATAATGAAACAATCCTTTGGCAAATCCTGTCGAGTGATACAACCTCCGTCTGCTCCTAGGAGAAAGAGCACTTTGGGAGGGTTCTTTCGAATTGCTTCCACCCCAGGTTTATAGCCAAGATCTAAAGCAGCTACTTGGCTTGCAATCCTGTAAAATTAGGAATTTTTAGCATACACATAGTGTTTTCACTATAAAAAACTAAATGTTATAACTGGGCTCTTTTCTATTCAGTGCTGTCTAAAACCTTCCCTCACCTTTTTACCCATTTAAAACACGTTAAAACCAGAATAGTCTTCTCCTGTTCTACGAATGGGAAGTAAAGAAACTAGATGCTTATGACACATCTTGTTTCCTCATTAGATAATATTTAATAACATAATTCTGGAAACTTTCTACCAATTCCAATGGTTTTAAGTTGATCCTTATTCATTACAGTTAAGCATAAAACACTTGATAAGACAGAGAAAAATCAGATGATTTTGAAAACCAAAAGGGATAAATTTAAACACAACTCATAAAACTAATTCCAAGGAAACGATAATTAGCACAATGGTGTATGTCTTTATGGAATTTTTTTCTGTGAACATGTATTACTCTTTTTTTTTTTATTACTCTTTTGAGCAGAAAATCTTTTACAGGAGAGTTCTATAATAACTATGAGTACCTTGAACAATTGTTAAGTCTTTGGTCTAATTTCCTATTATTAACTTTCTTTCTAGAAATAGTAGCCATTCTGAGGACTTACTATATAAAGCTTATTGGTCTTTTACCTATTTGTTAAGGGATAAAGGCAGTTCAAACCAACTCCCACTAGATGCTGTTGCTGTCAAACTCTCTGATGGAACAAATACTTAGACAGCCCTGACCTTGTGGCTCAGTCGGCTGGGCAGCAACCTGCAAAGGGGAAGGTCTCCAGTTCGCTTACCAGTCAGGGCACATGCCCAGGCTGTGGTTCACGCACCAGTTGGGGCATGTATAAGAGGCAACCAATGAATATTTCTCTCTCACACTGATGTTTCTATCTCTGTCTTTCTCCTCCCCTTCTCCTTTTTCAAAAAATAAGTAAATAAAATCTTTTTTTTTAAGTAAAAGACTTTTTTAAAAAACATTTTATTTATTTCTTTCTAGAGAAAGGGGAAGGGAAGGAGAAAAAGTGAGACAGAAACATCAATGTGTGCTTGCTTCTCACGTGTCCCCCACTAAAGACCTGGCCTGCATCCCAGGCATGTACCCTGACTGGGAATCAAACCAGCGACCCTTTGCTTCAAAGGCCCGTGCTCAATCCAAGGAGCTACACCAGCCAAGGCAAAAGTGAAAGACTTTAAAAAAATCTTAAAGAAAAAAAAGAAAAAAATACTTAGGCAAAAATTTAACAAAAGAAGTGCAAGATTTATATAACAAAAACTACAAAATAACTTTGAAAGAAATTAAAAACATTAATAAACAGAAAGACAACCTAAATTTATGGATTTGAAGACTTAACACTGTTAAGATGGCAATACTCCCCAAACTGACCTTTAGGCCCACTATGATCCCTATTAAAAATCATACCTGAATCCTTTGCAGTAACTGACCAACTGATCCTAAAATTTGTATGTAATGCGAAAGACCAAGAGCAGCCAAACCTATCTTTAAAATGAACGGTAGAGGAGTCATACTTTCCAATTTGAAAACTTAGCTCTCCCCTTTCCTCTCCTGCCATGTATACAATATTTTTTGCCTTAATTTTCTTCATTCTAAGCCTAAGTCTCTCCTCTGTCTCACTCTCAAAGATCCAGGCAGACTCACATTCACTATGAAAGAGCCCACCTCATCTTAGAAAACAAACTGAGTAAGCGTAAGTTTTCTTCTGGGGAAATGATCAGTAAACAACAGAACTATAGGGCCAATTGAAAGATTCTTAAAAAATTAAGCCCTTGCCAGGTTGGTTAGAGCATCGTCCCCATATGCAAAGGTTGCTGGTTCGATCTCCTGTATCTAGCCTACTGGTCCTTTGTGAGAAGGACCCAGAAAAACACTGTCAGACATTCAGGATTGAAAAATGAAAGTTACTAATTTAGTACTCATTCAGAAAAAGAAACAACTATATGAATAAAGACAGATCTAGAAGGAGTCAATGAAAGTAAATTCTATATAAAAATATTAAGTTTAAAAAATATTTATATGATCATCTCCAATGCCAAATTAAGCCAGTAAGAGAAATATTAATATTGAAATATTTTAAAATGCATTTGAACATTTTTTTTAAGATTTTATTTATTTATCTTTAGAGGGGAAGGGAAGGAGAGAGGGAGAGAAACATCAATGTATGGTTGTCTTTCATGTGTCCCCTGCTGGGAATTGGCCTGCAGGGAACTGGTCTGCAACCCAGGCACGTGCCCTGACTGGGAATCGAACCGCGACTGTCTGGTTCACAGGCCTGTGCTCAATCCACTGAGCTACACCAGCCAGGGCTTTGAACATTTTTTTAATTTAAAAAATGTACCTATTATCGTTAAAAAGCTATTTAGTCCAATCCTTAAAAAATTTTGAAGAATCTGAAATATAACAGTTAAGGTAGAAAGGATTATATGACATTAGAAAACTGATTCAGTAACATACAAATGGTACAACCTTTCTAAAACAATTTGGAAATACACATTAAGAACCTCAAAAATGCTTATCCTGTTTGCCCCAACAGTTCTACTTTTAAAAATATACCCTAAGGAAATAATCTAAAGTGCAGAGGGATCTGTGTATCACTGCATGATTTATAAATAAAAGCGAGCATCAATTTACATGGTAAGAAGAAGTGGCTAAAACAGATTTATTCATGATATGAAACAGCCACTACGGTTTGTATTTAAAAATAATTTCTAATCACGGGAAGAAATTTTTGTTTATTAATGAAAATTGATCAAAATCAGGACACAAACTTTCATACACAGTATGACTTCATCTATATAACTAAAAAAACATTTGCACAGGAAGTAAAAGGCCAGACAAAAGTGCACCAAAATACCAATGGTACCCTGGCCAGGTAGCTCAGTTGGTTAGAGCACCGTCCTGATGTGCTAAGGTTGTGGGTTTGATCTGTAGTCAAGGCACATACAAGAATCAACCAATGAGTATATAAATAAGCAGAACAACAAATCAATGTTTCTCTCTAAATCAATTTTTTAGAAAGCTATAAAAAATAACAACAGTAAGTATCTACAAATAGTGGAATAAGAATAATTTCTATTTTGTATACTTTCTTCTCTTTAAAACTTTCTTAAACTTGCATTTTAATATAGTCAGCAAAAAACTTTACTTCAGATATATTCTCATGTTAGCTTACATTTTCGTCATACAACCAAAGATTTGTTGCAACCTTTGAAACAAGTTATACTGGTACAGATTTTCAAGATTTTCTCAGCACTTACTGCTATTTTGGATATTTTTAGTATTATTTATTATCCTGGGTTTTTCTCATACAGATAGTAAAGGTCTCTATTTCATACCAGCTACTGAGATAATGTTAAATATTAAGCTGTTTGGAAATCTAAACATGACAATGTGATACATACATACATGAAATTACTTGAACTTAATGTTACATAAAACAATAGCCAACACACCTGTGGAGGATATTCATCACCTTCCAGTCACCAGCAACGCCACTGCTCGTCCGAACCTTCTGGGCAATGCTGGAGACAGCTGCAAGAATTGCTGCCCCATCGTTTCTTTGGAGTGCAGAACTGCCTAAAACCACCATAGGTTTTTTAGCTTCCTTTAGGACCTATTTAAAATGATATATTTTGATTAAAAAGCAAAACAAAACTAAACTTAACCAAATTTGCATTTACAATATGTTGTCCGAAAGTTTTAGTCAGCCAACCTATAGACATGCATATAGCCACATTTAATCAAAATGTCTTGCCAGCGCCATGAGAAATGGTTAAACAAGTACAAGATCAAAGAGACTTTCTGAAGTAAGCATTGGGAATCAAAATCCCAGCCAAATATACCCTTTGGTCAGAATGACTACGGGTAGGTCCCAGAAAAGTTGGGGAATGTTCCCTAGAGAGACTCAGGTGGTACGATGTAGCAGGAGAAATCATGCTAAGGTACCATGCCTACTGTTTTCTATCTACTTACCATGCTCCAGACAGGGAGGATGTGGTGGGAAAAGCAATGATCACTAGATCACAATGCAGTTTTCTTTCAACCATAGTAATTTCCTGAATGCCAACAACTAAGAGGGAGCGCATCCCAAGAGCAAAGGAAATGAGAGATTTGGTGGAGGACGGAAAAATTAGAAGTAAAGCTGTAGCCTACAGAGCTCACTCTCCTGCCCAACCTCTGTATCATTCTTCAGTAAACAGATGGCCCCAATCCAAGGATCGGCACGAGAATTACGCCTACACACTATGAAAAGGAGGCCATTCATCACAAAAGGCATTTCCCAAGGAAATGTGAAGAGTTCAGAGAAAGTTTTCAACAGCCTCAAACAATGAAAAACAACGCTCTCTTTTCTCACTTAAAAAAAAAAAGTTCAAATAAGTGACATAATAGAGAGTATTATACAATAGAAGATTTTTATACCAGAACTCAGAAAAGAACTGGGAAAGAAATTAGGTAAGAACACCATTCCAGAAATAGTAAAAAAACAATATAAAACATGACTGTAAATACAGAAAGACAGGATATAGAAAATTATAGAAAACAAACTGAAAAGTAACAAAAGAAAAAAAATGCCAGAAAAAGATAGAAAAGGGCATCCAATATCTGCATCACTGAGTTCTTGATTAAGGGAACAGAATTATTTAATTAAAAAGAAACACATGTGCTGCCCTGGCTGGCATAGCTCACTGGATTGAGTGCAGGTCTATGAACCAAAGGATCTTGGTTTGAATCCCAGTCAGGGCACATGCCTGGGTTGCAGGCCAATTGCCAGCAGGGGACAAATGAGAGGCAACCATACATTGATATTTCTCTCTCTCCTTCCTTCCCTTCCCCCCTAAAGATAAATAAATTTAAAAAAACACACACACACACACATCTGAATCTATTATTGAAGCAGGTTTTCCTGAAGAACACTAATCATCTTCTGAAGCATGGGGATGAGAACTAGAGATATAAGAGATACTAAATATTTTTAAAATCTTTTTGATTACTGTAATTAGAATAAGCTTTTCCTATTCAAAACAAATAGAGCTCAGCTGTCTTGTCCTTTTGCACTTGACTTTCTTCTTATATACACCTGAGGTGATAAATGAAGCGATCGCCTTGGAACTGTAAGAAGCAGCCCACACAAACGCTCGAGTGATCATACGCAGGGAGGACAGCAAAGCAAGGAGGCTCCTTCCTTGGTGACATCCTGGGAAAGCGGCACCACCTGTCAAACTGCCTCTCTCTAGAACCACGGTTGCGTAAAAAAGAAAAACTCCTCACATTTAAAAAAAATCATCACCCCAACACATGCACACACAAATCCTAAAATAAAGAGAACCCCGAATCTTCCAACTGAAAGGCACACCACGTCCATCAGATTAAAAAAGGGATACAGAACCACCACCATTAAGACAGTTTCTGGTGAAATTACTAAATGTCAAGGATGAAGAATCATGAATATGTTATCAAGAAAAAGTATCTAGACAGGAAAAAAAATTAGGACAGGGTTGGGGAGAATACAGCTGATTTCAGGCTTCTCCATGGTAACCAACGATACGTAGTTTATGAAGTTTAAAGAAGGAAAAAAGTGTGACCTGGGATCTTCCTACCTGCCAAGGCTCTCTTTAGAATACTAGACATTTTCAAGCAAACAAGAACCTGAGGAATAGAACACCAACAAGCCCCTGTTGAAAAAATAAGAAATAAAAGACTCTACTCTACAGACAGCAATGAAGTGAATATAATAAATACAGCACTAAATAATAAAAAAGTCAAGTAAAATTTCTTTTAGTTATAATTAACTCTTGAAATAAAGACTTCATTGAAGGCTCAAATTTAATCCTTTCAGTTATATTTCCATTTCTTTTCTGATAATATCAAGTAAAATTAAACTCTGGTAAATAAAAATAGCATATATAATATCATCTCATTTTCTTGTTGTTTGCCTGTGCATGCATCTATCATGCTCTATAGAGGAACGAAGAGATGATTATGATATTTTATCAACAGTTGCTTGGGGTGGTGGAATTTTGAATGTTTTATTTTCTTCCATGATCTTGTCTATATTGCTGTAGTTTTTAATGACAATTACATATTGTTATTGCAAAAACACGAAATTTTAAAAATAATATTTAAAAACCAACAAGCGTAGATATAGGTAACTTGAGAGCACCTGGCTGAATGGATGGCTACCGGAAGCAATATCTTGAAGAATTTTGGGGGAATCTCCCAGATGATCATATCTGTAAGTGAGATCCACTTGGCTGCCTATAAGGGCCACTTTTAACTCATTATGAAGCCAGCTGAAATAAAAACAACAAATGTTTTAGAAGGAGATTACTAAGTCATTGGCCTAATTAATGCTAGGTGTTACAAAATATTAAAAGCATAAAAGCACTAGTAGGACATTTAACCTTAACAGATGCAATTTATTGTGTACCTTTCAAAATAAAGTGTTGCGGAAGTACACACAAAGATAATTCAATAAACTGATTTTCTGTGCAAAAATGCTAATTCTATAAACCAGCTATAAACAAAGACTTTAATTTCAGAATAATCTGTAGTTTTTATTTTTCCATATTTATACAACAGTTATCTCCTAGTCACTAAAGTCATTTAAGCATCTTTTATTAAAATAAACGATATGATTCATATTTAGTCTACATGGCATGGAACTATGGACCCTCCTCCCGAAACAGTTATACATGTGGTGACCACATGTTCTGAGCAGTCTGAGATAGTGCTGGTTTTCAGTTGTTATCCTGGAGTAATTAACAATCCTGTTTCGCTCTCAACAGTGTCCCAGTTTAGACAATAAATTATAGGGTTGACCTATTCATACATCTCTAAGGTGTAAAAAAAAAATGAGACGCATTCTACAAAATAACTGGCCTTTGTTCTCTAAAAACAAAACAAAACAAAATGAAAAAAGCACCGAGGAGTCATAATGCTAATTATAATGTATGACTACAGACTGGATTCTGGCAGGAAAAAAATTATTCTAAAAGAAATTACAGGAAAAGTTGGTAGAATCTGAATATAAACTGTGGATTAGGTAGTGCTGTAACAATACTAAGTACTTGATTATTTAAGAGAATGTCCCTTGTTCTTAGGAAATCCGCAGCACAGAAGTTTTTACACATAATGGGTCATCAATGTGTACACCTTACTTTCAAATAATTCAGAAAATTACATTCATATATATATATATATATATATATACACATAGAAAAATAATAATGACAAAATGTTAACATTGGTTAATCTCGGTGAACAGTATTACAAAAAAATAGTATATACAAAAACCGTTTCAAACATCTTGAATTATTATTGAGACAAAACAAAAAGATTGGGGTGGGAGGGAACGGACCTGTTAGGAACTGTCCTAAGATAATCTTTTGAAGTTTTTTTCTTAAAGATTTTATTTATTTATTTTTAGAAAGGAAATACGGAAGAAAAAGAGGGAGAGAAACACTGCTGCACAAGACACACACTGATCAGTCGCCTCTCACGAGCCCCCACCTGGGGACCTGGCCTGCGCCCCAGGCATGTGCCCTGACCTTCTGGTCCTCAGGCTGGCTTTCAGTCCACTGAGCCACACCCCCGGGGCAATCTTTTGAAGTTTCACTCCCACTAACACTATCAGAAATCAACTAAAATAGTAACTTATCATATATAAGGTAAATTCCTATATAAATATTTTAAAACCCAGAATATTATTACTAACCTCTTTCGAATTCTAGCATTAAACAGTGGTGCCTCAAAACGTGGATTTGTACCAACCAGAAGGACAACATCTGCCTCTTCCACACCAGCAATTGTAGTATTAAGAAGATAATTGGAACGCAAATCTGTACTGGAAACATAAAATTAAAAATATAAGTTTACTTTAATGGAATCTCCAGGAGCTCCTGGTCTGACTCTGGTCTACGCGTGAAAATAAATTGGTGGGCATGCTGGAGATCTCAAGATGTCACATTTCAGTTATTGATACTACAGATGTGTCAGCCTATACAAAGGGAAGGGAGAGGGGTGGGGAGGGGAGAGAAAAGAAAAAAAAAGGAAAGGGGAGGGGAGGGAGGGGAAGGGCAGAGAGCAGAGGGGAGAAGAGAGCTGGGGAGGAAGCTGAGATGACAGCTCCGTATTTCTCACCCAGCCCCTGCAGTGGGGAAGATCTCTTCAGTGCACAGGCTGTCAGAGTCCACTCTATTAAGCAAATCTTTGAGAGCTACTAGGGCTTCAGCATCCACTAAGCCACCTGCAATTGCTGCCACATCTTTGCCTTGAAAACTCTGCAACTAGAAATAGATGCAAAGGATATCACCAAGAAGTTTTCATACAGCAAAGACCACAATAAATTACCCAGAAAATAAAGCAATGATCACTTTCAACTGTAACTAAAAAATTAAAAAAAAAAAAAAAAACTAATCATTTTCAAGTAGAAAAAAAAACCCTTTTTTTTTAAACTTTAGAGAGAGAGGAAGGGAGGGTGGAAGCGAAAGTGGGGGAGGGAGAGAGAAGAGATAAAGAGAAGCAAAGATTTGTATAGTTCTACCTACTTATGCATTCTTTGGTTGATTCTTGTATACACCCTGACTGGAGATCAAACCCACGACCTTGGTGTATCAGGACTATACTCTAACCAACTGACCTACCTGGCCAGGGGCAGAAACAAACCTAATAAAAAGTTTTCTACCAGCCCTGGCCAGATGGCTAAGTTGGCTGCAGAGTCATCCCATACACCAAAGGGTTGCAGATTTGATCCCTGCAATCTTTTGTGGGAGGTGACAGGTTAATGTTTCTCTCACTCCCTTCTTCTCTCTTTAGAATCATTAAGTATATCCTCAGGTGGGAATTAATAAAAAAAAGTTTTACACCCATTACCAATTATCTAAAAGTGAGAAGCAGAGGTATATGCGGTGCCAAGGCTAACAACACCAGTTTGGAGAGAAATTGTTTTAAATTAGGAACAAAAGTGTCTCAAAATGAGGTCTGGAGGATAAAGACAAGGAATTACATACAGTTAAATACAACTTCTTTGCAAGCATCTGTCATTCCCTAAAGCCCTTTCTTTATGTATGTTGTCATTTTCTGACCGGAAAGCCATTCCCTCCATTTTTGCTCTGGCAAGCTAGTATTCATTCTTTAATTTTGCTGGAGAAGTCACCTTATCTAGGAAGATATCCCTGATATACTAGCTCTGGCTAGGAACCCCTCCTATATGCTCTTTCATACACTACTTCCTGCACAACTACCTATAGCAGCATTGTAACTGCCTAATTATACACCTTTCCCTTCAAGATTGTGGAAGATGTGAGCGATTGCTATACCCCTACATCTAGCATATCTGGCATACAGTTCTCAATAAATGTTTGTCAAGATAATCTTGGTAAAGGCAAAGAAGTGAAGAAATACATATCCCTTCTTCACTGAAAAGATATCCTTTGAAAATCCCCAATACTGTTCATTCTGCATCTCCATGTATTACCTACCATTCCAGCTACACGAGAGAGTGCATCCTCCCAGGAGGTGTAGGTTAAGAGCCCCTTTTCATTTCTAACCATCGGCTCGGTAAGTCTTTGACGTTTCAGCCCATCATAGGCAAATCTAGATAACAGAAATTATACCATTTGTGGGATTTTGCTGTAGAGGCAACTAAAATTTTCAAGTTTAAAATCTAAAAGAAATGTAATTTAAATACAGTATTGGTTAAAGTATCCACTATGATCATAAATATCTTAATATAAGTTTTTTAATCCCAGGTTTTTCTGGGGATGAACTAATAAGTATTTTATGAGTATCAAATAAAAACTAAAACACCATCTGAAAAGTTTGCCTTCTGATAACTTATTTTCAGATACCTGAATAATCTTCAAAGTATAATACAAACAATATGACAGCTGAAAAACTCAATCATTTCTATTTATAAAACCCAAGTACCCCTAGAGAGTTTATCAAAATTATGTTGTATACTTCTGGACAAGATGGTGGCACAGGTAGACACACTGTGCCTCCTTGCACAACCAAAAGAAGGGCGACAACAATTTAAAAACAAACAAACAAACAACCAGAACTGAGAGAAATCAAAATGTATGGAAGTCTGAAAACCAAGCAGTTAAAGAAGAATCATTCATCCAGACCACAGGAGGGGCAGAGAAGGGCAGCTGGGTGGAAAGGACTTGAGGCAAGGCAGCAGCTAGTGGAGCCAGGGGTCCCACATTCACATGCAGATAAACCTGGAGAATCAATTGAAGAACAAGACGGACTGCAAGGCCCAGAGCCCCAGCTCAGGGAAATAAAGCCTCAAATCACTGATTAAAAATACCTGTGGGAGTTGGGCTGGCAGGAAAAACTCCCAGCCTCACAGGAGAGTTCACTGGAGAGACCCACAGGGTCCTAGAACATACACAAGCCCACGCACCTGGGAATCAGCACCAGAAGGGCCCACTTTGCTTGTGAGAAGCAGAGGAAGTGACTAAAAACCAGCAGAGAGCTAAGCAAGTGCCACTGTTTCCTCCCGGACCCCTGCCCTCTACACAGCATCACAACCCAGTGACTGGGTTGCCCTGCCCTGGTGAACACCTAAGGCTCCACCCCTCACTATGTAACAGGTGTGCTGAGGCAAAAGAAAAAAAATGGCCCAAATGAAAGAACATATCAAAACTCCAGAAAAAATACAACTAAGCAATGAAGGGATGGCCAACCTATCAGATGCACAGTTCAAAACACTGGTAATCAGGACGCTCACAGAATTGGTTGAATTTGGTCACAAATTAGATGAAAAAATGAAGGCTACACTAAGTGAAATAAAGGAAAATATACAGGGAACCAATAGTGATGGAAAGGAAGCTGGAACCTAAATCAAGTGTGGACCAGAAGGAAGAAAGAAACATTCAACCAGAAAAGAATGAAGAAACCAGAATTCAAAAAAATGAGGAGGCTTAGGAACCTCCAGGATACCTTTAAACATTCCAATATCCAAATTATAGTGGTACCAGAAGGGGAAGAGGAAGAGCAACAAATTGAAAACTTATTTGAACAAATAATAAAGGAGAACTTTCCCCAATCTGGCAAAGGTAATAGATTTCCAAGAAGTCCAGGAAGCTCAGAGAGTCCCAAAGAAAGTGGACCCAAGAAGAAACATACCAAGGCACATCATCATTACATTAGTCAAGATGAAAATGAAGGAGAGAATCCTAGAAGCAGCAAGAGATAAGGGGACTGTCACCTACAAAGGAGTTCCCATCAGACTGTCAACTGATTTCTCAAAAGACACCTTACAAGCAAGAAGGGGCTGGAAAGAAGTATTCCAAGTCATGAAGGGCAAGGACCTACATCCAAGATTGCTCTATCCAGTAAAGCTTTCATTTAGAATGGAAGGGCAGATAAAGTTCTTCTCAAATCAGGTCAAGTTAAAGGAGTTCATCATCACCAAGTCCTTATTATATGAAATGTTAAAGGGACTTACCTAAGAAAAAGAAGATAAAAAAGATGAACAGTGAAAAGACAGCAAACTCACAGTTATTAATAGCCACACCTAAAAAAACCCCAAAACCAAACTAAGTAAACAACTAGAACAGGAAGAGAACCACAAAAATGGAGATCACATGGAGGGTTATCAATAGGGGAGTGGGGGTGGGAGAGAGGGGGTTAAGGTACAGAGAATAAGTAGCATAAATGATAGGTAGAAAATAGACAAGGGGAGGTTAACAGTAGTATAGGAAAAGTAGAAGCCAAAGAACTTACATGTATGACCCATGGACATGAACTAAAGGGGTGGGGGAATATGGGTGGGAAGGGGTGTGTAGGGCAGAGAAGAATAAAGGGGGGGGGGAATGGGACAACTATAATAGCATAATCAATAAAATATATTTAAAAAATTATGTTGTACAAACTGTAACTTATATTTAGCTTCTTTTCACCGATGAACCAAATGACATATCTTCATCTACTTCAATTTCTCCATTTAGAAGGAAAAAATATTTCTTCAAGTTAATATGAAAACCAACAAGAGATCTAGGACTATTAATGTCAGTTTTGTCCAATTCTCTATATAAGTAGTTCAGATTTTAATATTCATTAATTTGCAACTATAAAAGATAGTTCTTGAAAACTAAATTATAAAGTTTCCTTTAAGTAGACTGCAAAAGGAGAACAGTGCAGTGTGCACCTGGTTTTGTCAGAGATCCACTCTTCATTGATGTCCTCATGCATTCTCGGCAGAATCCTCATCACCTCCCCAGTTCTTGTGCTTACTACAATATTGCTTCCAACTGCATCCATTACATCAATGGATTCTGTCTTTCTGAGAAAATAAACACACAGACACTATTTAGTACTTGATGTTATGACTAAGAACAAAGTTTCTGCCTTCTGGTTTACCCCAAACAAAAAAATTTTACAATTACTTTCCTTTCTGAATTTCGAAAAATAATGGAACTCAAAGGAAATGCTAAAAAACAAGACACATCACATAAATTTCTAGAGCCAAAATGAAGCCTTTAAAACCGTTACCTGATATATAAACCAATTGGAAGGGCTCCAAATAAGCAAATCAGAAACAATTTTAGTATCAAAATAAATAACGAAGGGAGAGATTTCTGGTTTTGGTCAGTTATGGAGTCTGACAAATCGTTCCTCCAAATGGCAAAAATTTAACTGAACAAAATTAACAACCAATTTGGCACTGTGCAACTCTACCAAAGGGATACAACATCATGAGAAACTTTGACACCTGGAAAAACTGTTGAACTTTTGAGTAAGAACAGTGAAAATCAGTGGTGTTCTGGCTTGAGGCCATTGCTACCCCTCTCCCGCCACCCTAAACCGGAGGTTTTCCCAGGGCAGGGCAGGCTGTGAAGATGGCAGCTTCTTTCCTGCAGATGAAGACTTGCTCAGTTTGGAGCGGTGAGCAGAGTTGTCTGTGGAAGGGATCTCCCGGAGATCCTTAAGCTGAGGAGAGCCCAAGTACTAGCCTGAGGCTGTAATCGTAGTTGGGGCAAATGTTCTTGGGGGAGGCTGTCACTGTATGTACAGATCAGGCCGAAGAGGGCCTATGCTACTGGACAACACTGAGATTCAAAGTGCCCAGTGGAAAGCACGAGCTGGCTGACTTTACAACAGCCTGAACTTTGAATGTGCTCCTCTATTCTCACAGATGCACTGGCAGAGTCTGGAAGCCTTACTGGCTCAAAGCATTTGAGCATAATCATTATCTGATCACTTAGCTCCACAGAGAGGGTAACTCCTAAGAAGACTTACTTAAAAATAAAAACAAGGCCCTGGCTGGTGTGGCTCAGTGGATTGGATGCAGACATGTGAACCAAAGGGTCTCAAGTTCAGTTCCCAGTCAGGGCACATGCATGGGTTGTGGGCCAGGACCCCAGGGTGGGGGGCGTGTGAAAGGCAACCACACACTGATGTTTCTTTCCTTCTCTTTCTCCCTCCCTTCTACCCCCTCTAAAGATAAACTGTAAAAAATCTTTAAAAAAATAAAATAACAAGAATATTAAAATACATGAAAAGAACTAAAGAAAACCATGTTTAAAGAATTAAAGAGAAAAACAACAACCATGAATTAACAAGTAGAAAGTCTCAGTAAGGATATAAAAATTATTTTCAAAAAACCAAACAGAAATTCTGGCACTGAAAAGTGTAACTGGCCCTGGCCAGGTAGCTCAGTTGGTTGGTGGCAGGCCAACATGCCAAAGTTGTGGGTTGGATCCCTGGTCAAGGCACATACAAGAATCAATCAGTGAATGTACAAATAAGTGGGACAACAAATCAATGTTTTTTTTTCTCTGTCCTCCTTCCTCACTCTCTCTAAAATCAATAAATTTAAAAAAACGTGTAACTGCAATAAAAAATTTACTACAAGGGCTCAAAATGGCAAAAGAAGAATGTATAAGCTTGGTGATAGATGAATAGAAATTATCCAATCTGAAGAACAAAAGGAAAAAAAAGATTTAAGAAAAATGAAGTGTCTCAAGAGCCGTGGGACAACAGGAGAAGGGAGCAAACTCTGTATTTAAACATCTCGGTCACGCACTGTCCCTGGATCCAGTCCTTCTGTGTTCATAAACACATGGCTTAACCCCTGGAATTTTCAGAAACTCCCATGTACTCTGCGGAGGAAGTTTAAAATCAGAGGCAATTTGATATGTTTCTATAACCTTGAAAATATTCAAATTTGTTGCACCTATCTACTCCATTTCTTGGTTTAATAAAAAAGAATCAGAGACATACATTTATGAATAACAATGTTCATCAGAGATTTATAATTATAAAAAAAACAGAAAAAACTATCTAATAATAGGAATTGGTTAAATAAAGTATGCTATATCCACATAGTTAAAAAATTAATATACAATGAAGAGATTATAAATTTTTTTAAATGAAGACAATTTTACTCTTTGGAAGATCAAGTGAATAAAATAATTTTTGTGGTTATGTACTACAGAATTTATTTCCAAGAAAACTACAATTACGTTACACAAGTTCATCCTATCGTTCAATCTGTAACTATCTTCCATCAAGAGTCTACTTAAAGCAAACAAATACTAATTTACCATACCAAAACAATTAGGACTCAGGAAGAAAATAAATCTTAAAAAAATTTAACAGTAGCAAATTAAAGGAGAAAAAATTGTCAGAAAACACAATGATGAGCGAGTACCTTGTTTCCCAGGGCCGGGCAGTAAAGGCATAGGGCTTAGAGGTCAGGGCACCCACAGGACAGATATCAATGACATTCCCAGACAGTTCAGACATAAACATCTTCTCAATGTATGTGCCAACTTGCATGTCATTTCCTCTGCCTGTTGTTCCCAAATCGTCTACTCCTGCAATCTCACTTGCAAACCTGGAAGACAAATGAGTACTGTCAAACGATTAAATCCAATGAAACTACCTCCTTTCCTACTCATGATCACAAAGAGATAATCAGGTACAACCACTGAAAACAGTATGGAATTTTCTCGGAAAACTAAAAATGAACCTGCCTTTTGACCCAGCAATTCCACTGCTGGGATTATATCCTAAGAACTCTAAAACACCAGTCCAAAAGAACCTATGCATCCCAATGTTCATAGCAGCACAATTTACAATAGCCAAGAGGTGGAAGCAACCTAGGTGCCCGTCAGTAAATGAATGGATCAAAAAATTATGGTACATATACACAATGGAATTTTATGCAGCAGAAAGAAAGAAGGAGCTCCTACCCTTTGCAATAGCTTGGATGGAAATGGAAAACATTATGCTGAGTGAAATAAACCAGGTGGTGAAAGACAAATACCATATGATCTCACCTTTAACAGGAACCTATACAACAAAACAAACAAGCAAGCAAAATATAACCAAAGACACTGAAATAGAGAACAGAGGGACAGTGACCAGAGAGGAGAGGGGAGGGAATTTCAGGGGAAAAAGGGGAAGGATTTACAGGAACTAGTATAAAGGACACATGGACAACAACTAAGGGGAGTGGAAATGGGAGGGATGTGGGGAGCATGGGGGTGGGCTGGGATGGGAGTAAAAGACAGGAAACTGTCCTTGAACAATAATTAAATAAATTTTTTTAAAAAAGAGATAATCATTTTCAAAGCACTAAAAAAAGATATGCGTATATTCTCAACGGCAAGCATAGTCCCTAGAAAAAAATAATTCAATAAATGTTTGCTTTTGAGGCATAAGACACATACATAAAATTGCACAAATAATCTAGTAATATATATATAGCTCAGCAAGTTATCAGAAAGTTAATGCTTATAGATTTTGATTTTTAAACCCAACTGACATTAATATGTACTGAAAGTGACCGACTTACTCATTTTATTGGCTGATGCAAAAAACATTAAAAACATCCCTCTTCTCCCCCCAAATAAAAGTGTTAGCCCACCAAATTTTGTGCATATTCAGTAACTACACAAATAACATTGCAGAAGAGGAGGATGACTACCTGATGCAGCGAGTACACTGTATACATCTAGTCATGATGGTCTTTACCAGGGGCCCAATGTTCTTGTCCTCTACAGCACGTTTCCCCTCTAAAAATCGGCTCCTATCACTTCCAAACATCATGGACTGGTCCTTAAACAGATGATGAGAGAGTTACTCTGATTCTGCTAACATGAGACAATCAAAAAGTTTTATGGAATTAACCTACATACCTGCAGATCACATTCACCTCCCTGATCACAAATAGGACAGTCCAGCGGGTGGTTTGCTAATAAGAACTCCATCACACCTTCTCTGTATGAAAAATTATTAACAAGTAATTTGGTTTACACATATGTTATTTAAATAACCTTCACAGATGCATGCTGTCACACAGTTAGTATTGACTTTACACTTCCAATATGTCAATATAACTCCAGCATTTTGAGTATTAACACAACCTAAAAAACACTTACAGAAGCCTAGAATAAACTGTTATTAGAGAATGTAGAAAATCATAACTTAAGACAATACAGAATTACCCAAAGTTGCTGAAGGGTCCTCAGAAAATATATTAATTCAAAACAAAAACCAAACACACGAATGCAAAGCAAAGCCAAACACACTCAGTACCAGTACAGTAACATATCCCTGCAATAATCCCAGCTCAACAATTCTCTGCTCTGAGGAAAGTTTCTAAGCCAAGAAACAGTGAAGTACCTGGCTTTCTTAGTTTTCTCTGAGTTTGTCAGGATATTCCAGCCTTTCATTACTGGCATGGCACAAGCAGCTACAACCTAAAGTTTCAATGGAGACATCTGTAAGTATTTGTATTTATTTGTAATTATAAGTAACCCAATATATAAAAACATTAAATTATACTTTTGAAAACAAGCAAAAATGAGTATTTTTGAGTGATGAATTTTTTAAGTTTTCATAATCATGATAATCTGCCCTTCACATTTCCTTTAGAATAAGACATTCTACATCTTAATTTTATTCTAATTGTCAATGCACTAAAAAATATATTTTATTTATTTATTTATTTTCAGAGAGAGGGGAAGGGAAGGAGAGAGGGAGAGAAATATCACTGTATGGTTGCCTCTCGTGTGTCCCCCCACTGGGAACTGGCCCGCAACCCAGGCATGTGCCCTGACTGGGAATTGAACCTTGATCCTTTGCTTCACAGGCCCACACTCAATCCACTGAGCTACACCAGCCAGGGCTAATTGTCAATGCATTTTTTTAATGCAATTTTTTATAAGAGCTGAAACAAAACATCGAATTAACTGTTTTCAGATTAGCAGGCTCTACTGATTTAAAACTGCATAAACCAAATGAGATTAAACTGAAAGTTAACCTCTTCACTGCACACCTTTTCTCTAGTGAAAACGGCACAACACACAAGTACTTCCGACGTGCTGTTTGGCAGCTGCACATCCTAGCTGTGTGTCGTACAGCCATTTGGAAACACTGGCAGTTGTTAAGAAGTCACCTTTATTTCTAAAACTGTTACAATTACACAACATATGTTTACAAAACACTTGTCACTGATGAGTCTGCACTTCTGAAGAGAATCAATTACACATAAAATAAATTTATAGATAAAAGTAAACAGGGCTAGATTCTCCACTATAATACTGATTCTAAATAAAGTTGGCTGCAAAATTTAAAGTTTTCTACCTTCTACAGCATGGTGTGGAATTTTAGGTATCAAGTACCTTAGGAGCTTTCTCGATTTCAACAAGGCACATCCTGCAGTTTCCAGCAATTGACAACCTTTCATGGTAACAGAATCGAGGGATCTGCATGCCAACCTTTTCACAAGCCTAGAAAACAACATGTAAAAAACTTCTGCATTAGAATAACCTGACCTCATCCTTGTCCTGCTTAGAACGAAAAAACACAGGGAGGGAAAAATGAGGCCATCCCCTACCTACCTCATTATTCCTATTTATAAATATCTGCATCTTCATTCTTACTTCATCCCTGAAGAGATTTACCTCTTTTGCTCTTCATTCCAACCTGTCTACTCTGAAGCTGCCCCTTTAAGGATCCTCAGCATGTCTACACCTTGTGTGGAAGAAACTAGAATGAAGAATCCTCAGACTGTGCTGAAGGCTTGATCCCCCATTTCCACTCTGAACCACTGTTCACCATACCCCTTCAAACTCTGTCCCAGTGGTCCAATACATGGACTTCCTCTTTGCCTAACTGTCCTCCTTTGGATTAGAGACTCCACTCCACACTGTCTAGCTGGCTATGATCTAGTTCCTCCTTTGGCTCCACATACCCCACCCAGGACTTACTCTCCCATTGTGGCTAAAGCTCTTCCCAGGTCCTGTTTGCCTAGTAAGGGAGATTAGTTCTGATCTACCAATTACCATTTCTCCTTCTCTGAGCCTGTAATAAACGTACGTATTCAAATTTCCTCGAGAGTTAGTTCTTCCAGCCTTAGCCCTCACGCTAAAGCAATCTCATCAATGTCCAATGCCTTAACTACTTAGTAAAAATGTAATGCATCTTCCTACATGCTGCATGCAGTGGGTATAGTGGTGAGCGAGACATTATCCCAGCCTTTGAACTATCTCACATTCCAAGTGAATACACCTAATCTTGATCTGCAACCCAGAGTCCTCCCTTCTGCAAGCTTTAAACTTAATAGGAGTTTATCCAAGTGTATGCTCCATAGAGTTAAAATTCAACCTATCTCTGTCCCCTACTATGTCCCCAAATAAACTAAAAAAGGATTCACAAAAAGTCCTCTGCTCTTCATGACTCCTAAAGGACTGCCTACTTATATCTCACTCTCCTTTGACTCAGCCATCATGTTTTCATTCCCACTGCTACCATCTATTTTAGGCCTTTTCAATTCCACTCCACTACAGCAAGATACTCTTTCCTTGTCTCTCACTTCAGTCTTGTTACTCTCCAAGCCTTCATGCTACTGTCGCTGCCATATTCCTGAACAGCCACGAAAACGCCTGATGGGTCAAACTACAAGCACTTCAGCATGGCATATATCTTCTTTCATGACAGGACCTTCCCTACCAGAACAACTTGATTTCCTGTTATCTTTTACATATACCTTACATTCCATCAATACCAAACTATATGAAGCAACCTTGTCTAAGACCTTCACAATCTCCTCAGGGATCGTCTGAGACACACCTCGCTTCTCCTTCCACTACCTCCTGTTCCTGCCTAACTAGCCTGCACTACCTCAAACACATTTTTGTTACATATTTATTGTTTACATGTCTACTCCTGGCAGAGAGCCTAAAAGTGGGGGGCTGAAATGAATAAAGAGCATTCAGCTCTGTGGTAACTTGCAGATGGAATAAAGCATTGCTTCTGCATGACCAATTTTGTTAGTTCTAGAGGAAATTAGAGAAACTAAATATTCAACAATGTATTACCCTTCATTTACCTGTTTTGTAGGTTATAGTCCTAGAAGTATACTGAAAACAGAAAGGTTATATGAAAGTCAAAAGCATCAAGCAGGCTCACCACAAACAAAGGTTACCTTCTCCCCAAACTTACCCATATTAACTCATTTATTTCAAATTTCTCAATGAGTATTGGTGTGGAAGGCAGAAGTGAAAGAACTGCCATAAATCACTAAGAAAGTCAGACACAGATGAATGACAACTTACTCTGAAATACCAAAATTTCAAGTCAAACTTATTTTCATGTAGCTTTACCACCCCTAGCTCCTTTATGAGCGTTTATTAAGGCATCTTAAAAATTTTAGAGGTAAATTAAACAGTATAAAGGAAATAAATTGGTATTCACAAAAAAAAGCAGAACATACACAAAAACACAGAGTTAGAATATATGCCTACTTGAAGGACGGTAGTTCCAGGTTCCACCATGACAGACTGACCATCGACAAACACTTCAATCAAGTTGCTTGCTGCTGTGGCAGTTGTTCGAACTGACCATCAAAAATATTGAAGTGAAAGATAAGATAACAGGGTTGAATTTATTATAGCAGAAGATAATGGGTTAATTAACCTATAACCCTAAAATTTCTCTAGACTGCAAATTATATGACACTGAATTAGAAACAAAGGCTCTTTAAATCCTGACTACCAGATTATAGTTGTCTTCTTTTAATAATTAAAACTTTTAATAGCACTAAAAATACGTTCACGGGAAGGACACTTTCTAAAAGCAGAATGACTGTTTTTTCCATTTTGGCACTGATGGGGAGTTGCGACTGCTTTCTATTTCATGGTAATTTCTATAAACTATTAGAGGGAAAGCTATATTTTTTAATTATTCTATTTGACTTGGGTCATTTTCTTCTATTTTTATTTAAAACAAATTAAGAGTTTAGGGTCTTTCAAGAAACATTCCATTGCCCTATGAATTTATGAAAATAGACAGTTAAGTATAAATAAATGCAATTTAAAAAATACTCACCATATTCTTTAGGAGACTTAGCAAGGCCTGCTAAGGCCCTTCTTACAGGTATCCTTAACATGTTGCTAAGAAAAAAGCAAAGAATAGTTACATTATTGTAGAAAAATCCTAATTACAAACTTCTGGTAATATTTTATTATTTTAAAGCATTACACATACATCATTTCACTGAACATTCACAAATACTGACTTTTCCCTCAATCTATTCTCATCTATAACCTATAGGCGAGAATATTCAGTCTCAAAGAGATTACCGACTTATACAATGTAAAGGAGCTACGAAAAGCAGCTGGGATATAAATGTGGGCCTTCTAATTCTGTTAAAGATAGTTTTGTTGTTTTTAACTATCAACAAATTATCCCATTAAAACACTACTACATAGTAAAATAAATTTCAAGAATAACAATTAGCTTGTGAGAGCTATGTAAAATAAAGCTTACCTTTCTGCCTTTGTTTTCTATCAATATGCCTTCTAACATTCTATATTCTGAGCAGTTATATGCTGTCCCGAAGGCTCCTGAGAAGTTCTGAGTTGGCTCCCAAGCCCAACACTGTAAAGCGTCTGGAGTGCCCTTTTCTGTGCCGAGTAGTACATGTGTCTTATAGATTTGCAATGATCTGTTTATATGCCTGTTCTCCTCCCACCGTATCATTAACTTCTTGAATCTACCTTTAGCGCCTAGCCCCGAGGTTGATACACAGTAAGCCCTAAATCTGTGGTTCTCAACCAGGAACAATTTTCGTTCCTAGGAAACATGTGGAAATGTCTGCACACATTATTTGTTGTCACAACAGGGGAAAAACTAGAAGCATCTAGGGGACAGAGGCCAGGGTGCTGCTACTAAACATCCTACAATGCACAGGACAGCCCCACAATAAAGAATTATCCAAAGTGTCAACAGTACTGAAAGTTGAAAACTCCTGCTCTAAAAGGTTTGCTGAATTACTGAAATATATGAAAGTGGGTAATATAAATAACACCAATTAAAGACATACATAAAGAAAAGTTAGCTGAACTTTTAGAAGTTTTTCTCCATTCACTTGATCAGATGGGTGAAGCATCTAAATTTTTCATTTGGAATTTAAAGAAATACAAATGTGATCAGAATGTATCAACATAAAACACTTCAAAGATAAAGAAAGTGGAAAATAATACATGTACCTAAGTTTGAAGCATTAAGTTTCACGTACCTATTATAGGTGTATATAACAGGAAATTTCATTGAATCAGATTTCAATAATTCATAGATTTCATTAATTCTGAATTTGTGATACTGAAATCTGCAGACATCAGGTCTGTCACCTACTGATGATTTTTGGTAAATGAAAGTTTCAGCTTATTTACAGAGCAGAAAGAAAACAATACTTCCTAGGCTATGTATACCTTCTAAGCTATGTATTACTAGTTGGAGCTCAATAAATGTCAGTTACAGCTGAAATCAATTTAGGTGGTACTAGCCACTTAAGATCGGTTTTAAAGTGCTCTTCTTTTGTACTCCTTTTTACTATTAGTACATACTGCGTATACATCTCTATTATTCCACGTAGTAAACCGTAGGTTAGCAATCAGTTTAAGTATCTACTGAACTATAAGCTCCTTGACGAGGAACAATCCACTTTGGTCACTTCTTTTCTCTGAAGACCTAGCACCACGCCCTCGGAAAAAGAACCATCAAATAGTCTAATCACAATTTCCAGAATGAGCAGCCATCTGTCCAATTAAAATCTACTGATACAGAGGTAAACCTCAATTTGCTGAATTCTAGTGACAGATTCAAAATCACAAACCAACAGTTTATACAACAATATAAAAACTTTAATACTATTATTTTGTCTCCAGTACAATTTAATAGTGCCCATTTTAGCTAAGAAATCTACGAGAACTAGGCTAGCTGTTATAAATCAGCATCAAATGGCATACCGCACAGTCCCCAACGTAAGAAATACAGGTTGCGGGCCTGCCCGGGGAGCTCAGTTGGTTGGAGTGTCATCCTTCACACCAAAAGGTTACGGATTCAATCCCAGTCAGGGCACATACCTAGGTTGCAGGTTCAACCCTGGTTGGGGTACAGGGTGTGCATGGGAGGCAACTGATTGATGTTTCTCTCTCTTTCCCTTCCTCTCTTCCTAAAATCGATAAACATATCCTTGGGTAAGGACTTAAAACAAAGAAATACAGATGGCAAATCTTTGATATGTACTTCACACATATTTAACTACCATGGAGGAACAACCCTTTTTGTTTTAGGGACAATACTACTCCGCCTTCTCCATTCTCCACTTCTCTCCTTCCAAGGTACTACCCTAGTACTAGCCGCCAACATCTCCAGCCCCTAACAGGTCTCTGGCTCCACAGTTTCCCCAGCCTCTCCCTTCCTCCCACCAGGTGGGGCCTCAGACTGAAATGCCACTCCCTCAGATCTTTCTTCTCATCCTTCCAATTTTGGCTACAAAGCCATTGCTCGGGGAGGCTTTCATTGACCAACCTATCTAAAATCTCCTAACTATTCCCCTGGCACCTCAACCATTTCGTTCTTCTTCATGGACTTCTTTCTAGCTTCTAGTAGATGTTCAATAACTATTTGCTAAATGAAATATTTTTTAAAAGATTTTATTTATTTACTTTTAGAGAGAGTGGAAGGGAGAAAGAGAAGCAGAGAAACATCAGTGGGTAAGAGAAACATGGATGGGTTGCCTCTCAGGCTTTTGGCTCACAGGCCAGTGCTCAATCCACTGAGCCACACCAGCTAGGGCTGCTAAATAAATTCTATCTTCAATCTCTGTACATAAACGTGCACTTACTTCAATTAGTGCAGGCTCTCAGGCATCACTGTAATGCCCTGCTTAACAATGCACACACAATTTAGTGAAAAACAACATTCCTCAAAAAAAACCCCTTGATGTTTATTCATCGGAAACTGTTCACATTACATTTTCTGAACCCTCAATTGTCTGATCCAATCTTACAGTGCTGTACATGCATTAAATCCCAAGAACTTTTGAACAATGTAGCTTTGTTATTCCCAGTGCGACCCTGGGCTAACTTTTTCTATATCTTTTCGTTCAGTTTCCCCACCAGTGAAAATAATAAAAAGTACTGCCCAATGCAACCAGTGGACAAAACTAAAAACAAACAAAAGAAACAATCATAGGTATGGACGGTTGCTATGGTAATGAGGCCAAACAATGATGCGCTGTACCAGCTAAGTAATAATTTTAAAAGAAAGGCTCAGTCTTTAGGCCTGTCACTTGATACAGGTCCTCTTCCAGGGAACAACACGACCTCCTGTCCAGAAAGGGGCATGTCCTGCATTTCCCCTGCGGAGGGAAGGTCACCCACAAGCCTGCATTCAGGCCAGCAATCCCCAGGGCCTCCAGAACCTCTTCTCTGCGTCTGCAGCAGACCAGAAACCGTGGCTACACGGGCCTCACCCGCCGGTTCTCAAGGGTTCCCGGGGAGGCGGAGTGGGACGGGGCGCCCACTTCAAGGACAAGAGGAGAATGAGTCTCCTGGGCCAAAGAAGACAGCTTTGTTAAGAAAGAAACTCCTGTGGCCGAGGTACCGCAACCTTCTCACCCAAACATGACCTCACCTTCTCCCTAGAGCCTCCGAGGGTGCTCTGCAGAACTGTCTGCAACACACCGACCCCCTTAGACGCCCGATTGCTTATTCAATATGGCGGCTCTGGCTAACTCCGCCCGCCGGGCCTGGAGAACGGGAAGCCAGGAGGGACTAGAAACTTCAGATTCTACAATCTCCCCGCTAGATTGAGTTCGGCCATTTCCGTCAGTTTGACAGAAGGCGGGGCGAACGGCGTGACAGCCGGGAGGAGGCCGGGATTGGAGGCCTGGACCGCGGTTCCGCCGGAAGTAACGGGGAGGCATTGACGGAGCTTCCTCGGTTGTCTCCGGTGCTCGAGGGGGCGGGTACTGTAAATATCTGGAGGTCGAGGAGGTACTAATTTAAGCAATGCCCCATTTATTAGTTTATTTCTATCCACAAAGAAAGGTCCACGGAAAATTGGTGGGCCATTTAATTCAGAGCCCGGGTTTTTGCGTTGAGGAATGAAAAGGTTAACGTACTTTGACGTTAAACTTCCGGCGGGCGCGGCGGAGGGAAACGCCTCCATCTCTATATAAGGGATTTTCCGGCTTTTTGCGGCCCTTTCCTTTTTAGCGCTCGGCGCCTGTGAGCCCGCGCTCCTCTTTCCTCTGTTGCCGCCGGGTTCCTGGGTCAGCCGACACCATGGGTTTTGGAGACCTGAAAAGCCCCGCCGGTCTCCAGGTGCTCAACGACTATCTGGCGGACAAGAGCTACATCGAGGGGTAAGCGGACGGGCTGGGCCGGGTGCGCCCGAGACCACGTGGCGCTGTCCCCTGCGGCTGGAGGAGAGGCAGCCCGGCCTCCGCCCCCTTAGGGTAGGGGCCTCAAAGGGAAAAGGGGTAAAAAATGTGCCTTTTAAAATGACTTACCTGATTTCAGGTTTTTCTGCGTGTTAGGTCAGTAAGTGTAAATCTATAGGTGTGCGTTAGAGATTGCAACCTTTGAGGTCTATCAAGTGTCAGGCATTCCTTAGGATGAACAAAACAGAGGGTTCTTTACCTTCAGGAGCTTATTTTCTTTGGATCTGATGCAGTTTAGGTAACCCGGTAATAACTGGACGAAACTCCAATAATAAATTTGAGAGAGGAAGCATTTGTCCTTTTCTTTGATGGTGTTTGTGGCAAAACTTTTAAAGTCCCATGTACTTTTGTGTCGTTGGCAGGTATGTGCCATCACAAGCAGACGTGGCAGTATTTGAAGCAATTTCCGGCCCACCACCTGCTGATTTGTATCATGCCCTACGTTGGTACAACCACATCAAGTCCTATGAAAAGGAAAAAGCCAGGTAAGATTATCTTTGGTTATCTGGTGAGTAGAAATGTTTCCTATACCTTTTCTTAAGATTTTATTTATTTTCAGAGAGAGGAGAAGGAGAAAGAAGGAGAGAAACATCCCCAACTGGAGACCTGGCCCGCAACCAGGCATGTGCCTTGACTGGGAATCAGACCAGCAACCTTTGGTTTGCTGCAGGGTGCCCAGCCACTGAGCCACACCAGTCAGGGCACTTCTAAGCTTTAACTCAGGATTTTCACTTGATAGAATTGGACTCAGGCTACTTTAGTTTTGTTGGAATGTTGTAATAATAAGGGTTTACTTAACGGTTTAATAGTTTGGTTTTTTTTATCCTTTTAAAGCCTGCCTGGAGTGAAGAAAGCTTTGGGCAAGTATGGCCCTGCTAATGTGGAAGACACCACAGGAAGTGGAGCTACAGATGGTAACGATGATGATGACATTGATCTCTTTGGATCTGATGATGAGGAGGTATGGAATAAATTGGTATAAGTATATCATTGTGCTTAAGCACAGACTCTGTAGCCTAATTGCCTGGGTTTGGATCCTGGCTTCATTTTATTACCTGCCTTTTAAAAATTCTCACTGGTTACATGATGAATGAAATCAAATCACCATCTTTCGGCTGATGTCGTGATGGATTTGCATTTTTCTGATAAAGCTGGTCTTTGCTATGATGACCCCACTGTCTTTAAGTTGACGAACAACCAGCTTTGTGAAATGAATTAAATTTTCTCTTTACAGGAAAGCGAAGAAGCAAAAAGACTAAGAGAAGAACGCCTTGCACAGTATGAGTCAAAGAAAGCCAAAAGTAGGTCATTTTATAATTGTGTTTGTCTTCATTTCATCGTAGTATAAATAATCTTCAAAGATTAATCTGTAATTTCCTCCATTTTTACCAACTAGGTCAGTAAACCTGTAGAAGTGGGTCTTCAGATTTCCACAGTTACTGGTCTGCAGCTGTTCTGACGGTGGCAGTTGTGGCATTCCTCTGTGGGAAAGGAACTGTTACACAGTTAACACCTCTTTCTTAGCAAAGCAGAAAGTGGGCACGTGTGTGACAGACACAGGATGTGTTCTGTATTCTGTGTAGCTAACGAGAGATGATCCCTTTTGTAACAGATGGTTTGTCATGTGTCTTGGATTAATTAGGTTAAAAAAGATGGTAGAATATTTGAGTAATGCTGTTTCTTACACTTTTTTCTAGAACCCGCGCTTGTTGCCAAGTCTTCCATCTTACTAGATGTGAAACCTTGGGATGATGAGACGGACATGGCGAAACTAGAGGAGTGTGTCAGGAGCATTCAAGCAGACGGCTTGGTCTGGGGCTCTTGTGAGTTTAGTCTTTGCTCTTTGTTTTGTTTCTGAAATTGACGTTGGGAATTTGCGCGGTTTCAACATTTGCCAATGAATAGTACTTGTCTAAGATTTTTCTTAATGCTCTTTTCAGCTAAACTGGTTCCAGTGGGGTATGGAATTAAAAAACTTCAAATACAGTGTGTAGTGGAAGACGATAAAATTGGAACAGACATGCTGGAGGAGCGGATCACTGCTTTTGAGGACTATGTACAGTCCATGGATGTGGCTGCTTTCAACAAGGTCTGAAGTCCGTCCTGGATTGTTGCCCTTAAATAAAAGCTTGAAAGAAAAAGCTTGGCTCTTGACTGTTTAATAAGAGGGTGGTATGGTTGCCCCTTGAACAATACAAGAGGTTGGGGTGTTAACCCCCAACATGGTCAGAAGTTCGTGGTTATCTTTGTTCCCCCAAAACTTAGTCCCTAGCTCTCCATAGGGGATCGGTTCCAGGACTGCTCATGGATACTAAGTTTCTTGCATAAAATAGCAGAAAACAATCCACGCATTCTGTCTCTGCGTCATCCAGAGATGCAAGACCCAAGGGTACATTGGACTGACTACAGTTTAGAATTTGCATATAAGTGGATCTACAGAGTTTGAACCCATCTTAAAGGGTTAACTATATTCCTTCCATTTTTAGTAATTTGGTGAATGTGTGATTTGTAATGTAAATTTGGGTTATTTTTTTTTTAAGGTTTTAGAGAGAGGTTAAGGGAGGAAGCAAAATGTCAATTCAACCCTGACGGATAAGACCTGCAAACCAGGCATGTGCTTTGATGGAGAAATAAAAAACCAGTGACCTTTCAGTTTGCTGGACAATTCCCCAACCAAATGGGCCACTGCAGTCAGGGCTGGGTCAGTATTGTTAGACTAAGTGCAAAAAAAGAGGGAAACTACCTCTTACAAAAGCTCTGTAAGTAGGTGTTACAGATTTTATAAACTGATTTAAATGGGCTTAATCTCAGTATAATTGTATTTAACTAGTGATGTCTTCAGCAGTGCATGATGATAACCATTTTTATGACTTTGAAGTTTTCCTATCTTATTTTTAAGAGAAATTGGTGAGCTAAAAACTTCATTTATGGATATTTTGGGTTAAGAGTTTAGCCCTGTGGTTTGATGGTTCAGACCTTGCGCTTTGCAAGGAGTTGCCTGAGCTAGGTTTCTTCAGTGGGAATATTAGGGTTACCTTAAACTAAGTCATGTCAAATGAGTGTAAAGCTCTTACTTGGGCAATACTGGGCACCTGGTGAATAATGTCAATTACTCTCTGTGGGATAGTCAAACTTTGGGAGTTAAAAGGAATTTCATGCTGAGACAGACTAGACCTAAATGTCTAATGAAGTAACCTAGCATCTTCAAGCTGGTTGTTAACTTGTGACTGAGAAATCACAATTTCAGAGGTTAAATGTGGACGTGCAATATTACTAAAAGACACCTAACACAAAGCAGGGTAACAGGGTAAGGGAAGGGCTCCGAGAATTTCTCATGAATTAACCATTTGCCCAGATGCAATCATGTCTGACCCTATACAAAGGAGAAAGTGAGAAGTGTTGGGGAGTGTGTTTTGAGTAGTAGCCTTGTGTGGTGTGAGGGAGATTATATAGATAGATTCCCAGGCTAATTGATTCCCAGGCTATGGTTTTTTTGAAAGCCTGGCTTGGGTGGGGTGTGACGGTGAGTGGGGCTAAGTGGGGCATCTTTCTCATTTGGAATCTGGACCCACGGACCCACTGGGGTAGAAGTACTTCTGCACCAAGCGAGGTGGTACCGCAGGTAAATGTGCTGAGATGAAGGCAGGACGTTAAGGGATAGTCACATCCTGGGAACAGTTTTATCTTCATTAATTTGCCACATATATGACATTTGATTTATTTTTTTACAGTAGTTTTTATAAAAGAAGAGCTTGGAAATTGCTGACCTCTAAAGGTCTCTGTAGACCAAAGAGATGAAGTGATTTGAGGTCAGAAGTTTCCTAGCTGAAGCAGTCAATGCTGTTTTTACTTTCCCCTCTCAAATCTGATTTTCTTTATATGTGACTACCTTGAGTGTGGAAATTGTTTAAATTGTAAAGAAAGTTTGTTTAACTGGACGTGTATGTACTAAAGATTGAAATCATCTTCACTGAGCAATTTAGTCCAACAAGCCCCGGTCTAAAATCATGAGAAAATTTCAGGTTGTTAGTATCATGAGAGCCAGCAGAGGGCAGCGCCTCATTTTCTAAAGATTCAGATCAGTGGGTTCTGGAAATGCTATGGAGAGATTAACTAATGAATAGTAGCAAAAATGATTTAGGCATTGACATATTAAAGGGATTGGTACTAAGTAGCTTGACCAAAACATTAAGTTTCAACAAATATTAGTGATAAAAAACGAAAGATTAAAAATTTGTTTAAAAGGTGTTTAAAAATTCAGCATGGTGAGTTCAAGCCGCAGCTGTCTTACAAATCTTGAAAAAAGCCCTGACTGGTGAGGCTCAGTGGATTGAGTGCCGCCTGCCTGTGAACCGAAAAGCTGCTGTGATTCCCTGTCAGGGTGCCCCTCTGGGTTGCAGGCCACCCCCATTTGGGGGTGTGGGAGAGACAGGCCACTGATTGCTGATCGCTATTTCTCTCACACACTGGAGTTTCTCTCCCTCTTTCTCCTTCCTTCCTCCTCTCTGAAAATAAGTAAATGAAATATATTTTTTAAAAAACATAACTGATGACACATGTGACCACAGCTTGACTTCACAGCCTTGAATAATAAATATATTTAATAGTATCTTTTAATTTTATATTTTAAAGAGTAGATAATACATTGACATAGTTCAAAATTCAAGGGCTTATACAATGAAATCTTTGTTTACTTCCTGTTCACTTCCATAAAAGCAACTAATACCACCAGCTTCTTGGGTCTTTTCAGGGCTGGTCTGAGCAGACGCATACAGACTAACAGCAGCATTCAACACAAACAGTTCTGCACTTGGCATTTTGTCTGTAGAAACAGATAAATACCTTGGAGGTCATCTATATTTTGGATATTCCATATCAGTACATAAAAAGCTTCCTCATTTTTAAGTTACATAATCCATTGTTTCACATCTTATGTAACCAGTCTATTTATTGGATTTTTAGATTGCTTTCAATTTTTTGCTATTTATGAGCAATGCTGACATTTACATGTGAACCAGGATACTGAATGAACTGTTTTTGAACCCATAGTCTCAGAGGACATAGGTGTATGTAGAGAAAGAGATTTTATTTTTCTGTTTCTGTCTTTGGAGTGGAAGACAGGGAAAATAAGTGGCCACCTCTATTTGCATACCCCATACATGATTACAATAACTGAAACCTTGTTTATTTTTCAGGTTCAGCCTCCCCAGCACAGGGTTGGGTACAGTGTGGGAGGGAATTAAAAATGATTCATTCAGCATCACTCCTAGCTGCTATAAAAAATACAAAGAAAATGCCTAGGGAGGTGGTTCAAACACATACAAAATTGTTGAAAAAGTATGAAAGTCATTTTGTGATTAAGCAGGTATCCAAAAGTTCACAAGAAAGTAGAATTGAAGAAAAGTTTTTTTGAGAAATCAGAGCTTAAACTAGATAGACCTTGACTAGTTTGTTAAAAGGAGAGAGAGAGAGAATGTCCCAGGAGGGTATGAAAGGCGGAACGATAAACCCAGGAACATTCTGGAGGCCATTCAACCAGTTCGTCTGCATTTCCCAGTGTGTTGGATTAGACAGGGTCCAGCCAGGTTGTGAGGCATTTGGATAATAGGCTGGCGCATTCATGGGGAAACAGAGATGGTGTGGATGGAAGCAGGAAAATTAGCCTGTTATAATCCTACCATAAATAGAAATGACTAAACGATGGCATATATGCTCAACAAAATCTTTATAAGCTTAATAGAATTACTTAAAAAAATAGAGACTCTAGCAACATTGAAAAAATGCTTGATTTTATATTGTTATTATCAGAAGATAAGCTTATAGACAAAGATACAAATACAAAAAGAGTTTGCATTAGTGTTTTGAGATGCGTCATTTTTTTCCAAATACCATTTGGCACTTACTTTCCTTAGAATAAAAAAGTAAAATATACAGATAAATGCCTCCTATATGTTGTCTAATTTGGACTTTATTATAAGCCTAGGAGATTAGGCCAGCACTGTTATCACCATTTACAGGTTAGACTGAGCTCTGAAAGGTGATGTACCTGGGTATTCATCCAGTGAGAGCAGGAAGACCTCAAATCCAGGTCTTCAGAGTCCAATAATGTGTTGGTAATAGAGTGGGAAAAGTTCCTCATCCCTGCTTTTATACAATTTAATCCTATTTCAGCAGCACTTCATATCTTCACTTAGAGCGCGTGAGAAGATATCACATAAGGGTAAACCTAAATTGGAAACTGAGACTGATAAACAGACATTCTCTCGTCACATGCCCCGTCTGATAATAGTTGCATTCAGATGTCTCAAATAAGAGTCTGTCATTTGGGATTTCACTGGCCTGTATAACGTTCAGGAAAGTGAAAATCAAAAGAGAATGTCGACGGACTTCTAAACATTCATCCTGAAAGACCCACGGCCCATACATAAGCAAAGGGAAGAACTATGGATTACTCTCCAAGTTTGACACCAACTCTGAATCTCCTATTTTCACTTTGTTCCTGTAAAACGGGACTATTCTCCCCCCTGAACACAGCCCATGCTTTCCAGTCTCTACCTTTGTTCTTGCTGTGCCATCCACCTAAAATAACCTCTTTCCTCACCTGCACTTTGTCACATGGCAGTCATTTTTCAAAATGCACTTCAAACACCTCTTGCGAGAAGTCTTTTTAAATTCTGCTCCTTCCTGCGCCTTGCAGCCTCCCAGCACATATATTCTTTTATAGTACTTATAAACTGTCTTGTTTTAAAGTTGTCTGTGTGCCTCCTATGAGATTTTTATGTTCATTCAAAAGGAGAAGGGGATCTAACATTTACCAAGCTGTTACTATGTCAGACTATGGTAGGAGTTTCATTGAGTAAGTTTAATACCAGGTAATTTTTATCAGGTAGCTATCTATAGGGCTAAGTACCACTTTAAGTGCTTTCGGGAATACTCTATAAATATACCTACAGCAACTCATTTAATTTTCACAATAACCCTGTGTGGCAGAAAACATTGTTATCCACATTTTGCAAATGGGGAAAATTGAGGTCTGGAAATCTGAATTTAGCCAAGATCACAGAGCTAGGATGTGTTATAGCCACAATTCAAATCCAGATACTCTGCCTCCAGAGGCCTTGGGACTTGCACTATATTCCTAAGGGCTTCCTTCCATTGAGGAAAAGGCAGGTCTCCCTGGGTCTATACCCCAGTCCCTGAGCTTCCTGGGATTTTTTCCTCTCCTGCCAACTAGGCATCAAGCTCCTTCGCTTTTCCCCCAAATTGCTGTGCCGCTTGTCCAGCTCCAGCCTCTGTCTTTCTTGTCCTTCATCCTGCTCTTCATCGTTATCCTTCAGGAGAGCCTCACTAACCAAGTCTGCCTGCTGGGGGAGGCGGCTTGGAGTCCCCAGTCCTGGGTCTAAGCGTGGGTCCTCCGTTACTCCTTTATCTTCCCTCAAACTGAGAATAAAAGTAATGTCCTGTGTCTGCTGCAAACGCCTGTACTGGCTGCTGATTTCTCCTAGTGAGTTCCTGTCAACATGCCTGCTACCAGCTATTTTAAAAACGCCTAAAACTGGAGTTCTTAGCCTGGCGTCTAAGGCCTCCCTGGTATTTTACTTAAAGGCATGTTTCTGTAGAAAGGACCCATGACTTTCATTAGATTCTCACATGGATTCAAAGTTCCTCTAAGACCTTCGTAGACCTTCTGAAAGCACTTTTATTTTGGGAAGCTCCATGCCTCATAGCAAGCATTGACACATTGAAATCCCATGTTAAATATATGTTTTTATATAATTACTAAATACTTCATCTGACCAAGCAATATAAAGGTATATTTTATGGCATGCAATTAAGTATTCCTTTAGACTTTTCAAGTTTCCTTTTTGTATTCTAGAGCCAATCATTATTTTTTAAGATCTTGACTATTTCCTTAGGCCACTGGAAAGCTCGAGGGCCCTGGATTTACCGAGTGCCCACTTAACTGAGTGTGTGGAACGGCTCTGCATGAACTCCTCACCCACGAAGGTCAGGAAGCACTGCCCTGAAATGTAACTTCCAGAAAACCCCCTGCTCCATTCATTTTCCTCTGCCCTCGGCTGCTCCTCAGCCTTCCTTTCTCTTCCATAGCCTTGAGAGTCTCCATTTGCTCCAAAAGGATGAGAGGATGAAGTTCTCTCTTTTTTTTCCTTCTCACATCCTCCAGCTTTTCTCCTGATTCTGGGAACCCAGGACCTGTTCCTCCAGGGACAAGGGGAACCCAGAGTGGAATACCTCAAACCTCGGGTGGAGGAAAAGGTAAGTGCTGGACAGAGGGCCAGAAGCTCACAGAGTTTTTCTCTCCCTTCCTCCCCTTACCCTATCCTGGATGTAGCAGAAACCACGAGGTCTAGGAATAGCAGAAGTCTAGGTAGACTGAGCTATGCCACACATTTTTTGGAATAATTTCCAAAACCAGACCTGATTGTTGCATGGAGCTAATAGTAAAGAACATAGACAATACATGACCTGATAGTAGATGAAAGTAATAAGATACGAAATTTAAAAGGATACTGATTCAAGAAATAACAAAGCTCCCCTCACAACGTCCAAATTAAAATAGAGAAATTGTAGAAAATTAAATATATGTTTATTTATTTTTATTTTCTTAATATTTTTTATTTATTTTCAGAGGGAGGGAAAGGGAAAGAGAGAAACATTGAATCCATCAGTTGCCTCTCGCACGCCCCCAACTGGGCACCTGGCCTGCAACCCAGGCATGTGCCCCGACGACTGGCTTTCAAACCGGTGACTTTTCGGTTCGAAGGCCAGCGCTCAATCCACTGAGCCACACCAACCAAGGCTAAATATATATTTTAAATTGCAGTGAGTAGCAGAGTTTATCTTCATGGAGGCCAGGATGCCAGTGGAGACAAAAGTTAGGAACAGGACCACAGGGAACCCCAGAGGCAGGGACAGAGACTCCCTGTGTCCCCTAACCTCCACGCTGATGCCAGCTCTCTGCACTCAGAACCATGTGTGCTTTTCTAGCTCTCTGTGGCACTTAGTACAATCTGCTTTGTTTTGTGACCGTTTCTATGAAAATTTCATCTCACTTTGTAAGCTATAAGTACCTTATGGTTGTTGGCACCCCTCACAATACCTGTCTAGCTTTGCATACCTCTTAGATATTCCCTTATCTGCTAAATGGACTAATGAATACAGGTCAAAATATTCTTACAGTCTATTATGCAACAGATGTACACCTGACTTAAAGGTATGTTTTATTAGTCCTTTTTTTCCAAGATTTTTAAAATTTATTTTTAGAGAGAGAGGAAGGGAGTGAAAGAAACACTGATGTGTGAGATACATCAATCATCAGTCAGTTACCTTTCACACACACCCACAAACAGAGGCCTGGCCCGTAACCCAGGCATGTGCCCCGACCAAGAACTGAACCAGCGACCTCTTGTTTCGGAACCCACACATCCACTGAGCCACACCAGCCAGGTCTGCTTTATTGGTTTTATACCGGTGTCTATATAAAGACTATTATAGAAATAAAAGGCTTATGACGGCTTTGACCAATAGGGTACAATGGAAGTGACACACTGTCTGTGTTGAGCATAGCTTTTAAGAGGACTAGAAATGTCTGCCTCGGTCTCTTGGAGCCCTTAGTTGCTGTATAAGAAGTCTGGCTACCCAGAAGCACCATGATGGAACAGCTGTGTGAGGAAAGAAGAGAGGAGAGCGGGGGGAGGAGAGGAGAGAAGAGGGAAGGGCAGAGAGCTGCTCAGCCAGCCCCAGCTGCTGGGAACCTCAGCCACTTGGGTCACTGCAGTCCAGCAGAGGTTCCAGGCATGGCAAAGCACAGAGGAGCCTCCCTTCTGTGCTTGTTCGAATTCCCAACTCTGAGTTGTGAGATAGCATAGTAATAAATCGTTGTTTCTAAGCAACTAGATTTTGGGGCAGTTTACGAAGCATTAATAATTATCAACTGGAAAAAATGCTTTAAACTAATTACTATAATCAACTATTAGTTTAATTCATAAATGTATACACAAAGGTTACATGAAATTAAGATGTATACACGTTGCATTTTAAGAACTTTTCTAACAGGTTACTTGTACAAAATTAAAAAGCTTAAGGAAACTTAATTTATCATTTTTGAAATGAGTTAATAACATATTTAATATTAAGATGCAGGACTTACAGACATTTGTTAAGATTTATAAAATAATAACCGAACTTGCCTCAACACCCATGATTAATCCACTATAGTATAATCAGCAAGAATGACACATAATTTAAGTAGCAGGGGAAAAAATGAAAATCTTTCGTAAGTGTTATATCTATGCAAAAATGTGATGCCAACGAACTAACCAAAAACAACAACAAAAAGCTGTGGCCAGCTCTGTATCCTGGGACCAGATCATCTGAAAGCATCCGTCAGGAGACCCACACAAAAGCCTGATCCTGATTTGTGAAGAGTAGTGTTTCACTGGGCTGTTTCCAGGAGACACGAGTTCTTGGTTTCTGAGTTCCTAAGCTGTTCGCCCGCCATGCCAGAACAGCTGACTTCCCACAGCGTGTACTTTAGTATCTCAGCAACCGAGGCACGAAAGCGTGCTTGGAACTTCTTACTAATTAGGACATAAAGGATGGGATTCAAGCAACTATTGAGGAATGCCAGAGCCGTGGAGAGGGGGATTCCAGCCCGCAGCACCTGGTGGAAATAGCTACTGTGGTGAATCGTGAGCTCCCCAATGCTGAACAGGTGGTAAGGAGTCCAGCAAATAAAAAAGGCCAGGACCACAGCTACGATGGTCCAGAAATACTTATTGGAGACCAGGTTGCTTCGCTTCTTCACCTTGAAGATGAGACACAAGTAGCAAATGCACATTGTTAGTAAAGGTAAGAGGTAGCCAACAATAAATTTTACCCAGGTGAGAACATGGTGCCTCATGAAAGCGATGTCAGGATCATGCTTGTGGAAATTGTTATAGCAAATAGTGTGGTTATTCAGCTCCTCAGTGTCCCGGAAGTACAGGGAAGGACCACCCATTATAGCAGCCAAAAGCCAAACGAGTACAATAACAATCAAGGAATTCCTCAGGGTTCGGTGCCGATGAGCTAGGACAGGATGGACCAAGTGCATGTAGCGGTCCAGGCTAATGACCATCAGGAAATAGACACTGGCAAACATGTTCAGCTGGGCAATGAAGGAATTGGCCTTGCACAACCAGAGCCCAAAAGGCCATTGGAAATTCATGGCTACATAGGAGATATACAGGGGCAAGAAGAGAAGAAAAATGAAATCTGCGATGGCTAGATTGAGAAACCAGAGAGTGGTGACTGTCTTCTTCCACTTGAAGCCTGTGAACCAAATGACAATGGCATTTCCTGGAATGCCCAGGACAAATGCTAAACAATATAGCACGAGGGAGACCCAGTGAACCACTCCCAGGGGTACTTTCTCTTCCACATCAGAGTCTGGGGAGTAATATTCCGTGGGATAGGCGTAGTTCTCAAATTCTTCGAATAATGTTTCTTCTAGATCTTCCATGACCTTGAGAAGCTGGAGGATGAAGAAACCTATAGAAGCAAATTTAAAAAGAAAACCATTTTGAAAAGAACAAGAAATGTTCAGTGAATAGGAACATAAGGATAAAAATATTTCATTTCAGGAACTGGAAATAATAGATGTCTGAGTAGTACTTGTGATTATATTCTTAATGTCCAAATCTTGGTGGACTTCGGTGATGTACTGATAATTCTCAAAGCAAGTTTTCAAGGCAAAGAGAACAGGCAGTGCATTTAAGAAAACCCTTTTTAACCACAGAAACTGAATGTGAGAGTTTTTGCAATTGACTATGCTGGGCTGGTAGGACTGGGGCTTTATAAGAAAATAAGAGGCAGCATAGGAGTAGTTGTGATGATACCAGACCTGTGCTGTTCTGGCAGAGTGAATGCCCTCTGCCCTTTATTTCATAATTTAAATGTCTCCAGGAGCAGAACACTTGAATGGGTGCAGCAGTCCAGGTCGGGAGACCATGGGATCTGTGTGAACCGAAGAGCAGTGGACTTGCGTTCAGTGAACAGCAGCTAGTCCGTTCCAGCCATTTGTTTCCATGTGGGAAATGAGCACTTAGCATTGCCAGAGTTTTTGAAGAATTGCTGGATATTTATATTTTAATGTGAAAAGTTTCCAAGTTCTAAATTACTGTTTTAAACAAAATAGCTGTGGGCCATAGTCAACCCAGCTGCAAGTCTGTGACTCTTGGGACAGGCGAATTCTTAGAAACGTGGAGCTCTTAACCCTGGCTGGTGTGGCTCAGTGGACTGAGTCCTGGCCTGCAAACCGATAGGTGGCCGGTTTGATTCTCGGTCACAGCACATGCCTGGGGCTCGGGCCAGGTCCCTGACTGGGCGTGTGCAAGAGACAGCCACAGATCAGTGTTTCTCTCCCTCTCTTTCTCCCTCCCTTCCCCTCTTTCTAAAAATAAATAAATAAATAACATATATTTTTGAAACCACAGCAGAAAAAAAGAAAAACAAACGTTGAGCTTTTCAATAGTAAAGGGGGAAGCTATACATTAAAACAGAAATAGATACTCTGAGTTGGCCCCTGTGAATGACTTGCCCTTGAGGCAAACCCTCAGGTTTAAGACTCAACGGCCTCCCCAGAAACCTTCGCTTTATTCTCTGCCCAACTGATACAGAAGATTGACTACAGAAATTAGGACAATGCTTCTTTTCTCTGGAAAAAATAGTTCCTAACTTAACTGGGTTTCTATTAAGAGTTGTCAAGGAGGACCTTGGTAAGAAAAACAAAATAATAAATCAGCACCTAGGGCCAGAGCTATTTTTTTTCATTATTATTTTGCAAATACTTTTATTCAAGCTGGGGACAGTGAAACAAAGAAGGGCTCAGGGCAGAAGAAGCAACAGGAGAGAGCCCAGGCGGCCGCTTTGGCTTTGCTGGAAAGTCGGAGAAAAGGGGGCCTTGGAGACAGGTTCGGGGCGTCAGCCTGGGACAAGTTGCTGCTGCCTGTTACTCCCCTGGCTGTAAGTCCTGTGGGGTCCCTTAGAGTTTAGGAGATGCACTCTTGTGCGGGGAAGAAGAGCTGGAAGGGAAAGGCATGGACACGCTCCTGGGAGTGAGAGTGCACCCAGAGCTATTCTTTGAAGCAGGACAAAGCCCCTGGTCCATCAGAGGGAAGGGTGAATAACCTCCCTGATAAATGACCCTCGTCCTGTTTCCTGTCATCTCTGGTTAGAAGACCCCTATATCCCTGCCTCATCATCAGTCTAATCCCTACAGCTTGGACCTTTCAACCCTTATGAGTTGTGCTCTGCCCTAAATGTGAACTCAACCATGTTCCTGGTTCAAAGCATAACCTGGGAGTCTTCCTGGCCCATAGACCTACCTCTGCTCCACTCTCCAATCTAAGTAGCTGGGTACTGCTTTGTTCCTAGGCCTTCTCCAGGCGGTCCAGCTTTGGATTGCTCTATCGTTAGTTCTTGCTAGTCCTTGGGAGAATGCTGACCTCTATTACCACATTTCCATGACTTTTCTCATTTGCTCTCTTTCAGGTTCCACATTTCTGTGCTCCCAATTGGTTGGACTCTTCACCTACCAACCCAGGAGACAACACCCCGCCACCAACTCCCATTTCTTATGCCACAAAATCTACTCCCATGGTTCTCAACACAGGACAGTTTTGCCTCTCAGGGGATATTTGGCAACATATAGAGGCACTGTTGGGTATGACGACAGGGGATGAGGGAAGGGGCAGGTGGGTGCCACTGGTATCTTGTGGATAGGGGCCAGGGGTACTGCTAAACATCCTAGAATGCACAGCCCCCCAGAGGAAAAATGGTCTTATCCCCCAGATCAGTGAGGCTGACGTTGAGACACCCTGACCTACACATACTGAGCCGAGTCTGAGCCCCTTCCCTCTGCCTCTTGCTGGTGAATCTGCCCTTTTCCTGGGAGCATTCTCATTTCAGAGTCTTGGCTCAGCTTGGTCCATCCACCCCGCTACACCCCAACTGTACCTTACAATGCTTGCAAACTGGTGATCGGTGTGTTTAATTCAATTGAAACATGTTTTAAAAATATTTGATGTGGATGTTAATATTTAAATATTGGGAGATTTCAAAAAAAAGATTCCACTGTTTAGCTTCTCTGGATAATTTATAATATCTGTTAGGAATGGGCCTGCATTTCCAATGGCATTTGCGTTCCTCTTCAGACGAGGTGTGTACTCTCTGACTTGCCCCAGTCACCACCACTTCCAAATAGCACATTTATGATATGTTCTAAGATGCTGCCAGCACTGAATCTGCAATCTTTGCTAATACTGTGTAAGAAGAGAAACTGTTGGAAAAAATTAAAACTACATGAAAGTGCAAATGAAGTGTGTGAAAGTGCAATCTCCAAATAAGGTCTGCAACCTCAAAGGAAAAATGTGGTCTACCAAGAAATCTTGCAACCTTGTGCATTTCTGCCAATGAAAATTTAAGGGTGTAAACTTAAAGAGATGTGTTTTTAAACTTTTAAAAACTGAAATTCGGCTGTATCATCAATCATGTTGTGTTATACTTATCTGTTCATTCTTGATGAGACAAGAGAGAGCAAAAAGAGATACAGAAAGAAAATATGGGGAAATTCATCCTCAATGCAACCACGTGGCAATACACCAGTGTTTTGGAGAAGTGGGGAGCAGGGAGGGAGACCGGGGGGTGCGAACACAGCCTCAGGTGAAAGCGGAGGGATTTCTGGGCAGTGGAAAGGAGCCTTGCTGGGCAGTAAGCAGAAATGGAGATGGAGAGCAGGCAAAATTAAGTCTTTGAGTTCAGATCTCAAGGAAACATTGTCGTTTATGAAACAGAGTCAAATGGTGTCGGCTGGCAGTGACTTTCCATTGGGACGTTGTCTAGTTTTGTCAATTTGGAAGTCCTTGAAGGGGCAAGGTGACAATGTCAGAATGATGCTTTAGACTTGACTTAAAAGAGAAAAGAGCTACTGTATTTGTCTTAAACCATGTGTGATACTGAAAAGCAAATAAATATTCTGACTGAAATGAAGGCTAGTGAAGATCTACATGATTATAAAATCTTTGGAGTAGCCACTTCAGTACGTGGCAGGCTGCACCGTGCACAAGAATGTGTGCAGATACACCCAAGTCTCTTAGGAATGTGTGAGAAACGCTCGGTGTGGAGCAAAGGTCAGAGAACCATCCCTGAAGTCTGTGGCTTGGCCTCCAAAGAATGTGAAGAGGCTTATTTCCTGCAGGGATTCAGCTGTCCTGGGGACCCAACTTATCACTTTCTGGGTAACACTGACCCAGATACTTAAGCGGCAAATGTCTACTTCTGGAGCACAGAACTGTTTATTGAGTTAAACAAATTGGTTTCTGGTCTATTCAGATTTAATAGATGGTGAAGCTGAAATTCTTTTCTGAGTAAATAGATTTCAGAGCAAGAGTTCTGGCAGAAAGTATAATGATAAATAGTCTAAGAAATCCAGATGACTTGGGGAGAGGACATCTGGTAGTAATGTGTATCATTAAGCTTTTCAATGTGCCTTTAAACGAGGCTTGGCTGTAAAGGGAAACATTCTGTTTATCTACCTTGACAAACACAAAGATGCCTTCTGGCAGAACATTTGGTGAATGCAGAGAGGTTTAATTTACTTCCATAATGTTGAGTCAGATAGGTTTTCATGGACCACTGCTAAAATGTATACCTAATAGAATTTCAAGAAAATGTAGGCTCTAATCTGCTTTGAACAGAAAGAAGGATTCAATGACCTTGGTCTATGTGGATTGCCATGTAGAGTTCCTCAGACACCCTAATACAAAAGAACTCAAGGGCTAAATAAATGTGTCTTCTGTGAAAACCATAGGGGCCCTTGAGGGAACATGTATTTGGCCTCTGACTGATGACAGGAATAAGTTGAATGAATCAATGGACATGAAAGAGAACCTCTGGTGAAAAATCACAGCTCCATGACCCAGCAAGCATATATGGTAAGCAAACGTAATTTTTCAAGGGCTATCTTCTTAGGGAAGAGAGATGTTTTTGAAATGCATGTGCAGGGTGGGGCAGGGCAGGGGGCGGCAGGTAACAGTTATTTGGAGGCATTGTTCAGTATTTTCCACTAACTATCAAATAGAAACTGTACCCTACACCCAGACTGTACTCAAGATGTTTGGCACCAGTAGAATATTTTTCTGCGCTTTGGATGAACAATCTGCTTGGAAGGTGTTGAGGCACAGCAGTGTTTTATAAAGATGCCCTGTTTATTGACCCAAGGCAAGCGATGGAGGTTGACATGGAAACTGAAGGTTGGGTGTGATACTGACGGCTACTGCTGGTTGCTAAGAGCTAGAAGAGTGACTGCAGACTGCACCCTCTCACCCAAACCTGGGTGGAGCCTATCCTTTCACAGCGAAGTAGCTTGCTTAACTATAGCTCCCATGTCATTTATTGCTTCATGCCAAACACTGAAACATTACTGACAATATTCCTTGGCATATTAGGAAGAATGGAATTTTGGGGGTTTGTCTGGAAAAGAGACAACAACGAAGGGGAGTGTTCTGGTAATGATGTCCTTTGAATGTCATGCTTAAAGCATTTGGATGTTACTCCATTGCCAGTTGGGAGCAAATAAAAAGGTTTGTAGGAGAGAGTAACGTGACTGAATCTTTGTTTTTATAAACGTCATCTGGTAGCAGTTTGGGAGAAGGTTGTCACAATTGAAGTCGAAGATGGAAGGGCCTTAAGCAGTGACAGTGAGAATGAAGATGAGGGAGAGATATTTGAGAGACATTCATTTAGGAAGCTAACAGAACTTTTCAGGAAGTTTAGCTAAACTGAGTATGTCATTCACAATAACTTTTTAATGGAGTTGGCATTGAAAATCAACCTCAAACAGAAAAGCTAACTAATTTTAGGGCATACAAATGTTTTATTCACTTTAAAAGGCAGTGAGGTTGGGAGAGTTTTTCCTTTATGAAAGAAAAAAAAAGAAGAAAGAACAATTGAATAAAATGGAAATGATACTTATTTTCACTCTGCTGGGATCAAAGTCTTTTTATAAAAACCACTTCCAAGCTGACCTGCATGTCTAACCCTCTTCACTTGGGCAGTTTAAGAAGCCACAGCACAGCCCTAGCCAAATAGCTCAGCTGACAAGAGCATCGTCACCCGCCCGATACACTAATGTTCCGGTCCGATCCCCGGTCAGGGCACCCATAGGAGACAACCAATGAATGCATGGATAAGTGGAACAACAAATTGTTTCTTTCTCTTTCTCTTTTTAAAATTAATCAATAAAACAAAGTCTTCTAAGAAGACACAACACATATTTGAGAAGTCAGTGCCTACTTACGGACCTGTGGTTCTAATGCTCCACCCAGAGCTTAGTGTCCCCACTTGGGCGGTTGGTGTGACTGTGGATTTCTGGGAGAGAGCAGAGGGAATGATGAACTTTGAAGCAGGTGAAACTTTTAGGCTTAATTCCTTTCCCAGACTGTAAGATAATTAACACGGATGTAATGTAAAGATCAGGCAGTATGAGCTCTGCAATTAGACTGCTTGCCTTCAAATCCCCGTCTCCCCCTTTTCCTGGCTGTGGAATCTCAGAGAAATCACCTACTACTACCTCAAAACCTCAGTCTCTTTCTCACTTGTAACATGGGAATAGTAATAGTACTAAGTCATAGAGTTGCTGTGATGATCACATGAGGAAATCCTCAAAAAGCGGTCAGCTCAGTACCTGGCACATAGAGTGTGCTCAGTGATGCAGCTATAATTATAACCAGTGTAAGACCAAAGCAGGACACTACGGAGGGACTTCTATGTGTTACTTCATGACAAGGGTAAGAAATTTGAAATAGAGATTTTAAAACTTGTTTTGTTTTGTGGGCTTTATATTTCTAAAAACATGGACTCTATGTGCAGTTCACACATTGTTGTATGCCTGCCTTCTGGAGGTGTTTGAGTTGGGGGACCCCTGTGTTTAGCCCCCCACTGCTATTGTTATCTGGCCAAGACTAGTGAGAAAATGTAATACTGCGAAGCACTGTATTTCTCATACTTCTGTCTTTTAAAAATAGCTATTTATTCACCTTTGATTAAAGGATATAATCTAGGTCTTTATCTTGCTCCTCTTTAAATATTCTCTAGAGTCTGGGGAAGAATCATGACTCTTGATGATATAATGTTTCAAAGCCTTGGTTATGGCAGCAAGAAACCCCCAAATCAGTATTTCCTTGAAAAAGGATTTCTATGTGTACAAGTAATTTTTTTTTTAGCAGGAACAATGTGGCCACTGAATCTGAAATCTTGACTGGACAGGACTTGTGTCACTTTATTTTTGTAGGGAGATCTGAATTGTCCCAGATTATATTTTGGATATTGTCACTCATATAAACAGTGAGAATTAAAGCTTTAATCCTTTCTAATATCTTCTGGGCAGTGTTATGTCTCTTGAAGAACTGATTCTGGAAGCAGCAGTCACAATAGGGTACCTAACAGTTTATAAAACATCTCATAAATAGATACCGCCCAGGGTTTAAAGATTGTCTTAAAGGTTGACCATGACAATGTCTGTGTGAGTCTAGAATCTTTAACCATGACCTGAAATCTCTGCAGACAGAGCTAGGCTTCAGAAAAGTCTGGAGCACACAGCGCAAGTTTGTGCTGCTACCACAATATACCTTTGTTTTGTATTTCATCATTACTTGGCGCTAGGTATGTTTTGGTTTTCAATCACATATTGTTAGTGACATTTACAGAAGTCTTGGAGCAAGACATTTCCTTTCTTAAAGAAAGAGACAGCTCTTCTCCTAAAGGAGAAGGAACAATAGTCAAGGAACTTACAGAATACATTGAAGTTGCAGCCACTCACAAAACAATACTGTTCATCATTCAGAGACGTAGTAAGTGAACTTGGTGAGGGGGGTGGATGGGAAATTTGTTTTGATAGCAACAGTAATGCTTTTTCAACACGGCCGCAGAAAAAAAAAGGGGGGGGTGGGGAGGGAAGGGCAACGTTTCTAGAACTTCCTCCTATTCATACCAGATTGTGCCTGAAAACATTTTTTTGCCTTTTTCTCCCCCTAGGAGGAGACAGGAGGGTGTATAGGATAAAACGGAGTAGTGGAAACTAAAATAAAGCAACTTGAAAGGCTTACCCATTGGTCATAACCAAACAAGTGGGTCCCAGAATTATTATTGTGAATACTTCTAATTATTTTATGATAATGAAAACAAAGCTAGCAACCTCAGCACTCCACTTCGCCATGGTCAGTCTTATTAGGACTAGCCTGTTGAGGTTTGCAAAACAAATTTCAAGAAGACCACTGGGAAACTAAAGCAGCGCAAAGAAAAAACTCAGGAGGCTGCAGAGACTTGAGACGGGGTCTTTGTTGGAACAGCTGAAGGCATCAGGGAAAAGGGAGATCTTCAGGAGTTTGACAGCCATCCTCACATAGGTGAGGATGAGGGAAAAGGAAGGGGTTTATTCTGTGAGTTTCCAGCGTTGGAAGCTAGGGCAAAAAATGTTGGCATAGTAGCCAGGAAAATCTCGGCTTATTAGAAATATGAACTTACAGCTGCTCAGATCAGAGAATGTTAAAAACCTGCAAAACAACAAACCAAACAGATCGATTGTGTTGGGCAGGCGCTAAGGGGGTTCAGGCTCAGCCTGAACGGTCGCCGAGTGGGACACTCTAGAAGGCACTGACGTATGTGTGCAGGGGGCCTTTAAGGGCAAGAAGCTATGACAACGGATATTATTCTTGAGCCCTTATTCTCTACTGATCAGTAAACTGAAGAAGAGGAAAATTAAAGAACTCGCAAACCGTTTAGTTGGCAAATTGGCATGGCTAGAATTCTTATCCAATTTGTAAACGCTCAGGCTCTTAATCTTCAAGGACCCGAAGTACAGGACTCCTTTCTCAAGAGGGTTTAACATAGTGGAGATTCTGAGAATGACAGACTTTAGAGAATAATTCTAGTGTTGCTTCCCCACCCTTGAGCTGTACCTGTGGCTGAATCAAAACAAAACAAACCAAACAAAGAAAATGAACGGCTCTTCCCTGCAAATGAGGATGACTAGATAGAAGGAACTTACAGAAGGAACTTAGCTGAGAATCATCTAAGAAATAGAAAGCTACTTTTGTTCTTTCTCAGATTCTTCCACACCGTTCCCCACTTCCAGGCCCAGCAGAGCCAGCTTATGAGAACATTTATTAATTTTGCGCCCCTGTCACTGCTGCGTATGAGCATTGTGTCAGAGGCGCACATTTACCCAGAATCTATTCTGTCCCTGGGGCTGGCCCTGACTGCTGTTAAAGTCACTGCAAAATGCAGAAAAGTGAACAACCAAACTGCCAGACCAGGAATCGAAACCAACTTCTATCTAGCGCACAGCATCTGGATCCTGAGGACACTCAGGCAAATGGGAACATGGAGAGCTGCATCCGCCCGAGAGCCTCTCCGTTCCTCCTGGAACCCACTGTGATCTCTTCTTGGCCTTCTAAGGGCAAGGGTGCTTCCAAATGGTGCACGTCCAGGCCCTGGCTTGACTCATCAGGCATAAGACGTGGATGAGAGAGAAGAAAATCAAAAAGGGGAAGAAAACTTTTAACCCACTTCCTAGTTCTGATCAAGGGCCTTCACTCAAACTCCACTGTAGGGCTCTCAGGGCCCCGTTTTGTCCTCTGTCTAGCAGAGCCCTTTGAGGGGACCTGGTTCATTATGGGAACGGTGTCCCCCAGAGGTTAGCATGAAGTTATGACACCATCACACCTTGAGTTTCCCCCCATGATTTTTAGTATCAGCCTTTTATTAAAACAAACAGCTATTTTACCCAAGTACACTACTGTGCCTAGTTTGTGACCCATCTCTGAACATCTGAACACTTCCTTCTATTCAGAGATTTCTTACAACTCTCCTAGCCAAGGGAACATTTTCTTGTTGGTTGTCCACTTGGTCAACCCAAAAGTTCAGATTGCATGACATAGGGCCAGGATTAGGGTGAGGGCAGTGAGGTTATATCATGCACACAGAGTTGGATCCTGACTTCATTTAAAAGTTTGATATATTGTTCAGCACGGGATTCTTTTGCATCAAGGGTGATTACTAAGGTTTTTGGTAGCCGTGAAAATTTTGCCTCAGTTGCCTCACCCTAGTTCCTGACCTGCCGGGGCACTTGACCCATTTGAGTCCGTGGGCACCAGCTTGCCCGGTAGGCTGACCGAGCACTGGAACTGAGGAGAGATGGTTCAAGTGTCACTTCTGCATGTCACTAGCTGCATGACTTTGGATGTGTACCTTCCCACCTGGGACCCCAGGGGCCTCATCTGGAAAAGGCAGGTGACACACAGTTTTAAACAGTTATGAGGAGCTGAAGGAGGGCAGGACAGTGCAATCTAACCCTTCTCCGACTCTCCATGCCTCCAAGGAGCACCGCACCCAGGGCTTTGCGGAGAGCGGGTCTTCAAAATGTGTTGTCTAGTAAATTTTTGTTGCACATTGGATCAAAAATATGAACCAAGATCCAAAACAAAAGGCCTACACAAATTAGAAACATTCTGCAAATGAAAACAAAACCTCCCCAAACAAGAGTATTGTCTCTCCCTTACTCCTCCCAGAGAAAAGAATGAAATTGGAATCATTGCACTTTCTAATTCATTTACCGGTGAGTACAGCAAAGCCTTATTGCTTTTTCTCCACCCCCCACCCCACCCCCGGAGCATATATTCAAGTATTTCAGGTTATGAGCGAACAAGACTTGTGTAATCATTCAGCCCTCTGGGATTTCTTTTATTTAAAGATACCAGTACCACCCGAATGAGTCACATTTCATAAAATGTAACATCTGTGAGAAAAGGTTCTAAACATGTGGCAGTGCCTAAAACAGCTGTAGAACTGCCGAGGAAACACACTGTCCACTTCTTAACTAGTTCTTTATAGTAAGGCCTGCATAAGTCAGGAGAGAGAACATTTGTGCCTACAGCTCAAAACTCTTTTATTTTCTCCTTTTCTTTCCTTGCCTGTCCAAGAAAGGAAGGGAGAGAGGGAAGAAGGAAGGCGAGGCAGGAGCAAAAGGTACTTGTTCAACGGTAAAACATATGACTATATTTTCTATACTTTAACAGCTCTTTTCTTTTAGTCTGAGCTCATTTTATATTATGCCATCTTTCCCATTTACTTACTCTCTGACCACGGGTAGAAATCCAGGAGCTGAACTGCTTCTGAGAGCTCTCAATGATATTATTTGGCAACCTGTTTCTGGACACAGTAAATTTGCAGTCAATAATTTTAATGAATTTCATATCTTTCTTTCCTATTTGATATTACTCAACCTTGTCTCAGAAATAGAGGTCTGTTACTTGAGGAAAATAAAAGTGACCTTCTGAAGGTCCTTAAGCATGGTGGTTCGTGAGAAAGAATGGATGTAGGCATATGTCTGCACTGTCCCAATTGTCGCAGTATTCTGGAGACCTGAAAGCCGAGTGCTTCTTCAGGCCATCATGCCCTATGAGGCAGTCAGAAAAGATCTCGGTGCCTATGCAAGTTATACAATATATCTTCAGTGAAGCACAGTGCAGTGTACTTCCTGATAGGGAACTTGAAAGGAACTCAGTTAACGAACCACTTGATATCATCATATTTCTTTTTAAAAATTCTACTTTTAGCCCTGGCTGGTGTGGTGGTGTGGATTGAGCCCTGAACTGCAAACCAAAAGGTCAGTGGTTCAACTCCCAGTCAGGGTACATGTCTGGGTTGCAGGCCAGGTCCCCAGCTGAGGACGTGGGAGAGGCAACCGATTGATGTATCCCTTGTACACTGATGTTTCTGCCCCTGTCTTTCTCCCTCCCTTCCTGTCTCTCTATAAGTAAATAAATAGAAATTCTACTTTTAGAACAGATTCCTATATCTTTTTTGTTCATCACCAATTTTTTCTAACAAGGCAAAGTCAGACAAATTATTTCGACCTAAAGTCTCATTCCCTGAAACTGTGTTTTATAATTCATGTGACTAGTTATTAAAAGCACAACAGCTTGTCAATTCTAAGCTCATCTTTAAAACCATCTAAGAAGAGTCAAATTAACAGTAACCATAGATATCTTGAATTGAAGACACTTTAGTTTATAGCTTGTATTTAAGATGTTTTGAAGGTTCTGAACAGAGAAATTCACAATGGCCATTCAATTACTTCATAAAAAATCTAATTCTACCATACTGACCTGAAAATGGGACCGAAAGGTGGTGTTCACTGTGTTCTTTAGAAATTACCTGTCTTCCGCCACCTCAGAAGTCACATGTTAAGCAACACTTGCCTTGAACTTTACGCCAGTTACAGGACAAAGCAAGTCACCTCCAACAGGTTTTCCCAGCTGGTAACAGGCTTAAGCAGCAGTTACAGGCCCTGAACTGTTTTGCTAAAATGGACTTGGTAAGCCAACATGAAAGAGATACGTAATATGGACGAACTAATGGCTCGTTTGGTGCCTTTTCACTAGTCATGAGAAGGGCGTCAGTCAACATGATGTGCCCTGGAAGCATGCTGATCGACCACTTGCACTTTCATTTCTGTGGGATGTGCGCTGTTATTCACCCAAAGTAGATATCAGTGTCCTTTGGTGACTTGTTCTGACGTTAAGACATGCTAAATTTCTGTTCAAATGCAAGCTTTCTCCTTGACCATGAGTTCAATGTGAGTCAAGAAAGAGATGAGGCAGCTTAAAACACACACACACACACACAAGGTAAAATTTTCCCTTGGACTTTTTAACAGAATTGGGGAAGTATTTGTCCAACTCTATGGGAACTGGTCAGACTGCACCTTGGGGTATTGTATTCTTTTCTGGAATTATAATGTAAGAAAAATAATAATAAACTGTCCAAAACAGAGGGAACAGGATGGAGAGAAGGCTTTAAAGTACATCATGTGAGGAGCATTGAATGAAGTGGTGGAAGCCATTCATCCTGGAAAGAAAGGGCAGGTTGACTCTTTTTAAATGACTCAAGGGCTTGCCTACAGAAGAGGGAACTGTGTTACCTTCCAGACAGTGAAACTAAGAATATGAGGGAAAGAAACACTTTAGCTCAGTGTAAGTCAAAACTTCCTAAAGATTATGGTTGTTTAAAATTGGCATTTACTCATTTACTATTTACTGAGCATCTATTATATGTTTTATGCCCTGGAGATACAGCAGTGGATACCAGTGAAAAGAACCCATGGAGCTTTTGTTTTTACATGAACCTGTGTCAGATGATGGCACATTACTCATACTGGAAGATGTTTCATGAGGCAACTGTAAATTGAGGGTTTCGTAGCAGGAAATCAGCAATTAAACATGACTGGACTTGATGATGTCTAAGTTCTGGTAACCCTGAAACCCTATGTTGTGGTTACTCAAATGTTTTAGTGATGAAGTTTGATGGCTCTCTTGGCTATCGGTCAGGATGTACAGTTCTGATTCTGTGGCTTAGCCAGTCTTTTGTCAGTCAATGCATATACACAGTGATGGCTCTGCTAAGTTTCTTAGAGGACTTGGGCGGCATGGAGGGTAAAGCGAGAGGACACTATGAAATTTCTTCCATGCATATTGTACAGAGAAGGAACACAATTTTCCTGGTGTCCCACATTATCCCCAAATTGCTGGTTGCTATTCCTGTTACTTTCATTCTTTCTCAACTTGCCATTATTTGTTCGGGAATGGGAGTTCTCCCTTTAATAATCAATTTCCATTCTTTAATCTCTTTGAAAGAGGGTGGAGTCAGGGTAGCTACAGATCACAGACTCATTGTTAAAACAGGATGAGATGTTAGAGGTAATTTAATTTAATTCCCTCATTCTATATACAAGAAAACATAAAGTTAGCAGAACACTTTACACAACCTAAACACTAAAAACAGAAGTACTGATAACTACTGGAATTTTAAGCACAATATCTAACTTTGGGACAAGAAAGTTTTATAAAAAGTGAAGTAGAACTTCTAGAAATTAAAAACTTAATATTGAAATTTAATTTAGTGAATACGTAAAATAGAAGCTTAGACCTACTTGATGAGAGAATGTAAACTAGAAGATACATCTGAAGAAGTTATCCAAAATGTAACCCAGAGAGACAATGAAATGGAAAATATGAAAAAAAAAGCTAGAAAATGAGGAGTAGAGAGTAAAAAATTCTAACATATATCAAGTCAAACCTAAGTTTCAGAAGGGGATAAAAGCAGGTATTTAAAAGTGGGTCCACAATCAGAAGCTATTTTGTACTTAGATATTTTGATCATATACCAATAGAGAATTATAAAATAATGCCCGTAATATTCCTGATTAGGACCGAGGATGACTGATTTGGGTATCATTCAATCTGATACCTAATCAGAGGTGTCAAATGTCCTCCAGAGTGCAGGACCCATTGTTCTGTCTCAATGGCATTACAACCACAGGTTTGGTCACATGTTTGGTTTGGGGAGAAGGGTCATCTTTGCAAATGTAGTGCCTCGGCTCTTCACCTAACCCTGAATAAACTAACTCCATGAGAGAAGGCAACTGGAAGATGAGAACTCATCACAGAATGAAATTTGGACCATGATTATAAGACCTTTTGTAGAATTACAAAATGCTTATAAGCCTCTTATATTGATCTTGTTTCTATTATTGACTCTTCTCCAGTGATTAATAATAAAGACCTTAAGATAAAGATAAATATTTGTGGAGCAGAGACTATGGAAGTTGGAGAGATTCGTGGCCAGAGAAATGGGTAGTAGAGTCAGCTTTTGAGGGAGAGGGGAATGTCTTGAGCTCCTGGGTCCCCTCCAGGATAAGAAGAGAAAATGGAAGCTGGTTGAAGCCTGGCTCTGAGGCTGAATAGTAGAAAAAGACAAGTGGGACTCCCCGGCAATGCAGCCACTACAGTCTACACAGCTCATGCCCCTTACTATAATCCAGTACAAGTAGATCCTTCCAAAGACAACAATAGGGAAGGAATGGCTCAAAAGCTGGATGGAGTTACACTTTTTACAATATAATTACCTCGATGTTCTTTAAAAACTCTAAAATCTGTGGAAAAGACATAAAAACCATCTTTTTAAATGTATGGCTGAGCTGGAGAGAAAGGAAGGAATATCCTTAGTGGCCTGAACTGAAATGGTAGCAAGAATCCAGAGACATCAAAGCTGTTGGCTGTCCCACGGCCCCTGTAGCCTTCCCTTTGTTGCTACCACCAGGTAGGGCACAAATTTAAAATGTTGGACCAGAAAGTTTCCTGAAATGCTTGGAACCAATCACTCTCCAAGTGTTTGAGGAGGGACTCGTGCATGTGTATATGTGGGTGTGCAAGTGGCACACTTTCAGTTTGGCCCTAACCATCACTCTCTCCTTGCACAAAGCCTCAAGTCATCCAGAGATGAAAGCTTAGGGCCTTTTTAGGTCTTGACTACATAGTTTCTGGACATGAGCACACCCTATACATGAATGTGGCCTCCCTCTTTTGTTTAATCCTCACCTGAGGCTATGTTTTATTGATTTTAGAAAGGGAGGAAGGGAGAGAGAGAGAAACATTGATGTGAGAAACACACACCGCTGGTTTGCCTCCTGTTTGTGCTCTGACCAGGGATTGAACCCACAACCTTTTGGTGTTTTGGATGATGTGCCAGCCAACTGAGTCACCCGGCCAGGGTGAGTGTGGCCATCTTGATTCCCAGGTATGTGACACAGCTTTCCAAAGCCCCTCTGAATGCCTTGTTCTCCAATTTTTCTTTTAATGCTTTTTTGTTATTTTAATGCCTTTCCCCAGTTGATATCCATCACCTTAAGCAGCTGCAAAGTTAAATAATTGCCTGTAATTATTTTTGACAAATGCTTATGGGTAAAAAACTTTTCACAATGGTTGAGCTCTGAGTTAGCTCCAATATAGACAGTCTTGTAAATGAGGATTCTCTGGGAGCCACCAAACAGGTCATATATTAATTCTCTGAGAATGAAGCTTTGATGGAGCTCCAGCTCCTTTGTGTTGTTCCAAGGGGCTGCCGGGCTGCCAGTCTTCTCCTTGAACTCAGGCTATTAGTTTTTAAGACTGTCCCAAAGCTGAAGACTCCAAGGTGGACTAGGGCAAGTTAAAAATGCCACAGAGCTCACTGAGACTGAGCTATTTCCTCCTTCCTTTGTTCCTTCCTTTAGTCCTCCCTTCCTTTCTTCCTCGCCTTCTCACTTTTTAAATAAACACTTGTTGCTGGCTTTTGAGTAATTTCCAGAGTTCTGAAAAAGCGGATTCTGGCCTCGTTGCCAGTTTTTTGTTGCTTTTGTGGAGGAAAGAATTGCTTGAGGTACTTACATTGTTACTTTCGCTAATGTCACCTCAATAGGGACTCTGAATAGGCAGGCGTACTTTGTGCATCTGAAAACCACATGGCCCAAAGAGCACGGTGTTCTAAAAAACTGGGCTTATGAAATTTAAGGAGATTATAACCCACCTAACAGTTAAACTCCTATGGAATAATATACATTGTTCTACCACCTCCTTCCTAAACTTGCTTTAGCTTTAGGGACTATACAAATGAATGAATGAGTGAATGAATGAATTGACCAATAAATCAATTAAATTTATGGCTCATCAAACAGTCCAATACAGCGACTTACATAGAAAGGGCACTCAAAGCATGGTGCTGAATCTAACTAGATTGGCTCAAACAGGCAAAATCTTTCTGTTCTCTATTATGTCTTATCCTACTCATAGCATTAAATCTTTAGTCTTACATTTCTCCCATATAAAATTGTATAGTCTTTTTAAATTAAAAAAAAATTATTTATTTCTTTTTAGACAGAGGGGAAGGGAGGGAGAAAGTGAGGGAGAAAAACATCAATGTGTGGTTGCCTCTCATGTGTCCCTTACTGGGGACCTGGCCTGTAACCCAGGAATGTGCACAACTGGGAATCAAACTGGTGACCCTTTGTTTCTCAGGACAGTGCTCAATCCACTGAGCCACACCAGCCAGGGCTGTATGCTCTTTTATAAAGAAAATTTTCAAACTGTACTTGAACAATAATTAAATTTTTAAAAAAAGTAAATTTCCCACTTAATTTTTAGCATCACGCACTAACCAACTGAGGTAACCAGCTGACTTTTTTCCCATTCAATTTTTATAGATTACATCTGAGCATGAATAGAAAATGAGTCCTATAATATTGTTTTAACAGTAAATTCTCTCCATACAAAAAGGGACAAGAAGGGACAAAAGAAAGGAGGAAGGAAGAAAGACACTCTTGCTGGTTGACAAGGTGGTGAGCACTGACAAGTTATAAAAAAGTATTTTTACTAAATATACAGCAGAGATATAATCATTTCTGATCAGAAAACTCTTAACTAGCTCAATGGAAGGATAGTAATTAAAGAAGCCTATTTGAAAATAATCCAAAAGATGGTTGTGTCTCATATATTTCTTAATTTGTTATAATGAATGAGTCATATTTTAAGAGGATTAAAGCTGTTTATAATGATAGAGCAACATTTAAAGACTAAAAAAGCTTTACTAACAATATAATATGATTGCAGTACAATGTAATATGATTGGATAAGATTACATGATTCTTTCATTTACTGTTCTTACTAGCAAATTGCAAATTAAAAAAAAAAACAAACTAAGCAGCTTTTAATTTTGTTTCATTCTTTGTCCAAGATGTGACGATTAAGTGGAACCTGGACACACACGCACACATATTGAGTTAATTCAATTTTATAAATGTATAATAAATTGCTATAATAAATCATTTTCTGTCCTTACTTCTGCAGTGACTCTATTTAATTAATAATGAATACAAAAGCAGGACTTCCATTTCTACTCTAGCAAACATAGCCTACCTACATCCTTCAAAATTGTTTTATCTTCACTAAGTACTTAAAGTCATATAAAAAAAGCAAAGGGGATTTTTCTCAGTTCTTATGACATTGCCTTATTACTTTCAAATTTGAAAAACACTCTGAAAAGTAAGGAAGTTCCTCAAGATACCAGGCCTGGTCTCTTTATGAAATGTTTGTCATAGAAAAATAAACATGGGGATTATTCCAGATTTAAGAAAACAGATACAAAAACTGAGTAATATGTGACCACTGATTAGATACTGATTTTCAAAAGCTATGAAAGAAAAAAAAAGCTCTGAAAGGTATTCTGAGAATAATTGTAGAAATTTGATATGGATTGGATGTTATTAAGATAGTGTTTTTCATTTTCTTAGGTGTGTTAATAATAGTGTTTTGTAGAAGAATGTTCTTTTTTCAGGGATTGAGTGCTGAAGTTTTTAGGGCGGAAGTTTACAAATTTTTCAAATGATTCAGAAAAGCTACATACACATTGCAGTTGTCAAGCTGGGAATGTATACCCTGATTCTTATCACGAAACATGATGAACAGAAATACACTTCCTCCTTCAAGAAAAAACTTGTTGCCCTAGCTCGTGGGAAAGCAGGCAAGACAGAGCCTCCAGCTAGCAGTGCTAAAGGGACTGCTGCTACTACATGAAGCCCCCCTACCCCTGCCCTTGCCCAAGGTCATGTCCCTCAATGAACACTGGAATGGAAGTACAAGGCCTGACAAGTTCTGGTCCAACGGGAGACAATTCTGCTGGGCCCACTTTAGCTTTCAAGTCTGCTATGGTCAGTCCCACCTTGCAGCTCAATTTCTCCCCCCCCCACCCCGCCCAGTTGCTCCCCACCCACCCACCTTCCACACACAGACAGGGCACAACCTAATAAATGTCTGATTATTAAACTCTGTCTCAGAGTCTTCCAGGATAACTCCACCTGGGATGTGAATGGACATCAAATAATTTCTAAATGAGGAACACATTTTTTCAAAGTTTTGTTTCCTTCCTGGGGTGGGAGTGGGTTGGAAGGAGAAAGGCAAAGGGGGAAAATTGGGAAAACTGTAAGAGAATAACAATAAATATATATTATAAAAAATTTTAAAAATAAAATTAGCAAAAAAAAAAAAAGAAAGCCAGTGTGATCAAAGACAGAGACAGACTATGGGAATGTTCTAAATTAAAATAAACTGAAGAGACCTGACAAGTAAATGTAACATATGATTCTGGACTACACTCTGTGCAGGAGACAAATTAAATGCCCAAGGGAGCATTATTGGACCGGTTGACAACACTGGAATACGGATTGTAGATTAGATAAAAATATTAAATCCATTTTAAATTTCCTGTAATTGATAAGTATACAGTGGTTATATAAAAGAATGTCCTTGTTTTTAAAAAACAGACACTGAAATACATAGGGGAAAAGATTCTGAAAAACTACATACAAACATGCATAGAAAGAACATAAAAGCAAATGGAGCAAAACTATTACAGGCTAGGGAAACGGGACATAGGAGGGGTCTTTGTATTTTCTTGCAACTTTTCTGTAATCTTAAAATTATTTTCAAATAAGAATTTTAAATATATATTATGTGTGTGTGTATCACATATAAAGAATTACAGATCAGCCAGAAATAGCAAAATGTTAATAATTGATCTAGGTAATAGGTATAAGGCCATTCTCTGCATTATTTTCTCAATTTCTCTGAATGCTTGAGTATTTTCATAATAAAATTTGGAGGGGGAATATGGGGGCCCGGATGTTCCTTATTGCTTAAGTATGAGATTTGCAAGACTATACCTTCTGGAGCACTTTGCCTTTATTTCAAGTTGCTGCTCCGAGTTTAATGGTCACTCTATCTGTGATTAACTGAGAGAACATACATTAGCATACCAATTAGATTCTTAAAGTTTTCCCCTCCATAAAACTGAACTCTTAAATCATTAATTATTTACCTCCTTTTAGAAACCTCATTAGATGTACAGTGTCAACTCTGAAGTACCAAAACTTTCTCTCTTTTTATGCTCTGCTATATCCTTAGTTGCTAGAACAATTTCTTTTTTTTTTGCTAGAACAATTTCTAGAACATGAAATATGGTCAAGAAATACCTATAAAGGAACAAGTGAGAAAGACCTAGAATAAATATGGTTTTCCTGTAGGTTAACAATTTGATTTACTACACTCCAGCCCCTACCATTTTAGCCAGCATTAAACTTGATTTGACTTTTTGCTTGCTTTCTCTTTCTTACAGCAAGTCAGGAGAATCTGAATCCTGAATTATTTTAGCAATAAAGTCATTAACTGACGAACCCGAGCCAGGACATGTTCGAGTTAGCGCTGCTAGATTCCTGGAGGGAGCGGCAGAGAGCTTTTTGAATGCAAGCCCTGCAGGGCACTTAGGTATAAAGTGAGCTGGAGGCGAGGGGTGCAGCTGCAGCTGAGGGCCTGGGCGGGAAGGACTCACCACATAGGATCGGGCTGACTTGGAACCAGGATAACGATGTTCTACCACACTCGAAGAGGTCCACAGGCTATATGAAGCCACACGTCAGAAAATATAGCTTATTTACTACCCAAGTGTCAATACTCACTCAATGAAACCAGAAATAAGTGAAGCTGCAGGAAACGATGAGTCAGGAGTCAGAATGCAGAAATCAGGATCGGAACAACAGAGAGGAACCTAAATAGATGCGGAAATAATACATTGCATCAGTTTTGTCCTAATGGACGCGGGTGTGTTAACTGCAAAACTGCCTTGCTGTGACTGTGAGCTCCAGGCAGACACCGGAGGCTTGCTGGCAGTACTGGTGGCTAACGGGACTTAGTCCTAAGGACAAGTGTCATCCTCAGACACACGCTCCTGTCATCTCAGGGGACTCTTAATATTCTCCTTCACTACACTCTGAATTTCCACTCGCAGCTCAGACACAGAGAAAGATGAACAAAGATAACCCAGAGCCCTCAGTTTTTCATTTTCATTCTCTTGTCTGGCCCTTGCCTTGTCATTTTCAAATGAAAAGAGCTGCTGGCTCCCTAGGCAACTTTTCTTTGAAATAATTTGTTTAGATTTATAATTAGTCATTTTGCACTGAATAATAAAAATTATCCTTTTAACTAAAACAGCCAGCAAATACCTGAAGTGGTTTCAAGGAGGCAACTCACACTGTGTTTCAAGGGCCACACTGCTCAACCTCTCGGCACACTGCAGCAGGACATCAGGACTGAAATCAGTGCTGTGGCCTCGACACAGAGGTGCACCGGGAGACGGGATTTACGGCATGTCGCAGGTGCTCTGAGAAATGACTAACGGTTGGGCTTTAGCTCAGATACTTTCCCCATTTACAGTGAGAGTGCTATATGTTTCTCCATTTTCTTTATTTTATTTTTTAAAAGATTTTACATATCTCTTTAAAGATTTATTTATTTTTAGAGAAAGGAAGGGAGGGAGAAAAAGAGGGAGAGAAACATCAGTGTGTGGTTGCCTCTTGTGCAGACCCTACTGGGGGCCTAGCCCGCAACCCAGGTATGTGCCCTAGACTAGGAATCAAACCAGCAACCCTTTGGTTCACAGGCCTGCGCTCAATCTACTGAACCACACCAGTCAGGGCTCATTTTCTTTTTAGAATTATTTTATTAACACTTAGCTGTTGGCCTCTCCTGAGGTTGGGTATATAACAGGACTTTACTACAGAGGTCACCAATGTGACTGAGAGCTAAGCTAACAGGAGGAGAGGACTATTCCAAAAGCAGACTAAGTTAAAACAGCAACGCAGAAGCAGTAAAACAATAGCTTTGCAATTCAAAATTCTGGAAAAGAGATATCTTACTTTTTTAATGAAATTTACGGGTTTTTGTTTAGTATTTTTTGTATTGTGTTACATGTGAAGAGGAATAACACGATTTTTTCCAGTATATGTAGGGTCTCTCTGTCAGGAAAAATTGTAAAGGACTTCAAAATGGGCAAAAAGATTCCTGGGCATTCTACCTGGTGTATCTTTCCAGGTTCTGTCTGCCGTTGCCTGTGAGGTGTTTTATTTTACAGTTGTGTAAGTTGTACACAACTTACATTCCTGCAAATGATCCTTGTCCATAGAAATCCAAATAAACTGTGTCCTGTGGAATGCAACTGATTATTGCCCTGTGAGTACCGGCCTGTTTTGCAACTGTTTATAAATTCCTTTCAGCATTCCTGATGGTGTGTATATACATGCGATACTTTGAATTCTCCTTTTAAATATAGTATTTTATGTATTCTCTCATAATTAATAAAGTAAAAACCTTTGAAACATGTTCATTTTATATTTATACATGATTTATAATGTACCTGTATAAAATTATTTTATTTTTCATTTTCTTTCTTTTATTGAGATATAATTGACACATAACATTATACTACTTTCAGATATACCACAAAATAATATGCCACTTGTATATATTGTGGAATGATCACTGCAGCAAGGCTACTAACATCCATCACCATACATGGTTACCACATTTTTTTCTTGTGATAAGAACTTTTAAGATCTACTCTCTCAGCAATTTTCGAGTGTACAATTCAGTGTTACTGACTATAGTCGCCATGCTGTACATGACATCCCCAGGACTTATTGATTTTATAAGTTTGTACCTTTTGACCCCCTTCACCCACTTCCTCCATTCCCCACACCACCAATCTGTTCCTTGTATGTATGAGCTTGGTGTTTTTAAAAAAATTCTTTTTAATAAGTCTTTAGTCCAAAAGCTTTGGACTGACTTTTGGAGGAGAACTGAGAGTAGAGAGAGAAGGGTGGGCATGTGGTAAGGTTTCTTTAAAAACTGTGCATGAAGTTTCTTTCTGGCCTATTCAATTTCCAAAACCTCAATTTACCTTCCACTCCTAGGATAATGATGGAACTGAACATCAGGGTGGGGAAGCGCTCACTTAGGGGAACAGGGGAGGGAGGGGGATCCGGAGAGCGTGTGTTCAAGTGCAATAGGAGGCAAGCAGGGAAGGGCTTCCGGGGAAGGAATTCTGATGCCACTTCAAGTTTGATACTGCCCAGAGGAATTCTTTCTTTAGGGACCCTGGACTCCCTTCCCTTCATCCCTATCTGTTCTCTCTAAAGATGGGGCATCAGAACCCAGATCCTTAATATGGTTAAGGATCATTTCCTTATTGGAAATGAGGACCAATAAGCAAGTTTACTGTAATCATTTTGCACAACTAGAACATTAACACAGTAATCAAATACGTTCAGCTTTCCCTTCCCCACCTCTCACTTTTTTTTCTTTTGCAATTCGACGGAGGCCACTTGAATCCCTGCTGCAGCTTACTCAGACAACAAGGGAGCTAACCAATGTTCTAGCCATCCACAAACAACAAAACAATTGGTTAGATGTGGTGCTTTGCCTGAGTGCAATTTGAGAACCCAGAATGTCTTCCTTGGCCTGAGGATACCATCTGCCCGAGCAAAGCAGGATAAAGAGAAGTTACAGCAGCCCCAAAGAAGTTGCCGTTATATCTAATCTGTGACGCTCCTGCCTCCACTTGCCCTCAAGATATCTAAATGCTTCTAGGGTGTTTACACAGTCTTGCGTTTTATTTCTGCACACCCGTCCGTGTTCTTTCTCTTCTGTCGCCTTGCCCTCTGCCTTTGTTAAACCTCCCTCTTTCCCACCAGTCCCTTCTCAGCGAGCGCTTCCATGTAAACAATCACGGGCATTTCTTCGCAGTAATTTATAGCAGTTAAAAATGAGAAAGCCCTGGAGTCAGACAGACCTTGGTTTCTAATTGCAGGGCCATTTTTCACCTACCTGTGTGGCCTTAGGAAATTAGCTAAAAGCTCTAAGCTTCAATTTCTCCACCTGTAAAATAAGGATAATACTATTTACTTTATTGGGCAGCTGTGAGGATGAAATGAGGCAATTAAGTGAAGCTCAGGGCCTGATACAGGCATCTATTACTGCTGCAATTTCCTTTCCTGTCTCCTCTTTCCTGTTTTACCTCGTTTTTAAGTGTTTTTCTATTTCCTATTTTCTTATTTGCAGGTACTACTTCACCGCCTTCCCCTCAATCCAACAGCAGATTCCAACGGGCTGCAGGACATGCCACCCCCCAAATATGGCACTTTGGCCAGTTATCTATTTTATGCTGAAAAAATTTGAGAAGCTGTGGGTATAGGAAGGCCTTTTCTTAAAAAAAAGATTTTATTTATTTATTTTTAGAGTGAGGGGAAGGGAGGGAGAAAGAGAGGGAGAGAACCATCGACAGGCTGCCTCTCGGGTGCACACAGACCTGACCGAAGCTGCAGCGCAGGCATGTGCCCCGACTGGGAATCAGTGGACGGCCTTTCGCTTTGCAGGACCCACTGAGCACAGGTCAGGGCTAAAAAGGCCTTTTTGACTTTTTCCTGAAGCAGGTCGTAAAGCCCACATTCAAGAGGTGCCTCTCCTGCACCCAGGGCAACGGAACATCCTTATCTCTGAAGCTAGAGGGAGCAGAGAGGAATATTTTTTTAAAAAAAGGACTTGCTACATTACCGATTTACTACCCTTCCCTCGGGACCCTTCTGGGCCAACGCACTTTTGCAGGGCTCTCCACATTCTACCTGACCTTGTGTGAGAACCCTCACCTTTAACTGCTTCTTCAGGTTTTCACTGTGAAGCCTTCTTTATGAAGGGTCCTGTGTCATTTAACACTTGTATCAAATAAGTGTGTATGCTTTTCTGTCCTTTAAATAAAAATTAGTACAAAATTTAAATATATCTATAATACAAAATTTATATTTATTTGGTTACAGTTGAATAAACAAAAAGTAAAATAAAGGCGTTCATCTGCCTTTTGCTGCAGGAACTCTAGCTAAGAATTTAGAAGGGGAAGAGGAAAAGACATTTATTTTTTTTCCTCCCCTCTAATACTGATATTTAAAAGAGTGGTCATATGTATTGTATCATTTAAAAAAAATCCTCATCTGAGGATATTTTTTTTCATTGCTTTTTAGAGGAAGGGGAAAGGAGAAAGAGAAACAGCCGTGTGAGAGAGAAGCACCGACCGATTTCCTGTCCTACAAGCCGGGACTCCGGGGATCTGCACGCGGGCCAGGGACCGAGTGCGTCCCTTGGAGGGGTGGAGGGGTGGCGGCACGCACCCGTGCGGGGCCAGCCCGCAGCCTAGGTGTGTGCCCTGGCTGGGAAGGAGCCTGCAACATTTTCGTTATCGGGCATTGCTCCAACCAACTGAGCCACACCAACCAGGGCTGTATGACTTTTTAATTACAATTCATCCCAGTTATTTCATCTATGATCTAGGGGGAAAAGCCTATCAGTAAACCACTGACAGTGCCTGCTTCATACTAACACCCAAAGAAGTGTGAGATGTTGTTATTGTTTTATTTTACTGGTCCTTTCACAAGGGTGTATTATGACATAATTCACATAACTAACACATGACTTTGCTGAAAGGTAGCAAATTCTTGGGTTTCTAGTTCATCTAATGACCGATGATTCTAATCAGAGAGGTTCGTTTGATGATATTACTTGTGCTTGGTTTAGATAACATTTTGGATGTGTTTCATCCTAAGACAAAACACTGGCCGAAAGATGCCACTGTGAGCAGCACAACAGGGGGTTCCTGCTGCTACGGTAAAGCTGCGTTATGCTCATTCCTCGCTTTCCAAAAGCAGAACATTCTGATCCTGTGACAATGTTCTACTAAAGGAGTTTATTTATTTTGCATCAAATGATTTGTGTCGATGAGTTCATTTCTTGTGAGGAAGATTAGTACAACATAGCTGGGCTTCTTGCTATAATCTCACCGACTGCTGTAATACAGCGAGCCAGAGAACACATCCATTGTCGGCCTCAGTGAGAAAATGCCATCTCTCCCCCAAAAATTTCTGTTGGGGTATTCCCTTAAATTTGATGAATAAATTATTTACTGATCATTTACTGAAAAACATAAAAAGGAAAAAAAATAGTCATTCTCTAGGAAATTACTAAAGAGCAGCCAGAGGATTCAAGCAGGTTCCATTTGCCATGGCTAGAAAAGAGATCCGACTTTTTTTTTACACCAAGGTTTTATTTATGTAAGATTGAAATAAATGAGTGAATGTTTTTGTAAATATTCTAATATAAAGTAAAAATGGAAAAACACCCTGTACAATCTTTCTTTTTGTATTCAAGAGAGGAAGGGAGATTGAGAGAGAAACATTAATTTGTTGTTGCACTTATTCATGCGTTCATTGGTTGATTTTTGTATATGCTCTGCCTCGGGATTGAACCTGCAACCATGACATATGGAGATAATACTCTAACTAACTGAGCTACCCATCCGGGGCCTGAAAATATCACTTCTATAGAGTAGTATAATATCATGCCTCGTACCAAACAAGTAGCTTCACCTGTGTGCTATAATCCCCCTTTCCCATTCAATCTCTCAAAAAACAAAAGGCAAACAATGGAGAAGTGCCATGTCTATGAGTAAGATATCATTCCAGAGCCAGGCATCCCTTGCCGACCAGATAGGAAGCTTAGCATTTTGCCATCTTCTACATTTTCCCCATCTTCTTGGCCAGTGCATGTAAGGAATTGTAATTAACTATATATTTTGTATGTATGTTGATTAGGATAAATTCGTTCCAGAGGTGACTGGTTGTGTTTTGAATAGAGTTAATGAAATGAAAGCCCATGTGAGGCAGAATGACAATCAAACAGAAAAGTCATGTTTGATATTATCGTCGCACTTGGGCAATATAATACATAATTTATATCGGCTTAGTATTTTCCATGAAGTAACCAAACAATTGATTTGACTAAGCTTTTATTCCCTGAATTTGTTAGTGGTTTTGGCATTAAGGAGAAAATCACCAACGATTCTGAAGAGTGAGCTGTATTTTCAGATGTTATGTTCCTAACAAACTCATCCCTGACTTCCACAAGCCTATCCTACATTTGAACTCTGGATCCCTGCTCTACACGCTTCACTCACAACTTTCCATGATTTATTTGAACGTGCATTAGGTGAAATGTCCCTCTCCCACCAGGCTGCAGTTCAGTGTACCTCTCCATTGCAGGGCCTATCACAGTGTCTGGCAAAGAGCAGATCTCAATAATCTTCATTGCCTGGTGGAAAGACTGCCGTATTTTGCTGTATATGATGCACTCCCGTGTATAATGAGAGACCCCAATGTCACTTATAATCATTTCTTACAGAAAATTACATAAAACCTTATTATTTCCTTTCCTATTGTTTAAAGTTAGTTTTTAGAAGGTTTTGGAAGTAATATACAATGTAGTTTTTGAAGTCAAATAATAACTACAAAGCCTATTTTTTAAATATAGCAGGTTCCTTTCTCCCTCTCTTCCCACCTTCACAGCAATCATTTCTACTTCTTTTAGCTACTTCTTCTGTTGTTTACCGATGGACGGTATTTAGTGGGTTTTGATCAAAGGCATTCACACACATGGGCATATCCCAACAATAACGAATATTTCATTTTTGTCTGAGAAGGCAAAGGTGAGTTTGAGAAGGGAATTTAAGTTCTTAATTATCATCAGCTCCATTCACTCTGTGTTCAGAACCTCTTTTTATTAAAGGTGTTAAAAGAATGTTGATTACCTAGGAAAGCTAGCTTCCTGAGAGGTGTGAAATTTGTTCTGGCACTTCATCAGACCAGGACTTTTGATTGACAACAGGTTCCACTTCCATGGAAAGATGATGGAAAATTTTCTCCGTATTATTATTAAGAGCACCTAGTTCCCTGAAAACCATATGACTGTCTAATCATGTATTGCTTATAATTAAAACCAGTTCACCTAACTACATTCAAAAGAAAGCAAATATTAAGCACATCTAATTCCATAATATTATTTAACACAGTATGGTAATACCTGACAATTTCTAAGGACTTGTTAAATGGCTAAGCAACTGTGTGTGCTTTCCCACATTTAATTGCACAACAATCCTGTGAGATACTATTATTATTATATTTCCATGTGGCTAAGAGCAGTTGGGCAATTAAGCAAAAGCAGTGAAGCCCTCCCAGGATTTCTGGGATTGTCTGACTTCAGGTATTTCTTTCTTAACTCTGGTCAGAACCTCTCTGTTAGGGTATATAAAGTTAGATCATTGGACCTAGAAGAAAGTCCTTATAGATATGACATTTTGAATTGTTCAAAAAACGTTCTCTTTGGTGGTTTATAATGACAGACCTCTATTTGAGTAAGAAAAATCTAGTAGTGGAGCATTCTGCTTAATTATATAACTAAGAATTGACATAAAATTTTTATCTCCCTTACTAAACTGTGAGAGCCTCAAGGGCGGGTACTATGTTTTGCTCATCCTCACATCTCAAGTACAGAACAGTGTGCAGAAAATACAGGTGCTCAATAAAATTGTAAGAAGGAAGTGCTTTCTCAATATCTCAATATCAAAACTATAGTAACCTTAGTATGTTTTTATTTTTAATGCTCACCCAAGGACATTATTTCATTGCTTTTAGAAAGAGAAGAGGGAGGGAGAGAGAGAGATACATCAGTGCAAGAGAGAAGTATCTATAGGTTGACTCCTGTATGCTCCTGGACCAGGGACAGAACCCACAACCTAAGTATGTGCCCTGAATGGGAATCAAACCTTCAACCTTTCAGTTACCGGATGATGCTCCAACTAAATGAGCTACACCAGGGTAGTATGCTTAATATAGTTTTAATGTTAATATAGTTAACTGTATAATGTACATAAATAAAATACACAAACCAAACACATATTTATATAAAACAATTATATACTAGCATATCTCACTATTTGCAATAAATTAGTAACCATGTTTCATGTTGATGCATAAGAAATTGCCATTTTGTTAATTTCTTATTTTTAGGTCAAAAATGGTCAAGATCAGATAATATTGGTTTTGTTTTTTAAAGACTGTATTTAGTTATTTTTAGAGAGAGGGGAACAGAGGGAGAGCATTGTCAATGTGCAAGAGAAACATTGATCAGTAGCATTGATCAGTCACCCCTCACACAACCCCAACCAGGGACCTAGCTAGTCTACAACCCAGTCATGTGCCCCTACCAGGAATCAGACCACCAACCCTTTGGTTTGCAGGCTCATGCCTAATCCACTGAGCCACACCAGTCAGAGTGACATCAGTTTTTTTTAAAGATTTTATTTATTTATTTTTAGAGAGAGGGGAAGGGAGGGAGAAAGAGAGAAAGAAACATCAATGTTCGAGAGATATATTGGTTGCCTCCCACACACCCTCATCTGAGAACTTGGCCTGCAACCCAGGCATGTGCCCTGACTGAGAATCCAACCAATGACCTTTTGATTCTCAGGCCAGCACTCAATCCACTGAGCCACACCAGGGCTGGGTGACATCAGTTTTAGATGGTGCAAACTAGTGAAAAATTTTATGTCAATTCTTAGTTATATAATTAAGCAGAATGCTCCACTACTAGATTTTTCTTACTCAAACAGAGGTTTGTCATTATAAAACACCAAAGAGAATGTTTTGTGAACAATCTGAAATGTCATATCTATAAGGACTTTCTTCTAGATCCAATGATCTAACTTTATATACAAATTACTTTTCATGCCAGCAGGGCTAATTTGGGTCTATGAACATTCAACCCTGCACACATTTATTACCCTTGGCTTGGATTCTCTATCTTTTCCAGACTGCCAAGTTGCATACACCTCCTTTCAAAGTCCTTCTCCATGAAGTCATCCCTTTTTAATATTTTCGGCCTTTTCCCAAGCACTGCTGCACCCACCCCTAGTGTTCCTGAGGCACTTTTGTGATGATTCTACTACCTGGGTCTAAAATGATTACTTTTTGCAGAATATGAGGTCTATTATATTCAACTATACAAACAAAGCATTTGCAATTGATGAACTAAACTGAACTGACTCAGTTGTTATACTAGATGATTAACTGGTTGACCATGGACCATTCGTTAATAATTCTTTTGCATTTAAAAAAAAAGCACAATTAGAACTTGAGAGCATAGCATTGGAAATCATTTTAAGCACACAGGAGATCTGCTTTGCTTCTGTTTGACTCTAAGGGTGAGTTATGACCTCTCCATATTGAATTCTTTATGTGTTAAATAAGAATTTATGTGTCTAAATATGTTATGTGTTATGAAATTAATTACTGTCTTGGCTTCACTTTACTTGGAATTGTGTCATCTAGGGATTTTGTCATCAGTGATGCCAACAAGGCCTCCTGTTTTTGATGTCCTAAGAATGCCTACCTAATGCACTGGTGGGCCTGAATTCTCTTCCAACTCGACTTCAGATTTGAATTTTAAAACTACACTTCATGTCCACTGGGGAATTTTCCAGCCTAGTTAGGTTAGCCTGGCTTTAAGCGCAGCCCTATTGTTTGGATTGGTTAAATTCTGAAATACTGCAGGTAGATCAGCAGCACTAGTATTGCAGGTTTTCAGGACTCAAATAAGAACCTTCACTGCACAACTGAGTTACACATGGATTCCCGAGAGGAGAGTACACGAGAGTGTTTTCCAAAGTATCACAGTGAAAAATGTGAAGTGCTGTATAAATATATTTCTGTTGCAACCTGAAATTTTCCCCAGTTGACAGTGGACACAAATGGGGGAATATTTGGAGTCCCAATTCAGGGTTCAATGGGGTGCCCCCACTAGTTGATGTGGTACACCCCTGTGTTCTCCCAATAAATATATCACACTTAAGAAAATTTACTAAAAAGTATTTCTGGAGCCTCCAGGAGGTGAATTACATGTTTACACACAAGTTTGCTCCCCTTGGGCACCAACGCTTTGTCTGGCATGCTGCCAGGGCACCGGGCTACTTGCCTTGTCAAAGCCAGGTAGAGCTTTGGGATGGAGGGAGCACTGTGCACTAGAGAATTCTCTTCTGTGAATATGTTCTTTATTAAATGAGACCCGAAATAGGGCTGTTTGAGGCCTGATGTTTTCATGGAAACAATGATCTGTGCTTTCACTTGTGGGCTGTTCTCATATCCTCTCTCCTCTCAGAGGTCAAAGCCTGTCCTGGGCTCCTCCCTCCTAGTTCTCCCACGAGGCTCCTCAGGCCAAGAAGGAATTCTGGTGGGTGCACCCCATCTGTTGTTCAGTCAGGTCCAGACCTTTTCATCTCACTTGACTCACGATGGAACACAGATACCCACCTCTCTCTCTCACTTCCTCCGTGGACTGTTCCCTGGCAAACTACTGTCCCCGTCCATCCCTCCCTTTTCTGGACTCCATATTCTGTAGGTACTAGACACTTTGAACACTTTTTAGTTTAATAGCTTAATTCTGTCTCCCAGACAGCACAATTCTAAGCTTACTTAGGGCAAGAATCTCCCATTAAAATCCTTGTGTCTTCTTCCACCACAGTAGCTGAAGGTTCAGTCAATATTTGCTTGATTGAATGTTACACACAAAGGTGGCTTCTCTTAGTTAATGAGAAACAACCTCCCTTCCCTCCAAAAATGGAGAAGAGCAGAATTCCAAACAAGGAACCACATTTTTCCAACTTCCCTCTCCCTTTGCTTAAACATGGAGGTGAAAACTCAGATTCAGGAAACAGAACAAAACAATATGTCAACCATTCAAAAGCTCTAATATGCCATATTTATTTGACTTCAGGAACTCCTTTATCACAAACCAAGCTTTGTGTGCATTTATCCTGTAGAGAATTGCTGTAGACAGCATTTTACACACTTAGATTCACCTGGGCTGGTTGCTGAGCAAGGGGCCAGTGCAACCAAGGTTGGGTGGCTGGCTCTCCCACCACCTCCTCGGGTTCCATTTAACACCTGCCCTCTACCTTCCAATTAATCATTGACTGATACGGCTGAAAGGAACACTACAAAATTTCCAGCAAAATATTCTGCCTGAATCATGTACAGTTTGTTCCTATTGACACCATTTTCCTTAACAATGAAGAGATTTTTTTTACCATCTTATCTGAGCGTCAATGGAATAATCAGAACATACTATGATCATTGAAAAATATGAAAATGTAGTCAGAATAAAAGACGTGTTTCACTAAATATTTATTTGGTATCTACTGCATGTGCTAAATACCCATTACATGTATCACAGAGAGCAATGACTTCATAAGCAGCGATTAAAAAGGTGGGGAATGACAAGTTCTAAATCTAACTTGTCAGATTTCTTTTACAGCAGCAATTTTCAACAGGCATGCCACAGCACACTGGTGCGCCACAAGAATGTTAAACCATGCAATACCTGACTGTTTAGTCAGGGGCACTGGCCTCTTTCCCCTCTTAGATTGTCAAAGAAAAATGTGACAACAGCCAATACAACAAGAGCTGCCTGCTGTGAACGAGTCAAAATTATACCCATTTTTTTGGTCAGATCGACAAAAATATAACATATATTTTTTAGTGGGCCAAAGAACTTTATTTATATTTTTGAGATTTTACTTTTTTTTCTTTTTTCTTTTTTTTTTAAGACAGAGGGAAAGACAGGGAGAAAGAGAGAGTTAGAGAAACATCTGGTCAGTTGTTCTCATAGGCACCCCAGCCAGGGACTGAACCAGGAATTCAACCAGTGATGCTTCACAGGGTGATACCCAACCCACTGAGCCCCACCAGTAGGGATGTGCTGCAGAATTTCTCTGATTAGTTTACGGGCGCCATGCGTTGAAAAAGATGGAAAATCCCTGTTTTAGAGGAAAAGAAACTGAGATCCCAAGAATTCGTTCTGCTTCAAGCCATGAAAACATTAGAGGCAGAGTTAGAATTAGAGCTCCAGGGAAACAGAAATAATGAAAACAAGCCTAAAGATATTGCACAACCATAGATCTGAAGCATATTTGGAAATTGTCCAATTTAAAAGAATGCTATGTTAGTAATCTTCATTTAACTAGTCACTTTTTCTCCTATCTTTTAAATTTTTATATTATCAGTTTTTATTGGCGTCTTGGTTTTTACTAGACTCATTCGAAAGTTTTCTTTTTTGTTTTTGTTTTTTCTTTTTGAGGCAGAATCCTTTACTAAAGTTAACATCCCCAAAGAAACCAGATGAATTAAAACTGGAGCCCACACCAGACTAAAAGATTTAACTTTCTGTGACCTGCAGAAAAATGATAGGAATTTTCATTATTATAAGGTTTCTAAATTATAAAAGTAGTGGATTATTAGAGAAAGTTTAGGGCAGGAGTGGGGGAGAAAGGATGTATCACCCATAGGCATCCAGCGCATACCACTGTGGCATAAAAAGTATTTTTAGCAGAAGGCATTTGAGGTTCCAGAGAGAGTCAATTGTCATTAAGTCCCTCCCGGGGAGCAATCTGGGAAGACTGGTTCTTTACACCACACCTAAACAGACATGGCACACAAACTTGCATATCTATTTTCTCCTGAATTTTTGTTAAAGATTTTATTCATTTCTGTATTTATTTATTTATGTATTTATATATGTATTTATTTTAGAGAGAGAGAGGAAGAGAGGGAGAAAGTGAGGGAGAGAAACATTAATGTGAGAGAGAAACATCAACTGGTTGCCTTTCGTTTGCACCCCCGACTTGGGACTGAACCTGGAACCCAGGCATGTACCCTGATCGGGAATTGAACTGGTGACCTTTTGCTTTGTGGGTTGAAGCCCAACCAACTGAGCCACACTATTCAGGGCTATTCTCTTCTTATTAAAAAGTCATTAGTTTTCCCATAAACACCCTTTCTCCCCCTCTTTTCTTCTTAATGAGTCATTTGTATTCCTTTAAGTGCCCTTTTCTACCTTCTTTTCTGCCATTCAGATGGTTTATAAGCCCCAAATTCTAACTCCCTTTGAGTCACATTTTTCTGTGAACTCCTCTATGGACATTAATAAACATGTGACTAAATGTGTGTGTTTTTCTCACTAATTTGTCTTTTGTCAGTTTAATTCACAGGACCTCCGGGACTGCACTAAGAGGGCAGAGGAAGTTTTTCCTGCCCTTGGCCTTCCCCCCACACGGTCAAGTCACCCTCAGCGCATCATCAGCCAAACACACTGTTTCCCGTTGTGCGTATTTTCTACACTGTTTTCGACTGTATTTACTTTTTATGTTATTATAATCATTATTAACATTAGAAGCACCCATCTGCGATGCTACACAACCCTCTAAATTATGATTTCCTAATGACTGCAAACCACTTCATTGAGATGACAAATAATGAACTCCTTAACTAGCCTCCTGCTGTTGGGCATTTAGATTGTTGCTGATTCTTTCGATGTATTACTTCCACAAGCTAGCTCCAAGTGCCATGGCCTTCGGAGAGGGGATGTTAAACATTAAATATCCATCTCGGGGAGATGACACTTAGTGGTCAAGTAACATAGGAAATGTCTGACATTTGTTTGTGAACTAAACAAGTCTCAGGTAAAATCATACATAACGGCCATAGAAAAAAAACAAAACAAAAGCCATCTTGTGTCTGGAAGATGGGCAGACATGATGAGAAGTATTCGGTAAGAGGAATTACTTGAACTAGGTCATTTGAGACCCAGAGAAAGGTCCCTTGGACTTTTTTTTCCCCCACAAAACAGACAAAAATATAATAGTGGATTAATTTAGCATCAAGTTTGTGGAAGCTTAGGTGGATGAGTTTGCTTTAAGTGCAAAGGGTCAATTTCAGAGAGTAATTGCTGATGAAAGTCCCGTTATCAAACCTTCATTTGGTTTTCATTAGCTTTTATTGGCAGGAAATGCTAAACTATTAGACGAAAAGCAATTGTTGCTCGCAGTTATCTGACTACCATTGGCACAATTGAGTTAGCTGAACCTTTCCGCTCAGCTTCTTCCCTGCCTTGAGCCATTTGTGCTTCATTAGGAGGGCCCAGGTACCAACTCTGCGGACAGGCAATTGATTAGGAGATTTCAAAGAGCAACCACAAAGAAATGTTTGTTTTGAAGAACCACAAGCTATTCATCTTTAAAAAAGAGAAGAGGTGGGAAAAGCAACCAAACTACATTACAACTCAATTTAGAACTTTTTCTTACTTTGTAATCTAAGGAGGGCAAAATCAATTTTCATCTCCGAGTACCATTTTCTCCTATTAGATTTCTCTACAGTGGGCTTTGCACAAATGATACTTGATTATTTCTGAGTCACTGCTGCTTAAAATCCACACTTATGAGCCATCATTTTCTAGGTAAAAGCAAGGAAATTACAAAAAGTTCTTTGTGCCCTTATGTTCTCTTCCAGTGTTTTCGATTTAATCAGCAGCTGCAGCAAAGCCTGCGATGATCTTCCCTCGACACTTTTGACAGGACCAAAAATATGAAGCTTCACATAGACTACTTTTCATAAACTACCAGGAGTCCTTTTTCTCTTTGGCCAGCTGGTAGTTAGTCAAAATATGATATGGTTTGGGAAATAAATTGTCTGCAGAGATCCTCCTCAGGTCAGTTGCAAATGTATCAGTTTGAGAGAAACAAACAAGAAGCACTTACCAGTTCATTTTCTGTGAGGAGAGAAGCTATTGGGATGCCTGGGTGTGACCTCCCCGCTGCAGTGCAGTACGAAATGGAGGGTGGTTTTCACAAAGCTACGCTGTGCACTCTTTTTCCCTGTTTCCTCATTTGGCTTTTATCTGGCTTTTGAAATGACACTGTAGAGGAAAATGATGTTGGGTTTCATTTGAATGTGGTTCTTCCCTTGCTACACCACCCTCCATAAAAAATGCATCATTTATTCTAGGAGAAAGTAAGCAAGGAGCATATTGCACACATTATTTCTTTTGCTCAGCATGTTTGTCTGTGTGTAGCTGAGATTTGGTTTTTTGAATGGAAATCATGGCTGTTGGCTGCAGTGCCGCAGGCTGAAAAGCAATGATGGGGGAGGCACCCATTCCTCCTTTGTTTGGGTGGGCTTTTGCTTATGAAACAGTCAAGTTAAATTTCATTCCAACCATGGAATGAAAAGAACCTTAGAAATGCCAAAGGAGAGCCCTTCAAATGCACTGGCTTTTAGTGCATTTCTGACAGTGAAGACTTGGAATCACATTATTAGAGGATGCATTTTAGTTTTATTTCTTTACTGAGGCAGGTTTTGAGAGGCAACTTTCCAGACTCAGAGGAAATTAAAGGTTGGATTTTTATCTCTTATCTCACCTGTGGGCCTGGCAGATACGGGCTCGTCTGTGTATCTGAAGCAGGACTCATAATTCAGAAATTCGCAGAGACAGAGTTGTGGAGGCTGAAGGGAAGCAACCCTTGATGTGTTTAGCTTCCCTCTGCAGGACTAACTTGATTATTCCGGGAAGGTCTAACATCAGCTTGACTGTGTGATATTGGAAATCGAACGTTATTAGGTCCTGAAACCTTGTCAGGCTGCCTAATTGAACGCTGTTCGAGGAGCACACGGTTTGGGATCTGACCGCTGTGAGAGACTACTGGGGAGTATCGTGTGCCTCCCCAAAATATGCCTCTCCGGCCTAAGGATTATTTTGAGCTGAGTATTATTTTTTTTGAAAGCTGCAGACACAGAAGCAGCTCTGCAACAGAGTAGAAGTTGCCCTTTTGTAAGGGAAATCTACATCTATGAAAGAAATTTACATTAGAAAGGGGCCTGCCTCTGGGGAGGAGGGCTACTACTGGAGATCTTGTTTTCACCTGAGGGGCTCATCTGGCCATCAGGGCAAGCTTTGTTTTCCAGACATTTCCTCTTCTTGAGTTGCGTGCTGCTCTTGAAATCCCAGGCCCCTATCCCTTTCCTTTGCTGAGGATCCTCTATAATCCTCAGTCTTCTGGCCACCATTTAAGGCTCCTGAATGTACATAATTAAAATTGCTTTTCCTCCTGTCCGGTTAGTGTCTTTTTACACGGGGTCTTAGCCCAGGACAATGAAAGGCAGAAAGAAAATTCTTTTTCCTCCCCTCCAAGACCAAGTCAAGAAAATTTAAAGGGGTATTCTCTCTGTAGGGAGTAAGGGTAGGGTGGGAGCAAACTGGAAGAACCTCGGGGGATGGGGTAGGGTAAGCTTTTTCAGACTACAAATACCTCTTGTCCTGTAAGGACGTACACTCTCCCACTGGCCCCTAGTCCCCTGAGTCCACGGAAGTAACCGCTATTCATAGTCTTGGCACATTTCTCAGTATGATCCCAGCATAGACGGGTTCAGTGAAGGAGGTAGCAAGTAGAAGAGCTCTCTGCTGAAGACTCCTATCTACTTGCCAGTTCCCATGGCTTTGCATCAGCAACGTTACTATTTATTAATAGTTTTATGTTATTTTCTGTAACCACACAAAAGCACAATTTTATCCACAAAAGACACTTCAAGGACAATTTTTGACTTTTAGTTAATTTACATGTTTGGGGGTTTTGGGTTTTTTTGAAAGTATATAAGGCTGGGCTAGAGGACAATGAAACAAGGAAGGCCTTAGGATAGAAGACATGGCAGGAAAGCAACAAGGGGACTGCTCACTGAGAAGTCAAGAGAAAGGGCCTTGGAGACGGGCTCAGGGGGTTGGCCCAGGATGAACTGCCGCTGTCCATTGATCCCCTGGTTACAAGCCTCATGGGGACCCTTCGAGTTTAGAATATGCGCGCCTGAGAGGTGAGAAAGGCATGGTGTGCTACTGGGAACAAGACTCTGCCTTTTTTTATATAGTTTGGAGGGGTTTTTTTGGTAATAGAACTGGAAGCATTGAGAGGCAAAGTGATACAGGGTGCAGCGGGGGGGGGGAGCCAAAAAAAAGATTTGGAATGGTGTCCAGAATTCAAAGTGTATAAAAATATTGGAGAGACATATAAGATGTCCTCACCCCCCCGCCCACCAGGGGGAAGAGACAAATAGAGCCAGGACCATTGAGAGCTGTTTTGCATAGCAACAGTTTTGCAGCTAACCTCTGGAATGATTATTTAACATATCTATAACCTTTAACTGGTTTCATAGATATGTTAAATAGCTGTGGCCAAGTTTTGAGCCAGGGAGAAGGGAGTGGCTTCTACACAAGATGTAACTAAGGGCTGCGCTCCGGAGTGAGAGCACCTGCTGGAGAGTTTGGAAAAGATGGGCTCCAGGACATGAGGGGAGAAATGCCCAGGTGAGGAGAGGGCCATGCAGTTTTGAGCAGAGTGAAAGAGTACCACTCAGCTTTGCCAGAATGGGGAACCCTGCAGCCAGATGAAAGGGATAGCCACGCGGTTTCAGCAGAGTGCGGACCCCCTCTTTCCCAGGTGAAAGGGAAAACCATGCGGCTTTGCCAGAATGGAGATCCCTGCAGCCAGGTGAAGAAGAAAGACACGTGCTTTTGGTGGAGTGTGGACCCCTGCAGCTTTTGTAGAAGGGGCCCACGCACCTTTGGGGTGCCCCCTTTGGCTGCATGGCCTGGAAAGCAGAGACTTTGACTGGAACTTGGTACAAAGAACTCTTGCCAGTGGACCGTGAGAAGGTGCCGCATGACTTTGGATTAATTGGAGATCCTGCCTGGACAGCGACATAGCTGACGGGACCAGCAGCCTAGAAAAACGGGCCTGTGCTCTTTTCCTGATTTACGGGACCCGGAGTTGGGACAGGGGGAGAAGGGACTGCTGACACACATACACACAGCGCTCCCTATACACACACCTTTAGGGTGTATACCCTAAAGGACTTTGATATTTTAGTGGAGGCATGAGGCCTAAATAGCATTAAATAAATATTTTTGTTTCCTTTTCACAAATCTCTGGCATTGAGAGATGTCTTTCCAGTTGGCAGCGGACAGAAGAGCCCAGTAGATACTAGTATTCTGTCCTGGGGGGGGCCCTGTTCTGTAACAGTTTTTGGCATCCCTAGGTGGGCCAGATATTGCCCCCCCCCCAGACCTCTTGTTCGGTAACAAAAGGACAGAAAAAGGCGAGAAATGACACTGTACAAGGATTTACCATGCACGAAGGAAAGTTTAAGCACACTACACACTGAAACTCAAGAAACTGCATACATTTTTATGTTTTAGCTACTTCCTAAAATAATAGGATTGAAACATAGGATTACTTAACTTTGAAAGTACTCCCCCCCAAAACTAGTAAATTTGTAGGAGGGTACAGCCAGGGGCCCCCCAAAAGAAGAATTTGCAATGGGGTCCAGAACTCAGGGTGTCCAGGAAATATTAAAGAATATGGGATATCCTCACCCCCACAAGTCTGAGCTGAGGGGATGGGGTACATGGAGCAAGGCCATTGAGTTGTTTTGCATAGCTACAGTTTCACAGATAACCTCTAGAATGGTCATTTAACATATCTATAACCTTTCACTGGTTTCATAGATATGTTAAATAGCTGTGGCCATGCTTTGAGCCAAGGAGAAGGGAGCGATTTCCACTCAAGATGTAACTGGGAGGCAACTCTTCAGCCCCTGTTACAGCGCCTGCGTGAGAGCTTGGAGATGACTGGCTCCACGCCATGGGGCCACACCTGCCCAGATTCACAATGGCAGCCCAGTAAAGTTGGGAGGCTATGGGAGGCCTGGAGGGTGTAGCCGATTGTGAGAGGAGTCGGAAATGGGGCTGCAAAGGAGGACTGGCACTGGGATTTAAATGCAGACGCCACAGCCATTGAAGAGAGAACTACGCACTTTTGGCCTGAATGGGGACTCACAGCCATGTGAGAAACATCATGTAGCTTTAGCAGAGAATCACCACGCGGCTTACTATTTCTTTTCCTGAGATACGGTACCTTGGGCTGGGCAAAGGGGGAAAGAAGGAATGTGTGTGTTTGTGGGTGTTTGAAGGAACTTTGGGGTTTTGATGAAGACATTAAGTCATTACTCTCAAGTCTGTATAACTTGAATAAATAATTCCTTCCCTTTTCACCAATCTCTAACATGGAGACCTATAATTCTCTGGCAAAGGAAAAGGCGAACCTAGTACAGGGAGACCCCAGGAGAAGGGGGGTCAACTAGGTAAGAGTGTGGGATCCTTTTCCCTGGTGGCCAAACCAGGAAAACCATAGGAGACCCCATGTGCAGTAGCTTTAAAATAATACAACTACTTGTACATGTACAGTAAAAGCCTGCCAAAACTAGTCAGGAAGGGTCTGCCCTATAAGAATAGAATCCCTCCAGCCCATGAGGTCAATCTCTGCTTGGAGTTGGCCTGCTTCCATGTTCTCAGCTATAAACTCTGGGTGTTCAGCTCAAATCTTTGTCCTGATCACCAAGAACCTGGTTACCTGTACCCACCTGTGACAAAAGTGCATAAAATCTCTTGGCTGTGCATTTGAGGAGCTCCCCTAAGATATATACATACTGGTATATGTATATCTCACATCTGATCACATTATTCAAAGGTAGTTGAAGCTGAAGCGCTCAGAAGTGCCAGAGATAACTCACGTGCGTGCTGGGGATGCCAGGGATGCAATGTACTTCAGCCAGGCTGTTGGGTGGTGCCTTGGTTAGGTGGGTGAGTCAGGTCCTTGGAGATCCTTTAAGAGAAACTCTACTGTAAGTTGCAAGCTGGAGTTCAGTCCCTGGCACCCACCCTAAACACTACGCAGCACCTAGAGATGGTATGTATGCAGGGAACAAGGGAACAATAGGGGTTTCTGTGTGATCTGGGGCTCTGGTGAGGTGGGTGTGCCCTGAAGGGTTTGGAAAAGGAGATAACTCTGAAATTTAAAAGGTGATGTTATCTCGGATGAAAAAGACAATAAACAGGCTCACTTAAGATCAAGATTGACCTTTGTCAAGGAAGCTACAAGCCTAGGACGTGACTACCTGCCTTGGCTGCCATTTAGCTAAGAATTATGTTCAGGCCCTCCTATATAGTTGGTTACTTTTAGTCTCTAAGTTTGTGGGGCCCACTGATCTAGCCTCCCCTGAGTTTGTCAGGTTTGGGATGTGGTAATAGGACAAAAGCCCCTTTTTCCTGCCCTCTTTCCCAGAGCTGGCTGAACCCCATACAGCATGACCTGATTGTTTTATGAGCCTTTATCCTCAGGACTAGAAAATTACTGGAAGCGCCCTGAAGGCCCCGAAACCTCAGGAACTTATGAAACAGGACAGACCAGACCCCAATGAGGGAGTGGACCCTGCACCCAAAGATAACATCGAGACAAGCTGCAGCCCAGCTGAAACATCCTGCTCTGCAACCATCCCCGGTGAGAACTCCCAGCCACTGCCCCTCAGGGCTGGTGCTGTCTCATTTCTCCGCACCCAGCCCTCTCCTTCTCTTGGGAAAGTAAAAATAAAAAGCTTTGCTTTTGGCACTTTGTGAATTCTTTCAGGGTGCACATCACCGACCACCCTAACATGTGCCCCCCCCTTTTTATTTTTTTTATCCTCATCTGAAGACTTTTTTTTCACCAATTCTAGAAAGACAGAGAGAGATAGAGAAACATTGATGTGAGAGAGAAACACGTATTGGTTGCCTCCAATATGTTCCCTTACCCGGCATCAAAGCCACAATCTAGGTATGTTTCCTGAGGAGATCAAACTGGCAACTTTTGGGTTTACAGGATGAAACCAACCAACTGAGCCACACAGGTGAGGGCATGTGGCCCCCTGTTCATCCACACTTCTCTTTTTTGGTCATGAATCAATCCAAAGGGTGCATTCATGACCAAGTTCTTGGTTGGAGAATGTGTTCTCACCATGCTAGGAAAGTGCATTCCTACCAAGTCTTTTTTTCCCCTTTATTAGTTGTTGGTTCTTTCCACTGTTTCACCATTTCCCCAACCAGGCTCCAAATTTTAACGACGATTCTACCCATCTCCTTTCCTTCTCACCTGTTCTGTAAATTTTATCCTTCATCGAAGGCCCTTTGCTTTTCTCTGCAAAGTGCAGAATGGTTTGCCTTCAAACCCTTGTCCTCCATGCCCTCCGCTGCGATGGATGTGCAAACTACACATGGGATGGCATCAAAGCCCTGGGACTGCTGTAGCCACAGTAATGACACTGGCTCTTCAAAGGACATCTTCTCAAGCCACCTCTATGGTATTAAACAAGCAGCACCCCTTCTTCTCCCCACTTGAACCCCACAGTCAGATGTGATGGGTACTGGTACTCAGGAGAGTTATTTCTTGTCTTGTCTTTTTTTTTTTGGTCATCATCCTGCGAGGGGTAGGAATGCCATGTCAGCCTTTCCTTAGAAGGTAATGAGAACCCAGGGGCACTTGGTTTGGCTTCCTGAGCAAGGCCCAGGCCCGGTCAGTCTCATCAGAGCTTCACCAAGACTGTGAGTTCTCCCCTGGAGCTGCAACACCAGTAACCCATTCTAGCTCCAATCCCTGGGCACAGCCTCACAGCCTTTCTGACTCTTCTCTTCTTTGGTTTGCTCTCTTCTCCCTCACCTTCACCATCAGAGTCAGCTTTGTGCTTGCCTCCCTCTGACTTACCTGTCACATGTGCTGTTTACTGTCACTGCCGAAAGTCAGCAATAAGGTTGGGGCAATTCAGGCTCCAACCCTAGAAGTCTTAGTGCCATCAGTTGTCTTGCTGACATGGTGGACCATTGGGGATGCGGTAAGGCCCAACCTTGGATAGAAGTCCTGTCTATTGTCCTGCTGCATGTAATATACCAAGCTTTTGAAACATTAGAGTAATAACCCTTTCCAGACCCTTCAGGGCACACCCACCTCACCAGATGCTGAGCTCACCCAGAACCTCTGATACCTGAACAGCCTCTCTGTAAATGTTAATTACTAACTGTCCTATACCATTGTAAAAGAAGTATGTATCCTTCACATACTTCTAAAAAAGAAGTTTTTAGTTTTAAAAACTAAAACTTCTTGTTTTAGTTTTTATCCAGTCCTAGTAATCCCCCCCCCATGCTTTCTCCGCCCCCTTAATCTTCCACCAATGGATTTCATGTAATCCTTAGGTCTTCTTCTTTTATTCTAATGTATAAATAAGCTGCACAACTGCAATTCTCTGGAGCATTTTCTCAATCTGCCTCGATTTTGCTCCTAGGTTTGGACGTTTCTTACGTTGACAAGATTTATTTTTGATAATGATCATTTCTCTTTTTGTTGTTGCTGTTTGTACAACCAGAAAAAAAAAATCACCCCAGAACATAGCACTGGAAAACAGATAGTACACAAATGGACACATTTTAAATAAAAGAAACTCTCTTGTGAAAAATGGGAAGACTTAACTGCTTTTCCATTTTTTCCCTCTTCTCACACAGAGAGCTGATTGCCTCCTGCTTTTTCAGGGCCGGCAGGATTGAAGATTCGACTTTGGGGCCTTGATTGGGTTGAACATTGAGGCTGGAACCATGAAAAGCTTTTCCTAGGCACTGAAATGGGACTCACAGTTGCAGACTCCGTGTCTCTGGGAGGTCACATGGAGAAGCCATGCCAACCTGGCCGTACTGGGCAGCATTCATGCCTCTTAACCCAGAGAATTCTCAAAAGCCACTGAGGACAAAGCCTTTTCCACATTCTTGCTTTTCATTCTGAATGGCCCCTGCAGGTATTGAGCCTTAAGGATGCTGAGTAAATCTGTTAGAGGATTTAGCTCTACTTCTTTTTAATTAAGATACACAAAGCTCTAATTACCTGCGGAAATGTGGGGAACAGCTTCTATTGTTATCTCTAATTTGAATAAACCTTCCCTTTTAATACGCCAAATGCCAAATCAAATGAGGTCCACACTGGATTTAGACTGGTTTTCTTAACTAAACCTCAGTTTCTCAGGGCCGGAAGCTCTTAGAACGCAAAGCAAACACTCACCTCTGGAAAGGTGCTTGCGGGGGCCGCCGCAGGGTGGGATGTGGGCAGAAGCTTCCAGTTCTGTTTTCTGAATCTTTGTGGTTAATAATTTCTCTGAAAGATCTGGTTGCAGCTACCCTGAGTCTTGGAAAAAGTATTTCCTCTTTTTTGGTAACCAAGGGAGGTCAATAATCTTTTAACTTACTGCTTTAGGAAAAGAAGTGTGGTTTTGCCGGTGGTTAAATAAATCTGGTGTGTAGCACTTAGTCAACAGGCATCTGGGTGACACCATCGTTGGCCCTGACTCAAGGGAAAGGATCGTTTTGGGATCTCAGGCCACTCCCAACTATTTACTCTAATTATGTTACTTTTTCTTATTAAAGTGCAGATTATGGTTATGATGTAAGTGTTCCTGGATTTTTCTAAAATGTCACAGTTTTGAGACAGGGAAAGTTTCAGAGAATAAAGCAGGACTTGCATTTTCCATAAAAAGTGGTAGCCTGGGGCATTTACCGCTGCTGGTGTGTTCTGTTGGTGCTGCACAGTGTTTTCTGGAGTTTAAATGAATTTCTGTCATTTACAAATCAGGAGATCTTACACAGCCATCAGATTATCAGATCCTCAGGAGAAAAAACCTGCCAGATCTGGTAACAATGAGCCTGTGTCCCCGCCCCACACGGATGCAGCTGGAGGAGGCTGAGTGCTCACCACCACCTGCCTGCTTCCAGCAGGCACGACCTTCCAGTCCCACACCTTTCTCCCCTACCTCCCTGAATCCCTTTTTAATTCTTTCCCTGTTGAGTTTCTCCAATTTAGAAAAATTGAGAACACATGAAGCTGTCATTGGACAATATTTTTATTGCATAAAGCATTTCAGATTTGCTTATTTAAAAAATATGAATCTCAGTCCTGGTTGGTGTGACTCAGTGGACTGAGTGCTGGCCTATGGACCAGAATGTTGCCGATTCAATTTCCATTCAGGGCACGTGCAATGTTTCTTTCCCTCTCTTGAAAAATATATAAGTAAAATCTTTAACAAGATAAAAATATGAATCTCCTGGTAAAAACTGAATGCATTACACAATGTGATTAAATTGACAAAACCAACGTAACCATCTTAACCATGGAATTGCGATGTGCCAATGCAGGTGGAGTGGGTGGCGATCTGCCCGGCACAGGCAATGAGGGAGTGCACTCCTGTAAGGGATTTAAAAACAATAATAAAACCATGTACAGCTCTTATGTGTCAGCAATTCTGAACAAGGTCAGTGAGGAAATACTCCTTCCCTCAAAAACTCTCTTACTCACTTAGTCATGACCAGGTAGCTCTGTTGGTTAGAGCATTGTCCCCACACACCACAGTCACAGGTTCGATCCCTGGTCAGGTTACATACAAGAATCAACCAACCAATGAATAAGAAACTAGAACACCAGGTCAGTGCTTTTCCTTTCTCTCCCCCTCTCTGTCAATCAATAAATTAAAAATTTATTTATGTTTTAATAAATAAAAAATTTAAACCTTTTGTTGGCTTAAATTCTTTTTTTTTTAATTTATTTATTTTTTAAAATTGATTATGCTGCTACAGTTGTTCTATTCCCCCCTTCATTCCCCTCCACCCTGCCCCCCCAACCCCACCATTACCCCCCTTTAGTTTATGTCCATGTGTCTCAAGTCCTTTAGGTTCTATATTTCCCATGCTATTCTTGCCCCCCCCCCCCATCTATTTTCTATCTACTGTCTATGCTACTTGTTTTCTGTACCTTCTCCCCCCATCTCCTCCTCCCACTCCCCTATTGCTAACCCTCCTTGAGATCTTCATTTCTATGTTTCCACTCCTGATCTAGCTGTCCTTTTAGTTTGCTTTCGTTTTAGGTGTGGTTGTTAATAACTGTGAGTTTGTTGTCCTTTCACTGTTCATGTTTCTTTAACTTCTTTTTCTTAGATAAGTCCCTTTAACATTTCATATAATAAGGGCTTGGTGATGATGAACTCCTTGAATTTGGTCTTATCTGAGAAGCACCTTATCTGTCCTTCCATTCTAAATGAAAGTTTTGCTGGATAGAGCAATCTTGGTTGTAGGTCTTTAGATTTCATGACTTGGAATATTTCTTTCCAGCCCCTTCTTGCCTGTAAGGTCTCTTTTGAGAAATCTGCTGACAGTCTGATGGGGATTCCTTTGTAGGTGATTGTCCCCTTAGCTCTTGCTGCTTCTAGGATTCTCTCCTTCATTTTAATTTTGGCTAATGTAATTATGATATGCCTTGGTGTGTTTCTTCTTGGGTCCAACTTTTTTGGTACTCTCTGGACTTCTTGGATTTCTTGGAAGTCTATTTCCTTTGCCAGATTGGGGAAATTTTCTTTTATTATTTGTTCAAATAGTTTTTCCACTGGTGTGTCTTTCCCCCTTCTGGTACCCCTATAATTCGGATATTGGAGCGTTTAAAGATGTCCTGGAGGTTCCTAAGACTCTCCTCATTTCTTTGAATTCTTGCTCCTTGACTCTTTTCTGTTTGGCCATTATTTGGTTTCTTCTGGTCCACTCCATTGATTTGAGTCCCAGTTTCCTTTTCATCTCTATGGGTTTCCTGTGGAATTCCATTCATTTCCCTTAATTTAGCCTTCATATGTTTCTCTAATTTGTGGCTATAATCAACCAGATCTGTGAGGAAGCTGATGACCAGTGTTTTAAACTGTGCGTCTGAGAGTTTTGCTATTTCTTCGTCGCTTAGATTTATCTGTGGGGCTTTGAGGTCTTCCTGCGACATTTTTGGTCTGTTCTGGCCCTTTAAGTGGGCGAAGCGGCGCCTTGGAGTCCCAGGTCGCTTGGTTGTGACGCTGTATGTGGGGGCGTGGTCAGAGCGGGGAAATGGCGGCGCCCTCTATCGCCTTGGCCACCGTCTATCGCCGCCGCGGCCGGTCCAACCGCCCACTCCCTCGCTCGCGCGCAATTAGGCAACCGCAGTCAACACGCTGCACCGCCTCCCCACTGTCTCCTCTGCAGTCGCTCACCCGGTGGGTTGCTCGGTCGCTCACTAGGTCCAATCCTGGGTTTGGAACCCGTGCGTCTGGATTCTTGCGTCTGGATTCCGCGCCCGGGTCGACCGAGCCCTCCTTTGTAACTCCTCACTAGACGCCGGTTTCGCCCCTTACCGGTCGGGCTGAAGAATTTGTTGTTAGCGGACTTCTGAAAAGTTCAGTTTTCCGTGTTCTGGTTGTGTTTTCTGATGCTAATATTTAGTTGTCCCTAAACTTGGTTGTGTGAGGAGGCACAGCACATCCACCTAAACCTCCATTTTGGCGGAAGTCCTCCCGGCTTAAATTCTAAAAATATAGCTAAGTATTATGTATTTCCATTTTATATGATTATGTATGTAAAATTTATTTATTATTTAAAAAATTTTATTGAACTTTTGTCACAGCACAGACCCAGGGGTGGGGGTACAAAATACTATTACCGAATGCACCCCCCTTTTCCTAGGGTCCCCCTGTACTTGGTTCACCTTGCCCTCCACCAGGGAATTATGGCTCTCAATGACAGAGATTGGTGAAAAGGAAAGGAATTATTTATTCAAAAGTTATACAGACTTAAGGGTAATGACTTAATGTCTTCATTAAAATCCCAAAGTCCCTTAGAACACCTACAAATACACACAGTCCTTCCTTCCCCCTTTTGCCCAGTCCGGGGATACCCTATTTCAGGAAAAGAAATAGAGTCTGTGGCTCAGGTAGCCCCTGGTTCTTCCTAGTAATCCATGCTCAGCTGGCAGGCCTCCTGTGGTTCCCAGCACCATCACCTGTGTCACCGGGATCTCCAGTTCTTAATCCAAAACCACGTGGCACCTTCTCATGGCCCCCCACCGAGAGTCCTTTTACCCCCCTCCTTCCTGCAACATCTTTCCTGCATTCTTCCGAGCTGCTAAGCTAGAGCCCTGCATTGCTGCTACATCTTGCTTTCCAGCTTCCTAACCTGCTTGGCAGGGGGAGTCAGTCCCAAAGCCCCTGAGTCCCCTCTCTTTAAAGCTGAGTGGTTCTTCCTCGCATGGCTGCCATGTTTGGGTTTAAATCCCAGTGCCAATCTTCCTTTGTGGTCTCATTTCCAACTCCTCCCACAATCGGCTATACCTGCCAGCCTTCCCGTATTTTTCCAGCTTTTCTGGGCTGCCATAGTAAGTCCGTGCAGGTGTGGCCCCACTGCCTGGAGCAAATCATCTCCAAGCACTCATGCAGGCACTGTAAACAGAGGGAGTTGCCTCCCAGTTATATTCTGAGTGGAAATCATTCTCATCTCCCTGGCTCAAAGCATAGATAGCCACAGCTATTTAACATATGCATGAAACCAGTTAACAGTTATAGATATGTTAAATGACCATTCTTGAGGTTTTTTGCAAAACTGTTGGTATGTAGAACAACTCTCAATGGCCCTGCTCCATGTGCCCCATACCAAAAGTTCAGACTTTTGGGGGTGAGGACATACTATATTTTTAATACTTCCTGGATACCCTGAGTTCTGGACCCCATTACAAATCCCTTCTTTGGGGGCCTCTGGCTGCACTCTTGCATTTTTTCTATCACCATTTATCTGCCTGTACCCTCTTTCACCTCCCCCACCCCACCCCACTATAATCATACTGTTGTCTGTGTCCATGAGTTCTTTTAGAATTTATTTTTTAATAGACACATGTGTGTTACATAAAAGTTAACTTCCTATCTTAATATGTGTTACTTATTCTTTAATAGACCATGTATTTTACATAGAAGACCTCTGAAAAAACTGCCCGCTGGAAGAGTCACCCTTGTGCCACCACGGACTCAGTTAATCAGTTTTTTCAGACTTAATTGGGAACGGTTCCAATCATTGGTTTAGTTTGTATTTCCCTGTGTTTAAACAAGAGATCTGGAATACACAGCAATGGCACAAACATGGGAAAGATGAGAAAACAGAACCTACAGCATTTTAACTTCTTTATTCCATGTTACCAATGGGAGTTTCTAGTTTCACACTTAAAATGTTACATGGTGAAACCAAGGGTGAGCTACAAGCCCTCTTTTGTATGGTACATATAACTTTAGTCCACACACTGTTAAAAATAAAATTTGGTAATATTTTTTAATTAAAATTCATTTAAAAATTGTTTTAGAATGAAAGACTGATTCAAGAAGTAAAAGCATTACAGCAATGATGTGATACAATAGTTGCCTAAATCATATCTTCTGCAGACATATCAGTTTTATTAAAATTCAGTTATTAATTGCTGATGTAGAAAGAGGATCTTCCCCCCTATCTATATAAGTGGGGACCCTGTAACAAAAAACAGAATAACAAAAGAAAAGCATATAAATTTATTTAATACAGGACACAGGAGCCTTCGTAAGGAACATCTGAGGAAACCGTTAAACCAGAGTGTTTTTATGTTAGGTTTGATGGTGAGTAGAAAATTGTGAAAAAGTGTGCTTGGACAAAAAAGGGTTTGAGCTAAGTACAGTAAATTGGGGGAAACAGCAAGGCTTGTTTAGTCCAATTCCTCTTGGCACCTTGGAGATAAGGACGGTCTTTTCCTGGGATGTAGACAAGGCACCTCTCACAGGAGAGTCTAGGACCTGCTTCAGGAGAAGCCGCGAGGTTCTTCCTGCACCTGCTGTTTCTCAAATTCCTTCAGCTTAAAATATTCAATATGCCAAGGTACCTATTGTAGGGTAGTGTGTTTTGAGCCCTGTCACTGGACAATTATTTGAATAAAATATTCTATCAGACTGTAACCAAAGAATCTACAGTCAAATTGTTTGAAATCAAAAATGTTGAAGAAATAGTTGTTCGTTTTTCTCTTTTCACAGTGTATTATTCATTTATTTTTTCATTTTGTTTCCTGGCATAATTAAATAGACAAAGGTTCAGTAAATAAAAATTCTCACCATCCGCATTTCTTGTTGTTTCATTTCATGATATCACTGAAAATAATTTGGTCATGCCGGGCTGGCATGGGTCTGTGGACTGAGTGCCAGCCTGCGAACCAAAGGATTGCTGGGTCAATCCCTGACTGGGAAGTCAGGGCCCATGCCTGGGTTGTGGGTCAGGTCCCCAGCAGGGAACATGTAAGAGGCACCCCCACACTGATGTTTCTCTCCCTCTCTCCCTTCCTTCCCTTCTGTCTAAAAAATAAATAAATAAAATTTTTAGAAAATAAGTTGGTCATATTGAGGACGGGAGCTACTAAAAATTGATCTGGTCCAGCTGTCCAGGTCCAGGCACAGCACTGCTGTGGCACAGGGACTGTCAAGGGGATTGATGTAGGGAAAGAAACACTTTTCCTCTGTCATCTTTGGTTCTGTAGCAGGGGCCTGTGAATTCAACTGGAAAAAGATAGATTAACAGGAGAAAAGGTTTATTTCTCATGGAACTTTAACAAAAAGAAATTAAAACCCAAAGAAGCAATTGGGAGCTTCTAAATAATTTTAGCAAATGTCAATAAAGTGTAGAGAAGTGACGACTAAAGACAGTGGTGGTTGTGCTTCTAAGGATGATATACAACAAGGCCTGTCCAGAAAAAGTCCAGCCATAACGAGAACGGTTTGTGTGACATTGGTGGAACCTGGCAGCCCAGGAGAGCAGGCTGGAATGCATATGTGTGAACAATGACAACTTCACTGCACTGGTCAGCGTGGGCAGTAGACGCTGTTGGGTGAGCATGTGTACCATGTGGCCGTCTGACATTCAAAATGACTGGGCAGGTAGAACAACGACTCTGCATCAGATTTTGCTCAAAGCTTGAACATTCCTCCATGGAAACTATTTGGATGATTCAGAAGGCCACAGCTATGGGCAAGTGGTGACTGGTAGCTTCGTCAGGACAATGTGTCTGCTCATGCCTCACGTCTCATGCAGAGGCTTTTGGCAAAACTTCAAATCACCCAGGTCCCCTACACCCACATTTGGCACCCTGCAACTTCTGGCTTTTCCCAAAACTAAGATCACCTTTGAAAGGGAAGAGACTTCAGACTATCAGTGAGATTCAGGAAAATAGGACAATGTAGCTGATCGCTATTGAGAGAACTGTGTGAGGTCCCCAAGCGCCTACTTTGAAGGGGACCGAAGTAACATTTTCCTATGTACAATGTTTCTTTTATCCTATATCTTCAATAAATGTCTCTATTTTTCATATTATGTGGCTGGATACTTTCCAGACATACCTATTTGTACTGCAGGAAGGTAACAACTAGGTAACCTATGACAGATAACAGTTATTAGTAGCTGGTATGGCCTGTTTGTTTTCCTTCCAAATTCCTATGTTAAATTCTAGCCCCCCAAAAGGAACATAGTGTCCCTCCTATATCTCTTCCTTTTCTTAAAATTACTTCACTTCTAAATAATCCTCATGCCAAATATGCATATTTTAGGGTGGCATATGCTGATTTCCTTAAATAACCTGAACTCAACAAGCTCTGGTTATGTCCACTGGGTTTATTCTGTTGGGTTAAGGGTATCTGTACCAAATTCAAATGTTTTTTTCCTTTTTAAAAAACAATTGTGGTTTAAAAAACACATAAGACTCATCATCGTCATTATTTTTAAGTATATAGTTCAGCAGTTCGGTATTTACATTATCATAAAATACATCTCCAGAACTTTTTAACCTTCCAAATGTGCAACTCTATACCCATTAAACAAGAACACCTGTTTTAGTACTGAATCTTTAAAAGAAACTGCACCCGACAGGTTAGTCAAGGGAGAATAGCAAGCTAAGTGTCCAGCATGAAGCAGGGCAGAGTGAGGAGTAAGGGAATGAACTTCATGTCGATGGACGGGACAGCACAAGCCAGTCCTGACAGGCACAGTGGATTTGCCAGGAGTGGCAGAAGTTTAGGTGGCGGTCCTGAAGAGGCTGAAAAGGGGCCTAGGTCATTATTTTTTTAAGGGTCCAGTCCTTAAAGATCCTGGGTATCTTTGTACTGAAACTGTTCATGGAATGAGGTATCTGCTGCTTGTGTAGTAGCTTCATAGCTCTGCAGCCAATGTCACGCTGGAACATCTCCCACCCACCCATTCACAGTGATTTTTCAAATAATAACTTTTTCAACTATATTATTTCTTCATAGAATATTTTATCATGGAACATTCAGAAAATACAAAAGATATAAAATGACCACGAAAGTCATCCTTGCCCCGGCTGGTAGGCTCAGGTGGCTGGAGCGCTGTCCCACACAGCAAAGGTGGCAGGTCTGATCTGCTGTCAGGGCGCATACCTCGGTGACAGGTTCCATCCCAGGTCAGGCATGTATAGGAGGCGACCAGTGGATATTTCTAAGATCAACAAATATATCCTTGACTTCCGCCAAGATGGAGGCATAGGTGGAGATGCCGTGCTTTCTCCCACAACCAAGTTTAGAAACAACTAAATATTAGCAATAGAAAACACAGCCAGAACACAGAAGACTGAACTTTTCGGAAGTCTGATAACAACAAATTCTTCAGCCTGACCGGTAAGAGGGGTGAAACCAGCAGCTGGCAGAGCAGGGTTGCACAGGAAAACTCGGTCAGAGGGACTCAGGCGCATGGATCCCAGGCGCAGGGCTGGACCTAGTGAGAGACCTAGTGAGAGACCCAGTGAGCGACCTCGGGGAAACAGCTAGGGAGCAGGGCTGCAGGTTGACTGTGGTGGCGCAGTCATGCGATTGGACGGGACCCAGCATACCCCGAGCGGCAGCAGAGGGCGCCGCCATTTCCCTGCTCTGACCACGCCCCCACGTACAGCATCACAACCCAGCGACCTGGGAGTCCAAGGCTCCGCTCCTCATACTTAGTGGGCTTGAACAGACCAAAAATGGCTCAAGAAGATCTCAAAGCCCCAGAGCCTATAAATCTAAGCAATGAAGAAATAGCAAAACTCTCAGACGCACAGTTTAAAACACTGGTCATCAGGATCCTCACAGAACTGGTTGATTATAGCCACAAATTAGAGAAACATATGAAGGCGAAACTAATTGAATTGAATGGAATTGCACAGGAAACCAATAGCGATGAAAAGGAAACTGGGACTCAAATCAGTGGAGTGGACCAGAAGAAAGCAAATAATGGCCAAACAGAAAAGAGTGAAGAAGCAAGAATTCAAAAAAATGACGAGAGTCTCAGGAACCTCCAGGGCATCTTTAAACGCTCCAACATCAGAATTATAGGGGTACCAGAAGGGGGAAAGGAACAGCCACCAGTGGAAAACTTATTTGAACAAATAATAAAGGAGAATTTCCCCAATCTGGCAAAGGAAATAGACTTCCAGGAAATCCAGGAAGCTCAGAGAGTCCCAAAGAAGTTGGACCCAAGAAGAAACACACTAAGGCACATCATAATTATATTAGCCAAGATTAAAATGAAGGAGAGAATCCTAGAAGCAGCAAGAGAAAAGGGGACAGTCACCTACAAAGGAGTTCCCATCAGACTGCCAGCTGATTTCTCAAAAGAGACCTTACAGGCAAGAAGGGGCTGGAAAGAGGTATTCCAAGTCATGAAATCCAAAGACCTACAACCAAGATTGCTCTATCCAGCAAAATTTTCATTTAGAATGGAAGGGCAGATAAAGTGCTTCTCAGATAAGATCAAATTCAAGGAGTTCATCATCACCAAGCCCTTATTATATGAAATGTTAAAGGGACTTATCTAAGAAAAAGAAGATAAAAAAACATGAACAGTGAAAGGACAGCAAACTCACAGTTATTAACAACCATACCTAAAACAAAAGCAAACTAAAAGGACAGCTAGATCAGGAGTGGAAACATAGAAATGAAGATCACATGGAGGGTTAGCAACAGGGGAGTGGAAGAAGGAGAAGGGGGGAGAAGGTACAGAAAATAAGTACCATAGACAGTAGATAGAAAATAGATGGGGGGGCAAGAATCGTATGGGAAATACAGAATCTAAAGAACTTGAGACACATGGTCATAAACTAAAGGGGGGGTAATGGTGGGGTTGGGGGGGTAGGGTGGAGGGGAATGAAGGGGGGAATAGAACAACTGTAATGGCATAATCAATAAAAATAAATAAATTTAAAACAAAAACAAATATATCCTTGAGTGAGGATTTTAAAAAATCACCCTTAATCCACCAGTTTGAGAAACCAAACCCTAGGCATTTTGGCATACTTCCATATTTTTGAAATATTTATGCGAGATGATGTACTCACAACTTCATCACTTGCCCATTTTTGCTTACACCATGAGCAGTTTTCCATGTTGTTACGTATTATGTATTATTCAAAAACATGTTCTCATGACTGCAGAATATGACTTCAACGGTTGTTCTTTAAGGCTATTTAAAAAGTGGTAACTTTGCCCTGGCTAGTTGGAGCATCATCCTGTAGCCAAAATGTTGAGGGTTTGATTCCTGGTTAGGGCACGTAAAAGAGGCAACCAAATGATGCTTCTCTCTCCCATTGATGTTTCTCTTCCTCCTTTCCTCTCTCCCTTCTTCTCTCCCTAAAAGCAGTTGGAAAAAAATGTCCTCTGATGAGGATTAAAAAAAAAAAGGTGCCATCCTAGAATGCAGAAGTACAGTGCAGTCACACCTGTTTTCAAAACAATCCTGGTACATCTTATCTGAAATAAAGCATTATTGTAATGAGGTGCAGCCAGGGGCTCTCCCTCCCTGCAAGTCTGGCTGGGGGATGGGACACATGGGGCAGGGCCCTTGAGAGTTATTTTGCACATCAGTAACAGCAGACCAGTCTTCCAGCCTTAGGGGAGCCAGAAAGGTATACAAGACTTTAACCGGTGATGCAGCTGGGAGGCAGCTCCCCTTACCAGGCCTGCTCTCAACAGCTTGGAGATGCTTCACTCCAAACCACAGGGAAAACACCTGCCCAGATTAGCCATGGCAGCCAAGAAAGGCAGAAAAATACAGGAGTGCTGGAGAGTGTAGTCAGTTGTGGGAGGAGTTGGAAGTGGGGTTATGGAGGAGGTTCCAGGCTGGGATTTAAACTAAAGGGGGGCCACCATGTGGGAAGAGGGACAACACGGGGGACAATATGGTGACAATGAGGGAGGCAATGGAGGACAATGAGAGACCATGTGTGAAGACAAGGGGTGGAAGGCCTCTTGCTGGTGGGCCATGAGGAGGCGCCAAGCAGTTTTGGATTAAGAACTGGAGGTCAAGGTGACACAGCTGATGGTGCGGCCGGACACCTGCCCAGCCACGCATGGATGACTGGGAGGAACCGGCAATCTAGCCGAGCTTTGGACTCCTATTTCTCTTCCTGAGATACAACACCCCTGACTGGCCTGGCTGGGCACAGCGGAGAAGGCAGGACTGTGTGTGTGCTTGTGGGTGTTTTCAAGGGACTTGGAGATTTAATGGTAGAATTTCGCCACTACCCTAAACTTGTATAACTTTTGAATTAATAGTTCCTTTCCTTTTCACCAAACTCTGGCAATGAGAGCCATAGTTCATAATACGGCAGTGGGCAAAGAGCCCACAGTGGCAGAAAGACCCCCTGGGAAGGGGATACTGTTTCGGTAACAGTATCTGGGTCCCCCCAAAACAGTTCCTTTTCTGTAACATTATCAAGCTGGATCCCGAAGATAAGCACATTTTAAGAAATGTTAAAGTGGAATATAAAACACTAGCACAGGCAGCAATTTAGGCAAATAGAAGCAGAACGTGGTGTTATCTGTCAACAAACAACTTAGAGAGCTTTTCCATGAAATTAAGTAATGATATGATGTGTTATCCACCACATTTGTAGGAGCATAATTACAATAATGAGACATATTTAATATAATGAGACTCTATATTTTAAAAATGTTAAGTCATGCCAAGCATGCTACTTGGTGTTGCTCAGCTATTAAGCCATTTTATATTTTTCATTTCAATTTTATGAGGCCCAGGGAGCAAAGTGAGGAGAAATGTTTGTTGAATGATAAACATATTGAGATGGGAAAATGAGAGCTTCTCCTGCATCCCCCAGATCAGTTAACAACAGACTTGCAAGTTTGTAACTTCAGTTATAGTCCACCAGCCCTTTCCAATGAACACAGATTTATGGCATTTGAAGGCATAATAAAAAGAGTATACTTAATATTTTATTTTCATTCCTGTCATTTCAGCTATCAAAACATTGCAATAAATGTTACACTTGGAAATTTACCTGAAAAAAAAAACCCTCTAAATCATTATGGCACCAATGCACATAAGGATGATACATGCAAAGAACAGAACATGGAAATAGCGCTGGAGAAATTGCTCACTAGGAGAAAAAGCAGAGTCAGATTAATTAGGCGGCGCTGTGCTTTGACAGAAAAGGCCCAGTCCCGAGAAGGGCTCTGACCACATATTCCTCCGGGAAAGGCCTTTCCCCTCTAAACAGAGTCTCTCCATTTGGGGATCAGTAAATTATTTCAGAAGGGAAACCACCACATACTGACTGCAAAACCTTGGTTTTAGAAGAACCTGGATTCTAAGCCCAGTCACTCCTCCAATCACTTTCTGAATGGTTTTAGACCAGTTTCTGAACTTCTCTAAGCCCAGGTTTTCTTGTCTGAGGAATGGGGATCATGATTTTACCTCCATCATAGTGTTGCTGTGAGGTTTCAACGAGAGAGTATGTGTAAAGCACATAAAGAGTAAGGTCTCAATAAATATTTATGTTACTGTTACTTGCCATGTATTACCCAAGGTGCTTTCCATTTGTTCTATCTGTTCATGAAAAGCTATTATCATCTATTATTAACTTTGTGGCAAGAACAACAATTGCCTCCTCAAAATCCATTCCTTCCTTCTTTCACATCATCAGAACCACAATTTTATTTAGGACAGCAATGTGTCCAGATAAAACACTGTATTTCCCAGCTTTCCACAGGTGCTGAGATTGGTCACTAAGATTTATGCAGAAACATTGCCAGGGGCTTCAAGGAAAGCTGGTTATGCCTTGGAGGTGTGCCTTGGAAGATTGACAAGATGACTGAAACTCACGGCAGCTCCTTTGGAACGACATGGAGAAGTTATACAACATAGAATCCCAGTGAGCTCAGCCTTGAAATTCTTGAGTCACTGAAGTAATGCCAACAACCTTCTACCTCCAAATTCTTGAGAGATGTAGGCCTTTATATGTTAAGGTTGCCATTACTTTGAGTTTGTTGTTATCATATGTTGCCAAACCAAATTATAACTCATATACACCACACTGCATTAAAATCCTTGAAAGATAATGACAACTTCTTCATTCCAGGTATTGCTATAGCACTGTCTCATTGTGTGCACTGGGTAAGTTCGTTTTTGAAACAAACAAAAAGCTGACTGAGAATCTACCTCACAGTGTTGTTATGAGGATGGAGTGAAAAGCAAGCAAGCAAGCGCAGAAATGGACTGGCCGAACACAGTCCCTCACATGTCGGGATGGGGTTAGAGTGGCTAGCACTACAGGGCTCTCACAAAGAGGAGCAAGCTAGAGAAAACCTGGTCTTGTCCTTGGAGTTGAAACCAGGGACAATCATTTTTACAGCTTACCAACTGAGATTCTGCACTATTATTTTCCTAAACTCACTGTCTGATGAATTCATGACTCAGGAGCATTTCAGCTCCAAAGTGACTGAGAAGGCAAAGCATACCAGAAAGTCAATAAACCTCATGAAACTGGAAGCACAAAATATGTGGCCTTCCACTCAAAGAGAGAGGGCCAGGCAACCATCTACAAGCTTCTGATGTGGGGTTTCTGCGATATGAGGGAAATCACATACTTGTATCCTGCCTTTTAGTTCTGAACTAATGACATCATTGTTCAATGTGCAGGTAAGATGTACATTCAGAAACACGCAGCTGTGCCTGGTCCTCAGAGCCCGCCTCATCATTTCCTGACTCTACTTTTATTGGCAGCTGATACGACCAATGCACCACAATACAGAGTAGGCCTGAACTTACTAGCTCTGTGTGAATTTCTTAAGTGGTGGAAACATCTACAGCCTGCAACAAATGGATGATCCATGTGACAAACGGGCGAGCCTGAAATTGGCAGATGGACATCACTGCCAAAAGTCCTGAGTGAAGTCGCAATTCACATGCCGAGCAGAATTTTCTTATTGGCTTAGTCTGTGTTAGCATCTCACTGTTTTTAATTAAGCTCTAAAAGAGCAATAAAATGTCAAAGATGGCTCTCAGGAAACGTTTATCTCATCTTGAGTTTATTCTCATTGGTTTAGGACGGAGGCTAATCTCAAAATTGTTGGCAGTATCCTGAGACATCTTATTGTACAGCCAGAGTGTCCAAAATGATGTGCAAAACACATTAAAGATAAGATTACTGCTTTCCCAGCATTCTTCCCTGCTTATCCAAACTATGACCTAATTTAAGAGGAGGAAAACATTTTTGTATGGCAGCCATATATGGGAGTTACAAACATATAGTGTAGAATTTGTAACCACATTCTAAAATTATAAATTGCTTTATGACATTAAAAAACAAGTGAATTCAATATTATGCTATATATAAGAGACACACCTTTTAGTAAAAAAAAATATGGGTCCGGCTGTGTTACAGTATGCCACCTTTTGAGAGTGCACATGTATGTAGGTATGTACATGTGTGTGTATATGTTGACAAAGAGTCTTTGTTTGAGCAAACTTGACTTAGGCTCGCCTGAACCCTCTCCTCAACAAGGACTCTTCCTTGTAGAATCTGGTTTGGGCAGGAATCCTGTTGAGTCCGTTTAGATGAATTCCCCACAGTGATAACTAGCTGATGACGCTGCAAAAGTAGGGGTCTCTTCCCCGACCACTCAAGAAACTGAAGCAGTTTCCTTGGGACTATGTCCCTAGGTCCCATTTCAAGGCCTTAGCCCCTTGGTGGGATTATTCACCCTTCCTTGAGGAACAGAACTTCTTTAGGATGACACCTCAGGAAGTCGTAAAAGAGAAGTACACAGGCCACATAGCAGCTGCCGACTGACAAAGCATTAAATGGAAAAAGCTGGAAGTTTAATCCACTTTGATGGACACTGGAAACACTGAGATGGCTGATTGGTGGCTCCTGAGTCTGTCTCTCAAGCCACTGTGTATGGTTTGCACAGCATGGAAAGGATGAATTGAGGGCTGTATCACATAAACAGAAGTTTGGACTCTTCCCACGGAGGATGGGGGCCTCTTGCTGAACTGACTTGGCGGGGTTTTTGCTAGAACCAGATTTTCAAGGCAATGCACCGACGGGCCTGGGGTCAGGTTCAGGAGGCTGACGAAAGTGGTCGGAGACACTTTGTCCACAACTGCATTTGTTTTAAATCATTGAAAACACACCATATAATCAATTCCTGGCTGGTGTAGCTCAGTGGATTGAGCGTGGGCCTGCGAACCAGAGTATCGCAGTTCGATTCCCCATCAGGGCACATGCCTGGGTTGCAGGCCAGTTCCCAGCAGGGGATGCATGAGAGGCAACCATACATTGATGTTTCTCTCCCTTTCTCCTCCCCTTCCCCTCTAAAGAGAAATAAATAAAATATTTTAAAAAATAATAAAAGCACACAATATAATCAAATGAGGACAAAACAAGGGAAGACAAATTCTCCTTTACTCTCATTGGAGTGACAGCTGGGCCTAATATTTAAACTGATATGATCCTGACAGATGAACAGGAGAAAAGGATAAAATTTTAGTATATGTTTACAGTACATTGGAGCCTTCACAACAGGATGAAGATTCAAAGAAGTGACTAGAGCAGGAAGCTATTAAACCCTTAGACAAAGTGACAAGAAATTTGTGAAGAATTGGCAAGACACAGGGATTTGGTCTAAGCCTAGTAAACGATGAAGTAACAGGGAAGATAAGGGGTAGACTAACAAGGTTTGTTTGGACAGATTTTGTGGCTCCAAATCTCTCGTTCCTGGTGATAAGAATGTCTTTCCCCCTCCTGGCATGGGAGGGCACTTTTCACACGAGAGATTTATTTTTCGCTTTCAGGGCAAAGAAGGGTCAGGGTGTCCTTCCTGTACCAGCTGTTTCTTAAATGCCTTTAATTCAAAGTAACCGATGGGTGAAAGTGGTATATTTTGGGGTGGCATATTCTGGTTTCCTCCAAGAACAATACTTAAAAATTGAAAGCAAATGGAAGCTAATGAACCTAACTATATACGAAGTTGGTAGCATACCCATACAAAGAAAAAATTACTTCAAAAGACTACAATATTTTGCCTGCACATCCCCGTGGGATATAATTTAGGGAAAAAGAACTGCAGAGAAGTTTTTTTAAATTGCAGTTGATAGAGATATTGGCACAGCATTGCATATGGAATATTCTTGCTTAAAATAAATTGAACCAAACCTAATGATGTCTCTAGAGCTATCATTTTACAGGAAATGCAGAAGATGGAGAAAAAGTTAGATGACATTATGAGAAAGCAATCAGCCATATCCAAAATGTGGAACATTCAAAGATAAGTGATTCTCTGACAAATCCATGGTGAAGGAAGAAAGGGTTAAAGACAGGTATTATAATATAAAAGCGGCCCTGGCTAGGTAGCTCAGTTGGTTAGAGTATCACCTGTTCTGTCCCCGTTGTACTGAGGTTGCAGGTTAGATTCCTGGTCAATTATCGGACAAGTATCGAGGAGTGAATGTGTGAATGGCTGGAGCAACAAAATAATGTTTCTCTCTCTCAAAATCAATTGAAAAAATGTATAAAATAAAAGATACTTAAAAGACATCACAACCTAGTCAATGTGTGGACCTTACTTGAATTCAGATAAATTTTATCTGAAAATCAGATATAGTTTAATATGCACTGAGTAGCAGATGAGGCAAGTAAAGGAATGATTCACTTTATTAGGTATGACCATGGAAAGGTGGTTATGTTAACAAATTATTATCAGCTAGCAACGCATCCTGAAATACTTATGGATTCAATCATATGATATCTAGGTTTTTTTAAATATGTCAGTGTCTTAATGCTAAACAAAAGGATTTAAAGAAGACTATGGCATTAGATGGAAATGCTTCAGAGGTGACTAGTGGGGCAGAACGGGGAAGTCTTCTTTGGTTTAAGCCTGTGATTTTCAACCTTTTTCACCTTGTGGCACACGTTAACTGCTAAAATTCTGCAGCACCCCCAAAATAGATTATATATTTTGTTGATCTGACTAAAAATAGATATAATTTTGATTCATTCATGCCCGACAACTATTGTTGCATTGCCTGTTGCCATTTTTTTTACTTGACCATCTGAGGGAAAAGAGGTCAGTGTCCCTGACCCTACAGCCAAAGCACTGCATGTTTTAAACATTCTTGTGGCGCACCGGTTGAAAATCACTGGTTTCAGCAAAAGGAAGTCATTGGCAACCTTAGGAAAAGCCAGACCAAATGATTTAGTGTTTCATTAGAGAAGGAGGGGCTAGCAAGTGGAGGCAGTGAGATTTTACTTTTAAAGGGCTGGAGAAATACTAATAGAAATCATAATAGTAATTGTAATAGTAACACAAGCCTTTCACAGAGGGGTGTGATAGTAATTATAGGGGTTTGAGAAAGGTTGGTTTGCTGACTTTTTTTTTTTTAATGTGAAGCTATTCTACAGGGAGGAAAAGCAGATTCCTCTTTCTTTTACTTTTTTCCCCCCCACAATTCAATCTGTGTTCTCTCGTTTTCTCTGCCAGAGAGACAGGCAATATTCCAGAAAGTGTGAGCTCCTTCCCCAAGGTCCTGTAGTGAGTAAACTTGGAGCAAAGCTTCCAGCCACGGGATAATGAGAACAAGAAATAAATGCTTATTGTTTTAAGCCATGGACATTTTGGAGTTGTTATTATAGTATACTTTAGCCCATCCACCTTAGGGAAACTTTTAAAAAATATAATGTATTTATTTATTGATTATGTTCTTCATTACGCCACTGACCCCCCTTTGGCCACCATCAGCCTGTTCTTTGTATCTATGGGTCTGTTTCTGTTATTGTTGTTTTTATTTTATTTTTTATTGTTGTTTTTAGATTTCACATATATGTGAAATTAACTGGTATTGGTCTTTCTCTATCTGACTTATTTCACTTAACATAATACCTTCTACATTCATTCATGTTGCTGCAAATGGCAAGATTTTATTCTGTTTTAATTGCTGAGTAATATTCCATTGTGTGTGTGCGCTGTCAATGTAAGAAACATTTACCTCTGAAGAGAATTGTTCTGAGTTTATTTGAGCCAAACTGACAACTGCTCAATGGATTGAGAAAATGCTCCAGAGAATGGTATCATTTTGCACCTTATTTTATACATTAAAACCAAAGGAGGAGGTGTAAGCGGGTGATTTGAAATCCATGGGTGATAGATTAGGGAGGTAGGTAGATTAAGAAAACTAATGGGGGAAATCTCTGGGATTGGATAAAAAAAACAGCCAAATAGACACATACTTCGTTTACATTTGTAGATACAAGATAGTTAATGGTTAACAATTAACATGATAACAGTAACAATGAGGGGTTTTGTGGTCTCCGCTCTGGCCCAGTGAGGGGTCTGGAAAAAAGGAAATGACCCTGACACTCCAAAGGTATGTTAACGTAGATGCAAAAAAGGCAACAGACAGGCTCAGTGAGGGTAAAGAATGACCTTTGTCAGGGGAGATTCTGGCCTAGGTTGTGACTACCCACGATGACTCAATTTTAGTGAGAAAGTTGTAATTTCAGACCATCCTCAGTGGTTACTTTAGGTCTTCGGAGTTTGTAAGGTTACCACGCAGGCCTCCCGAGTGTGTCAGGATTAGTGTGTTGCCCCTTTACAGATAAAAGAGATGAGATAAAGAAGGCCTCTTCTTTATCTGTCCATCGAGATCCGTATCTTGGCTACTGTCAATAATGCTGCAATTAACATAGGGGTGCATTTAGGCTTTTGTTTTCTTTAGATAAACGCTCAGAAGTGGAACTGCTGGGTCATGCGGCAGTTCTATTTTTAATTTTTTTGAGGAGCCTCCGCACTGTTACCCGCAGTGGCTGCCCCTGTCTGCAGTCCCACCAACAGGGCAGCCACGCTCCTCTCACTCCACCTTGCTGGTCCTTGTCATTGTTGGTTTTTGATGACAGCCAATGTGATAAAATATAAAACATGTTTAATGGATTCTGATAGTAGCTTCCACTCAGTAAGACTTTGGTGATGACACCTTCCCAGTGGGACGAAAGGACAAACTTATGTTCCCCAGTGAGACTTCTACATCTGTGTCCCATAGTCCTCTGGGTCTCCTGAGGCAGGAAGAGTGCAAGTAATTGCTGACTTTTGTTTGCTAACTCCAGGAATAGCTGCTTATGTTTGCTGAGTACCTGAGCTTCTGCTCTTGTGTGTTTTCAGAGGAGGGTTCTGCTTATCTTTTCACAGGAATAGAAGCAATTGCAGGATGAGACACGCAACCTTTCGGAAATCTGTAGAGAACTTGGTAAGCATTCAAAGAACATGATTAATTAAAGTAAAAGGGTTGGGAAATTTGATTCAGTCCATGCCTGAAAACTCTGAGAACCAAGCACGACGGACTATCAGGAAACTCCTCCCCATCTTCAGGCAATTTCTAGAATGTGTTACCTGCCTCATTCTTGCTGCCATCACTGAAGCACTGCAGTGGTAACTTAGCAACCCTCCTGGGGCTTTTTTTTTTTTTTTTTTTTTTTTGGTCTTTTTTGTCTGTGGAGCCCCACTGAGCAGGAATGTGATTAATTTGCCCATAGCATAAAATCCCAGCTAATGCTTCAGAGGACCAGGCTTTGTCTTAGAAATATTTTCCAGTGGATAGAAAAACAGCTCTTTCTGGCTCGCTGCAGGGTCTGTCTCTAAGAGTGCTGATGGAACTGCTGATATAGCAGTTTCTTTCAGCCAGGCAGCATTAGCCAGCTGCTGGGAGAGCTGAGCCCATTTACCCTTCAGGCAGGTTTGCTAATGTAGCAGGGATCCCTCCTCAACATCCTAATTAGGTTCTCGCAGAACTCAGGCTTCTGTAGCATGGTCTGGAAGGCTGATATGTGACTGGGGGTTGGTCTTTTTGCATAAGGGGCCTCATGGAAAAGAAATCATTTTAAGGGAAGAAAAAAAATGAAGTCCATGAAGTCTTCTCTGATTCGGTTCAAAGACAGTGAGAGGGAAGTGTTGGGGTGGGGGGCAGGGGATTCTGAGGACAGCATGGTGGGTGTCTGTCACTCAGACTGCCCTCTGTGTCTGCTGCTGCCTGGGCTGAGCTCCCGGAGAGGGAGAAGAGAAGGAGCTGTACTACACATCAGGTGAGGATGGAAAGAGCTGTTCCACTTAGCACCTGAGAAGGACCAGGAGACCTTACTCTGAAGCCTCATCTGAGACCATCCTGCTCTTTCCCCCTCCTGCCCGTTTTTCCCATTGTCACCTCTGACCCCTGCTTCCTTTGCACTCTGTACCCCTGCCCCGCTCTGCTCCCTTCTCCACTGATCCAGATTTTGAACTTGCAAACTTTCTCATGATTCTTTTTCTTACCATTTTGCAGAGATGCCCTCCATGTAAGGTGTTTATATATGTGGCAGATTTGACTGGATGGTTAGAGCCCAGAAATTATACCACTTGGCAGTTGGGCAGAAGGTAATGGAGCATGCTGACACTCCCCAAAAGGCCTTAAATGTTCACTGCCTAAGGGATTTCTCAGGCACCAGGGAGCTTCCTGAGGCCCAGGACACCTGCTTAATGCACCATCGCCAACCCTCAACTGATGAGAGACGCAGGGATAGATCAACACCCCAGTTCTCCAATCTGCAGTGGGACAACTCTGGGGCATGTTCTTCACTTCACAGGTCCCCAGCAGGATAGAGATGAACCTGCCCACACCTTAATCCCCTCATTAACATATCTTCCCAGGGATTCTCTCTCTTGCCTGGGTCTCACTTTACTCACCCTGACATTTGACCTTCTGGGTAACACTTCCCAAACAAACTGCTGGCACCCAAGCCCTTCTTCAGGGGCTGCTTTTATGGAAAATCTAAACCAAAACACCCAGTATCTATTTCCTGCTTTGCCACGGAGTTAAATTCTCTACCCTCTCTTCATTCTTCAGGCCTTCCTTCTCAGAGGTGACATCTCATTCATACCTGTGCTGAAACAACGGGCCACCTATGTTTTAATACACAGCTTAGTAACACCTAGGAGCCGAGTCTCTGACATTTCAGCCTTCTTTTTCCTGTCTCCTCCGCCAGCAGCTGTGTGTAAAAACAGGCAGTCAAGCTCCTCGGTCCACACAACCGTCATTCTACTGCTACTTTAAATTTGGCTTTTCTTTTTGTAAAAGCTCGGAAGTGAGATCATGCACTATTTGTCATTCTCTGATTTATTTCACTTTGAGTAACGCCCTCAAGACCCACCCGTGTTGTCACAAATGGCAGGATCTCTGGTTAAATCGTCTTTCACATTTTTTTAAATCCATTTATCCATTCATGGACAGTTAGGCTGCTTCCATGTTTTGGCTATTGTGAGTAATGCTGCAGTGAACATACAGGCACAGAAAACTCTCAAGGTAATGATTTTTATAGCCCTCATTTAGATATCCACAAGTGGGATTACTGGATGGTGCAGTGGCTCTCTTTTGAATGTTTTAAGGAAACTCTATAGTGTTTTCTTTTTTAAAAAAGATTTTATTTATTTATTTTTAGAGAGAGTGGAAGAGAGAGAGAAGGAGAGGGAGAGAAACAGCAATGGGTGGTTGCTTCTCCAGTGCCCCCAAATGGGGGACCTGGCCTGCAACCCAGGCACATGCCCCGATTGGAAATCGAACCGGTGACCTTTTGGTTCACAGGCCGGCCCTCAGTCCACTGAGCCACACCAGCCAAGGCTCTGCTGTTTTCTATAGTGTTGTATCAATTTACATTCTTACCAACGGTGTGCTCCTAGTCCACTTCCCTTTTCCCCACGTGCTCACCAACACTTATCTCTTGTCCTTTTTATAATAGCTGTTCTCACAGGGGTGAGCTGATATGGTTTTGATTTGCATTTCTCTGATGATTATTGATGTTGAGAATCTTTTCATGCACCTGTTGGCCATTTGTGTCTTCTTTGGAAAAATGCCTATTGGAACCTCTGTTCATTTTTTACTTGGATTATGTGGGTTTTTAAAAAAAGATTATTTATTTATTTATTTCTAGAGAGAGGGGAAAGGAGGGAGAAAGAGGGAAAGAAACATCGATTGGTTGCCTCTCACACGTCCCCACTGGGGACCTGGCCCACAACCCAGTCATGTGTCCTAACCGGGAATGGAACCAGCAACATTTCCGTCTGCTGGCCAGTGCTCAATCCACTGAGGTACACCAGCCAGGTCTGTTGCAGGTTTTACATTAAAGTCTTTAATCCTTTGTGATTTAATTTTTACAAATAGTGTAAGTCAGATAGGGGTGTGATTTTATTCTTTTGCATGTGAACATCCAGTTTTCCCAACACCTTTTATTGAAAAGACTATCTTTTCCTTATTCAGTATTCTTGTCTTCCATATCCAGCATTTGTTGACGGTCTATGTCTAGGTTTTTTCCAGGGCTTTTGAATCTGTTCCATTGGTCTGTGTGTGTGTTTTTTTGCCAGTACTATACCATTTTGATTACTACAGCTTTGTGGTACAATTTGAAACCAACTCTGTTTTTCTTTCTCAATATTGTTCTGGTTATTCTGGTTCTGTTGTGGTTTCATACAAATTTTAGGATGGTTTTTATATTATGTGAAAAATAACGTTACAATTTTGATAAGAATTTCACTGAATCTATCAATGACTTCGGATTATGGGCATTTTAACAATATTACTTCTTTTCATTGATGAACATGGCATATCTTTTCACTTATTTTCATCTTCATTTTTTCATCAATATTTCACTATTCTCAGTGTGCAGATCTTTTGCCTCCTTGGTTAAATTTATTTGTTCTTGTTTTATTCTTTTTTCATTCTATGGTAAATGGGATTTTTTCTTTATTATTCGGATATTTTATTGTTGGGGTATAAAAATGCAACTAACTTTTGTATATTGAGTTTGTATCTTGCAGTTTTACTTAGTTCTAACAGAGCTTTGGTAGCATCTTTAGGGTTTTCTATATATAAGATCATGTCTTCTGCAAACAGAGTTAATTTTGTGTCTTCCTTTGTAATTTGGATTCTTTTTCCTTTTTTTTGCTTTTTGCCTGATCGCTCTGGCTAGGACTTCCAGTACTATGTGGAATAGGACAAAGCTTCTTTCTCCATTAGGATCAGTTTTCTCCCAGGAGGCTCTTCATTTACTCATGGTTACATTTTTTTGGCAAGAACTGCCCCACGGTTTTCCAGATGTGCACAGGCATGTATGAATCAGACCAGAAATGCACTGATGAGTCTCAGAAGGTGGGTTCTGCTGTGTTAGTAAAGTGTCCAGCCTTCAAAATTGATGACAACCACTAGTCCTGAGCTTGACTCAAGTCATCCTTAAATGGACCCCGGCCAGGTAGTTCAGTTGGTTAGAACATTGTCCCCATACGCCAAGGTTGCGGGTTCAATCTCTGGTCAGGGCACATACAAGAAGCAACCAATGAATGCATTAAAAAGTGGAACAATGGTTTTTCCCCCTCTCTCTCCCTATCTCTCACTCTCTAAAATCAGTTAAGAAAAATTAAAAGAAAAATCATCGTTAATGGAAGCGCACAAAGTAGGGCGGTTTCAAAGTCATTTACATCTGCATTTGGACTCCAACTCAAGAGATTGTCTGTTCACAATTTCTTTGGGTTTTGCTCTGATTCTTACAATTTTTTTCTTCTGCTTACTTTGGACTTAATTTGCACATTTTTCCCCCTAGTTTTCCAAGGTCGAAAGTTCAGATGGTTGATTTTAGATCTTTCCCTTTTTCTAATGTATGTGCATTCAATAGTATAAATTTTCCTCTAATCCTTGCTCTTAATGCATCCCTCACATTTTGGTAAGCTGTGTTCATTTTCACTTAGTTCAAAATATTTTTCAATTTCTCTTGAGATTTCTTCTTTGACCTATGTGTTATTTAGAAGTATGGTTTTCTTTCCCTCCCTCCCTTCTTCCTTCTTTTTTATTTTCTTTCCTTTGCATCACTGTTTATTTTCCGTCAACCATCTCTCCATTTTCTGTTGAAGAATCTGTGGAAGACTAGCTTAAGACCACTCAGCGGTTATTCCCACCCAGTCAGTGCCCTGAGCAGCATGAGCTGCAGACCTGTCCTCAGTGGCAGCTGAGTGCTCTCGTCTTCAGTAGGAAGCTGCTGAACAGACACAGAGGGCACCTGGACACCTTGAGATCAGTCTGCAACCTTGGGTTGAGTAGCAGTAACTTCAGGAGCTGGAGCAGTCCCTTCACCCTGAAATTTTTCTTTGGCCACAGCTTTTAGCAGCATTGTGCTTTTCTGTTTCAGTCTTCACAGGATCTCTGCAATAGTAGAGATCAGGCATGACCCCCTGTAGACATATGTTGCCACAAATGTGCAGAACTTCCTGGACCAGCATCCACTACATCAGAGTCATTGAATGAGCTCCTTTGTTGTTGCACTTGATGGCAATGTCCACATAGTGCAGAGGAGCGAATTGTGGTACAGGGCATTGTCAGTGGGTTAACATAAGCTGCATCTGTGAAAGTCTTCTGTTCAGCCCTGAGTTCCATCAGCATCAGCAATTAGGACTTCCAGAAGGCTGCCTGGATCTGGTTAACGAAGGTTCTAGTAGTCAAGCAGTAGCAATAGAGGTGGTTCCAAAGGCAGCAGCAAACTCAGCACAGCCTGCTGGCCATTATTTCTGAAGGACAGGACATTGACCTCAGCCAGAATTACAATGATGTGAACTGCTGGAAGAAGCTTCTCTCAGGTTATCTTCAGATTTATCATGAAGATGCCACCACTTTTCCTTCCATAGATGTATGTTCCCTTTGGAATTCAAGGTTGGTGCTACCAAAGTGGGTTCTTGCTGCAAGAAATTTGAGGATAACCTCTTTCTTCATCCGTGGACATCAAAAGCTCCAGACACTGTGAGAGTTTCCCTTCATGTTATGATGAGAATCCAGAACAATGCCACAGAGACATCTCCCTGGGTAACACAGAAAAGCTAGACGTGTATTTGTTAAACTTCACACAATTTGTAATTTTCAGCTATGTTTCTGTTATTGACTTCTAGTTTAATCCCACTGTAATCTGAGAGCAGACATTGAATGATTTCTATTTTAAAAAATTTGTTAGGGTGTGTTTTACGGCCCAGAATGTGTTCTCACTTGGTCAGTGCTCTGTGTGAGCTTCAGGAGAATGTGTGTGCTGCTGTGGTTGGATGAAGCAGTCAAGAGATGTCGGTTACATCCAGTTGATTGATGATGTTGTTGAGTTCAGTTATATGTCTATTGATTTTCTGCCTGCTGCATCTGTTCATTTCTAATAGAGGGGTGCTGAAGTCTCCACCTATGATAGTAGATTCATCTATTTCTTCTTGCATTTCCATTCGTTTTTGCTTCACATAGCCTGAAAGTCTTTTATTATGTGCATACATGGTAAGGGTTATTAGATCTTCTTGGAGAATTGACCCCTAACCATCTGTATTCCTGATAAATTTTCTTACTTTGAATTCTGCTGTAAAATAAATATGGTTCCAACTGTTTTCTTTTGATTAGTGTTAGCTGGTATATTTTTCTTCAACCATTTACTTTTTATTTTGTTTTATGTTGAGGTATAATTGACACACAACATCAGTTTCAGGTATACAACATGATTTTGTATTTGTATACATTACAGAACGATCACGACAATAAGTCTCATTATCAGCCAACACCACCCGTAGTAGTAATAGTCTGTTTCCTCATGATGATAATGTGATATCTACTCTCTTAGCAATTTTAAAATGTGCAACACAGTGTAACTAACTATAGTGATTGTGTGTACACCACATCTTCATGACTTACTTATTCTGTAACCGGAAGTTTGTGCCTTTTGACTCCCTTCACCCACTTTGTCCCGTTCCTTCACTAATCTACTATGGCAACCACTAGGCTATTCTCTGTATCTATGAGGGTTTTTGTTTGTTTGTTTGTTTGTTTGTTTGTTTTGTTTGGATTCTACATATTAGAGAAATCATATGGTTTTTATTCTCTGTCTGACTCATTTGACTTAGCAAAATGCTCTCTAGATCCATCCATGTTGTCACAAATGACAAAATTCCATTCTTTTTCATGACTGAATAATATTCCATTGTGTGAATATGTGTGTGTGTGTATACACACACACACACACACAACTCCTTTTTAATCCTTTAACCTGTTGGTGGAAACTTAGGTTGTTTACATATCCTGACGACTGTAAGTGATGCTGCTATGAATATGAGGTGCACATTTCTCTCTGAGTCAGTGTTTTTGTTTTCTTTGAGTAAATGTCTAGACGTGGAACTGCTGAATCACATGGTAGCTCCATTTTTAATTTTTTGAGCAACCTCCATACTGTTTTCCTCAATGGCAGCACCAATTTTCATTTCCAACAACTGTGCACAAGGGTACATTTTTCTCCACATTCTCAGCACCCCTGGCTATTTCTTGTCTTTTGGGGAATAGCCTTTCTAACAGGTGTGAGGTGATATCTCATTGTAGTTTGGATTTGTCTTTCCCTGATCAGCAATGTCACACATCTTTCCATGTACCAGCCATTTGTATGTCTTCTTCGGAAAAATGCCTATTCAGTCCTCTGCCCATTTTTGTTTTTTTATTTTTAAACATATTTATTTATTTTTAGACAGAGGAGAAGGGAGAGAGAAAAAGAAGGACAGAAACATTAATGTGTGGTTGCCTGTCATGCACCTTCTGCTGGGGACCTGGCCTGAAACCCAGGTATGTGCCCTGACTGGAACTGAACCAGCGATCCTTTGGTTCTCAGGCCAGCATTCAATCCACTGAGCCACATGAGCCAGGGCTAGTCCTCTGCCCATTTTTAAATTGGATTGTTTGTTTGTTTTGTTATTGAGTTGTGTAAGCTACTCATATATTTTGGATATTAATTCCTTATTATATATATGATTTGCAAATATTTTCTCCAGTTTAGTATGTTGCCTTTTCATTTGCTGATTGTTTTCTTTGCTCTGCAGGAGCTTTTTAGTTTGACGTAGTCCCACTTATTTATTTTTGCTTTTATTGCCCTTGCTTGTGGTGTCAAATCTAAAAAAATCTCAGCTAAGACCAATGTCAAGGAGCTTCTTGCCTATATTTTCTTCTAAGAGTTTCTGGTCTTATGTTCAAGTCATTAATTCATTATCAGCTATTTTGTGTATGATGGGAGAGAGTGGTTTAGTTACTTGTTTTTTTGCATGTGGCTATACAGTTTTTCCAACACCATTCATTGAAGTGACTATCCTTTCCCTATTGTATATACTTGACTCCTTTGTTGTAAATTAATTGACCACATAAGCATAGGTTTATTGCTGGGTTCTCTATTCTGTTCCACTGACATGTGTCTGCGTGCCATTACCACAATGGTTTGATTACTATAGCTTTGTAATATAGTTTGAAATCAGGGATTGTGATGCCCCCAGCTTTGATTTTATTTCTCAAGATTGCTTTGGCTATTAGGATTCTTGTGGTTCTATACAAATTTTAATATTATTTGATCTATTTCTAAGGAAAAATGCCATTGGAATTTTGGCAGGAATTGAATTGAGTGTGTGGATTGCTTTGGTTGTTAAGAATATTAATTCTTTCAATCCATGAGCATGGTATGTATTTCTATTTATTTGTGTATTCTTCAATTTCATCAATATCTTAAGAGTTTTCAGTGTATAGGTTTTTTACTTCCTTTGTTGAATTTATTCCTAGGTATTTTATTTTTATTGGTGCTTTCTTAATTTCTCTTTCAGATAGTTTATTATTACTGTATAGAAATGCAATAAATTTCTGTATATTGATTTTGTATTTTGAAACTTTACTGAATTAATTTATTAATTCTAACAGTTTTTTGGTAGAGTCTTTAGGATTTGCTATATGTAATATGTCATCTGCAAATAGTGACAGTTTTACTTCTTTCTAATTTGGAAGCTATTTCATCCATTCACTTGTAATCTATACCTGTCCTTTAAATTTTTTTTTATTTTTAGAGATTTCATTGAAGTAACATACCAAGGCACATCATAATTACATTAACCAAGATTAAAATGAAGGAGAGAATCCTAGAAGCAGCAAGAGATAAGGGGACAGTCACCTACAAAGGAGTTTCTATCAGACTGTCAGCTGATTTCTCAAAAGAGACCTTACTGGCAAGAAGGGGCTGGAAAGAAGTATTCCAAGTCATGAAATCCAAAGAACTACATCCAAGATTGCTCTACCCAGCAAAGCTTTCATTTAGAATGGAAGGGCAGACAAAGTGCTTCCCAGATAAGGTCAAATTCAAGGAGTTCATCATCACCAAGCCCTTATTATATGAAATGTTAAAGGAACTTATCTAAGAAAAAGAAGATAAAAAATATGAACAGTGAAAGGACAGCAAACTCATAGTTATTAACAACCACACCTAAAACAAAAGCAAACTAAAAGAACAGCTAGATCAGGAGCAGAACCATAGAAATGAAGATCACATGGAGGGTTAGCAACAGGGAAGTGGGAGAAGGAGAAGGGGGGAGAAGGTACAGAAAATAAGTAGCATAGATGGTAGGTAGAAAATACATAGGGGGGAGGGCAAGAATAGTATGGGAAATATAGAATCTAAAGAACTTGTGACACATGGACATAAACGAAGGGGGGAATGGTGGGGGAGGGGTGTGCAGGGTGGAGGGGAATGAAAGGGGGAAATAGGACAACTGTAATGGCATAACCAATAAAATATATTTTAAAAAATGCTTAAGTTGTGTGTTCCACTATAAGTACACAAAAATTTTCTCAAACATTATTGTACAATTGCGATCTGGCTGGTGTAGCTCAATGGATTGAGCGTGGGCTGTGAAAATAAAGGGTTGCTGGTTTGATTCCCAGTCAGGACATATGCCTGGGTAGCAGGCCAGGGCCCCAGTGGGGCCCATGTGAGAGGCAACTACATATTGATGTTTCTCTCCCTGTCTTTCTCCTTCCCTTCCCCTCTCTCTAAAAATAAAAAAAGAAATAAAATAAAAAAAATTGTTGTATGATTGCATAGCAGAGTATCAAAATTTGACAATGCAATTCTGTGTGTATCCCTACAGTAAGTTCTTGGAGTAGAAAATAAGCCATTTACATTAGTGCAGCAGTCATAGAAAGTGAGTCCAAATTAATGTAAATGCCATTATTTTCAACAAAAACAATTTGACACAGGTGCAAAGTGCATTTTCAATAACAAGAGATAGTTCAAAGTCTGCAGACACTGACGTGCTACCAAGGATGCTCACCTGATAGTAAAGTTAATTTGGCATGGAGCTTTTCCATGTCCCCACATCCTGCCAGTCAGATGCTGATTTAGTTCCGAGGTTTTCTTCTAATTGTAAATAATTTTAAGGATAATGAAAATTTGTTGTGTAAATAATTTTGCATACATATAGTCTGTGGATTTAAATGGGTCAAATATAAGAAATAAATTTTGACTGCAGAACTAGTGACATGGCAAAGCCAATGTACATGTACCAGGCATGAGGCTGGAAAACTCTTGTTAAGGGTGCTGCTTTGCTGGTGCCTCGCACTGCCTGCACCCAATGCTCCTGGCTCTGCAGGCCCATGGCCAGAAGGCACTCAAGAGTGGTGGTGTGCCCTGGCTGGTGTGGCTCAGTTGGTTGGAATCTAAGGAGTGAGAGTTCAATTCCTGGTCAAAGCACATGTCAGGCTGCAAATTCGATCCCCTGTTGGAGTACAAATAGAAGGCAACAGATTGGTGTTTCTCTTTTGTATCAATGTTTTTCTTTCTTTCCCTACTCCTCTCTCTCTAAAAGCAATGAAAGAAATGTCCTTGGGTGAGAATAAAAAAACCCAGTAGTCTCTGAGTGGAACTTCATGCCCACTTGAATGGATCCATTAGTTCAAATATCATGAAGACATTAATGGCTAAGAAATCAGGTCTTAAAATTCATGATCGGATGACTATAATTTATAAGGGAAAGAAAAGAACTTTAGAAGAATGTTTCCAGATGTTTCAGATTATTCATCAGCTTACTACTAGCCATTATGATATTCTAATGCTCACAAAAGATGTCATTAAAGAATTTGCAGATGAGCTATAAATTCTGGACCTAAGGGACACAGCCTGATGAGAACTGCTGCAGAAATGACTATAAAGACTTATGTGGAATGTGTACATGAGGGTATTAAACAGTCTAAACAAGGAAACTTAGAGACTGATGTTATGTCCTTGATATCAACTGACAGAAGAAGGGGCCCTTCAGTGGCCAAGGAGACCTAAACTTTCTGAAGAATTCTTCCTTTCTGCTGAAGATACAGTTCTTGGCCTTGACCTTGGTGGAGACCCTATAGCAGGACAAGCAAAAGATTTATTTGTTCTGCTCTCTCTCAGACTTCTGTCCCCTCTGCCAAGTCCCACAAGCATATTGGGCCCCTCTGCTGTACCCTCCGTGACCCTATGGGTCTCTCCAACGAACTCTCCTAGCACCTCTTTTAGAAGCAAAACAAACACACAAACAAACAAGAAAACAACACATTAGTTCTGAAGATGGCATTACATCTTCCGGAGATTTCCAAAACTCCTGGGTCTGCTTTCTGACAGAACCGGGCACAGATCATCTCTCAGCTCCTTTGAGGGAGGGTCCCTGGATTTGGTGGACTTTATGAGGAAATACAAGATCCTGCTGGGAGTCTGTTTGATCTCAAATCTTCAAAGTCAGACAGCTCTGTCTTATCACCAGCACCACTGCAGATTCCCACAGCACTGCTCATCCTTCCGCCATCTGCACTGACGATAAGGGTGTTTTTTTGCAGTATACCTTTCCCAAGAGCATCAGCTGGCAGCTGAAAAATTTAGTTCGGCCCCAGCTGGTATGGATTAGTGGGTTGAGCATTGGTCTGCAATCTGAAAGGTTGCCAGTTTGATTCCTGGTCAGGGCACATGCCTGGGCTCCGGGCCAGGTCCTCTGGGACATCGCTGTTTCTCTCCCTCTCGTTCTCCCTCCCTTACTCTCCCTAAAGAATAAATAAAGTCTTAAAAAATTTAGTGTGACCCAGTCTCAGGGATGGGATCTGTCTTATGAATCCATCAACTACACTTTTGCTTCTTATTGCACCACGTCTGACCTAAGGAGGAAGTGAAATCATCTGAAGTTCAAAGTGTTTCACTTTTAAAGCTGTAATGAGGTGAATTACTTTTGAGTATGTGTTGCAACCGAGATTCTCTTACCATACTCCTCTTAGAAGTAAACCATCCACCGGTCCCTTTAAAGCATAGCAGCCAAGTAGCACAGGTTCTCTCACCAATACCTTACTCATGGTGGTTGCTCAGTAAATATGTCTTAAATTGGAAAAAAAAAGGCCTGCACCCTCATATTCTTTATTTCTCTCAGCCACTACTCTTCCCAAAGCTGAAACCGAAGCAAAAGCTTTGAAGGCAAAAAAAGCAGTGCTGAAAGGTGTCTACAGTCAGAAGAAGAAGAAAAAGAAAGGAGGAAAGGAGGGGAGGGGAAGAAGTGCCACATGTCACTCACCTTCCAGGTGGCCAAAGACCCTACTGCTCTGAAGGCAGCCTAAGTATCCGGGGAGGAGCACCCCCAGGAGAAACAAGCTTGAGCACTATGCCATCATTAAGCTCCCCCTGACTATCGAGTCAGTCATGAAGAAGATAGAAGACAACGATACACTTGCATTCATGGTGAATGTCACAGGTGATGTTAATATGAGATCAAAAGGTAGTTTTTTCTTCTAAACCTATTTATTATAGTTGCATCTCTCACAACAAGCAAAATAAGCAATATTGAGCTCAAACTCAGGTTAATCCCTGTAGAATCAGAGGAGAGATTAAAGTTTCTGTTCTGAACATCCTAAAGCATTGGTTCCAGAGCCACAGCGTAATTATTGATATTGGTTATTAATTCTCTTTGGGGAGAATTATGTTCAAAGACATCCCCAAACAAATAAGTGATTTAAAAATTACCTTAGTTACACAGATTATCACAGTGAATTACTACAGATGATGACTATGGAAGCCTGTGAATAATAGCAACCAGCAGCCCTCTCTGAATACCTCCCTGGGTGTGGGAGAGGCTAGACTTTGAACACAGAGGGATGCAAACTGTTTAGTGGGTTAAATATGCGCTCTCCCAAGTGTGGTGTAGCCAGTCAGAGCAAAATGCACATCTGAAAAAGGTGCAGCAAGAATTTTTAAAGAATGGGCACTAATTTTTACTCTAAACAATTTTCATTTTCCATGCTATTTTATAGTAGACTTAGTGAAACACTAAGAATTAAGTTATTGCTGACACTCATTAAAAAATCCCAATAAAATATAATGTCAATATTTGAAAAATTCAAATTAACTATTATTTCCAACATAGCTGACAGAAATTTACATATAGAATGTATGATATTGTATTCTTATAGGAATGAGAGGTATGGATGGTTTTTCTCAACATGCACAGAATATGTATTTTATATCATAAACCTATGAAATAAATCAAGTTTTAAATGTTTATGTACTTATACATGCCATACTTCTTACATTAACAAAGCAAAACAGCATTCCTTATCAAGGCACATTATTTTTCAACTGCCGTACTCAGTGAGGTTTTCTTGGGTGGGATAGCAACCTCCCAGTCTTACATTACTAGAGAGACTGTAATTTTGAATAATGTCAGTTAAACTATAGATTAAAAACACTCATCATAATTAATCCTTTCCTGAAAGTGAACGTTTTGCCTAATCAGATGAAGGGACCGTGGACCTCACGTCAAAGCATTAAACATGTTGTACGCAGCCTGTGTATATACCACATACAGTGGCGCAGTACATATCATGTGCAAAGCACAGCCACATTAGAGTTCTGTGTACTGTTCTTGTAACATTAGATCTTGTTTTTTTTTTTTAAAGATTCTATTTACTTTTGGAGAGAGCTGGAAAGGCAGGGTGAAGAAGAGGGTGAGAAACATTGGCGTGTAAGAGAAACATCCAGCAGTTGCCTCTCACATGTCCCCAGCTGGGGACCTGGCCCCCAACTCAGGCACGTGCCCTGGCTGGGAACTGATCAGCCTGGTTCTCAGGCTGGCTCAGTCCACTAAGCCACAGCAGCCAGGGCTCACACTAGATCTTTTAAGTAAAGAATTTTCTTTTTCTTGGCTTTAAACATTTTTTTAAAAAGTGAACTTCTTGTAGACAATATACAATTAAGTCTTGTTTCAATCCTCTCTGGCAATATCTTTTAATGGTGTTATTTAGACTACTGATATACAAAGTGATTATTGATGTAGTGGATTAATATCTACCATAGATATTACTATTCTATTTGTTGTCACTCTTATTTGTTCTTATTTTTGTCTTCTACACTTTTCTTTTGTGATTTTAATTGAGGTTTTTATATGCTTCCATTTCCTTCCTTTCTTAGCATATCGGTCATGCATTTTATTTTAAATTTTTTATTTAATTATTTAGTTGATTATTTTTAGGTCTTTCTGGTGAAAAGTTTATTGATTATATTAGTCCTTTCGTAGAAACAAGTTTTGGTTCTGGGATGTTATATGCACATTCAGATATAATCAAGGAAACCCACCAGCTATCAAATTCACAACAGATACTAGTTGACTAAGCTGGGAAAGATGGGAGAGAGTTAAAATGATCTTATGTAATTATTTAAATAATTTTATAATTTTATTAAAATTATATGTAAAACTATATACATTTTATAGTAAGAATGTCAAATAATCACATGAATTTTTCATTCATGCAGGTGATTACTTAAATACCTCTGACTGGGTTTTTACAATATTTATACATTCAAAAAGTATTTAGAATCTATTATTCAACATACATATACAGACATACATTTCTATTTTCGGTGAGACCTCTAGAGAGACTATAGGTTTCCTTGCTAATTCAAGTCAATTTTAACATCTAATTTAATATCAAAAAAATTTTAATGATTGTTCTAGACTTTGAAATACACGTTTACAACTAATCCAAGTCTACTTTCAAATAACTCCTTACAATTTTGGGTAGCGTGAGAACCTTATATTAACAAAATAATCCTCATTGTCCCCTTTTATCCTTTGTATCATTGTTACTCACTTCACTTATACATATGCACACACCGCATTTATATATACGCATAATACACAATATATATGCATGAGCATACATAATTTAATACCAAGTTGATATTAACATTTTAAACAAACTGTTATTTCAATAAAAAATAAAAAAAATAAAAGTTTTTATTTTACCTTCACTTATTTGATGCTCTTCTTTTCTCTAACTCGATCTGAGTTTCTGACGTATTTATTAATCTTTTTTCTCTGTAAAGAATATCTTTTCACAATCCTCACAGGCAGATCTTGTGGCAATGAGTCCGCTCATTTATGTTTTTGAGAGTGTACTTCTCCACGGATGTGTGCCATATACACCGCCGGGTTGGGGCACAGATGGTGAGAGCACCACGGTCTGATCCGACGAGGACGGGCTGCCCACTGCCGCAGTTACCCAGCACACTCGAGGGAGAGTTCAGCCCCTCTGCGGAAGTAATTTAACTCAAAACAGCTAGGAGAGAACAGGGAAAGTGGGTTACTAAGTGCTCACGGGAGCACGTAACTCGTTGAAAATGCTGACTGCCCCTAGCGGGTGAGTCCCAGACTCTAGATATTCTACCCTACACACCACGCGTGGCGCTACGTGCAGCGCGTCCGCAGGACTTTACGCAGGTTCCTGTGCAACACTTTGCGGCGCTGCAAGCGGCTGCGCGCATGGTGGCTCCAGGAAGACTCAACTTTTACAACTCCCCTGTTTTAGGCTGGAGAATAATGGCAACACCTGAAAAACCAACCAACCACAATGCGGTAGGCCTGAGGCAGCGGTGCATCGTGCTTGGCAGGTGCGATACCGCAGCATCGGACCAAGACATTCTTTTAGTGACATATTATTGGTTTGGCCAAGAAGTCCGTTTAGGTATTTTCCATAAAGCAAAAGACACGTTTTTCATGTTCACCAGGAACTTAACTGATTTGGATATTCTGAGTATATCAACTATCTCCTGCAATTGGCTTCTTGTGGGTAAAGGCCAGGGTGCTGCTAAACATCTTCCAAAGCATAAGACAGCCCCATAGCAAAGAATTATTTGGCCAAAATGTTAATAGTACCAAGAAACTTCACAAACCACTTTTGACAGATTCGATCAGTCACAGCACCTTCTTCACGTACTGCACAAATCTTTTTGTGCGTTTCAGTTGCATTTTTACCTCTTGTGAAATAATAAAGCATAATATGCCAAAAAATGTGTGTTTTCTCTCATCTTTAATATTTAAATGGCTGCACAAAAATTCACCAATATTGATAAGTTTTTAAAAATGCATGCTGATATGACAGCTATCACAATACAATCTATTTAACGAGAGTGTTTCTAATGAAGTTAAAGACAACTAAGCAATACCACAGCCATTGTACAGAAAAAAAGTAAATGAACCTTTCAGTCAATTCAATATTAGGCTGCTGAAACTCTCCTAGGCTCATCTTTGCACTTTCTTATAAAATCCAGTTTTAGCAAGAACTCTGTAAGTTCAGTTTTACCAGAACCTCATACCTAACCACCACGGTGAATGTGACACTGAACCGGGTGTACCCTGGGACCACCATGTACTCCGAAGTTGAACCTCAGATGGACCTTGGCACTGTACCATGGATGCACTTCAGCACGGAACAGCAGACACACCCAGTAACCTTACGAGATTGTACCTCAACCAGTACAGCGAATGCACCTCCGCACCAACCACGGACGAACCTCAGCACTTTCTTCCACGTCTTCCAGTCGCAGCCTTTTGTGAAGATTCTTGGCTTTGTTATGCATATTAGTCAGGCTCGCTCCTTCTTCTCCTAGGCTCATGCGAGCTCTTCCTTGAAAAATCTAGTTTTAGCAAGGACTTTGTTAAATCAGTTTCATCAGAACTACCCCCCTCCCCCAAGCCGCCCTCCACGTCCGATCACCCTGGATATCTGCAGGACCCACATCCTTCACCATCTCTCAGGTGATATTTAACCTCCCGGTTGCATCTTCAGAAAGACAAGCGCTAGGTTCGTGTAGCCAGAAACCACTCTATTCCCTGTGCACACTACATCCACAGCATCCCACATAGCACTGCTCTTTGGCTTCCCCTAGTGGTACCAGAGGCAGTACTGCAGCGCGTACCTCGGTACCGTACCCACGGGTGAACCCTTCGGTGGACGTCCCTCCGCACTGACTTCCAGGTTTTACTGCGGCACACTTTTGTGACAAATATTTTTTTGTTGCATTGTACTTTTCAGTCAGGCTCGTTCCCTGACCTTCTCCAAGGCTCATCTGTGCACTTCCTTGTTGCGAGCATGCTCTTCGTGATACAGTCTTTCCTATAAGCCAGCCTGCGGTCACTGCTGGGTTCATCTCATCCGGCTCTTAAGAACTGAAAGCGCTGAGTCATCTGTGCGACCGCCGGTCCTAAAGGTGACACCCTCACTGAGAAATCACAGGAAGCTAACACAAGTGACTATGCTGTTCACTAGCTTTTATTAACGTAGATTTGGCCGGCTTTATTAATGGAGATGCCAAATTCATACTAATTTAATGACAATTATAATCACTCAGATGCAATGAGTAATAACATCACACAATTGGGAGGTAACAAACTCGAGCCCCGGGTCCCAGAGTCTCCGTCAATGAGTCCTGGAGAGTGGCACAGTGAGCAAGGGAGTCATCAGGGTCTTACAAGGCAGAATCACTGGAGCCAGGTCTGCATGGAGGCAAATGAAGTTTCGGAAGCAGGGCAGAGCCTCCAGAGGCACAGCAGTCAGGAGATCTTGCAGGCGTGGGCCAGCACCTTGGTGTGTGGAGGTCGGCTGTCTCAGAGTGGTCTGGAGTCTAGCTCAGTTACACCCTTAAGATTCTGTTCCCGACCTCTCTGGGTCTCTTGATAATGTCTCGGGACCCTAACCACGGGCGTACCTCTGCACGTACTCCCAGGTTGGACTGGGCACTCTTTCATCACAAAGATTCTCTGCTTCATTATACTTTTTCATGTGGGTTGCTCCCCAACCTTCTAGGCTCATCTGTGCACTTCCTTGTAAAATTCAGTCTTAGCAAGAAATCTGCTAAGTCAGTTTTACCAGAACCCCTTACCGAACCCCTTACCGAACCCCAGGTGGGCCTTGGCACAGTACCAGGTGTACCCTCGAACCACACAGTAGGTGCACATAGGCAGCACTAGTCCTCGAATGCGCCTGAACTCTGTCCTTCAGACACTCACACTGTGCTGCTGAGGAGGTTCAACACTGTGCCGGGAAGCACTTAGGGACCTGGGAACCTTCCTGCGGCTGCTGCTGAGCACCTTAGGGCAGCGGTGCACCTCGGCAAGGTACCGCGGGCGGCAAGGTACCACGGGCGAACCTCGGCACTGACTTCCAGGTCTTAGGTGGAACTCTTTTGTGCTGAAGATTCTTACTTCGTTATATTGGGTTGTCCTACAAGTTCGTATGTTTCTTTCCATAAAATAAGAAATACACTTTTCATTTTCACTAATAACTTTATGATTTGGATATTTTGAGTGTGCCAGCTATCTGCTGTGTGGCCTAAGGTTGATTGTTATCAGTTAGTGTCTGGAGTTGATCACTATGAACTTCAACTGGTCTACCTGACCGTGGAGTTCATTTAGCAAAAAATCTCAGGCAGAAAACTTGGTAAACCATGTTTGACATGTTCCATCAGTCACAGCACAAATCTTTTTGTGTGTGTGTTTCAGTTGCATTTTTACCTTTCTTGAAATAATAAAGCATATTATGCCAAAAATGTTGTGTATCTTCTTGCATTTTCAATATTAAAATGGCTGCACAAAAGGTCACCAATTTGATAAACTTTTCAAAAATGCACACTGATATGACAGTTGTCACAATGCAATCTAGCAAGATCGTTTCGAATAAAGTTAAAGACAACTAAGTGCTACTGAAGCCCTCTGACGGAAAAAAAAATTGAAGCCAACTTTTTGGGAAACCCAATACTTTTTAGTCAGGTTCACTCCCTAATGCCGGAGGCTCATGTGTGTACGTCCTTGTAAAATCTAGTTTTAGCAAGAACTCTGCTAAGTCAGTTCCACCGCAACCTCCATAAGCAACAGCAGGTAAATCTCGCACCATATAGGGTATACCTGGGAACCATCCCGCAGCTGTACTCCAGCGCCGTACCTCAAATATACCTCGGCGTCATAGAGAGAATGTACCTCAGCATCGGGCTAACATACTTCGGGAATTTACGGTGGTACCTCAGCCTCTGACGTCCTATACACCTTGGCACTTACTTCTAGGTGTTTCTGTGGCACTCTTTTTAAAAATCCTCTGTTGAAAATATGTCTATTCACTTTAGAGAGAAAAGGAGGGAGAGAGAAAAAATATCAGTGTGAGAGAAAGAAACATTAATTGGTTGCCTCCCTTGTGTGCCCCAACTGGGTACTGAGACTGCAGCCCATGTATGTGCCTTGAGCGGGATTGTACCCTCAACCTTTCGAGTTACTGGATGAATCTCTAACCAAATTTGCCCCTTGGCCAGGGCCTGTGGCCATCTTTTGCGATGAAGATTCTTTGCTTCATTGTACTTTTTAGTCAGGCTTGTTCACTAATATTCTGAGGCTTATCTGGGTGCTTCCTCGTCATAACCAATTTCAGTTAGATCCCCGCTAAGTCAGCTTCGTTTAAATTGCTACCTCCGTATCTGATCACCCAGGATAACTGATCAGGACCCTCATCCCTCATCATCCCCCAAGTGATATTTCATCACCCAGTCACATCTTCAGAAAGACTCCTGTTAGGTTCGTTTGCCAGAACGCCCCCTTTTCCTGTGCGCACCTCCCTATACCACACCTGACACAGCACTGTCCTTTGACTGTCTTCAGGGGTCCCATAGAAGGTACGGTTCCCATGGAGGACCCGTGCCAACTTGCTGGGACACACGCGCCTCTCTGAACTGTGTGATGGCTGTACCTGAGCACCACACTAAAAGAACTTACCCTGGCAGTTTTTATGACAAAGATTCTTTGCATCATGATACCTCAGTCAGGCCCCGGTACCTTGTCCTAGGCTCCTCTGTGATCTTCCTTATAAAAAGAGTTTTAATAAAATTCAGCTAAGTCAGGTTCCCTCCAAACGCCACCACTATGCATTTTTGCTGGGCTTGGTACTCTTCATACACTCTTCCAGTGCAGAATAATGCCCTTCATACCATCACAACAAGTGTCATGGCAAGCTGTGTCACTAAGACAGAAAAACTTCCATGTGACAGAGAAACATCAATTGGTTGCCTCATGTACATGCCACAAATAGGATGGAACCTGCAGCCTGGTGTGTACCCTGACTAGGAATTGGACCTGCAACTTTTGGGTGTACTGGATGATGCTCCACCAACTAAGCTGCCTGACCAGAGCTCTGCCCATATTTAAATTGAATTATTTGATTTGTTCTTCATGAGTAGTCACGTTTCACTGCATATTCTCTCTTTAACAGTGGCACATCAAGGCACCCACAACTCAGTGCCTCAGGCGTCATCACAGGCCTGTGAGCATCATTCACAATTCCATTTGCCACCTCCCCTGTAGTGACAGCCTTTGGCTGCTCCCAGGTGGACCAGAGCCGGGTCTGTGCTTCTGCTCTCTGCCCTGGAAATACCATATTTTGCTATGTATAACGTCCTCCCCTGTATCACACTGTAAGCCCGATACTGAGAAAAAAATTTGTTTTACTTTTTAAATAAATTAATTTACTATTTATATTTAGAAAGAAAACCAATTATCAAATTCCAGGGTATTATTTTGCATATGGACATTATTACTGCTTTCTAGAGCAACACTTTTACTGCATAGGCATAAATAAAAGAATTAAAAACATTCCTATAAATATGGAATTAGTACTACCCATGTACAATATGCCGCCCTATTTTTCCCTAAAAAATTTGGGGAAAAAGTGTGCATTACACAAGACAAAATATGGTGCATCCATATCTCAACCTTTGTCCTTTTCCAGGTGTGTTTGCCACCAGACCACGCCTGAGTCCCAGCGCAGTAACACAGCGAACCCGGGTCGCGCTCCGCGGATGTGCTTCATAACTGCACTGCAGCCGTATTTCAGCACCATATGGTGCATGCGCCGAGACCTTACCCTGGGCGTGCCTCCGCACTTACTTCTAGGTGTGACTGGGGCACTCTTTTAGGACAAAGATATTTGCCTCATTATACTTTTTTATGTGGGTAGCTCCCCAACCTTCTAGGCTCATCAGAGCACTTTCTTGTAAAATCCAGTCTCAGCAAGAAATCTGCTAAGTCCGTTTTACCAGACCCCCATACCGAACCCCAGGTGGGCCTCGATGTGGTACCAGGTGTACCCCCGAACCGCACAGTAGGTGCACAACAGGCAGCTCCAGTACTCGGATCTGCCTCATCTCTGTCCTTCAGACACTCACACTGTGTTGCTGAGGAGGTTCAACACTGTGCCGGGAAGCACTTAGGGACCTGGGAGGCTTCCCGAGGTTGCTGCTGAGCATCTTAGGGCAGCGGTGCACCTCGGCAAGGTACCGCGGGTGGCAAGGTACCGCGGGCGGTGGCAAGGTACCGCGGGCGGTGGCAAGGTACCGCGGGCGAACCTCGGCACTGACTTCCAGGTCTTAGGTGGAACTCTTGTGCTGAAGATTCTTACTTCGTTATATTGGGTTGTCCTACAAGTTCATATGTTTCTTTCCATAAAATAAGAGATATACTTTTCATTTTCACTAATAACTTTATGATTTGGATATTTTGAGTATGTCGGCTATCTCCTGTGTCGCCTAACATTGATTGCTATCAATTAGTGTCTGCATTTGATCACTATCAACTTCAACTGGTCTGCCCCACTGTGTAGTTTGTTTAGTAAGAAATCTCAGGCACGAAAGTTGGCAAACCATGTTTAACATGTTCCATCAGTCCCAGCACCTTCTCCATACACTGCACAAATCTATGTTTGTGTATGTTTCAGTTGCACATTTACCCTTCTTGAAATAATAAATTATAATATGCTGAAAACATTGCATATTTTTTTGCATTTTCAATATTAAAATGGCTACATAAAGATCCTACAATTTTAATAGAATTGTTAAGAAGGATTTTATTTATTTATTTTTAGACTGAGGGGCAGGGAAGGAGAAAGAGTGCACAGAGTATAAATGTGTGGTTGCCGCTTGCATGCCTCCTATAGGAGGCCTGGCCCGCAACCCACGCATGTGCCCTGAGTGGGAATCAAATTGATAACACTTGGTTTGTAGAACGGCACTGAATCCACTGAACCACACCAGCCAGGGCAGATAATATTTTTAATGCACAGATATGACAGCTGTCACAATACCATCCAGCATGGTTGTTTTGAATGAAATTAAAGACAACTAAGTGCTACTAGAGCATTTTAGAAAAAAACACCATATAAACATTTTTGCCAACCCAATACTTCTTAGTCAGTCTCACTCCCTAACCAACAATGCTCACCTGTGTACTTCCTTGTAAATCCAGCTGTGACAAGAGCTCTGTTAAGTCAGTTTAACCAGCGGGTCCAGTTTATATGGTGCACAAATATTTTTAACTGAAACTTTCAGAAAAGAATCTTTCATGTTAATTTAAAACATAAATCAAAGCCCTGGCTGGTGTAGCTCAGTGGATTGAGCGCGGGCCTGGGAACCAAGCAACCACGGTTCGATTCCCAGTCGGGGCACATGCCTGGGTTGCAGGCCAGTTCTCTCCCTCTCTCCTTCCTTTCCCCTCTAAAGATAAATAAATAAAATCTTTAAAAAAAACATAAATCAATTATATATTTACCTTTAGAAACAAAACCAATGATCATATTCCAGGATATGATTTTGCATACAGGCATTGTTATTGCTTTCTAGAGCAACACTTTTAACACATAAGCATAAAAAAAGAATTAAAAACAGTCCTATAGACATGGAATTAGTACTACCCATGTATAATATGCCGCCCTATTTTTCTCTCAAAAATTTGTGAAAAAAGTGTGCATTACACAAGACAAAATACAGGACCTCCATATCTTAAACTTTGACTTTTTCCAGGTGTGTTCTGCCGCCAGACCACGCCTGAGTCCCAGCGCAGTAACACAGCGGACCCGGGTCGCACTCCGCGGATGTGCTTCAGAACTGCACTGCAGCCGTATTTCAGCACCATATGGTGCATGCGCCGAGACCTTACCCTGGGCGTGCCTCCGCACTTACTTCTAGGTGTGACTGGGGCACTCTTTTAGGACAAAGATATTTGCCTCATTATACTTTTTTATGTGGGTAGCTCCCCAACCTTCTAGGCTCATCAGAGTACTTTCTTGTAAAATCCAGTCTCAGCAAGAAATCTGCTAAGTCCGTTTTACCAGAACCCCTTACCGAACCCCAGGTGGACCTCGGTGTGGTACCAGGTGTACCCTCGAACCGCACAGTAGGTGCACAACAGGCAGCTCCAGTACTCGGATCCGCCTCAGCTCTGTCCTTCAGACACTCACACTGTGCTGCTGAGGAGGTTCGACACTGTGCCGGGAAGCACTTAGGGACCTGGGAGGCTTCCCGAGGTTGCTGCTGAGCACCTTAGGGCAGCGGTGCACCTCGGCAAGGTACCGCGGGCGGCGGCAAGGTACCGCGGGCGAACCTCGGCACTGACTTCCAGGTCTTAGGTGGAACTTTTTTGTGACGAAGATTCTTACTTCGTTATATTGGGTTGTCCTACAAGTTCATATGTTTCTTTCCATAAAATAAAAGATATACTTTCCATTTTCACTAATAACTTTATGATTTGGATATTTTGAGTATGTCGGCTATCTCCTGTGTGGCCTAACGTGGACTGTTATCAATTGATGCCTGGTTTTGACCACTATCAACTTCAACTGGTCTGCCCCACTGTGGAGTTTGTTTAGTAAGAAATCTCAGGCACGAAAGTTGGCAAACCATGTTTAACATGTTCCATCAGTCACAGTACCTTCTCCATACACTGCATAAATCTATGTTTTTGTATGTTTCAGTTGCGCGTTTACCTTTCTTGAAATAATGAAGCATAATATGCTGAAAATGTTGCATATCTTCTTGCATTTTGAATATTAAATAGGTTACACAAATATACTAGAATTTTAATACAATTTTTAGGAAGGATTTTATTTATTTATTTACTTACTTAAAATTGTATGTCAGGTTCCTTTTTAAATATTTTATTTCTTCTTTTATATTTAGAGAGAGGGGAAGGGAAGGAGAAAGAGAGAGAAAGAGAAATCAGTGTGTGGTTGCCTTTCACACGGCCTCCACTGGGTCTTGGACCAAAACCCAGGCATGTGCCCTGACTGGGAATCAAACCATGATCCTTTGGTTCACAGCCAACACTAAATCCACCGAGTTTCACCAGCCAGGGCTATTTATTTATTTTTTGACACAGGTGCATGAAAGGGAAAGCGTGCAGAAGAACGGAAAGTGTGCGGTTGTCTCTTTCATGCCTCCTACTGGTGCTCTAGCCCACAACTTGGGTGTGTGCCCTGAGTAGGAATTGAATTGGTGACACTTTGGTTAACAGACTGGCACTCAATCCACTGAACCACACCAGCCAGGGCAGATAATATTTTTTAAATGCACAAATATGATAGCTGTCACAATGCCATCTAGCATGGTTGTTTTGACTGAAGTTAAAGACAACTAAGCATCACTAGAGCACCTCAGAAAAAAACACCAGATAAACATTTTGGTCAACCCAGTACTTTTTAGTCTGGCTCAATCCCTAACCACCAAGGCTCACCTGTGTACTTCCTTGTAAATCCAGCTGTGACAAGAGCCCTGTTAATTCAGTTTAACCAGCGGGTCCAGTTTATATGGTGCACAAATATTTTTAACTGAAACTTTCAGAAAAGAATCTTTCATGTTAATTTAAAAAATCAATCATTTATTTTCCTTTAGAAACAAAACCAATTATTGTATTCCAGGGTTATTGCAGGATATTATTTTACATACGGGCATTGTTATTGCTTTCTAGAGTTACACTTTTAATGCATAAGCATAAAAAAATTAAAAACATTTCTATAGACATGGAATTAGTACTGCCCACGTATAATATGCTGCCTTATTTTCCCTCCAAAACTTGGGCAAAGAAAGTGCCCGCGCATTACACAAGACAAAATACGGGACCTCCGTATCTTAACCTTTGCCCTTTTCCAGGTGTGTTCTGCCGCCAGATCGTGCTTGAGTCCCAGCGCAGTAACACAGTGTACCCGGGTCGCGCTCCGCGGATGTGCTTCAGAACTGCACTGCAGCCGTATTTCAGCACCATATGGTGGATGCGCCAAGAAGCATTACCCTGCCTATGCCACCGCACTTAATTCTAGGTTTTACTGGGGCACTCTTTTATGACAAAAAATATTTGCCTCACTTTTTCATGTGGGTCACTCCCCAGCCTTCTAGGCTCATTGGTGCACTTTCTTGTAAAATCCAGTCTCAGCAAGAAATCTGCTAAGTCCGTTTCACCAGACCCCTTACCGAACCCCAGGTGGGCCTTGCCGGGGTACCAGGGGTACCCTTGAACTGCACAATAGGTGCACGACAGGCAGCTCCAGTTCTCGTATCAGCCTCAGGTCTGTCCTTCAGACACACTCACACTGCACTGTGTTGCTGAGGAGCTTCAACACTGTGCCAGGAAGTGCTTAGGGACCTGGGGAGCTTCCTGGGGTTGCTGCTGAGCATCTTAGGGCAGCGGTGCACCTCGGGAAGGTACCGCGGGCGGCAAGGTACCGCGGGCGAACCTCGGCACTGACTTCCAGGTCTTAGGTGGAACTCTTTTGTGATGAAGAGTTTTATTTCATTATATTGGGTTGTCCTACAAGTTTGTATGTTTCTTTCCATAAAATAAGAGATACACTTTTCATTTTCACTAATAACTTTATGATTTGGATATTTTGAGTATGTCAGCTATCTGATGTGTGGCCTACCGCTGATTGTTATCAATTAGTGTTCGGATTTTAGCACTATCAACTTCAACTGGTCTGCCCCATTGTGCAGTTTGTTTAGTAAGAAATCTCAGGAACAAAAGTTGGCAAACCATGTTTAACATGTTCCATCAGTCCCAGCACCTTCTCCATACATTGCACAAATCTATGTTTGTGTATGTTTCAGTTGCACATTTACCCTTCTTGAAATAATTATAATATGCTGAAAACATTGCATATTTTTGCATTTTCAATATTAAAATGGCTACACAAAGATCCTACAATTTTAATAGAATTGTTAAGAAGGATTTTATTTATTTATTTTTAGACTGAGGGGCAGGGAAGGAGAAAGAGTGCACAGAGTATAAATGTGTGGTTGCCGCTTGCATGCCTCATATGGGGGACCTGGCCCGCAACCCACGCATGTGCCCTGAGTGGGAATCAAATTGATAACACTTGGTTTGCAGAATGGCACTGAATCCACTGAACCACACCAGCCAGGGCAGATAATATTTTTAATGCACAGATATGACAGCTGTCACAATACCATCTAGCATGGTTGTTTTGAATGAAATTAAAGACAACTAAGTGCTACTAGAGCATCTTAGAAAAAACACCATATAAACATTTTTGCCAACCCAATACTTCTTAGTCAGGCTCGCTTCCTAGCCACCAAGGCTCACCTGTGTACTTCCTTGTAAATCCAGCTGTGACAAGAGCTCTGTTAAGTCAGTTTAACCAGCGGGTCCAGTTTATATGGTGCACAAATATTTTTAACTGAAACTTTCAGAAAAGAATCTTTCATGTTAATTTAAAAAATCAATCAATTATTTATTTTCCTTTAGAAACAAAACCAATTATTGTATTCCAGGGTTATTGCAGGATATTATTTTGCATACGGGCATTGCTATTGCTTTCTAGAGTTACACTTTTAATGCATAAGCATAAAAAATTAAAAACATTTCTATCGACATGGAATTAGTACTGCCCACGTATAATATGCTGCCTTATTTTCCCTTCAAAACTTGGGCAGAAAAAGTGTCCGCGCATTACACAAGACAAAATACGGGACCTCCGTATCTTAACCTTTGCCCTTTTCAGGAGTGTTTGCCGCCAGACGGTGCCTGAGTCCCAGCGCAGTAACACAGCGAACCTGGTGGTGCTCTGTGGCCGTATTTCAGCACCGTATGGTGCATGCGCCGAGACCTTACCCTGGGCGTGCCTCCGCACTTACTTCTAGGTGTGACTGGGGCACTCTTTTAGGACAAAGATATTTGCCTCATTATACTTTTTTATGTGGGTCGCTCCCCACCCTTCTAGGCTCATCAGCGCACTTTCTTGTAAAATCCAGTCTCAGCAAGAAATCTGCTAAGTCCGTTTTACCAGACCCCCTTACCGAACCCCAGGTGGACCTCGGTGTGGTACCAGGTGTACCCTCGAACCGCACAGTAGGTGCACAACAGGCAGCTCCAGTACTCGGATCCGCCTCATCTCTGTCCTTCAGACACTCACACTGTGCTGCTGAGGAGGTTCAACACTGTGCCGGGAAGCACTTAGGGACCTGGGAGGCTTCCCGAGGTTGCTGCTGAGCACCTTAGGGCAGTGGTGCACCTCGGCAAGGTACCGTGGGCGGCGGCAAGGTACCGCGGGCGAACCTCGGCACTGACTTCCAGGTCTTAGGTGGAACTTTTTTGTGACGAAGATTCTTACTCCGTTATATTGGGTTGTCCTACAAGTTCATATGTTTCTTTCCATAAAATAAGAGATACGTTTCTCATTTTCACTAATAACTTTATGATTTGGATATTTTGAGTATGTCGGCTATCTCCCACAAGGCTTAGCATTGTGTGTTATCAGTTTCCCAGTTTGACCTTTTGAGTTCAACTGGCTTCTTTGACCATAGAGTTCATTTAGCAAGAAATCTCAGACAGAAAACTTCATAAACCCTGTTTGACATGTTCCATCAGTTACAGAATCTTCTTCATATACTGCGCGAAAATTATTGTATGTGTTTCAGTTGCTTGTTTACCTTTCTTGAAATAATAAAGCATAACAAGCCAAATATGTTGCTTATCTTCTCCCATCTTCAATATCACAATAACTGCACATATATCCAACAACTCATACAATTTTTTAGGATTTTTTCATTTAATTTTAAACAGAGGGAACAGAGGGAGAGAAGCATCAACGTGTGGTCTCCTCTTGCACGCCCATACTGGGGAACTGGCCTACAACCCCGGCACATGTCCTGAGTGGCCATTGAACTGGTGACCCTTTGGTTCACAGAGCAGTACTCAATCCACTGAGCCACATCAGCCAGGGCAGATACGATTTTTTAAATGAAAGCAATATGACAGCTGTCATAATACAATCTAGCAAGATTGTTTTGAATGCTGTTAAAGACAAGTAAGCACTACTAGAGAGATCTTAGAGAGAAATACCAAATGAAGTTTTTGGCATATGTAATACTTTTTAGTGAGGCTCACTCCCTAAACTTCAAGGCTCACATGTGTACCTCTTGTAACATCTAGTTTTAGTGAGAACTCTGCTAAGCCAGTTTCAGCAGGACCTCTATGTAGAGCCTATGTGAACCTTGGCACTGTATCAGGTGTGTCCTGAAACCACCCCACGAGTATACTTCAGTGCTGTACCTCGAATGTACCTCAGCATTGTACAGAGAATGCACATTGGCACGAGGCTAATGTATGTTTGAAGCTTATAGTTTACCTCAGCCTGAAAGCCTACCGTTGACCATTACTTCTAGGTGTTTCTGTGGCACTCTTAAAAAAAATCCTCTATTGAGGATATGTTAATTGATTTTAGGGAGAGAGAAAGAGAGAAGAGGGGAATACATAGGCGTGGTAAAGAGAAACATAATTGGTTGGCTCTTGTATGTGCCAAAGAGATGGAACCTGCAACTTTGGGAGGTACCGTGACCAGGAATTGAATCTGCAACCCTTTGTTATACTGGATGATGCTCTACCAACCTAGTTATCTGGTCAGAGCTCTGCCCGTATTTAAGTGGGTTATTTGTTTTGTTCTCATGAGTAGTCAAGTTTCAATGAATATTCTTTTATTTAACAGTGGCACTGTAAAGCACCCACACCTCAACACCAGAGGTGGCATCATAGTTCAGTGAGCACCATGCACAATTACAAGTACAGCCTCCCACACAGTGATGGCTTTTGGCTGTCCCCAGGTGGAAACCTAGGCGGTTTTGTCCCTCTGCACTCTTCTGCAGATGGGTATTCCATATTTTGCTGTGTATAATATGATCCCCTGTATATTGTGCACACACATATTTAGCCCAAACTTTCAGAAAGAAATCTTCTGTTTGAAATCAATTTTTAAAATCAATTATTGATTTATTTATATTTAAAAACAAAACCAATGATCATATTTCAGGGTATTATTTTGCATACGGACATTGTTATTGCTTTTTAGAGTTACACTTTTAACACATAAGCATAAATAAAAGAGTTAAAAACAATTCTATATATATGGAATTTGTACTACCCAAATATAATGTGCCCTCTTATTTTTCCCTAAAAAAATTGGCCAAAAAAGGGTGCGTTATACATGGCAAAATAAGGTACATTGATCAACTGCAGAAGAACCTTTGTCCTTTCCCAGGTGTGTTGTGCCGCCAGATGGTGGAAGTGTCCCAGTGCTACCCTGGGAGTGCTCTACGAATGTGCTTCATAACTACACCGCAGTCACATTTCAGCACCGCATGGTGGATGCGCCTAAAAACCTTACCATGTACGTACCTCTGCATTTATTCCAGGTTGGACTGGGGCACACTTTTATGACAAAGATTCTTTTCCTCATTATACTTTTTCATGTGGGTTGCTCCCCAACCTTCTATGCTCATCTGTGCACTTCCTTGTAAAATCCAGTTTTAGCAAGAACTCTAAGTCATTTTCACCAGAACCCCATACCAAACCCCAGGTGGGCCTTGGCGTGGTACCAGGTGTACCCTCAAGCCACACCCTAGGTGCACAACAAGCAGCACTGGTCCTCAGATGCACCTGGGCTCTGTCCTTCAGACACTCACACTGTGCTGCAGAGGAGCTTCAACACTGTGCCGGGAAGCACTTAGGGACCTGGGAACCTTCCTGCGGTTGCTGCTGAGCACCTTAGGGCATCGGCGCACCTCGGCAAGGTACCGCGGGCGGCAAGGTACCACGGGCGAACCTTGACACCGACTTCCAAGTCTTACGTGGAACTCTTTTGTGATGAAGAGTCTTACTTCATCCCACGTTGGGTGTCCAAAGGTCTGTATGCTTATTTCCATAAAATAAACACATTTCATTTTCACCAATAATTTTATGATTTGGATAATTTGAGTATGTTGGCTATGTTCTGCACGATATAATGTTGATTGTTATCAGTTAGTGTCCAGATTAGACGCTATCAACTTCAACTGGTCTGCCTAACTGTGGAGTTCGTTCAGCAAGAACTCTCAGGCACAAAACTTTTCAACAATGTTTGACATGTTCCATCAGTCACAGCGCCTTCTCCATGCACTGCACAAATCTTTTTTTGTGTATGTTTCAGTTTCATGTTTACCTTTCTTGAAATAATAAAGCACAAAACACCAAAGATGTTGCATTCTTTTTACATGTTCAATATTAAAATGGCTACACAAAAATTCACCAAATTTGGTGAGAGTTTTTTAAAGGCACGCTGATATGACAGCTGTCACAGTACAATGTAGCAAGATTGTTTGGAATGAAGTTAAGGACAACTAAGTGCTACTAGGAGCCACTTATGTGAAAAAAAAAAACAAAGGAAATTTTTGGGCAACCCAGTACTTTTATATAGGCTCACTCCCCAACCTTCAAGGCTCACCTGTGCACTTCCTTGTAAAATCTAGTTTTACCAGAACCTCCATAAGCAACCACGGGTGAACCTTGGTACCGTATCAGGTGTACCCTGAAACCATTTGGTGGGTGTACTCCAGTGTACGGATGTATCTCAGCACTCTACTGAGAATACGCATGGGCACTGACCTAACACACCTCAGAAACTTAGATTGTACCTCAGCCCCCGAATGCCTATACACCTTGGCAGTTACTTCCAGGTATTTCTGTGACACTCTTTTAAAAAATCCTCTCCTGAGGATATGTTAATTGATTTTAGAGAAAGAAGAAGGGAGAGAGAGAAAACATCGAAGAGAGAGAGAAACATCAATTGGTTACCTTTTCACGCCCCCAACTGGGGACCTGGCCCCACAACCCAGGGCATGTGCCCTGACGGGATTGTACCAGTGACCTTTCGGTTTGTGGGTTGATGCCACACTAGTCAAGGACTCAGCTCTCTTCTTGGCTGGGAAAGAACTTCTCAACTAGATGTCTCCCATTTAGTCTGAAAAATCATGGCAACATCAGACGAGAACATGGTGCAGCACCCATTGAGGAGGGAGCACACCACTTCCTGCAGTAGCATTTAGGTGTGGTCCCTGCCGGTGGTGGGTCTGGTTGGGGAGCCCAAGCAGTGTAGGGCCTATACTCTCCACCTGGGGTGATCCCTCCCATCCCCGCTCCCCCTCGCCCCGCCCTGTGCTCAGCAGTGCCAATGGTTCTACAAACAGGACCTGGACTCGGTTTATGCAGAAATAGTAAGCTACACAGATACGGAAAGGGTAGCCCTAAAGGAAGAAGTTTGTATTATACTGTCGGGAGGCAAGACAGGCCCCCAGGGCCACTGGGGAAGTGGCCTGCAAGACCAGCAGACAGAGAGCAAAAGGGGAGTGGGGAGTGTGAACCCAAATGGAGTTTTTCTCAAAAGAAATAAGCAAAGCAAAGTAAGGATACAAACTTATGTTTTATCTATTTGTTCTAGGTTATCCAAGTTCTTCACATATAATTGTTTTAGTAGTCTCTTAAGCCTGTTTGCATTTCTCTGGTAAATATTGTGTTGTGTCCTCTTTCATTTTTGAATAGTTGAGTCTTCTTTTTGCCTTGGTAATTCTAACTAAAGGGTTTCAACTTTGATTATCTTTCAAAGAGACAACTCTTCATCCTTGATCTTTCCTATTGTTTTTCTAATCTTGTCTCATTGATTCTGCTCTAATGTGTATTATTTCCTTTCTTCTGTTAACTTTTACCTAGTGTGTTGTAGTTTCTATTGTTCCTTGATGTTAGGTTCCTTGAGATCATTCTTTATTCTAAATCTAGTGTTTTTCTTTATAAACATCCCTCTTAGATCTTCTTATAAACTTCGCTGTTTGTATTTTAGTTTGTGTCAAGATACTTTGTGATTTTTCTTATAATTTCCTCGTTGACCCATTGTTTGGTCCCGAGTGTGGTTTAATTTGCACATGTTGTAAATTTTCCAATTTTTTTCCAGTAGTAATTTCTGTCTTCACACCATTGTGGACTGAAGGGATACGTCCAAGAGTATGGTCTTCACATTTCAATGTACCTACTAGTCCTCTAAGGTGCTCTGTGAGAGGCATCCTGTGGCAGCAGCATCACAAGCAGCTGTCTACAAGGCAGCTCAGGCACGCTCAGCGTTAGAGCTCCTTAACTGTAAGCTGGAAATGAGGGCAATACTCAACAAACAGACACCATGCAGTAGCCCTTAAGGACCTAGCGTGACGAAAGGCAGCCACGCCCTTTAGGCAATGGCTTCTCTATTGGATCCAGTTGGTGAGCCAAAGCAGTCTAAGAATGTATCATCTCCTGGGCTGACTTACTGTGCTGGCAGTGCCAATCGTTCTGCAAACAAATCTTGCACTTGATTTAGCAAACAAGGGAACACACAGGCTCCGAAATGATTGTGATGGAGGAAGACATTTTGTATGAATTTCACAGTCCCCTAAAGATGGGAGAAGTGGCACACATGCCGGACAACCAGGAATTAGCCTGCAAGATCAGCAGACAGAGAGGGAGGGAGGGAGAAGTGTGGGTAGGAGACTCTATGGAGGTTTTTCATGAGAAGGAATGAGCAAAGCAGAATGAGGCTGGTGTATAACTTATGGTTGCATAGTTTAAATACTTTTGGCTGACTCTAACCCATATATAGCGATATTCCTCACTGTCTAAAGTCTACTTGCAGGAGAGTCTGCAGATCACTTAGAAAATCCAGAATGTTACCATCTCCTGTTATGGCAGCTAATTGCTGCTTTTCCCAGACAGTGAGCTATGGTTCAGAGCTCATGATAGAGACGCTTTGAGGTTTGTCTTCCCTTCCTTCTCTGTATTTTTTGCTTTCCCCCCTTATTGTATAAAAAACAGATAACTTTAAATGTACCTTCTTAAATATGTTCAAATGTATAGTTAATGTTAAAGATTATTTCATTGTTGTTGAACAGATCTCTAGAACATTTTTTTTTGCAGTCCTAAAACTCTGTAAGTAGTAAAAACAGTAATATTCCCTTCAACCTCCCCTGACTTTGCTAATCTTCATTCTACTATTCTTTTTTTTTATTTGACTACTTTAGACATTTTATGTGAGTGGGATCATACATATTTGTCTTTATTGTGACTGGCGTATTTTGCTTAGCATAATGTCATTATATCTATTCACGCTGTAGAATGAGCCAGGATGGTTTCCTTTTAAAGATAGCACATATGTACTCTAGTCTCTCTCTAGCTCCTATAAATCTTTTGCCTTTTACTTAAAAGACTGCATAACATGCCATTATGTGTCTATACTTTCTCCCTGCATGCATCCATGCCTGGATATTTGGGTTGGTTTTACTTCTCGGATAGGATGACAAATGTTGTGATGAACGTAGGGGTCCAAATAGCTCTTTGAGATGCTAGTCTGAGTAATTTGGAATAAATATCCCAGGGTAGGACTGCTGGGTCAATGTCATTCTGTTTTTATTTATTATTTATTTATTAATTTATTTTTAAATTGTTGTTCAAGTACAGTTTTCTGCCTTTTGCTCCCATCAGCCCGCCCCCCTCGTTCTCTTTTTATATTTTGAGCACACCCCATACAGTTTTCTGTGATGGGTTCAGTATTTTATGTTCACACCAAGTGCTCTTCGATTCCAACTTCTCCCCTCTTCCAGCAACAATTTGTATGTTCTGTTCTGTTAAACGTGGCCACCTTCATATTTGTGAGATGATTATGGTTTTGAATTGCATTTTCCTGAGGATGAGGACATGTAATGTTGAGCAACTTTTCATATATGAGTAGGCCATTTATAAACTTTCTATGAAGAAATGTCTCTTCAAACCTCTGCTCATATTTTAGTATTATTATTTTAACCCTCACCAGAGGATATGTTTATTGATTCTATAGACAGAAGAAAGGGGAGAGAGGGAGAGATGGGGAGGAACATAGATCAGTGGCTTCCTGCATGTGCACCGGCCAAGAATGGGAACTGAAACCTACGTATGTGCCCTGATCTGCAATTGAACCCACAGCCTCTTGGTGCGCAGGATGAGGCTACATCAACTGAGCCACCTGGCCAGAGCTCTGGCCATGTTTTGATTGGGTTATTTGTTTTGTTTCTCGTTTAGTAGTCGAGTTGCACAGACTATTCTATTTTTTTAGAACAGTGGCACTGTGAGGCACCCAAACCTCAACATCACAGGTGGCATCGTAGGTCTGTCAGCATCAAGCACAAGTACACGTGTGGGCTCCGCCCTGGTGATGGCCTTTCCCAGCTCCCAGGCGGGAAAATAGGGGATTCTGTCCATTTGCGCTCTACCGCAGATATACTGTATTTTACCATGTTCAATATGCTCCCCTGAATATTATGTGCACTCATTTTCAGCCTAAACTTTCAGAAAATAATCTTTCATTTTAATTTTTTCAATCGATTTTAACATTAATTTATATTTAGAAACAAAACCAATGATCTCATTCCAGGATATTATTTTGCATATGGGCATTATTATTGCTTTCTAGAGTTACACTTTTAATGCATAGGCATTAATAAAAGAATTATAAACATTCCTATAGATATGGAATTAGTACTACCCATGTATAATATGCCACCTTATTTTTCCGTCAAAAATTTGGGCAAAAAAAGTGTGCATTACACATGAAAAAATATCGTGCCTCCATATCGAACTGCAGGTTGACCTTTGCCCTTTTCCAGGTGTGTTCTGCCGCCAGTCCGCGCCCGAGTCCCGGGGCAGTAACAGCGTATCCTGGTCAGGCTCCGCGGATGCGCATCATAACTGCACTGCAGCCGTATTTTAGCACCATATGGTGCATGCGCCTAGAAACCTTACCATGGACGTACCTCTGCATTTATTCCAGGTTGGACTGGGGCACTCTTTTATTACAAAGATTTTTTCCTCATTATACTTTTTCATGTGGGTCGCTCCCCAACCTTCTAGGTTCATCAGCGCACTTCCTTTTAAAATCAAATTTTAGCAAGAACTCTGCTAAGTCAGTTTTACCAGAACCCCATACTGAACCCCCAGGTGGACCTCGGTGTGGTACCAGGTGTACCCCCGAACCGCACAGTAGGTGCACAACAGGCAGCTCCAGTACTTGGATCTGCCTCAGCTCCGTCCTTCAGACACTCACACTGTGCTGCTGAGGAGGTTCAACACTGTGCCGGGAAGCACTTAGGGACCTGGGAGGCTTCCCGAGGTTGCTGCTGAGCACCTTAGGGCAGCGGTGCACCTCGGCAAGGTACCGCGGGCGGTGGCAAGGTACCACGGGCGAACCTTGGCACTGACTTCCAGGTCTTAGGTGGAACTCTTTTGTGCTGAAGATTCTTACTCCATTATATTGGGTTGTCCTACAAGTTCGTATGTTTCTTTCCATAAAATAAAAGATATACTTTCCATTTTCACTAATAACTTTATGATTTGGATATTTTGAGTATGTCGGCTATCTCCTGTGTGGCCTAAAGTTGATTGCTATCAATTAGTGTCTGGATTTGATCACTATCAACATCAACTGGTCTGCCCCGCTGTGGAGTTTGTTTAGTAAGAAGTCTCAGGCACAAATCTTTGCAAACAACGTTTGACATGTTCAATCAGTCACAGCACCTTCTGCATACACTGCACAAAGCTTTCTTTTGCATTTCAATTTTGTTTTTACCATTCTTGAAGTAATAAAGCATAATACACCCACAAGGTTGCATATCTTCTTGTATTTTCAATATTAAAATGGCTGCACAAAATTCAGCAATTTTGATAAGATTTTTTAAAAAAATGTACACTGATATGACAGCTGTCCCAATACAATCCAGCAAGTGTGTTTTGAATGAAGTTAAAGGCAACTACGTGCCACTAGAGCCCTCTTATGAAAAACACCAAATGAACTTTTGGGGCAACCCAATACTTTTTAATGAGGCTCACTCCCTAACCTCCAAGGCTCACCTATGGGCTTTCTTGAAAAATCCAGCTTTGGCAAGAACTCTGGTAAGTCAGTTTCACCAGAGCCTCCATAGGTAACTCTAAGTGAATCTTGGCACTGTGACAGGCAAACCCTGGAAGCATCCATGAGTGCACTCCAGCTCTGTACTGCGAATGCACCTCAGCCCTGTACCCAGAATGCACCTCAGCATCCAGCTGAGTCTGTTGGAAACTTATGGTGGCACCTTAGCCCCTAAGGGTCTATACGCCTTGGCAGTTAGGTGTTTATGTGGCACTTATAAAATCCTCTTGAGGATATGTTTATTGATTTTAGAGAGAGAAGAAGGGAGAGTAGGAGAGAGAATTGATGCGAGAGAGAAACATCAATCGGTTGTCTCCCTTATGCACCCTGACTGGGTACTGAACCTGCAACTTAGGTATGTGCCCTGGAAGGGGCTGAACCTGAAGCCCTCTGGTGTGCAGGAGGACTCTCTTACCACCCAGTTCGGATGTTGGCACTTTTTTTTGTGATGAAGATGCTTTGCTTCCTTTTACTTTTTAGTCAGGCTCATTCCATAAACGTCTCCTAGGCTCATCTGTGCATTTTCTTGTAAAATCCAGTTTTAGCAGGAACCCTGCTGAGTCAGTTTCCCCAGAACCTCCCTGCCCACCTCCACATTTGATCACCCTGGATCCTCATCATTCACCATTTCCTATGTGATACTTGATAACCCAGTCCCATCTTCAGCAACGACCATGTTTGGTTTGTTTGGCCAGAATCTTCCTTTTCCCTGATGTTTTCTCTTAGCAATTTTCCGTCCACCGTCGGCGCTCTCTTCCTTGGCCACGTATTCTCACCGACTCATGTTGTCTTCGGGGGGCGGGTGCAGGCTCTACCTCACTGCGAAGTCCTAATGGCAGCGATCCCTATACCTGTGCTATGGTCTGTTTTGCCATCTCCAGTACGTGTCATTAAAGATTTTTTCTTTAACAATGGTACTGCGAGGCACCACACCACAAAAAAACCCATAGTTGGCACAAACCCCGACTTCGTGCGTAACTCCACGCACAGCCTCCTACATGGCACTGTCCTTTGGCTGCCCCTAGTGGTACCATAGGTGGTACTGCAGTTTGTACCTTGGTTTTGTATTGGGTATGTGCCTTGGCGCCGTACCTTCTGGACTTTTCGTGGAACTCTTCGGGATGATTCTTTGTTTCGCCGTACTTTGATTAGGCTCCCGAGTCTTCTAGTCTCCTCTATAATCTTCCTTGTAACATCCAGTTTTAACAAGAACCCCGCTGAGACCGTTTCAAAAAACTCACCCACCATCATTTTTTTCTTTTAAACCTCACCCAGATATGTTTATTGGTTTTAGGGAGAGGGAAGGGGCGAGAGAGAGACAAAGACAGAAAAACGTCGATGCGAGAGAGCAACATATATTGGTCGCCTCCTGCGTGTGCCTCGACAGGGAATTGAAGCTCAAGCCTTTTGTGTACAGGATGATGCTCCAATAAACTGAACCTACTATCTTTATTTTATTTTATTTTATCTTATTTTACTTTTCCCACAGCTTGGCACTCTTCACCGCACTCTTCCAGGCAGTTCTATGACAACCGTTTTTGGAGCTCCCTGATTTTACACTAGGAAATCATGCCATTACCCACCAAAAACCAAGAAACAAACAAAAAAAACCCCACAAGCAAACAGACAAACAAAAAACAATAATACAGTGCAGCAGCCATCAAGCAACATGCATGCTGATAACTAGAGATGTCCTTAGGCAGTGGCAGTTGATTCCAGTTAGAGAGCACAAGCAGCCCAGTGCTGTGTCATGCCCATTGGGTGTTAATACCCTGCTTGCTGCACCAATTGTTCTGAAAGATGCTCTGGACTTTTGAGCAGAAATAGACAGACATGCAAAAATAATTTTCATGAAGGAAGATGATTTTAAAATCACAATCATTCAGAACTGAAAGCAAGGCAATCTATATGCAGGGCCACCAGGTGAGGTTCCACAGGATTATGGGGGGAGGGGGGGGAGGAGAGAGAGAGAGAGAGGATCTTTAAGGAGGTTTTCTTGGAAAGGAATGAGCAAAACAAATAAACCTGGTGCCTGAACAAACTTGTGGCTGGAGAGTTTGAATAGTTTTGGTGGACTCTAACCTTGCCCCTGAGAGAGTCAGGATCTTTAAGTAAATCTTGAATCTTAGGACACCTCTATGGTGGCTACTTGCTATTTCTCCTGAGCAGTGACCCTTATATTGGAGCTCAAGACACAAACCCTTCCAAGTCTGTATTACCCTCACTCTTTGTCCTTTATTGCTTTCTAATGTTTTCTTTGTGTAAAAGACAGATATTATTAAATCTACCATTGTAGCCATTTTAAGTACGTAGCTGAAGAGTGTTAACATTCTCGTGTCGTTGTTCACTGGATCTCTAAACCTTTCTGATCCTGCAATTCTGAAACCGTATAACCCAAAACAACGAGTATCACTTCCCCATTTCCCCAGTACTTGGTCATCTTTGTTCTACTTTTCTTTCCATGATTTTGAGCACTTTAGATACTTCACACAGCATTTTTCTTTCTTATGACAGGCGTATTTATTTTAGCATAACGTGCTTGATGTTCGTTCACACAGTAGCCCTGGGACGATTTTTCTTAGAGCTGTATAATGCTTCATCATCTGTGTGGACCCCGTTTTCTCTCTCCACTCATCCAGTATGGACCTTGGTTTGTCCTCACCTCTTGGCTATTGTGAATGCCATTGTAATGAGCACAGGGTCCAGATGTCTCTCTGGGATTTGCTTTTGAGTAGTTTCGGATAAATATCAGAAGTAGCATAGGTAGAGATTATAGTATCCTTTTTATATTTTTCAAGGAATCTCCATACTGTTTTTTAATAATGGCTGAACTCTTTTACTTTCTCACCAACAGTGCTCTTGGGTTCCAGTTTCTGTCTTTCTTGAAACATTGTTATTTTCCTTTCTTTTGATAGTTGCCATCCTGATGCATATGAGGTGATAACGATACCTCGTGGTTTTGATATACAGGGGTAGGCAAAAGTAGGCTTGTGGGTATATTACAAATAAATAATACCATAAATAGTACTAGAAGAATAAACTCTGCGTTTGGTGTACTCGCAACTGTAAACCTGTTTGTGCCCACCTCTGTATACTTCCCTGATGGTTAGTGATGATGAGCATCTTTTCTTATGCTTGCTGGCTGTTTGGAGAGATGTCTGTTCAATCCGCATCCCCCTTTTAAATCAGGCTATTAGATTTGTTGTTGTTTATTTGTATAAGTTCCTTAAACATGCTGGATAAGCAATGCATCAGATATATAACATGCAATTATTTTCATTCTTTCCGTAGGTTGTCTTTTACTCTGCTGTTTCCTTTGACTTGCAGAGGTTTTTAAAGTTTGATGTCCTCCCACATTTTTCCACATTTATAAGAACTATGGATTTGTGAATTTCTCGTGTCATAAATATAATTGAATTCACATTGATTACTGTAATGGTTTTCTATTGCTGTGTAACGAATTGCCACACACTTAGTGGCCTAAATTAAACCCGTTTATTATTTCTTGGTTCTGCAGTCAGAACTACTGCTGGGTTTGGAGTCGAGCCCATTCTCTGCCCTACTCCAAACTCCTCATGGCGGAGGTTCCTGTACCTGTTGCCCATGGCCTGGAATAAAGCCTATCTTACAGTTTAAACAAGTGTCACTGGATATCTTTTCTTCTGAACAGTGGCAGTGAAAGGACACTTACCGCCTCTTCACATTCTGCAACAGGAGCGCCATCAAATGCAGCGCCATAACCGCACCGATCTCCAACGAGCCGAGCAGCTGTGTCCAGGCGCGCTTTACTCCACCGCACTCCAAGCCAAGGTCCCAGACCTTCTAGGCTCACCTGTGCTCTTCCTCGTCAAATCCATTTTTAGCAAGAGCTGTACGAAACCATCAGCATCCCCAGCCTCCAGCTCTGATCACCCTGGATATCAGAGCAGAAGCCTCGTCCTTCGCCATTCCCATGCTAAAACTGATCACCCCGGACTGCCTCAGCAGGGATTGTGTTGGGTTGGTTTAGTCAGAACCCTCTTTATTGCTTTTAGTCATTATTCATGCACTGCCCCTCACACTGCTCCTTGGCTATAAATTTCCACTTGCCCACGTTTTATTAGGAATTAAGCGCAGTATCTCTCCCATTGCGAAGTCCCAGTTGGAGATGTCCCTGTACCTATTGCTATGGTTCTGAATAACACCGTTTTTACCATTTTCACAAACGTTATTACGCGCTGCCACATGGTGCAGCTGCAGTGTGCTGCGTCGCCACACCTGAGCACCGCCAGCCACGGCCCTGCTGGGGGCATAGTTTGTCTCTGCCGTGTCCTCTGCTAGCACTGGGGGCCTTGGCGCCCGTCAGAGCACCCCTCTTCCGGCCATCACGATGGCGTGTGAACTACAGGGGTGCCCTCATCCGGTCCGGAAACTCAGGGCAGCATCAGATGAGAACACCACGCAGCACCCATCACGGAGCGAGTGCACTACCACCTGCGGTGGCCACTAGAGGTGTGGCCTCTGCCGGTGGGTCTAGTTGGAGAGCCCAAGCCATCTAGGGCCTATCCTCTCCACCTGGGGTGATCCCCCCATGCTCCGCAGCGCCAATGGTTCTACAAACAGGCCCTGGAGTTGGTTTACGCAGAAATAGTAAACTGCACAGACACGAAAAGGGTTGCCCAGAAGGAAGAAGATTGCATTGTACCGTCTCTTAGCAGCAGGAAGCACACCAAGATCAGCAGGCAGGGAGTAAGAGGGCAACGGCAAGCGGGAACCCTTTGGGAGTTAAAAAAAAAAAAAAGCAAAGCAGAGGTACAAACTTGTGACTTGCCTGTTTATTCTAGGTTATCCAACTTGTTAGCGTATAATTGTTTTAGTAGTCTCTTATGGTTCTTTGTATTTCCCTGGTGAGGGAAAACTGTCATGCCTCCCCCTTCATTTCTGATTTTATTATTTGAGTCTTCCCTCTTTTTGTCTTGGTTATTCTAAGTAAAGGGTTTCAACCTGGTTTATCTTTTCAAAAAGGCAACTCTTATTTCATTGATTTTTTCCTACTGACTTTATTTCATTGATTTCTGCTGTAATCTGTATTATTTCCTTCCTGTTGCTACTTTTGGCTCAGTGTGTTGTAGTTTCTATTGTTCCTTGAGATTAAATAAAGTTAAGTTGTTGGTGATCTTTCTTTACTTCATAGCATATTTCGTTATAAACGTCCCTTGTGGAACTGCTTTTGCTGCATCACACAAGCTTTGGCTGGTTCTTTTCACCTTCATTTGTGTCAAAGTACTTCGTGACTTCTCTGATGATTTCTTCTGTGGCCCATTTGTTGTTCTGAAGTTGTGTTTTAATTTCCACATGTTGTTAATTTTCTAGTTTTTCTTTCACCAGTCATTTCTATCTTCACAGCATCGCGGTCAGGAAAGGAGCTTCTACGAGTCCCAGCTCGACACTGCAGTCCATCTTCCGGCCACATTATGGTGCCGCCTTTGCAGCGGCCCTGCTCCGGACAGCTCAGGGAGCATTCACCTCCCCAATTTTAAGCTGGAAATCCTGGCAATATCCCAGAAAAACGACACCATACCTTCAAGCAGCAAGGGTGACAGCAACCAGCAGTGCCCTTTAGCACTGACTTTCCTACTGGGTCTGGTTGGTGAGCCCAAGCTGTCAAAGGATCTATCATCTCTGACGCAAAACCATTCTGCTCTAAGCCCTGGCTGGTGTAGCTCAGTGAATTGAGTGCAGGTCTGTGAAACAGAGGCTCGCAGTTCCATTCCCACTCAGGGCACATTTCTGGGTTGCAGGCCAGTTCCCAGCACGGGACGCACTAGAGGCAACCATACATTGATGTTTCTCTCCCTCTCTCCTTCCCCTCTAAAGACAAATAAAGTCTTAAAAAAAACATTCTGCTCTAAAAATGTACCCTAGACTCGTTTTGAGTAGACAAAGTAAGACACACAGACATGAAAATGATTACCATGAAGGAAAATATTTTCATTATGCTTATAGTATCCCAGAAATAGCAGGTTGGTCTGTGAAGGGCCTATTGGGAAGCAGGGAAGGAATGGGCTATGCAAGGTAAGCAAGGGGTACAAACTATACCTGGACAGTTTGAATAGTTTCTACAGACTCTGCAGTACAGGCCTGATTTCCAATTGTCTGGTCCTGGACCCTTAGTGAAGGGCTGGGGATAGAGTTCTGGAGAGCAGAGGCCTGATGAAGATAGCCAGCGGGGGTTTGGACTCAGTCATTGTTAGTTTACTTGCATATCAAAGCTTTGCTGGCAGGCTTGCTGTTTGTTATGTCTCAGAATTAGTTAATTCTGGGAGGGTGGGTTCCTTGGGCTCCTTGGGCTCCAGACATCAGAGCATCAGGAATAACATAAGAAAATGAAGCCAGTGCAATGGACTCCGTGGGACTCCGGAATCTTGTAGAGGTTTTGGAGGGTACGTATGGGAAGAACCTCAGCAATGAAATCATTCTATATTGTTGCAAGTCAAGCAGTGAAGATATCTGGTAGTTTAAATAGGGGGGAAAGAACATAGTTCTTATACTGATGATTTTGTTTTAAGAAAGGGCGGTAATAAGTACTTTTTTTGGAACTTAAACTCCAGAAAACATACGTTTTGAAATGACTTTTCAATTAGGAAGGAACGTGTGAGGTAAGCGACATTTTCAATCCTTATTATCACCACAAGTCAAAAACACCCTCTTTAAGGGCTACAAGTTATATTTTAGTTAGCAAGAAAATTATGAAAGGAAAAAATTTTAAAAATGGGTGAGTAGAAACAAAAGATGGCACAGAGAAAAAGAAAAAAAAGAATAGAATATAGGAGTTGATAAAGAATTATGTGTTGGAAACAAACGAGGTCAAACCATGTCTCAGTCAGGTCTTTGTATGAAACTGTGTTACAGATGTATCTACAGATTGTAAGAGTGGAAGTCATTTGTTTGACTAGACTGAAGGAAGAATAGGATGGGAAGGTTATTCCTGAGACGTTGAATCTCACTGTGTAATTTTAAACTAATGTGCAGGAAATGTTCCTAGAGTTGAGTCACCTGTCCCACGGCCATGCCTTTGCCCACGTTTACTCCTGACAAACAGAAGCAAATATTCAAAACAAATTTATTGTTTTCAGTTCTGGTGGACCATGTTCGGGTTTAGTTAAAAATAGGCTTATATTGCCAGTTGGTGGTTTGCTAACTTCACACATTATCCATAAAACTCTTATTTGGTGGATGAGGGTTTAGCCCATTTGCACACCTCCCCCTGCACTCTTGTCTGTCCTCACACTTGCACCACTATCCTCCACACACCCACCATGTACTTCTGCAATCTTAGGTCACATGCCTTGCATTTTTTCCCCAAGAACCTCTTTTCCCTTCTTGTTCCAACAATCAGTAAGATGAAGACATTAGCATTATCATTCTTCCCTCTCCTTTTGAATGAAATTCTGTCAAGGATAGAGACCATCTTATGAGGGGGAATCAAGACAAAATGATGGAGATATTTTGTGACCCTTCTCATTAATTTTAAAATTTTGATTTGGATGTGGAATGTGAGTGAATCATTTTCCTTTAAAGATGACATACTTTTTAAAGAGTTGAAATGACAGGCTAATGGGTAAAAGCTTCATAATAATCTCACCTGTCTGTGAATAGGTAGATGTGTACAGTAATAGAATTTTGGGGAAAAATAATCCAAACTTTTAAGCAGATGGAATCTAAATTCCTTTCTGATTCAGAAATGAGATCTAGGTTTCCCTAGTAGCCCTTTCCCTTCAGACATTAGCCTAATGTTAGCTTAAGCAGCTTACAAAAAACCCAGGAATTATTGTAATGATTTCTGGACATTAAAAAGCAGTTTTTATTCTTCTGTTGAAGAACAAAAAATGTGAAATAACACATACATAGGATCTTCTCCCCCCTCTCTCTGAGGAAAGAATGGGGTGCATATAAAAACAGCTTTGATTCCTAGGGTCCTTTAAATAAATATTTGCTGAGTGAATGGGTTTTGATTTATAGTGGGCTAACAAAGGATTGGGGGAAATTTTTTTTTAACTTTTAAAGCTGAGCCTTGTAGATACTTAAGCTCTGCAAAAAAGTCCCCGCTGCCCCTAGACAGAGATCTAGCCTGGAAGGGCTGCTCTTCTGATGCAGGATGGAACTTCCTCTAAGTTTGTGATCATATCAGCCGGGATAAAAATGCTGCCGACTAAACTAAAATGCAACGATTTCTTGTAATGTAGCATTTTTATTCCATACTCAGTGAAAGAACTCTTTCAGGCTCAGAAACAGGTGATTATGTGTCAATCTGGAGCATGCATAAGAAGGGAACTACAAAATTGGTTAAGGTGTTCCGAAAACTTCACATTTTCCTTTTTTTTTCTTCAAAGGTTTTATTTATTCATCTTCAGAGAGAGGAAGGAAGGGAGGGAGAAAGAGAGGGAGAGAAACATCATTGTGTGGTTGCCTCTTGAGCACCCCCCACTGGGAACCCTGCCCCCAACCCAGGCATGTGCCCTGACCAGGAATTGAACCAGCGACCCCCTGGTTCACAGGCCGGCACTCAGTCAACTGAGCCACACCAGCCAGGGCAAAACTTCACATTTTTCTAAATCACATTTTAAAAATCCTCACCTGAGGATAAGTTTTTTTTAAAATTGATTTCAGAGAGAGGAAGGGAGAGAGAGAGAAAGAGAAATATCAATGTGAGAGAGAAACAAGGATCAGCCTCCTGCATGTGTCCCAACCACGGTTCAAACCTGCAACCTAGGTATGTGCCATGACCGGGAGTCGACGCCGCGCTCTGGTGTACGGGAGTGACGCTCCAACCATGCCCCTCGGTCCCTTTTGGAGTCCGTGTTGAACGGCTGTGGTTTTCCATGCAGTGTTGTCTTTGTGCCACCAGAAGTGGTGGTGACGCATCAAGACTTATAAGCGCTCCACTATTGAGTCCAGGGATTTGTTTTTTAAAGATTTTATTTATTTATTTATTTAGATAGAGGGAAGAGAGAGTGAGAAGCACTAATGTGTGAGACATACATTGATGGGTTGCCATGTACACGTCCCCAACTGGGGACCCAGCCTGGCCTGCGACCCAGGCATGTGCCCTGACAGGGAATCCAATTGGCATCCTTTGGTTCACAAGGATGAACCACTGAGCCACACGCCAGGGCTGAATCCAATATTTTCCCCCAAGCAACTGGTCCTATTTTTGCAAGTTTCATGCTAGCACTTTCTTGACTTACCCAGAAGAGGTTAATGCATTCTTTTCAGGTTACATTCAGGATTCATTTTCCTTCTTCACTATATATATGTATTACTGAAACTTAGAGGGGTTGTAATTGACTATAACATTGGGAATAATAACTCAGACATCTCACGTTTTTTGGAGGTGTGTGCATTAGACTTATCATTTAACTGTTCAGATATAGGTTTCCAAAGTGCATTAAGAACTAATGTACCTGGTGAGTAACTCAGGGGTCTAATAGCTTTTAGCTGGTCCCATATTTCTCTTTGCTAAGTGCCAAAGAAATCTCTTTTTGGTCCTAGGAAAATCTCCCCTCTTTTTCTAGGACTTTTCAAGTCTGCAAGACTCCTATACCTGTTAATTCCCTTCTCTTAGTTGTGGATTTTATTAAACAATGCCCTCAATTCAGATGAAAGAAGGACGATGTGAACGGCTATCTGTATGTGCTGTCGATTAAAACTATGTTAATACAGCCCCCTGGCCATACGAAGAGCACAGTTTGTAAAACGCATCCTGTTTTCAAAGATGTTGAAGTGTAAAAAAAATGTGTGTCTCAGCATCTGTGAAATAACATTATGTCATGGTGGCTGGGTTAATGTATAATGAATTTTCTTTCACCAATTCCAAGGTTAAGATGTGGAAAGAGTTTGCCTTAAAAAAAAGTCAGTGCTTTTGTTTGTGTCTTAACAAAATCTAAAGGGGTGATAAACCAAACAGTTGCAAAAGCTCAGATTTAAAGTGGAAGAAAGAGACAGCAGGGGAAGCAGGAGCTGAAATATACACAAAGAATGTAAACTATGAATGCAAAAGCAATGGACAAGTTAAAAAGGGGGGGGGACAGTCACAAGCTTATTTAAAAAAATGATAATTATAGCAATTACTGAAGAGCAAAGTAGCTCATTCTATGATTATTTTTACATAAGACATAAGCTCTCCAAATAGAGACCCGCTCTCTCCATTTTAGGTATGATTATTTTCCTTATCATAGATTATAATGCATTCAGTAGCGTGATGAATTCGGGCTTGTGTCCCTCATTACACTAAGCTGTTTTTGCACAAAATTATATTCGCAGTGGGTGGTACAGAATATCACTGAATAACTGACTTGGTTTTGATTAATATTCGTAACCCTTTCGTGTGCACTGTAGGTCTTTGAATACCTAACCTCCCTAAGCATAGGTTTTTTTTCATTTGTCAAAAGGGTGTAACAGGCTTCGTTATAAGATCTCATAAAGGGTTGTCCTGAGGATGAAATGCAAGAATCACACAGAAACCTTAAACACCAATCAAGCGCTCATTAAACAGCAGCTTTTGTTAGATGCAGCTCACTGCGGAAAAAACACCGAAACAGCGCAAACGACTAGCCCCTCTGAGCCCATTTTCTTTTCTGCAGCTCATGTGTTGCTTTGCATTGGGAAGCATTTTCTATCTGGTCCCTCAGATAATAAAACCTTCGTGTGTATCTCATGTCCTAACCGAGCTATAAGCCTGGTCATTTTGTTTGAAACAGGTTTGATTTCACAAGCCTGGAGTGGGGCCCTGACCCTGGAGGAAGTGTTCGCTTTAAAAGATGTCGGGGAGGGGAGGGTTGGGGGCGGGAGGAAGGGGGCTCCGGCGCGGGGGTGGGGGTGGGCTAGGGGCGGTCTCGCTGTCCCTGCGTCAGAAGGGGCCTTGTTTTCGCACCTTCCCTGACGTCAAACCTCAATCGGGGCTGCAGCGCGGCGTTGCCCCTGGAGGACTACGTGGGCTGAGTCGTGACTAGGGGCCCAGGTCCGCGAAGTGACGCGCTCACTTCGCTTCTCCTCTCGCACAGGCGGCAGAGGCTGGTGGCTCCTGCAACTGGCTCCGCGGGCAGCAGTCAGCAGGCGCAGGCGGCCGCGGCGCTCTGGACGGCTCGGGGGTCTGGGCACCGCCATGGAACCGGAATAGGAAGGGAGCGAGCCCACCGGTCTTCGGCCTCTACCGAGGCCCGGAAGGAATCAGGGCGGCCTCCACGGAGGTGAGAACGGCGGCGGGGGCGGACGCGGAGGAGCTGGCCGAGTCGGCGCGCAGCCCGGGCGACGCCCGCGGGCTCTGTGTGCGCGGCCGGGGGTGGGGCCTGTTCGCTTCGCGCCCCGGGCGCCTTCTTCCTCCCGAGGGACGCAGGGACCGCTTGCCCGGCTCCTGCACCCTTCTCGCAGGTCCTCGGCTTCCCCTCACCCCAGTCCCTTCCTGCTCTTCCTGCGCGAGCGGGGCCGGTGTCTCTGGGCTGGGATCACGGTGGCTGGGACGTGGGGTGGAGGTGGGGCGCGGGCAGCCTTGTGCTTCTGTCGGGGGCTCTGGGTCGGAGGGGCCCGGTGGACGAGGCCTTGGGCAGGGCCCTGGAGACGGGGAAATCTGCGGAGGTCCGATTTAGGGCTTTGTACCCTCGGGGAATTGCACGGGCATCTGTGGGGTCCAGATCCGGAGCCACCTGTCTACAAATTCCTTTCCCCCTGTGCCTTGCGCTGTGTCCAGCTGCCCCCAGAACTAGGCCTTTACCAGTCTCCTGCAATTAGAATTTATTTTGGAAACGTTAGGTTTTTGTATTAACGATTATTTTACTATCGCCATGCAACAGTTGTGTAAATCTGGTCAAATTACGCCGTTGTCATTACGTGCTCCTGAAAAGGCCGTTTCCAGCTCCTAACATTATCCGACGCGATGATTCTGGTAGCGCATGGAAGAAATGCGTAGAGAGAGTGGCCCTCAAGGAACTAAAACGTATTTTTACACTCAGAATAGAATTATATTTATTTTTTGGAGCAAACCGTGTTTGTACTATAGGAAAAAACCCGCTGAAAAAGCCCATAGCAATCTCATCTTCAAGAGCCACTATTAACTATTTGGGGTTCATAAATTATATTCGTGTGTTATATAATTGTAAAACTAATGTAATATGCTCTCCCCTGCTTTTTTTTTTTTTACTAACTACATTGAGGACTTTTTCTACATTGATGCATAAATATCCCTCCACTGCCTTCTCAACTTGCACTGATCTGGACCCAAAGCGTAGAAAGCAGCGATTTTCTTCTCCCCTGCACCTTGGCCAATGGTCAGTCTTAGTAAAGGCACTTGTTAAAGACTTGATAAAATATCGCAGTTATGGCCAAGATATTGGATAGAAATAAACTGAACACAGGGTAACAACCATCTTCTACAAAATATTGTTTGCTCTGCTTAATATTTTGAGGCAGTGTTTTTTCAAATGGCAGTTTTCAATCTATTGGTAAATTGTGAAATTAATTTGGTGACTCATAACTAGCACTTTTTAAAAAACGAAATAAAATAGCATAGAAAATACTGGGATGCATTACATTACACAGCACGAAGGTATTGTTTTGCAAAATGTGTGTGTGTGTGTGGTGCATGTATACCTTCGTGTGTGTGTGCTGGATTGTGTTATAAAATGTATTGCTTTCCTGTGTCTCGATGTTTAATTTTTTTATTTACTTTTTTACATTTAATCTTTATTGTATTTTTCCGTTACCATTTAATCCCTTTATATCCTCCCTCTCCCCAGCAATCCACACCGTTGTCCACGTCCATCAATGCTTTTTCCTTTTTGCTCAACACGGTATTTAATTTTGAGTCACTAATGCAAGGTATTGTCTGCATCCAGCTTGGAGAATGGAGCAATAATGCAAACATCAGTTTTACTCTCTTCTTTGGAATACGTGACAGTGTTTGTTGCGGCAAATTATATTCCTAATTATTTGTTTTCACCTAATATTAAAGCAAGTAATTAGCATACCTGAAAATGCAGAGAGGAAGCATTTTATAGCAGTTAAAAGGTTAAGAGCACAAACTGCTCAGATTGACCTAGGGTCAAATCCCGCTACACTGGTCATGGGTGTGTGCCCTGGAACAAGACGCTGCTTCTCTCTAAACCTCAGTTTCTTGATTGGTAAAGTGGGAGATACCAAAACACCAGTCTCAAAAGACTGTTTGATATCGAGATGACAAAATGCTTTGAAATTGTTGACATAGTGCCTGGCCTAGATTAAGTACTCACTAAAAACTAGCTATTATTATTTTAATAAGACTAAACTGAGGTATCCAGGATAATGCTTGTCACCAGAGGTAAGTTGCAAATCAGTTTAACATTGTAAAGAACGGGACACTGAACGAGGATTTTTAACATACTGTTTGGTCATTGTTTTGTAATTGCTTCCCAGTCGTATCCCTATTCCCAGACAGGTAATTTAGAGCATAGTATTTTATTCAGGAGACTAAATGCCCTTCTATTGTCTTTCCTAGTAAATCGGTGTCTCTCTTGTCAGGCTGTTGAAAATTCTTTCCCTTAAAGATTCTGGTTAGCTTTTAATTCAACGCTGAAGGCAGCTTGAGAAACTCACACACAACTCTGAACTCATTTCGACAACAGGTACAGGTCTCCAGTGTGCAAGAAACCGTGTCAAGAAAATAAACGCAATTTTATTTCGTTTTTGAGTCAGTTGTTCTCAAGTTCTTTCACTCAGTTCACTGTGCGCTGCCCTGCATCGTTTCCTCGGTTTTAAATGTCACATAAATCAGTGAACTAAGAGTGTGAACATTGTCATTTTTATAGCATTGTTATATTTATGAAAAATAAATGCTTTGGACTAAAAATGAGGCTTTTGCAAAAATACTTAAGTGGGTGTGACAACTGTAAAGGGTTGGACAAAATCCTAAGCTGTCCTAATAGTGCTCTCAGTTTTGAATGTGTCTTTAAGTTCTTGTTCTGCTTTAGAGAACGAGAAAATGGAAACTTGAGTGTATATGATTATGATGGAGATTTTGAAAGAATGGAAAAAAATGACTTGGAATTCTAGCTGTCCTATGCACAAAAAATCCTCAGTGAAACAAACAAACAAAAAAGCCTAATTTGCCCTTAAATCAAACATATATACATTTCTGTGTTTTAATTTAGATAATATAGTAAGTATGTGTGTATTTTTGAAATCATCTTATTGACTTTTTATTAAAAGTTCACCAATTACTCGGTCTTGTCAGATGATAGGACCTTTTTTTTTTGTTTTACACTAATAAAATGAAAGAAATACTATGCAATCATTAAACATTCTTATTAGGAATTATAATATATAGAGGTGCTTCTCATACAGAATAGATTGAATAGTATCATTCCATTTTTATAAAAACACATTCTTTTTTCTTGTTTAGAAAAAAGAATATATAGTATATGTTAATGGTGGCTGCTGGGATTATGGCCAATTTTTATGCTTTTTATTTCTTTAGTTTTATTATTGCATTATAATAATATTTTTCACTTTTATACTAAAAATAATAAGTCACGTTTTTAAGGGAAAAGATTGTATTTTTCTAATTTGCAAGCATAATGAGCTTAAATCTTTGCTCTAAGGGATTCAGATTCTTACATGGATATTTTGGAGATAAACTAATTTCTCTAATATTCTAGGAAGTGGTACTGAAGAGTTTAACAGTTACATTCCTTTCCCTGCAAAAAAGCTCCCTTGTGTAGGAAAAAACCATTGTTCCAGAATTTTCTTAAAGCAGTCTTTGAGTGTGGTATACGGCTTTTCAGAAAATTTCCATAGTACCTTCAGAAACAGTGTAGATTCTTTAGTCTGCTTTTAAATTGTATCATGTCAACACTCACATCATCTTTTCTTGCTTTATTGCCCATGAATTCTTCAAAAAAACTTTGGCTTTAGCTGTGCTTGTCAACTGATTATCTCCAAATAAACCTTGTGCTTTCTTGCTTTTGTACTTTTGCTTTTTTGTTACTTGGGATATCTTTTCCTGACCTTTGTGTAAGCAAATTCTACCCATTTCCCAATTTCCAACTAAAAAAAATGTACCAACCACGACATCCTGACCCTTCAGTTAAAAGCAATTAGTATTTATTATTTGTGCCCAGGAAATTCTCAGATACCACCTGGTATTTTTTGCATTAATTTCCCATTTCCATTTTAAACTTCTTATGAGCAAGAGAGATTTTCCTGTATTTCCCTCTATCCCTTAAATCTCCTACCGTGGACCCTTACACAGGATAGGCGCTCAACGTATTGATCCCATTCCTTGATTATATATCGGTGTCACCAGCTCTTTTGAGTCAAAGCATGGGCATTTTTTGTTAACCAGTGATCCTGGATAATATAGTCAACACTACGCCCACAACCTGTGGAAAAATAAAAAAATTGATAATTTGGCTTAAGTGTCAATAAATATAAATAGATGATACATAATTCGCCGTGTCTTTCATTAGAACTAACACAGGAGGTGAGAGTTGGGTGGTTAGTTTAGAAACTAAACTTAATTTCACATAGATGGTTCTTTTAAATGTTTCTCATGCAGTTTGTTTTGGGTTTGATGGTATCTTTGTTCTTAAAGTTAGAGGCACAGTTTTGCCTGACTTTTTTTACAGCTGCTATTCTTGGACCCCCGAGATCTGATGTCTTTGATGGGGCTCACATGGGCCATCACCGCTCCTCGGCTCCGGAGCATCTTAGGAGGTCGTGCAGGATTTAGTGAGTCATAGTGTGTGATGTGCTCTGTGTTCAAAGGTTCATATTTTTGCTCTTCTTGTTAGAAACCTAATTGTGTCACTTTTTAAACTGAAATATGACTTGGAGGTGTTTATTTGGCCAATGGCAGACACTTATGGAGCTTATCTTTTTAAAAAATCATTTTATTTTAATTTACAGATGTTTGCCAGGACTTGTATGGCTGAAGTACCTGCCCTTTTCTGCTAAGGTAAATGATTTGTTTCTTCATAAACATATCGGGTACTGGGAGAATTCAGAGTTTATATAAAAAGACCTATTCGGGGGATATGTCTTAATGTGATAGAGTCCCAGACACCAAAGAAATGATGCCTTTAAGTAAAAAATTTTATTAGTACATTAACAAGATGACCTATATTATTGGTTCAACCAATAAAAGAACCATCTGGGAGCATTTTAAATATGCATAATATGCATGGGTCTATCTCTCACCAGCAGATTTTTCAGGGTGGGGAATTTTAAAAAATGCCAACAAGTGCTTCTGATTCATTGTCGCTCTCTGTCATTGTAGCATGTATATGACACAAGAGTTGATGGAAGTAGCAGGTGATAATGCCATGCGATTTGAAGGACATAAGGGTTACAGATTTTAAAAATATTTAAAGTATTTAAATTGTGTGTGTGATAGTACCTCCATACTTTCACTTTGCCTGCCATTCAGTGAATGTTTTCATTGTATTTTAAATAAAGCACATGAAGTAAAAAAAAGTTTAAATAAAGGTTTTTTTATTTAATGATTTTCAAAGTTTACGTTTAAGCTCTAGGGGTTTCTCAACCTGAAAATGACTATATCTGTAAATGCAACTTTAAGCTCAGTTCATTTTGTTCCTTCAGATTATGAATGAAGTAAATTAATGGAACTAAGACCAAATTACAAGTAATTTCTTATACTTTATTTCAGAGGCTGGTTTTAACTGATTCATTTTCCTCCTAAGTGTGGGAAGTCAAAAAGTCAAAGTTTTTCATAATAAAAAATAATAGGTAAGTGAATGTTACAACATTTTAACTTAAAGAAGCTTTTTTTTTTGTTCTCATCTTACGGGTTTTGAGGCTCTGATTTCATTGTTTAAAGATTGATTTTGATGAGTACATTTTTTTCTGTTGCAGGGTCATCCTTCTTATCAGAAATGTTCATAATATTTTATAGGATCATTCTGTATATATTTTCCAACATACAGTGTTTAAAATAATTAGAATTAAAAACATGATAAAATTATTTCTTACAGTTCTAGTTTAACTTTAAGAGAACAAAGCAAAAACTGTATTGTATTGAGTTTGTTATTGAAGTAATCAACATACACACTTTGTGTCAGAGGATGAACTGGCTGTGTATCAGAATTACCTGAGAATTCCCCAGATCTAGACTCTGTTTCAGCTCTACAAAATCAGAATTTTGGGGGATGATTTTGATATTCATTCTGATTTGGAAACCACTTCAGTATATAATATTGAAGGATTATAGTTTTAAGGGGTAGAAACTTAAAAACTATATGTAACAAAATCTCGTTATACCAGTTGGAAAAAATTCCTCATCTGTTTGGTTTATGTAATTGTCAGAGAGAAATGCTGTGTGTTTCAAAGACTAAATTAGTTGTTATTTTGAATTTCAGCAGCTTTGTTGGATAAATTATTATTTCAAAATCTCTTTCTGGACTAAGCAGAAAATACAAATGGCATCTTTACTCTCATGAGAGAGAATTAGATGTTATATATGACACTGGCTCTTTAAGTAATTTAGGATTTTGTGTAGAAATATAATGGGAAAATTCATGAGCCTCATTAGCATATGTTAAATATACTATAATAATAACTTAGAAGGAGTAATTTGTCTTTAAAATTGAGTAAGATATCCTCCAATACTGAATCAGTCCTAATAATGCTAACAAGTTAAAAACTTAGCCATCTAGGCTTCAGTTATTGGCAGCAAGTCCTGTTTTAGATGTACAGTATCATCTCCACTCCGCTCATGGGTTGATTTCATAGCTAACGTGGAAGGAAGCCTTATCTATTTTCATAATTAGGAGAAATAAGAGTGGGTAGGACTCAAGAGTGAATTTCTGTTCTCTGATATTAGCATAGCAAGTTTCCTTGTGATAGCAAGAATTGTGATTTCACCATTTCTTTTTCCAGTTTGAGAATTCAACGAGAATACCTTTGGACTTTGGTTATTCAACATGCAGAACAGACAAGGATATTGCAGCTATTGCTGTGTGTGCTACGGCAATCTGGACCAGGTGAGACGATCTTGTTAGTGTGGTGATTACGCCTCAAAGGACTTGGTAGGGACTTCCTCTTTTTTTACATTTTATTCAGTTTATTCATTCCTGGAACAGATCCTAATAAAAACCTAGTAGTTGAAAGATACTGTTTAAGGTTCTAGGGATATGACCATCCGCAAAACAAGGTCTTTTTATTTATGGAGCTTACATTACAATACAGTAAAACAGAAAATAGTCATATAAATTTAGTACACAACATGTCAGATTGTAATAAATGTTACAAGGAAAATAAAATAAGCAAAGGAGTGCCATTTTTAGATAGGGTGGCTAGGTGAGGTTAGGGAAATAACGTTAGAGTTGGGATTTGAAGGAAGTGTGGGAGTCGGGCTTGCTCATCTCTGGCAGAGGGAAGAGAACACAGGACAGAGACCCTGAGAGGTGGGTGGGTGGCGCGCTAACGACCCAAAGCCAGGAGGCCAGGGCGGCTGCAGTGGAAATAGGGTGGCGGTAGGAGCGGGCGTTGAATGGCAGGGGAAGAATGCAGAGGATTAGATTCTGTAAGACATTGTGAAATAAGGTAGGGACTTTGAATTTAATGCTTTGATGCACAAAAGTTTTAAATTTTGCTATAGATGAATTTAGCTTTTTGCCCCTTTTTGTGGCTTGTGTTGTGGGTGTCACAAAGATTGCCTAATCCCAGATCACAAAGGTGTATGCCTGTGTTTTTCTCTAAGCGTGTTATAGCTTTCTTTAGCTGTCCCATTCAGCTCTTTTAAAAATATTTTATTTATTTATTTTTAGAGATGGGAAGGGACGGAGAAAGAGATAGAAACACCAATGTGTGGTTGCCTCTTGTGTAGCCCACACTGGGGACCTGGCTCACAACCCAGGCATGTGCCCTGCCTGGGCATCGAACCTGTGTGTGACTCTTTGGTTCATAGCCCACGCTCAATCCACTGAGCTACACCAGCCAGGGCTACATTCAGATCTTGATTCATTTTGAGTTAATTTTTCTTTATGATGTGACTTAATGACCCCTTAAAAGCCCTGTCTCCAAACATAGTCATATTGGCAGTTAAAACTTTAACGTATACATTTGTGGGGTATAGGCTTCAACCTGTAGCAATTATAATTGATTGCTTTTCAGATGTGAAATTAATTTTGCATTCCTGGGATAAATTTCACTTGGCCTTGGTATATAATCTTTTTTTCTATGTTACTGAGTTTGGTTTGTTGCTATTTTGTTGAAGATTTCTGCATCTATAGTCATAATTGTATCATAGGTGAAGTTGTGATCTAATGAAGCTCTGACGCTGCTAATACTAAACTTTTGTGATATCAAACACAGGTTTGTAATATATAAAAATTCTGCTGTTTAGTGGCACTTGTTTATTGTCTAATAGTAATCACATAAATTCATACTAAGGATGAGGTTTTATTATTGATTTCCACACCTTTGCCTTTTGAAAATAGACATACTTTTTAATGCTGTTATAAACATGGGGAGGCAGATAATAAGTCTATGACACGCATCATTTTTTGCATAAATCATCCACATCTCTCCTAAAGAGATTTAGAGAGACGTAAGTATTGTATCTAAGGGAAAGTTACTTTTATAGATTTTAGATGTATGTTTTAGAATTGCTTTATGGAAAGGGGATATTGGTTTCCACTTCTACTCTCACTGCTGAGTATTACCCATTTAAAAACATTCAGTTTCTTTCTTCCCTGTAGCATATATCTAGTCCTCAGCACAGATACTTGACTGCACAGAATAGACAACGGATGGGTTCCAGTAGTTTGATGGAACGTTTCTTGCAGGACGTACTGCGGCACCATCCATATCATTATCAAGAGAGCAGGTAAAGTCACGGAATGGAATAAGATTAGTGCATAGTTGGCATACATTACAGTAGATATTTGTGATAACGCTTCAGTGCTTCATAAAGTGAATCTCTGAGTCAGGGAATATAATGTGAAATTTTATCTAGTAATTTTCCTTTGCAATCGTATTTTTTTATTTTTCCTACTTTAAGTAGCACATTTCACTACGCACTCTATGGACTGTATAATACTTCTTCCCAAATAAAAGTTTTAAGGCAGCAAATAATTATATATCATTCAGGCGTTTGATACGTATGTTAAGACTAAGCACAGGAAAAAGGTGGCAGCACAGATGGCTTTTAAAAGACGAGTAACAGAAACACTGGTGGCAGCAGAGTAAGGGCGGTCAGGTTTATACGCCGTTTACACAATTTGTGTTTATACACACACACCAGGAGTGGAAGAGAATGCTCCCTTCCTGTCGCTCTCGCCAGCACTGGGGTTATAGCAGTCTCATTTTGTTCTCCCCAACACAATAGGCCAGAAAAGGGAGAGCTCTTACTTTTATTACTTATGAGTTAAATAGAACTTCTGTCTTCATGTATTTATTAGCCATATATTTATCTTCTGAATTGTTCATATACTTTGCTTATTTTTCTATTGAACTTTTTGTATATTTTGGATTTGTATGCAATATTTATGGATACTAGTTCTTTGTATTTTAAAGATGTTAAAAATATTTTTTCAGAATTTGTTATATTTTTCAATTGTGGGTCTCTTTTATGATATAGAAATTAAACATTTTGATATAATCGGATCTAAGGGGAATTTCCCTTTACGATTTTTTTCTTTGTCTTTTTTTATGCCCATGTTTCTTTTAAATATTTTTAATCTTCCCAGAATTAAAAAATAGGGTTTTATTTATTTATTTATTTTTAGAGAGAGTGGAAGGGAGGGAGAAAGAGAGAGAAACATCAACATGTGGTTGCCTGTCACGCACACCCTATTAGGGACCTGGCTTGCAACCCATGCATGTGCCCTGACCAGGAATTGAACCAGCGACCATTTGGTTTGCAGGTTGGCACTCAATCCACTGAACCACACCAGCCAGGGCACTTCCTGGAATTTTAAAAGTCTGTGGTGTAAGACAGCATTTCTACTTATTTTTAAATAAATTTATATTAATTATCTCCACTGATATATAATATCACCTGCAACATAAACTAAATTTCTAAGTTGTTATGTGTATCTGTATATTTGGTTGTTGAATACAATTTTCTTTCCTTGAGTTTTTAAATTCTATGCCAATACAACATTGTTTAATTATGTTTATAAGCTTTCTAAGCAAAAGTTAAAAAATTTTTTTTCTGTCTTGCTTTCTTGTCTAGACATTTTAGCCTTCTTAAAAATCAGCTCTTGCTTTATTTTTGCTTTCTATTTATTGGTTTTTCTTAATTTATTTCTTTGGTTCTTGGAGGAGGAATTTGGTTATTCTTCTATCTACTTGAATTAGGTGCTTATTTAGTTAATGTATATGTACTAATTCTTTTTTAATGGAAGGTTTAAAAGTTTGAAGTTTCCATTTTGACATCTCATGAATTTTTATATAAGTTCTTGTATTTATAGATAGTTTTTAAAATGTTGCTTTTTTAGCATGAGTTATAGAAAAGAGTGTTTTTTTTTACCTCTAGTCATTAAATTTTTTTAAAGGGCTTTTTGTTTTGCTCGTAAAATTAGTTTAAAATGAGTAGAAGTACAGATGGTGCTTTAGTTGTTAACGTCAAATGTACACATAAAAATATTGATGTAAATCTAAGCATATAAATGATGATTCCTAACCTTTTGGGGACTTTTGCTAGCTTACTGGATTTTGTGAATCTGCTTATCTTTCTTTTCTTCATCTCTTTTGTTAGCCAAATGATACAAAGCTAATTTTATTTTGAGAATGTTATGATAGTCTTTAAGACAAATGGAGATAATCTACCACAGGCTTCTGAAAAACTAGGGTAAAGTGATTACTATACTCCAATTTTATTGATTAGAATTCAGAAGTATGAAAATTATGGAAGTTTTTTGGCCCATCATGATATTATTTTAATAGCAGTGTTAACTTTTTAAATTTACAAATGCCAAAAACATTATCTTAATACAATTATGGTAATTTGGGGGGGAAGCATTAGTAATGTCTATGACATTTTTAAAAAGTTGCATGTAGCCAACACATATGTGAATATTCTTCTAATCTTCCCAGTGCAATTGTGGCATCTCTCAAGTTGAAAAATAGTTAATAAAAATGTTTTTAGGTGATAATCTATTTAAACTTGTATTTATTATTTTAAATAGGCTATATATATATTTCAAGTGTATTTTATTGATTATGCTATTATAGTTGTCCCATGTTTTTTCCGTTTATCTCCCTCCACCCCACCCCACCCTCTAGCGTTTCCTCCTGGCGTTCATGTCCATGGGTTGTACATATAAGTTCTTTGGCTTCTTCATTTCCTATGCTATTCTTAACCTCCCTCTGTCTTAAGTGGACTGTATTTTTACAGAATATTTGGGAAGATGGGACAAATAATTTTTACATACCCCCTCATTTAGTTACCTATTACTAATATCTTACATTAGTATGGTACATTTGTTACAATTAATGAACCAATGTAATATAGTAACTGAATTCTGTAATTTATTCAGATTTCTGTAGTTTTTACCTAATTTTTTTTTGTTTCAGGATCCCATCCAGGGCAATCATATTAAATTAACTTGTCATGTCTCTTTAGACTCCTCTTGGCATTTTTAATTTTAGTAGGTATTACGAAATTGTTCTTCATAGAGATTAAACTAATCTGTACTCCTACCAATAATGTATTAAAGTGGTGGTCATTGCAGCCTTGCCAAATAATGTGTTAAAATAATAATAGTTAATAATTACTATTTTCCAGACTTAAAAATAAATTCTTTGCCTTGACTGGTATGGCTCAGTTGGTTGGGTGTCACCCTGTAAAGCAAAAGATCATGGGTTTGATGCCCGGTCAAGACACATGCCTGGGTTATGAGTTTGGTCCCTGGTTGGGGCATATATGAGAGGCAGCCAGTCGATATTTCTCTCTCACATTGATGTTTCTCTCCCTCTCTAATTCCTTCCCTCCCTTTCCCTCTCTTTAAAAATAAATGAATAAAATCTTTTTTAAAAGCTCTTTACATGTAATAACTAATTTAATTCTCAAAACAGTCTCATGAAGGAGCATTTCCAATCAAGACAGAGGTACACATGCTTTGCCTCCTTGCACAACCACAAAAAGAATTACAACTAACTCAAAACAAACAATGCCCATTACTGTCAGAGAATTATGCTGTATGGAAGTCCAACAACCAAGGATTTAAAGAAGCCATATTCATCCTGATGGGTAGGAGGGGTGGAGATATGGATACAGGTAGAGAGGCAAGGAGATGAGGTATGGTGGTGGAATAGGCAGTCTCACATTCACGTGATGGACAAAAATTGGGAGGGATACCTTGGGAGCTAGTGATCCTAGCCCCAGGCCACTGCACAGCCAAGGGTTCCAGTGTTGGGAAGATAAATCCCCATAACTTCTTGGTGTAAAAACCAGTGGGGTTTGTGTCAGTGGAAAAACTGCTGGATCTTTCGGAAATGCCTTTTATAGGGCCTACACATTCTTAGAACGTACATAAATCCACCCACTCTGGGATTCAGCACCAGGGCAACAGCTGGAAGGGTACCCTTGCATAGTGGGTGAAGTGACTGGAAATGGGGCAAGTACTGGGCCAACCTCAAGAAGCCAGTCAGCGGCATTGTCTCCTCTCTGAGCGCACCCCACACCCACAGCCACAAAGTGGTGAAGTGGGTTGCCCCACCATGGCTATTCCGTAGAGCTCTGCCCCACTCAATTTACAGGTGCCTTTTTTGGTAACACACCATGCTACTAAGGGAGTCAGTGCAGCTCTAACTAATATACAGAAACAGACACAGGGAGGCTGACAAATTGAAGAAACAGAAATATGCCTCAAATGAAAGAACAGAACAAAACCCTAGAAAAAGAACTAAATGAAACAGAGATAACCAGCCTTTTAGAATCAGAGTTCAAAACATTGGTTATCAGGATGCTCAAAGAACTCATTGATTACATAAATACCATAAAGGAAGAAATGAAGTTTACACCAAGTGAAATGAAGAAATATTTACAGGGAACCAACAGTGAAGGGAAGGAAGCTGGTATTCAAATCAACGATTTGGAACATAAGGAAAAAAGAAGCATTCAACAAGAACAGAAAGAAGAAATGAGTTCAGAAAGAATGAAGATAGTATAAGAAGGCTCCAGGGCATCTCCAAATGTGGCAATATCTGAATTATGAGGATGCCAGAAGAAGAGGAAGAATAGGAAATTGAAAACTAATTTGAAAAAATAATGAAAGAAAAATTCCCTAATTTGGTGAAGGAAATAGACATACAAGTCTAAGAAGCACAAAGAGTCCCAAACAAGATGGGCCCAAAGAGAACCACACCAAGATGCATCATAATTAAAATGCCACAAGTTAAAGATAAAGAGAGAATCTTAAAAGCAGTGAGAGAAAAGCAGAGAGTTCCCTACAGAGGAGTTCCCATAAGGCTATCAGCTGATTTCTCAAAAGAAACCTTACATGCAAAAGGGGGTGGAAAGAAGTATTTAAAGTCATGAAAGACAAGGACCTACATCCAACATTATTCTATCCAGCAAAGCTATCATTTCAAATGTGAGGGCAGAGAAAGTGCTTCCCAGGTAAGGTCTAGTTAAAGGAGTTCATCAACACCAAGCCCTTTTTATATGAAATGTTAAAGGGACTTGTCAAAGAAAAAGATGATGAAAAATGTGAACAGTAAAATGATAACAAACTCATAACTATCAACAACTGAACCTAAAAAAGCAAAAATAAAAACAAACTAGGCAAACAGCTAAAACAGGAACAGAATCACAGAAATGGTTAATACATGGACGGTTAACAGTGGGGAGTGGAAGGGGGAAGAATCGGGGAAAGGTATAGGGAATAATAAGCATAAACAGTAGGTACAAAATAGGTGGGAGGTTAAGAATAGTATTGGAAATGGAGAAGCTGAAGAACGTACCTGTATGACCCATGGACATGAACAAAGTGGGGGATGCTGGAGGGAGAGGGGGTGCAGTTTGGAGGAGGATAAAGGAGAGAAAAAATGGGACAACTATAATAGCATAATCAATAAAATATACTTTAAAAAATGAAAGAAAAACAAGCATAGTTTTTAGGTATAAAATAAACAAGGAGGTGTTAAGAACAGTATAGGAAATGGGAGAAGCCATGGAACTTATATGCAAGTTCCATGGACATGAAAAAGTGGGGGATTTGCTGAAGTGAGGGGGCTACTGGGTGGAAGGGTGCAAAGGGAAAAAATTGGGACAACTGTGATAGCATAATCAATAAAATATATTTTAAAAGCAATTAAAAAACAGACTCATGTTTTTTTGGAAGGAGGAAACTAAAGAAGGCTAAGTAATGTGTGAAACCTTTTGTTATTTAGTGTTCTGATACATGAAAAGTGATATATGGCTTTATTTACATATTTCTTATATTTAGGAGCCATTTGTGTTTACTAAGTAGCAATTGGTAGCGTTACCTCCATCTTCTGCACTGATTACCTTCCTGAGATAACATTATACAGCCTGGTGTAATGGTCTTAAATTTTTGTCCTCTAAGAATCTGCCTCAAGATAAAAAGAAAATAACATTATGTCTTAACTTAAACATTTTAAGCAAATATTAGAATATTTTAATGATTTTTTCCCTTTCTTTTTAGATCAAGACAAAATGAGAGACTTCTTAGGAATAATGCATCATCTTCTGAAGTGGTTCCTGTAGATGATTCTGTTTCTGAAGAAATGGCTGATAGTGCTACTGGAGTCAGAGGAGAGATAGCTACCAAAAGTTTTGAACCTCTTGGAGAGTTGTATTCTAGACCTAGTAAATCTCAGGAGTGTACACAGGGTGTTTCAGTTCGACCATCAGTTATTCAAAAATTGGAGAAGGGGCAGCAGCAGCCCTTGGAGTTTGTTTATAAAATGGGGAGTGGCCTGAAAGAATTAAGTCCAGTAGGTGTTGGTCAAGCTACAAATAATGGACAAAACTTAATACATCCCTCAGTGATTTCTACTGCTCCTGCTAGTCGTTTACCTGAAAGTTCTTATGATCGACCACGTACAGCTAATACTACTAGGTTACCACTAGCAGCCCATTCGGATTCAGTTAGAAAATGTGATCCAAACAAAGTTGACAGGTCCATTGACCAGCCAGACAGGGGCTCTAGAAATCCCATGCTCTCATCCCGTCTAGAAACTTCTTCAGTTTTGTATCAGAAACCTAAAGAATCCAATAGGAAATCTGTATGTATAAATACAGATAAATTGATTTTGCAGGGAGATGTAAAACCTCGTGGTAAAACTTTGTCAACTGGCTTTAAATCTCATGCTTTTATGGGTACTGAGGGCTCCTTCAAATGTGAATCTCTTTCCAAATTAGCAGCAAAGCCAGCCATCAACCTGAATAAAACTGATATACCTTCTAATAAAAGAATCTTTGAATATGCCATTCCAAAGCACCATGAGAAATTGTTTTCTAATATGAATCGTACCCAAGAAGAAAAGCATGTGGTTTTAAACAAGTCAGTCATTTCAAGGCAGAGGAGCTCAGTGAGTTCTAAAATGGAATATGCTTGTGGCTCTCCTCAGTCAGTGTCTGATCGACCTGAAGAAGCTGTACAAGACCTTTGGAGTGGGGAGAGAATTGACCAAGAAGATAAGGCTTATGAATCTAGAGGTTCTGAAATGAATTTTGATTGCAGTTCTTCTTTTTATTTACTAACTGACCAATCTAAAGTGACTGCTAAAGAAATAAACCCTTCAAAGGAAGTACGTGCTGATTTGCAGCATAAGAGTAATAAATCTTGTGTTTCTGAAATAAGTTCTGATCATGATGGCCCTCTTCAGCTGGCCACCAACCGAACTCATGTAATTGTTAAAGGTAGTAGTGTTCAGAAGGCAGTGCCTATTCGCCTGGTTGATGAAAGCTATGATTCTAGTGATTCTGAGATGAATTTTGATTGTGATACCTCACCTCAGCCAACTGCTGACAACCCACAACAGCCTGCAAAAGAAGTAGACCTTCCTAAGGAGGCACCCGTTGACTTGGTGGATAAGAACTATGGCTCTAGTGGCTCTGAAATAAGTGCTGATTCTGTTTTACCACTTCAGTCGGTGACTGACCAACTCCCAGTGGCTGTCACTGAAACAGAGCCTCAGAAGAAGGTTCCCATTGGCTTGGTTGATGTGAACTATGGATCAAGTTGTTCTGAAACAAGTTTTGATTGTGATGTTTCTCTTCAGTCAGTAATTGTCCATCCCCAGCTGGCTAATAAAGAAAGAAATCTAAAGGATAGGCATGTCTACCTGAAAGATAACCACAAATCCAGTAGTGCTAAAGCACATCTTGATTGTGGTATCTCTCTTGAGACAGTGACTGATGAACCTCAGAGGGCTGTTGAAGAAATAAATCTTCCAAAAGAGAAGAATGACCTTGTGGATAACAACTGTGAATATTATGGTCCTGAAATGAGTTTTCACACTGATGGTCAGTTAGTGGATGACCAACCCCAAGTAGCAGTTCAGGAAGTAAATTCTCAAGAAGTAGTTATTGACCCACAGAATAAGAGTGCTAAATCTAGTGTTTCTGATCTGAGTTTTAATTCTCATGCTTCTCTTTATCAGTCAGCTAATGAACAACCTCATGGAGCTCTGGGTGAAATAAATCCGAAAGAGTTAAATGTCGACATGGAAGTTAAGAGCTATGGGTGCTCCAGTTCTGAATTGACTTTTGAGTCTGATCCCCCTCCTCTGTCAGTTACCGAGCAATCTGAGCTGGATGTTGAAGAAATAAGAAAAAGGCACATTAACTTGGAAGGTGAGAGCTCTGGGTCAAATAGTTCTGAAATAACTTTTGAGTCTGATATTCCTCCATGTGCAATAGCTGACCAATCTCAAGTAGCTGAGGAGGAACTTAGTGATCAGGAATATAAAAGTTGTGAATCTTGTGTTTCTGAAACAACTTTTGATTCTGATATACCTCTTCCTTCAGGGACTGATCAGCCTGAAGTAGCTGTTAAAGAAATGATCATTCAGAAAGAAGACTGTGCACACGTAGGAAGGAAGAATGATGAAACCAATGGTTCTGAAATAAGTTTGGATTCTTATGTCCCTCCTCTTTCAGTGACAAATTCTCCTGGAGTACTTGTTAAAAGGCCCAATCTTCAAAAAGAAGAAAAGGAACACTTTGAAAGTAAGGAAAATGAACCTAGTGGTTCTGAATTAAGTCTGAATTATGGTAGTTTTCATTCAATGATTGGACATTCTGAAGATCCCATTAAAGAAGTAAGTCTTCAGAGAGAAGAGCATGTACAGTTAGAAAACAAGAATAATGGACCTGATGTTCCTGAAATCACTTTGAAATCTTATATTTCTCATTTAGTGACTGATCATCCTGACAGAGCTGTGAAAGAAGTAAACCATCAGAAAGAAGAACGTGTAAACTTACAAGATAAGGGTAATGAATTAAGTGTTTCTGAAACAAGTTTGGATTTCGGTATCCCTCTTCATTCAGTGATTCAAAGAACTGACGTAGTTCTTAAAGAAATATGGCTTCAGAAAGAAAAGCATGCTCAATTTGAAGGTAAAAGCACTGAATTTAGTGGTTCTGAGATAAAAATAGATTGTGATGTTTCTCATTATTCAGTGACTGAACCTCAAGTAGTTGTTAAAGAAGTAAATGTTCAGAATGAAGACTACGTTTTAGAAAACAAGAATGATAAATATAGTGATTCTGAAATAATTTTGGGTTCTGATATCCTTCCTCAGTCGATGCCTGAAAAATCTCAGATAGCTGTTTTGAAGGAGGACCATGTTGACCTAGAAGAAGAAAGTATTGAATCTAGAGGTTTTGAAATAAATTTGGATATTGGTCCCCCTCATCATTCAGTCATTGAGCAATCTCAGCTAGTCCCATTGAAGGAAAAACATGTTGATCTGGAAGACACAAGCAGTGAATCTAATAATCGTAAAGTAAATTTTGATTCTGATGATCCTCTTCAGCCATTGACTGAACAATTTCAGGAAGGGATTAAAAAAACAAACCTGTGGAAGGTAGAGGATGTTGGCCTAGAAAGTAAAGTTGATAAACCTGATGGTTCTGAATTAATACAAGATTCTGATGTTCCTCATCAATCTGTGCCTGATCAACCTGAAGCATCTGTTAAACAAATGAACCTTGAGAATGAAGGTCATGTGTACATGGAAGACAATAACAGCCAATATAGCAGTTCTGAAATGAGTTTGGATTCTGATTTCTTGGCTCAGTCAACAGTTGATCAGCCTCAAATAACTATTTTGGAGAAGGAGCGTGTTGAGCTAGAAGAGAAGCACAAGAAATCTTGTGGTTCTGTAATAAGTTTTGACTCTGATGACCCTCTTCAGTCAGTGGCTGACCAGGTTAGAGAAACCGTTAAAGAAATAAGCCTTTGGAAGGATGAAGTTGACGTGGAAGAGAAGAGAGAGAAATTTAAGGGTTATGAAATTATGTATGATTCTAATGTCCATTTTCAGTCAGTGGCCAGCCAAAATGAGGAAATTGTTAAGGAGATCAACCTTTGGAAGAAGCCTGTGGACTTGGAAGGTAAGCTTGTTGAACCTAGTGCTCCTAAAATAAGTTTTGACTCGGATGAACCTTTTCATTCTGTGGCTAATGAAATTCAAGAGGCTACCACAGAAATAAGTCTTCTGAGGGAGGGACATGTTTGTCTGCATGATAAGGTATATGAACCCAATGATTCTGAGGTAATTTATGTTACAAATGTCCCTCTTCAGTCAGCGATTGAAGAACCGCACATTTTGCAAGAGGAACATGGCGATTTGGAAGATAAGAGCAATGATCTTTGTGGTCCTGGAATAAGTTTTGCCGCTGATGATCCCCTTCAGTCTGTGACTGACCAGCTGGAAAAAGCTGTTAAAGTGAGTCTTTGGAAGGAAGACTGTATTTACCTAGGAGATAAGAGCTATAAACTAGGTGATTTTGAAGTACGTTGTGATTCTGATGCTCCTGTTCAGTTAGTGGTTGATCAATCTCCTGTGGCTGTCAAACAAATAAACTCGCAAAAGAAGGATCATAATGACCTAGAAAATAAAAACTGTGAACCCAGTGTTTGTGAAATAAAATGTGATTCTGGTATTCATTTTCAGTTGGAAGTTGACCAACCTCAGGTGGTTTGCAAAGAAATGAACCTTCAGAGGGTAGCGCATCTTGGCATGGAAGAAAAGACTAGTGATTCTGAAGTAATGTCTGATTCTGATGTCCCTCTTCAAATAGTAGTTAATGAATTTCAAGTGTCAGTCAAAGAAGCAAATCTTCAAAAGATGCTGCTTGTGGATGTGGTGACTGGTGATAGTGATTGTGAAATGGTTTCTGATTCTGATGTCCCATGTCAGCCAGTGATTGACTCACCCCAAGTGACTGTTGAAGGAATTGATGGTATAAATACAAAAAATTTTGATTTAGAGGGTGAGTGCTGTGACTATTGTGATACTGAACTAGGATATGTTTGTGAAGCCTCTCCTCAATCAGTGTCAAACCAATCCAGAAAGACTTTTAAAGTAGTAAACCAGAAAAAAGACTATATTATTCTGGAAGAGGCAGGCTGTGAGTCTTATGGTTCTGAGATAAATTTTCAAATTGATCCCTCTCATCAGTCTGTGACTTACCAATCCCCAGGGTCTGATAAAAAAAAGGCAAAATATATTGACCCAGAAGAGAAGAGCTGTGAATCTAATAGTACAAAAAAAAATTATAAATGGGAAGACACTTCTCAGCCAGTGACTCATCAACTACAGAAAGCTGACAGTGAAGACAACTTTTGGAAAGATCCGGAAATTACTGGTTTAAAAGAAAAGAGCTGTGAATGTAGTGTTTCTGCTGTAGATTGTAATGCCTCTCCTGAGTCAGAGGTCCTTCAAATGGCTGAAGAAGATAACCTTTTGAAGTTAAAACCTAGAGATCTAGAAAACGTGAACTCTGAACCTTGTGGTTCTGGAGTGAATTTTCAACAAGATCCCTCTCTTCCATCTGATACTGACCGTCCTCAAGAAACTGTTAATAAACCAGACCTGTTTAAGAAGAAGACATCTTTTAACATGAAAGAAATGAAACGTGATTCCCATTCAAGCTCTGCTCCAAAGGTTGAGTCTGTAAGGAAGCAGAAAAAAGCAAAGGCAGTCATAGAGGAGAAGAACACTGATGAACCAGTTCTTGAAGCCTTGCCTCACGTCCCGCCTTCATTTGTGGGGAAAACGTGGTCTCAAATAATGAGAGAAGATGACATGAAAATTAACGCGCTTGTGAAGGAATTTAAGGAAGGTCGTTTCCACTGTTACTTTGATGATGACTCTGAGACCAGGAAAGTAAAAAAAAAAAATTTGAATGAAGAAAAAGTGATTACCTCGGCTGACCTTAATGACACCGCATTTATTCAAGTTCTATTAGACTGTGATTACAATATTGATGACTTTTCAGTAGCCTTAGATAAACCTAGCCATCATCCTACAGAAAAGAGGCCTTATGAACAAACATGGCGAGTGGCTTCTAGATGTCAGGCTGTAAAAGTCAGCCATGGAACTCAAACCAATCTCATGAGTTACCTAGTGACAAAAGGAGTAAGTGGACAAGAGGAAGACTCGCCAACACTGAAGCGTTTACTTTTACACAACAACAGAAAACCAAAAAAGAAAATCGAAATTGGAACAGTTGAATTTCTTGAATCATATACTAACATTTTGAAGCCTTTGCACCCCAATGCCTTAGTCTATGTTCTTTCTTCAAATATTAAGCTGAAGGAAGGTGAATCCTTCAACTTCTCTAAAATAAGGCACCGTAGTGACAAAAACAATCAGGACTTTAGCATACAGTACAAGTATAAACCCAGTTCCTTTAATTATTATGACCCATTGAATAAACAAATAGTAATTAATCCTCCTCTGAACATAGAAGTACCAGAGTCAGACAAGAATAACTGGGTTCAAATTCATTTTAGTGACCTGAACCCCAGTGTAGGAGATGACGATGCTCATGTACAAAGCTCTACTTTAGCACCTTTTATGACATTGTCAGTAAGACATGAATTAATGTCACACCAGGGGGCCAGTAGGCCTCCAGTATTTTTGGCAAAATCAGATATCTTGAATTCTAGTGAAGTTCCAAAGAAAAGTAATTTCCAGTTAACTCTCTTAAATGGCGATGCTGCCAAAATTTCGCCAAAATCAGTGAGAAATGAGTCTTTAGAAAGTAAAAAGAAAGTTCAGAGAAAGAAGGTGACAAGTAATAAGACAGGTTTACTCAAAAAAATTTTCAGACCAGCACTTCAGCAAAACACCAGAATCACATCAGAAAAACAGTCAATTTGGATTCAGACCAAACTAAGTGATATAATTAGAAAGTATATTTCAAAATACTCTGTTTTTTTGCGTCGCAAATATCAGTCCAGGAGGGCTTTTATTGGAATGCATCTTAAGAAGAAAAAACCTGTTGTCAGTAGATTAAAGAAGGCAAAGAGACCAGCCAAACTGCTTTCAAAGTCAGTACCGTCAGCTGGTGCTGAAGAGCAGTTAAGAGCTACAAAGAGCCCTCCTCCCAAGCAACCTGTGCAGGATTCTTCCCGCATTGCAGGAGCTAAGAGGAATGGTCGTAAAAAACGCCCCAGAAAAAAACAAAGAAAGCGTCCTAAACCTGTTAAGATATATGATTTGAGAAGTTTATATTCTCAGGTGCCATATTCTGATAGAATGATGACCCGACTATTACACAAATTGTTGCTCAGTAAAGCAAAGCAGAAGTATTTGTATTAAAGCTAGTTGAGGATTCAGAACTTCAGTTGAAATATATTTGGTACATAGTACACATAGCTCTCCCAACTTTGGAAAAAAATCAATCTTCAACTATTTTGCTACAGACATCATTTTTTCATTATACTATAATAAAAACTTTTATATTATTTTAAGATTAGTGTTTAAGGTCCTTTTTAAAAAAAATCTAAAGATCCTTTGTCTATTTGCTATAGAAGAGCTTCATCTTAATTTGTCACATAAGTTAGCACGGTATAATTTTCTTCCCTAAATCAAGTCCCTCTTACTTATTTTTTAATGATTGTACCTCATGTCAGTAGGTTATAATATTGCAAGAATTAAAATGGCAAACATTTAGTGCTATTTTATTTTTACTTTTTAAAAATTGGAACAAAGACTATATACTTAGATTCAGTGTGTTTCAGGGTGGTGTTGTCAATCCCATGGTCTGACTGGATAATTAAAAAGAAGAAAATATAACAAGTTATCTCAACTTTTCAGTGGGGTTGACAAATGAGATATAATTTCTTTTAAAAGCATTCCAGAGAGTGAGATTCCATAATCCTTAATCCAGATTTTAAAAACTGCCTGGTAATTTTATAAACATAGCACAAACTCCTCCTGCTTTATTAAAAATGGATCTGCAAGTCTCTACCTTTCCACATTTGGATACATGCACATATACAATCTCTGTAATATACAACCTCTGCTTTCCTTTAGCATTATTGTGAGGGGAAAATGATCTCACCAGTGTCTCTGTGCTTTTCCACCACCCGTACCTGGAGGGTTTGGTGGTTTAATATGAAAATCCAGATGATTTTATGGTCTTTTAAAAATATTTTAGACATTACTATGTTATTTTATAATAGCTTGAACTAAAATGATTGGTTTGGCAATTTGGGCAGACCATTAATTATTATTAAAAATTACTTATAATCTTGATATCTGAAAAGCTCTAATAAAATTGACAACCCAAGTGGAGGCCCATTTGGCAAGTGCAAAACTCTATTTGTACGTTAGTTTGGCTTTCTGTAAACTCGCTATTTTAATAATTCAAATAAAAGATGTTAAGATATGCAGTTTAGGTCTAAGATCCTCAGAGAATGTTTAGATTCTTTATTCAGGGACACTGGTTGGGCTAGTACAGATGTGTCCAATTATCCTTAAGCCAGGGATTGTGGATCCTTTTCTGTCATTAATGTTAAAGGAAAACATGAATTTCAACTATATTGTATAAACCATATTTGATTGAAGCTATATCAGTGTACCATGATTTCAGAGATAAAAATGTGTTATCTTAAAATTAAATATAGTGTTGTAACAGTTGATTTCTAAATGTAGTTTTAATTCAGGGGCCATTACTTAACCTACGAGTGTGTTATGATGGTATGTTCTAATTTCTTCTAAATTTAAAATAGTAATTATATTGTAAAATGGACAAATGTTTATATTTCTAGTTCTAAAGCAACTTTAACCTTGCCTCATATACAAATATTTTAATTTTCTTTCTTAATATATCACTGTGTGTCACTAGTTTAAAATAATTGTCCAATTTTAACTTAGGAAGGATACTGTCCTACTGATTAGGAAGTAGACAAAGAGCTTACATACAAAAATATTCTACTTCTGGGTATTGGTGTCTTTTTTTCCTATGAAGTAGACATACAATTACTGCAAGTACGATTAATAGTCATTCTTCATACTTTCAGTGTAAGTTTTAGAGCGAAGTCACATGGAAGTAATGTGCTGTGTAATTATGATGAGTCATATCTATTGTGATGACATCATGCAGAGAGGACAGTTCTTACAATTCAAATGCTCGAACACCTAAAAAAATCTACTAGCTTTTCACATTGGAAACTCTTCTAAGTTCCATTTCTTTAGAGGAAAAGGTTTATATTAAAAAATTTATATTACTAAAATATTTAAGTATATGGTCCTAATGTTTAAAAAAACATTTTGGAAATATTTACCTAAGTTCCTATAATCATTATTATTTTAGACAAGCTTGAAAAGTTGAATTTGTAAGAATTATAATTTTGGTTAAATTGTGAATGAATTACTTTCAGAATTTGGTAGGTTACATGATGTGCCCCTTTGTCAAATTACACTTTGGCTTAATTTGCAGATTAGATAAAACAGTTGGATGTTTTTTTGTGTGTGTGTACTCGAGAGTGCATTAAGTTCTTTTAATAGTGAAAATTGAATTACAGCCACAATGAATATTTTATTAATCTTGTACTTGTTCAGTATCTTGCATAGATTTTTATTATAATTGTTCCAAGTTAAACAGTATGTGTGTGGACTATATTGTGTAAAGTGTGTTTGCGTTAGTGCATTTAAATTATTTGTGTAAGTAGGGCTTTGAGTGACACTTTTTGGTAAAGAGAAACTATATTTAAATATTCAAACAATTATATATTTCCATGTAAAATTAATGTGAAGACTAATGTATTTTTTATAATGCAATTTAAAGAGTAAATTTGTTTTCAAAGTTATCAAGATGAAATTTATCAAATATTGAAATTTGTCTCTACTTTCTCATGTTAGGAACTTTTTCTGGGACTTCTTAAGGAATTAGGGAATGATCAAAACAGAAGTTCATTTTGTAAATGGTCTTAGAGGTAATAGAGACTGTAAACGTTGATGCTGGCGAGACAATACTGTTTAACCAAAGATATACAGGTCATGTTCAACGGAGTAGTTGTTTCAAAAGATTAAAATGCAGCAAGTATTTATTAGTCAGGTGGAGTGATGGGTCAGCCACTCTTCACATTGTACACCTGCATTTAAAGAGTCGGTGAACAGGACTGAGTTCAGGAGGCAGTATCTCAATCATTATGTGACACCTGCCAGGAAGAGAACTTCGATTCCTCCGACACCAGAGTGTACGTCATCGAGGGCAAGAAAACACCGAAGAGTGTACGTATGTCAGTGAGGTAGGTGCCTTTGGCCTCAGTGCAGTGACTTCTGGGGTTTTTTGGTCCAGGATTATATTAAGATGAACAACAGCCTACTCTATAATAAAAAAAATTTACTAGAATAAAAGGATAACATGGAAGTCCATTCTCCATAAAGGACTTTTATATATAGAAAAAATATGGAAAATACTGAAGAAATCATGTAATTAAGGAATTACACATCAAAATGTCAACTTTTGAAGATGAGAGGCTGAGGAAGAATCTCAACATTTCTTTATACTTAGGCCCTAAATATTAGGGAAATAATACAATTAGTATATTTCCTTTGTTTTTATCATTTGTGAGTATATTTTAAAAGTTCTCCCAGTGTATTTTGAACTATTTACCTTGATTAAGGGATAGATCTAGGTTGAGCTGTAGTTTGTTGCTGAATCTTTAAGTATAGATTTACTCTTTCTCTGTTTATAATTTATTACATGTGTGTTGCATTTTTACATGCATTTTATTTTCTACATTTTTAAGATGGGCATGTGTGTATACTTCTTAAGCACTAATTACCAGGCATTGTTTTAAGCTTTTAACCTGAATTACAGTATTTCATTTGATCTTCAGAAAGCCCTTATGAGTTAGGTACTGTTATTATCACTAAATAGCAAATGAGACAATTGAGGCATGGAGCCTCAAATTTGAGATTACAAATGAGTTGTTATGTGCTGTAGTCAAATTGGGGTCACAGTGAATCCTCATTCCCAACCCCATCTGCAGTCCCACCCACCAGTTAATTTCTGTCTGTCTGTACAGTTTGGCCTTTTCTGGACATTTCATGTAAATGGTACCATGCAGTATGTGGTCTTCTGTGTCTGGCTTCTTTCATTTGCCACAATGCTTTCGAGGGTCTTTCGTGTTGTAGCATGCGTCAGAATTTTTTCTTATTTGCTGAATAGTATTTATAATTCATTATTAATAAAGCTGGTGACAGAATGTGGGTTTTCTGATAACAAATAATGATAGAAGCTAATGATAGGCTTGAGGCTGTTTGTTTATACCTCTCATACTGTTTTCCTTGATTACTACCCCAATTTCAAGACCAACCGCTCTTTGCCTTTTGAGTGCTTTAATACTTGAATGCTTTATGCTTTCTGTCTTTGACCCTTTTCCCCTTTATCACTCATCTTGACGTTCTTTTTCACTGTGCTTTGTGAATTCTCATATCAGTATCAGCAAATTACTTTGTGTTAAGTCCTTTCACAACGGATTGCTTGCAGGTGACCAGGGGAGAGTCATGTCCAAGTTGCCCATTATCCTAGTCTACGTGTGCTGTAGAACCAGGAAGTATTGATGGTACTTGTCATGGTGGACATGTTTTCTTAAAATTACTCTCCTGCATAACCACCATTGCATCAGAATCATCAATATGATATAATTAATGTTAATATGATATACTCTCTACTCCATATACCATACGCAGATTTTGTAGGTTATCCCACAGTGTCCTCTCTAGGCCCAGGATTTGGTCCTGTTGCACACACTGTTACAACTTTAGTATCTTTGAGTGTGGAGCAGTTCCTCAGCCTTTCTTTGTATTTAATACCTTGACATTTTGAAGTGTACAAACCAGTTTCTTTGTGAAATGTTCCTCAATATGAGTTTGTCTGATGTTTCTTTATAATCAATGCTTTTTGTGGGGGGGGCAGTAATTTTGTGAACTTCTCAGTGTATCATAACAGCAGCCATGTGATGTCTGTTTGAATAAAAGTGGTGATTAAAGATATCCAGTCTTTGTCCTTATCTCAGGAGACGAGCGTTCAGTGATGGGAAATAGGGGGTTCTCATAGAGGGAGAGTTAACAAATAGTTACATTTTTTCACAACTGAATTTTGAGGCAAATGTTACTGAAAATTTTATACACATACCATCTAACATCGTACATAAGTCAGTAGCTTATACATCAGTTTTACAAGTATCACGTATACCTCTACTATATGCCCAGCCCTCTGGTGTGTGCCAAGCATCAACTGAACATCACTCTCTTCCCTTCATTAACTGATCAGAGTGGAAGAACTTCAGTACTGGGAAGTTAGTGGACTTGAAACATAATGCTTATGCTATCAAAAGATCATTAATAAACTATATAGATAACAGAGGATACCACTATTGGGCATTGAAAAATTCCTCAATGTACTAAGACCTATTGCAAGGCATTTCTCATCATTCTGAAAAGATTGTTTTCCTGTGTTTTGTTATTACACATCATCTTTCCTGTATTGGTTCGTTGCACCAAAATAGAGTGTTACGTAGACTCAGTTACCCACCTTTCACAACGTGCAAGTGACTTCCTAAAGACACTGGTATATTCATCAGATGTTTAGTTTTTGAGCTGAGATATTGTCAGCTTCTTTGAACTTGAAAAACAGGTTGTTTTTTTTGTCTAAAGAGTTGTTACTATTAGTCCCACTCAATGAAATAAGTGGTATGTTTATCACTCATTGAGCTGAAGCTATTTTACTAGGTGAAAGACTACTTGGAAATATGAGTGCTAACATGACCATTTCATTGTACCAAACACTAGCTTCATTCTGTTGTTTTACACAGTGTCCTTCTGACATCAAGAGTGTATTTAGTTGAGTCTTTGAGGCAGTATTGATATCTCTATTTGTAGAATCAGAGAAACCGCCTAACCCTTATAACTGATAATTTGTAGGTTGTCACTTCCAGTGTACTACTTAACACATCTATATTCTAGCAGAACTACCAAGTTCTTTCCCTTCCTACAGTGAGAGAATCTCAAGTTTAACATAAAATGTGGCATGACAATGTGTGACTGTCCTTTGAGAAACCATTGTAGTGACCCCAGATTGCCCTGCATCATGAGTAGTGACTGCCAGAGCATCTGGAGCAAGGACATTTCATCAACTGCACCAGATGATCATGGGAAATGGCAGAACATGAGGACAGTTCTGAGAGGCAGAATTAAAACCAGAGGGGAGAGGGGAGGGAATTTCAGGGGGAAAAGGGGAATGATTTACAGGAACTAGTATAAAGGATAAATAGACAACAACTAAGGGGGTGGAAATGGGACGGAGGTGGGGAGCACTGGGGGGGGGGCTGGGATGGGAGTAAAAGCCAGAAAACTGTACTTGAACAATAATTAAATAAAACAAATCAGAAATTGGACCCTTACATTTTGTGACCAAGACACACAGGTAAAACAACAAAATGACTGAAAGCTAATTAAAAATTCAAAATAGGAAAATAAATATTTGTTCCATGGAGCGAAGGTTAAAAAAACCCAGAAGTATTAGTATTACCTGTAATCAAGTGGCCCCTTTAAAAATTGGTGACAGCTGGGCCATTTTTAGTACATTTGAACCACCTGGTTAAATTGTTTAGCACTTAAATTTTTATTTTTTAAAAAATATAACAGCTTTATTGAACTAGAATTCACATGCCGTAGAGTTCACCCTTTCAAAGAGTATAACCAATGGTTTTTAGTTTGTTCAGAGTTGTGCAACCATCCCTCGTTTTAGAACATTTTCATCAATGAAGCCCCATGTGTATTCATAGTCAAAACAGTTAATTTGATTTATTGTGTATTTGAAACCAAAAAGAAACCTGTACCTATTAGCAGTTGCCGAGCCCCCCACTCCAACTTCTCTTCATCCCAAACTCCAGTAGTCACTAATCTACTTTCTGCCTCTATAGATTTGCCTGTTCTGCCCATTTTATAAAAAGGGGATCATACCATGTATGGCCTTTTGTGACTGGCTTTTTCCCCTTAGCATTATATTATCAAGGCTCATCTACATTGTAGCATGCATCAGTACTTTATTGCTTTGTATTGCCAAGTCACATTCCATTTTATGGGTAAATCATATTTAGTTTATCTGTGCTGGGTCCCAGCCCTAATTTTAAAAGACATTTCCGGTGTCTATTTCTCCAGGAGGTCTTTCCTGGCTCACCTCTATCACGGAATTGTGAAAATTTCTTTCTTCTGTCGACCACTCCACCCTGAAGACAGGGTTGTGCCTTTTATTTCTGTATCCCTGCAACTTGGCAACTGGCCGAGCTTGGTGTTTGCGCACCGCACCTTCGGCAGTCCCTCCTGGTTGTCCCCTTTTGCACATCTGCACACCATCTATCTTATCATTTATGTTGAGAGATTCACAAAGGGGAAGGCAAGAGCACATAGTAAACATGTTGTTTCCATCCAGATGGCTTAGTATTATATTTCCTTCAATCACTTCCTCTTTCTTTTACATTAAAAACTAAGTTAAAACTTTTAATAATCTGTGTTTCTTTTGATCACCAATCTTAGCCATATTCTTTCCTCTCTTCTCTTTTTCTTTATGAAGAAGAAAATTTTTTAAAAAAGAGTAGGTGGCAAGAATGTGCCTTGTGCCCTGACTGGTGTGGCTCAGGTAGTTGAGTATCGTCCCACAAACCAAAAGGTCGCCGGTTTGATTCCTGGTCAGGGCACATCCTGGGGTTGCAGGTTTGGTTCCTGGTCAGGTAACATACAGAAGGCAACCAATTGATGTTTCTTTCTCACACTGATGTTTCTCTTCCTCTCTTTCCCCTTCCCTTCCTTTCTCTTAAAAAAAAAAGATATGAGACACAGATTAAATGTATTCAGACACTAGCGTATCCTGATACAACTTTTAAAAAAAGTGTGTGCCATGTGATTATTTTTAAGTAACCATATCTGAAGGCTTCTGAACAAAACCATGACACCTATAAAAGGACAGGCAAAGATGGGTCCCTCAGGGCACTTTTTGTGATTCAGACAAATATTCCTATGTAGGAGATAATTTCTTTCAAATAGAAAATGTATAACATTTCTGCTGAATTAAAGATGTTGAAAATTATTCTGAAGAAAAATGGCCGCTTTATTTTAAGTGTTAATCAAGGATGACTATTTTATTTTTTAATATATTTTATTGATTATGCTATAAGAGTAGTTGTCCCATTTTCCCCTTTATTCCCAGCCATCCTGCACACCCCCTCCTACCAGCATTCCCCCTGCCAACCTTAGTTCATGTTCATGGGTTGTACATATAAGTTCTTTGGCTTCTATATTTCCTACACTATTCTTAACCTCCCCTATTAGTACCTAACATTTATGCTTCTTATTCCCTGTACCTTTTCCTCCATTTTCCCCCTCCCACTTCCCACTGATAACCTTCCATGTGATCTCCATTTCTGTGATTCTGTTCCTGCGGTGGTTGTTTGCTTAGTTTGTTTTTGTTCCTTTAGGTTTGGTTGTTGATAGTTGTGAGTTTGTTGTCGTTTTACTGTTCATATTTTTCATCATCCTTTTCCTAGATACGTCGCTTTAACATTTCATTTAATAAAGGCTTGGTGATGATGAACTTCTTTAAGTTGACCTTATCTGAGAAGCACTTTATCTACCTTTCCATTCTAAATGATAGCTTTGCTGTATAGATAATCTTAGATGTAGGTCTTTACCTTTCATGATTTTGAATACTTCTCTTCAGCCTTTTCTTGCCTGCAAGTGTTGAGAAATCAGCTGATAGTTTTACGGGAACTCCCTTGTAGGTGACTGTCCCCTTATCTCTTGCTTTCTTTTAGAATTCTCTCCTTCATTTTAATCTTGGGTAATGCAATCTTGGTGTGTTCCTCCTTGGGTTCAATTTCTTTGGGACTATCTGAGCTTCCTGGACTTCCTCAAAGTCTATTTCCTTTGCCAGATTAGGGAAGTCCTCCTGCATCGTTTTTCGAATAAGTTTTCAATTTCTTGCTCTTAATTTTCTCCTCCTGGCATCCTTATGATTCAGATGTTCGAACATTTAAAGTTGTCCCAGAAGTTCCTAAGCCTTTCCTCATTTTTTTCAATTATTGTTTCTTCATTCTGTTCTGGTTGAATGTTTATTTCTTCCTTATGCTCCAAATTGTTGATTTGAGTTCCAGTTTCCTTCCTGTCACTCTTGATTCCATGCACATTTTCCTCTATTTCACTTTGCAGAGCCTTCACTTTTTCCTCAATTTTGCAACCATACTCAACCAATTCTGTGAGCATCCTGATTACCAGTGTTTTGAACCATGCATCTTATAGGTTAGCTATCTCATTGTAGCTTAGTTGTATTTTATCTGGAGCTTTGATTTGCTCTTTCATTTGAGCCATTTTTTGTGTGTGTCTTGGTTCACCTGTTACATAGAAAGGGACAGAGCTTTAGGTATTCACCAGGGTGGGGCAACCCACATTGCTGTATTTGGCACTGTATGTGGGACTGCCCGTCCTCCAGCTGCTCCCTTGCTGTGAGTCCTCTCCACCCTGGCTGCCTATCTCTGCCCCTCCTACAGGTCTGGATGAAAGTTTCTTCTTTAACTCCTTTGTTGCTGGACTTCCATGCAGTTCAATTTCTGGCAGTTCTTGTTGATTTTGTTTTTAAATTTGTTGTTGTCTTTCTTTTGGTTGTGTGAGGAGGCACAGTGCATATCTACCTATGCCTCCATCTTGGCTGGAACAAGGATGACTATTTTCTTCTCAGATGTTGATTTTAGTGTTTCCAAACATTGTAGCTTAAGTTATATAAATTTAAACTCTCTGAAATAGGCATATTCTTTTTTTCTATGTCTTTTCAATCAGAAACAGTTAATTTTACTTACTGTAGGTAAGACAATGGTCAAAAATTCCTTTTAGTTATGTGCAAGTATACTGTAGCAACAAATTTTTTAATATAAGAGAGTAAGTGTTTAAAGTATTTTTAGTGCAGATTCTATGAATTCAAATTACTCTGTGGAATGTTCCTGAATCCTAATATCCTTCTTCAATTCCTGTCCAATGGAAAAATTTCTGATTATGTCTTCAATATGTGACCTATCTTTCTCTTGGACATAGAGAAGAGTTTACATTAAATAGTACTTAGGACTTAGCATTCATGCCAAAGGAACTTTCTTTTCCTTCTGAATCACAATAAAACCACATGGAAATCATTCAAACAGTTGCGGGAGGTGCAAGTGCATGGTGTTAAGTGGAGGCATTCTGAGTAAAGGAAGAGGTCCCATTCCTTAAGAAGAGTCCATTCTGGCTGTGATTTGACCCAGCCTGTGAATGAACATAGTGACCCTGCAGTTGGGCCAGGGAGAATAACATGGTGGGGTTGCCATCATCTCTGTCTCTCCACTTCCTCTTGGCCACCAGATCCCAATACAATGTTGTACTGAATTTTTACTTACAATTTCTGCAACGTTGATCATCTCCACTCCTGTGACCCAGTCTAGAACTTCATCATCTTGTGCCTAATTTATTCTAAAAGAAGTGGGAGCTCCTGGAATAATGGAATAGAGACCCCCCAAATCTTTCCCTTCATAAAAACACTCACAAAAAATAGTCAAAATCAACTTTTTCATACTCTGGAAATTAAACAAAGGCTTGCAATAATATGAGAAATGTTTATTCTAGAAAAACTACTGAGTCTCAAGTGGGGGGCTTTGGGGCATTTTAACCTGTCCTGCTCCTATTACCCTTTCCCCAGAAGCCTTGCAGCTACTAGAAAGGGCAGACTGTATGAAAGTGCTCAGAAAGTCCTGTCCCCGGAACACTGACACTACTTGGCATGTCTTACAGCTTTCTGGAAAACTCAATGAGGGGAGCTGTTAATTTTTTCCTGCCTTTGAGTTTAATCTGTGGAAAAGCTCCATTCTTTGGGCATTTGTTGAAAACAACCAGTGGCAGTTTAACTTCACATTTATGAGACCAGTTGGGAGAAACACGATGGGGTGTCCACGGGTTGGGGGGGTGGTTTGAAAAATTCTAATATATTCCCGGGGATCTAAAAGTCTCTACAAATGTGCAAGGCTGTGTGCATTCCTGGGAAAACTTGAGACAGAGTCAGTCTCTCTTTCCTGGCTGACTAGAGGCCCTGCACAAGCAGGAAGTGACAGCCAAGGCAGAGCTGCAAACTGCCTGAGTGTCAAAGTCATGCCCTAGCATACCTACACATAGAGCCTCTCAGCAAAGGATGGAATACTTATTAGTTCAAGACATTTCAGGAAATCTCTGATCCAAGAATTTAGTAGCTGTGCACTACAGAAAATAAAGAATTTATAAAATTAGTTCAGAAAGGTCACTAACAAAGAGCATCAGCAACAATAACATAGCAATAATAACAGACACTGGGGGGGAATCTGACTGGCAGAGCTGTCACATTATATTATCTATAATGTTCAGTTTCCCTTTTTTAAAGTATATTTTATTGATAATGCTATTACAGTTGTCCCATTTTTCCTCCCCTTTATGCCCCTCCACACTGTACCTCTTCTCCCTCCAGCATTCCCCCCACTTAGTTCATGTCCATGGGTTGTACATATAAATTCTTTGGCTTCTTTGTTTCCCATACTATTCTTCATCTCCCCCTGTCTATTTTATACCTACCATTTATGCTTCTTATTCCCTTACCTTTCCCCCCATTCTTCCCCCTCCCCCTGCCTGCTGATATCCTTCTATGTGATCTCCATTTCTGTAATTCTGTTCCTGTTCTAGTTGTTTGCTTAGTCTATTTAATTTAAGTTCAGTTTTTGATAGTTGTGAGTTTGTTGTCATTTTACTGTTCATAGTTTTGATCTTCATTTTCTCAGCTAAGTCCTTTTAACTTTCATACAACAAGGGCTAGGTGATGATGATCTCCTTTAACCTGACCTTTTCTGACTTTATCTGCCCTCCCATTTGAAATGGTAGCTTTGCTGGATAGAGTAATCTTGGATGTAGTTCCTTGTCTATCATGACTTTAAATACTTCTTGCCAGCCCCTTCTTGTATATAAGGTTTCTTTTGAGAAATCATCTGACAGTCTTATGGGCACTCCTTTGTAGGCAACTGTCTCCTTTTCTCTTGCTGCTTTTAAGATTCTCTCCTTATTCTGTGCTTGCTTTAGCAGCATATATACTAAAATTGGAATGATACAGAGAAGATTAGCATGGCCCCTGCAGAAGGATGACACACAAATTTGTGAAGCATTCCATATTTAAAAAAATAGATTTTCTTCTTATCTTTCAATGATGGGTAATATAATGTAACTCTCCTGTGAGGCTGGGAGTTTCTCCCACCACTGCAACCCCCACAGGTTTTTACAGCCAGAAATGCCTTGGTGTGTGCTCTGTTGGGTCCAAATTCTAGTGGGGCTCCCTGAGCTTCCTGGACTTCCTCAAAGTCTATTTCCTTTTCCAGGCTGGGAAAGTTCTCCAGCATTATCTTTTTAAAAATAAGTTTTCAATTTCTTTCTCTTCCTTTTCTCCTTCTAGCACCCCTATGATTCAGATGTTGGAATGTTTAAAGTTGTCCTGGAGGTTTCTAAGCCTCTCCTCATTTTTTATGAATTCTTATTTCTTCATTCTGTTCTAGTTGAGTGTTTATTTCTTCCTCTTGCTCCAAATCATTGATTTGAATTCCAGTTTCCTTCCCTTCACTGTTGGTTCCCTGTATGTATTATTTTTATTTCACTTTTCATGGCCTTTACATTTTCCTCTTTTGCGACCACACTCAACCATTTCTCAATCATCCTGATTACCAGTATTTTGAACTCCGATAGGTTGGCTATCACTTTATTGCTTAGTTCTATTTTTGGAGCTTTGATTTGTTCTCCCATTTGGGCCATATTTCTTTGTCTCAGCATGCCTGGTATGTTGTAAGGGGTGAAGCCTTAGGTATTCACCAGGAGGGGGGCAATCAATATTGCTACGTTGTGGCGCTGTATGTGGAGAAGGGGTCAGAGAGTGAACAATGCCGCTTGCTGGGCTCTCACCCTGCTTTCAGTCGCTTCCCCACTACCCACAAATTGGGCCTTTCTGGTGCTGATTCTAGGGTGGGTGGCTGGGTTTGTGTACATTCTAGGACTTTGTGGATCTCTCCAATGAACACTCCTGTGAGGCTGAGAGTTTTTCCTATCACTGCAAGCCCCACAGATTTTCACAGCCAGAAGTTTTGATGTTTTTTCTTCCCCCACTGGAACCCTATCTTGCTCCCAAGTTGTTCCTCCCAGTTTATCTACATGCACATGTGGGACTGCCAGCTGCCGCCTCACCCACCTGGTCCTCTAGCTGCTGCCTTGCTACGTGTCCTCTCCACCCTGGCTGCCTGTCTCCACCCCTCCTACCAGTCTGGATGAATATTTCTTCTTTAACTCCTTGGTTTTCAGACTTCCATATAGTTTGATTTTCTGGCAAATCTGGTTGTTTTTTGTTTTTAAATTTGATGTTGTTGTCCCTCTTTTGGTTGTGTGAGGAGGCAAAGTGTACCCACATATGCCTTCATCTTTATAATGTCCAGTTTCCAATGAAATTTTAAAAAATATTTTCAGAGAAACAGAAAAGTATGGTTGATAGACAGGAAAGAAAAGAGCCTATGGACACTTCCCCTGAGGGGTCCAAATGCTACACTTCATAGACAAAGACTTTAAATAGGTCTTCAGTATTATATATATATATATATATATATATATATATATATATAATTTATTACTTAAATATAGAAATAAACATTTATAAATATTAATTTTAGAAATATACAAATATAAAGAACTAGAGGGAACTAAAGAATTAAAGCATAAGAACAATCTTTTACCAGCTAGAAAATACCAATAAAGAGAAATTAGAAAAAAAGCCAAATAGAAATTCTGGAGTTGAAATGTTTTCATATATTTTTCTTTAAAGCTTTACAGAATTCTGGTCAAGGTGGGGTGTAGGTAGACATGCTTCTCCTCCTCTTGCAACCACAAAAGGAAATACAACTAAATCTGAAAACAACACCCAGAACTGTCAGAACATTGAACTGTCTGGAAGTTTGACAATCAGGGATTTAAGCAAGCCACACTCATTCAGATGGGTTCAAGAGGCTAGGATGGATGAAGTGGTAAGGAGATGTAGTATGGTGTGAAAAGGTGGTGGCGGCAGCAGAATGGGCATGTGTGCTCCCATGTTCATGGGTGGTGGGTAAAAATTGGGAGGGATACCTTGGGAGAGAGCATTCCCAGCCCCAGGACAGACTGCATAGCCCAGGACAGACAGTCTCAGCACCAGGAAGATAAATCCTCATAAATTATGGCTATAAAACCCAGTGAGGGTTAGGGTTGTGGAAAAAAAATGCCAGATTTCCAGGAAACTCTGCTTAAAGGGCCTGCATGGTCTAAGAACATAAGTAAACCCATGCACTCTGGAATTCAACATCAGGGCAACAGCTGGAAGGGTGCCAGTCACACATGGGGAGTGGGTGAAGTGACCAGGAATGGAGTGAGTGCTGGGCAAACCTCCAGAAGCCAGGAAGCAGCACAGTCTCTTCTCCAAGCCTTCCCCACACACAGAGCCACAAAGTAGTGAAGCAGGTTGCCCCATGCTGGTGATTACATAAGGTTACCTAGTACACAGAAACAATCACAGGGAGGCTGCCAAACTGAAGAGGTAAAGAAATATGGCCTAAATGAAATAACAGAACAAATGCCAGAAAAAGAACTAAATGAAACCTGATAGCCAACCCATCAGAGGCAGAGTTCAGAACACTCGTGATAAGGATGCTAAAAGAACACATTGAGTACAGAAACAACATAAATGAAGAAAAAAAATCTACAGGGAACCAACAGTGAAGGGAAGGAAGCTGGGATTCTAATCAATGATCTGGAACATAAGGAATAAGCATTCAGGCAGAACAGAAATAAGAAACAAGAATTCAAAAAGAATGAGGATAATATAAGAGGACTCTGGGACTTCTCCAAATGTGGCAACATCTAAATGATGGGTATGCCAGAAGGAGAAGAAGAATAGAAAATTGAAAACTTATTTGAAAAAATAAAGAAAACTTCACTAATTTGGCAAAAGAAATAGACATACAAGTCCAAGAAGCACAGAGAGTCCCAAACAAGATGGACCCAAAGAGGACCACACAAGGACACATCATAATTAAAATGCCAAAGGTTAAATATAAAGAGAATCTTACAATCAGCAAGAGAAAAAGAGAGAGTTTCTTATAGAGGAATTGCCATAAAGCTATCAGATGACTTCTCAAAAGAAACTTTGCTGGGAAGAAGGGACTGGCAAGAAGTATGCAAAGTGATGAAAAGCAAGAATATACAACCAAGATTACTCCATCCAGCAAAAGTATCATTTAGAATGGAAGGACAGATAAAATGCTCCTCATACAAGGTAACGCTAAAGGAGTTCATCATGACCAAGCCATTATTACATAAAATGTTAGAGGGACTTTTTTAAGAAAAAGATAAAAACTATGAATGTTAAAATGACAATAAATTCACAACTATCAACAATTCAATTAAAAAAAAAAACTCCAAAAAACCAAACTAAGCAAACAAGTAGAACAGGACCAAAATGCTAGATATGGAGAGCATTTGGAGGGTTATCAGCTGGGAATGGGAAGGGGGAGCATAAGGGGGTATGGTGCAGGGATTAAGAAGCATAATTGGTAGGTACAAAATAGACAGAATGTTAAGAATAGTATAGGAAATGTAGAAGCCAAAGAACTTATATGCATGACCCATGGACATGACTTAAGGGGAAGGATTGCTGGAGGGAAGGGTATACTGGGTGGAGGGGGGCAAAGGAGAATAAATGGGACAACTGTAATAGCATAACAAATAAAATATACTTAAAAACAATTATACATCTTGTCTTCTGTACTAGGTTATGTAGGTTCCTCTAAAATGTAGTAGTTACTGCTTGCATTACATTTTTTGTCTCACAATATGTCCAGTGTAATATATGTTCTTTCTGCTTAGCACTTAATGTACATAATTTGTGAGTATATATTTATTGTGTGCCTGCAGTACCTTTTCATAAAGTATGTGTTGAGTAAATAAATTACAAACAAATTAATGAGTGAAAGAAACTATCATTTGATGAGCATCTGCTACATATTACATGCTGTACATAATTTATTTATATTACCTAAATTCGTCTTCACAACCACTGTAGGATGGGTATTATTATCCCTATAATTCAGTCACTAAATGTCTTACCTTGGAGGTTGGAAGGAACATTAGTAAAATTGGTTTAGTTAGCGTATTGTAAACATTCAAATGACCTCTAGGCCAGGAAATTCTGGACCTCCCTGGGTACTCCTACTGAACATGATTGGCTGAGTGATTTTCTTCTAACATTTCCAAATGAGCATTCACATAACTCCAAAAGTTTGAGTCTTGACATAAGATTCACCATAATAGACTCCACATGGGGCCTATGGGGGAACAACTCCACTTGGTGTCCTGGTAACCTTACACACACCACCTAAGTCATTCAGGCAAAGGCCTGAAACACAGTTAACATGAGTCTTGGAAGAATGACTTATTATTCTCCCAGAACTCAGGGAATAGAGGTCTTTGGTGAGCTAGTTCAAGGCCGTCACCCTTGAGTTTCTCTTTGCCTTGGGGTACTCCTGAAGTATGAAGCGTTTTGCCTTGGCCCTTTGGAATATAGCTGCAGACTACAAAACCACCTAGCTGCAGTCTAGAATTAGCTCTGCAGCAATGGAATGTCCCACAGCTTGTGTTGCAATATTCTGATCCTTATTGTTTGGAGGTCACCTTTTTTGTTATGTGAGACAAAGATAACAGGGAGCTGGAGTTTTGGCTACTCTTTTGCTGTCAACGTAAATAATAAACTGTCGAAATCCAAAAAGGCCTGGTGTCTCTCTACTGGTTTAATCTGTCAGCCAACCTTGGCCTTAGTCTTCCTTGCTGCTGTGTGCTTTCTTTCTTTTCCTTTTTATTGTTTATGCTGTCACAGTTGCCCAAACTTTCCCCCCTTCTCCCTGCCATGCGCTTCACAGAACCCTGATTCCAGGGTGGGACTCCTCCCACCCCAGACCTGTGGGGTGCATCTCCTTCACCTGGCTCTGCCTTCCCTCTTCCGGATCTTGATTATTTCTCCTAGATACCTTTTAATTTTCAAGATTTTGTTGTGGGGTGTGAGTCACCTTTTAAAAAGATATTGGAAAAGTCAAATAGAGAAATGTACTGCCCTGGCTGGTGTGGTTCAGTGGACTGAGTGCCAGCTTTTGAACCAAAGGGTCACTGGTTCAATTCCCAGTCAGGGCACATGCCTGGGTTATGGGCCAAGCTCCCAGTGCGGGGCATGTGAGAGGCAACCACACACTGATGTTTCTCTCTTTCTCTTTCTCCCTCCCTTCTCCTCTCTAAAAATGAATAAAATCTTACAAAAAATATCCTGATGATGGAGAGGGGAAAATTCATTGAAAGGTATATACTTGGAGTGGCAGGTTGCTTTTTCCCCATGATTGGCCTTGAAAAAAATTATACATACAGGGTCCAGCACAAATAATGCACCTTTAAAAAAATTAATTGTTGTTGAAGTACAGTTTTCTGTCTTTTACTCCCATCCCAACCCACCCCCTCAGACCTCCCCACCTCCCTCCCATTTCCACCCCCCTTAGTTTTTGTCCATGTGTCCTTTATACTTGTTCCTGTAAACCCTTCTCCTCTTCCCCTGAAATTCCCTCACCTCTCCCCTCTGGTCACTGTCAACCTGTTCTCTAAGAATGCAGTTTTTTTATTACAAAATATTTTTTTACAAAATCATAAGCATGTAATTCTGAAACATGACAATATCATACTCAAGCAAACCATATGACATTTTAGGTGAAATGGGGGGAAAATGGAGATAATTGCATCGAACAACAATAAAAAAATAAGTACATTTTAGAGAATAAAAACAAAAAAACTATAAATTATTACACCCATATTATTAGTCTACAAAAACTACACTCAAGCAGGCCTTACTTCTGTCAGACCCTATATATAAAAATTACATATAATAATATATGTAATAAATTATGTATAGACTTTAATTATATATTACAAAATGATAACTTGTTATATACTAATATTTAGTATATATAATAAATATTATCTATTTATAAAATAGATACTAAAATGCAAACTCTAGCATCGGGATTCTGGAAGAGCTAATCCCTGTCAACTCCCACACAACTTTTGGCTTCTTATTATGCAAAAAAGTTCCTTTTTCTTTTCTTCTTTGAATTTCATTAAAAAAATCCAGTCATAAATTGCCGTTGCAGGATCCTTTGAGAGAGTGGGAAGGTGCATATGTGTTCACATATATGTCTTTTCTTATCTAGCAGAGGTAGGGGAGGAGGCAAGTCCTACTACATGGGAGAAAATTGTGACATAGAGGTGTTAGATCCATCGTAATGACTCATAATCAGTGATGCAGGAACAGTGGTTCCTCGGCAGCATTTCTGATGTGCTATTCTGCACCTGTGTATCCTAATCAGAGACTTCTGAGGACACTGTTTGGGGACTAGTTTTCCTTTGGGTTAGTTACTAGGGAGCTCTGGACACCTCTATTTCTAAGACATCTCCAACTACCTGAAAGTCACTTGAAAAGTTTACTAATTGATATTCAAGTCAGAGGTGTTGAGTGACTGTTTTAAAAACCAAAAATAAAAACGAAAACACACCTTTAAGAAATATAAGGTAGCAGATAAAATGAATTTACCTGTTTATTGTAGAAAATTTTGAAGCTATGAACAGACTGAGAAAATTAAAATTATCCAGAATTATCCATAGTCCCATTATCCAGAAATAGCACAGTTGGTATTTTTGTGTATGTCTTCCAGATACATGTTTTAATGGGATGACCCTGTAAATGGTGTAGAGAGTACTGTTTTGTAACCAGCTTGTCCTGCCACTAAATACCAATGAACATCTTTCCTTGACATATTTTCTACATTTCTTAAATGGCTATGCAGTACTCCATTGCATGGATGACAAAAATGTTTGTTTAAATGGCTCTAGATTGTTGTTATCAGTTTATTTTTTAAGTATGGAACCCCTGCCACCAATATTCCTGTGGATAAACCTTTTTGAATGTTCATGATTATTTTCTTGGGATAAATTTCTAGAAATAAAATTGTTAGAACAAACCTATATGCATTTCTAATAAGGACTTTTTCTAACATAGACTAAATTGGTTTTTATAGTTAGTTGTTCTACCAAAAAAATACAGCAGTGCGTTCACACATTGCTCTTTCTTATATTCATCCATAGTAAAAATTTGAGGCTCACTTTCATATTGTCATGCTGTAAGAGGCGATTCCCCTGAGGAAAGAGAGCAATATAGTACATATATGCATTTTTCTGGTCGTCCATCTTTTGAAAAGTTCTGTCTGCCCCATTAGACTGTAAGTTCCATAAAAAGGATTTCTTAATGTGGTTTGTTTATTGCTGTGTTTCCAGTGTCTGGACCTAGCACAGAGTAGGTCCTCAATAAATAAGTGTTGCATGAATAAATTAATGACTCTGGGATTTTTATAGGTGCTGTAGCTAATGCAATATACGCTGAGGTCATCAATGAGTGCTTGACTTTCATGGTGTTAAGTAGTGGTCCATTGGTGGGGTATTGGTAAGGGAGGAAATGTGAGTTAATTTTATTGTATTTGTTGGTAAGAAAAACTTTAATTATTTCATATGTCGGTTTAGGTCCTCCAGGATGGAACAATGGGATAGAGTTAGAAATGCAAAAGGCATACTGCGAAACAAACCTATCCCATAAAATGCCTGTGAAATGCAAAGAGAAAAGGGAGTAAGAGTAGGTAGCGAGTCTTCAGAAGCAGTGTATGTGTGAAACCCATGAAAGGAGAGAGGGAAAGAAAAAGGCTTGGTTGAGAAGAACCACAGAATGTGGTGCAGTGCGATAAAGTCCTGGGCAGCCCCAAAGGGAGCTTCAGTACAAAGATGACTCATAGAAGAGTTCCACATTAGCCAAAAATGAGTCGGTCATTGGCTGGCAGCTGTCCAGAAGGCTCATGGGCTCAGCTCCAACAATCAGTGGGTCCTGAAGGTGTTGCAGCTAGAGGCTGTCAACTAACTGCACTTCTAACTGCTGACCAGCAGGTTCTTTTTGAAGGGAGAGCCAAGAGGCGCACTTCTGTGGTTAAGGTTTTACCATTGTCCTCTCCTGGAGCCATGCAGATCCACTCCTCCATACACTTTTGGGGAGCAGCTTCACCAGGGTTTGTTACAGGGTAGTGCCTCTAAGCTTGCACCTTAGCAGGCCATTTCACTGTTAAGTATTGCATATGGATAGTATTGTATATGATGTGACCAATGGGTCCCACGGTCATAGGCCCATTACTCTACTTCTTTTACTGTGAAGTAGTTTGGATGCTATATTGTGTGTAACTTCATAGCTTCAGATTAGTCACTCTAAGTCCCCAGGTCATGATGCTGGAGGAAAGGTGGAGGCAGGAAAGATACCCACTTACTTAAAATAAGTATTTCTAAGAGAATGAATCACTCACTGGTCCTTCCAGGACATGAAAGGTCCAAAGAAGTCAAATGGTCATCAAGTGACCAGTTGGGGCCCCTGACAAATAGTGCCATGTCATGGTTCAAAACTGGTCTCTATTGTTGGTAGGTTAGACCTTTAGAAGTGACAGTATCTAGATTGACCTTGGTCAGTAACATCCATGCTGAAGGTCCCCAGTGCAGCCTCTATCTCTGACAGGGTGACTACTCAAATGCCCATCTCTCAGTCCTCAGATGATTTGTGGTGAAGACTGGCTAGTGTCAGCTGGCTGAGTCATTTTATTATTTGAATGTTTATTGCCTCTTCTGTGGTGGATGCTTTCTGGTGGGTGTTAATATATCATACAAACATCTTTACACTGGTGCTGATTCCCATATATCTGTCCATTTGCCTCAACTTCAGAACTCTTTGCTCCAAACTTCCAGAATTTTCCATCTAGTCCCTTGACCAGTTTCTCAGGCCATTCACTACTATCCGTGATTCTATATATTTTCTCACCATGGACCATTTCTCTTTCCGCACAAAGTGAATGATCTGGTGAGCAAGTTGAAAGCTCTAGACATTGTAAAGATTTTTCCCTGTCTTTCAACTTCACCTCTGAATGGGAATGTAATATAGCCTCTATTGATCTGAGCTTTCTTCCACATTCAGAGATAACATATTTGTACACCAAACTCAGGTTTTCTCCTCTGGCTCCAGCTGGTCATGTGGGGCCAATATGTGCATGAAGTATAAGCTAAAGGAGGAGCATTTGTACCACCATGGAAGATAAGTGGGAGTGTAGATGACTTTGTCATTCAGTTTACACATGTTCTCTGGTCCTGCTTGATCTTGATCCCAGGTGTACCTTTTCCATCTTAAGAGGAGCTTCTGCTGGGCAGCTATGTACCACTACCTGGTGTCTACTATTTCAGGGACCCCTTATCACCATTGCTATTAATGATCCATTCTCTGTGACTACCTCTTCTACAGTCAGCCCTTATCTACTGAGGAGGACCACCACTGAATTTCTCAGTGACGTTGGGGCCCTTCTCACCACTACATTTCTGATAGCCTTTGTGGATGGTGTGTCCTCCAGGTTCTCCTGTAGAACTGAATCCTCTGATTGGTCTTTTTTAAAAATTTTATTTGATTTTATTGATTATGCCATTACAGTTGTTCTATTCCTCCCTTCATTCCCCTCCACCCTGCACACCCCCTCCCTCACCATTCCCCCCTTTAGTTTATGACCATGTGTCTCAAGTTCTTTAGATTCTGTATTTCCCATACTATTCTTGCCCTCCCCCCATCTATTTTCTATCTACTGTCTATGCTACTTATTTTCTGTACCTTCTCCCCTCCCCCCTTCTCCCTCTCCCACACCCCTGTTGCTAACCCTCCATGAGATCTTTATTTCTATGTTTCCGCTCCTGATCTAGCTGTCCTTTTAGTTTGCTTTTGTTTTAGGAGTGGTTCTTAATAACTGTGAGTTTGCTGTCCTTTCACTGTTCATCTTTTTTATCTTCTTTTTCTTAGATAAGTCCCTTTAACATTTCATATAATAAGGGCTTGGTGATGATGAACTCCTTGAATTTAATCTTATCTGAGAAGCACTTTATCTGTCCTCCTCTGGACACCCATAATATATGCATCATAGCCTGTCTGATTCTCTGAGCCTTTTACTTTGTCTTCCTGCCACAGCAACTCATGCATTTCAAATTCACGGAGCATGGGCTATTGCTTTTTCCAGGTTTTCAGAGGCACCCTACCAGTAAGTTGGTCCCATTCTTTTGGGTCCTTCTTTGCAAAGTGTAAAATCTTGTGTTCTGAGCGAGTGACCCTAAGTCAGTAAGCTCTTGCTTATACAGGAGTTGATCAGGTACACTCAAAATGCAATCCCACAGCTTCTGTTAGTACATCCTAGTGAATCCTTGCAGTTCCTTTAGGGTGTACTCTCTCCTTTCCTGATCATTTCCAGCACAGGAACACCCAGTTGTGTTGTGCTGGGATTTCATCCTAGTGATTGATCTGGAGCCCGATGAGGAGATGACGTCAGCTCTGAGGGGCAGCTGGTTGCAAGGGGAGAGGTCTCTGCAGTATTTTTCTGCACAGGTCAAGTCCCAACTCACTATAGGGCCTCATGAAGGAAATGCTAACTTTTTTTAAAAAATATTTTATTTATTTATTTTTAGAGAGAGGGGAAGGGAGGGAGAAAGAGAGAGAGAGAAATGTCAATGTGTGGTTGTCTCTCACATGGCCTCTGCTGGGGACCTGGCTTGTAACCCAGGCATGTGCCCTGACTGGGAATCAAACTGGTGATCCTTTGGTTCATAGCCTGCGCTAAGTCCACTGAGCTACACCAGCCAGGGCTCTTTTTTTTTTTAAAGAAGATTTTATTTGATTATTTTTAGAGAGGGGAAGAGAAAAAAATAACATCAGATCAGTTTCCTCTCGTGCACTCCTAACTGGGAACCTGGCCAGCAACACAGGTATGAGCCCTGCCCTGGAATTGAACTGGTGAACCTTTGGTTTGCAGGATGATGCCCAACCCACTGAGCTACACAAGTCAGGGTGAAATACTATCTCTTAACGGAGAGGCATAGGTAGTCTCTGAAGTCTCTGAGGGTTCAGGGTAGTCTATAGAGCCGAGGTCTTTTAGGAATCCATCTCTATCCCAGGTTTCAGAGCCTGTATTTTCTAGCCGAGTCCTGATCTTAGCATAACAGACTGGCCAAGTATTCAATCATCTTTGAGGTTTGGCTGCTCTGAATTTGTTCCACAGCTGTGTCTGCTTTCTCACTGCAGGAGATAAGTCTCTTTGTAAGTTGTCAGAGAGGTCGTTTGGCTTTCATGCTTAGTTTTTAAATGTTAACTGCCTTCAGTTTTTTATTAAACCTTCATGTCCTTTAGTAATAACCAGCCTTCTCCATTGTCCTGAATGCATTGTTCACTCTCAAACGCCTGAATTAGTGCACTGGCCAGAGAAGTCTCCTCCACCAGAACCATCTCCCAAGTCACCACTGGTAAAAGTTTAATGAGTAGGCTCCTACGGTTCACCAGCGACTATCAATGCACCTGGGGCAAAGGGTCATCGCTTGCAGCTGGGCAGTGAGTAACATAGTCCTGAAAGGCCACCTTGCTATTTGTATCAACTGACTGAGCTTGGACCCTCTGAGAAGAATATGTCAAGCCCAAATTAGCGACACAGAGTTATGGGAGTGACCCTGTGAAATATCAAGGGGAGAGGGATACGAATGGGTAGGTAAGGAGTGGGAAAAGGATGATAAATTAAGTAGGAAGAGCCAAAGCTCATTCAGATCAGTGGAGAGCTCTGGTGTAAGGGATGCTGGTAGAGCAGTCCCATGTTTGCTGGTGACCAGAGTCTTGCATACCTGCCGTGCTCAGTTGTTGGCTTGGGCTGCCTGAAGGACTGTGGCACATCCTGAAATTGGTGGAGCTGGAGAATGTCAGCTAACCGCATGCCTTATGCTGATTGGCAAGCTCTTTCTCAAAGGCAGGTTCAGCTGGCACACATCAATGGCTACCATACCACATCAGTTTTTTTGCATATACACCCAGATATGGTAGGTTGATAATGGCTCTCTCAAAGATACATTCACCTCCTAAGCCCTGGAATGTATGAGATATTTGTTTTGTAAAAAGAGTCTCTGTAGATATGATTAGGTTAAGGATCTTGAGGTAATATTATTTGGGAAGGCCCTACATATACCATCACAACTGTCCCTATCAGAAACAAGCAGAGAGAGATCACACACACACACACACACACACACACACACACACACACACACAGCACTGTGAAGACAGAAGCAGAGATCAAAATAATGTGTCAGAAAATGCCAGCAACTACCAAGGCTGGAAGAGATGAGGAATGGATTCTCCCCAGAATCTCCAGAGGGAGTCTGGCACCTTGGCTTCAGACTTTTGCTCTCCAGAATGGCAAGAGAATACACTTCTATTGTTTTCAGCCACAAATTTGTGGTTGTTTCTGATAGCAGCTGTATGATGATACTATTATACCAGGTTTATATCTTATTTTATATAATTTTGATTGAGATGTAATTCATATACCATAAAATTCACCCTGTAAATGTATAATTAAGTGGATTCACAAAGATCTACAGACTTTACCACTACTTATTCCAGAACATTTTCATAGCCCCCACAACCATTATCAGCAACCCCCATTTCTCCTTACCCCAGAGCCATCAACCATGAATCTACTTAATGTCACTATAGATTAACCTGTTCTGAATCTTTCATGCAAAAGGAATCACACAAATGTGGCCTTTTGATATGGCTTCTTTCACTAAACATAATATTTTCAAGGTTCATTCATGTTTTAGCATCAATCAGCACTTCGTTCTTTTTAAAAAAATTTATTTACTTATTATTTGGAGAGAAGGGAAGAGAGGGAAAAAGAGATGAAAAGAAACATTGGGGATTTCCAGCCAAGATGGAGGCATAGGTGGAAATACTGTGCCTCCTCACACAACCAAATTTAAGGACAACAAAGATTTAGTAACAAAAACATAATCAGAACAGACAGAAAATTGAACTGTATGGAAGTCCGACAATGAACCATTTATCCAGATTGGTAAGAGGGGCAGAGTCAGTGGACAGCAGAGAGGGGTCCTATCAGAAAAAAGTGGCGGCTGGTAGTCCCAGGTGTGGGGAGGAAATGAGCAGATCCAGTGAGGCATGCAAGGTGGGTGGCTGACCGTGGACACACATTTGCGTGCATATAAACCAGGTGAAAAAGAGCAGTGAGACAAACTGCACAACCCAGCGCCCCAGCTATGGGAAATAAAGCCTAAAAGCACTGATTGAAAACACTTGTGGGAGTTGAGGAGCTGGGAGAGACCCCCAGCCTCACAGGAGAGTTTGTTGGAGAGACCCACAGGGTCCTAGAATGTACACAGCCTACCCACCTGGGAATCAGCACCAGAAGGGCCCAATTTGTTCGTGGGAAGCGGCAGAGGGGACCAAAATCCAAGAGAGAGTGGAGCAAGTGCCATTGTTCCCTCTCTGACCCCACACCTACAAACAGGGTCACAACCCAGCCACTGGGTTACCCAGCCTTGATGAACACCTAAGGCTCTGCCCCTCATACACAACAAGCACAAGCAGACCAAAAAATTATGGCTCAAACAGAAGAACAAATCAAGGCCCCAGGGCCAATACTTTTAAGCTACCAAGAGATAGCTAACCTATCAGATGCACAGTTCAAAACACTAGTGGTCAGAGCTGGGTGACTTTGGTTGCAAATTAGATGAAAAAATGAAGGCTATACTAAGTGAAATGAAGGAAAATGCACAGGGAACCAATACTGATGGGAAGGAAACTGGGACTCAAATCAATGGAGTGGACCAGAAGGAAGAAAGAAACAACCAAACAGAAAAGAATGAAGAAACAAAAATTTAAAAAATGGGGAGAGGCTTAGGAACCTCCAGGACATCTTTAAATGGTCCAACATCTGAATTATAGGGGTATCAGAAGGGAAAGAGGAAGAGCAACAAGTGGAAAACTTATTTGAACAAATAATAAAGAACTTCCCCAAGCTGGCAAAGGCAATAGACTTCCAGGAAATCCAGGAAGCTCAGAGTTCCAAAGAAGTTGGACCCAAGGAGAAACACACTAAGGCACATCATAATTACATTAGCTAAGATTAAAATGAAGGAGAGAATTCTAGAAGCAGCAAGAGGGAAGGGGACAGTCACCTATAAAGGAGTTCCCATCAGACTGTCAGCTGATTTCTCAAAAGAGACCTTACAGGCAAGAAGGGGCTAGAAAGAAGTATTCCAAGTCATTGAAAGGCAAGGACTCACATCCAAGATTGCTCTATCCTACAAAACTTTCATTTAGAATGGAAGGGTAGATAAAGTGCTTCTCAGATAAGGTCAAGTTCAAGGAGTTCATCATCAAGCCTTTATTATATGAAACAATAAAGGAACTTATCTAAGAAAAAGAAGATAAAAAGTATAAACAGTGAAAGAACAGCAAACTCACAGTTATTAAAAACTACATCTAAAACAAAAGCAAATTAAGCAAACAGCTAGATCAGGAGTGGAGCCACAGAAATGGAGATCACATGGAGGGTTAGCAACAGGGGAGTGGGAGGAGGAGAGGTGGGGAGAAGGTACAAAGAAGTAGCATAGGCATTGGGGAGAAAATAGATAGGGGGAGGGTAAGAGTAGTGTGGGAAATGTAGAAGCTAAAGAACTTATGACACATGGACATGAACTAAAGGGGTGATGCAGGTGGGAGGGGTTGTGCAAGGTGGAAGGGAATGAAGAGGGGAAAATGGGACAACTGTAATAGTATAATCAATAAAATATATTTAAAATTTGATGTGGCAGAGAAATATTGGTTGATTGCCCCTGGAGCAGGCTGCAATGGGGACCTACTGCCACTCCATATGTACCCCAACCAGGAATTGAACTGGCAACCCTTTTCTGGATGGGATGATGCCCAACCAACTGAGCCACACCATCAGGGCAGCACTTCAGTCCTTTTTATGGCCAAATAATATTCCATTGTATGGATATTCTACTTTTTGTTTATTCATTCATCAGTGATGGACATTTCAGTATAATTTCTTGAAATCAAATTTCTATAGGTGGAATTTTTCTGTTAGAACCTTAGGTTACCCAGATGTCAGTTTGAATCACTCTTCCTCTTAATATTTTGAATAAATTCCAAATTCAAATATTCTAAATATTTCTACAGATCCTTAAGTAGGGAGAATAAGGAAGACTTAAATTTTCGGTTACCTCTGGCTCCTATACCTTGCATTGGCTGAATTCTTGTTCTTTGTTCTGAGTATTAGGGCTGATTCTTTATCTCTATATTGATGTGACACCAAATTTGGAACTCAACTCTTTTCTTTTTCCTTTATTTCATTTCCAACTTTTGTTGCAAGTGACAGTAAAAGAACTCAAACCAGCAAAGATTTTTGCATCTTCAGTAGTGGTTCTCAACTTTTTGGACCCAGAACCTCTTTATATTATTAAAATTATGAAGGATCTCAAAGGGATTTTGTTTGTATAGGTTATATCTATTGAGATTTTACTTTCTATAAAAATGAGAAAAGTATAAAGACATTAACTTAATTAAAAATAGCAATAATAATCCTACTATATGCTAATAAATAATACATCTTTAATAAAACATAACTATATTTTATAAGACAAAAACATTAGTGAGAAGAGTGGCACTGTTTTACAATTTAAAAAATCTTTTTAGTGTTTAATAGAAGACAGTTGGATTTTTGTATCTCCTCCTGCATTCAATCTGTTGCTTGTCATTGAATTATGAAGAAAATTTGGCCTCACAGAGATGTAAGTTGGAGCAGAAGAGGAGTATTTTAAAAGCTTTGGCAGGTCGTTGTGGATATTTGTCTTTGAAATGACCCCAGAAACTTGACAAGTGGTGGTTTATTAAAGGATAGTTGCAATGTGGGCTCTAAAACCACACCAGTGTTCTTTTCATACTTTGTCACATTAAAACCCATTGGTATGTTTTGCCCATTGAATGGAGCTTTTCCCCATGCATGATCTTGTTACACTGTGCGTTGGTCACTTGGGAAATACCACGTCACTGAGTTATGTAGATCTTCCAAATGTTTCATTATATACAATATCAAAAAGTCACATTTGTTTTTATCGCTACCCATTTCATCAGAAAAATCTTTAAGCATTGGTAACCTGTTAGATTCACAGTACTGAATACAAAGTTTTAAATTCTAATTTTCACGTGAAAGCTTGCATTTTATCCTTGGCAAAAATATTGTCAGTTGTTTTCCTTGAAGCTAAAGGCTCACTTTATTTTCAATAAAATGTCTGCCAAAGATCCCAATCTGAATAAGCATGCTTTGCCTGCCAGCTGTTCTTTCCAATAAAATGGTATTACACGGGAAAGCAGCTAGTCCAGTTTGTAAATCAATGCACAATCGTTCTGTACGGAGACAACCATTTCACATTAGTGTACAATAGTTCTTTATGTGTGCTTCCTGTTTCATCTCACAGAGTACTCAACAGACATGTGCTCAACTCTCCATTTTTCATAAAATTAATAATTTTTACTGATTCTTACGTGAAAGAGCATTCTTAAGTGAAACCTATTTTTTTAAGTTAGTTATTTTGGTAAAGAATATACTGACCCCTAGCATAGTTTGGGGCCACTGTCTTGATATGAATCTAGGTGCCAGCTGTTCCATTCACCATTGTTTTGTGTTATCAATAAAAATGTTAACACAGTGGGCAAAAAACTCAATGCCATAGTAATATTATGAAACTGCTTTTTAAAAATCTCATAGACCCCATGAAAGGGTCCCCAAAGTCCTCAGGGGTCCATGGGTCAAGGTCTGAGAACTACTGCCTTAGAGTATCTTCCCCAAATGCAACACTCCTAGGAGCTTTAAGCCCTCATCTCGTCAGCCACGGAGCCCTGGGAGAGCAGCCAGGGGGCTGCGGACTTCACCATTTCCCTTCGCAGTTAGGCATCAGACAAAGAGGCTTTGACCTGTTTAATCTACCAACTATCTATTTATCATCTGCCTTGTTTGCTATTTATATTGTTTAGTTCACGTGATTTATATTATAAAATATAGCAGTAAATATTTTATAGTTGGTATGAAATAAATTGATGAGATAAAGATAATCTTTCAGCTTGACAAATGAAACTGTTACTCTTGGGCCTATGTGGTCCAAGAATAAAAGTCACTTATAAAAGCAAAACAAAGGCAGAAATCAATTCTGGTAGCTCATACTGGCAAAATCCACATTTGTGTACCAAAAATAATTATCATTATGCCAGAATCTAATAGGATGACATTCTCCACATGAATTCTGTGTCTATGAATTGCTGTTCAAAATGGGTAACATTTAGTATTGATGAGTAACTTCACAGGACACAGAATTTCCTTGTTTTTTGTTAAGCATATGTTTCAATTTAGGCCAGTTTCAGTTTAAGCATCGAGATCAAAAAGCTGTTACGTGGGTGGGGAGTTATACTATAACAATTCTTATGGTTCTGAGAATTTAAAAAAGAGAAATTTCAGTGTTTTCAAGTGACATAAAAGGACTTGCTTTATCCCAGTAGTAACCAGTGAGAAAAAAATAGAAACCCACAGAAAATATTACTTTAAGGGAACAAAGATGTGATATACAGATATCTTGAAAGAAATTGGGAGGTTTAATCAAATGCCGGCTTAGGGTTTCTTCTAGAGAAAGTACTCTGATCCTAGGAATTAAAAATCTTGCCACGGACTGATGTGAAACAGAGACCCCCAAAATGGCAGTGCAGCTCATTCATTCACATGGCAATTTTTTAAAAAAATTGAGGGTCTGCTGTACTCCAGGCACAGTATACTTGATCTGAAGGGTTTTTAAGGAACCTGTATAAAGAACACATGGACAAAGCCAAAGGAAGTAAGATCAAGGGTGGGAGGCAGGGATGGGTAGGGTGAGGGGAGGGGGAAAATGGAGACAACTGTACTTGAAAACCAATAAAAAATAAATTAAAAATTATGAATACATGTCAAATCGGTGTGTTGTCACTTACCAAACACTTAACAACTGTTCAGTGATACAGTGATGTGATCCAGGGGTGTGGTACATGGTCTGAGGTTGGAGGCACGTGTACAGTCCTCCACTCCTCACGTTTACTTTCACTCTCACCTGCAATTGCTCCTCTTCTTAGTCTTTCCCCCTCTCTTGCCCATCTCCTCCCTTCCCACTTCACTCCTTTATTCCACAAATACTGATTGGTATGCCTGTGTGCCAACCTGTCTGCTAGGCACTAAGAATACAGTCATGAACTAGGCAAACAGGTCCATTTGGCTCTTGCAATCTCCTGAGGAGACAAATCATTGCCTAACTAATCACAACTCTGGTAAGTCTTACACAAGGATAATAAAAGGGCCACGAAGGTTGGGACTTAGATTCTGCCTTGTGTACAAGCCAGGTGGCCAGAGTCACCAGGGGGATGACTAGTTGTGCAAGCCCAAGGACCAGGGGGCAGAGGAAACCACATTAGGGTGACCAACTATTGAGGTTTACCTGGGACTGAGGGGGTCCTGGGACACAGCACTGTATCCTAAAGCTGGGGAAGTCCTCAGTAAACTCGAATGAGCTGATCATGCTCAGCAACCCCCATTCCAGGACATTTTTTCCTGCAGGAAAAGGCCATCGGCTCCTTTGGAATTGATGAACCTTAAACGGACACCTGGTAGTGATACAGAATTTCTCTTCCTTGCCATCTAAATGGGGAGGAATACAAAGGAATGGGTTGTAAATGAATGAACTTTGTCACAGCAGACCTGAGAGCAGGTCTCTGCCACCACAGAACATTGTTCGGTGTGACACTGGGGGTTTTCAGTGGCCCCAAGCTCAGTAAGACTTCTTCAATTACAGGCAGTGGTATGATTAAGTGACTTTGCTATGGTTACAGAGCTAGTTGAGAGAATAGCTGATGCAGGTCTGGTTTCCATGGAAACAGACTCTGCAATGAAGATCCTGTTGCCGAGGATTTATTAGAGCTAGCTCTGTGGAGCGAGGGATGCAGGGTTGGGCGGAGGGCTGGAACCGTGATGCAGCTGTATCACTGGCGGGACCTCGCCAGGAAAGTAAACAGGGGGTGAACCTGCAGAGATGTGTGGACCGAGGCCACCGGCCATTCTGTCTAGCCCGACTCTGGGAGGAAGCATAACCTTTTGGCTGAGGGCCCTTCCTTTCACTCAGCTGAGGCGATGAGAGCTGAGTTCTGAAGGGGGATGGGGGCACATGGTCTAGAGTATCAGGTCCTTGGGTGTCAGTTCAATGTTTCCATGACACCATGTGTCACCACTTATCAAGCACTGCCTGTAGACATCTTTAGGCTTTTGATTTAGCATGTAATTAGATAAATTTTCTGCCTCTAGCAAGATGCTGATCAGTGATGTAAAATCATAAAGTTGTTAATAATGAATGAATCTGTAGGCGCAAATGGGGTATAATTACTGTGTAGTGCTTTCGCTGAAAAATCCCCTGATTATTTCAGGTGGAAGCTGACATTTTAAATATAAACTGTGATGTGCCTATGAGCAAAGAATCAGACATTTTATAATGCCAGCATTTGCCAAGACACAGTATGAGATGACATTTCCCTGCTGCTTGGGAAGTGTTCTGGGGTCTTTTAGGAAATTTCAACACAAAGTTAATAGGGAGTTGAGAAAATGTGTCTAAAAACTTGATTTTAAAAGATTAACATCAGTCAATCTTTTTTTGAGTAATAAATGTCTGTGAAGTCAAGGTGTGAGACTTTGATTTATTCAACTTGGGTTTTTCTTGAATAGCAATATAACATCGCGTAACAAAACAAACAAAAATCTATCTTGTTGTATAAAAGTAGTGTATTTAGAGTTGAGATTTTTATAAACAAAAGAATCACATTTTTTGCCTCTACCTATGCTTTGTCAAAATGGCAGAAATAGCTAACTTCACACATGGCTGCACCTTAGCATTGCTTGGGGACATAGAAATGTTCAGGCCCCACCCTATGCATTACAGATGAGGGTCTTGGTGTGGGTCCTATAGTTTGTACTTTATCCAAACTATTCCAGTAATAATTCCCCTGCAGCTAGCTAGGCACTAGTCCTGACTGACCGACTTTTGGGAACTGCTGGCAGAGACAGCTTCAGCTGCAGGCCCTGTTTTATTGTAGGTGACTTTTTTTGGACTAGGGTAAAGTATATAACATCCAATGTAGCATCTGAACCAATGCTAGATGTGCAGCTTAGAAGCCCTAACTACATTTGTATTGTTGCAGAGACATTAGCACCATTCATCTCCAGAACGTTTTCATCCTCCCCCAGGGAAAATTGCACTCATTAAACAGTACCTCCCCCTTCGCTCCTACCCCCGGCCTCTGGCAACCACAGTTCTGTTTTTTGTCTCTGTGAGTGTGACTGGTCTAGGTACTTCATGTAATTGGAATCATTTTATGGCTGGTTTATTTCACTTTAAATAATGCCTTCAGGGTTCACCCATGTTGTAGCACAGAGCCAGAGTTTCCTTTCTTTTTAAGACTAAGTAACGCTCCATTGTATGTATGTACCACTGTGTAGATGGACACTGGGGGTTGCTTCCACCCTTTGGCTTTGTGAATAATGCTGCCGGGAAATGAGTGTGTGAATATCTGTTTGAGTCCCTGCTTTTCATTCTTTTGCTTATAGACCCAGAAGTGGAGTTGCTTGATCATACAGTGATCCCATTTTTAATATTTTGAGGAATGACCATAACATTTTCCACAGCAGTTGCATTATTTTACATTCACATCATCATTGGGCAAAGTTTCAAGCTTTTCCACATTCTCACGAACACTTGTTATTTTCTAGGCTTTATGAAAAAAGAATAGCTATATAAATGGTGTGAGGTGGTATCTCATTGTGGTTTTGATTTGCATTTCCCTAATGATTAGTGATGGAGAGCATCTTTTCATGTGCTTATTAGCCATTTGTACTATCTCCTTTGGAGAAATGTCTATTTAAGCCTTTTGTCTGTTTTTATCAGCTTTATTGAAGTATGATGTTTTGACTTATGTATACATTATGAAATCAATCAATCTAATTAACATACCCATCACTTCAGGAAGTGGTAGTTATTTTTTGTGTGTAGTGAGAACACTTGAAAGTAATCTTAACAAATTTTAATTATATAACATACTATTGTTAACTTGTCATGAGGCTATACATTGGATTCCCAGAACCAATTCATCTTCTAATTAAAACTTTGTGCCCTGTGATCAACTTCTCTCCATCTCTCTGACCCCTCAGCCCCTGGCAACCACCATTCTACTTTCTGTCGCTTTGAGTTTGATTTTTCTAGATTTCACGTGTAAGCAAGATTCTGCAGTATTTGTCTTCCTACGTCTGGCTTATCTCAGCACCATGTCCTTTGGGTTCATTCATGTGTAGCAAACATCAGAATTCTTCCTTCTGCTTGGTCAAGTTGCTGCTGAAGAGATTCACTAAATTTCTTTAAGAGGATAATTCTGAATTCTTCATTCATTAGTTTCCTTTGGTGGTGTCATGCTTACCTGATTTTTTTATGATCCTTGGTTCCTATCTATGCATTGAGTAAGCAGCCCCCTCTTAAAGACCTTATAGGTTTCCTTTGCCAGAAACATCCTTCACTGGACTGTTCCACTGGTATCATTTGTGGAAAAACGGGACTTTGCCACGGGCTCTATTTGGGGGCAAGGCCACTGCCCATGTTCTGAGGTGTCGCTGGCTGGGAATGGTTGGATGGAACTGCTGGCTTGGTTCCCTGTCCAAGCACAGCTATAGAATAGGCTCTGCAGTGGCCCGGATTCCCAGGTCATGTTTACTGATTAGTTGGAGGAGGGGTGTTGTACCTTCAGCAGTAGGCAGGATTATGAATTAGCTTCCCTCTCCTGGGTGGCACAGAAGAACATGCTTCAAGGCCATGTTTCTTGTTAGGGGTCTTGAATAAGGTAGAAATGTCCACCAAGTTCCCTAGCCAGATAGGGCCATTGTCTTGTCTTTGCCTCCACTAGGGATTTCCACGTGGATGCAGCTGTAAGTGGAAACTCAATCTTCAAAGAACTGCAGCATGCTCTTTACTTTAAGCCCTGCTCCCTTCTCTGTCACAATCTCATTCCGGGACTCCAAGCTCCAAAAATCCCCCTTGATATTCCTGTGAAACCAAACCCAAGTGGACCTCCCAAGAAGTGACCCACAATGCTGAGGGAGCTAGATGATCACTTGGGGGTCTCTTTTTCCCACTGGGTAAACTGTAGGCCTTGGGGGCCCTCTTGGTGTGGTGCTGTGCCAGCTCAGTTGAGGGGCAATGTGGTCAGAGTGGAGCTCCTCCTCTTACGTTTCTCATATGGCCCTTCTCAGTCTGTGGTCCAGCGGGTACTTAAGCCTCACCCCTGGGATTTTCACAATGGTGTCTTGTCTGCGGATAGTTTTTAGTTGGTTTTCTTGTAAGGAAGACTGAAGTCAGGAATGACCTATGTCACCATCTTTATGACTGCCTTTTTTGTTTAATTTATTGCATTCTTTAGCACCAGAATTTCTATTTGGTACTTTTAAAAATTATTTCTTTCTCTGTTGAATTTCTTTTTTTGTTCAAGTAGTTTCCTGATTCCATTGCATTATCTATCTGTCTTTTCTTGTAGCTCACTGAGCTTCCTTAAAAGAATTATTTGAAATTACTTGACAGGCAATTTGTAGATCTCCATTTTCTTGGAACTGGTTCTTGGAAAATTATTATATTCCTTTTGTGGTGTCATGCGTCCTTGACATTTCATGTTCTCTGAGACTGCATTGCTGTCTTCATGTTTGAAGAAGCAATCAGCTCCTCCAGTATTACTCACTGATGCTGGGAGAGAAATTTCTTCATTAGTCAGCCCTGTTAGGGATTCTGAAGCTCTTTCAGACCTCTTCTATGAATGTGTCCACTCCACACCTCTTGTTTCTTCTTAGGAGAGGGGGTGATGGGGGATTCTTAAGATCATATGCTTTTTCTTGACCTCACAAAGCCAGGCTGGGTGGTGAGAGCCTTTCATTTGTTTTTCCTAGGGTAGTGCACTCAATTGCTCGAGTTTGTGTGCCTCCTAAACCCGCAGATTTAGGCTGGCTCTCTGCACAGGCTCGCATGCCATCTGTAAAGGCTCACTCTTGCCATCCCCAGGGTGCACATGGGGAGCTGACCATAGCAGGGTGTTTGGGTGGGGCACTTGGAACACTGGGGATACCCATGGTTTGAGGGTGTCTACAGGCAAAGTGTCCCAAGTGGCTTATGTGCAGGCTTCTTGATGGAATCTCTGAAGCAGTTAGTAGAACCATAAATTACAGGTTCCTCTGATGAATTATGAGCCTTGTTTGTACTCCCAGCTTCTTCCAACTTCTCAGTTGTGCCAGTCATCTCAGTATTCTGGGTGGTGCAAAAAGTCAGTGGGCATCTTGGGCAGTGTCCTGAACAGCTAGGGAACCTGGGTGGTCATACAGTAGCCTCTCACTTTTTCTCCTTGGAAGAAATCCCATACTGAGGGGATCTCTCTTGGTACTGAGTTGAGCTGCCTTGGGGGAGAGGTGATGGGGTAAAGTGGAATTATTCCTCTTACCTAACTCTTCAATGCCCTTATTTTTTGATTTTTTGCTTCAGTGGTGTGCTGAAACTTCTTTGCTGGGCTGCTAAATTCTTACAAAAATACTTCTGTGGTTGGTTATCAAAGTCAGCATTCTGTGGGGGAATGATGATAAACAACTTTTATTCTATCATCTTGATGTCACCCGATCCTTTGCCCATTTGAAAAATGAAGTTGTTTGGGTTTTTGTTGTTGTTGAGCTGTAGGAGTTCCATATACATTCTGGATATTGATTCCTTATGAGATACATGATTTCCAAATATAGTCTCATTCTGTGAGTTACTTTTTCACTTTTTTGTAACAGATTTTTTAAATTAGCTAAGTTGGACATTTACATAATACTAGTGGTTTCTGTATAACTGATAAAAAAGATAATACATAATTGAGGCTGGGGAACACTTCTCTTTCTTTATATGGCCAGGCATGTATCTCCCACTTAATTTTTAAAATTTTTAATAGTGATTAATTTAGTAATTTATTAAGCACCTCTTGTCCAGTTTGTGCTTTGTTGTTGTTCTTCTCTGGGCTTTTGTACTCTTTTGATAATTAATGCCCCTTGATGAACAAAATGTTTTAATTTCAATCAAGTCCAACTTGTCTATTTTTTCTATTTTTGCCTGTGCTTTTAGTATCATAACCAAGAAATCATTTCCAAGTTCAACATCATGAAGCTTTTCCTGTTTTATTAATGCAATTAATGGAGTCTTTTTATGTTTGACTTTTTTTGCTTAACCCTTGTCTGTGGGAGTCATCCATGTTTTTACATGTAGTTGTAGTTCCTTAATTTTCATTGCTGCAAGACTTAATAACTCACAAGCGGTATTTCCTCTAATTAAAAAAACAGTTGAAAATGTGTTTTACTTATATCTCTTAAAGAGCCTCATGTTTGTCAATATGTGTGCTCTCTTGGCTTAGTCACTTGTACATCAGCCAAAATCTGTAGGTCTGATATATTCACAGAATTATCCCAGGCAACTGGGAAAGCCTCAGCCATGCTCAACAAAAGGATATTTAGGCAGGAGTGTAACAGGGTGGTTTGGAGTGTAACAGAGTGGTCTTTAATATACTAATATTAAAGACTAATATTAGCATTTTCCCAGTGACCTTCCAGAGAAGGATCTAATTTAATGGAAGGGTTATAATAGTGAAGGTTTCAGGTCCTATGTCAAGCTGGAAGTGCAAAGATTTAGGGGTGAACAGACCTCTCTGTATCTTCCAAATCATACAATATAGATAGGTGACTGCTAGTTTTGAATTTATAAGTAACTGGTTTTGAATCTCAAACAGTAACGTGCTACTGGGAGTTAGAATACTTCTAATTTGATGAAGAGCATTGAATTGAGCCAGTCCATGCTGAAGAGTTCATTGTGCTGAAGTAAAGATAGTGAATTGGCATGTGAACGGAATGCTGCTTCACATTCAGGACCCACCTTGTCCTCAACTAATCTTCCCTCCCCTCCTCTTTCTCTTACCTGCCTTCCCACTTGCTTTCACATCTGCTGGGACTATTTTCAGAACTCATTGTTCAGGCCAACTCATTTTGACATAACTGGCAGGTTGATGATTCATGTGACTAGTTAAGTTAATCACTGGTTAGAAGTCTGTCATTATAGTACCACATTAAAACTATCATAACTCAAATGTCTTTTGAACAAATTTTCTTCCCCTTGTCTTCAGCTTAACATCTCATTTCCATTTTAATGAGAGGTTCTTGAAACTGTCTTTTCTGTCTTGCTCACTATTCTCGCTTAATTCATCTTCATTGCTGAGCTAATTGGAGTTGGAATGTTATTTCCTCTATTTTAGAAGAGATAGAAAGAAAATGGTTGGAACAGGATTTAAAATGAAATAATATAGTTTCTGCAGATGTACCTATTTTATCGTAAACACAATTATCATAATTATCTTTTGAGCATGTAAACTGTTCGCATCATGGCTGGGTCATAGGTCTTTGGAGCTCACCTATAATTTAGTTGAGACCAGCCTGTTCTAGAGCACAGTAATTTGGTCACATTAGGGAGCTTTTTAATAGCTATTTAGCAGCTATACTCAGCAATGGAAATAAAACAAAATGAAAATATGATGGATATATAATTGGATGGTCTTTTTATTAGTAATATTTTAATTGTATTTTATTGATTATGTTATAACATTTGTCCCATTCCATTCCCCTTCTCCCTCTGCCCAATATCCCCCTTCCCTTTAGCAATCTCCCCAGTTAGTTCATATCCATGGGTAGTGCAAGTAAGTTCTTTGGCTTCTCCATTTTCTGTATTATTCTTAACTTCTGCCTGTCTATTTTGTTCACCAATTATGTTTCTTTTTTAAAGTATATTTTATTGATATACTTTAAAGTATTTATATATTTTTATTGATATGCTATTATAGGTGTACCAATTTTTTTCTCCCCTTTATCCCTCCTGCCCTGCATCCCCCACCCTCCAGCATTTGCCCCACCCCATAGTTCTTGTCCATGGGTTGTACATATAAGTTCTTTGGCTTCTCTGTTTCCTATACTCTTCTTAACCTCTCCCCATTTATTTTTTGCCTATCAGTTATGCTTCTTATTCTCTGTACCTTCTTTCCCCAATTCTTTCCTTTCCCCTCCCCTCTGATAACCCTCCATGTGATCTCCATGTCTCTGATTCTATTGCTGTTCTAGCTGTTTGCTTAGTTTTTGTTTTTTAGGTTAAGTTGTTGATAGTTATGAGTTTGTTGTCATTTTACTGTTCATATTTTTTATCTTTTTTTCTTAGATAAGTCCCTTTAACATCTCATATAATAAGGACTGGGTGATGATGAACTCTTTTAAGTTCACCTTATCTGGGAAGCACTTTATCTGCCCCTCAATTCTAAATAGTAGCTTTGTGGGATAGAGTAATCTTAGATGTAGTAATCTTAGTAATCTAGAGGTAGAGTAATCCTTGTCTTTCATGACTTGAAATACTTCTTTCCAGCCCTTTCCTGCCTGTAAGGTTTCTTTTGAGAAATCAGCTGATAGTCTTATGGGCCCTCCTTTGTAGGTAAATCTCTCCTTTCCTCTTGCTGCTTTTAAGATTCACTCCTTATCTTTAATCTTGGATAACTTAATTATGATGTGCCTAGGCGTGTTCTTCCTTAGGTGCAATTAATTTGGGAATCTCTGGGCTTCCTGGACTTCCTGAAAGTCTATTTCCTTCACTGGATTGGGGAAGTTTTCTTTCATTATTTGTTCAAGTAAATTTTCAATTTCTTGCTTTTTCTCTTCTCTTTCTGGCACCCCTGTGATTTGGATATTGGAATGTTTGAAGTTGTGCTATAGGTTCCTAAACCTATTGTCATTTTTTTGAATTCTTGTTTCTTTATTCTGTTATGGTTGGATGTTTATTTCTTCCTTTTGTTCCAAATTGTTGATTTGAGTCCCAGTTTCCTTCTCTTCAGTGGTGGTTTCCTGTATATTTTGCTTTATTTCATTTAGTATAGCCTTCATTTCTTCCTTCATTTTGTGACTGAGCTCAATCAGTTCTGCGAGCATCCTGATTACCAGTGTTTTGAACTCTGCATCAGATAGGTTGTCTATCTCCTTGTTGTTTAGCTCTTTTTCTGGAGTTTTGATTCGTTCTTTTTATTTGGGCCATATTTCTTTGTCTCAGCGCACCTGTTATATGGTAAGGGGGCAGAGATTTAGGTATTTGGCAGGACAGGACAACCCTCTGCTGTGTTGTGCTGCTGCCTGTGGAGGAGGGGTCAGAGAGGGAATAATGCTGGTTGCTCTGCTCTAGCCCCACTTTCCAAGAAACTCTCCTGTGGGACTGAGATTTTTCTCCAGCCATTGCAACCCACAGTATTTTATCGCTAGAGGTTTTGATTCTTTATTTCCTGGACAACCAGCCCTGCCTTACCTGTGTGGTCCATGGCCTTGCTGAGCGTCCTCTCCACTTGGCTGCCAGTCTCCACCCCGCCTGCCAGTCTGGATGAATGTTTCTTTAACTCCTTGGTTGTTGTAGTTCCATGCAGTTTGCTTTTCTGGAACTTCTGGTTGTTTATTCTTTTTTAATTGGTTGTTATCCTTCTTTTGGTTGTGTGAGGAAATGTTTCTACCTATCCCTCCGTCTGGGCTGGAACTCTTTTTTTTCAATTATAATTCTTTTTTTTAGAAAGTAAACTTGTTTTATGTTTTTTAAAATTTTTATTTATTTACTTTCAAAGAGAGGGGAAGGGAAGGAGAAAGAGAGGGAAAGAAACATCAATGTGTGGTTGCCTCTCACATGCCCCCAATGGGGACCTGGCCTGCAACCCAGGCCTGTGCCCTGACTGGGAATCAAACCTGCGACCTTTTGGTTTGTGGCTTGTGTTCAATCCACTGAGCTACACCAGCCAGGTCTTCAATTGTACTTCTTAATCCCTGCACCATTTACTCATTTTTTCCTCCTCCCCTTCCCAGCTGATGACCCTGAAAATGATCTCCATATCTATGATTCTGTTCCTGTTCTGCTTGCTTGCTTAGTTTGTTTTTTAGATTCAGCTGTTGATCATTGTGAATTTGTTGCCTTTTTAATGTTCATGGTTTTTATCTTTTTTTTTTCTTAAGCAAGTCCCTTTAACATTTCTTTTAATAATGGGTAGGTGGTCATGAGCTCTTTTAGCTTTACCTTGTCTGGGAAGCACTGTATCTGCCGTTCCATTCCAAATGATAGCTTTGCTGGATAGAGTAATCTTGGTTATAAGTCCTTGCTTTTAATCACTTTGAATACTTCTTGCCAGTCCCTTCCAGCCTGCAAATTTCTTCTGAGAAATCAGCTGACAGTTTTACGGAAACTCTTTAGTAGGGGACTCTCTGCTTTTCTCTTGCTATTTTAAGATCCTCTTCTTATCTTTAATCTTTGGCATTTTACTTATGATGTGTCCTTGTGTGGGATTCTCTGTGTCACTTGGACTTGTATGTCTATTTCCTTCGCCAAATTAGTAAAGTTTTCTTTCATTATTTTTTCAAATAAGTTTTTAATTTCTTGCTGTTCTTATTCTTCTGACATCCTTATGATTCAGATGCTGGCATGTTTGGGGATATCCAAGAGGTTCCTAAGTCTATCCTTGTTTTTTGAATTCTTGTTTTTCCTTTCTGTTCTGGTTAAATGTTTATCTCTTCCTTATGTTCCAAACCATTGGTATGAATCCCAGCTTCCTTTCTCTGTTGGTTTCCCATGCATTATTCTTTATTTCACTTAGTGTAATCTTCATTTCTTCCTTTATTATTATTATTTTTGCTGTACTCAAGTTCTCTGAGCATCATGATAACCAAGGTTTTGAACTTTGTATTTGATAGGTTGGCTATCTCCATTTTGCTTAGATATTTTTCTAGGGTTTTGTTCTATTTTTTCATTTGGGCCATATTTCTTTGTCTCCTCAACCTAGCAGCCTCCCTGTGTTTATTTCTGTGTATGAGGTAGCTGCTTTTACTTCCTTAGTAGCATGGCCTATGTTGAAAAGTCACCTGCAAATTGTGTGGGGTGGAGCCTTAATTAATCCCCAGGCTGGGACACCCACTTCACCATTTTGTGACTGTGTGGGGAGGGCTCAGAGAGGGGACCATGACACTACCTGGCTTCTGGCATTTCACCCAGTGCTCACACTATTTCTAGTGATTTTACCCCTTTTGCATGAGCAACTGGTACCCTTCCAGTTGTCCTGGTGGTGAATCCTGGAGTGGATAGGTTTACATAGGTTCTAATACTGTGTTGCCCCTTTAAGCAGTGAAAATTCAACAGTTCCTTCTGCTACCCTCCACCCCCTGGTTTTTACAGCCAGAGGTATTGGGAATCTGTCTTCTTAGAGCTGGAACCCTGGGCTATGTGGTTGGCCTGGGGCTGGGATCACTCACTCAGAAGGTATCTCTCCCATCCTTTCTGTACCACGCCACCTCTCTGCCTGTCTCCATGACTCTGCCCCTCCTACCCATCTGGATGAATGTGTCTTCTTTAAATCCTTGGTTGCCAGACTTTCATACAGCTCGATTTTCAGACAGTTCAGGGTGTTACTAGTTTTGAGATCTAGTCGTAACTCTTTCAATGGTTGCACAAGGAGGGAAAGCATGTGTACCTATGCCTCCATCTTGACCAGAAGTCTAATATGACATTCTTGAAACTGGAATCTATGTTTGTTAATTTTTTAAAAATATTTTATTTATTTATTTTTTGAGAGAGTTGAAGGGAGGGAGAATGAGGGAGAGAATCATCAGTGTGTGGTTGCCTCTTGTATGCCCCCAGCTAGAGACCAGGCCTGCAACTCAGGCGTGTGCCACGACTGGGAATTGAATTGGTGACCCCCAGGTTCACAGGCTGGCATTCAATCCACTGAGCCACACCAGCCAGAGCTGTTTATTCATTTCTGAGGCATGAAAGTATATGCTAAATATGACTGATCCAAAGAAGTTTCCCTTATTTATCTCCCTTCACTTATCAGTCATCTATGTACATTGTGTGATTTAAGAAATACTGAAAAGTTGTCGTGGCTTGGGTGGCTCAGTGGATTGAGCACCTGTCTGTGAACCAAAGGGTCACCAAGTTGATTCCCAGTCAGGGCAATTGCCTGGGTTGTGGGCTAGTTCCCCAGTGGGGGACACCTGAGAGGCAACCACACATTGATGTGTCTCTCCATCTCTTTCTCCCCTCTTCCCTCTCTAAAAATAAATACATAAAATCTTAAAAAAGGAGAAATATTGAAAAGTTCATTTGCCCCCAAATTTTTGACATTTCACTTTGACATGGTACCTGATGTTACTCTCACTTTACCCATTCAAACCTTTCATATCTCCTTCCTCAAAACTTCCATAGCACATTGCACATTTAACCAGATGGTGGTTGTCTCTGCCTTTAGTATGACCTCCATCAACCTTGAAGTACAAATTAGTTATTCTTCATATTTCCCCAAGAAATATCTACTCCATATAGATAAGGAATTTTATTTAAGATTTCATAAGGTGGATTGAGGAATCAAAAAAGGGAGATTCACAGGCTTTGAGAAGAAGCCTCCCACTAGCTTCTGATATCTGATCAGAGAGGTAAAAACTGTGAGGCATACTTTCTCATAAAACATCCAATATATCAGACCATGATTTTCTTGAGATAATTTAAATGGGTTTTCTGGATGGATTTTATTTTTATTGGATAAGTCAGTCATTGGATCTTAATCTTTTTTTTCAATTATAGTTTACACTCAATATTATTTTATATTAGTTTAAGGTGCACATCATAGCGGTTAGACAATCGTATACTTTACAAAGTCTTCCCTCCTGATATTTCTAAATGGGTTTTAAGATATACAACTATGAAATCTTAAATGAAAATATTGTTTCATTCCCCCACGCCCCACATGTTTGTCAGGGTTGCCTCTATCATGTTTCTGAATACTCCAGAATTCCCATTGTTTGGAAATAAAAAGCCAGTCAAAGAGTCTCACTTTCCCAACACTGAATGCTTATAGAGAGTTCAGAATGTCTCAGTGGGAGTGGAAGAATGAGGAGTTTCCTAGTAGAGAGCCATAATCAAAGAAATTGGATCACAATTACAAGACTTTTATCGACTACCCCTTTATCCCCCAAATTTCTGTATATTATTGACTTCTCAGAATGTTCCTGGGTTCTTTAAAATATATGTATAATTTCTGATTGTTTTACATTTCTTTCACATTTGTCTCCACAAGGCTGTTATTTTAAAAATGTCAACATGGACCTATCTCGAAACTATTATTTCATTTGTCACCCCATGTCACATTTTCCCTGCTCACAATTTAGGACAACCATCGAGCATTCTTCTTGGTCATTTCTGACACTTTGAGTATAAGCAGGTTGTGAATACAGTGAAGATAATCCTGAGGATGAAGGCGAGAAATACAATCTGCATAACGATAGAAGAAACGCCATCGCTCCATAAGCCCCAAGCATTTCTTTCTGTTCTCATGAAGACTCATTAGAGGTTTTGAGATTATTAAGATTTGATGTCACACAAAAATCTTCTTATCCAACATTAAGGACATGTGTCTATAGCTTTGAGAAAATAACCTGTAAAAGAAGAGACTACTGTAAGCCATGTAGAAAGGTTGTAATCTTGGCAATGAGATCACCTTTGGTCATCTCGGTAGAAATGGCAAAGGCAATATTGGCAGCAGTGGAGGAGAGTGACGGCCACTGTGGAAGTGGCACCTGCTAGTTGTGACTGCGCTGTGGTAGAGCAGAGAGCTGGTGGTACTGGTGCTACAGGAGCAGGAAGACAGTGGTAATGACCTCTCATGAGAAAACCACCAGAGACTCTGCCTCATCTATGGAGAAGATGAAGGGTGCCTACGAACCCTGTCCATCTATTTGAGCTGAGACACACTGGGATCTCCTCCACTGGCCCTGGATACCCAGAAAATCTCAGAGTATTGAGAAGGAATACGATTTTTTAATAAGAAGAAAGCCAGCAATACTAATCATGATGGTGAGAGTAGCTAACACACTGTGCTTACTGGGTACAGCACTGTTCTAAGGGCTTCATGTATATATTAACTTATCCCCACTACCACCCTCTCTTCCTCTCACCCCACTAAGGGCACCTATTGGCCAATTCCTGCCTCTCCAGACTGGAAGGGCAGTGAGGATTGTTGGGGAGTGGAACTCCATCTTGGGGAGCAATCCTCTGAATCTACTCTTTACTCTCAATGTTGAAAATTGCTAAGAAAAAGATTTTTTGCTCAATTATTCTCTTTGTTCTTAATTAGGAAGCGATTTTCACGTGGAAACGGCACTTCTGGGTCCCTGTGGAAAGCAACTAGGGTGATGGAAAAGTGCTGGGCACTTACAGCTTGTTCAACACCTGGTTTATGCATCAGTGGTTTTCTATAAGAACAGCAGGGTTAGATAAGGTTCATAAGAAAGGAAGCAGACTAATGATGCTTTTAGAACTGTATAGAGTTTTCAATAGTAGCTGACCATTTCTGTTTCTATTCCTATTGTGGGAAAAACTTTTTTTTTAAGTAAAATTTCTCCACAAGCTGCTGGGCAATTATTCACTGTTATCTGATAAAGTGTAACCCTTAGTATAGTTGGCAAGAAAAGCAATTTTTGCATTTCACAATTCTGATACTAATTTGGTCATTACCTCCTTGTTACTTGATTGTCAGAAGAATGATTGTAAAAAACTGTGTTTTCAATGTAATAAATACTAGAGTTGGTTTCAGAGGAAAGCCAGTTAAGTCTGTGGAAAATCAGCTGAGGGAATCATTTGTGTTCTTGAAGGTGCCCAGCACTCCAGAGCTTTTGGTGTATCCTGAAATGAGACTGAGCATTTCAAGGGTGTAGAGTAGATTCTGTAGCAGTGGGAGCAAAGTAAACATGAGGGAGACAGTTGTAAAAATAATTATTTCTGGTTTTGACAAAAAGCACCACATATGCTTGCATATGCAAGTGTCACTAGAGACAGCCCTACCTGGCCAGGTGACTCAGCTGATTGCAGCATTGTTCCAATACACCAAGCTTGTGGGTTTGATCTCTGGTCAGGACATACATGAGAATTGACCAAAGAATACCTATGATAAATGGAGCAACAACCCAATGTTTCTCTCTTCCTTCCTCTCTCTCTAAAAACCAATACATAAAAATTAAGAAAGGGAATCAGTATAGATGCATATTGAGACTGATAGATATAGTAATATCTGAGTTCATACCAAAGAAATGTTGTTGCATGCTTCCCCCACAGACATCTTTGATTTGCAAAAAAATCTTTAAGCAAATTTTCATAGATGTGAATGATAAACCAAATTAAGCAAAACTACATAAAATAAGCATCCTTATTTTTTGGAGGATTATTATAATTTTAAAAAGTACTTTACTTATTTCTTTTTAGAGAAAGGGGGAGGGATGGAGGAAGAGATGGAGAGAAGCATCCATGTGAGAGAGACATTGACTGGTTGCCTCTCTCCCACTGGAGACCGAACCCAGAACCCAGGCATGCGCCCTGACCAGGAATTGGACCTGTGACTTTTGCTGTGAGGGACAACACTCAACCAATTGAGCCACACCAGGCAGGGTGGATTATTGTAATTTTGATGATTTTTCGGATGATGTTTACTATCCTTTTTGGTTGAAATTATTGCTGTAGAGGTAATATATCTAAGATTCAGGGTTTGGATCAGTATACTTTGTGTATTTGAATTTAAAAAGCAAGTTTTTATGATTTTAAATAGAGAAATAAGTTCCAGTTAGTTGTAAATGAACAATTTAAAGTCATTGATAGAAATTACATTTCTTACTCAAGTGAAAAGAAACTCTAGTGCTCTCACTACTATTTTTAGACTCTAAAATTGTCTCGAGGGAAATTTATCCTGAGGTTGTATGGACTATCAAAAAGACATTAAAGCTCTTTAAAATGTGGGACAATCAGCATGCCAATTAGAAATAGGAGAGTGAGCATGGCTTATTTTCACAATCAGAAACAAAGTAAAGAAATTGTTTTGTTTTTTAAAACAAACAAAAGCTTGACTATAAAATACAGCTGAGCATGGGTGTACGCTTCTTGCTATTCTAGCATCCGTCTCCAGCACACTTCCGCATAACGCTACTTAGGTGGACAGAAAACATCCTGGGGTTGCCGGGTGCTTCGGTTGCCTCCACCCAGTTATAGCAGACACTGTGTCATGTCTTGCTCTGCACAGCAGGGTCCCTTCCACCTTGTCATTTATGCATGGCGAGTTTCAGGCCAGTAGGGGCCTTGCTTCTTTCCTGGTTGTCTGGTGGCCAGGTCAATTAATGAAGCCTTCTCTCTAGTTAGCTCCAGGCCCCTTCCAGCTTCACCTGCACTGCCGTGGTCCCATGTAACCTGGCCTAGCTATGAAGCCAGACGTACCTTTTTAAACTGCAGGCTTGGTCGCGTCGCTTCCTCATTTAAAAGCCACTCACATCCAGCCTCCTGCTGAAGGTGCTAGTTTGCACGTGTCCTTTGAAAAGTGTTTGCCAATATTTATCAAGAATTGAAAAACGTATCTGGCTCGTGGCTCAGCACTTCTATCTCTCAGCATCCATCCTCAGCAAATAGTCCCAAGCAAGGTGCTTTACAGAGATGTTTAACGCAGAACTGTTTAGCACAATAAAGAACTGGAAGCAAACTTTTAAAAAAATATATTTTATTGATTATGCCATTACAGTTGTTCTATTTCCCCCCTTCATTCCCCTCCACCCTGCACACCACCTCCCCCACCCTTCCCCCCTTTAGTTTATGACCATGTGTCTCAAGTTCTTTAGATTCTATATTTCCCATACTATTCTTGCCCTTCCCCTATCTATTTTTTACCTACCGTCTATGCTACTTATTTTCTGTATCTTCTCCCCATTTCTCCTTCTCTCACTCCCCTGTTGCTAACCCTCCATGTGATCTTCATTTCTATGGTTCTGCTCCTGATTTAGCTGTCCTCTTAGTTTGCTTTTGTTTTAGGTGTGGTTGTTAATAACTGTGAGTTTGCTGTCCTTTCACTGTTCATGTTTCTTTAACTTCTTTTTCTTAGGTAAGTCCCTTTAACATTTCATATAATAAGGGCTTGGTGATGATGAACTCCTTGAATTTGATCTTATCTGAGAAGCACTTTATCTGCCCTTCCATTCTAAATGAAAGCTTTACTGGATAGAGCAATCTTGGTTGTAGGTCTTTGGATTTCATGACTTGGAATACCTCTTTCCAGCCCCTTCTTGCCTGTAAGGTCTCTTTTGAGAAATCAGCTGACAGTCTGATGGGAACTCCTTTGTAGGTGACTGTCCCCTTATCTCTTGCTGCTTCTAGGATTCTCTCCTTCATTTTAATCTTGGCTAATGTAATGATGATGTGCCTTGGTGTGTTTCTTCTTGGGTCCACCTTCTTTGGGACTCTCTGAGCTTCCTGGATTTCCTGGAAGTCTATTTCCTTTGCCAGATTGGAGAAATTCTCCTTAATTATTTGTTCAAATAAGTTTTCCATTTGTGGCTGTTCCTCTTCTCCTCCTGGTACCCCTATAATTCGAATGTTGGAATGTTTAAAGATGTCCTGAAGGTTCCTAAGCCTCTCCTCATTTTTTTTGAATTCTTGTTTCTTCATCCTTTTCTGTTTTGTCATTTTTTTCCTCTTTCTGGTCCACTCCTTTGATTTGAGTCCCAATTTCCTTTCCATTACTATTGGTTTCCTGTGCATTTCCCTTCATTTCAATTAGTTTAGCCTTCATATGTTCCTCTAATTTGTGACTATAATCAACCAGTTCTGTGAGCATCCTGATCACCAGTGTTTTGAACTGTGCATCTGAAAGTTTGGCTATTTTTTATCGCTTAGATTTATGGGCTCTGGAGCTCTGAGTTGTTCTTGAGCCATATTTTGATCTGTTCATGCCTGTTACATATGAGGAGCGGAGCCTTAGGTGTTCATCAGAGGGGGGCCACCCAGGTCGCTGGTTTGTGAGGCTGTATGTGGGGGCGGGGTCAGAGAGGGACAATAGCGGTCCCCTCTGCCATTTCCTGCCACTGGGGCCTGCATGGTCTGTCTCACCGCTCGCTCCTTCACCAGTGTATCTGCACTGGAATGTGCAACCACGGTCCGCCTTCAGTGGGTCCAACACCTTCTGCCCTCAGTGGGTCTGCCCACTTCTCCACATCTGGGATTTGTCCATGGCGGCTGGTGCACCTGGGTCGAGTGCCCGGGTCAGTCTAGTGGATCTTTCCTGCCCGACCCCGCTGTGCTGCTGGCTCTGCCCCTCTTACTGGTTTGGCTGAAGGGTTTGTTGTCAGACTTCTGTATAGTTCAATTTTCTGTGGTTTGGCTGCGTTTTTGTTGCTAAAACTTTATTGTTTTTAAACTTGGTTGTGTGAGAAGGTGCAGTGCTTCCACCTACGTCTCCATCTTGGCGGAAGTCCCTCCGGAAGCAAACTTAATGTACACACATGTAGGGGAGTAGTTCAGTAGCCCCTGGTACACCTAATGAAATATTTTTTAGCAACTAAAATAGTTAATTACGCTATTTTATAGTGTGAAAAGTACTGGTACAATAATGTTCAGTAAGCATATTAAAACACAGAACTGTATTAAATATCCAAAAGCATAAAATATACAAATTTCCTTTCCTCCTCCCATCTCCATCACCACACCCGGAGGATGAGGTAGGGAAGTGGTCTCCAGGGAGGATAATAAACCTCTTATTGCCGTCCACCACAGATAAAAGTTAGTTTTGAAAATGCCCTGCCTGAGAAAATGATTTAATATAATAGAAAAGCAAGAGGGATTTCCAAGCTGTGCTAATTCTTTGTGGAACCAGGGCATGGCTGCCAGAGACAGGTGGCTCTGATGTTGGACAAATGCATGGAGATGGTCCAGTTAGCACCAGCAGGCCTCTGAGAAGGGTTTGCAAGCAGGTATATAAGAAATAGTTGTTGGGTGTTGAGGTTGGGATTGCTTTGCCTAATAAGGATAAAGTGTTACCTTCAATTTATGTGGGGCCCATGTTAATTCACATTTAGGAAAATGTTTCTCTGAACGCTTGGTATGAACTGAGACTGTTCACTATTGAGGAATTTTCTCTCAGTGTGTGTGTGCATTGGATTCGGCAGTTATCTGCTGTATCTATGAGGAGAAAGAAGAGGCATAGTTTTGTCTTGCAAGGGTAGATAGACCCCTCTCCATCTTTCATGGAACATTATTCGAGACTGGGGAACAGCCTTAGGGAAATGTCCCCTGAGGCTGTGTCCTAGGAGCTGCCTGAGGGAGGGAGGAGGTAGAAGGCAGGATTCAGGGCCTGCACTTAGAATCCTATGGTGGTGATGGCTCTTTTTATGGATGTTAGTGCCATCATATCTGGTGCATGGTTTATATTTGTTTCTTTTGCTCTTCAAGTCCCTTCTATCACCTCCAATCTTCCAAAAAGCCCATTTCCCCCTTCTAGCCTCTGTGGAACTGTTGAGAGGAGACTAAAGGGCCAGTCAGTAAGGGCACTCTGGGGTCCTTTGCACCTCACCCCTCCCCTGAAGTCAGCGGCATGAAGAGCAGCATCGGGAAGGACAGGAGGCCCGAGTTCCAGGCACTGGTGGGCAGAGGAATGAGCCATGGCCAGTGCAGAGTTGGGAATGAATGGGGAGTAATCCTCCATAGCAAGAGGGGCTGCCAAATGGGTGGCTCCAAGGGGCTCTGAGACCATTAGCTTCTCCTCCAAATAGATTAAATAGAAGTTCCACCCCAGGTTGCTCACAGGAACCACCTGGAAGCTCTTAAAAGCTATCTGTGTCCCAATTCATAACAATTGAATCAGGATCCCTGGGGGTGGGGTCTGGCATCAGTTATATAAGAGTCTCCCAGATAATTCTGATATGCATTCAGCCTGAAACCATGGCCTAGGGAAGGTTATGAGGAGTGGGAGAAGCTGGCCTTGGGCAGTAAATATAGCCTATAAATCTCAACAGAAGCACTACAAAAAATTTCTTTGTATTAAAAAATCTGGGAGGAAACACAGTCAGTTCTTATAATGGTAGTCATGTTCCATAAAGTCTGGGAACCACTGAAGTTGCTAATATTGATGCATTGCTCCTAGGGGAAATATGTATCTCACATAGATTATAATCTTTAATCCTAAAAACATGCCATCCTGGTAGATTCTATCTTTTCTTTATTTTACAAATGAGAAGAGGGTCAATGGCATTACGTGATTTGCCTAAGACTATCCCAAGAACAGGTGTCGGGGTGGAGTTGAAACCCCACCCAGCTGATCTCCAGCTGGTACTTCTTGTACTACACCGAGAGCTGAAACAGGAAAGCTGGACACAAGTACAGGTCTGACGGGCCACTCAAAGTTATTCACTGCCATGTGCATGTCCACAAGTGTTCATTTTGGAGATACAAAGAAATTTTAGGGAGTAGGTGAATTTGTAAATATGGGATCCACTAATAATGATCAACTGTATATTTGACAGTAGTTGTATTTGGATAGAATTAAATGACCTATTCTTCCCTATATCTTTAGTCTTCTAAAATTCCTTTAATAAGTGTATGTTACTTTTATAGGGAAAAATGTGAAAAACAAACTAAAAACCTTTCCATAGCATTCCTCTGTCTATAGCCCTATTTTTTCTCGAAGTGTGGCCTTGACATTCTTATATCAGAATCAGTTTAAGTGATAATCAAAACGATGTGTTCCTGTTTTGCCCCTTCCAAAACTACTAACAAAAGGTCTCTAAGGAACCAAAAAATGTGCCATTGACAAATTTGCCCAGATTGTTCTTATGCACACTGGGAACATAAAAATTTCAGAAAAAAAATTTGCTCTTGCAGTCTCCAAAGAATTAAGATGAAATATAGGTATTTCAGGTAAAGTGGCTGAAAGAATTTACCACTCATAAACCATTGCTGAAAAAACTACTGAAGGTTATACTTTACTGTAAGAAAGGAATTAAACCGAGAAGAAACCACTGGGATACAGGGTGCAATGGTGAGCAAAACAATTAGTAAGCATATGGTAAATCTGCTTACTAATTGCCTATAGTAAACAAAACAAAGGGAAAGGAAGTTAAAATAAAGTGGAATTAAATTAACATAAAGGACAACCATAACATGGAGAAAGAAGATGTGTGATTAGTGTTGAAGCATTCTGAAATCTTTGTAGAGTTTGGGAGAAGAAAGGAGATTGTGGTTAAACTTTCAGGAGGGGTCATAAGCATGACTTAAGGATAACTACTAAGTGAATAAAAATATAAAGTGTAATTTTGAAATCAGTAAGAAAAAAAGAATTAAAAATGGGATAACCATAAAAGAAAGGAAAAAAGAAGACACAAGCAAAAATAGGAGAAAATAATAGATCAAGCAAAGTGAAAATGGGAGCAACAGGACAGAAGTGGAAAAGAGGCTCCACTGTCAGCTCTGAAATTTGAGTTTACTGTACTCACGTGCTGGTTACTTAGCCTGTTATGGTTTCATAGCTGTTGGCAGAAGACACAAGATTCCTGTGTGAGATACAAAGGACTGTGATACAGCCTGGTAAGTAGCATAAGTATCAATCAGCCTATTCAAGTCAGTTTCCTTGTTTTCTAAACCCCATGACAGTGACACAAAGAGCTGAGGTGGATGTTTGAAACTGCGGTGAGTTGTGTTACAGGAAAGAAACACTAGCTTGGGAACCTGTTGTTTAACAGCAAGCACTAAGCAAGTCTGCTGTTTGTCCCAGTGAGAGAGAAATTGTGGTTTTTTTTTCTAAAAGTTGCTTGCTGAAAACATAACTCTAAGAAATAGTCTTGGTAAATATCATTCAAAGCCTTGCATTTGTGGCACATCAAGCACTAAATGTAGGAGCACAGGAGACGGTCAGAGGAGTATCTCTCAAAACACATAAGTGAGAGTCTGTGAGTACATTGGTTTGGGGAGGAGGAAAGGGAGTAAGGAAGGAGCAGGGAGAAGTAATTTAAAGCCCCATTGCTAAGGACCTTGTATGGCCACTAGGGATGTTACAACAAAATTACAATAGACTGAGTGGCTGAAACATTTATTTTGCACAGTTCTGAAGGCTGGGAAGTCCAAGATAAAGATGCTATCAGGGTTTATATAGCATCTTAATAAAGAAAATACAGTTTTAGAGAAGGGACAAGACAAAGGAAAGGGATTTTGAACTTCTAGGGGGTAGCAAATTGTGAAAATGTAAATATATGGGGAAACTAATGGAACATAAAGGTGGTTTCAGCAAGGTTTGTTATGTATGGCTCTCTGGTGACATCTCTGGGATGAGAAGAATCTAGAGTTGTCCCCAGTGATTAAGAATCACCCTCCCTTTCTTGGTAGAGAGATAGAGGGTAGAGAGTCTTTTTTGTGTCTGTCTCTTCTCAGTTTTTTTCAGTTCAAATAATCCTTATGCTGGAATGGTGCATTTTGGGGTGCCATACTCTGAACCCCTTCAACTAGTACATCTATTTATTAGGTTCATTTTAAAACATACATGAGAATGACTTAAAAAGAATGAGATAAACTATATAAATATATATTCAATATTAATTGTATATTTTTTTATTTTTTCCCTATATTGTCCCAAATTTTTCAATGGACCCCTGGTGCATAGAACTCAGTTGGGAGACCATTGGGGTGTAGCATTGATATCTATGGAAGTGTATTCATGACATCATAATTTATTTTCTCTGATCTACTTACCAAACAGAAATGTTCAGTGAACATCCTTGGGCAGATATCCTTGCTGAATTGTTTGACTGTGTTTGTAGTAGTGATGTTGAGTCAAACTGTATGTGCATTTCACATTTTGGTGAATATTCTAAAACTGCCCTGCAAAAAGGACTGCACCAATTCCCCTTTCAAATCACAGTCTATAAAAGTCTCTTTTTCCCAACTTCCTGCAAAATTAGGTATCAATCTTTAAAATTGTGTCCAAGCTAATAGGTGAGGAATAATATATTGTGGTATCAGGGAGCATTTCTGTAATTATAATTAAGTTCAAACATTTTAAATTAGATTTAAGTCTCTGAATTACTTAAATCCAATTTATATGCCATGCCAATTTTTCCTGCTTTTTGGGGACATATATCTAAAAGTTTTGTGTCAATTAAGAAAATTAGCCCTTTATCATATACTCTGAGTTGCCCTTTGTTTGTTGAATTGTTTGTGGCCATTCAGAAGTGTTTAACTTAAAGAAAAAAGTAAAATTGAATTATATGGAGTGAAGAAAGCTAAGATGGTGGCCTATGCAAACATAGCTTGCCTCCTCACACAACCACGTCAAAATTACATCTAAACTATAGAACAACCATTATTCATAACTGCTAGAAATTGAGCTGAATGGAAGGGTTACAACTACGGAATTAAAGATGAAACCACATCAAGACTGGTAGGAGGGACAGGGAGATAGAACAGGCTTGTCCCTCACCCATGTGTGGTGGATAAAAATTGGGAAGGATATCTTTGGAGAGGGGGGTCACAGCTGCACAACACATTCCCCAGCCTAGGAATCCAGTAACAGGAAGATTAAGTCCCCATAATTTATGGCTGTAAAAACCAGCAAGGATCGAGGCTGTGGAAGACAGCAACTGCTGGATTCCCAGGCAGTTCCTCTTAAAGGGCCCACAGACTTACTCAGACTCACTTTCAGCTACAGCACTGGGGCAGCAGTTTGAAAGGCACCACCAGATGCATACGAGGAGAAACTGAAGTGTCTGGCATCAGGACGAGAGCAAGGAGACAGCTTTTTCCCAGACAGAAATGCTGGCAGAGGCCATTGTTCCTTTTCTGAACCCACCCCAAAAGAACTGGCAGGCAGGCGCAATAACTGAGACTCCATTAACCTGGCTCACACTGTTTGTCCCACCCTGGTGATTCTCTGAGGCCATGTCCCACCCAACTTTTAGGCCAGCCCAAGCTGTTCCCAGTCACTTTTCTAAACAAATGGCTTATCTTGGCTCATGCTTAAGATTTTCCATCTCAAAAAAGCAGCATCTAGCCTCAGCAAGCCTCCTACCTCTTGTTAAGAGGCTCCAGGCCTGCAAGTAGCAGCAGCTAGCCTTGGTTCACAGCTTGAACTCACTCGGGCACCTACAAGCCCAGCCCAAGTAGCAGCCATCTGCAGATTGCTTATGCCAGATGGCCTCAGACAGAACACAGGCAGTGGCTGACCTGGGCCTGTACCTTCTGGGAAGCCCCAGAGCCTGCACCCCAAGTGGGCAGCTACAGACCATGTCAGCACCACTACCCAACCACCTCCACAAGAGACACACCCAAGGGGTGAACTCAGCAAGCACCAGAGTCCTGCCAAAGTAAGTTCTGCTCTGTGGAGTGGACTCCTGCACAGCCAATCCTCCACAGAGATTGGAGGTTGGTAGTCTGAGGCCACAGCCAGTCCTTGAAGCTGATCAGCCTGAGAAAATCCTTCTCATTGACCTGCTAAGAGCAATCAATGTTCAACGACAAGAGGAAGGTGGATATAGTCCACACCATGGGCACATCTCGAGTACCCAGCTTAGGTGACAGGGGATGCTGTGCCACGAGACCCTACAGAACACCTACTATGTTAGGACACTTTACCTAATACATATCAGCTCTACCTAATACATAGATACAAATACAGGGAGGCTGCAAAAAAGGAGACAAACAAAAGTGGCCCAAATAAAAAAACAGAAAAAAACTCCAGAAAAAGAACTAAACAAAGTAGAGACAAGCAATCTACTAGATTCAGAGTTCAAAACACTGGTTATAAGAATGTTTAGTGAACTTATGGGAAGAGCAGATGAACTCAGAGTGAACTTCAACAGCATAAAAAAGGACATGGAAACCATAAAAAAGAACTAGTCAGAAATGAAGGATACACTAACTAAAATAAAGAACATTTTATAGGGAATCAATGGCAGAGTGGATAAAGCTGAGAATCAAATCAGCAATTTGGAATATAAGGAATCAAAGTACACCCAATGAGAACTGCAAAAAGAAAAAAAGAATAAAAAAAATGAGGATAGTGTAAGGAGCCTCTGGGACAACATCAAGCATACCAACATTCTCATCATGGGGGTGCCAGAAAAGAGAAGACAGAGAGAGTGAGCAAGAAACTGGAAACAGATTTTAAAAATAATGACAGAAAACTTTTCTACTTTGGTGAAGGAAATAGACATACAAATCCAGGAAGTGCAGAGAGTCCCAAACAAGATGAACCCAAAGAGGCCCATACCAAGGCACATCATACTTAAAATGTCAAAGGCTGAAGACAAAGTGAGAATCTTAAGCATCAAGAGAAAAGCAGTTAGGTACTTACAGGGGAATTCTCATAAGGCTGTTAGTTGACTTCTTGAAAGAAACTTTGCAGGCTAGAAGAAATTGGCAAGAAATATTCAAAGTGATAAAAAGCAAGGAACTATAGCCAAGACTACTCTACCCAGCAAAGCTATCATTTAGAATCAAAGGGCAGATAAAGAGCTTCCCAAGTAAGAAATAACTAAAGGAGGTCATTATCACCAAATCATTATTATATAAAAAATTTTAATTATTTATTTATTTATCTTTAGAAGTGAAGGGAAGGAGAGAGGGAGGGAAATATCAATGTATGGTTGCTTCTCGTGCCTCCCCTGCTGGAAATTGGCCCCTGCTGGGAACTGGCCTGCAACCCAGGCATGTGCCCTGACTGGGAATCGAACCTCGATCCTTTGGTTCACAGGCCTGTGCTCAATGTAATGAATTACACCAGCCAGGGCTTATTATATGAAATTTTAATGGAACTTATTTAAGAAATGAAGATAAAAAATATGAACAATAAAATGGCAATAAATACATATATATCAACCATTGAATCTAAAAAACAAAATAAGCAAACAAGCAGAACAGAGACAGACTCATAGATACAGAGGACATTCTGATGGTTGCTAGTACAGAGAAGGGTGAGTGGGATGGGTGAAAAAGGTGAAGGGATAAGGAAGTACCAATTGATGGTTACAGAATAGTCATGGGGATGTAAAATACAGCATAGGAAATAGAGTAGCCAAGGAACATATATACATTGTCCATGGACATTGACAATGGTGTGAGGATTGCCTGAGGGATTAGGGGGATTGTCTAAAGTGGGCAAAGGGGGAAAATTGGGACAACTGTAATAGCATAATCAGTAAGATATAATTTAATAAAAATAGAAAGTATAGTCAAATCCATTGCTTTTCTGTAGGTATTTATACCTGGAGCAGCATGAGGAAGGTGGTAGCCCCAGCACCCACTTCCTTGAATGAGAGATGAGAAGCTAGAGTGCAGAGAGGAGATTTTAAGGTTTGGTTTCTTTTGCCTTGGTTTCTTCAACTGAAAGTGTGCAATAATAATTCTGCCTATTTTATAGATGAGGAAAAAAAAGTGAGCTAATATATCTAAAGCACTTGGAACATTATCTGGCACAGAATATGTACCTAAAAATATTAGCTATTATTATTAATCTTTTTTGCACTGTACCAGGTGGGTTTTTTTCTTTCTATCACCTCATCTCTATTTTCTAAGATCCTTTTTCTTTCAGTATGCATCCACCAATTGCTGAGAAGCCTTTCCTGATTTCACCAGGTCCTAAAATTTGGGGCTGATTTAAGTCTGTCCTTCCATATTCTGGACCTTTCTTATTCCCTGCTAAACCAATCATATTATATGTTATTAATAGGCATTGATAACTTCGTGTCATCCTTCTCAGATGACATTTGCATTTTAACAAGAATTTTCAAGGCCTTGACTCAAAGGAGTGAGTAATGTGGTTATTTTAGGTATCCTGGCAGAGAAACGGTCCTTGAGCTGGGAGAGCTCTCCTAAACTCTAAATTTATATCAAGCCAGCAGCTGCCTACACTGCTCACTCAGAATGTAGTGTGGGGGTTGTATTGGTGATCAGGGAGTGATTTAAATCAATTAACCAATATTCTTGTCACTTGTTATATGCCAGGAATTATGTTAGGTAATGTGGGCAAGACTAGAAAGGTGAAATTTATAATCTAGTTGAAGAGATCAAGATGTAGAAAAATGAAAAAGAGAGTTATTCTCATTGCTTAGGTCAAACTAGACTTGAGAATGTTGCCTATTGGTCAACATACGAGGTCTTCAGGGTTAGGTCCTAGGTAACCAGGAGGAAGATTACCTACAAAGTTGCTCTTAAGATCATTTTTCCATAGAGTCAAAGCATGAACTACTGCTTGGCAATGAAGCTGGCTCTGTAGTGAGAACCACTGAAGGGGAGGATACTGCATTGAGTTATGCATCAACTGGATGAAGCATTAACAGAGACAGAGAGCCTGGGACAAGGACTGCGGCACAGGGCAAGTAAAGGTGTGGGAATCATGTAACCTAGTGGAGGACTTCTCTCACATGAGTTCTGGCATGCCTTGCTGAGGCAGAAATGGGTCTTAGAGGAACCAAACTGATACTGAAGAACTAATAACGTTTCCTTGTTTGTAAAATGAGGAATGTTGAAACACAAGCACTGAAGTCTTTCTCAGCTCTGGTGGTCTATAAGTTCATCATTCTAGGACCAGACAAAAGGCAGTAATAGGTAGTGTTCAAATATGCCATATAGACTGTGTTTCCACTCAGAGTTCTTTCATTCATTTGCAGTGAAATCATCCAATTCTCTTACCCTATCACTTGAATGTGTTAAGACAATGTGTAGATTCCTTGGTTCTTCAAAACTGAAGTGGTCTCCTTTACAAATTCCTGCAAGGTAGGAGAAAGGAGAAAAAACAAATTTAGCCCAATTTTGTAATTTAAGTAGTCTTTTTATCATTAACTTTTTGGCTTTTATTCCTGGTCAATCAGTTATCAGAGCACATATCCCCAATATTTGATGTAGGGGGTCCTTTTTATTCATCCTGGCTCCCAAGTCTTGTATGCAAGTACAGCTTCCTACCATGGGGGATGAGTAGCTGCTACTGCACCAAGAGATGAAATTGACTGAAACTGGCCACAATTTACTGTCCAAGTTTCCCCCTGGAAGTTGTAAACCTTTAGTAGACTCCAGAGTTCCAAAAATATTACATCAGACAGGTCTTGCCAGTGTGATTGTTGTCTAGGTGAGGAAACTGATTCCTGATGCTTCTTGCTCTGTCATGTTCCCGGAATCCTCTGTCCTCTTAAGAATTACTCAAATTTCGCCCTGGCTGGTGTAGCTCAGTGGATTGAGCGCGGGCCTGGGAACCAAGCAACCACGGTTCGATTCCCAGTCAGGGCACATGCCTGGGTTGCAGGCCAGTTCTCTCCCTCTCTCCTTCCTTTCCCCTCTAAAGATAAATAAATAAAATCTTAAAAAAAAAAAGAATTACTCAAATTTGGGATTCACAAAAGGAGATGATTGGAAGGCCATAACATGTGGAAGGACTGATCCTTAAGAGTGCATCATCAATGTTTACTTCAGTTGGCAATGGCTTTCTGTTGCTATGTTCATTCCTAAGTATTTATTAAGTATTTATTAAGATATATGAAACATTGCCATTAGATTTTTCTTTTGTTAGATTTTTTTCTTGTATCATCATATTGATCAGTCTTCTCAAATTCTTTTTCCATTGGGAATTAAAAATAAATGGAGTCAACGGGCTGCCATAAAAGATGTTTGGGATGTGACAATACAGCTCATGAATCACTGGTTGAATTGTTTTGGAAAAGATTTATGGTAATTTAGGGTAGAAAATGGTATAGAGATTTAAGCTGCTATTTGATTCATCACCACTTGGGAGAACTGGCCAGGGCTCTGGCCCATAAGGCTAAGAGAGAGTGAAGGCTCCCAACTTAAATTTCTGATGAATTTTCTTTTTCTTCACACATCTTTTTATGTATTTATTTTTTTAAAGTTTTTTAAAGGTTTTATTTATTTATCTTAGAGGGGAAAGGAAGGAGAGAGGGAGAGAAATATCAATGTATGGTTGCCTTTCGTGCGTCCCCTGCTGGGAACTGGCCTGCAGGGAACTGGCCTGCAACCCAGGCATGTGCCCTGACTGGGAATTGAACCGCGATTGTCTGGTTCGCAGGCCTGCACTCATTCCACTGAGCTATACCAGCCAGGGCTTTAAAAAGTTTATTAAAAAATATATTTGATTGATTATGGCATTACAGTTGTCCCATTTTTTGTGATGAATTTATAGTCAGAGATGTAAATAAAGCTGCAAACAGTAGTGCCATGCTGAGATGCAAGGGGTCGCAAGGCAGGCTCTGGGGACAGCCACAGCTAAAAAGAGCTGGAAGCATGACTTCTGTGATCTCACTTCTTCTAGGTAGCAGTCAGAATCTTGGACTAAGCTGGGTGTTGTGAGTATATTGAGTAGAATTAGACAGTATCACCCAGTTAATCTCCTTCAAAACCATTTGAGCTATCACCTTCCTTTGCTCTGTCTTCATGCCCTTGCTCAATTGTCCTTAGAAGGCCAAGTTGTTGCAATCAGGCTAGCTGTACAAAGGGCAGGTAGAACACCTGGTGTATCCTTTACCAATTTCACTACCTGACAGTTTGCTGGCTGACTCCACATTTTCTGAACTGCTGAACTATCTGCACTGTGTAATCAGAAATCCTGAAGTATTCCTATAGAGAAAGACCTTGGATAACAGTTGGTCAACTTCCAGGAAAAGCAAGACTTGAGAAAGACCAGTCCTTGACCCTGTGTATCCATAGGTAGTGATAGTTAACCGAGCAAACCTAGGAGTTTGCTAGTTTTCTCCTGGAAACACAGCTGCAGTCCCTGAACCCTTGATTCTTAATATTGTGCCGAGAGTGAGGCCACCTGTCCCTATATTTGAATTCTTTTTTTCTCAAAGAGCTGAGTGATTGCCTGGAACAGCTGTGGGTATTTGTGTTTTATTTTTATAAGCCCTGAGCAACTGAGTGAAAAGCAAAGCCAATTATGTCATTGAGTTCTTCAATATGTATGAATAAAATAGCAGAAAACTAAGTTAGCCATGGCAAATACAAGATTTACATAGAAGAAGAAATCCTGAATTTTACTGGGTAATCAGTGAACAAAAGAGGCAAAACGTTTGGTGCGGGGGGCAAAAGACTATTTTTATTTTGTGTATGTTCATTTAGATAAATTATCTGTAGACAAGATCTTTTTAAATCTTACAAATACTGACTTTATCAATATAAGATGGCGGAGGAAGCATCGTGGAAGACATGCCACATGCAAGTCTAGCAAAGAGAGTTAGGCTTTTATGTGCAGCGCCCCCTACAGCTGTGTTTGTTCCTTGGGGTGTTTAAAATAACTTTACCTTTTCTTTTTTAATTCTATGGAGTTTAAATATTACCGTAAAGTTCAGTTGAAAAGTTCGTTGTAGCATCATAGCATTAAGTCAAGAATTTGGATAGCCAACGCCAGAGAGAGAGTCTTCAGGTCAGTGTAAAGGAGAAGGCAGTCTTATTCTGTATGCAGAGCATCTTATTTGGAGCTACAAGTCTCTTGGATCCACCACTACATTTTTAGTGGTGGTGGTGATGGTGACATGTTGGGATGTTAGGTGAGATTTCTAATCTTAATATGAAAACTCATAGAATTCTTCTACCTAAAAAATTGTTGCATATTTGGGTAATTTTTGTGTGCTTGCTCTCTTTTCAAAAAGATTTTATTTACTTATTTTTAGAGAGAGGGGAAGGGAGGAAGAAACAGAGGGAGAAAAATAGCAAGGTGCAGTTGCCTCTTAGGTGTCCCCCAGTGGGGACCTGGCCTGCAACACAAACATATGCTCTGACTGGGACTCGAACTGGCGACCTTCTGGTTTACAGCCTGTGCTCAATCCACTGAGCCATATCGGCCAGGGCTCATCTTTGCTCTCTTTTCGTTTCTTATTTTCCTTCTTATTTTAAGGTGAAGTGAGTTGGTCTCACTTGTGATTTTTTTCTTTATTATAAAAATGCTACTTAATTATTGTTTTTAAAACTTCAGAAAATACAGAAAAACTGAAAATAAGAAAAATCCTATTCTGAAGAGCAAGCATTGCTAGTATCTCTGTGAGTTCCAGCTCAGGTCAGTGTGTATGTGTGTGTTTGGTTTCATAAATGAGACCGTATTGTATGTATAGTTTTGTATTCTTAAAAAAATTAAGTCACAAGCTTTCTCCAATGTTATTAAAAATTCTGTGAGCAATTGTATCTCTCTCTCTTTTACTTCTCCTTCCCTTTCTTTCCATTCTCTTCTTTAAAAAGTATTCAATGTTACTTTTTTCTTCTTTCTTTCTTTTCAAAAGGCCATTAAGGAGAAGTTTGCTTCTGGACAAGGCAGAACAGGGACTGGATTTTCCCTATAGCCTATGAGGAGATGACATCCAAGGAGGCACAGTGGTTAGCGTTCGTGGGGAGATGGAGAGGTGTTGGTTAAAGGCTATAAACTTCCAGTTACCAGATAAAAAGGATTCAAGGATACAATATTCAGCATGGTGGCTATTGTTAATACTGTATTATATACCTGAAATTTGCTAAGAGAGTAGATCTTAAGTGTTCTTTCCACCCACATACATAACATTGTAATTATGTGAGGTGATGAAGGTGTTAACTAATCTTATTGTGGTAATCATTTCATAATATGTATGTTATTAAATCATCACTTTGTATACCTTAAATTTGTATATGTTATATGTCAATTATATCCCAATAAAGTTGAAAAATATGTAAATAAATAAATAAATGAGAAAACTAGAGAAGTCATACTTAGAGTAGAAAGTCAGTTATTAAATGTAGAACTGATGATGTTAGAAAAATCTGCATTTGGCAAGAATCAGAGTAATGATTAACATTCATGAATGTCACAACTAGTGGGTAAAAGTGAGGTGAAGAATGAGATTTTCCATAGTGAAATGATCTTTCCACAAAATGTTTATTGATTACAGAAGGGGAGAGACTTACTTTATGCTTTTAGTGACCTGGCAAACACGGTCTTAACCATGTAAAGTCAATATCACTGGTAACAGGACTTTTTTTAGAGATGAGATGGATCGTCTACCAGAGTTGGTTCTGGTGCTGAGACTGATGATCACACACACGAAGAGGACAGGAAAAGGTTTACTACGCACATTTGGGGGTCCAGTAGGGCAGGCTCACAAGTGTGGCTTCAGAAAACAGGTAGAATGACTGGTTTGGGTTTCTATTTTGTTTGGGGGCTGGGGCATCTGGTGATGGTTCACAGGCCAAGGCCAGGGCTTGTGTGGTTTGAACTTCTCACCTGCACCAAAGTAGTGACCATCTGGGCTTTCTTGTTAGCTTGCCCAGATATAGGGCAGGAGAAGAGATAGAAATGACTTGAAAGTTGTCAGCAGTCAAACGTCAAAATGGAATCTCATTCTTTATTCCATGGCCAATTGATGTCGTGTTCTATCCAATAAGTGCAAAGAGAAGTACATGTCTGTGATATTCAAGCCCAAAATACATTGCCTGGGCCTAATCATCAGAAACATCACTCAAACCTACTGCATAGAAAAGCATGAGCACAGTAGGCCTCAGGAAAAAAAAGACCTGTCCTCAGAAAGCCCTGTTCGCAAGACTGGCCCTGGTCAGCATTTGGAATCTTGGATTTTGTTGAGTTTTGGAGTGTTCCCACTACTCGAACTGATAAGAGAGGTTCACTGTGCCTAAACTCTTTGTACCGGGATATGGTTCACACTGAATACCTGCTTTTCTTCTTGGAGTCCGGAATTTTGATCCCTGCTAGGCAAGGTTGCGCTCTGTGACCAACCTCCAATAAAAGTTTTGAGTCTGTAATAATCTTCCCTGGTAGACGCAACTTCACATGTGTTATGGACTCATATATCCCTAGTTGGACAAACAAGGCTGGGGTTTCTGCGTGATGGGTCTTAAAAGAGTTCCGTGTACCAACCTTATCACTTTTCATTAAGTTTAGAACTGTTTCAAAATAAAATATTTTAAAAAATTCTGAAAACATATTTGTATTGGCTGCATGATCTTCAAATTAATGAATCTTCCATAGTTTCCTTAGCTAGTGGCTCTCAATCAGTAATATGAGAATCACTTGGAGTTTAAAAAATATATACATGCCCAGATCCTACTCCCAGAGGTTTTGTCTCAGCCGTTCTAAACGAGGCCAAGACATCATTATTATAAAAATGAAATTCCCAAGTGATTCTAATGTAGAATCAGGAATGAGGAACAGTTGGCTAAGAAATCTATGGCAGTAAACAATCTTTTAATATTGACTATTTACGTTGTTTCTACCCATAATATTTTAATAAGAATTTTGTACATAAAACTTTCTACTTATTTTGTAGCATGCTCTTAGCATCAATTCCAGAAGTCAAGGGATATGGAGTTCTTTTAAGGTTCCTACTGATATTTTTTCAAATTGTTTTCAAAAGGAAATTGTCCAGTGTCTCTTCAACTGTATGCAAATACATCCTTTTAACATTTTACACATCTTTGTTAACATGATATATAAAAGACGTGACCTTGTTTTAATTTTTATTTCTTTGATTTTTAGAGGCTGAACTATTGCCAATTTTTGTTACCCATTTGTGTTTCCTCTTTTGAAAATAATCTTTGTACCCTTAGCTACTGGAGTGACGGTCTTTCTGGTAGTTTTATATAAGTGCTTTATCATTTTAGTTGCAGTATTTCCCCAGCTTGTGGTTTGCCTTTCCATTTTGGTCATTTTACTCTTTTAAGAAAAAGAACATTTTCTTAGGAATCAGAAAATATGCTGTTGCAGCAAGAATAATTGCCAAATTCAAGGCTTGCTCTATATCTGGGAGGAGTTCCTGAGACAGAAGAGGAAGAAAATACTCCAAGCTTGAACTAAGGGGCCCTGTGTTTTGTGTTCTCGAGGTTATCCGGGGGGTGAGGAACATGCATCAAGCCCATTGTGGTTTATTTTATTCTTAATCACGGGACTAGATTAGCCCTGTTTTGAGGACTATAGTAGACTAAATGACACAGGCAGGCTAGAGCTATTTTTCTCCTTGGTCATAGAATAGTTGAAAAACAAGATACTAAATCGTAACATGGTCCTGAAAATAAAAAACTTGCTCAGAAAGTGAATTCGCATAAGAAGTGCCGTCTGGGTTGGCAAAAACACAGGAATAAGCAGATTGTACTGTCTATTATTGAGAAAGATATGCTGGGCTAGCTGCAGTCATAATCACCGCAGTATTTGGTGTCTCGGGACAAGAACCCATCAAATAATAATGTTACTTCAGAAAATGCTATGGAAACATCCGCAGAGAATCAGGATTGCTCACAGACCTGAAAAATCTGGGAGAGCCTGCAGAAACCTATTCGCCCCATCCAGGTCAGTAGAAGGCTTCGGCCACGTGGGGGAGCTCAAATCTCACTTCCCTTGGCTGTTACTACACCCCCAAGGGGGTTAGCCACAGACCTTGGGATTGGTCAAGTCCAAGAACACAGTTTAGGGCACAGTGCTAGGGCCTGGAACTTTCTCTGTGTTGAAGAAAAGGTTAAACCTGGAGGCAAAATTTATTTTTGGCTCACTGTCTTGTAGGGTTTTCTCTTTAGGAAAACTGGTTTCCCACATAGTTGGATTGATGAAAGAAGCTTCTACTTAGATGGAGGTGCCTGCTACCCCCCAGAAGGTCTTGACCTCCAGAAGGGAGGTGGTGGATGGTTTCTAGAAACTAAGAAAAGCTTTTCTTTCCTTCCTTGCTTTAACTGCAATTTGATTGGAATTGTCTCTTCTCTCCATCAGAGCCAAACAACAAGCATAACTGCAGGCCAGGCAACATCCTTTGGGTAATGAGACAGAACTGATTGTAATGGGTTAGGAATTAGTTCCAAGGGCAAAGAAAGGCTCATCTCAAAACAGAGCATCTCCGCAGAGAATTTTGGACTGTTGTTGCCGGCATTTGTGGACTGGAGAGTATATTCACAATCCAAGGGATTTGTTTTTCTTTTTTGTTCCTCTTTCTCCTCCTGGCGGAGATCAATTCTGATAATGGTATGGATTTTGGAGCCGAAGTGTCCAGTAAACCAGAGCTATCAAATCCATCACTATATAGATGGAGAAGGGTGGAAGTCATCTCTCCTTGTTACCTCCCTCTCTCTCTTCCTTCCTCCCCTCCTTCAAGCTAGAAAATGCATGAAAGAAGGCTTCCTTCCCTTCTCCCTCCTTCTTCCCTCTGTTCCTTTTTTTCTTCCATTGTTCTGTCCTTCCTTCCCTCCTTTTATTCATTCATTCTTCTTTTTCTTTTGGAGGTGGTTCCAGGTAGGATACACCAGTAACTGCTTTCCCTATTTTAAATTAATTTTTAGTTATGTAAGTGATTCCTGAATACATTCTCTTGCCGAAACACCAGACACTTACAGCTAAAGCTGCCACCAAGCCCTCTTGGGGCATTGTCCCACTACCCCCCACCCCAGTGCCATATTCCAGGCATTGTCACAGGCTAATTAAAGGAGGAGCTGCAGCCAGATTGCCTAGGCTCCAATTTAAGTCTACCACTTAACTGCCTGTGCAACTTTAGGTAAGTCACTTAACCTGTCTGTACCTAAATGTCCTTATCTGGAAAATGAAAACGTTATTAATACCTACCTCAAAGGGCAGCTTTAAGTATTAAATGTAATAATATATGCAAAACACTTAAAATTATATCACACTTAGTGAGTATTGGATGAATGTTAGCTATTGGGTTGGCCAAAAAGTCCATTTAGTTTTTTCCATAAAATAAAATACACAGTTTTCATTTTCACCAATAATTTTCTGATTGGATTGGATTGGATCGATTTGGATATTCTGAGTATGTCAGCCAGCTCTCTCGCACTATTGGCTTCTAGTGGGTAGAGGTGAAGGGTGCTGCTGAACATCTTCCAATGCATAAGACAGCCCCACAGCAAAGAATTATCTGGCCAAAATGTCAGTAGGACCAAGAAACTTTGCAAGCACCTTCTAACACATTCAATCAATAAAAGAACCTTCTTCATACACTGCAAAATCTTTTTTAAACATTTCAGTCACTTTTTTACCTTTCTTGACATAATAAAGCATAACATGCCAAAAATATTGCATGTTTTCTTCCATTTTCAATATGCAAATGGCTACACAAAAATCTACCAATTTTGATAAGCTTTTTAAAAAAATGAATGCTCATATGACAGCTGTCACAATACAATCTAACAAAATTGTTGTGAATGAAGTTAAAGACAACTAAGCACTACCATAGCCATCTTATGGGAAAAACCAAATGAACTTTTTGGCAAACACAATCCTATTATCCCACTTCTTGCTTGTGGTATGTGCTTCTTCCCAGTTTCCAGAGCTAACAACCACTATTATGAGTTTTCAGAATGTCGTTTTAGTATTGTTTGTGTGTAAGTTTGGGCATGTGTTTGACAAGATGCTTTAATGTCATGCATACAATTCTTCAACTTGCCTATTTCAATTAGTGATGATGTTTTGAGATTTACCCATGTGAACACAAGTAGATCTAACATACTCCTCTTAGCTGCTATACCATACATAACAGGGATCTGAATTTCTTTAGCTACTTCCTCACTGACAGACACTAAAATGTTACTAATTTTCGTCTGTTGTGAGCGGCGCAGTATGGAACCTCCCCATGTGTGTCTGTGCCATAGTGTGCACACATACCAGAGTTTCACATAGCTCTGTACGTGCAGCTGCTGGGTGGTAGGGGACGTGCACACTGCGGGAGCCAACCCACACTTCCACCCGCAATGTCTGAGAGGACTCAAAACCTCGCAAAAGCTCATTAATAAAATTGGACAGTTTTTTCAGTCTAATGGAGAGAAATATTATGTCATGATTGTTTAATTTGGATTGCCATGGTTTCTAGTGAGACTGAGCATCTTTTCATATGTTTATTAGCTATTTGCATTTTCTCTTCTGGAAATCATCTGTTCACAGCCTCTGTTCTCATTTTGATTATGCTGTTAGTCTTTTTTCTTATAACTCTGTAAAATAATCTTTTGTCAAATATGTGGCAAATATTTTCTCTTAATCAGTTTTGCTTCTCTTTTAGCTTTGTCCCTGGAGTCCTGGATAACACAGGCCTAAGTCTGGATGTAGCCAAACTCATTTGACGAACCTTTTTCCATGTGTTTTGTTTGTTTGCCATTTTGCTTTTAGCATCTTACTTAAGAAAGCCTCTTCCCCATGAGATGTTAACATATCCATATATGTAAGGATACACATCTATACCTATAAGTATTTTTTTTTCTAATGGACCCTTTCTATACAGAGGTGCGTCATTTTCTTGGAAAATATAAAGGCCTATGGTGCCAGGACATTCAGATTCTAGATACCATGTTGTGTTGAGAAGCTGGAGCTGGTGTGTTGAATTAAAAATATGCAGATTATGAACTGCAGGGCGAGGGGGCACAAGGCACGAACACAGGGCTGGCAGGTAGCTCCTTCAGCTCCTTGGAGCTCCCGCTGCGGGGAACTGAAACCATGGGTCCTTTTGATTGAAGGTGCAGTTTCAATCCACCCCACAAAGGAGATAGTCACAAGATTTGTCACTTATAGACTTTTAGAAACAGGGTACTCCAACCTTGTGTAGTGAGCTGGGAAGGGCGATCCTCTGTCCTAGGGAAGAGAGAGCGGGGGCCAGCAGCTCTTACCTACATGGTGGTCAGGGTAGTGGTCACTGAGTTTTCAGGGCCTTCACTCTAAGTAGTTGTTTCAAAAAGTGCCCGAGGAGAAACAAAGCAGGGACTTATGGCGGGAATCCTAAACTCAAGTCTTCATCTAAATGCCCAGTCTCTGAATGTGAGCAGGGCTATCATATTGTAAAATGCCCAGCAGCAACTCAGAAAACAAAAGTTGTTTTTCCCATCACACATCTTTTCTCAAGGGCAGAGGAAAACTGTAAGAAGAAGGATTCAAAATCTTTTATGGGATCAGAAAAATATTGCCTGGGCTTTGAAAGTGGCAAGTCTGGAACTTGGAGAGGAATAGTGGTAGCTTTCAAAATACTTTTTGTCTGAAGATCAAGTGGACAGCAAGCATACTGGGAAGGATGGCACCAGTCTGACAACCAGTGTGAGCCTCCATATTGTAGAGGAGGAATGGAACTAGCTTAGGAGCAGGTGGAAGTTTGGAAAAAGACATCTGACTCTACCTGCAAGAAATGGGAATGCTTCAGGGGGACATGGAAATTGTACACAGCAGTAAGGCATTAGGTTGTGCTGCTGCAGAAAAAGAGGTAGAGAGAGAACAGTATTTCTTCTGTTGGCCTAAAGAAGGCTAAAAAACATGTGGGAGAAGACATACTGATTTCGTTCTGAATTTGAGGTCATGGGGGTTGATGGCATGGATGGGCTCTGTAAAAAAACCATATGGATTATTCTGGCAATGTTTTTTTCTTCTTTTCTTCCTCTTTAGAATATGTCTGTGTTTCTTACAGTAAATATGCATGTGAGCATTATTCATTCCTCAGCCAATACTCCCGCTGCCTTTGGTTGGATAATTTCTATGTTTTTGGAAGCAGGGCCATGCTTTGGCCAAACTCTAATGTTCTTCAACTTCTGACTCCTGATCTATAGACTTATCTGTAGTCACACTCTATTTTCTTTCCAGACTTATCCATCCAATAGTACTGTGAGTGTATCCTTTATCATTTTCCCTCTGCTCCAAACTTAAAAGGCAGTTATAGAAAAAGAAAACCCAAAACAAACAATAGCTAAACATTTTTATGGGCTAGAAATGGAAACATTCAGCAGTAAGCTGGGACTGCAGCATAGGCCTGCTGGGCTAAAGGTACAGAAATAGGCAGAGTTAAGAGTGCGACTCCTTCAAGGGAATGACACCCACATGTGGTGGGGCGGCAGTGCCAGCCTCACACTGTAAGACCAAAGGCTAGGTGGGCCTGCCTTGACCATGAAACGAGTTAAAACAGCTCTGATCTTTTCTTGAAGCCCTGACTTTATAAAGCAGAGTCCCTGCAAGGACAGGAGGAAGTAGAGCAAGCCCAGCAACAGGGCCTGTTAGGCTCAGTAACTACATCTAAAATAGGCCTGTCACTCTGTGCTTGGAACTCTCCCTCCATGGTAGGACCAGGTTATGGTCTTGGGTGGTGGGTCTCCCTGGAGGCTCAATGGAGGCAAGTGCAAAAGTTAGACATGGAAAGGAGTGATCACAGGGAAAGAAAACAAGCTAAGACAAAGCAACAAAGAGTAATGCCACCCAAGATGAGTCTATCAACCCAAATATAAATTCACCATTAAGAAAACTACTTATAGCTCTGGCTGGTGTGATTCAGTGGATTGAGTGCAGGCCCATGAACTGAAGGGTCATGGGCTTGATTCCCAGTCAGGGCACACAGCTGGGTTGCAGGCTGGGTCCCCAATGAGGGTGTGTGCGAGAATCAACCATACATTGATATTTCCCCCCTCTCTTTCTCCCTCCCTTCCCCTCTTTCTAGAAATAAATAAAAATTTTAAAAAACTATGCTAAAAAAAAAAACTACCCCTAAAATTTATCAATCAGATGGATTCATGCATAATGAAATGCAAAAAATTAGGAACATATCAAGTGATTTTAAAATGTTATGTTCCAGATCTTCAAAAAGATAGAGAACCAGAAATTACAAAATAGAAATAGGCAGAAATGATAGACTACAAAAAAAGACATTGTGTGAATTAAAATAAAGTAAATGAAACAAAAAACTTAATAATGTAAATACTGTATTGAACCCAGTAAAAACACCAGTGAACTGCAACTAAATAATATTACATTTTTCCTCTTCTTCTGATGGTCTTGAACATGAAGGTGCTCTTTAGATCAATCCCTGTTTCTCACCTCTTTCCCTTTGTTACTCTGTGTTGTTCCTATACAGCTTGTTTTTTATGCTTCAATTTCTTCCTATAGACTAAGACATGAAAATATTAGTAACAAGAATAATTGTGCAATTATATATAAGTGCACCATGGTAGATGATGACCATAATAGCTTTTTTATTGGATAGTTCGCTAGAATAGTAAAGCTGTTTTCAGCCAATACAATGCATTACTCTTGGTACAACCTGGATTCCAAAGTCTCTTCTGACTTTCTGCAACAACCACTGAATAAGCTGAAGAGGCTCCAGGTATTCATATGACATAAATCATACTTACAGAACTATTCTGACAAGCTTGCTTCTTTTTACCAATGTATTCCCTTCATAAAATTGATTGTAAATTTTGAAAATTGCTTACAAAACTCTGCCTTTAACTCGCACACACCTACTTTGAGGACGCTTCATCCTTGGAGTTCAGTTAAGATAGACCCAGCTTCAAAGAGTTAAGTTGTCAAATGACTCAGACAACAACATCAAGTGCCAGCAGAACAGGCCATTACAATCCACTGGACCACGTATTCACTTGGAGCTGATTAATAAGGAGAAATTTGGTTAGCAGGCAGAGTTTTATATCGAATGAATAGCTGTTTCCGGGACTGTAACCAATAGTCTGATGACTAGAACTGGGAATCTGTGGAAGATGCTTCTGGCATCTTCCCAATATCCCTACTCCCTCCCCGCTTTCCAACAGAACCCCGATTTTGTTCAGGGTGGCAATGTGCTCAGTCTTAAGCAAGAAGGATTCCCAAGTAAGACCCATGATCTAACAAAACAATTGTGACAATCCCATTCTCTGCTTTCCCAGCCTCCCCTGCTCTTCCTTAGGGGTGACTATGTGACACAGCTGTAGTGAATAGCATGTAAATGGAAGTCTGCTAAGAAGAGGACAGATGTGGTTAGTGCTGATCCTAACTATTTCCTCCTGCCTTGATTTTGACATTTAAAAATGTGGCAGCCATCTTGCGACCATGTGGCATGACCAAGAGAATCATAGAAATACCAGCCCTGACATCATTGAGCTGGGCAAATGCCGGCAGGAGCTTACCATTTGATATCTTGCTAAGCGAGAAAAACAAGCTTTTATCAACCTACCGTTAACTGTACACAGTTCTAACCGATACAGTATGGAAATAAAATAGTTGGCTTTTTAATCTGTATTTTGAAAGACTAAAATGACTAGATCAGTTTGAGGTTGAAATAAAAGAAATGCATGTTAACTGACCCGGGTTAGAGCACAGCATATGCTCACAGGAAAGAGAGCAGGAGACATTTCCCTTGGGACTGTTGCTAGAAGAGTTTTGCAGTCTTGGTCCTGAGCAACCAATTGAGGTTTCTTTCTCACATCAACATTTCTCTCCCTCTCTGTTCCCTCCCTTTCCCTCTCTCTAAAAATAAACAAATATTTAGAAAAAGAATGACACATTTAAGAATTAATGGAGTTTACCCAATACAGTTCAGCAGAATTAGCTAGAAAACATTTTTACTAGGCCAAATGAAGTATCTTTCATTTATTAATACAGAACCACAAGGCATAGTTACACATCTGAGGCTCAATTATCTAAGAAGAGTTCCTAGGGAAACAAAAAAATTTTCCATTTCTTTCTGTAACTGCTCTTAACGACAGTGTTCTTTCTCTCTTGGCATTCTCTCTCTTCTCTCTACCTCAGGACATATATACAGATGCATTGGCTGCTTTACAGACATGCTACAATTTCTTGCTGTGGTCGATCAAAGTTGGAATGCCTGAGGAAATTACTCAACTTAGACAGCCTGGAATTATAGCTAGCCAAATAGTTACAGTGCTCTACTTTTTCACATGTGTTAAAGCAATATTTTAGCTATCCTGGATGTAAGTTGAGAGAACATTTGTCTACATCGCATTGTGTGAACCCTTGAGTCAAATATAGTATGTTGAATGCCCAGCTTTAGTACCTGTGACAGTTCATTTTTTAACGGTTCCATCACACAGAAGACAACATATTTTATGTTTAATAAAAACCTCTCACACACAACAGCATAAGTATTAGGAACTAAGACTTTTATGATCTTCTCGAATCATCCAAGCTGTTCTGGAAATGTCAGAATAAATGCCGCAAATGTTGATATTTGTTCATGAGAGCATTTGTTGATCTGGTGTGCAGTAGTCTGTCAACAAATGGAACCATATTTTTTCTAATTTATTATTAAAATTTTTTGATAAAAAAGCACTGCACATCTGTCCTTTCCTTTTTTCTATTAATCTTCCTAATTTGCAAATAAACATATAAAGAGTTAAGCAGAAAAATAATGTCATAGTAGTTTATTTTCATGTTTTTTAAATTAGAAGGCACAGAATCTCAGTACAAAGACTTACATAAATCTCTAAAATAAAAAATTGGCTTCAATAGACTTGCACATATGAAATAGTTTAAAACTTTGTTTTAGTTGGATTCTTTATAATGTCCAGGAAGAGGTTAGCACACACAGTACCTGAAACTGTCCTTTCCACATGTGCTGTAGGACAAAAGACAAATGCAGCTGTTTCTCCAGTAAAGCCCAGTTTGGTATCCACTTACACTTCCCTTCCACCTAAGTAATTACACCTTCCAACCATGTCAACAACAATATAGAAATATCACTCAAAAAAAACCCACCCCTAACAGGTCATGCACTTACAATAACTTAAACCATCCATTTATCAAATGTGAGGTGACAACATGATCATAAATGGGGAGGAGAGGGGAGTAATACTAACTCATAAGTAGTAACTTATAACTATGATTCTCTTAATCCAGAAGGGGATAGGATTGAGGGTGGGAGTTAGAAATGACTGGTGTGGGGGGAGTGGTGGAGGGAAAATGGAGACAATTGTACCTGAACAACAATAAAAAATAAAATAAAACGACAGGGTATAACAATGAAAAAAATAGTTTCAACTCAATTTATCTGTTTTTACTTCATTTTTTCTTGTTTATTCTATTATGGTTGTCCCCAATTTTTTCTCTTTTGACCCCCCTCCATCCAGCCCAACCCCCACTCCCATAGTCAATCCCCTCTCCATTGTCCATGTCCATGGGTCATGCACTCATGTTCTTTGACTAATCCCTTCCCCTTCCTTCCACCATTCCCCCCACCCCTCGCCCTTTTACAGCTATCAGTCTGTTCCACGTTTCCATATCTCTGTATCTATTTTTCTTGTTAGTTTATTTTGTTCACTAGATGTCAGTTATAAGTGAGGTTATACAGTATTTGTCTTTCACCAACTCATTTATTTTACTTAGCATAATAGTCTCCAGTTCCATCCATGCTGTTGCAAAAGGTAAGAGTTCTTTCTTTCTGCCGTGTAGTATTCCATTATGTAAATGTGTCACGATTTTTTAATCTGCTCATTGACTGATGCCCAGTTGGACTGTTTCTAAAACTTAGCTGTTAGAAATTGTGCTGCTATGAACATAGAGGTGCAATTTAATTTTTTAAATTGGTGTTTCAGGATTCTTAGGGTATATTCCCAGCAGTGGAATCACTGGGTCATAAGGCGGTTCCATTTAAAATTTTTTTTTAGAAAATTTTATCCTGTTTTTCACAGTGGCTGCATCAGTCTGCATTCCCACCAAGAGTGTACCAAGGTTCCTTTTTCACTATTTCTTTGCCAGCACTTGTTGCTTGATTTGGTTATGATGGCCATTCTGACAGGTGTGAGGTGGTATCTTGTTGGGGTTTTAATTTGCATCTCTCTGATGGCTAGTGATGTTGAGCACTTTTTCATATGTCTGTGGGCCATCTATATGTCTATTCAGGTCCTTTGCCCATTTTTTTGTTGTTGATTTTTCTTTTTAAAAATATATTTTATTGATTATGCTATTAGAGTTGTCCTATGACCCCCTTTATTCCCTCTCCACCCTGCACACCCCCTCCCACCCACATTCCCCCCCTTTAGTTCATGTCCATATGTCATAAGTTCTTTAGCTTCTACCATTCCCATACTATTCTTGCCCTCCCCCTGTCTATTTTCTACCTACCATCTATGCTACTTATTATCTGTACCTTTTCCCCCTCTCTTCTCTTCCCACTCCCCTGTTGCTAACCCTCCATGTGATCTCTGTTTTTTTGGTTCTGTTTCTGTTCTAGTTGTATGCTTAGTTTGTTTCTGTTTTTATTTTAGGTGTGGTTGTTAGTAATTGTGAGTTTGCTGTCATTTTACTATACATGTTTTTTTATCTTTTTTTCTTAGATAAATCCCTTTAACATTTCATAAAATAAGGGCTTGGTGATGATGAACTCCTTTAACTTGACCTTATCTGAGAAGCACTTTATCTGCCCTTCAATTCTAAATGAAAGCTTTGCTGGATAGAGCAATCTTGAATGGAGGTCCTTGATTTTCATGACTTGGAATACCTCTTTCCAGCCCCTTCTTGCCTGTAAGATCTTTTTTGAGAAATCAGTTGACAGTCTTGTGGGCACTCCTTTGTAGGTGACTGTCCCCTTATCTCTTGCTGCTTCTATAATCCTCTCCTTCATTTTAATCTTGGGTACTGTAATTAAGATGTGCCTTGGTATGTTCCTCCTTGGGTCCACCTACTTTGAGACTCTCTGAGCTTCCTGGACTTCCTGCAAGTCTATTGCCTTTGCCATATTGGGGAAGTTCTCCTTTATTATTTGTTCAAATAACTTTTCCACTTGTTGCTCTTCCTTTTTACCTTCTGGTACCCCTATAATTCAGATGTTGGAATGTTTAAAGATGTCCTGGGGGTTCCTAAGCCTCTCCTCATTTTTTTGAATTCTTGTTTTTTCATTTTCTCTGTTTGGTTGTTTCTTTCTTCCTTCTGTTCCACTCCATTGATCTGAGTCCCAGTTTTCTTCCCATTACTATTGGTTCCCTATGCATTTTCCTTCATTTCACTTAGCATAGCCTTCATTTTTTTGTCTAATTTGTGACTAAACTCAACCAATTCTGTGAGCATCCTGCTCACCAGTGTTTTGAACTGTGCATCTGATAGGTTGGCTATCTCTTTATCACTTAGTTGTATTTGCTGTGGAGCTTTGATCTGTTCTTCCATTTAAGCCATTTTTTTTGTCTTGTGGTGCCTGTTGTGTATGAGGGGCGGAGCCTTAGGTATTTACCAGGGCGGTGCAACCCAGTGGCTGGGTTGTGATGCTGTATGTGTGTGTGTAGGGGGTGGCTGAGAGGGAACAATGGCTCTTGCTATGCTCTCTGTTGGATCTCAGTCTCCTCCACTGCTTCCCCCAAGCAAACTTGGCCCTTCTGGTGCTGATTCCCAGGTGAGTGGGCTTGTGTATGTTCTAGGACCCTGTGGGTGTTTCCAACAAACTCTCCTGTGAGGCTGGGAGTCTCTCCCTGAGCATCAAGCCCCACAGATGTTTTTCAATCAGTGTTTTGAGGCTTTATTTCCCATTGCTGGGGCTCTGGGTTGAGCAGTCTGTCTTGCTCCCCAAATTCACCTGGTTTATCTGCGCATAAATGTGAGACCGCCAGGTCAGCCTCCTTGTGCGCAGTGCCTCACTTCACAATCGCCACCTTGCTGAGTCTGCCTGTTGCCACCCTGAGCCTGTTGCCCACCCCCTGCTGTCTCGCACGCCCAGTGCCACCGCTTTTTGTGCCTCGACCCCTCTCCGTCTGGTTGCCCAACTCCTCCCTGCTTACTGGTCTGGATAAATGTGCCTATTTTATCTCCTTGGTTGTCCAACTTCCATACAGTTCAATTTTCTGTCAGTTCTGGTTGTTATTTTGTTTTTAAATTGTTGTCCTTATTTTGGTTGTGCGAGGAGGTAGTGTGTCTACCTATGCCTCCATCTTGGCTGGGAGTCCCTCCTTTGCTCATTTTTTAATTGGGTTTTTTGTTTTCCTGGAGTGGAGTCATGTGAGTTCTTTATATATTTTGGAGATTAAATCCTTGCCTGATGTATCATCAGCAAATATGCTGTCCCATACAGTCAGTTCCCTCTTCATATTAATGATGGTTTCTTTAGCCATGCAGAGCTTCCTAATTTGATGTAGTCCCATTTGTTTATTTTTATTTTTTTAAATTTTTATTTAGTTATTTTTCAAGTACAGTTTTTTGTCTATTTCTCCTATCCAAGCCTCCCCCGCCCTGTGCTCCCCACCTCCCTCCCATTTCCAACCCCCTTAGTTCTCGTTCCTGTGTCCTTCCTATTTGTTCCTCCAAATCCCTCTCCCTTTTTCCCCTTAAATTCCCTTCCCTCTCCCCTCTGGTCACTGTCCCCTTGTTCTCTATTTCAGTGTCTTTGTTTTTTTTTCTGCTTGCTTGTTTGTTTTGTTGTTTAGCTTCCTGTTAAAGGTGAGATCATATAAAAATATGGAACGCTTCACGAATTTGCATGTCATCCTTGCACAGGGGCCATGCTAATCTTCTCTGTATCGTTCCAATTTTAGTATATGTGCTGCTGAAGTTAGTACCCATTTGTTTATTTTTTTAATTTTCCTTGCCCTGGAGATGTATCAGCAAAAATATTGCTACATGGGATGTCTGAAATTTTATTGCCTGTGTTTTCTGCTAGGACTTTTATGGTATCACAACTTAAATTTAATTCCTTTATCCATTTTGAATTTAAGTTGGTGGTCTAGTTTCAGTTTTTTGCATGTACCAGTCCAGTTCTCCCAACACCACTTATTGAAGCGACTGTTTTTACTCCAGTGTATGCTCGTGCCCCTTTGTTGAATATTAACTGACCACAGAGGCATGGGTTTAGTTCTGGGCTCTGCAGTCTGTTCCATTGGTCTATGTGTCTGTTCTTACACTACTAACAGGCTGTCTTCATTACAGTGGCCACATAGTATAGTTTGATATCAGGTATTGTGATCCCTCCAACTTTCTTCTTCTTTTTCAGGATTGCTGAGGCTATTTGGGGTCTTTTTTGGTTCCATATATTTTTTGGGAATATTTGTTCTAGAGCTGTGAAACCAATCTGTTTTAAAATGTTCACATCTGCATGTACTCCAAAAAAGAAAAAATATGAGTGACTTCCTCACTCTGAGCTTTCTGAGAAACCTAATAAGTGTTCAAGCACCAATGCCCTGTGTCACAGACATGCACGTCAGGCACAGTCAGGAAATGTGTACACCACGCAGGAGGCTGGACTAGCGAGAAGGACTGCCAGTAAAAACTCCCTGGCACTGGGAATGGCCGAAGAACTCTTGTCACATGGGATGACTAAGATTCAGTTTGAAGCTGTTTGTTCTGTTGTAGTGACATGCAATCCTTCAGTATTCTAACACTTAGCAGGTAAAGCCGGATACCCACATAAAATGAGGCAGTAGAGAGAATGAATGAGAAACATGAAGTCACATTTTGTTCTGTTTTTGAAGCAGGGTCTAGGGTATGATCTTGATGGGATTCCTAAAAATTATGTGACTTAATTTTCTTTCTCACTTCTTTTCAGATTCTGAATGAAGGCCTGGGTATGAGAAATGGACAAAAACTTAAAATCAAAGGCAGTCTTTTAGATTGACCTTGAAAATATCAGCTATCATTTTCCTGACCACAGGAAAATCTTCTTAACCTAGCTCCTCTGTTACCAAAAATAAACCAAACCCAGTAGATGTTAGATTATAAAATTGATGCCCCAAATGATATAGATATGCACATAAACTCACACATACACACACACACACACTCACACAGTGGTCATAACACTATAAATCCAAGGACTAATAAATCTAATATCTCTATTAATATAGGAAAAGAAGACATTTTACACTCAATCCAAAAGCCTAGATTTGTTCCACATAGCCAATATATAGGATTACCATCAAATCCACCAAGTGACCAGCTATAGCCTTAAGTAGCTCAAAACTGAATTCCAAAATGTAATACATTCTTGGACAGTAACAACTTCTAGAGCCAAATACAGGCTTATATGCAAAACTACATGCTCCTCAGGAACTGCTAAGTCTGGACTTGGACCCATCTGCCAGATTCAGGCAAGGTGAGTACGTTATCTGTTCAGGTCCACACAGGTCACCGAGGGATGGCTCAAGAAGGGTGAAAAGTTTTTCCTGTTTCCATCAGTACAAAATAAAATGGAACATCCACTGTATTTAGGTGTTTCTACTTGGTCGAAAACTAATACAGAGCAGTTTTAATGCAGTGTAAAATTAATCTAGAATGCAGTCATTCATTCAGATCTCTCATCGTTGTAAAAACATTAAAAGGAAAAAAAATCACTGTTTTTCCATTGAGCAGGTACTTCGTGCTAGAGAGCGAGTTTAATTTCTAGGGTCTTAGACAAAGAACAGGTGTACCTTTAGTACTAAAGACAAGCAGTATCAGTATTCAAAAAAGTGTTTTAAAAGAGAGTGTGACTTTTGCTGTCCCAGGCTAACTGGGTTCTGCCTGCTGTTTCTTTGTTTGCACAGGATCGCCCACAGCCTGTCTTCTAATTAAGTCAATTTTCTAACAACAGAACAGGCAAACAAGTTGCCTCCAATCTGCATACAGCTCTTCAAGACACATTTCCCTTGGTCAGAGGTAGAAATTCTAGGGAGAGGTGATTTTCCCTACATCCTCACCAGAACATAGTTAGTTGGCTAGATGCAACTCCATGAAGTGTAACTATGTGTGTACACTTCAAAAAAATAAAACAAACAAATAAAAACAACAAAAAAGAAATGCAGAGAAGCATATAGACTCCATAAACAGTTGGAATATACAGAAATCCTACTAGGATCTTTGACTAAAATAATCAATCATAATGTTACCGAACAAGAGGTGGGAGGGGCAATACAATATTTGGCCCACTTAGGGATGCCCAAAACTGCTATACAACAGGGGCCCCTCCCGAAAACAAAATACTAAAATCTACTGGGCCCTTCTGTCCACCGCCAATTGGAAAGACATCTCTTAATGCCAGAGATTTGTGAAAAGGAAACAAAATGTTTATTTAATGCTATTCAGGCCTAATGCCACCACTAAAATATCAAAGTCCTTTATGTATACACCTACACCCACACAGTGCTCCCTTCTCCCACTGTCCCAACTCCGGGTACCGTAAATCAGGAAAAGAGCACACGTCTGTGTTGCAGGCCGCTGGCACCGTCAGCTGTGTCACTGTGCAGGATCTCGAGTTAATCCAAAGTACTGTGGTACCCTCTCATGGTCCACTGGCAAGAGTCCTTTGTATCCAGTTCCAGTCAAAGTCTCTCTTGCTTTTTCAGGCCCCGCAGCCAAAGGGGGCACCCCAAAGCCGCGTGGACCTCTTCTACCAAAGCTGCAGGAGTCCGCATTCCACCAAAAGCATGTGGCTTTCTTCTTCACCTGGCTGCAGGGATCTCCATTCTGGCAAAGCTGCGTGGTTTTTCCCTTTCAACTGGGAAAGAGGGGGTCCGCACCCTGCCAAAACCACGTGGCTCCCTCTTTCACCTCACCAACAGGGGGGTCCTCATTCTGCTGAAACCGTGTGGCTCTCTCTTCATCTGGCCAAGTGGGGGCCCTTCATGTCTTGGAGCCAGTCTTCTCCAAGCTCTCACCCAGGCCATCTCGCTCAGGAGCGCAGCCCCTTGTTACATTCTGAGTCCAAGCCCTTCTCACTCCGGAGAGCAGCCCTTAGTTCCCATCTTGAGTCCCCTAGTTCCATCCTCAGTCCCTGCTAGTTCCATCTTGAGTCCCCATCCACTCCCTTCTTCCTGGCTCCAAACTTGGCCACAGCTATTTAACATATCTATGAAACCAGTTAAAGGTTATAGATATGTTAAGTAACCATTCCAGAGGTTAGCTGCAAAACTGTTGCTATGCAAAACAGCTCTCAATGGCCTGGCTCCATTCATCCCTTCCCCCTGGTGGGGGGCAGTGAGGACATCTTATATGTCTCTCCAATATTTCTATACACTTTGAATTCTGGACACTTTTCTAAATCTTTTTTTGGGCCCCCCCCTGTCTGCACCCTGTATCAATAACAGTTTGAAAAAAAAGTAAAAAAAAAATCTGAAGTCAAAACTCTAATTTCATGCAATGAAAACATTTTAAGTACTACTAAGGAAAAAAGATAAAACTCCTTGCTTCACACACACAAAAATGGACCTCTCCCTATTACAGAGAATAAAAGGTATTATCAATGAAAGAGACAATGAGCTTTTCAAAGGTAGTAGTTCTAAATTTAGACTCATTAGCCACACGTGGTTAATGGCACTTGTGTGAGGCTAAATGCATCAAGCTGTCTTTCAAATGCGTTCAGCCTCCTGGGGAAGGGGAGGGGAGGAGGAAGCAAGGAACCACTGAAATACTCAGCTACCCTCTGCTTATGAAAAGATGGTTTCTGCAAAACAAAAACCGTACAGAAGAATGAAATGCTCATTTATTTAAATAACTTTTCAATCTTCCAAATAAACAGAAATGACTGTAGAGCAGATGTTTCTACTTTTTTTGCAGTAAAAAGCAAACACTGAAGTGGAGTAGGGAGCAGGGGGTAATTAAGCATCTACTTACAAAGACAGCCCCTAAGGGAACTTGTTACAGGTTTGGTGAGAAAAGGGGGGTTAGTTATATTAGCCTTTTCTAGTATGTCTTTCCATCCTTGATGTGCTCATACCCCAGCAGCAAGCCTCACCATTTCTGTGACCACTATTAGCTATTTTTTTTGGTACTTACCTTCATATACCTCAATAACATGCCTATATTACTACTTCTTTTTAGTGGGTGTCACACATAACCTATTGATTCCCTACTGTGGAATTTGCTATGGCAGATGAGAATACACCATGTATACATCCAACCTCCCAATATAGTCATATCATAATTTTGATTATATTAATATTTGTGGTATTTTATCACCATAAAATGCTATGGGTAGCTGATATTATATGATGACTTTTCTTGCCTGTTGCTTTTCTAGGACTTAATAATAATCTTGCTCTTCATGTTTGCTAATTCAAGGCTAAATTCCTCCAGCTAAGTCTCTTTTTAGTATATTCAGAAATGTTAGGTCTTTTTATCAATTCATCTTCTGGACAAAACTCTGCCCCTATACCTCCCACCAATCCTCTGGCCTTCTGTGATCTGGGTCCATTACCTCCCTCTATCTGGGGACCATGACCACTCAGGCATCTCTGGATCTTAATAAAACATGTTGGGGATAAAAAACACAACAAAGAGACATTGTGTCTTTATTGTCCTTATGTCTGTTCAACAGTATCTTGTTTCTAGAAATGCTTTAAACAAAAACATGGCTCGAGCTGGAGTTGTTTGGGATGGAGAGAGAAGTTGCTATCTGTGGCAGTACAGAAAATGTCAGAGTTGAACTGCTGTTCTCAAGTCTCGCAGTGACTGCAGACTCGATTATGGAAATGGGGTTGGATGAGGTCTTTCACGCTTACAATGAGTCTGTTTTAGTCTCACTGATGTTTTTGCAAAAGATTTTGTCCCTTGCGTGCCTGTTAGACCCTCCTCCAACCTGGCCTTACTTCATCTTCTACTTGGGAAAATTTCTACCAAGTATTGCTTAATGTCTGAATTTAGAATAAAAAGTCAAGAAATTTTTTGTTGGTATCAATATAAAATTAATATATTTTTATTGTGTGAAACTGAAAAATGCAGAAAAATAGAAAGGACAATGATGATTTGCCCAATCTAATTACCCAGAAACAACCACATTTACCATTTTGAAGTTTTCTTTTTTAAAATATACCTTTTACAATAATATACATTTTACAAAAGTTATATAGTTGTAACTATACTATGCATCTTGATTTTTTACTTACTACTATAAATACTTTACATCTCACTATAGATTCTAAAAACATAATTTTACTAAAACATCTTATCAAATACATCAGTATTACCATAAAAAATTTATAAAATATGGCATGACAAAGAGAAGAAAACAAAAATTCCCCCAAATCTCATCTCTAGTGGTCACTTGGTCATTTCTTGAATATTGGTAGGTTGTGTATGTACATAACATATACATTTTAAATGATTGAAATTGTAATCAATATGTCATTTTGTATTTTTGTTTCTATTGCCTAGTACTGTGAAATAAGCATTTTATTGTGTCATCAAAACTCTTTGCATATGAAATTTTAAAAGTTTTATAAAATTCTATTATACGAACTTCCAGCCAAGATGGAGGCATAGGTAGACACACTGTGCCTCCTTGCACAACCAAAATTAAGGACAACAAAAAATTTAGAAACAAAAAACAACCAGAACTGACAGAAAATTGAACTGTATGGAAGTCTGACAACTGTTCAACTAGACCAGTAAGAGGGGTCTCGGTAAAAAAAAATGGTGGCTAGTGACCGGGGCTTGGGGTGGCAATGAACAGACCCAGTGAGGTGGCCAGCTGATCTCGGTCACACATTCCAGCACAGATAAACCAGGTGAAATTGGGGAGTGAGACAGACCCCGCAACCCAGGACCCTAGTGATGGGAAATAAAGCCTAAAAGCACCGATTGAAAACACTTGTGGGGGCTGAGGTGTTGGGAGAGATTCCCAGCCTCACAGGAGAGTTTGTTGGAGAGACCCACAGGGTCCTAGAATGTACACAAGCCCACCCACCTGGGAACCAGCACCAGAAAAGCCCAATTTGTTTAGGGGAAGCAGCAGAGGGGACTGAAATCCGAGAGAGAGTGGAACAAGTGCCATTGCTCCCTCTCTGACCCCACCCCCACATACAGCATCACAACCCAGCCACTGGGTTGCCTGCCCTGGTGAACACCTAAGGCTTTCCCCTTACTACCTAACAGGCATGACCAGACAAAAAAATTATGGCTCAAGTGGAAGAACAAATCAAAGTCCAAGAGCCAATACTTTTAAGTGACCAAGAGATAGCCAACCCATCATATACACTGGTGATCAGGATGATCACAGAGCTGGTTGATTTTGGTCGCAAATTAGATGAAAAAATAATGGCTACACTAAGTGAAATGAAGAAAAATGCACAGGGAACCAATAGTGATGGAAAGAAAACTGGGACTGAAATTAATGGAGTGGACCGGAAGGAAGAAAGGAACAACCAAACGGAAAATATGAAGAAACAAGAATTCAGAAAATGAGGAGAGGCTTATAAACCTTCAGGATATCTTTAAACATTCCAACATCCGAATTATAGGGGTACCAGAAAGGGAAGAGGAAGAGCAACAAGTGGAAAACTTATTTGAACAAATAATAAAGAACTTCCCCAAGCTGGCAAAGGCAATATACTTCCAGGAAGTCCAGGAAACTTAGAAAGTCCCAAAGAAGTTGGACCCAAGGAGAAACACACCAAGGCACATCATAATTACATTAGCCAAGATTAAAATGAGGAAGAGAATTCTAGAAGCAGCAAGAGATAAGGGGACAGTCACCTACAAAGGAGTGCCCATAAGACTGTCAGCTGATTTCTCAAAAGAGACCTTACAGTCAAGAAGGGGCTGGAAAGAAGCATTCCAAGTCATGAAAGGCAAGGACCTACACACAAGACTGTTCTATCCAGCAAAGCTTTTATTTAGAATGGAAGAACAGATAAAGTGCTTCTCAGATAAGGTCAAGTTCAAGAGTTCATCATCACCAAGCCCTCTTTATATGAAATGTTAAAGGGACTTATCAAGAAAAAGAAGTAAAAAATATAAACAGTAAAAAACCAGCAAACTCACAATTACTAACAACCACACCTAAAACAAAAGCAAACTAAGCAAACCACTAGAACAGGAACGGAACCACAGAAATGGAGATCACATGGAGGGTTAGCAACAGGGGAGTGGGAGGAGGAGAGATGGGGGAAAGGTACAGATAATAAGTAGCATAGATGGTAGGTAGAAAATAGACAGGGGGAGGGCAAGAATATTATGGGAAATGTAGAAGCAAAATAACTTATGACACATGGAAATGAACTAAAGGAGGGGAATGTGGGTGGGAGGGGGTGTGCAGGGTGGAGGGAAATGAAGGGGGGAATGGGACAACTGTAATAGCATAATCAATAAAATATATTAAAAAATTCTATCATACGGTAATATACTTAACCAAGGTTCTGTGTTGTGCAAAAACAATACTATGCAAATATCTTTGTATATAAATGTTGTTTGCAGTTTTGAAATTTTAATTAGGACGGATTCCTAAAAGTCCAAGGGTATGAAAATGTTAAGGCATGTTGTTTGCATTTCCAGAACAGTGGCACCTGCTGGCATTTCTACCAGCAATGAAGCTGTGTTTGCCTCACACTGCTGGTTGCATTTTTATATTACATGTATTTAAAACCTGTGAACTGATAGATGAGGACAACTCTCAGGGCCCTCTGATAACACTGATTCTGAACGTTTGGTCCAGTATCTGGGACTTCAGGGTTTGAATCCTGTGCACTCCATTCCCTGGGGTCAGAAGGAAACTGCACATTCATGTCTATCATTCAGTAATATTTCTGAGAGCTGCAGCCCTCTGCTAGATTCTCAGAATGTAGAGATAAATAACTCATATTTCTGAATCCGTATTTTCTGAACTAAAGGCAGGTAATATCCCTAGGCATATCATGCACTAAAATATTGAGCCTCTTGGTCTTTGGGGCATCTTTGAGCATCTGAGGTGACCAAAACCACGGGGATTGTCCCCTCTGGCAGACCAAAGACCTCTCTGTTTGCCTCCATGTGTCATACAGATATTACTAAACACTGTCTTTTTTGTCTCAGGCCCTGATGTGACTAAGGGTGGGGAGTGCTGCCTTCAGGTCGTCCTGATGTTCCTCTAGGTCTCTGTCTTCCTCAGAAGTAGAGGTGTGGGCAAGAACAAGTATTTTGTGGCTCAAGCAGTCCCCCTTCATCGCTCCTGTCACACCCACACCGCACACCGCGGCTGCTCGGGGCACTGGCACACTCACATTCTCTGTGATCTAGCGCACAACTGGGCAAAACATTATTTCCTACTGCAGGCTGAAACAAACTCTTCACAGGGCTGCAGGACAAACAAAATCTCTTTCCTCAAAAGTTAAAAAGTGTTTAAGCAAGATACTGCATTACAGTGGAAAAAATCACCTTTTCAGAGATCTGTAAAAACTTATTTAATTACGCATTGTTCCGACAAAGGAGTGCAGTAGCACTAAATACATTCTAATAAATCACTACAACTTGTAGACAAAGCATATGGGCAGAAGCAGCTTCATAGTCCTCAGATGCTCCCGGGTTTAACGGGCACAAGACAAACACAAGGAAACAAACAGTTGTCCTCACTATATGTATAGTTTAGGGGCGGCTGGAAGGGAGAGGTGGCACTGGGGGCCTCCTCCTGCAGCTCTCTGTGCTCTGGCACGGCACCAGCTGAACAGGAGGGTCCCAGTCTCTGCCCGCCCCCCCCCCCCCGCCCCGGTCCCAGGGCCCTCCAGCTGCTAAGGGAAGCAGCAGCAGGGGCAGCTCCTGGCCCCAGGAAGGGTCAAAGCTCTGAGCCTGTGGGATCCTGCACTTTATCTGGCCTGCATGGGCGCACTTCCAAGTGGAGAGGGCCCATTCATAGGCCGAATGTGCCAAGTCACAGGCTCAAGAGCATCTCAAGAAAGAGCTGGTGTGGCGGATCAAGATGGTAGAATATGTGCCACAGCAGGAGAGGGCCAAATATCATATATTGAAGTTTGGGACAGACTTGAACCAGAGGGAGAAGAGACCAGAATTATCAGAACAAGTCTCCAATAGCCCTGTGGAGTCAGTCACCTTGGAAAAGAGGCCACTGCTGTTACAGGAGGGGCAGTAGCTCCTCTGACAGTACCTAGAAGAGGTGGGCTACACTGACACCATCCTGGATGTGGGGTCCAAGGGCATGTGGTCCCTACTGGGCTTCTCGTTGGAGTTTAGTGGGGCCCAGCAAAGTGGGCCCCAGAGTCATAGCAGGCCCCAGGGGCCAGGAAGGTGGGTGGGGCTCAGCGGTGGGGAGTTGGTATTGGTGAAATAGATGGCAGAACAGATCAAGAAGAATGCAGGCGACCGAGACGGCAGAGAGTGCTGCGGCAGGTCTCCCTCCTGCAGAACCGAGGACAAAGGCAGCGACGAGGGCAGCGATGAGGAGGACCAGCTGGACAGGACAGTGGGCAGCACAAGAAGCAGTATGTGAAGCTGCCAGCCAAGGCTTGGTGACCAAAATGGAGGGTGAGTACAAGGAGGGTGACTCAGAGGATGCCATCTGTGAGTTTGACTTCCTGGGCTCAGAAGAGGACAGGGAGGGCTCTCCAGACCCTTGGGTCCTGGGTGATGCTCTGGAGGAGGAACTCACCATGAGCTGGAAAGCCGGGGAGTGGGGTGCGGGGGCATCAAACAACAGGGAATTTTAGCTGACCTATGGGATGTGGATGGGCTGGTCCCCAAAGTGATGGTCATACCTCTTGGCACATTCCAGCCCTTGCCCCACAAAGGTTCCTTTGGCTTCTCTTTCTATGTTTTCATCATGGACACTACAGGGGGCAGGGTGGTGAGCCTGGGGGACTTAATAGATCTGCCCATCACCAATGACAATGACCTCAGGTGTGACCTGTCTAATGGCCAAGATGCTTTGAGAAGGATGTGGAACCCCAGATTCATCTTCTACTCATGCTAGGATGGCTTCTGCTCCCTGGCTTTCCACCACAGCCATTAGGTTTTGCTCACTGCTTCTGGCAGCCCGTGCATGCTCTGGAACCTCAGAAGGCTGTCACAGACAAGAATGCTGTGCCACACATGGAACCTACCCATGCCTTCCAGGCACAGGGGCCCATGTTGGCAGCAGCCATGGGCATGAACAGTGAATGCTGTCACAGTGGCGGGGGCAGATGCCTGCATCCACAGCTGGAAGATTTCACACCTCAACATGGACCCCTACATGGTTATGACTGAGCAGGCTGAGCCACTTCCTGGAGAGCCGTGTGGCCTGGCCTTCAGTCCCATCTCCCAGCTTCTGGCCTCTTTTGGAATCTGGGACCCCAGTAGGAGCAGCTGGACCTGCCTCTGTACCTTCTCCATAGCCAGCAATCATGATAGCTCCACCTTAATGGCCTCCACCATCACCAAGCCTGCCCACATTGTGGTCTCCTTCCACTCTGGGGACACTTTCTGTATGACCTGGAGGTTGGCTGCCCCCCTCACTCTGGAGTCCCAGGGGAGCAGTGGCCCAACCCAGATCCACCAGGTGGTGAGTCATCCAAACCAGCCCCTCATCATCACCACTCATGACAGCAGAGGCACTCGCTTCATGGGGAACCAGATAGGGAAGTGTATTGCTCACCTGGACATGGCCACCTGCCTGGCCATAAACCCTATGGTGTATTCCTGATGTCGGAGAACCACCACTGCTCCTTGCGTCTGTGGAGACTGGACAACAAAATGTGAGTGCAGGAGATCACAGCCCACTGTGAGAAGCACCGGGAGGCCATCCATGCTGTTGCCTGCCACCCTAGTAAGACCCTCATTGCCAATGCCAGTGCCAAAGCCCTGGCCAACGTCTTTGTATGACGCCCATTTGGCCCGGGTCTGGTGGGGGAGTGGAGCTGGGCAGCTGGGACAGAGATGAATCAGCCTCAGTCTGAAGGCCCAGAGGCCCTGCTTCTTCCCACCGGCCTCAGCCCGGTAGTGCTAAAGGCCCTTGCCCCAGGAGGCCCTCATCCCAAGAGGCCTTCACCCATGGCCTGCCTTTCCTCCAGCATCCAGCCAGGGGAGGTGCCTCCTTCAGTTATCACCCTCTGAGATGGCCTCTGGTAGTTTCATTTCTTCCCTGACACCCACTCCGGGTCTTCTAGCTGTCTTCTGGGGGCAGCACAACCAGGCCTGGGTGTTCTTGGGGATCAGGTTTTCCAAGACACCAGAAGGTGCTAGGTCTTTTTTTTTGAACCCTTATCTCTCCTCTCCATCCTTCCAGATGGGGGTGGGAGCTGTGCTGGGAGGAATCCCAGATGTCCCTTCTCTGGGTCCCCTGGAGCCATGGAGCCAGCCAGAGCCAGGCTGTCCTCAGTGGGAATGCTGGGCCTGGACCACCCCGGAAGCACACCCAGTCCACCACCTTCCCCTCTAGTTCCCTCAACACAGCTTTCCAGGCACTGCCCAGCGCCTCCAGGGCCAGTAACTGTCTGGGGAACAGGTGATGTCCTCTGGGGTTGTACCCACCCCTACCTCCCCAACACTCCTCCAAGGGCAGCCCCTTCGCCCTGACAGCATCAACCATGGGGAAAGATGGCCTTCTCTTGCCCCTTCCTGGGGAATGGAGGTGGTGTGGGGTCCCCAGGATCCCCCATAACTGCCTGTATATCTTTATAAGTAAATGGGATTTTAATGGAGCCCCCATGTTGTTATCCCTGTGTGATAGTCTGTCGGTCTCTTCTCCTGGCCTTCCGCTCCTTCCCTCTATTTATTTCACTCTCTTGTTTGGGTTCTACCCTGAGTCCTTGTACTTCCTTCCAGAGTCTTGTTTATACGCCCTAGCCTCTCTGTCCTTGTATGTGTAACTCGTCTCAATAAATCCTTTGGAGAAAAAAAAGATACGTATAGTTTAGTTTTGAGGCCTCCACATTGCTAAAGTCAATGGGAAATTCTCATTCCTCATTTCCCTTTTCCTACTGTGCTTTGGCTCAGTTGATCACTCCTTTTTTTTTTTTTTTAACCTTTCTTTTTTTTTAGTTGTGGTTCGATTACAGTCATCCCCATTCCCTGCTCCCACTACTCTCCCCACTCATTTACTGATGGGCACTTCGGCTGCTTCCAGCACTTGGCTATTGTAAGTTGTGCTGCCATGAACTTGGAGATGCATAGGTTCTTTTGAATTGGTCATTCAGGATTCTTAGGGAATAATCCCAGCAGCAGGATCGCTGGGTCAAAAGGCAATTTCATCTTCAGTTTTTTTAAGAAATTCCACACTGTTTTTCACAGTGGATGCACCAGTCTGCATTCCCACCAACAGTGCACTAGGGCTCCCTTTTCTCCACAACCTCCCCAGCACTTGTTGTTTGTTGATTTATTAATGATGGCCATTCTGACCCATGTGAAGTGGTATCTCATTGTGGTTTTAATTTACATCTCTCTGATGGCTAGTGATGCTGAGCATCCTTTCATATGTCTCTGGGTCCTTTGTATGTCCTCCTTGGAGAAGTCTGTTCAGGTCCTTTGCCCATTTTTGAATTGGATTGTCTTCCTGGTGTGGAGCCATCCTTCCTTCTTAAAATACATTCTTTTCTTTGCTTCTAGGCATCACACTGCTCTGGTTTCTCTTGTATCTCACAAGTTGATCCTTTCCAGTGCTTTTGCCCATCTTCCTCCTGTTTAGTGAGGTGTCAATGAGGTATCAATGAATGGAAAGACAAATAGATCAATAGAACAAGACAGAATGCCCAGAAATAGACCCACATAAATATAATCAGCTGATTTTTGGAAAAGGAGAAAAGGCAATAGTCTTTTCAACAAAGAGTGATGGAAAAACTGGAGATTGACATTCGAAAAAGTGCATCTAAACACAGGTCTAATACTCTTCGCAGAAATGAACTCAAAATAAATCACAGACCCAAATGTAAAGTGAAGAATCACAAAATTCCTAGAAGATAACATAGGAGAAAACCTAGGTGACCTTGTGTATGGCAGTGACTTTTTAGATAGAACAACAAATGTATAGTTCATGAGACAAAAAATCGATAAGCCAGACTGTATTATGATAAAATTAAAAATTTATTCTCTGCCCTGGCGGGTGTAGCTCAGTGGATTGAGCACGGACTTGTGAAGAAAAGGGTCGCTGGTTCAATTCGCAGTCAGGGCACATGCCTGGGTTGCAGTCCGGGTCCCCAGTAGGGGACTCATGAGAGGCAACCACGCATTGATGTTTCTCTCCCTCTCTTTCTCCCTCCCTTCTCCTCTCTGTAAAAATAATTTTAAAATATTAAAAAACTTTATTCTCTGCAAAAGACAATGTCAAGAGAAAGAAAAGAGAAGTACAGACTTGGAGAAAATGTATGTAAAAGGCACATCTGAGAAGGACTGTTGCTCAAAATACACAAAGAACCCTCAAAACTCAACAACAAGAAGCACTCAAAAAGTGCTATTTAGAGATGGGCCAAAAACCTAACTAAACCCCTCACCAAAGAAGATATATAGCTGACAAATAAGCATGTGAAAAGATGCTCCACGTCATATGTCATCAGGAAAGTGCAAAGTAAAACAACGGAGACACCACCGCACGCCTGTTGGAATGGCCAGACCTGCAACACAGACGCTGGGGAGGGTGGGGAGCAGCAGGAGCTCTAACACGCTGCTCGTGGGAACGCAAAAGTAGAACAGCCGCTGCAGAAGAGAGTTTGATGGTTTCTTGCAAAAGTAAATGTCCAGTAGTTGTGCTCCTTGGTATTTACCCAAACGTGTGAAAAACTCATGTTTACACAAAACCTGCACACAGATGTTTATGGCAACTTCCTTCATAACTGCCACAACTTGGAGATAACCAAAATGTCTTTTTCTAGGTGAATGAATACATAGGCTGTGGCACTGCCGGACAATGGCCAGTATACTATACTCAAAGGAAATGAGCTATCAAGACGTGAGAACATGAAGGAACCATGAAATGCATATCACTAAGTGAGAGAAGCCCATCTGATAAGGATACGTAGTAGATGACTCCAAGTATATGACATTCTGGAAAAGGCAGAACTATGAGGACTATAAAAAGGTCAGTGGTTGCCAAAGGTGGGAAAGGCGCGCACAGGTGGCGCACAGATTTTTAGGACGAATGCTCTGTAAAATACGATAATGCTGGGTATCTGTTATCATCCATTTGTACAAACCAAGAATGTATAACACCAAGAGTGATTGTTATGGAAACTATACACTTTGGGTGGTTATGTGTCAATATGGGTTCATCAGTTGTAACAAATGCGCCCCTCCGGTGGGGGATGTTGATAATGGGGGAGGCTGTGCTTGTGTGGGAGCGGGGTGTAGGGGAAAGCTCTGCACCTTCCCCTCAATTTTGATGTGAACTTTAAACTTCTCTAAAAAATTGTCTTCAAAAACAGACTCAAGTAGAGACTTGATTGACCACATTGAGCCTTTGGGGAGTGAGACTGTGAGGTACAGACATAGTCTCGAGGACCTACTGCTCAGAATGTTTTCAAAAGTGAAGAGATGCTCAATATCATTAGCTATCAGAGAGATGCAAATTAAAACCACAATGAGATACCACTTTACACCAGTCAGGATGGCTATCATAAACAAAGCAACAAACAACAAATGTTGGAGAGGTTGTGGGGAAAAGGGGTCCTTAGTTCACTGTTGGTAGGATTGCAGACTGGTACAACCATTATGGAAAACAGTATGGAATTTTCTCAGAAAAATAAAAATCGACCTGCCTTTTGACCCAGCAATTCCACTGCTAGGATTATATCCCAAGAATCCTAAAACATCAATTTCAAAGAACCTATGCACCACAATGTTCATAGCTGCACAATTTACAATAGCCAAGAGTTGGAAGCAACCTAGGTGCCCATCAGTAAATGAATGGATCAAAAAAATTGTGGTACATATACACAATGGAATTCTATGCAGCAGAGAGAAAGAAGGAGCTACTACCCTTTGCAACAACATGGATAGAACTGGAAAGCATTATGCTGAGTGAAATAGGCCAGGTGTTGAAAGACAAATACCATATGATCTCACCTTTAACAGGAAGCTAAACAACAAAACAAACAAGCAAGCAGAATAAAAACAAAGACACTGAAATAGAGAACAAGGGGATAGTGACCAGAGGGGAGAAGGAAGGGAAGTTAAGGGGAAAAAGGGGGAGGGATTTGGAGGAACAAATAGGAAGGACACAGGAACGAGAACTAAGGGGGTTGGAAATGGGAGGGAGGTGGGGAGAATGGGGTGGGGGGGGCTGGGATGGGAGAAATAGACAAAAAACTGTACTTGAAAAATGACTAAATAAAATTAATTTTAAAAAGTTGAGAAACCTCTGAGCAGGGATGTTTCCCCAAGAAGGGTCTACTACAAACGAATTTAACATGATATGTGGTGTTACTTGTTACCTGTCCAAAATGCATCTCTCAAGTTTCAGATGCTACTACTTCATTAAAATATTTTTGGATTTGGATGATTATGTTCATCTTCTCTACACTGTTCATGATTTTAAAGTCTTAGAATATACCCTTCTTTAATTCTTTATCTTACCAGCTGGCATCATTCTTTATTTTTTTAGGCTGTTGTCACCGGGCAGCAGCTTAGTCATTTAAAAGACATTTTTCCTGGACCACTTCCAATTCCTTTATAGGGCTTGTCGGTGTTAGTTTGGCTGTAATTTTGGTCATATTTTCTATTTGGTCATCATGTTGTTTTGTTGACATTTTTAGATGAGGTTGTTTTATTCAAGGAACAGTCCCACTCCACAGGCTGTTCCCCACATTGGTGTTGAAGGACTGTGTGTGTGTGTGTGTGTGTATGTGTGTGATTGCCAGCTGTAATTTGGATGATAACCTATGTGTACAGTGATGTTTGAAGGTGGCGGGATGTATAGCTATTTCTGTATATAAACAGTTTACATCGTTTTTGCCAAAACTTACTTTTGATATTGAAATTCTGTTACTAGTTTTCAGGCCATGTCAGACAGCCCCCCCAAATTTGTTTATAGTTTATCTCAGTTGACCCAAACATTTTATTACATGAAGAACTTAATGTTTTCTGCAAGACAGTGCATTTCAGCATGCAATTTACCCCTCAGATAATTTATCAGAATGGCAAATAAAACTTCTTAGAACTGGACTCTGTAGAATCCTAGAGTTTATCTTTTCCTTCTGGAGAAGTGATTGTCTGTCTCTATTATTTGTTTTCTATCTCTAAGCCATGTCTATGTCCATGACATGAAGAGTCTGGTCCCTTGACAACCTAATAGAAATCATACAGCTAGTTCAGCTCTAACTTACTTGTTTCGATATGTATAGGGAATGATAAAAGGTGTGCAAAAGCATGTCGCACCATCCAAAGAATGATATAAATGTCAACTCTTCTTTTTGCCATAGGACAGCAGAATATAAATAATTCATGACAGCTGATCAAGATTTAAACTCTCATAGTGATGTCTTTAGAAATCTGAATGTGTCAATATGTGGCAAAAGCTAATACTACAGTATTTGATGGGGTAGATTAATAAATGTTATTAATCACAATCACAATGAAATTAAATTTAATGGGCAGCTATCTTGGTTAATTTAACATTTAGAAAAAATTCAATTATCTGGTAAGTAAGGATCTTGGCCCCTCCTGTGGAGTGGACTTCGATGAAAGGCACGCATGTCTGGATGGTAATTAGGTTTTGTTTTGGAAATTAGAAAATAATTGTATGAAACCTCTACTGTGAAGTTGGAAACATAATTCAGAACAGTCCTGTGTGTGGGTCGATGTGTCGGTGGTTGTAAACAGACAAAAATGAAATGTAAAATTGTATTTAGAGCTGAGTGCCCGGGTACCAGAGTATTATCGGTTCTTCTACGAGACTGTGTCAGGTGAGTTGCTTTGGGACAGTGGTCAAATAGATGATATGGCATCAAGAATTTTTGTCTCTGGTTATAAACAAAATTAATTGCTATTTAAATGTGGAATGAGCAGAGGATTGAATTTCAGAATTTTTTTTTGGTGAGTTTTATTATTACACTTGCTAGGTTGATGGTGTTTGTGAGTCATCACGGTGTGGGTGGGAGTGAGGCAGACACAGTTCCTGGTTCAGCCCTGCTTCCAGACCTTGCACGAGTCCTTTAACTTCTCCACGTCTCCGTTCCCTCAAAATGGGGGTAATGATAGAATTATTACTCCCACAGGGTTGTATGAGGATTAAATGAGATCATGCCAATAAGGCACTGAACACAGTATCTGGTACATAGTAAGTGTTGCATAAATAATTTCTCTTCCTCTTCCTTATCATTATTGATATTATTATTTCTTAAAAGATTATTATTTCTTAAAATCCTTTAAAAAAGATTTTATTTAATTTTAGACAGAAGGAAAGAGAGGGAAATAAACATTAGTGTGTGGTTGCCTTTTGCATGCCTCCAACTGGGGGCCCGACCCACAACCCAGACGTGTACCCTGACTGGGAATTGAACCAGAGACCTTGGGGTCCATAGGCTGGCACTCAATTCATTGAGCCACACCGCCCAGGGCTACCCTTTTTTATCTTTACGAGTCAGTGTCATATGTGAAACCAGAAATGGAATGGTAGACTGAGCAGAATTTTTGCAAGTCAATTAAAAAAAAAACACACCATATGCAAAGAACAATGGAAAGTACTGGAAAGCTGGAAAAGAGAAACCTGAATCCAGTCCAAGTTCTGTCACAGTGTACTGTGACCTTGGGCAACAAGCTTAAGTGCTGCATCTTCGTTTCTGTAATTGGACAATGGGCTTGGACTCAGATGATCTTAAAGGTACGTAACTTCTGGCTCAAATGTTGTCTGATTTTGTATTTTCTTAGATCCCAAAACAATTACACTAAACTAATTTTTAATTCTTTCCTAGTTCAAGGTTGACTTGATATAAGAACAGAAATAAAGAAGGAAACCTTGGGGACAGCATCAGACTTGTATTTAGGATTCCAATTCCAGTTCTGATGTTGAGCAGCTGTGTGATCTTGGAAACTCCCTTTACCCGATGTATCTTAACCTTGGCCACACGTGTCAATTAATCTGGAGGATTCTGAGAACACTGGTGTTGGACCCCATTCTCAAAGATTCTAAATACATCAGTGGGTTGCTAATGTTCTCCAGGTGACGTGAATGTGCAGCCAGGAATGTACAAACAGCAGTGAGGCCCTGGACAGATCGTTCAGTTGCTTAGTGCATTGTCCCAATATACCAGGGTTATACGTTTGGTACTGGACCAGGGCACATACAAAGACCAACCAATGAATGTGTAAATAAGTGCAACAACAACTTGATGTTTCTTTCTAAAAAAAATCAATAAATAGCCATGGGCAGGTGGTTCAGTTGGTTGGAGCATCATCATTCCATACAGCAAAGTGTTGCAGGTTCAGGCCTGGTCAGGGCACATGCCTAGGTTGTGGGTTCAATCCCCAGTCCAGGTGCATATGGGAGGCAACTGATCAGTGTTTCTCTCTCACATCAGTGGTGGTTTTTTTCTCTCTCTTCCCTTCATCAATGAACATATCCTTGGGTCAAGGTTAAAAAATATCAATAAATAAAACAAAAAATCAAAACCAGTGAACTTTAGTGTCCTTGCATCCAAGACGGAGCTCCCAAAAGAACAGTAATAACTGCCCTCTCTTTCTCACTGAATTGAGAATTAAACAAAAGAAAATAGATAAAATTACTCTACGATCTGTAAAATGCACAGTAATTTTTAAAGTAAACATTCCTGAAGGGCCTAGCTATTGTTACTCTAAAAATGATAGGGATTAACACTAGTATATTAATTCTGTTGCTGGAGTCCTAACCTTTTAAGATAAAATTCACTTCCTATCTTGAAAAGTAGTTGAGACACTGAAGTAACCCCCCCTCCATTAGCACATGGCAATTTGCTTCTGCAGAAACTCCTAGTGCTGCTCCGTGACCGAGTGAGAGCTTAATCCTTGCATGTTGACTCAGTGATTATTCTTAATAAACACAATTCTTTCAAGGTTTTCGTAGCACATATCATCACCACAAATCATCATGACATACCTGTTTATCCCTTTGTGCCACAGCTTGTAAACGCATCAAACTGTGGGATAAACTACCCTAAAGTTTACTTAGTGGGAGGAAAAATCAACTGCTTCCCAAATTTATACTATTCCACCAGGAATTCCTAGTTAACCTTCATCTAATGTAGTATCTTTTAAGAACTTAATTTATCTTTCTCTGTCTGAGTTATTTCACTTGGCATAATACCCTCTAGGTCCATCCATATTGTCACAAATGGTAAGATTTCATTCTTTCTTTTGGCTGGGTAATATTCCATTGTATATATGTACCTCGTATTCTTTATCCAATCTTCTACCAATGGACACTTAGGTTGTTTCCACATCTTAGTTATTGTAAATAATGATGCAATGGACATGAGGTTGCATATATCTTTTTGAAGTAGTGTTTTGGATTTCTTTGGATGAATACCCAGAAGCGAGATTCGTGGGTCATATGGTTTTACTTATATGTAGAATCTAAAAAATAAATAAATGAACAAACAAAACAGAAACAGACTCATAGATACAGAGAAAACTCTGATGGTTGCCAGATGGAAGGTGGATGGGGGGGCTGGGTGAAAAAGGTGAAACGATTAAGAAGTACAAATTGCGGTTACAAAATAGTCATGGGTTGTGAAGTACAGTACAGAGAGTACAGTCAATACTATTGTAATAACTGCTTGGTTTCAGGTGGGCACTAGACTTATATGGAAGATGACTTTGTAAGTTATATAAATGCCTAACCACTACGCGGCACACATGAAACTCATATAATATTGAATATCAACTGTAACTTAAAAATAAAAAAATTTAAGCAAGAACTTAAGTTTAGGTTTCTCCAGTGGTTATCGTTCTTCAGATGTTTTCACAATTTGACACTTTGAGACGTTTTTATCTGTTCAACGATTCCACTGGAAATGTCTGTGACCATTGCAGCTTGGGTAATAAATACTTATTTGCCTTCTTAGTAGGGTTGGCATCAGTCACATCTTGACTGCTGGAACTGACCCGTTGCGGTCTGTCCTTCAGAATGAGCAGGTGCATTTAACATGGACTTGCAGACTTATTTTTTGTGAGCTGGAATCGGGTCATCTGAGATATCTCTGTGCCTGGAGAGGGAGCTTGCTGCCACGAAGCTGCTCTTCCATGTTGAGTTACAGGACCGCAGGCAGGTCACTGATGCTGACTGGCTCCAGAAAGGGCTGTCACTGCAGGTGCTACTCCATTCTTTGGCTCTCATGACTGTAGCATCCATTCAGCATCTCCAAACTCACCAGAAAACACATCTTAGCAAAAGAAGACTCTGGAATCTTTTCAGTATCTGTGGGGGGTTTTTTTGGCAAATGATTTCTGATATTTCTCTCCCTTGTCAAAGTCTGGGAATGATCTCTAAATGAAAAACTGCTGCTTTCCCTTCTTTCCCTGCTAATACCCTTCAAGTGATGAACATCTATTAAGAATTAAGCGACTACTTATTCATTATACAAATAGTTAAATGTCGATGGAGAGCCACGTAGGCTGTTGCACACGCTCCTCTGCTCACAAACATAGGAGATAGTGCAGCTGACGAGAGATTTTTAGAATATTTATACACATAACACAGATATAGTCACATGTGCATGCATAAATGCAGTTAAAATGATAAGATCACAAATGAGGGCCTGGTTTTAACATTTTTTAAAAAGTTGAAAAACCACCAAAGAATACGTGTCAGAGACCATAGGGCACACAAGACCGAAAATATTCACCATCTGGCCCGTCGTAGAAAACGTCTGCTGACCCCTGAACAGTGTGGAAAGTCCCACTAGTAGATCTCAGTTTTTACTTTCACCAAGAATAGCACATTGTCTTCTGCCTTTGGAGGTATTCATTTCTACTTGTAAGATCAATCTTTCCAGTCATTCTAAAAAGAAACAAGAGAACAAAACAAATAAATAAACAAGCAAACAAACAAAACCCTGGAGAAGCTGCGAAGAGCTGAATCTGCAACAGCATCCTCTGTTCTCAGCCAGGTCTGTTGTAGCTGCTCTGGAATCCTTGGCCCCGATGGTGCTGTGGCTCTCCCTCTCCCAGGCCACTTCCCAGCATCATGGCCAGCCACCAATTTGCTGCACCCCTTCTTTGGCCTTGGCTTTCGGGCCAAATGATGATTCTACTCTAGTTGCCCTTGTGAACCTGCTTTGCTACATTGCCCCGATTCTCACCTGCCTTCTCCTTTTAGGCCCCTCTCCTGTGTTCGCTCCTCTGCCTCCTCTCCCAGAATCTCAGCTCTGTTGAGGCAGGTCCTTAGAAATCTAATATTCCCATCCTTACCATTTGCTCGCTGCTGTCCGGACCCAGTTTTCTTGTTGGTTTCAAGTGGGTCCACTTCTGTCCCCTGCAACAGACTGCGGCAAAGAAGGAGTTCCAGTGGCTTCCCTCACCAGACCAGTTGAAGTGTTTTCATAAGCAGTATTGGCACTTGAGTCACTGCTTGCATACACCCTTTGTTTTAAAATTTTCAAATTACAGTTTACATTATTATTTTGTATCAGTTTCAGGTGTACAACATGGTGGTTAGACAATCATATACTTTACAAAGTGCTCCCCCGATACTTCCAGTTCCCGTCTGACACCATACATGATTATTATGATATTATCCAGTGTATTTCGTATGCTGTACTTTACATCCCCATGACTATTTTGTGACTGTCAATCTGTATTTCTCAATCCCTTCACCTTTTTCACCCAGTCCTGAACCCCCCTCCCCGCTGGCAACCATCGGTCTGTTCTCTGTGTCTATGAGTCTGGTTCAGTTTCGTTTGTTCATTTATACTGTTCTTTAGATTCCATGTGCAAGTGAAATTATGTGGTATTTGTCTTTCTATCTGACTTACTTCACTTAGCATAATACCCTCTAGGTACATCCATGCTGTTGCTATTAGTAAGATTTCATTCTTTTTTATGACCCAGTCATTTCAGTTGTATATATCAACCACAGCTTTTTTATCCACTATTGATGGACACTTGGGTTGCTTCCATTAGCTTGGCTATTGTAAACAACGCTGCAATAAACATAGGGGTGCATACATTTGTTCAAATTAGTGTTTTGGGTTTCTTCAGATATATACCCAGAAGTGGAATTGCTGGGCCATAAAACACACATCCTTTATTGTGCTTACTTAGTGTCCATGTCACTTGGTGCAGTGTCCTTTCCATGAACCTTCTGGCCTCTTGCCTTCATCTGTGGCTGCAGCAGTTTTCCATACCCACCACTCTGACCAGGCCACGCCGAAGGTCCCTGATGCTCTTCCGGTCCAGCGCACATATTTAACCAGAGTTAAATGTGACTTCTGGTACCTTCCCTTTTTTCATTCCCTTCCAGCTTGCTGAGTCCCTCCTCTTACCTGTGAGTGTCCCCTCCACTCACCACACACCCAACCCAATGGTAAATCCATTCCAAAGGACTTAATGAGAATATTACTAAATCTAACAAACCACTTAACAGGTATTTAATTCTGCTTTTAACCTTCCAGTAAATATATGGTTTGAGGACCAGACTTCCAGTAAATTTTTCTGAGTGATTACTCCTTTTCTGACTCATATCTCACTTGCTGACACATTATCTTGCTTTCAGCCATTAAACTCCTGTAAATAAATGCAGTCTTTTTACTATAATTCAGAAGACAACATCCTTCTTTGTAAACGCTCCTGCATTGGAACCGTAGCTTATAAAACTAACTGGTGTGGGGGGTGCGGTCCGCTGGTCCAGGCTGACCCATAGCTCTAATTTTTGGAACTGGTTTTGAGAGGTTGTCTCTCAATCGCGATAGATGCCCTTCAAACAACTTTGTATCTGGGCATCTTTTGCCTTTCATTTCCCTCTCCCTTCTCATTCCTCCGAACACCTTTTTCCCAAGCCCGTTTTCAAAACGATCACTATGTCATGTATCAATTAGGAAAACCCATCCAGGATACGCTTGCTCGGAGGGAGGCACCCCCGGAAACGCTGACCTACTAGAAGGAACTGCAGGGAGGTGGAGGCTTCGCCAGCCTGGCCCACCGCGACTCTGCTGCGCGCACCACTTGTTTACTCCTTCAGGACGTTCTTCGTGACACTCTTCCCTGTGCCGCAAACACCGTGCTTGGTTCTAGGGAAACAATATTGAGCCAAAAGGAAACCGTTGCTGCTTTCACTGGGGGTAGGTAGCATGGAACACACGTTTACATTAATAAATGTGTAATAAATTGACACCCTAGCTCTGACATAGAAAAGAAGAGCTAATATTACTGGCGAACTCCCCGACAGCTCTGTGATCTCCGATCCCCGTCTGGCCATATTTCTCTGCCCCTCTCCGCCCTCCCGCTCCCCCTGTTTGTTAAGCGGGGGTGGGGAACGTGGCTAACAGTACCGGGAGTCCTGTCATTGCTATAGTGTTCTGTACCCACATTCTTTCTTTCAAGTGTGGAATTCTTGATCCCGCAAAGTAGATGTCATTATCTCCATTTTAACTGCCAATAACGGAATAAGACAGCACTAGTATTACTCACGCTGTCATCGGAAGGGTGAGTAAACGAAAGCTCGCACTGTGGGAGTTTGGGGTCAGAAGTATGCCCCAGTCCCTAATTTGAATCCATCAGATTTAGTGGTTGCTAACCTACCTAAATCAGCGACTCGGGATTTACTTTTTTTTTTTTTAAAGCATCAAGAGAAAAATCTCTTTTCAAAACTCAAGACTGGATCTCAAAATTGGAAATGTGTCCTCCCCCACCCATGCCCACGTGGCTAAAAAGTGATGCATTTCCTAGGAGAGGTACTACACACTCCGTTTCTAATCTCCTTATTTCCTCCCCGCCAGAATTTCTAAATCCTTCTCGAGTACGCCCACACACACTTTTTGAACTTTTGAGTAAACGTCTTCGGCTCCTGTTTTCCGTAAAGCCCCCAGGCACTGGCCCAGGAACAGAGGCCTGCGCCGAGCGCCCCCGCGTCGGGGATCCCTGCGAGGGGGTCTGGTTGGCTGCGAGGCGGCTCAACGTCTGCGCCCGCCAGCCTGCGACGCGAGAACATGCTTCCCAGCCCTGGTTTTCCACCCGCTGCCCGCGAGCTAAATGAGGAGCCGCGCTATTTTTACCTCCCCCGCAGCAATACTTTATATATTTATCTGCAGGAAGGAAATAAAGTATTAAGAAGAAAACGCCTGGCCTCAATTTTTTTCCCGGAGGAGAGGGTTGGAATAAAAAGGCTATGTGAGGTATGGGGTAGTGGAGAGGGCAGGTCGATTTCTCTGCGTGCACAGCATCCTTGGCCTGGAAGCTCCAGGACGCCTACTCTTCAGCCTAATCCCCCTGACAGCTTCCCCTCCCCCCAACTCTGGAGGTGCCACCATCACCTATGAAGCTGCCTGGGTTGCTGCATCACTCTGAGGCTTTTTTCCCCCTCGCCCCCGCCCCGCCCCCAACCCCAATAAAGCATGCGCAGTGCGTCCCACGCCAGGGAACAGCATCAGCATCCCCATCAGCTTCAGCATCAGCCTCAGGACCCGAAGCCGCGCTCGGGCGCGCTCTCGAGGGCAGGGAGCACACCCGCGCTGCGCGCCCCCGCGCCGCTCGCTCCCTGCGCCGGCTCAGCATCCTCAGTCCCAGCAGCAGCCCCCGCAGTCGCTGAAGCGGCCGCGCCCGCCGCAGGGAGGGAGGAGCATCTGGGGAGGTTCCAAGTTGGCGGAGCGACTGGGACCCCCCGACTCTCAGCATCCGCCCCCGGAGGGCCTGAGACGCAAGCAGGGGAGGGGGCACCGCCCTGTCTCTAGTTCCGAGTCCTGACCCCCTGCCCGCGGCAGCACCATGCGCGCCGAGCCGGCGTGACCGGCTCCGCCCGCAGCCTCCCCGCAGCCTAGTCCGGCGCTCTCCCGGGCCACACCGAGCTGCGCTCGGGAGCTATGAGCCATGAAGCCGCCAGGCAGCAGCTCCCGGCTGACGCCCGTGGCGGGTTGCAGCCATCCGCGAGCCTCCAGCGACCCCCGCGGCGGCCCCGCCGGCCCGGCGCCTGCCCGCGCCCTGGCCCGCGCGCCTCCCGGCCGCCTGCTCCTCGTCCTTCTCCTGCTGCCTCCTCTCTCCGCTTCGTCCTGGCCCGGCGCCTGGGGGGCTGCTGCACCCAGCGGTGGGTATGGCCCCGGTGCCCTTTGCATTGCCTTGCCTGCTGGGCCCTGCAAAGGAAAACGAAGGGCACGCGGGTCCGTGCGCTCCGGACACGTCCCGGGCTCGGCCTTTCTGCGCCTCCCTGCCTGCCTCTCCACCTTTCTCATTCCCAAGCCCCCATTTATTCCAGTTCACTTTTTTGAAGTCCATTTCTGTTGCATTCACTAAAAAACCATTCTAATTACTGTCGGTTCCACTGGAAGGTATTTAGTGGATGCGGGTCCCTCTGTGCAACTTGGCTGAGGGGACCCCAGTGGAAGGGAAATGCAGTGAGGGAACAAGTTGCTTCTTGGGTGGTGGAGCCTGAATGTGAATGCGGAAGGATGTAGCGATAATAGTGGTAATGTGTTGTTTCCTCAAATTACCTTCTGGGTTTATTTCCTGCTGTTGGAATTAAAGTGGGGAAGAGGAACTTCCGGGATATAAACCTTTGGTCTGTTATTTCTCAAAATGCCTGTCATTATAATGAACAATTCAGATAATACATTGTTCAATACCATTGGAAATCAATGAACACAGAAAGCTGGCCTGGGCAGGAACGTAGAAAGGAATTGGAAAGCTGCCAGCATCTGCCTGCCTCTATGGCAAAGGAGTTTTGCTCATCTCAAAGTTAGACGAAAAGGGAATTGTCCATTTTGTTAAAAGAATCAGTTAATCTGAACTCAGCACTGAAGTCATCTTAGGAGCATTCTGAGCTCTCCAATGGGGACTCCTAGTCAATATGCCTTTGAGCCTGTGTGGACTCAGATGAGGGTCACAACCCCTGAGTTATGTTCATTTAATGACTCTTCCCTCAAGTCCATTCTGCCCCAACCCATAGGTAGAAGTATAGATTTGAGACTGGTTAGAAATGTACATACAAAACATAAGTCAAAATCCACAGTCCATAATTGTATAAGCCTTACTGGGTGTTAACTTATCCAGGCCATTTCATTGTTGCAGTAACTTGCTTTCCTGTGCGTGCACTTCTTACCTGCTTACAAATAAGAAAGTTGTTTTTGCCATTCATGGAACAGATGCATTTTGGTACTTATAGGGTATATATGTGTGCATTTGTGTATGTTTCTGCCCCCTGCCCCTTTCTCTCCAACCAGCTCCACACTGGAATGAAACTGCAGAAAAAAAATTGGGAGTCCTGGCAGAAGACGACAACACATTGCGACAGAATAGCAGCAGTAATACCAGCTACAGCAATGCGATGCAGAAAGAAATCACGCTGCCTTCAAGACTCGTATATTACATCAACCAAGACTCTGAAAGCTCTTACCATATTCTTGACACAAAGGCAAGGCACCAGCAAAAACATAACAAGGTAGGCAGGGGGCGGGGTATGCAAAAGTAGGTGCCACACAGAGTTACTTTGGATTTGATTTTCTGCCAGAATCTGATTTCACAAATTTTACTGCAACATTTTATTAGGAAATCAATATCATGATACGGGAGAAACTGGAGGGAATCAACCTGGGGATAGGATTGCTCTTTCTCTTCTCTGACTTTAAACTGGAGTCGGAATTTTTTTACTGGCCTTATAAGTTTGACAGCTGAAATCTGGTCCCTGTATCTTCCAGGTCATTGGACACTGAACAGCAGTTAAGGGACTATGTCTACAGTCCTGACTGATACCTGTGAGGCTTTATGTAAGGGTGCAGTATTCCCCCTGCCATGATGAAAACTACTTTCAATCTGGACACAGAAGATTGTTAAATGAGGCCGTTCAGCTGCAGATTCCCCCATCAGTCTTTCACTTAGAAATGGAATGTTTAAATTTAAACAACTTCTTTCTTTCTTTAATTGCTCAATGGGGGAAAAATACTTTCTGTTATATTTTCAGTAGGTAAACAATTTGACATTTTGAAAGATTATGGTGAATATTCACAAACCAGTTATATAATAGAGAGACCAGTTTTGGTCAGCATCAGACTTCAGACTGTCTGCAGTCATTGTAAGTGGCCGCTTTACTTTTCAGGCTGGTTTCGGGAAGTAGCGCTGGTTTTAAAAAGGCCTTCAGCGGTGGGTGAAGGTGCTGAGTATCCAAAAAGTTTACGGGCTCTTTTTGTCTTGCTTACTATTCTTTATTTGAGTTAATAATACTTTCGACCCAAGCAGATTAACACAGGAGCAGAAAAATTGAGTCTGTATGTCAAATATTTTACTTGGGACCATCCTCGTTTAACTGAGAAGAACAGTAACTGTCTAAACATGTAGAACTTTAGAAAAGTAACTGTGGTTTACATTACTGTTTTCTTAGTTTTCTAAAATGAAGGTAAGTGGTAGCTATCTCCCTTTTACAAATGGGGAGTTAGAAACTTCAGGCTTTTAGGAAGCTTTAAAACAGCTAATTGTGAAACATCTATTATAAAATTCAAAAGACCTGAATATTAATTTGTACACCAGGCAGGTTTCTGAGAAAATGCTCCTTTTGTACTGATTATTGTTATTGGGGAAGTTGACTTGGTTTCATAGTGTTATGCAGTAGTGGCTGCCCACCTTGTCTGAGACGAATGGGTCTCTGTCTCGCAGCCCTTTTCCCATCTGCTCCCACGTAAACTTACCGGGTTGACTCCTGGATCATGTCTACTCATTTGTCTTGCTGATAGGAGTTGGTGGTGGTTGTAAGGAAGAAGAGTCCAAGGCCCTCTTCATGAATGCTTTGAGGCCCATTTTATGACTTTCTTAATTAATGAGACTGTCTGTGGTAAAGTGACAAGTTCTCAAACTTCAGTGCCTTTGCATAAGGTGTTAGAGGAAGAAATAAAAACCGCCTCAAAGTCTATGTTAAAGAATGTTCATGCACTCCTGAGCTGAGAGTTGAAAGAAATTTCAGTGGAACTTCTTTGTAACTCAGTTATTGGAGGCTGTGACTAACTCCTGTTGTATGCTTTAACCATGTATGGTTGCTTTGTTGGTGGGACATGGTTGGACTACAATATCACTGAGTTTCTATGATAATAGTTTTGTTAAAACTTCATTCCCCACTCGTGTAGAGGAATCGAGTGCTCTTTGTGGAACTCATACCTGCTGTTGGAATGATTCTGCCTCTCCACTTCTCACCCCCCAGGGTGGTGGGGCTTCTTTTATCTTCAAAAAATATTTACAAAGTAATTATATTTGAAAGCACTTTTCTTATTAAATTCAACAAACGTTTGTTGCCCATTTCTATGTGCAAAGTAGTATGCTCCAGATTCAGATAAGAGATAAAGGTTACCCGGAGGAACAAGAAGTGTCTGTTTTCCAGGAGACACAAACATGAGATAAGCAAGATTCTAAAAAGTGCTACCATGCGGGTATAAACAGTGTTCTTCTTAAATGGTGTGTCCCTGGAAATTTCCCTTCCTGTTCTGGGATTTCACTTTTACTTCTGTTTTTAAGCATCTCTTGAACTAGTTGACAAAAAGAGTTCCTTCCCAGTGCTTTCTGCTTTCATGTTTGATGACTTGCCTAACAGTAGTGATGAGAGATGCTTGTGAGTTTAGTTGCTTTATAAATACTTCAGTAAGAGAGGCCGTGTAGAATGTCATGATTTTTGCCTCTATAACTTTTGATTCTAATATTTGTAGTATGTACCTTTCTTCCTCTCTGATTTCATTGCACTCAAGCACATTTTCATGAACGCCTGAGAAATGCTGAATCACTGTGCTATTCTCCTGGATTCTCCAAGTTGGGGGGTAGATGTGAAGAGGGAAAGTCCCAGGTATAGGTTGCAAGGCAGATTTTTGTGTTGATTTCATAAAGTATTCAGTGTTGAACAAGACTTACTACTTTACAGATATGAAAGTTAAAATGTTTAACTCTTTCAAATTTGGTGCATTCAAGAGCAGGTGGTACAAAGTACTTCTGTAATACCAGTGCTTTTTGAAAACCTTAAAGTTTTTCTTGTGGAATTGTTAACTGTGAATGTTAGAATTAGACCTTGGTTCTTGAGTTGGCTAAGAAAGAATTCAGTACCAAGAAGTTAAATGCAAGAGAAAGTTTATTGAGACAGTCACAGAGGTTGAAGCAGTGAGCCAGCTGGGCTGTGTGGACTCAGGGAACAAGTTATAGAGGCAAAAGAGGGCCCTTGGAACTTAGGAGAAAGAAATCAAAGGTATGCACCTGAGGAAGAAGGCATGAGTGTGCTTCAGAGAGAGGGTGGGGGGAGAGAAAGAGAGAGAGCCATCACATGTGGTCTAGGCCCTTTGTCTTAAGGTTTTTTATCTGTTTTCCAAAGGTGGGGTCCTTAGGGGAGGATTCATTAGAATATTCATCAGCTTCCCAGCTTTGTTTTTTCCAGGGTTGTGGTCTCTACTGATTGGTCAGTGCCCAGATGGGGTCATTAGTTATTACAGCTAGTCCTGGTGTCAGCCTTGGTTTCGGTTCATCTGGTTTTGCTGCTCTTCTGGGCCTGGAGCTGAAACTCAGCTGAAGCCTAGATGGTATTTCTCTTTTGACCAAAAACCTGTCTCTGTGGTCTGCAGACCCGAGGTTTTGTTCCTAAGATTATTTGATGCTGGATAGTAGTACCTCAGTGTCCTGAGGGCTTAGGCTTAAGGGAGTGGTCATGCAAGGGCTTGCAGAGTAATTGTATGAGGTTATTCCCTGGTCCCTTAGTCATTTGTTCCTCCCCTAAGAGCATCTAAATTGCATGACTGTTGACGTGCTAGGGGAGGAGTGGTCAACTGTGGGGCCAAGGTTCTAGCCTATAATAGTAGTTTTCTCTAGTTTTCCCCATTGCTAGGCACCTAGGACTTCCTGATCCGGTGACAGTCTGTACCTGGCCTATTGTTCCTGCTCTGCTCATGCCTGTCAGAATCTTTTTATCTCCATATAGGGGTGATGGACAACGTATTGCCCAAACTCTGCCATCGCTTAAGAGTGAGAGAGGGCACACATAATAATTTTGTGCTGAGGCAATACTCAAACCAAGACGGTTTAGAGCAGATGAGGAATATGGTCTCCTCAGTCTGAACAGTTACTAGCTTATTCAAATTCAGATTTCTTAATAGTTCCTTTTCTTTTTTTTAAATTACTCTTTTGTTGTTCAATTATTGTAGTCTGCATTTTCTCTCCACCACTCCCTCGCACCCCAGCCAAACTCACCTTCGTTCCTTGCTTCCATCCTACCCCTTGGTTTTGTCCATGTGTCCTTTATAGTAGTTCCTGAAAACCCTTCTCCCCACTGTCCTGTCCCCCCACCCCTCTGGCTATTGTTAGATTGTCCTTAATTTCATTGTCTCTGGTTATATTTTGTTTACTTTTTCTTTTGTTGATTATGTTCCAGTTAAAGGTGAGATCATATGATATTTGTCCCTCACTGTCTGGCTTGTTTCACTTAGCATAATGCTCTCCAGTTCCATCCATGCTGTCACATAGGGTAGAAGCTCCTTCTTTCTCTCTGCTGCGTAGAATTCCATTGTGTAAATGTACCATAGATTTTTGATCCACTCATTTGCTGATGGACACTTAGGTTGCTTCTAGCACTTGGCTATTGTAAATTGTGCTACTATGAACACTGGGGTGCATAGGTTCTTTTGGATTAATGTTTCAGGTTACTTTATTTTCTGATGATTTATTATAAATTTTTCTTACTAGCTAGAATGTCAGTTTACCATCATGTAGAAATATTAGGGTCTGAAATGGAAAAATTTAGTTTTGCTTAGATACCAAGACATATCTTATTCCTTTGTAGATATTTTTAAAATCATAAATGGAATTTTATGACCACTAAAAATAAGCATTTTATTAACCACTAATGCAATATATGAATAACATGGACCATACATTTAAAAAGAGGGAGAAACAATTTAGATTCATTCATTCTTCCAATCAATCTGAGATAATTCTTTGAGGTCTGTTCCTAAGAAAGTTAATGAACCTGTGGGCGAGAAAAAAATAACTTTTTCTCTCTCCTACTAGGTGTTTGGCTGAGATGCACCCTGTGTTAAAAAACAGGTAAATAGGAGCAACACAAACAAATTTAATAACATGTAGACCTTCTGTGTACATAAGAGAGGCCCAAGAAAACCGAGTAACTCTTCAAAATGGTCCATGCCATTACCTTCAATAACATCTTCAGCTAAAGACATAAGATGCTGGCCGCAGTCAAGCGCCAGTCAAGCGCCAGTTCTGGGAGGGTGTGGGGAAAGCGTGGTAAACAAGATTGAGGCTGTTATGCAGATTTACGTCTCCGCCTTCTCCTTTGTTAAAAGTTTCTAGAAATTTTAGTCATTTTCCCCTTTCGAGATACCCTTACCAGTGGAGATTTCTTATAAATGTAAATGCCGCTTACAAAAGGCTAACTTCTACTTGGTTTTTCAGAGCATCTCTTGTGTTTGCTGATTCTTAACAATAATTGGTCAAAAATAATCGTCATGCCACAGAGGCAAGATTTGGGGTGCTATAGTCTGTTCCCATTCAGGCCTTTTCCTGAAATGTCCCTTTAGTCAAAAATTACTTTCTCTGTATTCTACTGCCTAGGGTTCTTTGCTTTTCCAAGAGACAGATGAGGTGTACTGTGCATAGCACAGCATCCGGGGAAGGTGGAAATCATCTCCTTGACTTTAGTCAACCTGCTTACGCTCAGCCTTGTGTTACCTGTTGCAGGGGGAGCAGGTGTTTTGAGAAAAGAATATGCAGACTGTGCCCAACTGAATGAGGGGACACAAGCCATCTGCCCTTGGTAGGCAGGCATCTCCCTCAGCATCTGCATTCCCACTTTGGAGAAGAGACTTTTTGGTTTTAAAGCTTCAGTTTTAGTATGCTCACACGAAGCAGTCGAAGATGTATTACAGATTCCCAAAGTGGGGCTGGGGGAAGGACAGTCCTCCATGCCGGTCCCCAGCCATCCGAAGGCAGAGGGCAGGGGAGCAAGCACCTGCTTGTTACTCATAAGGTGGTTGGGCCAAGGTCACTAACTGTTCTCAGGCTTAATTCTATGTGACTCTTTTAAAAGATGTGAAAGCAAAATGGGAATTTATGGCAGGAATCCTAAACCCAAGTCCTTATCTAAATGTTCAAACCATGGGTGTGAGCAGGGTTATCACACTGTAAAAATGTCTATGCAACAACTCTGGACAACAAAGTTGTTTTTCCTCATCACCCCCCCCCCCCCCCCCAGTGCCCCAGGTTGGAGAGAGAGGTGTGAGTGAATTTAGATCGTGACGATGATTATTACTTCCTGCTCCACCTCAGGTCAAGGCCAGTTGCACATTTCCTGAGTATCCCGGAGCCAGCTGCTCCATTGTTTTCGGTGTGGGACAGCGAGAGATACAGCATCCTTTCTGAGGATTGGCAGGGTGACAACTATTAGGTTATGTGACAGTACAACCATTTGTACTGGCTTCAGTCGCCTTACCAAATTTTTTGGGTCTCCTAGGCATTCACTTTAAAATGTCAGTATATAGAATTCACGCTTGTAATGGTTTCACTGGTGATGTCTGGCATATATAGGCTGTCAGGAAGCAGCTGTTGAACAAATTGATGAGTGAACACTCATATGTTAGAGTGTATTGCTTTCAGGGAAATTTTATGTTATAATCAAATGGCATCCAAAAGAGCTTCAGGTTTCTCTTAACCACTTTTTGGCACTGTGATCAGTAGGAGAGATAATTTTGGTTGAGTTTTTGTACTGCGTGTACCACACCTAGTGAAAATACCTTTATTAACAATTTCCTATCACTGGCACTCACCATAAATATGGCTAATCAAGAGCTGATCAGGTCATAGTTTTTGTCATTGCTGTGGATTAATTCTCAATGTTAGAGCAAGAGGTGCCCACCCGCTTGTATCTGGTAAATCAGATTTATATGTTAATTGTTAAGTTCTGTTCTGCTCAGCGGATGTTTATGGAATACCTGTTTCGAATCTGGCACCATGCTGGACTCTGGTAAAAGTGATGAAAAGTAATTCAGCCCCTAGTTTTGCTCATAACCTGGAGGTCATTAGCAACCAGGCAGCTGGCTGTATGTACTTCATGGTGGCGCTGTTGCTAGTTGTAAGAGTAAAGGCCTGTGGGTACCCAGGGAAGTGCAGGAAAACCTCTTAGAGGAGGAAACAATTGAGCTGGCTCTAATGAGCAATGAGGAGGGAAGTTTGGGGGAGAGGGACCCACGGATTCAGAGGTAAAGGCTCTGGCCTGCAGGGTGGCAGTAGGTAGTTTGGTACAGTGAGTGTGAAAATGAGAAACTCAAGTATGGGAAATTTAAAAGAATTGGGCATTAGTGTTACATTTGTAGTCAGTTAAAAATTCACTTAATTTTTGGAAACCCATTAGTGTACATGTTTATAGATGTAGCAGTTGAGATTCAGAGTTAGTGTCTTCTAAAGGGACGTAAGCTGGTAAGTGGCGGACAGAGTCAGGGTTTGAACCCAGGCCTTATCCTGGCACAAGCTCATGCTACGGAGAGAACGGGGTGTGATGAGAGTGGCGCATCGTGAATGTGAAGGGCTGTGAAGGCTGCGAAGACACAAGGGGTTGGGGTTGGCCCCTCAGCCAATGTCCTGGTCCTGTGACGCCAGGAGGCGAGCTCGCTGTTGACAGAGCATTGAAGGATTGTCAGTCCCGTGGCTCCTCGGGGAATTTATCTTCTAGTGGGAGGAGACAGATCGTAAACAGAACTAGAACAACCCCACAAAGAGTTGAGGTTTTGACAAGGGCTGAAAGAAGATAAAAGAGCATACATGATCGAGCATGGTGGGTGGGATGATTTCTCTGGAAGGTGATCTTGGGTGGAAGTAGCCCGTCCGTTGTCTCTCCTCTTTAGGTGGGGTGGGCACGAGCGGTTGACTTCAGTCCCCTCCACTTCTTCTCGTCTAACACTCACCCTTCATTTTTGTTACTTGCCTGGTCCCTCGGGCATTTGAGTGTGGGCCCTAGTCTTTGATCCTTCTCTCCCCAGAGTCCGGGCCATTTTTGGCCATCTCGCCCTGGACTGATTTGACTGCTGTTGCTCTTTCTAGCAGTCCCCAGTTTGAGCTGTGCTATTCCAAGTCTCCCTTCAGCCCCGGCCAGGTGGCTCAGTTGGTTGGAGTGTTGTCCTCTATGCCAAAAAACTGGGTTCAATCCCTGGTCAGGGCACACTCTTAGGTTGGGGGTTCGATCAGGAGGAAACTGGTTGATGTTTCTCTCTCTCTCTCCCTAATATCAATAAAGCCTATCCTCAGGTGAGGATTAGGGAAAATGTCTTCAGTGTATATTCAGCTCCTTCCTGCCCACCATATGACTGGTGTCATTTGGTCCTTCCTTATTCACAGGTTTTGTTAACAGATTAGGCCACTGTCCTTCTCTCAGCATCCAGTCAAAAAAAGTGAACCAAGAACATTTACTCGCCTGATGACGTTGCTCAGGGTGGGTGGTGGCGGTCCTCTGAGGGCAGTCAGGCAGGGAGACAGCTGTCCCTTCTGCCTTGCTCCCTGTAATCAGCGTACCACTGTTTTCCTGGCCATTGAAGAGTGAACCTTCAGAGTCATCTCTGACCCTCTTCTCTCCTTCATCTTCTGTCTATAAATAGTCACTTATCAAGTCTTGACGTTTCTCCTCGGAATCCATCCCTCTTTCTCTCTGTATTGTGTTCTTGTCATCGCCTCTCGCCTGTCTCTCTCTGTCAGTCCCTCAGTCCCGCTGCTGACGGATTCATCTTCACAGAACACTTACTTCTCACGTGACTGCTGTTATGCTCGTGCAACAAGCCTAATTTCATCTGGATGAGTTTGATTTGTGGGGTGAAGGAGAGACTGTGAAACGTTCTGGAGGAGCTGCAGCTCCTTGGTGTGACACACATTGGCTGTTTTGTTCTCCTTTCAGCATTTTTCCGGGCCTGTTTACCCAAAGGTCAGTCCATGGCAGGAGGTAATTTTGTCTGGGTAATTCCATTCCTTTCTGTTCAAACTCTGGGACTAGTTATGAAATCCCTTGTGATCAGTGGTAGCAACCTAACCAGTCAGTAATATGTGTTTAGGTTTTTGTTTTAGGTTCAAATACTGGTAAATCCCTGCTTCAGAAGATCATCAGAAGGTAAAGGTCATCTTCACCTTTAAGACCTGAGTAATTAATTAATTGCTCCTAATATGTGTTTGCTGAGTGAAAAGGTTTTTTTCCTCTCAAAACTGTACATAATCATAAGGCCTTATTCATAGAAAGTATTCAATTCACAAGTGACGTGGGTACCCTTTAACCTTATGAAAGACTCATTCATTCACATAATTCACTCATTCAGAATCCACCAAGCATGTGATTTTTGCAGTTTTTCAAAGGAGTCTTTGTGTTTAGAATTTATATAAATTCAGAATAATTTTAATCAAATCTAATGCTGGGACTTCTATCAGAAAAGAATAGATCCGGTTATCATATTTTACTCAGAATAATGAGATATTAAAGCAATCACATTCATTCTTAGCATATTAGGGTAAAGTGTTTGCTTTCTGTAGAAGCATGTGAGAGGTGCCTTCTCCATCCCTGGGTACCCGTCTGGGATGGAGCGAAACCGGCAAACTGGCTTGATGCTCCAAATGAGAGTTTGTGATAGAGGCATCTGCTCTGGCTGAAGAGTAGACAGAGGCTACTTTCCTTGCCTGGAAAATTACAAACTAATGAATTAGAGAACTACTTCCAATTATATTATGAGATATACTTATTTATTAGCAAAGTCTGTCTTAGTGCAAAATGCTCTCTAAGCTTTCTGTTTAGAAATGAAAAGAATGGAAATTAAAATAATCTCCTCTACTGATAGACATCAATTGCAGAGAGTTAAGTTCAAAAGAACCAGTGAACAGAATTGTAAATAGGGCCCCATAATCAGTGACTGTTGAACTTTAGCTTTGATCTATCATCATGTAGTTGGGGACACTCACCTTTTTTTTACCTGCATGGCACTGTCCACTTGTGGGAGTGAGTTATCCTAGCACATCAAAAAAATATGTTATTTATTTATTTATTTTTAGGGAGTTGGGAAGGGAGGGAGAAAAAGAGGGATAGCAACATCAATATGAGAGAGAAACATTGATTGGTTGCCTCTTTTATATACCACCATGACCAGGGACCTGGCCTGCAACCCAGCCATATGCCCTGACTGGGAATTGAACCTGTGACTTTTATGCCCAGCAAACTGAACTAATTACATTGGTCAGGACCATAGCAGCACATTTTTAATTTTAGGAGGGGAGTGGGAACAAGATGATCATTCTTCTGCACTCAGAGGGGCTGAACATTAATTTTAGAAGTCAAACCTAAGCATGCCTAGAGACATGTCGTAGAAAACATTCCAGAGCCATGAAGAAACTGATTTTTAATCCAGTAACTGTTCCAGTGCTTCCTTTTCCTTAGTGTTGACATTCGAGAATTTTCTCTATCTGATTTTACTCTGGAACACTTAATTGGGTAGTACAGATGCTTTATACTGTCTTTTAATTGTAAATGGGCCTGCTAATACCATATACTCTCAAAGTTAATAGTTGCATTGCAGATGGGCTCCACTAATGATGTAAATGAATCAACACTTAGGGGTGTGCCCATCCTCCTCCTGTCTCCTTGTTCTTGACTTTCAGCAAAGTTGAATGTGTTACATCCACTTGCAACTCACTCTGCAATATGCTGGTAATTCCCAGTATAATATATCGCTTTTGCAGTGACCCTAAACTGTTTTATCAAGGCATTTTCATATCTATAATCAGACAGCATCCTCACAGCAATAAAACAAGGTTAATTATTAGATGATTATTTATGTTTTCTAGATGAGAAAACTGAGTTCAAAGTGGTCAGGTCCATTGGTCTGGGTGCTGGGAATTATTGGCACGGCCAGAATGACCACAACCTTGGTCTGTAGACTTCCAGTCCCTTGTTTTTTTGACACATCACATCTAGGGAAAGTTTCTGTCCCTTGTGGATGCCTTTTCTATCTATGTTCAGGGCCTATGAACTAATTACACCAAGTGCACCCACCGCCCCTCGCCTTCCTCTGTGCTTTGGTTTTGTCTTTTTTTTCCCCTGAAGGGAGCATCCAGATACATAATCCTGTTTAAAATGCTGACATTTTTACAATACTTTGCTTACCTGCTTGCTTACCTTATCTTGTTAATCTTAACTTTCTGGTTCCTGTATCAGATTCCCCATCGTCCCTGTTTACTGAAGAAGGGAGTTCACACTTCGTGTTTCCAAATTCTCAGTCAGATGTTGCACTAGTCTAGAAAAGCTTTTTTCTCCCTCTTTCCCTTCCTTTTTTTTTTGAAAAATATTTTCTAATACAGGCTTCTGCAGCCTGAAGAAATAGGTCTTCAAAACAAGCTGAATTTAATAAGAAGGAACTGGTTAATTTACCCTCTGTTTTTTACTAACACCCAATTTAAACTTTTTGTCAGCATGCGATAACCAGTGCTCCTATGCAGACAAGCTATTATTTCCGTGCAAAGGAGGGAAGTTGGCACTTTAATGATGCCGTATAAGCTTCACTTGTGGGATAAATATGATTTATACTACACTCTTTTGAATGTCAGACGTTCTCTGACTTCTTTTACTAACTCCTTTGCCACATGCTGGGGAAGAGTGGGGCGGAGGTTGGGTCGGGGGCGTGAAAGATCTAACACCAGCTATTTAGACGTGGGCAAGCTCCCGAGCCTTTCTAAGCTCCAGCTTTCTCATCGGTAATGTGGACGTAATAACAGTGCCCACCCCAGCGGCTGGGACTGACTGACATGGCCTCTCCCTCGGAAAGCGGTTTGCATGGTACTTGGCATATAGGAAGTACTCAGGGATATTACCTACTTATTACTGACTCAAAGCCTAGGGAATCCAAGTTGTGGACTGCTCTTTTATGAATAAAGGATTGTTTGTTAAAAAGGGAGGTGGGGGGAAAGAATAAAAGGGAAATTCTATATAGAAAAGGTGCGTGTAGAAGGAATTGTGAGGATATTTGTGGGGAGGGGGACTCTCCGGGGTCTTCCTGGTTTTATGGCTGCAGGCTGCAGGTGAATTGATTGCTTCACCTCAGATGAGAGTGGAGTAAATGCTTGAGGATGTGGTGAGATGTGTTAGAGGCCGCAGCCCTCCAGGCAGAGTGGAGGCAGTCGTCTGTAACCTGCTGTTGGTACTCCAGGGGTGTACCGGAGTCTTCCCTAAACCTTCGCTCCTACCCGGGGCTCTGCCGGGCGGACCTGGACCTGGGTATTTTGGGAGGTGTAAGGTGAACTGGTTTCTTTGTGGAGCTGATTGCTAAGGCAGGCACAGTGTGTCCTCAAACACTATAAATAGCACATACTCGTATGATAATTCCCCTAAGAAATGTCCCACCACTCTTCCTTCTCCAGGACAATCCCCCCCAAAACAAAACCCAAGACACACTTCCATCTACAGTTGATAGTTTTCTGGCTTTAGAATGTAATCTAACACTTATGAAACCATGACAATTAGAATAGTATGTAGAACTTCTGATCTGGAAGGTAAGAATACCAGAAATAAAATTCTTTTTTTATTTACACACTGAGACATTATTGAACATGCCATGACTGGAAAGGAAAATTTGGAGCATTGCATCTTAACTGCCCTGACCAAGAAGAGTTTATATGTACACTGATTCCCTTCCTCTTGTAAATTATGGCTGAAAACAGTTAGTGAACTCTATTAGTGAACACAGTTAGTCATTACCTTGTTAATCGCTGTGCTCTGTCCTGCGAAATGCAGTGAACTTCCATCTCTGTAGAGTGTCAAGACTGCAGTTAGAGGCATTTATCACTGTTGGGCAGCGTGAACTCGATCGCTTGTTCCCTTCAGAACCAGTGGGACATTGGGATGATGCTGTCCTGTTACTTTTGGCTTTTGCAGTGGTGAGGAAAACATTTTCTTGAAAATAACTGTTACTTTCTTTTAATGAACTATACCTGTATTTTTCTTTTATTCTTTTTAAAAGATTTTATTTACTTATCTTTAGAGGGAAAGGGAAGGAGAGAGGGAGAGAAATAATCAATGTGTGGTTGCCTCTCTTGCATCCCTTGCTGGGAACTAGCCTGCAACCCAGGCATGTGCCCTGACTGGGAATCGAACCACAGTTGTTTGGTTTGCAGGCCTGTGCTTAATCCACTGAACTACACCAGCCAGGGCCTTATTCTTTTATTTGGGACATTAATCCTTTTAAGACCTACTGATTTGTTTTAGGATTATTTCCCAAATAGTAAATTTATAAAGTGTCCTGGTTACCTGTCAGACCTTAAATTATTTTTTTATTTCAGTTTCCTAGAGTTCTTGACTGTGCCTGATACGTTTTAACACCCCCAAGTGTATTAAAGTTTATGAACTTATTATTTTTAAGGACACTTGTTTGTGATGTAACATTTAAGTATCTCGGTTTCTTCACAGAGAGCATAATCTCTTCCCTGGTACCCAGGCTTTATATCCAACTATTTATCTGGTATCTCCTCTTGAATATGTAACAGGCAACCCAAACCCATCATGTCCAAAACAGAGCTCTTTTCTCTAACAGCTCTTATGGCAACCTGCCTCTCCCACATTCTCCCCCATCTGAGTAAATAGAAGATCTTCTTCCCGGTCACTCTGGCCGAGAACCTTTACCCTTTGTCTTTTAAGCACTACTTCAAATCTTGGTGGTCTTTGCTTCAGTGCTGTCTGGAATCTGACTATTTCTCACTGTTTCCATTGCTGCCAGTCTGGTGTAACCCACCATCACTTCTCCCTGGTATTATTTAAATATCTTTCTAACTCTTGTCCCTGCTTTTGTCCTACCCCTGTCACTCTGGCTCCAGTCCTTTCTACACACACCAGGCAGCGTGATCTACTTATGTGCTAATTTGGATCATGTCACCCCTCAGTGCAACAACCCATACCACGCTCAGTGACTTTTTTCCCTCTCTCTATAACCACGTGGTCGCTGATGAAAATGAAACTGTGAGTATCACAGTTTTTATTTCTATGGAGAGCAGTGCTTTCTTACTCCTTGGAAGCTGGGGATGTTGCTTGAGGCCAAAGAAGAGAAGCTTCCTAGTGGTGATGGGTGTCTTCGCAGAATTTTTAAAAGGGGTCTCTTACGTCAGAGCTGAAGGAAGCAGATTGTGCTGCAAGCATCGGGCCTTACGAGGAGGGGGATCACAGAAAGGGGGGTGTAAGCTGAGGTTCAGACATGAAAGTTGCTCAAAAGGAGTATTTGGGGGTATATTTTGGAAGCTGAGATTTACTAATGGTTAGATGAACAAGACAAACAGAATGATGTTAAAGACAAAAGAGGATGAATCGTTCAGTTTTTGCGTGTTTACATTTTTCTGTGTTTATATATATACACATATCATAAACTTTACCATTTTAACCATTTAACTGTGCATATCCATGGCATTAAGTACATTCACATTATTGTGTAACCATCACCACCATCTCTCTCCAGAATGTTTTCATCTTCTCCTACTGAAACTGTTCTCATTAAATGCTAATTCCCCATCCCCCTTCTCTGCAGCCCCTGGCAGTTACCATTCAACTTTTTGTCTCTGTGAATTTGACTATCTAGGTACCTCATATCAGTAGACTTCCATAGTATTGACCTTTTGTGACTGACTTACTTTACTGTCTTTGTAGGCATAATGTTTTCAAGGTTAATCTATGTTGTAGGATGTGTCAAAATTTCTCTCCTTTTCAAGGTGAATAATATTCCATTTATGTATGCACCGCATTGTTTACCCAGGCATCCACTGGTGGACACAGGTTGTCCCACCTTTTGGCCATTGTCAGTAACACTGCTATGAACATGAACCTATAAACGTATCTGTTTGAGGACCTACTTACAGTTCTTTTTGGTATATACCCAGAAGTGGAATTGCTGGATCATGTGGTAATTCTCTCTTTAATTTTTTGAGGAATCACCAAAACATTTTCCATGGCAGTTGCATTATTTTTATCTTCCCACCAGCAGCCAGTGCACAGAGTTTCCTGTTTCTCTATGTTCATGTCAACACTGTTTTCTGTTTTTTCTTCCTTTCTTCCTCCCTTTCTCTCTGCCTTTCTTTCTTCTGTTTTGTTTCTCTTCGCTTTGTTTTCTTTTCCTTTTCTTTAATAACAGACATCCGAATGGATGTGAAGTGGTATCTCATTGTGGTTTTGATTTGCATTTTTCTGATGATTAGTCATATTGAACATGTTTTTCATTTACTTATTGGCCGATTATATATATTCTTTGGAGAAATGTCAGTTCAATCCTTTGATCATTTTTAATTCATTGATTGTTTTTACTGTGCTGAGGTGCACTTTGCACAAAAGTTTTTAATTTTGACGAAGCTCAACTTACCTATTTTTCTTTTGTTCCTGGGTTTTTGGTGTTATATCCAAGAAGCCACTGAAAAATCTAATGTCATTAAGCTTTTCCCCCTATTTTTCCCAAGAGTTTTAGTGTTAGAGCTTATGTTTAGGTCCTTGATTAATTTCAGTTAACGTTTATATGCAGGGTAAGTTAAAGCCTCAGCTTCATTTTTTGCTTGTAGATTTCCAGTTTTTCTGTCACCATTTGTTGAGAAGATGGTCCATTCTCTGATGAATGGTCTTAGCACTCTCCTCAAAATTCATTGACTCTATATGTGAAGGTTTATTTCTGGGCTCTTTAGTCCATTGATCTATGTGTCTATTTTTACATCTGTTTTGATGATAGTAACTTGGTAGTAAGTTTTGAAATCAGGAAGTGTGAAACCTTCAGGTTTGTTCTTTTTAAAGATTGTTCTGGTTATTCAGGGTCCCTTGAGGTGGATTTCTTAAAGTTCTGGGAAATTAAAATAAAAAATTAAGATAGATAAATTTCTACAAAAAATGTTATTTAGATTTTGATAGGGATTACACTGAACCTGTAGATTGCTTTGGGTAGTATTGATGTCTTAAGAACACTAAGTTTCCCAGTCCATGAACACAGAATGTCCTTCCATTTATTTGTGTTTGATTTAATTTCTCATCTGCGTTTTATAGTTTTCAGTATCCAAGTATTTAACCTCCTTGGCTAAGTTTATTCTTAAGTATATTCCATTTTGATGCTCTTGTAAATGGAATTGTTTTCTTTATTTCTTTTTAGGATATTTCATTGTTAATGTGTAAAAATACAACTGAGTTTTGTGTGTTGATTTTGTATCCTGCAACTTTGATGACTTCATTTATTAGTTCTAATAGGTTTTTTCTTTTGGTGGAATCTTTTGGGTTTGTGCATATATGATTATGTCATCTGTAAACAGTAGTAATTTATGTCTTTCTTTCCAGTTTGCATGCCTTTTCTTTTCTTGTCTTGTCTTGTCTAATTGTTCTGTCTAGGACTTCCAGTACTGTGTTGACTAGAAGTAGCAAAAGTGGGGATATTTGTCTTGTACCTGATCTTAGAGAAAAAGCTTTCTATTTTTCTTCATTGAGTATGTTAGATGTGGGTTTTTATATATGGCCTTTATTATGTTGACACAGTTCCCTTCTCATACTTTTTGGATGTTCTATCACACAAGTTTCTTTAAAAGGGATACTGGAAATATACAAGCAGGAGAATTAATTGGCTGTATATTAGGCGGGCAACTTTTGGTAAATCACTCACCTCTCAAGATTTGACACTCATTTTTAAAGTGGAGACATTGGGTTTGATTTGGGTTGTCTCAAGTGTTTATGTGCACTGGAAGGTTGGGAGGTTGTGGACACCTACGCAGTTAGAGTGCGTAGATCTGTATGAGGTCTGGCGGTTTGCATTTTTATCTCGGACAGCTTTGATGTTGGTGAGTTTGTCCTCTCGAATTCCTTTATGGCCCTAAAATTCTGTGAAATATCCTCCAATAAGAGTGGAATGGGTGTTCCTCAGAGGCAAAGAAATGCAGATTAAGTGGTTGGATTCGGGATTGTTCATTATTCCATGTGATGGCTGTGTTTGTGGAGTAGCTACCTCCCTGAGATTCTGTCATGTTGGAAGAAGAGGAATTATAAAGTGCAGACCTTGTTATTTACAAGTGAGAAGAGTAGCTGGTTCCAAAAGTGGTTGGTGTGAGGTGATCTGGAGAAAAAGAGTTTTGAAAAATAGAGACCCAGAGGGGGGCGGGCCTAAGGAACACTTTCCATAGAGAAGCTGCTGGTGGGATTAGAGTGCCCTCTCATTTATTTACCCCAGAAAATCCTTGGCCGGACAGTTTCTGGAGGGGTAATTCTAAAAGAGTTTAGTGCTGAGAATCAGAGGGAAGCAATGTTACAATAGGTGAAAAAAACAGATGAGTAATTTGTTTTATGCTACTAATTGTATACAATTAGTAGTTACTCTACTGGATTTACATGGTCTAAGCATTCAGAGTTCATAAAGGAATAAAATGAAAAGTAAAAGGCTCTTTCTCATCCCTTCCCAAACTCGGTTAAATTTTTATTTTTAGTTCTTTTAACATTAAATATTTCATCTCTGCCTCATTTTTAGATCCATCAACCTAAGATATTATCTTGTCTGCCTGCAAAGAATTACGAAGTACATATCACACTATGTGGTGCTCTTTCCTTTCTTCCCCCACCTCCTGATTTTTTTCCTTGAACATTTAAAAATTTTTTGTAGTGTCAGTAAGAATTTTGCACTTAAAATGGACTTGGAGAGGGAGGGCTGAGGGTTAAAATTATGTGGTAAGTTGCTGTCTTCTGCCTTGGGAGAGAGAAGTAAAACTGGAGACTCAAGAAGGGTGGCTGAAACATAAGTACCTCCCTTTGATAAGTAGCTAAGAGCTCCTGCTCAGTGTGCAAGGCCTTGGAAGGTTGGTGATGAGGGATGGAGAGACATTCTGGGGAGTAAAACATTGTGGATGTCCTTCTCCATTATTTTTTAAAGGTAAGAAGGGGCTAGAGGATGAAGGGCCTGTTAGGCTTTTGTTCATCTAATGGGAAGTCACTCATGGGTTCTAAAAGAGGAAATAGCATGACTTGATTTATATTTGGCAAAGATCAGAGTTCTGGCAGCGGTATAGACCACGAGCTGCAGAGGGGCAAGAGTGGCAGCAAGGAGACTGGTTAGGAGGCACTCACAGGTGTCCAGCTGAGTCTGCATGGCCTTAGCAGGGTGGTAGCAGAGAAATTATGGGGAAGTTGTTGATTTGGGCTATATTTCAGAGGTAGAGCCTCCAAATTGTGGATGATTTGAGGGGGTGGGTGGGCTAGCAAAGGTTAGGAGATGTGGTAGACAGAATAATGCCCCCCCAAGGTGTTTACATCCTAATATTCAAAACCTATGAATAACGTTACCTTATGTGGTAAAAGGTGGTTATGATGACCCAATTGTATTGTGTTGAGGGGGTTCCCCGTGCCAACAAGCAATTCTTGGGACACTAGCAGGTGTCCAAAACTTAGCTCAGTTCTGGCACTGCTAGAGGTAGCATCCGATCCCACAGATGAAGGGGTCAGTCCTACAAGACTACCCACCCCATCCTTCAGATGCTGGTTGCAGGTCCAGGTGTTTACCTGTACTTTTAACTGACCGACTGTAAATACGAGGTTCCCTGGACCCACTCCTCATGTTTGATTAATTTGCTAGAATGGCTCATGGAACTCAGAGAAGCATTTATGTACTAGTTTATTGGTTTATTGTATAAAGGATATATAATGCAGGAACAACCAGATAGAAAAGATGCATAGGGCAAAGAGTGGAGAAAGGACACAGAGCTTCGATGCCCTACTCAGATGCACCTCTCTCCACATCCCTCCATGTGTTCGCCAACCTCGAAGTTCTCTGCGCCTCCTCCTTTTGTTTTTGTGGGGGCTTCATTACATCAGCACAATTGGTAAAATCATTGCCCATTGGTAGTTGATTGAACCTTGGGTCTCTCTCCTCTCCAGAGAGGCCAGGGGGTGGGACTGAACATTCCAACCTGTTATTCATTGTTGGTTCTTCTGGCAACCAGATTCCATCCTTAAGTGCTTTCCAAAAGTCATCTTGTTAGCATGGACCCAGTTGTGGTGGAAAGGGGCTTCTTGTGAATCATAAGATACCCCAGGAACCAAATATGACAAAAGATGCTCTTAATTGCTAAGAACCTTCTAAGGGTTTTGGTTGCTGTAAGCCAGGAATCTTGGATGAAGACCAAATATATATGAGACATATATACTTTGGTCATCTGAATGACTGCACAGAAATATTTCTTATAAATCACAATATTAACACGTGGCAAAAAGACTTTGTAGATGTGATTAATTTAAGTATCTCGAGATGGGGAGGCTATGCTGGAATATCTGGGTGGGCCCAACGTAATAATGAGAGTCCATGGAAGCGGCAGAGTCAGAGAAGGAGATATGATGGAAGCAGAGGTGGCAGTCATTTGGGGAAGGACCCGCAGGCCAGGAAATGCAGGCAGCCTCTAGGAGCTGGAAGAGAGAAGAGGACTTATTGGCCCTGGCGCATCTGGAAGAAATGGCCCTCCTGACACCTTAATATTAGATGGTAGATTTTAATGTTGGACTTTTGAACTCCAGACGTGTCAGATAATTGTTTGTGTTGTTTTAAGTCACAAAATTATTGAAATTTGTTAATAGTAGTAATTGTCAAGAATGACTACAAGGCTTTTTCCTGGGCAATGGTGCTGCTGTTTCCCAGTGTGAGAAAGGCTGGGAGAAGGTGGCGCCCGTGCTCCTCGGGCAGACAGCTGCTTCTCTGAGTGGAGATGGTGACGGGCGACTTGGAGGTGGTCGCAGGGGCAGGTTGGATGGAGTGAGATGGAAATGGGGGCTCCACCTGCATGGAAATGGTATTTAGAGGCCTGGCGTTTAGACCCACAGAAAAAGCGTATTATACTCGTCATAGAAGGACAGCTTATTAACTTCCAAACTGAGGCTGCGTACAGTTACTCACCCTCATTTCTTGCTGTTTAAATTACGGTTATTCTCTTTTGAGTCACCAAATGACATTTCAAAAGGTAATAAGCTGCCACTATGGGGAGTGGAAAAAAAAGCAACATTAAGCACTCTTAAAAAAACCCCAAATTTCTGGACTGTGTAGATAGTTGCAACATTTCTTTATTAGTTTTTCAAGAGTACATGTGAGTCATTTAATGGATTAACCCGATAGTTTAATTTGGGGGAGATTTCTATGGGTATACATTTTGAAGGATTTGCTTTTACAGCAGTGAAGAACATTTCACGTTTGACAGAACCAAACTCCCCTTTTCTGTGAGTGTCAGGGACTTCCTGCTGTTTTGTTTCAAGGGCTCTGGCAAGCCCTCAAAGTGAGCTGTGGAATGAAGGTTACATTTTTTGTAAAGGCAACACATCTGGAGGAATCTGTATGAATTTATGTATCTCCTGAACATATAGGTCAAGGGTTCTCAACCAGGGGCGGTTTTGCCCTCCCCAGGGGACATTTGACAACGTCTGGAGATATTTTTGGTTGTCACGCTGGAGACTGGATGCTGCTGGCATCTAGTGGGTAGAGGCCAGGGATGCTGGCAGCAAACGCCAGTGCACATGACCGCCTCTCCCAGGCCGGTGAACGCAGCCGAAGATGTTAGTAGTGCTGAGGTTGAGGAAGCCTGTTAATAAAGCTTATAAGCCTAGAGGTCAGGAAAATGGGAACTATTATCTTCTGTCCTGCAACATACATGCTGTTTCTCACATAAACCTGATTGAGCATGGAGCCAGCGGACTTCATCCTTTGCTACCCTGACTTAAATACTACAGTATTCTGGCAGAGTCCGTACTTTTTATTCTGCGATAGGCTGGCTAATTTGCTGTTAACTGGAATGGAGGGCAGAAAGAATTTGCTGAGGTCTTAATTTAAATGGCTTGCTCTTTATGGGGCTGAGATAAAACAATGTTAAATTTATTATAGTTGTATATTTTTGGAGCTAATGTTATATTGTATAAGCAGTTTTTATTTTGGATTATTTATCAAGTGTTACTAACATCATGCCCTCTCTAGTTATGACTCAGATTTTTACTTTTCGGCACTGTTACAATAGCATTGTGATTTAAAAAAAAATGTTGACGTCTCCTTTCTTGTCATTTGCTAATTGAAGTAGGAGCCCAAGGAACATCTGTAGGAATGAAGGGATTTGTATCTCTAGAATATTTTCATTCATAGATTTTGCATTATAAACTTTAATTTCTATATTGGTTAGAGATTTTGAGAAATCTACACTATTTGGATATGAGATATACCTTAGTTTCTGTGTCTTTAGATCAGGCCTCTAAGTTGATAGATAATTAGTAAATTAAAATCAGTAAATGTAGACTTTTAAAAATTCCTAAAATTAGATATATGACGCCCTGGCTGGCGTAGCTAGTGGATTGAGCACGGGCCTGTGAACCAGAGTATCGCGGTTCGATTCCCAGTCAGGGCACATGCCTGGGTTGCAGGCCAGTTCCCAGCAGGGGACTCACGAGAGGCAACCACACACTGATGTTTCTCTCCCACTCTTTCTCCTTCCCTTCCCCTCTCTCTAAAAATAAAAAATTTAAAAAAATAAAAAAAAATTAGATATATCACAATGTATGCCTAAAAGCAGGGACAAGTTTGAAAAAACAGTTAAGATGGTATGACTTCCAGAATATGGAAATAGACTAGAGAAATCAAAGACAACATTGTGTTGTGTTTTGTGTGTGTGTGTGTGTGTGTGTGTGTGTGTGTGTGTATCTCCGTGCATATATCCTACGTGGTTTGTTGGAGAACTGACATCTTCATTTACTCTGCATTCCTTTGGAATTTTAACACATATACAAGACGTGAAAATGATGCTTTTGGACTTGAATTGTTTTGGGGGAGTTTGTAGTGCATAATATACCTCTTTGGTTCCAAAGTGACACTGTTTTAATTGAAAATGTTATTTTAGAACCCAGTGAGTGGGTTATTTTATACTGACTTTACAGTTTTGCCTCCCCAATTATCTTCGTTTTCCCTTTTAAGCTATAGCTATTTCAGACAGTATGTTGTCTGCCGAATTTGAATTATAGTCTCCTCTTCTTTTACTAGAATTTTTGTATCTTCAATAGTCATTCATTTATTCACTCATTCATTTGTACACTTAATCATTCACTTACTTGTTCATTGTTTCTTAACCCACTTACTCAGTGAATGTTACCTAAAAGATATGTCTATATATGCCTTATGTCTAACTGCCTATTCCACATCTCCACTTGGATATGTAATGCGCATATCAAACCTCATAGATCCCGAATAGAAGTCTTGTTTTCCTACCACCACCTCCTTGACCTCCAATGTTCCTCATCCCATTGCTTGCATCTTCTGGTTAGTTCAGGCCCCACATTCGGGACTTTTCCTTGTCTCCTGTGTTTTATTCATAATCCGTATCTGATCTGTGAGCAACTCCTGTTGACTCAGCTGTTAATTATCTGCCCAGAATCTGACCACTTCTCGTCAGCTCCACTGTTGTTACCAAAGTCCAACCCACCTTCAACTCCTACCTGGATCACGGCAACAGTATCTTAACTGGACACTCTGCTTTTTCTCTTGGCCACCCCGACCTTTACTCTGTTTCAACACAATAGCCTGAGTGCACTTTGATAAGTGGAAGGCAGATCACATCACTTCTCAGCTCAAAGTCCTCAGCAACTTTTTATTTCATTAAGAGTAAAAAGGATTAACATTTCTTTACAGTGGCCTACAAGGTCCTACACAATTGACCCCTCATTGTTTCTCTAACTTCATCGCATAGGACACTCTCTTGGACTTACTCCACTTGATCCAAACCGGCCTTGACTGCTGTGCCTTAACATACGACTATGCTCCTGCTTCAGGGTTTTTGCAGCTAGCTGTTCCTTTTTCACTGGAGTTCTCTTTCTCTGGATATCCATGTGGCTTATTCCTTATTCTCCTGATCTTTGCTCAAATGTCACCTTTTCAGAGTTTTTCTCTCTCTATTCTATTTGATATTGTCATTTCTCTATACGATGCACTCCCTAACTACCTTTGCCTCTTACCTACTTTATTCTCTTCCATCTACAGCATTTATCACCATCTAACTGGCTTTATTTTTTATTTTTATTATTTTATTTTATTTTATTATTTTTCAAGTACAGTTTTCTGCCTTTTACTGACTGGCTTTAAATTTACTTGTTGATTGTATTACTCCCCTCTGCTGCTTGGAACATGGTAGAGAGAATAATAATTTGTTGATTGAATAAGTGATTTCATATCCGATGTAGTGAACAATGAGATAGCATATAAAATAGATGTATTCCAAAGTACTGTATTTATTTTTATATGCCTTTAATGTTCCATGCAATTTTGGGTTCTCATTTGTAAATAAAAATGGAGTTTTAATGAACCTTAAACATTCTGTGGAAATGGTGAGTCCATCATTTGCTTACCAAAATAGGCAGGATATTCTGTGTAAGAGTCAGTATTCTAAATGTTAGTTTTAAAATTGGTGACTATAGGGTGAGTGGTTGGTATTTCACAGAATTCTGTGGAAGCCGAATGTTGGAGAAAGTGAGGTCACAGCAGTATCATCTTGTCCACATCTAGCTTCGAGTACAGCATGTACGGCACGAGGTACTTGTTTTGAGTGAAGTTATGATACACGACAACTGGGAACCCCTATGTCCAGGGTCTGGCTTAACAGCACTCTTAGGAAGTCCGTCAGCTACTGCATGTGTGTACAGTGGGGAAATCCATTTTTGTCTTGGCCCCCAATTTGAGAGTTACTTTTCCCATCCAAAAAGGCAGAATGCAACCCACCCATGGTCATAGCTAAGGTCTAAATTCAGAGCAAAGGATGGATCCAGACACAGCTAAGAACCAGAATCCCCAGAAGTCTCTACCCTGTAGCCGCAGACAGAGGTGGGTCCCTGTGGACAGAAGGACACTCCACCCCAGTAACCCCCACCTTGTGGCACACATCTTGCGAAGGGTAATTAAGGGAAGCAAAGGCTTCTTAGGAATACCATTGTCAAATAGCTGTGTTTTTGCTATGGACAGATAAGCAGAGCCTGAAAATTTTCTTCAAATGGAAATAACAGCACTGGTATAGAGATCCTGACACAAACCAGTTCTGGACAAGAGCAGTGTAAGATTCACCCTCAGGATGAGTAGTATCAAGGTGTCTCAAGAATACTGGGGTGCATAGGTTCTTTTGCAGGGTAGTACTGGTGTGTTTCAGGGTTCTTAGGATATAATCCTGGCAGTGGAATTGCTGGGTCAAAAGGCATATTTATTTTTAGTTTCCTGAGAAAATTCCATACTGTTTTCCAACAAGCAAAGTATAACCAAAGACACTGAAATTGAGAACAGGCTGACAGTGACCAGAGGGGAGAGGGGAGGGAATTTTCAGGAGAAAAGAGGAAGGGTTTGTAAGTATAAAGGACACATGCACAATAACAAGGGGGAGTGGAAATGGGAGAGAGGTGGGGGGGGATGGGGGAGTGGGTTGGGATGGGGGTAAAAGGCAGAAAACTGTACTTGAACAACAATTAAAATAAAAAATAAATAAAAGTAAAACAAAAAAGATATCTCAAGAAAAGAGCGATCTGGCATAAACAGGTCTGCTTAGCCTCCCTTGGTTGTCCATTTTAAATAGTTTCTCAGTGAGGGAGAACTGGAAATTAATATTGGAATGGACTCGATCGCATATATGGTTTGCTGGATATAATAAGGCTCAACTGACTTGTGTCATTTCTGCATCATAAATCTCATTTCGTATTTCAGACTCGTTCCTTCTCGTCTACTTCTTAAGTGGTCATCATAAAGATCCAAGGGAAAGAACCTTCTTTTGCCCTCGATAGATAGATATTTGAGTTGTATCCACTGGGCTGTGGTGGCTGGGATTCCAGAGACTGTGGAGAGCAGACCAGGGGAGCCTCTGGGAGCGCTGCCTTATGGACGCTTTCTTCTTTCAAGCTAGTACTACCATTATATAAGCACATTTGAAAAAACTGTCTCGTAATGAGTCACAGACATTATGCATGGAGCTGGTGTCTTGTGCGTTCTAAAATGCGTATACCCTATTTCTCTGATTTAAATTATTTAGTGGACCTTCAGTGATTCTGGCTAGAAAGAAAAAATAGGTTCTCGCTTTATGACACGAGTGGCCGTGGAGAGAGAGGCACCCCTTGCAGTCATGCAGTTTGGCGAGGTGGGAATTGATGAGGAAAAGGAGCAAAGTGAATCACACCTCAGCCGCTAGATTAATGCATCAAATTAAATGTTACTATTCAGAAAGGCAGTAGAAAGGAACCGCTTCCATGGTAACTGTTGTCATAGTTGTATTTTTATCCGTCCTTCGGAAAATATAGGAAAGCGAAATAATAGAGCTATAGTGATACTTGTAGTACTTTGCACGTTTTCAAATGGCAGGAGCTCTGAAGGCTTATGATTTCAGCTCTCTTTGGAGGCAGCCCGGTCAGTTTAATATCCAGCAAGCATTAATCACCAGGGGTAAATTTATAAAAGATGGCTCGTGCCAATGTCCGAAGGTGCTTTGTCGGTGGAAGCGTATTGTTACAGAGTTCTCCTGGGTTGCAGTGATCACTCCGGAAGAAATTAATGTGACCCTTTAGGGCTAAAAAGACCTCCCCCTGTAATATTAGATACAACTTCTCTTCTTTGGTTGACTATGAGGAATTTAAAAGATGAATTTTTAGTATAGCTAACTTATGATTTATTCATTGGAATATCTGCTTGGATGATCAATGGCACTATTTTTTCTCTGCACAGTCCACCTTTTGTCTGTGTCAAACTTTGAGAGCACCTCAGACTGAGGGTAGTTAAGAGAAAAGAGGAAGATGAAACTGGTTTCTCTTTTAAACTGCCTTTTTATTTTTTTACTTTTATTTTTTGGAAAGAGCTCCTGTAAAAGATTTTGTCAGAAGCTAAAATATGACATGCTATCCTTTCTTCCTGTGTCATCAGATTAGATATTTGAATGTTGGCCAGACGTCTTTCAGAGTAAACGTTCTACCTTCTTGGGCTAGGTCGGCTCAGACAAGGTCAAACGGTGACCTGCCTCGCCCACGGAGATGCTGAGCCGTCTCTGGGCTGGGAGAAGAGTGAGTGCCGCTGATGTTTGGTGTTGTGTCTGTAATACCCGTCAAAGCAGCGATTTCAGCTTCCTGGTTTAAGGCTGAAAAATAGATTGATTAACAAAATACATTAGTATTTTGGGGGCTTTTGTTCACACGACCCCTTGATCTCGTGAAATGCTTCACTTTATAATTTAAACCGCCATGAGTTAATTCTCACCACAATCCAGAACATAGTTAATGGTCCAGAATTGAAGGCATCTGGTGTTTTTACTTCAAAAGCAAGTTCCTTAAGTCTCTATTTATTAGCTAACACTTAGAAACATTTTGAAATTTCATCCTGTTTGGCCCCAGAGTTATCTGAATTCTCTCCTTAAATGTGAAGACTTCTCCAGTAACGCTCTCCCTTGCTCTTTCCAGCCCTCAGCACTCTTACTCCTCTCATTTAAATGCACTTGTAACCCAGACCATGCACTCGTTAACATTAAATTGAGTAATTAATTGTGCTTAAATTGTATGTGGCATCTTTACAAATAATGTTTATTATTTTATTCTTTTAATCTTCACTAGAGGACACGTTCATTGATTTTAGAGAAAGGGGAAGGGAGGGAGTGGAAGAAAAGCATTCATGTGAGAGAGAAATGTCGGTCAGTTGCCTCTGACACGCGCTGCGACTGGGGACCGAACATGCAACCCAGGCATGTGCCCAGACCAGGAGTTGAACCCATGACCTTTTGGTTTACAGGATGATGCTCACCCACTGAGTGACATTGGCCAGGGCACAGATAATATTTGTTATTATTATTAAATTGAGGTATTGAATTTCCTACTCTTTGTCCTTTCTCATCTCCTTTCCTTAACCAGATTATACACTTTTCGATATCAATACCAATTCTTCTGTATCTTCACATTTGCCACCAAATTTTACACAGGTTAGGGATTCAGTGCCAGTTTGTTACTGGGTTAACCAATAATCCTGTCATGCCAGAAGGAGATGGTGATGACGGCATTGTCTCCCACAAACTACCTATTTAAATACATCTTGAGAAGAATGTTCAGCAAATTACCTTAATTTGCAAAATCGCCTTCATCTAACACGTTCAGCAAATTACCTTAATTTGCAAAATCGCCTTCATCTAACATTTGCAGCTGTTCCACTTCTCAGGAAAATGATTCATATTATTTTAAAGACATGACGACTTGAACAAGGTCAAAGCATAATACCTGATGGTAATTAGCAATAAAAAATATAAAATTTGCAAATTTTACAGAGGATAAATGCACATTGGATTTTCTAGAAGGTGATCAGCTATATTGGAAAAGAACTTTTAAGGCGGAGCTGGCTGATAACCTTTTCAAATGTTAATAGAGTTCTTTTCTTTTTTCCCCTTCCCCCCTTTTTTCTTTCTTTTTCCTTCTACTTTACCCCCTCGACCCCATTCCTAAATTATTGAGCTCTTTCTACGCGGCCAACATTTTCCAGAAGCTTCTGTTTCATTATTATATAATTTAATCCCCACACCCATCCTGTTGGTAAGCTGCTATTATATATATTCAATGGTAAGCTGCTATTATATATATAAAACCTCAAACATTGAGGTTTTAGGATTTCTGGCATAAACTTGACATTTTTTTCTCACTGAACTGAAGCAAACACCTCATCTTTCTTCCTTCGATGTGTGACCTTGGACAAAAACATTATTTAACCTCTCTGAGCCCTGGGAAAATTCTTTTAAAAATAAAAGAGTAATAACCATATTTATCCAACTTACCTTCATGGGGTGATATATTATTCTGCATAACTGAGATAGTTAAAACACAAGAAATATAGCGCATTATTATTTTTATCATGTGGGAGTCCTGATCACATTGGTGATTACCCATCTGCAAATTTAGAATAAAGGATTAGAACCAGATTGTAATGAAAAATAGTCTATTGATGTTCTCTTTTGGACTTTAAAACCCCTAAGATATATTTATGTATTTGAGTTTTTGTATTATCCAGAAAAAAGACCCACAGGTTGAACTTTGATGTTTTCCCAGCTCATTTGGCATAGACCCAAATTCGTCATTTACAGAAAGGTCTATGTGATCTAAAGAAAGTGACACATTTTCCTCAAACTTACTTCAGTTTAAACTGGACAGTGTGTTTCCTGTTGGAATGGAACTATTTGGGTCACCAGGTTCTATGTCCCCTGTTTTCGTATGAAGAAGAGAACATACCGTGCGACCCAGTGGATGCAGGGCTCTCCGATCTTCTTTCTTCAGCAGCTCTGCCTTTGAAACCAGGCAGGCTCCTCCCAGTGTCTGATTAGCTGGTTCTCTTCCCTCTTAGTGGGTGAATTTCCAAACCTGTCTTCTCTGAAACACCACACAATGTCCTGAATCTCAGAAGAAGGTGGTGTTTGAGATTCTAGAAACTTCCCCCACTGTGTTTGAAGAAAAAGGAGTTTGAAGAAAAACTCCTGAAGCATCTACTGAAAAATCATGAAGGATAGGAGAAAAAAACCATAAACAAACAAGTAAAGGGAGGGAGAAATACTTCCTGAGAAGGTTATTGTATATATGTACACATACACGTGGGCACGCACAATCACAACATATATATTTGATATATTTTTAATTATACTTTATTGTTTATTATAGTCATCCTGATTTTCCCCCCTTTTCCCCACTCCCTCAAGCCATCCCCACACTGTTGTCCATGTCCAGGGACCATGCATATATATTCTTTGGTTAATCCCTTTACCTTTTTTTATCCCTTCTCTCCAACCCTCCTCCCCTCTGACAGCCGTCAGTATGTTCCATGCTTCTATGCCTCTGATTCTGTTTTTCTCACTAGCTTATTTTGTTCATTAGATTCCATATATAAGTAAGATCATATGGTATTTGTCTTTTCTGACTGGCTTATTTCACTTAGCACAATAGTCTTCAGGTCCATCCATGCTGTTACAAAAGGTAAGAGTTCCTTCTTTTTTTTTTTACTACTGCATAGTATTTCGTTGTGTAAACATACCACAGGTTTTTTTATCCATTCATCTACTGATGAGCACTTATTCCATTTACTATAGCCAAGATCTATATGTTTGATACTTTCCTGAACATAGAATAGGCAATATTATTAAAGCAATAAGGGAATTAAAAACAGGAAAAATCACCTATAGTCTCACTAGTAATCAGCTATTTAGTGTTTTACTTTTTCCACGATTCCTTTCAGTGGGGGAGACAGTTTTATTAGTCCTGGCTTCTAACCTTTCAGCATGTTTGCTCTCTCTAGCACCTCCCTTCCTAGAAGTCCACAGGCCTCTTCTTTAGGAAGCTGAGCTTGAAGCTTCCCACTGGTGTCTGCGCAGACCTGCTTGGTAGTTCCCAGGGCTTCTGCCTCCATTTGAAAGCATTTTCTCTTCTTACTCACATGTCACTCTGGATACATTTCCTCTGTTACTTCAAGACTGTCTCCTCAAGAGCAGGGAAACTCCTCCCACATTTTTCTCTGGTTCCCACACCATGTACTAAACTAAAATACATGCTCAGAGGATGTTGTGATTGAGAATATACCTCAAGTCCGGTTGCTCACTTTCGACTGAATTATGAAATTCAGTCTCATAACATTTTCTGAAATCTGGGAAAGTAAACTTTTCATCTTCCATGTTTAGTTCCAGTTATATGCCTACTTCATATAACTCACAAAATAGAACTCACAAATCCTTGCCAAGTAGTAAAGAAGACTGATTGAGCACTTGTTATGTGTGAAACATTTTTGCATGAAAATGTATATATCCTGGGAGTGCCTGCTTTTTATTTTTATATGTAATCACGTTTTTCTCTTGTTTCTATCACCATGTTAAATTAACTGTTCTAGAATATAAGTCTCAAGAAAACATAACTGTGTCTGTTCAGCTTATATAATATACCTTATGCAAAGCTGAACACAATGATTGCTTCATATCGTAGCGTTGATTCATAAAATGCAAAGCCAGTCTTCGCTGAGGACCCTAACCGTCTCCTAAACTTGTTTAATAAGATACCATTAGGTGCCGTCTATTCGAAGGAAAATACAGTAACAAAAGCACGTTGTTAAGATGTGTAAATTGTTCTTTCAGTGAAGGAGGTTTGTGTATATAATTGAGTTTAGTTGTTTTTGTTTATAGAGCTCCTGTAATTTCCCTGTGCCAGATTCTGAGTCAAAGGAAAAATATCGGAGTGTTTAGGCAACAGCTGTTCTCAGTCCTTCAGGGTGGTAATTCTGAGCCCAGGGCTGTGCTTATTCTTTTCGTGAAATGACTCTTTGACGATAAAACTCTGCATTCTTCCCAGTTCTGTTTCAGTGACTGTCCTTGTAAAAACAAGTGTTAATCATCAAGTGTGTCTAACAGGTATCTGGAAAGAGAAAATGACTCATTATGACCTTATGTGTGTTCATGAACTCATCTCTCAAGTATTCCTGTGGTCTGACTTTGTATTACTGAACACACTCCAAACCTTGATGCAGAGTTCCTTCTTTGTAAAAGACTCAAGGTAGGCTTTGTATTTCATTGAGTGTCAGTGATGCTGGTCAGCGAATCACTCTGCAATATTTAATGAACCATAAGTGTTGTGGCCGTATATTATACAATTTTCTGCTCATCTTGGCCATCCTTCCAATTTTTCTATCATTTGGAAGAAGTAGGTTAATAAGAATAAAAGCGAATAATATCCAAAAATGTAATTTGTAAAACAACAATGATGAGGACTCATTTTGCCTGATTTGAAAACATATTTAAAAGTGACAGTTATCAAAACTGTATAATACTTTGTTGAAGAAAAGTGATCAATTGATGTAGAATAATCGAGATTCGAGAAGTTAAAAGCCATCTCAGGATATGACAGAGTCAACAGCACAGAATAACAAGGAAAAGTAACATTTGTTAGGTCTTTATTTGGGTGTAGAGAGGAATCGGTACTCTGCATACAGATGCAGACCGCACAGCAATGGGAAGAGAAACAGAATGTAGGGGGATAACCCATACCACTGAACTGAAATTACTTAACATGGATACAGGTATAGTAGATGAATATACTAATTCCATTTGATGTTCCTACAAGGAAAATTGGTGCTTGAGGAAATATGAAATCACTTTATAGGGAAATGTGCTGCCTCTTAGCATTAAATTAAAAAGTTACAACATTCGTACTGATACATGTGATAAAATCAGATTTTTCCCCTTGTGGAGAAACAGGAAGGTGGTCGATGACACTGTGATTGTTTCAGTTGTGGGCAGTGATCCGTCAGTAGGTTTGAGTCACAGTGTTGTCCTGGATGGTGAGGATGGCAGTGATGATAGTGGCATGTGCCTGGCACTGTGTTGAGGATATGGGGGCACATGGAGAGGAAAGCGTGCCGCCTTGGCCACAGGCATGTATATGTAGGTGAGCGGTCCTGTCACTGAGCATGTCACACAAAGCCCCACAGTCTCCCGCCCACTTCTTTTTAGATTCATTGCTTGATGTTACCTTTAAAAGCCATTTCCCTACAGGCTACATTCTATTTTAAACATTAAAAGTTTTCTTCTGTATTTATTTTTTACTCAGTTTTTGTGAATGTTCCCAGCCCCCACCCCCTGCCCCGTGCCCTGAATGTGTTTTCTACTCCTGCCAGATGGATTCTTACGCATCTGTTGGAATTTTGTTCAGATCACATCTTTCGATGACCCTTAGTCCCTGTGACCCCTTAGACATAACTCTGAGGCTGGCAGCGTCCCCAGCTTCCCTGGAGCCTGATGTTCCTTGAGCAAGAGGCCACATCCTAACCATCTTTACGCGCAGAGTGGGACTTAATGCGTGTGTGGCACAAGTGACTGAAAAACACAGTGGAAGAATCTCAGTATTCATAGTATTTTCTCGCTGCTCCGTAAATCTGCCAAACTCAACCTGTCACATTGGCTCTGTATAAACTTACGCAGCAATGATCAAACTGTCCAACTCCCAGCAATCCTATGAAGTGGGATAAGCTGTCAGTACTAGGCTGTTTCGTCTTGCGCCGGGATTTTGTTGGGGTGTGCACTTGTCTCATTGCTTATTTGCTGTAAAATGAGACTTTTGCTGGGCCACTGGCTTTTCTTAGTATTTGTAAAGATGCTCAAGGAGGTACATTTATCACCACTTTTAGGCTGGGCTCTTATTAATGAACTCTTCTCTATCATTTAATATTCCTAAGAGAAAATATGTCTGTGGACCTATTTTATTCTCAGGAAGTAAGGTTTTGGGGTTTTTTAAAAACTTTTGGGACCCAGAGCTGAAAAATTTCCCCTCGTAGAAATAATTCATCAATATAAAAATACTCATGCAAAAATTAATGTTTCAAGACACAGAATCAGTTCAGATTAAAGACTGTGCGTGACCCGCATATCAGGGAGAGGGAGGTTCTTCTGCGGATGATGGAGACCGGACTTGACCAGACAGATGTGTCTTCCCCATGCAGCTTTCTGGGCGTGGGACACCCAGATCAAGTACGATGGCCCTGTTCTGCATGGCTGTTGGCGTTTGGCGTTGTGTCACCTGGTGTTAGGGACTGAGGTGCCTTGTCATTGCTTTGTGTTTAGCATTTGTTCAAAAGTGATGCGGATGAACTTGATTTATTGACAGTTATGGAATGACTCTCTCACCAGCACTTATGCTTGACAAGAAGTCATGGTTTATAGTATGTTATAGGTTTGGCACCACAGAAGTCTTGACAATAAGCATTTGCTTAATTAATTGGAAGTTCATATGTTTTGGGGAAAGGCCATTAGTCTACAACTGCTTGCCAGATGCTTGTGATGTGAGCCGTGGAGCTCGCTGTCCGGGGCCGGGGCCGGGGCCAGGGCCACGCCCAAATGGGAAGTGTTCCTGCCAGTGGAGGGAGGGGCAAATAAAGTTTGCCCCGAAGCCCTGAGGAAGAGTTCACTTTCATTTAAGCTTGTGAAGAAGAGTTTCCTTGAAGTAATGCTGTGGGCTTGCCCTTAAAAGATGAGTAGGGCCTCAGTTGGGGAGAAAGTGAGAGTGGAAAGAGCCTGCTGTGTGCATGTGCGGCTTCCCCAGTGTTGTGGCCAGTGTTGTGTTTTGGGAAGGGAGCCTGGAGGAAGGATGTTCGTGAGCAAGGGGGTGGGGAGAAGGGTGTGAATGTTGCATCCATCCTTGCCCCTTCCCCCCTCCCCATAGGAGAACAAAGGAGAGTTTTGTATTGGATAATACTTGGACAAAACTTCATTGATTTGCCTTGGATGGTTGCCCGTTGGTTGGAGTGTTGCCCACGAACCTAGAGGTCATGGAGGTGGTTCCTGGTCAGGGCACAGTGGTGCTGCTCTCTCACACTGATACTTCTCTCTCTGTACCTCCCTTCTCCTCCCTCTAAAATCAATAAACATGTCCTTGGGTGATGATAAAAAAGATCCATTGATGTGTTAATTTACATTATTCAAAATGATTCTATGAACTATACTAATCTTGAATGTGTACACATAATACTAATGTGTAACACCTAGTACACATGGTTTGTGTGTAGATGAGATTATCTTTGTATTTTGAATTAAGGCACAGTAGTGATAACTTTTGTAAATGTGTGACTTTCACACACATTTTACCTCATCTTAGCTGAAAGGCTGAGAAGCGGTGGGGTATACATGGGTGTCTTTTAAAGGGGGACATAAACTCTCAGTCGTCACAGAGGGCCTGGTTCTAAGTGCTCCTGAAGTTAAAAGGTTGTGCTATCCCATTTTACTGTAACGTTCTGCTGATACATCATTTAGGGAAAGTTCCAATTCCTGATGAAGAGCAGAGAGCTGACATGATTTTTCACTTAGGTGTGCAGAAAGAATTGGTTAGCTTTGTGCACAAAATAAGCTGAAGCCAAGCTTTAATTAGTCGGACTTTTGCACAATTCATCATGGTCACTTTGTAAGTCCAGCTGAATATACTCTTGATTTCCATCACGATGTGTTCATTTTAAAGGACTCTCTGAGTTTCTTGCTGCACAGATATTCAGGACTTCCGAGTACAACTGTGACAATGCACCAGACTCTTTTTAAAGAAGAATGAGCCCTAGCTGGTGTGGCTCAGTGGATTGAGTGCTGGCCTACAAACCAAAGGATTGCCAGTTTGATTCCCAGTCAGGGCACATGCCTGGGTTGCAGGCTAGTTCCAAGCAGGGGACGCATAAGAGGCAACCATACATTGATATTTCTCTCCCTCTCTTTCTTCCTCCTTTCCCTTCTGTCTAAAAATAAATGTATATAACATCTTTAATAAACACAAACAGAAGAATGAATTGTTACATAAGGGTTTGTAAAGAAGTAAGTCAATCCATAAAAAAGTTCTTACTAAATATTCTTGATATTGATGTATCAGCTTTGAAGGCAGGAAAGTAAGCTAAGGACTTTTTTTGTCTTTTTGGCTCCCTAGGCTGTCCATCTGGCCCAGGCAAGCTTCCAGATTGAAGCTTTTGGCTCCAGATTTATTCTTGACCTCACACTGAACAAGTAAGTATTTAGTCATAATCCTGTTAAGCAAGTGTAATAAAACTTCACTTCATGAGAAGGATTTAGTCAAAATAATGTCTGTTGTTGAAGTTGATTTTGTGCTGTATAGCACCTAAAGAAAAACATGCAAGTCTGAAGTTCATGTTTTTTTCCTATTCTGGAAAGAAAAAACAAACATTTGACTCGTGAAATATCTCAAATATAGTACTTGGATATTATGATGTAAGTGAAATAAATGCTTGAAGTAATATTTATAGTTAATTAAATGTTAACTATAAAATCATTACTATCTTGTATATAGGAGGCAGGATAAATGACCAACTCCAGTATGATTAGACTTCAGTCTCAAAATTTCTTCTCTTATCCTTGCTTTAGGCAGTTCTCCTACTGTATCACAATTCTAAAGGAAGAAAGAAAATGATGGCCTGTAAATACTTTGAGAAGCTTCTTTGCTGTGCTGTCATGCAGGTCTTTTAGAAATTTTGGCCCTGATACAAATCTGCCTGACTTTTCTCGGAACATGTGTTTATGCTGATATTCAAATGCAGTTTTCTGAGTTGGAACCCATTGTGCAGGTGCCTTTGTACAAAGCATGGGCAAGAGCTGATGATAAAGGCAGGCTCGTCAACCTCTCACGGAGTTAGCAGTGAACTTTACTTGGTGAAAGGGATTTCTTGTGTGGGTTTCTTTAGTTCAAGAGGCTTTCATCAGCATTGTAAACTCTCATCAGCATTTTGACCGGGACTTCATCTTTGCCAGAAAAATACCAGGTGGTGCCATCAGACACTATAATGTAGATGACCACAATCAATAATCTGAGAAATCGTCAAGGGTTCTAAAGAAGAACTATTAAATTTCCTGTATGCCAAATTCTGTGAACTCTGCAGGAAAAAAATGTAGAGTCAGCTTGGGTGCTCCTTGCTCAAGTGTTATTGCAGCTTTAAGTCGGAATGAATCAGCAGAACTCAGAACTTCCTTTGTGAGAAGTACTGCAGGTTTTTCTTTCTGGGTCTGCTGAGCGTTGGTTGAGTTCCTTTTTGCCAGGCTGTGTCAGCACTGCGCCCATCTAAGAGATTTGTCTTGCCAAATCTTAGACTATGTTGAGAAGTTAGCTATGGCTAAATTTAGTGTTTAGGTCCTCTGTCCCATTAACTCTTACTGCAGTGGATACTGTCATTCCAGACTGCAGTGTGGTAGCAACCAACATTGCTATGTGTTGGTTGAGGCTGATGGCCACAGCAGAGCCTCCCAAACAAATGACCGAGAAAGGGTCCTATGGGACGTCCAGGGTAGTTAGAAGTCTGGAAACACATCAGAAAGTTATTTACCACTAATATTTAATGTGCAAAGGAATCAACTTAAGCACCTGCTGTGAGCAATCCTTGCCTTTAGGAGCTTATAGTTTAGTTGGGGGAGGCCATCAGATTAACATGTAATTTTTAATGAGTGAAATTTGTTGTGTTAGAGATAAACATGCACCAAATAGAGGCAGCTCTCCAGGCTGGGGAAGTATGAAAAGGCATCTTGGAAAGGTGAGGCTTGAGATAAATCTTACAGGACCAGTGTCAGTGAGGAAGGGAAGTCTTGGGGATGGGTGAGGGGGGAGCAGAGAAAGAGAGGGAGTGAGGATGAATGAATACAGAGAATTATTTGCTCGAGGAGATAGTGCGTGCCAAGGAGGCAGGGCCATGTAGCTCTGTGGCTGTTAAGGGAGCATTCGGCTTTTTGCTGAACTTCGTGGTAAATTACAAGGTTGGGGCAGAGGGAGATGAGTCAGGAGAGGTAGGCCTAGAGACAGCTCAAGTCCTGGAAGATCTTGTATATCATGCTCAAGTGCTTGCCCATTATTTCCTAGACTGTGAAAAGTGGAGTAAGGGGAATAAACAGAAGTTCAATTCTCAGGAAGTGTAGAGAGGCACAGAAAGGAAATGCTTTCAAGAAATCTTCAGGTGATAAAAACCATTAAGTTTCCTTGGATGCGGATGACAAGGCATAAGGAAGAGTTAAAGTTAATAGATGCCTTGGTTGGATGCTGGGTGGATGGTGGGATCCAGCTGAAATGGGTAGCATAGGGAACAAACAGGTTAAATGGTAAACATAAAAGAATGTGAAATCAGGACATAATTGATTTGAGGGGTTTGGGGACACCGTGTCTAGGAGGTGGGTGGCTATAACAGTCTGGAGCTCAAGAAGACCCGGGGGTTGGAGAGAACAGAGTTGAGAGTCATTTCCATGTAAGTGTTAATGGAAAACATGGATGTGAGAGATTGTCCAGGGAGGGTGGGTAGAATAGGGAGAACATAAGCTGGGAAGATAGCTATGTGTTGAGGAGAGGAAGAGGAGCCCACGAAGCGACAGAGGGTGAGTGGGATCTACAGCATCACCTGCAGTAGAATGATCTAGGGAGATAAGGAGTGAAGACTTCCCTTCGGTTTTGCCAATTAAGCAGTCAGTGCTGGTCTGAAGGCAGCAGTTTCAGTGAAGCTCTGGGGGCAGAAGCCAGGTGACAGTGGGCTGGGAGTGAATGAGAGAAGGTGATGTGCAGACAGCAAGTGCTGATCGGGGAGGTTTGAGAAGGAGAGAGAACCAGAGTAGTGGCTAAAGGAAGGCCCTGGGGTCAAGGGAGGGGCCTTTTAGGGATAACAGCGCAAGATGATAGGCTGAGAGATGGAGCTGAGAAGAGTGAGAGGTGAAGATACAGAATAGAGAGACTTTATGGAGCAAGATCTGGGCGAAGACAGAAGGGAGTGAGATCAGGCAGAATTTATTGGTAGTTCTGAACCAGAAAAGACAGTTCATTCTCATCTTGTGTGAAGATATTATTGCGTGTGCAGGTAAAGATTACTTTGCAGGTGAAGGGATGGAGTTCAGGAAACACATCTCAGAAGATTTTTTTCTGCTTGGAAATGGCGTTATCTGCCATAGGGATTGGGATGAAGAGGGACGGTATGTTGGGGCTTGAGGAAAGTCATGAAAGTCCAGGTTAATTGCTGAGAGGAATGGGTGGGGAAGCTCACCAAGGTCATGCTAAATTTATGAGCAGCCTTCATTAGAAATCACGTGTTATGCATTAGTCTGGCATCATTATTCCCAATGGTAGACTTTTAAAATGTATTTATTATTATTTATTACTGCAGTTTATGAGGGAAGGCGGGGAAATTGTAGCATGGATCAGGGTTCAGTGGAAAACTGTGGAGGCGGACCTCTCTGAATACTGGTGAATAACTTGGGTAGATAAATATCAGGATGCATTCTGGGTAAGAAAGGAGATGAGGTCAGGAGGAGGCTGATAGACTGGGAGAAAGTGGAGGCCTTGCAGGGGAAAGTGGGTGCAGTGGGAGGGAGGCCGTGGGAGCTCTCATCTTGTGATATATCCCCTGTGCAGATTTCCGAACCATCTGCAGACAACGTGAGTGTGTAATGATGGCCTGGAGCCAGGGGAATTATACTTTGTAAGCATACGTGACATGAGTTGGCCAGCGTGGGTCTCTAGTTTAAATAACTTTCAATGGCCGGGATTAACGGAAAAGTCTGATCCATGTTAGAATAAACTTAATGAGCCAAGAGAATTTTAAATCAGTCACAGAGGAACCAAAAGAGCTTCTGAGGAAAGAGAAACCTCATTCCCATTATAGGGTGGTCATTGCCACACTATTTATAACAATTTAAAATTGTTAGAGGAGGGAAAAGGCAAAATGTATATAATAAGTATGTGGGCTCAGTGGAGGAGTGAAAGCATAAAGATGTTAACACCAACTAATCGAAGGGGTGGCCATAGAATGTAGATGGTTAATGACTCTACCAGGCCTGGATTGCCAGCTTTTGAAGATTACTGTGATATGAGTTCCCTCGAGAAGAGCCTTTTTGACTCTGTGCTGTCCTAGATTGAACGAGTGAGCCCTCGGCTTGCTGAGGCATCTCATGGCAGAGGTGTGTCTTTTATTTATTTGTTCAGCAAATGTCGAGTGAACATCTGCTATATGCCAAAGACCGCTAATGCTGCTGGGAATAAGATAGACAGGTCCCTGCCTGCCCGATGGAGCTTCATTCCAGGGGAGAAGGCAGACGGTGAGCCACTAAATAAAGACAAGTGCATTGAAGGACACAAAACTCAGCTGTGTGATGGAGAGGGACTGTAGGTGGGGGTGGCCAGTGTTGTTGAGATGTCACAGAAGCCAAAAGGTGTGTCTGCAGAGGGACATTGAGCTGAGCCTGATTCTCAATGATGAGCCACCCCAGGAGGCTGGGAGGCTGAGGACCCCTCACAGCTAGGGCAGTGAGACAGCTGGTGTTGAGGAGAGCGTGGAATGTTCAAGAAGGACAGAGGCAGGTGTGACCGCAGTGCAGTGGAGAGCGGGGGTGGTGGGAGACTGAGGAGGCGAGATCAGAGAGGAACAGTGTGGCCAGAGCATTGCCTGCAGTGAGGCGTTTGGGTGGAAAGACACGGGAGGACGGGGGGAGCACAGACGCTCACCCACAGATTTACATTTTATTTGGCTCAAAACATCCTAATTTTGGCCTCAGAGGACCTTTACTCATATTCCTTGCAGGATACCCTCCTTTTACATTTTGTTTTGTTTTTCCTCTAGAATAACAATTGTTCCAAGTTACAGAAGGTTAAAAGGGATTCGTAGATGAATAATTCTTAATGTGTATTGATCCTTTGAAGTGCCTGGCGGGTGGGGGTGGGGCTCTGAGGATTTTCTTCCCCACATGTGTCGTTGGAATTATGCCAAAGCCTGTAGTTCAGTTTGCTTGTGTCTCTCAGCAAATGTTCATTGGGAATAACCGTGATCAGAGCTATGTGATGGTTGAAAGCTCAGGTTCTGGTGTCAGACCTAAGTTTGAGCCTGGGGCTGCCATTTACTAATTGTGGAACTTGGACAGTTTCTCAACTTCTTTCTTAACAACAGCATGAGATATAATTCACATACCCTAAAATTCCTATCGTCTGTGCATTATGTGTGGGTATAATGATTACATACCATGGGGTATAATAATCCTGTGTAATGTGCACAAAAACCGTGGGTACACATTATACGTGGCAAAGTACAGTAATTCCAGAACATTTTTGTTGCCCCAGAAAGAAAACTTGAACCTACCCGCAGCAGGCACTGCCCATTCTCCTCTACCCCATGCCTCTGGCAACCACTCATCTGCTTTTTTGTGTCTAAGAATTTGCCTGTTCCAGACATTTTATCTAAATGGATTTGTACAACTTGTGTTCTTTTGTGACTGATTTCTTTTATTAGTGTAATGTTTTCAAGGTTCACCTATGTTGTAGTTGAATAGTATGCCATTGTATGGATGTACAGGGTGGAACAAAAGTAGATTTACCGTTGTTCATATGGAAAACAATACAATAATTAATAAATAATAATATAAAAAGAAACTCCGTGTTTCATGTGCTCACAGCTGTAAACCTACTTTTGCCCCTTCCTGCATTCTTCTTAAACTTTAGTTTCCTTTCTAGCTGTAGGTTGTTGTAAGGATTAAATGAGATAATATGTGGTGTTTATGCATCTTCTCATTGGAAGGACATGTTTAATGCTGTGGACTGAATGTGTCCTAAAATTCCTGTGTTGAAACTTTAACCCCCAACATAACTGTATTTGGAGATAAAGCCAACAAGGAGGTAATGAAGGTTCAGTGAGGTCCTGGGGCAGAGCCATGATCTGATGGGATTAGTGTTGTTAGAAGAGGCACCTTGGTGCCCCCTTGGGCTCCCTGGCTCTGCTGTGTGAGAACACAGCGAAAAGGCAGGTGTCTGCAGGCTGGAAAGAGGGTCCTCACCAGGGATTGAATCGGCTAGCATCTTGTTCTCGAATCCAGCCTCCAGCCGTGTGAGAAGTACATGTCTCTTGTTTAAGCCACGCAGCCTATGCTATTTTGTTAGGGCAGCTGGAGCTGATGAATATACTCAACAAATATTGGTATTTATGACTCATTATTGTTACCATAGCAAGGCTGTCCCTGGGCTGGGCATTGGGGGGATTTGGCATTGGAGAGTCTCACCTCATGGAGCTCACGATCTAAGAAAAGCCACATAGTGAGTTTGCTTTGGTTTTAGTCAGTGTTTTTCTGTTTTTTTTTTCTTTTTGTAAATGAGAAGAACGTAGTGTACTATGTGATCTCTCCCCTACTGAAAGTGGACTGAAGAAAAAATTAGAGACAGTTTGACGGGCCCATGGCAGAGGTGCGTGAGCACTGAGAGTTTAGACCAATATACTTCTGTTGAGTGAAAGACCCAAAGCACATTTGTAATACTTCTGGTACTCCTCCACTTGTCCTACATGCTCTGTACTAGACATCCATTAAAGAACTCATTGAATATTTGGCTCTTTTAACTTTCCGTCTGGCTGTATCTGACGTGATTGCTCAGGCCCTCAGCATGCTCTCCTGTTTGTTGTGAAATGAATCTCTGTAATTCGTCTGACCTCTGCCTGGTGCGGAGGGAGAAGCAGACGGAACATGCATCAGATGTAAAGTGTCGGTTGATAAAGCAGCAGCATGCTCCTATGAGAGCAGCACGCTAGAGAGAGAATGCAGGGGTCTTACAAGCCTCTCCTGGGCATTTGTCTTAACCAGTGTACAGGAGAGCACTGTACACTGTTGGGTGAAATCAAGGCGAGACATTGGTAGTGGATGGCGATAGCCTAAAACTGAGGAGTGGATGAGAAACCCGGAGAGGGAGGGCTTTGCTTCATCGGGGACCGAGTGGAGAGAAGCAATTCTGACATTGGATGAGGGGCTGGAGGAAATGCTGAAAGTCGAATCATTATTATTGTTGAGCCTGTGCCAAGCTAAAATAATCGTGCATGTGCAATTATCAGGTGTATGTGATCTGCATTCCACAGTGTGAGCAGGGGTTCTGTCATCAATGGGCTGCTCTGGGAGAAATGCAGAGAAGGTTTTGGGTGAACAGGTGTGTCTTTGGAGGATGCTCTTCTCTATCTGTCCATTTCCCTGAGATGAGAGGGCAATGGCTGAGGAATAATGCCCAAGCAGCACCTTGGAGAACAGAGGCCCCCCTGGTGATGCGTGACCATATCATGAAATACTTTCTGCCCCTCCCTACATTCTCATCTCACCACCCTGGAGAAGAGGGCCCCTGGGAACCTTTCTGCTTTCACAGGGAGTGAAGGACTCCCACTCTTTTCTATACCATTACTTGTTCCTCCAAAGGGGGAGGAATCAGAATGCTTACTTTATATCTAAAACGATGGAATTAGGCTTTGGCGGCTTCTCACATTAAAATATCTGCTCCTGGGTGAGGTGAGAATCCCTTGGTGCCCCAAGAGTCTCCTCGGCAATCTGTACAAATCAGGTACTCACTGCTGTCATTCTAGCTCTTCTGCTTGCTACTGGGTAGTGTGGCTGACTGAGTCCACCTTCTCAGGCTCCCCAGAAAGCCTCTTTTAGTCCAAGGTGCCAGCCTCCTTCTCCAGCCTGACTTGCTGGGAAAGTTGTACTGGTCCGACTTAGCTCCATCATTTTGTGTCCACACTTTTTTGTCTAGAGCAGAGAGGGATGACTGGCATCTGGACAAATATTACACCTTCTGTGACCTCGGACAGACCCCGTGGGGAGGCACTGCTAGCCCTGGGTCGTACCTGGATTTGGCTTTGGTGCACATATGTGGCTGGCGGAGACTGACCGGGGGCTGCCAGGAATCTCAGAAAAGGAAAATTGATGGAGCATCCCCAGTTCAGGGAAGTACACAGACCTCAAATACAAAGCTCTTCTGCGCAGAGATGTGTGTGCTGACCTGCAGTGATGTTTCCTTTCCCCCAGGGATGGTGTTCGAGGTGTGCGCTGTGGAGTGTGTGCAGGAAAAGGTAGGGTGGTGCACGGTACAGGTGATTGACCTGGAAAGGCTGGCCTTAAAGAAGTGTTAAGTAAGAAGAGAGGCAGGATAAAAAAAGCTTGTAGGAACGCATCCAGTAAGGTAGTTCTGGATTTTGAAAAGGATCTTTGTTCTGGTTTGGGGGGAATCAGGGGTGTTTGATTTAAGATGAATACTAATTAAGAAAACGCTGATTTAAAGAAATACACTCACAGTAATTTGCTCATTAAAAGCAGTTCACGCGGTGCTTTGGAAAGAAGAAAAGAGCCACAGTGATGTAGTTTTGGTTAGGTTAAATAAGGAAGCTGATTTTCGGTGCTGATTAGCATGATTAATTCATTCTTTACTCAGCCAACAAGCATTTACTGAGTGTCCAGTGTACGTCAGATACTGTGCTGAGCAACCAGGGAATTCAGAGCTGCGTAAGAGGATCCCTCCCCCCCAGGAGCCCTCAGTGGAGCGATGCGATGAAAACATATGCAGACAGAAATAAAACGGGATAGCAAGTCACTTTGGAGGCCCTGGTGCTGAGGGATGCTTTCATGGGTAAGGTGGGACTTGACGTTCCTTTTCAAGGATGCTGTCGTGGTTTTGATACCCCTGGTAGCAAATCCTGTGGCCCGGAGTCTAGGAAATACCTGTAGGGAGTGGGGAAGTGAGATGGGGAAGAGGAGGGAACTGAAAAGGCGAGCGTTCCCATGTGCCCGACTGGGGCTCAGCCCACTGAGGACCTCTGGGAGTCTGTGGGTTCCTTCTTTAGAACATGCCAGAATGTTTTTCAACTGAGGGGCCGAAAAGATGGAAGTTTGTCCACCAACTGCCAGTTTGTCGTTGGTAGAGGGCTGCTTCTCAGAGCAATAATTCTCCTGTACCTCCCTTCGTGCTGCCCCCTGGGTAGAACAGGCCCTGAGGCCAGCAGCCTGCGGTCATTGTAGTCTGCTGCCTTCAGTGTACGGAGGGGAGTGCTGAGGCCATGTGGGCAGGGCATGCCAGAGTTTGCCTCCGACGCTGTCTGTGTGGGAAGATGGGGCAGGGAGAGAGGAAATGGCAAAGCAGAGAAGAGGGGGCAGGAGGTGACCGCTTCACTCAAAGCAGCCTGAACATTCAAGCAGCAACTGCAAAACTGCCCATTCCGTGTTTCACCAGATTCGCAGAGGGAATTTCAGTCTCACTCCGCTGAATGTTATTTCAGCTCTGCAACTTTGGAGATTTAAACTTAAATTTGGTCTGGAAGAAGGAACGTGTGGAGAAGAAACAGCCCTGCTGCCTTTTGTGAGTGACGAGGGCCAGCAGTTAGGAGCGGTGGCTGGAGACGAGTGAGGAGCATTGACCTGCTCTCCGGCCGATGCTGTGGCCTTGCCGTCTTCCGACTCAGCTCCTGAGTTTGCGTGACTCCTGAACCAAGGCTGGCTGGCTGTGCATGTCACTGCTGCCCCCACGCTTCTCCCTTACTGTCTGCCTCCTATCAGTTCTGCTGCAGAAATGCCTCTTATGCATCCGAGCCAGGGAAGCAGGGAAAGTGCCGTCCTTCCAGAGCCCAGGCTTCACTCTCTGCTGCTGCGGCTGCCAGTTAAGGCACGCTCTCCGGGTTGTAGTCCAGAGGAGGTAGGCATGGTGTGTGACATTGCTCTTCATGGCACGATCCTGTGTCTCCAAGATGCTGCTAACTCACAGCCTCAATGCTTTATTTCCTAATTTCAGGGATCTGTGTAAGGAGAGCTGTCTAGTACAGTAATAATGAGGGTGATAGGCCATGTGCTTAAGTAAGCCCTTTACCCACGTTCTTCGATTTGGGTTTCTTTAAAACCCTGTGAGGAGGATGGAATAATCTCTGTTTACAGCTGAGCAACCTGAGGCCTGGGGAGAGTCGGTCACGTGCTGGGCTTCAGCGTGGGCTGTCCATCTGGAGCCTTCTTATGTGGCTGCTTTGATCACAGCTTTGGATAGCAATTTACAAGTGAGCCGGGCATAATTCTAATGATTGCTTATCTGCTCAGATTAAGGCAGAAAAAGAGAATTGGACGATTTTAGTCCATTTTTAATAGTATAAAGAAAATAAGGCCCCAACAGGATTTTGAAAAATTCTGTTTTTTGAGCAGACCATCTATTATGTGTTGTGTCTCCCCCCTCGACGCCAGACTCCCGGGTCGAGGTCCTAACACCTGGTACCTCTAGAGTAGCTGTATTTGGAAATAAGGATTTTAGAGAGGCCATTCAGTTGTCTTTGAAGTCTTTGGGGTGTGTCCTAATCCAATATGACGGGTGTCCTTACAAGAGTAGGAAATTTGGACACAGACGTGTGTGCACAGAGGAAATGCCACGTGAGGACACAGAGATGGTGGCCACCTGCAGGCCAGAGACAGAGGCCTCAGCAGGAAACCAACCCCGCCCACACTTTGATCTGGGATTTCTAGCCTCTGCAACTGTGAGGAGGTGAGTTTCTGCTGTCTAAGCCACCAGTGGCACTTTGTTAAGGCAGCCCTCGCAAATTTATACACATCCTAATTTTCATTTATTTGCTTACTTATTGCCATGAGACGTTTAGCATTAAGCCGCTCCGTGGTAATGGGTAAATCTGTTTGTCTCCCGTAATTAACACTGGTGCATTTTATGGTCTTTTTATCTTCATGTACTTCAGGAAGAGTGGAACTATTTTCATAGTTTCGGTATTATCTGTGATAACAAGGAATCTTAAGACACAAAGATCCCCCAAATTGCCATAAATGCTGATTGCCGCTGTCACGTGCAATATGATGTAGATGAACGTTGCTTTTTATTTCCCCTGCAGGTCCAGTAGTTAGTGGTCTGTGGTTTCCTGTGCTCTCAGGGATGAATCGCTGTGGGGGTTTCACCTCGTAAGGCATCCCTTCCTGTCTAATTCTAAACGTTTGGATGCTTTCTCCCGATCCATTGTGTACCTTTCAGGTCCCCCTTGGATATTTCTGGTTAAAGAGTTAACCTTATATTGGCTGCTTCAGGTGTCGTCGTTATCATTTGCTTTAGATGACGGCCCATCTTATTCTGGGTAGATCAGGTCGAGAAACTCCTGAAAAAAATTGTAATAAATTAAGGATCTTCTAAGTAGGTTCTAGTTCTGTTTTTTAAAGCATGGTGTAGCTGACCTACTTTCAAAGTGTTTTGCAAGTGACCTTCATAATTCTAAAACAAAAAACAATGATATGTAATTATATAATTATAAAACTATAATAGCAGAAAGAGTAAAAATAAAATCACATCTAAACCATTGGTATTTATGCATTGATTCTTGATTTCCATAGGTAGACAGGACCTAATGTAACTCTTGGATAGCGAAGGGCAGTGGGAGTTTGCCTCAGCCTGCAGCGAGTGACTTCCTCACCCCCATGCCCTCTTGCCTGTTTGTTAATAATTGTTATGGATGAATGGGACCCAGAGAGATTAAACACCAGGCCGGGGAAATCAGGAGGGCCCTAAGACCTGGTCTTAGACTCTCTAAGTTTCAAGAGATGAGAAGACTGTGATTGCCCAGAGAGGGCGAATCTATGTCTACGGCCTCTAGCACAAGGGAGAAAGAAATACGGCATCTAAGATTTTCTGGTGAAGTCAAAGCTTTCTAATTGTGAATGGGATCACATTGCACTGTTTATTTAATTTAGGATATAAAAAATAGTCTAATTCACATATTTAGTGAATTAAAAGACTATTTCATGGCTGGTGGGTTAAATAAAGACCCTTTGAAGAATATAGGCAAACAAAACTTGAACTTGATTCATTCTTCAAAACTCTTGGTCTTTTGAAGACGAATGTATAAAAATTGCAGCAGCAATTTATCATGGTATAGGATTTGGTGTTACTAGGCATCTAGTACTTACTGAATTGATAGTAGTTAATTAAATTTAGATTTTATTTTTCTGATGGTTAAGTGAGAAAGGCAACATACTGTGGTATATAATTCCCATTACCTAATAAAAGTTTATCTGCTTAGAGATGTAAATGTTTTCCTATCCAGGAGAAATTTATCTCTTTAGTTTGATGTAGCAGAGCCTTCAGTAGCATGGTTAATGTCTGAAACCATGGTTTTGTGAATGACCCAGAAATGTTACTTAAATGGACTTCTCATATTGACCTTCTGTGAAAGCCAAATGCATAAAGTTCTTTCTAACCTCAGTGGATTGATCGACAGATTTCCATTGATTGAAGCCTTTAGTGAACCATTCCAAGCACTTTTTTTATTTCCGAAACGTATATTGAGACCTACTAAGTGCCAGACACTCTTGAAGCTGCCAGAGAGAAATGCTTTCCTCACGAAGCTTACAGAACAAGGGAAGAGAAAGCCAGGCCTATTGGCATTTACATCATTGTGTGAGAAGCGTGTGGTGGGCTCTTAACCCTCGTGGGAAGGTGGGAGTGGATAGGGAGCTAAATGTTTATGGAGCTACATGTCTGAGCTCGGACCTAAAGCTTAAGATTTGGCCAAAGGTTTGAGTGTTAGAGTTTGTGAAGGCCTGAAGGTAAGCAAGAGAGGTGAGGCGTGGAGTGATAGAAGATGCAAGCTTGGGGAAATTAATAAAACTGCACAGCTGGTCAGTGGCAGAGCTGGGCCAGAACTCAGGATTGCTCACTGTTAATGCCTTTGCGAGTTGAGACACTTTTCAGTGGTAAAGTAATTCCACTGAACTTATGTTTGGAAAGCTCGACAAAGATGGATCTTAGAGAAATAAATTTTATATCATTTGCCTTTCTTATATTTTGCTAAACTTTCAGTACTCCTATTCCTTGCATAAATCTAGCCCAAACAATAATGCATTAAATTCTGCTGCTAATAGGAACTGTGCTATTTCTAGAATCATTTTTGATGATTTATAGACAAGACTCATAGAGTCATTTCCCCTAATTTAAAAAATTAATTATAATATTAGAATCTTAACTATTTTTTACTGTGATGTATTTATAAAAGTCCTCTCTTTAAGTAATTAGTTCTAATTTATCTTCCGTGATTTCCATGTGCTTTAGTATTTCACCTGTGTTTAAAAAACAACAGTCTACACAGGCTGTTCCAGAAGACTATTTCTGCTGAAAGTTTTAAGTTAAATTGCAATTAAAATAATTTTAAAATTAAAAATGTATTTGTCTTAGGAACTAGTATAAAGGACACATGGACAACAACTAAGTGGGATGGAAATGGGAGGGAGGTGGGGACCACTGGGGGGTGGGCTGGGATGGGAGTAAAAGACAGAAAACTGTACTTGAACAATAATTAAATAAAAATATTTATCTTTCTTACAGGAATATTTTTCAAGTAAGAGGCTAAAAGTCTCTAACACAATGTAGAATGTGCACTTCACTGCTTCTGCTTTTATTTTTTGCCTAAATGACTTCACGTATGTAATAAATAACAGATTAAACTATGGGACAAGAAGAATCTCACAGCATAAGGACAAGACTATGTCTCTTATAAATCCCTAGAATTTCTTAGACACTTAATTGCATCTGAGGCTCTTGTTACTGTTGGTATTTATTCATTAAGCGCTGATGAGCTGGTACCCTAAGGAGGTGGGTGCTTTGCTCTTTAAAGCTCTTCAGACAATGGTGAAGGGTTTCTTTGTGTGACTGGCAGCACCTGCCCATCCTCCCTTCCTTCAGCCTCTGTACTATGCTAAATTATTGGGAAACAAAGAAGAATGAGATGTAATCTCCCTCTTTTTAAAAACAATTATTTATTTTTAGAGAGAGGGAAAGGGAGGGAGAAAGAGAGGGGGGAAGAAACATCCATGTGTGAGAGAAACATAAATTGGTTACCTCTCACATGTCCCTAATTGGGGGGACCCTGTCCAGCAACCCAGGCATGTGCCCTGACTAAAATTGAGCCAGGGACCTTTTGGATCCAGGCCAGTGCTCAATCTACCGAGTCACACCAGCCAGGGTGAGATGTAGTCCCTTTAAGGAGCCCACAATTTAGTGTGGGATCAGAGAAAGCTATGCAGAGGAAGGGATGGTTGAGCTGTATTTTGAAGGATGAGTAATTTTAGGGTGAATTATTTTTAATACTTTTAAATGGGGTTGGGGGAGCAATAACTCTTGAGCACTCATTTATTTTTACGGATGAATCAATATCTCATACGGAATATTCACTGGCTATATACGAGTGACGGTTGTTGATGCAGGATAGTTATTTTGCATTGGTTTTCTCACTGATAACTAATAACTAGGAGTCATTCTATGAGCTGAAAAGTGAAGGGCTGATTTCCCTGAAGTTAAAAATGAATATGTGCCCTTTTTCCTTTGGAAGGTCTAGTTAATTCTATTTCTATGAAATCATTAGTGTACTTGCCACTGAATGTGTTAACATAGAGTGACAGCGGTGTGTGCTTTCAGAAGTCAATAATACTTCTACCTTTCCATCCAGCTTTGAATACCTCAGTTCTTTTGTGCTTTTGATTTGGTGAACTAGAGAAAAATGAGCGAACTGAAAGACACTGTTAAGTACCCTTTTTCACAAAAGCAGTTCGAGGCAAGGTTTCCAAGTCTGTAGATTCAGAGAACAGTGAAGCTATTCCTGTTCCCAGTCCCGTCAACAAAACACCCATTCCTGCATTTTCTTATTTGGATGTCATAGTGCTCCTCAAGATAGGCTGTTTGGAGGTACTTTCAATAATTAAAATGTTACGTGACTTGTTTGAAAAATGGCGTTTTTCTGTTGTATGTGGAGGGAATTCTTTCTTCTTCCTGTAAGAGCCAGTATGTAAGACTTGCTCGGTACCTTGATCAGATTCTAATGTCAGTGTAGAGTGGTCTCGTAGCGCCATCCTCACTGTCTGGCAGCAAAGCTGTATCAGAAGCCAAAAGAAAATCAGTCTTTTGGCTCTTCCTTTGAAGCCCACTTCCAACTAAGTAATAATTAAATTACATGGCTCTCAAAGTACAAAACCCACAAATCCTTTGGTGGAACTCAGCGTGTGTGTGGCATAGGTATGTGGGTGGTTATCTGGGACAGTCGATGATATTACCACATTTGTGAAAAATGGTCTTGAAGAAGGAACTAAAACCTTTCATGTGACTGACTTCTCTCTTGCCACAGCAGTACAGTAGGTGATACAGACTCTGGAATCAAATCAGAATGCTTTTCTCAGTCTAACTGGATGAAAAAACGGCCCTATAGTAGTGCTTTTGTTGCAGCAGCACAGATGTCCCTGTCCTGTCTTTTGAGTGAAATCCAGAGGGTCCATCTTGTTTTTTCTCTACTTTTGGCATCAAGGGAAGTCCGAGAGCCTGAGAGAGGGTGGGTCTGTGCTAGGTCTGTTGTCATGGCCTGCGCCTCCACCTGTGTGGGGAGTTCACGATTAGCTGGGGACACATTCCTGACACACTTTTCTTTCCACCTGAGCCCCTCTGTCACCTTCCACTGTTGATTTAGGGCTTTGAGTGTAGTAACTTTGCACTTTTTAATGTTTTTGAATAAAGGATGTTTTCTTACTATTTGAAGAAAGCATGATCCAGATCGCCTTTGAGAGTTGGATGCAATCACGGATTACTCTGGTGCTTTTCTGAGTTGCGAGTCAAGGTATCGATGTCTTTCATAAAACACTTGATTCTTGGATTGAAGGAGGCTGTGTTAGGTGAGCTTCCCACCTTTCTTAACTTGGTTAAAGTATGTAACTTTTGAAGCTCCACTTTGAATTTGGAAGAGTTTACATAGCCTGCTGATTTGATTAAGAGAGCTTTAATTTTTTTTAAAAAAAGAGCTTTAATTTTGACACTGGCGTGAAAACTATTACATTCATGTTTGTGTATTTGTTTCCTGTCTCCAAGAACAACTTGCGGCTTTCATGAGCTTCCTTTGAACCATGAGAGGAGGGGCTCGATAAATTCGGAAACACCATGCAGTGTAACTTCCTAGCTGGCCCTTGAATCTCCCCTTATCCCCCCGAGTGGTTTTCTTCTGTTTTTCAGAGCGCCTTCAGGCCAAGGGGTCTGATCCTTAGACTGAACGGACTTATTACCTCCCTTTTTTCTATCTCTGTAGTTTTTTTTACCTCCCAGTCTGAGTTTCGTATTTAAAAGTCACTCACTTTTGGAGACTGAATATTAGTCTCTTTAATTCAGTTACTAGCACTTCCTATCCTGAGATTGCTGTTGTTCTCCCCTCCCCATGAATAACCAAGGTTCTGTTCGTACATGTTCACCTAGAATACCAAATAAGATTATCGATTATTTTCTAAGTAGAAAAGACTGGAAAGTTACAAAAAGGATTTTTCTAGTACTTGAAAAGTACCATTTTTTAAGCACATAAGAAGTTATTTATAGTTTTCTCTGCTAGTGTTCAGTAGTATTAAAAAGTAGGAGGGTTTTGCAGTCTAAAAATGGTGTTTTGAAGTCTGTAAGGACTATCTGTGAGGTGAAAGCAATCTCAGGGTGAATTCTGTCCGATTTTTGCTGTCTCATGTTTTATAGATGACCTTATATGGTCTTATGATATACACCTTTATACATGAACTGAGTGCAGTCTATTAAGAGAACAGTTCATAACCATTAGGAGATATAAAACCCAACATGTTAAATATAATTTAGCTTTATTTCTAAAATTGCATTGAAATATAAAAAGTATTTTCACATGCTGGCTTGGTATGCAGTAACTTAAATATGTTTTTATTGTCTTCTTTGGAGAAAATATTAAACTATTTAAAAATGAAAATTGATGTTAAAAATTAATCTCTATCTGAGCTGGTGATTTTGAGAAGAATCTTAGAAAAAACACGTTAACTTTCCTTAGTTTGGAGAGTGATGGTGGTATATAGAAAAATAATCTAAAAACCATCAGCATTAAATACCATGCCTTTTTACTTATTATATTTATTATTATTAACACATTGGCCATTTAAATCTGGTCGAAAATTCTCTTACTGTGTCCACACAGCAGGCACCTGTGTGTAAGGCTGTGCCCTTTAAGTTGGCTAAGTTATTTGGCCATTGTCTTTGTTCAAAAGCGGTCACCGATGAATTTATTTAAAAACATTTCATGAATAGCTGTAGATATTTTCTTCTGTATTACCTGTGAGCCAACAAAAATATTTCCTCTGTGTTTTCTGGATTTAAAATTTTTTAAGAAAGAAAAGCATGTATTTTTCTCAATAACATGTTATTTGCTGAATCATTACTATGTAAAACAAATATGGTAAAATCAGTATTTTCCATTGACTTTGAAGAGCAATAGGAAAGAGGTCAAGCATTTGTAAATATACTGTATTTTGGCGATTATAATGAATATTCCTTTAATTTTTCCATGAACTTCAGGAGGTTGCCGTAACATAAACATTCAGGCCATTAATCATCTTCCTCATTCATGGAACACCCTATCACTGGTCTGGACAGAGCCCCAATATTTCGTAATGGTTTCACTCTTGTCATTTCTGGTCCCCTTCTTATTTCCCCCACCCTGTCCTAATCGAGGCAACAGTGCCAACTAAGTGTCTTACGTGGGACTTTGTCTTACAAAGACAAAGTCTTTGTCTTTATATGATCTTTTATTTGTATATGTTCTTATAAATACATATATTATAGGTTGAGGCATATAATTTTGTTTTCGATACTAAGTATTATGCTACCAATCTCTACTCAGCATAACATTTAAAGAGCTTTGCCTTCAACTGTATACGTCCAGTCTGTTGTGTCTAACCGTGGGGTGTATCTAGCCCTCGTCGCTCTCCCCAGGGGGAGAAATCTGGATTCCTTTTAGCTCCCTGCAACCACAGTCTATACTGTAATGGACCTGTGGACCTGTTGCCCATGAACCTGTGTAAGAATTTTTCTGGTGCGTATATTCAGGAGCAGCATCCAGGACACAAGGCAGAAGGGTGCAATGGAGTCTGTGAAATCACTATTTTTAAGGCAGGGCATCTCTTGAACTTGTCTAGAGAAGACTTCGAGTCTTTTGAATAGATTACTAAATGCTGATTTATATACAATGCTATTCATTTTGGCTATTTCTTTTTTCTGGCTGTAACATTAAAAAGCAACAAATCAGTAAGAGCTGGCTGATAGGACAGATGTGTACTTGATTTGAGGCACTGCAGACTTGCCCCGCGGAAAGGCTGCCCCTGTCTACTCTTGAGCAAAGCACGAGGCTCGGTAGAGTGTTCAGATCCCGTTCGTTTGTGGGGTGGACTAAGTGACTATTTTTCCTCCAGGCATACTTATTCTCAGTATGTTGGGAAGCTAATTGCTTATTTTTATTGGATAATGGCTTTAGAAATATAAGCGTAAACCTTATGAGGTGAAGCAGTATAAATTAGTTCCCTGGAGATTGCAGTAATTTGGCCAAGCCACTGTGATCCTTAGGGAAATGGAGTTTGACTTTTCCAGCGCACTGTGTTGTCTGATGTGGTCATGGTGCTAATTTGAATAGTTAACATAATTAAAAAGGAGAAGCGCATTCACTTTGCAGAATTGTACTTATGTTTATTTTAAGCTGAAGGTCATATCATATGTCAAGAGAGAGACTGTTACCTGTGGGATAAGAAGAAAAGTTTCCATGGATGCTATAGTAGAAGAGACAAAAAGGCATTGTCTGAAGGTCGGTTGAGAGGAGACACGGGTGGGGAAAGGACGAGAGATGAGGGAACACATGACCCACCAGCACCTAGAACCGTGCCTGACACTAGGTAGAGGGGAGTCATCATTTGTGCCGGGAATAAATTACTCTTGGGGTGTAGTGGAAAATGTGATTTAGGTTTGTAGCATTCATTCCCATTCCACCACTGGGGGAATGCTCAACTACCTCAGTTTATTAAAAACTGAGCCTCAGTTTATTAAACTGTGAACTGAGATGGATGGTAGGCCTAACCGAGGTGCAGTATGTGAAAGAGACTGGCATGTATCATAGACACTTAACAGGTGTCTAGGGCCTGCAGCTGGGTGCGCTTTCTGGTTCCTGCCCGTCGTTAATAATGTTGTGCAAATATCTGGTCATAAATCGGTTCTGGCCGCAGTCTTTTTGATGGTGAGGGTATTGGTTTCTGAGCAGGCTCATTTTCTGTTTTTCTGTTCATGGCAGCACTTGATTGAAACTATAGTAAGGTTTCTATTTAAAAACCACTGGAAATGATCACAGCTCCACTTACACATTTATGTTTATGGAAACTATGTAAATTTTGGCCTATTTTTCTCCCATCACCTAAAACCTATAAGGGCTATTTTTAAAGCTTTTACATTGTGAATCTTCATTTATATAAGGTTGCTGGGGGAATGGACTGTTTTATGTTCAGTGAGTTTTCCAGATAACTAAAGCTTATTCCTTGATGTAGTAAACTTAAAAGAATCCCTTTTGAAAGAATTTTTCTAAAATGGGTTAAATGTTTTCCTGTTTCTTTGATAGAATATATATTAGATATAATTTAACTTTTTAAAAATATGCAAGGTTATTGTTTCACCTGGCTGACCAACTGTATAATATATATCACACCTGTTTTCTTGCTGTAGGCTATGATTTTACTATCGGTGAACCTGTTCTTTCAGCCCAGCTCTTGCTAATTTGTTGCTTTTTAATGTTATAGCCGGAAAAAGAGATAAGCAAAATTATTAGCATTTTATGCAAACCGAGATTTAGTGACCTTGAAATAAAGGTCTTCTCTAGCCAAGTGTAAAAGATGTCCTACCTTTAAAGTATTGATTTGCCTTGTGTCCTTGGTGCTGGCCACGATCCAGGTGGTTAAGAGTCTCAGGAATCTGAGGCCTGGGGAAAAAGAGGTATTATTTTACTTTATAACAGAATAACTTCAGAAAGGTAGCTATCAATTGGATACATGCTTTATAATTTGTAGAGCCTGTTGAGTTTTCACCAAATTCCACACTGGCAAGTGAACTGAATTATAAACTCTTTGCCCAAGGTGGCCTAGTTTATATTGAGTCCTGGGACCTAAGACTTAAAACTTCCAGTCCACCGCCATTGTCATTCTCTTTCCCAGTGTGGGGCATATTGCCTATTGGACTTTTATGTGTATGACTCTAGATTGTGTACATGGGATTATTAAACTGTGCATTTTGTATCTAAATATTTCAGATTATTTAGATAGTAAGGAGTAAGTAGGAAGAAGAATGAGTATATCAGAAATTCGATGAGTATTCTGAGACTGAGAATGGAGGTTTCGAGGAATCAAATACCAAATGTCATTTCCTTAAGGCTTTCTCTCCAGGCATTGGTAGAGCCTAGTGGCTTGCAGAGCAAGAAGGGACTACCAAAACTTCCAGTTACCTAATTTGCAAGTGGTGTATATTTGCAAACCAAGGCTTCTGACAGTGATGGTTTAGGTCTGATTTTCACTTTCAGAATTATCAGCAAAAGGATACAAATGTTGACTCAAAGTTAGCAGGACTTGGAATCCAGGCAAGAAAAAATGACCGTAATAAGCGCTCATCCATCACTCCCGGTGTGTGCTGCGGTGCACAGTGCCATTTGTGAACTGACCCACTGAATCCTCACAGCAACGCCTGCACGTTGTACCCTCTCTTTAGGGAGGATGCACCTGAGGCACAGAGCTGAGGTCTTGCACACGAAGATTGCACTTCTAGTCAGCGGTCGTTCTGGGATTCAAATCAGCAGTCTGGCCCTAGAGTTCCATTGCTTCTCTAAAGAGGCAGCCTCATGCAGTGCTGAGTGTACAGAGAATCCAGGTTTGAGAAAGCTGGGGGGTCTTGTGGGACCACTCTGATTCACGTGCATTCATGGGAATGCCTGGCCTCAATACAGTTGTATAGTGACATTTTATAAAATGGATCATCCTGTGAAGAAGGGTTGGATTTAAAACTTAGAATTCTCTTAACAACCCAGCATTGTTTCTTTCCCATAAATTAATATAGGCCTCACAGGCCACCAAGAAGTTTCTTGGAATTTCTTACCAAGAATCTGGACAAGCCAGGCATTATATTTCACCATCCCAGTCTCTCCAGACCAAAGGCAGTCTTTATCTGGACTTTGTTGAGCAAGTACTGCTGAAGAAGGGGCTTATGGGAGGGGTCAGTTACCATAAGCTGACCCTGGAGAAGGAATAAACAGGGAGAAGGGTGGGGACACAAACAGTAGTGATTTTACCTGAAAAGTGAAATGGGATGGTCTTTAAGCCTCAGTTCCCAGGTTCACCGCGTGGTTGGTGTGTTCACAAGGTAGAGGAGCACCTCAGTTTGAGTCTTTCCCCAGGGCCACTGTACCTCCGAACAATGTAAGCTATTAAGCATCTTCATATTCCTGTGTTCCCACTCTCTGGCCTTTACTTGTTCAACCTTTTGCTCAGTTACAGCTTGAAATCTCTATGTTCATGTTGAGGTAAGCAGGCTACCTTCATTGAATTTTACCTTCTGCTGTTGCAGATCTAGTCTTTTTGTTTTCATGGTTGTTTGCTCCCTAAAGGATAAGGGCTCCCATGCTTTATATCAATTAGAAAAATTGTGTTTCACTTTCCTGTTGCTGACAAAACAGTCTAACTCCTTAATAGGTATGTAGTTATGCCCCTTAGCATTGTCTGAGCAGAATGAAAAAAAATTGTTTTCTAGTTAATTGTACTTGTATTTTCACACTGAACAGTAGGTATTTGTTAGAATTAATGATGGTCTAAACCTAAAAGTATACGTGGAAGAGGATGGGATGGCTAAATTTTTTTAAATGTAAGAAGGTGTTCAGAGGCTCTGAAAGACATTATGGGATGATACATTACCTTGCAATAAGAGGGGGTTCTTTTCAATGTTAACATAGGAATAAATACAGGCCTTTTGTTTTTTTTTTTCCAAGGAGAAAGTAGAGTTCAGGTTTTGACAGCTGACAAAGCCACGGCATTTTAGATGACAAGTTGCAATGAAAGCCTTGCCTAACAGCATTTACTGAATAGAGTTTTCCCAGGTGGTTCATTGGAAAGTTTACTGTTCCTTTTTTTCCTTTTTTAATTGAATTTATTGGGGTGACATTGGTTCATAAAATTAACAGGTTTCAGGTTTACAGTTCTGTAATACATCATCTGTACATTGTATTGTGTGTTCATCACCCCAAGTCAAGTCCCTTTTCATGACCATTTATTACCCCTGTATCCGCTCCTACCTCCCCCCCACCTTTTGGCTTACTGCTGTTAATGAGATTTTGCCTGAATGTTCAGTGTCATGTATTTTCAAGTCATAGTTTTATGCTTGTGTTTAGTATTACTGCAATAAAAAATGCAAACATGCTTTTTAGTGTATACGTGTCTTTCAGCTTTGTAGGAGTGTCCTTTCTTCCTGGTAGACTTTATGCCAGTTCATGTATTTATAAGCTTGGAACCGACAGATCTGTAGGGCAGTGACCACCATGCAGCCTGCTTGAATTTCCTTTACTTCTAGGTCTGGTTTCCAGGTGGGATAAGGGTATGAAGGGAACGGGGAAGAAGGGACATGAAGGGAGCTTTTCTCCTTTTTTAAAAATTGCCTAGTTCACTTTATATTTCTTTTACGGAATATAAAGTTAAGTACTTACTTAACTTTAAGTTGTAAGTAAGTTGTACAACAGTACTTACAAAAGTTAAGGACTTAGTAAAGCCCTCTGCTTCTCAGATATCACTTCATTAAAGCAGATGTTAGCATGCACTTACCTAGCACTTACCTAGGTCTTTGTGCCGAAATGGGCATTTTGTGTCTGAGTGGTAAAGACCTGGTTCCTGTTTTTGAGAAGTCAGCAACAACCTAAGATTTGTAACAAGAGCCCCTTAGTAGCCATGGATAATTCTCCCACCTTTTCTCTCCGAGGTCACTGGTAAATATCAGTCTTATTGATTTCCATCCGAAAGCAGGATTTCATTACAATGGCAGCTTTCCAGGACAAAGTAATGGGGTTCCTGAGTTACGTCATCCTCAGTACCGGTGCTACAGACCTGTCCGCTTACTGGATCATCTTATAAAACGCAGCGAATGGCGGCTGTTTCGATGAGTTTCCTTTTTGTTGTCAGAACTCTTTGAACTTCTGACACAGAAGAGATAAATCCAAAGCAGTTTTCCTAAAGAAATATATGTTTTTATAAAAATGATAGTGCTCATTATGAAATTCAGTCAATACCAACAAAAGTGGAAAGAAAAAGTTGAAAATTACAGTTCAGAAGTAACCATTACTATTATTTATAAAAATTAAGTCAGAGAACTCTGGGCATAAAGATGAAAGGTATGATAGGTGGTTTACAAACATAGGAGTAATCTGTAATCATATTTTAAATATAAATGATTAAATTTAATATTAAATTTAACAAAAGAAAAGTGAAAATAAAGGAATTGATGAAGGTCAGAAGAATATTTCTTTATAACAAGAGATATTACATGCTAAAAAATGCCCCAATAAAGTGGAAAACATTGCTTGGAATAATTAACTAAGATTGTATATTGGAGTGAAGAAAAATGAATACACTTACCCTTCTTCCCCTTTCTTCCTCACCTGTGTTACAATACTCTTTTACCTTGTCAAGGTTTATAACATCTGGCTTTTTTTGTTCAGTAACCACAAATCTCACAGTGAATAGTAGTTCTTTACTTAAGGGATTTAGCACCCGCCCTTATTCCTTTTACCACGGTCTCTTCATTCTTCCTGGATTATTTGTATTTTGCTTGACTGGAACTAACTGAAAAGTATATTGTTCAGTATAGCCGTTAGGGTATTGTATTTCATTAATTCTTGAATGCTTGAAAAGGTGTGTTTATTACTCATAGTCGGAGAGTATGCAGTTGGCTGGATATGAAATTTTTGAGTCATACTTTGCCCAGCACTTCATGGCGAAGGTGCCCCGTGTCTGGGCTCCAGCACTTCATGGCGATGGTGCCCCGTGTCTGGGCTCCAGCACTTCATGGCGATGGCGCCCCATCTCTGGGCTCGGGGAACTGCTGTGAATGAGTCTGAGGCAACCTCGTTTTCCCTCTTTAGAGAGCTTTCTTTTTTCCTCTTTACATGATTATCTGATTTTTCCTTATCAGTAACTTCCCCAGGGTTAATAACACTATTTAGTGCTAGTAATCTTTATAAAGTTTTCCAGGAACATGGTTCGTCTTTTCGAGCTGCAAATTCAGGCTTTTTAAATTTTATTTTAGAAAATGTGTGTTCTGTTTGTGCCTGTTTCCTTCCGTGTGTCCATCCTTTCCGTCGGGAACATCAACACTGTGTGTGTGCCGTCCTCTGTTACCTGTCGTCTCTGTCACCTTATCATGGCTTCCTGGTCCCCACTTTATGTTTCCAACTGTATTTGGATCCTTGTAATGTTTATTTTTTCCTTCTCCTCTGGAGCTTTGCCAGCTTCCTTTTTATCTTATTCTGTTCTATTTTGACTTTTCTTTGAGCTCCTTTTAAAAAAGAGGTCATTCTAGAAATTTTTTAAGGCCACTGAGAAGTATTTATCCGAACATTTCCTCTGTTCCTTGTGATGTGATATATATATATCCTCCATCTCCCTGGCGTTGGTGCTTCCTTCTTTCTTTCCTCAGTATCTATGATCAAGTCCCTGTTCATTTCTTTTTTGTTATGATGGCTCCACGCCAGGGGGTAACTGTTTGCCGAAGCACAGTGTGGGGAGAAAAGGGTATGGCGACTGGGCTAGAGGGGCGAGCCAGGGTCCCACAGCTTGTTTGGGTTTGTTGCCTTCATTATTCCTCACTGGTCTGTAACTCTCCTTTGGAGAGGCACGTCCCTCAACAGGGTCCTGAAGGGGCGCATGGAAAAAATTGCAGAGCCTCCTTTGGTCTCTGTGCGGTGGGCAGGTGTTGGCACTTCCCCTGCCTCCTTCCTGTCCTTCACATCACCTCGGAAAGGTGCTCTGACCTGGTGAGATTCTGGGGAATCGGCGGTGGCTCAGATTTCCCGGTCTTCAGCTTCGTAGTTTTTGGTAGCTTGAACTTGGGACCATTTCTTTTCATAGGGAATGTATAGTAGTTTTTGCTTATTAATCAACTTTTTGTCCTCCTGTTGTTATTTATGAGGAGCTTATAATCCGAACATGAAAAAACACAGTGATAGTCAAAGATGGAAAGTGAGAGGGAGGGAGACATTTCCAGTCTTTGGAAATGTTTTAACCATTATGCACGATTTCTCTCAGGAGTGCTGTAGTGGCAGTCACCTTGAACTTATAAAAGGGATGACTTGGTAATAATGAGGGTCCAGTAACTTAGAACTTTTACTGGATATCCCGTTCGAGGGAGAGGGGCCAGAGATTTGGGGTATTTAGATCATTCTTTCAGTGGTATCTGTGGTGAAATCTAGGCAACTCTGGAGAATGACTTAGTACCTAGAATCCAGATGAAAGAGCTAAAGACAACGGCTATCCACAGGCTTGTTTTCTGAGGTTATGGGGTAACAAATCAGAATTACCTTTCATTTTTTAAAAACAGCCTGATCAGTATTCTTTAAAAGGATAAACTAACTAGAATTTATTTATACTTAAGAAATGTAAGAATGATCGGGCATGAGGCACAGAAAAAAGTCTCATTGTACCATTACTTTACTCAGTCCCTTCTGACTTCAGATTGCAGCTTAGGGTGGATATTTAAATTCTTAGTCATCTCAAAATTACCCTCCGGTTTTAGATATTATTAGTCATCCAAATAGGCCATTAAGTGCCATTCCTTGGCCCCAGGATTTCAAAAATTGTGTATAAAGATAGAGCAATTTACAACACGGATCTGACGCATTGAGCATGCATGTGAAAGCTCTCCCAGGACAATTTCTTTTCAGAATTATTGGATGTTCTAAATATCTAACAATGGAATACACTGTCTTTGATGAAAAAATAGGAACTCTGAAAAGGTTTTATCTGGTTGAGCATCAAACGTCTAGAAGTGGCTTGTATTGTCTACCATGACACAGTACAGTTGTGACACAGTTTTACTTGTCCTTAAACCCACTGTTGGTGGTGTCACCCATGACTCCCACCTTCCCCTGTGCAAATACATCTTTTTAAACAATGGGGAATGTGGGAGTGAGACAGGGGAGTCATTTGTGGGCACCATGAATTCATAAATGTTTGTAAGTGACAATCAAAACGACTGAGATGGATATTTTCCAGTCATGGCAGTTTTAGTTGTTGAAAACCAGGATTTCTTTAAAATAATTAAGTTGAAGTTTGTAGACTGTGCCAATGAAGGGTATGGGATGTGTCACCTGCTGCAGCTGTGCGGGTTAGGTTACCTTGCACCACCCACGTTCTTCCCTGTTTTAACAGAATTCCTTGGAAAACCTGTGTGGAAGGGTTTTGTCTCACCCCTTTAATCTTTTGACCGTTAGCTCTTTGGTTTGAAAGTTAAATATTTTGATAATAAAATCACATATAGTTCAACTCCTGTCAGGCCTATTACATTTTGTTGCCTTTCTGTACTTTCTTTTTCATACTTTGGTATCTTCCAAGAACTTTTCCCTTTCTAAGTTTTATTCTTTTAATAGAAATGGACTCCTGCATGAACACTGTAGTCTAAAAATGGTCTAATAAGCCTGCTATTTTTAGAGGAGGAGAAAGTTCTTTGCCTTTTGTTCTCTCTGTGCCTTTCACCTCCCACGGATCCTTCAGAGATTTCCCCCTCTGGGTAGCAGTGCTAGCTTTTGCATTTTAGATGTTTTTTCTTCCGTCCATTTCTGGCTCGGTTTGACTCAAAATTCTTAATGTCAGAATTGTACTGGGTCCTTCTGTTTTTATTACTTACAGATATTTTGGATTCCTTTTCCTCTATTAAAATGATGAAATACACACATAAAGGAGTGGAAAGATATCTTTGCAGTTTAAAGACTAATAAATGGGTATTCACACATACCCTCCATGCAGTTTGAGAATTAGAACATTATGGTTGTCTCGAGTGCTCTCTACGTGTCCTCCACAGACATATTTCCTTTACTCCCCTTCCCCAGGGAACAGCTCATCCTAAACCTTGTGTAGGAAGGAGATTGAGGATTTTTTTCAAAAATAAAAAGTGGAAAGAAAAAAGAAAAATAGTAATACCAAATAATAAAAGAATTATCCAAAGAAAATAAAGATGTGGAAGCATGTTTATTCCTTGCATTTGATAGAGGAAAAGTTTGTTTAGGGTTGTAAGAGGAATCAACGGTCTGTGAAAGGGTTCCGCTGTTCATGCTGTCTTACTGAAGTCAGAATTAGGGTGAGATGAAAGGTTCAAATATATATAGTGGAAGCATTCAGTGCACTGTCACCCAGTCTACCCTTGTCAGTGTTATAAGGAACAATTAGAAATGTCCTATTTTGATCTCTCCCTTTGAGAAAACACAGTTTCTCTTTGCCTCCTTGACCCCTGCTCCTTGAGGATCTATACCAGCAACATTTCCATGTCTTACTGTTTGTTATAGGTAGTATAAGGCAACACACACACACTCCTTTCATAAAGTTCTAGGTAGGTGTTGAAATTATATCGAGGCCTGCCCTTAGCGTGATCTCCATCCTTCATCCATCATTCATTCTTCTTTCAGCCCTACATTCCCACTGTTCACAGGCTGACTTTTGGGATTGGCTTTTGCCTTCATGGATACTTATCTGTAAGACAGAGACAGAAAGGGGTCTGAGTTTCAAAGATTTCTTCCCACCTCTGCCCTGTCCTGTCTCAGGCCCTGCCTTACTCATCTAGGGGCTAAGCACTGCTTGTAGGACATTCAGCTTCTTGTGGATTCCCCAGACTGGAGTGTTGCATGCCATTGTGTCTTGTCTTTTGTTTCCTCTAATTTTCCTGGATTGTTGAGTGGTCATCAACAAAACTTTATTAGAATGCTCCTTCTGTGTAGGCAACAATATCGATAACTGTGGATATAACAGTACCTACCCTTTCTCTGTGATGTTAGTTTGCAAAATCTCATTTGTGTATCAGATATTCATATGCTGGCGTGATCTTTAGCCTCCTTATGTATTCCAATTCCTGATAATTCTCTTGATCTAGAGTTTTGACTCTACCAGACTACTAGGTTCTGGCTTTTTCTCTGAATATAAACCACTCCATTTTCTACCCTTGTTGCAAGTTACCAACCTTGGTATGTATGACCTTCTTGGATATGAATTAATTCACATATGAAGGGTCATTCTCCTTCCCATCATCTCCAATTTTACCCACTTTACTATCAAGACTCAGTGAATTTGCCAGAATGGATCACATATAGTTGTTAGACTTTCCACCAGGGTTCCAAAAATGTCTGGTTTTAAGATTAAACTAAAAATAGTTTCTCTGAAAGGACCTAAATAGAGTAGTTTCTCCTTTTTTCTGTGTCAGTCTCCCTGGGATTTGGCTGCTTCTAGAATCTTAGAAAATTCTTGCTTTTGGTCCAAACATTGAGAGGCATTTTAGTGGTAAAGGGTAAGATTGTCTGTATGGACTTAAAATTTTAAGACAATTAAATGAAAGTGGTGTGGCTGGAGGTAAAACATTATAGAAATTGTCTTAAAACTCTGATTTATAGATCTGTTTTTCTTTTTTTGGCCACCACTGATTTGATTTTATTACTGACACATTATATATGTTAAAAAAGAAGGAAGGTAGCTGCCTATAAATTACTTTAACTGACTTTTGAGATATATTTAGAAATCAAGTGCAAAAACTTAATGATCTGATCAGCTTTTAAAAGATAAAAATTCAGTTGTTGTATTAGAACAGAAAATATCCAGATTGTATCCTTAGACTAGAATAGATTAAATTGATCACCCATAATCAATATTTTATACATTTTTTCAAAGTGACATCAAATTTCATGAAATTTGCTGATCATACATTACTTATATCATAAGTACTTAGTATTGCCTGTTAACCTTGGTTTTCAGTATCTTTATGAAAAAAGCATGTTAGTCTGACTTTAAGCCCTCTATACATTTTTGGTTACAATTTAGTGGTTTTGTTCTTGTGTTGTCTGATTTTCAATATACCACTTACATGGGTTGGTGTTAGCACAAAGGTGGCTTTAGCAGACCTGGATCGTTAGCGCTCGGATTAGTTACTATGAGAAAGATTTTTGTTCATTATTAATCTCATGTGTAGAAAGAGTTTACCACTTTACACCTAGAAACTTGAGGTGTTATTTTTTGAGGTTGAGGTACAGAGAAACATGTAGAATTAGAAAAAAAATTATAAACAGCTCTTTACAGTGTCCAAGGAGCACAGATGGAACTGTTCTTTCAGCACCATTCTGGAAATCCCAGGGTCCCGGCCCGGTGTAGGGACAGTTAATTCTTTGACAAAGCATGTACCAAAGGATAAGATGTGTGCAGTAACAGGCCCCAAGTTCCACCTTACCACAGGTGTGTTTTTAGAGTCGGAGACGAGGGCACTCATGTGTGCACTCACTATTTTAGAGTTGGAAGTTTCTTTAGAGATCTTGTAATTCAACATTCTTATTTCTGTGAAGAAGAAATCTTGCTCCACAATACTGAGGACTTCTCCAAGATCTCAGAGATGATGTGTCAGAGTCAGGCTAGGAAATGGATCTCTTGATTCCTGTTTGCCTATTTATTCATTAATTTATGTTAATTCATTCAAGGAACAAATAGCTCTGGGTGCCTGTTTAGTCCAGGTATTCTTCCATGCCTGAGCCTGTAACAATGAGCAAAACAAAAAGTTTATCAGTCAGCACTCTGATAAACTACTTCGAGTCGGAAAAGTGTACATAAGTCTGAAGAAATCCCCCTTTGAGAGAAGCTACAAGTGAATGGTAGTTTTCCCAATAAATTCTATATTATTCAGAAGTCTATTATCTTGTTATTATTTTGAAATAGTACATAATTTGGAAGAATGAAAAATTCTCTTCACTTGAGAAGTTAGTTGACCATTAGGCAAATTTTGACTTTTGATTAGAAAATCAAAGGCTCAGTGAATAATTTTATGATGCTAGGAAATGTGCTCGGAAGGTGAGAAAAATTTGAAAATCATTTTTCTAAATGGCAATTAAAAATAGATGCTATTTTTGTATTATAATCATTTCATACTTGCTTGAAGAAAACATTTTAAAATTCTTCTTTTTCTTCCTCCTTCCTTTCTATTTTTTGATATGCTGTGCTCTTATCTCCCACATTGTTTGATATTACTGCAGTACCATGTTTCTAATCACTACATTGGGATAATTTCTTAAACATCTAACATTGAGGAAGGACTATGGCTATCATCTCTAAAAGTCCCTGTGTTATATGAGTGAAGAAAACCATAATTGCAGAGTGTTGTTTTTGCTTAGTACAGAGAACTGGAGGGTGGCAACTTCAATGCCTCTTCTTTTATGGGGCTGTGCAGACTCGTCTGTAGTCTGTCTCGTGGGACTTGTTCTGCAGAAGATTTGGGTCTCAGGTCAGCCAGCAGATATCACGCACACTCAGACTGTAGCAGCACAGGAGAAAGAAGGGGTTAGATACTTCAGCACGGCAGAAAGGAGGGAAAGAGCACACACAGACAGTTGTGGTTGCTTTATAAAAGTCTTACTCTTTATTAAAACACCATACAGATTCAAAGTTCATACTAGCATTTGCATAACAAGTTTTAGGACAAATATTTCTAATTTACAACAAACGTATTTAAAGAAATGGAAGTGTTGAAGTCAAAACTAAGCAATCTTTCATCTTTTCTTTGGCTCTCATCTGCTTCATTTTTTTCTCTCATTCAGTCTTTAGCCATTAATGGAATGAGTGAAGGAAGGTTAAAGCTACGGGTTTTTACATGTGCAGAGGCCTTTTCTTAGTGTCTTTGGTCTCTTGCCATTCTCTCCTGCTGCTAGCATTAATTACTTTGCAGATGGCTCTAATAGCCCCACTAAAGGAACCTTGTCTGTGTTCAGCCCTTCCCAGGCCCTAAAGTCTCTGTGGTTTCTGAGGACAGAAATGCAGTATATGCTCTCAGCCCTTATAAAAAGGAGAGCTGTGTTTGGCCTTCCACGTTCTGAGCCCTGGCCCTAGAGGGCACTTTACTTTGAAAGTTCCAACTTCTTGCTTAAACATGTGTATTGACCGGTCCGAAATGTGCCTCTTTAACACCATCACTCCTGCAACTGATGCTCTGGTCTAACTGGAGGTTAGTTGTACCTTGAATATAGGTTCACCTTTTCTTGTCTCACGTGTTTGCCCACCCTGGTCGCTGTCTGTGTGGCCTGCTCTTTCCTGCCTGTATTTTCTGGTCCATATTTTGTCATGAATTTGCCCTGGTCCTGCTTTTCTTTTTGAGAAGTTTCTAATCACCTTAGTAGAAATCAACTTCTCCTTTGGAGCAGCTTGATGCTTTGTTACAATAGTAGGGTATATGCTGCCTTGTCTTTTTTCCCCACATTTTTTATATTGTTGTTCAAGTAGAGTTGTCTCCATTTTCCTTTCAGAGTGCTTCTACTCTCCCCCTTGGTTTTGTCCATGTGTCCTTTATAGTTGTTCCTGAAAACTATTCCCCCTTTTCCCTCCATTAACCCCTCCCACTTCCCCTCTGTTTACTGTAAGTTTGTTCTTTTTTTTAAAAAAAATTTTTTATTTATTTATTTTTTAAATATTTTATTTATTTATTTTTTGAGAGAGGGGAAGGGAAGGAGAAAGAGTGGGAGAGAAATATCAATGTATGGTTGCCTCTCATTTGTCCCCTGCTGGGAACTGGCCTGCAACCCAGGCATGTGCCCTGACTGGGAGTAAGTTTGTTCTTAATTTCAATGTCTTGGGTTGTATTTTACTTGCTTGTTTGTTCTGTTGATTAGGTTCCACTTATGGGTGAGATCATATGGTATTTATATTTTACTGCCTGGCTTACTTCACTTAGCATAATGCTGTCCAGATCCATCTGTGCTGTCATGAAGGGTAGGAACTCCTTTCTCTCTGCTGCGTAGTATTCCATTGTGTAAAAGTACTGTAGTTTTTTATCCATTCATTTACTGATGGGCACCTAGGTTGCTTCCAGCACTTGGCCTTGTTTTATTTTAATTGTGAGATTATAATCTCACCTTGGGGTGAGATTATTTTGATGATCACCTTGAGGGCTAAGAACTCTTTTTCTGTTTCCCTTTCTGTCCTCACCTCAACCTCCTTCGGGTATTCAGGGAATGTTGGTCACATTGAGTTGCAGGGAGAGGCAGCTGGGCGGCCACTGTTCCCTGTGTAGTTGGTGGTGGGATTGTCAATGTCTGTGGCTCCTTTCCTTTCCTCTCCTGGGCCTGAAGTTAATCGTGAATCCATTCTCTCCCAACGGCATAACGGCGTTGATAATGCACACCAGATACCCACTCTCTCTTTACACTGTAAGTTCTTTTTCCCTTTTATTAACACAAATATTTTTACTTTATTAAATGCTGTAAGTTGTAATGAAGAGAGACACAGAATTTAAACTCAGGACATTCATATACACAGAAGAAGCTGGTAACCTTACAATAATTCTTCTGCCCTTACATTGCTTTCCTTTTGAAAACAATAGGCTTAAAAAGGAAAATGGTGTTCAATCACCACTTGTCTCAAGTTTTAAGAAAAAGTTAGACTCATCCCACCTAAAAACATTTTTATATGAAAAACTGTTTCAACTCAAAAATATATACTCCTTTGGATGTAAACAATTCAGTGAAGTTTAAGCTGTTTTAAAAATTGTAGACATGGAGAGGTTGAGATTTAAGAGTACAGAAACAGTATGTTCAGGGGGTACAAGCAATTATAGGTTGATTTGAGGCTTTGTGTTAGATCAAGCAAACATGGCGTGCTACGCAAGAGCTGGGGAGTGTGCGTATATGTCCTAGAAGGTGGAGAACACTCCTAGCATGAGCAGGATGTAGGGGTGTAAGGTTCTTTAAGGGTCACAATGGGAATTTCACAAGTTCCTAAACCACCCAAGAGGTTGCAGCAGAAATTTTAATGTGCAGGCACTCCTGCATCTCATAGGTGATGGTCCCGTGCCCCATAATATAGCTAAGAACACTGCAGTATAATAAGAACAGGAAAGATAGGCAGGCTGCAAATGAACAGATAGGGAAGTAGAGAAAGGCAAAGTTAGGAGAGAAATAAGAGATAAACATAAGGTGATATCAAAGCTGAGTGTCCACACACAAGCCAGCTTGATTAGCCAATAAAAGAGCCAGTTAGGAGTTCCTTTCTGATACAGAGAACAGACTGACAGCTGTCAGAGGGGAGGGGCTGGGGCTGGGTGAAAAGGGTGAAGGGATTAAGAAAAAAATACTCAGACAAACAATAGTATGGTGATTACCAGAGGGAAAGACGGTTGGGAGAGGTAGGAGTTGGTAAAGGGGGGATAAGTGGTAAGAGAGGAAAACCGGACTTGGGGTGATGAACACACAATACAATATACAGATGCTGTACTATACAACTGTACACCTGAAACCTATATAAATTTATTAACAAATAAACACACAAATAACTGTGAGCTCCCTTCAGAGAAAATGGCATCAATAGAAACACCTTTAATTAAATAAAACTGAAAGATGTTTCATTTCTCCTCTCCAACGTTTAAAGCAAACCATATGCAGCAACTAAAACAATCTGAGAGTGGCTGCCAGTATCTCTGCACATATACCAGTCATCCTGAAACTCCTGTGACAGAACTGTAGTTACTCTCACATTTGTGGTTTTACCTCCGTATGTCATGAAACAAAAAAAAATCTAGACACAAGGAAAACTGGCATCCAAATAAAGATGGCACATCTTTTCGATGCAGTCACACATAACTGAAATGCTCTGATGCATAATTTTCAAATAGTGAATATTATAGTTTGTCAAATATTGCTAATCCAGGTTATTTTCTGATCTGTGCAACATTTATTTATACAATTATTAAACCAGGCACGACACATAGTAAAATTATAGGGAATGGACATGTCTGCATTATTACCAAACTTGCCCCCTGGTAACTTTGTACAAAAACAACGACTCTCCTCCAAATCCAGTTCTTGCTACATCCCAGAACAAGAACTCCCAACCTCTTTCATTTTTAGCATGTATAGTAAAACTGCACATTTTTGTACAGTATCTGTTTTTCCAAGGTATGCATGAAATGGTGAAAAGAATATAAAGGGAATCAATGGGGAAATTCTCAAAAATAATAAGAGTGAAGGAAGGGGGCCAGTTATAAGAGAAACAGGCAACAATAAAATACATTTCTACGTGCATCAGCAAAATAGCCTTGCAGTCATCTGGAGGAAAGTCTCTGCTAACAACGACAACAATGGCAACAAATTTTATATATTTATGATGTATGTGAATACTTATACATACAGGTATATATGTATAGATATACATACATTCTATAATTTTAATGTAATCCCAAACGAAATCTTGGAAAGTTTTTAACTGGACAAAATTATTCTAAAGTTCGTGTTAAAAAATAAATGTTTATAACTACCCAAACATTTCTTAAAAAAGAGAAATAACAATAGGACCCTATACGTTACTGTAGTAACAACACTACAGAGAGTCCTGGCCTGTGAGACAAACACCCCAAAGGGCAGAATAGAAAGTTGAGAAGACATTCAAGTTCACATCAAAAATGTAAAATGTGAAAATAATGGCACTTTAAATTGGTAGAGAAGAAAATACTGCATTTTTTTCGGACCATAAAACACACCTAGGTTTTAAAGGAGGAAAATAGGGAAAAAATTTTTGAGGCAAAAAATGTAGTAAAATATTTAATAACATAAATAGCATAATATTTCACCAATGTAAGTGTAAACAGAACTCAACAGCTGCATTAACAACCACTATTCCTCCCAAATTGGGGGGGGTGCATTTTATAGTCTGAAAAGTGCGGTAAATAAAAAATAAGTATGTTTGGAACAAGTGACAAAACATTTTGGGAAAATTAGATCCCTACATCAAATCTTATACCAAAGTAATAATATACTCATTAAAGATATGTAGGTTTAAAAATAAAGCTATAAATTTACTATAGAAGTATAGCTGAATGTTAAGGAGACACTGTTTTAAGCATTACATTAAATCCACAAATCATTTTTTAAAAGATGACTTTAAAAATTTCTTAAATTTACATAAGTTATAAAGAGACCACACATAAAATTTCAAGGCAAAATTTCAAGGCAAGACAGAACATTTCCAAAATATATAAACAAAGGATTGCTATCCTTCACATAAGGAGCCAAAAACACACAAAAACAAATAGTCAACAGAAAGTGGGCAAAAGACATGGGCAGGCAATTCACAAAATATAATGTGCAAAATGCTATTCACCAAAAAAAGAAAAAAAGAAATACTAAAAGTAATCAATCATATACGAACCTACAGTTGTATTAGCAGGAAAAGACCTGTACATTCAAATAGCCACAAGGGACCACTTTCCCTCATCACTTCAGAGAATAAAAATGAATGATAGTAGCCCAAGCTGGCAAGAATGGAGGAAAACTGGCACTGCGCACATTACTATTGGGAACATGAGTTAATACGTCTTTGTTAGAGGGCAATTTAGCAATAGCCATCAAAGCCCTGAAAGCATGTTCACCCATTAAATACGTAAGCTTTTATAATCTTACAAGTACTACTTATAAAGGTTTCCTGAGGAAATAATTAGACAAGAGTAAATACATACACACATATGGCTATTCTCTATAAGTGATACAAGAGGTTTCGTGAGTAGATTTATCTGTTGTTACAGACACTTTCTATAAAACGGATTTATCTGTTTTACAGAAAGATGGGAAAGAAGTTCACAGCATCATTCAATGAAAAAATTAGAAAATGTTATGATAATGTTAACTTTTAAAAAATATGTTTATATGTTTATATTCACACATAGAAAAACATCTGCAGAGATATACACACAAACATAATAGTGGGCTATTGCTTCCTGTAAAACTTCCAATGGTTTTTACTTTTTTGTTTACCCATAATTACTAAAATGTTTACAATGCATATATAGCACCTATTAAAATAAGAAACTATTGTACAACATAAGGTATGCTTTTTAAAGGAAGAGAAACATAGCTCCTTTAGGGCTGCATTTTTTTCCATGAAGTTGAGCCTATCCATAGGGCCAGCCCTTGTTGTTATTAAATGAATGAATGTGAGACCTGGTGGGGAGGGTGGCAGGAGACTTCCTGGGTGAATCTGTTAGGGACCATTTGAAACAATCAGGGTTCCCAATATTGAGAAGTTAAACACTGTTCAAAAGATAATCACATGCATGAATTATGAAAATGGATATTAGTCGCCCTCCTTTCTCTCTACACATAATTTTTCACTCTTTGTTCACATAGATATTGACTTCTGTTCCAGTTCCAGTTTGAATACCTATGAAAACGAATTTATGTGTTTTAGCACCGAGAATTGAATTGGGATATTTGTGGTACTGTTTACTTAAGAACAAAGGCATTGTGTGGGAAGGAGAATGGCTGGTCTAGACCTGAGAAGACCAGGGTATTAGAGTGACTGGACTCACAGCTTTCTAGCTTTTGGTCTTGGGCTGTTGACTCCTCTCCCAGTGTCTACATCCTGATATTATGCTCTGAGAGAGAGAACCTAAGGTGCCCACTCACAATTGTCTTAAAACAGAGGCCATTTAAGCAACCACAGAACCCAAAAACAACTGGTAAAGGAGGCATACTCACACACTGCTTATTTAGTAGCATCTCAGCTTTGGGGGTCTCCTTTACCCATGGACTAGCCTGATCTTTCATGTAGAACTTGATGTGAGTACCTTACATTTGAGCTTTATAGTAGAGTAAACATGTGTCCTACTTTCCCCAGGACAGTCCTTTCCGATTGATGTCTGTTGTCCTGGCATAATCATTAATGGGTCTCTTTTGTCTCCCATAAATGGCCTGATTTGGATGATAAATTATATGGTCACCCAGTTGTTAAGCCTTGGTGCTTGCTACTCTTCTAGATTTTTCCCTAGCTCTGCTGGTGAAGGAATGCCCCGTTGGCCTCTAGGTCCCTTCAGAACAGTGTGTGCTGCTTCCAGCGATCTACTTGGTGTTCGAATCACAGATACAGCCTGAGGGCTCAACAGTTCATTTCAGAACTGGAAGTTCTGGGGACTGGTAGTTGGACTATTTTTTACAGGGAAGTGAATGATCTCTCACTTATGTAGAACAGACGGTTTCCTTGTGGTCCAGGGTATGGCTTTCCTAGCAGTCTTCTTTATAACCCCAGGCCCTGTTACTTATGCTGTCTCATTCCAAACATCATGCTTGGTTATGCCACTTACAGTCTTTCACAACAAGGTTCCATAGAAGGAGCCTATGGTTCTTTCTTTAAAGTAAGGGATTCAAGTTATTTTTCTAAAACACTAGAAGCCATTCACCCTTCATGGTGGGGGCCTGGCATCTCGTAGATGCTGCTAGATGTTTGCTCACCCAGCACACGTTGGCTGGGCTTACTGTGCACTGGGCATTGTGTGAGGGCTAGAGACGCTGCGATGAGTGACAGCAGCAATTTTAAGGGAGGGGTTGCTGTGGTCAGCCAGGAGGAAAGAATGGCACCGGTGGGGATATGTGCTCTTTATAGGAGGTGGGGGGATGTGGTGATGCAAAGAATATGGTGTGATTTTACGTCGCTCAGTGTCTGTCACAGGCTACTAGAGAAGGAGCTGTTTTTCTTCCTCAGTATTCCCAAATGCCATCAGTTTTAGAAACAGCTATGTAAATTGGGGGCGTGGGGAGAGGCTCTTCAGAAAGGAGAAGTAGGATAATTAAAGTGACCTTTATCAGATCTGGCAATTAATGGTTAGAAAACTATCTGCCTTTGTAATTACAAGCAAAAGTAGTAGACTAAAATAACTTTATATTTGCAACTCTTAGACATGCTCCAGTGATTGTGTGGTGGAGAATTTTGAAAGTAATGAATTACCTGTAGAGAGAAGTAATTAGCATGCAGTTAGTGAAGACTCTCTGTCTCCTGGTGTCACAGACGTGTTCCTCAGAGAAATGGTACCGTCAGCGGCCCGATTGGTGTATATTCACAGTGCCGGTTGCTGACTTCATTAACTAGGTATGAAGGAAGTTTCTGCACCCTGTCAGGTATTCCCAAGGATATGGAGTGAAGAATTGTTGTTATTTTTTGCTATTATTTAGGTTCTTCAGCAGGGAATGAGTATGTACCATAATTTAGTTTTGAATATAGAATCATCGGTAGATGCGCATTTGATGATTAACTTCATTATAAACACCTGTCCAAGGCACAGGCCTGTGCTTTATTTCTGTGGTGCAAATGTTGGCCCTCAGCTCACCCAGGGAACCAGGCCCTTGCAGGTGCCACTCCCAGGTTCTCTGCTGCCTGGCTCTGGGCCTCCTCCTGCCCTCCTCATTGGCTCATTTTAGAACTACATCCAGTGCAGCTCTCAAAATGATGCAGAATCATCGAGTCCTCTGAGGTGTTGGTGAAAGAAGTAGTGTCAAGAGTTCTTAATAAGAAAACCTACCATTAGGTAGACTTATAGAAAACAGACTGTCAGAGCAAGGAGGGACCTGAGGAATCGTCTGCTCCAGCCCTTCGTCTTGCAGAAGAGGAAATGGAGCCTACATTTAGGGTGCACATCTGGCTCGCACTAGAACCTTCTGTTGTCCTTCAGTTACCCTTCTGATTACATGAGTTAATACCCTTACAGTCCTTAGAACAGTGCCTAGGACATAGTAAATGTGAGTCACCGCTTGTTATTTTTAGGAGCAGAGTTCAAATGACGATCCAAGTACCCTAAAACAGTCCTGTGTTCTTTTAGATGCCCATATTTTGTATGCTGTGTGTTCTACAGGGGGGAATGTATATGAAGAGGTTGAGTTAAAATCCAGAGTGACAGCTTCAGCGCCATCACTGCACATATGCTCTGTGCTGAGTTCTGGCCTAAGCACTGTGCACGTGTTTTCATTTAATCTTCATACTCTTTCTTGTTTCCATTTCCTTGTTTCCATGAAGGCTAAGTCAGGTAACCTGTCCATGGTCACGTTGCTGTGAAGGGGCTGGCTAGGCTCTGAATTCTACTTTGTCTGACACCAAAATCTACATACTTAACTGATCTTTTATTTTAGTATTTGGCAAATTGGGCCAACTACTTGTCCTTGGGCCAAGTCCAGCCATACCTGTTTTTGTATAGTCCTTGAGCTAAGAATGTTGTTTTTTACATTTTTAACAAGCTGAACAAAAACAAAGAAGAATACTCTTTCATGGTGTGTGAAATTGTGTGAAATTCAAATTTCAGTGGCTATAAATGAAATCTAATTGGAACATAGCAGCTTGCTTGTGTTTCTGTGTTGCCTGTGGCTGGTTTGTGCTACAACAGCGGAGTCGAATAGTTGTGTGAGGGAGTTGGCCTTTATTCTGTACTCTTTCTTGGTGATTGTGTCTTATGAGATTCTAATTATTTAGATCACTATAGTGGGATTTTTATAAGGCAATCTCTTGCTAACCTGCCTTTTTTGTTTGTTCTGTGTTAATTGACATGTCCATCAAGGGGTGAATTGTGGGCATAAAAGATGTTCACCCTTCAGTTGTCCATGTCCTGTGTGTTTGAACAGACTGAGGAATGAGTTCCTGCTGGATAACATCTGAAACTTGATGAAACTTCATTTCACTTTGGACTGTAGCTATTTGGACTGTGGTGCACCTGCCCCTCACATTCATTGACTGAACTGATTATTGTTAAACCTCCATCTATCTTAGATGCAGAAATCACTCTATTTTTTTCCTTTGTAGTGATTTGCTGTCTTCTGATTATGTGGAGATTCACTATGAAAATGGGAAACCACAATACTCTAAGGTATGGTTGACAGTGTATGGAAATCCTGTAGTATAAATATACTTAATCATAGACTGTTCAGTGCATGCTGCGTTGTTTTGATGTCTATCTCAATAAAATCATCTATCCTCTTATACAACAGTGCAAAAATTCTATATGTTTCATTTCAAAATCTATTTAGGACAAGTTTATGAAAATTTACAAATGTTTAAGATAATGGTTGAGATTCTGTGTATTTAGACCAGTAGAGAAATGTTTATTGTTTTGTTTTACATATAATATCTTAGTAAGTGAGTGGGAGAAAGAGCTATACAGTTTCATATCAGCATCTTAAATTAGTAGATTACCAGGCTGTGGTCATAGAAAGTGAATGGTAGGAGTGGATGGGTTATTGGGATGAGTATTTGATCCGAGTGACTTCAGTGCCCACGAAGGTGGGGGAAGGAAAATTTAGGGAGTGCCTTCCCTTTTAACCTACACAACAGTTCTATGAGGTGGATGTTACTCCTGTCATGCAAAGGAGGAAGTGAAGGCAGAGAGAGGGCAAAATAAGCCTGCCAGCAAGTGTTGGAACATAAGGGTGATTAGGTAATTGATTCCCTTCCGTTGGAGGTTCACTTTTGTTCACTTCAGGGAAGATCAATAAGGAGCAAGTGGATTTAGTTTGAAGCGAGCAGATTATTTGTATGTGAGGAGATTAAGTGTACGTGAGGAACACAGTGATCTTTACCCGTCAGGGTAAAAGTCCTTGGAATAGCCACATGCAAACTCGGATCTGTAGGAGAAATCCACCGAGTGCCATGGAGTGAAAGTGGTGTCCATGGATATTCCAAGCACGGGAGAATAGACCACAGTGGGGAACAATCCGACAGCCTCAAGACACATATTTAATTGTAAATACTGCCTGGGGGACATGGCATCACTCAGGGTTTGTAGCTGTCTAATTAACAGTGGGCAAAACTGGGATTTGATGTGTTCCAAACCTTTGACTTTTCTGCCCCAGATTAAGAACTTCCACATATTATTGTCACTGATCTGTCTGTTCTTGCCTTAGGCTGCATCTGGGGGTGGGGGGTTTGAATCTCCCTAAAATTGAATGCTGTGGAAAGTGAGCAGAAATGCTAAATCAAGCATGGGAATGGTGCTTCCTGGCATTTGTACAGCCACAGCTTCTGTCCCTGTGCCAGTGCCGGGAGCACTGCAGATGCTGAGTCATGAGTCTGGAGCAGAGGAGACTGTGCAAGAACTTTATAGACTCAGCAAATGAGCCACCTTTGCAGGCTGCAGTAACTGGATCCAGACTTCTCACTAAGAAGTGTGTCTGTGTGTGCGCGCGCGCGCGCGCGTGTGTGTGTGTGTATAATTTTAGAAGCAGAATAGCTAATGGGCTTCCAGAGGTCATTCGAGGTGTCCAAAGGAGGCCTTATCATTAATAACAAGAGATGTCAAATCTTGTGTTGTTTGAAACTAAAATTTAAAACAAAAAGTGGCTCAACTCTGGCAAAAGAAATGTCCCTTGCCATTTGTTTTTGTGTTCATTGCACTTCTCCTGTTTATGACCCGTTTTCTCCAAACAGGTCATGTGCCCAAACTTGCTTCGTGTATAATGAATTAATGGGAACAGTCTGTCGTGTCTGTATCTGTGTCTGTATATAACACTCGCCAAAGCCAGGATGTTAATGTGGACACTGTCATGCAGCAGGGTGTTGTAACCTGACAATATCACAAACATTTTAGCATATAGTAAATAATCTTCTAAACTTTTATTTTTAAAAATGCATAATTTTTTCCTATTTATTTGCTATAATTTGTTTAAAGGTCCCATAGAAATAGACAGACTGTTTCCAGTTGTTCACTGTGCAAAGAACTCTAGAGAAAGGCTTTCCACATACATTTGAACACAGCCATTTGAACACATTTTTGATAATTGCTTAAGGATGAATTCCGGTCATGGGATTTTGTGGGTCAAGAGAGGCATATTGTTTTAAGGTTTTTTGTTAGACGCTGAGTTTTTCCTTCTGAAGGTTTGTATAAATTCACATTTCCACTCCTACTACATACACGTTTTTAAAAACTATACATTGCATTCCATGTTGTTTGAGAGAAATCTTTGTAGAGCGTACCAGAAATTAATGTCTAAAAATGGCTAGGTTAAAAAAGCCTGCTCTGTGCACACTTTCTTCCAAATAACTCAAACACACACACGTATGCACTAGTATTCACATGATGAGAAAGAAACAGATTCACTAATAGCCTGTTCAGCGTTGAAATTAAATATAAGTGTGAACATTTGAAATATTCTGGGAATAATTTTCAAACAAAATGTTGAATCCACACTTTGAAGAATCTTGTCTAGGTTTTCCTACTTCATCACTACCCTGCTCCTACCTAGTTCCCTCTTCTAGCTAAGAAGAGGCTCTTGCTTTAGGCTTTACTTTTATTAGAAGAAAGTGGGTTACAAGGGCTTCTTTCCTTGTGAAATAAGTGAAGGAGCTGGAGTGGGTAACCACTTCAGTCGGTAATGTAGCCTGGCTGCTAGGTAATCAGTAAGCACATAGGGAAGACTTTTGTTCTGCAGCCGACTGAGGAATAGCTTTTGTTAGAGTTTCTAGCACAATGCTTTGCATGTGATACGCAGTAACCACTTTCTTGATTTGTTGATTAACTTTGCTGATGAACCTGTTAAAAATAAGTTAATTTTAAATATTTCATAGCTTATAAAAGAATTAGGCACCTATATGACAGTTTAAAAGTACTTTTCAAATTTAATGTATTTCTATTAAAACCCTTTTAGGTGAACCATTAACTTTAAGTGCTTGCTAATTCTTTGGTTTCTCTTCTGCTTATAAAAAGAACTACCACCCACACAGCAGTGGAAGGTTGAATAGATGGATACAGTGCTCCCAGCCCTACTTCCCCTACCTTATTCCTCTTTGTCACTTTGGGATGGGGAGACTGTCCTTTCCTAGCTGTTTTCTCACCCGGGCTTCTTCTGTTGCCTCACTCACTCCTACCCAGGACAGAAGGGCACCGGGTGGGAAGGGGGTTGGGCATGCCCGTGTAGTCCTTTCCTCTCTGTATTTTGTGAGATCCACCTCCCTACAGGAAGAGCACATTCTCTCTACTTTTCCACGGTCTCAGTTGTAAGTGGTAGTCCGTGTGTGCATGGGGTGGTGGGTGAGGGTTGGTCGTCCCACGATGCCTGGGTCTGGGTTGGCAAGTCTGGCCAACTCAGGGGTGCAGCCTTAGCAGGCCTGTTGGATCCCCAGCTAATCCTCTCTCTCCTCTAGTATAGTGCTATCAAAAATGAAGGTGCTATTTTTTGATCACTCCCTCATTTGATTTTAAATTTAAATGGGTACTACTTCACACCCTCTGGGATGGCTATAATAAAAAAGATGGATAATAACACATATTGGCAAGAATATGGAGAACTGGAATCTTTATAAACTGCTGGTAGAATGTAAAACGGTGGGGCTCCTTTGGAAAATAGTTTGGCAGTTCCTGAAAATGTTAAGCATATGACTCAGCAATTCTAAACTTATACACACACACACACGCACACACACACACACCTGGATATATATATATATCCAGGTGAATTGAAAATATATGCCCAAGCAAAAACTTGTACATGGATGTATATAACAGCATTATTTATAATGGAACATTGGAAACAGCCCAAATGTTCATCCATTGACAGATAAATAAACTACATGTGGTATATTCACACAAAGAAATATTCAGCCGTAGAAAAGGAGGAAGTCCTGATTCATGCTCACCTTGGATCAGTCTTGTAGACATTATGCTAAGTAGAAGGAGTCATTCTGTAATGTTGCAGAACAGGGCCAAGGAGGTTGTATAATATACTGTTACCTAAAGGACCCTCGGGTAGATTTGCAATGCTCGCCACCAGAGGAAAGATGTGTCTCAATGCCAGAGATTTGTGAAAAGAAAAGGAAATATTTATTTAAAGCTATACAGACTTAAAGTAGTGATCCAATGTGTTCATTAAAATATCAAAGTCCTTTAGAATACCCACGGATGCATACAGTCCTTCCTTCTCCCTCTGCCCTAGTCTGGGGTGCCGTATCTCAGGAAAAGAAATAGAGGTCCAAGATTCAAGCTCCCAGCACCATCCGCTGTGTTGCCGCCAGGATCTCCAGCTAATCCAAAGTCATGTGGCACCTTCTCATGGCCCACCAGCAGGAGTCCTTTCACCCCCTTTTCTTCCAGGCAAAGTCTCTCCTGCTTCCTAAGCCACATGGCAAAAGGGAACACCCCAAAGCCGTATGGTTCTCCCTTCCCAGAGCTGCAGGGGTCCCCACCCTGGCCAAAGCCACGTGATTCTCCCTCAATGGCTGCTGCATCTGGGTTTAAATCCCCCGCCAATCTTCCTCTACAGCCCCATTTCCAACTCCTCCTACAATCGGTTACACCTGCCAGCATTCCCGTATTCTTCCAGCTTTACGGAGCTGATACAGTGAGTCTGAGCAGGCATGACCCCATGGCATGGAGCCAATCATCTCTAAGCTCTCACACAGGTGCTGTAAGCAAGGGGAGTTGCCTCCCAATTACATCTTGGGTGGAAGTCACTTCCATCCCCCTGGCTCAAAGTATGGCCACAGCTATTTAGCGTATCCATGACACCAATGAAAGGTTATAGATATGTTAAATGACCATGCCAGAGGTTAGCTGTTGCTGTACAAAATAGCTCTGCACATTTCTGTTCCACATGTCCCTTCCCCCATCTCACACCTGTGGCTGGGAGAGGGGAGGGCATCCTATATATCTTTCTAATATTTCCTGGACAGCTTGAGTTCTGGACCCCATTCCAAGTCCCTATTTGGGCCCCCCCTTGGCTGTACCCTGTTACAATAAGGGACCACATATTTATATCATTGCGTTTATTTGAAATATCCAAAATAGGCACATAGAGGCAAATCCACAGGGATCAAAAGCAGATAAGTGGGTGCCAGGAGCTGTGGGGAGGTGGTAGAAAGGAGGAATGGGGAATGACTACTGGTACAGGATTTCCTTGTGAAGTGATGAAAATATTCTCCAATTAGATAGTGGTGATGGCGTCACGCCTCTCTGAATATACTGCAAACCACTGAATTGTACTCTTTAAAAGAGTGGATTTTCTGGTTTGTCAATTATACCTGAAAGGCAAAAAACCATCAGGTGGGGAATGAGGTTTGTTTACCCACTTTCTCAACAAACAAGAATCCTCTGTTCCTTTAAGGCAGGTCTTGCCCCTGAGGCTCATGACTAAGCCATTCTCGCTCACTTATTAAACAGTATTGATTGTGCTTCCTGTGCTGTAGTCACTGTTCTAAGTGTTGGATATGTATCAGTGAACCAGACAGATAAAAATCCCCGCCTTTGTCCTTTTCTTTATCACTGCAGTCACATCACCCTGCTCAGTGTCCCCACTGCAGTGTGCGTGTGCGTGCGTGTGCGTGTGCTTTCCTTATTGAGTCGTCTCTGGGGCTCAACGTAAGCACCCTTCTTCCGTGAGGACTTCCGGACAGGGACTGTTGTCAGAGGGACTGGACCTTGGTGGGTGTGGCTCCTGGCTGGAAGTTTAAAAAATCCCCATGAAGTCAAGAGAGCAGACAGTATTTGTTCTCACAAAGCTATTTTAAGTTTCCACAGTATAATTTTGTGTGAACTGTTAAAAATTTATATGGCATTGGTACAGCCAACTTGTTCTCATATGTAAACACCCCCCCATTGAGTTTAATAAAGGTAAATAATTAAACTGGCGTTGTTGGGGTCACAAGTTCTCTGATTCTCTAAAATATTTTAAAATTTTCCTTAATTCTGTGATATTCACATTCAGGTATATGTGTCCAGTTATAGACATGTTTTCCTCTTTTGCTGCCAGACCACTGGTATATGAAATAAATTGATACTAGTTGCTAAGTTTGAGGTATTTAAAGATATGTATACAGAATAGTGAATATGTAGTCATATTTTCTTATACATCCAGGAATATCAAAATACACACATTCACGAGCTAAGTCCTATGTATTGTAGTTTCTTTGCAAACGTTTATCCACGTGTTCAGGAGTCAGTTGAAAAAATGGGAGGTTGGTCACTGTGAACAACCAAGTTTATGAGAGTCTCTTTAGTGATGAGGATGGTAAGAACTGGGTGATAGCACTTTACTAAAACATATGAGATCATTAAACAGACACAAAGGTGGAGCAACTTTAAAGCAAATTAAAACAATAGGTCCTATTTCCAATAGGTCCTATTTCTTTAAAGCAAATTAAAACATAGGTTTCTGTTTTCCATTTGGGTTGTATTTAAAGTAAGTCGAATAGAAAACCACTGCTGTCGTTTGATCAGCGACACCAGGGAACAACTCTGTTTCCCACTGTGCAGTGTGATCCCTAGGCCCACGCCGTTGCTGTCCCTGGCCACTTCTGGTTGGAAAGTGTGTTAACGGATGCGTTTGGCTTCAGTGCGTCGTTATTTGCAGGAGCGGTCTGGTGGTTTCCAGTGGGCTTCTTAGCCCGGCAGCCGTGTCGAGCCAGGTCGCAGTTATTTGAGCATCTCCTGGCTGTGGGGTGTTCAGCTCTGTGAAAGTGGGAGGCTGAGAAAGTTGGGGAGCATACTGACTAGGATTTACAAGTTCCTTTGTCTAGTCAATAACGTTCACTTATCAGATGCTCCATTGCGTTCAGTTTAGGTAACTGACTGACAGCTCTGAATCCCAAAGTGCCCCAGGAGGCCCACGCAGACTTGTGCCGTGCGCCAACCAGATGAGTCCCAGTTGGCTCCCCAGCCTGCTGTTTGCTCAGTCACATATCTGTGGCCCAGGCATAGCTGGCGATCTCAAACTCACTGGCCAGCACTCTTGAAGTCCCTGAGGCCCTTCTGACTGGAGGAACACCAGTTTGAGAGTCTGAAGATGTGAGATTTCATTTCGGCTTTTGCCGTCGTCGGCAGAGCCTTTTAACACCTTGCGACTGTCTCCCCATTGGTACATGGAGAGAGTAGTTGCTGCGAGACTCAGTGTTCACGATGGCTAGTCTCGTGTGGACGGCACCCCTGGGGCCGGCTGTGCAGTGTCACTGTTAACGAAGTGGCCTCTTTGCTCTGGTCCACTACTGTCGCCCCTTTTACCCAAGAGGGAATGCCTCTTCAGCCAGGATTTATTTAATGTGAACTACCTCAATATGTTACTTTGCAGCGATGTTTATAAAATGCCACGTAGATCCGGAGAGTTGCTAAATGGTATTTTTCTGATAACGCTTTCTTAAAAACTTGATATAAATTTAGTAATTAGTAGCTCAGAAAGCCCTCTAATACTACTAATATTAACACTGCATTAGAACCCACCAAACTACTTAGAGCACTTAATATAACTACACAATTAGAGATGAACACTTTTTAATGATGCTGATAAACATCAGGGATGGGATGCTGCCTCAAGTCTCACCTGAGGCCCAGAAAATAGGGTGGTCTGCATTCCAATACATAGGGAATTGAAACAGTTCCCTTCAGTTAAGATTCTGCCTTAGTTAACACGGATAACAATGACCTTTACACTGAGAGGGAGCACGTCAGCCTTCACTTTCCAATGCCGGTGAATGAAACTAAATCTAAGGAAGGACTTGGAAATATTTTCTGGGGAAAGAGGAATATTTTTAGGAGTACCTGAAAAAATACAGTTTTTCTTAGAAAGGTCAAGTAAATATGGCAGTGTTTGCTGTGCACTTCTAATAATTGCCTGATTTGAGATAGCCTTTTGGTATGATACTGCGTCCTAAATAACCACTTTGATGGAATTTACAGTTACCTGTGACTGCTTTGAGGATCATGTGAAGAGTGTGAAGTCTCATTGTGTGGTATTGAGCTGGATTCTCAGATTACTGAGATGTGTGATATCATTTGTCCTTATAGGTTCCAGAGCTGATTGTGAAAACAGAAGTTGACATGTTACATACAAGTCAATATTTATACATAAGGTTGTTTTACAAAACCCAAAAAGCTACCCTTTATCAAATATTAACAAGGTTATAATACCAAATTTAGACAACTGACATTGAAGATTTGTATTACAGTTACTAAGAGGAAACAAATTGAGCTGGTTGGGAAGTGGTCATTTGGTGTGTGGGTGGACACCATTAGTCACTTTAAGTGGCCTCAGAGGCTATTGTGATACAGTATAATAATCAGTGATTGGAATGACTGTAAATCATCAATAAGAAGTCAAAGTATGTCCAATACGCTCCATTTAAGGTAATAAATAGGAAGCTTCTGGTTAAACATTGTGGATTCAATGCTTATATTTATTCCCTTCCATAGCCCGCTCAAATAGTGGTTAAGAAGTTTAAAGAAGGGCAAGACAAGAGAAGAAAAGACAGCAGAAGAGAGGTGTCCACAAAGTTGTGGGAGAGAGAAAGCAGGCGGATGAGGAGTAACTGAGGTTCGAGCTTTTCCTGCTCCGTGCAGTTCTTCTGGGCAAACCCAGAAGAAGCCAGCCGCTCACGTCACTGCACCCAGAAAGGCCCAGAAGTTGAAGGCACATGAAAACAGAAAGGTCGATTGGAAGTCTGCCTGGAGCCCATTTAAATCCCTGATCTATTCCAGGCCTTATATACAGTCAGGCAACCATATCTTCTGTACTCTGGTGAAAAAGTTCCGTTTTTTAGAGAAAAATGGAAAGGAGGGAATAATCAGAGAAGTAATCAAAGTTTCCCAGAGCTAGAGTGTATGCATTTTCTTGATTAAAAGGTCTAACAGAGTGCCCAGCGCAATGGATAAGCAAAGACCCACCCACACCAACACATGTCATGAGATTTTATAAAAAAAAAATGGGGACAAATAAAATTTCCTAAAGTCTTCCTGAAAGGGAAAAATACATTTGATAGGAAATAGCTAACATTAGAATTACATCCGATTCACGACATCAACATTAGAAGCTGTAGGACTATGCAGAATGCGATCAGAATGCCAAGAGAAGATACTTCCATTCCAGGATTCTCTCCCCACCCAAATGGTCACACAGGTGGAAAGACAGAAAAAGTAATGTTCATTTGTGCATGTTCTCACCAGATTTATCTCCCATGAACACTTTTTCAAGAAAGTATCAGAGGATGTGTGCCTCCAGAAAAGAGGAGGGTGAGGCTGAATGGAGAAGATGTAGATGGGACCTGGGAATCAGAGTAGAAGGGGGGCGGAGGGCAAAACTGCAGAGCGGTTTTGGTTGGTGGGTGTGCACCGGGCCTGACAGGAGGCCAAAGGGAAACCATAGGGTGTCTCCAGGAAAAAAATGGATATGATAAGTTAGTTATCTGATGGCTTTGACTGTAGAACAGTTGTAGGTAATAGTTTAGATAATGGGGCTATTAAATAAATGGGAAAATCATACAAGAAAATGAAGCAAAATTTCTCAAAACATTAAAATGGAGCAAGGAAGCAAATGTACTCGCAGTGGCACAGCTATGCACAATCTTTGCACAGTGGTGATGTAAACATTAAATATTAAGTCAGAATTGATGCTGTGTATTGGAATGCATTGGGGGCAGAGGGGGTGTTAAGATTCATTATTAGGAAAATAATTTCTAAAGTGCAAGAAATCAGGAGGTAGGAGTATGAATATTCCATTCAGAAGTACATAGGTAAACAACAGAAGCGGTTAGGAGTTGAAAATGATCGCTGTGGCGGTGGGAAGGGAGGGAGGAAGGGTTTGCTATATTTGAAAACATAAGCTTTGTAGTTACCATTTGACTTTGAAAACTAGGTTGTATATTACTAACAAAATTTTTTAAAAAACTAATTTTAAATGACAGGAAAGGAAAAATAAGGTTTTATGTAATTTTCTGTAACAAATGATTATAAACAGCAACATTGTGGTCTCTCCTCATTTAGGCAGAGGACTCTTCCAGAACAATACCTGTTAAGTATGTACTCCCTTACCTGCTTAAGAAAGGTATATAAGTTGTGCCAGTTGCATTGGTGTCTTAGTTTCATCAAGCCTCTCATCCTTCATTAAATTTTGTACACACATGCTCATTACAGGGAAGTTGAAAAATTGCCTGGTGCTCTTTGGAATTTCATATTAACCAGGAGGAGTTTCTGGGACCATCCTCCCAGTTCTTCTGCTGCACAGCAGTGTCCCAGTAGTGAATCATGGTGCATAATTTCTCAAGTCGGCCTTCTTCTGCGTTGTAGGGCGGAGAGCACTGTTACTACCATGGAAGCATCCGAGGTGTCAAGGACTCCAGGGTGGCTCTGTCGACCTGCAATGGACTTCAGTACGTGGGCCTCTCATTGGGAGAATGAACTTGCTTCCCTCCACTCATTCTTTCCATCCCGTCTGTCACAGATCTGTATTGCAGTGATTCTTTTGTGCCATTCCCATGTTAGGGGCTGGATCTGGAGTAATGAACAGGGAGGGCACAGTCTCTGCTCTCTGATGAACACCTAGAGTTTGTAGGAGATTCTGAGATTAAACGAATGATTACACAGATTGATAATGAATTTGCCTCTTTGGTAGGTATTGTGAAGGGGAAGGACATAGGGTAACCTAACTTAGATCCAGCAAGGTTTCCCAGAGGTGGACGCCAGAGCACATACCAGTTGGTTTAGACCTAAGGAGAACCAGGAGTTAGCCAAACGAGAGTGGGTGTGAAAGAGAGAAGCTCATACATCGGCTTGGAGGCAGGCTTTAAAAACCATCTGTGGGCACCTTTAGAACCAGACATGGACACATCGTGTAAAGATGTATTTGCACTCATGTGGGGAAAACCGGTCTTGAAAATCTTATCTTTACATGTAGTAAAATATCCTGTATCTCTGTAAATTAAATGTAATTTCAGCACAGTTATTACTGCTTAATGGAAATTCACAATTTGCAAGCATAAAGATGCTTCTGTTTGCCTCTTCAGAGTCAGATAATTTTAGATTATTGTTATGCATGAAGAACCCATTTTTCTAATAGATGATATTGAATTTGCATAACAAGACATTGGGGCTAGTTGTGCATTATTCTGGAATAATAACTCACAATGCTGGAACTGCACAAACAGTCCAATCCCAGATTAATCTTCTAATATGTCCATTTAATTTCAAAAATTAATTATGTCAGGTATAATTTGTTTGCTCTTAGTGTACACTTTAAAAAAGATTTTATGTATTTATTTTTAGAGAGAGGGGAAGGGAGGGAGAAAGAGAAGGAGAGGAACATCAATGTGTGGTTGCCTCTCCGCACCCCTTACTGGGGACCTGACCTGTAATCCAGGCATGTGCCCTGACTGGGAATCAAACCAGTGACTCTTTGGTTTGCAGGCCCGTGCTCAATCCACTGAGCCGCACCAACTGGGGCAGTGTACGCTTTTTACACCCTGTGTAGCCTATACACTGTCTGACTATAGTGTGGGGACCACAGCAGGATTCCATACAGATATGTAAATTAGATTTGGGGCAACACGAAGGTATTTATTTAGCTATACTCTTTATATTTAAAGACACAATATGAAGCTCACCTGCTATTCCTTGCTGTTTGCTCTAAGTGTTCATTCTCTCCTTGCATGATTTCTTGTGTTGCAGTGGAATGTTTGAAGATAATACCTTCATGTACATGATCGAACCACTGGAGCTGGTTCATGATGAGGTAAGTCTGGCTGTAACGTCAGTTCCCTTATGGTGTATTCTTTCAACATCTTCGCCTTTGAGCAAGGAAAAGAATATAACGTAGATTTCAATGAGCCTTTATGTATTGTACCTATTTCAGACCTAGAATGACACCATGAATTGTGAAGCTTAAATTGAACATCCCAGGCTATGGGTAAAGGATGCTAAGATGTGGCAGAATGAGGTTTCTGAAGTGGAAGTTCTTTCCAGTCTATAGGATGAGCAGAGAGGACATGATGCTTTGTATAGACCAACTTCTTTTTCTTTCAGCTAGCTTTTATTGTCACCACTTCTTTAGATAAGTGCACAACTGTAAGCATGTATTACCTTTTATGAGTCTAAGAACCCTCAGTGGGAAAATTTGCGGCCGCACTATGATTATATTATGTAATATTTCAGTGTTTTTAGAGGTAGGGTTGACAATAGTGTTTAGAGTCATGTACAGGCCAGCAACCTAGACAAAAAATGATGAGGGTGTTATGCTACGTGAAGTAAGTCAGACAAAGAAACACTATATGATCTCGCTTATTTGTCGGATCTGAAACAATGCTCAATACATAGAAATGGAAAACAGATTAGCAGGTAGCAGAGGCCAGTGGGGGCGCCGAAATGGGTGAAGTTCATCAAAAGGTACATTCTTCCAGTTATAAGGCAATTAAATTCTGGGACTGTAATATTGTACTCTCTATTTGAAAGTTGGTAAGAAAGTAGATCTTAAAGGTTCTCATCACAAGAAAAAAATTGTATCATGTGAGGTGATGGGTGTTTGCTGAACTCATTGTTGAGATCATGTTGTAATATATACATATATCAAATCATGTTGCACACAAACTTATACCATGCTCTAACGTCAGTTATATCTCAGTACATTCTGATGGTGTTGCTCACTAATAGAATGTAACCAAATTTGAAATCTGACACATGTTCATCAGATACTGACATGAGAGTTCACTACATGCCGGGTACCATTCTAGGTGCTGGGGACAGAAAGGTGAACAAAACAGACGTAGAGCCCCAACCTCATGGATCTTACAGTCTGCAGGGGCCGACAGGAATGCGCAGGCTGAAGGAGTGGAGCTCAGCCTTCATATTAACTATCCGGGGAAGGGGCACAATGAGGTACTAGTTTTGAACAAAGGCCTTCCAGAAATTAGGCAGCTGGAAGAACACTTCAGAGAAGAGCAAATGCAGAGGCCCTGAGGCAGAACCATTCCCAGAGCCTGGAGGAGCTTGGAGGAAGGCTGGTTGGGGCAGAGTGGGAAGGGCGGGATGGTAGGAGGTGAAGGCACTGGGAGGTCATGTGGGGAAGTCATGTCAGTGAACAGAGCAGCTACTGGGAGAACAGCTTGAAAGTGACAGAGTCAGAATATTGCAGTCATTTGATAGGGAGCAAAAAATGTTTTTTTAATCTTTAGAGACTTGAAATGTAGATATAAATTTTGAAACAGGTAATGGTCATGCAGGCTGTTGATAATAACAGCTGAACAAACATTTCTTTCCTTTGTCATGGCAATATATGCGTGAATATGGGGTCAATTTCAAATTTGAGACAGAAAAGTCATTAAATATCACATGGTGACTGTTTGAATAATCCTGTATCATTTTTCAGCTAGTAACTATAAAAATTAACAGATAATGAGACAACCCCACCTAGATAAAGATATTTTGATTAAATAAAGTGTTTTTCCCATACTCCAGTAGTAGGTATAGAGCAAAAGTATTTGACTCATTCAGCTAAAAATTTAATTTCCGGCATTAATTAATAGCCCTGTTACCCTAGAGAACAAAATAATGTAAAATTTAAAGAACAAAACAAAACGAAAAGTAACAGCTCCCTAAGCTTTAGAGTATTTAAACATGTAAAATGAGGTAATTTTTCATTACATCCCTAATAGGGCAATTTTCTAGCTTTAATGAATTAATAAATGTATGTGACTGGGTCTAATAAACTATTGAAGAGATTGATAAATATAGGCTGCTATTATCCTAACGTTTAAAGCGGTGGTTTTGCATTGTTATACCCACGATCGTATTCTTCCCGAGTGGATCGCTGCATGCTGAATGCCTTTTCTTCTTTATTTTTGTTCTTGCTGCCTGCCTTTTATTTTTCAACTTTTATTATTTTTTTCAATTACGGTTGGCACTCAACATTATATTACTTTCAGGTGCATGGACACTTCTGTAACTTACGATCGATCCCCGTGACAAGTTTAGTGCCCGCCTTGCACCATATACATAGTTACTGTAATATTATTGGCTCTGTTCCCTATGCTGTGCTTCCTGTGACTGTTTCCTAACCACCAGTTTGTGCTCCTTAATCCCTTCACCGTTTTGACCCATCTTCCCAGCCCCTCTCCAGGCTGGCAATGATCAGTCTGTTCTCTGCATCTTTGAGACTATTTCTGTTTGTCCATTTATTTTGTTTTTTTTTAACTTTCCACATCTAAGTGAAATCATGTGGTACTTGTTTTTTTCTGTCTTCATTGAACAGTTTGTCCTCATCTTTCTTGCCACTGGAGGGAAAGGAACAGCACTTGAAACTTGCAGTTAGTCTGTGTTTAAAATTGTGTCTCATTACTCTAGATACGTTTTCACCCATTACCAGAGTTTAATGTGCTTGAATTTAGATGTTTTTTGATATTTTGTTTATTATTATCATTATTTTTAGTATGCTTTACAGTCAGTCAGGTAATAGGGATGTGATGTTTCTAGTGAGAATTCATTACTCTTAGGTAGTACATGAATGGTGAAATTCTTAATTATTGTAAGTCTTTTATGTAACCTATTTTTTAAACTTTTTATTTATTAATTTTAGAGAGAAAGAGGAAAGAAAAAAGAAAGAGAGGGAGAGAAACATCAATTTGTTGTTCCACTTATTTATGCATTCATTGGCTGATTCTTGTATATGCTCTGACCAGGGATCAAATCCCCACCTTGGCATATCCAAATGATGCTCTGACCAGCGGAGCTAGGGGCCAGGGCTATGTAAGCTATTAAGAACACTCCTCTTAAAAATATTTTTCTGATTATAAAACCGATACATTACAGGAAATTTGGAAAGGCAAAATAAGAACTTAACTGAGTGGTAGTTGCACATCATCCCATTACCCAGAAATAACTTCTCTTCACTTTGCAGTGTGCGTTCTTCCAGTTTCCCAATGATATATTCACATATACTTAAAAATAAATTGGATCATTAGATTGTAATGTAAGTTCAGTAATGTACTTCTCTGAGCTCCTATATTTTTATTTGTAAAATGGGGATGAAATATGCACTGTATGGAGTTCTTGTGAGGATTAAATTGCATAGTGTGTTCATTAAGAGTGCCTGGCACACAGGATGCATTCAGTAATGGGAGCTAATAGTAATACTAGTAATGGAAATAAGACATTTCTAGAAGTGTAATTTCTAGAGCAAAGGGTATTGATGTTTTCAGGGCTGTTAATAGAACTGCTAAATTTCTCTTTGAACTATGCTACCAATTTTCTCCTGCCAGCAGTGTATAAGAGTACTTTTCACCTCTTTTTAATTAACTTTGGTTATCAATTTTTAAACCTTTGCCAACTTGAAGGCACCAATTCGTATATTTCCATTTTTTACTTTGAAGGATTATTAAAGTATTCATCATTTTTTCATATATGCATTGACCATTTGTGGCTTTTTTCTTGTGAATTTCCTATTTGTGGCTTTGGAGAAAGCTAAGACTTAAGAGTAGCTAATAAGACTATTGCTTTTATCTAAATTGAAACAATTAGATGATGCTCTATTTATTTAAAATTGAAATTTCAATACATCATGCACTTTTCATTTTTGATAGCTAAAACATTAGCATATAAATGCCCCCATTTTAGGAAAGATATTACAGAAAGTTCTAACGCTGTTCCATAGAGGCATAATTACATCTTGTTTTTCAGTTGTCTACAATTGTTTTTTGTTTCAGAAAAGCACAGGTCGACCACATATAATCCAGAAAACCTTGGCAGGACAGTATTCTAAGCAAATGAAGAATCTCAGTAAGTTTTAATTCAAACAGCCATCCCATTTTATGTAATAGGAGCTATGATTTGGTGGAACTTGGTAGACATGCAGGCTTGTGGGAAGCAGAATTGACTTGAGAACTGGAGTGAACGGTGTGGATGGGTGGTGGAGTGAACGGTAGCTTTCGTGTAATGAGGGGTGGGTAGTTGTTTCAGATGGAGAGACTGAAACATGAAGCCAGGACTAAAGGTGCACGAGGAACCAGAGTGTGGTCAAATTTACTTCTCTGCGGCCAACTTGCACTCTCTCTCACAGGCCTTCGTCCCTGAGACATCTTAAGCATGCTGATTTGCAGAAGCCTTCTTTTGGATATTGCTATATGTGATGTTACTGCTTTTGCTTATTGATGTAAAAAGTCCTTGATAATATATGTAAAAGCTTATGGCATACATTATTTTTAATTCTAAACCGAATTAAGCATAGTGGAATTCTGTTAAATTTTCAGATATTGAACATCAGGTGATTGTAGGCGAAATATACACATTCTAATGAGTCTTGAATAACTCATTCTGTTTTTGATGATGTTTGGAAGAAAATTATGTTTGATGTATATTATAATTTATTAATTACAAATTGGATTATGTGTGTGACTGTGAGAATGTGAAATGTTTAATGACCAGTGTACATTTTTCACCTTAATTTTGATTTGAGATGAAATCTCTTATCCATGAAGATTTTCTTCATGTAATACTCCTTCATGCGATATTTGAAAAACATACTCCCATTGGAATGCAGTTGAACATACATTTTGGTATTCCTTTTTCTTTTACTCAGGTGTGGAAAGCAGTCACGAGTGGCCCTTCCTATCTGAATTACAGTGGTTGAAAAGGAGGAGGAAGAGAGCAGTGAATGTGAGTGTGACCTTGAGCCACAGGTGGGGCCATTTCACTCCGTTAAGCTGTTGCCCATCATTGCACCTAAGTGCACCTGAAACAGTTAAGATGTGGGCAACTTCCTCTTACACACAAGAACAACAAACCAAAGACCCCTAAAATTTGAGTCTTATAGGTATATTAGTTTTTAATCTACTTTCCCTATAGTAAGCTGATTATGGTGTTCTATGAACCCCGATGTCATAGAAGGAATGTATTGTTTTAGCTCTATTTTCAAAGTGTTTTCTTATGAAAATTGCAGTACTTTTTTTCTATTGAAAATATAGCAGATTTAAAAAAATATGGCTTGCCCTGGGTGGTGTGGCTCAGTTGGCTGGGCATTATTCCACCACCTGAAAGGATGGATGGCATTTGTATTACCAGTCAGGATACACACCTGGGATGTGGATTTGGTCTGCTGTTCTTAGTGCATGCATGGGGCAGCTGATGGAAGTTTCTCACATAGATGCTTCTCTCTCTCCTTTTCTCCCTCCCTTCCTCTCTATCTAGAATCTATAAAAGAAAAAAATTATAAAAATAACAATATGTCTTATATAATATCATCACATAAGACATTTCTGTTAACAAGAGAAATAGGAAAGAGTTAGGTTTTTAGATATTGGCTAATCACACTTATTTTTTATTTCTTCCTAATGAAAACCTCTGTGATACCAAACTTTGAAGCCGCATGTGTTTTTCTGAACAGAATGAATCTATTTGACCATTAGTATCATAATAGTTACTAAATAAGAATCATATAATTATGTAATCAGCAATTGTCTTTTGGCTCCCATGTATCGATAAAAGTATAGGGGCTTCGTAACTGAAATTATGTTGCTAGTCTTTTTCATAGTAGATGAGAAAGCCGTGATGACGGGGACTGTCTAGTAATTACATGGTGAATAGTATGTAACTGAGAATTAATTCCATAGCATATAGATTACATGGTAATTTACTAGATAACTTAATGAGTAATTATACTGGGAATTGCACATTTTAGATAATGTTTTGGTGAATGTAATTTTTCTGAAAAAATTAGACCTCCAGTCATCAAAAACTTAGTTGCAGGTCAGATCTTCCTGCTTTTATGATCCTGTCTTTGTATGACGGTGATAATTGATCCACGTCTCTTTTTCTTGTTCTTTTTTAAAATTAGAGATATCTTTTTAGTTCTTCTTGAAAGAGATATCTTAGTTACTTTTTAGTCCTGTGGTTGGTAATAAGTTTTATACAGGCTAATGACATTTCACTAAAGCTCACCCCTATGAAATATAAACTGATCAATGACCTTGTAGTCTTCTAATTGTGAAAAAGAAATAGAAGTCCAAATAAAGGCTAAGATAATTAGCCCTTGCTCTTACAGATTATCTCATAATAATAAAAATTTAGAAGAATTTAGAATATTGCCATTGTTAATGTTTATTCCTGGGAGAAGCTGTGTGTCAAATAATTAGTATACTATTATTAAGATTTCACTCCATTGAATTAAAGTTTCTATTTTACTACAGTTGATAGTACTCTGCTATTCTTGTTAATTGTGTTTTACATAGGACTTTCTTGAAGTTTTAAATAGAGATGAATATTTTATCACATCTCAGAGCCAAAGAAATTGAGATTATTTGTTTTAACAGAATTATACTATACATTTTTCACTGGAATACTTTTATATATAAAAATCGTATAAAAATGACATAGGTGGTTCTCTATCTTGATGAGTACTTTAATAACACTTAAATATAGTTCTTTTCTGAATACTCGAATGTTTGTTCACATGTTATGGTCCCTTTTTTCTATTTCTCTGAGCAGGTTTCTTCAAGGGTGTTTATTAAATAGGCAGCAAAGGGTTCTTCTGAAATTCAGAGTCAGTCTATAATTGGCCAGTCCTCATCAGAGATGGTGCTGTTCTCTCTGACCATATATTTTTATTTTCCACAGCCGTCTCGTGGTGTGTTTGAAGAAATGAAATATTTGGAACTTATGATTGTTAATGATCACAAAATGGTAAGAGTATAGAATCAATGTGCTGTGGACCCAACAGCTTACTTGAAAAAGAATACACTTCACTTTTTATTCAGTTATCATTTACTACTCATTAAAGCCAAGATACTTAGATACTTTGTTTGTTGGTAATATTAAATGACTTCATTTATTTTGTGGTGTCTTGGAACACTGGGTTTTATAGAAATTTCAGGACTCTAAACTTTCCCTCTATTTAGTAATGATTGTAACTTGGATGGATATAACTGTTTTTTTAATGAAATTGTTATTTATTTTTAAAAATATTTTTATTGTTGTTCAATTACAGTTGTCCCCCATTTCCCCTGCCTACTCTCCCCTGCCCCGCCCACCCCCTCTCACATCGTCAACAAGGTGTGGCAACTTTCACTTGTCTTCATGTAAAAGTCTTACTCTCTGCTTTTCTCCATCTGTGTATTTGGTCACTGCTTTCTAATTTCATTTCATGTCTTTTCTCTGCTAGCATGTTATTTTCCTCGCTAATTATTATGATTTGTGGCAGATATAATTATAGGAAATAAGCACCTGTATTATAATAAAGGTATGCCCAAAGAGACCATCCTTAACTGACGATTAAAACATTGGAAAGATGAATAATCTTTTGTTACTTCTGTCATAGTAAAATGCCATTCAATGTGTCATTTTAGTAACACTTAAACAATGTATGAGAAATAGTTATTGCCCCCTCCATTGGCCTCTTCTTAAGATAAAGTAAGAAACTTTCTTAACCATATTCCACTTAACCACTTCTCTTATAAAATATCTTGGCTGAAGCCTAGAACATTCTAAAGAGTTTTGGTCAGTAGTTTATTTGCTAATATAGTCAGTACTTTTGACATGCTGGGAAATGTTTAACTCCCAGTGCTTTGAAAAAAAAGTCTTGATTTAAAAAGCTAAACTAGAATAATTTACATCTGTTTTTCAATATCAGGAGATTTGCTGTAAGGTTTTAGAATAATCACCCTACTGAGAGTATTCATCTTACAATCTTTGTGCTGGATGAGGCAGCATAGTTATTTTGATAACTGTTATCCTTGGATTGAAAATCAAGCTCTAATTTTATCTTATTTTTTTCAGAAAACAAATTTCTTAAAGATTGTATTTGTTTAGGAAGGAAAGGCAAATTTGGCACTTTACATGTAAATTATTTTCAGTATTCAGATCATGTGAAAGTAAGTTTTCTCATAAATGGAGATGGGGCATTTTTCTTTGTATACACAATTAGTTCTCATTCAGGCAGGAAATAGAAATGTTTCCCTGCATTTACATTCAAGCTTACCTCCTTAATTCACAGTAACCTCATATTGGCCTTCTGAAGAAAATGCAGATATCTTATTTTGAACAAGCATCAGATCATCAGTGGGTTTCATTAGGCACACACACACACACACACACACACACACACACAATCTCTTAATTTTGTAGAAAGCATTTTAGTGGCTGGCTGGTGGAGCCTAATTTGTAAGCCAATTATAGCCTTGAAAAGGGTCTGCAAATATTTCTTTGAGCCATTAATCTAAATATAAATATTAAAAACCTTATTCTAATAGAAAAATGATGGAACTGTTTTAAAGTACATGGAATACAAATGTTTTGCTTACATTTTTGCTGTATTCTTCTGCGTAAGTCAGCAACGAAAATGTACTAGCTCAAATATTTTTCAATTTAAACCTCATTTGGTTTTTCTTATTTTAAAACCACTGTTATTTATTTTTCGTTTTCAGTTATAGTTTACATTCAGTGTTATTCTCTATTAGTTTCACAGGTTCCGCATACTGAAAAACTCGACTTTATAGGTACCTACCAAATTGAGTGCTCTCTCACTAATACTCATGGTTAGGAATACACATAAACTGTTCTCTAAGAATTGTTAATTGAATGAGTTTATCTCCTATCTCAACTCAGAGCAGACATTGGCTGCATTGGACACCGTTGATTATTCTCTCCTGTTTGAAAGATTCCCTTTGTCTCTCAGCTTCTGTGACAGAACAGCTCTCCCACTTCACCGTCCATTTCTTAGTCTTTTATATCTGAACTCCAGAATTATAGGAGTGCTCTGAAGCTTGGTTTGGGGCTTTCTTTTTCTTCTATCACTCACCTTCAGAGTGATCCCTCCCAGTCTCAAGTCTTCAAGTAATAGCATGGCTTCAAATTTATCACCCTGTATGCTTCTAGCCCTCTAAGTTCCATAGATACATATTCAACAGCTTATTTGACATCCATATTTGCATATTAAATAGGCATCTCACATTGGACATTTCCAAATCAGAACTCTCGGTTCCTGGGTCCTGAACTTCTTTTTCCCTAAGTCCTTCTCCTGATTTTATTTTAGATGGCACCAGCACTCCTCCAGCTATTCAAGTTCAAAACTTAGGAGACTTCTTTCATTCTTCTCTTTTCTCACCGTCCACAGCTGATACAGATGTCCAGCCTTTGTTATCTTTTACCTGGACTATTGTAGTAATTCCCCAACAACTCTCTGCTTCCATTTCTGAACCTCTCTAATTCACTCACCTCACAACAGACAGAGGGATCTTTCTAAAAGAAAATCAGAGACTTGGAAATGACAAACATGAAATAAATGAAAATCTTATCCCATTTTGATAGGCTTTCAAAAGACCTCCGTTTTTGAAACTTGCATGTCAGATTTCCCTGCCCATTATACTATAGAAAGAGGTTGCCAAAAAAGACCAATTAATATTCAGAAGGAATGTCCATTTGTTCTCATAGATGTATAACACCACTGCATAAAGGAAGTTCGAACTAGTATTTTTACTTTCTTTTTGTGATGTGTGCTTCTTAAGGGCAAGACTTTTTTTAAGTGTACAAGTCAGTGGTGTTTTGTACCTTTACTATGTGGTGAACCATTATCTCTCCTTAGTTCCAAAACAGTTTCATCACCTCGGAGAGACTTGTGCATTTACTTTTAAAGATAGGCAACTTAAAATGCTGTACTATTTATAGCAGCTTCTTTATTCTCAGTTTTAAAAAAGCAGTTAAAATGTCCTTCTGTGTCCTCATGGTGCAAGAGGGGTCTCTCTGCAGCCTCTTTTATATAAATAGTAATTCATGAGGGTCCCACCCTCCTCACCTAAGCACCCCCCAAAGGTCTCACCTCCTAATACCAACATTTTGAGGGTTAGGATTTCAACACATGAATTTGGGGACAGATACAAACATTCATATGATAGCAAATGCTATACATATACCTAGTTCTAAATTAATGAATGCTACTAATAACACACTACTCATTTATTGAACATTTATCATGGGCTGAGAAAGTATGCTCAGTAGTATAAAAAATAAATATCAGATATGTAAGCATTAAGATATATTCTTTGTTTAAAAACATAGTCATAGGGTTAGAGAGAACGAAATGGGGAGAGTCTGATAAATTTACAGTGTGAAAGTGGAAAAGGCCAAACAAAGAGCATCGTGGTTTTTAATGTAGAAATATTTTGAGTCTTTATGGAGGATGCATTGTTTTAATAGTTGTAATTGAAGACACAACTGTAAAAACTTAAGGTGCAAGTCCTATTTGGCAGTTTGGGCATGTTTTTCTTTTTTCTCAGTAGGGGGCAGGAGCCCCTGTGGTAGACTGTTGTTTTCAAGTGTTCTCTCAAAGACAGAGTAAGCAAAGTACACCTTGCTAAAACAACTTTCGCTGTTGCTTCGTAACTATTCCATTGATTTATTTTTCCTTATTTTCTTAAATAATCATAAGCTATTGGCACACTTCACTTCTGCTTTATGTCTTTTCTTTCTTCTCACTTTGAGCAGTCAAAAGCCCAAGTCTTCCTTCGGAGGAGGCATTCTTCTGAAAGAACGTACTGGAATGTATGGCAGATACATTCCACGTCATAGACAGTGTTTAAGGTGCTGCCTAAGCAATTTTTTTGATGTGTATGTGGCCTTGAGTTTAAAGTGAGGAACGTGTCCAGTTGGAACTAAATGTCCTGGTATCAGCCCTTTATAAGCTGGGAAGTTTGTCTCATTGGTGATGAAAGGACTGTGTTTATAGACATAGAGACAGAAATAAACTCACTTCTCTGGAGCCAGGCTCCTCACACGTATTTCTGGAGGCCCTCTCTGGTACCCGGAATATTGTGGGTGTTTTAGGTTGTCAGAGTTGTGCTGCCTCACACAGAAATAATATGAGAACGCCACCATACCCAACATGGCGCACACTAAGTTCTGTATATTTAATCTCCAATTTCTACTGTTGCTGTGGGGTTTCTGCTTTTGCTAAATTTTGAGATTTGCCATTATGATTTAGCAGTGACTGATACCTCTTTTTTCCTCCCCAGTATAAGAAGTATCGCTCTTCTCACGCACATACCAACAACTTTGCAAAATCTGTGGTCAACCTCGTGGACTCTGTAAGTATCCGGTTTTCTCAAATCTATTTTCCCAAGGCAGAATGGTGTATATTTCTCTGTGCTTACTTTAGCTCTCTCCTGGGAAAAAGTAAAAATGCCACCTTTAAGCTCATCTGGCTAAGGGAATATGCAGTGTCCTGGCTTCACAAAGAGGGGTGTTACCAGACTCTCGGGGGACCGCCCTGTTATTCTCGGAACTCCGAAAATGCATTCGAGTTGCTTCCGAGGGATGTCCGGCTCTCACTGTCACCAGCGCCCAAGGAGGACAAAAATGCTGGAGAAAATTAGCTACCAAGAAGAGTGTAAATTAAATTCGACAGAGGAAACTTTGTTAATAATAATCAGTTGAACTTACTGACTTAAATGTATGGCAGAAGAACTAATACATTGAGGTGGATTTTGTTTGCAGCGTATAGGAAATGCAAAAAAATTTTGAACCCCAAATTTATCTTCTTACTGTTCCTCTTGGATGAATGCTTCAGACTTCAGTTCTAGGTGACAGAATTAAGTGCGTCCCCAATAAAACCGATTTGAAACAGTAAAATGCTTCTCTCCTTATAAAGACCTCTAACTCTAAAAATTTTTTCTATTGATAATTTTTTTCCTTATTTTGTAATTTACAGGGAGTGATGGTTAAGATTTTCTTGCCTTTTCTTGTTTTAGGTAGGAAATCCATAGATGTGAATATTATTCATTATATTCCAATAACTTGTTCATTAGACTAGTCATAAATTAAATATAGCATTCTACTTTGTCTATTCTAACGTAAAGTGCTATTTTGTTCAGCTAAATATATTTTTATCTGATATTTATTGTATGTTTCTTCTTAACTAGTGAACAAAACCCATTTTATAAATTGCTAAATACTTAAATGATACTTATTTTCTCCAAAGAGCTGCCTTCTTTTCTGCCTTTTGCGCAGTTCAAACCCTCCAATCATACGCAGACTCATGCAATGCTTGGTAGGCACAGCTGGATGGGCATAGAGTGTCGTATGGAGTTAGGATTGAAATTCTGAAAGCCAATTTATACCTGGTTTTCTTTAATTTTAGCTCCTGTCAGTCTTCTGAGAGGAAAATTATAAGCGAATATGGAAATGAGAATATTAAACACACCTTTCCCCCGCCAGAGCTGTTTACTTGGCAGCAGCCCGGTTACTCGTTTCAGCATGATTGAACAGAATTACATCTTGAAAAGTGTAATTTTTATTTTGCGTAACCGTACAAGGTTCTGCAGCTGAACAATTGATTTTTAAAAGACATTACATTTAACTTGCTTCTTGTAAAAATCATTTTCGCTTCATTGATTTAGGCATGCTGATATTCCCTTTCTTCGGCGTGTTCAAAGGTCATCCATTATTTTCTTAATTAGCTTGAAAAGAGGACAAAATGACAACATTCATTGAAATTGCTTAATTATGTGAATTATTTAGCTGCCGGGCCAAAAGTAGAGGAAGAGAGCAGAAAGACACAATTGAAACGCTGTGAGTGACGCCACCCTGTGGCGAAGGTGAACTGGTGATACAAATCTGTTCTTTTCTCTCTTGGCTTCAGACTGGTGGTTCTCTCCCAGCGTTATTTTACTTTTCGTGTAACAAAGCTTCCAAGGGCAAGCCAGCCATGGTGTTGGTGTTCGTCCAAGGACTTAGCCATCCGTTCCAATCCTGCAGGAGTTACTGGCCATAATGCGCCACCCAGAGCTGCTATTTTGGCTCCAACTCGCTACCTCCTCTGAGGTTTGAGAGGGTGTCTTTTCTAAACCCTGTTCTGAATTTATGTCCAGACTTTAGAATCTTGACGTCCCTACTCTCTCTCCTGAAGCCAGATGCCTGGCCAGCACATGTGCTGATTTGAGATTGACATAACCTTGTAGGAAAGGCTGATTGTGGGATTGTTCATTCTCTCTTTGTTTTTGCTCTTGGAAGTGAGAAAGAAAAAGAAGATTCTCTCTGACGAGCTAATGATGACTTCGTGTTCCCCCCTCACCTCCCCTCCTGTCCCTCTGCTGACTCTGAATCACTGACTGTGCCTGTTTGACCCAGCATTTTCCTCCTGCACCTGTCCTGTCTTACGCCCCCAGATTTACAAGGAACAGCTCAATACCAGGGTTGTCCTGGTGGCTGTAGAGACCTGGACTGAGAAGGATCACATTGACATCACCACCGACCCTGTGCAGATGCTTCATGAGTTCTCCAAATACCGGCAGCGTGTCAAGCAACACGCTGATGCTGTGCATCTCATCTCGTATGTACCTGTAGTCTTTGGCTTCACGTTTATCTTTATCCCTTCACTTTATCAGTTAAGTTCTATGTCAACATATGGATTTTGAACAAGGGCAATGTTGATTGCTCTCTGTGATGTAAGAAGCATGGAGGTGGGCTGTCTGGTGCTGGGAGGGTGGTTCTGCAGTCATTAGACCTACCTTCAGAAAACCTCCTACCTTCAGACCTTCCATCTACAAGGTCAACTCAGGATTCAGGGTGGCTGCTGGTGCTCCAGCCTTCATTACAGGAAGCAGGCATGACAGTCCTGGAGGACGGCAAGAGGGCATTCCTTCCAGCCGAGTTAGCACCTGAAAGCTTGCACACGTCTATTTCACGAAGAAATCATTTGCTAAATCTTACTCATTTGGCCACATTGAGCTGGGAGAGAGGCTAGGAAATATAGACCTTTGAGGTGAACTACTGACTAAAATTGAACTTATATCACTAAGGAAAAGAGGTACCATATTTTCTTGTGTGTAAAACGTGTTCCCTTCCCCACTAATGGTGAAGCTGTTTTCAGACAGTTCTCTGAGGTTCTGTCCTGGAATCAGACCAGTCAAGGTTCCTTCCTTTTCTCTCACCTGCACTATTTACTTTCTTATCTTTCAGTCTTCAATCAACATTTTATAATAATCAGCAATATTTTGTATCACTACCAGATCTTCTCTAGTAGAAAAAAGTCACGACTTGTGTCCTCACTTCCTGAGCCGATACACGATGCTTTGTAGGGGCTCCATTAACCTTCCCTCAGCCGAGATTATTAACATAATACAAATGTAAAGGTTTTTAGGACAGTGTAAATTTAAATGTATTTGAAATGCAGTTTTTGATTTTTTTTGAAGGGGGATGGTTTGGGGTATTCAGTGTAAGGGAAGAGACGGGTCTTAGGAGACCGTCTATGTGATGGTCGACGTTGGTGTCCTAATACTGATTTTTTTTCTTAAGGCGCGTGACATTCCACTATAAGAGAAGCAGTCTGAGTTACTTTGGAGGTGTCTGCTCTCGCACAAGGGGAGTTGGTGTGAATGAGGTAAATTTTGTCAATTTTCTTAAAGTAGAGCTTCATCTTTGCACCTGATCTGATCTCTTTTTTTCTCCCTGTGGTCCAGTTCACATCCTTTCTCAGACTTTAGAGTGATAATGACATCAAGAATATAATATTAGTGCTTTATAATACTAAATAGAACCCAAACTGGTCTTTGTTGTTAGAAAAGAAGTATTGTTTCATTTCGTAAGAATAGTTTTATAATTACCAGGCAAATGCAAGGCAAAGAGAATTTTTTGGCATCTGTGGATAAATTCGTACAAGCTTATTAATCTTTCCCTTATCACATTTTTGAAAGTTATAATGCTCCTTTGCCCACATTAGGTTTAACTCATTTCTATCAGAGTTTGTGATAGTATCTAATCAGTACCTTTGTTTTCTCCCTATGTAAATTTTTTACCTTTATGCCTTCTACTTACCTAATTGTAGAATTAATTGAAACAATGATTTCCTTAATCTCACTGTTCAGATTTCAGTACCTTTGTTTATATAAAAAAATTCTTATAACAGTTGGCAACAGCACTCAGAAAGCCGGACCCAACTATTTGCAAACCCTGATCACTAGTGGAATGCACCAGGTTGTCCCCATAACCACCTTCAGTGGAGACCTGTCTTGACAAACTCGTAGTTAGTTGTGTTCCTGATTTGCTATGAGTCGTGTTGGGGCACAGCCTTTGAGGACTTGTATGTTATGATTCCATGGGAGAGCATGAATGCTGATAGACGCCATGTGCTAACAGAGGCTTTCTGCTTCTTGGGCCCTGTTGTAAGGAGGAAATGAGGAAGGAGCGTGTACTGCGTTTTGATGCTATGAGGCTTTACTTAGGGAACTGAGATGTGAGGAGGTAATGATTAAGAAATAATAACTAGCTTTGTGCACTCTCTCAAATGTTTCCCACACACTTTCAACTCTGAAAAACAGTATGGTCTTCCAATGGCAGTGGCACAAGTATTATCGCAGAGCCTGGCTCAAAACCTTGGAATCCAATGGGAACCTTCTAGCAGAAAGCCAAGTATGTACACTGACCTTCTTACTCACTTTCACATGCCATTCTGTCTGTGCGATGCATGTCCAGTCAGTTAACACGTGGGAGGGGCGGGGAAAAGTGGTAGTAGGAAAATGGAGATGCCTGCCCTTGAACAATAATAAAAAATAAAAATAGATACTAAAACATAGTCCTTCATTTCTAAGTCATTGTAGTTTAATTGCAGTATATCTCTTTCCTCTAAAAAAATGTAAGATGAGCAACTTAAGGTAATTCTTGGTATGTTTGGGTTGTAGAAATGTCCTTTTTTCAAAATCCCTAACATCATACTTACTCAGAGTGCCACCAGCCTTCTCGTACTGTGCAGTGGTGGGTGACAGTACTCACACTCTGGACTCTAACCACCCGAGTGTGGACACACGATGCGGGCGAGGCTCTTTCACAACTTTAATAAGAGTGCAATTCTATCAGGAGGGAGCTTAGATCTAGAGTCAAAAAGCAGCTCAAATGCAACTTACCCGCCTACCTACCTCCAGTGAAACTCATCTACTAGTCCAACTAGAAGCATAGAGAAGAAGCCTCCTGGACCAGCAGGTTCTGACCCAGGAACTTAATTGAGTTCTCTCACTTACAAAAACGAGGAGAGGCATGACTGTATTTCTTGCCAGCTGTTGTCTAAGGAAGCAACCTGCACTTCTGCAAAGAATAAAGAAATACTGATTTAAAGAAGTCGAATTTGTCCAGTGAGACGTCACCTTCTGTAGCTATGACATGGAATTAGTCGTAAGAAATTATTTAGAAGCTGTGATGAGAATGAAAGACGTGATTTCTGTTGTCTCCCTTTTCTTCTGTTGCTGTAATGGTGTCCTCGGACTAGAATGTGACTGCACAGAGTCCTGGGGTGGCTGCATAATGGAAGAGACAGGGTAAGTTTTCATCATACACGTGTCTGATCAATGGGTTCTGCTCAGAGCGCTGCATATAATTAGATGCACCGTCTCTCAGGTACTGGTTTTTTAGTCTAAGCACTTAGGATAAATTCAATAATTAATGATCTGATATTTTAAAAGCGAAAGGACTCATTTACTTTATATTTTAACTTTGTATTTAAAGTTGATGGTACGTGTAAAATATAGTAACTACTTCTATTTCTATGAACCCTTAAAGATAGCACAGTATTAAATGCTTCTAAGTTTAATAGAGTCATTAATTTTTTAGTGCACTTAGAATGAAAGCTGGTTGTCTACCTAAAGCAGTCAGTGAAAATCAATTTCGTCGTCAATTCATTTTTTAAGGAACTCACAAATAGACATGTTGCTGCAATAAAAATTGTACTACACTGCTTATATAATCAATGCTTTTTTAAAGACAGATTTATTGTGTCTAAATTAGGTAGTCTTCTCCTGATAGATGTTGAACATTTCCTCACCTCTCTCCTCTCTCCTCTCGTGGATACTTTGGGCACTAGAGCAGCTGCCCTGGAGCTGCCGTTACTTCTGTGAACTAAGGCCTGGAAACACTGCCCTCTTTCCCAAGGACCCCTGTCCTGGGGAACCACTGCCCCAAAGCTGCCTAAGCTAGAGCCCTCTCCTCGTAGATGGGAGAGGTTCCTTACCCTTGTGCCTCTCTGACTTCCTTTGTCAGTGCCTGACATCTGCTCAATCTGTTAGCCTTTGCTAGTACCAGAGCCCCGGTGGCCAGAAACCCTAACTTGCTGTACAGAGTCCCTCCCTTATTCTTCCACCAGCTCACAGGACATCGGGAGTGTGAGCATGAGGGTTTGCAGAGAGAGTCAACCATGCTACCTGCTACTTGAGAACACATGGCTTTAGAAATGTAGTTTAAACTTGAAACTGTTAGATTCCGTGGCCCCCTTGCCTCTGCACCATAGTTCAGTATCACTATGGCCTTACAAAGGCTTTTTTGAGAACTGCTATAGGGACTTAATGCCATTTTCAACATTGGTTCCACAAAGGGATGTCTTCTAAACTCCTAATTTCTAAATGAAATTTTTATTAAATGTATTGGGGTGACATTGGTTGATAAGATTATATAAGGTTCAAATATAAATTTTTATAATACATGACCTTCATATTGCACTGTGCGCCCACCATCTAAAGTCAAATCATTTTCCATCACTGTATATTTGACCCCCTTTCAATGAATTTTTGGGCTGACTAAAATTAGGGTATGATAAAACAATTCACAGTTAATATATATTTTCTCAAGTATATGTTTCTGTGTAGTTCTCCTAAGAGATCACGGTCAACAGTGGCAGATTTTGCCTCCTTCCATACACCACCCTCACATATCGGGATATGTAAATATTAGACCATACCCTAGCATAAGTGGCCTTGCAAATCTCAGATTAAGTACAATTGCAGATATGCTCAAGGAATCAAGTTCTGTGCTTTTATTTAACCTTGAGTGTGCGTACAGCATTCCTGCAGGTACTGACTGACGTAGAGATAGTAATTTGATCACTTAAATCGTAGAGAGGCTCATGTTGCAGTCCTACTAAATCATGGATGTCACCCAATAGTAGTATTTGTGGTTGAGAATAAGAAGCTGTTATTCATAGGAGTTTGCCATAATTCTGTTGCGTATATGCACACTAAAAACATATGTGTGTGTTCTAACATCTTTTTAGGGTTCCCTCGTTTACCCATATTGTTTTGCTGAAGCTTGTATTATATAATCTTTAATAAATTGACCATTTCAACTCCCTTCTCAAAATAAAATCTAGTGGGTTCCTGAACTCTTTTTACTCAGGACGGAGGCAAAAAGTACTTGCCTTTACTGAGAAAGAGCAAATAAAAATGACCTCATTTCAAAATACCGCCTAGATGAGCAAATTATGTCATGAGCTTTTCAAAAACTCCTTCAAGCCCAGGCAACAAAGGGCTTGAATGCTGAGCAGGTTCTGACCTTGCCCCCAAATCTGCGATTTTCTTTGAATTTTGTTTTATAAACTCTTATCACACGTATTACTTGGCTATTTGAAAATAAAGTGCCTTGTCAAAAACTGTGTAAAATCATCTGGGTCCATAGTGAATATTTTGTTCTAATTCTAGGGTTTTAGTTTTCTTCTCTGGTGTCTGTTTTTGGGAAGTTTTTTGCATCATTGATTCTTTATTTCCTCAGGGTTTCCCATTCCCGAAAGTTCTCCAAGTGCAGCATTTTGGAGTATAGAGACTTCTTACAGAGAGGGGGTGGAGCCTGCCTTTTCAATAGGCCAACAAAGGTCAGTAACTTAGAATGCGTAGTTATTTCTGTATTTTTTTAATAACAGAAGAGTGCCAAATATCAGATACCTCTCTTGGAGAGCAAGTTTGTTGTCAAGCAGATTAGCATTTAGTTATCAAAGGCTTTATCCTGTTGAAGACTGAGACTTGTTTAAATAAATGACCAAACTGTAGTTTCCCTGCTCTGAGTCTCTGGTTTTTCAGTGCCAGCTATGACCCTCCCCCCACCAAAATAAGTAATCTTTTAAAATGTCTTTGAAATTTTCATGCGAGGGTTTTCATGCTGCTGCTAAGAAATAGTGGGTTGGGTTAAGATAGATTACTTCAACTTATCCCTCTGACGGAGATTCCATTTGCCCTTACCATTCTCTCTAGGGGTATAACTAAAGTCTTAGCCTGCATCCCTCTATCTATTGACCTCCCTCCCCTCCTTTCCCTTCCCTCCCTTCCTTTTTTCCTTCCTTCTTCCTTTTTCAGTGGTCTGTTCTCCCAGAAAAAAGGCATTTCTAATATCAGCTAGCCAAAAAATGGCCCAAAGTGTTTTCCGATCCCATAAGTACACATATGTATTTATACTACACAGTTTCTATTTGAGAAGGTCCATATTGTTAATTGACATTTCATCACAGTTCACATGCACAGTGTCACAATCCCTTATCTAAGAATCCCTCATTCAAAAAGCTCTGAAAGTTAGAAGAGTTTCTTATGAGTCTGTAGAAGACCCATTGGACATGTTAATGTCTTTGATTATAGGGCATGCGTCAGTCCACTTGGGGCTCTTACATGGAACGTGGTAAATGCATCGTACTTTTCTAAAATTCAGAAAAGCCAGAATTCTGAAATTCCCCAGCTATCCAGCTTTTGGATAAGGGCCTGTAAGCCTGTAGTGAGATGTTTGGAGGACGTTGCCCCACAGGCAAAAACGCAGGGTCAATGCTAGTTAGCAGATGGTATTGAGATTCTAACTTCGCACATTTCGTATTTCCTTTCAAAATACTACCTCATAAGTCAAAAATAGTTTGTTGCTATACACAATGTTTTAATACTCTGCAACTTGAGAGAGCAGCACAATCATGTCAGCCTTTTTTAAAAATCAGTGACTAATGTGGATGACTGACAGAATAATTTGTTCCCGCCCCATAACTCAGTGATTCTGCTGTGGTCGGGGGACGGCAGTTTGATGCCTGCCATATAAATTCTCAGTGGGGCTGCATAAAAACAAACAGGAATTTTAAAGTAAACTTGCATCGTTAAACTTGGCTGCCTGCCTTTTATGGCATTCATCTCAATACGACAGAAACCTGAAAACTCCGGAGTATTCAAAATGGATGTAATGAGTAATGATGAATTAATGTCAGCGACTGGTATTTTTGAGTTGCAATGTACATGGCTAACTGTATCTGCCTTGCAGCTTACCAACTAATTATAAGCACCACACTGAAGGAAATGACACTGAGTTGTTTGCAAAAGTTAAGATTTTGAGTGTGCATATAGGGATCCATTGTTAGATTTCTAACATTGCCTGTGTACGGAAAGAAATTATTTTAATAACTTGGCAACTAATGAAAATAACTATACCCCTTCAATTTTAAAAGTTAGTAAATATAAAATTGCATAGCAGATTTTTTTAAAAGCCCCCTTGTATTCCAGTGAAAGAATTTATATGTATGTAATGAAGGACAGATTTTTTTCAAGTATTGTTAGTTAGGTTGCATGCATGTGTGTTTTATGTGTTTTTACATTACTTATGTGCATCTTTTCTGCGCTGTGGGAACCTTCCCAACAACCATGTTTTCCACGTGGGCTGCCTGATGTAAAGCACCAATCATGTTCCAGTCTGCCCTTCCCATTTCCATTTTCTCCTGCTTGCTGATCAAAATATGGCAGATACAGGACCTTTGGACTTTCTTACAGAAGAGTCCCAGCCAACTTTCCTGGAGACCTTCTTTGTTTCTTTTTTTAAATATATTTTATTGATTATGCTATTACAGTTGTCCCAATTTTTGTCTTTTTGCCCCCTCCACCCAGGGCCCTCCATTCCCTCTGGTACTTTTCCACCCTTAGCTCATGTCCATGGGTGGTGCATATAGGTTCTTTAGCTACTGCATTTCCTATACTGTTCTTAGCCTCCCCCTGTCTATTCTGTCCCTACCAATTTGTACTTCTTAATCCCTGCACCTTTCCCCTGTTCTCCCTCTTCCTCCTCCTAGTCGATAACCCTCCAAATGAGCTCCATATCTATGATTCTGTTTCTGTTCTGCTTTTTTGTTAGTTTGTTTTTTCAGATTCAGTTATTGATAGTTGTGAGTTTATTGCCACTTTAATGTTCATAGTTTTGACCTTTTTCTTAAATAGGTCTCTTTAACATTTCATATAATAATGGCTTGGCGATGATGAACTCCTTTAGCTCTACCTTGTCTGGGAAGCACTTTATCTACCCTTAGATTCTAAATGGTAGCTTTACTGGATAGAGTAATCTAGGCTATAGGTCCTTGCTTTTCATCACTTTGAATACTTTTTGCCAATCCCTTCTAACCTGCACATTTCTTTTGAGAAACTAGCTAATAGCCTTATGGGAACTCCTTTGTAGGTAACTCTCTGCTTTTCTCTTTCTGCTTTTAAGGTTCTCTCTTTATCTTTAACCTTTGGCATTTTAATCATGATGTGTCTTGGTGTGATCCTCTTTGCATCCATCTTGTTTGGGATTCTCTGTGCTTCCTGGACTTGTATGTCTATTTCCTTCACCAAATTAGGGAAGTTTTCTTTCATTATTTTTTCAAGTAAGTTTTCAAATTTTTGCTCTTTCTCTTCTCCTTCTGAAATTCCTATGATTCAAGTGTTGGTACTTTTGAAGTTGTCCTAGTGGCTCCTTAGCCTGTCCTTGTTTTTCTGGATCCTTTTTTCTTCTTTCTGTTCTGATCGAGTGTTGTTTACTTCTTTATGTTTCAAATCATTGATTTGATTATCGGCTTCATCCCCTCCACTGTTGGTTCCCTGTAAAATTTTCTTTATTTCACTTAGTGTAACCTTCATTTTTACCTGGGTTTTTTTTTTTATGCTTTTGAAGTACCCAGTGTGTTCCTTGAGCATCCCGATAACCAGTGTTTTGAACTTTGCATCTGATAGATTGCTCATCTCTATTTTGTTTAGTTCCTTTTCTGGAGTTTTGTTCTATTCTTTTCACTTGGATCCTATTTCTTCATCACTTCATTTTAGCAGCCTCCCTGTTTTTGTTTCTATGTATTAGGTAGAGCTGCTTTGACTCCCTGTCTTAGTAGTGTGGCCTATTGTAGAAAAGCACATCAGTACTGTGGATGGGGTAGACCCTTAGGTAATTGCCAGGATGGGGCAACCCATGTGAACCGGGTTGATGGAATCTCTGATATGGTATCGCCCTGCTGTGGCTCTATTTGGGGGAGAACTCAGAAAGGAGACAAAGCTGCTGCCTGGCTTCTGGGGTTTTGTCCAATAGGAAGCTGTCTCCCAGCACTTGCCCTGATGCCAGACACTTCAGTGTCTCCCTGTATGCTGCTGGAGCCCAGAGGGAGTGAGTCTGCCTAAGTCCTAAGTCTGTTGCAAGCCGTTTAAGAGTAGATGCCTGAGAATCATTCGGTTTCCTCCACCGCCCCAAGCCCCACTGGTTTTTACTGCCAAAAGTTATGGGAATTTATCTTTCTGGCACTGGAACCCTGGGCTGGGTGGTCTGATGCCGGGCTTGGATCCCTCACTCCCAAGGTATCTCATCTCTCCTGATTTTTATCCATCGCATGTGGGTGTGGGACCTCCTGTTCTGCATCTCCACATCTTTGCATCTCCACGTGTCTCCATGCATCTCCAACCCTCCTAACTCCCTACTCATCTGGATGAATGTGACTTCTTTAATTCCTTGGTTGTCAGACTTCCATATAGCTTGATTTTCTGATGATTCTGGGGATAGTTGATCTATAGTTTAATTGTAATTTTTGCTGTGGTTGTGTAAGAAGGTGAGCTATGTGTACCTACATCTTTCCTTGTTTCTTATAGTAGTTCTCCTTACTGGAAGTGGAAGGAGGGTTGGATCTTTCTCAGGTACTCAGTGGAACTCACCCCTTCCTGGGGTGTGTGATGTTGCTGCGGAAGGAGTCTCTTTCTCCCTCTCATACTCATGCCTCTAAGGATTTGGGTTGGGATGTGCTGTTTCAGTCTTCACCCAGGTGTGTGGTGGACATGCTTAGAGAAATCTTGCTTCGGGTTAAGGGAAATATGACTGTTTCCCATAAACAATCAACTGCCTCCACATTTTGTCGAAATAAAGTTTATCTGGCAAGCAAATTCATAGCACCCAAGGGTGGATTATTCTAGACATTCGACTCTTCCATTGTTCCAGGAATGACTGAGAGATTTCTATATATTCATGCATATGTCTGCACGTGTGTTTAATATGCTTCAGGCACTATAGATTTATTTTCAATGAGAATGATGGATGTGGATTTCCAGCCACACCTTTTTCTAAGCTTATTTGTATTAACTTGATGGTACCTATTACATTTGGCTGTACCTGAAGCATTTTTATCTTTTTGACAATTTTGATGTCTTCTCAGCTTCCTCGAGATAAGTCAGCAAATTAGATACGTGAGTCTTATTAGCAATGCATCTTAGCTCCATTAGCAAATATGAGAAATGATCTATTCTTCCTGACAGCTTATCTCCATAAAAAGTAGCAGTAATGGTGGAGGTCATCTCAGGAGCCCACCACCAGAGAGTCGCCAAGAGATATTACCCCATTTAAAACATGGTTTTTAGAACGTTATTAATAAGTGAACAGCACTTCCCACACAGACACATTTATAAGATGCCGTTCCAAGAGATCCCAGAATATCATGTGACAGCTGACTGAAGGGCCCTATTGGTGTGCTGATTTTCTGTGATCAATTAAAATGTTTTCCTTTTCTCTCCCTAATCTCTTTCAGCTATTTGAGCCCACGGAGTGTGGCAATGGATATGTAGAAGCTGGGGAGGAGTGTGACTGTGGTTTCCACGTGGTAGGTATCAGGGTTCGTTTTTCCCTGCAGCGCAGCTCCCACCCAGAGCAACGATGGATAACATTAGTGAGAAGCCTGCACTGTCGTTGGCTGTGGTCTCGCGCTGCCTTTCTTTCTGATCTTGCCCTTCAGTGCTTCATCCCAGTTCAGGCCCTTTAGAATTAGTCATGTCCTTTCGGCCCCATCTGAAAAAACCTAATAGGGCCTTCTAATCAAATTCCCCACCTCTTAAAAATTCATAGCTCACATTTCTATTTCTGTGTTGTGTATTTTTTGTCTTTATAAAACTACATTGAGTGTGAAGAATGTAATAGAGCTATGCAAGGGTGGGGTACCTGCTATGAAATAAGCTGTCTTTTTTGGTAGAGAAGCCCTTTCATAGAAGATCATACTTCGTTGCGAAGTATGGCAGGAAGGAAATCTATCATTGTTTAAGTGATTGTTTCTTTCCTAAAGTACTTTTTTACTGTAGTATAATCTCCTTGTCTGGATTATGTACAAGTCAGATGTGGAGAGAATGCTGAGTGACAGTGGGTAAGCTTCCTCACTTACTTATGGGAAGTGTTTTTTCTAGGAATGCTATGGATTGTGCTGTAAGAAATGCTCTCTCTCCAATGGGGCCCACTGCAGCGACGGGCCCTGCTGCAACAATACCTCGTGTCTGGTGAGTTTCCTGATAGTTTCATCTTTCTTTTCATTGCCATATTAGCTGAACATCCCAGTGTACACATTGAACATGTGTATAGTTTGCCACAAATTGGTTGGTTGACAGGGTGCGTGGCAATGTTGTAAAATCAATAAATCTACCCAAATTCTGTGGGCAACAACATTTACCTTTACTGTAATTCACTGTCAACCATCCTACCCTCCAAGGTCTCCTTCAAAATACATTCATACTTCTATCAAAATAGACATTGCCAGTTGCCCTATTAATGCGGGTGAAGAGCAGGTTAAGTGGTTGAATAGAAGAGAGACGGTTTCTGTGGTCTTTTCATTTTAGACCCCGAGCGTAAAAGCTAGTGCTCACATTTCATACATTTAACTCTTTAAATCCCCTATAAAGACAAAAAATTTGCATAAGAAAGTACTGTATGAATGTGTGTTTGTTTGTGTATGGGCACATAGTTCCTTCCATCCATAGCAACCAGTTAATTTTGAAAAGCCATTTTTTTGAGTCTTCCCATTCCTCATCTGTAAAAACATCTAATATTACTTTTACCCATAAAACTACACAGTTTTGATTATTTTATGCAGTATTAATGGGTATTAAATATTACGGTATTCTAAAAGATTTTAGCTTCGCTTATACTCACCTTATATCCAGATTATAAATTGTTGAAGGTAATGGGCTTTTTAGTGCATCTTTTACTTACCCCTTCTCAGACAAACAAAATGCCTTGTATACAGAAGGCGTTCACTGGTGTTACCAAAGGGAACCACTGAAATTTGATTGTGTATATTTAGCTAAAGCAAGATTAATGTCCAAGATCATCATTAATTAGTGGACATTGGGCATGTACACAAATCTTCAGAGAAATCCTAAATGTTTATATTTTAGTGTTGTTCTGTCTTAAGACACACCAGTGTTTCATCTTTGCATAATTGCTGTCACATTGTGTTTTACAACTGATACTTGGAGACAGTGGGTTGTGAAATCCAAACATTCACTGCCTTGGCTAATGATTCATATTTACTGCTGAGAGCGGTAACCGGGCCTTGCTTCTATTCTGCAACCATCTTGCTAATTCATACAAGGAGTTTGGTTATAGTTGTGAGAGAATATCAAAATTATAGGTGAGCATCAGAATGCTAACTCTTTGAAATATTAACTGGTACTAGCTCCTAATGCTGAATTTTGATTTGCAGTTCCAGCCAAGAGGGTATGAGTGTCGGGATGCTGTGAATGGGTGTGACATCACCGAGTACTGTACCGGGGACTCTGGCCAGGTACGGCAGTCTGAGTTCTCGGTACCTCCTACAGCTTTGCATTTGGATCCCACGTGCAAATATGCTTGGGCTCCTCTGCTTTGTTTTGCTTTGTTTTGTAGTAATTTCCAGTTCTCCACCCTGCCTTTATTTTAAGAACATTTGTTGTGATTTTTGGATCTAAATATCTTTTTCTTCCAAGTTTCCTTTTCATAATTAGTTCCCTTTATATGGTTTATACCCAACTAATTGATTTTTCTTTCCTGGTCCCCACATCTAAAACACTAATGAAGCACTAATGTACTGTTTCCAATCATTCTTAAGCCACAAAACCCTTTTTAAAAACAAGATTTTGGATGGAGGCCCAGCAGGGAAAGCAGGAAACAAGCAGCACTGCTCCGGGCGGAGCGGGGCTGGGGGCGGAGCGGGGGCTGGGGGCGGAGCCTCCTTTCTCAGCCCCTGCTTACGAAGCCCAGCTTCCCAGTTCACAGGCTGTGGCATGATCTTCCTCACGTCAAAATTACTGTAACATTATAATTAATGTTGACATCTAACCTTCCTTATTTATGTACTTTTTAAATTTTTTATTTATTTTTAGAGAGAGAGGAAGGGAAGGAGAAAGAGAGACAGAGAAACATCAGTGTGTAATTGCCTCTCACATGCCCCCCACTGGGCACCTGGCCTGCAACCCAGGCATGTGCCCTGACTGGGAATCGAACCAGTGACACTTTGGTTCGCAGCCTGCACTCAATCCACTGAGCTACGCCAGCCAGCGCATACTTTTTTATGGCTTTAAAAATTAATGTCATGTTATTTAAAGCCTTAATTTGTCATCCAAATGAACATTTCTTGAGCACCTACTGTGTGTCACATACTACTGTAAATACTGGGATGTGGCAGGAATAGAGATGGACAAACCCTTGCTCTTCTGGTGCTTCTGTTCTGCTGTGTGGAGAAAAAATGAACAAAATATCAGACGGGGCTAAAAGCTAAGCATAAAACGAGGTGATGTGAAAACAGTGGTGGAGTGGGAGCTTTTGGTGGGGTGGTCAGGTGTGTGGTTTTGGAGGAGCTGGCATTTAAGCAGAAACGCAGATCGGAGGGAGCTGGGCAGCAAAGAGCAGGTACGGAAGCTTGACTTCTTCAAGAAATGCAATGAAAGCAGAGCTTTCAGTGAAAGAATAGCAAGAACAACTCAGAGGGAAAGTCAGGAATCAGGACAGGTAGAAACTTGGCAAGAATTCTGGATTTTATTTTACCTTCCTATTCATTCTGACGTTACTTAAAAAGTATTTCCTATATCACTAACCATTTATTACACAAATATCATTTTTATGATTGCATGAATCTCTCGTGTATATTAGTTGACTTTTGTATCCAGCAATGGATATGTAGATTGTTGGCAACTTTTTATTATGATAATTAATACGGCAGAGATACCTTTATGCATTTTAAGAGTGTTTCTTGTTCAAGGTCAGCTAATTAGGATAGGTTCCTAGGAGTGGAGTTACCTATGGCCAGATTGTGTTGTTTCTAAGAGGCTATCAATAAGTAGAGTAGAAATGGAGGCCAGTATATCATTTTTATTATTGAAAATGTCCAAGTTAAAGCCATGGCTTAGTGTGAGGGCTAAATGGCCCTCTTTATAGATCCCAGATTCAGGCTATAGCAACAGGTTACTGACAGAGTTGGTCTGGGCTGACTTCTTTCCGCAATGCCTGGCCCTTGGCTTGTATGTCATGGAGGAGCTAGAGAGTATGATTTATGGGAGTGGGCAAGAGAGGAGTAGCAGACCAGAGCTGGAATGCCATTGTTCTTCCCAAGTATATCAACTAGTCAACTCCTCTACCTGCCTGGGAAAGACCTGAGTGAGGGACCTGAGAGGAGCCGGAGTTACACTGAGTTTCCTTCCCTGGAAGGACAAGAGCAGAGGGAAAGAAAGGTTCCAAGTGACCTCTTTGAAAGTTCTTGATATACATCATCTGGAACTCAGTCCTCACGGGCCCTTGTGAGGATATGGTACAGTTGACATGTGTTCAGGATGTTCTTTTGTGATTTTTTATGTGTATCTGTTTCTTATATTTAAACATGTAAATAGGTTTCTTTGTAAATGTGTTACAGTGTAGTGGCAAAGTGTAAGAATTATGTGGATTCTTTGTTTTATGTCAAGTATTCTGGCATTCCTGATACACATTTCCCTGAGTTATATTTTTAACTTTATAGAATAATACTATTTTTATACCCATCATACATTGTTTTGGTCCTGTCTCTTCAGCTCTTTTAGAAGTATAATATTTCCATTTCACCCTTTAACTCCTGAATTGTCATAGCATTCCCTACAAACAGGGCTTTTATAATGAGAGCTCAGTGTTCAACCAGATATTCTATTGTCTAAGTTTTTTTAAATGTTATTTTTTATCTCATATGTCTAAAGTAAAAACTGCATTATTAATTCCTCAGTGGCTTATTAGAATAGCATGTTTTCTTAGTAATAATTTCCTTAAATGACAGGATGGAGCCTGAAATAGGTAATTGGCAAAGAGGGATTGAGGCACCTTCTAGTTCTTTGGCTTTGTGAGGCGCAATGAACTTTGAATTTAATCCATCCTAATACTGATTAAGAAAATGTGATCTCTGAGAATTTCTGCATCTCTGAGAAATCAGTATGATTGGCGACATTATGACTGTATCTCTTTTATCTCAGAGTATGTTTTTGCTTAATTTTGGTATTAGCATCAACTGCTGGCTTTGAGGTTCTTTTAAACTTCACAGTTTATAATGGAATAAGCTATACTCGCCCAGCTGAGATATGTCATGTCAATAGGTAGTAGAACACGACTTAAAATAAGCCCATTTAACTGCTATCTCACTGAAGTCTCCCTCATGGGAACCGTCTTGTACGGCACGGAAGTGGGGTTGGGGTGGCCTTTGGAGGAGTCATCTCGAGCTGTGCTCACAGGCCTGTTACTGTGCAGGCAGAATAAAGTACCCAGATTTATGGTTCTCCTCTTTTAAATGTCTCCTGAGACCATAAAACATTCCCTAATTTCCCTTGTTAAATGTTCCAACGACAAATCACTGGCTTTTATTAGCCCAAACTAAAACTAAATTGATTAGAAATCTTGCATGTAGCTGTGACAGCTTGTAATAAGGTACAGAATTTTTCATTGGTAAGGAATTCTATGAGTCCTTTCTTATTGAACCATCACAAAAGACCAAACACGACAAATTAATTTTAGACCCTGACGTGCCTATTGTGGTAGCAGCATTTCTTGTTCGCTTTTGTTCCATGCGGTTGTATTTGTCTTGGAGTCAGTGAATAATTAATGTTAGTGATTAATAAGATAATGACTGTGTTTTGAGTGGATTTGGATGGATGAAAGAGACCACAGGGATCTCTGTTTTTGTGTAGTTGGCTCAGTATGCCAGGGTTTAGTGCTGATGATTATATTCTTTGAATAGTCACCATCAGGTTGAATGAAAAGCTGTAGTGAATGACTGCTTATAACAGAGTCGGATATTCTGTAGAAAGAGGTAGAACTCAAGCATTTTATCTCAAAGTGTTCCGACTGGAAAGGGAGAAATAAAGGATGAATCCAATTATTTGGGGCCTGCATAATTGAAAAAGTGCAACTGTCCTTTCCTGAGGAGGTGACAGAAAACTGAGGGAGGACCTCAGTGCATGTTACTGTGTTTCTTACTTGCCACGTCTGTGTGCGTGTGTTTTTCCCCTTTTCGTATTTTCTTTGAACATTGTAGTAGAGACTTCGGCTTGAACTTTTTTTTTTAGCTGACTTAAATGTGGCAAATGAAATGCACAGAGAATAAACACTTAATGTATTCAGGGTCAATTGGGGCGAAAATGAAGTGTACTTTTAAATTAGTATTTGATAAATAGACCTGGCAAAAGAAATACCCATCACGTCAGGATTGTTCTAGTAACAGGTCTGTGGTTTGAGAGGTCAGAAGTGTGATGGAGATACGGCACTTACACTGACTTGAAGGGAGGATCTTCCTTCCTTCTTTTCTTTCTCTCTCTTTTTCTTTCTCTCTCTTTTTCTTTCTTTCTTCAATAATGTTGCCTATAGGTGAGCATTGTGGGTGTCAAATGCAGATTTGACATCTTCCACAGAGCTGAGCCAGCCTATAAATTAGCCCCTGAATGTGTCTGCTCCTACATAACCAGCTGATTCATATCCCTTCATTGTCCATTTTAATGCCTCTGCCTTTATCTCTGTAGGCAAGTGAACATAAGTTATCATTCCGGTCTGCGTCATGGAAAACAGAGAGGCATAAAAAAGCACCAACTGTGGACCTAATTTATTAGTTTTTACCTATAATGGGAGAATTAATTTGGAATAATCTACTTAAGGAGTTACTCATCTTTTTCCCAAACACTTCTAATTATATATTCACCATGCTTGAACTTGTTTGCTTTTCTTATATATTATGCATATAACCAGAAGGTATTTAACATAATGAACATTAACTAAAAATATTGTATTTTTCAGTGCCCACCAAACCTTCATAAACAAGATGGATACGCATGTAATCAAAATCAGGTATGCTGGCATATTCATTTTAAATGTGATTTTAAAAGGATTTGTTTACAAGGGTCTTTTAAAATACATGAAATTTTTGAAAGGAAATTACAGCTCAAACAATAGTAAATTATTAGAGTGGTCTAACACAGAGTTGCTTTGTATCGTACCAAATGCTAACTATATTATATTTAAATCTGATGATAAATTGTCCAGATTTAAGGGCAAGAATTAGGAATCTAATTTATTGAGTTGTGACTATCTTTCAAGAACTTCAGTGTGTTTATTATGAAAAATATGACAATCTGTTATAATGTGTTTTTTCCTCCCTAAAGCCATGTGATAACCTAACTATTCACAAACAAAAGAAGCTGAGCATGGTTTTGGTAGCATCCAAAGAAGTATACCAGCTTTTGTTTACCATAACATTTAAAATTTTAGATGATTAAGTTAGAGTTAAAGAGCTGTACTATGAGGTCCGTTCTGAGTTTTACATTTTAACTGCCTGTTAGGCTTGCGCTTGTCCTAAGATGTTTGTGATTCTCATTTTCACTTTAAAAATTGTGGGGGAAGGAAACAGAAGTGTCTCCGTGTGCCTGCTAACGTGTGTGTCCCTGTCCCCAGGGCCGCTGTTACAGTGGGGAGTGCAAGACCCGGGACAACCAGTGTCAGTACATCTGGGGAACGAGTAGGTTGCGTTTTCCTGTTGACAGTTACCCACAGTCTTCTCTTCGTATTGTTCTTTTCTGCCAGTCTTGCTGAAAGAGATGTATAGTTTGGAGTGATGTTTTATTTTTAAAAATCTGCAAAAGGATGTAAAGAGAACTGTAAATCTTAGTCCCAGAACCACCAGTAACAACTGCCGAAGTTAGCAACTGGTCATCAGAACTGAACAGTGTCGTTCATTGCTTGTGCCTGTAAGAGAAGGGATAGTGCATCCACTTGGAAAGACTGGGTTGAGTGCAATGGTTACGTTCATTACCCAGCCTTTTGCATAGTTTATTTTGTATTCTGGATTTAACAGTTACCCGCCAAAAGTAGCTTTCTGTTCTTTTGCCCCAGGAAAATTCTAGCTCTTACTTTTTTAAATTCTGCAATCTGTTAGCCTCAGTGTGAAGTGAAGAAACACAGGGGATGCCTGAAGTGCAGGCAGGTAGAGATTTGGGTGCATGGCCGTGATTCTCAGGACGTTCTGGGAATGTTAATATGTACCATCTTCCTGACATTGGCAGTGCCTCTCCAGTGAACTCCAGTTCATGAGGGCCAGACCAGTAGAGAGAGAAATGGGTCTGCTGTATGGTTGAGGCTGGGTCACCTCCAAAGAAACAAAAAGTACACAAAAGGAGAATAGATCCCATGCATAAGTGCTTGGCCAGTATCATTTAAGTAAAAGATTTACTCTTGGTGCTTCAGTTTTGACAGAGGAAGGATAGTAGAGACATATTTCTTTTCAAAGGTTTAAATATAGACACCCAGGTGCCAGTGTAAAATGTCGGTTGGCTAAGACTTTATAGTATCTCTTAATTTAATATAAAACAACACTACAAATGTTTATTAGGTTTCTATGTATCACTTGACTAATTTCTACTGGTGATCATTGCTACTTCCTACCCTCAAACTCACCAGCAAAAATTGGGAATGCATTTGACTCTCAAGTTAAAAGTAGTGGTGTGTTGGAGTGACCTTGTATTAGCTTGGGAAAGCCATCTGTTAAAATTTCAGGAATTTTAGAAGCCAGTCAACATCACACTGATACCTTGAAATTCACCATGTATTGCACCATGGAACGTTACATAATGATTTTTATACCATGGAAAAATGGGTCAGTACTGCAAATTAAGATTTTTTTCTAAATAATTAGTTGTCAAACATTTACTGGCGTGTCACTGGTATAATAAAGAGAACTACTTTGTTTAGAGAACTATAATATAGTTCTCTTCATTTATTTGTTTATTTATCAATAATAAAGATATCTAAAATAAATTTCTTCTCTCGCTCATCTCCAAAAGAGGCTTCAGGGTCTGACAAGTTCTGTTACGAGAAGCTGAACACAGAAGGCACAGAGAAGGGGAACTGTGGGAAGGATGGAGACCGGTGGATCCAGTGCAGCAAACAGTGAGTGGCCGGCCGTGGGGCCCGCGGAGTGGGCAGGGAGGCCCTGCTTCCAGTGTGAACTGGGCCCAAAGTAAATGGGACTGATTCGTAAGTCAGTGTTCAGTATTTTAAATTTTAAAGCGTACATTTAAAGAATATGTGGGTAATGGCCACAGACTAAACTGTTTCTATGGCATGGACTCACCATTTCTGTAAAACTCAGGAAATTTCTCACATGCTGTATTTTACTTGCTGTTTGTTTGGAAGAGATGCTTGGCCACGGTATTACAAACTAATACTGGGTTTTAATTGGGTGCTGTTGCTACAAGATAGGTCCTATGCATGGTCTAGTGTGTACACAGTTCTATAAGCAACACATATAGACTGTGCATATTTGGGGGGACCATTCTAAGTAAAATACCATTTTCGTTCATTTTGTGAACAATTGACAAAGTGTTTTTGCTAAAAGTTTTGGTAAGTTTATATAAAAGGAATCATACTTTCCGTATTATTTCGTATTTTGTTTTTCAAGTTCAGTGTTTCAAGTGTTCATTTTTTGCTCACTCGTTTCACTTTCATTCACAGTCATAGCCATACACCACAGTTTATTTCTCCATCCGTCTGTGTTGGTGGACGTTTCGATTGTTTCTGTGTTTTGGGTATTAAGAGCCATGCTGCTGTGAGCATTCTTTACATGCAGCTTGGTGCACACTCGGACACATTTTTCAAAGGCCTGTGCCTATAAGAAAAATTACTGTCATTATACATAAAATAGGGATGTATGTTTTCAGTGCCACCAAAGTGATGTCACACTGTTTTCTTTTTTAAATGGTTGTCCTATAGTAAACCTTCCCAGCAGTAATATGTAAATGAGAATTTGGGGCTTCATTCTCACCGGTGCTGGGCATTACCCAACTTTTTACTTTTATCTATTCTGGTGGGTGTGAACTGCTATGTTATTGTGGTTTTAATTTGCATTTCCCTGATTACAGTTGGAATGTAGTACATTTTCATGTGTTTTTTGGACAGGGGATTTCCTTTTGTGTGTGTGATGTACCACTTTAATTCTTTGCTCATTTTTTAAAAGAAATTCATTGTTTACTTAAATGGGCTGGAGGTAGGAGCCCTCGTGGTGGATGAGTCATTGAGTAATGTCACTAAGCACCCAGGTGATTTCTTCTACTTTTCCTTTTTGTCTTTTTGTGGAAATTTTAGTACATTAAAACTTTTTAAGGACATCTTATCCTTTTACCATGTTTTTTGTCGTTGACAAAAAAGTCCCATTTTTTTCCCTGTTGCTTCCCCCACCCCCCGCCCCAGCTCCCACAGTTGGTCCCCACTCTATTGTCCATATCTATGGGTCATTCAATCTTGTTCTTTAACTAGGCCCTTCCCCTTCTTTCCTTTCTCAGCACCCAGATAATTTCTGCCCCTTCACTCTGCAATTCGTTGCATACTGAGTCTGTACTTTATGCCCGTGAACTTAATGATTACAAGTTAGATGTAACGAATTCACATTCAAAGGCAGGAAGCCAAGGTAGGAACCGAAGATCTTCCTGTCAAGCTCTGACCTTCTGTCCGGAAAGCAAAATTCTCCCAAGCAGCTTCTTAGCCAGCTTCTTCTCACTCCTCAACACCCACCAGCCACTTTTAGCTCTAGATGGATAAGAAGGAAGGACAGCTCCGAAAGAGGATACAGGGAATGGAAGCGCATGACAAGCTTAGGCACCAGTCATGGCCATCTTTCAGGACTGAACAGTTTGCTACCTCCAAACAAAAGTGTGATCCCGTCAGCCAGGAAGGAGGGGAGTCATGGCCAACCAGCAGCATCTGAACCAGTGTTTCTGTTTGGAAGGAAAGAACATGTTTTCATATTTTAAATGTATATGGACTGAATAGTTTTGATTTTTTGAGCATAATTCCTCCTGTCTTACTCTTTTTTAAAAACATGTTTAGTGATGTGTTCTGTGGATTTCTACTCTGCACCAATCTTACACGAGCTCCACGTATTGGCCAACTTCAGGGAGAGATCATCCCAACTTCCTTCTATCATCAAGGCCGGGTGATTGACTGCAGGTAACATTATAGATTGGAAAACCTAGTGAATCAGGAGAATACAAAGTTAGAAAAATCAAGGGAAATTCCCTACTTCTCAGGAGAGGAGTGTTGACTGAGGTTTTATCATCACCGTTCATGCTAAGAGTCATCTATAAGAAAGACAAAGTTGTGTCTAGATTTGCAAATTACATTTGTTAAAGAATTGCGCCAGTTATTACTAGTGAGGCATTCTTTGTAATTATAATCTTAAGAGTAGAATTATGGAATCTCCTTAGACCCACGATTAAATCTTTAAGCGTTAGAATATGTCATTGTTTGAACACTGTGTTTTATTATTTATTACAAAAAAAAGAGTTTAAGATTTACTTCGTGTAGATGTGTCTGGTTTAGAAGGTGCTTTAATAAATACATCATCACATATAGAAAATATTTGTTAAAATATTATTTATAGCTGTAGGCAGACATTTGATATCCAATTACATATGAGTACAAAACACAGAAAATATGAGGCTTATTTTTTAATCCAGGGACTCATATTATATTCCAAGTAGTCATAATTCTAAGATGCTGTGCTTTCAATCAAATGGTACTGTCATTCAAAACACTTTGGGGATTTCTCCTACAGAACTGCTTTCAGCATCTGCAAACTTTTATCCCTAGTATCCTCAGAGTAGCAAGCTTTCATCTTATGGGAGGGAATGTAAGATCTGGAACCATCCAAAAGTAATTTTGACCAAAATTTAGTGAGTTGACTGGCCAACCAGACTGGATAATGCCATCTCAGTCAGATGGCTGCTGTTTTCCAGTGTTTCACGTGGCCCCAAAGGCAGTTCTCACAGGGTCTTCAGCAGGGAGACCTTCCCTGGAAAGGTCTGTTGTCCTCAAGTATAGTTTGAAGCACATAAGCTTCCTGTGAATATGCAGGTATTCACATGTCTCTAGATACACTGGCCTTATTAAATCAGTTGTTGTACTGGTATATTTGTAAACTGGTCAGCAGGGTACTCTGTCAGTAAGGGTAGTGTATTGACTATTATTCAAATTTAAGTTGTTTTGAACTTTGACATTTTAGGAGTAAATATCAGTAGAGAGGAACCCACTTTATTTTTTCATTCACGAGTAATCCAATCATCTAATGACAATTTTCAAAATATTTTTATTTGCTAATTTTGCTCAACATCTGCCTTTTTGTACCATGACACATCGGAAAGCCTTGGAGAGCGAATGATAATATTGGTTCTTTTATCATCTTAATGTTCGTCTTACAAGTGAAGATTTAGAACACACTTGGTATAAGTGACATTTTTTCCTGAATACAGGTAGTATGATAAAGGTAAAGATAGGTATTTTCTTTTGTCACGCCCTTTTATTAAGAGGTGGTGGGGAAAAGGGGAAAGGAAGTGTAGAGAAATGCTAGGAGAAATCCATATCCAAGGGCAGCCTCTTCAGAGTCCTAACAGCAAGGCTCATTCATGTTGCCATTGTATTTGTAAGTATAGTGCCAATGACCGTGTGAATATCTTTCTCCTTTTAGTGGTGCTCACGTGGTTTTAGATGATGATACAGATGTGGGCTATGTGGAAGACGGAACGCCATGTGGCCCATCTATGATGTGTTTAGATCGGAAGTGCCTACAGATTCAGGCCCTAAATATGAGTAGCTGCCCACTCGATTCCAAGGGTAAAGTCTGTTCAGGCCACGGGGTAAGTAGGCATCAGCGTTCCAGTTCAGACCTTTATTACCTGGCATCCTCAGAGTTCACGGCACCTGGACTTCCAGTTCAGGAACTCTCCTTCCGTGGCTGTTGCCAGTGTCTGCGCATTGAGTGTGATTTTATTTCCTTAGTACCCTTATCTGCTAACGATAACACACATACATATTGATATGCTGTATTTTATGCTCTATTTTGTCACTGGCTATTTATATTCACCACATCCTCTAGATACAGCTTGACATCTAAGGAGTTGGAAGAAAACTGATATAATTTTTAAAGGAACTGTGAAAACCCAATGTGATTACTTATACCATTGGAAATAAGTTGAACCCTCTCAGTGATTCCCTTTTAGCTACTCAGCATGTGTGCTGGGTATCTATGTGTGCAAGGTCACACCATGCTAAAGGTTGGCTGGCTGATATGATTCACATATTTAAAGTCCTGTGGTTATATTTGTATCATTGCTGGTCAAAGAGGTGCTCCCTCTACCGGTGCACATTCTTAATTCTATGAACAAAGTGTTCGGGCAGACACACCTGGCAAACCTAGGCTTAATATCTAAAAACAAATCTTAACAATTATTTAAACATGGCTTAGTGAAAGATATTTCAGAATTTATACAGACCTCAGAAATGGGTAAAAGAAACATGAAGAAACTGAGAGCCTTAACAGAAAAGGAAGATGCTGGGATGAAGGTTAAAAGGAACGAAAATATAGAGAGCTAAGCAGGTGCTGTAGGATAAACAAGGTAGAAAGACCTCACAAGCATATGCCCAGCAACTATAGTTTCAGGTTTGGTTGGACCATAGGCTCACAAGGGAAGCTGTGCAGCCTAGTGATCAAGAGCATGGATCAAGGGCTAGAAGGAATCCTTCTGAGTCTGAATCCTGGCTCTGCTTCTTGCTGTCCCCATGACCTTGGGCGAGTCACTCAAGCTCTCTTGTTCCTCAGGGTGCTAGTGTGAGGATAACTGAGCTGCTGTACATACATCACTTAGCATAGGTACCTGGCATGTAGTAAATTCTCATTACTTGCTGCATTAAAGTCAAAGCAGTGGGCAGAACCTTTCCTTACTCCGTCATTGCTTTGTAAGCATTATAAAACTCAATACACTGAAAGGGCCCTTGACTCTCAGCTATACTTCCCACTTTTTCATCTCGTTAAAAAAAGAGTCCCATTTGATCTTGTTAATTATAATCACAGTGTTATAACATTTCAGATGAAAACACTTCTTATACCGGTAGGCTTAAGGTTGATTTTATCTGCTCTTAGAGTCTGTTTCTGAATGTTTTTCCCAGGCAGATGAGGGTTTAACCTCCTCTGTCTGCAGTTTGCAGACGGTTATGTGTTTTATCTAAATTTCAAGACCCTTCCAGCTGCTGCTTGGTCCTCAGAGGACGAGAGAGGAGACAAAGACCACTTTAGGAGGGCCTTAGCCTGGCCCACTGAGAGAAGAGCTGTTCTGGGCAGGCAGGGAAGGTGGGAGCGGTGCTCATTTGGCTGGACAGGGCCACCAAATGAAATTTGGTGTCAAACGTGGTGAGGTAATTCAATGCATTGGTGATTTATTTCTCCTGGTCTTTATCTCTGGCAGTGCCTCTTGGGACCAGTCTCTATTAATTCCTTGCATTAAGCATATATATTTCTAAAATATAGTTTCTAACAACTGCTTATGAAAAAACTATCAATACATTGTCAGACGTGTACTTAGATAACATCAATGTGAATGATTAACATTTAAAATAAGATGTCTTCCTTTTCATCTTTTTTGTTGTTGTTAAGTAACTGGAAAACCACCATTCACCTGCCTGACCCATACATGGTTTCCCCTTGTCTGATATCTAACACTGTGGCAGACTTTAAAAAACTCCAAATGGCTCCTAACATGTCTGCCTGGCCCCACGTCTCTTTCACGTTTATCATCAGTACTCTGTCAAGGACAGGAAACTGTTCCATCTCTGTTCTTTCCTCTTTACAGGTGTGTAGTAACGAAGCCACTTGCATCTGTGATTTCACCTGGGCAGGGACAGACTGCAGTATCCGGGATCCGGTCAGGAACCTTCATCCCTCCAAGGATGAAGGACCGAAGGGTTTGTGTGATTTCGGTTTCACTTCCCAGCTTGCTAAATTCATTGCTACTCTTCTGAGGGTGCCAGTAGAACAACTTAATAGGTTTGAATGGAGGCACATAAGAATATCTCTTTAGCCATTGAAATGTGTAGTTCATGTTACTGCAGAATTAAGGATTTTAGAATTGAAAAATTATTTGAATTATCTCTTATTCTAGAACTGAGATTAGGAAGAAGTAAATATACAATTTTCCTTCTTCCACTTTCCTTTAAACTTCATTCTCTTTTCACCACCACAGATGCTAATCATTTCATAGTTTGTCTGAGCTATGTCAGTTTTCTCATAGCTGAATCTTTGTGGATGACATCCCTCAGTACTTCAAAAGTGAACACGGAGCTTGTCCTTCATGCTCTGTGTTAAAGACACTTTTGATTTAAGAAGCAGTTGAATTTTTTCACGGGACTTGACTTCTTCAAAGAAAACACAAGAGATCTGAAACTTGTTTTAATCACCCATTAAAAGGAGAGAAATTAGAATTTTAAAAGTCAAAGGAGTCTCATTGAGCAGCTAACTACACCACCCTCATTCTGCAGATCACAGCCTCCACGCCCTGAGGTCAGGTGGCACCTGTGCTCATCCAGGTAGCCTGAGGCAGGGCTGGTGCCCAATATCAGGCCCATTCTCCTCTGTTAATGTAATGCTATATTGTAGTCGGTGTCTTCCTGAATAGGGTAATCACTTTGTCATTAGTCTCCCTCATCACAACCCATCATGTGGTTTTCAAAGATCAAGAAAAAGAGTTGTCAGTTGCACTGCACAGACCTGAGAAACCAAGGAGTTACTTGAATGAATGGTGTCTCCCAGTGAAATTGTCCAGTTTCTCTCGGTACTGCTGACAGTATCTTATAAATAATCACCATGCTTTTTTCCTGCAGTTAGGAAAAACAGGTATAGAAATAGTGTCATTTTGATCTGCCTAGTTTTAGATAAAAGCTTATTTAAACTCTCTCAAGTTCAGTGTTATTCATATGGGAAAATATGATTTCAAAAGCATATGAAAGTCTAAAGCCCTCAATTCCTGAAGAGATTTGGGCTATTCAAGTACGTGCATAATGTTCAGTAATAGTGGGTGTGTTGAAACACTTCATACATTTGCTTAACATGCCTGTGATATTAAAATTCTATAAGAATCACAATCACACACCCTCATGGTCTGTTTCTGTTCTTCTATTACTAAAAAGGAACCAATTCTATTTGTATATGTAGCCTTTTGTTACTTTAAAACTAGAACAAAAAATTTGTGGATTTCACCATCAGAAGTTAGAATTAGAGAGGATTTAGACCCTAACAGGAGATACAGAGGTTCATTGTTTCCAAATTTTCTTTGCACAGCATGTCTGTGATTCTCTTAAAGACCTAAAAGCTGTTTCCTCCAGGAATACATACAGATACCTGGACACGTGAGCAGAGGTCAATTGGCTTAGAAACTCTGCCTTTTTTCCTTAGGTAGGGGCTTATTAATGGCCTGGCTCTGTCTGTTCCTTATTCCTGGACCCATCCAGGCCTAGGAAACTTTATTGGGGGCATAATTTGAACAGCTACATTCTAGAGAAGAATATATTCACAGCAGTTTTTTTGTGATTTGTTTTGTTTTCTTCCTATTTAATATGGTACAATTCTACATTATCTCTAAAGATAACCCTTTGATCATTCAAATAACACATGTTTATTAGAGAAAATTTTGAAAATACAGGAAAGATTAAAAAGAAAACACGTTCAAATCTAAATTTTGTCTCTTTGGTATGGAAATTCATTTTGATAATGTTAATGTTGTTTCCTGTTTAATTAATAATATATGCCCCATGTTGGATAGTCAAGTAAAATGTGAAAATATAAAATGGAAAGAAAAGAAAAACCACCCTTTTATTCCACAGTTCAGAAGTGGTCAATTTAGGTATTCGGTGTATTTTGTTCCTGTTGTATTTTTTCCATTCTTAATGAGACAATGGAGCCATCAGAGTGAGTAACGTAGCCATTGGTTCTCAGATCGTTGAAGTCCTCTTGCTCTCTAATAATCTTGGTTAAACTGAAAAAAGCCATTAATTAATATACATGAAGAATAGTTATTGTTATAAATTATTAGATTTCCAGAAAATTTAAGCAGTTATAGTTCAACTAAATAATAGGTTTACCTTTATTTATATCTTTTTAGCTTCTGTAGAAGCTAGTTTATTATGCTAGTAAAACTGGGAATAACAGAAATCAAAACTACAACACTTTGTTGTAGGTATTATGATTTTATTTTTGATATACTGGTTAAGAGAAGATGAGGGAGAAACTATATGCTTCTATTTTTATCCAGATAGTAAATATGTATTGACTGTCTACCATTTAAAAGACAGCACATCCTTAGTACATAGTAGGCACTCAATAAATACGATAGCCCTTCCCTCTGGGAATATGGAAAGGAAAGGAAATGCTTCATATGGGTGTGCTGGTTTTCTGTTTAGCACTATTCATCTGCAGTATTGCCTTGAGGAAGCGTAACAGGTAATAAACTCAAGATATTTCAACAATCGGTACTTTCTTTTAAAAACTTTTTAATAAGAGTTTATTTTAGCCAAACCGACAACATATGCCAGGGAACAAGTTCTCCAATAATCCCCTCGATCAGTGGGTGTGGCAGCTGTGTGAGGAGCTAAGGTTTTCTCCATAGCTGAATGCTATGTATTCTTTCTCATGGTGGAACCGGTTTGACTGGCACTGGCCGTTCTGAACCCGGTGACTGGGCCTCTCCAGGTGCTTGCCTTATGTAGTGAGCAGCACCCACAGTAACTGGGCCTGTTATGTCCATTCAATGAAGGTTGTTCTGTATACATACAATGAGAAGGTGTTAAAAAATACTTAGTCTTATTTAATTTTATTATACTTCCTTGTTATAAAGAAAAAATTCAAGAGACAAAATGAAACTATTGCCTTTTTTGTTTTTTGTCATGAACAGTGTGACATAAAAGATAGATCACACTCCACTATACTCTTTGGGTTGAGACCGAGGTCGTAAAAGCAAAGGTGAATCCTGTGACTCTGGCCTCATGCATTCAAGGATGTCAGAAATGAACCAATGTATTGTGGGTATTTCCTTCAGTTTAATTATAAGTTTCTGAGAGAATTAAAAGACTCACCTACTCATCTGGGTGGGGACTGAAACTATACGTGGAAGAACTGGCGTTGTGGACACTGCACCAGCCGAAGTTGTCCACTTTCGTCCACTGCTCACACCGTGCTAGATTATTTGTTCTAATTTCTCAAATCAAAAATATTAAACAGCAAGAAATAGGATCTTAAAGCAAAAACGATGTAAGGATTTAAAAAAACATTTTCCATTACATATGCTTTATTTTTTTCTCATCGTCATTTATTTTACCTATAAAGACTCTTCTGGTCTCTCTTCTCCCAACTTGTTTTCACTGAACTTATTGGAAGAAATTATTTTAGTTTGTTTTGTAATAGTAGAGTACATTGAACTTTGTTTAAAGCGCCTAGCATCCACCCCCACCTGCTGTTGAGGAGAGTCATGTCAAATACCCATAATTTTTGTCAACTTGTAGGCATCTTTGCATTGTGGTGCTTGTTATGGAGTACGAAAGTGGAACTTTTCTCACTGGGTAGTTTACATCACCATTGTAAGAGGGAAGAGAAGGTACTGGACCCTATCAAATGTTTTCATTGGCATGGAAGGACATAGAACATCTCTGGGAAGCCCTGCTCAGACCGTATCATCCTGATCATGGTCATCAAACCAGATAGAAAGTCCTTAATGGCAATTTAGTGCAGACCCATCATTTTACAAATGTGAAAACTAATTTAATCAACAGGGGTAACAGATACTTAGGGACAGAGCCAAGAATAAAACATAGGTTACCTGATCTTGAGCCCAGGGCTTTTTCTGAAATTGCACACAACCTCATTTAAAGCTGAGTATGTATTAAGTTAGAAAAGCTGAAACAATAACCAAGTAATGATTAAGCTTAGCTGATCCATTGCTTATCAAAAGGAGTGTTCTATTTTTAGCATTTAGTATTTTGAAAACAATAATTTCTAAGTCTTAACACCTTGAGGAGTGTTAGTGTTTACCTTTGCATTCATCTTTTTAACAGATGGCCCCTTTGTGAGAGCACAAACCTGCTGTGGGCAGTTCAGATGATAAATATGAGACGTTATGGTTGTCAGATACGATCCTGCTCGTGTATATTTATATCTCCATTACCTTTCTCATTGATAATAGCCTCATCAGTAATGTAAGGACTTACCAAATTTTGAAGTTTTTCAACAACTGTGTGTTTCTTTTGTTTGGGTTCAGAAAAATGCCATGACATTTTTATTGGCTGCTAAACTGACTGAATTAATATTCTCATATAAAATAATGTATTTTTTATTTCTTTAGGTATTTGGCCCTATGTATCCCCAAGTGAACTTTTTAAAAATTATTACTTCATGGAAAAGAAGGAGATCTGAGTGTGTGTCTGACATGTTGAAATACGGAACTACATAAAACATCTGTCATGCTGACAGGATCCTCTAAAGCGTAAAGAGGATATCTAGTATTTATCCTAATCTTAAATATTAGCAAAAATAATAAATCCCCACAGAAAGAACTTTGGCTCATAGAGTAAAACTGATGGCTTCGGGGCCTCCTGTCTTTGAAGTGTGGACACTGAGGGACATGGCCTCACAGCCCGTTTGGGTTCGTTGTAATTATATGACTACATAGTGTGCCTTTCTGTTTCAGAGACTCTTTGAGAGTAAGAAAGAAAAGAAAAGGGAAAAAACCAACTGCCCAGTTTCTGAAACACAATTTCAAAATATCCGAAGTATGATGTCTGTGGAAGAATTCTACATATCAAATAGAAATTCTTAAGAAAAGGAGAAAAGTCAGAGTTTGACTCTTGATATTATATACTCTTAAAAAAATTCCACCTTTTAGCACATATGAACTGGTTAGCAGAGGCTAAGACTAAAAGTAATAACTAGTATACCAACAAACGACAGAAATAAATAAGGAAACAAAAATCAAAACATGCTGCAGGGTAATAAACAATTTCCACAATTAAATTAAATCAAGTTACAATGAAGGATAAGCATGCCAAAGAGGGAGCAAAGTTAAGTTCGAGATATGATGATTGTGTTATTAGCTAGAATCTTTAAGAATTTCATCTTCAGGTTTGGTGGGATGAAAAGAGAAAAAAGATACCCCACTACATGCCCAGCATAGTTCCTGGGAGAAAAAGGCATTTAGTAGATAATGAATGAGTGAGTGCACAAATACAGTTATATAATAAATAAATTAGCACAGAAGTAAAACCAGAGCATAGGCCCCCAAAGGTCCAGGGCATTTCTTTTTACTGAGATGATAAATTCTTCGTGGCCACGAACAGCTGAGACCTCCGTTTCCAAGTATGGCCCCTGTCCAAATCTGCCCACCCGTGAGGCACTCTGGTAATTCATGTCCATCTGAGAACAGATGGAGAAACTATGCACTGAAAGAGATAAGCCTGGTAACCATCCTGATAAAGAGTCAAATGGATTTTAGACATATTTTCGATATGCCAGAATCTAAAGTCCCAGGAGGGAGGGAGGACGGGATGGGAGAGGATACTTCCGAAAAAGATCTTTCCACTTTTATCTCGCTTTGCTGTTAAGAGTACCTACTTATCAGTTAAGAATTTGGAGATAATTCTTTTCATCAGCAGAGATTACAGACTATATCTGTTTTTCTTGAATACATATTTGAAGCATCTGGACAAATATCTTGTTCCCTCTGGTTGTGTTTCCAACATCTACGTTGCAGATGGCCTAATCCTCTGGATTCTGCAGTAGTAAATTACATCCTCAGCAAATATAAAAGCCCTGTTAAATAGTTACTTTTATTCATCATTCATACAGTCACTATAATGTTGAACATATTAGCACATGTTCACTCAGCATCACATTTTACAGGAAGGTGTGTATTTCCTATAATTCAGTATACGTGGCTTATATAAAAATTGAAGGGGCACCAGGACTCTTGTGTACTTTGGCTCTGAGAGCCAATGCCTAGAACTTAGGCCCCCCCCCCAAAAAAAATATATATATATACTTAACATGATGTATCCCAGTTGATTTAGTATTCTGAAAGCAAGGATTTTCTAAGGTCTTAAAAATGTGAGGCATTATATCTAGCATAGCTTTCATCCCAGTATTTGCCTCTACAGTTCAGAAATCTGAGCTATCGTCTAGGTTTAGTATTATCGTGTCTTGTCATATTTGGAAAACATTACCACCACCTTCTATGTTGCTCTTTTTCCCTTTCCCTTTAGCACTCCCAGGAACCTTCCTCTGTTTTCTGTTGTGTGCCCATCTTTTTTTTGTTTTTAGGAACAACTCAGGCTGTGCTTAGTTAATAATGAAACTAGAATCTCCTCTGATTTGCCCTGCGGTGAAATAAAGTAATCGTAGAGTTGTTCACCTGGGTCAGAGATCTAAGGTTCACTCTCCTTTGGCAGAATATTTAGCTAAAAAGGTTAATGATCCCCATATTAAGCCTTAAGAAATTGCAGCTTCCTGTTGTGGCTGTGTGTTTTGTTTCACTGTGTCTCACAGTGCAGTCTGTGTGACTGCAGCCTTGTGACAGCTAATTTCTGCTTTTCGTTTGGAAAGGGACAGGAAGCCAGTACTTTTGATTCACTTGGAATGTGGGACAGAGTGTTTATATGTCCACATGTTTGCACGCACATGTACAGATACACAGACACACTCAACCACAAATATTCTGCCTTCCTACTTCAACCCTAAACTTCATCTTGCTCTTGCATCTTGCCTTGGAGACCCGGGCTCATTCCAGTCCCATTTTGCACCGAAAGCTCTACGTGGAAGCCATGGTGAACAAGTATTGTTTCCTCAGTAACCTACCACTCGCTGGTCCGAAGCAGTTAATACGGCTTCCCAGAGACCCTTACTTTTCTCAGGGCAAAGTCTACGAACCGAAGACTGTAAACAAAAAGCAAAATGTCAAATGCTGTGGCAGAAACAAAAACTTTGCAGGGTTATTTGAAATAGCCTTTTCCAGGTAAAATAATTTCCCGGTTAACAATTCATTTAATTTTAAAGATACTCATGTTTAAATTTGTAAGGATTTCACTGAATTGAATAAGTTCTGGATTTTCAAAAGATGTAGCTTCTTAGACATATTTTATAGTTCAAGAGTTTCTTTAAAAAATGCACTAACGGCTTATAACCTTTGTAACTAAAATACAGATTGGCTGTTACACAGTTTAAATTGCATCTTAATTTCACCTCACTCCTTATAGGAACCATAACTCCAGTTGGATTATTTATGTGTCCAAAAGTATAAGAGATTATGTTTTTAATTAGGGTTTTTGGTGTGTGAAGGTAGATTCAAAATTCTCCTTGAATATTTTCAGTGTGTATGCAGTATAATGTCAAGTCACCGAGCAAAGATTTTAATGTGTAACTGACCTTCCAGGCATTTCCTGAAGAAGTTATTTGGCATGTGACTGAAATCAGTGTGCATTTAATTTCCTTTGTTAAAAAAACAATCTCCGTTTTTCCCTCCACACAGTGAACATGGCCACAAGCAGGCTAATAGGTGCTGTGGCGGGCACCATTCTGGCCCTGGGGGTGATTTTTGGAGGCACAGGGTGGGGAATAGAGTAAGCATCTTTCTGAGTTTCGGAGTGTTTCCGTGTGGTTCCCGGTGTGTGAGCTGCCCTCCCGTGTTGTCTCGTTCACGTGTGTCTCGTGGTCGTGCCACTGTGCTGTGACTTGGATGTGTTTGTGTCGTGCTGTTTCCTCGTGTAGCGGAGAACCTTCTCCTGTCTGGAACAATGTGGGGCATAAGATAATATCGGGGTGCCGAGGATGTCTGCTCAATCGAGGCAGTGGCCCAAAAGCTTCCATTGCTCCTCTGCTTGGAAAAGTCATTTTAAAATACAGACTTTCTTTTTTTACTGTTTATTGGCAAAAATGACTTTGTATGAGTGTTTTATTAGGATTCTTATAACAAATTTCATTATCACCAGTCAAATAGGTTCACATATACAATGAGGAATTATCAATAATTGTAGCTCTTTCTTTAAAAAGAAAGATCATGATCTGAATGATAGCCTCTAATATTTTCTCCATTGATTGAGAGTGATATAGGAGTCTTCATCTTAATTTGTTTTTGAAAAGAAGATTTTCAGGATATTGCCTGTTTTTATTATAAAAAAAGGTTAATAAATTCAAATTTGAAGTTTACATCTATGTTTGGGAGCAGGCAGCATTGAGACTGAAAAGATATTTAATTCGGACCAGCAAATTGCTAACTACCTGGTGGGTTTGTCTTACAAGCAGCCAGTGTCTAGATAAGTGGCCTGCACGCCACATGCCCGTCGAGCCCTCACGGAAGTACAGCTGTCCTGGTGCCTTCCTGCGCTCGCTCTGTCCTTGAGCTGTGTCCTTGGAAGAGTCGTCAGTTCCCCGGGGGGATAGCGCTTCCGTGAGATTGCTGCTCTGTAGACTAACAGATGATCGCGATTATTTCTAATTTCAGGGAGAGCATTTACAAGAAAGAAAAATAGTCCCTCCCGTGCCATCTTTTCTATTCACTGTGGTGGTGATAACACTTCACCAGTGGCCCAGGGACAAAATTACTAGTGTCTCAAGGAATCACCAGATATCCTCCCATCAGCCAGCCCAGACAATAGGCACGTTGAGAACATCACACATGGGCCTCCTTAGTGCCACTGATGGCGGCAGATGGATGTTCTCCTGTCCTACTGGGTCTGGGAGACACAGGGACCTAAATAGCATTACGAGGGAGCAGGTCTGTGGGTTGCGGTGTCTACCCAAGCCTTTTCTTCTGGACTGAGGAAGGGCTTTGCCTGGACCTGGATTTTCTAAGTCACATCCCATCAGTGTGGTCTGCGAAGCTAGTTAACCCCAGAGAAGCTAGGAATACTGGAAAAGAGATTTTGTGTCTCCATACCTGTTAAAAATACAGTATATATGAAATAAAATATGTAGAGAAAACAAACTTAGTCCTATAAAATTTCACCTTGGGTCTGTTGACTGGATTATACATGGAAGCAACATTCCTCTTCCAGGGAAAATTCTCCACATACGTTTATGTGAAATTCCTCCTTGAAAGAAACATAGTTTTTAAAAAAATCATTTCCAGTTCCATTTTTATGTAATTTGTTGACTTACTAATGGAAGGGATGAATTTTACTGATTCTCCCGTTGAGTCTGAGAGGTGGACTTTGGTTGGGAAGTGTAGTCCTTGTCACCCACCCCTTCCGGTGTTCTTGGTTTGGGACTGTTCCTGGTTGTGACAGGTAAGTCTGTGTAAGTGTATATATATTTTTTCTAAAAATAGATATTATTCTTGGGTTATACACTGTTTTAGGTAGTAGTTTACTGATTTTTCCTTCCAATTCTTAAATTTTGCCATAATTGCTAAACAAGTAAATATAGTGTAAAAATAATAAAATCCACATAGTGCAGTGTAGTTTTAACACTTACTAATTTAACCGGTAGTGTGATGCTCATTTAGTCACTAAGGATTCCATGGACAGGGGTTTTGTTTTGATTTGCTTTATTTCCACTCCCGAGTTTATAATTGTAAATCAGGAATCGTTTCTCGTGGGTTATGTATTGATTCTAATTCTAGCCTGTTTTCTGAGTTAGTCATGTACAAATCATGTCTAAAACATGATAATATAAATAGTTTCGAATGTTTGTTTTAAAATGTGATTCCCTATTAAACTTTGCAGAGGAAAATGGAATGATGTTTCATTAGTGCAGGGTTAGCAAGTTTTCTGTGAACGGCCTGATGGTAAATAGTGTCGGCTTTGCGGGTGACAGGATGTCTCTTACAAGAGACAGCTCTGCTGTCTTAGCATAAACACAGTCGGAAGCCATGTGAGCGAGCCTGGCTGTGCTCCAGGAAGGTCTCTTTGAGAGAACAGCAGGACCACAGCTGGCCTGTGGGATGTGATTTGCTGACCTTTGAGGTATACTGTAAGCTTTGGACTCATACAAATCTGGATTCAGATCTTCTCTCCACCATGCATTGACTTCTAGAAGCCTCTATTTTTCCTTCTGTGAAACGGAGAGGCAGGATCCCTATCTCTTCTGGTATTGTGAGATCAAATGAGATAATGTCAAGTCCTTAGAAGTGCACCCACTTAGTAAGGATATGGTGTACAGTAGTTAACATGCCTTTACCGCTCTCATTATTGTTTATTATCACTGGTATCTCTCAAGGCCACTGAGACTTGTGTTCTGTAGGACCTCAGTGGTTAGTCTTATGCGTGTGTCCAAACTCAGGAGCCTGAAGGGACCGCATCCCTGACTCCCATTGTAGCCATCCTCCACCTTCCCGTCTCGCCCACAAGCACTGGGTGGTCTATGAGTAAAAGCATGATGCTGCACACAGTTTTGGTGCTGCTGAAAGTGGCATCCATTTATGTACACAGTTGACGGCACTGATGTGAGCAGAAAAGAGAATTTTTTGCACAGCAATGGATGCATACACAAACCCGAGGATTTTAGGGGAACTACCAAAATTGGCCTTGTGACTTCAGGAACAGGGACATAACGTGAGGAAAGAAGGTATTTTGCTGTTGAGGGGCACTGTGCCCTGTAACATGGGCTATTTAAAATAATTCTTTGACTAAAAAGTTAACGTTGCTTACATTTGAAAAAAGCGAGTCAAGGTGTTTTCCATGTGAGCGGAGAGGGTGTACTGGAAATCATCTTTTCCTCAAACAGTTGATAAAAACTCCACTTTCTTATTTTTATTTCATTCAAATTACCTGAGTTTCATGCTTCCTTTCTCTTGCCTTTGGAACCCCATGTTACTGTTTTGCACAAACATTGCCTGAGTCTGTGCAATGAAGAAGTGTGTCTTTGAGAACAAGGCTTCAAAGTCAGATCTTTATTGGTAACCTCCTCTGACTTCTGAATTTTAACTGTCTCCCAGTGGGGGGATAAGAAATTTAGCATTCAGACGACTCTATGTGCTGCTTGAAAGAACATTTCAGTAGAATATTTTCCCTTCTTTTCATGCCCTCGTTTGCCAGAAGGTTGAGCTAATTCTAACACAGTCGGGTTCTTGATGTGCTCTTTTACTTGTTTGATTCATGACATTGGGAAAGGGGAGGAGGAGAAAGACGTGCCACGACAGTGACTGGGGCATATTTGCTTCAAATTCTGTGAAAGGTGACTTTAATGGAATTTAATTGTAAATGATGCAGGAACTTTAGACAACAGGCATTCAAATCCAAGCGGTAGCTCTCCATAGCATCGAAAAGTGAAATGAAGCTGAGTAAATAAAGGTGACTTGTGTGTGTTCAGCAATCTTTTATGCAGGGTGTTGACTACCTGGAACCGTTCAACTGCCTTTCCCTTGTGGTCATGAAAGTGGTTGGCTCATATGACTTTCTTCCCATGATCCTTTGTCACAGGTCCTAGTGCCACCAATCTCATAATAGGCTCCATCGCTGGTGCCATCCTGGTAGCAGCTATTGTCCTTGGGGGCACAGGATGGGGATTTAAGTAAGCAACGCCGCATGCCTTCTTCTCAGTGGCTCTGGCACTTCTCTTTTCTGCTTACACAACCACGTTTTGAGTTCCTGCTACAAGTTTTAACAGTAAAATGGATTAAAATAAATATTTTCTTTATTCGCAAATGAGTCAGAAAAGAAGAAATTTGAAAACTCAAGTGTCATCTTCTGGCAAGTGGGAAAACATGAAATGTAGAAGGAATTCCCATGCGCAGGTTTAAGGAGAAAGAAGTGGAAGTTCTTTAATAGAAGACATCCCGGCCTTTGGGAGCAGCCTTCTGAGATACATTTACTTATACACAGACGATTGGGGAAACTGTGTAGTTAGAAATGGTGGATAGAAAGCTCTTGTGTCTGTTTAAAACTGGTTTATAGTCCATTGACATTTTGAAACTTGCACAACCTAAGTAACCATTTGTTCATTATTTTTACATGTAACATGTAGCTTTATGATTTGAAAAGCTTCAGTATTTTATAAAACAGATTTTCAAACATATTTTTATTAATTCTCTAACCACTGAATTAGCAGCTTCACAGTGGAATTTAAAACCTGTGGGTTTGTCATACTTAATAGTTTCTAATTAACTGCTAATATTGACATGGCTGGGGAGCCTGGGCTGTTTTCACAGCATCCCTTAGTTTGGATTATACATTGATCCCTGAACTAAGTTCATTTCAACATACATGCCAGATAATCATAAATAACCCTCAAGTATGATTGAAATTTTCAAACCTAATTTATTCAGGTTGGATGTTTCCATACTGCAGATTCACTGGGTAATTGCTTTTTCTTTTTTTTTTTTTAGCTTTTCATGCTGCAGTGACTTATAATTTGTACATAAGACCTTCCATGCCAAATATTCCTTGTGATAAATTAAATTTCAACCTGATCTATAGAAACAAATTTAAGTGGGAAGTAAGACCGTTACCCAAATTCAAAACTCACTTTGCCTTCATCTGGTTACTCAACAGAGGAAGTTTCTGACCTGGATTGTCAGAACGATTGCCTTAATTAGGGAGTTTAGTTCTTTTTGTATTTGGAATTCTGAATTCAGTATAATTAAAGCACCTAAAATGTTGTTATTAGAAAATGATTATGGAAAAAAAAACCAAGCCTACAAGTTCCTGTGATTTCAACTTGGAGAGCTATTATCAAATAGTACCTCTTTTCTACAGAGATATTTATGAACTTGAACTTGTTTGAACAGTAGTTTGGGCATCCACATTTTTTCAAAAGCACACTCCAAATGGGCAACTCATATCTGAATTTTTCATTATGTTAACAAGATATTGCCCAGATATTGACTCACTTCATGTGGCACATAATAAAATAACGCATTTATTTGGACTTGCCTAATTCAAGCAAAAATGTTCTTGATGTCTCCCTACTGTAAACAGGTCACAGTACATTCCAGTTTTTCCATGATCTGTTATTTTATAATGCCCCCTTGAGCTCCTTCATAAATATGCTTCAAGAAAGATAAATTTGGCTTATGCTCAGGCACTGGGAAACCTCAGTTTCAAAGGCCTAGAAAACACACTGCTGTGCATCTTTGTGTATCTCTGTCACCCGCCACAGGCAACACCAAATTCCCATTTCAGCATTTGGAGATAAGACCACTCTTCTGTAGCAGGACCTCAAAACAGCGGCCTCGCCTAGCTCACAGCTTGAATTGCATGTTTCTTTGGGGAAAACTGGAAAAAGCCTTTTATCACTGTGTATATAAGTGGATTAGGCCCTGTCCAGATTGTTTATATCAGAAAGAGATGTCTCAGTCATAAGATGAACAGAAAAAGGGTAGGTGGGGAGAGGGACCCTCAGCGCGGCGTGGGAATGCTGTGCAGGCACATACTGGCAGGCTGGGTCGGTGCCCCTTCCCATGCCCTGTGACCCTAATAAAAACATTGCAGAAAGGGCCAGAACAGTGTGGAGTCAAGATTTTTATGCTCTGAAAGAAAATGAAGAAGTGAAACAACTTTAGGACTTTAAATGTGGAGAAACTGCTGCTTTTTATGCTATTGGTTGCTACAATGAGGCTCTAAATTTGCTTTCAATTTCAATAGTAGCTATGTGGTTTATGTTCAGCATTAAAGAACTACTTCAACTTAGCAATAACGGACTTTGGGTGACAAATGGTAAAGTTTAGGTTGTCTCAGCCCTTGGGCAATTGGGGACGTGATTAGTTTAGACATGCTTTGGGAATATATTTCCTAGTGGAATGGAAAGCCTTTGAGTTTTTCATTAAGCTCAATGTGCATACAGAAGAGTTCCCTTCAGAAACAAAAGTTCAAAAATAGTTTTGAAGGTTGCTCTAAATACCTTTGTTGGAAATCCCTCTGGCTATCAGGTTTTTATGACTAGAAGAGATGTTAACAAAGAACCCTGAAGGGTTTGAGGGCACGTAAACTTTCAGGTTAAAGGAAGATGCAGAACCACTGTGGGGGGTTGTCACTTTTTCCTCAGGTGTGTTTGCTCAGGTGCGACACTGAGCAGGGCAGATGTGGGAGTGGTGTCATACCATACCTGACCTGTCCAAGAATAAATGAGAAGTGCAGCTATACTGCGACCCTGCCACTGTCTGCTGTTCTTTATATATAGTTTTTCCTCTTAAACCATATTCCCTGTGAAATACGTGGTAAAAAGCAGGAGTGTACGTGAGTGTGCAAGCATGTGTGAATGAATGTACCTTGGGTGTATAAGGTGATAATGATGGTTTGTCCAGATTATTGTGATCAAAAATAAAATAAATTTTGGTTACTGCTTAGCAGAATAGTAGAGTCTTTGCTTAATGCGAACAAGATTCCCACAAGCAAGAGTGTAGAATTCCTGAGGAAATCCTACAGTAGAAAAGTGCTTTATTTGGCAGGTTCTTTTATTCAACATAGTCTGATGTGTTCGGTAATATGGTAGATATACCTCAGTAACTTGAGTTAAGGTCATACTCCAAAAGTATCACGTCTCTAAGGGATGGTTTAGTCTACAGATTCCCAGCCTTTAGGGTCTCAGAATTCTTCTCCGAGAAATCTTGTTGAAAACAAACATAGGGTCTTGGTGCGCCACACTGTCCAACATACCCACCTATCTGCATTTATCACCCTCACCTTATGCTCTTTTCCTGTCTGTCACTGACACCCCCAGGCTAGAGCTGTGGCACAGAGGGTCGCAGCCCTCTGTCCTGGGGGACTTGTGGAGACGCATAGCCTCTATCTAACATTGAATAATAACCTACAAGATTACATTATTAGAGATGTTGCTTGTATTAGACTTTGGAGAAAATCATGGAGATGAAGGGCCATTTTAGTAGCATCTTCTCTAAAGCTGAGAAAAGAGGACCAAAAAAGGAAAAGAGAATTTCATACTTCAATTTAAAATGAACAGAATGTCATGACCTTGGACATGGCTTTTTATCTGACATTGTCTAAATTTGAATACAGGAAAGTTGACATGAGTGATCTGGTCATTCGCATGCACATAAAGTCTGTCAACATCATCCTAGTTCATGGTAATAGGAAAGGGAAACTCTAGGCGATGGTAGGAAAATTACTTGAAGTCAGCAGTGACACGGGTTGTGGGCAATTCAAACCACAAGATTTTAGGATGAGTGTTACGCTCTCCCAACTATATTGTAGCATCTTGGTCTGTGGAACCCCAGCAGCCTCTCCCCTCTCCCAGTGCTGCTCTCCCCGTGGGGTTCATGGCAGTGGTGGCCATGCTGACCTGGCAGAGCTGCTCTTGACATTAATAGAGTTAATGTAGGAAGAGTGGCATTACCATATGTGGTTTCTCCTCTGTGAGAAGTTTTTGGGGTGCAGATTCTTACTGAGCCTGACTTTGCCAGCACTTATGTTTGGCCCATGTTCCATTCACTGGCCACTCTACAGAAAAGGCTGGTTAGGCTCTCACACCGTGAAGATGTAAAGGACCCTATCTGGGTCCTCACAAGGAAAGTTAACTGAATTGTTGGGGTGTCAAGTTGGATGAAATTTCAAAGGAACTTAATATGGGTAAGAATATTTTCTGGAAAGAATCAGTATATTTTTATTTCTTTTGGATTTTACAGAGTTAGGGAATTGGATCAGTGTTACTTAGTCTTCCCACGAGGCGGATAACCAGACTGCTGTTTACTGGAACTCCATGACCATACCCCAGTGCAGAATTCCCTAGTGCCGGCCACTGCTGAGTCAGGCACTTTCTCACTCGGATCTAGCAGGTGGTGGTGGGGCCAGGTGGGCCAGAAAGACCCAGTTCAGCCCCCTGACTCAACTGTCCGGGGAGGGAACTCAGTCTAAGGTGGCCTAGAAAGGGTTGGGTGAGGCATTACTGGTGGCAGGCAAGGACTCACGGTGGAGAGATAAGACTCACTGTAGTAGTGGTAGGTAAATATACCTTTGAAAGATCTAAAGGATTTACAATCTGAGATGGTTATGGTTACCTGAAAAGATTTGTTTTAATTTTATATAGACGTATATGTGTATAATATATAGTATAGAAGAAAGTACAGGTTTTTCAGAAATAGTAAAAGGTCATGGAAAGTGGGTCAATGCAAGGTTTATTGGTTACGACACTGTTTTATAATGATGCAGAACTACGGTACAGGTTATGATGAGGAAGTGAATTGCCATCACTACCCTAGTGAGCAGAGAGTATTCAGATGAAACAGCGTGGAAGGCAGACAGTAAGCACGTATCCATAGTAGTGGTGCTTTCACGTTACAGTTGGACAAAAAGGTTTTGTTCATATAGACAGTTCAGGGCAGGCGGCTGTCAACATACAGTGTCCCCCAGTGGTTACAGTTTATATGTGAGGGACCTTCACAGTGAGTCTGTCTCACCAGTGTGCCCCTTGTCATGCAGGAAGGAAATATGGTCCTGGAATCCTGTTGGCATTCAGATTCCATCGTCTCAGAAATACATGGTTCTAAAGCACGGTTTGGCCTCTTGGTTAAGCCGTGGAACCCAGTGACCTGTCGAACATTGTTTCTATTTATTTTTTTAAATGAAGTCTAAGCTTCCAAAACTGACTGTCAGGGGGAGCACAAACTTGTGGACACTGGAGTTGCCTGTAGGCCAGGCTGAAATGGGATTTCATATCTCCATTTAAAAATGAACTGGATTGCAGTTATGACCTTGGACATGGCTATTTACCTGGCATTCCCTGCATTTGAATAAAGGAATTTAGATGTGGGCAATACAATCATTTACATGCACAGCGCCAGCTGGCTTCGTGTCTCCTCTATATTCATTTTAATGGAAACATTAGTTTAACATTTCTCTTTAGTTCCAGTAATGCATAGCTAACTAGTAGTAGTCCAGGGTTATTTTACAAGGTCAAGCAGTCCCTGTTTTTCCCCACCTGATTCTCTGGAAGTGTAGTTCATTATATATCAGCCTTCACGGGCTGCGAGCATGGGTAGAAGACACATACCCTGTGCTCTGAAGCACTTAGTGACGGATGCGTTATGGGAGACGTCCCTTTGGTTTCAGCTCTATTTCTGAGCCAGTATCAGCAATGCCTTCGTTCAAGAATATTGACTCAAATGAGGGTTGGGGGTGGTGGGAGATAGGAAAGAAAAGGAAGTAGCACTGTTTTAATAGTATTCACCACAGTGGATTACCTGCTAGATCAATGAACCATATGCTTGGGCCATTAAAGAAGATGTTTTAATAAAAACTTTCAAAAAGAAAAAGGAGATTTTCTTTAAAGACTTTCATATTTGATATCTCAAAAGGGAAGCACCAAAGTGGTCATTTGGGGGAAAATCTAAGAACTTTTACAGGATGCCTTCATACCTATTTTGAGCTTTGCTATTATTTTTAGTTTGAATTACCTAGTGGGGAGGAGGAGTATACTGTAATCCTTTCGGTACGTGGGGCTGGAAGGGCGTCCCGCTGGCCACGAGAGAGTGGGCAGGGGAGTGAGGGCTCCTGGGGACCCCTCGGTCTCCGGTTTTGCATGATGCCTCCGTGGCAGCAGTGTTGCACCCGCCCAGTGCGCAGATTAAATGCATGAGCCCCCTTGCTTGATGCCCCACATGAAACCAGACCAAGGGGAGGTTGCAGCCAACTTTTGTCGTTGCCTTGTACAAGTGTCTTGCTGGTTCTCTTCTCTTTTTAAACATAAGAACCACTTGTCAGGAGACTGGACACTGTGAGCAAGGCTTTACCTTGCTTCCTTCAACTAAGCTAATTTTAACTTGCTTCCTTCAACTAAGCTAATCTGCTGCATTTGCTTAACTAACCTGAGCCTGTGTCCATTCTCCTCTGAGTGTACTGTCTTCCTGTGCACTCTGGTTTTCAACTTTCTATACATGAAAAATGCTTGTTCCATGGCCTGGTAATTGCTCACTCAGCCAAGGCAGCAATATAACTGAGTAGAATGAGGCTTTTTGCCCTCTTGGCAAAGGCTGATGCACTGATCCTGAACTCTCAGGTCCTGGAGGAAATCAGCTGCAAAACCTTCAGAGTTTATCTTAGTCCTCCTAAATGAAAGAGTTCTCCATATCATAATTTTCATTTAGTCACAATTAGCCATGCCAATAACTTCTGAAATAAGAGACCAGTTGGGCTGCTGAGACTTCCAATGATTTCAAATGAACAACTTGAAGCTTCTTTTGGTCTTCACAAATGGGTATATTCCAGTGGAGATGTCAAGACATTCAAAAGTAGGAGGTGTTCTGTGTTTCAGTTGCAAGATAGTTTCAGAAAATCTGCCTCGGTGTGGGTTGATTACTTTGCTCTGGAACTAGCATTGTCATTATCATCACCCTTCTCTCATCATGATCTGATTAATATTGTGGATTTTTCTCCCCTCTGCTTGCATCGTCGACGCCCTCGGGAAGAAATGTCAAGAAGAGGAGGTTCGATCCTTCTCAGCAAGGCCCCATCTGAATCAGCTGCACTGGGTGAACGGTGCCTCGCACTGTTGGATTCTGGGTATGACGTACTTTCAGTGACGTTGCCAGAACTCTTAAGCCTGTAAACAAGAACATTGGGTGGTCATGACTACAGAACTCAAGTTGGGGTGACAAGGATGAGGTAAAAGAAAACCGTCCTTTTTTGGAAATCATTTCAAAGAACTCCTCCCACCACCTGTCAATAAAAGGGGGACAAAAGACAGTGTTATAAAAAGAACTATTCGAGGATGTCTTTTCCTAACTAAAGGTCTCAAGAAGGAACAACAACAAAAATTAAGTGCAATAAAAGAACCATTAAAAATAACAAATGATTTTTTTTTCCTTCCTCAGCCTGCCGGCACTTAGTAACTTATAAATGACCTGGCATGATTTTTTTTCTTTTTCTACCAATGACACACTCCAGTGGCATGAAGATCTAATTCTGGAAAGGGTAAAATCTGCATGGCATAACTACAACAAGCAGCTAGCAAGCCAATCCGCAGCAAAACCTGCAACTGAATTCCTAAGGTGGAGATGACAGATGAACATGAAGAAGTGGCCTGGCCCCCACCCCCTAGTCTAAACCAGACCATGAACTCCAGAGACCCCTGCTCTTGTGATTCACTTTCCCATTGTCTTTTCTCCTGGGCTGAGCAGCCTTTGGAAGTGGGAGCCGGAATTGGAGCGTTGATGCTATTGTATAGTTCTTTTATAAATGTAAATATGGAAAAAGATTTTGACACATCAACGTTCATTTGTCTGTATTGAACTATTTTCCTTGTAAAGGTTCTCTGTAAATTTGAGTCTGTTGTTTGCTCCCCATCTTTTTGGTTCCTTTTCTCAGCATAGGTGTCTCTGTCCTTCTCTCTTGTATCATGTTGTACAGTGATTGTTGGGCTTAGAAAAGACAGACGTAGTCACTGATGCAGGGAGTTTGGGCACAAAACAGGTGCAATTTAGGAAGGAAATGCTCGAATGACATGAAATGCTTCGAAACCAAAAATAAACAAAAGTTGGGGGGACACAAAACAAAATAACCCATATTAAAAACACGAAAATTATGTAAATGGAAGTATATGTACTGATAAGTCTCTAAAAGTTTTTAATGTCATTATAAGCATATGTATATAATGTAAGAAAGTAGACACCCTCTCAAATTAATCACAAAAGTGCCAAGCTCATGATTTTAGTTTTTGGTTGTGACAATTTTTTCCCCTGTCTTTAATGTGAAAGGAAGATAAACTTAAAGCCTTAAATTAAAAAAAAATTTCAGTGTTGAAAGCTTGGGAATAAGTTAAGCTTTCTATTTCATTCATATCTATTACTGTTAATATTTCTTTCGTGCTCATCATACTGCTCTGAAATATATATGGTAGAAGCCCACTGTCAAACTGGACATGGAGGCAAAGAGCCACTTACCTTCTGGTGAGCTCGTCGGATGCCCACAGGGCGCTGCTGGTCTGTGGACCACTGTGCACGGTGGCAGCAGGGTTCTGCCGTACGCACCTTCACCTTCTTTTCCTTCCAGGCAGATTTGCAGATCTAATCTGGGTTCTCTAGTCTCTCTGAGTTTAGGTCACTTTCACTGAGGTTTCTTCTTCCATAAATATGGTCATCTTCACTTCCAGTCAGGTTACTAAAAAAATTTGGCCCCAGCTTGGTTTTGAATGTAAAACTTGTCCATGATCCTTCAGTAAGCGTCCTTCTGGAAATGAGCTCTCCTGAAAGACCCCCAAATACCCATAGTTCTCTGATGTCCTCTTTTCAAGAACAGGACATCAATTATACTGTTCACTTCACGACAACCAAGTTGATAGCTTTCAGTTCCTTTTCAGCACGATTCACGACACTAGTCTCACAACTTTGGCTTTGACTTTGGGGAGGATTATGGCCTAAAAATGCGCTGCTTGAAACAGTGCATTTTTCTCCATGTATTTTTAAGTGTGGAAGTATCACAGTCATTGAGCAAGAAGCCTTGATTTCTATATGCTCCAATAGACCATAACCTAACATCTTAATCCTGTTACTGCTTTCTGAGTACTAGGTGCTACACCAGTATGCAACCTTCCTCTAGAAATAGCCACATGTTTATATTGCTGTAACAGGGTTCTCTGCAAGGTGTGCCAGCCTTATTCTTGGCTTCCTCAGACACAGGTTGTATGCCCCCTGTCCCTAGTGGCAGTGGCTCTTTCACCTCGGAGGAAACTCAGATTACTCGGCATCTCTTCCCATCACTGCATCATGTATGTCTCTGTTGCTGGATCTTGCTCACTAGTGGATTCGAAACCGCTGCTGAGCGCACTGTGTACATTTCACTGCTCTTCCAGATGCACCAGGTGACTTAATAGAAACAAAACCATGGTGGTTACAAAACAAGTTCAATCTTTATTATCAACTTTTGAGCATTTCACAAACAACATTGTAAACGTGCGATGTTATGTTTTAAATCAGACCACAGTGGTCCCCAAATATTATGTATATATGGCAAATGTCAGTGTAACTTTTTGTTACACCGGCAGTTTCATAGGTAACCAAACCTATGCTCCATTGTTCAGTTGTTTGTGTGTATATGTAAAATGCACAAGCTTTAAGCTGTGTGTGTATGAATATGAAAGATTATGCAACCATACCAATCGTAAACAATGGATTATAATTACTTTTGGTGGTATTAGGTGATGTAGTTTCAAACTCTGCTGTATTCTCTCTTGCCCATGCCATTCATTTGCTGATTTTCATGGTGTGAATAATCTTCGCTATTACTTTGATCTCAAAGCACAAGCGTATCACCGTTTGTTACCCGACAAGAGTCAGTGTTCAGTAATGACCAGTTCCCATTTCACCCACTACACTCCTGCTGCATTGACCAGCGACACATGGACGAGGAGATGCACGCTGACTTCATTGCTCACCTGGGACACTGCATGATTCCCCCGAATTAGAGCTACTCCTATTAGATAAGTGAGCAGTACACATAGGTGCATGTTCTGAAACACGAATCACATAGAGCTATGGAGTTCTGCCAAGTGGTATGTGTGGTTTTGGTTTTGGTTTTACTATGCAAAGATGGGAAATGCACAACTTTTCAAAGACTGGTGTCTGAAGAACTTTACAAACAATACTTGAACCCTTTCTTTCAAGTCATCCCATTCTATTCGATAGCCATTGCTTCTATGGTTGATTTTCATTTTTACATGGTTTGTAATTTTTTAAGTGCACAACCTGAAGTTTTGTTTCAATAAATTCATTCATAATTTCATTGGCTGCCTATGAATGGAGATTCAGTACTCACTGTATGCATCTTTCAGTCAAGTCTGTATTAAAACCTTTGTTAATGTAAATGTTGTAGCTTTATACTTTGGTCATTTTTCATACCCCCTTTTCTGTGTTCTTATGTATTGTTGAATAAACGGCCATGTGCCTGATACCATCCAGAGTTTTAGCACAGATCTCTTAATAGAAGACTCCCTGAAAATTTAAGCAGTTAATGGAGCAAAATAAAATCTCTGGTTAATGATGAATATATTCCTGTTTAGGACTCAGTTTCATTGGGTTTAATGGAAATGCTTTGCTTCTCATCAGTCAGAAAAAACGCACTATAAAATCATAATGATCAATATTTTTTTTGGTTAGTGCCTCTCTTCTGAGTTTAAGGACAGTGGCTGTTAATGGCATCCACACTTTTGACCTGCTACCAAATCGACAGTCAAGCTGTAAAGGAAATAGAAATGTTGGTTATACAAACTGTTATCGAAAACATTGGAAGGAGGGTATTTCCTCTCGTGCAGCTCATCAGACGATATTCATGAGTGTCTGTCGGCCTGTCTCCTCGCCATCCCCACCGCCGTGCCTTGGTTTGGCCACGGGAGCCCCTGACGCCTCGTGGGTCTCCTGCCCTGGCACAGGGAGGGGCTGGTCTGACCACACTGCTCCTCTGGTCAGAGTTTGCAGGGGCTTCTCGTTTCCTGTAGGAACAAGTCCAAACCCAACTGATAAACTTCTGCCTGCCCTTTGTGACCTCAGCTTTCTTTATTTAGCCTTCATTGGCTCTTACTCTCCAGTGGGCACCGTACTTAAAGATCCCCTCGGAGAGCCTCTTCTACCCAGGTCTGAATAATTGTATGTGACTTTTATGTCCACTCATCACGGTCCATATGTCAGTTCATGTAATAAAAATACAGAAATACTTAAAAGACATGAATATTATACATTAAGAAAGCATATTAGAGTGTCATGTATGTTTGATTTAAAAAAAAGAATTACCTGGTTTTTGACAGGTTTTCCTTTCAGTCATTCTGTTTTTGAGGTTGACATTGAAATGAGTTCTATTCTATGACCCCTCGGTGACTGACTGAGAAAGTGACCCAGAAGCCAGAACTCCCTGGAGAATAGAACAAGAGCCCTAGAATTAAATCTTCAATGCTAATAATTAAGTAGATAATCCATATGCTCACCGTGGAATTCCTAGGTAACTTGAAATTTAAGCCAGACATCCGTTAGGTTGCTGTGCAAGGGTTAGGGATGGCCACTCAGTGATTTAATTATTCAGCCAATATTTATTAAACCTGTATGCCAGGAACAACTCCTAGGAATTAAAGGAACAAAAACCAGTTCTCGGCCTAAGGCGCTCACAATTTAGCTGGGAGATACACATACCAAATGAAATTGTGAACGAGAGTAAAAACTTAGGAGGGGCAAGTGGGAGAGGGATGCAGGAAGGCTTCCTGAAAGGAGTTTTGAACAGTCTTGAAGGATGACAAGAGATCATCAATCTAACAAAACAGTAAACACACCCAAGACTCAGAAAGCAACATGTGCCAACAGCTGGGAAGAGGAGCTCAGACCCTTGGGGTGGGTAATGCTGTATAGTTCATCCATCTGGCCTGGGTTTCCTTCCACCCTCCTTCCGACACTCCTTCCTTTCTTTCCTTCCTGCCTTTCACAAACACTTGGTCTCTAAAAATCCTGCACTGTTTTGCCAGGTCTCAAAAACACAGTGATGAGCTCTCAGATCTTGTAGGCGATACGCAACATGTAAATACAATGTGGTAAGTGCCCTAATAGACATAAGCATTAGGTGCTTTAGGAGGAGAGAGGAGGGAGACTGTATCCCTGCCCTGAAGCTCAAGGAGGGATTCACAGAGGAGAGGGGATTGAAAGGGGAAAGCCATGCAATTCGACCTAATATCATGATCGTTCATTGTTATGTATGTGTAACCTGGGCTGGAAGGTCGATGGAAGTCCATAGGTGCCTTGGAAGAAGAACGACTTGTGACATTCGGTCTAACTTTCTCCTTCAGATATCTGGGTTCCTTCCGCTTGTGTGAAGATGATTACCAGGTTCTCCATCAGAAGGTTGTATCTCTAGATATTGTGCACTCATCATGGATCAGCCTTAAATGTCTGGTGCTGTCAGTGATGACAAAGAAGGCTTTTTGACCTGACCTGTGAACTGTGATATTTTCTTAACATAAAAACCCCTGGCTAATTTCAGTCTGGAGTGAGGGGGGTAGAGAAGAACCATAAATGCTTTTAAAGCATCCTTTAGTAAGTCCTTCAATTAATGAAGGGTCCAAATCATTTTTCCAAGTGCAGCTTCACTTCCAGTCCACTAAAGTTAGTGTTTCTCTGTCTGAGGCCTTAGATAGAAGCTACCTACCCTTCCTCAGTCTTTTCAGAAGCCTATCAGCAGGTCCAGCCCTTGACCACGTGTTCTAGGCTGAATATATAACTTCCAGAGAGAAAGGAAATGCCATGATTCCTCATTACCTGAAGATAGTTGTCCTGCTGGGCACTGGTGATGTGCCTTTGCCAGCTGGTTGCCTGTGTGCGCTGCACTTGCCCTGGTGTGGCTGCAAAGGCTGCACTTGGGACCCCACAGAGTCCACCCTGTGAGAACATTGACTCGATTTGATGATCAGAAAGCCAAATAAGCTGAGTGAATCGATTGGGCCTACAAAAACAAGGCAAAACAAAGCACAAGAAAGTCTTCATCCCGAATGATCAGGAGTCTATCAAGTGTTCTTCAGATCTCTTTGGAGCTCTAAATAGCTGCCAGCCTCAGGGGGTAAATGAGCTTGCGGCAGAGCTCCTGGCTGAGCCAGGCCTCAGGGTAAAGACAGAAAAAGGTAACTTGGATGGTAAGTGACATCAGGGGTCCTCTGTCCTGCAGCAACAGACACCGCTTTGCAGAGTCATCGTAACTCCCGTAGAAATAGTGAATGGATTGTAGGCAGTAGGTTTAAAATGCTTTTCATGTGTAGGCAAATAGCTATAAAGCATAATGACAGACCCTAAGGTCTGCGGAAACCAATTACCAAAATGAGCAGAACAACCCAGTATAGAGACGGATAAGGGAGACAGACGGAGCTGAGTTGGAGAGCACACGCCCTGTCTCTGCTCATCTCTGGCCAACTGTCAGCATGGGGAAAATTGGGTCCTTCATTGCCCATTGCCCCTATCCTTTATTTTTCTAGAGAAGCCAGAAATTCATATTTGTATATAAGTTTTCTATTTTTTAAATTATGCAGCCAATTCATATTTTAAGGACACTGTGTGGATCAAGGAGGTGCAGACAGAACCTGTCTTTGCATAGGATTAAGCCTGTTGGCCCCTAATATGTAACTTCTGCATAAATTACTGAGACACTTTCATGTGTGGCCTCTGGAATTGTCCGACCGCTCCAGTGAGTACGGAGACATAGCCTTGCTCCAGTCTCGCTGCCATGGAAAAAGGCCTTCTTGTGAGTTGCCACTTACTGTTATTTTGTGTGGATGTGGAGCAGGCACTGAAAGCCACAGTATTGAAGGCAGCCTGCGTGAAGGTTTTTCCTTTCAGTGGTGTTTTGTGTGCTAAGCTTATTCAGATGTGCTCAACTGTGGGAAAACAAAGCCTGTATTGGCAAAGAGGCTTTGTCTCCACGCTCATTCCTGGATGCTCACTGAGGTTTTGTTTCAGTGCTCACTAAGGCAGATTAATGGCTGCCTGGACCCTGAGCCATGCCTGCCATTGGTTAGAAAGAACGCTGAGATTGATTAGGGATGTCTGCTACCTGGCAACCAGGGGTATCTGACTAGATTCACACAAATCTTAACATGGTCTTTTCTTTTAGTCGTTGACTCTCACCAGCTGGATTTAGGGATGAACCAGCCAATCTGGCGAATGCAGAGGTCCCTGTGTAATTCTGGATCCAGGGAAATATGGAAAAGATTCTTGAGCAAAGCAATGCAGAAGCTGAAAAATCCAGCAAGAAGAAACAAGTTAAATTTTAATTTTTTCTGATTAATCATGAAAATCTACATGTTCATTGCAGAAAATTTGGAAAACAAAAACTAAAAAATAAAACCAACAGATATAATCTGATCATCAAAATAGAACTTCCATTAATACTTCATTAATTTCTTTAACCTTTATCTTGTTGTTTTCCCACCACCATTGAATCAGCCCACAAAGGTAGGCGGCAGGTGAGTTTCCTGGGGATCTATGTTTTCATCTCCCTGCTTATTTATGTGTGTGCGTTTCCTGTGTGCCAGGTTCTCTGTTCTATGGGCCCTGGAATGCAGAAATGGAGGGGACAGTCAAATCATTAAGGCACACAAATACTTTCTAGCCTCTCGGTCTTGGCTCAGTCTGTTTCCTCTGCTGAGAAAATGTCTTCTCTCTCCCAAAGCCCCCAATTCCTATGCATCCCTAAATGTCACCTCGGATATTACCTCCTTCACAGAGTCTTTCCTGATCTTTCCATAGCTTTCTAGGTGTGTACGGGGAGTGTGGGGGCTCCATCATTGATGGCGCTGGGGTGAAACACCAGGTATATGGGGCTCCAGAGTCCATGCTGTAACCACGCCACTTGATTGCCCCTCTTCTGGTCCCACTTTACAGTTGAAAATTAAATTTGAAGAGGTTTAGCACCTTCCTTGAGATCACCTTTGTGGTAAGTGCCAGGGCCAGATTCAGGACCTAGAGAGGACACTCAGGATCCTTTTCTGAAGCTAGGAGAACAGGAAACAGGATCTCTGGCACACAAAGATGAGCAGGAGGGTGAAAGCCGTAGTTTCTCGTGGAGAACACGAGAACTTGCTTAGCCCACAAAGACAACTTGCTTGTCTTTGTGGGCTACTCCTGCCAGGATCACGGATGGCTGAGGCCCCAGCCTCGGCCAGCAGCACAAGCAGACCAGGGTGGGTGGGGGGTGGGGGTGTCCAGGTTTAGAGGGTCTGTATTATGAAAACTACTCCCTGAGTGTAATTCCTAAGTTTTCATTAGAACTCGTGAAAGAGAGGACAGCAAAACTGAAGGAAAAGACTGAAAATTTATTTCTATGGCACCCCTCCTGTGAGAACGTATAAGAATATGTTAATGGATTTGAAATATCTGCAGGACGTTAAGTGAGAGAGAAAAATGGGATTTTTCTAGTACCTTTGATGAGTGAAACAGTTTTCTGTTACAAAACTGATGAGTAAAAAATACAGAAATGCCATTTTCAATCCCATATTACAAACAACTTCATTGAGTCAGAGTGTAATACAAACATCTGCTAAATAAAAGGTCTTATTTAGATCTGGTGGGTCAGAAGATGCGGGGCCTGGAATCTGCTCTGCAGGATATTTAGAGGTCAGTTGAAAAACTGAGAAATAGAGAAAGCATGACCATTTAAGATGAAAGCATCATATTAGATACAAAATACAGATAAACTACTAAGGAAGAGCAGCAGAGGAAAGCATTACTCCTTGCTTTAGGGGTGTAGGGAGGAGATCAACAAAATTCTCTGCATGAGGGAGCATTTGAACTGGTGAACTATGGACATATGGAAATGGGAACAGAAGTATTGCAGCTTGAACTGGGTAGGATGTACAAGTTCAGCTGAAATACCAAAGACCGAAATTCCAGGGGCTTCAACAAAATCAAAGTTTTTCCTCTCTTGCATGAGCCGTCCAGATCTGGAATGGTGGCTCCTCGTGGTATCGTTTTGATATGCCGGCCTCAGCACACAGCTTCCGTCTCACGGGACCAAGTCTCTGCCCCAGCTCTTAGGAAGCAGGGGGAAAGGAGGAGACATCGAGGGTCTAACAGGTCCTTGGGACACCAGTCTAGAAATTGCATATATCACTCGCCACAGGTATTCATTAAAGCATAGCTACACCTGTTTGCAAAGGAGACTAGAGGGGCATGTAATGACTAAAGAGAAAGGTTAGATGGCAGCATTTAGAGACAGCGATCTGCCATGGAACTTGTATAAAGTGCCCATAGAGAATTTTGAGGGTGGGAGGGTGCATGATATACTGCTCAGAGACACTTTGTGGAACAAAGGGAATATAAAGGGCTTATTTCTCTCTGTGTGAGGAGTCCTGTCAGAAGGTGAGCGTGAGCTGGGCCCTGTCGGGGAATGCCTCTAGGGAACAAAGCTGCCCTCCTCAGAGTAGCCTACATCCTGCGATGGATCCACGAGGCTTAGCAAGGCCCAGCCCTCTTCCCTGCCCGACCCCGACTCATTACAACTCTCAGCACCAGTCTGACTCCAAGCTCCATCTTTGCTGTGTAGGCATGGAAGCTCATCTCCTCCTCCCATTCCTGCCTCAATCCCTCCCATTCCACAGCTGTAGGAAAGCGCTCCCTAATATACATCCTGCCCACTCATCTCTGCCTCCCAGTTTGCTTCCCCCGGGGAACCCCGTCTGAAACCGTTGTCCAGCAGCTCAGTTTTGTCAGAGCTTAGAGAGTGTACCAGGGAGAGGAGGGAAGTGAGGAATGACCTGTAATGCCCAGAGAAAAGTTGTAGGGACCCTGAACGGTCGTGGGCGGCCTTGATTCTGCAGGAGGCCTTGATTCTGAAGGGGGCCTTGATTCTGCAGGTGGTTGTGAGCTGGCTCCTGAGGACCAGAGTAATGATCCTCAGAAGCTGTCTGGTAGTAGTGCATACCATGGTTTGTGGGTAAAAGAGGCAGGAGGTGGGCAAACCACTTAGGATACAGTGCCATGGCATGGATCCGAGAAAATGAAGAACTTAAACGAGCCCTGGCAATGAACAAGGAAATAGAAGGGATAGATCACACAGGCAGAATCAACAGAACTGAGCAGGTGGTTGAGGAAATCCAGAAAGAGAGGAGTGTAAAAGACAAAGGCCAGGTTTGATAGGTAATGAGTGGGACGACGGGAACGGTCTGGAAGAGATCCTGGAAGAGGGCACAGATGTGTTGCATTTTGGACCTTTTGGATTTGAGGGGCTTTGAGAAAATCTAACTAAAAACGTCCAGCAGGCTATTGAAATGAAGACGGAAAACTCCTTAGAGACAGAAATATCTACTTGAGAACCATTTATAGATGTAATAATTCAAGACATAAAATTAGAGGCAATTTTTCAAGGAGAAATCAGAAGAAAAAAAGGAGGGAGAGAAAGGGCTAAAGGTGTTGAAAGAAATTGCAGAATGAATGCAACAGCTAAAGATTACTTCCATGAAACCAGGACTATGTTCTGAAAGATTATCAACACCAGGAATGAATTCTGTTGGTCCCAAGAGCAGAAGTTAGCAAGAAAGGGTGAATCTGATCTTCCTGCTGTAGCCAAGATTCCAACTGATACGGAATCAATAACAGCTTTCCATGAGAAGCAACATACAACTCGATTACCAAAAACCCAGGATCTTCACTAGGAAAGCTGGAGAATTTTTTTTTAGAGAAATGGGGTTGTCCACACTTGAAACTCTTCACAATCTTTCTTTTGTAGTAAAACAAGAAAAAAATTTTTTTACTTTGCACTTCCATTACTATAACCATAATGGTACTTTCTTTAGTCTGAAACTGAAATTACAAGCATTTGGCATTCCAGGAACAAGAGATGAGGGCGACACTCCCATACTTATTAGAAGCCACATGTTGATTTATCAGCAGAATAGCTGTTTATTAATAGCATCATGATAGCTGCCCATGTTAAAATATTATTCCTGGACCACTATGTTCTTGGTGTGGATGGCTGGCGTAAGGGAGAACACAAGAAAGTGGGTGATGGCTCTTGAGTTTCAAAATTACATTCTCAATGCCCCACAAAGAAGGGGTAAGAAATGTAAAACATCTTAAGAAATATGAGTTGAACATAGAAATAAAAGGAACCAATCTAAGTAGAAAGTCGTGTTTATAGGTGACTCTGTATTTCATACAAATGACTTTGTATTTCATTAAGTTCTCAGGAAATTGGTAACCACTCCTTTCTTGGCCCAGAGTCACATTTCATTAGCTATGGTTCAAAATGAAGAAATACATTTTTCTTTATTAAAGTTAAAAAACTCTGAAAATGTTTGTGCTGAAATGTTCAGCACACCAAACACTCAGATGAAAGGCAGAAAATACAGTCAATTCAGTCCATTTTTGCTTTGTTCTCAGGATATACCCCAAGGAAATAGTCGTCCACGTGAAGTAAAAGGCCTTTGGCTTTTTACAGATGGATGAATTACAGATTAATGTCTCTGGAAAAAGTCCTCTGGCTAAAAAATTCTGTACAAATTCCCAGTTACCCGGAAGAGCAAACAATTCATAAAGCAACAAATCACACATCACTGATATTAGTGGGCTATTAAAAAGATTTTAGAGATCACCTCTCTGTTTGGCTGACTTTCCTGTAATATCTTGACTTAGCTACATAGATGTGCAATTAGTTTGGTTTGGAAAGCTTTGTATATATTTACTTTTATTATAGTGAAAGATAAATTTTGAATTCCTCACACAAACAATGGACATTATCTAAAATTGAACTCCTTGCACAAGTGACTGACAGCCAAAAATTATGCTGGCATCTTGATTTGGCTGCGATGGGAGGGAAATGGAGACAACTGTACTTGAACAGCAATAAAAAGTATTTTTGAAAAGAGAAAGAAAAAAGAAAAATTAAACTCTGGAAGCATCCATAATAGCATAATTCCAACCCGTCATAGTAGCCCCCTCAACACACACACATTTTTTGAGGGCCTGAGAATACCCCCACCTTCCTGTTCAGTGTGAGAGAAGCTGCTCTCTAGATTGTGTTGCGGGAACCACTTTAGAGAAAGGGAGAAGTGTGATGTCAGAGAGCTACCAGGATCATGGTTCTGTGCAGAGTGTGGCGAAATGACAGTGACTTAGAAATGAGGTGTGTCATAATTGTAAATATGGCTTTTTATAAATGGTGAGAAAGAAAGGGTTTGGGTCTATCAGCAAATGAGTGTGGCTTTAACTTTATTGTGTTTGTTGTCTTGATTTCTCCCCTATTCTACAGTATTCTCTCTGGAACACTTACAACTGGGGAAGATGAGAAAGGGTTCAACAACCAGTTGAAAGTTTTCACAACCAGCTGCTCACCAAAGTGTTTCATGAACTGCCAGGCATGGGATGAAAGGTTTAACACAAGTGCTTCTGGTGGGCAGGTTCTCCCCCAGCACCTTTCAGTCTTGAAATAGATGTACACAATGTTTGTATGACAGATCTCCTGGACCATTCTCTCACTTACCCCTGTTGCCTAGTAAGAAAGAGGTGAACTGGAAACTCAAGAAATTTATTCCAAAATAAAATTCCTTTCACTGCTAGGGACGACAAACTAGGTGGGTTATTGGCAGATGTCATGTTGCAGGTTAGAGGTGATCGGCTTTCTGATAGCAACTCTAGGTCAAATTTAAAATTTGAAAAAAATCACAAAGTTATATATAGAAATTTGTAAATTTCTCCCTAAGATTTAATCAGTGCACTGGCTGATGTCACAACTTTGTCAGAGTTTAGAAGTTTTCTTCGTGATTATTAATTCAAAGCCATGGATGAATGGGTGCCCCTAAGAAGTGTGTTAGTTATGAAACTTTATCTGAATATGGGGTCCCAAGATGGGATGGATATACATATACATATACATATACATATACATATACATATACATATACATATACATATACATATACATGCACATGCACATGCACATGCACACACAAACATATATTTGAATATGTAACATGCTGTTCCAAATACATCCTTATGTAAATTATATATAGATCTACCAGGTCTTTGCTAGGTGAAATTAAGTCAGAGAAAGATGAATACTGTATCTTTTCACTTAGGTGTGGAATCTGAAAAACTAAAAATGAACAAACAAAACAAACTGACCCATGGATACAGAAAAACTGGCAATTGCCAGAAAGTTGGGTGGGTGGGGGGGTATAGGCAAAAACGTTAAAGGGATTAAGAGGTCAAACTTATGAATAAGTCATGGGGATATAAAGTACAGTGTAGGAAATATTACTAATATCCCAATAACTTTGCACAGTCACTGAGGAATAGTGGATTTTTGTGCCAATCACTTGGTAAGGTATAAAAATGTGAACTCTCACTATGTTCTACACTTGAAACTAATATAATATTGTATGTCAACTGTACTTTAATTCAGAAGAGCTTTACCTTTCAGAATAAAAATTAGATATGAAAAATAAGTAAACAAATTCCCTTAAGATACAACCCTCAGACAGGTCAAATGCATGGAGCCTGTTAAAGGAAATGTGCTCTTCTTCAGGTGTTGCTGGTAATTATAAGGGGGGGGGGTGACTCACCTTTCTTTCTGAAGGGTTCCAAGGAAGAGGTGGGGGAAGGGTTAAAAAGGAGCCTAATTACAGAGTGGCTGAATGGTGAAGAGGCATGAGCACTCCACACATTTGGTCAGATTTCAGTAGCTTCAGATGTGTAAGCCTAATGACACTTGAATTTGGCTGATACAAGTTAACCTGCTAAGTGTAAGGAACTGTGAACTTGTTCTGACAAGCACTGATGCAATCGCAAAGCCTGCCAGGTTTGAAGGTCTTAAAGATAGGACTGAAGTCATTTGTACTTTAAAGCAATGTTTCTCTTCACAATCTCCATTATAATACATGACATTTATTTTCTTTATTTCACTTTTGTGCTTTGAAATTATTTGTTTGTTTACTTAAATATTGCTAGTCTTCTTTAGTTGAATGTAAATTTCATAAGAGCAAAGACTGCTTATTTTGTTCATTTATATATATAAAAACTATATATATATATATATATATATATTTATTTATTTATTTATTTATTTATATCCATCCCCCATGATGGTAACAGTGAGTGTTTGCGTGTGTGCATAATAATGAGCAAATAAGTTGCTTCGATTTGGGTATATGTGTCATTATATTTCAATAACTTATCTTTGCCTGTCTTCATCTGCTGTGTTCCCCATTAGCTTGTAGAGTCATCTGTGGTTCTGCATGACCTCTCACAGGTCCTAGAGGACCTGTTTTGCAAAGCAAGTATTCAGTCATCTCAACAATCTCCTGTCTGCTCAGGAAGATGCTGGGGGTGGATCCTCACGTCTCACTGTCCTGACCCTGCTCCATAAGAGGGAGTGCAGGGGTGAGACTGGTGGTCAAGGAGAGTAGACAGTGACTGTCGTCCCAAGAGGGACTGAAGTTCGGGGCAGGATGTGTTATATTTCTGGTCTGCTGCCTTGCTTTAGTGTCACTAGTTACAAGACTAGGTGCTCTGATAGAAGGCATCCCAAATAGCCAAGAAACGCTACTATTTTAGGTGAGTGAAACTTTGCATTATTTATTTGACATGGGGAATGAAGAACATGAGCTTAAGATCTTTATTTTTAAAGACCTTCTTCCATAGATCATATATAAATTTCAACATTTTATTTTTAAGTTTTCAGTTACAGTTTAAGTATTATTTTGTATGTTCTCAAGTGTACAGCATTGTGATTAGACAGTCGTACAAGCTTCACAAAGTCCTCTCCCCAGTGTTTCCAGCACCCATCCAGAACCATACATAGTCATTGCAATAGAACATTTAGCTACAATTTAAAAGTTATAAATTATAACTTTTAAAAGTTATATTGCAATATAAAAATTTTAAAATTTAGCCCTGGCTGGTGTAGCTCAGTGGATTGAGCTCTGGCCTGCGAATCACATGATCACGGTTCGATTCCCAGCCAGGGCACATGCCTGGGTTGCAGGCCAGTTCCCAGCAGGGGACTCATGAGAGGCAACCATACATTGATATTTCTCTCCTTCTCTTCCTCTCTAAAGATAAATAAATAAAATCTTAAAAAATTTTTTAAATTTTATTCATTTATCTTTAGAGAGGAAGGGGAGGAGAGAGGGAGAGAAACATCAATGTATGGTTGCCTCTTGTGTGTCCTCTCCTGGAGACTGGCCTGTGACCCAGGCATATGCCCTGACTGGGAATTGAACTGCGAACGTCTGGTTCGCAGGCCCATGCTCAATCCACTGAGCTACACCAGCCAGGGCGCAATATAATTTTTAACTATATTCCCTGTGCTGTTGGGCTTTTACATTTTTCACTTAAAGTTTAAGTAAACAGAATGGGATTAATCATAACCCATCATTCTTGATATTGCCATACTATTAGATTATTGCCCTTTGTGTGCATGTATGTGTTTACCTACTTATTTAAAATCCTGTAATATGTATACATTTTGTATCACTGGGATGATTAGAACAGTGACAGCAGCTGACATTGTCTATGTGAAACCCCTCCACGTGTTGTCCTAGGATCCCCCTCCTAATGTCATTACTACCTGGGTTGTTATAATAATCACTTCATTGCCATTTGGAAACATACATAGTTATTTTTCATATATTTCTAATAAATGCATGATTTGGTTTTAGTTGTTTTAAGTTTATAAAAATGGTATTGACATGGGGTATATAACTTTTGGGACTCATGTTTCTCAATGTTATCTTTATAAACCCATCCATGGCATTCCAAAAATTTAACTGCTGTGAAATAGTCTGTGTTGCGTGAACATACCACAGTTTACTTATTTATGTCCTACTCTGTGCATTTGAGTTGTTTCTGGATATTTGTTATATGTATGGTGTCTCTGTAAGCATTCGTTTCCTTATTTATTAGTGTAAAAATGCAAGAATTTCTTTGGTGTTTATACAGAGGAATGTAATTGCTTACTTATGGGGCATACCAATGTTTAAGTCTTTTCTACAGTGATTGAACCACTTATAATTATTTATTTCCATAGTTTGCTTAACTCCAGGATTTCTAGACACTTATTTAGTTAATGGATTATTGCCACAAATCATAGAATAATAAATTGTAAAGTATAAAAGAATTGTGAGATGCTCTAGTTCAACTCATTTAAGTTGCAGACAATATTGGTGCACAGGAGAAATAAAATGATTTGCTTGAAGACCTAGAAACAAGGGGTTTTCAGATGCATCCTAAAGTAATATATTCTGTTTCTCAAACATGCAGTGTTTGGTGAATAATAACAAAACTTCCATTGTTAAGATAAAGACATTGACACCTAAGAAAATTAAAAACAAAATAAAATGATGACTAGCAGCAAAGCAGTGATCCCAATTTAGGGTTAAAGTTGAATTTATTCAGTGCATTTTTTTCTGTCACCTCACATTGCCCTGTGGGGTTGACTTTTTTGATTGTTACCCTAAAACCATTCCCAACTTCTTGGACAAAGTACTTTACTGCCTCTCACTTAAACTATTGTTTCCCAGACTTACTTGCATCTATAAATGACCACGTGACCTACTTGTTGACAATGCATTTATGCCTAAATCCACTAATGAATGAGTCTTATAGAAATGCTTTTTTTTCTTGATTAAAAAGTAACAGATATGTCTGAGCTGGAACAATCCCTCCATCTATTTTCAGTTTTGAATGTAGATGTGATGTTTGGAAATGTGGCAGCTACCCTGTGAGCCCAAGGCAAGGTTAAGAGAATCATAGAAACATAGGGCTTGATATCATTGGGCCACTGAACTAACATCCGCAGTCACTCGTCTCCATACCTCTTAGTAGGTAAGAAAAGTAAACTCCTTTCTATTTTTAGCAAGCCAGGTTTCCTGTTACTTGCACCTTACTGCATCCCAGCTAGTATATCATTTACAAAAATGATCTCAAACTAGATTTAGAATGTTTTTTTTCCAAGACTGAAAATTAGAATTGTGTCATTGAATGGGAATATTTTTTCCTCAGGGAAAAATAATTTTATACTTTTATACTTAGCATCTAATTTTATATTATAGTCTTTTAACCAAAACTCCATTTCAGATGATGTGCTCATGCTCACATTAAAGTAATATCTCCATTTAGCAAAAGCATTGTAACAGGGTGCAGCCAGGGGACCCCCAAAGGATTAATAATGGGGTCCAGAACTCAGGGTGTCCAGGAAATATTAAAAGTATAGAATGTCCTCATCCCCACAAGTCTGACCTGGGGGATGGGACACATGGAGCAGGGACATTGAGTTCTTTTGCATAGCCACAGTTTTGCAAATAACCTCAGGAATGGTCATTTTACATATCTAACTTTTAACTGGTTTTGTGGATATGTTAGATGGCTGTGTCTATGCTTTGAGCCAGGGAGATGGGAATGACTTCGACCCAGGATGTAAGTGGGAGGCAACTTCCACTGGTTACAGTGCCTGCATGAGAGCTCGGGGATGATTTGCTCCATGCCCCAGGGCTACTGTGTCAGCCCAGAAAAGCTGGGAAAAAAATATGGGAAGGCTGGCAGGTGTAGCCAATTGTGGGAGGAGGTGGAAATGGGGCTGCAGAGGAAGACTGGCACTGGGATTTAAACCCAGGTGCTGCGGCAGCCATGGAAGGGGGGGTCCACGCAGCTTTGGCAAGAAGGAGGGTACCACACAGCTTTGGGGCTCCCTTTGCCACGTAGCTTAGGAAGCCAGAAAGCAAGATGTAGCAGTGATGCAGGGCTCTCTCTCAGCCATTTGGAAGAATGCAGGAGAGATGCTTCGGGAAGAAAAGGGGTGAAAGGACTGCTGCTGGTGGGCCATGAGAAGGTGCCACATGGTTTTGGATTAAGGACTAGAGATCCCAGTGAAATAGCTGCTGCTGCTGGGAACCATTGGAGGCCTGCCAGCTGGGTGCAGATTACTGGGAAGGATCAGAGAATCAGGGGCCACCTGAGCCATGGACTTCTATTTCTTTTCCTGCTATATGGTACCCCAGACGGGTTAAAGGCAGAAAGGAAGGACTGGTGGGTTTGTGTATGTTTTAAAGGACTTTAGAATTTTAACAAAGACATTAGGTCATTACTCTAAGTCTGTATATAAGTTTTTGAATAAATAATTTCTTTTCTTTTCATCAATCTCTCACATTGAGAGCTATAATTCCCTGGTGGTGGGCAAGGTGAACCTAGTACAGGGTGACCCTGAAGAAGGGGGGGTCCATTCAGTAAGAGTATGATAAAAAGTTTGGGCACTGGCTAATGAAAAATAAAAACCTAAATTGGCTCACCTACATTTTAATTTTTTTTGTCGAGACATGATAAGAAATTTTATTAATGCAAAGTTGATTAATGAACTCACTACTCCAATCTAGGTTCAAAATGAGACTATTCTCATGCATAAATCCAATCAACATTGATTAAGAACTCATTATATACATATTGGGCTTTAAAGCCAATGGTAGTCAGATGTGATACCTACCCTGAAGGAGCTGGATGGGATTCGGGTGGGAGTGGGAAGGTGGAGAGACAGACAGACAAGCACTACGACAATTAGAATAGAGTGAGTTTATAATAAAAGAATGAAAAAAATTATATGTGAATGTTACAGGACAGAGGTCCAAGGGGGAAATATTTGTCCCACTCAGGGACACCAAAAACTGTTACAGAACAACAGGGCCCACCCCAAGGACAGTATACTAATACCATCTGGACCACCTACTGGGTTTGTCTGTCCTCCACCGGAGGAAAGACATCTCTCCATGCTAGAGATTTTCGAAAAGGAAAGGAAAGGTTTATTTAAAGCTATACAAACTTAAAGTAGTGACTCAATGTCCTCATTAATAAATCAAAGTCCTTTAGAATAACCACAGGCTTCCCCCTGCCCCAATTTGGGGTACCGTAACTCAGGAAAAGGAGCGCACTTTCAGGTTGCTGGCACTGTCAGCTGTGTCGCTGTCCAGGCAGGATCTCTAATTACTCCAAAGCTATGTAGCACTTTCTCATGGCCTACTGGCAAAGAGTTATTTCACCCTTCTTCCAGGCAAAGTCTCTCCTGCTTCTCAGGCCACACAGCCAAAGGGAGCACCTCCAAAGCTGCATGGTCCTCTTCTACCAAAGCTGTAGGGGTCTGCATTCTGCCAAAAGTGCATGACTCTCTTCTTTACCTAGCTGCAGGGGTCTCCACTCTGGCAAAGCCGCATAGTTCTTTCTCCTTCACATGGCTGCGGGAGTCCCCATTCTGGCTGAAAGTGAATGGTTCTCTCTACCCACCCCCCCCCACTGCAAGGGCCCCCACTCTGCCAGAGCCACATGGCACTCCTCCTCTTACATGGCTGCAGAGGTCCCACCAACTCTGGCAAAGCCGTGTGGCCCTTTCTCATTGGCTGCTGAGTCTGCGTTTAAATGCCCGAGCCAGTCCTCCTTTGCAACCCCATTTCCAACTCCTCCTACCATTGGCTACACTGGCCAGGTCTCCCATATCCTCCCTGCTTTACTGGGCTGCCATAGTGAGTCTGGGCAGGTGTGGCCCCACGGCGTGAAGCCAATCATCTCCAAGCTCTCATGCAGGACTGTAACCAGGGGGTGTTGCCTCCCAGTTACATTCTGGGTGGAAGTCACTCCCTTCTCCCTGGCTCAAAGTGTGGCCACAGCTATTTAACATATCTATGAAACTAGTTAAAGGTTATAGATATGTTAAATGACCATTCTAGAGGTTATCTACAAAACTGTTGCTATGCAAAACAACTCTCAATGGCCCCACTCCATCTGTCCCTTCCCAAACTCACACCTGTGGGGGGTGGTAAGGGGTGAGGACATCTTATATGTCTTTCTAATATTTCCTGGACACCTTGAGTTCTGGACCACATTCCAAATCCCTTTTTGGGGGGCTCCCCTCTTGGCTGCACCTTGTTACAGGAATCCAGAGAAGAGCAGAACTAAGTCCTTTAGTCATACATAAGTCAAGGGAAACTCTCTTCCCAGGAGCTGTGCTTATACTATAAGATATTTTTGTGCCTTCGACACACAGGCCTATGTCTTTATTTGTTCTTTCACAGGTGTTTTCATTTCAGCAGAAGTCCATGGTTGTCACTGGACCTCTTATTTTCTGAGCTGTGACTTCCTCCACTCTTTTTATATGAATTGAAGTAGAGATTTTATGTTGTTTTTCTGCTATTCCATCATAGTTGAAGCTTAGAAAGAGAAATTTACTGTTGCTAATGATACAGGGTGCAGCCAGGGGGCCCCCAGAAAGATTTGGAATGGTGTCCAGAATTCAAAGTGTATAGGAATATTGGAGAGACATATAAGATGTCCTCACACCTCCCCCCAGGGGGAAGGGATGAATAGAGCCAAGGCCATTGAGAGCTGTTTTGCATAGCAATAGTTTTGCAGCTAACCTCTGGAATGATTATTTAACATATCTATAACCTTTAACTGGTTTCATAGATATGTTAAATAGCTATGGCCAAGTTTTGAGCCAGGGAGAAGGGAGTAGCTTGGATCCAGAATAAAACTAGGGGCTGTGCCCCTGAGTGAGAGTGCCTGTGTGAGAGCTTGAAAAAGATGGGCTCCAGGACATGAGGGGATAACTGCCCAGGTGAGGAGAGGGCCACTCGGTTCGGGGCAGAGTGAGGACCCCTGCAGTCATGTAGGAGAGAGCCACGCGGTTTCAGCAGAGTGAGGACCCCCTCTTGGTGAGGTGAAAGAGGGAGCCACATGGTTTTGGCAGAGTGCGGACCCCCTCTTTCCCAGGTGAAAGGGAAAAACCACACAGCTTTGCCAGAATGGAGATCCCTGCAGCCAGGTGAAGAAGAAAGCCACATGCTTTTGGTGGAGTGCAGACCCCTGCAGCTTTGGTAGAAGAGGCCCATGAGGCTTTGGGGTGCCCCCTTTGGTCGAGGGGCCTGGAAAGCAAGAGAGACTTTGACTGGAACTGGGTACAAAGAACTCTTGCCAGTGGACCATGAGAGGGTACCACAGTACTTTGGATTAACTCGAGATCCTGCCTGACACAGATGACGATGCCAGCGGCCTGAAACACAGACGTGTGCTCTTTTCCTGATTTACGGTAGCTGGAGTTGGGACAGTGGGAGAAGAGAGCGCTGTGTGGTGTAGGTGTATACCCTAAAGGACTTTGATATTTTAATGAAGGCATTAGGCCTGAATAGCATTAAATAAACATTTTGTTTCCTTTTCACAAATCTCTGGCATTGAGAGATGTCTTTCCAATTGGCAGCGGACAGAAGAGCCCAGTAGATTTTAGTATTATGTCCTTGGGAGGGGCCCCTGTTATGCAGCAATATTTGGCATCCCTAGGTGGGCCAGATATTGCCCCCTCTTTCGGACCTCTTGTCCTGTAACACTAAAACCTTAGACCTTTGTCATTGTTGCCTTGGTATGTAGACCAAATTGAAAACAAATCACTGCATTGTAGTTTCCTTTGGAAATTATTAGCCCCCCCAAACAGGACAATTCTGAAAGCCAGTACTTATCACGGTCACTCTTGAAATGTTGGGGTTATTGCAAGAGATAAACTCAACTCCTGACAAAACCATAAAAATGTGTAGGGGTTTTGCTACCTGTTGAAAAGAATGGCCAAGGATGGATGTATCTTGAGAAGTATCCTGGAAAGGAACCACCACTATTCCTACGATCCCAGCTACAGTATCTTCAGTTGTACAAGCAGGAAAAATATGAATGAACTATTTTTTGTATCCCTGAGTAACTTTCCTTTTCTGAACATTTTAGAGTCAATGCCTAATATCATCTGACTACTTCACTGCAACTTGTCCTTACAAATTTAATCACAATTAATGACTCATCCACTTACCCCAATGAGCATTCCAGGAAATTGCTCTTGTTTATTGGCATCTTCAAATGATGGAAAAGCATAATAGAATGAGAAAAAGTAATTATTTTGGCTATCTGATCCTAAATGTTAAAGAAGCACCCTATTCTTAAAGACTGCCCCAACCATTTGCAAATTAATGCACTGCTGAAGATGCAAACTATCTATGTAACGGCTCTTGAATTTCATTAAAATTAATCGGAAGTCCTTTTTAATGTCTTTGAGAATTGCTTCAAGTGGCAAAAATCAGAAAAGCTATTCATGGGGCACATTCAGCTAATTGCAATTTACTTTTCAACTAGACATTCTTTCGCCATAGGCTGCAATGTCATAAAACTGAAACAACTTTTTGGATGACAAATGCCAGTCAAACCAGTTATTTAGTATCATGTAACTTTAAATGACCCATTAGTGTCCTGAATATTTTTAACAAGTCAGAATAATGTGATAGACTTATTTCAGATATGATGTGGTAAAACTATTCTCTCTGTAAGTTTGACCTGACATAGGCTCCCTCTGAGATGTTGGGAGGAGCAAGTTGGGGGAATAAGGATAGACTATACAGTGAAGAGAGTAGTGTGTTTGTGTAAGCACACTATTTAGAACAGATACATGACATGGAGTGAAAATGAGTTCTGGAAACAGAATCATGTTCTAACTCTTACCAGCTAAGTGAAATCCCTTAAGAGCAAAATGGAGGAAAGAGGAGGATAAAATGCATTTCCTTAGACCATGTATATGGTCTAAGACCATGTATATGAAAATGATGTTTTGTAAAATGTAGGTACTGGTCAAATGTGTATCATCATTAGAGAGAGTCTAGTCTGTGGAAATAAAACCGCAGGATAGGCTATCAAACCAAGCATTCTTATATATTCAGTAGTGTGTAAAATATTTCAAATAATTTTATAGTAGCTTTCTTTTTATCTAAATGCAAGAATTATCATGTCACTTTCTTCCTGCAATTACTAAGCTGACAGTAACGTTCAGACAAAACACACACAATTCTTCCCAAGATACTTTCAAATTGTCCTAATAACCAAGGAATACTACATACCTGTTATAACAGAGTATGTAGTCACTAGAATCTTCCAAATAAAGATATTCAATAAGATGATTGCTTGATTTTCAAGTGCAAGTTGGTAAATTGTACTTACCTTAAATGTCTACTGAGGGCATTGTTTTCCAGTGTGGCACTACAGAAGTTTTACTGAAGGTGAAAACTTCTAGTCCCAATTAATTACATTGAAGAAATGAAAAGCCTTTACATTTTTTGAACAGACAAGAACTGTTCTGGGCCATCTGGTTGGGAGAGCAGCATCATACACCTTCAGCTTCTATAAAGAAGGACAAACTCAATTCATTATCTTCAGACACAGGGCAAAGATAGGGGAAAGGCCTACTGCCATGGCCTTTACCTACACTCTACATCAGCAGTGCTCAGAATTCAGAGCTTTCCCACCTCTGAAATCTGAAACTTAAATATCCGTCTCCCTGACTTGAACCTCTCTGCCTGTTAGTACCTGTTTTCTTTACTCCTATTATACCTCTCCCCCCTCTTTAAAAAGGATTTATTTATTTATCTTTTAGAGAGGGGAAGAGAAGGAGAAAAAGGAGAGAAACATCAATGCGTGGTTGCCTCTCCCATGCCCCGCACTGGGGACCTGGCCTGCAACCCAGGCATGTGCCCTAGACTGGGAGTTGAATCAGTGACCCTTTGATTCACAGGCTGGCACTCAACCACTGAGCCACACCAGCCAGGGAGCGTTTTCTCCTTTTTAAAGAGACCTCCACTTTCCTCCATTTCCTCCCAGTCTTTCATCTTTCTACTCCCAGTCTTCTCTCTTTTTCAACGGCATATACCCTTGATTCCTTTGCATCCTCCTTCATCAGCATTCACCCAACAAAGCTCTAATAATACTGAATCAATGTGATAATGGCCATTCTTTTCTATTACACTTAGTCAGATGAGCACTGCAGGAGTAAAATAACAGCAAGCATTTATCAAGTACCTGTGAAATGCAGCACCATTCTAAGTGTTTTCCATGTAGATGACCTCACTATATCCTCACTAGCCCTAAGGAAGGTTTCTGCCCATTTATGTGCAAGAAAACTGTTTTGTGAGTTTGGGTAACCTGCCCAAAGCATTATATTAAATCAAAGACACAGTTGATTGTAGACATCCCATTATTTTAACAAAGCAAAAGAAAATGCTGCAATTCTAATTGCAAGGTGCCATCAGTTGATAGATACATCCTGATTTCAGTGACGTTAGATGTGAAAACAAAATGAAATATGACAAGTGACAGAGAGATGGTACAAACCCAGGCAGTCTTCATTATGCTATTCTGCCTCATAAAAACCACACAAGCATGCAAATGGTTTGTTACCAATTTATGGTCTCAAACTTTGTGTGGGCTTTTAGTACTTTCTTTAGTCTCTCTCTCTCTCTCTTCTCTCTTATATCCTTTTTTCTTACTTGTTTTCTTCAATGACTTTTTCAAATGTTTTCACTATTCTTAAGTTCTTTATTTAACACCTCTACCTCATTCACTTTTTGTGGACGCCTATGCATCTTTGTTCCTTAAGAAAATTGAGACCATTGGTCATCATCTCCCTGAATCTCTGTTCCCCGACCCACCATACTGTCTGCAGACATATCAATATCCATTTATGGCCTCTCTTCTGCAGAGAGAAAGCTAGCCCCCTTTCTGTTAAATGCTGGCCTGTTCTTATTTTCTTATCCCTATTACTTCTGGTTTAATCTGAGATAGTTGTCCTTCTTTCTGGAATTTCAACTCCTCCCTCTCTAAGGTTTTCTTTCCCTCAGCCTGTACACGTGACAAAGACCCTACCACGAACCTATTCTAAACTCCACGGAAAGTGCTTTACAGGGGTTGTGTGAATTTTCTCACTTTCCATTTCTGCCTCAGCCCACCATCTCTCCCCTAACACTCAGATGAAACTGATCTTAATAAGCAACTTGGCTTACTACTATTTTTAAGAAACAACAAGAAAATTTTGTTTTCATTTTATTGATCCCCTTTCCTGAATTTATGTGATATGGTTGATATCTTGCCTCTTTGTGAAACTACCTTATTGGTTTCCAAGGCACCAAGCTCTCCTGATTCTTCTTAACTCTCTATTTCTTGATTGTGTGAATGTTGTCATTTCTCAGTTTCTACTTTCCAGCTACTGTTGTACCCACTCTACATACTTTCCACAAGGGTTTGAACTATTGCCTACAAAGAAATCTAACCCCCAAATTTAGACCTCACTCCTGTGCACTGTATCCCAAGTGTTTATCTTTAGTTCCCACTTTTTCTATGCCTATACAAAATTTCCATGTGGATGTCAGTCAGCTCAAACTAAATTACCACCTTGCAAAAAATTGTTGATTTGCCTTTCCCATAACTCTTACTCAAAACATTTTTCTTCTCTTAGCTGGTGGTAATTCCAAACTTCCAGTTGCTTAGCCTCCGAAACTTGGAGTCATCTTCAATTTCCCTTTTTCTTGAACCCTACATCCAGTTCACCCATAAATCCTGTCCTTTCTACCATAAAAATATATCCAGAATCTGATCGCTTTCCCTGACCTCATGGCTAACACCTTTATCTAATGTACCATCATATCTTATAGAGATTGTTGTACCTGCTCCCAACTGGACTCCCTGCCTCTGCCTTTGCTCCCCTCCAGTCTGTTATCTACTGAGCAGCCAGGATGGATTTTTTTTTTTACCACCTTTCTGATCTCATCTCTTACCATTATACCCTAAAATACTCCTCTCACAGAAACGCTTGTTGCCTGCTTCCCTCAGCCCTATCTGGAGCATTTTTCACATGTATATGTATTACTCTTTCACTTTAATAGGTCTTTACTAAAATATCTCATCAGGAAAAGCCTCTCATTATTCCATATAAAATAACTCTTCTCCATCATCCTTTCCTAAACCTGCTTTACTTTTTGTTGGTGATCCTTTGCTTTTTCATATTACACCTGCCATGTTACACATACATTTTTCTTCAAGTTTCAGAATGACACATATACTTTCATTATTGACTCATGCATGTTGCTATTTACTTATATAATTAGCTAGTTACCTGTTCATTTTTGATGCATAGCTGTAAACTCACTGTTCAACATAAAAACTAGAGACACAAATCATTATACATATATAATTTTAACATTAAAATATACATTTTATTTCTCCACCCCCAGTAGGATGTAAGCTCCATGAGTACTGGCACTTTGTTTTATTCCTTCTGTATGCACAACATCTAGAATAGTGGCTGGCACAGACACACTTAAACATAAAGTAGGCACTGCACATTTGTATACTCATGTTTTCAAGAGTAATGTTACCATTGACAAGCTCAAAACCAGAATTAACCCCCCACATCTTTACCTCCATTCTCCCTTCTCTTTCTACACTCCTTTCTTTTGAGCGCTCCCTCTGTGCCTTTCCTCATACTGAATTCTCTGTCTGGAGGACACGGTCCCCTCCCTTTTGGCCTTGGGACACTTGTGTAAGGTGGAAGTGTCTTGGGACACTTCAAAAGGTCTGCTGTGACAGTTACCTTCTCAAAGATTGTTTTGTTGTCCCCTCCTTTTCCTCTCTTTCTTGGGGTTCTTCCATGCCAAACTCTGTCCTTGTGCACATGCACTGTTTCCCTAATGACCTTGTTGAAGTTCAGGAAGCAAGTCCAAAACCTCACCTGTGATCTTTTCCCACGCCATTAGTGTGTAATAAAAAGCAGGACTTAGTACGCCCAAATCACAGATGGAGAATAGAAGTACACTTCATCCAGTTTTAGTTTCGAGGCAGGAGAATAAACCCAGAACCTTAAGGAATCATCTCCAGAGCTGTCTTTCTATCACTTGAGTAGGGGTGGGGGTCTCCGTGTTTTGGTAAACTCTGTTAAAAGTCTGGTTCCTCCCTGTGCCCCCTCTGGAAGGTAACCATGGATACAATAGAGCTGGTATAAAAGCCTACAGTTAAATAGATACTACAAATGTTTTTCAGGCTGCTTAGAGGGTTTTGAGGCAAGGAGCAAAAACCTGGAAACATTCGCAAAGGTACGACTTTTGCCTCAGGTGTCTGAGCTGGGAATATTTCAGGTACGGTGGAGGCTAGTGGTCAGCAGAACCTCGAAGGGCTGATAGGACTCTAGCCGGGAGCTAGGGTATTCACTAGCTGTGAGTTCAGAATCAAAGGCAATCCCAACCGGTTCTTCTTCTTGGAAAACAGGGACCCCGCTGTGAATCTGGAGCGGTGGGCTGACTCAAGCGACACCAGTAACAACCCAAGCACCTGAGGTTACCGAGGCCACAGGTCCTGGAGATAAAAGCATCTACTGTTCCCAGTCAGGGGGAGCTTCCAGCAGCGTCTCGCCTCTACCCACACGATCCTTGCCCCAGAGGTGTTTTTTCTTCTTCCAGACCAAGATCGCAGGCAAGCAGGAAAAATTCACACCAAGGGTGAATCCGGGAAGTACCCGGAGCCCACGTGCCTCGCCCGACTTTAATCGCGGGTGTTCTCTGGCATCTCTTTATTCTCAAGCAAGACACGCCTGGAGACTGTGAGTCTGGAGAATCCCCCTCGGCGCGGAGCTGGGTGCCAACTTTCCAGGTCCTGCCTGCAGCGCCACAACTCTCCAGTTTGGACGGAAAAGCCAAACCACACAAAGACTCAATTCCGCTGAGTTGGGGTGGGGGTGATGCGGGTTACGGTCAATGAGGGTGTGTATGGCTAAGCCTGCTTATTTCCTGAAGTGAGATTTTCAAGGGAGGGAGGAAGGGAGGGAAGAGGGTGTGGGAGATGGACTTGGGGGCGAGAGGTGGCGGCAGTTTCCCGGCGCTTTGACGTAACCTTGAAGAGGCGAGGAGCACTCCCACTACTTAAGAACAGGCACCTTAGACTTCAGGACGCTGAAGCTGGGGACCTTCGCTCGATCTGGGAGCAGGCTGAGCCTTTTCTCTCCACGCACTTGCGGGGATCCAGGCAGGACTGAGCAGGTAAGCGCGGAGGGCGCCCTTCTGCCACCTGGGAGGGAAGGTGTGGAGTAAGAAGGCGAGTGGGGCACAAAGGGCACACAGAGGGTCCCTGGAAGATTTTCTCTGAGGTGGGTGAGGCCGTGGAACAGGTGCGGGGACGACTCCAAACTCAGTGCAGGACTCATAGCGGGATGCACGGAGGAGCCCAGGGCTGAGGAACTTCCAAGCTCAAGGAGGACCCTCCTCATGGAACCTGAAGGAGCCCTAGTGCGCACGGGGCCACGAGCAGGCAGGGAGACCTAGACAACGCCGACTTCAGCACCCTGGACAGAGTCCCGCTCGCCCTCTTAAACTTACCTCTATCTAGGGCTTGTCCCTAAAAAAAAAGAAACCCTTTGGGTCCCTTGACTCTGATAGTCTACAGTTTAGAAGAGGACATATTGAGTATAATTCTGTTCAAGTAGAGACTTGTGAAAATAATCCGAAACAGAGCGAACATTTTTTTAATTATCTTGTATCTCAACATATATCTTCCAAAGAGGAACAGGCATGTTCTAAGATGGTTTATGAAATAACAATTTCATGGAGTCTCAGAACGTTCTTGTGCTGTCCAGAAGAAAAAGATTTCACATTATAGAATCATTATTAAATATTTCAAAGTAGATATATTCCCATGAGCTGAGCTCTGCTTTCCTTCATGATACTAGCATTTTAAATATTTGGAAATATAAGAGCAAGCTGAAAGTGAGCTGTATAAGTCCTCTTGCTTTTTCCTTTACATTAGAGTTGTAAAATGATATCAATTTCATGTAGTGTATGAAGAGCCAGATGACAAATTTTTTTCTGGGGGAAATTTAGGTTATTATTACTTTAAGGACATCATTTCTCATTGTACTTGTCTGAAGTGTAACAATTTCAAAGTGGCATATGGATGCCTTGATATTATTGCAACAGGCTTTGATAGCCATAAAAGTTAAATGAGAGGCAAATTATTTTTATTGATATTCTTGACACATAACAAAAATATAGAAATGAGAAAACATCATATTTATAAAATTTAGATTAGAATTAGAGAACATTTCTGGTGTTGGTAAAAGGTCTACTGAGTCCACTCTAATGGGGAAAATATATGTTCCTTGGTCCACATATTTTTAGCACACTATCTTGTGTTTGTTTTTTTAATTTACAACAGCATACAATTCTTATGCCTTTAAAAAAATAAAATCACCCTGAATAGGAAGGCATCCAAAGGTAAGATTATATTAAAATTCTTAATTGCATGGAAGTCCTTGATTAAGATAAATAAGCTAAATTTAGTATTGTAGAATTTAGTATAGTATTGTAGAATAATGAAAGCTATGCAACAAGATTTTAAATTTTCACTTAATTCTCTTAAACTACATTATTCTGTGCTAAGGAAAAACATTTACTCATTCATCTCAGGAGGAATAATTCTTAGGAATACATATTTCTTAGGCTATATATCTTGGTTTTATACTACATAAGTGAACAATGAAACATTTAAGGTAGAATGGGGCTTATAATATGGAAGGAATAATAAGACTTTTACTAGAGACAGTGGGGTCACCAAGGTTTTTAAAGGCATAATTATTTTTTTCCTGAGTGTAGCAAAAGCAGGGACTCATATGAGATATTTCTATCATGTGCATTTTCAGGGCCATGGCTGATCCTGGAAACAGAGGAGGGATCTGCTGCCCCTTGAGCCTCACCTGCTCCCTGCTCATTGTGGGAATGTGCTGTGTGTCTCCTTTCTCCTGTCACAGCCAGACAGACCTGCTGGCTCTTAACCAAGCTGATCCTCAGTGCTGGGAGTCCTCCTCAATGATCCTCCTGGAAATGCGGAAGCCTCGAATTTCCAACACTGTGTCAGGTTTCTGGGATTTTATGATCTACCTGAAGTCATCTGGGAACTTGAAGCATGGGGCACTGTTTTGGGATCTGGCCCAACTCTTCTGGGACATCTATGTGGACTGTGTCCTTTCCAGGAACCATGGCTTAGGAAGGAGGCAATTGGCTGGAGAAGAAGAGAAGATCTCAGCAGGGCGTCCACAGCACATGAGGGACAAACAAGGTGGTCAAGCCTAAGTCCCAAATATTGGAAGGGTCACTCAAATATGAATGTGCTGAATTGTGTGGAAGAGGGAAATGGCTTTAGAAAAATCTGCTGCCATATATATTCCTTTCAGGGGTGAACCCCCAAAGCACACACATGATAGAAAGACAGATAGTACTTCCTGTTATATTTCATAGTAGCTTTTTATATTAATATATTTTTCTCATTATTATAGTTTATGTGAACAGCATCAAGGAAAAGTCAGAAAGACAAGGAAGGGGAAAACATGAGTCCCAAAATACAACATGAAGTTATAAACAGATGCCCCAAAATTAACACTATTTTTTACCACTAGCCTGAATATTAGGTCATAATCTGTGTTTACTTCTTCTATGGCATTGGGAAGATTTTAATATAAACCTGGGGAACACTAACAACACATAATCTCTTTCTCTTTTTAAATAATAGAAGAAAAACAAACTGAAACACATTGCTTTCATGTTAATGGAAGGGCTCCTTGAGATGTACTTAATTGATGTGAAGTAAGGGATAGAAAAATTGTCTGCTTGCAAATTGATTCCTCATTGTTTTTTAAACAAATCTTAAGTAATTAACTTCCAGCAAGCTGAATAATTAAAATTTAATAATTTGGAATTTCCTACAAATTTAGAGGTTTTTACTTAAGTAAAGATTATATTAAAATAAAGTATTCTCTGGGGGCACTAGAAGAAATATCTTTTACAGAATTAGTATGTGGGAGAATTAGCCCATAAGTTGAGAGATCCCTTAGCCCTATACATATTGCTTTTGTTCTTTTTTGGTGGTGTTTCAACTAATAAGTTTCCAACACTTGCAGCAAGGGCTGTTTCAGTGGTAGTGACTCTTAGAATTATTTATGTAGTTTAGCAATAGTTTGTGGAAAACTAAATCATAATTAATTCTTGCATATGTATGTTTTATTGTGAGCATTCTTATGTATTTTCATAATCTATTAAAATAGCAATTAACAACACTAATTTTAGACCAACCTTTTCCCAAGATATTGTAGAGCTTTTATGTACTTAGTTTGTTTTAACCTTAGTAACTAAAAATCCTCGTGGTTTCCTGATCCATAACACCAGACAATTTACTAATATTGTTTATAGATAAATTTATTATTTGAGCAAGTGTTATTGTCACTTAAACCAATTTTCTTTTTTAGACGAAATGTTCTTTCATCAGCTAAGCTACTTAAGTAGAAACACAAAATGAGTGTTGTTAAATGTTGGTAACCAAAATGTAAACAACATTTTAAGCAGAAGCTGGCAAGACATCAGCATCATTAAGGACTGGATATTTTCTTCCTCTGCACTGTAGAGGCCTTTCTTCCTTTCTTACATTTAGTTGTTGCACTCAATTTTTTTTTGTATTTTGCATTCACTTTGAAGTATTCAAGTTTCCATGGAATAAATGAAAACAATATTTGTGCTCAGCTGAACTAGTCTTTCTCTGAAACAGCTTTTGATTTGCTTGCTTGCTCTCAATGGGGAGAGTATTTTTTGAAGCATACTTTGACATGGCATTTCTACCTCCGTTTAACTTCAGTTGTGGAAGCCACTTCCTTTGCCTTGCTACAGAATTGATATTGACCCAGCTGTTCTGCAAACTTTAGCTATGCAAGTGGCAAGAGCAAATATTTCACTTTATTGAAGTTATTTTAACATTTGACATAAACAATCATTTGCAGATCAGGAAACAAGAATTTCCATTTGGTTGGTATAATTACAGTCAAAGAGGGTCTTGGGTCAAGAAGACACTGTGTCTGAAAGTTCAGTCTTGGCAGGAACATTGAGATTTCATCTCAAGAGGCTTGATTAAATCTCTAGTGGCTCAACTGGTCCAGGATGTACTTGCACGAATTCTGCACTAATTTTTCTTTTGTCTTTGGAGGATTAACATGCCACCAGGTTGGGATAGGGTAAAGGTGAAGAAGTGTTAGCCTCTATTGTTCTCAGGGAAATCACATAATCAGAATGGAAGGAAAGAACTACCCTATTTTTCAGATTATAAGATGCATCCACCCCTTGTCCCTCCCCAATTTGGGAGGAAAAATGGCTGTTAATGCTGCTGTCGAGTTCTGTTTCTATTTACATTGGTGAAATAGTATGTTATTTATGTTATTACATATTTTGCCACATTTTTGCTTCAATTTTCCCCTATTTTCCTCTAAAACCTAGGTGCATCTTATGGTCTGAAAACTATGGTAAATTAAGTGCCTGCACAATGTGCAAAAGTTCTTGTTACTGCAATGGCTTTGAATGAAATAGTTCACATATAGTTGAGAAATGTTGCTATAAATCATGTTTTGTTAAAAACATAAAACTCCCATGTAATTTTGTATGTTAATATATCACATTTGTTAATATAGATTAACAAATATAAAAACAGTAACTATCAAATAGCTATGTACCTGGGCAAGTTAATTAACTTATTTATCTCTCAGTTTCTTCATCTGAAAAAGAGGGGTATGGAGAGAATTAGATGACCCATGAAGTCTCTGCATGTTCTCTGTTCTAATGTTCTGAGTCATTAAAGAGAAATGTACAAAAGGCATGTATTTAACTCTGGAGAGAACCTTGAAGAGCTTTACCCCAAGGACAGCTCACTGACCTGGGGGATGGATGACCTGGATGCCATGGTTGTTTACAGCAACGATAAGCAGGATCAGAGGAGGCTCAGAAATGAAAGGAGAATTCTCAAAAACCCAATACTGGGGATATCACTTGGAAAAAAAAAACACAGACAATTCCAGGGATCATTGTTATTTAGTCTGGAATGATATGAGCCAATAGTTGAATGCTGAACTGTCTGGAAGGTGTGAGGACAGTGTTCCAAGGCTTACCTACTAAATTATAATAGGTTACATGAAGGCAGAGGAGGAGAGGCAGGTGGGGGGTTGGGGTGGGGAGAGATAGAATCAGAGGCAGAGACATGCTAGATGAATTGATTTAGGAAAAGAACACCCTGAAGACAACTCCCCCATAGAAAAGAACAGAGTTGGGGTTAATTTATGAATTAGTAGACACTTCAGTGCAACTGAATGAATTTTTAAAGTATATCCTCATTTGTGTCAAAAATGACAGCCTTTTCCTTTAAAAAATCTTGCTCTGCCACTGAGAAGAATAAAAAAACCTGCCTGCCTGGGGCGTTTGTATGTTTTTGAAAAATTGTGAGTCTTTGCTTTCCTCCATGACAAAACAATTAAAATTTAGACTTATAATTGGATGATATTTACAGTTGGTGTCCAACTAGCTGGCAAATTTTTAAAATACTAAACAGAAGAGAAAACAATGTTTCAGATATATAAATAATTAAGGTTCACAAATTATTGATTTTCCACTTCAAGAAATTTCCTAAGAAACACATTCAGAAATTACTCATCTAGAAATCTATTCTCAGGAGACATTCAGAGATGTAACCAGTGATGAGGTAGGAGGCTATTCACCACAGTATTATTTATAGTAACAGAAAATTTGAAAATAGTTTAAATGTCCATAATAGGGATCATGGTATAAGGTGTGTGTGCATATAACTATGGTTATTTCTGGAAGATTATATTTAGGGTAGTTTCAAGTTTTTTCTTTATATTTTTATATTAAATTATATAATGACCATTTCTGTTTTTTAACTAGAAAGATATCTTAATATGTGTTAATAAGAAATGTATTTATTTAAATTAATTTATATTATATAACTAAACATCATAGGATACAAAACTTTCATCAACACAAACTTACATACACACCTCTGCAATAAATTTATACAGAATTTTAATAGCAGAGGGGCAAATATAGCAGATCTTCCTTTTAAAACCAACACACTGATATTTATTAACCTCAAACAATTTTAGTGACTTAATGATTTGCTCCTTTTCTCTACTAGGTGCATATTCTCAGCAACTCAGAATCCCTTCCCTGAAGAAGAAAAAGGTGATTGAAGATTTGCTAAGCGTGTACGTGCGCAGGAGTGGGGCTAAGCTCACTGGAAAAGTAAGCAGAGGTCTGGAAATAAAGAGAAAATAACCTCAGGGCTAACTCAAATCTTGGAATTTAAAAAGTGTCTATTTTGTCTTGACTATTGATCATTTATGTACTGGGTGGGAATGTCCAGAGATAAATGTTAATCCGCTTTCAGAGTGCTTAGGTTCGTCCTCCAAAGCTGCAAGCGTGCTCCTTCCCCTGTGACGTCACCGCCAGACCCTCCCGCAGCCTGAAAGAGTTCAAAGAGCTCTTGAAGATGAGTGGGGGTTGTGGGATACTCAGCTTCCTCGCATTCATTTTGGTCACGTGTCCTGAGATGCAGGACGTTGTTGCTGAACTAGAGTGTCCTACATTCAACGTGAAGACATTGCATGCCTTCCAGGCCATTAACCGCTAGACAGCTTATGCACAAGCATATAAGCGACTATATTAATTACCAGTTACTGATGACCTGTTACACTTGAATCTTGTTTGAAAGAATATTTTTGAATATTTTGAACTGAATGAAACAAAAAATGAAACAAAAATAAATAAAGAGTTCTTCTAATGGAAACAAAATTAATAAAAAGCTCTGAATCCCAGGTAATATTATTGAAGTTTCTTTATTTCAGTATTTAATGTCACCATGAATGATAATCAAAACTCGAATAAAATAGCATTGGGTGTTCCTTCCAAATTAGCATATTTTCTGTCTGATTAACTATTAAAACTTTGTCATTGGTTACACTTCGCATTGAAAAGCAAGCCAAAAGTCAAATGAACAGCTTTATAAGAAAATTACCTATAACATTTTTTCCTTTAAAATGACCAGGCCTGAATGAGGTTCATAGCAGAGAAGTCCAGTTAGCAAATGTATTTGTGTTCCAGACATATTGCTCTTTTTATCTTATATAGTTACTCTCCTCCAATCATTCCAATAGAACCAATGACTAACCACCAGTTTTGAATTTCAGATGTGGTAGCAATCCCCTTTCTTTTTCCAGGTCCAAAGGAAGCCTAGGTAAATGTTTTCACTGAAGGCTTAGGGCCCTCCATAAACTAAAATTATTATCTAAAGGGTTATTATTAGAAGACTCAACTGCTTCTGACGATTGGTCAAGCCTCCCAATAAAGGAAGCAAGCCTGGAGAGGGGGAGGAACTGGGGAGGGGCCCAGGCTCAGCTCTCCTTGGTTAGGAGACTGAGCACCTCTGAGGCTGCCGCTGTTCAGCTACCGTTTCTGTGTGGGCTTGTTCTTTTGCTTTCAAGCTACTTGCTCTAATGTTTTTTTTATCATATTCTTTTAAAAAATCACATAAACTCATTACCCCTTATAAATCATTTTAAAAGATGCTACTCTTTTCTACAGTGCTTGTACAACGCCTGCCCCTTGCTTCTGTGTCACCTTGGTTCACATGACAAAAAGGCTGCTCAACTTTTTCTGCAAAGGGTCAGATAGTAAATATTCTATGCTTGTGGGCCATCCAGCAATTCTGCCTTTGTAGAATGAGAGATGACGTAGACAACACATAAATGTACGAGCATGACTGTATTCCAATAAAACTTTGCTTACAAACTCTGACATTTGAATTCATATCATTGCCAAGTGTCACAAAATAATTATTCTTTGAAAAATTTTTGATTATTAAAAAACATAATAACCACTCTTAGCTCATAGCCTGTATATAATCAGCAGTGGGCAGGGTGTGGCTCATGGGCTGCAGCTTGCTGCCCAGTGCTCTGGGGAATGCTTATCAAACTTGTAAGAAACAAGCTAGGATGAAATAAGGAGAGGGAACACACTGAGCAGCAAAACTAAAATAAAAAATTTGTGATAAATTGAAAAGCAAGTTCAAAATTATTGGGATGAGATTGAACAAAGAAAACCTAGTCCTAATCTTACCCAATTGGACATCATTTCACTTTGGAAATAGTACTAGAAACTGTATATCACATAAATAAAATCTAAAACCTCTCTAAATATAACATGGACTGCACATTAAGATAATAGGTAAAACAATGGAATCATAACAGTATTTATTGACAGAAAGTGCAGAGCAGTGCTTAGAGTACAAGGCACAGGAGCTGGTTTGAATCTCAACTTCTTTAAGTACCAACCAAATAACTTCGGAGAAGTTGCTGATCCTCTTTGTGCTTCAGTTTTCTTATAAAATATCTACTTGTTAGATTTGTTGTGAGGATTAGATGAGTTACTACTTACAAGGTGCTTAGGAACAAAGTGCTCTAACCACTAAAACTATTAGCTATTACTGTGCACATTATTAAGTCAAGCATCTAATTACATACATAGAGAGACCCTAATTACATACCCTAATTCATAGAGAGAAAGGAAGCACACAGGTTCCTTGGCCAAACTCATTGGATGTGGGGTCTTAATGAGAAACACTCATGTTTTAAAAATAAATTTGAGATAATTGTGGATTTATAGACAGTTGTAAGAAATAATACAGAGATATCCTATACTGCATCCAGTCTCCATCAATGACAACCTTTTGCAAACTATAGTATAATAACACAACCAGAAAATTGGTACAATCCACAGTTTATTCAGAGTTCGCCAGTTCTGCATGCACTCAATTGTGTGTGTGCGTATTTGTAAGTTTATTCTCTAGCAAGACCAACTGGATAGAAAATTAGGTCATTAATTAAGTCATTTAAATTATACTGAAGAAGGTAGTCGCACAAATTCATACAGATCACACACTTGAGTATGACTTCCATGGTTTTCAAAGTAAGAATGGCTCTCTACTGGAAACCCAGCACATCTGAATGTGACCTGGCGTCTTCTTTCCATTTTCCTCAACCACCATTCACTCCCAAAGGCTTTCCTCTGAAGAACTGAGACACATGAGTAAGGGGATTGAAACTTAAACTTTTCTTCAGGCTTCACACCAGACTATTGAGACAGAGCGTAGAAGGTTTAGTTCATTCAGTACAGATTTGAAAATATGTGTTGTCATCACTCCAAAAGGCCTTTGTGACTGGACTCCTTCTCACTTCAAGTTCGCCAGGGTGATTTGATCAACAAGGGCAGAGAAGGCCCTGCCTACTCGCTCAGCTCCACAATACAGGTCCACATTTACTGAAGACTGTGGGTCTGAAATCAACAAACAGGGGAGTCCTTCAGAGAAGGTATCTGTAGGTTCTTAAGCTGATCATGATAAAGCTCTAGGACAGGGAAGGACAGAATCCACCTCTCCTCAGTTCCAGATGACAATGCCCTTTCTCTAAACCAGCTAGCAAATAAGATGACTCTTGTTTACCAGGGTCAGTTTCTAATCCAACCATGTTGTCTGTTCTTAAAAGGCATTATCCCATGACTCCAAGCAGATCTGAGGAGTTAAAAAGCCCACTCACTCTAGAGCAGTGCTTTCCAAATCCTGGTGTACATTAGAATCGCCTGGGAGGGTTAAAAAAAACACTGCTAGTTTCTACCGAGAGTTCTGATTCAATGTACAATGTGTACATGTGGCCCAGGATGGCTATAAATGTGGCCCAACACAAAACTGTAAATTTACTTAAGATATTATGAGTGATTATATGTTGCAATGTATTTAATGTGTGGCCCAAGACAACTCTTTTCCTTACAGTGTGGCCCAGGGACACCAAAAGGTTGGACACCCTGGTACACATGATGGTCAATTTAATGTGTCAGCTTGATGGCACTAAGGTGCTCAGACACTTGATCAAATATTACTCCAGGTGTGTCTGTGCAGGTGTTTCTGAATGAGGTTAACAATGAATGAGTAGAATGAATGAAGCAGATTGCCCTCCCTAATGTGGATGGACCTCATCCAGTCAACTGAAGGCTTGAATAGAACAAAGTCTGAGTGAGAGCACTTCTTCTGTCTGACTGCCTTCCAGCTGGGACATCAGTTTTCTTCTGCCTTTGAACTCATAATGAAGCACCAGCTCTTCCTAAGTCTTGAGTCTGCCAGCTTTGCATTGAAACTACTCAATGGCTCTTCTTGGTCTCTAGCTTGATATGGCAGGTGTTGAGACTTGTCAGCCTCCATAATCATGTGAGCCACTTTAAAATAAATGTCTTTCTATATATATGTGGTGTGTATGTGTGTGTATATATATACTGACACAATACATTTTTAGAAATTAGCAGCTTTCTTAAGCTCAACTAAAGAAACAAAACCTATATCTATCTATCTATCTATCCATCCATCCATCTATCTAACAATCTATCTATTATATCCTATGATATATCAAGAATGGAGCACAAAAAATTGCATTTCTAGTAAGTTCCTAGGTTATCCTGCTGGTCCAGAAACTGCACTCTGAGAACCCTGGCTCTATAATTATTAATTCATAGTTTGGGCGGTCCTCTATAATTCATTGTAAGGATTGTGCTGTAGAAAGACCTACAATTTGGCAGTTACTAAACAGAAGTTTGGTATGCATAATTTTTGCCCTGAAATTTTTTCAGACTCAGACGTATTTTTATATTTTCTATAATATTGAATAATGCTAATTGCATCTTTAGACATTATTACATTATCTGATTGAGAAACAAACTTTACTTTTTCATGATTTTCCTTTAATGGTAAGCCTTGATAAAATCACTTAACATATGCATAAGTCTTTCATCTTGAGGTATCAAACTGCACATAGTGTTGAGATATTGTCTTTCAAATATGTGTAGGAAACCTCTTCTTATTAGGAATTTGAATTGTGCAAGACAGTCAACTACATTGTTGGTGGGTCACATAACACGACATTTTAGAAATCAGCAGCTTTCATAAGCTCAATTGGAGAAACAAAAACAAAAAATAAACATGAGATAAAGATTTAAAATACTGAATAAATTTCTAGAATAAAACCAAACTTTTATGTGAAGTTTTATTAAAAAGGTCAAGTGGATACTGACTTTTCTTTGAATGCTTATCATGATCCTGCTGATATTTATTTAGATGGAAATACAGTGGGTGGAATCTTGTGTCAGCCTAAGAATCAGGCACAAGGAGTTCCCAACCCATCTTGGTCCCAGGCAGTCTGAGCATGCTTCTGGGATCTTTGCGATCTTCTTTTCTCTGATGCAAGGATTTTAACTCCAACTCCTTCCGCAGGAGATATTTTTAGAATCACCAAATAATGAATTCATTGACTCTACCAAGTTCAATATCCAACTGACATTATGTACCCATTTTACAGTTTACCAGCTGTTATGGGCTATATTGTGTCTCCCTCTCCAAATTCATATACTGAAGTCCTAACCCTCACTACCTCAAAATGTGATTCTATTTAGAGACAGAGTGTTTAAAGAGTTAATTAAAGTAAAATGAAGATATATGGGTAGGTCCTAATCCAATATATGTACTGTCCTTATGAGAAAAGGAAATTTGAATAGGGACAAGCACCAAGAGAAAATATTGTGAAAACACAAGGAGAAGACAGCCATCTATCTACAAACTAGAGAGAGACCTCAGAAAACACCGATGTTGTTGACATCTTGATCTCAGATTTCAGGCTTCAGGACTCTTAGAAAAAAATTTTATTTATGTGTCTATCGCAGCCACCTAGTCTGTGGTACTTTGTTATGGCAGCCCTAGCAAACCAATATATCAAGTCAGAAATATTTTGAGACCTCCTTTGATTCAGGAACACACAAGGACGTTATCTTCTGTTCTATCACAACTCTCGAGATAATTAAAGATCTGAGCCTTTCTCAAACAGAAATAGATGTAGATATAAATATCAATATATTAAGATAAGAAGGCACTCTATAAGTAAGATGATGTTATAACAAAACAGAAGAAATAACTATAATAAAAAGGATTAGACAGAGAGCCTTCAGAATTTAGCAGTGAGTCATAGCTTATGAGGAAGATAATGAGCCCTTACTAAATTCATGGTGAGTGCCAGTGCTATACTAAAATCTCATGCATTTTATACTCACAGCAGCCCTATGAATTAGGCAATACTAGAAATCAAGTTCAGAGATGCTACTGGTATCCAAAAGATTCATGACTCTGTTGATGAATTGTACTTACTACATGAATTGTAGCTGCTGAGCTAATGTTATAAAATCAAGTGTTTTAAAAGGCAGGGTAAAAGACCATCGCTATTTCTATTGATTGTTTAAATCTTACCTGATGGCATTTCTAGAGTGAAGGCATCCATAAGTTCTGATAACAATTCTTGCAGTTCCTCCTCCTCCAGCTCATCCTTTTCCTCCTGGATGTTAACTGTCTCTCTCCTTTCCATGGGTGCCAGATTAGGACTGTTTATTTCAGCAGAATTAATCTGGAGGGTGTCCTGCAGTGGTCCCTCCTGGGAACTGGGGGAGGAGCTAAAGATTTCCCTAGCGGTCTCTCGTGTTTTGCTTTGTGCCCTGGTGCTTTGCATTGAAGACGGCTGCAAAATGGCTTGTGATGATTCTGACTTTGGTAAAGCATCCTCTACTTTTGTTTGACTTTGTTGACTTCTGTCAGCCACAGTGGGGTTAGAAAGAGGTTCCCATTCTGAGCCATCCTCAATGGCATTCTTGATCCCAGAAGAATCTTCTTCCTTCCCAAACCATTCACCCATTCCATGGTCACTCTTGGAAACCATATTTTGACAAGAAGAAGATGAATGGGGTGGCTGTAACATTGCCTGGAGAAAAAAAAGCTTTATTTATGGACAAATTAACATTTACCCTATTTTCATAAATGCATTAAATTTTAGTGTTCCAAGAAGACATTTTGATGCAAGTTTTTTTCATGCTCTCTAAATTCATCACAATTTTATTTTATGCTGTTAATTCAATGTCACCCTAAAACTGTCTACAAAAGTTAAAACAGCTGTGATATTACAATATCACAGGGATTAATCACAAGAAGTTTGAAAAATTCTAGGTTCCAGAAGCTCAGGTTCTAAACACATCATAAGGAATGTCTGAAAACATCAGCCTATCGAGTTAATAGATAGAAAGTCTATTGAGTTAATAGATCCAAATTCTTGTTAAAAACATGTTCATAATGACATACTAAGTAGGTACATTGTGGTTTCATGATAACCCACAGGTATGAAATATAGGGGGTGTGCTCCCTACAAAGTGTGGTCCACAGATTCCTGGAGGATCCTGAGACCCTTTAAGAGCACCATGAGATTGAACTTACTTTCACAGTGCTACTTAGATGTTATTTGCCTGATCATTGTGTAGATATTTACACTGAAGGTGCAAAATCAAGAGTAAAGTAAAGCTAAAGCTGTGGGTGCCTTGGCAGAAATCCAAGTGGCATCGATGAACAGTGCTAGTCATCATCGTATTTGTCATCATAGAATTTGTCATCATGCACTTGCCCTTAAAAAAAAACCAAAACAGCAAGTTCCACTTAAGAATATGATTGAGAGTACAGGAAAACTTTTTGAATACCCTTTATAATAAAACACGTCTTTTTAATATTGTCAGTGATGAAATGGGATGTATAAAACACTTCTGATGTTTACTGAAAAACAAAAACTGGCTCTGTGCAGAAGAACTACTTACATATTGTGTTATTCAGACTTGGGTATTTGGCAAACATCTCAAAAATAAATAAAATGTGACTGTCACAGTAAGAAAAACAATAATATGTATTGTCAATTTTAGCTGTTGAGATTTTAAGCAAAAATTAGAATTTTGGAAAACTTGCATTCACCACCATGAGCTTGCTAGCTTTCCAATTCTTAAAGACATTTTTGGTGGGATTAGTGGTGATATTAATGAGTGAGGATTTTTTTTGGTCTTGTATAATGAAATAGGTGAACATTAGAAAGTTCAGCATAGCTCCATGAACTTCCAAATGACCAATGCCTGATGCTGCAGAATTGGGCATGGGTAGAAGATTCATTCAAAGGGAACAGAACATTGTGTTTTAATAAAACAGAGTGTAAAATAGATATATGGCTTCAAATTCAATATTGCAACTATCATTTAAGAAGCAATCCTTTATCATGCTTCAGTGTAGTATCAGAGAAGATCTCCAATTATCTGAAAATCCATTAAAATACTCTCTTTTCAACTGCAAGTCAGTGTGAGGTCAGATTTCCTCATATATTTCAACCAAAACATCTTGCAGAAGATTGAATGCTGAAGCAGCTATGAAAATCCAGCTCTTAAGGCAGATCTTAAAAAGATTTATAGAAATTATAAAATTATATCACTCTTCTAAGTTTAAAAAGTACGTAGTCACTGATTAAAAATGTTACATATATAATAGATTATTATTTTCATTTTTAAATTAGTTAACCCATTTATTTTAAAACCGTGTCTCAGATTTAATTTTGATTATAGTGAATAGCGAAAGCTATCATCCACAAAAGCTCCACGAGATTCTCAAATTTTTTAAAGAATGTAAAAGGGATACTGAGACCCAAAGTTTTAAGAATCAAAGTTGTAAAGAACCCCTTTGCCCCAGGTCTATGGTTTCTCAATGGTACCAATACCGTTCTCTCCCAGGGGCACTACCTTCACAAAGCAGGAGGACGTAGTGCGTGGAGAATAAAAGTGGGAGTTGACTGGGGTACACGAAGAGGAGAGGGAAAGGGAAGAGGATGATCAAGGTGAGATGTGAAGTTTCAGGCTGCAGCCCTCCCTTGGCCGGAGGATCCGAGGTCAGGCTTCCTGAGGGTCCACAGGGCCAGGGTCTCCCACCTTTGATACCTGTAAATTCTGCCCCATTTGCTGTAGCCTGGTCCACAGATTGTGCTGGCTGGCTGTGAGTTCATGAATCTTTATTTCAAACCTGCAACTTTTTTCTTCTTGGGAGGCATATATGGCTCGCAGCTTGTCTTTGTGTCGGTTTAACTGTTTTTTGAGGAGCCTGGAAAGAGGACAGGTCTGCATGAGTTGAAAAGACAGAAAGCCAGCAGACAAAGTAGAGGTGAGCAGACTAAGTAGACATGTGCGTAGAAGGTCCACTATTATCAAACATTGACCAGTCCTACTTTAACCTGTTTGTTCACCATGTACAACTGCCCTTTGTGTCTGTTACAGGATTCCACGAAGAATTGCACTGGCTTTCAGAGTTTTAGAAAACGCATCATGCATACCTTTACCATGTACTCAAATTTGGCTATTGCCTTGGTTCATTGTGCTTTTGTCCAGAAACACTCCATGCAGAGAGACAGTGTACATGTCGTGTCTAAACACCCACCAGCTGACCAAGACCACAGGGACAAGCAATGATGCAATTCATGAACTGTGGGTCTGTTTTGGCTCCTCTTCCTAAATCTAGTCGTTTGTCGGTTTAAAGAAGGAACCGAGTAGTCAGGGCAATGCATAAGGCAGATAATGTCACTACTCTGCTCAAAGCCCTCCAGTGATTCCCTTACTTATTTAGAATAAGCAAAGGCCTTACAGAGGCAGACAAGATGGTCAAGACCCTCTTTCCCTCTTTGACGTCCTCTCTGCTTCCTCCAGCTCACTCACTGCCCTTCAGCCACACAGAGATCTCGGCCACCCTTTGAACACACTAGACACGTTCTCCCCTCAGACGCTGCTCTTTCGGCCCCTCTGCCTGGAACCCTTTCCCCCAAGTTCTTGCTTGTTTCACTCCCATCATGTTTTTTGGAGAGGCCCTCCCTGACTGCCCCACTTGAAATAGCAAAGCAGAGCTCCCCTCCCCCACCTTATTTGTCTCCATGGCTTTTTGTGAGCTCTAACTGCTACAGTGTCTTAGATTTTGACTTAGTCTCCAGTCTTCAAACTTCTGGATGGTTGCATGACATGACATACAATCAATTTTACTTATTATTTTACTTATATATAATTTATTACTTAATAAGGGCTTATGGTCTCTTTATTCTGGCCACTTTTTTTTCTCTTTTGCTTGTTGCCATATCCTCAAACAAAGGCCTAAAATTGTGCCTGTTATAGAGTCTGTGCCCAACTAAAAGTGGCCGACAGATGCACAGTCTCACTCCGTGATCAGTGCTGCCGGTATATTTGTAGAATTTGTAGAAACAGGCTCTCTGGTGGCAAATGCAACATTTTTCCACGTTGGAGCCTTTGAAATTCTTATTGCTATAGACCTCAGAGAGGTCTTGGAATTTAGTTTGGGCTTCCATCAGAAGCAGGCATTCCTGGCCGCCAGCCCTCAAACTTCCAGACAGTCACACCTGGGAGAAGCAGGGGTCTGACTCTAAAACCCTAAATCATAATTAAGTTTCAAGTATATCTTTCTGGTGAGTTTTCCAGAAAGAAGTTGGCCCAGGGACTTGACATTTCAGACGATTAAACCTGGTCCGGAAGCCTCTCTAACACTATTTTCTACACTTAAAGTGTCGTACTTGTTACGAGCACTAGTTTCTCTTTCTCCCAAAGCCCTATCGGAACTAGAGTTCTTTTTTCTGACCCTGTTTTTATTTTATTTTTTTTAGGGAGAAACGCCCCTGCGAAGTTTCAGGTGAATATAATTCACCTGATAACAGGTGATAGCCGGTGATAAAAGATTTCCTGCAACTTGTGACACAGCACTTTCTGGGCAAACATCCACTGTTAACAAATAATTCAGGTTACTTGAGAAATAATTCCTTTCCAATGATCTGAAATCCACCTTTCTAAACTTAAAGAAAAATCTTTATCTGTAGTTCTGCTTTCTGGTCTTTAGGAGCTGGGGCCTTCAAACAGAATGAGAACACTCCAAGCCCAGTGAATGGTGCTGAGGCATTTCTTTCCCTTGTCAGCACCCAGCAGACTTCAGAGTGACCCGTAGGTAACTAATGATCGAATGATACTCTTCCTTCTCATGTAGTCTGAGTTGCCTTCTAAATAATCAGTGACACAATTTTGGTTGTTATTGAATCTACAGTAAACTGTGTATCTCAGGTCTTTTCCACACAATTCGTTCTGAACCTGGGCCTGTCATTGCAGGACCTGCATGTGAGCCTTTAAAAGGTGGTCTTTGTTCATTGCTCCAGTGTTCCAGACTGTTCACATCTTAATGATCCAAGGTTGTCCTTCGGCTTATTGTCTGTGCCTTTCGTATTATGTCACACACATTTGTGTGTGCATGCCCTCTACTATTTCATCCAATTCATTGATAAAAATAATAATGCAGACAGAAACAAGGATAAGCCCTTCACATACATTTATTCACTAATCAGCCTCACGTGTTAGTAAACTTTATGTTGCTAAATACCTGACTAGGGAGCCACAGATGCATGTAGTAGATATGAATTACATCAAAGAAAATAATTGAATAATTTAAAATAATTAGTTTGAAATAGTCATTCTAGGAATTAAGTTTTCAAGAATTAAATTTCAAAATTTCCTTTCATTTTCTACATTTTAAATTTCAAAATTGCCTTTTTATTGCTATACTACTTTTCCTTAATCTTATGTCTAATCTCTTTTTTATATGTGATAAAAAAGATTAAAATTGCTTTTAACATTTGAATCACTAAGCTACGTTGAAAATGTTAACCTTATTTTCATGCATTATCACAGGTTTTCTAAATGTTTTTTACATTTATATTGGGAGGCACATCTCATCATCCATATATACACAGAATAAATAATTTATCGGGTATCTACTAAAGACGAATCATTGTGCCTAAAATAAGGTCTTCCCTCGGGGGATCTTCTTATTGAGGGTCAGAAATTCTGTCTTCTCAAGGAATGACAACAGGAGACAGCAACTGAAGAAATATTTAATCCCCCGAGACACAGTAGGATGGGAGGCAGTTCTGACAAACCTGATAAACCTGGTAGGAAGCTGGACGCTTTGGGAGAAAGTGTACTGGTTTCTTTAGAAGTAGGGAAAACACACATACGAGACACACACAGAATCAGACTTCACCGAAAATGCTTCACCAATTTTCAAGGAATGCCGTCAAAACTTGAAACCTAATTTAATTAGCCAGATGATTTTTCTTACGTGTCACTCTTTAAATAGAAATGGTACCTTCATTCTGGAATCCTAAGATTTCTCAGTTTAAAAAATGTCTTCTAAATTTTAAAAAAAGGTAAAAATCTCTGTAGACATTTTTTTGTACAAAAGCAGAAAGAAAAGCCATTGCTTTGTTTCTGCTGCAGTCGTGAACACACGTGGTTCCCACCTTCTCTCCCTCTGGAGAGCGTTAATGCATTCTTGAGTCCTCCCCAGCTCGCTCCGAAGGCCCACGATGGTCTAAAGAAGCCAGAAAGAGAGGAAATGAGTTTGGGTTTGAATTTAATCCAGACTTTAAAAAATTCATCCTAAGAATATGATTATGCTATTTTAAAAGATCCAGCCTGTTTCAAAAAGTGACTAATATTTGGGTCTGTGTCCACATATACATGATGCATCTAAATGTTCATTCATACACTTCGAGTACAGTCACGTAATCTTATCTTTATATAACAGTTTTCTTTAGAGACATTTAAACATACAAAAGAGCTTTAGATTCTAAAATTAAGTTACAATAGTCTGTTGCTCAAGTTAATTTGCTGCCCAGAACATCTCCTTCCTCAAAAATTATTTATAAAAGCATTGGGTCACTTTCTTTCTCTTGGCCCAAAACACCCTTCACTTCTGCCTTCCATCTTCTTAAACTTTCTTGTCTTTCCATTGATGCCTACTTAAATGTGGACTTAGAGTCATCAAGTCTCTTTGAACTAATAACAGTCCTCTCAGCTCTTACTCAGGATTTCCCCACCAAATCTTGTCTCTCACAGCACACTCTGAAACCCAGGTGCAAACCCTGACTGACCCAGCCTGGCTCCAGCTTCTGGGGCACCTTGTACCAGCTTTTGCCTCCCACACATCTGGATGGGAGATTGAATTTCCTTACTCTACTCCTCTAAGCAACTGTGGCTGTACTCCGTGGCCTTCTCCCAATGAAATTTTTTTCAGTAACGGGATTAGAAATGCTTCTTGGTTTATTTAAACTGTACAAATCCTACAAATACTTTGTCATATATGCAGGTCTTATTTATATTATTATTGATCTGTTTCTTTTAAATCAGAGAAAGAAATGTACCACCCACATGGGATAGGCTGCAGCAACTTTAAAAATGAAAAAGACGTGAGGGAGTAAAAGGAAAGTAAAATAAAGGAAGAACGCCAAAACAGCAAAACCTCTTTTGAATTCCTTCCCTCAGAACAAATACACGTTAAAGGGAGAAAACACTGTGCATTGTGAAAACGGCTTTCCTTGGGGCAGGAAATAGAGCAGCTTTTCAGCTGTCCTCCCACGTAATTACATCTCTGCCGAGGGCCCCAGTTCGAGTGCGAGGCAGAGTTAGCTGTTCAAGGAGGGGTGTCCAAGTGGCTCCCATCACCGGTGGAAGTGCGCACAGATGAGAAGGAACACCCCACGGCCGCGGTCCAGGCCACGGGTTACTGGGTGGTCACAGGACTTCCTCTCCACACCCACCCCCCCAGAACAACTGCAATGTGGGAACTCCCATTTCTCTGGCATAACTGGAGAGCATTGCAGATGACCGCATCTTAAAGACCTGCTTTAGGAATGGACTGCATGGATTATTACAGTGATGGAGGGAGAGGCAGGTGTGCATGGGTGGACGAAAAAGCAACGGGTTGGAAACATGATAAAGCATTTGTAGACCGTTCACTTACAAAAAAGAAACCAACAGCCAAGAAATATTTCTGATACCTTCAATGAAAACATTTCATTGGGATTTTTTGTTTACTTTCTTATTTTTTCTTTCATCTTCCTCTCTCATCTCTGCCCTCGTAAAATTCCTGAATTTCTTATCTATAGATAACTAATTTTCCTCCTTTTCCTTGCTTTTTAGTAACATCAGATCTTGATGTTATGGCATTCAGTTGTCAAGTTAAGACCCCAGGGACAGGCTTCTCACACTTAAAGGGCCAGAACAGACCAAAAATGTCGCAAGTTCTCAAAGCCCCAGAGCCCATAGATCTAAGCGATGAAGAAATAGCAAAACTCTCAGACGCACAGTTTAAAACACTGGTCATCAGGATCCTCACAGAACTGGTTGATTATACTGACAAATTAGACAAATATATGAAGGCGAAACTAATTGAAATGAATGGAATTGCACAGGATACCAATAGCAATGAAAAGGAAACTGGGACTCAAATCAGTGGAGTGGACCAGAAGAAAGCAAATAATGGCCAAACAGAAAAGAGTCAAGAAGCAAGAATTCAAAGAAATGAGGAGAGTCTTAGGAACCTCCAGGACATCTTTAAACGCTCCAACATCCGAATTATAGGGGTACCAGAAGGGGGAAAGGCACAGCCACCAGTGGAAAACTTATTTGAACAAATAATAAAGGAGAATTTCCCCAATCTGGCAAAGGAAATAGACTTCCAAGAAATCCAGGAAGCTCAGAGAGTCCCAAAGAAGTTGGACCCAAGAAGGAACACACCAAGGCACATCATTATTACATTAGCCAAAATTAAAATGAAGGAGAGAATCCTAGAAGCAGCAAGAGCTAAGGGGACAGTCACCTACAAAGGAGTCCTCATCAGACTGTCAGCAGATTTCTCAAAAGAGACCTTACGGGCAAGAAGGGGCTGGAAAGAGGTATTCCAAGTCATGAAATCCAAAGACCTACAACCAAGATTGCTCTATCCAGCAAAACTTTCATTTAGAATGGAAGGACAGATAAGGTGCTTCTCAGATAAGATCAAATTCAAGGAGTTCATCATCACCAAGCCCTTATTATATGAAATGTTAAAGGGACTTATCTAAGAAAAAGAAGTTAAAGAAACATGAACAGTGAAAGGACAACAAACTCACAGTTATTAACAACCATACCTAAAACAAAAGCAAACTAAAAGGACAGCTAGATCAGGAGTGGAAACATAGAAATGAAGATCTCAAGGAGGGTTAGCAACAGGGGAGTGGGAGGAGGAGAAGGGGGGAGAAGGTACAGAAAATAAGTAGCATAGACAGTAGATAGAAAATGGGGGGGCAAGAATAGCATGGGAAATATAGAATCTAAAGGACTTGAGACACATGGTCATAAACCAAAGGGGGGGTAATGGTGGGGATAGGGGGTAGGGTGGAGGGGAATGAAGGGGGGAATAGAACAACTGTAACAGCATCATCAATAAAACAATTAAAAAAAAAAGACCCCATGGACAGAAGAGTGTTTTACCACTCTATTGGAAGTTCTATTCAGAAGTTTTGGGCAGAGCCTTCATATCTACAGACCCTGGAATGGTTTGAAAATATCAAAGGGGCATGCAGCGATCTACCTTTTGGAGATAGACCTGGGAACCATCCCCTCAAAGCTCAACTTTGACCACTAAGGCAGTGAGTGAACAATACAGTTCATGGGTTGCGGATCACAGGTAGCATATGTTGTTGGGGTTCGAACTGCCCACTTTTGGGGGGCAACAGGTAAGAGAAAATTTATGTTGCTCAGTTACATGTACATGAGACCAGGTTAGGTGTCTCCTTAAGGAGGTCACTACTGAGTTTTCTAAAACATGCCTTAAATGAACAGTATAGATTATACTATAATTAATTCTGTGTACTACTGTTGCCATTAATTCACAGTTCTTGGCTGAACAGAAAACTTCCAGCATACTTTACCCTTGCAAACAGCAGGTAAAGCTGATCCACCTTACACACTATGAAGTTGATTATACAAAATTGGCCCCAAATTGACAGGTGGTTATGTTTTCAGAATATTATAGATTTTCTTAACAGAAATTTGGTTTGATTCTTTTGATACAAATGTTACTTTATTCTTTTGGAGGAAAAGGTGAGCATATTTGAGTTGAATTAAGTAGAAATTTGGAGCTCTAAAATATTTTAAATGAATAAAACAATTTTTACTTTTTAATTTTTAAAAAACCTTAAAGTAGATAAAATCTTTAATTATCTCAAGAAAATTAAATTATCCAAGTTAACAGAAGAAAGTATGAAGAGACTATTAAACTTGAGAAATAGAAAAACTTATTTAAATATTATAAAGGGTCCAGTGTCCTAAAATTTTACTCTTGAATTCTGGGAATTGTTAAATAAATAGTACTTGTGTAAGCTAAATTGTTTTAAAGACAGGGAAGATGAAAAACAACTAGATGCTTAATGGAACCACCACAACTCAAATGCTCAAAACTGATGAAGTATTGAGAGAGAACAAGATAATTCTGATCCGTATGATGCAAATCTAAACAAAAAAATGAGTGAATCAAATTGAAAATGGATTTAAAGCATAATCCACTACAAACAAGCATAGTGTTTAATTCCAGCAATGACAAGGAAATTTATTATCAGGGACTCTTATTTGTTAATGCAATGCTTTCAATACAGGAAAACATGGGATAATTTCAACTGATGCTAAAAAAGGGATTTAAGGTAAATAAATTCAATGACTTCTGATTGAATACCAAAACACTTAAAAATAGGAAAAGAAAATGACTTCTTTCTCATCGAAAAGATCCCAAACCAACAATTAACACCATAACATTTAATGGAGAAACACCAAGGCAATGCCTCCCTTAAATATAATCCTATTTAAGATAAAATAAGATGCCCCATCATCTCCTGCATTATTTATATTGTTCTGAAAAACCTGGAGTCTTACTGGAATGAAAACATGAAACAGAAATGAGAGGTTTAAGTCTTGTAAAGAAGGACACGAGAATACCTTCTCTTTTCCCTAGACCACCTATTTGTCTACCTAGAAACAAGACATTCAAACTAAACCAATATTTAAAATGATTGAGAGAGTTCCAAAAGGTTTCTCTTTAAAAGATAAACATACAAAGATCTATAACTTTTTGATATGCAGTCACAATAAAGAAAAAGTTACAAATGAGAAGGCCTTTATTCACGATAGCAACAATGAACACGAGATGCCCAGGGAGGTCTTAGTGAGAAACACCGAATGATAGGAAGTAAACTAATCTTGGAATGTTGAAGGGACCCACCGAGCTCGAGATGCCCTGGGGCCACTGAGAACAAAGACGGCAGTTAGAACTGGCTTGAAGTTTGAGAATTCATTCAGAAACACACACACACACACACACCCCACAACTCAATGGCAAAAAACCCTGAATAATGTGTCTTAAAAATGAGCAGAAAGTCTAAATAAACAGTTTATCCAAATGGCCAATAGGTACGTGAAAAGATGCTCGACATCCCTAATCACCGGGGAAGGCAATCAAAACCACAATGAGTAACTACCTCACACTTGCCAGAATGGCCATGATCAAAAAGACAGGAAGTAACAAGTGCTGGTGAGGGTGTAGAGGAAAGGGAACCCTTGTGCACTGTTGGTGGGAATGTAAATTGTGCAGCCACTATGGAAAACAGTGTGGAAGGTCTTCAAAAAATCAAAAATCAAACTATCATGATTCAGCATTCCCACTTCTGGGTATTTATGTAAAGGAAGCAAGAACAGTAACTTGAGAAATATATATTCACCCCTGTGTTCATTGCAGCATTATTATAATAGCCAAGATGTAGAAGCATATTTGTAATGGACTATTACTTGGCCATGAAAAGGAAGGAAAGCTGCAACAATGTGGGTGGACTCTGAGGGCATTTGCTGAATGAAATATTTGAGACAGAGAAAGACAAACACTGTACAATCTCATTTATGTGGAATAAAAAGCAAAACCAAATAAAACAAAAAACTGAGCTCTCAGATAACAGAGAGCATATTGGTGGTTGCAAGAGATGTGACTTGGGTGTGGGAGATGAAATTGGGGAAGGTGGTGAAAAGGTACGCACTTCCCTTTAAAAAATAAATGGGTTCTTGGGATGGTGACTATCATTAGTGATACTGTACTATGTATTTGAAAGTTGCTAATAGAGCAGATCTTAAAAATTGTAACTATGGGCAGTAATGGATATTAAGTAGAGTTATTACAGTGAGCATTTTGCAATATATACAAATGTGAAATTGTGTTGTATACCTGAAACTAATCTAATGTGGTATGTAAATTTTGTCTCAGAAAAAAAAAAAACAATAAAGGAGACTATCAACATTGCATTACTTTGTAAATAATCCCCTATGAGCTACGCTGATGCTGTAGAAGATCATATTGAAATAGTTTGAATAGAAAAAATAGTGAAGAGAAAAGTTGTTCTATAACATGTTAATGGTACCATGAAGCTACAATAATTAAAATAATATTCATATGTAAAAATAAAAGTAAAAGCAACTAAATAGATAGCAGTAAAACATAGTCTCCCAAACTCTGGTCCCTGGTACCAAAATGATGACTGACCACATTGCAGTGAAAGACATTCTAAAACGATGATCATTTTGGGATATACTTAAGGAACCACTACGCAGAAATTTAAAAAGAAAATTATTTACTTAAGGTTAGAGAAAATAGTCTATTTAAGTATAAAGTAGAAGTATGGGGGACCCCTGACTTCCTATCAGGCATCAAAACAAAAGGTGGGTGTTACAAATAGTTAAACCATGTGAAAGCAAATACAGCTAAAGAGTCATTTAATTTCTTAATGGCAAACATTTTTCAAGCATAAAACTATACAAGAAGAGAGAAAAAGACTGATAGTATTTTCATAAGAAATGAAATGTCTAGCTAGAAATACATTATAAGTTATAATTATAAATAAGCCTAAAGAAAATAATTATGAAGACAGGCTTCCCATAGTTAACCTTCATTTTTTTAAAGTTTAAATATATTAATAAATCAAACAGATGCATCAGTAAAAATTGGCAAATGACAATGGCAGAAGCCAAAAACCAGCTGCCCCCTAAACTATGTGTGGAAAAGAAGTTTCATCTGACTCTTAATCAGAGAGATGAAAATTAAGGCAAATGCAATATATTCTGCTCATAAAATTAACCAAATTAAAAATATGGTAATAATAGTCAATATTAGGAAGGATCAGTGAGATAGTTACTTAAGTTGTCTGGGAGTCTGATTTGATATATCTTTTCTAAACATCAATTTTGTAATAAGTAAGGAGAGTTTTAAAAATGTCACTCCTCTCATTTAATGATTTCACTTTAAGAAACATTCTGATGAAATAATTGGGCAACCACATACAAAGAATAATGTACAAGAATTTCAATAGGAAATTTAAAATAATAGCAAAAATCAGAAACAATCCAAACATTTAATAACAGAGTCTACTTAAATAAAATTTATACGACCATTAAGATGTTATTGAAGAATTGTAATGGCAATGGAAATGCTCACAATGTAACTTACATTGATAAAGAATTATGTAATCAATACCTTTTGCAGGATGATATAAACTATATACATTAAAAATGTTACCAGGAAGAAAGTATATTAAAATGTTAATAATGGTTATATTATGGATTGATTATACCTTTAATTTTGGTCTTTGCTCCTTTCTGACTTTTCCAACTTTTCTAAAATAAACACATGGCACTTTATGACCGAAGTTAAAAAGTTACTTTAAAACATGTGCCTAGATTCTTTGTTGATCACATTAACATCTTGACAACATTCTGCAAACTAAGGAATGAGTCACCAACTCCTACTGGACCATTACAAAAGGGCCCAGGTTGTGACGATAATGGTTCCTTTCCCTTCTGGACTCACCTGCGGACATGGGCTGCTGTCGCGGGTTGGCGGAGCCTGAGGTGTCATTTGCCGTATTCCTTTGTAGGCCTGCGTGGATGCTGTTTCCCCTGGACCAAATGGACTTCTGTACATTGGCACTTTAGAGCTATTGTATTGAATGGAGAGTTTTCTTAGAGATTGTAATAATTTTCCATTATGAGCTAAGACATTGAGTGGAGTCTTAGAAAATGTTAAATCTGTTATTAAAATTAATATCCAACAGTGGCAATAGGATAGGCCAACTTTTTTTCTTTGTGCTCTTTTCCCGCTACTCGGCTGATATTAATTAGCCAATAATAGGCGTGAAAATTCCATCCCCCTCTTCCTGACAACCTAGAAATGAGAATGCAAAGAAAGTCAGGGACAACTGCAGGGAACCCCCAGGTTGCCGTGTCCTGGCTGAAGACTGGGGGTTCTCGGCGCAGCTGTGGGTTGACTGTGACATATTGGAAAGAACACAGAATAGAGCAGACCCGGTTAAGGTCAGGTATGTTCCATTGTATGTAATTCCATCTGGTTTCATTCCGTTATTCAAAAACCATTTAAAGCCTCGTACCATCTTGAGTTATTGCAGATAAAAAAGGATCGTTAATGAAAGCAGGGAACTCCCTGTTCACAGAGACTTCACATTTAATAATCAGACAAATACACAATCATGATCTTTTGATATAATGTGATTTTTACTACAGAATGCAAGGAGAGTATAGGAACGGATGTGATTATTCTATAGTACATTGAATTATTTTGTTCAGGAGTGGGCATTTTGGGGTAGAAAAGCAGGACAACCTGTAACTTCTTTGTCACACATCTTGTGAGTGACATACTCTATTCCTACCCCATCTGAGATCAGTTCAGTACCTTGAAGCTATTCAACACCATTTTCTGTACTCATACAAATATTCACAAATATCAAAATACATATTGAATTTGTTTTTGAAATAAAAATGGCATTGTTTTATATGCAATATTTGGCCACTTATGTTTTTTCTCTTAATGTATGATGGTGAATAATAAATAGGTGCTAAAAGTTGTTCTTAAGTAGACTCATTGTGTTCTGTTGTATGTCTGTATCACATATATTCCATCATTTTTCTACCATTGGACCAGGAGGTTGTTTCTGGTTTGTTACCCTGCCCTCGAATGCCACAATATTTATCTTTATTTACTATGTAGAGTTGCTTTTATTCCTGTAAGACAGAGTTCAAAAAGTAGATTAAGGGCCAAATCTTGTGTATATTTTTATTGAGTACATCCCAGTCTTCTATAGTCGATCCTTCCACTTGAGCACATGAGCGCTAGATTCTCCCCACCCCGGCTGCTGAGGGGCTTTGCTCCACCAATTTTCCCCTTTTGCAGCAAATCATAATTTTCTCTCCAAAAACTCACTCTCTTCAGGACACCATTGTGCTTCGCTTTTTCCATCATAACAAAGCCTTCTCCTAACATGAGTCACTCTACCACCTGGACTATCTCTCTGCTTCCTGCACAGTAAAAAATTCTGAAAAAGTTTATCATGTATTATCTTCAATTCCTCATCTCCCACTTTCTCTCAAACTGCCTCTAGTCTGTTTTTTTTATACTGCCATTGCCCACAACGCTCTTTTTGAGGTCGTTGGTCATTTTCTTATTGCTCAATCCAAAGGTCAGTTTTTACTTGACCTAGCAGTAGACCACGCATGCCCTCCTCCTTGGCACACTTTCATTCATCATATTCAGACATCGTTATAGATTCTGGAAATACAACTGAAAACAATAAAAGGATTCTCCCTACATGGAGCTTTCATTATAACAAAAAAAAGTAACATGTATAACACAGGTGGCAAACATAAGGCCTGTGGGCCGAATCCGGCCCTCCACCTTGTTTTATTGGGCCTGGCACCTTGTTTCTACCCGGCGGCAGGGCTGAGCTCTTGTTTAACTGTTAAAGAGTAGTTACATTTATACAGTCCTAAAGTTACAGTCAGTTCTTTACATTCACTCTTTGAGGGCTGATGTGGCCCCCGGTGAAAATGAGTTTGACGCCCCATATTATATGAGACGTCAGATGCTGGTGAAATACTTTACAAAATAATAATAAAGCAAAGCAGGAGGATTGACAGTGCCCGAGTGGAGACAGGGGCTGAAATGTTAAGTGGGTAACCAGGAAAGGCCTTAAGAATAAGGTAACATGTGAGCCAAGATCTTTTGTGGATCTTTGGGAAGTGAGGCGGCAAGCCATTCAGAGAGGTGGCTTATGGGTACCAATTCTTTAAAGAAGATATTTAAGTTTTAAGAGAAGGCTTAACCTCAGGGGAAGAGGGAGGCATGAGGGCTGGAGCAGAGGGAGTGTAGGTGGGGCTGGGGCACGGAGGTGGAGCAGGTTATCGGGGGCTCACATATGTAGGACTTTTCTGAGTGATGCTATGATTTTTACTTTTTAGCTTAAAAACAATGGAAAGATACCAGAGGAATTTAAGGTGTGGGAGTTTGGGGGAGATGAGCATGTGAGGAATGTGATCATATTTGTGTTTTTAAAAACTGAGTCAAACTTCAGCGGTCAAAAGGAATGCAAATCAGAATACAGATCTTTGTGTTCTAACCATGAGAATGCAGGGATTTAGACAAGATATCAAGTATTCAATAAATCTGATGGCTAACTGACATATGTTATTATTATTCTGCTAGGGAAAGGTGCAATAAATGGATTGAAGAAGACAGATAAATTAGAACCTGATGTTTTTGCTTTCGTATCAAACACCTGAATGACTCACAAATTTTATAAGGATATAATGATGTCAACCTGCTAGCAAATGTGACACAAACATAATGAATGCCATCAAATTGTGAAGCCGATATGTACTTTTTCATTTAAAGAGCTATATAAATATCTTTAAATTATACCAAATAATAAAATGGCAAAATAACCACAGAAATAAGGCTTGGGATTGAGAGAGAAATACACTGGTGGGTGTCTGAGAAAAGATTAGAGAATTCCAGAAGAAATTAATACTAATGTAAACTGATCCTTTACAATGGGAGTAAATAAATTATTCTGTTTTTTTCTGACCCAAATGTTTAATGATCATGAGAGGTAGGAAATGCTACCTCTTCTCTTTACCTTGTGAAATTTTAGATTATAAAGAAAGGGTTACTTCAAAAGTTCAGGTCACAGAGACTTTTTGGAAGTCATCTTTAGACTGTGGTCAGGTGTGTGACGGGGTCTCATACACCATGGGCACCATGTGCTGCGGGTCAACCTTCCGGAGCAGCGTGGCATTCTGAATTTTGAGGGTTAGCAAAATTCACAACTTTTGACCCAAGATTTTCCTTGAATAAATTTATCTTAATAAAATGTTAAAAATATGGGAAAGGTTGTAGGGATATTAAAAACAGAATTTAGGGGGCACAAAATCTGAAGATAACTAGAATTTTCAATGAGATAAGGGATTGCATGTGAATTATGGCACTTATCAGGATGAGAGGGAGGCCATAAAAAATGACATTTTGGAAGTGAATGACATGGGAAATGCTCTTCATTTAATGTAAATAAAAAGAAAAATAAAAAATTATATCCAGAGCATAATTCGTTTTTGGATTACTAAAATGTGAGTAGCATTCATCTGTGAGCAATGGAATACTGAGTGTCTTTTCCTTTTTTTTATAAAAATGAAGTGTTAATTCTAAATGAAACTTTAAAAGCAAACCAACTAAAAAGGTAGGGATAGAACACAAAGTTATTCAAATACTCTAATATTAAAAATCTTCTACAGAAAACTGTAGTTGAAAAATAATTAAATAAATTTTTAAAAATCGTCTGCATCTGATGCCTTTAGTTGCAATAACTCTCAATATTGGGATGGAGCACTTGAAGAGATTTTGCCTCTGGTTCTACTTTAGATGAAAACGCACTTCTGGAAGGGAAAAGCAGGTCTCCTTCTCCCCGGCCTCCTGCCTCCCTCAGGCTCACCAGCATTATCAGAGCTGCTGCTCTGTGCCCAGGCCCCCGGCGGCCACTCCCCCAGACTGCCGCTCACAGCGCTCACCTGGCCTGTGCGAGGTCACTCGTGTCCTTTGGATTCACCCGGTCCCGCAGCCACTGCCTTCTCCCAGCTTGCTTCCTCCGACAGCCCATGTGGACCAGGTTGTTTCTGACGGCCCTGAGGAGGAGCTTCGTGTTCTCCTTTGCGGACATCTCCTGGAACGGCCAACAGCGCAAAGGGTGTCCGATCAGTCTCGACATGCTCTTCTTCCCCTACTCGGGCAGACCGGCTGCCCCAAAAGGTTCTGAAATTCCCTCACTGACATTTACGTCCTCAGAAAAATCATTTTGCTTTCTTACTGCCTGGATTTCTTCACGCCCTCTCTGTCTACGTGCACACACAGCATACATTTCCAAATTACATACCCCTGAACTTCTACAATAACTGTTCTTCCTTGGAGCAACCTAGTGATGTGGAATTTTAAAGCTAGAACAGGGGAAGAAAAGAGGAGTAAGTTCATGGTTGTTAACATTTGGGTGGTGGATTTTTTTGAGAATGGGGCGATCACCTGTGGATTTATCTCCAAGAAAATGCTCATATATTTAATTCTGTATAAAATCTCAGTGGATGCCCAGACCATTTAAAGTTCATCCACCAACCCCACATTAAGAAATTTTGTCCCCCACACCCCCAAAAAGGCAAAGAGGGAGTACAAGGAGTTGGTATGGATTTTCAGCACTTGAAACCTGAAGTGCAACAAGTGACCACACGGTGTCAGTCTAACACCGATAAACCCTGTTTCTCCCCAGGCTTTTAGAAATGGGAAGATCACGTGCCAATGAACCCGAGGATTTCGGTTAATAATATAGTTTAGTAAAGCAATGCCCACTGGGAATTACTTGGCAAGACGCAGGCACTTGACTTTTGTGGACCACTCTCGCTAAAGGGGAGAATGAGAGAAAACTGTCCTCTGAGAAGCCAGTTCATCAAGACAGTCCACTCACTACTGCGGTCCTTGAGGGTGATGCCATCTGTACAGAGAGATTGGTCCATGGAAACTTTGTGACGTGAAGAAAGTGTCCTTTCTGAAAAAACTTAACTACTCTTTGTTTAATATTCACTATCCCATTTCTCTTTCTTCTTAGAAAGACCTGAATTCTCTTGTTGAATATTAAAACTTTTCAAAAAAAGTTTTAATATTCAAACTTTCTTTGAAAAGTTTTAGTTTTGTGCTGTTCCACTCAAGATGGTGATAGTTATCTTTTTCTTTGATTTTTCCTAGAGAAGAAAATACCCGATGCCTTGGGCTCAGGAGAAGTCATGTTAAAAAGGAAAACGCCCCCACTGAACTAGCAGCTAGAAGCCTTGTTGCCTCGCCTTTCCCTTTAAATCCGTGCCCACTGCCCATGCCTCACCCGCCTTACACCTCATTTTCTACCACACAGTCCAAGACTGATGGCTTCTGACTCACCTTTGGTCAGCCTTTTCCTGTCTCCAAAAGTTTAACTAAAATTTACAATGTAAAAAAATTATATTGAGAGATATTTAAGGTTTCCTTTGCCACATCCTTAGTCTTAGATATTTATCAAGCATGAAAGGAACAGAATCCATGGTTTTACTGGAGGGAAAGTTTTTAAACTGCTGCAGCTGGTACTAATGCGACTTGTGAACAGTTTGCTGCGTTAAGGGAAGTGTTACCTGGACGCGGTGCTCACTCACAGGATGAGACTTCTGGTGGGACTTGCTGTGCAGGCCAGATAAGAAGCACAGCTGGCAGATGTCGAAGTCGAGACACTTGAGACAGCGGTATCTGCAGATGACAATGGAAGCACAGCTGACATTGCTACTCGCAGGTGAACACAGAAAATGACATTCGGGTGGAAAACAAGCAGAAACACACAGGAGATGTCTGAGCTGCCAGGTGAGTGCGACATTTCTCCCAAATTTTGCAGGGATGGATTCTGAATGGCTCTGATGTGTTTATCTAATTGAATAACTCTTTTGATGATATTTTTAAAATATGGCATTATATTCATATAGTTTTATCCAACAAACTGTAGTGTAACATCTCATTCATCCCTGCCCCCAAATATTTACAAATGCAGGGTAATGTGTGCTACAAACTTTACGACAGACCCTTCAGACCACCACTACCAATGACCTTGAAGCAGAAATGCAAACTCACTGTTTTGGAGGCTGCCTGGTCCGTTTGAGATTTTCAATAACCATTGGTTGAATTAAGCCAAATGAACGCCAGTTTCTTCACCAGGAAAATGGAACTGGTAAACCCTGCCCACTCAGCCTTGCAAGGTGCTGACAAAGCTTTGAAAATTATTCAGCATGCCTAAATGGGGAGGCTTTCACTTTTTACATGAAATGTATAATATAACAAAGTATATTGATAAGGATTATTTGATAAGCCACCCATACTGGCTGCTTTATCCAGCATTATGCATGATTGCAGTCAACTCACCTAGGACAGTATGTGGACCCTGACGTTGCATTAGTTCCTCTATGCTCTGAAATAACCAGCAGATTTATGGGAGGGGGTGCAGTGTGCATAATGAGATTAGTTTGTCACCGATGCCTTTACCAACAGAGAACTAAATTTCTTTCCCAAACTCATTTCAACCTTCAATGACTATTAACGAGCATAAATGTGACATGTACTGTGAAAGTTTAACAGCTGGTTCAGGAACAATCCTTAGTTTTTGTACTTTCTCTTACTTTAGAAGGCCCGTACCCTCTTCCTGCTACCTCCAGATCCTATAACACTTCTCTGAAAATGGCTTTATTAAGCTCACTAAACAAAAAGCCCGGAGGCTATTGCTGGAGTTCAGCAGAGCCAAACACACAGGAGCAAGGTCGGGACAGTAACACTCAAGGTCAGGACAGTAACACATTCCAGCAGTTTCTAACAGATGCAGGCTACAGCTCCAGGAGGCCTGTGACATCCTCTGACACCCCCTCCTTATTTTACTTACACAGAAACTGAGGCCAGCTCACCCAGCTATCTCATGTATGAGAACTGAACATGGCCTTGGATGTCCAGGAGACGGTTCCCACGGGGGCCCTTCTGTTCTGAAGAGATAGGAGATTATCTAAAACGTAACAGGTGGCACTGCCTGCCCTCTCCCTCTGCTGTTTTTGGACTGGAGAAAACCATTCAAACCCTTTGAAACTCTTTCATAATATAGGAATAATTATATCTCCTATACATTACACATAATGATTTTGAAACAATGTTCAACGTAATAGCTGTGTTTTATATCATTGCAAAGTGAATTCTGTATGTGCTCCAGTATGGGACACATAGGAACTGCTGAATTAATACTTATTTATTGGCTAAAGGATTATAATACACGTAGAACATAGTTAATAATATGCATGTTCCTCCACTGTCCAATAGTAAAAGAGCTTATTTTTCATTGTAATGTGGAGATTTGTTTGGTGTGGCTTACTTGGTTTTCAACAGTCTTGTTCATTTATATATATTATTGTTTTAAGTTCAGTTATGGGAAAAGAGCTTTTCATGAGTGAAGTTTCACTGTGCCAGAATTCTTTTCAAACCCAATTTATTTTCTCAGCAAAATTAAAACCAGTTTCCCAGTTTCTTAATGGGCCCAGCATGTTTAAGATTTGGGGCTAATCAAAATCCCAAAGTGCTGAGAAGAAGAGAAACAGAGGGAGCAGGGGCCAGGCCTGACTCCTTCCGCCTCCTGCCCCTCCGGGGGCCCCTCCTCGACTTGTTTTTGGCTATGCAGGGCCCCAGAATAAGTCTCCCTCCTAGAATGTATCAATCTGGCACGCAGACTATTTTGAGCTAAAAAAATTAAAGCTTCAGGAGGTTTTGTTTTCTTTCTTGTTACCTGCCTAAAGGATTTCAGATAGAAAAACCTGCCTCAAGAAGGGAACCTTAGCGTAGTCACCTTCGAACCCATGAATTAAGACCCGGAGGATTCAAGCAAATAAGTTTATTAGATTCCCCTGTGCGTCCCACCGTTTCTGGGTGGCCAAGCATTTGCTTTCCACATATTTCTCTTCCTCATCTGCCTGTGAATCGCCTGCTTTCCCCTTGAAACCTCAGACCCCTGCCTCCCTCTCCCTGGTCCAGAATGGCACGTAAGCCACAAGTGCCCAATGTGTCTTTGGATCTCTTATTCTTATGGAATCCCCATATGTACCACTGAAATAAATTGGGTTATTTTCTTCTGTTAGTCTGTCTCATGTTAATCTGAGTACTAACTAGCTCAGCCGGAAGAACTTAGAAAAGTAGAAGAAAAATTATTTTTCTGTTCCCAGAGCTAGCTGGTAGTCCCAGCTCATCTGCCCTTCCCCATCTCCTCCCCTGTACCTGCTGTGTTCACTCACCAGGACAGTGGTGTCCCTCATGCCTTGCCTGGGTCTGTTGGTTTCTTTTTTTATTAATAACTCTAATTTCACTTCTTATTGTTTTATTTATGGGAGGCCTAAAACATCCTTTCCCTAAGATGGGATTCTTGGCTGTCCTGCTCAAAGATCTGACTCTTCTACCTCCAAACCTAGCTTTCAAATACGCCCTCTCTCTAGGCAGAGAAGAGACGTGGTGTGGGCTGCTCCCAGAAAGCTTGTTCATTTCTTAGGGTCCAAGGACATCCTCAGTTGCCACCACAGGGAGGCAGCAGAGCATCATGGTTGCAAAGCAAGGATTCCGGATTCAGACCACCAGCCTCTGCTGCTTGCTAACCATGTGAACCTAAGCAAGTTATTTAGCTTCTCTGAAGTCAGGGATAATAATGCCACCTTTTATAGAGAGTTAGAACAAGAGTAAATGAAATAATCCATGTGAACCATACAACCTAACAGTTACTCAACACTTAATAAAGGCAAACCATTATTATTGTTCATATTATGGATGGCTCCAAGATATTTAAAAGGTTTTTTTTTGTGTGTGCAACAACAGAAAATATTTTTTCCCTTAGGGGAATAAAAGTGTCTACTGGTTAGAGTATAAGTCAATGGAAGAATTTAATATTCCATTAATTATAGAAGATGAAACACTTATCATCAACTGGGATCCTTCATGGAGGATATTAGTGTAATTTGTCTCCCAAATTAACTGAATCGCAGATGTGCGAGAAGGACCACAGAAGGGATCTGCTGAGACGCAGCTACAGCTCTAGACCCATCTGGGAACGACTGTCCGTGTAACACTGGTGAGTCACTGTACCTCCGTCCCGTGATTGGGAAGTTCCTGCATATTCTACACCGAACAGGATGAGTGACCGTTTCAGCGGCTGACAACTGGTGGCAGGTCGGGAGCCACAGGAGGAGGGGAGGCTCGGACTGTAACCAAGATAGGAATTTCTCTTCTTTGATCGCTGGGCTCAGCACCTGAAACACAATGGCACACCTGGATGTGTTTCTAGAAACGACGGGATAGGCGAAAAATATATTTTCCTCTTCTGGCTCTGTCTCTGTGAGCTCTGCCAAAAGAAGTTCATCACATGAAAAGTCAGAGGCAAGTCTAGCCCTTCAAGCAGGTTGTCTGTCTGGGAGGCTGAATGGCGTATCAGGTCTGTAATTTAAACGGGCCAGCAAATGTGCCAGCCTCTCTTCCCCAGGGACATTTGCGTGGCACTCACCCCTCGGAAGCAACTGCGTACAGCCCTTTCCACAGAGCCCAGAGCACGACTCTCGCCCACGACGGCTGGGATCTGCAAGAGGCAAGAAACCCTAGGTCAGCTGTTAGGAGATGGAGAAATACGTGGACACTGACACCAGCGTGCCTGATCGGTGGTGCACACAGCCATGGGGCCACAGGATGGGGTACGCTGTCTCAGTGCAAGCAAATGAGAATGTGTAGGTTTTGTGCAATGTATGAAGAGACAATAGGAGAATAAGTGGGAGGATGTGGATCTGGGAGAAGAAAAGAGGGTGAGAAGAAGGTCTGGCCATTGGGCAATACAGGGACAGCTTTCATTGTTGCTTATGATCTCAGTCAAATTATTTAACCCTTTTTTGCTCTTGTTTGCCTATGCAGTACATATAATGATGCTGTGTGAAAGTTCAGAGCAGCTTTAAGGTAAACCTTTTCAGACACTTTCACATCATCTCACATTAACAAATGCCAATTTCTGGGGTAGGGCAGGGGTCAGTCATTGTCCTTGTTTAAAACAAGGGGCAATTGAGGTTGGATACTCTCTGCTCAAGGTTAAACAAAGAAAGTTATAGCCACAGAATTGAGATCTCTCTCCAAGACTCCTCGCTCTCGTGAGGGGCTCTCACAAAGCTTAGTCACACTCCAACCCTATGTGTACTCGAATGGCTCAGTCTACACCCACTCACGGGTTCCACCTTTCAATCACATTCACCATAAGGAAGTTAGCCAAGGGACTGAGAACCCTCCCCATCGCCAAGATGGCCAGGAACTTGGATCTGACATTATCTATACGCACATTTACATTTACCTGTCACCTCTGTTTACGCCCATTCTGTCGCAGGTCCTAATTTTGTGTCTGGTGTCTTCCACAGCACAGGCTGTCAGCAGGCGCTGCCTGTAAACTCGGGAGTAATTTCAAGACCCTCCTGCTGAGTCCATCAACTCGAATAAACATTCGTCTAATCAGGAAAGTGGCACTTAGAACCACTTTGCTGACAATTAGCCAGGCAGAAGTCAACAAACATTTGCGTAATAGTGACAAGATGGCTTGTACTTTAAATGGATAATAACCCCATCACCAGCTGAACAGGAGTAACGACTCTGTATGTTATTTAGCCTTTGTCTGAAAAAAAAAATAGCTCATTACCCAATGCTGGTGAACTAACTGGACCACTTAGTTAGACATTGTCCTTGAGCCGTAGGAAAGGGGTTTAACTAATTTGTGAAATGAGGGAAGTGTCTCAGATGGGATGGACCTGCCATCTCTGTGATTCAGACACCAGTCAAGAGAAAATTCACTTTTGTAGTGGGTTTTAACCTATATTTTTGGCTCTAAGTGGGAGCACAAAGATTTTGTGGATTAATTGCCCATTTGACTAATTTCTTTCAGGTGTTCTGGGGAAGAATTAAACATGACTAGATGACACACTGGCACAGTCAGAATGCCACTTGAGATGATAATTAGAGTTCTTGGGGGAGGGGTTTGAATCACAGAGTGAGACCTGGAATTTTATATAGGACTCCATCTCTAAGTTCTTAATGGAAGTCAATGGGATCATAATTTGCTATGCAAATTTCTTTCTTCCTAACAGCTTTCTCAGGAGCATAATAATGCGTTGGGGGAAGGCAGTGCTCTGCGGGAGCTGCCGTTTCAGCAGCTCATTGACCTCAGCTGAGCCTGAAACAAGGGCAGATTTTTTGGGCCTGTGGGATGGGGTGTTAGCCTGAGGCCAGCAGTCAGTAGGCAAGAACAGGATTTCTACAGAAGAAGGAAAATGCCCCCCATTCCATCTTCTTTAATCACGCGCATCTACACAGGCCCGTTTTAGAAGCCTGATTGTGTAAATGAATGGACAGATTTTCCCACTCTCTGGTTCCCCACCAGCTTGGGTCCTGAGATGTGGGGACTGTGAAGCATCGCCTCTGCTGCAGAAGCTCCTTGAGACGTGCCTGGGAGTCAGCAGAAAACTGGCATTAAGATCCACGTGCTTCCACAGCTGCCAGAATTGCTCTGGAATAACAACGCTTGACGTTTTAACCTTATTGATTTACCAAAAGTTATTGTACTTTAAAAATTTTTTTATTTTATTTATTTATTTTCAGAGAGAGGGGAAGGAAAGGAGAGAGGGAGAGAAATATCAATGTGTGGTTCCTCTCATGTGTCCTTCACTGGGAACTGGCCTGCAACCCAGGCATGTGCCCTGACTGGAAATCGAACCGTGACCCTTTGCTTCACAGGCCCACGCTCCATCTACTGAGCTACACCAGCCAGGGCAGATTTACAAAAAGTTATTGTACTTTTAAGAAGTATGAATATCTCAAACATAGTTTGGAATTTTTAGAATAAATTAAACATTAATTATTGTGATTAATAAGAACATAAAATTTTATATTAAGACCAAAGCAAAGCAGAGGTAATTTTGTGTAGGTTTGCCAAAACATGCACTCTGTCCTAGAGTTCTGAAAACTGTCCTCAACACCCACTCCCTAACCCCATCTCCACTATCCCAGTTCAGATCCCTGGTCCTGCACGGTACCAGAATATACCACCCCAAAATGTGCCTCTTTGGCATAGGAATTATTTGAGCTAAAGGCCATCTACTGAGAACCAGTAGATGCAGGAAAAACTCTAAAAATAGGGCAAAAGTTTTACTTTCTAAAGAAAGTGTAATTTTTAAAGGGAATTTCCATGTGCCAAAGATATCTCGCTCTCCCTACTAGGAAGAGATGAACTCTTAACAATGCTTATTATTGGATAAGAAATCGGCTTCAACCTGAATTACAAACCTTACTAAACAACCCTTGTTCATCATACTTTTCCTGGTCACGTTCTCATAACTTTCCTCTCCCAGTCGGAGGCTCAGAATCTCCTTTCTTTTATTTAGCATAAGATGGTGTGAAAGCCAGAGTTCTAACCATCTCTTTGAGTTACTCATCACTGGGTGCTCCAGTGTGATGCACTATGCACATGTTAATAAACTTGTTTGTTTTTCCCTTGTTAACCTGTCTTTTGTCCATCTAATTTACAGGGCATAAGCCAGATAACCTAAGAAGGATAGAGGAGAAAAGATCATTTTTCCTCTCCTATAGCCTACATCCAGAAGAAAAATAACAGAAAGTTAGTATGGCTTTACCTGTTCAGAAAGTGTAGTGTGGGGATGTTACAGGAACTAGACAAAGAATAGAGACATGCTCCGAATGGGTAAAAGGTGGAGTGGGATGGCCCCCACATATGCACAAGGCAATCCAGAGCCCACTTAACCTATTTGCAAAAATGCTTGTTTGGCTACAATATTGTACATAATTTTAACATTTAATTAACATATTTGCTTTAAGGAGGTTGAATTTCCTTGCCCAACAAAGACAACTATATTAAAATTACACATCTTAAAGCAAAGAAAATCATGGAAATCTTAACTATTTGAGTATTCTGCATTGCATTTTATTTATGCTTTCATTAAGCATTTGTTGAAAGCCTAGCACCAGGCACTTTTCAAACCAGTGGTTAAATAAACATGAATGAGCTATAATCCTTGCCCTTAAGAAGCAGTCTAGTGGGGAAAGGATATGTCTAGGTAAAAATCACAACAAAGATTTCATCAAAATAAAAGGCTTCTGCATAGCTGAAGAAAACAGTACTAAAATAAAAAGAGAACCAAACATGTGGGAAAACATATTTGCCAAATGATACCTTAGACAAGGGTTTAATCTCCAAAATATACAAAGAACCTACATGACTCCGCTCCAAGAAGATAAGCAACCCAATTAAAAAATGGGCAAAGGACTTGAACAGACACTTTCCCAAGGAGGACATACAAAAGATCCAGAGACACATGAAAAGATGCTCAATATCACTAGTTATCAGAGAGATGCAAATTAAAATCACAATAAGATGCCACTTTATACATGTCAGAATGGCCGTCATAAACAAAGCAACTAACAACAAGTGTTGGGGAGGTTGTGGAGAAAAGGGGACTCTAGTTCATTGTAGGTGGGATTGCAGACTGGTCCAACCACTATGGAAAACAGTATGGAATTTTCTAAGAAAACTAAAAATAGACCTGCCTTTTGACCCAGCAATTCCACTGCTAGGATTATAGCCTAAGAACCCTAAAACACCAATCTAAAAGAACCTATGCACCACAATGTTCATAGCAGCACAATTTACAATATAAATGTCATATATACATGACATTTTTCGTGTCATGTGCTGAAAGCAACCTAGGATCCATTCATCAATAAATGAATGGATCCAAAAACTATGGTACATTTGTACAATGGAATTCTATGCAGCAGAAAGAAAGAAAGAGCTCCTACCCTTTGCAACAACATGGATGGAACTGGAAAGCATTATGCTGAGTGAAATAAGCCAGGCAGTGAAAGACAAATACCATATGATCTCACCTTTAACAGGAACCTAAACAACAAAATAAACAAGCAAGCAAAATATAACCAAAGACACTGAAATAGAGAACAGGCTGACAGGACCAGAGGGGAGAGGGGAGGGAATCTCAGGAGAGAAGGGGAAGAAGGGTTTACAGGAAAAAGTATAAAGGACACATTGACAAAAACTATGGGGGTGGAAATGGGAGGGAGGTGGGGAGCATTGAGGGAGGTGAGCTGGGATGGGAATAAAAGACAAAAAAACTGTACTCAAACAACAATTAAAATAAATAAATTTAAAAAAATTGACAAGTACTATAACAAAGTTATACACAGGGAGTTAAAGAAGCTTCTAGTGAGGAGATGACTAACATTTTAATGATCTTCAAAGATGAACAGTATTTGTCAAGTGTAAGGACAGGCAGCAGCGTTGCGGACAGATGGAACTGCCTGAAGTCACACCTGGAGACCTTGGAGCACGGTGGCATGGTAGGGATTTTGAAATGCAGAAATGAAAAGGATGGAATGAGTGTAAGGAAAAATGAAACACTATGGAAGAAGCAAAAGAAACCACTAGTAATCTTTTTTAATGGTGATTGTCTGAATCTACAGACCTAAGTATCATTGTCTTTGTTTAGGCTATTCTACAACTCTGCAGAGATTGAAGTTAACTTGTAGAAAACTTATCTCAATGCAAAGAATTCTTATCTATAAACATGCATGTAAAGTCTGTCGTAAGCAAAAACAAACCTCCCCTTCTCCCCAAAGCCAGTCTCCTATTGCCTTCAAATTCATTTTAATGTTTGTAATCCCTTAGTGTGGCTGGTTTTTTTGGTATTTATTTCAACTAGCTATAATATTTTTACTAGTGCCTCCTTTTAATTAATAAGTTAAATAAATTTTTGGACACATGTTTATTTGATATTTGCATGAGAATCATGATTTTACCTCTTTTTGAAAAGAGGAGGATTGGTTCGAATTATGCAAGTTTGCTTGTGATGCTAAGGACTTGGGCTTTATTCTGTAGATGTGAATGGCCAGCGAGGAATTTTAGGAATAGGGTGACATGTGCATTTTGGAAAAGTCACTGGCTGCACTGCAGAGGAACAGCTGGAGAGGGAAGAGGCTTGAGTTGAGAAAACCAATTAGGAAGTGATTGCAATAGATCAGACCAATATTCAGATAATAGCAGTGGCTACGGAGCAGAGGCATTGCATGGCGAATTATATTAATGTATAATTGACACTGTGAAAATTAGAGTCTTTAATAACAAATGTGGCTAATAGCTGGAACAAATTAAGAACTCTTAAGTGTTAGAGATTTACCTGCTGTAGATCTGTTAGTAGGTTTCTCAAAACCCTTCGAGTCATGCGTGCCCCAGAATCATAACCTCCCCTGTTATTTTCCGCATAGAGCTGAAAAAGAGCTAGACACATAAGGGAGAAAAGAAATCTTTAAATTAAATTCTTACAATGTACCTTTGAGGAGGATAGGCTTTGAATTCTAAACAGCGTATTTGTGGGTATAAAGGAAAGGAAACAGAATGTTCTCCACTTAATTCTTTGCTTTCTATTGTGAAGGATTTCCAAAATAGATAATTTGATAGCTACGGAAGACCCAATTCCCATTTCAGCCCCCTGATAATTCAGCACATTGGTAATGAAGACCAAGAGGTTTGTAAACAGCAATGGAAGGAGAGTCCCAGCCTGTAGAGGAATAATAACCACTGGAGCCTAAACAATCCTTACACTGGATAACCACGTTGTGAATAAGAAGAAAGCATAACTCAACATCTTGGAAAATTCCAAGTCACGCTGAGTATATGCTGAATAAGAGCCACATGGCTGGGATATAGGGCTGAGTGAGGAAGATAATGCATTAGAGATTTAGAAGCCATTGCATTTCTCAAAACTCCTGCATCTCTTACCTCTGTATTTTGTAAGAGGGCTGTCCCCTGAGAGAGCAATCAGGGCAGCGGCCGCAGGTGCGAGCTTGAGAAAACCCGTTCCCATGCTACATGGCAACAAAGCACAGAGACAGGAATGGGAAAGGCAGGGTTACTCTTGGTGAAGTGGTTCTAAAAAGCATAACTGTTGATGGACATTTCTGACATGGTGTTACAAGTTCAAGCTTCTTGTGGTCTGTTTTCCTCTCTCTAGGATTTGACAGGACTAATAACTGCATTAAAATATTTCATCACTCATTTATGTGTGCAGCTCATATTTGTTAGGTGCCTTCTCTCTGCTAAGCACTGTGCTAGGCACTGGGGACAGAGGGCTCCACCCAGTCTTCATAGAGTGGGTGGTCTCACTTCCTTAGGACTCACATGCCTGGAAAACAAACAACAGAGACAAGGACCAAAAGGCATGCAAAAGGGACAAACGCTTATACATGAAGAAATCACAGGCCCTCGGTTGGAGCCTCGCCACCCTTTGCCCACTGGTTGTGCAGGTTTCACCCCTACAAAACAATGTATTAAAAGCGAGGGTATTTCGAGGCCAGGCACTGATATCAGGCATGACCGTCAAAAGCTTAATGTTTAAGGAGGCTAAAGTCATCAAAAGATAACGTGGGAACATAGTCATATGTTATCTGTGCAGTTAAAAAAACAAACAATAAACTAGAAAAGGAAATACTGCAAGGAATTTGTCAGTTAAACTATGCTTGCCTCTGCGAGGCAGGCTTTTAGGTGACATTCCTTCTTCTGTACTCTTTCCTGTACTTTTCAAATGTATTATATTCACTATGAATTTTTAAAAGCCCATTCTAGAGAATGAGGCTGGCTGGGTCAAGGCACATGAGGTAAACAGAATGAAAGGAGACAGAAGACTGGTAAGCCCCAGAGCCAGCAAGACACCCTGAGAAACGCACACACATGCACGCACACGCTCACGCACGCACGCACGCACCATTGACTCCAGGGCACGCACAATCAAGCCTTTGACATGGTCTAAACCAGTTTGTAGGTGTGATGAACTGAATGTTTGCTGCCTTCCAATTCTTATGTTGAAATCGTAACCCTCAGTGTGATGGAATTCGGAGGCGGGACATTGGGCGGTAATTAGATCACAAGGACAGCATCCTCATGAGTTAGGTTACGGATCTCATAAAAGGAACCTCACAGCGCCTTTCACCATTTGAGGACACAGAAGTAGGTGGTCTTCTATGATACAGGAAGCAGGTCCTTGCCGGGCACTGGCCAGCACCTTGGCCTTGGACTTCCCAGCCTTGGAAACGGTGGGAAATAAATGTTTGTTGTTCAAGCCACCTAGTCTAGGTAATTTATGTTGTAGTAGCTCAAACAGACTAAGACAACAGGTTACCCATCCACTCATAGGTCATTCAAACTTCACATATGAAACAAAACAAAACAAAACAAAGTGAATAATTGGTTACAAAGAAATAAGCAAGGAAATAAGCTACTAGGGACTCAAGAGAGAAGTGTACATTTTCTCAACCATAGATGTATAATTGCCATAGCTAAAGGTGTGTGTGGTCTCTACTGGAAATGAGTTTGTACAGAAAAAAGTAATGTGAAACTTTTTTCCGTTTTTGCAATCCATGAGTCCTTTATATTAGTGAAGCTAATAAACATATCTTCTTCACTCCCCTCCTGAATGAATAATGCATTTGTGGAAAACAAAGAAGCCACCTTATATATCCAACCGTAAGCAGTCGTTACACAACACCAAATGGTCAATGACTGGTGGCAACAAAACACTGCCACGGGGGTTGTAGTGCCCCCTCTATGGCCTCACCTGTCATATATCATCGTGAGAAGGCTCAGAGTGAGTTCCGAGGCTCTGGGGTGCACCTGTCCTGGCGCTTCCACCCTGACTCCCTGGAATAGCTCCTGGATGGCCTGGGAAAGATGCTTTACGGAGAGGGGGCTCTCTTTTGCTTCCCAGAAACTCTGACGCAGTAGGACGTGCTGAACCTGAGAGCTGTCAATCAAGTCCACTGTAGGAAGCAAGTGAAGAAGAGATGAGTCTGATTTTCTGCTGGGAACAAAAGGCTTCAAATAAAACAAGTATTTTAAGTTTAATAAGTCTTTTTTCATGGCAGACATTTCTTTCAAAGAAAATTAGATATGACCTCTGTTTGGATACATATATCTTGTGTATAATTCAGATGTTACTATTCTGGCAGCCGATTTGATTCTGGAAAAGCGCAGCTGTTAGTAAAACATAGTTGTAATGTTATTTTCAGTATAACCTCTAGGATGTTGTTTTATAGAATGAAATTGAAAGGAGAAAAAGTGAAAAATAGCCTTGCAAGGAATTGAAGGCACTCTGGTGAAAGGTTGGGGAGAACATTTTTATATTCTTTAAGTTGATTGAGCAAATTTACTGTTCATGTTCAAATATTGCTTTTCCTGTCTGCAGCCTGGCTACAGAAGCAATACTGTGTGTCAAAATGCAATTGTCTTAGTTAAAAAACCCAGTGATCTCTCTACAAGAGCAGTTACTGAATTTAATATCAGGCTCTCTAGGTCCCACCTTTGCCTTAGTAATATTTCTTTTTTCGACCTTGGTTCCATTAGTATTATTTTCTGAGGAAGGCACTAAATAAAACCAAAGTTGCTTACAAAAAAATAATGGCTTATTTCCTATCTGTTTTTTACCACTTACTAAACATTTTACAAGGCAATGAATATGAGGAAGAATGAAATAGAACTCACCCTATGGCTTCTTACAGACGGAGGATGACAGACAAAATTAATAAACACCCAGTTGTGTCGTGTGAATGATGGGATGTCAACGGCACCAGGAGCTGCTGGCATTTAAAACGCTTCAGCCTGGGCAACGATGAAACCCTGTACTTCTCTCTACTTCATAAATCAATCTCGCAGATAAGAAATCTAGCAAGTATAATACAAATTTTTATTTGTTCTCTGATACTGCTTTTAAGGGGAGAGTCTAAAGAAGTGAGGAGTAGGTTCCGGGATGTGACTTTAATAAAAACCTGGCTGCAGGTGGCGGAGGCTGCCGGGTCTTTTATCGTTCCTCAATCGCAAAATCTATCATCTTGGCCTGGCATGCTGCACTCAGGGCATTCGTGACTTCTGCTGAGAGTTCTGTATTACAGCAAAGCAGATAATACTGGTATCCATTAATCTCACCACAAGATTTATGCGGCGATGCTCACCAGATCCTGCTGCCTGAGACTCACAGTATGCTTTACCTCTGCCTATGGGACTTTTTGGTTTCAAATTTTTATTTGGATGGCTTTTCTGGGTAGAACTTTGCAACTACTAGTTTTATCTCTTATTCATATATCCCATGAGTATTATTTATATTCACTTTTTCTGATGCCAGGGTTAATAAAAAATACAAGAAGGTACACCCTCAGGTAACATTGTTTGTTTGCACCCAGGCCGAGTGAGAGGCTTATGTAAACATTCGCTGCTCACTTCAATGGGAGAAATTCTCCAGGAAAACAGCATAACTGAGGGTGGGTAGTTTAGTGTGCCTACTTGGCCTTTTGTTGATCCCCGGAATAACAGTTACAAGTCAGTTTATTTGTCTATATTAGTAATCTTTTAAAGTTTTTTTTTTAAGTCAAGAATTCCCGCTTCAGAAGACAAGGCAGCATGGAGAACGGAGAAACACAGAGTTGTTCTGGGTGAGGAGAGGGTTTTTGAGTTCTCTGGTCTTGCCTCTTCTTCCTTTGCCACGTTTTGTGTCCCACATCACACACGCACACACATGAGCACAGTTCAAAATTCCTTGGTCTATCTCACTGACTAGCAGAAAGCAAAATATAAAAGAATTAACCTTTACGAAAAATGTTATGTATATATAACACAGGTTTTTTCTTGTCTGATATGATAAGTCATTTCACATTAAGTGATTTTTTGAAAGTATAATACAGACATTAGAAATCAATAATTGTAAATATGCAGAATGCCTGTCGTTTTCTGCAGCCAGGACCCAATTTATTTCATGCTAGAAAAATTTGACAGGGTAAATGTTATAGCGTTTATTTTGCTTAGATAACAGTATAGGAAAAGAAAACTAGAGCTTTCAATTCAATATAAATTTAACACAAAAGAGCAGTTTGCAGGGAATTCTCAACATAGTTTTAAAACTTATGGCCCAAGGATTATTCATCTGAACCTACTTCTGCGTGTTCAGAGAGATAAGAAGTACAATTTAAAAATGAAAACCTGGTACGGTAGAGGAAATTTAAAGTTTTTAAACTGAAATCTACAAGTACAGATTCTAAACTCACTTTGTAATTTTATTTTGCTTTGTGTCCTGAAAAGGAAACTTTTTTTTACAGAAACCAAATAGAAAAAAATTTTAAATCTTCATCCAAAAATGATTCTCTATTTCAGTCAATGAAGCTGCCCTTAGGTTGACCGCACACAGCATTCCCCTCCCCCACCCTCATACCCACCTTTGTCTTCTGTTACAAATGGAGGAAACGAGCAAATCCACCTCTGGAGTCTGACACTCACTCACTTACATGAGTTTTTGTTTTCTTTGTGCTTTTCCACCGCACTCAGGATCAGATTATTTCAAGTGTTTCAGAGAGTTCTACTTACATTGACACATGGTTTGCACAGACCGTAATTTGAAGGCTGTTCTATAAATGGAATTCTCAGTACTGTTAAGAGCATCTGCAAAAATAACATGGAATAATGGATAAATGACCGTCTCCTTAGATAAACCCCACATACTGGAAGGGAGTAGAGGTCGTGTAGCTGCACTTGATTTTGCAGGTGTGGAAATGAGTGTCTGGATAGAGTTCTCTTTTCTTTCTGGGAACAAATGGTAATGCTCTGAATCAGGGTGTCCAACCTGCGGCCTGTAGGCAGCTTGCCGCTCAGGGTGGCTGGGAATGCGGCCCAACAAGAAATTGTAAACTTACTTAAAACATTATGAGGGTTTTTTGTGATTGCGTGTCTTGGTGTATTTAATGTGTGGCCCAAGACAACCCTTCTTCCTGTGTGGCTCACAGGTGCCAAAAGGTTGGACGCCCTTGGCAGAATCTTAGGTTGCAGGGGACACTGGACACACCCTCTGAGTCCACCAAACTAAGGAACCCACCGAAAAGTTAGAATCCGTCCACAAATTTGCCCACTTTTTTATACAAAAATAAAACAGCCTTATTAAAGAAACAATAAAAAACTCAGAATATAAGCTCAATTTTGTTAATATATGCTAGTCATCTATACACACATATATTTGTATGTATATAAAAAGCAACTCAAGAGCTATCCATCTATTCATTCACTCAGCAGATATTTATCGGGCTTTTGCAATATGGCCCTGGCATGATCCCTGGCCCTTGAAATATAGCAGTTAACAAAACAGAGAGGAATCCCCGCCCCGGGGCGCTGGACTTCTGGTGGCGTTTGCCAAGCTGGTAAGAGTGGGGATTCCAAGTGCTTACATTCTTAGTGTTCATAGTGATTTTTTCTACTTGTTGATATTACCGACATGTTTAACACAGAGCATATGTTATTTTTATAATCAAGAAAGAATTATTAACATTTCTTCTTTTGAGGGCTTCTACTGCCGACATCACTGCAACAATGGCTAACATTTCTGAGCACTTACCAGGCACTGAGTGCCGACTTGCCCATTTCACAGTGTGAGGAAAAGAGAAAGCTCTGGAGCCACACCCCGTTCCTTTTTCTTTTGGAGAAATTAGTTTACTTTTCATTGATTTCAGAGGGATGGAAGGAGAGAAACATTGATTTGTTGCTTCACTTATTTATGCATTCATCGGTTGATTCTTGTGTGTGCTCTGACTGGGGATTGAACCTGCAACCTTGGTGTATCAGGATAATGCTCTACCCAACTGAGCTACCCAGCCAGGGCTTAATTTACTTTTATGATCTTCAGTCTCTTTATCAGATAAATAGGAGTTATAATACATTCTTCAAGGGTATTTTCACGATTCAAAAAAGAAAATGTAGACAATATACTTACTAAATTATTTCTCTTCCCTGAATTTCCCACAATTTAAATTTGTTTCATTGATCCTCCAAATTTGATTTTAATTTAGTTTAAGAGATTTGTCACAATCTCACAGAAGAGTTTTTCATTGACTAAGATGGAAATGATTAGTCTTCCTATCCAGAAAAAGTAAAATTCAAAAGAATGCCATGGACCTTGGAGCTCACATGACTTTCATTATCTAGGCTTAAAATTCTCAGAACTGCAGGTTTAGGAAATATCTCTTGAGTTCCTACAATACCAGGCATTGCTTCTAGAGAGGTTTGTATTGAAGTCATCATAAAGTAGCTTTTCATATGTGTTAATTTATTCAGTAATTACACATACACACACCCCACCCAAGACTTGAGTGCACATTAGGTTCCAGGAACTGTGCTGGGTCCTGAGGACACGAAGGTGAGTCAGGAGTTTCTCAGTGTCGAGGGAGAGACAAGCTCCCTGGGCTAAACACGGGGGGCTGCATACTGAAGATTTCCCAGGGGAGATGAAGTAGGAGCCGGCTCTTGAAGGAGAAGTGGGAAACTTTCAGGGGATTAAGTGGAATGAAAGGTTTGGGGAAATAAGGTCATCAGTGTAGGGAAGAGCATGTTCAACGGCACAGGGTATGAGGGCTATAGAGGTCAGTTTGCTGGAATGTGTAAGAGACTCTGGGGAGAGAGGACAGAAGGTAAGTTGGTCTGAGTTCAGAGAGCATCTTGCCCCAACTTTTGATTATGCATCTGGAGGTTAGGGTCATTCCTGGGGATGGGATAGAGATTTGGTCATTAGTGTTGGATTTGGGCCAAACCATATCCATCTATTAGATTGTCTAAGTACAATGCTGTAGGTGAAGAGAAAATTGGGCTAAGTGACAGAACTTTTGAAGAACATAATATTTAAGTAACAGAGGAGGAAGAGAAACTTAAGAGAAAGAAGGAGAATAGAAAGCCAAAGAAACCAGAGATGCCAAATGGTAAAAAGCCCAAGGAAGGTGAGTTTCAGAAGGTCAAGACAAGCCAATACTTCAGTATCTGAAAGCCACAAGGAGATCAACTATGGGCTAAATATAGTCTTTACTTTTTTTATGATTAACTTGTTTATTAAAGGCTTTGCAAAAGCAATTTTAGTGTGGTCACGAAGGTCAAAACCAAACTACACAGGATCAACCAATAAATGTAAGGGGAAGAAAAACATAGAAGAGGACACTCTCAAGATCTCTAATCGGAAGAGCAGACGAGAGAGCCGTAAATAGAACAACACATAAAATCAAAATTCTTTTTCAAAGAAAGAGAGATTCCAGAATGTATGTATGGGTCAGGGAGGAAGAGCCAGGAGAAAGAATAGGCTGAGGATGCGAGAAGTGGGGATCTAGGTAGTACTGGGTATAATAAAGTCCTTTTCATTGGGAACCTGTTCCTTTAGCCACCCAGCATCCATTCACCTTTCTTCTGGTGAACCACCTCTCCCCAATCTTAGTCCGTGGACTTCTAGTAGTGTTAACTCCATCTCTCCAATTTCCATTGAGGATGCGTGGCCCAGGCCTAGCCAATCAGTGAGAGCGTTATCTCCCTCCCTAGACATGGGCACAGAACCAAGGTCAAGCAAAGAATACACCGATGAAACTTGAATCAGGCACTCTTTGTTCAGTTATCAGGGCAGAAAACTTATTTTTTCCCGTTGACTTAAACTCGGAACCATAGATGAGAGCAGCAATTCCTGTCTAGTCAGGGCGTGTAGCTTAAGAATGAAAGCAGCATCCAAAGGGGAGCAGAGATAAACTTGGAGATGTAAAGGAACCACACCTTAGTTACATTATCTGGGCCAAGGGCGAGCTAGTCTTCCTTTGGGTAATTAATAATATAAGATAATATAGGCCCTTTGAGTTGCTTTTTGAGTTGCTTGCTATCACAAGCAACTGAAGAATTGCTAACTGGTGCGATCCCTGGGGTAGAGAGAATGGATGGGGAAGATGCGCAGGTGAAGGAATTAGCTTTGGCAAGCAGCCCATCCCTGCCAGAAAGAATAAAAGGACGGGAGAGCGGGTGTGGGGAAGAGGGCTTGTCTGAAGCCTTCTGTTTTCTGCATGAAGCTGGGGCCAAGCTCACACAGAGTGAGTAGTGAGAGGTGGTAGAGTAGACTACTGAAGCAAGGATGAAGATCTGAAATTGTTACAACAGGAAGTGAGAGAAGGGACCAGTCACAAACTGCGGAAAGAGCTGCCGAGCAACTTTGCATCTCCAGTATATCTTGTGATAACAAATCTCAATTAAATAAGAGTTTATTTGCCTAACGCTTACTTGGAGGCAAGGTTTTACACCCAAGCAAGTTTTAAGCCCAGGACTTACTTGTATTTATGCTGCAGGAAAGATGTCTTGAAGAAAATAAAACTATTTTCAAGTTTAGTGTCATCTGATTACTCATAAAACTCAAAACATTGGGAGTGAGTAGTATGTGTGCTCCAGAAGTATTTGTGATGAGAAACACAGTCAGCTCTTTAGCCTTTGCTAAGCAGGCCCTGAGAACAATGAATAATAGACTACCCTGTGGATTTTATTGGTTTGAACATGTGCAGCAGGATAACTTATGGCACATTACTGACTTCCTTGTTCTTGCAGCAGTGGGAGAATTGAAAGAATGAAAAGGCAGTGTTTTGATATCCATTCCCGTGTGTGTTCCAAGATCTACGTTTCTTTTACACCCTTCAGATATTTAGCAGCTTCTCTGTGTCTGAGGGGCCACCTGACACCAACGCTACTTAGGCCTCCACATAAAAAGCCGACAAATAATCAATGCCACCCATGGAAATGGGAGCGTTGGAATCAGCACTGCTAGAATTTCGTGGACTAAATTCGGGGGGAAGTTGTTCTTCTGAAGCAACATGGAGGCACTGGTTCATCAGAAGGAAGGTGAACGGTGCTGGGTGGCCAGAGTAACAGCTTCCCGCTGAGAGGGTCTGTGGCACCTCGGGTACCACCTGGATCCCCCACTTCCTGAATCCTCTGCCTCATCGAATCTCCTGGCTCCTCGTCCCTGGCCCATGTGTACATGCCGGACTCTCCCTTGCCTTTGACAATCGCTTTGATTTCAGCGTTGTTCCAGCTGTGGATCTGTCTGTTTCCTGGAGGCAGAGAGAGGCCGATGCTGGGATGGGATGTTGGGAGAGGTCTGTCTGGAGACGGGGTGTTGGGGCTGTTCCCAGGGCTGCCCTTCCTGGCAGTTTCCTGAGTGGAGAGAATGACTGCACGTTGTAACTTTGGAGACCAGACACGAGCCTTGGCAAGGATTTCCGTGCCCAGTCTTGAGAGGGAGCCCCACGTCTTCAAGTGGCCCCCACAGCCAAAGACACAGAGCCTGGCAAGGGGTGGTCACAATGACATTTTAAACCAGATGTTCAGGATAAAAACCGTAGAGGTTTCTGTCTGTCTCAGAGGGATGGCTTCTTCTCAGACTGAACTCATTGTAAATTTCATACCAAGCAGTGATGTGATAAGTATTTTTGGTTTGGAAAGGAATGCTTCTTGGCCTCGAATATTGTGGGGTGAAGTCCTAACTGCTGAGTGCCAGGTGCTATGCTAACTCCAGGTTGGATGGCAGCGCTGAACCAACCAGCGCTGGATGTGGGCCCCTCCTGGAGGAGTCGGACCACAGCAGAGGCCTCTCCCTGAACAAGTACCCATTCCAGGACCAACGTATGACTCTACAGTGAAGCATCCACCTCAAGTGAATGTGGGCTTTGCATACAAATGCCACCAGACAAGAAATCTTGTTTAAAACCTCCACATGTTTTTCTTTTTTGAACAAGTACATCAAAAACCCTACAATTTGTCCTAAATCTTTTGTTATTGAGTATCTCCTTATTTGTAAAAAAAATAATCCTTCTCAGATAAGAGTTCAAAGTTAGGGTATGGGAGAAGCCAGAGACACCTCTGCCCGATGCCCTGAGCAAATAAAATTGAGAATAAGGATACTAGTCTGGTAACAATTCACAGAAGTGTAATGCCCATTCCTTTTCTTTCTTCTGGAAATCGGCCCATTTCTGTGCCCTGGTTCCTCTCAGATGTATCAAATGAACACAGAGAATCAGCAAACTGGGGACTCGGCAGGTTCCCAGCTGCTGCCCTACCACCTGGCCTGTCACCATCTTGTCAAATTATGTTTGCAGCGTCATCTGAGGAACTTGTGCAGCAGAACACGGCAAGCTGTGATGCAGGGCAGCATGCAAAATGAGTGTGCGTCCCAGGCAATTCACCCCCAACCCTGCTTCCTCAAGGTCCTTTTTTATTTTTCCTGCTGGTGGGACATAATGCAAGAAAGGAAGAAATTGCAGGCTGTAACAGGCCCAAAGCTATGAACAAAGAAGCTTTAGATGTGTAAAGAAATAATAACACACGCAACATCTGGTCTTGTTCCTGGGAGCATTTTGACTAGGAAACATGTTTCTCTTTAAATGACTCTTAATTTTGTTTTAGCCAAATCCATGTGAGTCATTTTCTACAGATATGAAGAATGTAATAAAATCTCTTTCAACTGTCCACCATCTAGTTTGATGACCCAGAAATAGATGTTTTAGGCCATTGGTTGTCAAAGTGTGGTGTGAAGGCAAGGGCTTTGGTGTTGCTTGTGAACTTGGTAGAAATGCACAGTCTGGGGCCCTGCCCTTGGCCAGCAGAGCCACAAACACTGGAGGTGAAGCCTGGCACTTTAACAAAGTCTGCAGGTGATTCTGACTCACACTAAATTTGAAAGCCATACCTTTAGGGAGAGAAAATTGGGCTTCAACTGTGTTATCTAGTGTCGTGTGCTAAGGTTATTAATAGGAGGTTCCAAATTTGGGAAACCCAAACATTATGAATTACTCATAATGTTTTAGATCAATAACTTGAGTTGTTACAGAGTTTTATATAGAACAAGTACAGTTAACAATCTAGATTTTAGCTAGGGGAATAAGGCTGCAACTAGATCCAGCAATAAAAATGGCATAGACCAGTTCTGGGCCCACACTGGTACTCAGATGTGTCAGAAGAAAGGGAAATTGGTTCCCTCACACCCATTTATTAAATACTCATATAACAACTGCTGTGAGATCTCTCTTCCAACTTTGGGCCCACATTTACTGTGAACTTCACCCCTGACATTCAACTATCTACAGTGATGTCATTTTAGCAGTAAATTATGAAAATAATTTAAAAGTAAGCTACTTCTTGTAATTAAAATGTAATTAATATTGAGACCAAATCTTCTGCTAAATTATTCTGGTGCTTTGGAGACCATGGACCAAATACTCTTACATAAATTTCTGTTTAGAAGAAAAAGTCTTTTAAATCACCCAATAGGCTTTTTTTGTTTTTTTTGGCCAAAAGTTCACCAAATATCCACTCTGCTTCAATTCAGAAGTTTGAAAAATACAACACATGTACCTAAGTTTTTGCTTACAAACTGTGCTCAGAAACTTGACAAAAATACCCACCTTGTTTGTCTGGGTCCATTTCAGGAATTTCCTGGCAGGGCAGATGGCAAGACGGTCCTCCTGGCAGAAAATGAACCGGTCTCTTAAGCAGAAAGTTTTACAGCAGAAGAAAGGGAGTGGGGGACCAAAAGGCAACTAAATGTCATTTCACCCGTGGAGCAAGAATGTGAGGTGTTTGGGGAGACTCTGCAGGCTCTTGGGAGGGTAAAATGAAAGAACGTAGGGGTAGAAGCTTTTTACACTTCTGGGAATTTAGATCTGTATCTCCGAAACAGAGACTGTCTCCTGAAACTAAAACCATGACTGCTTAGAACTTTTGAGGCATTATAATTTTAAGAGTGAACTGGATTCTTATTTCAAGAAAATGTAATTTTGCTTGAATTTTAAAAGACAAAATTTGAATCTCTCAATGCTTTAATTTTTTTCAGTGCTTAAATTTCTAACACCACTATGCTAAACAATTCTACATATTAAATTTCTGACAAATACTATTCCATTTAAACACCTCATTACACACAAATTTGTATATAGAATTCATTTAATATTTATTTTGAAAAGAGTAATACATTAGCTACCTGTCATTTCACATTGCAACTATTGTTCAAACTCAATATATATACATATATGTTTGCTTTTAACAAAAATGGGTTATGCTGTAAGAAAACATTACATAGTTCTTAGAAAAACACATTTCTTATCATATGCAGTTGAAAACTGTTTTTAAAAAGTAACATGATAATTAAATTTAAATAGTACTCTCTTCCCTTCTAATGAATAAATTAAGGACAAATTATTGGGCAGGTAAGTAGTATTTTACAAAAAAGAGAAGCTAATGGTGAAACTGGTTACATTAGTTCTTTAAAATCATGGTAGTAATAATGGTTGCAGATTTGCCAGCACTAGGAAGGTTTCAAATATACTGAGGATTTGTTTTGAAAGTCGTATTCAGTGAAATCAGGGAAGAACTGTGGGTGTACAAACGCTCCCCCAGATCTTCCCAAAGTCCCTGGGCAGGAGCAGAGGGTCCGGCCTCTTGCCCCATCAGCAGTACAGCAGGAGACACGACTGTGGCCTCCACCGGGGGCCTTACCTTTCTTAGTTTCCTTGGAGAAGCATTTAGGCAAACCTTCTGCATAAGTTACTCAGCAGTTTTGGAAGAGGTAGAGCTGAGTCACAGCAGATTTCCAGATGTGGCATTCCTAAGGAGCGTGGGTGTCTTGTCCTACTGCCCAGCCACTGCACGCAAAGCTGCACCGTTTTTAAGGGCTCACCGAGTGCATTCATTAGTAATAAAGATCTTGAATAATGTATGGCTACTCCAACCTCTCTGTTGCAAGGGGCTATTTCCGTATTAATTTCAAGTGCAGGCGAGGCACGTAAAACGTCTTCTCGGAACTCTGAAGAGCAGCAGTGAGCGTGGAGGTGAGCAGACGGCCAGAGGAGCCCTGCGTGCCAGGTAGCAGCCACCTTCCTGACCTTCCAGGCAAGCACTCAGACTGGCATCGAATTTATTTGATTAATTCTTTTACAAATACAGAGGTAGGGACACATATTTTTAAAAGCACCAAATAAGCTTTGCGCAGTGGCAGTATCGTAGCCAATGAGGTTTATCCGAGGCGCGATTATTGCTAATAAAAGCACCAAATATCATGCAAAATTATTATCCTTCAAGAGGATAATAATAATTTTCTACAAAGGCACACTTCCTCTTAAATTTTGAGTGTAATTTGATAATATGCTTTTAGAGAAACTTGGATTAAAAATAAGGACATTCTAATCCTAATAGGGTTAAAAAAGAAAAACTTGCCCCATGAACCAAATGTATCAGAACTCCAACAATAAGGTGTTTAGGCTGCCAGGGAGGTAGGGAGTCGATTTTAATAGAAGTTAGAGCGCAAAGCCCGGGCGTGAGCAGTGCGGAGAGCCGGAAAGTCTGGGAGGCTGCGGTCCCGGGGTGGGGGCGGGGCAGGAACACAATTGTCATAGACGGTCACCAATCCACATGCCCTATACCAAAACTCTACTTTGAAAAGTGAGTACAACATCCAAACATGGGCAATCCGTTCCTCACTTTTGAAGAGTATTGGCATCACAGTATTGGTATCTTAGAAACCGAAACTTGGGACTTAAAAAAAATTGATTAGTAATGGGGCAAAAATTGGGGTCAAGTGGACGGGGCAAAACAATCCATTGTTTTTCTCTGTATAAATCTATTGATTTTTCTGGGAGTGGATAAAGCAATGTAGGAAGAGAGCAAGACTGTCTCCCATGGAACGTATGCCCGAGTGCTGCAGCTCAAAGTTGAAATCGAATTTAGAAGTTTTATATTCCGTCACATCCACACCAGACGGAGCGGAGGTGCTGGCAACAGAGGGTGATCAGAATGTGCTCCTGAATGCTGCTGTGTGCAGAGGCGAGCATATTTTAGGGATTGATTAATTATGTGGATCAAGAATCCCGATACTAAAAATAATAGAACAATTATAATAATAATTATGTGCATATGGTCTCTCTCTCTCTCTCTCTCTCTCTCTCTCTCTCTTGCCACTCGCCCCCCAGCAAATATCTTATTGTAGTTTACTCTCTACTCATCTTTTTACTTAAAGGAAGTACTTGACAGCTTCTCTGTGGCCCATCCACATCACTACTCCTGCAATAATTTGGGGCATTGTTAAGTAAAATGAGGGTTACTTGAACACAAGCACTGTGACACTTCCACAGCTGATCTGATAAATGAGAAACTGCTAAGTGACCAAGGGTAGGGGGTGGAGGGGCAGTGTGCATACAGGGTGAAGACCGTGGAAAACCGAATAATTTATGTCCTCAGGGGACAGAGCAGGACGGTTTGAGATTTCATCATGCTTCTCAGAACAGCATGCAATTTAAAGCTCAGGCTCTATGGTGTGTTTCTGGAGTTTTTTCTTTTAATACTTTCGGATTGCGTCAACCACAGGTAACTGAAACTTTGGAAAACTAAACTGGATGCGGGGGACGACTGCTCTGTCCTCCACGTGTAATTCTGTATTTTATATTAACCTGGAACAAAGGTGTGGTAGTAGGTATAGTGATTAAATCAGTTTGCTCTGTTCTCCAGCAGGGAGTGTTTGCTAGAGCAATCCGATCATCCCGTAGAGGTTCAAAGGTATGGCAGTTTTTATACATCCTGAAAAGTACAGCCCGCTGCGGATGGGCTCACTGTTTCCCACAGTCCCTACAGAGAAGAGCGTCTGCCCGCGTCTCTCTTCCTAGATGTTCGCCTACTGCAGAGGCAGCTGCTTACCTGATTGGTCAGAGTTTGACATCTACTGTGAAGAATATCTCTAAGCAGCGAAGCCACTGCCTTGAAAGGTGATGTGTGTTCATGGCTGTGTTCTCTGTTCCAGTTTTTTTCACCTGGGTCCTGCTGACAAGTGATTGGCCTGCCTCATTCACGGGGAACAGAACCGGGCGCTCCACTGCGATTTCTCCGTCTGAGTCACGTTTTCCCGTCTAGCTCAATGCTACAACAGCCCCAAGAAGCCCTGCTGATTGAGGGGCGACCACCATATGCCCCGCTGTGCACAGAGCACCAGGTGTCTTCCTGCCCCGTTCTTGTGGTCACACTCCTTTGGTTGAGGTCCCCACAGGTGAGGCAGGGGAAATAGTAGGATTAGGGCCCAAAACCTCACCCAAAGTCCTCAACACAGACAGTCGTTAAGATTTCTTCACAATAACATTGAATGAAAAGAAGCAAATGTTAGTCATGGTTTTGAATCGTGGTAGTCAAAAGCAATGCAGCAGCATTTGAAATTTCACTGAATTTTCAGAAAGTAAGTTGTATCTTAAGAACTATTTAAAACTACAGGGAAAGCACAGATATCAGCTGTTTTTAACGTAACTCCTGGGCTTTCAAAAGTTCCTAATTGACATTTGTAAAGTGTCCCGTTAAGTTGAAAATATTGAACATATTGGTTTGACTACTGCTGCTTTAAATAAAAAAGACTGTACTTTTTCCTTAAACCATGTAATGATATGGTAAAAATAGTGGGCTTTTCTTTTAAAATTCAGGCCACATCTGGTGTCACGAAACAGAAACCAATTCAACCTATGCTAAAGTGAAACTGTGATTTATTATGAAGATAACTAAACCAGGGAAATCCAAGGAAAGACAACACACCCTGGGTCTTACCCAGGTGGCGAACCCGACCAGCTCGCAGGGCTGAACAGGCCGAACACTGTGGCCTTCAGTTCACATCACCCTCACTCACACTCCAACTTACCCATTTTTCTCAGTTCAGTTTTTCTTTAAGAGCAAGAGAAAATCTGATTGGTTCTCCTTGAGTGAGGTGTGTCTATTTGGGCCTAATCAGTTGAGGCGAACATGGTAAGAAAATCTGAGCAAAGGTGGCCACCTAGGCCCATGTCTTGGGTCCAGCCTTCAGGAGGAAGCAGTTCTCTCTGAAGGATGAACAGGCAAGGGCATAACGAGGGACAAATTATTTTATTGTAGTTCAAAAAACAATGGACACCAAACTATTTGTGAGAAATTAATAGTAAACGAACCTGTGAGTGGATTGGCAAATTGAACTTTGACCTTTGTGTGTGTGTACTGTCAAAATGTTATTTAATTGTTGAGCACAATATTACCTAACACTAAAGTAAATCTTCCAAATTATTCTTCCCTAAGCACAGACATCATGGGTCTGTGTGTATTTATGATGACACCAAATACTTCCACAGTTGGCCTAATTTGATCTATTACTGTTTCGAAGTTCTGCCTTCATAGTCTGTAAAAGGAAGAAAAAAGGAAAACATGTAACAATTTAAAAAATACACTAGTAACATCTGTTTTTATAAGCTTTTATGTGCTCCCCTTTCCTTCTGTTTTCCGGATTTCTGTTTCAATCTGAGTCAGAACCTGTGGGGGTGTGTGTGTGAGGGGGATCCTAAGAGGGAAATAAACCATAAGACCATCATTAGCTATCTTCATCGAACAAAATTACATTCTGCCCTCTTTGCTGATCTCAGTTTATTCCCATTATGTTTAGCCTCTCTGGCTCCTCCGCCTCTCGTTCTGAATTTTGTTCGCAGTGACACCGTCAGTTCCATTCCCTCTCTTGGTCCTGCTTCTCCTCTGCCCGTGAACTCTAATTCCCCACAGTGAGCCCCCCTCCAAAGCCCACTTTACTGTTCATTTTCCGAATGGAAGGTGCTCTAGATTAGTTCATTTGATTAGATATTCAAATAAAAATTAGATGTGAGTAAATATCCTGATTAGTTGACCACACAGAAACCTACATCAACTTTGCTTTCCTTAAGTATGGGGACAGCTCAGTTATCTACTTTGAAAATCTGGGTCTGCAGATGTTTCCGTGTTCATTTCCTTACCCATTCACTCCGACGGAAGGACTGGGTTGTCGCTTTCATGGTCCTGGTTATAAAAGCAGGAAGCTGGGTTCTAGGAGAGTCAGCAAGGCTGACCCTGGGGACGTGGGAGGTGGGAGCGTTTGGAAAGAACCCTGACACGGGGACCTGATCTCTTCTACCCAGTTCCATTTATGGAGTAAGAAAAGACTATTGAATGTTTTGTCTACTACCTACCATTTATGGATACTCAAGTGAAGGGTTTTTCAGAGTTGATTTTAGGAATCAGATCTGAAAAATCCACTGAGGTAAATAGAGAATTAAAAGAACAAAGTTTTTAGTATTTAAAGCACATTGATTTTTGCAGTTATCCTCAGTTTTCCTGCTGCTGTTCCTTCCTGTCCAAGTCCCTCTGAATGCCTGGCTCTGTTCAGGAGTTGCAAGCAGCCAGGTAGGTCACTTTGAGATGGAGCCTCAGCCCACGACAGTGACTTACCAAGGTGACTTTCTCTCTCACATCCATGTTTCTCTCCCTCTTTCTCCCTCCCTTCCTCTCCCTCTAGAACTAATAAAAAAATTAAACTAGTTAAATTGAAAAATTTGTTGATATTTATATCAATCCTTCAAAGCATTTATGAAGTGTACAAGAAGAAATGAATTTATTACAAAATTACTTGTTACTGAACTATGTTCTTCTGACCACGACATCGCTAAGACCAAGCCACTTGAGGCGTGACTCTCACTCAGCCCTAGAGACGGCTTCTAACTCGATGGACTTACCATGAAGCATAACGAAAACTTTTTGGTCCTCTTGGTTTAGATCAGAATGAGAGCTAGCTGGGTGTTCTAACCAAAACAAGATAAAACATGCTGGGTTTGAATATAATCAACAATCTGTGAGATGTTTTAAGTCAGTATTTTCAAACTTTGTTGACCATGACTCGCAGTAAAAAAAAATAATGCATTTTACATGTTTCTAGTCTCATACGTGCACTTGTGTGCAGAGAATAAAACAAAAACCTACGGGACACAAGCTTTTCCCTCTTCCAACTTCTCAGCCCTTTCTTATCTTCTCCACTTACCTTTTTCTGTCTATTTAATTCTAGTTCATTGGGAAAACATTCTGGTCTCCTTACCACTTTATTATCAATTTTATTCTAGTTCAAAACAAATGCTAGTTATTAAACTTATTTCATGACTCACTTAAGTTTTTTCACAGCCCACTTAACCCATAGTATGGGATGTATGATGCTTTATTTCATTCTAATGCTCATCAACCTATAGCCTCCAAACAAACTGAAATCAACCCCATCATCTCCACTTTATCACCACTAAATTTCTTTCATCTGCATATGATTATTTGTTAGAGGGTCTAAGAACCCAAAATGTTAATTAATGACCTAAATTGTTCCAATGCAGAAACTAGGGAACACATACTCTACAATTTGGCTTGTCTCCCTGTGTCCTGGGCAGCTGCCGGTCGCCCTCTTCCTGACAGGTCTCCCAGTGTTCTTGGCTCTCCCACCACAGCCTTAGTGCCCTCCATCCTTCCCTGAGAGTGCACCTGTCTACTGAGGAGAACACCAGTTAGGCCCGCCGGCACAGTGGTGCTGCCACCCTGATGCCTAGAGATACTGTCTATCTGAGTAGGCTCTTAAGATCTCTAGTTTGTCCGAGACGGAGTGCACCACGCTCCTCTGGACAGTGGTTTGGGCTGCATGATCATGCTCTGGAGGGCGAGTGATAAAGCAGATTAGCCCTCTAAGCCTGATCTCCCTCTCTATTATGCTTTGTCCTGCCACCCACCCACCACATCGCTGAGCTCCCAACCAACCACACGACCCAACAGCAGATGTCCCCTACCTACCCTTTTCAGCTGTACTCATCCTGTTTGGATCTTCTGCTCTCGCTCAGCTACCCAGCTTACTTACTGTCTTCTGAATACAATTTTACACTGTCTCAGGTTCGTATTTCTGGCCAGGCCTTGATCACCTGAAAGGTCTCCTTTGCCCATGTTTTTTTCTCTGGTGGGATAACTTTCACAACCTCTTTCCAAGCCAATCCTCCACTTGAATACTTCCTTTTCACTAAATTACGTGAGTAATTCCTACTCATTCTTCCAGACTCGGCTCCCATTTCACTTCTTCCTGAAAGCCTTCCATCCCACTCCCAGTCTGCATCAGGAGGCCTCCTCTGTGGTCCCATCACACACGGGGCCTCTCTGGATCGTTACACTTCTCAGTAAGGTAGTCTTGCTATTTCCCATGTTAGATGGTGAGCACTTGGAGGACAAGACCAATGTTTGATTTATGTTTATGTCCCTGGCACCTACCACAGTTTTTTTATTGTAGTAAAAATATGTAACATGAACTCGACCTGTTAACAACATTTTAAGTGTACAATCTAGTATTTTTAACCACATGCACATTGTACAGTAGATCTCTAGAAGTTTTTCATACTGTATGAATGAACTGCTACAGTTTCTGAATAAAAGCCCCGTTGACTATCTTTAGCCATCTCAGGTCACAACTAGATTTCAAGATATTATTAAATTTCCTCCTTCATACAATAGAAGAATCTTTCCTTTCCTTATAAGTTCCTAGATTACTTATTATAAATGTTCTTTCATTTTGACCTGTCTTGACCTCAGTTTCATTGAGCTTTTTAATTCATTGCATATCTTAGCATCTACCTTTATATGTTCTCATGGCTCCTGTCCCCGAGATGTGTTTGTGTGGCCTCCATCCCCTTACTGTGTCCCTCACTGTCTCTCATAGTGACTAGCACATAGGAGGTGCTCAATGAATGTCTGGTAATTTCCTCCAAAGATTTAATAGATTTTAAATATGACTCCAATTGATATACCTACCATCTGAGACTTGCTGATTTTCCTGGTTGTCTTTCTTGTCAGCGGAGGTGGTCTTTTTAGTTTCTGAAAGTCAGAAAATTAAGTATTAACTTAATTGAAAAGATTAAACAATTCTCCTATATGAATCGTCTCATTGACATGGCAATAAGCAGAGCTGCCCAAACTCTGCAAAGTTCTGATTATTTTCAAAGCTCTAATCTTGGAATCCCTGGAACAGTGCTTTGGGCAAAGTCCAGTGATGACTGAGTTGAGATCAGTCAACTCCATATACACCTTAACCTTTGTTAATAAAAACAGCATAAAATCAGGTCATTTTCTTTCACAAAACCCTCTGTAATGCAAGTATTATGGGAAATTTAGGACTAACTACCAGTCGATGGAGTCAGATTTAGAATGGCTGCTTTATAGCCCATTATCATGAAAGGAATTTACAGCTTTAGAAGTCAACCTAATGAAGGAAGCCACACAGAGGGCTTCTAAATTCTGAGAATAAAAGCTTTTGCCTTTAAGTCAACTGCTCATCAGACTTTCATGCCCACACCCTCAGTCTCTGCACTGCCTCTGGGCTTTGTTTGGTTCAGCCCACTCCTGGTGACCCGCCCACTCCTGGTGACCCGCCCACCAGCCAGACTGAGACTGAGTCTCCCAAGCCCACCCTCTGCCATAATCTCTCGTCCCTGCAGTCTCTCTGCCCTTCCTCCCACTTCAGTACTTTGACCTTTGACCTCCCTAAACGCTCTCTGGTCTGGACCCAGGGCAGCAGTTGTCCTGTCTCTTGCCAGTTTTTGTTCTAACCAGTTAATCCATCCTGAAAGGGAGCCACTGTTTTAATCGGTTGAAATTTATATGATACAAGTTGTTAAATACTTTCAATACCATTCCCACCTGGGGCTTTTAATTTTATTTCTATTTATTACTTCCTTCTTATCCAATCTAGACCCCTATAGTTCATCATTTCATGGCTTTCTTGCAATTATCCTGAACTTCTTTGACTCACCTCCTTCCTTCCAAAATGGTACGTAAAATGTCAAAACTGCTTATTTTCCATTTCTATGTCCAATGCCAATGACCAAATTAGTTTAGCACCCATTTAGGTTGCCAAAAAAACAAGAGAAAGTTGAGATAAATATATGAGAAAAATAATGATTTGATATTCCAAATAAAGGCATCAAGTAAACATTCAGAATTTTGTTGGAATACAGTGTAGTGCTCTTTTTATTTTAATTGCATTATTCTGATTGCAGGGGCGGCAGTACCCTCTGATAATTCAGATCTTACTACAAATCCTGCATCTGGGTTTCCATACCTGCATCCAGGTAGATGAGCATCTTAATAGGAAATCACACAGCCCTACACTGGAGCTGCTACAAATTCATGGTTTCTAACTTCTACTGAGCCCTCAGATAAAAAAAATTCTGTGTTTTTCCATTGTCCTCTTTTCCTTTCCTTTGAACAGTTATTTCAAACCTTCACCTCTTCCCTTCTAATGCTAGCCTTTCCCCTAGTCTTGGGGATCTGGTCTTGGTTGCCATGTTGGATTGGGGGTGGGGTGTCGGATCGGAGGAATACCCCTTCCCCCAATCCAGCATGCTTCCCTGCATCTACCTCTTCCCTTTGCTTGGGCCTTCACAGGGAGACACTTCCTGTTTGAAGCTGATCCCCTGTTCCGGAGCTTGTTTACTAATGCTGGGCTAAGGATCTTTCTCCTCACTCCCCTCTGGCTTCATCCTCTCCTTCTTCAATGGTTGTTGAACATTAACCAGGGACATGTGCCCATCATCCACCAGACATTTGTCACCCAAGACATTTGCTCTTAGGTGCCTCTTGAATATCTGCTCCTCCTATATTCCTTACCTTAATCACAGCTTTCTCACCTTTTTCATGACTTGGTATGCATGGCTAATAACAAGGACAATAGAGACAACCAACCTGGGGACTCCAGCTGCCCCAGACTCAGACTCTGGGGCCAAGGAGATCAACGGCTCCACACACCCCACCCATCTGTAGCTGACTGCTTGGGAAGTTGTCTCAGGGAATGACACTACCATGTGTCCAAACATCAGGGCATTCTTGACTTCCTGGGGCTCGCACATCCTCTTCAGATTCTTACAATATTATTGCCTTCAAATCTAGCCCCTCCTTTGCAGTCCCGTGGCTGCTTCTTGGTTAAGGCCCTTATTATTTCTCTCCCTGCGAAAGAACTGCCCTCAACTGCTTTTGATTTCTCCCCCCCCAACCCCAGTTCATTCCTGCCATTATGAACAGAGTGATCATTCTGAACTTAGAATCTGCCCTTGACCCTTCACTGCCTAAAGTGTTGCATTGCTTTCACCAAGAGAAGTGACCTCTCTGGCTCCTGACACTTCTAAACTCAATTTACTTTCCAGATAAAATAAGTGGGCAGTTTGTAAAAAGTTCTTATTTCTGTGCCTTTGTATGTGTTGCTCCCTCTGAATAGAATCCCCTCCCATTTAGCTTAGCCAATGTTTTCTTTTCTCTTGTGACTGGGTTCAGATGTCACCTCCTCCAGAAAGTCCATGTCACTGGCCTTCCCATGTTCTCAGCACCCAGCACAGTTTTCTGGCCCACAGCACCGAGCACATCAGCTCCACAGCCAGACTGTGGCCCCTGAGGCTAGGGTCCTCCCCTCCCACTGTGGTCTCATCTCCGCCCTCTCCATTCCACACAGTTGCTCTCATCAAAGTTGCACATGACCTCTATGCCATGAATCCACGGGGTATTTTTCAGGCCTGGCAGTACAGACTGACCCTCGTTGCTGAAACACTCTCTGCCCTTAGGTCTCCCAAGACATCAGATTCCAGAGGATGTCCTTTCTTTGTGACCATGCCTTTCTCCCAGTCCATCTTTCTACTTGATCAAGACTAAGTCCCTCCAGGCCTGCCCCTCACACACTCTCTCTGGACAATACCCACCACGCTCATGCCTTCATTTCTATTCATGCAGTAACAACTCTCAGTTTGACAAGAGCAGTCCAGATCTTTCTGAGCTCCAGGAAGTACGCAGTTCTCTACCATGTATTTCCATTTTAGATATCCCAATGATAACTCAGAATCATAATGGTTAAATTAAACTCATTCTTCTTCTACTCTGACACTGTGCCCTCCTCTGCCACCCAATACACACATATATTCCCTCTTTCTCAAGTAACGTTCTATTGCTATTCCCCTCCCCCACCCCCACATCAGCAAATCCGTCCCTTGCTCAACCAGAAGAAGCCTGAGTCCTCTGTTCATCCCCAGAGTCAATCTGTCATCAAGTCTGGATGATTCCACCTCCCAAACATCTCTCCAAACTCTACCACCTCTAGCCTCTGCTGCCACCATCTCTTCCCGGTGTCACTCCATGTCCCCATCCTATTAGCCTTTCTGCAAATAGTCTAGCCTTGTTGCAACCTGTTTTCCAAACTGATGGCAAACCTGACCAGGTCACTCTCCATGCAGGAGCCGCTGTCACTCTCGAATCTGCTTTTCAAGCCGCTGTCTCTCAGCTTCATGTCTTCATGCTTTGGTCACACAAACTGTACTTTAGTTTTTCGAATAAGTTGATAGATGCTTTCCTGCCTCAAGTTCTTTCCTTATACTCTCAGGCATAAGCTCTCACCACACAGCACCCCGTACTTCTCATGCCTGAGACTCACTACATCTGCAGTCACTGTATAATTTGTGATGCTTGATGGACTGTGGGTTCCAAAAGGGCAAGAAGGGGTTTACCTTATTCACCCCAAGTTTGTAGCTGCTGAAACTGGCTTGTAGTTGGCATATCATAAATACTAGTAGAAGGAAAGAATGATGGGCTTTCAAATGCATTTAATTAAAGCTCTTTGCAGAAATTAATTTATTTTTATGTTCCTATTTCCATATGTAAGATAATATTTTCCTTAAGGCAAAGAAAGAAAGCTAATAGCATTTCCTTGTGAGTTTATAATTAGAGAAAATCCAAGTAAGAAAAATAAGCCCATAGAAATTATTTTTTAAAAGCTCTCCACAATACATGTAGTGTCGTGGGGTTCAACTGTGTTCCCCAAAAGACATTTTAAAGTCCTAATCCCTGGTACTTGTGAATGTGATCTTCTTTGGAAACAGGGTTTAAGCAGATGTAATCAAGTTGAGATAAGGTCATGCTGGATTAGGGTGGGCCCTAAATGCTATGACTGGCGTCCTTGAATTTGGAAACACAGACACACACAGGGGAAGACAGACATGTGAAAACAGAGGCTGAGATTTGAGTGATGCAGCCGCAAACCAGGGATGCCAAGCACAGCCACTGGATGCGAGAAGAGGCAAGGGAGGGATCTCCCCATGAGCCTTCAGAGGAAGCATCCCCCTGCCCACACCTTGATTTAGGTCTTTGAGTCTCCAGGGGCATGAGCGGAAATACATGTCTGTTGTTTTAAGCCATCCAGCCAGTTGTAATTTGCTATAGCAGCCCTAGGAAACTAGTATGTATTGTATGCCCCAAATTTATAAGGTCGTAATGTTTTCAAGATATTATTTCTTTAGCATTCTTATGAGATGTTTTATTTCAAAGGACACAATAAACTTGGCAGTTTCATCAGTAATCTGGTTTAAAGACGATGAGATATGGATTATATTTATTAATATTAAAGTGACTCAGTTTCAACAAATATTTTAATACCCTTTTAAGAGCAGCCCAATAAAACATCACATCTAAAAAAATTACCTGATTGATACGGCTGAAAATATCTTACATCTCCAAATGCAACAAGTATCTCCTGTTGAAAAATTTTATAATCAGAGAAGTAAAGGACCATAATTATAAACTTAATCATTCTTTAATAGAAAAACACTTTGATTGTTGATTTTTAAATAACCAACACGTTTTTTAACATGGTAGAAATTATGTAACCACATGTGCAGAGTATGTCTGCTGATTTTTTTCAAATTTGTGTTGGTTCCTTATTGTTTTTAGGAATAAGAGTCGAACTGAACCCCCCCAAAACAAATGTATGCCTTGGCATAAAGGAATGGGTTTAAGGTGATCAGCCAAGTCAGTTGCCTTGTACCTGTTCTGATATTACCTGAATCAGGTCTCTTGTTATTCTGGTCAGTATTTGTTTATCTAGTTCAATGTCTTCCAGATCTGTGAGAACCACCCATGTTCCATTCTCACACTTCGCAGGCATGGAGAAGACGACCCCTTCAGCAATACCAAACTGGCCTGCGGTGCACAACACAAAGCAAAGGAAAACAAAAAACACTCAGAAAAAGAGTCATAAATGCCTACTGAGAATTGTGGAACAGACTTAGTACATGATTTGTAGTTATAACAGCAGAAGTAAACTTCTGGCGATTCCTCCCCAGGAAGAATGGAAACATTCTAGAAACATTGATTGGGCATCTGTCCAAGCTGACAGTCCCCCTTCTGTGTTGCTCTTGGAAGGGAGCGCCACCGTTCCCTCTTCTTCACCCCCTTTGTCCCGGGTTCAGACTCTCCACTTCTGCCTGGAGGGCTGCTGCGGTCTGTCTCCTCCATCTTGTTTGACTTCTTCTGTCTACTATTCAAGGCTTTTCCATGTGCCCCTATGTAGCCCACGAGCCCCAGACCTTTGTCCAATCTGTCCTTCTGCTCTTTAGGGGACTATGGCAGAGCTAAAGTATGAGGGTTGGGAAGGGAAGACAGGGAGCAGGAAGGTGGGTGACTTCGACCCAGCCCCCAGTTCCCAGTTTGGGTGTGCTCCAGATAAAAAGATTGGCAATACTTGGTACCGACTGAGCAATGTTCAGATAAAGTTGCCCCCATTTTGTACCTCAATCAAAAAAGAAAATTTTGCTTGTCATGCTAGTCATCAAAACATTGCCACCAGGGCACACGCGCACATGCACACAGTGCAGGTTGTCAGAAATTAGGATCCAAAAAACTTGTCCTCAGAGGGGATCCCAGGTCCTCTATTTGTTCACTTTCTATCTGTTTCCTCTGCAAAGAGCCAGCTTTACCGGTGGACAACACATGAGAGTTTACCTACAGCAGACAATGAGCACTGGCTCCTCTTCCCCAATATTGTGTTGATTATTGATGAATTCCTAAAGAGATCAGTTACATTTTCTACAAATGAAGATAAGGTTTAAAATGTCGGTTTCACTAAAAGGGAAACATACTGATTTGAATTCACACGAGATTCCTTGTGCATCTACCTGTGAAGGAGCCTCGAGAAGAGCCAGGCAAAGCCCTGTGTGCGCTCTGCTGTAGGGAACACCCGCTACTAACCACACCCTCAGTGAAGGCCGGAGCTTTCTGATGGAGGGACGAGGAATGTACTGCCCTAGGAGTGCGGAGGACAGGCAGAGATTAACCTGGCTTGGGGGAATTGGGGAGATTTCCTTGATTTGGGGAGGACGGTGGTTCCACTAACAATCAAGAAATACAAGGAACACAATTACGAAATTGGGAAAATGTAGACAACTTACGGTCGTGTTAAGAGATAATAGGTGGGGACACAGAAGTAGGAGTACAAGGCACACATGCAGGTTTTTCACTATTGCACGGTGTGAAAGACCAGGTTTACCTCCACTCAATACTCCTAGCGACACCATCTCCCCAGGTGGTGAGCCGTGGTACCAGTATTTCAACGTAGTGGCTATACTGTGTGCGGCTAGGATGCCTCGAAACTGTTTTCCTGTGGCGATCCACTCGTTAAGAGTTGCCACAAACTCTCTGTTCACCCACTCACTACAAGGAGAGAAGGAAAACATTTTTCAGTGGAGGTAGAAATGGAAATGACGAAGACTGTGTTCCTGGGTCAGGGAATCTGAGCACGAGAAATCATCTCCACAGAATAGAGGTATGACTTCCTGGGTCTTTTCTCAAGCTTCTTCAATCCCATAAAAAGTCAACTGAGAAGTGATACAACAGAGCAGAAAGAAATCCTCACGTTTCAAACTGAAAACATGATGCTATACGTATGGACCCCAGCAAAGTGGTCAAAGGCTGCTGGGACGAAATGGCTCTGTTAGAGAGAATGTGTGCTATGTAGGTACTGTCTTGGAACCAGTGGTACACTTCATCAATAAAATAACATCATGAAACATGAGTTATTCACGTTGAGACCTTGGGAAATAATGATGTTTTGTAATCTGAAGTGTAGATCCAGGGACGCGTCCAGCTGGACTAGAGTGAGCCCTGAACCGCCGCCCTGCCCAGCCACCCTGACGCAGCTCCGCGGGGCCCGTGCGGACCCTGCGGCCAGAGCAGGGGAGCCACGCTCCGAGAGGGTACACCTGGAGACCCGTGCTTTCTAGGGATGGGCCGAGTTCCTGAGGTCTGAGGGAGGAAAGAGAGGTGCCGCCAAGTTAGGAAAGTGCTTCAAAGGCGCCCCTGCCCCTTTCTCTCCTCTGCCTGCGCACAGGGGTGGTGTTGATGGTGGTGGGATGGGCAAAGTTCTCAGGGCTCGACCTGTAACATTAATGCATTTAGCCTTCCCAGGGGCCCTAGAAGGCCCCTACTAAGTTACCAGTTCTACTTTGTAGGTGAAAACATGGGGCAATAGAGAGGGGAAGTATCGTGTCGAGTGGTATTGGCTCGGTGAGAATCTCGGCTCAGGAGGCTGTGCCCCTCACACTCCTCCATTCTGCCTCACCTGGGACAGAGCACCCCCCAAGTCCACTGCCCGTTCGTGAAAATGTTCAACTCATTTCAACCGGGATACATATCTCAGGCTTCAAGTTAGTAAGAGTCACTTTACGTGCGCTTGCTTTAGAGGTATCTTTAATGGAATATGTGAGCCACTTTAGGATAATCTGAAATATAAACATTCATCTCAAAAGCAAATAAATTTGAGGTGGGGGCTGACTAGTTGAAATCCTGTGGACATGTCTGTTTCTTCCACAGAGAACTCGAACAAATGCGAGTGTGAACAATGTCAGGTTATTTTTGCTCATAGACTTCCCAGGTCCTTTAAAAGATCATGACTATTAGATGTATACTCAATATCGTTAGTACGCTTCACTTAGAAATACACAGTACCTATCAAAAATCAAACTTAAAACAGGGCGTGCAAAGTGAGGAGGTCCCCAGACAGCGCTGTCGTAGTTGTGAACCTTGGCCTTTCTCAGATCGATGTAGCCACATCCACTAATGTTACCCCAAACTATCACATCTTTGATGCCTGTGAAGAAAAGAAATACAAATTAACATAATAATGAACGTTAACATAAAAAATGCCTGCAGCCTATTTTTTGTTTCTGTGTTTGTTTTAGGATCGGTCCTTTTGCTGTAAAACAGATGGAAGTGTACGGGGCCTGAAAGTGCGCGAGGGATGCAGATTGATCATCTCCTGCATCAGGGGCTGGCAGTCCTTAGTGCTCAGCGAATGGTGCGGGCATGCAGTTGACATCAAGGAGCACTGAATGCTCCCTGAAGAACCGGTACTGAAAATACCACTGGCCTTGGTCCTAATTTCCCCACTCTGCCTGTTGTAACAGAACTCTTTATCCTCTTTGATTCTTACAAAAAAAAAAAAGTCCTTGATTCCAGACTGGAGTAAAAATTTGGGCAAATCACTTAACTCCCTGGGTGGGTTTTGTTTGCTGCAGGATGAGAGTATTATAATAAGAGGGCCCTGAGGAGCATTTTAATCAATGCACAGCTAGCGAATTAGCTTCTATGGGTGAGGCACTTCTAGGTGGTAGGCTCAAAAGAAGGTCAATCAGCAGAAATTCCTACAGCCTTCTCAGGGTGGCGGGGGGGTGAGCGTGAAAGCAACTACTGTACAAAGTGATGTGGACCTTAAAGAAAAATAAGAGGATGGAGTTAGAGAGAAATAAGGATTGGTATTATGATTCTGTAATTGTAAATTTTCTAGGACTACTATATCCAAAGTGAAAATAAGTACTTTTACTGATTATTTATTAACTTGTATATTTGCTTCAAAATTCAATTCTCTTATAAGGCCACACCACTTCCTATACTAAAGATGACATTGTTTCCTAGTCTCCTGTATGAGGTAAGATTGCCATTGGCTTTGAGTAACAGGATATCTTGCTGACTTGGCTTAAGTAGAAGGGATTCTCTTTTCTCAGATAACAAAATGTCAAGGTAGGTAGTGATACTGGTGCTTGTTCAGAAGGTCCCAGTTGCTATTCTCTTGGCCTTCCCCTCATGGTGCTAAAATGGCTGCAGCAGCTCAAGTGTTGCACTCTCACAGTTGTGTTCAAAGGCAGGCAACTGGGGAGAGGACAAGATAGAGGCTTCCTCTTTTGCCTTCTCAGGGAGTGAAATATCTTTTCCAAGTGACTTTAAGTAGACTACATCACTTGACCACCCCAAGATGCTAGAGAAGGTGAAAAACTGAGTGTCTTTTTGAAACTTGATAGCAAGAGACAGGGCAGGGGAAGAAGAGGGTGAGAAATGGATCTCGCCTCCCAAGCTCCTCAGAGATTCCCTCATCAAAATGACTCATGAAGTAAGAATACTTCGTTTCTAAAGTCTACAAAAGCCTTTAAATCTCAATGGGTATTATTTTTCTTATCAGCTTGCAGGCTCAGTTGCCCTAAATTATATCAGACAGCTGCTTTTTTCCCTCCCAGCATCTCTTCTTACTTTTTCTCTTCAACAGCATCCTGGTTTTTCTTTAAATAATCATTGTTCCCCAACTCCAGTCCACGTGGTTTGAGTGAGGCTGTCCTCACCTCTTAGGTCTATCAATAGGCATGAAACCAAAATTCTAGATTCTTCCTCACAATGACTGATCTCGAAGATGGGCCTGTGGTCCAGGCCTGGCCCATGAGGTATTATCCTGCTGCTTTGAAGAATTGTGAGAGAGTGCCCTCTTTCCACTGGGGGAGCTAAGCTATAAACCTGTTAGAGTAGGGGTGCCAGGGATCATTTTGGTACTCCTTAGAGAGCCTGCCTGCGAGTCAAGCCAATGCTGAGGAAAGCGGAGCTGAGCCATAGGCCGAGAGAGAGAGGACAAGCCAGTCGTGACATCCTCATTTGAGCCCCAGCATCCAGCTGTGCCTGAAATCAGAACCACCTCCTGCATTTTTTAGTTACGTGAAATAGTTCTCTGTCTGACTTTAGTCACTTGAGCGGATGTCCTGTCACCTGCAACAGAAAGAGTCCCAATTAAGCAAAAGCACCTAGTCTGAGAGACCAAATTATGTGTGAAGTGAACTCATGGGATACCCTGGAAAGGTCTGCTACTCTCTTGGCATCTGGATTTTTCCCCGAGTGACTCTCCTTGACGGTTTTTGTGTTTCACGTCATTTCGATCAACTCTGTCTCTGTCGTTGCTGACCTTCTCCTTGCCACACCGCTCCACTGACAATTCTACTTTTACTACTGTCCCTTTTATGTCTCTCTTTCCTTTTCCCAACTTTTGATTGTTTTTCTCTTTTCTGCTCCTCACATGTTTGTCTTAGAGTACAGCAGGGCTTAGAATATGGCACCGGCAGACCCACAGGAGAGCAGCCTTCTGGTTGAAAGCCCCTCACGTCATTTTATATTTTGTGTCACTGCTTTTTCTTGACATTTTCATCAGTGGATCATAGATCTTTTGTGATAAATCACTGTCTGCACATATGCATGTGAGGTTGGTTGGCAACAAAGATAAAATGATTAGGAAATGTTTTGCTCTCCTACTGACTGATTCTGTAATCAATTTGGCTGAGGTAAGCACTGACCCTGGGCATAAGACACTAGAGATCTGTGTTTATGCAAGAATACCAAGTTATGGTTCCAGGGCTTCACTGTAAAGAAATGGATAATTCAGCTCTTGCTATAATGTACCAGGGACTCACTGAGGTCCGTTATAGCCCACTCGGAGCACTCTGGGCTCATAGCTCAGCATCTTCCCAACTGCTGGAGGGAATGCCTGTACGTCCTTGCATTCTCCAAGGACTCTGCTCTGCCTGCTCCATCTAAGGCCACAAATAGCTAAGATTTGTCAAGTACGACAAATATTTTTATTTTATTTTATTTTTTAAAAAGATTTTATTTACTTATCTTTAGAGGGTAAGGGGAGAAGAGAGGGAGAGAAATATCAATGTGTGGTTGCTTCTCCTGTGTCCCCCGCTGGGAACTGGCCTGCAACCCAGGCATGTGCCCTGACTGGGAATAGAACTGCAATCCTTTGGTTCACAGGCCTGCACTCAATGCACTGAGCTACACCAGCCAGGGCAACAAATATTTTTTTTAAATATAGCAACCTCCTTTTAAATACGACAATGCATTTTCTGTTCCAGTCTCATCCTCGTATGATTCCGATGTCTATTAGTTCAAAGGTTAACAGGAGCAGAAACTAAACAGGTACCATAACCAATGGGCACGTATAATACCCTTGCATATGATGACCACATGCCAGGTGTTCTTCTAAACACTTTAGAAATATTATTGCATTAAATCCTCACATCAATTCTAGGTGCTACTAACATTCTCATCTTACAAGTGAGGACACTGAGGCACAGCCAGGTTAAGTAATTGCCCAAAGTCACACAATTAGGAAGTGGGTGCAGCCACTTTAACACAGGGCTTCATTACAAATATTTTTTCATTATTTTTCCCCTCACAACAATAGCAGCTGGTACACTGATCTCAATTATTTTTTAAAGATTTTATTTATTTATCTTTAGAGGGGAAGGGAAGGAGAGAGGGAGAGAAATATCAATGTATGGTTGCCTCTCATGCATCCCCTGCTGGGTTGAAGTGGCCTGCAACCCAGGCATGTGCCCTGACTGGGAATTGAACCTTGATTGTCTGGTTCACAGGCCCCTGCTCAATCCACTGAGCTACACCAACCAGGGCTCAATTATTTTTAAAAAAACACTGATTACCTTAGTTAACTGTTATCAGGGAGAAAATGGAATATTAGGTTTCAAATTACTACTGGAAGAGTCTAAAGAAACCTTATATTATATTTGGTTATTAATTTTTATAATGATGGACAAAGCCAGGTAGTCATGAAAGCCAGTTAAAAAATACTGGCAGAGTAGTCAAATCATACAGCGAGGGCTTTGTATCTGCCTGGGGCCTTCTAATCCAGATTCCGGAATGGCCCCCAGAAGGTACAGTGTTCTTCCTAGCTGGTTTGAAATCATGGTGTTTAGAACCAGACCCAGAAACAGGAGCTCACTCACAGGAGGGCGTTGTTCTCAGTTTTCGGGCCAGAGCTGCTTTCGCTTGCCCTTCCACCCCCAGCGCCACAGCGATGATATTGTGCGCCACCTTTGGGGCGTATCTAATCAGCAACACCGTTTTAAGGTTGACGAAGGTTTTCCCTCCTACGATCACTCTGACAGATTCGTGAGCGTTCTTCTCGATCAGGTGCCCGAGGAGCCTGCACAGCGGCACCCTGCTGCGGATGTACTCCTCCAACGTGCGTATCTCCTTGTCCGCAGGGTCGTCCAGGATGATGACCACGTGGGCCCGGCGGAAGGCCTCCTCTGCCCTTGTGCAGACGGCCACGCTCTGCAGGAAGGGTGACACCAGGTGCCGCGTCTCTGTGGCAAGGATTTGGAGAGTTTCTTCCGCCTGCTTTTTGTCAAATAGAGTTAGGCTAATTTGCGTGTGCATTCCGAACACTTCGCCGCTGGTCAGGATGGGAATGAGGTGGCAGCAGGCGGAGGCAGAGGCGCTGCGAACAATGCAAAGCCTGATTAGGAATGGTTACATCTTTTGTCCCTTTAAGCCTTTATCCATAATGGATATTTCTGCAGGTGCGTTAATAGGGTGATTTAAAATTTTAAATAGGCGTACACAGCTGTATGAACATTTCTCCATATTTTATACATGTTATTGCTTCTTTTTTTAAAAAAATTATCATTATAGAGGTATAATTGACAAATAAAATTGTATGGTATTTAAAGTGTATAATTTTGTATATGTATATATTGTGAAGGGATTCTTCCCATCAGGTTAATTAACATGTTCATTACCTCACATATTCACACACACACCCCTTTTCTGATGAGAACACTCAATTTTGAAGGCTATAATTCAAAAGCAGAACAATGAAATTCTCACTACCAACCCCTTGTCCTGACCATCTGAAAACAACATCCAAATAAGAAATGTATCTGTTTACATGGATGGAACTGGAAAGCATTATGCTGAGTGAAATAGGCCAGGCAGTGAAAGACAAATGCCATATGATCTCACCTTTAACAGGAACCTAAACAACAAAAGAAACAAGCAAGCACAATATAACCAAAGACACTGAAATAGAGAACAGGCTGACAGTGACCAGAGGGGAGAAGGGAGGGAATTTCAGGGGAAAAGGGGAAGGATGCACAGGAACAAGTATAAAGGACACATGGACGAAAACTAAGGGGGTGGAAATGGGAGGGAGGTGGGGAGCACTGGCAGGGTGAGCTGGGATGGGAGTAGAAGACAGAAAACTGTACTTGAACAATAATTAAATAAATACAAAAAAAGAAATGTATCTGTTCATAAGGCTTTTCATATTAAAATAGAATATGCAGAAAGTAAAATTTCAGAGAACTGAGTCATACTATTCTAACTATATGCTTATATTTTCTCTAAGAAAGATAAAGACAGAGAGAAAGAAGGAGCTACTACCTTTTGCAACAACATGGATGGAACTGGAAAGCATTATGCTGAGTGAAATAGGCCAGGTGTTGAAAGACAAATACCATATGATCTCACCTTTAACAGGAAGCTAAATAACAAAATAAACAAGCAAATAGAATAAAAACAAAGACACTAAAATAGAGAACAAGTGGGCAGCGACCAGAGGGGAGAGGGAAGGGAATTTAAGGGGAAAAACGAGTAGGGATTTTGAAGAACAAGTATGAAAGACACAGGGATGAGGTCTGTGGGGAGGGGGGGATGGGAGGGAGGTGGGGAGACGGGGCGGAGGGGGGGTTGGGATGGGAGAAATTGACAAAAGAAAATTGTACTTGAAAAATAACTCAATAAATTAAAAAAAAAGAAAGATAAAGAAATAACAAGTTTCTTTGAACCATAGTTCTTTGGTATGACAAACCCTTATCTATGAAGCAATGGCAATTTTGGGAAAGGATGTAATTTAGATTAAATTAATCCCACATCATCCTCCTTTCTACATATAACAAGCCTATCTCACACATCCTGGGGTTTGACTGTCCCACCTGGCGATCCAGACCTGCAAGGGTTCAGTGAGGTCTTTCTGTGGTTCTTTCTCCAGCTCATTTTTTATATGTGCCTCCAGGTTCTCTTCAGCAACTACTTTCATCATCTCAGTCGTCATACTAGAGGTGACACCGTAGTAAAGCTATACATTGCAGAAGAAAAAGTCAACAGCAGACAAAAGACAATCAGCTGACAATGGCTATAATGGAAAGGCCTTGTTTAAAGCCAGAATGGACAGCTGCGAGGATACTTTAGAAAGCAAGACACTGGGAAAAGAAAATAATGTGAGAGAATGACAGCGTTTCGAACAGCTAAATCAACTTAATTGATATACCTGGGCATGCTCCAGAAACTCATTGTATCCTCCCAAAAGCAAACCCTTTCCTCCACGATCCAACAGCTCTCTCCAGATGATGGGGGAATTTTTGTGGTTCCATTTATTCTTTTCACACAAATCTTTCAGCCACTCCTATTAAATGATATTCCAAGTGAAGTCGCACAGTAAATCTGCCTCGATATTTAATATTTTAGAATTCAAATACTAAAATACTAGGTTGGCTTTCACTTTTACTATTTGTATGTAAATTTTAAATACCTTAAACTGTAACAATGTAAGTGTAGAAGATGGTGATGAGTTAAGTGACAAATTAATCAAATAAGAAAAAATAGTCTTCAAATTTGCTGACCAAATAAAAGTACAGAAAGTTGCTCTCTTTGCTGAGAAGACCTGGAGAGTGTATGTTAAAGAGGAGCCAAGTGTCCCAACTAAACTGATTTAAAAAAAAAATTCAACTGTTTTCTCCTTTGTTCGTCTATATGAGACATTTCCAGTCTTAAGGCCATATAAATTTGATGTTGCTTTCCAAATCTTTGAGTATAGTTTATATCATTCAGATTAAATTAATGAGCTAAAAGTTACCTGGGAATTTCTGATAATGTTTATTCAAAAAATCTTAAATCATTGTCTGCTTTGTGTAGATCAGACCTTCCTAAGACAAGAGCTGAGTAGAGATAGACAGCAACCGTCGTAGGGGTGAACAATAGCATGCTTGTCTTTGGAGGCATGTGTAATGAAGCTACATTACCAATAAAATCTTGGAAATTAATTTCCCTTCTGGTGTTGAAATCCCTCTGCCTCTATCCCACCTTAAAGCACACAGTGCTGCTGTGAGGATTCCACCATTATCTCTCTATTCACAACACAGCCTGACCAGTGAAATGCTGTCTATCGAAGAAAGGGACTTGACCTCAAAGGACCTTCAGCATCAAGGGCATGTTGATATTTTGGCAGAGCCACAAGAGCATGTCTAGGACTGGCCGCTGGGGTGCTGAATCAAAAGAGAGTTGGACAACGGAGAAGGTGTCAATATGAATCACTCCTCTTCAATTCAAGAGGGTGTACCCTGCTTCTCCTAAGCTTGGAGAAGTTGGTGGCTCATGTGAAATAAAATAGAAATACCAGAACTGCTTTGGAAGACAATGGAAGAAGGGATCAAAAAACTTAGATAAACACGTACTCTGGAAGGGCTTTGGGTTACTGCATTCACCAAAGTGATAAGGAATGCGTGGCAAAAGGGGTCTCAGTACTGCTGAGAAGTCCTGTGTAGCTGTTCATTCTAGGCCAGGGCGGCTCTGTTAAAGGACATGCTTTTACAGAGCTGGACTCCAGGCCATTGGGATGATAGACTCTTGAAAAGGAGACCAGGGGGCAGTGCCCACCAGAGCATGTCTATTGTGGAAGAAGCACTAAACAAACCAGCGGGAAGATAACAGACAGCTGAAGGCACAGTGGGCTCATGAAGACAGAGAGGTTATGCAGTGACCCTAGAGACCAAGCTGCCACTCACCAAAGCTGATTTAGGTCTTGCTGCCACTAAATGTCCAATGTGTGGCAGCAGAGACCAAGGCTGACCCCCTCATAATGGCATTATCCCTCAGAGATGTGAACCAGCCATTTGGTAGCAAGTTGATTATATTTGGACCCCTTCCACCTTGAACATGACAGTGATTCATCTGGATTTGGATCAACCCATATTCTGGGTAAAGAATTGTCTTTCCTGCTTATAGGGCTTTGCCCAATGGGATCCTGTATAACTTCACTTTGAACTAAGGGGCTCACTTCAGTGTAAAAGATGTGTGCTGCTGGCCACATAACCGAGGCGTCCACTAGCCCTATTATGTATCACACCGCCCAGCCGCCTGACAGATGGATGGAACAGCCCACTGAAGAGACAGGCACTGGCTTAGAGACTGATGCCTCGCAAGGATGGGACACGATCTGTCAGTGTGCAGTAAATACAGTGTTTTGCCCCAATAGGTGGAATGTGTGAATCTAGGAACCAAAGGGTGAAATTAGGAGTGACCCTACTTACCATTACTTCCAGTCGCCCACGTGGGGAATTTGTGCTTCCGAAACCCCACTTCCCCTAGACTCTGTGCGTCTGCAAGCTCTAAACCTCAAGGTAGGGGATGCTTCTATCAAGGAGACTCCCATTAAACTTTGAGCTATGGCTGCCACTTGGTCACTTTGAGCACCTACGCCAATGAGACCAGTAGGCCAAGAAGGGAGTTACCATCCCCAAAGAGATAACTGGCCCTGACGACCAGGAGCAAAAAGGGCAGCTATTACCCAATGCGGACAGGAAAGAATATTTGTTATCTAGATGATTTATGGGGTATCTTTGTCACTATCTTGCTCAACTCTGAGAGCAAATGGACACGTGCAGCAGTCCCATCCCAAAGAGGGAATGGAGACTAAGGCTCGGGGCCTTTAAAAACACAGGTGTAGGTCACCACAGTTAATAAGGCACCCCGACCGTCAGAGGGTGAGGGGAATCTGTAATGGAGGGTAGAGAAGAAAGGTGATGAGTGCTGGTTATGGCCCTGAAGATGTGCAGTGGAGACTATAGTTCATTTGACTAACTTCCTTATAAAGTTTCCCTAGGGAGAGTCGCCAACCAGAATCTTCAAAGGGCTCTTTGCGGCGGATGATGAGAACCTATTATACAGAGCATATGGATCCCACAGGCCTGACTGTGATGAAGTGCACCAGATCCTGTCCTTGCAGCCCAGGTTACCCCTTCATGACCAAGACACTCAATGCCTCCCCTGAGTCTCCCTCCAGGAAATGATCTTGGCCCAAGGAAGCTCCCTCGCCTTAAGTGAAATCCATTCCCTGGGTAACCAGCATCCACTGACTGTTAACTAGGGGAGTACAAAAGCCCAGCCCTCTCGCCTGTGGGGGATATCGCTGAAGGGCCGACCCAGACTCAGATTCCCCCGTATAGCAGGCTGAGCCCTCTGTTGCAGGTGGATGGCAATTCAATGCCCCCCATTGCCTGCTGCTGCTGCCCTTATTCCTTCCCAGGATGTTGCTGCCAAGAGCACCCCACACACACACCAGTAAAGGAAATTCCTTCACCTAAATCTCCATGTCAGTCTGTTTCCGGAGAAACCCAGCCCCAAAGAAGGGTATTTCAAATAACAAGCACCTCATCACATTAGAAACTAATATGAATATAGATGAAATGTTTAAAACTGCAAATATAAGTTACCTGGATTCTTGGGGGGGGGAATAGCCAAATTTATTCTACTTATTGGTTAGGGCCTTGTTTGTTCTACTAGATGTTAGGGGGAAAATAATGCATTGAGACTGATAAGTGAAGATTTATTTTTTAGTAGTAAAATATCAGTAGTACGTGCACATTAGTTACTGGAAGCCTATCTGATATACTAGCTAATATAAATCAAATTGGAACACATTTGTGTGTGTGAGAGAGACAACTTAACAAATTATAAAGGCTTCTTACCTCCCAAACATGAGGATGTTGTGTAATTTTATATATCTGAAAATCGGGAAGATTCTTCTGTAAATAGTCTGCTAGAAGTTCTGCTTTAGCATAAAATGGGCAATCCGCTCTACCTAGAAGAGTTCAAATTAGGAATGCTTTCTTTTATCATACAAAAATAACCATGTAATTATAAGTATATGCTGTGTAATTACAGAATTAATCGTAGAGTTCTATTTTATAACAGAGTTATAGTATAAGTTGCCACCACATAAACTTTTGATTTTTATGGTATTGACAAAAAAGGAGGTCAGAATTTAAGTAACAAAATGTGGAAAGGAAAAAGACTATTAAATATTCACTCTCCTCCAGTATTATGTTAGCATTCACTTCCTCTCAGAGTTTTCCCCGCTACTAATTAAGCATGAACTGCCAACAATGAACTATTCATTGGTAGCCATGAATAGGCAAAGTGTGAGGTGAGGAGTGGTAGAATCACATGTGGATTTGATGTATGTGGCAGGGAGTATTGGGGGAAGGAGAAGCTGAGGAAGAGAGAAGAGTCTGGAAAAATTTCTACTTTCTGGCTTGTGTGGATGACCTGGGGCTTGGTAGAGAGAAATCACAGGTGAGATTAACTATAGACACATGCTGTTGGAGGTATCTGTAGTGTATCTGAGTGGACGTAACCAGCATGTAGCTGCATGTATACATGTGAAGTGCAAGTCCCATATAAGAGCTTAAGATGTACATTTTTGCAGCCATCAAGACACAGGAAACTAAAGCTACCAATGTGCATGGAAGTGGGTGTCTAATAGGCAGGAGCCAAGTGCAGAAGTCTTTCGATAGCATTTTTCCCCAGTCACTAGTCCTTCAACCTCACAGAGACTTCTAAGTCATCAACCCCTCTCAATCTCCTCCTGTCTAGTAGCCTCCCTGTCTAGTTCAAACTCATAGTTCATGAATTCAAACCACTCTCTGGCTTATGACTTAAATTATCTTGTGCCACTCTGCTCTGACAAACCAGCCTGATTAACAGCCCTTCACCTGCCTTTTCTGTGCTGAGGTCTGCTAGGCACCCTGGAGGACTGTGGCAGAACTGAGCAGAGAGGCACCATTAAATTCATGGTCACCAACCTCAACCGTCCCTCAAATCTGCCTAGAGATTGGCTTCCCTTAGCAATGCTCTCTTCTCCACAATTGCTGTTCCAGACTTTGTCCACTTCCTTCAAAACTCTTCCTTCTTTCCAAGAGACAACCTTGCCCTCTACTTTACAAAAATAAAGGCAATTCATAGAAAAAGGCATCAGTTGGGAAATCCCACAACCCCCGGCCATCACATGTGCAAGCCTGTCTGCATTTGGACTCATCCTTTCCTTCTTCCTCCCGTTCAATGGAAGAGGAGTCCTGCCTCCTTGGTCCAGGTCCAGTCTTAACACTTATGCTCTGAATACTACCCTCTTCTGCCTTCAGAGTTTCCCCCGATTCTGCTCAGTTGGTTATACCTTCTTTCTGGCATCTTATCTCTGTTTCTAATGACCATTTTCCTTTGTATTTAAATATACTCATTATATTTAAGTTGCTTTTTTACTAAAAAAACAAAAAGCCCATGCCCTCTGTAGTTATTCTGTTGTTTTCCATGTGACCTTTTCTATTAAAACGTTTCTTTTTTTATTTAAAAGTCGGAAGAGTTCTCTAACTTGCCATCCTCAGTTCTCCCATGTATTTCTCACCCTGCAGCAATCTGGCTTTTCCCGTAATTGTCTAGAAGGTCACCAAGGACCTCCACTTCCTTCTTTCCATTTTTGTTCTCACTAAATCTAATGGGTACTTTCTCTTCTTTTTTTTTTAATCCTCACCCATGGATTATTTTTTCATTGCTGAGAGAGAGAGAGACAGACAGACAGACAGACATTGACTGATTGTCTTCTGGTATGTGCCCAGGTAGGGATCAAACCTGCAGCTGGGATATGTGCCCTGACCGGGGATCATACCCATGACCTTTTGGTCTATGGGATGACGCTCTAACCAACTGAGCCACACCAGCCAGAGCTCCAATGGATACTTAAAAAAAATTTTTTTTGCTTATTTATTTTAGAAAAAGGGTAAAGGAGGGAGAGGGAAACATCAATGTGTGGTTGCCTCTCACACGCCCCCTACTGGGGGACCTGACCTGGCCTGCAACCCGGGCACGTGCCCTGATTGGGAATCCAACTGGCAGCCCTTCGGTTAGCGGGCGGGCACTCAATCCTTTGAGCCACACCAGCCAGGACTAATGGATACTTTTTGATCCTTTTCTTATTGACCCATGGCAGAATTTGTCCCCCTCCTACACTTTTGAAGCACCCATTAGGCTTGGGCGTTCTCCAGGACTTCCTTCTACTTTTCTGGCCACTCCTCACTGTACTTTGTAGGTCTTATTCCTTTATCAATCCATCAAAAGGTAAGCATTCTGCAAGGCTTCTTATCTTATCTCCATACCCTACCAGCCTTTGCTGGCCAATCTCCTCCACTCTCCTGATCTCAAGCAGCAATCTATTTCCAATTCCGACCTATCTCCTTATCCCATCCGTATCTTCCTGTATTTTTTCCATCTCCTGTAATGCCCCATAGACACTCAGCTTATCTATGACAAATTTTGCCACCACTTCCCCACTAAATCTGCTCTTTCTCTTAAATTCTTTATGTTCATTTACCCAGTTATCTAAGAGTATTAAGAGTATCCAGAGTAGTAAGTCTGCTCTTCTACTTTTTGCAATAAGCTCTCATCTACCCAGTTATCCAAACCACTGCTTGGGAATAATTTGAACTCTTTCTTTTCCCTCACCTGTCTTCCTCCACCCAATTAGACAACTAGTTCTATGGATTCTGCCTTCTGAACATTGTTTCAATACACTTCCTTCTTTCCATTTCTGTTGTCTACCAGCCTAGGTCAGGCCACCATTATCCCCTCACTGCACTGTAGCCCCTCCCCAGGCTCTAGGCATCCAGTCTTTCTCTTCTCACACTGCAGAGATAACACTCAAATAAAATGCAAATTTGATTATGTCTCCCCTTCCAAAAACCTTCCACGTACTTTGGGTAAAGTTTAAAATAATGAGCATGGTTCACAAGAATCTACATTACCTAACTCTGACCTCAGGCTATGATACTCTGTTCCTTGTACTCTTTGGTCCAATCCTACTAAAATATTTCAATTTCCTACTGCTTGTATACTCTATCATCATCAAGCTCACTTTCCTCCTTCCGACCTCACGTCTGACTACTCTCGCCTAAATTACTCTGTTCCCTCTTACCTCCTCTCTGCTAAGCAGTTCTTTCTCATCTTTTTCAGGTTTTTGCTTAAAAAATCTCCCTCTGGGAAGCCCCCTGACGAAATAAGGCCCTCCACCATAGCCGCTATCAAACCCTGCCCCAATGCCACAGTCCCTGCACATCTACCACTGTCTGCCCACCATACAGTCAGTCGGTGCTCAGAAATATTCCTCTGAATAAATAAAGAAGCAAACAAAAGATTTTCAGAGAGGTGCCAATTGTGTTACTTTGTCAAAGAGGTCAAATAAGACAAGGACAGGACAGCTTCTCTGAAGTCATCGGTGACTTTCGTGAGGATTAGTTTGGAAAGGAGGCAGATGTAGAAGCCAGACTGAGTGCAAGAAGAACCTAGAGATAGAAGAGCAGTCTACTCTCTTAAGAAACTTGCTGAGAAGGGAAGGAGGCAGGCATGACAGAACTGTAGTAAAAGCCTCTTCAGTGCTTTTCTTGGTGCCAGTCGTCATTTCCAATCCTTCCTCTCCATTGCTGACAAGGAAATTCTCCTGTTTAAAATTTTTCGATGGCTCCTTATCGCGTTCATGATTCAGTTCAAACACCTTTGCTTGGTGCACTTGGGGATCCTGCTCCAGCTCCCGATCTAGCCCCAGGTCCACTCACTTCTTCCATACCCATATCGTTTATTAGGCCATGAAATTTGCAGCCTCTGTGTCTTTATCTGGCATGGACTCCCTGTTCTAAACTTTGACAAATGGACTCCTGTCACGCCCCTACCCCCAAGTCCTGTGTACCTCTCTCTCATTGCATTAATCACACTGTACTAAAATTACTTGTTCACGTGCTTCTGTACCCCATTAGACTGAAAGCTCTTGAGGCAGGGTCGCATCTTTCCCAACTCCATCTCCAGTGTCCGGTAGTACTTTACACAGGGTCATCGCCCAATAAATATCTTTGAATGCATGCATGAGAAAGTCTGAGGTGGTCCATGGAGAGGCTGAAGTTGCTACAACAGAAACCAGTTAAGAAGATCATTGCCAAGCGGCCAGAGGAGGCAAGCAATTTTCGCTCTTTTGAGCGATCTGCCGGCTCACGCAGCGATCACTCACCCGCAAGCACGAATTTGGCCATGGAGAGGCTGTGTGATTCCCTGGGCAGGAACCGCGTCTTCGCGGTTTCCTGGCAACCGCACCGCCTGGACTAAGCGCAGGCGCACTCTGTAGCTGAGCGCGGGGCGGGGGGGGGGGGGGGGGGAGGGGTCTGGTGCCTCAGCGGAAAAAATTAAATGTTGGGGTACACGATCATACGTTGCCTTTAAAAGTTCTGCGTGCTCCCCCCCGGTCCTAACCCCGCATATAGGAAAACTAGTATTATCCTTCGGTAGGCTTTCGTATCACTAAGTGAATCCGCAGATCACTGGGAATGAGCACTTTTGGACCTACGAAGGATCCTTCACATCTCGCGATACGAGCAGCTCGCGGAGACGCGGTCTCAGCTGTGCTGAATATAACCTAGGGGTCCAGATCTCTCAGGTGAGTGGGGGACGTTCATAGGCGGAGCCCTTGGCCGAGGTCCACTTAAGACTTAATTGCTTTTTGGAGGCAGTCTCAGGAATGAACCAGACATTAATTTTAGGGAGGCGGGTTAGTAGTGGATGGCCTGGTTACGAAAGGACGGACTCCTGGCACTTTCTGAAACTTGGTGAGACTGGTTGGTGTGTCAGCCAGTCTGACCAAGGCAGGCCACAAGCAAACATCAGTTTGGTTTGCTGCTTCCTCCCGAGTCGGTCTACTTTGTTCATATTCTTCTTAACTGCCCGGCTTCGGTCGTGCTAAATCTTCTCATGTTAGAAAGTATCCATCACCGTTAAACCCTTAACTTTCTTTGAAGACATGTCCAAGGCAGTGGTAACATAAAATCCGTCCGTGCAGAGGAAGCTTTGTGGGGATACTTTGCAACCAGAAATCCACTTCTTATTTAAAAAAAGAAAGAAAGAAAAGCTAAGCTCGTATATACGACGACTACTTCTCAAGTAACCCGGTCCCTTAGAGAATGTACTCATTGTGGTAGAAATGGAGGAAGCCCATAGTAGAAGAGTTTTACCATTTTCGTGTAAGTCCTTCATGTCTCCATAGGTCCCATTTAGTCTGTTGAATGCATCTCATTTATTTAGGTAAAAGTTTTGCTTCACTTTTCATTCCTTTCATAATCTCTTCTCCTACAGGGAAAAAAAACAACAACGGCATGTGTTATTCACTGATGGGAGCGATGTTTGTGTCATATTGCCAACTTTAAAGCCATTGGGACGGGTTTCAGTGGATAGCAAAATGAATAACCGAGCAGGTTCCTTTATATGGAACCTCAGGCAATTCAGTGCTTTAGCTCCAACAAGCAGAGTTGTGAGGCTGTATCCTTTGGAATTTTGCAGATCAAAAATTGTTTATTCAAACGGGAGCCCAAGACACCTCTTAAATCACTTTGATGATCAAGTGCAATCATCTGTTAGAAATCTCTTTCAGAATGCCTTGTTCTTTAAGTCAGGAGATGACTCTCAAACAAAGAGTTTAGGTGCTATAACAGCCCTTAGAGTTAGTGGGCTGCTTTGTCCTAGAAGACTATCCTTTGACTCAAAACACTCTCCTGTCTGTGACGATGGACTGAAGAAAATAAACTTTCATCATGAGGCCTCCGTTGAAGTTGTTCGCACCAAGGAAACAAAACCCACCCCTGTCAGCTGGAGAAAACTGTCTCAGGAGTGTAATTCCCTGAGTGATGTGTTAGATACGTTTTCAGAAACACCAACATTTCCTAGTAGTAACTATTTCTCAGCAATGTGGACAATTGCCAAAAGGATGTCCGAAGACCAGAAACGCTTTGAGAAACAACTGATGTTTAACCACCCTGCATTTACCCAGCTGTGTGAACAAATGATGAGGGAAGCCAAGATCATCTACTATGACCATGTGCTGTTCAGTCTTCATGCCATAGTGAAGCTCGGTGTTCCCCAGAACACGCTGTTGGTGCAGACTTTGCTGAGGGTGGCCCAGGTAAATTCAAAAGGAGACTCAGTTTGCATATCTTGAAAGAAGGGAGGGAAATAGAAATGTAGTTTGGGCATATGTTGAAATAATGAGGGGCAGTAGAGACTATCGGGGGAATGGTGGTTTCCTTTATATTTGTTTGTATGTATATGATTTAGAGTCCTTCAGTGAGCTAGGTCTTTCCTTTTGCTATGGAAATTATGAAAGCTTGTCTCATTTTTCTTCTCCAGAGTTGAGTAATAGTAACAAGCTAAAATGAGAAGAGATATAAAATATATAAGGAATGTTGTTGGTTGATGTAAGGAGAAAAAGGAAGGGAACTAATATTTATTGATTTATTACACCTTTTACTTATATAATTGTATTGAACCCTTTCAACAGCTTTGCGAAGTTGATGTTACCTAAGTTTTGCAGGTGGGGAAATGAACTTGGTGGTGTTAAGCAAATTTGCTAACGTCATACAACTGGTGGATTCATTCATGCTGTAAACACTTATGGGGTGTCAACTATGTGTCAGTTACTGTACTTACCTCTAAGTGTAGGAAGATAGAGATTCTTGCCCTTACATTCTAGAGGGAATATGGATATTTTGTAGGCAATTACAAAAATAACCAACATTCATTTGAGTCACATATCAAGCATGTTGTAGGCATTGTACTGAGCACCAGAGATTATGATTGTGAACAAAGTTGGCCACATAGACCTTTCGGTGCAATGAAACAAAAATATGGAATCTTGTAAGAGTGTATAATGGGCTTCCAGTCTAGTCAGGGGAAGACCTTCAGGATGGCAGGGAGAGGGGGAGGAGGGTACAGGACTAGTGTTTGAGGCAGAGATGTGTTTGAAAACAGAATTGCCTCATGTAATCCTCAGTATAGCCTTTTAAAATAGGTGCTGTTACTCTCATTTTACCAATGAGTAAGGAAACAGAGGCTTATAGAGGTTAAAAAACTTGCCCAAGGTCATATATTTGTTAATGTCACTTTTTGTAGTACTTGATAAATGTATCCTGAATGAGTGAACAGACACCTAGTTCATTGTGGAACTAGGATTCAAGTCCAGTAGGGGATGATGTCTAAGCTGAATCCCAGTTTGTGAGAGGTTGAGAGTGAATGGGATGGTTTCTCAAGCAGAGAAGATTGCATGTTCATCCCAGAGCAAAAGTTTGGCAAGTTTGGGGAGCAGAAAGTAGCCAGTGTGGCCAAAACACAGAATGTTGGGGTTGTGTGTTGGAGGGGATGGGGAGGAAATTGTGAATGTGGTGGTCATGGAGAAAGGGGTGTGGGGAGGTGACAAGACATGAGGCTGAAAAGAGGGGGAATTCTTTGATTCCCCCTTGCATGTCTAGCTAAGGCGTTTGGATTTATCCTATAGGCAGTGAGGATCCATTGAAGTATTTTAAGCAAAGGGTTGGGGTGCTCAAATTTATGTTGTAGATCACTATGAGTGGAGAGTGGATCGGAAGGAGGGTAAAATTGGTGGGGAGCCACTTTTTGCTTTGAGCACGGGAGTCAGTGTCCTGTTTGATGTCACCGAAACTACACCAGGTATGATGAGCGAGGGATCACTTATGAAAGTGATCCTTTGCCTTTTGAGAGTGAACATCTCAGACTTCTAAACTCAATGATAATAACTAAATAGTTTATTTTTAAGCACTTGTTGTCTTCATGATTATCTGGAGTCCTAAGAAGAGCTAAAAGTAATGTTTGATGAAAGTTATTTCAGAAGCAGAGGAATATAATCAATATCAAATGAATATTCAGTGATAATGGTGAATGTTAAGAGTTTTGATGTGTAGAAGAGTATGTATAAATTATTTGGAAAATTCACTCTGACATTTTATTTCCCAAAGATGCTGTTTATTTAGGACTGACTCTGTATGAATTGTTTGTTTCATATTTGACCCCTTAATGGAAAGCGTTGGTTCAGTGGTTTTGCGTGGGAACAGTAATCTACTGTGGGTTCATCATCTGTAGTGTTTTTGTAATTGTGTTTCCATAGGAACGTATCAATGAGTGTGATGAGAAATGTCTTTCAGTTTTGTCAACTATTTTAGAGGCAATGGAGCCGTGCAAGAATGTGGATGTTCTCCGAGCAGGATTGAGGTGAGGACTTTCTCATGCTTCCTTCATGTGGCAACCTCTGTTTCTCTAAGTTTTCAAATGAAACCCAGCTGAAAGTGAACTGCTTTTTTTTTTTTAATTTGGGGGAAACTTTGATGGTAGTTATAGTCTTTAAAACCTTATTAAAATTCTGACTCTGGATCAGGTAAAAGTGGGAATAGTGCTGCTTTTAAGGTCCACCATAAGGAACAAAGGTATGGGTAACACTGATACCTAAGTTTAAGATATGGTCCTGGTATGAGCTGGGAGCGAGTTGACACGCATTCGATTCTTAATGGTTATGTGGGCACTGTGTGGGGGTCCGTGACACTGGCCTGGCTCAGAAAGGAGCTTGAGTTTTGTAATTTATAAAATTGACAAAACTGATGTAATGTCATAGGCCAGTGAAAATAATACTTAATTCCTTTTTTCACTGAGTGTGCATTGGGATATCTTACTATAATCTGATGTGATTTGTTCATTCATAACAGTAGCAGAAGGGAAAATAGTGCTAATGGATCTTTCACTAACTACTTACTATCTTGAGCAGGTAGATCATGTCTATGGGCTTCATATTTCATGCCTAGAAGTAGGAGCTGGGCCAAACGACTTTTGGGATTATTTCTCTTCTGGTTTTAAGATTCTAGGTCTGCGATAGTTACTGTGTTTGATTACAGGATACTAGTTGATCAACAAATTTGGAAAATAGAACGTGTCTTCACGTTACAAACTGTGATGAAAAGTATTGGAAAAGATGCACCATTTTCTCTTAAAAGGAAACTGGAGGTAAAGACCTGAATTTTCTCTAGTGGATGAGATTTGCAAAAAATATTTCTTGTGATCTGCCTTTACTTCCTACTGTCAGTTTTTAGGAGGACATTGTTACGCTTTTGTATAACTTTGTTAAAGTGAAATAATAGAAGTAGATTTATATTTATCTGGGTATATAAATATATATTTAATCTGAATACCTATTTGAGTCATTTTGCTTGAACTTTTATCTTTTTTATTTAAATATAAATGTTTAAGTTATTTTACCACAAATGATAAATTTAATCTTGTTTTTCTTCAGATGAAAGCTGTGAGGGAATTAGACAACTTTTCTGTGTTGAATAGCCAGCACATGTTCGAGGCGCTGGCCTCGATGGATCACCGTTCTGTTGCCCTTCTGAATGAGTGCAGCAAGACGGTCATAGGTAAGGGGACTTCCTCTCGTGAGTTTTTGCATCTCACCTACTGCTCTGGACTAGATTTGTTTTTCTTGTTTTAGGAACTTTGCTATTACATATGAAAAATATCTGATGTATATAAATTTTCTGATGTATGTAAATATCTGACTCTATCTAAATTTTATTTTTGCCTGTAATTTTCTTCTTTTCTACACATTATTGTGCTATTTAAAAAAATGAAACACAAGTATCGAGTATTGAGTATCTTGGATCTTCCGTTACAAACTGTCTGGTATTTTTGTTTGTTTATTTAACTCATTCGTAAAGGTAATATCCATGGGTGTCCTATTAAAATGTTGATCAACATAGTGCAGTCTTGCAGAGACCTCCGATACCATAATTTGGACCTTTTCAATGGGATAGCAGATTATGTGGCTGCAACTTTTGACATCTGCAAGTTGAAACATGTAAGTATGTTAATAGGTTAGAATAAGCCTCAGAAACGAATTCAAAAAGCGTATTTATTTATTTAGCATTAGATGCCAGAATGTTCCAATGCCAAGTTGACTTTTGAAAAATTAGCTCCTTATCATTTTGGGGCGTTACTCGTTAATGTGCCAATCAACCTTTTGACTATTTCTGTCTGAAATAAAAATTATATTGTTCAGTGTTTGCTCTTCTATTTGTTATTTAAAAGGTTGTATTGTACTTTGCATAATTAGAATTAGTTCTGTCTTTCTCCTTATTTTGTTGCTAGATGTAGAATAATAAATCTGGGTGATGTGACAGACTTCGCTTTTTGAAGCATAAAAGGCCATTACTCCACGATCATGTCCGTTTTCTATTTATGGGGTGTTTGCTTATTTCCTCTAGAGGAAGGGCCTTTAAATTCAGGTGCCGTGTTAGTAATATGAACATGAATGAAGCAGTGGTAAAAACTTCCTCTTGCGGTGAAGCCATGGTAACCGTTAGGTCAGTAGGTTTAGTTTACTTTGGAGGGTAAGAAACGTACTGAGTTTGCCATAGACAATGATTTTGGAAAGAGTAGTACTAATCATGAGAAGGACCAAGAGGGAAATGAGAAGTAAACTGAAAATTTCAATTTAATCATATTATTTGATCTCTGTTCTCATTTACAGAAATTCATATTGAATATAGAAAGTTTGCAGTTACCACTTAGATGCTAGACTCCAGGAAGTGTCTAGGTTTGGAAGGAGGAGCAGTTCACTACTGAGTTGGTCACTTTAACAAACTTCAGAGAAGGTACATGTAGAGTAGTCTTCGGGTGTATTAAATGAAAAGCCTGTAGGATAGGTTCTATTTTTAATGAAATGGAAACACAGAAGCCACTGTATCCTCTGGCTTTCTGCTTATAAAAAGAGGTTGCTTATTAACTTAATACCTGACTCAAAAATGACTGAAACAGATTTTGTGAGAAAAAAAAAAAAGATAATTGTTCCTTTTTTAGGGAATATTCTCTTAGGCCAATTCTATTGCTGTTTAAATTTTTTGAGATCTAAATAAATTCCTACTAGCATACTGTAATTATTACAAAGTTCTTCCTCAATTCATTTTTTTAAGGTTCTCTTTCTCCTCATTTTATTTGAAAACCTTGCCTTTCGGCATGCTGGTTTGATGGACTTATTTATGAAGAAAGTAGTGGATAAACCCGGCTTTCTGAACGTGAAGAGCCTTGTCTCTATTCTTCATGTGTATTCTTCTCTGAATCACCTCCACAGGTCCCAGACCCAAGAGTACGTACTGCTCTTTTTTCACTTCTTTATTGCCCCATAACGTGTTTGTAGAAAAGATTACAAATCATCACAAGGTCAGTGAGTTATTACAGGTAAATACATCCATGGCCATTGCCCATGTCATGGATGAAAACAGTATTTTTATTTATGAAGTTACACAGAGTGTTATTTTTCTTCTCTCTCTTGCTTATTCCTTTGTTCTTTCTGATACATTTATGATATAATGAATGGGAGTCATCATTTCAAACTTTCCCAGCTTATTCCCTCAGCTCCTGAGTTCACAGTTCAGTTTTGAACCTAACGATTCATTTGGTGCCAAACTGTTGCTTTCTGTTTTCATGTTTACCCCTAGCCATGCATTTCTGCTATTAAATGCAGCAGTTCCCCAAACATACTGCCCAGTACCTCGTCCCTCCCTCTCTAGGTCAGTTAGGGTTTGTTAGAAACGAGAAATGCGTGTGCAGTGTCATTTGTTAGAAGAGTGGAGGCATCTTGCTTAGCTCTGCCATTCCTGAGCTACTTCATTTTTGGCAAGTTACTTATCTCTGTCTCGGTTTCTTCATCTGTTTGATGGGGATAAGAAATAAAGACTTCTTTCTAAATCACGTTGGGTTGTTGTGAGGATTAAGTGAGTTAACCTGCGTCAGGTTCTTCAAACAATTCCTGGCATGCGGTAATTGTTAGATGTTAAAAAAAAGAAAAGTACAGGCCGCAGAGGCCAGATGGGCCCAACAGTGGCAGTTCTGAGAGCCTCCGTGGCAGGAGCCCCACCGCCGCCTTCTCTTTGCCCTCATGTGACTTGACTTCAACTATTTTCTGTCCCCATGGCTTTCCCTCAAGATTCAGGTTTCTCAAAGAGGAAATCTGACTGAGTTTGGGTCACATGCCTGTCCCTTTGCAGCAGGCCATCTCTCTCCATGGGAGAGAAACACTCCGTTCATACTGCGTTTCTTGTGCCCCCCAACTGTCTCGTCAGAGCCCCTGGGCTTGTCATATCCAAGTCCCCAGCGAAGCCTTGACTTCGGCTGTAATCCTTCGTCAGCAAGTCTGCCTCTGCTCCTCGGTTGGAAAACTCTATTGCGGCAGACCCAGGTTCTGTTACTTCTGGACTTAGCATGGAATCTGGCACAGGATAGGCATGTACAGTAATAAAGATGGACCAGAGTCCCCAAAGTTGACCTGCCTCTGCTCCCTAGCTTGGTTCTTATGGGGCTGCCTTCCATGTTCTTCCAATACTTTCTTGACTAATACTGTCAACCTGAGCAGCAATTTACCCTTTATTCTTTATTTTTTAATATATTTTATTAATTATGCTATTACAGTTGTCCCATTCCTTCCCTCCTTTCCCCTCCACCCTGTACACCCCCTCCCACCCATATTCCCCCTCTGTAGTTCATGTCCATGTGTCGCAAGTTCTTTAGCTTCTACATTTCCCACACTACTCTTGGCCTCCCCCTGTCTATTTTCTACCTACCATCTATGCTACTTATTCTCTGTACCTTTCCCCCCTCTCTCCTCTCACTCCCCTGTTGCTAACCCTCCATGTGATCTCCATTTCTGTGGTTCTGTTCCTGTTCTAGTTTTTTGCTTTGTTTTTGTTTTAGGTGTGGTTGTTAATAACTGTGAGTTTGCTGTCTTTTTACTATTCATGTTTTTTATCTTCTTTTTCTTAGATAATTCCCTTTAACATTTCATACAATAAGGGGTTGGTGATGATAAACTCCTTGAATTCGACCTTATCTGAGAAGCACTTTATCTGCCCTTCCATTCTAAGTGAAAGCTTTGCTGGATAGAGCAATCTTGGATGCAGATCCTTGCCTTTCATGACTTTGAATACTTCTTTTCAGCCCCTTCTTGCCTGTAAGGTCTCTTTTGAGAAATCAGCTGACAGTCTGATAGGAACTCCTTTGTAGGTGACTGTCCCCTTATCTCTTGCTGCTTCTAGGATTCTCTCCTTCATTTTAATCTTGGCTAATGTAATGATGATGTGCCTTTGTGTGTTTCTCCTTGGGTCCAACTTCTTTGGGACTCTCTGAGCTTCCTGGATTTCCGGGAAGTCTATTTCCTTTTCCAGATTGGGAAAGTTCTCCTTTATTATTTGTTCAAATAAGTTTTCTACTTGTTTCTCTTCCTCTTCCCCTTTTGGTAGCCCTATACTTACCACTCAGGTCAAGACTGATCAGTCAGAATTTTCTGAATGCCCATGAACATGCAGTTGCTTGAATTTGGTATTCTGGAGACTGTTTGAAGAAAGGAAGTTTGTGTCCCCTCTCCGTCCTTGTCCAGTTAAGGAGGCAAGTGTTGCACATCTTGAGGAGGGCGGGAAGTGGCAGGTAGCCGATGCTTTGAGGAGGAGGGAGGAGGGACCTCAGGCTGGAATGGCAAAGGTTTTAAAAGCAGGGTGGTTCAGAGCATCAGGGAGTGAGTTGACTAGCCAAATGCATTAGCTAGGAAGTTGGTAGAAAATTTGGTGGAACACATTGTATGTCCACATGTTGTGCATGAATCATTTAGATATATGATGGATTTGGGGAAGGAAGGCATGTTAAATCCAGAGTATCTTCCAGGTTTCAAACCTAAGGGAGAAAGCCTTTAACATTTTAACTCTGTTATTTCAGTCCTTTGGTTTCTCTTGATCGGGGCTTATCTCCGGTGGTTCGTGTGCTCCTGGACCTGGCACCCTGTGGACTGCAGTGGTCTCTGGGTCCCACAGGTGTCTCATGGTCAGTGACCCTGCAAGTCAGCTCCTTTTTTTGGTCAGTTATTTACTATTTACCAACCACCATGCAAAGTGATTTTTTTTATCACTTTATTGAAGTATTATTAATGTGTAAAAAAATGTACTTATTTAATGTGTACAAGTTGGTGAGTTTCTAGATCATCATTTTTGACTCATTCTCCTCCTGTCCTCATCTAAGTTTATTTGTTCATTTAGTCAGACAGCGTGTGCCGAGCGCTCAGGTGCAAAGACGAATAAGACATACCTTCTTGCCCGAGGATCCTGTGTAATTGGTAGTGCAGACAGGTAGTTGGAGTTCTAGGGTTTTGTTCCAGACATAGGGACACGGAGGAGGGAAGTGCCCAGAAGCTAGCGTGGTAAAGTGCGGGGTCCAGGTGGATGCCCAGTAGTGCTGCCTGGAGGAGAAGGTACCTGAGCAGATCCTAGAAGATAAGCAGAAAAGAACTTCTCAGTAGAAGGACTCCATGTTCGAGTCAGGGAGGAAAGAGACAGCAGACCACGTGCAGAGAACAACACGTGGTTTGGTGTTGCTGAGGCATCGGGAGCAGAGTGAGAGGGGCTGGAAGAGGTGGTCACCACGGGGGCTCCAGACTTAGCCACCTGCAGCCTTTCTTGTTGCAAATTCAATCGTCCTGTTAGTAGGTGTTGCCCCTTTGGTATCTCCAGAGCAGTCACATTGTTAACCCCCGCCCCCAAGTCCTACTTAGCCTGCCTCTGCCCCAGCCCGCTCACCCATTGCTCCCACCCACAGACCTCCCAGTTGATCTCAGACACCATCATTTACTGCCTCATTGTTAGTAAGGGCTGCCTTCAGGGCCCACTGGGCCCTGCTGTCGAGTCACCTGTCTGCGCTTCAGCCTAGCTGTTTAATCCCCACAGGACAAAAGTGTGCGCTCTCAGCTCTCAGGTTCTTTGCTTACTTTCACATGATTTCCCTTTCCTGGTCTTTGCCACTTACTGAAATCCTCCTTACCCCAAAGCTAGCTGTTTACTTCCTGTCCTTGCACGACCACAGCACTTTGCATGTGCTCAGGCTTGTCTTCCACGAGGACGTGCGGCTTATGCCTTGAGAGCCAGGCAGGCCTGGTTTCCAGGGGTATCGGTGCCGTTTATGAGCAGTGGAGCAGTGTCACCCCGGACGAGTGACCTTCCCTAATTTTGCTCCTTCCTCTCTTTGTACGTAATGGCTTTGTTGCACTAGGTGATAGGATTAGACAGGGTGTTTTGAAGATCGGAATATTGACAGCTGGAAGATATGAACTGGTTATAAAACCACAGTGGTGGTCCAGGCCTTGTGGGTGCGCTCATGATAAAAGTCTAGCCCGATGGTTGGAGGCTCTGGAGCCTGACAGCCTGGGTCGCAGTGCTGTCCTTGCTACTTCCTGGCTGTGTTTTCTCAGAGAAGTTACTCAACCTCTCTGAGCCTGCATTCTCATCTTTATTATGAGGGTAATAATACATACCCTGTAGAGTTTTAATAGGAATTGAATGGGTAAAACATTTACCCTGTGCAAGACAATGATAGCTAACTTTTATTGAGACACATATATTATGATACAGCCACCTGACCTAAAAAATGTGTGAATAGTTATTTCAAGCCTGGTTTTGAATCTTTTTTTTTTTTTGGACTCAAAGCCATTGGTGCTGTGGCACCTCACCAGCTCTACCATGACCATGTCTCCCCTTTTCACTTGAAAGCTGACTTCTCTTTGTTGCCCTGAAGGTTCCTCAACGTCACAGCCAGCGCTCTGACTGGCTGTCTCCACCACATCTCCTCGGAAAACCTGTTGAGTGCTGTGTGTTCATTTTGCTTGATGAACCATTTTCCCTTGGCTCCTATTCATCAGCTTCTCCAACAGGACCTTGTCGACGAGCTGCTGATGTCAGGTGGGGTGTGAGTGCCCGACGGTGCCTGAAATGAGCAGTCCCCTGGCTCCTGTGTGACTCTGAATGGGGCTGAGTTGGCGCAGTGTTAGAATGTGCAGAACAGAGTCTGCTGGGGGAAGCAGCAGTGGCGGCGAAGTCCGAGGTCGTGCAGAAGCAGCAGCAAGAAACACATCATCATCGTTCCTTTCCTTTACACCTTATGCCTTGAGCTGAGGTGTTTGTACTTCCTCACCCTCGGGTGCCACCTCTGAAGCCAAATTAAGGCAACTCTCTCAATTATAAATATGTTGTTTTTTACGGCCTGTACTAAAGGCACAGTCTGTTAGATCAGTTAACCAGCCAGTTACTTAAGTAGTGAATTATTTACTGTAGGAACCAAATTGTTGATTTTGAACAAGGAAAAGCATTAACAGGCTGTAAGTACAAAATTCAGTGTGTCTGAGAATACACTAGTTTAAGTTCTTTCAAAGACAGTGTTTGAAATTACGAAGTTGAATTTAGAAGAAGGAGCACCACATTTAGATTTTTCAGATTATCCAGTTGGGGGGTGCACACTGTGGAACACAGGAGACCTGGATTCTGGTGGGGACTTCGCCTTTAGTTGACCGTGAGCTGTCTTAACCTTCTGGGCATTTCTTCATCTCCTCAGGGAAGGGTTTAGACTGAGTCACCTGGAAAGATATGTTAGACCTTAAACCACGATCAAACACAGAGCGTTGATCTGGACACTGCAGGAGCTAGGGGATGCAGAGTGGTCCCTCCTGGTACTCAGGGCACGGGAACGCAGGTGCACTTGTACCATTTCCTAATCGTGGCATCACTGCTTTTTCTTAAGTACACGTTTCTCTCTTGTAGATAACAAGGAGAGGAACATTCACAAGCTTCACATTTTGGCCGCCTGTCTAAAGCTTGATGACGTTCCTTACCAGAAGGCCGCAGACTTAGCACTGCCATCGTCGCCGTCCACACCGTTGCACCCAAATGCAAAGGTTGCCGAGGTGCTGAGTAGCCTCCTGGGAAGGGGGTACTTCTCAGAAAATGTACAGTTGCCGCATAACTATTACATCGGTATGGGACTTGATACGATTTCCAGCCGTTTTATTTTGTTTGTTTTCTTCTCTTTCTGACAAAGATGAGGCGTTGTCCGTGGCATTTCAGTGTGGTGCAGGTGGGCTCTGGAGGTGGACTGCTGGGCTTGGGTTCTCACACTGCCCGTGCTGTGGCTTCAGCCACTTCCAGCCTCCCTTTCCTGGAGTGTAAAATGGCACTAACAGCAGTACCCACCCCCCGGGGTTCCTGTGACCAGTCAGTGGGATTGCACATGTAGAATCCAGGCCGGGGTCTGGCACTTGGTCAGCTCACTCTGCTTTAGCTGCTGCCGTCATCGTTATTGGTAGTAGGAGGGTTTTTTGAAATAGAAAATCACTTTGAGTAATGTTTGAAAAATTAATATCAGTTGTTTTCTTTCAGATTTTGAGATCATAATGGATTCCAACAGGAGTCAAGTGCTTCCACTTTCTGATGTGAATGTGGTAACTTCTACAGATATTCAAAGGTCGCGTACATCTGTTCATTTGCTGAGCTTTCCTATTTTAAATCTTAATTCTCAAAGACTTCCTGTTAAATAGCCGTAACAATGCTAAGACTTTGTGTTTCTGTGGAGCTTGTAACACACCAAGAGACCTCTCACCACTGATCTGCTCCTTAGGTGTTAAGTGTGGGCACGGTGGCTGAAGACTGGTCTGGAGATGGGCCACTTAATGAAATAGGCAAATTTTATGAATTAAGTTTCAAAGCTAAACAGTTCAAAACAAGTGTTCACACAATTGAAACTATCAGTGCAAACTTTTGACAAGAATGCAATGGTGATTATAAAGAATTCAGGCATCTGCAAAAATCAGGTGCCCAGTAAATATTTTCTCTGCCACGAAGACTTTTGTGAAGATAGAGGAACTTGGGCCTTTTCATCAGGCTGTGTTGTATACGGGTCGAGCCGTGTCGAAGTCAGTCCTCTGTTGTCTCCTTGACCCACACACTGCAAATCGGGCGTCTCTGGGGCAATGGGAGAGTCCTGTGAAGCAGGTGCATGCGCTCGTGTTGGGCCTGGCCGGTGGTCAGCAGCCTTCGTGGAAAGGTTCCGCTGGGCCCTGTGGGACACGTGTGGGTCAACAAACGTGAGTCAGACGTGGGCCCCGACCCCAGCGCACTCATGTCCCGTATGGCTTTGTAGGACATGCTCCTGCACACGGCAGAGAGAGGTACAGAGAAAATCTGGGAGGATTCCCACCCTCCTCTGCCCGCCCCCCTGCGCTCCCAGGCAGCTCTCGAGCGCTCCTTTCTGCCCCCGGCCGGGCGTCCCGACTCACTCACCCGCCCTCTTCCCGGGCGGGCGTGGTGCCGTCTCCCCTCCCACGAAGGCTTTGCCGCTGAAGGGTCATTTTTCTCTTTCAGGGCCTGCTCTGGTTTGGCAGAATAACGTAACATAGTAGCTTGCAGCCTGAGGTACTGAGAAGTGAGGAATCTGAGCATCCCTTTAAAAATATAATTTTTTTCCTCTTATCTGTTATCTCAGATAACAGCCAGAGTGTAACAGAGGCAGTGGGGATGCAAATGTCTTTTCCCCAAAGGCCAAGAACAGTGACAACATCACATTACATATCCCACATTTCTGTTACACGTGCAGATTGTATCTCTCTCAGGCTTGTCTTTTAGTGTTTTCATTTGTGTATTCGGTCTGCCTGTTCCGTCTTTACGTGCTGTCTCTCTGGGAGACAGTCTGTACAAGAAGAGCATTTACCATTTGGTATTATCTACACCAGTATTTCTACTAGTGGTGTAAATAATTATATTTACTCAGAGATTAGCAAAACCTTAAAATGGATGCTTTCATATTTGAAATTTTTCCTTATCAGGACCATAGACACCCTAAAAGATGATTGAGGGATAGGTGTGTGAAGCATTTTTACAAGCTTTTGATTCCTGAAGCAGTGCTCATGTACTGGTGGAGTGTCTCCAGAAGCCCAGTGACAAGGAAGGAAAGGACTAAGACAGTGGGGAACGGCGAGGGCGGCGGTCAGTGCAGAGCGAAACCCGGAAGTCTCCGAGGAACAGCAGTAGGCAGGACCGTGAATGGTGATCCCATTAGTAACTGTTGGCATGCTGTGTGTTTTTATTTTCAGGTTAGCTGTACTCTGTGTTCCTAGATCTACTTACTGTTTGGATTTAACCCACCCCAGAGGGTTCCTTGCTATGAAAATGCGCCATTTGAAAGCAATGGGCTTTCATGTGATCTTGGTAAGAAAAAAGTGCAAATGGCAGATCCTTCAGTGACACGTTGACGTGTGTTCTGCTAGGAGTTGAAGTTGAAGTTGATTACCAGGATCTCAGAGGAATTGTCGGTAGTGTCGAAATACGTGTTTCAGTTATCGTGTCCTGGTACATGATTGGGCTTCTACTTAAACGATTACTGTCGTTTCCTAAGGGGGTTATAAATGCTAGCCTTGGTCACTTTAGTACTTTTTGTTAAAGTTTTGTTTTTGCGGGCCAGTGTGAGGCTGCTCTAGGGTGTTCAGCCCCGGAAAAAGCTGGGCAGGCACAAGAGGATGGGTCTTCCTCGTCCCCGTGTGCTTCATTTTGATTCCGAGCACCGCGGCTTTTCTCTTCCTTTTTTTCCTTGATTTAATCTTTATTGTATTTTTTTACCATTACCATTTAGTCTCCTTACCTCCCCTCTCCCCCGAGCAGCCCCCACACTGCTGTCTGTGTCCGTGAGTCCTCCCTGTTCGCTTTTCTTGTACAGCCCCTCCAGATGCACGGAGCCAGAACTTCTCGAGGAAATTTATGTTCATGTTAATGTTGGGATCTGTCCACAGGCCACTCGGTCCTGTACACAGTGTGAAGCATAAACACTCTGATCCTCATCGTGGTACCTGAGTGTTCAGAAAGGGATCACCGTGCATTCTGGGGTTAAGACTGCCCCTTTCTCTTATTGGGCGGCCATTTAACACCTTTTTTTCATATTGACTGTTAATATATATTCTAGGGATAATTACCCCAAGAAAGGAATTTTTGTATTCTTTAGAGGACCTTTCAAGTTTTTATAATTTTCAGCATTAGAGCCTTCTTCTACCCTAGTACAGTCTAACGAAGCCTTTAAGATGTGTGTAATTATAACATTTGCTTTTAAAAAGCAGTCAGCTTGATGTTACTTTAATATGTTTGGATTTAGAAACTAGATTTTATTTTATGTGTCATCATTTTCTTGTGAACTGATTATTTCCCTCTTTCTTTGGCAAGGTCAACAACTGGGAGATGGAAAAACTAGAGATGAAGGACGCAGTAACATCTTTGAAGTCTGAAATCTATTCAACTGAAGCCCCTTCTACTGCTGATGTTAATTTTCAAAGCACATGTTAAAGTAACAAACAACGTTTTTATATTAGGAAACAGATGTAAGTTTGTAAAATAATTTTAATAAAGACTACAGTTCAACTGTAAATGGGGTTTACTTGACTGCTCACCATAACAAAAAGTGTTATTTCCCTATTAAAATTAATTTTAAGAGTGGAAGAAATGTTATCACTGGCAGATGTTATCATCTGGGCTGTTCGAGGACACTGACCACGTTTCAAGCAGTGGCCACATAGCAGTTGACCAGGTTCTCAGATTGCAGACTGTAAGAATCAGTGAGGTAGCAGGTTAGAAGTGGGTGAGGATCGGGCATCTGCATTTGTCAGGTTCCAGGCGGAGGTGGTTTGTGGGCCACACTAGGAGAAACACAGGTGAGGTAACAAGATGGCAAAGAGTCCGAGTTTATTGAAACTCATAGGCTGTGGGCTGCTAGCCCCAGAACTCCTGCCGTTATTGAGGTCATTCCTTTCTCTTTCTTCCTCTTTCCCCTTCCTGCTACTTCGTAAAGTCTTTTAAACCACGGGTCCCCAACCTTTTTGGCACCAGGGACTGGTTTCCACGGCGTGGGGTATGGGGGGATGTGGTTCAGGAGGCGAAACTTGGGTGGGGTTGAGGGCATCAAGAGGCATTTCCTAACAGACCATGGACCTGTACAGGTTGTGGCCCAGGGGCAGGGGCCCCCTATTCTAAATGATCTATGTGGCCCTGGCTGGTGTGGCTCAGTGGACTGAGTGCCAGCCTGCAAACTGAATGGTTCCCGGTTCGATTCCCAGTCAGACACCTGCCTGGGTTGCAGGCCAGGTCCCCAATAGGGGGCATGTGAGAGGCAACCACACACATTTCTCCCGCCTTTCCTCTCTCTCTAAAAATAAATACAAATCTTTAAAATATATATATAGCTGGACTGTGTTGTGTGTCAGATTTGAGGACTCATTTTCAGTTATGTTTGTTCACTCACTCGGGGAAATACATGTCCGAGTTTGCTGTACAACTGTCTGACTTGTGTCTGGCTCACTGGGGATGCAGCGAGTTTCACCTGTGAAACCCGGGCACCATGAAGTCAGTATTATTTTATCCCCGTGCAAAAGATGGGGTATTTACACTCCCCCAGAGTTCATATGTTGAAACCTAACCCCCAGTGTGATGGTATTTGGAGGGAGAGCTTTGGGAGAAGGTTAGCTCACACGGTGGAGCCCTCATGCATTGGATTAGAAGAACTCAGGGAGTTCCCTCTTCTGCCATGTGAGGACAGAGTGAGTAGGTGACCACCTGTGACTCAGGAAGGGGGCCCTCACCAGACACCAAATCTGCTAGAACCTTGACCTTGAACTTTCTAACTCCCATAGCTATAGAAGTAAATCTGTTGTTTATAAACCACCCAATCTTGTGGTATTCTGTTAATATCAGCCTGGATGGACTAAAATACCCCAAACGTGCAGACATGCAATTACTGGATAGCTTGCTCTGTGCCAGGCACTGCTAAGTAGTCACATGTATTCTCTCTTTTCATGATCTTAATGAATTCTCATTTAGATGGAGCTGCTCTTCTGATTCTCTTAGGTCCCTCATTCCCTTATCTCTAATATGTGGGTAAGTTCTTTGCCATTGCTACACAGATAGTTGGGCAGGGCTAACATGTGACCCTGAGCTGACGTGGGCTTATGAGGGAGAAAAGTAGTCGAGGGTCCCCACTAAAAACCCTCCAGCAACGTGACTGCGCCTGTCAGAGGTCTTAGCTGCATATCCAGCCTGAGTTTGGCAAAGGTTAGTGCTGAAAGGAAAAAGCAGTCATGCCGTGCACCCCCTCAGTCTGTCGATGCAGAAGTTAAAATTCAAAGACTTTTAGTTTCCCGGAACCTCAGCCACCTCGCTCATGGCCGCTCCATTTCCCCCTCTACTGCCCTTTGGCTTGTGTCTCAGGAAATCTGCATTCTGGTTCCAGGCTGGACATCACCTAGTTTGGCCAAGTGATTTAACCCTTACCCACTTCAGAACAAGAGTTGAAAATATTCTGTGGAGAAAGAAACTAAGATTCATTCTTTAAATTTTAAGCCTGCATCTGTTTCTTCTAATGGCTAATTATGACTCATACTTTAAGGACTGGACCAGTTTATGAATACTTGTAACTACCTTTCGTGGAAGTAGTTTTCCTGAATTTGTGCCAATGGGCATTCCTGCCAGCCAAAGCATTGCTCTTGTCCCGGTGTCACTGGGATTAGTGCTCTTCATTGCTCCCGGTCTAAGAGAGTCCCCGGAGACTGGAAGGGCAGAGTCAAGAACACAGTTTAAATAATAATACATGTCTTCTCGGGATTACTAACATAAATAAAGATTGACTCCTCACTTCAGGAGAACAGGGAAATATATTCCTTTTCTGGTATTTATTCAATTGACTAAAAAAAAATCCCAAACCACACAAACCCAGTTTGATTTTATGCATTCATTTCTCACACGAGGCAATAAGTAAGCAAAAAGTGGGAGTTTATAAATCCAAGTTCTGACTGCTCTTGTTGAAATTACCAAATATTGTATATCTTAGTACTATCTCCATTTTCAAAAGGATGAAACCTTTTAGTTTTACTATGTTAACCAACCAAAAGAGTGAATACGAAAGATATTAATTGATCATGTATATGGCTTGCTTCTGATGTAGTTTTACACTGAGTCATCCACTTTGTGAAAGAAATTAGGTGATTGTAGAAGAATTACATTTTTGGGGTGTAATTCTATCTTTTACTTAAATAAGCTTTTTTTGTTTACACACATTTAGAGCAGTGTTGAATTTTTCCAATTCTTGAACTTGTTGAAAGTGTCAATGTGTATGATAATTACATCAAGTACACACAAAGGTAACTGTCAAGGGAGAAATAAGAGATATACTTATGACATGTCTAAATAAAGAGCTCCTATTATTGATAAGAAACATTGCAAAAGATAAATGAGCAAAGAGCTGATCAACATGAAAAAAATTTCAGTCTACTAGTAATCAAAGACACGCACACTCAAACATGAGATGATTTTGCCTTTCAAATTAGCAGGGTTTTTTTTTCTTTAAGAATCGCAGTGCCAACAGAGTTGTGATGAGGCAGGCGCTCACACATGCCGTTGGCAGAGCGCAAATTAGCACGACCCTGCTGGAGTGCACTTTGTGGCTTGTGTCCCCTTTTCAAAAAATAGCTTTATTGAAGTATAATTGTCAACTGCATATATTTAAAGTATACAATTTGATAAGTTTTCACCAATTTTATAGATAGATGGTATGGCACAAATAATGCCCCTTTTATTACGAAATCATAAGCATGTGATTCTGTAACATAACCATATCACACGCAAGCACACCATGTGACATTTTAGGTGAAATGTTCAAATTAAAACTATAAATTATTACACCCCTATTATCACTTGCCAACCACACTCAAGCAGGCATTCCTTTTGCCTGACCCTGTGTGTATATATGTATGTGTGTACATGTGTGTGTACATATATATGTATATATATGGAGAGATCATCACAATCAATAAGCAAATACACCATTCCTCAAATTTCCTCCCTCTCTGCCTTTTGCTCCCCAGAAACCACCGATCTGCCTTCTGTGCCTATGGAATGTCCTTTGTCTATGAGCATCCAGTGTCTTGAAAATACTGATATCCATTCACATTGACCAGTAATTAGATTTTTAATCATTTTTGTATGCATAGTATAACTTGATAAATATTTGTATTATTCCTACATTCTGTGTAAGGGTTCTTATCACTCCAATGATGGCATTTCACCACGTAAGAGCCAAACACTGAAAACTGTTTAAATGTCCATCACTAATGGAATGTATCTGTCTTCTAAGCCCATGCTGCAGAGTGTGGTCTGCAGACCAGCAGTATCTGTCTCATCCTGGACAGATACTAGCAACATGGAATCTTGGGACCCATCTCAGACCTACTGATATGGAACCTGTATTTTAATAGTATCCCAGGTGATTCGTTTGCTCATTAAAATTTGAGAAGCAGTGTTCTAGGAAATAATTTTAATATTTGTAAAATATAATCTGGATGTGCCATAGTTTACTTAATGACACGGGAAAACGTTATAGTCATATCAAATGGAAAAGCAAACACTAACCACTAGGATTCAAAGTTTGTTTGTAAAAAGTGCAGTTTAAAGAGTGCATAGAGGTGAATAAAAAGGAAGGGATGAAAATGTAGAGAGTGGGATTTCTGGAAAAATGGAATTGCGAGGGATTTTCACTTTCTTTACATTTTATTTTTCATATTTTCAAGAATGACTACTACCTATTAAACTTAAAATTGGAAAACAAGGCATTTCTAATGTTTGATCCCCTGAACAGTGTTTCAGCAGTTAGGGAAAACCTCTATGAGGTTAATGAGCATGCAAAACTGGGATGGGGCCTGGGGGAGGGGGCGGTGTTGTAAAGAAGTTACGACAGAGAGCTTCTCAGGTTGCTTACAAGATAAGAGGTCATTACTTTGCGTCAGAAGACAGCCCTGACTGTGACAAGGCCCAAGGCAGAGGATAAGAGGAGGGTGGAGAGAGAAGAGGCTGGGGGGCTGGGTTTTCAGAGTGGTGCAGAGAAGGACGGACACGATTTGACAATATGCAAAGGGAGAGCATGTATGATCTGAAAATTATTTCTTTTTTTTTATGGGCTGGAACAATAGTGGTGGTGGATGGTGCATGTAATTAAATTCTGATAATTTTATTTTATTTTTTAAAGATTGTATTTCTTTATTTTTAGAGAGAGTGGAAGGGAGAAAGAGATGGCGAGAAACATCTGTGTGTGGTACCTCTCGTGCAACCCCAACTGGGGACCTGGCCGGCAACCCACGCATGTGCCCTGACTGGGAATCGAACTGGCAACCCTTTGGTTCTCAGGCTGGCACTCAATCTACTGAACCACAGCAGCCAGGGCTGACAACCTAATTTTAAAAGGAAAGGAGCCAAGAGCCTTATCCTTCGCTTAGAATGTTAATGGACAAGTAGAGATGTAAATGATTTGCTTAGATTTACTATGATATGTTGTTGTGTATGAGCATCTGTGTTATATCTTGCAAATTGGTCCATTCTACTGCATTCCAAGCCCTACTTTTTATATGTCATGGTGCACATAGAAAATTATAGTGTTTTTATGGCACTAAGCTGGAGAGTATTTTAAATATTAATTTGGAGCTTAGTAGAACAAAACATTATATTTTCTTTATATGATATAATAGCTAAAATTAGCTAAATACAAAGTGTAAGAGAATATTTTAAATATTAATTTTGTATAAAATTCACAAGTACATTAAAATATTCCTTAATGAGAAGCTTGATCTTATTTTCTAGACATAAGTATTAAATATCAAGTGATATGCTTAAAATGGCTAATGTACAGTTTTTGATCAAAACAGTTTAATGATGGGTTCTCCAATTTTTTTAAAAAAGATTTTATTTGTTTATTTTTAGAGAGAGGGGTATGGAGGGAGAAAGAGAGGCACATGGATTGGTTACCTCTTGCATGAGCCTCAGCTGGGAACTGGCCCCAACCCAGACTTGTGCCCTGAATGGGAATTGAACCAGTGACCTTTCACGTTGCGGGACAATGCTAGACCATCTGAGCCACACTGGTCAGGGCTCATATTCTTAGTAGCCATGATTGACAAGAAGCTGACACATTAGTAGCTGATAAAACAATTTTATGCTACTTTTTAAAACCATTGAAAAATTCAGCGTGGCAATTAGAGCCCAGCAGCCCTTCTTGTGTCAGTGACAAATGTGACGGTGGTGTTGTTTGTGACAATGCAAGTGGTTCCGCAAAGGTGATTGAAATTTTTCATGTCAAGGGAATATTTAAAATAATAATGAAGTTCCAGTTTATAGAGCGTGTGCATGTGTGTGTGTGTGTGTGTGTCGTGTTGTGCTGGAAGAGCTTGGCTGTCTCTGAGCAAACACACACAAGTACACATAAGACAGATCTGGCCACTACCTGGAGCTCCACATGGGCGGGGCTGGCCTTCCCCAAGCCCCAGCTGGCCGCACCTCATCATGACCTTATTCAGCAGTCAGATTGTCCCTCTTCCTGATGGTCCAGGGCTTGCTCAGCAGCAGGTTTCTTAAGTAGCTGCTCAGGTGACTGGGTACCTTCTTGGCTTCACACAACACATCACAGCAGAGCAGCGAAGGTCAGCTTCCCATAGTCCTCAGCAGGAGCTGAGGGGTGAACCATCAGATCCCACTCTGGGTTACTTTCTAGAGACTGCTAGGTGAGGAGGTTACTGGCCAGGTTGGCTTTGGCTGCTCAGCCTGTGTCGCTGCCCAGAAGGAGGAGGAGGTCGGTATCTCTTGACACACTTGCAACCCATTTGTGGCACATGGTTGTGCTTTGGCTCGCTGGTGGGCCCGGAAAACTAAAGTCTCTACATTTCCCAAGCCCCCTTACAGCTTGAATTCTAGGTGTGACCTAGCTTCCTCCAAGCAGATGTATGCGCTTGAGATTAAGAAGGCCAGTTAAGATGGAGACCATATTTTTCTATTCTGCCATCAATCATGCAACATTTGGTTTTTCTGAAAGCGATAACAGAAGTCCCTGGGTGTGGTGTGGTGGGCACTTGTTTGGTGAGTGACGATTGTGGCTGAGGCAGTGTGGCTCTGGAACCAGCCTCTGGGCAGCATTATCACGACTTTTGGGTTTCCCAGGTATAAGCAGAAATAGCTGCTCTGCTGGACAGCCAGTTCTGTGCTGGTGGTCCGAGAATCATCTCTGGACCTCAGACTACAGGCTGCTTCTTCAGTCCTTCCAATGGCTAGGGGAGCAGGCGCTTCTGTGGATGCCCAGAAGTTAACCTCCAAGCACATTCTGTTTAAACCACAGGGTTTCTGTTATCTGACCACTGATTGTTGAAGATAACCTACATCTATCTATCTATCTATCATCTACCATCTATCTATCATCTATTGATGTTGTGGAGCCAAAAAATAGGATACCTTTCTCTAAAACTTTCTGAATTTATCTCCAAAGAGTTGCACTCAGGGTTAGAAACTCACATCGTGTTACTAAGAACCGCGAGGCACAGCCGTGCCCGCCGTCAGCTGATTCCACACGAACCTCCCCCGGAAGTTTCTCCGGGGAGAAACTGTGCAGCAGCACAGCCTTTCTGGTGGGCGTAGAACAAAGCCAGCCCACCCGCCTTTATGTTCTGCCCGATCTCCTTGCTCCCCATTTGCACTGCACTTGCCCGTTTGCGACTCTGCCAGTTCTAACTCACACAACGTCTTTACACCAAGACCCACCTCATCCTGGAGAGAGAAAGGAGAATAGCATTACACCTTTGTCCAATTGTCTCATAAAATTGATTTTTACTAGGAAAATAATGCAGTGAGTGGAGAAATACATGGAATTTATTAAATATACAAGAACTTTAATTTTGTCATAACTTTTAAGTTTGACGAAAAGCTGACACTTTCCTATTTTGGACACTTTGAAGTACTTCGATGTTGCTTACACTCATCAGAAAATATCTCTTTACTCTTATCAAGTGCCAGCCTCGAAGAAAATCCGCAAAAGAGAATGGAAACAGAGGGGCGATGCCCTCTTCACCAGGTTGAGGCTCAAGAAAAGCAGAATCCCAGCTGTTGCCCGGCCACCGCAGGCCACCGCTGGGACCGGGTCCCACAGGGTCCCATGCACAGGCAGTGCCTCCGACGCCCACCCAGGTGCCCAGTGCGGGACTCTGCGCAGGGCGCAGTGTTTTGAGAGTACTCGGCCCCTCCCCCCCGGTGTCTCCTGAGGGCGCTCCGAGTCACAGCCGTTTTTCTCCAAGCGCACCCCCAGGCCAGGCGAGTTCAACCAGAACAGGTTTCCAGTACTTTTGGGGTGATCTTCAGGGAACACATAGCTTTAAAGAAAAACAGAGGTGACCAAGGCAGTGCTGGCCACATTTGGGGGAATGTGGATGGAAAGGTGCTCCTGAATTTACTTGCTCAGAAAAGGACAGGCTGCACAGATTTCTGAGCCCTGGGGCCTCATGTGGCTTTCTTTGTCCTCAAAGCACAAACCCAGTGGGACATCTCTCCAACTCACATTTACCTGTGATTTTGATATCAGCGGGAGTTCTTTATTTAGAAATTCGAAGGTGTGATAAAAATACACATAAAATTCACCACCCTCCTTAACCACTTTTTAAGTGCACAGTTCAGTATATTGAGCACACTAACCTTGTCCCACGGCCATGGCCAGCGCCCAGCCCCGAGCTCTCTTCATCTTACAAAACTGAAATCGTGCCCAGTAAACAACCACTCCCTGTGCCAGCCCCTGCAACCACCACCGACTTTCTGTCTCTGTGAATGTGACCGCTCCAGGTGCCTCGTGTCCGTGGAATCACACAGTGTCCATCCTTTTGTGCGATGGCGTCTTTCGCTGACCTCAGATTCATCCACGTTGTAGTGCATGGCAGGATTTCCTCCTTTTTAAAGCTGAATAATATCCTATTGAATGTGTATACCACATTTTTCTATTCATTCACTCAGTCATCCATGGGCATTTGGGTTGCTTTCACCTTTTCTGTCAATGTGCTGAGTGTTTTTTTCCCCCAAGAAACTTGTTATTCTCTTATGCGTCAAACTGTTTTAAAAATTAGTTTCTCATTTCTGCAATATTTTTTATCCTAAAAATTATATCTCTGTATCTATTTATCTGTTATCTATCTTCTCTTCTCCTAAGAGTCTTGAGTTGTTTATTTTTAAAATAAGAACATGTCTGTAGTATATACTTATATGTCCTCAGATCCTTTCATCATGTATTTAATTTTTGGAAATAGCAAAAACCAACACAGGGCAAATCTGATAAACTGAGGGGGTGATGAAGTAACAATTGCAGTGACCATTTATTACTATATGCCAGGCACGGTACTAGCATTTCACACCCATAATCTCATCCAGTCCTCACCACAACAGTTTTGTGGCTATTAAATATTAATGTTCATTTTATAGAGGAGGAAACATATTCAGAGGCATTAAATGCCTTTCCTAGGGATGTACAATCAGAAAAAAAAGACAGAGTGAGATAAGCCTATGTCCTTCTGACCCCCTCACTCCTGAGTGTAATGACAACAGTAGTTCTAAAACTTCCCTGTGTTTAGAGTCACTTGTGTGCTCAAAACCACAAATTCCTGGCCCAGTCCCAGATATTCTGAATCAAAATCTGCAGAGGAGGGGTCTGAAAAAAATCACACTGCTCGACACTGTGGCCCCTCCACCATGTTCTCGTTGAACACACCACATGCCTCCAAAGTACAGGGCCGTGTTGGGCTTACAGCTCCGCAGGAAGTTCCCACAACAGACACTCAGAAATGTTATGAGCATTAGTCCTTGGAACGCCAGTGTAGACTTCAAAGTGACGTCTTTGAAAGATGGTACTTATTTGAATGTTCTGACTTACTGTCATTAAAACGAGTAGCCTCGTGTGTATATAGGTGCAACGGAGTGTAAAGAAAGAGCATTCTACAGTGGAAAAGCTCTTCTGAAATCTTGGGTAAGTCTCAACATCCCAGAGCCTTGGTTTCTTCGTCTGTAAAACATGGATGCTAATATCCAATTTGAATGACTATTTTGTGCATTAGAAATGAGTATTTATGCCCTGTTGTGTAGTAGGTGCTTAGTAACTGGTAGTTCTTATAATAGTAAAGCAAGATTTCCATGACGGTTGTAAATGTGAAGCACAACACTTGGCAGTGGACACTGTGTAACAAGCTAATCAGCCAGGGTTTTCAGCTGAGGGTAAGTCTGGAGCGGAATCTTGAAAAGGGTGTGCACAGATGCTTCTGTAACTTTCTCAGGCTGATGCAGGGAGGTGGTTGTTAGCGGGGTGGGACGCTGCAACATTTTAAAAGCTGTTTTGTAGTAGGAGTAGTGAGAAATGAACAAAAAGGTCCCCTAGGTGGCGCTGCATCATCGTGAAAAATGCAGGTGGGAACCAGTATTTTTAGAGGTGACTTCCCTCTGGTTTGAATTTCAAATAAGAGCAGGACAGCTCCCTGGGACGTCTGGGAAAAAGTGACCAGGAAGAAAGAGTCTTTTGAGTACGACTGAGTATACAATACTCTTGCCCGTGAGGCCCCATCGGGTATTGGGTTTGCTGTAGTTGGAAACAGGAAGCGGGTTCAGGCCAACTTGTATTCATTCGCTGTTGGAGCCATAGACTGATTTTGACAGATCGAATACCATTTATAACACCGCTGTGGGGGACAGTTTAGCCTGGGATATTATATTAGTGCTGGCCCCTCCAGGGACTGAGAATGGGATTTGAGGGATGTAAAGACGCCGGGAATAGTCAAATATATATGCTAATGAGTTTAACAAGAATAGTCCTTTATTGTTTTGTGTGTCACTGTGCATTTCTCAGCTATGTTCGTCCTTTCCAACCTCAATTTCTGGGCAACCTATTTTTCTTTCGGCATCAGAAGCGATAGCATCTGGGAAGTGAATCTGATGAATTCTGTCTGGCAACCGACATCCTTCAGATGGCCAGATCCTCCTGCGGGAGGAAACTGCGATGCTCAGGAGTTGGTGCAGGGCCAGGTGTACCTGTCTTTGAGGTCCTGGTGAGGGGGGAAGGAGGCAGGCCAAACGCGGAACTTCTGAAACGTCCTGAGTTCATTTCCATTTTGGCAAAAGTGCGACTTTGGTTTCCAAGGGAAAGAGTTCACATGTATTAAAATGTCTCACTTGCTGAAGTTGTTTTGTGTCCTCCGCTAAAGCCTTCTGCCATCAATCCCCATCTCCCAACACATTTTCAAATGTGGTGTCTTTGGAAGGTAACCATAGCAACTAAGCTTATTCAGAAATGACTGAATCTAGGCAATAAAGGGAGAGGTAACCCCATGGTACTTTCCCCTGGACACTCACTGGACACTGTTGACTCTAATGATTGTACAGTCTGAGTGCCATTGTCTGTGTGCTAGGCAGTGCCCTACTTTAAGACATCGATTCTCATAACCACCCCATGAAGTCACGATCATTTGCAGCACAGAGGTTTTCATGACTGCTCCACGGTTGTACAGCTGGCTAGGTCTGCTGCTTGAAACCAAATGACCTCCTATATGCCCTGACGCACTGCCTTCCGAGGAAACGAGGAAAAGCCCTTCAATGTCCATTTTGCAGGTAGTAAATGTGAGTCACAGAAACGTGGAGATTGTTCAGGGCAGCAGCGGGGCGGCAGTGCCTCTGCCCCGGCCCCGCTCACACCTCCCTCTGCTCAGGGTGGCAGGTGGAGACAGAGTTCCAAGATGATCTCATCTGATGCTCACAGCAGGTCTCAGGGGTTAGTAGATCTATTTACAGGTGAGGAAATTGAGATACAAAGAGGTTAAATGGCATTTTCCAAGGTCGCAGGTATTATCCTGAAGAACAAGAAACCAACTCCATCTCTAATTCCATGCTCCCTTCCTAAGTTCGGTGCTTTAAAAACATCTCATCCCTCCATCTATCCATCCATCCACCTACTCACTCATTGCATAAGAATTTGTGAATGTGTTCGGTATCATACACTGGGGATGGTTGATAAAGTTTTCAGGATTAAATTGAATTCATCAGAGAAGAATTTTGCCGTATATATAGGAACCATCTTTGACTCGAGTATTGTGGAAATACTGTTTATGAGTATAAACTTGTACATGTGAGAATTTTGTATTCAAATTAACCTTAAAATCCATACTGAATGTGCTATAGATATGAAATCATAAATTTATCTCCACAGATTGCCTAAAATGATGACAGAGGAGGATGCTATGCTTGAAAGTTTTAGTTGAGTCAAAGGCTGATACAGTCTCAAGAAAAACATGATCTGTAATTCTAGCTAGAGCCACCTGCCATGCAGGGCAGCCAGAGTATGGAGGAAGGGTGGGGGTGGCTCCATCTCTGGGGGGGGCGGGGGAGGGTGGTCTGCTGGATTGGAGTCATTGTTCACTCAGAGACTAGCACCGCAATTCACGGAGCGACAACGCTCAGAAACCTGAACTCGAAAGTGTTCTGAGAGCTTGATGTGAACTGTTTGAACATGTGGAACCTGAAGACAGTATCCTGACTCTGGCCTGGAACAACCCAAAGGCAGGCAGCTTCGTAGAGCTGCTTCTGAGAGCAGAGCAAACGTAGAGGGCAGGACAAGAGGGCTCCAGGCTGCCAGGCTTTGCCGGGGAGGCAGGAGGCAGGGACGCACAAGGTCTCTCACAGATTAAGTGGATGACAAAGGAGGTGGCGAGTTTGAGCCATCCTGAAAGGCACCGCCCTAGAGGACTTGCTCCTACCAAACCTGCAGAAAGAGGCCATGTAGGGTCTTCTCGGGCAGCCTGAGAGTGCGTTGCGTGGGGTGGGGGAGGACTTCGGGGGGCCAGGGCAGAGACACTGGTGTGAGAGCTGCAGCTAGTGGAAGGGGGGTGAGTAGTTGGGGGTCTCTTAGGAACCCCCACAGGTCCTTCATGTGAGAAGGAGCCAGTATTTGCACATCTTACACATAAAAGGCATCTTTACAGAATACAAGGTCACCAGTGAATAGACCTGGCCCCTTTACCCCTTGCCCCGCCCCTCCATCCTGGCCTCATTCCCTTAGCATCAGACCAAGCACAGGGAATGAGTGACAAGACGGACAAGGTAGACCAACAGCCAAGGAAGAGACTGAGCATGGAGAAGCGACCCTTATACTGGGTGAGAGATGACTGTTTCAAGAATATATCAGTAGATAGACTTTTCAGTACCTGATACGAGGCTATTCTAATAGCCCAGTGGGGCCAAAAAATGCTCCAGTATATGCCTGGGAGATCGTGGCTGCATGAGGGGTGGTGGGCAGGCGAGGGAACAAAATCCAGCTGCTTCCAGCCCCCTGCACTTCCCCTGGAGGGAAAGAGCCTCCACCTGCAGACTACGTTGTCAGGGGACCCCCGGGATTTCTTTCCCTTGCTCCTTCGCCCCCAGCAGCTGGTAAAGAAACATCCCTGCCCTCTCCTGCTTGGTTCCTCATTTTCACTTTAGGGTTATTGCTGCAGGCAAGAGCTGCAAACTCCCTGTAGGTGACTGTGTTGGGCCTTCAGGATGAGGTTGGAATCTGAAGGGAATAAGCATGACAATTAGAAAAATTATCTCTCGCAATAAAACATCCTCCAGTACTGCTTATAATAGCGTGTAACGTTACACGGTGAGGGGCCCAAGCAAGGTGCATTCATCTGCAATTATTCATGCTCACCAGGGAAAGGAGGCTTTTCGTTGTTTATTGTTTTATTTGTGATTAACCAGCATTGTAATGATAGCATTATAATGATAACAACGCCAAGAGTGAACATGTTTGAGGTGCACATTGTTTCAGGCAAGATGTTAACCCTGGACTGAAAATTTCGGGGGCAGGGAGGCTACTCTGTGTGTGTATGTGTGTAGTGTGTGTGTGTATGTGTGTAGTGTGTGTGTATGAGTGTAGTGTGTGTGTGTGTGGCTTAGGGGCAAGGGGACCAGGGAGGGGATAAGTTAATCCTTATTTCCTGTGAGGATGGGCTAGGAGTGGCCCAGGGCTCCTCTTCTATTTTTCCGCAGGCTGCTTTGCTTTCAAGGGCGAGAGGGCTCAGGGCTCTCACAAGCCTTCTCCTTCCAGCCCTCACACCGCATGAGAGCTAAACATCACCAGCACACAGTGGTCTGGCCGTGAGAATCCATGTGTAATTTTTTCTGAGAGGCAGTATTTCTCTCTCAAAAGGTCCAGAAAATTCTAGCCTCCCAAGGGCTGACCTTGCGTCATCAACGCCCCCATTTTCTGTCTTCTCAACTCTGGAACCGAGTTAGGGTCCGTGACTTAGGACTTTCCCAAGGTTTCTGGGCCTGACGCAGCCAGCAGAAAATGTGTCCCCCTGCCCCCCGACTAGAGGAAGCAAATTCCTTTAAATATCCTCAGTCACCGCAACACTTGGGCTTTTGTCTTTGTTTCCAAGCATGGACAAAAGTGCTTCATAGCTAACTGTGCTGAAGTTGATAACACTCAGTCACACCCTTTCTGGACACAAGAGAGGCACAAGGGGATAATTTTCTCCTAAAATGTAAAACCAGGTCTGCAGGCAGTTCCCAAAGAAAAATGCACTACATATTTTGAACAATGACATCATCATGAGAAAAAATATATGGTGAGTCTCCCAGGGAATCTATTTTTAATAGATTCCAAATCCAAATATCTAAAATATGATAATAGCCCCTGTCTTTTAAGCATTTCTCTCAACAGCTAATTAAGTAAAACCTCAGCTTTCAGTTACATATTATTGTGCCCATTTTGCAGATGAAGGAGGCCCAACCGACTTACACGTCCCCACCATGTGACTTTGAAAGAGTTATTCAGCCCTTCAGATCTGATCCCAGAGCCATGTGTAATATATTAGATAACTTTATACTAATCAAACAGATGACAAATAATCTTCAAACAAATGTCATCATTTTTTCTCTCATTTTTCTGCTGGGAGATAGACGTGCCAATACATGATACATGGGTCATTTTTTTCACATTTGAAGGGATTTCATCGTGTATGAGAAAGGCCCCTTCCCCTTTCTTTATTTTATTTATTTATTTATTTTTTGTATTTTGAACTTCAGGGAGAAAGGGGAAAGAGAAGAAAGGTCACTGGACTGAACACCAGGAGTCCCAATTTCCTGCCTCTCATTTAGCTCCCTGAGACTTGGTTTCCTCATCTGTAGAACAGGGTGGTCAGATAGACCCTCTCTAGGATGTGAGGCTCTTTACAAATGATTAGCATAAGCCCAGATTTCCAATTCCAGCTTCTGGTCAAAGGTCCTCCTTATTGGCCCAAAGCATATTTTATGCTCACGGAGGAGCCGTCTGTCATCCCACGACTAAAAATACACAATGCTTCGTAAATCAAGTTCAACGTTAAATCGCACTGCAGACATAAAGTTTTACACAGTTAAGATGTTGGCGTATGGGATTTAATGAGCTCCATATGCCTGACCTCTGGAAAGAAATGATTTTGGGGGCTGAAGCTGTGGAAGAGCACAAGGGCATCAGCATCTGGTGTGAGTTACTCAGAGTGGAGGGAATCGACCACATTTTTGTAGTATGGCCAAGCTGGGGAGGCAGGAATACCATGTAGTCTGTGTGCTCACCTTCTCAGGTAATGCTGATAATTTTCCAGTTTCTTCTCACTCTTCAGGAAGTTGTGGAGTCGGGTGGATTCTGCCTTCCTTTTGCAGGTGTCCCATGCCCTTGAATCCACAGGGTTTCAGGTCTGCTGTGTTGGACATGTCGGTGACTTTGACCATTTGTACTTGTTTTGGTCAACTCTGCTACTCCTTAAGGGGCCTGTCTAAAACCCGGATCTCCCTTATTGAAAATGTTCAGGTCTCCTCATTGCTTATACACTCATGGCATCTTGGTGAGTTGAACCCTGAACCCATTTGTCCAGATTCTTTGGTCATTAGTCCCCATTCTTGGCATGCTGTGCTCATTTGGAGCCCATCACCAACATTCCAGTCTCATCATTCTGAGCCTTTCCTCATGCTCTCTACTCTGCACAATTCCTGCCACCTCTTCTCCATCTGGAAAGCTCCTAATCAGTGCAGCTCAAACAACACATTCCCTGGGCTGTTGCTGCCCCATGTGTGGTTAGTCTTTGCCATTTCTGTGTTCCCATAGCCCTTAGATGCAGTTAGGACTAGAAAGGAGGGGTGTATAATCCTCACCAGTGAATCAGAGAGGTCTTCATGAGTGAAAACATGTCTGATGCTTTCCTTTATTTTTCTGAGCAGAGCAGAGTTGGCTCTCAGTAAATATTTGCTGAGTGCACAAATAAAGGAATAAATGAGTAAACAGAAAGGACTTGGAAACCAAGCAGAGTTCGGCCTTTTGGAGCTTCTCCGCCATACTTCTCTGATTATTCTGCACGTGATCGTTTTATGTCGATCCGGGTTCCTGACGTGCTTACATCTTTGTTGAGGCTACTGTCCAAGGACAGAAAAACAGCTATTGATCCTCTGACTTCAGGAATTTGCTATGAAACAGCACACAAGAGAACAACCCAGGAGACTCTCGTGTCTTCTCAAAACGCTCTTGCTCCCTGAGCTCGATAAGCATGCATGGATGGACACTTGCCATAGAGATGGGCTTCGAATGCAGCTGTTCGCTGTGCAGTTTTGCACATACATAGGTCTCCCCAACTAGAAACTGAGCAAAGGCAATAATTTAGGTCTTCTTTTATAAAATAAGGATTCGATTCTACTCTGTTTGTCCCTGTCTTTATTTCAATTTATTTTTAAACCCCGAAATACACTAACCATGAATTAGCACCTGTCTTCTTGATACCAAATCCTAAAAATAAAGAATATTCATATTTTGGAGATTCTTAGTATTAATAATATGAAAGAAATTTTCAGAAGACTTGATAGTACTGTTTTAATAGGACAAAGTAACTTGCCAATGGATTGTCTCATGTGACCCTTGCAACAGACTTGTGAAATGGATGGGCAATAATAAAGATCCCTGTTTTATAGATGAGAAAGGTGAAGCCCGTGGAGCATAAGTGACATATACAAAGTCACCTAGCTAGGAAATGGCCATGCCAGCACCTGAACCAGTTGTGGTTATTAGGGTAAACCTGCCTCTTTTTATAAGCACTTGTAAATTAAAGGGCACTCACATGGTCATAGGATAGTTTGGGCCATCTTGCAAGTTCCTAGCCTCCCAAGGCATACGATCTGTGCTGGGGAAACTGGTTAGTGGGGGCCTTCTCTGGCTCATTGTCATGCTCTAATATGATTGTGAGAGAAGAAGGGATTGAGAAAGGAAAACACTGAAAATCGACCCTTCATTCGACCAAAGGCTTTTTGCAAATGCAATGGAAGTCACTTGGAGAAAACATCACATTGTGGGATTGAGGGGTTTTGTTTGGTTTGCTTTTTAACCTGGGGCAACTCCCTTTATTCACTCTCAGACATTCAGACAATGATGAAGAAAACAGTGATTTCATTTATTTGACTCACTGGCTCCTCTTCCGAAAAGGTGCAGGTGGTAAATGTGTTAAGAACTCACTTTAAAACAATGGACAATTTAAAATTCAGTAAATCAGGTGTTCCCTGTTTAGCCTAATCTTGTTAAAATAATGGAATTTGAGAGTTTAAAACATAGCTTGTTTCAGAATGATGCATGAGTTCTCAAAAACCTTGTTTAACATATTGCTGGAATAATGCATATGAGATGGTTAAAAATGGAAGTAGAAAAAAATCTCCAACACCCTTAGAGGAATTTGCAATTCATAAAGTTACTGACAATTTTGCATTATAGTTGCCATGGTAACCATGCTAGGCTTCTGCTAAAGTGTTTCTCAAAAAGGGAAGGAATAGTATATAATAAGCTCTTCAGTGTAATTTTTTTGCGGTAGTTGAATTAGTGTGTAATTCTTATGTGAGTATTTTAGTAATCCATGAACACACACTCCAGTTACGGTTCTGATTTCTTATCTCCATGTGTTTAAGCAATGCATGAAAAGTTGCTGGCTACTAGCAATATTTGGTAATTAATTACAAAATATCAAGAAAAAGCATTATCCACAGTAATTAATGATAAAACTGAAAACAAAAAGCATTTCAAACTCAACCATAGTAAATTTCCCAGACCAAAGCACTAGCTTGCTCATTGAGTCAAAGTGCTCTCCGCCAAGCTTTTAGGCTGCATTCACAAGTTGACCCTTGCCCCGCTCCACCCTTTCGTCAGAAGAATCCTATGTAGTGAATAGATGAGGACCAATTAGGCTAAAATAATACTTTAATTTGGCCGTTTGGACAGGGAGCTATTTTTAAATGGTAATTGACTCTGTGTGTGTGTGTGTGTTGTTCTGTTTCTTTGGAGCCAGTCTAACGGCTGAGTCCAAGTAATACTTATCTGGTCAAGGAGCTGAGGTCGTTCAGGGTTTGATTTTACATGGTCAGTCTTGACTACAGAAGAGATGGGGTTTTGCAGCCAAGCAGACCTGGATTGCATCTCAGCCCCTCATTGTACTAACTGACACCTCGGCAGGTCCTTTAACATCTATAGCCTCAGTTTCTTCACTTGTATAAATGAGGTGATCATGCTTTTCTTGCATTGTTTGTCAGGATTAGAGATAATAGGACATAAAACACTTTGCCCAAAGTTTGGCACAGTGTACCAGTTCCCTATTGTTGCTGTAACGAATCACCACAAACTTAATGCCTTAGAATATATACTTATTAATTTATTGTGCTAGAAGTCAGAAGTCCAGGTAGGTCTCAAGATAAAAATCAAGGTGTTGGCAGGCTGCCTTCCTTTCTGCCTTTTCCAGCTTCTAGAGGCACCTGCACGCCTTGGCTCCAGGACCCCTGCCCTCCATCTTCAAAGCCTGCCATGGCTGGTGTGTCTTTTTCACATCTCACCACTTTGATGAGGACTTTCCTGCCTCCTTCTATTGCCTTTGAGGAACTTTGTGGTCATGTTATGCCCTAGCAGATAATCCAGGATAATCTTTCTATTTTAAAGTCAGTTAATTAGAAACCTTAATTCCGTCTGTAGCCTTAATTCTCCTGTGTCATTGTAACAAAGCAATGGTTTCTGAGCATTTATGGTTTCCGAGGATTACGACGTCTTTGGAAGTGGGACTGGGGATCATTATTTCACCTGCCACACACAGCAAGCACAAGTAAATGGTAACTACATGCTTTTCTATGGTTCTTATTATTTGCAGTGTTAGTAATCGTAGTACTTACTCCATCTAATAGGGGGCTAAACAGGAGTTGCCAGAAAAGAGAGAACTGTCCAAATCCAGAGCATCCAGATCAAATGTCAGCCTGCATGAGGTTTTATGGTCACTTTCTGTGTTCTGACAATCACACTCTAACCGATTTGAGTGGGTCCTTCTAGGTGGAACCCCTACCTGGGCAGCTGCCACTGGACTGGGTTTCATTTCCCAAGGTTCTTGCTTTAATATGTTCTTAATTATAGGAAACCTTATTTCATTAGTATTGATTTTTAAAAAAAAAAATCTTGTCAAAATGCACTAATTCCTGAAACCCAGGAATTGCCTCTCAGGAGGCAAGGCTTCTAGGAAGAGGACAGCAGGAGTTCCTGGTGATGCCCTCCTCGGAGACAGGGTCTCCAGACTCTGAGGCAGCACCAGTGCCTGTCAGCCCTGCACGGGAGCAAGGTGGGAAGGGGCTCACCATGGAACTGGCTGTGGCCAGTGAGTTGTTGGAAAGCGTGACGTAACCACAGGCTCAAAAGCACTTGTGCCATTGGGCTTGTTCTTATTCCTACCCTCTTCATTCCACAAGAGTGTCTGGCCTTGCCTGATGGGCGACTAGAAACACTTGGGACAGAGGCCAATTAGCCTGGTCATTGCAGCCAAGGACATTCTATGTCAGCTGAATGCCAGCTGACCCCCACCCATTGATATGCTTCTTTCTACATGTGAGAGTGTGCAACAGGGACCAGGAGAACTACCCCGCCAAGCCCAGCCAAAATCAGCAGATTTGCCTGATCAGCCATCCCAGAGACTTGAGCACAGGCTGCTTATTGTTGTGTTCCACTGAAGTGTTGTAATTGGGAGTCAGGACTGTTGCGGGATCAGTCAATGAGACAGCTTTAAAGACTTCATCCTCATATTCTTTCTTCTTAGCAACCACACTTTCATTTTTCTATGACATGGTGTATGTCTGCCCACTTGATGTTCTCACGTATTCTACAATTTCTTTGGAAGAATGCAATAACTGAGTTGTTTGCTTCTGGTGGATTCCTGCTTCTGAAAGACTTGGATCAAAACTGCAAGAATCTGATGGGTTCTGTGAACTGGAGGGGGAGGGTCATTGATTTATCTGCCATTTATTGGGTGCTCGAGTGTGGGCTCTGTATCAGATCATGTCTGATCATGGCGCTGGGGAAGGGAAGGTAGCAAAGGTAAAGAAGCCTGTTCATGCAGACTCTGTGCCCTACTGGAGGATGCTCCAAATGGGTAAATAGAAAAAAACAGTCCAATGTGGGAAGTACTGATGCAGAGGGATGAGCACAGTTCAGTTTATTTTCAAATCTAGGGAGACACACGTTTTGATGAAAATACCTAAATTAAAGAAATACTTATGAACTATTAGATTGTTCATTCATTTGTTAAATACATGTTGAGCACCTAGTACAGACAAAATAGTAAACTACAGGTTTGGAAGCTATAAAAGTAAGTTCTGAAAGGGTTTATAACCCAGAATAGGACAGCAGCAGAGAGAATGATTAAAAATCAAAAAGAATCTCCTCGTTAGGAAAATCATGAAGTGCGTTAAGGATGCCATGGAGTTTAAGCCAGACTTTGAAATCAGGCATAAACCTCTGACTTAATATCTACCCAATAAAATAGATCTATGCAGTCAAGACCTCTGGCTGTAAGATTTGGGGGAGAGAAAGCTGAAAGATGCTGTAGGAGAAGAGAACCTAGAAATAGTAAGGGCTAGAGGCCGGCTCTCTTCAGGCAGTGTAACGCCCTGGTTGTGTGACTCTCACCAATTTACTTAGCGTGGTTTTCTCCTCTCAAAATGAGGAAACTGATTCTAGATGATCCATCCAGACCCTTCTAGCCTAACGACCCTGAGTAACCTAATTAAATTACTCATTATGCGCTTAAATGCTTAAACACATAAAATGCCTGATATTTTCCATTAAGGATAAACCAGCATGGGCTCAGTCATTGGGTGTCATATTTAAACTGATACCATTTGAATATTTCACACATTTCAGTTATTCATACACATACACTTCAATCTTAATACTGCAAACACGGTAAGAGGAGAATTCTGTTCTTGGGCTGAATCATCAGTCCGAGTAAAGGGGGGGGGCTTGTGCAGAAGTTGTAATGTAGCACAGAGCACAGGGCATCTCACAGACCCAGGAGCCCATGTGGGCGCTGTCACCGGCAACACCACTGAACTCCCATGTGCCCCCATGTACTAATCTCCAAAGTGGGAATAATAATCCTGCTTCAAAAAGTGAGGTGCACACAAGGTAATATATTTGATGTTGCTCATTAATAGTTCGTGGTGGGTACCATATGAGCGAATAAGTGAGTTCTCTGCATGAGGGTAGTGCTTCCTCTGCACAGGAGATGTGTGCCTGAAAGATTGTATGCGATTTGAATTTTTTATGCCTCTTTCGTACTTGAAGTGTGCTGCTTTAAAAGTTCCTGCTGTGATTCTTTTTGCCAGACAATTGCTATTTAGATTACATGAAATTTGAATTTATAAAGCATAACAATTATTTCCTTAAAGAATAGATTATAAAACTGCTTTGAATGTTGAATAAACTGCTGGCTTATTTAAACCCACTACTTGCTTTACCCCTCTTTCTAAATGAGATGTTCTTGGAGGCGCCAGTGTGCGCAACTAAAAGACTCCTTTTCGCAATGCTTTTTGTGTGTGTGTAGAGGGGTTGCCCTGTGCTATAAGTGGAAGGCAAGGTAAGGCATCAGAGAGAGTCCCCCTTGACCCCCTCACTTTCGCCTGTTCCCCATTTGGAACGCAGGTGGGATGTCTAGAGACCCAGAGATATTTTGCAGCTTTGGGAGTAGACGTCACACACTGAAGGTGGTGGAGGAGCTAAACAGAAATTTGCCGCCATACCAGCCTGGGACTGACTGTCTTTTGACTTTTCTTTCTGTGAGAAAGCAATAACCATCTATTTTTTAAAGCCTTTGTTATTTCTGTTGCCTGATAGGAGCAGCGTATTGCAGTTGCTAATAGATGCACTTAGCAATATTGGTGACTTTGTCAGATTCAGTGGGCTTGGGGTATGTGTTTCTGAATCAGAAATCAGAGTACCAGTTGTGCCCGATAACGCCCTCCTCCCCAAATGGATCATCTGTGCAGGACCCCATCAGACTAACCAGCTGATAACCAACAGTGTTGCTGATTGTCGGTAAAGTTTATCAAAATTCACTCAGGTGCTGGGGACACATGTAAGAAAGGTCCCTAGTTTTGTCTTAAAGGACCAGGAAAATCTTCATTATGAAGGACAACAGCAGTTATCTACTTTGTTTGGGATAAAGCGGAATTGGGAGGGCAGAGGGAAGGGCATTCCAGAAAATGAACGAGGTTTGCAAGGAAATAGAGTTAGACGTGAACTTGGTCTATTTGAGGGAACTGCACGTAGTCAGCAAGTAATAGGAACTCAGTATTCAGAGGTAACAAATAGAGAGGGGAGGGAGGCTGCCACTGAGGCAGGAAACCAAGCAAGGGAACCATCAAGCAGAATTTAAAATCACGTTTAGACATTTTGTTCTATCCTACACAGAATGAGCTTCTATTTTGAAAGACCATTGTGATGGCGAGGATGGGGAAGGATGGGGCAGGCATGATTTAGTTGTTTCGGTGGACCACGTACGAGATGAGAGGACTAAGTTACAGGGTGTTACTGGACATACGGAGAGCAGACACACTCAGGTAATACTATGGGTTAGAACCAATAGGACTTAATGAATTATTGGGTTAGCGCTGAGGAAGACGCCTTGGTTTCTGGCTCGGGATCTGTGTTAGTGCTAATTTGAGACTCTCGTGAATGGCATATTTGCTGCTTCTTGTAAGAACCTTACATGTCTGCTTCCTATTTAGAAATAAGCTTGGTTAGAATTGGCTTAGTGAAAATTAAATTTTATTGATAAGAAGAGTAAGCCATCTGGCTATTCTCTGCCTGGTTGATATCTATTTCCCTGGGTATAATAAAGATGTAACCTCTGCTACAGGAAGCTATTACCTGATATTATTTATTTCCTGATAAAGAGGAGCAAATCATTCCTGGACATCTGCAGAAAATGAGTTTCTAATAAAGCTAAGGTAGTTAATGTCTAAATGGGAGTTTCTCTTGTGATGATAAATGTCTACTCTGTTGAAATAGTTTCCATAAAACTCAGTAGGTAAGAGAGAGGAGATATTGTATAATTGTCAATGAGGCAACAGAAGGATGTTTGTTTATTGGGTTTATAATCCACGGTGAACCCCAACTCATAAAATGAAGAGGTTTGGGCATATCAATTTAGCAACAGAAGCTTTGTTTCAGAAAAAATTATATTTCAATGTGTATTTAGTATAACATTCAGTGGATAATAGCAAAGAATGTGGAGGATGCCAGTGGGAAAAATAACAAGCAGCGGCCATGTGTGGGAGTACAATGTTAATGACTCTTAGAACAAATAATGGCACGTTACTGACCACTCCGTGTACACAGAGGGCTTTTGCCCCTAATTGCTCTGTGTAATTTTTGTTTGCAAAATCCTTCACTGCTGGATTTCTGTCTGTGCTGATGGGCTGTTGGAGTGTGGCAGCAATGGGTGAAGTACCCCTTTACCTGGTCCTTTTTCTCCCTTAAACACCTTGATGAAAATCACCAACTGCTTCTCTAGCATTGAATGTAACAGGAACTCACAAGACTAGTCTGCTATAGGTGAGTCTGTCACACTCAGTTGCTGGCCTGTCTCAGGTGCTTTCTCTAGACGCAGGTTGGGTGTTGGTGATCTTCTAGAAGTTTTTGTAGTCACTGGGCTCTTCCACCCTGTGGCTCTTCCTATCCTTGGACTGTTGTCCTGAGCCGCAGGGTCAAAGCCAGGCCATAAAGCGTCTGATCCTCTTTCCAGTGTCAGGGAATGGGAATGGAGGGCAACCAGCTTCCCTTGAAGAAACTTCCCAGAGGTTCCTCATCCCACTGGCCAGAACGTCATCACATAACCACACCCACTTTCCAGAGAATCTGCAAAATAAAATCTCTATTTGAATGGCTGAATGTCCAGCTAAAACTCAATGAGTTTTCTAGTCCTAAAAAATGGATGAGGAAAACAGTGATAGTGGAGGGCCTGTGATAGCCTCTGCCACACAGTCCCTTCCATCTGTTTTAGCAACTGATCTCACTCTCTGGAGTGAGTTTCATTCTATGGGGTGTTTGGGGAGGGGTCATTGTATCTTATAGATGATGGCTAGGTGGTGACTGTTTGTTGTTGAGAGAGAAGCCATTGGAAACTACATATATCAAATGTTATGTTTTAACTGATACGAATTGAATATTTCATACATTTCAGTTAATCATACAGGAATGCACATTAATCGCAAAATGCTGGCAATTATATTGTCTATTATGTTTAGCAAGGGAAACCTGAATACATGTTGAGGATTTTCCCGTATTGTTCCACAATCTTGTTCCTGGGACATGGCAGTTAAGATCTGCTACAGAGAAATAAATAACAACACTTGAAATTGAATACAGTGCTTTGTTTATTTAACATTTAAACAAAATATACTGAATGCATTTGTATTTCAAAATAGACAGTTTTTTTCATTAAGTCAGATGTACCTCAAAATGCGGGTGTTCGTTTTCTTCTGCAGTGTTACGTGGTGTTTGTCTGCAGGGCCCCCGTGACACCACTGGACGGCTTGGCACTGGCGAATCGCAGAGGCCTAGGTTTTGGAAGTTTAGGAGACGCCAGACTTCCTATCTGAGAGCCTCAAACAGCCACTTGGGGCCATGCAGGATTCTCTTCACACTGCTACCACAGCACTAGAAATATTATTTATTTTTTAGTAAATAATAAAATACCTATCCTTCTCAACAACAGGCTCTGAACTTGTCTGGGGGGGGCTATGTCTCGCACTTTGTGTCTCATGTACATACGTGGCACAAAGCAGGGGCTGCTGGAAATATTAAGTGAATGGATGAGGGAGAAGGCAAGCGGGGCAATAGCCCTCAATAGTAGTTGGAAAATCTCTTTCAACCTGTGGGGGTGAGAGGAAGAGAACGTGGGCGTGGATATAGAAAGTCCAGGGACCTCTGGTCTGATAGCTCAGGTTTTCCTGATGAAGTTTGAGGAGCTACCTTTTGTTGGGAATGAAGCGGGGCAGGAAGGTCAAGAGTTTTGGGAGAGTAGAACAGTTTGAAAGGGATACTTGAAACATAGGAGAGACAGTTGATGGGGGAAACAAAGGGGGTTGCCCAGCAGCGTGTAGGATCTCGTTCATTTCCAGGGCCATATTCCGTTTATTACCCTCTTCCCCCATATTGTCTCCTTCCTTTCACATGTATTTGTTTATTTATTTATTTATTATAGAAGATTTTATTTAGTTAGTTTTAGAGAGAGGGGAAGGGAAGGAGAAAGAGAGAAACATCGATCCATTGCTTCTTGTGTGCGCCCCAGCCGGGGACTGAACCTGCAAGCCAGGCATGTGCCCTGACCGGTGATTGAACTGCAACCTTTTGCTTTGCGGGAAAATGCCCAATCAACTGAGCCACACTAGTCAGGGCCTTTCCTTCACTTTTAAGGATACTCACATGCTTGCATCTTAAACATTCAAAACCCTTCCACGGTTTCAAATCTCTCTCCAACAATTGTCTTCTCCCTCCTCTCCTTCAAGGAGAAACTCCTAAGAGATGCAGTCTTCCCTTCCCCACTTTTCTCCTTCCATCCTTTCTATTTCCTTATTGAAATTATTCTCAGCAAGTCTTAGTGAAGTGCTTGCTGCTAAATGCCACTCAAGCCTGAGGTCCTTATCTCACTTAATCTCAGAGCAGCTTTTAACTGCTTTGTTTTTTCTTGAAACAGTCCTCATTTTTGTCTTCTAAAACATTCTGTGCCTCCCATTTCTCACGATGCCCTTTCCAATATTCTTTGCAGGTACTTTTTCTCTTGCAGGTCCTTCGGTGTTGGCATTCGTCTCCGAGGGGTTTTGCCCCGGGCCTTCCTTCGTCTCACCCTACGTTACCTTGCTGCAAAATCTGCCTTGCTTCCACATCTTCATTTACATCTTGCTTAACCCACATCTTCAGCTCACATAATTCTCCTTAGCTCCTGTAGAGGCTTCCTGGACCTCTACATCTGCATGTCCTGTAGGAGGACGTGATGCAAAGTTTCATGATGAGAAATCTAAACTCCTCATGTCCACGACTCAGTTCCTCACCATTCCCTGGATACCTGCTCCTTCCCAGTGTTCCCTGGTTTATACTCAATGGCATCCCCACGCACTGGGGAGACCAGCCAGGACATCCTCCTTACCTGCAAGCTCCCCATAGCCATTATGTTATCTCTCAAAAGTCCCTCTCAAAATACTGTGACACGACACTGCCACCAAGATCTATGACTAGTTTACTTCAGTAGATTCCAAACGGGTCTCTCTATTCCGAGTCCACCACCTCTCCAACCCAAACCTCCATATGGTAGCCAGAGTGTCCTTTTTGAATGTAAATTTTATCTTTTCCCCTTCCATTTAAAATTTTAAAAAGATGTACCCTTCTATTCTCCATTAAGTCCATACTTTTATTAGACTTGGAATCGTCCGTGATCTGTCCACTCTTACTTTATCTTTAGCCATCCCCTCTCTGGCTTTCTAGGTCACATGCGCACTATTATTTTATGTCATTGATTTTTTAGTTTCTTTAACTTACCATGTTGCTTTTTATGTCTTGAACTCTTTTTCTTCTTTTCTACTTTGCCTGGCTAAAGTTCATTCATTCATTCATTCATTTACTTAAGAAATATTTTGTTAATGTGTTATAGTGTTGGTGAGGCATTGTACAAGGCATTAAGGATATGATAGTGAATAAAACAGAACAGTCTGGGTTCACTGACATCTGGACTAATGCTTTTCTAGGATCGTTTTTGTGTTATCTGTCAGGGCAAGCATCTGGTTAGAGCTCATTTGTGAATTCTCCAGGGGCCCCCAAGGGAAACTTTTCACTGTGCCCTTCCCTAGGGAGATACACTGAGTGGTTCACTAAATCAAAGGAAAAGATAAATAATGATTGGGAGGAAGAATACCCCAAAAAGCTATAGAATCTCAGGGCCAGGAACCTTTTGGTTGGTGTCTCCTGATTATAACATTGTTGTGACTCATCTCCAGATAATTTAGCTTCCTAAAATAAGGAATGATAGAGAGTGACTTCTATGTGTCCTGGTTAAGATTTAAACTCCTGGGGGAGGGAATCTGATTGGCCTAGCTATGGTCAAGTGTCTACACCGGATACTGTGTCTGTCAATCAGAAGAACTGTACCTTCTGCTACAGTATTGCACAGAGGAGATGATGGCAACTTGGATTAGGATAGTGGTGGAGATGGAGAAACATAGATGGATTCAAGCTATGTTGATAGGCAGAGACTGACGAGATTTGCAGACTTGAGTTGTTGACATGTTTGAGAGAAAAAGAGTCACGAATAATGAGTAGATTTTGGGTTTAAGCAACTAACGAAAAGTGGTGCCATTTTCTGGGAGACTGGGGGAGGAAGGAAATTTGGATTGGTGGGGTTTGGTGATAGAGAGGAGATCATTCATGTAATTTGGTGAAGATAAGTTTGAGATACTTAATTAGGCATTGGATACTAAACTGGAACTCAATGGAGCAGTCGGATCTACAGGAATAAATGTAAGTGTATATGCCATTTAAAGTCATTAGACTAGATGAGATAAGCTATGGACAGGTGGGAGGGAGAGATAAGTAAAGGCCCTGGGACTGATCCCTGGGGTACCACCGTGCTTAGAGGTTGTATTAGAAGAGGAGGAGCAAGTATGGAGGCTGAGAAGGGAAACCAGCAAGATAAATGGAAAAATGGAATTTTCCACCATTGTCACAGAAGCCAAGTCTTATTATTAGTAACAGATCTTCTCCTGTATTGATGTCTGTTCAGTCTTAAAATGCATAATCTTCTTTAGTCATTCCCTAGTTGGATTCATTCCTGCCCTCCCTACATATCCTCATATACCTGATTTAATCCATCACCATTACAAATTTTATGGACAGATCATTCAAACCAGATGGTCTGCACAGCATCACTAACAACCTAGACCACATGCTGTCTCTCTTTACCATGGTGCTTATTTTCCATTACAGTTTCCTGTCCAGTTGACACTGCTCTTCTGCGTTTATGGGAGAATTCCCTACATCTTGTGTGTGCTTTGGTCATTGCTTCCCACTGTTGACTGCTCCAGGTCTGTGCTTTGGTTGGGGCTTTTTAACTCACCAGTTGAGAATTAGGACTATGTGGACGCTAAGTGGTCCCATGACACCAACCCTTTATGTTTAAGATGAAGGAGCTGAGGCCTAGATGTGGTCATCCTGTCCAAAGGATGTGATGATGATGTTTTCGCAGGTCCATTAGGCTGACCAATGAGCTAGTTAATTCTTTTGTATATCTTAAATATAAATTCGTAAACAGCAGAGACCAGGGGGCTTTAAACGTCTGGGAGTGAGGCAAAGTAAGGTTTGCATAGAGAAAATCATAACACTCGTTCTGTCCCTTTTATAGTTTTGTCATTAGACTCCATGAATAGCACTGTAAAAGTTCATGATAAACAATAAAACGTCATGCAAAAGCGAGGTTGTACTTCCCTTTCCAGATAAGCCAGGTGAATGTTGGCCAATTTTCTCAAAAGTCACTTGTACTTAAGGGAAGACCTTATTTCTTGTCTAAATACCCTCCAGGATTCAGATTTTTTTCAGCTCTCATAAGCATTTATACAGTTCTAACACCAGACTGGCATGGCATTTGTAAAAAGTCAAGCACCTTTTATGAATTTAAGCAAGAGCCCTTGAACTTTATCCCACATTTTGGAATGGACAAAGGGACCCATACTTGCTTCTCTCTCTAAGGCAGATGTCTCTAAATGACCAGGGGGCAGGAAGCCCCCTGAGGGTAGGAAACCAGGTTGGATGACAAGCTTAGTCCAGCGACAAGTGCTGGAATGTAACAGGGCCGCTGTAAGCCCCCTAGGAGGCACAGAATATTAGGCAACACCCGTCAATGACTGATAGAACACACCATCAAATAAACAGAGACAAAAAAATGCATGCTCTTGAAATGAAGACAAATGCATTTTAGCTTGATTTTATTTTCTCATTTTTCCTTAGGGGGCCAAGTGGCCCAGAAGTCCCTCAAGTGGAATTGCTATTAATCATGATCATTTACCCTCCAGAGGGGAAAAAATGAAGTTCAACGTGTGTAAGCTGTATTTCTAAAGTTCATATACATTTGGAAACTACAGCTCTATTCTTCCAGGCAACTGCAGAAGGAGAAAAAAAGCTCATAATCAGGGACATAATGTCAGATTTGTTGGCACTTTCATTTAGGATATTTATCCAGCCTGGAAAAAAATCACTTTTAGGTTTCCGTTCCAGATTTGTTCCAGAGAAAGCTTTTCACTTTCCCTCCCGTGACACAGAATCTTAATATAAAACACAGAGGGGCTACTGGGTAGAAAAAGAACATAATCAGATGGGCATTTAATTATCTAAAGTTATAATAAATATCATTCTATTATTCTGAGGGGCACGGTAAGAATGATTTCTAAACATACACCTCAGTCCTGCCTTCTGAACCTGACTGACTGCCCCATGTGCTCTGGGTCTGAAGGACCAGTGCCAAACCGGGGGACCTGCTAGTGTTTGTGAACACAAGACCGGAAGTTGAACCTTCAGTGAGGGCAGTGGGGCCCGGCCAGTCATAGCTAAATTCATCCTACCATTCTTCTCACCCTTTCACCTTGGTATGTTTTTTGCCAATGCATGTATCCAATGACAAGGACAAAAAGTGCTCGGTGGTAGTTCCTCATTCTAAAATAATGGTCTGGATAAAAGCAGCTTGTGATAATCTACATTCTGAGGAATTCGAGCCCCGCCCACCCACTGCTGCCTCTACTCCTAGCACCAGAGTTAATGCTTTTCCTGTTTCCCTTTTCTATCCTCTCTCTCCTTCTGCATTGAATTAATTCTCCACATTCACAAAAAATGCATTTGAGATGCTTATAGTAATATGTGAAATATAAAATATAAGAAGAAATAGATGAGGAAATTGAGGTAAAAGGGAAATTGAATTGCAAAAATGAGAGACAGCCAGGGATGAGGTTAACATTTGGAACCACAGATGATAGAGTTCTTGGGAAAGCCAGAGGCTGGCTGCAAAGCCTGTCCTGAGCTTCTCGGGGAAAGGAGGACATGGGATGAGATGCAATAGTCACAGTGACTAGTAGTCAAAAGTAGACCAGTCGCTCCTGAGAACTTTGTACACTAACTCTCTACATTTTATTTAGCTGGTATCAAACCTTCAACTATTTTGCCTTCTCAATTCTGTAATAAGCTAGAACAGAAAGATGGCAAGACATCCATCACAGGCTGATTTGAGCCTAAGTTCTTGATGTAGCAGCAGTTCTTACATTAGGTCACACATCAGAGTCATCCAGAGAACTTCAAAGAATACACGTTGCTGGGGTGCATCATGAACACTGTGGCTTTATAGGTATGGGGTGAAAATGGGAGATACATATATATTTTTTCTCCAGGTCTTTCTGGCCTAGCATGTCCAAATGTCAGATGTGAGAGGGGGAGTGCTGTCTATCAGGGCCTATGAAAACAGACTTTGGGGCAGAGATTTGCATGCAGAAAATTTATTGAGGTGTGATCTTGGAATCAGTACCAAAGTGGAAGAGAAAAGATATGGCAGAAGGAAAAGTTGGGCTATGAAACGTCTATAAAAAAAAGGCCTCAGATAATTGCAAGGGGAGCTTTGGATCGACAGTAGCTCTTCACATTTGTTCAAAGCAGGGTAAGGGAGACAGGGCTTTATATTTCTTCCCTGACCAGTCGCTGAATGTGGACACTCCCAAGGTGAGGGAAGGCATGAGGGGGTTCCAGCTCAGTGAGATGGCTCTCTTAGCACAGGATAATCTCTAGGGAGAGACTCAGTTACCAGCTGTCAGTTGCCAACCCTCAGAGTGGCTGGTGGGAGAAGTGCTTCAGTGCCTAATAGGATGACCTAGGGGGCACAACGCAGCACCTGCTTCAGTCCACCTCTTGAGACATCCGGATCTCCTGGCTTCATGTATGGCCTAGGAATGGCCCATTTGAGATTCTAGTGGCTCTTTTTTCCCATGAGGCACTTGTAAGTGGAAGTTAAATGGAATAAACTATAACCCCTACTTCTATCTGTCATTTTGGGGTGACTTATTCTTTAAAGCATCTCTATAGCTTTCTAAAGGTCAGATCTCTTTGGTCTGTCCCTCTGTCCTTGCTGCTCATGCAATAATTGCCCCTATTTGGCTTCAGGTAACTAAGCACATCTCCCTCCATTGTCTTTATCATTTTGAGATCCAGTGATTCCCTTTGCTGCCAGGGAGCTCAGTACTATAATGACCTCTCCTACTGTCAGGTGTGATCTACAGAAGTTGGCCAGCACTGAGCACCCCAGCAAGGCTGCTGTCTTTTGTACCAGTTCATTTCTTATTGTTTTGTTAAGTAGTAAATATGCTATAGCTCCTTTGCCCCATGACTCCTTTTCTCCCTTAGGCTGCCCAGCACTTCCCAGGCCAAATTTTGTTGTGACATGAATCTCGTTATTTGAGTGATGAGAAGGGGAGGTCAGGGCAGATCCTGAGTGGGACTCATGTTATTTTACAAAGGCAGGGTCCCTCTGTCTCATTTTCTATTAAAGAGGGGCACTAGCCTTTCATAGGAAGGCATTAGTCTTTCTACAGAATGTTCAGGGATATCTGCAGACTCAAACATTATTGCACAAATCAACCCAGATAACCCCATCTTATGTCTCAAGGTCCCATTCCTTCCTAATCAGGGCCTTGACCTTGGCATAGAAGACCTGACAGGGATTTGAATTATTGGGAGTTGTGCTTCTGTTGTTCTTAGGAGCCTCACGCTGGGCCTTCAATGTGAGCTGCCCTCCAGTGAGGAGATGAGGGCTGCTTGATGTGCTGCACAGCAGGCAAACGCTTTTACCCTTAGTCTCTGATTGGAGATGAATTACTCTCATTTCTATTTTGCCCATGTTTCTCAGATACCTCACACACCAGATCTGCTGGACATTCCATGGCACTGGTATACCATCCCAGTTCCCGTCAGGGAAAGCATGGCCACGTGTCAGGGCCTACCCATGCTCCACCATCAGGGATAAGGGTTATTGTTATCAACTGGCTTGTGGATGATCCAGCTCCAAAACCTTATGTTTAAATCATTGTTTTGGACCATTCCTAACATACCAGCAATCACAGATCAGGTTCTCCGGGAAGCAGTAATCTCCAGATAGACTCTTGTGGGAAGGACAAGGAACCAGGAGTCGTCAGAGGAAGAAACTGGGCTGTGATACATTCATGGCCAAGACCCCGCCAGCCCCATGGTTTGCTCTGGAGCTGGAGTGGGTCTGCACTGTCATCCCAAATTGGGGCAAAGGACTGGTCTTTACATTTCTGACCAGTCACTGGATGTAGGCTGCTCACAGGAAGATGTGATCCCAGGTTAGGTGGTCCTCTTTAACAAAGATCAGTCTCTGTATGACTCAGTGTCCACTAGAGAAAGGAAAGCAAGTTAGGGCTTTGAACTTTGAGTCACTTACATAAAATATATAACATCTGAGTTGCCTGCTGCTATACAGACAAACATAATATCATAGAACCATCTGAGACTGAGACTTAGAACACAATGTAAAGTGGGGGAGATGAAAGAAAAATCGTTGGATGGCACTCCAATTGTATAAACCTAAAACTCCTTCCTGAAGGTGGTCACCTCTCTAAAATTCCTCTTTCTCTCAGTCTAAGAGAGTCCGAGACTATTAATGTCAGTCCCGCAGGTCTCCGTCCTGTAAACACTGTAATCTGCATTTTTAGAGAGTGTAAGAGTCAACAGAGGTGCTGCCTCTCCTCCAGGTAGGAGGATGGCAAAGCTATTCCCAGGCTGAATCAATTGAACATTCTTGCGCTGGTTTAATGAGAGCTGACTGGGGATGCAGCAGGGAAAGAGAATGGGAGAATAGTAGCACCACAGTAAATATACTCATAAGTTATATCAGTTTCCAGAATGTTTACATGTGGACAATTGTGTGTCTCAGGAAGGGGATAATGCAGTGTGAAGCAGTGGTGAGTGTTATAATACAAGACACAGGTTGTGGAAAACTCCAGGGAAGGCAGGAACATTCTAGAAAGAACAGGAAAAGGCCTCAGGGGAGAGGTAAAATTTGAGTAAAGGCTTGAAGAAAAAAAATGTGACACAGTACCCATGAGTGTGAGTTTATGATTATTGACCTTCAAAACCTGTAGATTTTTCTGTTCAGCCTGGTCTCCTCTAGTAGATAAAATCACATTTTACTGTTTCGTTCTTTATTTTATCTGAGTCTCTTACTATATTAAATTTGTGGAGATCTAATTATCTGTCCACTTACATTATATTGTTATTTAACTACTTCAGTGCTATTTGCGTATACATCATGTTATGGTGTCAAGAGACCCTACAGCAAAGGAAGCCTATGAAAATATCAGTAGAGCAAATGGTGTTTACTTGTTCTTTGCTGCTTGTTAACATTGGCCAGTGGAGTGCTGTAATCTCCTAGTAACAACACGGACAAAATAATAAATTTGTAGCTAGTATGACATAGTTACTTCAAATTTGCTGCAAAGCAGTGGATATAAAGCAATTCCCAGTTACTATCACATTTCACATCTGTGAGTGGTAAAACTGGATAAGAAAGAAATAAAATTATCTGATGAAATCACAACATTTTGGCAAGCCCTAAAACATTTTTGGATTCAAGTGCCTCTTTCTTCTGCTTATAAAATTAATATGGGCTCACTGTAAAGCAGTTAGAGAACAGACAAGTGGAAATTGGGATGAATTCTTCACCCATATTTCCTGGTAAGGTAGCACCAGTAATATGTCAATTGAGCATAAGAATAATGCCACCATAAAGTGATTTTGGACATTATAATGGAAAACCAAGTCTCAGATTAACACACACACACACACACACACACACACACACACACTGCATTCTCTAATTCAAATCTTCTGGGAAATAACAAGACTCTCTTTTTCCTTCTCTCGCTTCCCTCTTTCCTATTTGGTCTTTTTCAATAAAAGTAACCCCTTGCGAATAGCATGAAAATGCACTTGAACAAGGCTGACAGAACAAGGAGCCAGAAAGGCCGCTTATAGCAGCACGTGTGAGGCAGCTTTGAACATAATAGGAAATTCAAGATGATTTCAAAGCCGGTATCATGGCACTATCCTGAGAACCAGTGTTCTTCCCTAAAAGAAATGCCAGACACTGGCCGTAACACTTCAGAGTTGTTTTAGAGCAGTGCTCTCAGTTGTCACTGTTACAGTGATGAATAATGTGTAACGAGATTTGTTGATTTAGGAAAACCACATCACATATAAAAACATCCATTTGTAACCATTCGACCAGTCTCTTTTTAAAGGGATTTGATTGCATCCACTAAATCTCTCTAAAATGAAATCTCCCTTGTGTTAGTTGTGGGTCTGGTCTGTAAATCTTATCGGAAAGAGTTGAGATACAAATGATCAGAGAGTAGAAGTGGGACTTTGGGTGACACACCTCTGTCATGAATCCTGATGGTAGGACAGAGAACAAGAGCCATGTCCTGAAAGTGAGCTATGTTATGGAAGCAGATGGCCGACTGGATATGTCATTCACCATAAGCTGGTCTAAACTAATTACCTAATGCAAGAAACAGATGTCTGGGAGCCTCGTAAATGATATATGGGTAACTTTACAGTGTAGCCAAAATTATGGCAGCTATTAAAATGCCATGGATATCCAAAAACAGAAAGAAAGGTATGTTAAATAATATTTTATCATTTTTCCCTCAGAAATTCAAAGCGTCTTATCAGCAGTAATGTGATGGACGCATGCATGTTTGTAACCACAAAACAGGGCTATTTGTGAGACTGCTTACTCTGTGTAGGTTCTTGGGTGCTTTTACTTAAATTATTGCTTCCGTGGACTAAATCGTATCCCTGTGGCCTGCAAACATAAATGCACCTCTGCAGGTTCTACATGTCCAGGCAGGGTCTGTTCTTACGAACACAGTAATGTTTGCTGTATCCTCAAGAGGAAGCCAGTGGGAAAAAAGACCTGGTCTAAGAGAGATGAGCTCAAGCTTCCTGCTCCCAATTTAGCTGTGCCTCTGACAGATGAACGCAGTGTCCATGAATTGCTGTGGATATAGTGTCTGCATTCATCCTGACCAATTAGGGAGCTCTGATTTGATTAAATAGGAGACATTTGAACAAATCATGTTCTGCCTTCTTTTATTTTACCTTATTATTAAGAAATGTATCTAACATGCAGAAAAGTATAGAGAACAGTGTAATAGAGCTATCAACTACCAAGATTTACTAAAAGCTTTAATACTTATTAAAACAAAACTCTCTACCTGGTAGAGTTCAGAACTTTTCCATGACCATTTTTCTCCCTCCTCAAGGGAAACCCTTATCTTAAAGTTGATGGGTATTCTTCCTTTCTATGATTTCATATTCAATTAGATGTATATGTATGCATAAACAATATATATAATATGAGGTCTGTCTGGAAAAAGTCCAGCCATTGTTAATATAACAGAACGATTTGCACGACATTGTCATAACCTGGCAGCCAAGGACAGTGGACTGGAATGCACATGTGTGAACAATGTCAACTTCACTGTACTAGTCAGTGGGGGCTCCTGAGTGAGCTCATATACAATGTGGCTGTCACATTCAAAATGACTGAGCAAGTAGAGCAACTAATTTGCATCAAATTTTGCCTCAAGCTTAAACTATTCCAGCGATTCAAAAGGTTGCAGCTATGGGGAACTGGTGATTGGTAGCTTCATCTCAACAGTGCACCTGCTCATGTATCCTGTCTTGTGCAGAGTTTTCTGGTGAAAAGTATTAAATCACCTAGCCCCCCACAGCCCAGGTTTGGTGCCCTGTGACTTCTGGCTTTTCCCAAAACTAAAATCACCTTTGAAAAAGAAGAGATTCAGGAAAACACAATGGGGCAGCTGATGGCGATTGGGAGAATTGTGTGAGGTCCCAAGGTGCCTACATTGAAGGGGACTGAGGAGTCATTGTCCCATGTACATTGTTTCTTGTACCTTGTATCTTCAATAAAGTCTCTATTTTTTATATTACATGGCTGGATACTTCTGGACAGAACTCATAGATACAGATATCTATTCAAAATATGCAGAGTAAGTAGCATCACTATTATGCATAGTCTGCAACTTACTTTTTAATTTAATCTCATGTTTTCTAACTCTTATCCATATTCATGCAAGAGTATCTATACCTTCATTTTAACTGGCTTAGAATTTCATTTTATGATCTATACCATAGTTTATTCATCTATTTCTCTAACTTTGAACATTCTGGTTGTTTCTAATTTTTCTCTAATACCAACAATATCTCAATAGACATTTTGTACCCAGAAGTAGAATTGCCCATTCATATAATTCACCATTTTTTTGTGTTTTTAAAGATATTTACTGTTCTTATTCATTTGAGGTAGTTATTTAAATTTCTTAATATGGTCTGTTGTTATATAATGCAAATATCGTCTTCAAGTCTATGGTTTATTTTTAAACATTGTGCTCTCTTTTGTTCTTAGTCAAATTCCCCAACCCTTTTCTTTATAACTCAACTCTTCTCCTTTACTGTCTTCTTAAGGAAATTCTTTCTTATTAAATTAAGTAAAGACAGTACCTTCTAATTTCCACCAAAAACACTGGAGTTTTGTTTTTCATATGTAAAAAACCTTTAATCCATTTGGAATGCTTGGGCATAGTATGAAATAGGAATCTAATTTAATACATTTTTCTATATGAAAACCAATTTATCCATTGCCAGTTTTGCATATTTCTTTTTCTTTCTCTCATCTATAATGTCATCTCTCTCATATGCCAAGTGCAGGATAAGAAAGACATTACAAATGCTCCCCATTTATCTGATTATCCCATCCTCCCTGGGTACAAGACTCTACCTCCCAGCTCGTCTCCAGCTCAGCAGGGCCACAGGACTGGTGATGGTCAGTGACCTGTGAGCAGAATCCATGTGTGTCAATTCTGGGATAAGACTGAAAAATCCTTGATCAATCTTTCTGCTCTCCTGAAGAATGTGTGCTGGGATGGCAGGGCCACAAGATAGAGCTGCCTGGGTTGTTAAATCACCCTGTGGTCACCTGCGCTAAGAGCAGGCTCTGCATGAGTAAGAAGTGCTGTTCAGTGCTCAGCCGCAAAGATTTCAGGGCTAATTTGTTACTGTAGCTTATCTTGACCACTACACCATGATGCTGACATTGGGCTCTTTATTTTCTCCTTTTGATCTGTTTGTCCACCCAAGCACCAGAACAACACTGTCTCAATTATTTTGGCTTTATGGCAAGTCTTGGTTTATAATAGGGCAAATCTCCATCTCTTCTCACTCTCTTATCTTCTTTGACTTTTTCTTTTTCCAAATGAGTTTTGAAATTATTATTAAGGGTCATAAAATTGCTGCTGGGACTATGCTTTGAATTTTATGAAATATATGCACTAAGTTAGAAAGAAATGGCATCTTCATTATATTGAGTCTCCTATCTAAAGACACGATAAATCTTCTTTGTTTATTAGGTTTAAGCATATTAAAATGCCTTTTTTGTAGATCAGAAGTGTTCAAAAAACAAAAGTAGATTTGAGCAATGGGAAGGCATCTCTTGTTTTACTTAGGATATCTCAGTAGAATCAAGATGTTACTTCTCCCTAAATTAATTTATAAATTTAATGCAATTCCAATAAAACACCAATATCAACAAGCTCCTTTTTGCAATTGGACAGGTTAATTCTAAAATTAATAAGGAAAAGTAAAAACATAGAATAGTTAGAAAACACTGAGAAGGAAGAAGTATAAGAAATAACAACTCTACTGGATATCAAACATGCTCCAAAACCTCTGTAATTAAACGAGTAAGGTACTGGTGCATGCACAGACAGAACAATGGAACAGAAGGGAACGTTCATCAATAAACCACTCATGTGTAGAAATCTCATCTAAGACATGGGTGGTATCTCAAATTATTGGGGCAAAGATTTTTTTTAACCAAATGGTGTTGAGTAAACTAGATAGTCACTTGGAAAAAGACAAAATTAGATTCACTACTTATACTACATGCAAGAATAAACTCTAAATTAACTGAAGATGTAAACATGAAATATAAAACTACAAATGATTAGGAGACATGGAAAAATCCCTTTATAACCCGGATGTAGAGAAAGCCTTTACAACTATTACTCAAAAGCAAATCTAATTTAAAAAGTCTGATAAACCAAATATTCTGTTAAATAATTGCCCAGTATTTTTTAAAATGTCCATGTCATGAAAGACAAAGAAAGAAAAATTTGAGAAATTTTTACAGATTAAGAGAGACTAAAGCAATATTATAATTAAATGTAATGCATGATCCTACATTGGATCCTTTACTGAAAAAAAGATACATTATCAAAACACTAGGATAAGTTGATGACAGATGGAAGATTAAATTAGAAATTGAAAAATCTGATAAAAATACTGTATCCTTTTAAAATTTCCTGATGTTAATAACTGCTATACAGTAGTTACATAGGAGAATTTCCTTAATGGGAAATACAAACTAAAGTATTAAGGGATATCTGTTTATCTATCCACACACCTACCTATATAGATATAGTTATTCATTCAGTGCCATCATGGTCAGTGAGGTCATTTCCAGTTTTTGGCTATTATGAACAACATTGTTAGTACATTTTTGCATGTGTTTCTAGGTGCACACGTGAATGCCTTCTTTTGTGGCATATGCTTAAAATTAAGCTGCTGGACTGCAGAGTGTATGCATTTTTTACTTTATTGGATATGTGGATGATCCAATGTGTGTTCCCATCAGCTGTGTGTAAGTGTTGCTGATGCTCTACATTTGTGCCAACATGTAGGTCTGCATGACTTTACATTTTCTGGTAATCTGGTAAGTATAAATGACATATTTTTGTGGTTTCAATCTGTATTTTCTTGATTTCTAATAAGGGGACAATGTTTCATATGTTCATTGACTGTTTGCATTTCCTCCTCAATGAAATGCTTGTTCGTGCCCTTGCCTATTTGCTTGTTTATCTTTTTTAATTTTAGGAGTCCTAAATGCTCTCCATACGAATCCTCTGTTCACTGTATAAATTGTAAGTGTCTTCCACCAATGAGTGAATTATTTCCACATGCTAAATAGTGTCCTCTGACGTCAGAAGTTTTTCACTCCGGCGTCGTCAAAAATGTCAATATTTTTCTTTATGACTTGCTTGTTTGTTTATTGGGTTATGTTGAAGTAAATTCTTTCCTAAGTCTGTAAAGAAAAAGTTGTATTTGCAACTTTATCCTGAATTAAGCAGATTTTTTGGTTATATTGTGAGAGGACTATAGTTCTGTCTTTTCATGTACTTAGCTAATGTCCGAGCACCAGAAAAGCTCTTTTCCTTAATACTAGGTGGAGTCCCTTTTATGATGTGTGGAGTTCCATGTATGTGTGGGTCCATTTCCGGTCCCTCTCTTCATTCTCTCTTTGTATTTTGGCTCAATTTTTTTTATCCCACAGCAATAGCATGTCATCATGTTATTTTCATAACCAGAGCTTGGTATCTGCTACAAGTCATCCAACCGTTTTTTCTCCTTCTTTTTATGAAGAAGTTTTTGGTTTCCTTCCTTCCTTCTTTCCTCTTCCTTCCTTCCCTTCCCTTTCCTTTTTTTAAAAATGTTATTCTATTACAGTTGCCTCAATTTCTCCCCTTTGCCCTTCTCTTCCCATCCCCCCAGCACTCACAGTCAAGTCCCACGCTGTTGTCCACATCTGTGGGTCATTCATACATGTTTTTTGACCAGTCCCCTCCCCTTCTTTCCACCATTGTTCTCCTCCCAGCTCTCTCCTGGACTCTGTTAGTCTGATCCACATTTTTGTGCCTGTAGTTCTATCTCGTTTGTTTGTTTATTTTGTTCACTAGATTCCTCTTAGAGGTGAGATCATATGGTATTTGTTTTTTACTGCCTGGTTTGTTTTACTTAGCATAATATTCTCCAGTTCCATCCATGCTGATGCAAAAAGTAGGACTTTTTTTCTTTTTTTCTGCTGCATAATATTCCATTATGTAAATGTACCACAGGATTTTTAATCTACTCATTTACTGATGGGCACTTAGGTTGCTCCCAGCATTTGGCTATTGTATATAGTGCTGCTATAAACATAGGGGTACGTAAGTTCTTTTGAAGAGGTGATTTGGGATTCTTAGTATATATTCCTAGCAGTGGTATCACTGAGTCAAAAGGCAGTTCCGCTTTTAATTTTTTGAGGAAATTCCATACTGTTTTCCACAATGGCTCCACTAGTCTGCATTCCCACCAACAATGCGCTAGGGTTCCCTTTTCTCCACAATTTTGCCAGCACTTGTTGTTTATTGATTTATTAATGATGGTCATTCTGACAGGTGTGACGTGATATCTCATTGTGGTTTCAATTTGCATCTCTCTGATGACTAGAGATGTTAAGCATTTTTTTATATATCTATGGGCCATCTGTATATCCTTCTTGGAGAAGTGTCTATTCAGGTCCTTTGCCCACTTTTTAAATTAGATTCTTTGTCTGTCTTCCTGCTGTTGAGTTGCATGAGTTCCTTACATACTTTGGAGATCAAACACTTGTCTGATGTATCATTGGCAAATATGTTCTCCCATACAGTTGGTTCTCTTTTCATTTTGCCGATGGTGTCTTTAGCCAGGCAGAAGCTTTTTAATTTGACATAGTCCCATCTGTTTATTTTTCTTTTATTTCTCTTGCTTTAGGAGATCTATTGGCAAAAATATTACCACAGAGGATGTCTAAAATTTTCTTACCTATGTTTTCCTCTAGGACTTTAATGGCGTCACAATTTATATTTAAGTCTTATATCCATTTTGAGTTTATTCCCTTGTATGGTGTAAGTTGGTGATCTAGTTTCATTTGTGTTTGCATGTACTAATATTTCTTTCCTTTTTATTATTAGAAATCTTGGTCTTCAATATAAATTTTAGAATGAGCTTTTCAAGATAAATAAAAAGTCTGGTTGAGATTTTGATTGGAATTACATTGAATCTATATATAGATTTGGAGAAAATTGATATCTTTACAATAGTTTTCCCATGCAGAAATGTAGAATATCTCTCTATTTATTCAGCTTTTCTTATATATTCTAGCAGTGCATTAAAATTTCTTTTATCCAAAGAGTCAATATTAATATTAATCAGGCTTTATTTTAGAATATCAATGTAAGCCCTAGTTTACTTTTCTAGACTTTGAAATGACATTAGTGCTTTCCTTTCCAATACCCCAAATGCTCAGAAACAAGAATGCTTCCTCTCCAAAATTTTACTAAGAAAATTTCAGCCCTGGCTGGTGTGGCACAGTGGATTGAGCGCCAGCCTGTGAACCAAAGAGTGGCCAGTTGGATTCCTAATCAGGGCACATGCCTGGGTTGTGGGACAAGTCCCCAGCTGGGGACGCGGGAGAGGCAACCACTCGTTGATGTTTCTCTCCCTCTCTTTCTCCCTCCCTTTCTCTAAAATAAATAAAATCTTTACAAAAAAAAAGAGAAAATTTCAAACAGTTGTAAAATTTGGTAAAATAGAAACCATACACCCACCACCTGGTTTTTCAATTGTTATTTCCCATATTTAATCTATCTACTCTATCTCTCTATGTATTTACCTGCCTATCTACCTGACTATCTATCTCAGTTTGCTAGAAGTGCCATAACAAAATACTATAGTACGGGTGACAAACAACAGAAATGTATGTCCTTGCAGTTCTGGAGCCTGATGTCCAAGATCAAAGTGCTGTCAGGTTTGTTTCCTCCGGAGGCCTGGTAACTTGCACAGTGCTGCCAGCTCGCCATGTCCTCACATGGTCTTCTGTCCATGCATGCACACTCCTCCTGCCTCTTCCTCTTCCTCTGAGGACACCAGTCCCATTTGATTAAGGCTCCATTCTTGAAACATCATTTAACCTTAATTGCTTCTTTAAAAGCCATCTCTCATTACAGTCACACTAGTGATTAGGGTTTCGACATCTGAATTTGAGGGGAGGACACAATTCAATCCAAAATATATGTCTCTTTGTCTGTCTGTCTGTCTGTCTGGATCTATCTATATCAACTGTCTATCTTGTCAAAACTTTTCAGTATTAATTATAGTCATTATGATCCTTTATAATTAAATACTTTAGAAAACATTCCCCCCAGATAAACGTATTCTCCTGCATGATAAATGCTACTACATCGCCTAAAAAACCCCAATAATAGCCTAAAGCAAACTGATAACAACTCTATATTCTAATTTTTCCAGTGGTGAGTTTTCTACTTTTTTTCCTCCCTTCTATGCTTATTAGTCAGTGTTCTTCTTCAAAGAAGGGCTTTTATCATGAACTAGGGATAAACTTTAGTTGCTTCTAAACAGTCAGGTTGAATTAAAGCACACATTCTTATCCTGGAGCTCCTGGTAAGCGAAGGATACACTTCAAGAGTTTTGTGAACCTCTTGCAATTGTGTACATGTACTTTTTCCTGTGGGGACGTCCATAGTATACTCAGAGTCTCAAGGTGTCTGTCACACTGCAAAGGATTGAGAATGACTTTTCCAAGTTTTCCTGGTCATCCCGTGTCCCATGCTGTTCTCTGTATTGACTTAGACATAAAATTTGGACCACCCTAAAAGTAATGATATTTTCTGCTTAAGAATGCATATTGTTATTTAAAGGCCAAGTAAGAGATGTAATATTTGGAAAAATGAAGGGAAATAAATGTGGCCTTTAATTCGGATCCAGTGTACGATGCTATTGTGAAGGATAATGATTCCTTAGCTTAAATAATGTTGAATATCTTGATTACAAGCACCGTGAAGCTGGGTCCTTTGTTAGCCTGTAAAATGAAAGCGTGCCCTAAAAATTAAAGCATCCTCTTGTGAAGACAGGCTGTAATGATCTGGAGCTGACAGGTTAGTTTAGTTCAAGCATTTCATAGATGATTAAAGTTAATGAGTAAAGTGTAAGCAGGACTCTACTTAATGAACGTGCTAATTGTTTTTCTTGCTGCAAATATTAGCGCTGCTTTTAACTACAATATACAGAAGATTAGGAGCCAATTCATTATACTTTGTTTAATGGGTTATATTTATACAATTTAACGGCATTGTTAAATTCACACAGTACCCTTCTTAATATTCAAAGCACTTTACCAGAGTATGCTATTTTAAGCTCAAAGCCGTCCTTTGTCAGGAGAAAAGGCAGGAATAATATGCCTCTTTGAATGTGGTGGTTGTGAGCCCAGACTGAACTCATGCTGTCTGGACTCGAGTCCTGGCTCCGCCACTTACCGGCTGTCCCATTTCAAAAAAGAGATCAACCTCTCTGTGTTTCGGTTGTGTCATTCACCAAGTGGGCTGAGTGACAGTGTTTGTATATTTTGTGGGTGTTATAGGATTTGGTGAGTATCTGCTTATCCAGGAGGTAAAGCAACCTCATTAGCGTGTTACTAATATTCTCAGTCACATCTGTACCTCCACACAGCCTCCACAGTGGTCATGTAAAACTAGGAATCCCTTCATGTCACTGACTGCTTAAAATACCTGGGTGCTGCCCACCTCGAGGGGAATGAAACCCAGACTGCTCACCACGGCCACCTGGAGGCAGGCCCGTGCCTCACTCTCCACGCTCATCTCTCTCCCTGGCCCCGTCCCTGGACCTGCCCGCCAGACACACCGGTCTCCTTCCTGCTCCTCAAAGCCTTTTCTTCCACAGGCTCTTTTCTCGGACCACACTCCCCCCAGATCTTCAGACACTTTCTGGTTCACTTCTCAGCTCAAGGCAGATTCAGGATCAGATTTAGGGGTGCCTTCTCCGACCATCGTATCTCAACTACACTCTGCCACCACTGCTGTCCTGTTTAATAAATTTTTTTAAAAAGTGTTTGTGAACCTAGGGGCTCATCGCATCCTTTATAGCCCTTGTCACATAAACAATGCATAAGTTAGGATATTTATTTATCTGAAGAAATTTGTAGTGGTGTGGAAGGTCTTTGGAACCGAGTCTCACTCTTATTCTGTAATGCTTTCCCTATGCTCTCTTAGACTACAGTGTGGTTCTCAAAGTTCAGTGCGTGTCGTGCCCACCCCCAGAGTTTCTGATTCAGTTGGTCAGGGAAGATCTCTTTGGGGAGGTGATATTTAAGTTGGGATCTCAAAACTGAGGAGTCCAGTCCATGGGAGCTGAAGGCAGAGAGTTGCAGGTAGAGGGAACAGTAGGTGCACACACTCTGAACTGAAGAAAGAGTAGAACGGAGTAACAGAAGTAAGGCTGGTGTGGTGGAAGCTTGGTGAGTGACTAGGAAAAAAATTCCTGGGTGAGGTTGAAGAGGAGGCAGGGGCTGGATCAGGCAGCACCTGATTGGTCATCAGGAGGAAGGTAGATTTTATTCTGAGCCAACGGGAAAGCTTGGAGAGGCCTGAAGCCAGAGAGAAACATGGACCAATTTACATTATATTCAGTGCTCAGAGAGCCTTGTAAGGGAACAGAGATGTGGTAATAACATTCATCCCACCCCTTCCACTGAAGCAACCATTGGCTCCATACTGTCTTCCTGCTGCATATTTTGGACTCTGAAGCTGCCGTAGAACTACTTTAAGGCAGGCAGTTGCCATTGTAGCAAATGGAATAATATAATGTCTGCCTCAATCCCAGAGTTGAAGGGAACTCTCCAGCTCACATGCCCTTAAGGGATAGCCCAATCAATTTCTCATGTGGAGGAATTTCATATTCCACCTTATCTGTCCTATGGCCTGGGTCCCACTGATTGGACCAGGAGAGACACCACGGTATCCAGAACCCAGACTAACCAGCAGTTTGTGACATGACCCAACACAAGGCTTTGCCCATCGATGTCAATGATAGTGAGCAATTCCCTCCAAATAGACTCTGCTTTTTGTAACAACAGTAGCAGATGATAGCAGGACTAGGAGCTCACACACGGAGAAACGTCACGAGAGCAGAGTTACGAGGCAGTTAGAAATGAGCAGAACCGATTGGTAAGCATTTCTCTAAAAAATGCCCAGAGCAAAGGAGGTTGTTTGGTTGTGGTAGAAGAGGCAGAAGCCAAGGCAAAAAGATGCTGATCTCCAGCCGGTGGAGAGTCAATTAACCTCCGCCCCTGGGAAAGGGAATGAATGGACACAACAGAGCCCCGGCGTGTAGAGGAGTGCTGAGTCCTCCAGGGGGATGCACTGCAGGCGCTCGAGCAGGTCTGTCTGCATGGCTCTTCCTGGGGTCTCCGTGTCTCCGCTCTAATTCCTACATGTGTCCTGGAAATACCTTCCTCACTGCCCCCCATCACCCAGGGTAATAATATCTTCCCATTACCCAGGCCTTTGCCAGAGGGAAGCCTGATGACCCCACTGCATTTAGGAATGACTTATTTTCTGAATTTCCTTTATGGCCTTCCAATATGCAGCTCTGTTATCATTTAGGCCAGAATAAATAATGTCTTCATTTTAAGTTGAAACTTTAGTTTTAGATTTACATTTACCTTCAGAGAGAGAAGTTAATACCCACAGGTACCAAAATATGAGATAGCAGTCAAAATGCCTGTTAATTACTGTAGAAGAACAAAGTCCCTTCATAAAACAAAGCTGCTAATTCACCGAGCTTCAGCTATGATTTATATGTGTGTATAGGAACTCAAACAGTTAAACGTAAACATTTAATAACATTTTCTCATGGATGCAAAGGAGATGTATCGCTTCTCTTTTTAGAACCATTTATTAGCAATTTATAGCCTTTAGGACATAACCCCAAACCCTAGAAGTGCAGATGAGGCCTGTCTCTGCGGGTCTGCTTTTTGTCTCCTTTTCCTCCTAAAACATAAAGGTTTTGCTCCACCTGTGTGGAACCATCTCTACCATCCTGAAAGACTGCGCTCTCTGGCGCCTTGACCTATTATTACAAAACACGGCTGCCCCGGGAAAGCTCCTTCCCACTGCTGTCCCCTCTAGTCTGAGCAAGTCCCCTCCTCTGTGCCTGCATCATACTCTGTGCTCATTTCTCCTTAGTGTTGTGATATGTTCCACTGGACTCTTCAGCTTGCTTTCTTTGTTTGTTTTTTGTCTATTCTGGGCATGGCTTTGAGCTCCCACAATGCACAGACTCCGCCTTCATCTTTCTCCAGTGTCAGGCATACAGACTGTGTGGTCCACAGTCAATGTTTGTGAATGAATGACTGAATAGACAAAGGTTTTGTGCTGAACAAGACTTGTTCTGAAACAGAGGTCTGACTTGGGGTTGCCTCGGGAATGTAGATTCTGTCCTCTCAATATTTATGCTACAGAGAATGGGCAAGAACCATCTTCACACATAATCCCTCGTACTGCCGGCCATGGGCAGCATGCCGAGTGCACTTTCAGGATTTTTCCAACCCTTCCCACCGCCACGGGGCCCAGGTAGAAAGGGTCAGCGTGCATGCAAGCCCTTCTTCTACGTGTGGCAGAGATGAAGGGACACCTCTTCTGCCACAGGGAGCAGTGTCTTTCTGGTCTCTCTGGAGTTTGGCTTTGGTTACTTTTTAATCATCTCGGATCCCACCTCCTTTCCATGGCTGATGTCTCCTCAGCCCACGGGTACCAAAGCTTGCCTCCGAGGTGCTTTCTCTCCCACGGGGCAGCTTGTCCACTCCTTGTGGCACCCAGCACAATTTGTGTTTACATGTTTATGTCCCGACTGCCTCTCTGAGGGTTGGATGACGCTCCTCAAGAGCAGAGTTGGTCCCGACACTGCAGTTAACGCTTCGTCGGCCACAGGCGAGCATCTGGCAGGAGGGGTTTGGGACCAGTTACTTTCTAAGTACCTATTTCTAACTGGTGTGTCAACTTAAAAAAATCATGTAATTTAATTCTCAAAAAACAAACTGGGAGGTAGGAATTGGTATCATTATTTTACCAATAAGGAAATAACCCCAAGAGAAATTGACTTGGTCAAAATAATAGCCAGTGATAGGAATAAAGACTTGGACCCAGGTTTTCTGACAGGAAGTCAGGTTTTTTTTTTTTTTTTTACTTCTACAATATCTTCAGAGAAAATTGCAGAAGTGCTGAAATACGGTTGGCTGTTCTGAAGATGGCAGTGGAGATCCTATAGTGCCCACGGTCAATGCACTCTAAGCAAGAGAAAGAAAATCAACAAGGCAATAATGAAATGATGGCAGAAATGATCCAAATGGCCTGTTGAACCCACTACTAAGCTTTCCTTCAAGCCACTATAATAACCTAGTTTATTATGAAACATTGAGATCTCAATCTGCAATTCACACCAGACGCCCTGTCGTCTAAATTGTACGTCATCTCGTCTTCAGGAAGCTTTTTATGAACTGAGTTGATAAGTGTCAACACTAAGGTCTTATCAGTTTGAGTGAAGAAAATTCAAACATAGAATTCAATTCAGTCAAGACTTTATTTATTGGGTGAAAACCAATCATAATGAGGCTCTGAGGTCATTATTCTAGTTTTCAGAATTTGCTTTCGGAGCGAACACTAGAAAATATTTCATTTTCAAAACATAATGCCTTGTACATACTAGTGTAAAGCACTATGACTCAGAAGTTGTAGTTATAATATCTATGTATAAAAACTGCTGTGAGAACACATGGAAATAGTAGTAAGCTTCTGTGAATTTTGATGAGCAAATAACATCGATTCAAGTCTCTGTGAATTAAAAGCTGAGAAACGTCTACGAACCTTCTCCTTTGATACCATATTGTCTGCTAAACTACAGAAATCGCTCCTTGTCTATTCTCATAATAAATGCGGGTGTTTTAATACAATGTTCTGCAAATGATTTTGACTGGAATCCACAGGGAAAGAAAGAGTCATTCCTCCTGCCTGTGATAGGAACCAGAGAGGCTGCTCCCAGAGAGAGGCATTTGGATTGGGTCTTGGAGAATGAAGAGGACCTCACTGGGCAAATGAGGAGATTTGTGTCTTCCTGGGGAAGGACAGCACGAACAAAGATGGACAGAGGGGAGATGCATGTGCAGTGGGTACTGAGAGTGGGTGGAATTCCCATGAGCATGGAGGACAAAGAGAGCAAAGAGAAAGGCAAGGATGGGGAAACAAAAGGTGGGGGGAGTAAGTCGAAGCCAAGAAGAGACTCATGACATGTTGAGTCATTTAGGCTTCATCTCGAGAGCATGGGAAGTATTTCATCATATGAAATTAAAGACAAATGTCAAACACAAAGATATGAACCGATGTGACCCTTGTAAAGAAGTTAACTAAACATACATCTCTTTGTTCGTAGGAATCTGCGGAGAAAATTAAGAACAGAGACGGACTTTCTTGCATTATTAACATGAAGCAATGATGGTTCTAGTACGTGGTCAGCATCTGTAGGTGAGTGGTCTGCTGAGACCCAGGAGTGCACCGGTTTAGAATCTCAGGGTGTGGAGCTGAAACAACTGAACTACTTTTAGTTGCTTTAAACTTTAAAGTCTCCAGTGTGACATGACACTTCTCTGGGCCTTGGCTTTTTGAAACTATAAGTGAGGAAGTGAAATTAGATCAATGATTTATATCAGTGATTGGCAATTTTTTCTATAAAGGGGTAGATCATAAATATTTAGGATTTGAGAGTTATCACAGCTACTTACCTCTGCCACTGTAGCTGAAAAGCAGCCATGGACAACATATAAATAAATGAACGCAGCTGGGTTCCAATAAAACTTTATGGACAGGGAAACATGGATTTTGTAGTTTTCATGTGTTGAGAAGTAGTATTTTTCTTATAACTTTTTCAGCCATTAGAAACGTGTTTGCAGGCCATAAAAAACAGGCAGTGGGCTGGATTTAGCCCATAGACTATTGTTAGCTGATCTTTATTTCTATATGCCTTACTTACTTACAAGAAAAATGTAATACTTTTCAAAAGCTCAACAATAGTATATTTTTCCAGTTTTTTTACATGGAAAATAGTATAAAAAATAGTATATTTAAAAAATATAGTCAATTTGTACTGACAAAACTGGTGCTGGTTATAGGGGCACTTGCTTTATGATTATAGAGATTTATTGAAGAATATTCTATAGGTCCAAAATAAAATAACTTTTCTTATACCTCCACCATGATCATAGAATAGTTTAAAAAGAAATTGCTTCATCATTTCATATTGTCACTCACAGGGATAAGAGGATATTTTAAACATACATTAGTATTTTAAGACACTATTTTAAAAAATGAGGAAGGATTGAACAGATATTTATATACTGATGTTCATAGCAACATTATTCCCAATAGGCAAAAGGTGGAGATAACCCAAATATCCACTGGTGGATAAATAGATAAACATAAAGTGATATATACATTCAAAGGACTATTATTCAGCCTTGAAAAGGAATGAGGCTCTCATATGCATTACAACATGGATAAACCTTGAAGACATTATGCTAAATGAAATAAGCCAGACACAAAAGGACTGAAATCTTTTTCTTCCACTTGTATGAGGTACCTAGAGTAGTCACACTCATGGAGACAAAGAGTAGAGTGGTGGCTGCCAGGGGCTGGGCAGAGGGAGAATGGAGACTTGATGTGTAATGGGCACAGAGCTGGAGTTTGGGAAGAGGGAAAAGTTCAGTGGGTGGATGGTGGTGACGATGGTATAGCAATGTGAATGCACTTAATGCCACCAAGCTGTGCACTTAAAAATGGTTCAGCTGGTCGATTGTATGCTGTGTGTATTTTAGCACAACAATTTAAAAAACGAGGATGAGAACAATGAAATGGGTTAATCTAGTATCACAAAAGACACAGGGAAGAGTGGAGAATAGGCTGTAGGACTGAAACCTCGTACGGAAATACAGAATTCTTGGAACACAAAATGACCGCGACAACATCAATGTCTGTTTGTCGAGCATCCTTTGTATTACCAATGTCTGTTTTTTAAATACTCTATTTCAGAACACATTATTTCAGAGAATCCTCTCAACTGACATTTTTACAAAGGAAGACAGAGAGGCTCATTGTCAAGAAACCAACAGGCAAGTTGCAAACCCATGACTGTGTTTTCAAAGCAAATCCATGATCTTGCCTCCAAAGCTTCTGTGTGAAGCCACAGTGGGACACTGTCCCCCTAGAATTCTGAGCTGACCCATTTTACAGTGTGTGGAAATCCTCTGTTATGGAACACAAGATTTTCAGGGTCCTTCATAGCCCCACTGCTACCTCTGAAGGACGGAGGTCTCAAATAACTGCATTTTCTCAAGGTCTGGATCCGCAGCGCCGGACCTACGTGTTGCTGGTCTATGGAAAGTCTAAAAGGCTCATGCGGAGCTGCTGGCAGATGGAGCTGTGCACCAGGTTGGTTTCCATCTTCTCTCTCGGCAGTATGACTAGTATAGCCTTGTAGTTGTCCGAGTCCCACCTCAAACGTTTATACAACACCACTAAATAATAAATATGTGCATGCCTTACCTCCCCGCTTGATTGTAAAGGCAGGAGCTGAGCCTGTTTAATATTTATATCCTCCATAAGATCACCCTGTGCATTGCTTTGCACCAAGTAGGCACTCAGCAAATATTTGTTGAATGAGTGCATAAATGAATGTTAAATAATCTGCCTCCAGATTTTTCCTTTTGTTTCAAATTTTCTCCTCCATCTGACATATGCAAGTGCCTTCCGTGTCCCTTTCGTGGATATTACAGATGCCCTCAACTCTTTTTCATGTGCTTCTGGCCCAATTTTTCTCATCCCTGCCAAAGCAGACTGGGGGCCAAAAATAGAACCTCCTTGACAATTTTGCAGAGGACTTACAAGCCCCGGCTCCTGGGGTGGCCATACTGATTCCATTCGAGCAGAATGGAAGTTTCATGACTGCCATATTCTGGATTTTGCCTGCCATTTAAAAGGGATCGAAGTTATCCCTATGTGGTAGTTAACACAAATACCAACCACCCTTGGAAGGTGGGGTTCGAGACAAATAGAGGGCTGTCATCACATAGAGGAATGTCACAGCTTGTCTTAAGGATGCTTGAAGATGCTTCAAAAGGAGACAGAATTCCATCTCTCTCTCTCCCTCCCACCCGCCTTCCTCCCTCAACAGCCACCTACTTTCTTATTTCCTCTCTTTTTTTTTTCTTTCGATCTCTGGTTTATAGCAGGGGCAGTGAGTCAAGCGTTTCTAAGCCAGTGCATATTATGAAGATGCAAGACAAGAATGGGTATAAACGCATATTCTGCCATAATGCTGATTCCTTTGGATTACACTGGGGAAAAGCCAAAGCAACAGACTGTGCCTTGATCTAGAATTATCTCTAATCCATCAGGAATGCTATTGAGATTGTAGAAAGATAGGAGAGATACAGAGCTAATAGTACAAGGTGAAATGACTAAGTTGTTTTACGTACTGCTCAATTTTCTCTCTTCACCCAGTGCAATCTTAGATATCTGGAACATTTATCTACCTCACAAAATGCCCAGAAGTACATTTGAAAATCTTGCAATGGCTACATTTTGTTTCTAGTCTGTGTTGTGCCTTTGTTCAAGGTTTCATCATCTCTTGCCTAAACCATTGCTATAAACCAAAGTATTGGCTTACTTTGTAACTAAAACTGGAATTGTCTTTCTAGGTCATACATAGGCAATTATCATTTTCCTGCTTTTCATCATTAGCTTATTGCCGCCCCCCCTCCCACCCCAAGCTCTGGTTTTCTTTTCCCCCAAGGACATATAATGTGGAATTCCCAATCCACCCAACATTCTAACAGCTGACTCTTCAGTGGGAGTGGGGCTGGGTACAGGCAGAGTCCCTACTCACTCAGTCTGTCTCACCACATCTTTTGCCCCCTTGACCTTGACTAGTCCCCATCGTCCTGGTGACATCTCCAGCATCCCCTTAGGACCCAAGACTCCCACCCACCCTCTTCAGCTGACCCTCCATGCAGCAGCTTCAGCTCCAGGCACTCCCTGTGTTTTCTGTCTTTGCACCATCTACCTCCTGCACCCCAGCGGTCCCTTCTCATCCTTCGAGAAGGAGTTCAGGTGTCACCTTCTCTTGGAACCATCTACAACATCCCCAGAGAGAGTTGGTCAGCTTCTGTGTCCATGGCTCTTCCCGCCCATCTCTCCTATGCTGCTTACTACGTGGTTTGGCAGATCTCTCTCTGCAACTGATTCATCCTGATCTTGGCTACCAGAGAGGCTGTGTCTTATTGTGTTTGTTCTTTCATTTCTGTTCATGTCACCTCACACAGTACTGGTCCACAGCAGATTGTAAATGATCATCACTGGATAATGGGAAAAAATGGTACACCGAACCCGAATCAGAATCAAAGAGTATTTAAGTTCATTAATTGCTTAGCAAATTTAGTGAAAATAAGTGAACATGTTCTTCACTCTTGGTGGAGGAAACTAGCATTGTGCCTTTGTCCTTTAAACTACAGCACCAAGACAAAATAGACTTTTTAGCCCACGTTCTCAGTCAAAGTGTCCAGATTTGAACAAAACTGCAGAACATGGTTCCCTAGCATTCCTGGGAAATGATTCTCCTTCTCTTTCAAGGCCCGAGTAGCACATTCCCTTGTCCCCGGGAGATTTGCTGGCTTCTCAGCCCTGTGTTTGTCTCCTTTTATTTAACAACTCTTAAAGCAATTGCCTCTACTGCATAGTCCATTCCTGAATTCCCTACTGTGGACACATTCAGTGCTTTGAGTCGAAATGTGTTGATCCATGCAAGCAAAAGCTGGGTCTCCTGGCTCTTTGTACTCTGTCTCCTCTGCTAAGCAACAAAGGACTGGAATCTCCAAGGACCCCTTTTTTTTCAAAGCCTTAGCCAAAAAAAATTTTTTCAGGGGAAATAGGCTTGCTGAAACATATGCCATTTATTATATTGAGCATGTGGGTCTTCTTTAGAAGTGTTATTGGAAAGTAGAGATTGCCATCCAAATAAAAGGAAAATTACTTAGCCGCTTCCACATTTCAAGGATGTGGCAGAATTTAACTATAGGCAAAAGATGTTTTTGCCAGGAGAGTCCAATAATGGTTATCATTGGGTATGCAAAAGAAAGTACCAAGTAAATGAGCTAGGTAGTCAGTATTGGGGATGCTTATTATTTTTTCTCTGGTAGGTAGGGAGTGAGGGAAATTGGGGGAAAAGGGGAGTTGGAAAATGGGATATTGTTGGGGACAGTGAGCCCCAGCATTATAGGGACAGGCTGGGCCTAGGGCAAGGAAGCGCTTTAAAGTATTTCTGGGGGATGGATGGGGAATTACAAGTTCAATATTCTCTTGACACTGGCTTTTGGTTGGTGGTGTACCTGAGGAGAGATGACGAGAAATGTGCCTGAACAGAGCATGGGAAGGAGAAAATAGTCACGAGAAGCGGAAGTAAGAAAGTGTGGAGAAGGAACAAACGTTCCTCTACCTGCAAGGCTCTTCTGGCTGGTCCAGTGATGAAATAGGCATGAGACAAAATAACCAAATTTAATACACACATTTGTATGTGAATCCCACACATATAAGAGGGTCAGGGACTCCACATGCAGGAGAGGTTCAGAGGGAGAAAGGGGGTTGAGGTATGCAGGGTTGGGCAAAAGTAGGTTACAGTAGTGAGTATGTGAAACATTTATCAATGGTCTCATTCTCCATCTGAACAACTGTAAACCTACTTTTGTCCCACCCTGTATACCTCATACCCTGTGTAAGACACCCCGGGCTAAGGATGAGGTAATGCATCTCCAGGGCTTCAAGGATCCTTGGAAGATGATAAGAGCAGATATTTAGTGAATAGAAGTTTTCCTTGCCCTAAGGATAGGCCAATAGAAGTTATCTCTGATCATTTCTTTTTATGGGCAAGGCCCCTGATTCAAGTTCTTGTAGGGAGTTAAAGGTTGGGGGGGCAGGGGGTAGAGATAAGTTACTCTTGAGCCTGAAGCTGAAATTGCCATTAGATCAAAGTAATCTGCAGACCACCAAAGTACACCTTGGGTTGGCTTGTTCTGAGCCTCTCCCCACCCCTCCCAGGGATCAAGAATGGCAATTGACCTGTGGGGAATCCCATGGATGCCATGCCTCCTCTAGTTCATGGGCTGGGAACTCAAACCCTTTTATTTGGACATTAAAGGAAAAGGCACCCCTTTCCTTTCGGGCTACAAAAAGAATGTAGAGCAGAAGGCTGTGTGTGCTCTCTTACTAGGGGATGTGCCGCTCCCCTAGCAGGCCTACGGGCGGGCCTCTGTAGATCTGGGCATCTGTGTTTGGGAGGGCTTGTGTCACATTTGTCACATGAACTACAACAGAGAATTTTGTTGTACAAATGTGAAACCATCTTTTAATTTTGCTTTTGATATTATTATCTATTTTTGATGTAATTATTAATTTCCATGTTAGAGTTTAGTTATTTGGGGCCCAATAACTGTTTAGAGATCAGATCTTAAACATTTTCATGAACAATTTGCAAAGCCTGTGAGCCTTCAATCTTGTTTAATACGGCAGGTGGACAAAGTGTCCGCACATGAAAGGAAGCTCTTTCTTCCAGAAGTTAAGCCAATTCCCTAAGAGGCATTATCAGCATCCCTCAAAAAACTCAGATATTTGACTCAACCACAAATGCTTGATTTAGGCCCTGATTTTTCAAAAGAAATTTCAGTAGGTTAATTGAAAATAGCACAGAAATAATTTTTCATGTAGGTCTTTATCTATAAGCCTTTTGGTTATCAATTGGGGTCTTGTTTGTAATTAAAAAAGAAAGCAAACCAATGCATGCAGTAATTAGTAAATTAAAACCTTCAAAGTAAACCTCAAGGCCTGATAAGCGCTCTAATTTTTTTCAGTGTTTTTATTTCGAGAGATTATTTAAGGTATAGGTTTTATAAATATTTTCCTTTTGAGTAGAATTCCCTGAGCTAATCAGATGCTGAGCGGCATTGCCTTTAATTTTATCTGGCCCAGCTCCTCTCCATCTGTTTTCCCAGAATGCTCTCATTCTCTCCTCCAGATGTTTGGCACAACCTCTCAACTTGATGTCTATTTCTTCTTGTTCTCCTTCACCTCACATGAACCTTCCAAGTCATAATTCTTTGGAAATAGACACAGGGAGATTTATTTCAAATGACCATCTTTTACTTAAGGAGTTCCATCTCTCAGGTCAGTACAAGTCAAAAAAATTTTTTCGTTCTCATTTTAGAATTTCTTGGCTGTACGTATTAAAAAGAGAAAGAAAGAAAGAAAGCAGAAGTGCAAGATTGTTAGGCAACATCCTCATGTTCACATAAGCCAAGAGACTCGGTAATAGGAATTAAACATCACGAATTTTACTTCTGACTCTTTTTTGACATTTGATTTACTGCAAACTGAAGCTATTCTATCAGTCACTCTCCAGCTTCAACTTTGATCAATGCCTCCATTCAATGGGGGGTCAAATACCTGAAGGGAAATAAAAGAATTCTCTGGAACATTCGGTGGGCAAGGACCGCTGGTGTGCGCCTGCTGAAAAAACGGATGGCGCGGTGCCCGCCCTCTCGCGGCGTCGGTGTTCCCTGCCTCCGGCTGATCACAATCTCCTGCTCTAGCTAATCTGCTGCTTTTCAAAGCGAACTAAATGGAAATAAAAGTTTAAATATCTGGAAACTAAATCATGATTTTTAAAAAAATCTAGTGGCATGAAAAATTTTTCCTGACACAGTGCACAGCATGTTGGGAGAATTCTTTTCTGAGACCACCTGCTGATATTCTATTTTTCTAACTGGAGAGAATACTGCCTTATGTCCAAAATTTAGAATTAAAGCCTTTTGACGAGGAGGATTAAAATACCATAAATCTCAATTAGAACTTAGATCGCTTTCACGGTGGGAAGAAATCTGCAAAACAGAAAAGCTCTCCTTCCTGTCATTTGAAGAATAGTTTCTTTTTCCTAATGTCTTCTGTTTACCCTTTGTTCCTCCAGCCTGCTGCCGACATCTGGGTGAAGTCAGACGACTCACGCTGCCCTCGGCCAAGGGCCTCCACACGCGCTCCCTGCTTCCAGACCTTCCCGGATCCCGTCCACTCGTCCCACTAAAGCTCTTTCCCAGGAGAACCCTGCTTTTGTTTAGAAGAAATAAATACCTTCAAGGTACTGATAGAGAAGACAAAGCACCAAGCACACACCCAAGGGCATGAGCGGAACCTCCCTGAGAGGGAGGATCAGAGCAGCTTCTCGCTTGTTTCAGGATCGAAGGGAGTAGAAAAACACAGCCGATGATGAAAACTAGAAGACATCTCTCTTCGTGACGCAATCTTTCTTTAGGGCCCCCATTCAACTTTAGAATGTTCCCAAGCTCATACAATGTTTGAAGGCAGTGGATTTTTGTGGAAACCCAGGAAGGGGCTCGAATCCTATCTAGACAGACGTACACAGCGCAGGAGCGTGATGTTGGGACAGAGGAAATAAATGCAAGGAAGCATGGGAAATGTGCTCAGGGCTTTTCGCAACCACAGGTTGTGGCAACAGGCTCTAGTCAAAGATCTCAGGGCACAGGCAAGCTGGCTGAGATTTAGGTTAGAGCCTGAGTGTTCTTGTTACCTGTGGAGTTGACTTTGAACTTGTCAGTCTGGCATTCTAGCCTTGTGTGATCTGGCTTTGACTGACTACATTCCAGCCTCTTTTTCACAGATCTTTCAGTTTAGCCAAACTGTGCTGGTCACTTTTTCCATGAACACGAATATTAAATTCCAGTATCACCAGTGACTGCCTGAATGATCTTGAGGAAATGATTTAGCATTTCAGGATCTCAGTCTATTTATCTGGATATTATCTGGGAATAACTTCATAGGATTATTCCAAGAATTAAATGTGAAACATGTAAAAATAAATCTGTAACCTGATCTCACCCTGTAGACGCTCGATGAATTTCATCTCCCACCCCCTTTTCCCATTGCCCTTTGTGAGTTTTTGCTTCTGTTGCTCCTTTTGGCTGACTTGGTTTTCCCTGCTAAGTACAAAGTCTACCTGTTTTGAAATACTGTCCTACTCCATCACATATAGCCTAGCACTGTAGTTATAACAGCCCTTTCTTCTCCTCTTGTAGACTGTAAACATCCCAAGAATATTCATTTTTGTATCTAAAGAGTTTGCAAACAGTATATGTTCCATAAATATTTACTGAATAAATTCTCCATTAGTGTTTACCAAAACACACCACATAACTTTCGATCACAGGCATCTAAATTTATCCCATTAAATTCTCAAAAATAAGGCAGAATTTTTCTACTACATATTTTCCACTCTATTTGTAAGAACTGCATTTCAAATATCAAGCCACATTCCCTTGAAGGTGCCTATCACTGCCTAGGTCAGAACCAGTACAATATTTTGACATAAAGCAAGCCAGTAGTATGAAATCAAATAGAACTTACTTCAAGCTCCACACTGATGAAGGGAGGAAGAGAAAATCATTTCAAAAAGAGCTGCCAAACACTGGACAGCCTGCTAATGTAAAAAAATGAGATGTTTCTTTTCACCATCCCCGAATTATTGGGATGGCAGGTGTGCCTGCTTTACGTTGCTGCTTATGTTTGCCATTGAGGAGTCGACTTTGCCTGGAGCCAGTTAATCATCTGAGCCCTTTGGAAAACTTAATTGAGAGGTCATTATCCGCTTGGCTTCCTTCTTCCCCCACATCTCCACAGCGTATCTGCAAGCCCAGTGACGCACCACTCTGCTGGTCATTCATAGGATATGTTCAAAACCACAGATCATGGCTGTTCAACCAGATGTTTTTAGTCCCTTGCTGCAATTAAATTCCAACATAGCCTAATTTGAAAGAGATCAAGAATCCACAGTTCTAATTAAGAATACTCATGAGTTTGCACCTTGGAAAGCTGGAAATCACATAATATGCCGGAGTGGACAAGATTCTTTCCTTTGAGAAGGGGAAAAAATGCCATTTTAAATAAGTCACTGAGTATATATACACTGAGAATTTCTGAAATGAAACAGGAAGAATGGGGTTGAATGAACTATTTGAACTCTCAGCCAAAACTGTCTTAACAAGAATTTAAAGAGCTCTAGCAGGGGCTCCTAACATTGGCTGCCCGTTATTATCTGAAAAGCTTAAAAAGAAAAATCGCCCATGCCTGTGTCCATGCACAGGGTTAATATAGATCAAAAAAAGAAGGAAGGAAGGAAGGAAGGAAGGAAGGAAGGAAGGAAGGAAGGAAGGAAGGAAGGAAGGAAGGAAGGAAGGAAGGAAGGAAAGAAACAGAGAAAGAAAGAAAGAAAGAAAGAAAGAAAGAAAGAAAGAAAGAAAGAAAGAAAAAGAAGAACAATTGTTTTTGACATTCTAATCTCTAGACACAAGGAGTTGCCTCTAGACTGTTGCTATGGTAACTACAAGTGTTCTTAGACATTACAAATCAGAACCCAAAGCATCTTCAGCTGGACTAGAAGTAGGTGCTATGCGTAGCATGTTCACGTAGGGTCCACCAACCCACCAACCAGCTTGGCAATGCAGAGGCCTTCTGCTACATCTGTGATAAGTTATCAGAGGTTCCTAATGGCACCTTCGGAAAATATATAAAAAATGATCTTCATTATGATACATGCCTGAAGCAGTAAAATTCACACTGTGAATCCTTCTCTGCTGAGTTCACTGTGATTCTCAGAGTTAGAACCCTGGGAAAGATGTAGAATATAGGATTACCAGTTAAGATACCAGAGTTCTGCTTCTGTCATTACTAGCTTTGAAGCTTGGGCAAATTCCTGGATGTTTTTGGTGACAACTTCTTTACGTAATAAAGGAAAAGTTTCAAGAGAAAATTTTAGACCTGTAAGGGTTGGAAGAGACCTTAGAGGCAATGTGTTTGACCCTCTAGTGGATATCTGTTGTCTTGGGTTTTCCAAAATCCATTTCCCCTTTCTCCACTGCTGGCTTAAGAGGAGGGCATTTACCTGGGTCTGGCCAATTAAAACACTGCATTCCCCATTTACACACTATGTGGCTTAGGGCTGTGACTGAGATCAATCAAATCCATTGAAATTCAAGTCTGAGACTTTTTTTAGGCAGGGCAGGGGTGGGAAACTAGAGTAAAGGGCAAAATCTTTCCCACTGGGCTTGACCTATTTAGGAAGTGAACCTGGAGATATGAGGGGCAGTCTTGTCATCACAGAGGAAGAACATGCCTGAGGATGCAGCCAACGCAATAAAAATCAGAACCGATACATGGAGAGCAACAGTGTCCTGTATGTCGTTTAAATACCCCAGATCCAGCTGGTCTGACGTTGGTCTACCCATTTCAGTTATCTAAACCCATAAAGTTCCCCATTTAAAAACTGGGCCAGTTCAAACTGGACTTTTTTCACTTACATTAAAAAACGTTCTGACTAATACAAACCCCCAGTTTTACAGGCTTAGGAAACTGACCCCGAGGATGGCAACTCATCCAACCATAGATCAAGTCAGAGGCAGGACTAACCCAGCGTCTGAACTTCTCAGTTCAAAGCCTTTAAAAAATACCTCTAAAGGTTAATTTTTAAAAAATAAATGTACTGACCCCTTTGAAATTGTCATTTAACTGACTCTTCCCTCCATTCCAGTAACATTAGTCTTCTGGTAATTCTCGATAGATTTATTTTCTCGTTGCCTTTTGCTGTCCCTAAATTAACTTATCTTGTAACTAGCCTACCTACCTACGAGAAACAAACAAAATAATTCACCACTCAAATTAATATTTGAGAGCAGAGTAGATCAAATAAACAATAGGTTGTCTAATTTTTAAATAGATTTATTTTAAAAATCTGTTTTTAATAGATTTTCAATACACTAGAGTGTCAGGACCTCAATTTCTCTTTGGGGCAGATTTGCTAAATCTGTCAATCTAGCTTAAGAGCTTCATTCTCCGGAAACAGCGCACTCCCACGCCCACGGTTTGTCTCTCCACTACAGCACTTACATTGAACTCTTACATATCTGATCCCCCGTTTGGACCTTGAGCTCCTGTATGTCAAGGGCCTTGTTTTAGTCATCTCCAAGTCTCATGAACACTCCATCATTGTGCACTCGGTACATGCGCGGAGGGAGGTTAGAATGCATGGCTGTTCCCAATTTACCACGTAGAGTGCTGAACCGAGAGGCTTCCTGTCTCCATGTCCTGGCATGAGGTTTATTTAGCTGTTATTAGTATGTGTGAGAAGAGTTGTAATGTGTTCACACTAATTTCAGGTTTTGAAAGCTTCTACGCGGGCCATTTTTGATTAAGTAGAATCTCTTGGGATTTCAGACCCCGAAGTGTCATATCTAATTGTTATATTTCCATGGTCATGTCTGCACTAATCATCGAGATGCAATGTTATGAACTGACACTCAGAGGCTGTGTGAACTGTGAGAATCAACTTTGTAAAATCTTGTCAAATCTTACTTGCTAACCTTCCCATTCATCTCACATCATCTGGGGTATAGAATGTGTGAACCTTTTTAGTTTTATATACCTTGAAGTATTGAAATAGTTTTATATACCTTAAAGAATTGACACCAACTGGAGAAGGACTAGAGGAAAAAATGTTACGGAGTTTTCCCTCATTATATCCACATGTAAGGTCAAGTTCTCCCCCGTTCTATGCAGAGGAGTTGGGAACACTTTTTAAACAGTTTCAACATTTTTAACACAGTTTAAACTTAGCATTTAAACTATGGGAAGTAGAGAAGAAATCAGAGCAGGGTTCATTTTAAAAATTATGAAAACACATCCGAACAGTTTTTATCGGATATTTCAATTTTCTTTTTTCATTTAAAAGTGGAACGTTATTTAAGATTTGCCTATTAATGTAAAAAAAAGAGGCCAGGGTAGGGCAAAAGTAGGTTTACAGTTGTTTGTATGGAAAATAATACCATAATTAATAAATAATAATGCAAAAATAAACTGTGTGTTTCTCACACTCATAACCGTAAGCCTACCTTTGCCCTGCCGGGTATACTATCTCATTTATTCCTCACAACATCTTTATTAAAGTAAATATTATGATCCACATTTTATATATGAAAGACTCGCTTTAGAAAAGTGAACTGCCCAGGATCGTCAACAGCAAGTGGCTGAACTGGATTGGGAGTCAAGTGTGGTTGACTCAGTTTCTGTCCTGGCCACTCCGCCACATGGCTTCTCAAAACGTGGTCTCGACAACCTGACAGCACCTCAGTGAGTGTGTTGGCTACCATGCTGTATGCTCTGCACCCACTATCTCCGTTAATGCTCGTGATGACCCTGCGACTTTGATATTATTCTCTGCGTTGGCAATTTACTCAAGGTCATAGAACTCAAAAGACAGAGTCATGCCACTTGATGTCATTCATTCCTTCAGCTCACACTTATTAAACATGACTTCTGTGCTGGGCATCACAGGACCAGAGTTGGGCCAGGGTGAGAAGGAAATACTTTTTATTCTCAGGTACTTTAAATATTAGTGAAATATTTTTTGAATGAAGGTATTGACTTGTGCCAACCACCCCCCCTCAAAAACCAGACATTATCAAAGCATCAAAAGCATTAGTGTCTCTGACATTGAACTTTGGTGTCTCCAAAAGACCCTCACACACTCCAGCGCTTCCTTGGAACACTCTTTGGAATTACAGAGCTGAATTTCATCCATTTGCTTTTTAGGAACTAGGAAAAGCCTCTGCTTTCACTCTGGGGCCGGAAATAATCACTGGCTTCCTTTCCAGTCTCCTTCGCCCCTACACCCACCAGGTCGCTCCCACAGTGAAGAGCCTCACTTCACCTGCTGACACCCACCCTCCATCATTCTGTGTGTCTCCTTTCTTCGTCTGCCAGGCACCTCTGATGAGGAGCCTATCCCGTCTGCTTCCGTTTCCGCACTGCCCAGTTCTTCCTCAAGTCCCTGCAATCTGCCGCCATCCTCACCCCAAACACTATCAATTTAAAGGTCACCAATGAGCCCTATTACTAGTCCAGCAATTTTTTCTTAGTCACCTCCACCAGCTTCTGATCACCAGGTCAAATCCAGATCCCTTCGATTGGGTTTTTCTTGCTCTGTGCTATCTGGCTTGAACCGAAGTTCTATTTCCCATGCCCAGCACCCCCCCCACACACACACACACAATGTAAACAGCTGTGCTTCAGCAAAACTGGTCCACTCCACATTTCCTGAAGGCATTTTACACATTTCTGCATCAGGCATACATAGCAGTTTTATTCTTCAGGTGAGGCATGGCTTATAGTACCAGTAAACTAGTGGCTCAAAGAATAGGAGGGAAGTGAAACTTCAATTACATTATCCAGAGATTTTCTACTAGAAAATCTAGGAGGAAGCTGTTTTCATTTCAGCACACATAGATGATCTGTACCTTAGCGTTCAGGGTGTTTGTGCATTTTTTTCATTACGTGAGGGATGAGTCAGAGAGGGTGTAGTTTTCAGTTCTTAGTACCTGAATCTCTTGAATGCCACTCAGTATAGGACCTTGAGAAAGTTTTCTAACCCAATGATCTTCAATGACCTTATATATTAAATGGAGGTGATTATAGTACTTGCTTGACGGTATCAATTGCAGAATTAAAAGAAATAATGCACGTGAAGCGCTTAGCATAAAGAAGGTGTTCAAGAAGCACTAGTTATTACAGTGGCTGCCACTGCAGCTGCTTACGACGTGCCTGCCTCACTGTCATATCCAATGTATCAGATTCCTGTGGCTGCTGTAACAAATGACCACAACCTTGGTGGCTTAAAACAACAGAGATGTATTCTCTTGCAGTTCTGCAGACCAGGAGTCTGAAGTCCAGGTGTTGGCAGGAACGCACTTCCTCTGGAGACTTTAAGGGAGAACCCATTCCAGGCCTCTTTCAGTTTTTGACATCTGCTGGAGCTCCGTGGTGTTCATTGTCTTGCAGCCACGTCACTTGCACCTTTGTCACTTGCACCTCTGTGTCTCTCTTTCCGTTGTCTTCTCTTCATCTAAGTGTGTCCAATCTTGGTGTCCCCCTTATAAGGACACTGGGGATGGCAGTTGGGGCCCACCTTGAGAATCCAGGATGATCTACTCATCTCTACATCCTTACCTTTATTACACCTGCAAAGACCCTTTTTCTAAATAAGGTGAAATAAGATTTGGACATGCCTTTGGGACCAGTTATCAGCTTATCATATTAAGCTGGAGATTTCTTGAAAGGAGTAACCAATCCCTTCATCTTTGTACCACTCAACACCATCCAGAACTGTGAGTAGAAGATGATGAGTTCATGGTGTTCATAGGTTATTAATAAGTAAGTAAATGCACGGTTAGATAAGTTACCAAAGGGGTGCGTGCTTGGGACAGTGATGAGAGTATGTGTGCCTGAGGTCTGATATTAATGAATCAGACAGAGATGGTACCCAGCTAATATTCATTGACTGAAAAGCCTACTATTAAATATTTTATAATTAGTGGTTTGATATGACTATTAATTAAATTGTTATAAAAGTTAAATTTTCAATTAAAAACTTAGACTGCGTACCAAGCTATGACTTAGGCAGGCTAGACCTGTCTTGGGTGGTTTCCCACTCGCAGACACGTAGGCCACAGAGGGATCCCAATGCTCACCCACGCTCCTCTCAAACATTTAAAGGTCCAGTCACAAGTGCATAGCAACTCATTAAAACCCCCTGTTCTCTTGTCATCTCTAGTCTACTCTGAAACAATTGAGCCTCTCATTTGATGGACCACAGAGAACACTCCCATCCATGGTGTTCCACTGGATTGCCCCTTTGCACAGTAGATGTACCTCCATCCTCAGCTTGTCTCACCTCCCTCTCACTCAGGGAACCTGGGAGGCATGGACACACTATTGGGACAAAGAGGGAGGGGGCACCTTGGAGGACTTGGAATTGATAGCCACTATTTGGCTGAAACGGCTGGCTTTTACTTCTTGCCTCCTTATTGTGTTCACCAATCACAGAAATGTATTAGCTCACCCCTAGACATATAGACAGTATCTAGAAATCAGATGTTTGGCAAATAGCCCATTGGGGTCCAGTCAAAATGAGATGAATAACTCTTCAACTAGTGTGAGATTAAAACAACAGAGACTATTTGTGTGTACAAATCCAGTTTCTTTCTTAGAAACTTAGAAATCACAAAACATGCACTGCAGTAGGCCCTGCACCTTTTATTGTCAAGGAGGAAATTCAAAATGAAGGTCTGCAACCAAATGGATTGCTCAGTCAGAGGAGAGCCATGGTGCATTAAATTCAATAAACCACTCAAGCTTCTGATCGAATATATTATGGGAACACTATAGGCTACAGTTTAAAAGATTAGTCCAGGAAGAAACAATATACTACTGTATTGGCTTTCTTGCTGGCAGTCTCAGCTTCAGGCACAAGACGATGCTACCTGATAGTTGCCATGGTAACCATGCAAGTGTTCAGCTGGGGCATTTTCAAATGGAAAAATAGAACGTCATACATGAGTTTGCTGTTTAAAGAGAAAGAAGATGGGCAGTAGCTTGGAAAATGGGAGTCTGGGTGTAAAGATTCTGCAATGTCAGGCTCATGAGACTTCTCATTTTGTGTGAGGCAGGCTGAGGCTGCTATGGCACACCCGCTTGTGGAGGTCTAAAACGTTGTGTCCTGGGTAACTCTCAGGGGGAAAATGGATAGCAGCTACATCTGGAACACTGTGGAAATTGAAGTGGTCTCTGTCCTCAAGGGTATGGGCTTGCCATCCTGCCCATACTGTAGCTCTCTAATGTCTTGTTGAATCCACTCGGTCCTTCATTCACAATGGATTATCTACCCACTTGGCTTAACAGTGATCTGCCCTGACTCTGTCTCCATGCCCTGCATGGCAGTTCTTTGGTGGTTGTAGCTTTTGAAAGATTAAAAGACTCACTCAATGTTCATTCAGTGGTCCTTTCAGCCTATCTGAACAATGCTGTACAAAATAAGGTTCATGCCTTATCTCTGTCTGCTACTACCTCATCCACAATCACTACTCACTCCCCAGCATTTCCTTCCCTTAACCACCTGTGCCCCTCTTTTATGGGGCACATAAAAGCGATGCTTTTATTCTCTATCAGTTGTCAGCTTCTTGGGCAGAGGTTGCAAAACCACTTACATGGGCCAGATCTAAACCTTGGTTGGACCTCCATAAACCGACATTCAATCAGGGGATTTCATGTAACATTCCTGCTTCTGACAACTTTAAACCCACACTCTTGGGATAGCAGCAATTAGATGGCCGGGGAGTAACTGCCCTTGTTAGATTAAAGTCGTATGCCCGCACCCTCAGCTGAGGCTGTGTTGCTACAATTACTTACCTTCCTGGCTCCTGTAACATCCAATTGAACACCTGTCCTTGAGGATGGGACCGCGTCCTTCTGTTCTTCCCTCTGTGTTCCTAGTTTTTATTTGTTTCTCCCAGAGCCTACTTCCTTCACTTGGTGGGTTAGCAGTATAGATTTATTGAAGAAAATCAAAGGCGGTATCACTATTTGATGACTACTTACTGTTTACTCAGGCTCTCCTCCTCAAACAAAGTGAATCTGAGTGATCTACATGCTTGGTGATACACAACCTCATAAGAAATTCTCACAGTGAGAAGGAATTTCTGGTAGTGAGATTCATTAGAAATACAGCCCTAGTTGGGGAATCTTTCTTTAAAAGACTGAAGAGAACACTGGGCACATCTGAGGACCATGCACTTGCTACAGGGCTGCTAGAGAAAATTGTTCTTATGGTCCGCACCTATCATCTATCCATCCATCCATCCATCCATTCAGTCAGCCATTCCTTCAATGTCACTGGGAACATTTAGCAAACCGGGCATTATGGGCAGTGATGACAGTGAGGAAAACAGTCCAAGTCCCTGTCCTCATGGTGTTTATAGAGTCTAAAGGTCTTTACTCTCTTACCCAAAAAGCTAAAGCAGCTGCTAAATGGATTTCATGACCAATGTCAGAGATGTCAAATTGAAACTGACACAAGTCCAACAAGAAGGAGTGGAGAAGGAGAGATATTAATGGCCAAAACATAGATTAAAACTGTTTAACTTTTCAAAATCCAAGGAAGTGAAATTATAATGCTGGTGACACATCTTTCTAGCCACTCACTTTGGCAAAGATTACTTAAAAAACATCCGAAGGCCAGCTGTGGAGAAGGCTGAGAGGACAAGCCCTCTTGTTTCTTTTCATGGGAATGTAATGTGGCCCAGTCTTTTAGAAGGGCAACTTTCAACTAAGGATGAAAAATCGTAAATCTTTTTTGATTTACTAATATAATTTCTAAGACTCCTGATCAGGACATAATTAAGGATGGACACAAAAATTTAGCTAAAAATATTTTTGTGGGAGAGTTGTTTGTAATGATAACATCGTATACAATGACATAACAGCCAAAGCAACGAGCATGTGTTGATGGCACATCTTTCATGTGTCTCTTCCCGACACTGAACAACCCCCCCCCCCAGGGGACAATGATTGCTGGTTGAGAAAATGGCTTGGAGACACTGGTAACTGGAAGTGGGCTGAGCCCACTGGGTCATCACACCACATTTCTATGGCTCCTAGTAGTGAAAAAACAAGTCAAAAGTCTCACATTAGGAAACTGGCTTAAAAAATTATAGAATAGCCCTACTGTGAAAAGCCATAAAACACAGCCCGGATGAGAGGCCCTGACTGGGTGTCATCCCCACATGCTGAGGTCGAAGTCGGATCTCTGGTCAGGGCACATACAAGAAGCAACCAACGAATGCATGAAAACGTGAAGCAACAAAATTGATGTTTTTCTCTCTCCCTCTCTCTCCATCTCCCCTTTCCCCTCTCTCTTTAAAATCAATACATTAAAAATAGCATAGATAAAGACACATTTCCTTAAAAACACGTGTGGAAATTTAGTTGTAAGCAGGCTGTCAGACTGTGGTTATGGTGTGGGCCATGTGTGTGAGAGAATCAATGTCTAAGCATAGACATAAGCACAGAAATGTGCAGAGTGGAAACCAACTTTTAACCAGTGATTATCTTGGGCTAATAAGAGAATTGTTTCATTTTTCATCTATTCATTTGTTCTCTTATCTATTTTTTTATTTTAAAAATCTGTATTATTTATGTAAAGACCTTTATATTTTCCTTTTTAAAATACTGTGGCATTATCGACTTGGTATTAGCATTCCAGGTCATTCCACAACACCCTGACTCTTGCTTCCTGAACTGACACTGTTTTCCCCAGGGCGCCAGAAACATCACTCTGGATGGAGAGCAGGCAGACCTGAGTTTTAGGCCAATCTCATCTATCGATGTGTCCGGGACGTGTCCTGGGGCAAGCTCCCAGTTCTCCTGGTCACAGCGTGATGATGGCAGTGAGAGCTGAACTCTGAGGCCCCTTCCCACTCTGATGTGCCGTCTGTCCCATGCATTCACTTTCTCCTTCGGAGACAGCCTGTAACCATTTCCAGTCACTAAGAGAAAGATGGGAGAACATGAAAGCATTTTTTCCATAAAAGAGCATGGATAAACACCTGCCTAACCCATTTTAAGAAATAATAACATGACATTTATAAACCACTTTGCACAGTGCTTATGAATTCCTTCCCTGGAGGCTCCGTGTTTGACTCTACTTATTGTAGTTATTTACACGCCTGCATTTGGGTAAAGCATTTGCAACTGTGAGGCGGCAATGCTTCCTCTTGAGATTATTATGGATACAGTGTTGCCTATTATGCTGCTGGTAACAGGACGGGTTTCTCTGACATAGAAACTACCCCCCAGCCCCCAAATAGTGTGCCTTCACATCAGCCCGGTCTTTCTTCCCAGCTGTATCTGTGGCCAAAAGTCCTTCCAGAAGGAGCTGAGCTGGGCTGGAGCTGCGCACCTGAGTTGTGCCTTGGCTCTGTGAGGACAGCTTAGAGGGGTCCTTCTTTCTCTGAGAGTGAAATTTTTTTGTGGCATTTGATATCTTTTTGTTCCTGCAAAATAATTCTAAGGCTGCTCAACCTCACTTCCCCATTTGGGGGTTTCGTCTCTGAGTATGCCACCGAAGCCCTAGCTTGGTGTGTTGCACTCAATGGCTGAGCACATGGAATGATACAGTATATGTTACAATGTATTTCATGTGTGGCCCAAGACAACTCTTCTTCTTCCAGTGTGGCCCAGAGATGCCAAAAGGTTGGACACGCCTGGCAGGCAATAGCCAAACTTAGAAGAGGCAGATGCTGGAGCATCTGGGAGATTACCCAGAAATCCCATCTGTAAACTGTGGAAACCCAGTAGCCACTGCATTACAGCTGCTGTGAAGATTAAACAAGAGGTCTATCCGGGATCTTGCGGGTGCCTGACCCATAGTAGGAACTCGATAAATGGAAGTCATAAACATTCCTCTGAACAAAACAAGGCATTTGATCCCTTCAATGAGGCATACACCGTATGCAGTGCCGGCGGATGTGAAGCGGGATGACAGGGGGGGAGCCGAAGGACAGGGCAGCAGTGTACCTAACCGCTGCGGCGGCACTGCGTATCCTCCCAGTAGTTCGCGATTGTAGAATGATGGGCAGGTAAATTATGAGGTCCACAGGATACTTTTAGAGGACAACGTGAAAAAGGTAAAAAGATAATGTCATATTACATATTTTTATTGCTCCTTCACTTTGATGTTTCAACATTTATTGCTTTGTTTAGCATTCTTCTTTTTCAGCTGCAAGCCCTCGTTTGAAGAAATCTTATCAGCTGAATTGACTTTAATGTAACCTGTTTTGTTTCTTATTCAGTTGTTTATCTGTTTCCCTTTGATACTTGATTGAATTACTTAACTTTATTCATTCATTTAGTTACTCATTCTGAACCCTTACCCTGCTCCACACCCTGAGCTAAACACCTGGGGCCCAGATGCCTCTTCTGTCCTCCAGGAGCTGACAGTCAAATACAAGGAGAACGGAAGTGCTAACGAATTTTCCCTCTCCTCCAGCCTTCTAGGGAGGGTCAACTGCTGGATTCTACTTTGTTAAACAGGTTCAAAGTAGAGTGAATCATTATAGGTGCTATGGTAGAAGATGCTCCTGGTACAATTGAGGACCTCACATAGAAGGAGCCTTCTATTTTAGAAAGAAAGGCTCAGAAAATATTTCATCGGGGAAAACAATGTTACAAAGGCTTGGAGCCATGTCATATGTTCCTAATTCTCTGTTCTCTTCCCCCAGAACCTATCAGAGTATCTTAAACATGTTGTCCATTGGGTTTAATTGTGTTTTCCCACATTCACAAGTCTCTTCATTGATTTCCCTGTAGGAGGTCAAATGAGATGTGACCAGAAGCTGTGGCCCAAAGAAGAAAAAAAAGTCTACCAAGATAACAAGAAGTAACTCCTGAAACATGAAATGAAAGTAAGTTTAGAATTAAATAGCCTGGAGCATGGATTCTAAATTTGCCACCTAACAGTTGTATGAACTTGGATGACTGACATAACCTCTTTGATTTTAAGTTTATGTGTCCTGAAAATGAAAGTAGTGATACCAATGCCACAGTGAGATAAAGTACACAACAACCGTGGGCAAAGTTTCTGGAATTTAATTGCTTAAGACTCCATTAAATTTTCGTTTCTTTCTATTGGTTTCAGAAACAGTTCAGAATGTTGTGATCAGTGCTCCTCTCCGTCCTTCTACCTGGCTGATTAACAGAGGGAAGATCTACTTCAGATGGCATCACTTAGAAATTTAGATATTTAAGGCTCAATTAAATGATCCTTTACTTGGTCATTGTTCAGTGCTCACACCTTAGCCCTGAATGCCAGTGACCAATAGCTGGGGTTTGAACTGTCTTTAATTTCAGATCTCAGTGCGGTTTTTAGCGTTGCCTTCAGCAAAGTACACCACTCCATTACCTAACAATAGTGGTAGGGGCAAATGCAGACAACTAGAATTGAACAACAATAAAATCATTAAAAAAAAAGAATTAAAAAATAAGTAAAAATAAAAATGCCTCATCTTTTATTTAAGTAAGATAGTCTTAAAGTCTAAAGGTTTAAGCCTGAAGCTGAGAGTTATCTAAAGTCCCAGAAAGCTTTAAATTTATACAACAATTACTTCTCTGTAGCCATGTGGGCTCTGTTGGTTGATAGGCCAGATAAGGAAAAAGGGAGAAGCGGGGACACAGCATTCTTTCAGGGGTGAGCAATGAGGGGAAGGAAAGTGCACTTCGGAGGTGAGAAGGGCAGAGGGGGGAAGGTGTGTGCAGGAGCTGCTAAGCCGGCCTTTCACAGGATCCTATGAGAAAACTCTTGAGTATATAGACTCACTTGGCTTCTTTGCAATGAGTCAGCTTGATAGCTCTAATGCTCTCTACACCTTGAAATTATTGTTTGTTCTGTGTTTAAATGGGAGATTGAAGTCTGACAAAGTCATTTGGACTAGTCCAGATCTTATACAAAGCAATTGGTTCAGAGCTGTTAGCACAGCAGATTTCTCGGGCCATTGAGAGTTTGATATAGGAGGGGAATTTCCTTGTGATTCTTTCCATTTTAAGCTCCAGACAAACTGCCCTTTCTGGCTTTTATGCTTGTTTCTGTGATTACTTTTTAAGTGTTTCTCAGGAAAGTTTTTCCTCAATTTGGTGCTCACTGTTCCAAGCCTTTTGCCTTGATCCCTCTCTGTTTGCTCTCTGACAGTTTTTTTTATGCACCATCTTTGACAAACCACATCATATGGAGATCTCCTAAATTTCCTGTTTTCCACTCTTCACTCTTTTCTTGGCTGTCTACTCAAACTTCTCCCATCTATTCTTGCAGTAATATTTCACATATTTGTTCTTTCCTTCTAAACAGTTGCCAAAAGATACAGCTGCTTCCTCCTGAGTATTGTCACGATCCACCATCTTATCTACGGGGGGGCAGGGGGGAAGACTTCATTTCCAAATCCTAAATTCCAGTTAGCCAAATAGGAAATGGATAGGGTCCCTAGACATCCACTATTTACTCAACTGTTTTTTTACCTCTTGATTTTACAGCCCCCACTTCTCTCGGCTGGGTTAGCAGAGGTTCAGGTAGCTGCCAACACCATTTCCGTTACCTACCCACCACTGTTCGCTCAGGCACCTTGTCCGGTGGCGGCAGAGGGCACAGCTAACAGTGCACATTGTGTGTCTACTCTTTCTTCTTGCTGCCAGAGTCACTGGGAGGACTCTTCTGGAGGAGGGGGGGATCTATGGAGGAAACATTCTCTCCCTCGCTCCTTATTCTTCCTGGCCAATGAAAGAGACATTTCCAGTCTGTCTGAGGTAAGAGGAAGAAATGTTTTTTATTGCTGTGGCCCCCTCCCACAGAAGGAGGAGCGGTGTTTGCCTGTTTGGCGTGATGGCCTGCTGTCAGGTGGACTTACTGTGCGAGAGGGTGTGTGCACCCGCGGCCTCACTCACTTTGTCTCTGCTTGTGGGGCCTTCTACATTCAAAGGGGATGAGGCCAGAAGAGGGAATTCAGGAGAGAAGACACTTCCATGGTTGGGGTCAAGCAGGCAGAACTCAGCTGGGTTTTTATTACAATTCTCTAGAAATAGAGATTAGCTGCCATTAGAAAAGATGAAGACCTTTCAGATGCCCAAGAAGACTGGAAAGTAGTATGAATTAAGGAGAAAAGAGGTAACAGCCTTCCCTCGGAGTACGAAAGTAGCTTTCAATTTCTCCTTTAGACCTCAAAATGATAAGGTAAGTAGGTTTTTTTGCAGAGTGGATCAATCATGATCATCAAGTTCTAAAAAAGTCTCTGTGAATATAGAAGGGTTGAGGCATAGCTTGTATTTTAGGAATCATTAAGGAGGTTATATCGTGTAGGCATGACCCATGATTAAGTCAGTCTCTGCCCCTCCCCAGAGGATGGGAAGTGGGCCTGAAAGCTCCAAGTTTCTAATCATGGCTTGGTCTTCTGGTGACCAGTCCTCATTCAGGAGCTCAGCAAGGGTTGCTTCATTAGAACAGAAGATGCTCCTATAACCCAAGAAATTCTCAGGAGAGCTGTGTATAATACTCCCATCACCCCCGCTACTTAATAAATTACTTTAAACATTTAGGAGCTCTGTGTCAGGAATCAGGGCCAAAGACCAAGTGTTGGGTAAGAAGATACTCCTAGGACCTCTATCACTCGGGAGATTAAAAGGGCATTGGGAGCTCTATTTCAGAAACTTAGGTCAAAAACCCAGTATTGGCAGGAACCAGGGGCAGAGAGCAATATATTCTCAGTAGCTGATACCCATTCCCACTCTGAGAGCTTTGTATAGGTTGTTCCCTCTGCATCAAATGATATTCTCACTCTTGACCTTCCACCCCTTTCTCCTGGCTAATTCCTGCTTGTTTTTCCTCAAAGACCCCTTTAGACTGGGTTAGATGCTTCAATTATGTCCTGCTATACAGATATAAATATATATATATAAATATATATATAAATATATATATATATATATATATATATATATATATATATATATATATATATATAATATTGAAATGACTACTATTCACATCTATTTTTCCACCAAAACATAAACTCTGGCAAAGAGACATGTGTTTTATTTTCATGTGTCTTTAGTACCTGGCACAGTGACTGGCACATAGTAGGCATTCTACAAAGGCTTAATGGAGGAACTATCAAAATACTAGATTTATGGGAGTGGTACTGGTAGCCATGAATCGCACATAGATTTTCTACTTGTCTGTTATGTTCTGTAATCTGTATGTGATTTCAATAGCATTTGCTAGGGGACCACACTTTGAGAAGCGAAGCTGAGAAGGATAGAAGCGAAATGAAGCCGAAGAGTCCCCATTCCTCCAGACCTGCCTGTTTTTTTTCCCTTCAGATCCTGGGGTTCTTCTTCCTCCCCTAATCAAAATTCATTTCTTGGAAAGCATTCACACTCCTGGGTTAAATGGCAGATAAGTTAATGACCATGTTATTTGTTCAATACTGTTCGAATTTTTTTTAACAAGGAACAAAGCCTCTGATTGTTTTGAACCAAAGGAGCAGCACTCTAATTATGTGCCGTCAGGTTCAAGAAGCTGGTAAGGAAACCGGGACCACACATATAGGTGACCTGAGACTTGACTTAGAAGTGCAGCCCCAGAACTGTGTCCAGCACAGGGTAAGCGTGCAGACGCATTTCTTCAATCGGTAAAGTCAGAGGAGTCTAGACATCCTTCAGTGAAAAGAAAGTATACAAATTGTATTGCACAGAAAATACATGCCATTGTGGGCCTTCTAGAATTGTCCATGAGACTCATTAAAGAAACTTAAAACACAGATACATACACACATCCTACCTAAAGAGTACTTGCTCCCACTCCCTGTGGGGGTGGGGGTGGGGGGGTGGAGAACAAAACTAAAAATAAAATATTGTTAAAATAGATGTCACTGTGGCTAAAAATGTGCACATTTGGCAAATGATTTACTTTATTATCTAGGCAGAAATAAGCATAGAGAACTCACTTTGAAAACGCCGTTGACTGTTGGAAGCTTGGAATAAAAAGTAAGAAGTATGAACTTTTTAATGCCCAATTTCTTGCATTCTTCTGCCATTAAGAAAGATTCTATCCTTTTAATATGTACAGATTTACAGTCTCTAATTTTTGGAAACTTTTCTTGAAGCTGTTGGTGCTTCTGAAAATGGGTGGTCTGGAGCAGTCTGTGGGGAAGACCCGCATCGTGGAGGATGAGAGTCATCACGGCCTTCGCAGAGCACAGAAAGGACAGCATGCCATGTCCTTGGGCATTTGTCCCTTCCATGAGGACACTGTCATTCCTTACGGTGAGGTTACCTCATGAGCCACCAAGCAGTTCTGGCAAGGCTCACACCATGACTCCAATGTCCCATCAAGGTCAGATACGCTCTACTTGGCTGACTTCCTGTTGGCTTTGTGTTGGCATCACTCTTCCCGTCTTTCACACACGCCTCCATGTATGGAACGTGGCCTGACATCACTGTTGCCGAGTTTGAGAACGCTTCCAGGGAAGCTCGGATTTGCTCTTACTTTCTCGTCCAAGAAATACATTAAAGTATTGGGAAAAGAATTCTAGCAACTCCACCACTAGTTGGCAACTTTTGCATTTCTTAAGAATAGTCTTCAACTTAGTTGGAATCATATTTCTTGTGTGGGAATGGATTTAAGACAAAAAAATATATTGAACATTTGGGCATGGGCCTTGATTTTTCAACATACATCTTTCATGTGTTAAGACTGATGATGCATATCCTCCTCCACCCCTGGGATCTTCCTTTTCTTAAGCATTAAATTGCCCGCTCGGATGTATAAAGTATCCACTACCTTGAATGGATGTGCTCATTAGCAATGGCAAAATTTATGGACATACATGGAGAAGGAAAGGAAGAGTAAAATCCCATTTTATTTAGGTATTTTATGTTTACAAAAAGTAAAAAAAATGAAGATAAAGTGACTTTCTTTAAGTGACAATTTAGGAATGAAAGGCATGCGTGCACTAAGTAGAAGAAGAAAAGCTGTCTTATTCATGGCTCTCCAGCAGATGCTCCACACCAATCGTTCTTAAGCCCTGCTATCCACAAGCTCCTGATTTCAAGCTCCATGGTCAGCCTTTGCCCTTACACAGGCCTCTCTCACATGCCTCCATCCACCTCTAACCCAGTTCACCTTGTAGGCCAATACCACCAAATAGTTCTTTAAACCGGCCAACTCTAGTAACTGCTTATAAGCTCTTGTGATATTTCCGTTCCCTACTTAGTGGTTCTCAAAGCATATTTACTGTGTCAGCAGCAACAGCATCCCCTCTATAGTTGCTAAGAGATCAAGAAGAAGGGCGATGAATCATTTAAAAATTATAGTAGTCTTGTTAATAATTTCCTTTTGGGATATTCTACCAGGAATAGTACTGTTCTCCATTAAGGGGCATTTAGAGGAGTATTTACTGTTGTATTCTTCTGAGTCTTGTATAGTGTCCTCTCCTGTTTTCAGTGCATAGTGAGTGCTCAATAAACACTAGTTGAATAAGCATCAGCCATATGGCAGTTGGGAGGTTTCTTCCATGGCTTTCAGAAGACAGGGTAGAGAAGGAAAGGAGGTGGATGAAACAAATAATGCAGAATGACTAGAAGGTCTATGGGGTTGGGTGTGGCATGTGGTGAAGACATTAAGGGCACTGGCGGGAGCTTTATTGACACAATGCTTCATGAGGGTGGGACTGGGTAGGATTTGAGAGGTGGCTCATGCCACAGTGAGGAAACGATGTGGGGTGAGGCCATGGGAGTGGGGTGTTTATGGGGAGCATTAGGGTTGAGGTAGAGCTGGGTCGTGACCTTGGCAAGTGCAAATGTGCTTCTGGCCTGAAAGTTCTACTTCTCAGTGCATTCCTCACAATCCAGTGGGAACCTCCCATCATCAAGAAGAAGGAAGAAGAGAAGACCTTCAATAACAAATAGATTGTACTTGAAAAGCAGATTTCTGCATGGGGAAAGGGAACAGATATTAAAATGAGGTTTTTAATGATTATGCTGACATTAAATTCTTACAGTCACTTTTACTTTAAACTAGTTGAAATGGGATGTGCAGCTCTCATAGCTTTGGTACTCTTATTATCTTGGTTTCAAAAGCAGGGACCATACCCAAATTATTTTTGCATGCTCTGGGCCTGGGTATGGTCCAGCAGCTGGCACTGACCTGAAAACAGGTCTTGCATTCATTTATTTTCCTAATAATTAGAACCTAGAACCTATTCCCACTGACAACCTAATCAGTTACATTGACGTGCCTGTTTTCTTGAGCTACTCAAGAGTTCCACTTTCTATTTTGCAGATATTCCATTTAGATAATAGCAGGCAAGGCAAAAAAAGGTTTGTATTGTTTTGGAAACTTCACAACCAAGGAACACCCACAGGTACAAGAAGATGCATTAAGAACTAGAACTGGTATCTGCTGGGATAATCACATCACTATACCAAGTAGGACATGAACATCTCTGTGGAAAACACTGAACAAAGGCAAAATATATATTATTCCTGCTCTCAAAGAGTTTATGTCAGAAAGAAAATGATCGGAATGACACAAATAGCTGAAAGAGAAAGCAGAGTATGGAGGAGCCAGACCGAAGATGCAAAGGCAATGGCAATACAGCAGAGAGAAACTATCTGTGGGGCATAAAGAGCCTTCATTCATTATAATGCTGTAAGTAAGCAACTTTTATAAACTTCATATCCTATATATCTTATATTAATTCATGATAAATTTGTACAAAAATATGCTATTAAATCATATAGAGAAAAGTTAGTTCATCGAATGCCACAGCAATTTCAGAGAATATAGCTAATATTATTATGTGAAATTAATAGCTGGAAATCAAGAAGCAATATAACAGTTGAAAAAGGAGTTATTAAAGTTAGTGATAAATAATGTCACTATTGGATATTAATGTGGAGAAAAATAATTCAGTCATGCCTCATTCTTAAAATTTCATTAAATTCCAAATGAATTAGTGGGTTAAATGGTGTCAAAATTAAAAGAAAGCCAAAGAGTGCATCCCTTTCACCTGTGAAAAAGAGTTATATGTCTGTTAAATTACACATCTTACATAATTTAATGGAATAAATCTAAGAAATATGACACATTTCTCTCAGAATGAGAAAATTATAGGATCAACATCTAATAGAAACTTACTACTAAAAATAAAGAAATGATGTATTTATAAAGTCAGTATTCAAAATGCAGTGGCTTAAGGTGATGACCACCCCTTTAGCACATGAGTCCCTGGATTGGGAATTTGCCTGGCTCAGCGGTCCTCCTGCTGTTCTCTGCCAGCTTATTCAGGCATCAGGGGCCCATTAGGTGGTCCTGCCTCTGTGGGCCAGTTAGCTGCTGGCTGGAGGACTGGGGGTGCCTGCTCTCACCATCTTTAAGTCTAGTCAAGGTTTGTTCATGTGTGGCAGGAAGGTTCCAAGTGCAACTGGAGGGCAAACCACCATGTACAAGTGCTTTTCTTGTGTCTACTTGCATCATATTGGCTACTGTTCCATGGCCAAAAGAGTCACATGGTCAATCTCAGAGTCCTCATGGGAGGAGGGGCACTACCAATGTGAAATCAGGGAATTGGTGGGCTTGTGGCTATTCGTGCCCTGCATCAATAATTGGCAAAAGAAACTTACGGCTTAACCACAAAGAATAGATCACATCTGGAAACTTTTTTTATCAGTACCAGTGATTAGAGAAATGCACGTCAATGTTGGCTTCAAAGATCATGTGGGAGATGACTTCCCAGCCTGCTGACTGAGCAAGGTCTCCAATGCCAAGTCCAGCAGTTAAAGGCAAACCTGGGTTCACTCTGCCATTTCCTTGTGGTGTCTTGTGTAATATCCCTAAGCCTCAGATTCATCTCTATAAAATCAGAAAAATAATATCTACTGAACCTCAAAGATTATGAGGATTAAATGAGATCATGTGAAAATATTCTACAAAGGTCCTGCTCAGTTTATGCTTCTTCCCTCCCATTTCTAAGATACGATCTTCTAAAACCAGCAAGTAAACAGATAAAATGTAGTGACCAAGAAAAAACTACCATATTTGTGTACAACTGGTGGCTATTCACACAGTTATGAATTCAGCAGTTATTGAGCATCCCTTCTGGGTGCAATGTTGTGCTGAGCACTGGGAATACAGTGATAAACAGAAAGAGGCAGATTCCTTCCCTCATGGAGCTTCTAGTTTAAAGGCAGAGATGGACAATAACCAAATCATCACATCAATGCACATAAAATTGCAGCCTTAATTAGCGCTATATGGGACTCTTGATTGATGCTAGTAGAAAAGCATGTAACAGGAAGATGTAACCCAGGTAGGAGTGGGAGGGGCCCAGGGAATCTCCCAGAGAAGGGAATGAGCTGCGGTATGAAGGGAGAATGACTCTGATCTAGACTGGGGCAGGGTTACGTGGGAGGGTCAGACCACACGGCTCCTGTAGGGAATGACAAGGAGATTGTCTTAACCTTTCAACCAATGTGAATTATGGGAAGACTGACCAATGTTGGGATCTGGGAAGCTTTCTCTGGGATCAGGGTAGAGAACAGATTGGAGGGGAGAAAGAGTGGCTGCAGGTAGGCACTTTCGGAGACTGTCACAGAAGTCTTGTCATGTACAAATCAGTTAAATTTTCCATAAAGGAATTACCGTATTTTTGGACTATAGGACTATAAGACACATTTTTTTTACCACATTTTTTACTTCAAAATTTCCCCCCTATTTTCCTCCTCTAAAATCTAGGTGTGGGCCCCAGATGCACCTAGGTTTTAGAGGAAAACAGGGGAGGAAATTTTGGCAAAGAAATGTGGTAAGAAACTGCATCTTATAGTTCAAAAAATACGGTATAGGCCTATGAATTCTACTTTGGCAAGCTGTGAGGAAATATACCCTCAAATACTTGTATCATTGAAATAAGCCAGGTGGTAAGAGAAAAAAATACCATATGATCTCACCTATAAGTGGAACAAACAAGTGAGCAAAATAGAACCAGAGACATGGAAATAAAGAACAAACTGACAGTGACCAGAGAGGAGGGGAGGGGACAACTGGGGAAAGAAAGGGGAGGGTCAAGCCAAGGAACAGGTATAAAGGACTCATGGACAAGGACGATGGTGGGGGTGGTGAGGATTGAAAATGGATGGTGGGGGGGTGGGTAGGGCAGGGTAATGGGGGGAGGAAATGAGGGCAACTGTAATTGAACAATTAAAAAATTTTAAGTGACTGGTGATTAACATTAGACTGATACCAATACATTTCAGAATGAACGCTGTTGACTGAATGGGTTTTAGATAGCTAAGTCCGTCTTAACATCCATGTATATCTGTAACAACCAACGGGCCATATTTATTTTGTTATTATCAATTTAAAAAATTCATGTACCCCAGCCAGGTGTTCCCAGTCGAATGTTACATCGCACGAGACTAAGTGAGCTGCACCATTTCAACACGATCCCACACAGCGACTGAGTACAGCAAGAGAGCGTCGATGCTGTGAAGCCATCGGTTGTAAAACAGGTGAGTATAAATTATTGGCAGCACCCTTATTGCTGTGGAAAAGTCGTGAACAGAGTTCAGAAGTAAAATTGCAGTTTCCCCTCTGACTTGGGTCCTTGGTTTTAAAGACATGGCAGAGACACCCAAGTTGAACAGCAGTGTTGGGTATCAGGTCCACTTATTTTCCAGGGAAGGGCTTCAATCACACATGCTCCCCAAAGAAAGCTGCAAGGCCGTGCTTCCTGTGCCATGCAATTGTGCTCGATCTGCTAATCAGGCTCTTAGAAATAAGGCAACACACAAATCTTCAGTCCACGTGCCCAACTTTAGCATCACCACGTACCAGGTTTCGGGGGTACTTTATAATACCTTTTCCTGCACTAGCACAATGCCTGTGGAAAGTGATTGCATTTAGAATAGTTTTGCTTCATAAAAAAATGGAGGAAGGTAGAGGTAGAGCTGTTAAAACATTCAGATATTTCAAAAGCAATTTGTAAAATATTGGTGAAATTGGTGACCAAAATAAAATTTCATGTCGTTGCTGAATCTCCTAGAATAAATTGAAACCTTTCCAGAGTAAAACTACAACTTCAGAAAGAAGAAAATTTTGGAGGTTCTTGGATATAACATAAATTAACTAATTTAATGTGCAACCTTAAACTATGGGAACGAGGATGGATATTGGCCAAGATGGATCTGGTTCAAATCCCTTCCTTTGGTTGGGCAAATCCCATTGCCCGTCGGAATTTCACTTCCTTCCTGGCAAAAACAAGGATGAAAGTAACTACCATTCAGGGTCAATGAGAAGTGACCTGAGATACTATATAAGCAAGTACCTAAAGAGCTTTCTTTTAGAACATGAGTTCCTTCCGTAATGCTTCTTTGTCTCTTTCACAGACTTGAATGAGCTCCTTAGTTCATACTTTCTTTCCTTCCCACCTTGCATGCTTGGTGATGATGACTTTCCAAACAACATTAGAAGTTTGACCCCCTTATCAGTAAAAATGTGTACAGAGGTCTGGAAAGTCAGAGCTACTACAGATAAAGCTTGGATGTGGGCTTCACCTTGGTTACAGTTATTTGAAGATACCATTAGCTGAATTCATCTTACTCAAATTCCTAACTAAGCAAAGCTTCTTACTTCATGTTCATCTAACCCTTCTATCTGTGCCAATAATCAGTAGACCAGAAATACACTGAGTATTGTCAGAAAAAAATTGCGAAGGGCTAAGTAGTGGACTACAAACATTTCAGGGCACCCACGATGGAACATCTCGACACTGTCTAGAGCACTACTCAGGGTAACCTCTGCCTTTCATTGTCTTGGATGTTTTACAATTTTGTACATTGTGGAAAATAAGTAATAATCCAAATGACTCTTGTCCATAGAAATACAAATGAACAATGTTCAGTGGAATACAAGTGATGAATTTTGCATGTTTTTATAAATTCATTTCAATATACCTTGTTACCTATATGTAGGGGTTTCTTTGAATTCTTATTTGAACTGGTTGTGGCATCTAATTGGGTCCCTCATTAATTAATGCATTAAAGAAAATCTTGGACTTGTACTCATTTTATATAAAGTCTTGATTTTATGTTTTTAAAAAATTATTCTTTTTCAGTGTCTGTTATTGGGTGGCCCTAGCACTGGACTGGAGGCGGGGGCAATAGGCCAACCTGACAGACATGAAATGCTTGCAAACTAAACGTGAAAGAACCGAGCAAGACGTAGAAATTGTAATAGTGACTTCAGATTGAGAGGAGGAGATCAGGGTTGAAGCAGTTTCAGAGAAAAGCTATAATCTCAGAGCTTGGACAGCCCCGAGGAGATGGAGACACAACTTGCTTTGAGGGGTAAGACACAACCTGAGATAAGACATGATGGGCATGGGCATGGCCTGTTCAGAGAGATCTGTGCTTTGACGAGGCTGGATAAGAAAAATAACATTCAAGGCTCAATTTTATTTGGCATCCCCAAGATAACAGGCAATAGGTGGTACAGGGTCTCAAACCTGAGTGCCCATTGACTCAACAGTGGCAACATAAAAATGCTGGTGTCCGGGCCTCCTTGTTAGAAATTGTGATGTAATTGGTCTGAGGAGGCAGGGAAACATTCCCCAGGCGACTCTAGAATGAAACCAAGTTAGTGACCTAGTGTGCTATGCAAGTTACATGTACTTGTTGATTTAATTTAACCCTCCTAGTAACCTCATGAGGGAAGTATTTTCATCCTTGGTTTACAGAGGAAGAGACAAGAGACTCAGAGAGACTAAATGATTTGCCCAGAGGTGCTTCTGTAACTCGTGGCCAAAAGAATGAGGGAAAGTTGTCAATTATGAATGGGCAGTTTGTGGATAGTTTTTAATGCTACTCTTACACGGTATAATTATGAATATAGTGCTCACTCACTCACCATATACTTACCAAGAATCTACTATGTGCCAGGCTCTGTTTTAGGGATTGGGAATCAATGTGGCCACCAAAACAAAGTTTCTACCATCATTCTGACAAATGGAGAGAAAGCCGGTCATCTCAGAGAGGAAGCCCCAGGGCTGAGAGGAGGGGAAATGCAAGAGGGACGTGGCATTCCTCTTGGGTGCTGAGGAAATGCTAATAAAAGCCAACAGGACCATGATGCCATACACCTGAAAGTAATAATCCTGTGGAGAACTATAATCTAGTTACAGATCCTTGTTATTAGTGTCAGTGATAATTATACCATATATTTGTGATGTTTTTTACACTCCTCAGAGGGATTTCACATACATGATTTCATTCAATATGCTCCACAAGTGGGAGGCTAGGCAGGTATAATGGCTTTTGAAGAAAGACAGGTGAGGATTGCCCCGAATCACATGGCTGGTACATGGTAGGGCCAGAATTAGAATCCAAGTTTTCTATTTCTAACCCAGTGCTCTGCACTTGGCCCATCTGATACTGCACCAAGGTTCTAACAATGATTGTAATAATCTACAGTGATCTTGCCAAATATAGTACTCAGAAATTAGAAGGTGCAGGGCGAGGAAACCGGGGCAAAACCCAGAGAAGGAAGCCTGTTCTAATTGTGTTTTCTTCCCTTTACATATTTTTCCAGTTTTGTCCAGCTGACGTCTGTATAACTGACACACGACGTTGTGTAAGTCTATGGTGAACAGCATGTTGATTTGATACATGCGTATATTGTAAAATGATTGTCACATGGCACCTCCATCGTGTCACATGATTGCCCTTTTATTTTTGTTTTTTGGTGTGGTGAAAACATTCAAGATCTATTCTCTTAGCAGCTTTAAAGTATAAAACACAGTATTATCAACTATAATCCCCATGGTGCACATTGGACCCCCAGAACTTATTTGTCTTTTAATTGGAAGTTTATTCTTTTGACCAACATCTCCCCAATATCCCACCCCCCCGCCACACCGCCTGGTAATAATCATCATTCTATCTTCTGTGTTTTGGAGTTTGGTTTATAGATTTCACATACAAATGAGATCATTCCCTTTGTTGCTCTGACTTATTCATTTAGCATAATACCCTCTAGGTCCATCCAGGTTGTGACAAGTGGCAGACTTCCTTCTTTGTTGTGGTTGAATGACATGCGTGTACGTATCTTCCTTTTCCATGCATCCGTTGACAGGCACTTAGGTGGTTCCCCGATCTTTTACCTTCCCTTGAAATACCTTTGAGGGATTGACAGAAGCAGAGCCTCAGAATGATAATTCTCTTTATCGAGTTTTCCATGGTGTTGAATCAGAAGTGTTCTTTTTGAAAACTAGATATTATCCAACTGGGAAAGAGAAGGATCAGTATCCAGAGGGCTAATTCCCAAGTTAATTCCCTTTCCACACCTTGGTTCTATGCCCGCCTCCCCGCTGCAGGCAGGTTGCCGGGGTTTCTGGAGGAAATCTAAGCTCCTCTCTGGTACCCCTCCAGTCTCTTCCCACCTGCGCTCCTGGCACTAGAGAGCATGTATTTCTTCCCTGTTCCTCTTTCATCCTTGATGATCTATTGTAAACAGAAGATACTTCAGCACCAAAAATAAACAAATAAATAAAAGAAGCAAAGTTTATCATCTCCACAAAAGGTTGTGGACCCTGACATGCTGTGAACATGCTAGGCAGGGCAAACAAACAGATAGAAGACACTTTTTAAAAGCCAACTAGCATGGTGTACTATTTAGCTAGTGTGTGATTTTCTACAGTTTGCAACCCATCTGTGTTTTGGAACCTGATAAGGCCCGGACATGTAGGATTATCCCTGTTCTTCCAAAGTTCAGTTTGTTTTTTGCATCTAATTATCCACAAAATCCACAAAGATCCACATGACTTGAGGCCAACCATATTCACCCTATTTACTCAATTTCATTGGTTCTGGACTCTAGTTGGTGTGTTGGTTGGGTCACTGAGTAGCAGATGCCGAGATGGCTTTGGAAGTAGAAGAGACTTATAGGGCAAAGTCCTTGTGAAAGATGAAAGGAAGAGGAAGTTGGAGAAGGCAAAGGGGACCTTCAGACCATGACGTGGGGCTTGACACCTGTTAAAGAGAGAGGGGAGAAGAGGGATTGGGTAGGAAGAACCTCGGACTGTGGTGCAGGTCCTAGAAGGTTGCTCAGAGAAGAGCCCTGCCTGGGTACAGTGGTGAGTCCTGCTCAACCAATTCCGTACTCAGTCATTAGGGGATGTCTAGGTAGCTTCTAGTCTCAGCTTGAATACTGAGTCAAATTCTGAAGGCACCAACAGCCAGAGAAAGAATGTCAGCAGTTTCTTTCCTGAAAGCAGATCTCAGTGGGCGCACTGCCCCAGCTGCCACAGCTCAGCGGAAGGAGCAGATGGCCACAGAAAGCTAGGCGCCTACCTGTGTATGTGAGAGGCCAGCTCTAGCCAATGGGCTCGTGCCATCTGACAGGAACAAGACAGAGATTCATGCATCCATCCATGCATCCAGAGATCCACTCGTTTATTGCCTTAGCAGCAGCCATCTCTGGAGCTTCTGTCAGAACAAAAACCTGTCCTTGGTGTTGCCTGATACACCAAATCAAGATTTTGACTGCTTTGAGCTGTAATCTCTGAGTGACGATCAGCCCATATCTCCACCCAATCTGCTTCCATCCCTGCTTGTTATCCTAAGTCAATCTGTTATGCATCTGAGACCAAGTTTTTCACCACACCCTAATTTCTGCCTGCCTGACACATCTCTTTCTTGAGTTCTATTGGCACTTTGCTCCCCTAGAAGGACTATAATTCATGTCCCAGCTTTTTGACTTGGTGTTCCAGGTATAAAGGTACATGGCAAGTGATGAAGTTTACCGCAATGTCCTTGGGTTCAGGGTCAATGAGACCAGCTAAGGAGTAGCAGAGATGGTGAGCTGGTTTGGCTGTGTGCCTTCCAACTCTGAAGTCCCTGAAACTGTTTAGTTTCAAAATGACCCTGGCTTTTGGTAATGTTTCATAGCAGCCTCTCTCCAACTAATATGGCAGATGGCCATTAGAAATCATGGGCATCATTTTGAGAGCACATTATTTTGGAAGATAAAGATGGTGGAATTGTCTAGGGCTTGGCAGGTAATTAAAAGAGGTTGATTTTTCAAACAAATATTCCTGCCAATTAGAATTTAATCTTCCTCTAAATCAGCAGTCTCTAAGGCCCATTTATTTCTTTCATCCTATTACCTACTCTATCAAAAAAACATGGGTCTCACCTTAATAGGAACCAATTCTCTTTTTTCCCCTAGAACAATATTTACATTTTGGCAAGCCTTCTCCCATGTGGTTTAAAGAACCACATGTGTTTGCGGCATTCTCTCAAGTAGTTGAGAGAACATAAAACTTGCAGTAATATTTTGGGGAGTAAATTTTATTGTTATGGCTTTAAAACACAATCAAATAAAAACAAGAATTCCATTAGTAGTTGAATATTGTAATAATAGAGTTGAGAATAAATTTTACCACTATAGGAACTATAAAACAGCAATAATAAAAAACACTATTATTGTGAATAAGTTGTGTTGAAATGACTAACTAGAAAGCTATAAAACACAATGATAAGGAATAATCTAATCACCAGGAAAGATGTGATAATAATTCACCCTTGTTAGTGAGGAGCTTATGGTTCCAGTTCCTTGGCCCCGAGTTCTCTAGGTTACTTACTGCCTGCATTCCATAAGGTTGTGGAAAGATAGTCTTTGGACAGTGGGCTGGCAGGAGACCATGTGTTATAGTGAAATTGGACATGGCAAATGAGGAATATCCAATTATCAGTGACTGTTAGAAAAATCCTGTATCGCAATGCCGAATGTCCTCACAACATATTTTAAAAATTATTTGCAGCTACTAACAATTCATATGTATTATTTGACTGTGCATTTTCACATATTTATTTTTATTTATGTTCTTTTTCTTCAGAATAGCTACATGGGATTACGTATCTGTTGCGAGGGAAGCCTCTTGTAATCTTGCTTTTTATTCAAACTACCCATTGCTTTTCAGCCTTTTGGCTAAGGTCAAGTGTAGTATCTGTTCTTATCAGTTTAAACTATCCATACACCCCTCTGCTCTGAATCTATCTTGGCCCCATTTCAATGAACAGGAGAATGAATCCACCCTCAACTCCTGTGTTCCATTCATCTTCCACGGAGCCCTTGGCTCCACTAAACTCCTTGCTTCAGAGTTAAGAATACCGAGGTGGCTGCTCTGTCCCAAAACTTGAGTAAAAGGAAGAGTGTGGTGGGTCTCGCATCTTACCCTGTTCTGAACATCATCATAATTCAAATTCAAGATTTCCGAATGAGAGTACCCCAAGGGAACAATGGGTGACCATCCTGATGCAGTTCCCTTTAAAATGTCATTCACTTATGCCAGTGAAGTCTCCTACCCTCACTGCCTCCGCTCTCTCACTTCCCTTTCCTTCATTAACCAACTCCAGTGAGGCTTGGGTCCCTGCCACACGCATGCTGACATCAGCTGCTGTTTTCAAGGTCTCCGGGGACCTCTGTACTGTCGCTGGGTGAGATTGCCAGTTATCAGTCATCTGACTCAGCTTCGAGTCATTACGTCCCGTTGGTAACTCTCAGTTTCTTAAAATGCTTTTCTCACTCAGCTTTTGGGGCACAGCAGCCTCTCATCTCTCCACCTTCCTCACTGGCTGCTCTTTCTCAGTTTCCATTGCCCATTCCGCTTCCACCAAGACCTCTAAATGTTAGAACGACTCCAGGGTTAGTCTGCATTCTTTCCTTCAAAATGAGCTCCCACCCTAGATAAGTTAGCTATTCGTGGCTTTGAACACGATCTCTTACATGCTGAAGTCACACATTTATGCGGCTTGCTCCCGCTTCCCTCTGAGAGCCAGCCTGCGGTTGTTGCTGTCCTCGTGACAATCCTCTGGGTGCCTAATAGGCACCTCGACCTTATCAGAGCTCAAGAGAATTCTTGACTTTTCATCCCCTTGAGCCTGCTCACCCCTCAATTTTCCCCATTGCATTAAATGTCACCACAATTCACTTAGTTTCTTGGCCCCCAAATCTAGGAGTTGTTCTCAAGTTTCCTAGTTTCCTCATACTTCATATTCATTCCATAAGCACATTCATTGTGTCTGCTTCTAAAATAAATTCTCAATGTGACCAGGTCTCAGCGTTTCACCCTGACTGCTTGGCCTGAATCTCCATCGTCTCTCCCCTGGAATGTTATCTTCCCAGCTGGTCTTTTTTTCTTTAAAAAAATATATTTATGTATTTTTAAACAGAGGGGAAGGGAAGGAGAGGGAGAGAAACATCAACGTGTGGTTGCTTCTCATGCACCTCTCACTGGGGACCTGGCCCATAACCTAGGCATGTGCTCTGACTGGGAATCAAACCCATGACCCTTTAGTTCATAGGCTGGCACTCAATCCACTGAGGCACAACAGCCAGGGCCCAGCTGGTCTTTCTGTTTCCATTCTTGTCCTTCTCTTGTCTTCTCTCTATTTAGCAGCCAGCATAATTCTTTAAAATATGAAACCGAAACCTTTTCACTGATTTCCTAGAGTAAAATCCAAAGTCCGTACTATAACCCATGGCTTCTGCAAGATCTGGTTCTTTTCTCTCTCCCTGGGTTCATCTTCCATCACTCTCTCTTGCTCCCACTCCACCGAAACACTGGCTTTCTTCCAGTCCCTTGATCACATTAAGCTCATTTCTTCCCTAGGGTTTGTACAGATGCTTCCCCCTTTACCTACAACACTTTTTCTACAACCTTTTGCTTTAATTACATCATTTAGAACTTAAATATAAAATCATCATAGTCAGGAGAGACCTCTCTATCTTGGTATATTCTTGGCCCATAAACACCCCCTATCACCTTAATTTGATTCCTTCTACTTAAAATTGTATTATTTTTGGTGTAGTTGTTTATCGTTCTCTCCACTCTACTGTGAGTTTCATCACGGCTGAGATTCTGTTTGCTTCATTCATCTTAGTGTGTATTCATCTTCATACAAGTGCCTGGTGTATAGTAAGTGCCCATTGCATGTTTGTAGAATGAGTGGATAGATGAATGAATGATTATAAAGCAAAGAATTTAGACTGGACCATCAAATGCCAAGGACTCTGTTCAAATCCTTGCCTTCTCTACACTAATTTTTGCCTTGGTTGGTCAGACTTTCAGCAGTAATAACCTGAGCCTTTCCTTTTTGCTGGTCACTGTTTGAGACTCAGGGGTATCCTGGGTTTGTCCAGCAATGTGGTGGGTCGTCTGATAGAGTCCTTTATTGTGAGAGGAGTGTGCAGGAACATCTGAGTGAGAAACGATTTTAAACGTCTTCACTGCACCTGTTTGGAGAGGCATGGTTTTGTCTGAAAAGCTGGTGATGTGGCTTCTCAGGACAAGAGAAGGCATTTGACCCCAAATAAAGCCTTAGATTCAGAGGGGAATGGAGATCTTGAATAACAGTCATGCTGACCATGACCAGAGCACAAGACACACTACCTATTATGTCCAGTGAACTTGTGGAGTGAACAGTGGAAGTAGTCAGCTCCTGAGTACAGGTGATGTGGATTCCTAGAAACAGAGAAGAAACTTCTTTCTGGTGGAGCCAAGGGCTTGTGAAATTCGGTTTTATAGTAGAGATGAAAAATCAAATGGTAGAATCTTCCACCATTTCGAAAGCTGTTTGAGGACTTGATGGAGTTAACAAAGCCACTGCTCACAGACATTTCTGCTGAGACGTCCACTGATTGGCTTATCTTATCTTTACTGTGGGAGCCAACCCCTGGGTGCATTCCCAGAGACACTTCATCCACTGACCTGCAGGACAGGCCCAGGACTTCCTAGCTCTGTCTGCAGAAGAATGAAGCCTCCGCTTGGGACCCTTTACCTCTTGGGGATGCTGGTCCTTAGGGGGCTGGGACATAGTAGGTGAGTGGAAGTGGGAAGAAGGGCTGACTACTATGATTTAGACTGTCCACAAGGAAAAGTTTTCTCAAGATAAATGCAGGGAGATTTTCCCCTAGTCTTATCCACCCACACTACTAGAAGATGAGAACAAGGAATATCGCTGAACTTTGATCATTAAACATTACTCAAGTAATCTTTGAATGGATGAATATCTGATAAACATTTTCTGCCACCATATATAATAAATACCAATAGAAATGTCATGTTTTGTGATTGAAAAAAATTACAGTAAAAATTCTGTCCCTCATTTACATTGTTTCTTATTAGTAAATCACATTATTCTAATATCAAGAAAAAAATGCTTAAAGTATCTAAAAACACCAAATAATATCACAAAGAGGCCATTACTGTTAACATTTTTAAATAGCTGCCTAGCCAGCTAATCATGTATATAGTATCCTTGCCAAAAATTTTCAGTTAAATTATGTGATAAGACTTTTCCTATGACATTTATAATTCATTTACAGCACATTATTATTACTCTAAGGGGCATTTATTTGATTTCTACTTTGTTATTGTCACAAATAATACCATGATAAGCATCCAGCTACAGCAATATTTTTTGCAAAGTTTCGATTATTTTATTAATATAAGCAATTAAAATTGTAATTTCTGGGTCAGGACCTGAGAAAAGTTTAAGAATCTTGCTGCCCATTGCCAAATTACCCTCTAGAAAAGGTTCATCTGTCTATACTTCCAACAACAGTGTATAAAAGTATGTGTTATGTGTTTGCCAACTTGGTAAGTGAAAAATACCAACAGATGATTTATTTTGCATTTTGTTGATTTCTAATAAGGTTAAATATTTTATCTTGTTTATTACTCATTTTACTAGCTTATAAGTTGCACATCCATGTCATTTGCCAGTTTTTGTGTTCTTTCAGTATTCATAGTGAGTCATTACTTCTGGAAATACATAGTACTTTAATTTGTTTTTAAAGATTTTATTTCTTATTTATCTTTACAGGGGAAGGGGAGAGAGGGAGAGAAATACCAATGTATGGTTGCCTCTGGTGCATTCCCTGCTGGGAACTGGCCTGCAACCCAAGCATGTGTCCTGACTGGTAATCGAACCACAGTTGTTCGGTTTGCAGGCCCAGGCTCAATCCACTGAGCTACACCAGCAGGGGCTGGAAATACATAGTACTTTTAAAACTCTGAATGTGTGTCTCTCTCTGTGTATAGTGTAGTTACCATATAAAGTATCACTTTCCTTGTTCATACATAACTCAGTATTTTGCTCATTTGATACATCTCATCAAACGTATGTACTTACAAAGTATTTCCTTTTTTCATTCTCGTTTAAAAGAATTTTGCAATAAACTTGCTCTCACAGAGCAAGATTTTCTGCCCACATCCTCCGTGTGACCTCAACATGTCCTTAGCTTCACAGACACTCTGATATGTAAAAAAAGCCCAGGACTTTTGTGATATCAAAGCCTGTTTGAACATTGCCTTCTTAGTTTTTTCCTTTAGTTTACATGGTTTTATACAAATACTACATTAATCTTCTCTTATAAAATTATTGATTTATAAACTAGAGACAAAGACTCTTATAGTTTCCAAAAGGCTTTGGTTGGAAAAAAATATCATCCTCTTTAAAAATAGCAAGAATCTAAAAAGTTACACAATTTTTGACTTACTATTCCTGCCTCTGAAAATCTAGACTGAAAAAATAAATAAAATTATGGAAAAAATTTATGCACTGAGATGCAGCCTTATGTGTGATATAAATGTTATATTAAATATTACAATGTTTGGAAATGATTTAAAAGTACCATATTAGGTTATGTAAATACTGACATATATCTTAATGGAATATTATTCATCCTTTAAAATAATGATTATGATAAAATTTTAATAGCATGGGAAAATACATGTTTTGTGCTAAAGGAAAGATACAGGATACAAAATGTAATGACAGAAAAATACAAGAAAAACTGTGTACCAACATGGTAATTGTTATCTTTGCTGGTGATTTTTTTCCTTTCCCTCAACTAACTATTCATCATTTTGCAAATATTCTACAATGAAGATGCATTAAAACTTTTATTTAAAATAATGGCCGCCAAGCCCAGGTTCAATCGCAGAAGTGATTCAGCTCAGGCAGTGGCCGCCAGGAAGACAGCGCCCACTGGAGTGCCCAGTGACTGCGCCTGAGAACTCTGCCCACCTGCCAGCCCTGATCCTAACCGGCTGTTTTCATTCATTACCATTTACTGATATAAAATAACATTCATTTTTATACAGCTCTTACCAACTCAAAACATAAATTAGCTGTCATTTTTATAATGTTTACTCACTAGGAGTTATGTAATGACAGTGGAGAAAAATCAACAGTTAAGAGAGATCACAAGTTTTGCAATCTTTCTCGTGATGTAGACTCATATATATCGCCTGCTCCCAATTACAATGTAGGTCTGTGGAATCATTTGGGACTTAGCAGGATGAATCAAATGCCTTGAAAATGTTCATTCTCTTTGACCTACTAATTCTTCTTCCTGGAATATAACTCAAGGAAATAATCAGAAGTGAGCACAAAGGTTTATGCAAAAAGTCATTAAGTACAGAATTACTTAAAATAGCAAAAAAAAAAAAATTAAAAAAAAAACAAAACAAAAAAGGAAAATAGCTTTGATATCCAGCACAGGTGATAATATTTAAATAAATGATACTATATAATATATACTTATAATTAAATTTTAGCCAGTCATTAAATATAATGTGTATAAAGAGTTTTTATGGGTTTGAGGAAACAGCTCTGGTAGAATACAGAATATGAAGGAGTTAATACAAAATTACGTATAGATATAATTTGTACTGTTTAAGAAAAAAATATGCCCAGACAAAAGACTAACAGGAAATAGGCCAAAACACCAACAGTGGTTAACTCAGGAAGGTAGGATTATTAGAGACATTTCTCCTCTCTGTATTTTCTAAATTTTCTGATATAAGCATATGTTAATTTTGTAAGCAGGGAAAAAATTTTTTGAAAGTATTTTGTTGTCATGAAATACTTATGAAACCATTTCTTACTAAGTGTGTAAAACACAAAATTTGCCTCAGTATTCATTAGGGTTTTATTTTGCTTCTGCACACATCAAAATTTCATCAATCTTTGATCTTCAGCATTTATTAATAATATACTCTAAAGGATCATTTTCTCTGTTAGACATTGTATGAATTCTTATTCTAAAAAAATACCCGAAGTATCATAATCTTTTCATTTGATTGGGTGAGATGAGACTAGTGATACTTTAGCAGACTAGCTACTTTTCCCCTCCTTCTCCACCTGCATTCTGCGGCACCCAAGAAACTGCATAGAAAGAGGCACCTGCCTCCTCCAAGGATGTGGTTTAAATGTTGCCTGTACTGAGTACCTGGATGTGTGCGGGTTAAGTGTTGTGTTTCACTTCATGTGAAAGAGATCAGCACTTTTATATCAGGGATTTTCTTTCAAATTCCAGACTGTTCACTTTTTTTGCATGTGACATGGATGCAGTCATTCAGCACGGGCTCAGGAGACAACAAACTCGCACATTTTGCAGCCCCCCAGCCCTGCTCCTCCGTGTAGCCCTTTCCCACCGCCAAGAAGGTAACTGGGTTGAAGAGAGGCCCAAGCATGCGCTGACCCACTGAAGGAGGAAACAAGGCTGCTCCGACAGTGACCACAGCTAGTCCCAGCCCTGTTGTGACAGCATCTCCAGTGATCTCACCTCCTTGCAGGACGCGACAGGCAGGGCCACCAGTGGGAGGAATGAGGAAGAAGGGAGGCGGAATAGACATTTTTCTCACTGGCTATCCCTCCCCTCTCCCATTCCGAAAATGCACTAAAATCATTTCCCAGCGACCTTATAATGTAAATATTCATTTTGCTCTTTGTAGTCCAAATCAGAGATATAACATTTTTAAACGTAGACTGATAAATGTCTTATGCCTATTTTCTGGGTTATAATAAAAGTGTAATTTTAGCCTATGCAACAAAATCTTCAGAAAAATAAATAACCTGGGAAAATAGCATTCGCCTGAAGGAGATACATGGCTTTCATCCTCTAGGTGTCGTGGGCTCGGCTTTCCTCTACCGTTTACATCCACCTTCCCACCCTCCTGACACCCCAGTTTCTTCCTGGCCTTTCGTCTGACTTCCTGCCTTTGCAGACCACTGGCCCAACCGACACAAAAGGCTGTGCACAAGACAGTGACTCCATGGAGGAGCCTGGAGACCTATTCTTATAACAAGTCCCACCCCATGGAGGAGGTGAGCGAGAATACATGGTGAGGGATGGTGGTGGCCACCGCTTGCTTTAGAATGTGGGGATGGTTTACTGTCACCATCCATCCACTGGAGAGGCCCAAAATATGAGGTGGAGATTTGCCTGGGCATTGAGGTCAAGAATTCCCAAACATTACCCTCCCTACCCCTGACCAACACCATTGGAGCTACAGATGCTGGTGCTATGAAATTTTTAAAAATGCAAACCAACAACACAAAGAAGAAAAGAACACCCTAACCAGCCATGCTTGTGTGAACACAGACCAGAATTAACCTTTACTCTTGTTTATCAAGTTCTTAGCCAGTTTAAGCAGGGTGCGGCCAGTGTATACATGGGTGTGCGGTATGGAGAGGGGAAGTCTTCTGACTCAATCACGTTTAGCTGAAAATGTGATATTTCTTGTAGGATGCATGCAAGAGACAGCCTCGGCAGTTCTTAAGAGAAAAACAACTTTTTTCAATGAACTATTTGTATTGCTACTAATATACATGTTTGGTGATTTTCAGAACTAGTTACAATAAACAATTAAATGTACTATAGATGCAAATAAGTAGGTGTGAGTGGGTGCATGCGTTGACATGCAAAACTATCTGAAGTAAACATTTTTAAAAATAGAATTGCTGGGTTAAAGGGTATACGCATCTAAATTATTTACATAAATGTACAAGTTGCCCTCCAAACAGGATTTACCAGTTATTTTTTGACATTTGGGAACATGTTCATATTTTCCAGAATTTTTTTCAAATAGTATAAGAGAGATTTGAAAGTATGGGAGTTATGCCATCACATCCTGACGACTGTTCGATGTCGTACGTTCGTGAACTCTCGTGTCCCGGCCACTCTTACAGAGCCCCGAGTTACTGACTTACAGGCAAAAATGTAAGACCCCTCTTTTCTCTAAGCACGGTGTGAGCCTTGCCATTAAATCAACACCTATTCAGGTCTGCCCTGCTTAATCAAAATGATTGACTGGAGCTTGATTGAAGCTTCTGTTGGCATGTTCTATGAAGGGCTTACCCACCTTTCCTCTGAACTTGGAACCACGGATGTTAGCAAAAAAACATCGTTGAGATTCATAAAGATGGAAGAAGATCCTTTCACAAAATAAGCCTTCATTAAATTTCTGGCATGATTGGGTGTCACGTGGAAGCTAAGTCTGGTGGCCATTTGAAGGGTGTGTAGTATAATGTTCCTGAAGTACGATCGGTGGAAATTGCAAATTCTCAGTAACTTCTCTGTAAAGATAGACAAGGTGTCTAAGACTTGCGGCAGAGTAGATCTGTAGAGGAAATGGGAGAGGGTGGGTAATAACTCATTAGTTTCGTGTTCTAGCTTGTTTGGCACACAGCTGTTGTAATGCAGAGCAAAGAGTACAGAGTTCATTATCTTAATGAAAGAAGCAGTTATCTTAATTAGAGGCGAGCACACAATCTTCTGATGGATAACAGCGGCCCTCCCCGGCCATTTCAGATCTATCAGTGGATGAGCCAGATCAGTGAGAAGCACACGGGTGTGGTGACACAGCATTTCCTAGGAATGACCTATGAGACTCGGCCCATGTATTATTTGAAGGTAAGTAAGGAGGCTGAGAATTGCCTTTCTGGGGACGAGGGGTCTCTCTCACCCATGATATTTTTTACTATTCAGGGACTTTAGTAGAAATGTAGACAAAGTTAAAAGAGGCAGTGCAAAAAAACAACCAACTAAACAAACAAAAAAACACCCCCACCTGTTCCACCCAAAAATGGGCTTTTAAAGTTCAAAACTTGTAAAGGTGTACACATTAATCATCTGGGTGAAATCAAGTTCTAGAATAAAGAGAATTTGAAATAGCTAGGTGGGACCATGGAGATAGAATTTAAAAACATAAGGGCCCAGAAATAGAAGACTTTGTACCTTTGTTACCTCCACACTGGCCTCCCTCCTTCTCTCGGACACTGAGGAACTTAGAACCATGAATGATGGAGCTGGACAGGACCTTAGACATTTTGACCGAGTGGCTGGCTCTGTGAGGTCTGGGTGCCTCCACTGCTCACACAGAGATGAGAGAGGACAGACTGTGTCAGGGAAACCTCCCACCCATGCATCAATCACAGCACATTCATTTTCTCAGTTCTTTCATTGTGCAGTTAAGGAAACCAAGACCCAGAGATGTGAAGTAACTTGTACAAGGTCACACAGCCAAATAATAGCATAGCTGTGGGGATAACCCAATCTCTAGATTCCCCATGTGGCTTCTGGTGGGGGATGGGAGTCAGCGTGTGGTCCCAAGCGCAACAGCTGGGATCACTCATAGGAGAGCAAGAGTAGCCGAGGGAGGGTCATATTGGTGTGTATCTCTGCCAGCATCCTTGCCTCATGCTTGAAACCACCCAGTGGAGCAAGGAAGGGACCTCTAGGGAAAGAAAAAGCCTGATGACTTTGCACAGTGGCTTACAGTAATAAGTGACTGCTTGGTAACGGGGCATGGATGTCCCCTCCAGATTAGCCAACCATCCGACAACACCAAGAAGATTATTTGGATGGATTGTGGAATTCATGCCAGGGAATGGATTTCCTCTGCTTTCTGCCAGTGGTTTGTGAAAGAAGTAAGTGTCTTCAGCTTCCTTGTAACGGTTAACCACAAATCACCTGTCACGTCTTGGTCGTGTAGGAAGGCTGCTTCATTGACGTGTTGGCATGGCAACTCTCTACTGAGCTACTCCTTCTCCCCAAGGGAAATGGAATTAATAAGTATCTCCACTGAACTGTGAGGTATTCTGATCTTTTTCCAGTGCTTTCAAAATTATTTTTAGTGAAAGACAAACATATCCCAATGTAAAAGAAAGTATGTCTTGGAAGTCAGAGATGAGTGAATCCTGGCTCCGCCTCTTTCAAATAGTCTTAAGCAAATTTTCTACCACTAAAAGCCCTAGTTTTTCACCTGTAAAAGGAGTGGAAAATGACTATTTCAGAGGTCTGTTGTGTAGATTAAGAGATTACCAGATGGGAAATATATAGCACAATGAATTTTTGCAAATGACCTATCTTCTTCCTTTGAGGGAATAAAGAACCTTTAAAAGTAAAATATTTTTATGTGTCAGTCCTTTCAGAAACCCAAACATAAGGAATTGAACCCACAAAGAGTAGTTCTCAAGTGGTTCCTAGAAGCATCCATGTAACTGGGGTCTTGTTAGAAATGCCAGTGTCAGGCTGTACGTCACTATTTTAGACCGAGCGAATTAGGGGTGGGGGAGTTGGTAGGGGGCTGGAGCCAGGCAATCTGTGTTGTAACAAGTCCTTCGGGAGATTCTGATGCATCCCGAAATTCGAGAACCACCACCCTAACCAAGAGGCACCTGAGGTGCGTTGGAGAGTGGAGGATGGAGGGTGGAGGTTATGGTCATCCCTTAGGAGGAAAGGAAATCATTTAAAAATTAAGGTGAAAAAAGACCTCTTCCCAGAATGATTCCAAATGGTTCTCTCTTAAATTTCCAGATTCTACAAAACTATCAAAACAACTCAAGGATAAGAAGGTTCCTTACGTATCTGGACTTCTATGTGCTTCCAGTTCTTAACATAGATGGCTATATTTATACTTGGACAACTGTGAGTACAATGAACTTGGCTCTGGGATGACTTCATAAACTAGATTTTGACTCCAGTTCATTTTTTCTGACCTCAGTCATCACAGCTATAAAATGTTTTGTGGTCACGTAAAAAAAAAAAAAAAAGAAATCCTGTTTGGGATAAAGCTCAACCTATTTAAGCCAACAGTCGAAGTTCAGTATTGAAGAGGCCTTTTTAGAGTTGAAATCCAGCACATTTGTGTCTTATTCTGCTTTTGACATGTTCCCAGTTTTCCAGACACACATGTTTTCTCCAACTGCATCTCCTTAAAGTTTGTGGGTTGCCTGCCACCTGCTCAGGAATATATGCCCATAAAATTCCCACATCTCCCTGTGTCCACCTCCAGAAGCACGAGGGACCCAAATGATGGATACATACAAACCCAGCCTTCGTTTGTCATTGTGATCATTCACATAGGGAGCAAACATCTGGAGCTTTTCATTTAGCAAAGTCTCCCCTTGTGAGTGTTTCTAAAGCATATAAGCCCACAAATAAGAGCCCATGTTTCTAGAGAGTATTCATTCTTCCCCCTCCCCCAGAACTCCCCCTCACCCAAGGCCCTTCAGGGGACCCCCTAGCTCCACAACAGCAACAGCTTTTCGCCCAGCACGAGAATAAGTCCCTCCCTCTGCACATGTCTGGCGAAACTTGTCTTTATCCTCATCTCCACGCATCAGTCTTCTGCTTCCAGAGTGGTGCAGAGACCGTCCCTGGTGCATCTGGAACAGCCTTGTTCCATCTGCCAACCTATTTCCCTTTCATCCTGTGTCACTTGGACCTAAAAAATGGTTCTCTGAAGCTCTCCCTGATCACATCCACCAGGCACTGCTAATCTGTTAAGGAAAAAAGCCAGACTACTCCCCTAAAACGAGGGTTTACAGTGCTCCTGTGACTGGGGGTTGGTAGCCTGTCTGCAAGGCTAAAAAGTGCACGCATACCCTTCATCATGTTAAGGGCCAGTTCTTCTAGACAATCCTAGGAATGATTTTTATACCTGAGGACCACCCATCACCCCTAACACTGATTTATGAGACCTTAGAATGGCGACTTCCCTGTGTTCCCCTGCGCAGGACCGGCTTTGGAGGAAGTCCCGTTCATCCCATAATGATGGCGCGTGTTTTGGGACAGATCTCAATCGAAATTTCAACTCAGCCTGGTGTAGTAAGTACAAGTTTAGTAGATAAACTGATGGGGGGCAGGGGGAAACATGGAACCGAGAAGCCAGAAAAGAGGTGAATCACTAGAGATATAACTTTTGAAAATAAGCATCTAATTTTGCAGAGCTGGCTGGCGTTCCTGGCCTGTGTGTCCCCTCTAAAGGGATCATATTAAAAAGCAGCAACACACAAGTTCAGGAGTCTCTTTAAGGGAAGCTGGCTCAGCTAAGGCCAAGAAGACCTAAGCCAGTGTGAACATGTTTGAAACCCATCGCTTCATCCTGAAATAGATGAGTTATCATGAAGAGAAGAGAAAGCAGAGAATTCTCTCGCAGACTATTTTATAGCAGGAGGGTAGAGGTAAAGAAGGCAAATACAATCTTCTCCTCAACATGCTCAGGGAATTGGAAGGAAATGAAGAAGTAGGAATGGCTAAGAGCAGTCTGGTTAAAAACCAGACGGCAAGGGTTAAAATTCAGATGTATGGGCCATGTGATCTTGGAAAAACTGCTTCACTTCCCCATTTTCATTTGCTCTCATTTAAAACACAGGCCCATAGTGATACCATCTTCCCAAGAGGTTGTTGTGGGGATTCATCAAGCTGCCGCTTAGGAGGGGCTGACCACAGTGCCCAGCGTGCAACCAGGGGCTCAAATGGCAGGCCTTCTGTTATTGGTGAGGAGGAGAGGTGACTTCGGTACTCACAAAAGAGCTCTAAGGAGACTCAAACTAGTAAGACAGTGAGAGAGACACTGAGGCCAACAAGGCTATGTTGGAGTCTGACATTAGGAGACTGAGAACTAGTTCCCAGCTATTTGTTTCATGGCCCACCAAAAGTTCAAGTTAACGATGACCAAAAAATGCCATTCCATTTTACACCTTCCTTCCTGGGCCATGTAAGCACTGGAGTTCCTTCCTAAACCCGAACGTCAGCCCTCCTGCCTTTCTGAGTTGCTCCTCAAATGATGACCCAAGTTGACTCATGTATCCAGAACTAACTTAGACAAGCAAGGTTAAGCCCCACCCCCAGTCCCAGTGACCTTGAGTGAGGATGACTCCTTACCCTCTGTCAGTGCCCAGCTGAGATCATGGTGCCTTCTCTGCCATTTCCTGTGTGTTCCAGGTATTGGTGCATCTAAAGACTGCAGCGATGACACGTTCTGTGGGGCAGGCCCCGTGTCAGAACCTGAGACGAAAGCCGTCTCCAGCCTTATAGAGAGCAAGAAAGAGGACGTTCTGTGCTTCCTGACCATACACTCTTATGGGCAGCTCATCCTCACGCCTTATGGCTACACAAAAAATAAATCAAGTAACCACGAAGAACTGGTAAGACCAGAGACCCAAGGCTTTCCAGAGGGCTCAGTAGGATCCCAGCTTTTCTTTCCCAGATTTCCATTTCCTAGATCTTTGGCTCGGCCCTGCTTTTGTTCTCAGTTCTTCTTTTGTATTTCTCCTGCTTTTTACACCTTGCCAGCCACCTGCTGGGAAGGTTGCAGGTTAAATGCTGCTTTACCTACATTAATTAACTACCTGTTTCATAAAATGTCAAGTTGGGAGACATCTTAGGTATTCATCTATAATATAAATGAGATGATTATGTTAATAATCTGCAGGAACGTGCTCTCATTTTTGTAAATTCTCTTGAAGCTCCGTTCAGCAATTATAGCTTTTGAACCGTGCATTAAAGAACCTGCCAGCTATTAGTGGAAATCGGCATATCTCAAATAACACGGCTAAATGATATCTGCTCTCTTCTCTGGTAAACACAATGCTTTATTTTCTTCCAAACGCTGCCTGTAGTATTTGCTAGGAGTATTTGTAAGGGGAAATGCAAGTGAAATCCAAGCCCGGGGCAGGGAAAAGTGACCCTTGTCTCATCCGGGTCTCTCTCTGAAGCTGTGTTTAGCTTGACCATCATGGGCAGAGTTGCTGAAAAGGACCAGGCTCGCTGCCCTTGTGTGAACCAGAGAGCAGCAGGCACAGGTCAAAGGGAGAATAAACTTAGAATTGTAATGTTTGTATCTTTTTCTGAAAAATATTTTTCAACTTTTAATTGTAATAAAACACATATAGCATAAAATTTACCACCTTCACCACTTTTAAGCAGACCATTAAGAACATTCACATTATTATGCAACTAATCTCTGAGACTTTTTTAATCTTGCGTAATGGAAACTCTATACCCACCAAACCACAATCCCTGTCCCTTTTGCCCCTGGAAATCACCATTCCACTTTCTTTTCCTATGAGATTGGCCACTCTCGATGCCTTGTGTAAGTGGGGCCACACAGCAGCTGTCTTTTCGTGACTGGTTTATCTCACTTAGCAGAATGTTCTCAACGTTCATGTTGTATCGTGTCAGAAGTGCTTTCCATTTTAAGGGTAAATAATCTTACGTTGTATGTATGGAGCCCATTTCCTTTCTTATCTATCAATGGGCATTTGACTTGTTCCCACCTTTTGGCCATTTCAAAAAGTGCTGCTGTGAACATAGGTGCATAATATCTCCCGAGATTCCACTTTTAATTCTTTGAGTATATAAGCAAAAGTGGATGCCTCTTACAGCCATTCTATTTTTAATGTTTTTGATGGCAGTTGCACCATCTTTTACTTTTCACCAACAGTACACAAGGGTTCCAATTTTTGCACATTCTGACCACCACTTGTCATTTTATGCTTTTATTTTTAGAAAGAAACTCTTTATTATCAACACCTGCTGGGATGGATGGGGACTAAGCTTACCCTGTTCTTATGGTCACAGAGGCCTGGGCACCCATGGGCTCTCCGGCACATCCTGCCCCTCTTCCATGGGAGCAGGGCCCATAAAACACATGTCTTGACACAAAAAAGAAACACACCACAGAGCTATGCCGAAGGTGGTCTTTTCCCCCGGAAGTCAAAAATATGTAGTGGTAGCCTCACTCTCTCTCTTGCAAAGTTTTTGGACATTTGTACTATGTGATCATTTTGCAAGGTATGTGAGATAACTAATATTTGCCTCAGACTCTATAATTTGCAAAAGGATTTTATAATCATTATTTCATCTGACCCTCACGACAATACAACACAACCAGCTCTGTTTGGAGATGTAGATACTGAGACCTCAAGTTCCCTACATTTCCAGAGCTCCTGTGGACAGTGAATGGCCAAGCCGTGGCTGGGAATGGTACCCTCACACTCCAGGGGTTGCATTCCTCTGACCACCTCGCATTGGCTCAGGGAGTATTTACACCTTCTGGGAATCTTTGTCAGTCTTGATGCTCATTGCATTGTGTCCTAGTTCCCCCTCATTTCTTAGCCCCAGAAGTTCCATTTCTTCATTTAAAAAGTCTGCAGAAACAGAAATTTCAGTTAACAGACCCAGAACCCTCCTTATTCTTCAGTTTGTGATATTCATCATGGATGTTTACTTCCTACTTAATGGGATCTGTGACAAACATACATGAACCACCAAAGACAGACCATTGTAGAGCTTTGATTGGACAGGCTTTCCACTAGCAGAAAAAAAAGAGGCCCATATATTCCAGTATTTTTCTAGAGAATTTCATTCCTTTCTTGGTTCCGCAAAACAGATATTGTGTGACCATTTTGCAAGATCGAAAGGTTAGAGAGTCTTCTGCTGGTAATTGGCCATCTGGGTAGAGGCCTCTGGCCACTGGGCAGATTGGGCAAGAAGGCAGGAGAAACCTGGAGCTGTGATTTTATCATTACTGGAAGTTATTGAAAGGTAACTAAGATGGGAATTACAGACAAACTTTCAGTATTCTATGCAGAAATTGGCAAACTGAATTGAGAAAGATTCTTTAATTCGGTGTCTCTTACAGTCTCAGGTGCTGAAGACTTAGCATAAACAGTCATTTCAAGAATTTTCAACAAGAAGACAGTGTAGAAATGATCCCCCCTTGTCTGAACCCAACTGAAGCCAGCTAGCAGTGGTTTCGGGTTCTTGGGGGTGAGCTTTGATAGGGCGCACAAAGACACAGTCAAGCCAACTCTTCAAGGAGGTTCCCATTTCCAGTGTGATTTACAACTACTGAGTCTGGTAATTAATCTCTATATATTTACAAAGCCATAAATGTGTAGAAATCATGATAAATATTATGCCGTGTGATAGACAACTTGGCAATCACTATGCAGGGGAAACATAACTATATATAGCCTTGTTCTAAACAGCTCTCAAATTGGAATAGCTATAAGAATTCTAATGTTTTAGGGGCTCAGATTCTTTCCATTTGAATTCTTCCCATATCATCCTCATATCCCATCCCATGCTCTATCCTCTCGTACACATGCCGGGGCTATAATCAACCACCTTAGAAGATGACAATAGTCCATTTCAGAGGTAATGAGACTGAAATAGTGTGACGGCCCTGGAACTAAAACTTGCAAACTATTTGGAAGAAGGAGGATCAAACATGATTTTTCATTTTGGGGAAGAACATGATAAGCCAGAAACAGGAAAATCCTCCACTTACTGGGTTTGAGTGTGTTGAGTCTGAAGTACCAGCAGGCCACGTTGGTGTAGATGTCCAATGGGAAGTGAGAAAGCTGGTCTGGAGCTCTTAAGATGGATTTGGACAAAACACCGAGCCCTCTGGATTGCTGGTTTTATTTTTAACACCAGATATCTGTCTCTGCATTTCCCACCTCCAGATCCAAGTTGGACAGAAGGCAGCAAATGCACTGAAAGCAAAGCATGGAACCAATTATAGAGTTGGAGCGAGTGCAGATATTTTATGTAAGTATCTTTTTTTCACCTCTTCAATAGTATCCAAGGCACCAAAGGAGTCAGTGAACTTTGGGGAGTGGGGTAGGCAGGAGAGGGAGGAGGGAGTTCCCGGATCAACAGGAAGTTTTACAAGTCAAAATGGCTGTAGATAAAAGGGAGTCTGCACAAATCCAGAATTATGTTCTCCAGGGATAAGGTGTGAGCTCAAAGAAAAAATTAATGCACTGGCTAAGACCAGAACTCCCTCTGGCTTCAGTTAAAAAGAGCTGGCAGGGAGAAGGCACAAGGGTTAACGTGAAGGATGTTTTCCAATGAGCTTTGGTCTGTTGATTCAGTTCCCAAAGAACCCATCAGGCTCAGCAAGCAGAGCAGGTGGAGCCTGCAGAAAAGATCTTAAAAAGAAAGAGAAAAGAAATAAATTAGTTGAAAGAGAAGTGCACACTGCTTTTCCTCATCACCTGTCACCATTTCTTCCACCCACCAGATGGCCACCTAGGTGATATTTGCATAATATTTTTCCTGATGGCCATTTTGTTTCTGTTCCTTTATATGTCAATTTACTCTTATCTTAAAATATTAGATTTTCCTGTCTTTGATTCAGCTGAGAACTTTAACTAAACCTCCACTATGTGCCAGGCATAATCCTAGGTGCCGTGGGGTTACCTACAGGGGGACTGGTGGAGGGAGACAGGCTAAACGAGAGTCATTCCCACCCTACAGGGGCTTCATATCAAGGAGAGGGAGAAGACAGCTAGCCATGCGACCCCAACATGAAGGAGTTGTTTATTTTTCTGGATTGAACCTTTACTCCTGGAATGTCTGACAGAAATCTGTGCCTTCACTCTACAATTTCTAACTCGGCCTTCATGGTTTCATTTGTAGACGCCCTATCAGGGTCTTCAAGAGACTGGGCTAAGGACATTGGGATCCCCTTTTCATACACATTTGAGCTGAGGGACAATGGTACACATCAGTTTATTCTGCCAGAAGCTCAGATTCAGGACACCTGCGAGGAGACCATGGAGGCTGTGCTTTCCATCCTGGATGACGTGTATGCCAAATACTGGCACTCAAACAGAGCCGGGAAGGTGACGTCTACTGCAGTGATGCTGAGCCTGCTAGTGCCCTTCAGGTCTCTTTTCTGAGTCCACCCCACCCAGGCCTGCTCAGCCTCAATGGCATGATGGGGTTACAGAGAAGGTGTTTCTCTGTGGCCAGAGGGGAAATAAATAATGTAAATAAAAATACTATTTCAATAAAGATAAACCATATTTGAACTGTAATGCTTGTTTTGCTGGTAATCTCTTATTACTTTCAAAGAGTATAAGATTAGTTATTGCTGCCATAATGCTGCAAACCTAACCTGTCTAAAGTCCAAAGACTCATGAATCCCTCAGTCAGTTAGGACCAGCCTGGCTGATTTTGGCTGCGCTCGCATCTGCATCCACAGTCAGTTTTAGGGAAGCTGTCCTGGGGTTGGGAGATTTTTTCCTATCTAAATTCTTTGAAAATTTTGTTATGCCTTTGAACCAGGTTTGCATTTAATTTTATGTTACTGAGTTAGCAGCATTCAGAAGGTAAGTTATATAATCTCTATATATCTGTTGCTGATGTTATTTATTTGCTTATTTATTTGTGCAATTAATTTTTTGGAGAATGTATTACATAGACTTTGCTAAACTCCGGGGTTACAATGCTGAATGAAGTGGACATAGCCCTTGTCCTCTTGAAATTTCTATTCCCGTGAGTTTAGGGGGTGAGGGTGGGGGTGTTGGCCATAAACAATTGGAATGGACACACTGTTGCCTATCGGGCAAATCTCAGCTCAGGGGGCCATAGTAATCAAAAAAACAGGTAAATAAGCTAAACAGTGGAGCTTGTGACAGGTGCTATGAAGAGAAATAATGAGTAACTAGAGAGGTAAGCAAGGGCCAGATTATAGGCTTACATGTACACAGGCATTTAATTGTGCTATCTTGTCTATTAAACAGCAAGTGCCCTTAAAGTAGCATCTATGACTGTCATTTCCTGTGTATCCCTATGTGACACCTTGAAATGGTGCTAAGCACTCGTCAGGCTTTGAACAAACCTTGTAGCGCTGACTGAGTGACAGGGAATCCTTGAATGTTCAGTCACCCGTTTCCAAGTTTCCTTGTTGGTCACAGACACAATACACTCCTTGGTTGTAACCCTTTTATTGCCTTTCTTTGTTCTTTCTATTTCTTTGCATTTTGCCTGAGTGGAGCTGATAAGGGTCAAAAGGGAAAATGTCAGAGGCAATGAGGCTTAATGAATCAGAGAGCAGCTATTTACATAGAAATGCCAACTCCACAACAGTAGCATTGTCAGGAGAAAATGGTTGGGTTTCATCAATGGTCGGCCTAGGAGGGGAGAAAAGGGATGTAGCCACCAATGTCATGTTGAAGAAGAAAGCAGGGAGCTGTGCCTACTGAGTCAGGTTATGAGCCTTAATCTAGCCTATGTTTTGGTTTCTAAGGCTGTATCTTAACAACTTGGCCCTCTGAATACTATAGGAGTTCTGATTTACAAAGCTTAACTCACGTCTAAGGATTGAGCCCATGGCCGAATAAAGTTGGAGGGAACAGAGAGAAATGCAAGCGGTTAGCTTACGTGAAACCTCCCACATGGATTTTTCCAAGAGTCTAAGACACAATCATAACTTTCTCGGGGGACTTCACATGGCTCTAGGGGTGTGGAAGACTGTGGACCATGACATGTTTTTTAAATTTTCTGGGGAAAGATCTAAGGACAAAGATAGATAGGTGATGAATGACCACACTGATGTTTTTTAAGGATGTTTTCCACTTCGTTGTCTTCAATGGCAATAGTTTGGGGAAATTTTACAACTGATGCAACTAAAACAATTTGATTATTCTATGTTGTAGCTTTTTGGGGTCTGAGATTTGACTTTACCATACTTGAAAGATAAGAAGTCAGTTTGTTGCTGTCCCACGGATGTTAGAAGATGCGCGACCCCTGAGTCAGAGACGAAGGGCATTATTACTCATGGTCCAGCACTCAGCATGAGCATCAGTGCACTTACATTGAGTCTCCTTGCTCCCAAGTTCCAAGCAGGTGATGCAAGAGCCCGGGTAGTACCTGCAGACTCAGTGAATTGTGTTACAGGAGAGAAACACTGGGCTCAAGGGCATCACTGCTTTTATAGCAAGCAGTAAGCAAGCCTGGTCTAAGGAGACACTTCCTCATCACTCATGGTTCCTTCCTGGCTGTAAATGCAACTCTGAGAAATGGGACAGGAAAAGAGTGGCCAGGGCCTTCCTTGTATTTTAGCATTACCAGCAAGAAGTGTAAGAGCAAGAGAGGCCCGTAGGAGACTGTCTCCCAACGGGCTTTACGTATTAGGTTGAATCAGATGAAATTGCTGCTTTCATAGTTCAAAAATGTCCAAGTATTAGTGATTTTATATGGTTCAACATAATATTATCTCAGTGCTAATAAAGGTGACTCCATGATGCCTTTTCCTTATCTTTTTAGAAAGTTTGAATATACTGCATTTTCCATGACTATTTCTTTCCTTCCACCAAACTCTGCCAGTGATTTTCTTCATCACTATTCCTATAAAAAGATCTAGATCTTCTTGACTTATAGGTAAATTTGGAGTTTAAAATGACACAAGATGATGAATTTGAATGGTATCCAAGCTTTTAGATCCAATTTTTTTCTACATTAGTGTCAAAATGAGTTATTCTTTTGTTTCCACTATGTATGACCAAGCTCCTATTTCCCTTCCTTTTCTTGTGCAGTTTACCAATCTCTTGATGTTATGGAAATAATGTTCTTCATATCACCCCAGTATTATTCTCACCTTCTGCATATAATTTGAATCAGGCATAAATTTATTATGGCAATAAAAGAAGCCTACTGTCTGTTAAAACTGTGATACTAAACATGAGTTCTAAAGACCCTAAAATTAATCCTCATTAGTTTCCATTACTATATGTAGTGATCAAAATACTTTCATGTGCATCACCTTGTGTAATACTCTTAAGAACCTTGAGTTAGGTACTTATTTGATGAAGAAACTAAAACACAGAGAAAGTGAACAGCATGCCCACGGTCACTCTGTTCTCAAGCATTACTGACTGGTCAAATAAGTTCTCTGGAAAGAACTTCTCTGGGTTTAGGATGTCAGAAGTACTGTCTGGTGCCCATTGCCTGTGCTTCATCCAGATCTTTCAGGCCGCTTCTGCTGCCTCGCTCTGTCTTTGACGTATTTTCAGCCTCCCACAGCTCACACATATGCGACTCTCTCTCTAATGATCGCCCTTGGCTGACTGCACATGTCTTGCCTGCAGCCACCACCAGAAACCCCAGCCACTGTCTGGATGGTAACTGGTGGGTCCAGGAGCAGGGAAGCTCTGTCCCTTTGCGATGAGTGGCGGGGGAAACTCCAAAGTGCAGCTCGTGTTCCAGAAATCCCGTGGGATAAGGTTGAAGTTACGCTCCAAAGCACTGTCGCTGAGGTTGCAGCCGGGCCCGGCTTCCTCCTTTTCCCTGTTCCGAGACCCCCACTCCCTCGCCGATGTCTCTTGGGAGCAGCTCCTGAATGAACCACTTGTACATGAATCCTTACTTCTGGATCTACATCTAGGAAACCCTGTGGAAGACGATGTCTTTTGGGAATTATTTTCAAAACACAATATTTAGGAAATTCTTCATGTTCTAAAATGATCTTTAATAAAACTAGTCCTGTGCTTTAACTTTCAGGATGTGCTTGGAGATCACAATGTCGTATGGACAGATGTACTCGTCCCTGGAAGATGTTCGAATTCCAGAACATGAAGCATCTCGTTCCAGATAAGACCTTTACTTCGGGAAAACATACCCATTTCCAGTTTGGTTTCTACTGAAATACGGTAAAAAAAAGATGAGCCTTTATAGGCTTGTGAATTTTTAAGTATTTGGTGTCACGAAAAGACTGTGAGAAAATCATAGCCACTTAGAATAGTTTTCCGCTCTGCCGCAATCAAGCATAGTCCTTCCTCAGCTACCCTGAAAAATGAATTTTCTTTCTTTCCCAGGAGCCATTTATTTAAAATAATAATAACATTAGTAAAGTAAAGCTCCAAAGAGCTTAACTGGGAAGTGTATTATCTCCTTTCTCACCTGTGTATTCCTTTTCCCAGGGAGCTCTTATTAAGTTTTTTTTCTGAGAATTTTTCTTTTTTAAAAATACATTTGTGCAAGCCAGCCATAAAATAATGATGCAAATCAAAGGTTGAAAGGGGTCTTTTTAAAAAAAAGATGTTATTTATTTAGTTTTAGAGAGAAGGGAAGAGAGAGAAAGAGGGAGAGAATCATCAGTGTGTGGTTGCCTCTCACAAGCCCCTTGCTGGGGACCTGGCCTGCAACCCAGGAATGTGCCCTGACTGGGGATCGAACCAGTGACCCTTTGGTTATCAGGCCACTGAGCCACACCAGCCAGGGCAGGGTCTTTTCTGTTTACAGAGGTGGTGCAAAAACAAGCATGGAAACACAAAGGAGGCAAAGAGTAATGTCTATTCATGGAATGAACCCCTGTCCCCTCCAAAAAACAAAGCCCTGTTGACTAGGTAGAGGATCCTAAGAAGTTGAGGTAGAAAGTCAAGCTGGAATCAGGTGGTTAAAGGTCCCGAGTGTCAGACAGGAGTTTAAACATTGCCTCTATAGGCGGCGGGAGAACCCACTTTTTTGCATAGGGAGAATAAATAAATACTTGTTGTGTAAAGATCAGACTGGAAAGATGAGACTAGAATTGGAACTTTGAAGGGAACAAATCTGAGGCAAACAGTTCAGAAAATATACTCAAGTTGAACATATAAATTGAATAGACTTGAGTTGGTGGTCACAGAAATGAAAAAAAAAAAAAAAAGGGATAGAAATTCCAAGTGTTTACAAAGAGTCCATGTGGGGCCTCTTTGAATTTTATGTTCAACAAGGATGGTTGACATCATTGAGTGGCTGATTAGGACTGTGGTGTGACTAGATCATGAGACTTTGTCTGAAGTCATCTTTGTTTCATTTCCACCTAGAAAGGTCTAACAGACCAATGGTGACAATGGCCTTTCAGATCCATGGGGCCAGAGGGGGACAGTATGAAAAAAGTGAGGGGCCATTTAGTTTCAGACAGGAATAGGAAACGCAAAATTGTCACCTTGATGTGTCAGTTCAGACTTAGGGGTTGTTTTCTGACTTCAAATCAGGGCTCTGGTCACAACCTCTTTTCAATCTCCTGTTTCAAAATTTCATTCAACATGGAAACTTGGTAAAGCTTCATAGGAGTTAGAAAATGTAACATCCACCAGCTTTTTCCTGCACGTATGCTAATTTACCCTATGACATTTATTTTATAATTAGGTTTGCAAGTCTATCACTTGAAAGGTTGACTGCTTTCTGTAATGTGGTTGCTTCGGAGATTTGTTTTGCAGCAGAATTCTTATTTCAAATAAAAATTGTCCTTCAAGTGTGGTATGTGAATCCGATAAACACAGACTTGTGTCTGATCGGGCGAGAGACGTGGGTGGTGGGCCCAGAGGTGCTCTTCTGGCCCGACCCCGATTTCCCTGCGCTCCGAGGGCTTCTTATTACCTCCTCTAGGCCCCGCCTAAGCCAGTGTTGTTCATGGACCAGTAACATCATTCTTATGTGAAAACTTGTTAAGAATTCAAATTCTTGGGCATCAGAGCTTAGGTTTAACAAAATCCCCAGGTAATATGATGCTCTTGAAAATTTAGGAAGTACAATTTAGTTCCCCTCCCACCATACGTGGTTTTGCTTTCTACCATTTCAGTTACCTGCAGTCAACTGCAGCCCAAAAATAATAAGTGAAAAATTCCAGAAATAAATAATTCATAAGTTTTAAAACGGTACACCCATCTGAGTAGCATGATGAAATCTCCTACAGCCCCATTCTGTCCTCCCCCGGATGTGACTCATCCCTTTGTTCAGTGTATCCACACCTGGAAAGCATGTTAAAACACAGATACATGGGCCACACCAACAGATCTGCTGCTCCTTGGAAGGTAAGACCCTGACGGGCAGGGTCCCTGCACCCTTTCCAAGGGACCCTGACCTATCTAAAGTTAGGCACACTACTACAAAGGGGTACATTGCCCAAATTACTACTTAAAAGTGACTTTGAGTTTCAAAACTCTGGACACCTGCCAATACCGATAATCAGAAGATGAAGTGGGATATTCTGTTCATGCGCTCTGAAATGGTGACCTAATGTATGGGCAAGTATTCTGTAAACAGTGAACATTGGTTAATTGTGATTTATTGCTACAGTTACTTCTTTCTCTGTCCAATTTCTTCTTCTATCATGTCATCTTATTAATAGTTTCCCTCTCCTATTTTCATTTGTGTGTCTACATTAATCCACCCAGTATTTGGAGGGACAGCTGAGTTTTTAAGGTAACGAGAGCGGCCCCATGTTAAGTCTCCATGACATAATGTACTTAAGAATTTGGGTTTTAAAGCCAGGCTGCCTCTGTTCAACTTCCAGCTCTGCCTCATACCTGGTGTGGATTCTAGTTCTTCACTCTTCCTTACATCCACTTTGACATGGTTTCATGCTTGACTTTAGGCTTACCCATGCAACTTGTTTTAGCTAATTTTTATACAAGTAGAAGTGTCCCTGTGCTAGCTCTTAGCCTAAGACTTAAGTAGCCTCCTGTGTTTTACTTTGCTGTTTTCCTCTCTACCACCACCATGGGAAGAACGTATGCTACCTAGCACACTGATCCAAGAAGGATGGAAGACACATGGAACAGGCTGATCGCCCTAGCTGCATCGGCCAGCCTCCTGCAAACCCAGGGATGCATGGCCTAAGGGTGCTTACTGTTGTATGCCACTGAGAGTTTGCAGTGGTTTGTTACACAGTATTATTGCAGCAATAACTAATTGGATCTTCTTTCAATTTACAAATTTTCAGTCAAATAACCTGAAAAGAAGGGATCATAACTGTACCTTTTTATAGGGTTGTTGAGGAGAGTAAATGAGACAATGCATATGAAATGATACACAAGAATCAATCAGTACTTACCTGCTGTTATTCCTACTAAGTGCCAGGTTTATGTTCATTATTTTCATCTATGTGTGCTTCAATGTTCCCATCTGCTAGCTGGGAAGAGATGAGGTTTAAACTGATGATATTCTCCCCCCCCCAAAAAAAAAACTCTATAAATATGAGTCTCTACCATTTCCATCACTTTCCGAGAAAGAAACAAGCGTGAGTCCCCAGGCAGAAGAAAAGCTGGAAGGTGAAAACTTCTTTGGAAGCTCCAGTCAGAAACTGCACATGTGGCCACACAGCCTCTGCCAGCAGATGCAGAAGGGAGGACAACACGCTTCCTTCCAGGAGCTGATGATACAAATGAAAATAAGGAGCCGAAGACTCAAGCCTTGGGTCAGATGCCCAGGACTCAGTCCTGTATTTTACTATTTTAATGTAGCTCATGCAATTGGTCTTACTCTTGTGCCAAGGGGGTTTGCACCTTGTTTCAGACACTGGAGTCCCCTGGGAGGGTTGCAGGGATATTCCCGTGACCTTGTCAGAAGAGGTGATGTCTGATTTTCACGCCACGTGGAAGGCTGTGTTTCCAAATCACTTTCATTAGCATCGGTCCCCAGGGGCAAAGACAAAGAATGCATCCGAACAGGTGCGGTGGCAGAACCCTTGACTGAGCTTTGTTTTCCTGGAGCCAGACTAAAGCAAGGTGTTATCAGAGCTGTGCAGATGTGTGCCCCTGTGGATCCGGGATTTTCAATGGATGAACATTTAAACCTGCTTTCAATGGGAGGCTGGTGAGTGGAAGGGAAAGGGGAATACCCTTGGCCGTTCCTTGATGGCATGAACCCAAGGGTCAGCCCATTTGCAAACATTCCAGGAGCTCCCACTTCTGCCCAAGATAACCGGGAGGCCCAAAACTCTAAATCCAGGTTTATAAAGAAGTCTAGCTGCAAAGTCATTTTTAAGTGAGTGTTGTGTAGATCGCTTTGGCTTTGGCAATGGTGGTGATGAAGCCCCACGGACTTTATTAAATCACCCCCTACCACCTGTATGCACTCTTTGGGGGAAACAGTGTGTCAGTTGTTAGATTTTTTTTCAAAATGCTTTCCAAAAGATACGAAGTACTGATTTAGAGAGACACTGGTTGAATTTAGGCAATCCAGTTAATTAACTGAAGTCAGTTAATGAGAATATTTCTGACGTGTTTTTATTCAGATAATCAATCATGTATTTGGTATTTCAGAGGAAAGCTTTTGGTAGAGAAATCTGATACCCTGTTCTTGTTCATCATGATGCAACGGGTATCTTCCCAAATGCATTTTGTTCTGGCCAAAGCCTGACAATAAACCTACTCTAACCAGTAAACTGTGTTTTAGAAAAACCACTGTGCCTCAAAGGCACATTCCAACTGGAAGCGGCAGGAGAAAATGGCCCTTTGTAGCTAGGTATTTTTGGTGCTAAAGACAGGCCTGCCTAGGCTGTGTGTTTAAACAGAAACTCATAGGTGCTTTCCTGTGGAATCAGTGCTTTCTGAATATATGTCATTAGTTAGCCCAGCTCACCTATGAGGCAGGATCTCAATAAACAATTACTATGGAGCAAAAGGGCTGAAGAACCCGGGGCTGTCCCCTCTCTGAGGCTCAGCCTGAGCAGGTGACTTCTGCCTCAAGGTCCTTGATACCGTCCTTAATGGTGTAAATAAGGCCTCAGCTTCTTCCGAAGATCCCGAGGGCAGGACTGCACCAGTGCCAGGCTCTCATTTACGGGAAGCAGCGTCTGTTACCAACCTCGGGAGCAGAAGGCAGGAGACTCGGCACTGGCGGTCCCTCCAACCTTGTTACTTGTTTTTAATTAAGATGCCAATTGCAACACCTTTTCATTTCCTGTGGGAATTGGCACATTCCAGTTGAAAGGGTTAGGTGAAGGTGGCTCTCTGCACCCAGATATTTGGTGCTAGGGACAGGCCATGACAAAGGCTTTGTTTTCCACCTGAGGACACTGGAGGAGCCACGACAGCAGGCCTCGTGTGTGGAGGGCTTTCCAGGAGATGGCAGTGCGCTCTAAGCCTGCACCCGGCTCTGCCTGCCACCCTCGCCAACTGAAGACTATTGTAATTGAGACATAATATTATAATACATTCCAGACCACACAGCTGCTCGAATGTCACCTCAAAATGCTTCTTACCGCCCTCAAAATCACTGTAAATAGGGTAGAGAGGCAGCAGTAGATGGAAGGTGGACAGAGTGGGAGCGAACCCTTCAAGATGCCAGACAGTCCCACTTGGCGTTGCTATCAGTGGAGTCTCAACACCTCTAGGCCAGGAGCTGTATTGACAACTGTTCTGGGTTCTCCTCTGAAGAATAATAAGAGTAAATCAAAGGACATGTATTGTCTACATGTTAATGTCCAGGTTTACAAAAAAATATTTCATTATTCTAATACAGGGGGATATAAAACATCTTCCTTTTTTAAATGAAAAGTGTCCTTGTTCAAAATGAAAAGTGTAGCCAAGCAGTCTCTGCCCTGAGATGCAGGGCTGTTTCCAAGACTGGCCCTGGGTTCCAGGCAGTGAGGGGATGGCCTTGTGGGGGGAAGGGGAGGGGACAGGGGAAAGGAGAATCCTGGCTATTGGCAGAATAACTGTGTGACAGGTACATACACACAAACACACTAGAAATGTATTCGTGCTGATTATACTACCCATAAGGCTGAGAGATGCTGTAATTCCCAAAGCCTGACAATGACATCTCAGGACAGACCTAGGGACAGAGGAGTGAAGAAAAGGTGGGCAGGTACCTTTCCCTTGGACCAGGCTGTTGACTGAGCTCCTGGTCCAAGGCCAGGAGCTGCCTGCTACACAGGCCCGTTTATAGCGATGATCAGAACCAGTAAGGTCAGGGCCAGGAGGCCTGCCAGGGCTTTTCAGTAACGTTGCAGGATTTACTGGCTGTGTTCATAGCTTGGGAGCTGACTGTCTATTCCCAGAGTTCTTATTTATATGTTTTTGTTTATAGCTCCTTGGACTTTGCCAGAGACCTCCATGTGGATGACGGAGCCCCAAGGTCAGCCAGGTGGATTGCTTGGGAAGTCTGCGCAAAGAAAAATGATACTCAAAGTAAGAAAGGCCAGCCTTTAAATGTCTTTGAACTCCTCCAGAGTCCACAAGTGGCTTTCCTTTAATCTTTGTGGAAAACTAGTTGTTGTTTTCTTCCTTAACCCTCTTCCCCTGGAACTCTGTTCCATATTCTCTACAAATCCTTTCTTCCATAAAACTCTCTCTTTGTTCTACCTACCCCCTTGCCTAACTCTAAGTAATTCTCACTTGGAGCCTGTAAGGAGTAGGCAATAAACACAAAGTCATGTTTCTACACTTTGCTTATAGCACTTGAAATACGCCTGCCTTCGCCAAAGCAGAAGGCAGATGCTTTAAAAGTTAGAAAACAGACAAGCAAACACAAAAACTCACTGATAAAATTTAGTTTTGAAAGTTGGGATGATGTTCTTCCAAGAGACCAGCCCTTCTGAGTAAAAGCTGGCTGCTTTCTGGGAAAGTAGGAAGAAGTGGCCGTCCTGTAGAGCGAGAAAGTGTTCGGAGTACGGAACTAGACGGGTCAGTATGGTTGGTGACCACTCAAGGACCACTATCAGTAACTGAGTGACGGAGGTAGGGAGGGAGACCAGGAAGACCACCAAACGGGTGGGCACATGCTGTGGAGACTCAGCGCGCAGCAGTAGTGATAGGAATACACCTCCGGGCAGCACCAGACAGAATGCTCAGCCCACCGCAAAAGGTGGCTTTGCAAGAGAAACACAGTGGTGACCACAGAGGCCGTGAAAATGACTGGGAAAGCTCCTCGGCAGTGCCAGTGAGGCAGTAAAGTTCTATACACAAAATAAGTTAAATTGGGAAAATCGCAGAGGGAATGCACGCTACCTCTCTGCAGGCTTCCTGCTAACAGGTGTCCCAGACAGAGCACACGAGCGAAGGCCTCAGACCTGGACCAGCCCTGACGAGCGAGACGCCAGTTACCTCCCCTGGTGAAAAGCATGCATGGTCCGGGCTAAGCTCATTCTTGTTTCATTTTTCTGCACTGGTCACTTCTGTATACTTCTCTAATGTCTATGAATCCTCAGAAATAAATTATTTTCTAAAAAATAGCTTGATGTTTGAGTCTCAATCAAAGGAATCAAGCATTTGTCTGCTGCTCCCATATCTGAATCCATGTAGTTCCTATTGACCATCTGGCAGGAATGGTATATCGTTAACCATATTTATACTTGCAAATACCAGCCAGGAAGATGGAGGAGGTACTGCCAGAACTGTACAAGTCATTCACCAAAAACGGTGTCTCCCTTGTATAGAAACGGCACAAACGTAAAAAGCACCTCCTTCAAATTCAGCAAGCATGCGGGACAATGTTCTCTCTCTTCCATCCCAGAGAGAAAGTTGGCGAGGTTTACGAGGGAAACCCAGCCTGCACAGTTCCAGAGTGTGCCAGCCCGCTACTTCTGAATCTCTAGAAGTCAGGGGTAACTTTCTCGGGCCAGTGCAGGCAGATTGGTGGGGAAGGTATTGAGGCATCTTTTACATGAACATGTGACTGACCCAGGTTTTCCGTGGTTCCTGCTGGTGGTAACGTTTGCACCGAGTCAGCTCTCGGATCTGCAGTAAGTGTTTTCTCCTGTTGTTGTTTTTTAAGCTTCAATGCACAGGACTAAAAAAACACCTAAAATTATCTGGTCCAAACTCTAATATTTTAGCAGTGGAACTATAAAAACAACAAACAAATAATCTGTAAAAACCAAACATTAACCCTATGTAGTTAAGCCTATAGTGGTTGCCTCTGCACTGAACATGTACATACTTTTTCCCCATTGTTCCCTGAACAATACAGTATAACTATTTATGTAAAATTTACATTGTATTAGTATTACAGGTAATCTAAGGATGATTTAAAGTACATGGAGGGCATGTGTAGGTTATATATGTACTATACCTACATATAGTAGGAACTAGGAACTTGAACATCTATAGATTTGGCATATGAGGAGGATCTCAGAACCAGTCCCCAAAGATACCAAGGGATGATTGTATTCATCAAATGGCAGCCAGCATTATAATTGGTTGTCTTTAGTCTCTTCTTGGACACATGAAGGGACTGTGTAGGCCTTTGAAAAGAAAGCCTATTCCCTCACATAGCACATCCTAAACGTTAGCAAGCTCCTTCCTTTTCAGCACAAACTTGTCTCTGCCTCTCTCCACTCAACACGTCCTGTGCTTCTTTGCACTCTTGAATAGCAGAGACAAGACTTATTTCTTTTTCCATTTGACAACCTACTGAATATCTGAACCCAGCTATCCTGTTACTTCCAGAGGTCTTCTCTCTTCTGCTCAAAACATTCTTGGTTCCATTTCTCATAAGATTATATTTCCAGATGGCCCAGCTAATCTGGGAGATACATTTAAAAGTCTCTCTGTAGTGTCTAGTAGGTGCTAAATAAATGTGCATTCCTCCAACTTTTTGAGTTTGAGTTTCTAAGACCACCAAGTATGGCGCCTAGAACTGAACGCACCTCTGACAAGTGCAGAGCGCAGCGGGATCTACTTCCTCCCACACCTCTGGCGCCTACTCTGATGTGAATCAATTCTGTTAAGTGCAGCCTGAGACGGTGAAACCTTTGTCAGAAGCCAAGTAATGCTACAACCTGCTCAGGGTCCACTAGAATTCCTAGATTCTATTTTTTTTATTAACCATTGTCAAGTCATGTTTCTCCATTCTTATTATTAACAAAAGAATAAATCATTAACCTAATTCAAGATTCTTTATTTATCCCTTTACCTATAATCTTATTGTTTGGGGCACTATTTAAGTCTACCAAACTCTGTCAATATCCCTGTTTTTTTACTTAAATATTAGCTATTCCTCCCAGCTTGAAGTGTCGCCTAAATTCAATCAGTACACTGCCTCCATCATTAATAACTGCTGTGATTAGAACGGAGCTAGAAATCACCTTCAGGGTGGTAGAGTTCATGAAATGACACTCTCTGGGCATGTTACTCTCCTTAGCATAGTGGAAACCCATAATATTCTCTGACCAATAGCCTTTTTTGGAGAATTCTCTCTTCTCTCCCACTCGGCCACAGGGCAGGCTTCTAGGATGTGTCTGCACAGTGCTACACCCACCCCAAGCCTTTGTTTCCCAGATACAATTGACTGGTCAGGGCTTATGTGATACAGGCGGGCCAATCAAATTTCTTCTCTTAGAACAAAACACTGGGACACTGGAGTCTAGTCCACACTCTGGGACACAAGAGAGAAACATTCGGAGCTCTGGTGTGACTGTGTTTTCCTCCCACGTGGCTGGGGAGTGGAGTGGAAAACAATGAAAGAGGTACAGAGTTGAAAGAGGAGCGGAGGAGAAACTCCTCTGGACACTGTGGGTGGCCTTCCACTGAGGCTTGCCAGCAGCCCTTGGGTCCACAGTGGCACCCCAGTTCTTTGTAACCCATCCTCCTTTTTGCAGTTAAGTCACTTCAGGAGTGGAGGCAGGGAGGGGGGGGGTTCTCTAATGTAGAAACAGTGAAGTCCTGAACATTTCAAACACCTTCTAATTCTTGTAACTTACTAGTTCATGAAACCCACCTCGAACCAAAGCTCTAAACTCCCACGTGTTTGTAAGTTTGTGCTTTGTTTTCTCCTGCTCTGTGCCCTGCCATCCCTGGGTTAAGTGAAGTTCTCTAAAACCAGAGCCTGAGGCACAGATTGGGTAGTGTAATTTATCCAGGTGCTGCTTTTCAGAAAGAAGCCATAGGGGTGAGGGAATCAGAAGGAGGGGACAGAGCAGAACGAGGAGGCAGTCTCAGCTAATGTCTAACCTTGACTAGACACACAGGGAGCACCACAGCTTTGTCTTAGCTTTAGGAGAGGGGGTGGGACTTTCGTATTTCATTAGTCTGTGATTGGCTGGGTGGGAAGGGAGGGGGCGAGGGGCCAACTCCCTGGGCAAAACAGATCCCATCAGCCAACAGCAAATCCCCTGGAGAATGAGATGAATGGAAGCTGTTAGCAGCCAACACTCTTAGCAGCTGGGGAAAGGCCCCTGTGCCTGGTGAGAAGGTGGAGTATCAGCTGTGTCTGGGGCGCCTTGGTCTGATGATTATATCCATCCTCACCGTAGTGTGCTCTTTCAGGAACAATTCTGGTCAGACCTCCCAGGACACAAAGTCCCCACCTGATGAATACCAGTTGTCCTTTTCTGCCTTTTATTGTTATGTGTGTTCTTTCATTATTCTGCAAAATATGATGAAATTGGCATCAAGAGTAGTAACTGTCAGGTGAAAGGGCTCATTTAGGGCAGTGGTACTTGTCCCAACTCTTAATATTGTAGTAGGTACCTGGGATTTGACTGCCTGTATCCATTTCCTCCTCTTCCACAATCATAACGTCCCAGATTTCCTTTGGGGAAAAGCCCCGCTCCCAGTGGAAACGACCCCACTCTGTTCCAGGGATGAGCTCTGATAAGTTCCAGCTAATCTGCAAAGGCCACCCACCAGTTCTCAGGCACAAGGATGGGCTTAAAGGTGAGTAAGTGCCCAGATTGGACCAATACAATACAAGGAGACTTTTCCTTAGGGTTTCATGGGAAAATGCTTTCTTGGCTTAATTAGAGACTAGGAAATATGCGTTCTCTTTTCTGAATGGCATGGAGAAAGGAAGAGGTGTGAAACCATTCCTGGAACCCAAGCCTGGGACCAGCCCGAGGGAAAGGTCTGATACCAAAGGTGGGAAAAAGGCTTTTAAATCAATGGAACCCCTGTTGAATCTGCATCAAACCACACAGAAAGCCATGTACCCCTGAATCCATCAGTATGTGAGCCGATAAATTCCATTATTTGATTAAGCCCTTTTTCAAATGGGTTTTTGTTTTGTGAAGCATAAACCATCCTAAGTGATAGACTGCAAGGAGGAGAAAGAATGAATTATAGTCAGGGAGATGTCACCACCCACTCATTTTTGGCAAACTTTCATGTGTAAACCCACCCCTTGAGTCCCATCATTTGTTCAGAATTTTTAAAAATAAATATTCTTTTTATTCAATATAAGTAAATCAAGTATATATTCACCATGTCCAGATTGTCTATCCCCAGCTCAGAAAGGTAATCTTTACTAAATCAATCTTCCAGCCCACCCCTTTCCTATTCTTTTTACTTCTTGGTATTTCTTTTATTTAATTGAATTTATTGGGGATGACATTGGTTAATAAAATCATATAGGTTTCAGGTCACTTGTTCAGACCTAACAGCAAGAATAAAGGTTAAGCATCTCCAATAACCCTTCATAACAGCATGCTAACTCGGAAGCTGAGTGCCCAGCCATTCACTGCAAGCATCCAATTTTAGGATTTGGTTTCTGGTATACCAAATCATTGACACAATATAAGGCACATATAAAGCTTCATCTGGGAGACCTCGAATTGTCAGCAGTTTTACAAAACATCTGAAGTAAGGAAGAAATGACCCCTCCCATGGGGTCTGTTCTAAAGTTTATTAATACAACGTGATTAAAACTGTGTGTTAATGTCCTGCTAAAACTACTTTGGAAATAATGAGAGCTTAAGATAGCTTAGGGGTTACAGGTATCACTTCACACGGTGGCCCACACTGTCCTGGAACTTGTTCCAAGTGTGGGCTGGATGGGAGAGTCCACCTGGGGCCCCTCAGGGGACCCAGGAGTCCAGATTTAGTCCACTTCTCTTCACCTCACTCCCCAGAATCTTTCTAGAGCTCTCTAACATGAAGGTTATTGTTTTTTGCCTCATACCCAGAGGTTATAGCACCCCTGGACAATTCTTTAAAATAATAATCTCAGTTATTATCATGGTTAGATATCTCTTTGTTTCTTTTCTTCAACTGCCATGCCTAGTGCTATCTTTGACCAGATGGAGACTGCAATTAAAATAAATATAATGTAATATAAAAATAAAACAGAACATATTGCTTTTGCTGGGCAATCTGGGCTCAAGCTTTTCTGCAGTGGAAATTACTGACTAAATAAACCTATCTCCTCATTGACACAAAGCTGAGAGGAGGGATTGCTTACAACAACAAAAACAACCAGGAAGGAAGAAAGAAGGAAGAAGAAAGAAAGAGAAAGAGAGAAAAATTTCCTAAATCCAAGCCAGAAAAGTTTAGCCCAAATAAAAAGTTATTAAAGTAGAAAGTTTATCTTTTTTTCTTTTTCTTTTTGCATAAACACCGTCACCAAATTCGACAGCATCATAGTCCAGGTGCTACAGGGGATGTAAAGATAAATAGGGAGAGTTATCTCCCTAAAGGAGCTTTCAGCTTAGTTGGGAGAATGCACATATGTGGGAAGGAAAATAGAACTGCGGGGCAGGTGAGCTTGAACAAAGAGACTGTTGTAGCTATCTGCATTTGGGCAGAGGCCCTGCCCCCTTGGACTGCTGCATGAGAAATTCATCCTCCCCGAATGATACTTCCACTGCAGAGGGGCTGGATAATAACCTCGACCACTTAATCATCAGAGACACTGCTCAATAAAGAGATTTTTAGTACAACTAACGGATTCACATGTGTGAAAACAAGAATTTGTTGGAAGGACTCATTTGCATCTCATAAAACTCAGCAGCCCTTAGGCTCCAGAGAAAGGCAATAGGGACTGAACAATTCATAGGAACCAAGGGGGCCATTGCTAATTTTCCTATGACCGTGGGGTCACGTGCCTCTACTTCTCTTCAAGTGCCTACTTCATACTTTCTGTCTCTTCACACCAGCTTCTTTCACACATGGTGGAACATTCTGAGCCCAGCCCTGGAATCACATCACCAGGCTTCCAGCTAATTGGTGACCACCCTAAACCAAAACTCTTAGGAGAAAAATCTCATTGGCCCAGATTGGGTCCACTGTTCATTTCTGATCCAATCAGCTATAACCAAGAAAAAAAGTGTCAGCCAGTATCCATATACAAAGCTACAAAAATCCTCCCATTTAGGCTGGTGGATATTTCCTGGAAAGGTAGTGAAATAAAGGCTGGACAGACATACCAAAACATCCTCTACTACAAAATCTGGTTACAATTCATTATATTAATTCTTGGCAGTTTACTAAATACTTTCACTTATGATCATTTCTGTGATCAAGCCCATAAAAGATATTCTTATCTTTAACTAGAGTTTACGATTTATCATTGGCATGCACAACTCAACCTCTTGGAACTGTTTCCTATTTCCAAAACCCAAGAGCGTGTCTGACATAAGTATGTGCCAAAGGCTATAGCCTTGGGAAAAGGAACAGTATTATAGTCTCTATTCAACTATTTATTTTAATCCACACACATCTACTATATAGTGGCATATCAAGGTTAGTAGAGGCAAAGTTTTATCTGAAGGATTTAATAGGGAGGCTTGGGGAGGGTTTAAACACCATACTCTGCCTCACTGCACAGCAATAAAAATATCTGAAAAGTCACAAAAACAGGGGAGCAAATGACAGCACCATGGATAAGCATGATTGCGGTTAGGTATGTCTGTTGATACCGTGATTACACCTAACCAGTTATAGATCTTTTGCTCTGGTTACTCTTGAATATTTTGAGTGTTGCCAGAGGATATTGAACAGAGCAAGCTATAACATCTCTTGAACATTTAGGACATGAAAACTACTTTATATAATGTAAGGATAACCATGTGACCCTTAGTCTCACGAGGAAGCCATTATTGTTATTTTCAGATGAGAAGATGAAAGCTTAGAAAAGTTGAGTGACTGGCCATAGTCCTGCAGCTGTTCCCTCTATATTTGTCTATGGTTATAATGTCACAGCTGGCCCCTTCTCAAAACTGGCCTCCCATTCTGATGTTTCCCTTCAGTTTAGGTATTTGGTGATTGGATATCCGACAGGAGGAATGACAGAAAATGCAGAGGTCCTAGGTCCTTCCTCTAAATTTAGTGGGTATGCAATTAGGAAAATAAGTTCTTTTCTCCAAGCCCATTTTCCTTATCTATAACAATGGGGCACTCACTATTCATGGAAGAGTGTCAAGCTGCAAGCACCTTGTCAAAGGACTGAAACAAAGAGAGGTGTTACATCAGTGTGTCCTTCTTAAGAGCTTCACAATTTCAATTTCTCTGTTTCCTGGCCCTAATCATCAAAGAAGTAACCGATACAATTAAATAATATCCTCCATTTCCCTTTATTTCCAATCTCTTGAGACAGTTGGCAATTTCTGTGCAAGTTGGGGTGACGATAGAAGGGGAAATGTTAGCTCTATTTTCAATAACTTGGTATTTCGGTTTTTGATGAAATCATCACTGTTTTCCCACCACCAGCTCCTTCTTTGTGATGCATTGCTCTCCCTGAGCTCCTGCAGCCAGAAGGTGGAGTGGAGTCACATTCTGAGCAGACTGTAAGTTCTGCCCCGAGGAGGCGCCATGATACTGCGCAGACAGCACTGTGTTGAAGAGCCATGGGTCTGGGTTCTGAACTCAACTCTGCCATCACCGACTTAGTAGTTGGGAAGTCAGACCCCATCTCTAGACTTCAGTTGCACCATTTGTGAAAGAAAAGGACTGGACAAAATCATCTACCTGGGCCCTTTCCAGCCTTCATATTTAATAACCCCGAGAAAGAAGAGAGAATGTTCCTGAAGGTTTACCTGGTTTCCTCAGACAATTCTTTCCAGGACATTTTGGCATTAAAGGGGTTTTATTTGGGCCCCCATACTGCCTGCTTTATGAGTCTAAGAGTTGTGAGGCCAATGCGAAGGGAAGAGCTGCTAAGTAAGAGCAGAGCACAGTGAGTGACAGTCACTTCCTATGTGATGTGCACATTTCACTGTGACACATTGTGGTTCATTCGCATGTTTGGCTGACTTCTACTCTAAAGAGGCATGCATTCAAGGGGTTCCTTCCATAGCACGTACTTGAGTCAGCAGGTCCACCACACAGCATAACTCCAGGTATGAAGACCCCTCTGGATTGTGTGACCCAAAGACTCGCTAGAGTGGTGGAGGGTGAACCCGTAATATGACTCTGAAACTCTTGCTCACAACCACCACACTCAGGAAGTCAAAGGGCACCACCAAGATAGTACTAGGTTCAGACATTTTATTTTCAATTCAGAGATTTCAAATTCTAACTTCACCACTTACTTGCCATTTGATCTCAGGCAACCTATTTAACCCCTGTGTGCCTCACTGTCTCATCTGTGAAATGAGGAGAACATTCATTCCGACTTCACAGGATTGTCATTAAAGATAAAATTTTAGCTTTCATATGACATTCTTAGCAGAGTGCCTAGTACACAGTGAATATCTAAAACATCTTAATTAACATTATTACCTCTCAAAACACACACAAACACATTCACACACACTCAAGAAAAAGCAATGCTTTGATTAGAAAACACAAAAGACCATTTCCCTATTGCATAACCAAAACAATTATGGTTTTTCATTTCTTTGAGTTTTCAAACAAAACAGTGAATACAAAACTCAGAGCAGGGCCAAATTGAATTTCCAGGAAAGTAATGTCTGAGAAGCTTTTAAGCAAGAAAGATATTTGTTGGCTGAAAGGCATAAACATATCTTAATTGTGAAATCAGAATTGGGAGCAGACAGCATGGCTGGCCCCTTCCCACTTACTGATGAACTTCTACCTGATGAAGACCAAGGTACACTGGCTAAATATAACTCCATTCCATATCTCTGCTTCCTCTTTTTTCTTTTCTTTTTTTTCTTTTCTTTTCCTTTCTTTCTTCCCTTCCCTTCCCTTCCCTTCCCTTCCCTTCCCTTCCCTTCCCTTCTCTTCTCTTCCCTTTCCTTCTCTCTCTCTTTTTCAGATGTTTACATTCCCAGAAGGAGCTTGGGAAAACAAGTATATATTCATGGACTAAGGCCATCATGAAGAATGTGCCATCATGTTAGATATTGTGCGTATAGTACCTGTGTGTAAGATTATCTGCTCACATGCCTAGATCACATACATACATAGCTGCAGGCATCATGTGGACAACATAACGGACTGAGATGTACTGGCTGGGGACCGTGAAAAACCAGGAAACACATATCCTCTCTCAAGAAGGCAATCATCACTCTGCTCCTGGCTACTGTTGCCATACTTGTTGAGTGCTACCAGATCTTCCCACTTTAAAAAAGAAATAGAAATTCTGGATTTTAATGTCAGTCTTCTCAAATCATTAACTGATGAAAACTCATGAAAAAATCTAAAGTGCCACTGAAGCACAAATCTTAGCCACTTAAGAATATCCAGCCATAACAAGGCTCAGAATTTGCAGATGACTGTTGTGTGTGTTCTGAGAGCATCAGTGAGAACGACTTCAGTTTCTACTGCATTGTTTTCACCAAGTACATTTATAGTTAGTCATAAAATATTTACTAAGGACACAAACAACTTTCAAACTTCTGCTCCAAACCATAAGGGAATAACTAGTACCAGATTTGTCCCCCCATCATAAATAAGAATAAAGATGGTTAAAATACAGGAGGTATCAGTTTTAAAGCATTAAGTAACAGACAATGAAGGACTGTAATCACTGAGACAAGAGGAACATACAAGGTGAATGAGTATACACTGCTTTCTGCTTGGGGATTTTTTATCTTTTGCTATAATATGGAAAATTGGAGCCCAAGTTGCTGATTTGAAAAGGCAGAGATCAGAATTTCAGACCGCGGAAGTACTTGGGAATTTTCAGGGAAGGATGTTGAAAAAGAGGAAGCTCTGAAAGGAGATGTTCCAAAAGTCTGTATGGGGATTTACCACATGTCTTTGAGTGAAGGCTGGGCTGAGACTTTGCAGGGCAGGACTCAGGAAAGTCTAGTTGGGAGCAGCTGCTGGGAGGCTGAGGACTGAATGGGGAAGTAAGAAGTTGTGTGGTGCTAGAAAACATTGGAGTTCTTATGTACCCAGAATGGGGTACCTTACCGAGCACCTAGGCATTCAGCTGAGAACTCTAAAAGACCACACTACAAAAGTATGGATCGTATCTTTGAGGACCACATCACGAGATTAGGGTCAGAACCAAAAGACTGGTCCTTGTAAAAAAAGGCTAACAGAACCAAAAGATCCTCTAGTTATTCAACTGCTTCCCAGAACAAAACTCCGCATTTTTTAAAAGAAGATGACATAATTTAGGTCCTTTCAACAAATCAGCTACAAGGCCTGTTACACAATACAAAATGAAGAAATATGTTAAGAGGCAGGGAAATGTGACCCATAATAAGAACGAAAGCAATAAAAAAGAAATAGATCCCTAGATAACCTAGACAAGACAGGAAAAAATGTGAAAAAAGCAGCTATGTTAAAATAACATTATAAAAATGTTTAAATTGTTAAATGAAAAAGTGGTCATCAGTGAAAAATAGGAAATCTCAACAGAGAAATGGAAACTGTAAAAAAGAATAAATAAAGTTTTAGATCTGGAAAGTACAAATAGTAAAAAGAAAATTCACTAGATAAGCTTCACAGTATATTTGAAACTATAGAAGAAAGAGTTAGTAAATATGAAAATAGACAAAGAGAAATTATCCGACTAAAAAACAGCAAGAAAAATAAACAAAGATGTATTGATTTGTAAGACAATGTCACACAGTCTAGTATATGTGTAATTGGAGATATATGAAAGGAGAATTGAGCAGATAAATATATGAAGAAATATATGCAGAATTAATGCCAAAAGTTTCCTCAATTTGGAGAAAAATATAAGTTTATAACTTCAACGAGCTTGACAAACCCAAGAAAAATTTTTTAATTTTTTAAAAATATATTTTATTTATTTATCTTTAGAGGGGAAGGGAAGGAGAGAGGGAGAGAAATATCAATGTATGGTTGCCTCTCATGTATCCCCTGAGATGGGGGATGCAACCCAGGCATATGGCCTGCAACCCAGCACATGCCCTGACTGGGAATCAAACCATGGTTGTTTGGTCCACAGGCCTGTGCTCAATCCACTGAGCTATAACAGCCAGGGCTAAAAAAAATTTTTTTAAAGATCGTATAGACACATTATAACAAACTACTGAAAACCAAAGATAAAGAGAAAAATCTTAAAAACAGCCAGAAGAAGCAAGAAGACATCTTACATTCAAGAGAAGAATGTGAAACTAGATTTCTCACCAGAAATAACTGATGTGAAATGACAACAAAATGATAATTGTAATGTCGTGAAAACTACAACAGTAACGAGTCTCTATCAGAAGTCTATGGTCAGTGAAAACATTTTTTAAATACGAGGGTGAAAGGAAGACATTTTCAGATAAATGAAAGTTGAGAGAACTCAACCATGTGTGCAGCACGAGATTATGCTGCACAGAGTTTCTCAGTCTGAATGAAATAATATCAGTTAGGAATCTGCATCCACAAAAAGGAATGAAGAGAATCTAGAATGGTAAATATGGGATTAAATATAGAAGATCTATTTTCCCTCAATTTTGCTGAAAACATTTACTATTCAAACAAAAATAATAATAAAATTGTATTTTGTTATTAGGTACATGTAAAATATGACAATAGAACAATAGATAGTAATTAAACATAATTTTATTGTTGAAACATTTACACATTTTGTGTTAAGTGTTACAATAATAGTAACTTCAAGTAAATTATGATAAAGGTACATGTTTTAATCTCTAGAAAAGTGGTCTTCAAAGTTTGTTGTGCAGACTAATTGTGTTAGCATCAACTAAGAATGAGGAGCTCTGGGGAGGAGTTCTACCAATTTCTGTTTTAACAAACAATCTAGGTGATTTGAGAATCACTGCCTTAGTGCAACAGAAAGCAAACATAAAACAAGTTACAAAAGATGTGTTTCTAAGGCAATGGAGAGAAATGCAGGAACAAATACCCCTCAACTCATTCCATGATGCTTGTGAATCCCTGATCTGAAAACTTGCTGAAGGTACTGCAGGTAAAGACAATTGCAGGCCACACCTCTCATGAGATGAGCATGGGTGCAAACATCTTCAATAAAATATTAGCAAGTTGAATTCCATGAAATACAAAAAGAACAGGCTGACAGTGACCAGAGGGGAGAGGACAGGGAATTTCAGGGGAAAAGGGGAAGAGTTTATAGGAACCAGTATAAAGAACACATGGACAAAAACAAGGTGGGGGTGGAAACGGGAGGGTGGTGGGGAGGGAGCTGGGGGGTGGGCTGGGATGGGAGTAAAAGGCAGAAAACTGTACTTGAACAACAATTAAAATAAAAGAAAAAAGAAATACAAAAAGAATAGTGCATCATGACCAAGCGAGGTTTATCCCAGAAACATAAGTCTGGTTTAATATTTTTTAAAAATCATTTAGTATAATTCACCACACTAACAGATAAAAAAAAGAGTAACTGTTTAGTCATCTTAACAGAGGCAGGAAACTCTTGGACATAATCCAGCACTCATTCATGATAAAAACTATAAGAGATGCTCAACCTGATCTACATCTGCATCTACAAAAAGCCTAAGGCTAACATCATGTTCAATGGTGAATCACTGAATTTCTTCTCTCTAATACTGGTTGCATGCAAATTCTATCACTTCTATTTGAATTGCACTGGAGGTCTTAAAGAAACACAAAGAAATAAAGGGCATAAAAATTGGAAAGGAAAAAGCAAAACTAAATTTATTCACCTATTTACATGACTATATAAAATATTCTAAATATATTTTTCTAGACTAGCAACAAACAATTGAAAAATAAAATTTTAAAAACTACTTAAAATAGCACCAAAAAACATAAAATAGCTAAAAATGGATAAAGGGTGTCCAAACTTGTGTCATCTTTGGTTCATACTGGAAGAAGAGTTGTCTTGGGCCACACATTAAATACACTGCAATGTGTAGTCACAAAAAAGTCTCATAATCTTTTAAGTAAATTTATGATTTTATGTTGAGTTGCATTCATAATCATCCTGGGGCTGGCCACAGGTTAGACATCTCTAAAAGAAAATAAATTAAATCTAAAGAAATAGAGAAATATATCATTACTCATGGATTGGAAAAATCACTAAGATGTCAATTCTCCTCAAACACATCTAAAGATTCTACTTAATCTTAATCAAAATCTCAACTGGCTTTTCTTTGTGAAAACTGACAGAAAAAAATTTTAAACATATAAGAAAATTCAAAGGACTTAGAATAGCTCAAACAATTTTGAGTACAACAAAGTTGGACTATCTGCACTACCAATTTTAAAACTTACTGTAAAGCTATTTTAATCAGCAGTGTGGAATTGCTATCAGGATAGTAGAATGTAACAGAGTCCAGAAATAGATATACAAAGTCAGCTGATTTTCAACAAAGGCACCAAGGCAATTCAATGGAGAAAGAAAATATTTTCAACAAATGATCCTGGATATCCGTTTGGGAAAGAAAAAGAAAAACAAAGAAAACTGTGACCTCCCTACCTCTCACCACACTCAAAAAATTAATTTTACATGGCTACAATTTATAACACCTACAATTTCAAACTTCTAGAAGGACATAGGAATATGACTGAATCCTGGGGCTGGCAAAGACTAGACAAGACACAAAAAGCACTAACCACAAAAGAAAAAATTTGATCAAATGGACTTCATCAAAATTCCATTTTTTCTCCTCCTCAAACACTATAATTAAGTAAGTAAAAACACAAACCTAGAAAAACATAGTCATGTTAGTTCTATCTGCCAAAGTTCTCATCCTTTTTATAAAAACTCCTACAAACCCACAATTACGTTCAAATTTAAAAATGGGCAGAAAACATGAACAGACATTTCACAAAAGCAGATAGATATATGGATGGCCAAAAAGCCAGTGAAAAAATGCTCAATATCATTAATCAGCAGGGAAGGGCATGATGGAAATGTTCTATATTTTCACTGAGGTGCTGTTGACTTTGGTCTATATTTTGACAAAACTGATTGAACTTTACACTTAAGATTTACATCTCACTGTATGTATGAGTGTGTCTTACCTCAAGTTAAAGGGATTATAAACAGCTTGTATTTTTTTCCTAGCTGATCTGTTGCTATTTTAAAATTTGTATTTGAGACAAGACTTGTTTTTTTAATATTTGTTGTTTGCCATTCATTCATTCATTCATTCATTCAGTAGTTTCCATGTATCAGACTTTGGATTTTAGAAAAAACAATCTTTCATCAATTTGAGCATGACTAGGGCAGCAGTGTGGCCAACTCATTTAGATTATATATAGCATTAACACAGAGGAGAAATCACTGGGGCATGGACCAAAGGTTGACATTGCAGAAGGAGAAAAGGGAAAAGGAAGCTAATTTTAGAGAAATTTGGAAAGTATACCTAATAGGATTGATCAGACATGGGGGGCAGCATAAGGAGGCACAGTAAGAGGGAGAAGTTCAGAAATTATAGATTTCTGTCTTAAGCAACTAAAGATGAAGGACGGTATCCAGTGATCAAGAAAGAAATATATTCAAGAGAATAGGTTAGGGTAGCAAAGGGGTATGGATAATGGGCTGATTGAAGGCGATGGGCCCAGCTTTGCACAGGCTGGGTTGAGGCCCCTTAGGGAGACCCAGAAGGAGAGGTCAAATTGGCGATTAGCTGTAACATCAGAACACTGAATCCTAACTACTTTCTGCTTCGCTGTAGAAACCTGAGTTGGGCTCTGCATATCCTTTTTCAATCTCACCTGTAAAATGGACTTCATCCTTTTGATTCCTTTCACTAAAATATTTCAAGGTTAATAGCAAAATTTGACTTAGTTCGTATTTTAGGGGAAAAAAATGTCCCCAACCTTTTGATCAAGCTCTGTTAAGAGCTATCAGCAGGTGTAAGAAGCCTATGGGTTTTGGGATCAGGCTGACCTAGATTCCTTTCCTTGCTCTGCAGTTTCGGAGCCAGGTGGTCTTGAGTGAAATTATTCATACCAGCCTCAATTTCTTCTCCGGCAAAAGGGGATTAAGAACCCTACTTAGCGGTGTTGTGATAATGATGAGAAATACTGAGGGGGAAAGTACCTCTCAGAACCTGGCACATGGTAAAAACTTAATCTATACCAATAACCTTCTTGATGAAGAGATGATATTTCACCCACAGAACAGCTGTAGGTAAAACCATAAAGTATGACAGACCCTGCACTGTTTTCTTCCCCATCCCTCTTCCAAAACCAGTCTTTTCTCCCCTCTTTTCATCCTCAAAATCAGCTCTCAGGAGAGGAGGTGACATCAGTCATTTGCCTCTCATTGTTAATGAGCTTACATCATCTGGGGCCTCACCAGGGAGATTTCACATTCCAAGCCTTTTATGTAACAATAGAAAGAATGGCTTTGTTTCTGTGCTGGTTAGTAAGGAGGCTGTGCAGAGCAGGGTCCTCCTTCCGGAGCCTCCTGAAATCCTATCCACGGGGGTAGACCATTCCCTCTTCCTTGTCTCCAGGGTAGTAACTGCAAAGCAAAGGAGAACCCGATTTCACAGTTTCCAAGTGTACAGGTGTCCCAACTAAACCTCTGCAGCTTCTCTCTCCACCCTCCTCACTGTCTGGTCACCTAGCTGGCTGTGGAATTTTATTTTGGATTTCCATTATTATATTATTAGTGGTTATAATTCTCCAGAAGAAACACATAAGGGAAAGGGGAGTATTCGGCTATTATTTATGACTCTTTAAGCTAAATGTCTGCAAGTTAATTTAATTGAAAAATATTCCCCCTGGGGTGGTGGACCAGGTCCCTGGTGGTCCAATAAAGTAATAAAACCATGGTAAGACTGCAAGCATTATTGTGCGGTGCTCTATTCTCATCAGCAACGGTGTCCAAGTACAAATTTGGTCAATCATTGGGCGATTCAGAACAGGTTTTCTGGGAATTTAATTATCAAAATGGTTTGTGTGGGTTCGGTGGTGGCTGTGGGGCAATTGAACTGATTTGTACAAGGGCCAGTGGGCTAACGTCCTGACTAAACACATTTACCCAGAAAGTGACTACCGAACAAAAAACTCTGCTCTGGTTTTATCAGAGGTGTCCACCACAGCAGTAAACTCCGTTAGGGATGTGTACACACACATATTTAAATCGCCTCATTTTCTCTGTTTCTCCAACCTCCCTGCATTCATTCATTAGTCTTTGTAAGCATCTGAAATTCCTCCAAACAACAGGGCAGATGGTATCAGATTCAGCAACAATGAAATCAATAAAGACCTCAGAAAGGAGCAAGAAGAAAGGTGCAGGGTAATAGCAATTCCTCTGAATGAAAAGCAATCTAACCCATTTTTAAATTTAATTTAGAAGGCCATTATTTCAGGATTCCAAATGTTCAGACCATATTAATCATGCAGACCCCCTGTCTTATTGAGTTGGGGCAGAAAATTAGTCCTTTTTGTGACCCCAAGTTAGCAAGGGCATGCTGGGCAAACAGCCAAGGTGCTATAAGCTCAATAATAATAATAATAATCTATACTTAAAATTAGCATGACGGCTATTAGCCATTGTCTCCCCTGATAGGAGGAATTCACGTCTTCAGACCCTACAGCTATTTGACTCAGCACTTCCTTTAGTGAATGAGAAATATCACCAAGTAAGCTGTCTTTCTTGCATGGGTAGAAAGAAGGCATAAAACACAACCTATAGAGAAAAGCTATGAAGTAACTAAAAATAAAAGAAGAAGCAGGTGTAGGGATAGGGAGGAATTTGGAGGGGAAAATAAAAAAAAGACTGACCTTGAAAAAGAAGGCCAAAATCTTCCTTTCCTAAAGGGTTGTCTTATGGTGTTTGATGAACCAGAGATTTATTTTGAACCCATCTGCTCTTCACAAGTAAAATAAAATAATAAATAGAATAATAAATAAATAAATAAATGTGGTGACCTAACTTCCTGTAAAAGAGCAAATAGATTCTAAATCCCAAAGCATTTTAGTCTGCATACTAGACTTATTCTCTTGTCCAACAGCTATCACTTATTGAATTGATATTGTATGCAGGGAGTTCACAAGTTCATTGCATGCATTATCAGCCTCGTCTCATGTTTACCTCAAACTCTGCACTATATGTGTATTTTCCCTATTTTATAGATGAAGAAGCTGAAGCTTTAAGAGGAAACATGTCATTTGCTCACAGTGAGCAGGAGGCAGAATGGAATCCTGGTCTGGAATTCTAAGCCTCCCCACTCCTTATCCTGTATCACCAGCTTTCCTCACCAACCGGGAAAGTCATGTTGTTGCTGTTTGTTTTAATAAAGAGTTCAAACATGGCCTCCTAAAATACGTTTTTCTTGAATTGAGTCAGTATCGAGGCTCTCAGATACATGATGTCTGAGCACTTATTTTCTCCTTTTCAGAGTGCTCCAAATATTTCATTTTGATTTTAAAGGCACAACTAATTAAAACGGGCTGTAGAAAAGCAGCATGTGATCAGCTAGCAAGACAGCCTCTCCCCAAAGTCTTTAAATTTGCTGCCAGGGAAATGTAGATGGTGAACTAGAGGACACTCATGTATCCTTTGCTGGGCCCATTTGTGGTAGAAGGTTCTAGGGATATTCTGAAACTGTTAGAGACTTCATGATTTTAGGCATTGTCTCATTTTGCAAAATGGTCAAGGATGAATTAAATAATACTAGCAAAATACTAATCATTAGAAAGATATAAACAAGTTCTTTTTTTAAACCACTTCAAAAACATTCACTTCTTCAATTTAGCACCTAGAGAATGAAGACATAAGAGAGTCAATAATTCAAATTCCCCAGTAAAATGGGAAAGTATCACTGACCCTGAAGAGCATTGAGGTTAATTTATCTGCAAAAATCACCTCCTGCCACATGCTCTGGGTGGAAATTATGTTAAGTTTCATGAGAAAACTATCACCTCCCACCCTCAATACGCATTCCCCCATTTCTGTCTGTCTAGGGTGTGTGTTAAAAGTGGGGTTGGTTCCCTGGAAGCCACGTACAACAGATGTTCAAGTAACCTTGATTAGATCAGAGCTTGTATGTCCTCAGTGCGTCCACGGGAGAAGCCGTAGAGACCCAAAGAAATGTTGGCAATACGGATGACAGCCGAGAACATTTTTCAGGCCTGGCAAAATTTTCTTGCAGGCCTTTATTTGTCTGTCTATTTATTTATTTCCTTATTTGTTTATTTATTCATTTCTATTGAATGATTTGCAAGCCTGAGTAAATTGAATCACTCAGGGTTGATTGTTGAGTAGGTCAGTAAGCAAGCCCCTCGGCCTGACTTGTTCACTGCTATCTTTTGTCTCCACCTGAAATGATTCTCCAGGGAAATTACTCCCATCTTGAATGCAATCTGCAAAGATTATGGCATTTCCTCAAATTATTCCCAAGAATTCCAATAAGAGAACACTAAATTTACATCATGACTTGTTAACATTTGAATTCTAAATTCATTCATGGACTCATTAAGAAGCTTTCTGATTTAAAAGATTCCTTTTCATTGTATTTTGGAATAATACATAGTGAATAATTGTTCTGTTTTTGATTATCTGGGATCTACCCAATTGTCTTTTGGTAATGAAATCCCAGCTCCCTTTAGGGAAAGTATATTTCTCTAGGGAACTATAAATGAAGGTTCCTCACCTTCCCCCGAGTTAGTGATAGAAACATCACTAAGGCCTGGTCATCGCAGCCTCCCTCCTAAATACCGACTGTGAGGGTGGCATGGACCCACCCAGGTAGCAGAGGCTGGGTGAGATGGGTGAATAAATATTGAAACTGGAAACTTTAAGGCAATCTGACTCTTTTCTTCTTTCTTAGTTCAGTTTCTCAGTTTTCCCTTCAATTCTGTGAGCCTCCCTCAATGGTACTCCCACCCTTTATAGGTTCCCATTTTGTTAAGTTAGCTAGAACCCGTTCCTTTTGCTTGCGAGCATACACTTCGATAAACAATCTGAAGGCCTGAACTGGAAGCAATGATGTGATGGCCAAGATCTAACTGAGCCAAGGATATGGATGACTTGTTTTAAATAGTTCTGGCTTGGCTCTCATCTCTCCCTTACGTTGTTTTAGAAACATCTGGAGGAGGAAAAAAGATTACAGTGGAATCTCCTAATTAGCCACCAAATCTCTTGAAGAAGGAGTCAAGATTTAACTTTCTCTAGCATTTGCCTTTTTGCATTCTACACCCTGGATGGTAGTCTCAAGAACCAAGCCAATTCTGATATAAACAAATAAACAAACAAACAAACAGAATATATCATTCAGTAAAAAAATAAGAGCAGGTTAGATTTTCATCTGACATTTTTCTTCAATGTCCCTTCAAAAGGCAGCATTGGGAAATTATCATCAAAATGGATTTTGAATTCTGTCTCAGACCATGCCAATTCCTAAGTCTTGCAGATTCCAAAACTTGCTCCAAATTAAGTATTTCATTAGCTTTAATGTATGTTATAACCTGATTCAGACTCTAGGATGCATTTTATAATTTGAGTTCATTCATAACTTACTCTTTAGGAAATTATTATATGAATAATAGCTAGAGGAAATCATCCTCCCTGCTCTGTTCTAAAAATAGGTAATATAGGTAATATCTTGAGTTAATAGCAGCAACTTAGCTCAGCTTTTTTTGGGTGCTTAGATAACGAACCACCAGGGTAACATAGTGACCAAGGCCACGAGAAGGGGAGGTAGAAAAGAGAATTAATACTTATTAAACACCTACTCTTCGCCAAGCTTTATGTTAGGAACTTTGTATCACCATTTTCTTAAAGAGAAGAAAACTGAGGCTTAGAGATGCTAAGTATTTTTTTGTTTAATACACATTTACTAAGACCGACCATCTGCCAGGAACTGTGCTAGGCCCTGAGATGCAAAGATAACTAAAGTGGCAGATCCATGAATTAAACCCGTATCCATCTGTCCCCCAAACCCAGGCCATAACCTACGGGCTTCCCCTGCAACATCCCTTGGGTCAGGATCACTTCTCCATACATGAAAATGAGAACAGGAACCAGAATAGAACCTCTTTTTCTAGGGTTTTAGCATCAAGAGAACAGATTCTTGGGAATTTAAAAAATTAGAATTGTTTCTAGGTGTTGTAAAATAATTTTATAATTCTCGTAAGATTTTAATTTTCCCAAGCTTCCTAAAAAATTAAGAACACTATCACTCTCAATTTACATATAAAAGAAAGAAGACTTTTAGAGCTTAACAAGATTACTTAATGAAGATCCTAGACTGGAAAAAAACAGCAACAATGAGGATTTGTGCTGAACAGTCTGAACAAGACTGTGGGTTGGCAGAGATTATTGGCTGCCCCAGCATCCCCGCTGCAACTCAGCCTTGGTGACGTGACAAGAGAGTTTAAGAAGCTAAAGGAACACAGACCCTTAATTTACCATTAACTGCAAGTAGCCCTTGGGAATCCCAAAAGTGGTATAAAGAATAGTCTTGGAATACAGGTCAGAGGTCAAGGAGAGGGAATTACTGAGGAACTGCTTTCTCTCCACCACAGGGTCTTGGCAGATTCCTGCTCAGCCGCTGTTGTCTCAAGGCAGGCCAGTGCCAGCCAGAGGTAGTTAACAATGGGGAATGTGAAACACAAACATCCAGTTGAAGAACTGTTAAAGTTCAGAATATCAAGAACTCAATGGGTGGGTTGCATAGCAGAGTGAATGAACATAGCTGAAGAAAAATTATCAAACAAGGATTTTATATAGGGATTGCTAGTGAAAATCTGTTAATGAAAAAAATTGGTTGATTTCACATCTGAATTAAAAACTTCCCTTTTTTCCACAGACAAATCAGCAGAACACTAGGGGAAAGATACTCCCAAAAGTGATGTGGAATTGATATCTAAAATATATAAAGAACTTTGTAAGTAAGCCAGAAAAAGAGAGGAAATCCAAAAGAAGAAAAATGGGCAAGGGGCATGAACCGGCAATTGACAGATGGGGAAATGGAAACAGTTACTAAGTATATGAAAGATATACATCCTAATTAGTAATCAGAGAAATGCAAATTTTTAGAAATGAGATACAATTTTACACCCACCAGATTGGCAAAAAGTAGAGTGTGCTGGCAAGGATGTGGGGAAGTTTTACCCTCATTGGTAGTGAAATAATAAATTGGTGCAAACATTCTGTATAGCAATCTGGAAGTGAGATAAAGTAGGTGCATGCCCTCACAACTCAGAAATTCTGGTCCTGGGAATACATAAAATCTCCTGCTCTGAGCTCCACAAGGAAACATGATGGTAGAGGATTGTTGTAGCATTATTTGTGTGCCAAAAAGTTAGATGCAATTTAAGTATCCACTAGAGACTCTAGGTACCCACTAGGGAGATGAATAGGTAAAATGTACTACATGCAAGAGTCAGAAATGCCATATGCAGTACTGCAATAATCTGCAGGGCTAAGAAGCAATGAATTGACATATAGGAAAAAGTATGGATGTCAACAACACTGTGTTAGATGAAAAGTAAGGAAAAGAATGAGACCTATAGCACATTCTTTTAAAAACATGCATGTACGACATAATGCAATCTTCTAAATAAACAGTAATGAACTAAATAAATATGTGAACGGTGGAATAGACTAATCTATGTAAAATACTCTTGAGATGTTACTGATGGGAGTGCCGGGGGACAGTGGGCATGGGAATCAGGAGGAAACAAAATGAAATAGGATGATATAAAATAATAAAATAAAATAAAGGCCTTGTTGGAGTTCCTATAACAATTTTCTCTACTTTAAAAAGCGTTATGATTAGAACAGGGGTGTCAAACTCATTTGCGCCAGGGGCCACATCAGCTTTGCGGTTGCCTTCAAAGGGCCGAATGTAGCAGTCCTTGCCCCTAGTTAAGGAGTAGTTACATTTACACAGTCCTAAAATCACATTCGGCCCTTTGAAGGCAACTGTGAGGCTGATGTGTCCTCTGGTGAGAAAGAGTTTGACACCCCTGGATTAGAAGGTATATGAGTTTCATATTTTCAAGTTCTTGCAGAAGTTCAGTAGTAGAAAGCAAACTGGAATTGAAGAAAACAATGCCACTTAGAGATTTCCTTGGCTAACCATTCATTTCTATGCAGCAGTGGAAATGTGCTGATCTGGATGGAGAGAGATGTTACTGGTTTTGAGACAAGTCTGCTGCGGATGAGTAACTGAACAACAGCCTTTGCGTAAGTTAACTTTGTTCTCAAGAAGAGACCACTATCTGAGGACCCAGTACTCTATTAAATAACGTTCTGCTTCTCATCAGATAGCTGACTGCCAGGAAATACGCAGGTGAAAACATTCCTATGCAAGTCAGGCCACTCCAAATCTCTCTCGATCTTCTTGTAAAATGAATAGAGACATAGAGAAGGGCATGAACCTCCAGCAACTAGAAAGTTCAGGTTGAACATCAAAGGTGGCACCTCAAATCATTTTAATTAGTCATCTTCCTATTCATTATAGGAAACAATCAGTGTACTGGGACGGCACTGCCCTCTTTATTTGGAACCTGTAAATGTATTGTTTATTAATTAAGATAAAGGGGACCCATGCCGCAAAATAGTGCTACGATGTGGCTCTCTTTCAAGCAGATCTTCAGTGTAAGAGTCTCTTCAGCTCTTGCCCGCAGTCTAATAAAGAGTGAGATAAGACCCTCTTACATCTGGCTCCATTCTATTCCGGGCTGTTTAATGTGCCAGTGCCAGCTCTCTGCTACTAGATGTATATTTAGCATTTTGGAAGGAAAACCAAAAGCAAGGATTTCACATGGGAGCTAATCTGATAATTACATGGGTATCCAAAAGCCAGACAGTAAGGGGTAGTGAAAACAATATAATTATATAACTTGAGTGAGGCAGGAAGATGAGAGGAGCTGGATGCTGCATTTTATCAGAGAAGGAAATCGAAAGAAGAATTTGATGCAGAAGCACATTCGGTCCCAGAAGATGGATGGTGGTTAATATCCCAAACCTCCCCCTTGACCCAGTGTTCACTTTTCAGCAAGAACTCAAATTGTGATTCTAATGGCAAACAGAATGGTGAGGAAGATGGGGAGGAGTTACATTTTAACAACATTCCAGGCCAATTCTTCCAATTCCTGAGGCCTGGGAATGGAGATCAGCCATGAGAACTTTGGGATCTCTATCCACCGCATCCTATAAATACCAATTATTTTCTGTTAACGTTGTTGCTGTCCGTGTACTGTTTCCATTTGCCAAAGTCTTCTCGCCATTTCTGAAGCTGCCCAATTGATGCCTACAAGCAACTGGCTTTCACTGCTTCCAGGTCCCAGACGTCGAGGCTAAGACGTTAAGTTTTGAGGCATCAGGTGCCAATACGAGAGATCTCTCTCCATGTTTCTGACTCTGCACAACGGTGAATCTTTCCAGAGTAAAAAGTGTCATAAGACATCTGCTGTTTATACAGGGAGAGAAACTCTCCTTGGGCCTTGGAAACCTGGGGATGGAACATCTACCTTTAGAGTTACCCAGCCCGCGCTCTCTGAGACTCCTCTTGATCACACGGGGTGTACATCTTGCTTATTCAGTAGCAAGGACAAGAGGCTTGTCCAAAGAGCAAGCACTGTGTAGGCACCAGGACTTCCAGGTCACTAGCAAGATTGAGACATGTCATAAACAAACACGCTGGCTCTTAAAAGGTATCCTGTGTCACTTAAGGAGCCGAGCAAACTGCTTATTCTCCTGAGAAAGAAGCCTCATGTGGACACAAAGAAAGCAGATCCTGGAATTAGTCTTGATTTGATTCTTGCTCTCTGCCACATACTAGCTGAGTGAACTTGCGCCTCATTTTCCTTGTCTGCGAAAAGAGGAGGGGTGCCAACTGAATAAGGTTTTATAGGTGCCTCTCACAAACTTGTTACCCCCAGAGCCTCAGCATGTGATTTCATTTGCAAAGAGGGTCATTGCAGATGTAGTCAGGAGCAGATCATTAGGGTGGGCTCCAATCCAATATGACTGGTGTCCTTATAAAAGGGGGACGTTTGGCAACAGACACACACATGGGGAGGGAAGACACTATGAAGAGACACAGAGAGAACACTATCTGAAGGTGGACCACTGAAGTGATGGATCTATAAGCCAAGGAAGGGTTAGGGTTGCCGACAAGCCACTGGGAGCTAGCAGGAAGCAAAGAAGGCTCTTTCCCCACAGGTGTCAGGGGAGTACAGCCTGCCATCATCTTGCTTTCAGACTTCTAGCCTCCAGGACTATGAGACGATGCATTTCCATTGTTCTAAGCCACCCAGTTTGTGGTATTTTGTTCCAGTGGTCCTGGGAAATTAAGTCATTATAAATATATATTTTTAATTTTATTTACTTATTTTTCAAGTACAGTTTTCTGTCTATTTCTCCCATCCTAGCCCAACCCGCCCTGTGCTCCCCACCTCCCTCCCATTTCCACCCCCCTTAGTTCTTGTCCTTGTGTCCTTCATACTTGTTCCTCCAAATCCCTCCCCCTTTTTCCCCTTAAATTTCCTCCCCTCTGCCCTCTGGTCACTGTCCTCCTATTCTCTATTTCATTGTCTTTTGTTTTTATTCTGGCTGCTTGTTTGTTTTGTTGTTTAGCTTCCTGTTAAAGGTGAGATCATATGGTATTTGTCTTTCAACACCTGGCTTATTTCACTCAGCATAATGCTTTCCAGTTCCATCCATGTTGTTGCAAAGGGTAGTAGCTCCTTCTTTCTCTCTGCTGCATAGAATCCATTGTGTATATGTACCACAATTTTTTGATCCATTCATTTACTGATGGGCACCTAGGTTGCTTCCAACTCTTGGCTATTGTAAATTGTGCTGCTATGAACATTGTGGTGCATAAGTTCTTTGAAATTGATGTTTTGGGGTTCTTAGGATATAATCCTAGCAGTGGAATTGCTGGGTCAAAAGGCAGGTCGATTTTTATTTTTCTGAGAAAATTCCATACTGTTTTCCATAATGGTTGCACCAGTCTGCAATCCCACCAACAATGGATTAGGGTCCCCTTTTCCCCACAACCTCTTCAACATTTGTTGTTTGTTGCTTTGTTTATGATAGCCATCCCAACCGGTGTAAAGTGGTATCTCATTGTGGTTTTAATTTGCATCTCTCTGATAGCTAACGATATTGAGCATCTCTTCATGTGTCTCTGAATCCTCTGTATGTCTTCCTTGGTGAAATGTCTGTTCAAGTCCTTTTCCCATTTTTTAATTGGGTTACTTGTCCTTTTAGAGTGGAGTCGTGTAAGTTCTTTGTATATTTTGGAGATTAAACCTTTGTCTGTGGTATCGTTGGCAAATATATTTTCCCATACAGTTGGTTGTCTTTTTAATTTAATACTGTTTTCTTTAGCCATGCAGAAGCTTTTTATTTTGATGAGATCCCATTTGTTTATTCTTTCCTTTATATTCCTTGCTCTAGGCGACATGTCAGTAAATATGCTGCTGAGTGAAATATCTGAGATTTTCCTGCCTATGTTCTCCTCTAGGACTTTAATGGTTTCTCGGCTTCTTTTTAAGTCTTTTATCCACCTTGAATTTATTTTGGTGTATGGTGTAAGTCGGTGCTCATCATTATAAATATTAAAAGCAGTTATTTATATAAAGCACATAGTAGGCCCTCAATAAAGTCTAATTCTCTTTTTCAAAGAAAAGAATTTAGACATTGGAATGCAGCCAGAAACTGCTCACTTTCTCTTTCGAACTCTAGTATGATCTGACCAGCTGGCAGATGGACCTTTGAGTCCACTAGAGCAGCATTAAATTCTACAGATCTGTGCCAGAAGTAATCTGCTTTCTTCGGAGACCTCTGGGTTAGAAAGGACTGAAGCCCAAACCAAAATATCTAGGTCTGAACTGGAATATAAACTGCCATTTACTGGGAAGAGCTAGGATTCTTTTCTCCCAGGGGCATAGCGTCAGGCCAAGCCTAACTCCTACACTCTGGGTACCACTCACCCCACTGCTGGGGACTCTCCGTATTCACCTGCAGGCTCAGGCCTGGCCAAAGTCTTGGACCCCATAACCCTTTAAAAAGCAACTGATTTGAGCACCCATTTGCTTCAGTGATTGAGAATGGATGTCGGAGCTGGGGTACCTGGGTCCCAATTCTGCTACTTGTGTGTTTGGGTGCAAGTTACTGTCTAAGTCTCAGTTTCTGCCTCTGAAAAATGGGCACAATGATAACAGCATCCAACCCGTGGGCTTATTGTCAGAATTAGCTAACACAGGTAAAGCAGGGGGATTGGCTGGTGCCGGGTACATGGTCAGTGCTATGTAAGTGTGTGCTGTTACTGCTGTTACTGCTGTGTGTTATCCTTAAGATCTAGTCCTTGCCAGCCCTCCAGTACTAGCAGCTGGTTCCTAGCCTCAGGCCTGAAGCCCTTACCTTGATAGCTTATCTCACGTTCAGTTTCTCTAGAGCTAGGACCGAAACCAGACTCTTTCTACAATCTCAACCCATTGTCCTGATAGGGAACCCAGGGTCTGTGGCCCTGCTATCTCCCCAAAGACTTCTTAATCTTGCCCCCCTGCCAGGATGTCCAAATGCTTTGAATTCTTTCCTCCTGGGCTCCACCCTCCGGCGGTGTCATCTGATATCCTCTGTGTTAACCCTCCAGGCAAGGCAAAAGGCTGGGCTGTTACCTGCCACTTGCCAACCAGAATGGACTTGCTTTGTATCTCAAGGACTGGACTATTCCTGAAAAACCTGCCCAGACACCCCCAAGCAGGCAAGCAGGCGGGATGCCCCATGTTTGCTCTCACTTCCTGTAGTGAATGGAGTCATGTCTACGCTGAGACTGGATGTTCCCACGCCCCGCCAAGATGGAGAGTACTCATTTTGACCACAAAGCTGCTGAAACGGTAGACACATGTGGAGCCCACGTGGGTACCACACTGAGTCATGACAAACCTATCAGTCACAAGGCGTTACATTTAACTGTGTCAAATCATAAGATTAAGTGGAATAGGAAAGTCAATATTTATATGACTTTTTAAAAGTTTCTCTCATTTTGCAACAGTTGTTCTCTCTAACCACCTCAATGGGCAGTATTTAGGAAAAACATGAACAGCACAATACTAAACTCAAAAGCGAAATCTCTTTCTGCTTTTCATTTTCTCAGGATGGCTCTACCTAAAACATATTAATTAAATTCTACAAATTGAGATGCAGGGAACTGGAGGGAGTGGGGCTTGTTAAACTGACTTTGGCAAGTACTAATTATGTTTCAAACTCTGTGCTAATTACTTCGCACAAATAATATAATTGAATCCTCATAATAAACTTGTAAATTAGGCACTGATTCCATGTATGCTCCATGTGTGTGTTTCCTCAGATAAGGAAACTGAGGCACAAAGAAGGCAAATTAACTTGACCAAGAATCGAACTCTACTTCAGTGGAGATTGAACCTACATCCAAGTTCAGACCCTGGCTACTGAGTTTAAGAAATGAAACTCTTCTACATTCTTTCTTCCTTTTCCAATTGATTTCTGTGTCCAACGAGGCCTGCTCCTTCCAAATGTATTCAGTGACATTTGCTGTGAGAGCCACAGCCAGCAAACACTACCCTCATTGTCCCCAGCATAATGCCAAGTCACTGCGGCCCTGGGCAGCCATGGCAGTGAGTTCCTTTCCAGTTTCATTAACTTAAGCTTGGGGGAGGCTGGGATGGAAAACACTAGAACTCCAGTTCTCCCAGCCAGCAGCCGGCCTGGCCCTCCGGACAGAGGTGGAGGGGACTGGGACCTGTCTCAGGTGGTGGTCCACCGCTGGATGAGGTGGGCCCTGAAAGGCGATCTTGGGAAATTTCAGGTGTACCGATGAGTAGAGAATGGAGGAGGGAGTTGGTGAAAATTTTGAGTAATGTAGGCAGGAAGTCGGTGGCCAGAGCTTCCCCCACAAATCAGAGAGAGTAAGTAGCTTCAGGAAGTGGGGTCTCTCCTCCATTCTTGTTTTCTTCTCAACAGTTACCCCCGAATTGTTTTCAGGGGATTGGAGGGGCTCTAATGGGAATTCCAACTATGGGCTCATTAGAATGCACTGGAACTGCCAGTAAAATGTTTCACTGACTTTACTGGTTTCATAAACCAGGCAGAAAAAGTCAGACACAATTCAGAGCCTCCCGAGATGTGAGTCTCCTTATAACGTCCATTGACGGCGGCCACGGGACTTCTCATCTCTCCTACTTCCTCCAATGCGCTGCGCTCAGCCCCTGGACACCTGCTCTCCACTCACACCTGAGCTGCAGTCCTTCCTTCCTTCAACATCTGAGCCGCGGTCGTTGATCTGTGTCCCTGCGGGATTCACCTCGGTTTTTCTGAGCCTCAGTTTCCTCACTTGTCAGTGGCAGGTGCTACCCTTTTTACACCTCTCTCAGATACAGGCATAATTTAAGATCTGAGAGAGCGGCCTATCACTTAGAGAAGCAAGAAACTGTTTTCATCTTTTTTCCCCTCCCGGCAATCCACTTCTGGGCTGGTTTCCTCCCCAAGTTTCAGGCCGAGGCACGAATTATCCTTGCTCCTACCGACTCCCCACTGGAAGTGCTGCGTGTGTGTATTTGCGAACGCACGTGTGCAGCGAAGTCTGTTTCCCTGTCATTCTTTCTTTGTTCTTTCCCAAGGCTTCCCAGAGAGGAGCGACAGAAACCCGGCGCCTGGCCCAGCCCTTCCCCCTCCCCGGCAGGAGGATGGACCACTACTACCACCCTGTCTTCATCCATCTCTCCTCCCCCATCCTCCTCGGTGCAGTGGAAGACGTGAGAGCCCAGGAAGAGTGATTCGATTATTTGCCTGACCTTCGCAAGTGCCGGAAAGTGTGTGCGTCCACGTGCCTTCCTCCAGTGCCCCTTTGGGGCTTTTCCGAACGTGTCCCCGAAGGAGAACTCCTGAGGCTGCTTCCAATGAGCCTCCGAGGGCTGGACTGGGTCCAAAACCGAGCTGGAGAGACACCCCCCCCCCCCCCGCGCATCCCCTCCCCCCAAGCCTGCCTTTATCCCCATCGTGTTCATTACAAACAACAATTGCTGACAGTAATTAGCTGCTCAGAATAACAAGGACGTTATCTTTGCTCAGCTGTACTGCAAAGGCGCTGAGCAAACCTTATTGTGCTTACACAATAAAGTACTTTTGAAAATCCCCTTTAGAGCCCTGGAAAACTTGACCCTGGCCACTTCCATGTCTGAAGAACCAATTTCCCTCTCTATTAGGCTGGATTTCCCCTTTGGGCAGAGTACAAAAGCTTGGGGGGAAAACGTGTGTTTAAAAAACTGTTGCTTTTTCCAAAATTTTTGACAACCCTATCACTTGATTAGTATTTGTTCACCATACACCCCATCTTTTGTCTGCATTTCTTGGGTTATAAGCCTTCAGGTGGCCTTAAAATTGTCAATACTAAGTCAAAAGCAACAATCAAAAGTGAAGCTAGAGAGGGAAAGGTTGAGAAGTTAAGAATATTTAAACCGCTGGAGAGGTTGGAAAGCCAACTTACCAAAATAGCAGTATTAAAAAAAATCTGACAAACAAATTCACCACCAAAGAGTTTCTACTGCTCCATTTATTTCAACTAGTGTGGTATTAATAGAACGCCTAACAGCAGGGATTTGGAAACTAAATGTATTCTCACTCACGGGGGAATGACTAAATGACTCACAAATGCAAAAATAAATAAATGGCTCCCTGTGAAAACCTGAAACTGTATTACCCCGACCGAAACAACTAAGCTTTCTAACTGTAACCTAACATGTTAAATTCAATCAGTTTTATTTGAGGCCGTAGATAGAGCGAGCAATCAATCTCCATTATCCTGGGCTTTTTTTCATCTTCACAGTGCCATTTTTCTTCCTACAAGACATTTCAGTTCATTTCCTTGAGCCTTCTTCAGTTTAATGGCTGATTTTCAGGGGAAAAAAAAAAATTCCCCCTTCCTCTAGAGGAAACAGGAAAAATAGAGCAATGAAAAAAAATGTAAGCAGGCCATGTCTAGTTCTATGAGGAAGGAGGGCGTGGGGTGAGAAAAATATAACAGGTAGATAAATAATGTGTGCTATAGCTTGTTTTAAATGCTATGTTAAATGTGAACAGGTGCTGCCTCCTGACACTATAGAAAGATCTACTTTTTGTCTCCTTTGTAATTTGTGAACAGGTAGGCCCCAAGGACTTAAATGAGGTCATGCCAATTAATTCACCGATTCCTGCAATCAGAGTGATAATGACATCCTTAGCAACCATCCCATCGCTATGGCGCCAGCTTGCAGCTCTAAAAACCCTTTTCATCTACACTAGTTTTAGGTTAGGTGGCCAGAGCTGTGATCCTGAAATTCGAGGGCTGGGAATTTACGTTAACCACCCTTCCCCCATCTCACCTGGGGGCATGAAATCTTTTCTCTCTCAAAAGAGGAGCACTGTGAACAGAATTTTCACTGGCTCCAAAAGCGGAGGATTGGGGCTTTTCCCAAACACAATACGAATCATCAGATGGCTGTTTGGAATCACCTCCTGTTAAGGGAAGGGAATGAAGTTTACCTTTCCATTTTATCCATTCAGTTATACTGTACAGGCTAAAAACTAGATACATGCTACTGAACTGCCTTTATCAATAAGAAATGTTATCAGTGACTTTACAGGATGACAGTCGAGACCCCAAACAGAGCTCAAACCATAAACATAGCAACATCTCAGGGTTTCTTGCCCAGAGTACTTAAACAATTTTTAGTTGTCTAGAGATAAACTGAATACCTACAACGAACACAAGGAGGGATATCAGGAATTGCCACAAAATATATTGGGTAAGCAATTTCATCTCAACAAACTTCTCCAGCCACAAGCATTTCAGTTTGAGCCCATATTTATTACACTGAGTCTCTCCTATGTGGCCCCTGTTATACTGGGAAATCCACAAAAATCAAAGATACCTGAGTGTAACCTCGCTTCAAGAAACTTAAACTCAGGGAAGAGCGAGAGAGGCATCTAAGCAACTATAACAACACAAATATATTTGAGAAGTCTTTATGGTGTAAGACCTTCATGGCCCTAACATTTCCTTAAAAGACCTCTGACAGCATAAATAATAGACAAATAGTAAAATAAAAAGAGGGAAGGGAGGCAGGGAGGGAGGGAGGAAAGAAGAAGGCGGGGACAAAGGCAAGAAGGACGGACCAGTCCGAGAAGCAATAAGAGACTGAAGAACAACTAAACATACCAGGAGGGTAAAGAGAAGGCAGTTGAACACACCTCAGGGCCTTTGCATCTGTGGATCCCTTAAGTGGAACACTCTTTCTTCAGATCTTCACATGGCTCATTCATTTTTATTTTTAATAGTAAGACATAGGATCATGTCTTACTTTATATACACACTGGAACCAGAGATTTGTTCCATCCTAAAATACTGCTAGCCCTAGGTAGGTTCTCAATAAATCTGCTGAATGGGTGGATGGATGGATAGGAAGAGTTAGTTGCAGGGGAAGGGAGTTGCACATCAGAGGAGAGAGCGTGTAATAACAGCAGCTGGCTCTTACTGAAGTAAGATCTGCGTTCTCAGACAGATTGCCTAAGCATGGATGACAGCGTCAGGTAGGCCTGTGACTTCAGAGATGATTTGCAGAGCTGACGTTATCTGTACTGTCAGCAGTTACCATATATTTCTCATTGGAGGATATCAATTCTCTGTTTTCCTAATTGATTCCAGTAACAGAGATACCCTGAGTGCTGTATACAGCTCACTGATTGCTGGGCAAACATTATTGAAGTGTCAATATTTGCTCTTTTTTTCTAGAGCATCATTTTCAGAAAGACTGCAATTCATTTAGGGACACTTCTCTTATATTTAATGCACAGGGAGGGCTGATACAAACTTTATCTTCATTTTATTATTCTTTACCCTTTCACTGAGGCCACACGGATAGCCTGATTTACCAGCCACCATGGCTGTCCTGAGGTAGCTCCAGAAATGTTCCCAGTGGATGCTCCTACTAGGGACTGCTACACAGTGCTATTTCCACCTGTTCCGACGAGCCTTGCAGTTCAGAAGCAGAGAATCTAGAGTGGATTGAACACAAATGGCCAAGGTTCTCGATTGTTCTCATCCAGCCTACATTAGGCAGGTCAGTGGACTCTCCTTTCTTACCTCATGGTCCTCGGCCTCTTGGATTAGTCTGAACCACACTTTAGCCAAAAGTTCAGACTTGGAACAACAAGGGATCGTTCTGCTATGGTGTGACTGCATTATCGTGAGGCTAAACCCATGCAACACACTTTGGAACATTCTCTTCCATCCTGGCAAACAAATCTGTAGTCCTTCTTTGGCTTGTTTGTTTCACGTCAGAGGGGAGAGACTTGACTTTAGTAGAGACATTGACGTTGAGGCTGGGTTCCTCTAACTCATATGAAGGTGATCTTTCCTACACTTATATCCAGATGCAAATAGAGCCAATTTCCAGTGCTTTCTGTCTTCTGGGAAATTCCTGGGGCGTGCTTCTCCTGGACTGGGTGTTCCAGACCTCAATAAATTAGCGTGTACTATTCTGGCCATGAGAAATTCCATTTTTCAGCGTTATTTTTTTGCACTATGCAAGAATTCCAGACTTGCAATCACACCAGACCGAATCATGATCGTTTACATGGGAGTTTAGAAACTGTTCTGAGCGGGGCCTTTGACCCTGATATCAGAACCTTTGGGTGCTTCAGTTCCTTGATACCTAAGTTGAAGATTTGAACAATGGCTTTATTCCTTCCAGTCATGTTAATGCTAAGTGAGTGCTTCTGAAAAGGAAAACAACCTGTGAGATTCTGAGATAGGATCTGGTGCCATGTGCCAGGCGGTAATATTTCTGACTAGTCATCACTGGGCCACCCAGACTTTCAGTTTACTTACAATTGTGTTTCAGATCACGCTATTCCCAGTTAGGCTGATGATCACTGTAATTTCTGGTAATGAAATGGCTAGGGAGCCCATTCTGCACTGGGCAGCGAGCCAGAGACTGGCACTTTGTAAGAAACAAGGGCTATGGTCTAGGACAGAGAGATGCGGCCAAGGTGCTGGTTGAACATTTACAGCATGTGTCAGGTGGAGTCTTTATCTAGTGCGCGCTCTCATATTTAAGACTAATACATTTTCAAAGGGACACCCCTCAGTTAAAAAGCAATCTTGTGGAAAGCAAAGACACTAACAATTTTTCTTCCCCTTTGCACTCTTTAATGGGCCAAAGCATCACCGGTGGTTTTTCATGGTGGCAAAGTCATTTGCTCACCATGGTAAGTAGCGGTTTGATCAACCAGCATTGATAAATAATGATGGAGTTTTTTATGGAAGTTATTGAATGATTATGGATAAGAGTTCTCTTGATGAAAAAAAAAAGAAGAAATTTCAGAAAGCTTCCCAAAAGGTGTGGGATTGTCAGCTCTCCTCTCTTGCCATGTTTCTAACATCTTGTGCCTCAGTTATGGTCATGACAAAACGAGCCCTTGGCTTCAAACTACTTGATCTTTAGGTGCTCCAGCTAACAGTTGAGACCCAGAACCGCAATGGCTTCTTTTCAACATATCAACCTCATAGATATGAAGAGTTCATTTTCCTCCAAGGTCGGAGTCCATCTCTGCTGATTCTGTAGCCATTAATGCTCTGCAAACTAGTTTCCAGACAGCCTCGATGACAGGCTGCAGGCCAAGATCAGTGGATGCCAAGAACTGTCAGTGCTGGAGGGCAGGAGAAAGGGCGAACCCAGGTACTTCTCTGTCTCTGCTTCAGGTGACAGTTTACAACAGTGGTCAAACCCCTCTGTGGCATAAGCCCCTCTCTTTGGGGTCCCAGCCAGTTCTTACCTTAGTCCCTGGCTTCTCATCTCTGTAATATCACCTTTTCCCTATTCAGTCTTTATTCAGTTCTTAAAGATTTTATTTATTTATTTTTAGAGAGAGGGGATGGGAGAAAGAGAGGAAGAGAAACATTAATGTGTGGTTGCCTCTCATGCAATCCCCACTGGGCAACTAGCCTACAACCCAGGCATGACTGCCAATGGAACCTGTGACTCTTTGGTTTGCAGGCCCGCACTCAATCCACTGAGCCACACCAGCCAGGGCTATTTCTTCGATCTTAAGCAGCAGCTTCTTACTGTTGTTAATCTCTGGGTTGGTTCACTACATCCTGTTTAGCTTCTTGTCCCTTCTGCCACCTACATAATCAGTTCTTATATCTAATTCCTTCTGTTAACATCCTTGGAATGACTTCTGTTTTCCTGACTGTACAGGAAAACAGATATCACAGCCCACTCTGTTTTTTCCTGAAATTCTTCATTCGACAGAGACACAGAGTACACCTTCACTAAGATTTCAGGTCATCTCACCAACAATTAAAATCAGTGCACAGCCACAACACCCACACTAGCCCGTCTCACTGCTGTTCACCAGCCTGTGCGACACCCTCAGTGCAGCCGTATCAGATTAAGCCACACTCACGCTAGCTCATCTAGTGCTCTCAGAGCATTCTGAGCAGGGATTATTATTGTCCCCATTTTCTAAATGAGAAGACTGAGGCTAAGAGAGTTCAAGCTTGGTCAAGGTCATGCAGATAACAAGTATTAAGCCATTGTTTTGCAAGTCTGCTCATTTCAAGCCCTCTTTTTAAACCCTCCGAGAATGTTGGTGAGGACCAATGCCACATTGAGAAGGCACAGAGATCCAAAGTGTAATTATTATGGGTTCCCAGTGGTGTCTTTGAATAATTCTGTCTACAACCTGCCTTCACCTTTTGGGGGTTATTCCTCCTGCTTAGAGATATTAAAATGGATATTTTTAATATGTCAAGGACACTGGGGAAAGAACAAACGCCCAGAGCTGAGGGTGACTATTAATCTCCCTCAGGGTCATGGAGGGATGAGAAAACCTTCCATTCAGGGAGGGCAACCTGGGCGCCTGCTGGGTGCCTGCCGGTGTCTGGCTGCTGCGGGTGTTCTCTGAGCGCCCGCAGGTCGTGGCCACCCGGGGAGCGCCGCCTCCAGAGCCGATGCACTGGCTCTGATCTCTCCTTACCTGGGGGCTAAGAGGTAAGCTGCGGAGCAAAATTAATGAGGGAAGGAAGACAGAGTCTTAGAGAGGAAGGGAGCCTTCTGAAAACAAAGGGGGATTGTCTAGACACAGCCTTTCTGTTGGCTTTCCCTCCCTTCCCTTCTCTTTTTATTTTTTTTCCTGAGCTTTGTTTTCAGACTAATTTCCCTAATGTCTTCGCTCTTCTGTCTTCACTCTTCCATGTCTAAATATGGGGAGTGGGTGTCGGGAATAAGGACCAAACTAGCCAAACATTTCACTTTGGGGACTGAGTGATAAAAATAACAGCCCAGTTTGAGTTCTCTGAATCATTGCAATAGCATTGGAAGCATGCGGAGGATTGCCATGGGGGGAGAGGGGTTCAGACTCTCACCCTGCATTAGCACTTGATTTATTGCATGAATCAAGTTCACACTCCTCTCAGGGTTTTGGTTTTGAGCAAAAATAATGACAATCTGCAAAGTGCGAAGTCCAAAATGGTCACACATATATAAACATGCCACGTTTCTCCTTCTGGGCATCAGTAAGAACCGACAAGCCCACTGCTTCCTTTGAAGTGTACAAAACGTCTTTAGTCCTTCAGTCCAGGGGAGGGTCAATAAATAAAAACAGTCAACTTTCTATTTTATGGGAGCAGCTTACCAGTGTGTAATTGATGAAAATCCTTGGATTTTCTTTTCTTTCCCTTGCTATCTGCCATGAACTCCCCTTCTAAAGAGGCAGGCAAAGGGAAGATAGGAGATTAGCAGCCTGGTCAGCTGTTGCTGTTTGCTTTTAAGCAACGTTGATGTTGCTTACTTAGCCATCCTTTTTTCTTTTCTTTTCTTTTTTCAGTGTTTTCTTTCCAAGTGCATGAAAGTGGTTTTTCAATATTAAAAAAAATCAGGAGATATATGGGTGCCTCTTTTAATAAATTCTGGTTTAGATCTCTGTTATTAGTCACTGTATTTTCAATTTGACTGTGTAAAGAAAAAAATGGGGGGCAATGATATTCTTGTTCACCTTCTTGCACAAACTGGTGAATGGTAGGTATATATTAGTGCCTGAGCGGACACATGCTCACATCTTTTTATGCCCAAAGCCAATAAATGCCACAATGATTTAACACGGCATTCATAAGAGCCATTGAAAATACAGTTCTTATGAAAAGGTGGCATTTTAATGTAAATAAAAGGATGGTATGAAATGAAAAGAGCAAATAATATCCAAAGATAAATCCTACAAAAGATAAATGCTTGTTATTTTAAAAATTATTGAAAAGAAAAAGAAAAACAGAAGATGAAGATTGCTGAAGAATCATGTGTGCGGGCTGGAAGATAACTAGAAGGGTGATAATGATGTTTTAACGTTGAGGTGTTTGCCTCAGCAGCAGTGGCCACTGGCTTATTCTGGCCCCATAAGGGAAGATATGGGGTGATAGAAATGGGCTTTTTCGATTTTACTTCCTGGTGTGCACATAACTGGTTTCCCAGGTGACAGTTGTTCTGGCTGCTTCAAACACTGTTCCCTACTCTCTTCTACTCACTCATTCAGAGCACAAGCAAAAGCCCCACCAAGTCCTCCAGTGCTCTTCTTTCTCCGAACCGCAAGTCTGGCCTCTACGGACCTAGGGTTTGGAGGATGCAAATAGGAACAGAAAGGCTACTTTTAACAGGAAATGTTTTCAGACTAAGGCAACCCTCCAACACCAACATGACCTGAAATTAAAACATATTTCTCTTCTCTGTGAGCCTTTCAATAAAAGACCAGACAAAAGACACAAACTCCTTGGAGCCAATGGATCCTTCTGTGTCAGCATCTGAGCGTGCCTCAGGCAGGAAGGAGCTCCTGGCCTCCTGGAAAGTGCCGGTGTGCTGGCTTCCGGTCCGCAGAGGTACTGCCTGTAGGGGACCTTCACCCAAATGCCTCTTCCCAAAGGTGTCAGAATCCCATGCAGATTGATTTGTAGCATTGGACCATCTGTGAACTCTGGAACATGCTAGGGAGACATGATTTCAGCAAGACTGGAATATATACTTTTTCTTTCCCAAAGAATTTTTTTCCTTTTTTAAAATTTCAGTATCACAGGGAAAGCTGTCATAATCAGTGACAAATATCCTAGTGTGACTTAGTTTGTTCATATTACATTTCTATAAACACATTTTTTTATGAAATAACACAAAGGTCACTTTTTGAAGATCTTAGCAATCTACTGAGGGAAGGCTGGGGATGAATGTAAAGGTTACTAAGATATAGGATGGGACATTCCTACCAATTGATTTGGATAAATAGGAAATATTAGAACAATTCAGAGCAAGGGTAAGTCATGGAAAGCTAAAAGGAGGAGAAAGCATTTGAGTTGGAAGGGAAGATCAAACAGAAGTAGAGAAATGTTGCCATTGTCCAAATTTTTGCAACCTTTGCCATTTGGAGACTTTTTTGGGGAGAATAATATCATTTGAGCTAATACTTTTGAAAAATTAATCTGAAATATACTGGCACTTTTTGGCTCATGCCACTGGGATCTGTCCCCTGGGCTGTCACAGCTTGGGCAGCCTTCAGTCATGCCGTCTGTCCTGCCCTCCTCCCATCTATTCTGCAATTGAGCAGCAGAGGAATCTAAAGCTCTAATAGGATCTTAATGCAGCTCCACTATTTGAAACTCTTCATGGCTTCTCATTGGCGTTAGGAGAAAATCCAAACCCACAAATACAGTTTACAAGGCCATGCTCACTCCTCTACCACCAACTCCCCTCTTCCCGATGCTGAATTTCAGCCATGCTTTCTCTCCTTCCAGCTTAGAATGTCTTCCACCCCATCTCCCTCTGATCATCAGAAAACCGTGGTAACTCCTAGGTACCTTCATGCCTCACCCTAAAGATGATTTCTTCCAGAAACCTAATTGGACCTCCCAGACTAGGTCCCTTCTGACACATCAGCACTTTTTCATTTGCCCCATGTTTGCTCTCACTTCCTGTAGTGAATGGAGTCATGTCTACGCTGAGACTGGATGTTCCCACGCCCCACCAAGATAGGGAGTACTCATTTTGACCACAAAGGTGCTGAAACGGTAGACACATGTGAAGAGCATGTGGGTACTTCATTGAGTCATGACAAACCTATCATTCACAAGGCGTTACATTTAATATGGATACACTGCTGACCAGTTAGCTATGGCCTCTGCTCTTGGCGGAGCTTTCATTCTGGGAGAAGACACAAAAACAGCAAACAAACACATAAATATACAGGATCATTTCTGGTGGCATTAAGGACGGTGGGCCAGGAACCAATGAGGGCAATGAGAGGGTCAGCGAGTAGGGTATACTTGTGTTCTCTTAAGTGGGAGTTTGCGGTCCCTCCCACATGTTTCTGTTGTATCTTGCACTTCCTCATCACAAGTAATAATCCAACGTGGTAAGGGCCATTTACTCATCTATATTCCCCATGAGGTTATAAATGCAGGGGCAAGGTCTATCAATTTCTTTATTTTTCCCTAGCCACTTAACATGGGGCCTGGAATATAATGGCTTGAATAAGTGAGAGATTAGAGGGGAAAGACCTGAGTTAGAAGACCATATGGTTGTCCAGTTAGAGCTTATAAGGGCCTGAGCTGAGATGGTGGTACCAAATATAAGCAGCGGTATTGCAGAGATAACATTAGCAGGACCCGGTGACTAATTGAAAGATGAAAAGGTAGCAGAAGAAGGGGGAAGGAGAAGAAAAAGGAGGAGGGGGAGAAAGGGGGGAGGAGGACAGAGAGGAAGGGAAAAAGATACTGCTTTAAGAATTTGAACACTGGTCACAGGGAGTATAGAAGACAACTAACTACTGAACACAACCTATCTCCTTCTGGGCACACAGCTAGATAACATTAGTCAGTCTTCTTTGCAGTTACGTCATGTGACCAAGTTCTAGCCAATGGAATGTGAACAGAGTGATGCATACCACTTCCTGATGTGGCCGAATAAGCCTCCACTGGAGTCCCAATGTCCCTTTCTTCTCTTGCCATTTGGATGCAGTGCCTGAAGCCTCCTTGGAAGCCATGCATTGAAGATGGAAGAACCTCTATTTTCCTTGTCCGAGAAACACAGCAGAGCCTGCCCCTCCTCTATTTTTACCCAGATGCAGGGCCAGGGGATGTTTCTGCCTTGAGTTGTTGCTAGATCAAGACATGTTTCTAGATCAAGAAATGAATAAAATAGGGAAGTTAAGAGAGAAAAGTAGTTTATGCCTAAGCATAGGGAACACTAGTAAGTACGATTTTAGAAAGTGGAGTGAGAAATTTCAGAAAAATGTTTGGTTGAAAATGTCTCAAAGGAAGTTGGAAAAAAACTAACCTGGAGTTTAGGACAAGGTTGGGGGCGTGATTTGTTTATAATGAGTGGGTAAAGTAGATGAAGTTGGTTGGAGAGAGGACATAGAGAACGAATGGGCTGAATCTTTTGAAAATCACTAATTTTAGAGATTAGGAAGAAGAATGGACTCTGAAAGGCACTAAGGACACAGAAACTGAGTGTCCTAAATCCAGTGGAGAGGCCCCACATGCAGGACTGTGACAAGGTCAGAGAATTGGCCGGTGCTGAGGCATGTGGTGGATTAGAACACAGTGGGAGGAGAAACCGTATTGCATGCCGGTGGCGTGACAAGACTGTGCAGTGAGTAACTGTAGAATCCTCTTTTGTTCCCCCCAAAAGAAATGTCGCTGTGAAAGGTTGAAAGCTGTGTCAATGGCTGGAGAGAGTCACAGAGGAAAGAGAAGTCTTGAAGGTGTGTGGGAGTGGAGAAGAGGGACCTACAGAAGCTGTGGGACAGAGAAGGAAGAAGCGATGTGAAACCTCTGGAGGAGAATTCCGGAGGGTGTGGCATGAGGGACGTGGTCAGGGGTGCAACCCTGGCTTCAGAGGGACTCATTTCCTATGAGACATCAGTAAAGGAGAAGGGAAGCCGCTGCTGAGACTCCAAGGTGGGAAGGAGGAAAGGTGCCACCCAAGGAGCAAGTGGCAGAAATGGGACCCTCCAGTGTGCATACTTGCAAGTTCTCCCACCAACTTCTCATTCTCATTTCATTTGGAGGTTTCTGTTCACGTATCTAGTCTGACCTCACCAGATCAATGTATTTCTTGGTCACCAAATCATAAGCCTCGGCAATGTCAAGGACTCAGGGTCTGACTGGTGCTTGAGTATCCTAACAAGTGATGACGATCATGTGAAAGCCAACACACTGGCTGAAAGAGTAGAAAAGAACCCTACTCCACACTCGTAATATGTTAGTATGGGGCCTATTGTGGAAAACAGAAGGCTTCTTTAGAATCGTAGACTCTCTGGGACCTATGCTACTGGGATAGAAAGGAAAACCTATTTTCTGCCTCTTGCATCGAGCCTGAAACATAGTAAGAGTTCAGCAGATGTTAGCTGCTCTTATTAATATTATCATTAACAATTCTTCCCGTGGGGGAAAGTAGTCAGCCTAGAGATGGTACGACCAAGGGGTCGTCACATTGATCATCACATCTGAACCCAGGACTTTCATGGGGAGGGGAGGGAGTGGAAGGGAGGTGAGGAAGAGGAGGCAGGAAGTCCAGGGCCTGGCCTTCCCACTAATGAAGAGGGTCAAATTTATACTTTAATCATTTCACCAAATGAGGTACTATCTTCAGTCTCAGAGTTACCACGACAGGACTGAAAGTAGCCATTCATCACACGACCTGAAACTTGTGTTCCATTTTTGGATCAGACCACCTATGGTTCCCCAAGAATGAATATTTTCATAAGTTTTTAATTATCTTGTGAGATTCAATTGCACTGCAATCTTATATCAAACATTATTAGGTTAAATATAAACATAAATAATGAAATTAAAATGTATTATTTAAATGATTTAAATCCTCAGTTTTGTTTTTCTTTATTTTTTGTTACAAAGAAGCCCCAGAACATCAGAAATGAGGCTGGGAGTTCCTTGCTAGAGAATACCAAATTTAGTGATTTTTTTTTTAACCAAAGGAGCACATCTGAGTCACTGGTGGAATTTCTTGAAAAAACAACGCCTCACCCACCCGAAGAGTCTGATTCAGGAGGTTCGAGTGTGTCCAAACCTGCACTGATTCTGAAATGCTCCCTGGCATTCTGACCACATTTCTGAGTCAGGAAGGTGTCTCTCCTGACTCAGCATCCAGGGCTCCTCCCACACGTTCACAGCCTGCAAGTCATTTACCTCCGCACACGCCCTGACCTAGAGGGCCCAGGGCAGGCACTTTTGCATTCTTTCCATATTAGCAAGTGAGTCCTTTGGTTTTTGTCTCCCCTGTTAAATCAGAGCCCTGAAGCAGGACGGTGTATGGTGGCTCTTAAAAGCTATGAGTATCTGGCTTCAGAAACAATAAAATAAAATAATAAAATAAAATAAAATAAAATAAAATAAAATAAAATAAAATAAAATAAAATAAAATAAAATAAAATAAAATAAAATAAATAAAATAATTCTCTCTCTGTCTCTCCCTCTCTCTCTCTGTCTCCCGCCCCCTCCCCCACCACCCCACCTGCCATTCTCCTCCTTCCCTTTCTCTCTCTCTTAATTTGGTTTGGGAGGCTTATGTCCCGAAACTTGAATTACTGATTAACTAGGAAGCTTGCTTTATGAATAGGACTTTAGTCCCTATACCACTGGGCATGGAAATATGGTAAATTCCCCCTTTCTTAGTGTAGCAGCCATGAGTTGGGTGAAGGGTGAGTCTGTGCTCTTAGGATCCTGCAACTCTGTATCTTGCCCTGGGGCACTGCTCCTGAAGAGGAGCTGGAGTCAAATGTTCCAGCCCCTCCCTTCCAGAGCTCACAGGACACTGGGACAGCTGGCTTCTGGTGCTCCAGGAAAAGACTGAGCGTTTGTGGATGTGCCTCAGACTCCTGAGGGACAGCACCGGACACAGATGCTGCCTTGAGTAGAATCAACCATGTGTCATCTTTGTGCTTCGGGAGGGCCATGGCATATCAGCGTTGGTCTTGGTGCCTCTCAGAAGGACAGGGCATTTTGTCTCCAGATTTCATTCAAATTCTAAGCTTAATGCCTGCACATCTGACACTAAATCATATCCTGTCTCATGCAATTGATGAGCTTATATTCTGTTGTTCTATAACTTTATATGAGTGTATCTCATCTCCTTGATTAGATTGTAAGTTCCTTGGGCAGGAACCATAAGTTGTTCATCTCTGAGTCTCCCAAGTATGGGTTCACTGATTTCAGATCAAATGAACAAGAGGGTTCAGGAAGTAGCCCCAGTCTAATTTACTGGCACTATTCGTATTAAGTCTCAACCAAAGGTGCGATCCTTAGGCCTTGTCCCTAATTTGTAGGAAGATGAAGAGCAGTAAAGCAGATCATTGACCACAGCCCTGTGCCAAGGGTGACTCTCCACGAATAAATGGATTTGGCTTCATTCATCATTGAGGAACCCTCTACAGACATCACCATTTGAAACTACCGAAGTGTCTCGAGTATCAGACATACCAAAAAGGAAACTAGAAATGATAGTAGATGGCAAATGAGGTGCATGGCTTCAGATTTTTTTGGTTGAGGTCCAGTTTTTCTTGCCTAGGTTTAAGTAGGATGATACAGCAATTGCTGGGGACCTGAAGACATAAGCACTCTGAAGCACAACTGATAAGAGTGTAGACCTGGCATGAACAGGATTAACACATTTAATCCAGCAGTTTTACTTCTAGGAATTCAACCCGAGGAAGTGATAGAACATGGGCAAAGATACACATGAAGGAAGCTCACAAACATTTGAAAATATGAGGCACAACACAAGTGTCTACTCATTGGAGATTTGTTGAGTAATTTATGATATGTCTTTACAATGGAATATTATGCAGCTGTCAATAGGTTAAGGAAATTGTTAATACTGTATTTCACCACTTATAGGATACCTTTTAAGTTTTTTAACATCTCTGAAATAAAGATGTGTTTTATCGTCTACAGAGCCTACAGTTTATAATCTGCAGCATTTTTTCTTCCTGGTACATAACCTTACAATCACAAGTGTCTTCCAGTGAAATATGGCATATTGACATAAAAATATAGCCATTATACCTTCAGTTAAAAAAGAATCCTACAGAACACTACATAGATAAGATCCTATTTATGTTAATATGTAGATTGATTTCTGAGAATGTATCAAATGCTTAATGATGATTGTTTAGGTAGAGTTATAACAGCTTTAACTTTACTTGTATTTTTTGGAATAATTTGCAATGTTCTTGTTTTATTAGGAAAAATAAAGATATTTTCAAATTAATTAGTTGTTTTGTGTTTTTCTTTCTACCCACCATGAGGCGATTGCTCCAAGTACTAAGTTCAGGGCTGACTGTCCACAAAGGACTCAGGTGAGCACAACGTTGCCTTTCTCTCCTTCAACTGCAGTCAACAACATGGTCAGAGCCACAGGTTTATGGTTCTTGGCTCTCAACCCAGACAGCCCTTAGTGACGTGAACTTGTGTGGCTGAGTTCCTGTACAACCTATATTACGTTTAGTCTAACATGATGGATGCCATGTTTGCTTATGATGAAGGCAGGGGATGTTGTCAAGGAGCCCTGGTTGGAGAGGGAAGGAAAAAAATTAGACAAGGTGGTCATTTGAAGAGAGAAGCCAGCCCTTGATGGTGTAGCTCAGTGGATTGAGCACTGGCCTGCAACTCGAAGGATTGAGGTTTGATTCCTAGTCAGGGCACATGCCTGGGTCGCAGGCCAGTTCCCAGCAGGGGATGCATAAGAGGCAGCCATACATTGATATTTCTCTCGCTCTCTCCTTCCCTTCCCCTCTAATAGATAAGTAAAATGTTTTTTAAATTTTTTTTAAAAGAGAGAGAGAAGCCAGATACCCTTATCATGAAACAATAAGAAACAGAAGAGGAAAACCCAAGGCATTTAGAAGCTAAGTTTGCCATTTATCTTCTTTTGACCCACAGCTCTATAGGTTTGGTAAAGGTGTGGCCATCAGGAGAAAATTACCTCCACTAAGACTACAGGATTGAACAGTTAACTTCTTGAAAGGAGAATTCAGAACACAAGACTAATCGTTTACCATAATTAGGGCTTTTTTTAAAACATGTAATTGTATTACATTATTTAAACAACCATAATTAGATGATACCCAGAGTCATTTTCATTTATTTAATGTGTGATTTTAAAATTTATAAGCATTGTGTTAAGTATAATGTTATCAATTAAATTAGCATTCTCACCACTTTTGTTCTCAATAACTTTTCAGCTGCTATTATCTGCAGTTTTAGTAGCGTTTCATCAGTAAAGACTCACTAGGGCTGGCCCGTCTGTTCCATTAATAATTTCTTAATTAAATGAGATGACAGCTGTCCCTCCTTGTCCTCACTACCTATCACTCTTTCTTTCCAAAGGGATTTTTTTCTGGTCTTCCTTACAGCCCCTGTCCCCATCGCATGCGCACACACACACACACACACACACACACAGGCTTAGCTCCTGGTGTCTTTCACAAATGGATATGGAATTTCTTCTCTGATTCTCACCGCCTACCCCAATCTGTTCCCTCTCCTTCTTTCTTATTTCAGTTCTGTATTATTTCTCTCCCCTTCAAAAGCTTTTCACACTTCTCGATATCTCCCATCTCTGGTCCTTTTGGTTGGTTGTCTTGGGGTGTGTTTGTTTGGGGGGATTTTTTTTTTTTTTGCCGAGCTCTCATTTTTTCCTCTCAAACAATTCAATCACATTACTGGGTTTTTTTTGGTCTATTTCTCTATATACTTCAGCTAATGTTCTAAATATCCAACAACAACATAACGGTCCTTATGCAGAGACAAAATTAGTGCCAGCTTCATCACAGAAACCCCTTATGACCTCACAACTGTCAGCATCTTATAAAAAATCCCCACTGTAGCCATCTGTTTATTTATTAATTCCAAATATTTTTACCTAATGATTTTTCTTAATGAGAAATGAAAAATGTTAACTTTGAAACAAGTAGTCTACTTGATACCAACATGTAAATCCCAGGAGAATGTGTCTCTTAAGTAGTTCATCTTCCGGGATGGCCTTTTACTCTGAGACTGTTGTCATTGTTTTGAAGATTTTTATCTCATTAATAAATAAAACAGCTATGAACTTTTAAGAAATCTAGGATTATCTTCAACTTGAGAATAAGAAAAGTGATTCAGGATTCAGGCCTTATTTTATCCAAATTGGCTTATGTATTCCTGAATTGTGCATTGTAACCATCTAGAAAAGACCTCATCATTTTATAGGTGAAGACACTGAAAAAGTAAGGGTTTTTTGACTTGCACTGTCCAATGCAGCAGCCACTAGCCACATGTGGCTCCATTTAAATTAATTAAAATTAAAAAATAAAATGCTGTGTTTCTTTGGCACACTAGTCACATTTCAAGTACTAAATAACCACAATGGCTGGTAGCTACAGTCCTGGATAGCATGGATACACATTTCCATTTCAACAAAAAGATCTATTGGACAGCCCTGGTTTGGGTTATATAAGGCAGAGGTTCAAGAATTTGAGACTCAATCTTTCTGTAAATTGAACACCCCAGAGCCATACAATAAAATTTGTTTTATAATGTTGTCCTACAGTATAGGAACTTAAGGGGTCAGGTACAAAAGGAAACTGAATTAAATGTAATTCCATATGGTTGATCGCTCATGAAAAGATGCTTTTCAGCTTACAAGGCATTTTCGCATCCATCATTATATTTGAAGCTCACAACAGCTCTGTATAATAGGAAGAACAGGTGTTCACATCTTCATTTCCCAGAGGAGAAAACAGCAACTCAGAGACATTAGGACTCGTCCAAAGTCACACTTCTTTTAAACTAGGACAAAAAAGCCCAGTCTCCTGCTCCAAATCCCTTCATCTTTTCATCATGTTCAAAAGCACCAGGGGAATGAGTATTATTTTTTTAATATAAATAAAAGAATCACATGTGTTAAGAACATTCTAGAAGCCAGGTGCTATAGCATATGTTTATGTCCATTATCTCATGTAATCCTCAGCCTGGCTTTAGCATTAAATATCTAACTGCCTACTTGCCCTCTCCCCTTGAAAGCCTGATAAGTTTCCAGCATACAATGTCTAAGGTAGTATTGCAATAGCCTAGACAAGAGATAGCTTAGATGAAGGTGGTTTTCATGAAAATGAATAGAAATTAAGATGCCTGGGGTATATCTTCAAAAGTGAGTTCAATGGATATATCGATAGGGAGGGAGAGGGAAAGAAGGACTCAGATTTTTCACCAGAGCAATGCAATGGATGTTAATGCTTTTTTACTGAGCCAAAGTGCTTGTTTAAAAATGTACATCAGGTAAAGGGACTCCTCTGTTTAAATTCCTCAGTGGATCCCCACTGCTCTCAGAGCAAAGTCCCAACCCCTGACATGGCCCTACAAGGCACTTTGTGACCTGGCCAGTCTCCAGCCCCTCTCCTATTTCACACCCTTGGCTCCCCGTGTTCCTGCTCCAGGGGCCTCCTTTCTGTTCCTCAGCTCTAAAATCCTGTCCCTTCCCAGCTTTGCTCTTGCTTCCTCCTCACAGAAAGCTCTTCCTTAGCTCCACCTAAGGATGGATGCTTAGGTAGAAGAGAAGAGACTGGATGCTCACTCTCTTCTCCCCAAGGCCTTAGTTCAAATGTCACCTCCTTAGAAAAACCTCTTCTTGCTATTGTCTAAAGTAACCGACATGTCCACAATTGCATCTACATTACCCTGTTTACTTCCTTTGTATCACCACTGCACAACTTAAATGAACTCACTTACTTATTTCCTTGTTTATTGCCTAGGGGCCTGTCACCTGTGTTTTCTCAACTATCTTCCTGAACCTTGAACAGTGCTGGCACATAGTAGGTGCCCAATAAATTTGTATTTAATAAATAAACAACCTTGGAAGTAAGTTCAATTATTATTTGCATTTTACAATTAAGAAGATGGAGACTTAGGTAAATACTTATTAGTTGTTTTACATTTAGTACGTGGTACAGCCAAAAATCAATCCTAAATATACACCAAGATCTGCTCTCCTTAATCATAGATCTATGTTGTGTGCTTATTTTAAAAAATTCCTTATGTTCATTCATTCATTCATCATACATTTATTGAACATTTACAGACTAAGTGTCAGGCACAACAGGCCACCTTGGGCAAATTCTGGCTCTTTAAAAAATGGAACACATTCCTTGTCTTCATCTTAAAAATCTTAACTTAAAATGTAGCTTAAAATATAGCAGGAAATTCTTTTGTAAGATGAAAAATGATCACCCATTCATTATACATATTTATATGATTTGCTTAAATCTGCATATACTGATTATAATAAATAAATCATAAGAATTAACAAGTTCTTGAGTGGTCATTACTTTGTCTTTCTCCCTTCCTGTTCCAGGTAACAAGAATCTCTTCTTTCATATAATTTTCTGGAATGGAGGTTTTACAAGATATTTTAATAACTGAGCAAAATAAAATATGCATAACTCTATTTGGGACCATCCCAGTGATTTGTCACAATAGACTGAATTCTTAGCAACTCAGTTTTGATGCCTTAGGTTAAAGGCAGTAAAGGAAAACTTCCAGAAGGGGTAGAAAGAGTACTGAGTTGGGAATTGAAGACTTGGGTTCTACTCTCAGTTGTACCCCTGAACTAACCTTAGCCAGTTCACAGTCCTTTAAAAATATCTTTCCTCGTCAATAAAAAAGGGTGGGGGAATTTGTGTCCTACCTCCACCGTAGCAGCACTGTGTGGGTCCAATGAAAGGGTTAATGTAAAAGTTCTCTGAAAAGCTGAATGTGCTATGCAATGTGTCTCCATCATTTCAGGATCTCCTTTGCTCCTTCGAAGGTGGAAAAGTGGGTGGGTCATAGGTAGAAAGGGACATAGAATGAATGCTAATATTCCTCTTTCCAGCCTCATCTTTTCACTGCTCCATGCCGTGGTTCCATGCCTCTGAGCCTTTGAACATGCTGTTCTCTCTGCCTGTAAAGCCCTTTCCTCACTGAAATGTTTTTGTTTTTTACTTTGTTGTATTTCAAGACACAACTTGAACCCCAATTAGTACAAATTTCTGGATTTCTCTTAGGTCTAGTCATTGCTCCTTTTTCTGTTTTTAGAGTGACCTGATATATTTCTGTAACTGAGCTAATGTAATTAGAGTATTATCTGTATATAGATCTTGAGATTGGGAGCTTCATGAATATAGAGACTGTCCATCCCTCACAGGATTCTCTCCGCATCACTTCCCTAGTGGCAGCTTTTTTCCAGACAGTGTCCCCCCCACCCCCCAAAGGACAGACTCGTCTGGTCTTGGGTGAGCTCTTGGTCCAGTTTAGGAAGCGGAACTGATAGAAGCAACTCAACCTCTCTTGATTTTGAAGCAATAAATTTCAGAGTTATTGGCAGCCTTATGAACTGACATGAGGGCCAAAGAAGTGGAAGTCTCCAGACAGAGAAGAATGGAATCAATGAGCTAAGAGGAACAGAGCTGAGACAGAGGCCAGCTGAGCTCTTGAAACCCCATTCTAGTTGTTCTAGAAATCATGTTTCAGTTTTATAGTTTATATGAAGATACTCTGGCATCTTAATGCATTATACCCTAGTCCTAATAATAAACCCCTCTTTGTGCATAGACTATTTCAAGTTAAATTTCTGTCACTGCCAAAAATAAATAAGTTAACATAAATATACAGTCCTACCTCAGTAATGAATGCCAATTACCTTGGGCATCTCTGAATCCCCAGTGTTGAAAAGCCTTTACCTTATTGTACTCATTAGATAAGTTAGTGGATTAATTAATCCTTATCTCGATTCCTGGGCCATACAGTTTTCACAACACTAAATAAAAAGGCTTGATCTTCTAAATGACCAAATATAATACATAGTTGTGTTTCAACCCTTTAAATATGGACTGGTTACTTTAATGAAAGTGTAGTAAAGTTCAGTTTTTGAACAAACTTCCAGAACACTATAATAATTTAATTATAAACATAAACATCTACTAAGTGAACCAAATCTTTGGGCATCTCATCAATGTAGGGTAAACTTAGCTCCATGAAGTGCTCATCAGCACATGGTAGGTGGGAAGCAGAATGAATAGCAGAGGGATGTTTTCACCTCTTTTGCTTAGTACTTTTGTGACTTTGGGCAAATCACTCAACCTCCCTGCACTTTTGTATGCATTCAAAAGACAAAGAGCAGGGAGCAGTTGGGTTTAGATAATATCTATCCTACTGGAGTTTATTATGACTATTAAGTAGTCATAAAATTTATTAGGCACTTTATTAAGGCTATCAACAAGCTATTAAAACAATAACTAAAAGAGGTATACGAGGTCTGTCCAGAAAAAGTCCAGCCATTGTTAATATAAGGAGAATGGTTTGTGTGACATCGATGTAACCTGGCAGCCAAGGAGAGTGGACTGGAATATACAAGCATAAACAAGGACAACTTCACTGTATTAGTCAGTGGGGGCAGTAGATGCCATTGAGTGAGCACGTGTACTGTGTAGCTGTCGCATTGAAAATGAGCGAGTAGAGTAACAAATCTGCGTCAAATTTTGCATTGAGCTGGAACATTCCTCTGTGGAAACTATTGGGCTGATTTAGAAGGGTGCAACTATGGGCAACTGGTGATTGGGAGCTTCATCACAACAATGCTGTAGTTTAGGCATCCCATCTTGAGCAGAGATTTTTGGCAAAACATCAGTTCACTCAGGTGACTCAGCCCCTCTACAGCCCAGATTTGGCACTCTGTGACTTCTGGCTTTTGCCGAAACTAAAGTCACCTCTGAAAGGGAAGAGAGTTCAGACGGTGAATGAGAACTGAGGAAAATATGACGGGGCAGCTGATGGTGATGGGGAGAACTGTGTGAGGTCCTGAGGTGCCTATTTTGAAGGGGACTGAGGTGTCATTGTCCTATGTACAATGTTTCTTGTATCTTGTATCTTCTTCAATAAACGTCTCCATTATACGGCTGGATACTTTCTGGATGAACTTCATACCTTTCACTATTATCCTATTGTATCACTAGTAAGCACTTGGATAAGTAGTTTTCTCTTCATTTTGTACCTGTGCAAAACTGTTATTAAAAAACTAAATAATTAAATCCAACCCTGCAACCCTATAATAGGTTTACTATTACAAGTACTCAAACAGTGATTGGTTGGTGAAAACCACTCTGCAGGACAGAAGCCTTTTACAATAATAATAGTAAGTTAGACTGGCCTGACATTCTATTTTGGAGGAAATCCAAATCATTCAACAAGCAAGTATTGTCCTTTTTTAAGGGCTGAGGAAACGGCCCCGTGAGGTGACGCACCAGGAAAGCCACACTGCTGGTGACAACCAAAGGGAAAAATGCTGAATCTTCTGCTTGCATCACCTAGGATCCATGAACAAAGACACTGTTCTTTCTACACAAAAATAACCAATGCAGGAACACCTCAAACCGCTTTCCCTGCGGCTGTGAAGGAACAGACCGGAAATGAGTGGGCGCTTAATCACTGCTCCCCTCTGTGCCCAGCTTCCTGACCCTTCTTCCTCCCCGTACTCTCCAAGAATTGCAGGAAATCAGACCTCTAATATGGAAAAAATAACACTTAGCAAAGAAAATGACCAACATTCCCACCAGGGTTGTGTTTTCTGAGAACACATCACCTAGCTTTTTGGGGATGAAGTCTCTGAGAAAGAACAGGATGGAACCTGGGAGACATTGTCCCCAGCCTCCCCGGCAATTCTACAGTTAAGGAGAAGCCGAGCTGGGCAAGGAGTTGGGGTGGGGAGCTGCACACTTGGGGTGGCTGCAGGAGAGAAGGGAAATCAGAGAGACTGCACAGCGCCAGCGGAGCCTCTCTCTTCATGGTTTTCCCTTCCCTGAGCCCAGAACAAAGGCCATTGGCCCAAGATTTGGGGAGCATGTGAACAGCATGTCCTTTTCCTCAAGGACTGTTATTCGACTCACATCCAGGAAACGCTCCCCTGAAACGTTCAAGATTTTCATTAGTAACGATAATGCGAACCCGCACCACAGAGCATGGCATGTGCCCAGGCCCACCTCCCATCATGTCCATGGATCAAACTCCTGTAATTCTTAAAACGCTCTTCAAGTTGCTAACAGAGGCTCGGATGGTCAACCTGGGAGGTAATTCATACTTAATGTCTGATTGCGTCTCATAATGCTTTTACGTTTATCTTTGAATGTAAAGGCTTTCTCTATGTTTTTGGAACTTATTCCAAACCTAAAGAGGGAGTCCTGTTAGAAAGACCTGCCACGGGAGGTGGGGAAGTTGGCCAGTTTCTCTTTCCATCCACACCCCGTGGTCTCTGCCGCAGTTCAGAGTCAGGTCTCCAAGGGTCTCACCAAGGGAGTGAAGGCTCCCATCCCAGTTAGGCGGACAGAAAGGAGCCATCTCTCATCAAGTTATGCGGAGTTCTGTAGGAGGAGACAGCATTTGCCACGAAAGGACACTTTACCTCAGAAATACTGCAATGTAGATGATACAGATTTTCCTTCATGTGCTGAACTGTGAGTGTAGAAATCATCTGTTTGTTGCCATTTACATATACATCCAGAGCCTAGCAAAGAGATTAGCTAGCTTAAAAACTCTCGGCAAATCTCTGTTTAATGAGTAAAAAAATGTATGCAAAGACGAACCACTCTCTGGGGCCATTCTATATGGGTATTCTAGAGTGTTCTAATCAAGTACTTCTTGAAATTATATTATCACAGAATTTAAGAATAAGAAGGCACTGAAAGATTTATCTGATCTATTCTCTTTATATTTCTGGAATGGGACAGCAAGGCCCCAAATGGCTAAGTGATGCGCCCCAGGTCCTGCAGTTCAGCAGGGGCACCGTTAGGACTGGAGAATGTTTCCTGGCTCCTGACACTGTCGTCCCTTCTGCCTGTGCCCTGTGCTACCTCATGCACAGGCTAATGAAAGAAAGCTCGTCTTTGTCTTACTATGATAGGGTTATGTGGTTTCCCCTTCCATTGCTGCAGCTTTTCTCTCAATTTTTCTGGAACAGTCTTGAAAGGTACTCTGATTTTTTTTCCCCTCCTAAATCTTTTGAGAGGAGATGCAGCTGAAGTACGGATGAGGAGGAGTTGGTGGTTCTGCTGAAGTGAGTGGGTTGATACAAGTGTTGGTATGTATTAAAATAGAACTATTTGCAAGACCGTGTTGGATATTCTGAGATACCTGACCCCAAGATGAAGAGGGGGATCCGGGACACGGCCCTGAGGGAGTGTACCAGAGCTGCCCGAGTTTTCCTCTTTGCCCATGACCCACTCTCGGCTCTGGATGGATGGACACCATGTACTTGCCCGGCACCTGCTACCCCTTTCCCTTAGCAACAGCTGAGTTGGCCAGTAATCAGCCCTAGACCCAGGCTTGGCCAATTAAGTTCTTCCTTACGGAAAATTAGAATTGGGAGCCGGAGAGCCCGTGGGTAGCCAAGAGACAGGTCCCACAGAGGCTAGAACTAAGGGAGTTATTTGAGAGCAGCTAGGCACGTAGGTACGCTGGACCACACACAATGGACGAGGATGGCCTTTGTAGGATCTGGTTTGTGGAAGGAAGGGCAGAGCAGTAGGCAAAGAAACACAGAAACGAGAGAGAGGGAGAAGGAGAGGGAAGAGAGAAAGAAGAGAGAGAAAATGAGATAGAAGGCCCAGTGACTTTCAAATTCCAGGAACGATTTTCCCCACAAGGGGTTTTCCCCGTCATCTTTATCTTAATCTTTTTTTATCTCAATACCATTGTAATAAATTTTTGTTCTTTGCAAAGAGATGTTAACTTCTGAGTTAGAGAAAGCAATAGAACATAGGATATGTTGCTTTTAGCGGGGCAGGTGAACTGGTGCTGGCAAGGAAGCACACCTGTGAGAACGAGGGGAACAGAAGAGAAGAGAGCCTGCGGAAATGGGAAGGAGACCGCAGGAGACCCCAGTGTCAGGAGCGCCAGCGGGAGCAGGCCTGGGGGAGCAGAGGGGAGCTGGGAGACCAGGGCTGCTTTCCAGGTACCCCGCTGACTTCGTGCCAACCAGCCTGCTTTTCCATCCCCAAGAGCCAATCAGCTGCTCCTCCTCGCTGCACCGGGAGATCATCAAAGAGATTTAATAACGGTTGGCAAATGTCAAATTACATTGAATCTACACCAAATTCCAGACATTTAGGGCTGTGTAGTCATTAACAATCAATTAGTGAACTTGCTTTTCAGTCAAAGCATTTTTTATACCTTCTCCTTTCCATGACAAGAAAACATATGCTTTGCTTTTATCCCCCTGGGCAGCTGAGCAGTGTATCGCTCATTGAACTTAGGGAGGAAACAGTCTAGTCCCTGTTCTCACTGTGGTTCCGTTTCCCTATTTGCTCTCCCGACAGCACTTTCGGGTGTGGAGGGATGGCATTTGTACATGCCGTCCTGCAAACAGGAGAGAAGGAAAGAGACATCAGTCATTTTTCTCTCCTTCTTGGGAATCATGAAACAATAAAAGCTAAAGAGGATGGAGAGCATCATTGCAAACCTTTTGTCTAAGCTGCAGGCAGGGACTCTGGCCTCCTGCACCTGGAGGAGCGATGCACACCAGTTACTCCAGGAGGCACGAGGTGAACTCATTTCACTTCTAATGGCTCATGTTCCGATGCGATGCGGCAGGATCACATTCCAGCAACAGAGCCGTAAACATTGACCACAAAACAAGACGTTGCTCTATTGATTGCTGAGTATCTGCTTCATCCTTCCCTTTCCAAATTAGCTCAGATTTATGGCAACTCCCTTCCTGTTCTCGGAGCCTACCATCTCATCCCTCGGGTGCGAGGGCCAGAGGAAGGAGGTCAGCAGGATCCTGTATCTGAACATTTGTTTTCAGGAAGTGCTTTTGCAATCAGATGAAAATTCCTCTTTTGCGCCTATTTTTTCCTGCTAGGTCTTCCACAGCCTATTTTTAGAATGACCTTTTCAGACTATAGAAAAGCCCATATTATCCACTGCCACATGGATTTTACAATAAAATCTGGAAATAAAATGGAGCTTCTTCGCTCCAAGGGCTTTGTTGACAGACAGCACTCATTTGGGGTCCTCTGAGCTCTTGGTCCCAGGTAATTCTTGCATCAAAGATGAAATGCAGTGGCATAACTGCGGCAGTGATGAAGGAGGCAAAGGTTTGAAAAAATAGAGAGGACCCGACACAGAGAGGGGGGCACTGGTGTTTAATGAGCCAGGGGCAGGGCCCAGAGCGGGTGAGTCCTCCAGGCCCAGTAACAGACTGGTGTTCCCCACCGCTCCCCCCCCCCCCGGGTTAGGGCCTCTGCTGGAGACCCTCTCAGCACAGGGCATGTGCTGCCAAGGCCAAGTGGAAGGGCTGAAGGAACACCAACAAAACAGAAACCCATTGGCTGCAAAGAGAGCTCTTTTCTAAAACCACACCTGGAGCACTTTCGAAGAGAGTCCTTGGACGACTTTACCTGATCAGCCACCTCCTTAGAAGTCACCCAGTAAATTGGTGATAGGGCATTTGTCACTGTGACAAGTCCCAGGCAAATGCAGTCAGAGGAACAAAATACTATACTCTGAGCAGATCTTAAGTACATATGAAAATCCATATTTCTACGGAGCAAAAACTAGAGAACATTTATTTGCATTTTGAAATGTTGCTTTGCATTATTTATGAGTGCTTCTCAGACTATGAGGTGCTCTGAAAATGCACCTGAGAGAATCTGTTAAAATGCCGATGCCTAGTTCTTACTCCCAAAGAATGAGACTCAGAAAATTGCATTTTTGAAAAGAACTCAATGATTCTGACACAGGCGGTTGTTGGCCCACACCGCGAGCAACACCCCACACAGCTGGCTTCGGCACGTGCTTAAAACAGAAGTCAGTTTTAATTTGGGGGATGATCAGGTTGCACAAATCAAAACCCACACGTATTGCAATGGGCAGGACTCTGAGCTAAGGGAGAAAATTCACATGTGAGACTTCACAAGATCCTTGGGATTGAGAATCACCAAACAACTATTTTTATTATTCTTTTATTAGCACTCGTGTGTCTTGGTAATAAACATTCCAATGAGTATGTATGTGGGTGACACACTTCTATATGACATGCATGTCCCAGTGACTGACCCACTGCCCCGCACATGACAGTGTTTAACACTTGAGGCTGCGCTGGAAGCATCCGTGTTATCAGGTGGTCTTCTGTTTCTAATTGTATCCAAGGAAACCAGGGAAACAACCAAAACTCTCTTAGTGGTACCATTTTAAATTATGCTGAAAAAAATGGACAGCCACTAACTGGGAGAGAGTGACTAAAGAGAAGGCGGAGAGGAGGAGGAAGAAGCGTCTGGGGCCAGGTCAACACCACACAGGGAAGCCCAGGAGGGGCTTTGGAGTCAGTTCCTCACAGTCTTCTTTTTTCAGATACCAGAATGAAGAAGGAAGGGAGAAAGAAAAGAGGAAAAGGGCCCTGGCTGGTGTGGCTCACTGGATTGAGTGACAGTCTGCAAATGAAAGCGTCACTGGTTCGATTCCCAGTCGAGCACATGCCTAGTTTTCAGGCCAGGTGCCCAATAGGGGGCGTGTGGGAGGCAACCACACACTGAGGTTTCTCTCCCTTTCTTTCTCCTTCCTTTCTCCTCTGTCTAAAAATAAATAAATACAATCTTTAAAAAGAAAAGAGGAAAAGGGAGTAAACGGGAAAGAAAAACAAAAAAATCAAGATTGGGAACAGAAAAGTGTTCGAAGTTCCTACAGCCAAAGTTAAGATTCATATCTTGACCATTCATTAATATTGCCATCATATCCTATGTACACTAGAGTGTAAGAAGGTATTTCTAAGCAGGGATGAAAAACGATTGTATAGCAAATTTGACACTGAGACAATTCATTTGCAGCTTCAAGTGACAAATCTTCCAGTCTCTGCCTTCATGAGTTCACCTGAGCATGTAAATAAGATCAGGGCGTTTATTTCTTATTTTTCACAACGGCCTGCAGACCTAATCCTGAAAACACGGCATATTATACAGCTTCAGAAGACATATCATTGCTTTGGCTCTGATATTAGACTCCACAAATAATGTTTCTCTAAAAATTTCCCCAGGGACTCAGGGACGGTCCATCTTTATGGAGGAAACTTGACGTTGGGCTCACCGGACCAGGACCCCGGAAGTTGTGGCTTCGAGGAACAGAATGAAGCCTGTAACCAGAGATCCGTTACTTTTTCCTAACTAGAGGCCACTAGTAGCTGTTTCCTGTGATAAGCTCCGCAGACCCAATTTTCTGTAGATGCTCATTTTGACCATGTAGCAGACTTTGCTGGCAACAAAATATTTCATCTGTGCCTTCATGAAGTCATTCGATATCCCGTGTCTCCACAGTGATGGGCAGAGAACTGCCTGCCTGTCTGCTTACCCCTCCCCACCTCCTGTGTCCCAAAGTGGGCCACCTGCTTCTCCATTTTCTCCTTGTCCATAACCCCCATCTCTCTCATCCTCCTTGTACTTAAAACCATTTCTTGTGAAAGGATAGAATAAACTGATTCATATTACAGTGCCCATGATGAATAAAACATAGAGTTACCCCTTCCTGGCTAGTGGTAGTTTTAAAAATAGAGAAGCTTTAATATATGTAAATATCAGGTGCTGGAAGCTGGTTGGGAAAACACCTCGGGGGCTGAGTTGTGTGTTTGTGAGCATGTGTAGATGGTGGCCCAGGGATCTTAGGAAACATGTCGTCAACGCAAGTCCACTTTTTAAAGCCATTTTATAGCATAGGAAATGCAGTTTGCAGCATTTGTTCCTAGGCATTGACTGTTGACTGGGGGACATGAGGAAGGGTGACTTGCTCGATGCCATCCACGCCTAATGGTCAGGGCGCCACTCCCGGAGGAATGGCGGGGCCTGGCCACCAGCCGGTCCACTGCCAGCACCTTTCCCTGAGGGAAGACGGGTGCTCTGCAGACGGGAGGGCGCGGCTGGGAATGCACACCACTCCACTTAGGACCATATTATCTTCCTCCTCCTGAGAGACCTCTGGGTCCTTAAGTAACTTCCCGGTCATCAAATCAGTCTTTATTAAATTTTCACATGCACTTAGGTTGAGATTCAATTTGAAACGTGCTCCAAGGAGCATCATATGGACTAAATAATTAGCTCAAGAGAAATGGTACAGAGCAGATTTTACGGAATGGCGTAGAACGGGGCCTCTCCAGCACTGGCAGTGGTAACTGAGATTTTTAATGTAACACAAAGGTAGTTTTATCTTGAGTTACATTATTAACTTTCCTTTGTGTTTAAAGGCAGAACAGTTCAATCGAAGGTTTTAGGAATATTTTTGCTTTGGATGAAGCTAGCCTATGTTAAATTTTTTAAGTGGGTCAATTTAAAGAAAAATATTAAATAATAGTGCAAGGATAATGCAAGAGTCTTGAAGGTTGTACTCAGGTGACTAAAATTTAAGAAATACAACCACAAAGAGTAGATCATTACTGCATATCAACAGCCCTGGGTTGACTCCTGTTATGACTCTGGGCACATTGCAACCTCTATGAGCCTGTTTGGTGGCCCTGAAGGAGGTCTCCTAGAGCCCTTCCAATTGCAGCATGTGATGTATATTATAGGTTAATGGAGAGGAAATGGACACATTAAGTCAGAATTGCTTTGAGTTAGCTCCTGGTTGACCTTCCAGAAGCAGTGAGGGATAGAGGAAGGTGCACTAAATTGAGAGTCAGGGACCTATGGGTCAGCTCTACCACTTACCATCTCCCCTGGGCCCTCACAAAGCCACACGCCTTTTCTGAACCTCAGTTTCTCTACCTGTGAGGGCAAAGGGTCTTGGTGATGGATGACACTTATCACTATGCAGTGTTGTTAGGCAGCTCAAACGCAGTGGTGTGAAGTGAAAAATGCTACATAAACATCAATCTTGTCCGCCCACCCTCTTGTATCTCTCTTTGTATCATTTCATTATTTTTATTTTTTAATTTAAACAATATTTTAAATGTATTTTATCAATTGTACTATTACAGCTGTCCCATGTTTTTCTCCCTGTTACTCCCCTCCACCCTGTATCTCCCCTCTCACCATTGCTATTTATAAATAAAGTGTGGTGGTATGTGTAACTATATTATAATCAGGCAGAATTTTTAAAAAGGCAATAGGTCACATTCAAGCCAGTCAACATCAATAGTTTGTTAGAGCTCAGACAAAATGCTTAAGGTTGGAGAAGGAACAGTGAATTGGCTCCTCGTGGAAAACCTGGGAAACCATCACCTACCAACCACCTCAAATCCGTGTCTCAGTTAAAAGTGTTAACCACCTCCTCTTCTAAACCTATCATCGTAAGTGGAGGATGAGCTAGCTATACTAAATTATTTATCAATCCCACTGAGCTCTGCTTTTTACAAGATTCCTTTCCATTAGCCCAGAATTCCCAATTGAATAGGCGACCTCAAATTATAACTGTCACAAGGTTTAGCGGGGTTTATGCTTCACTCCCCTAGAATATCCAGGTTACACTTTCAGATTACTGTCTGTTGAATTCAAATTATAGTTATTTTTGTAGTAACTTACCGAGCTCAATTCTCTGATATGTGCTAGCTGACGAGGAGAAAAATATTGTCAGGCGACAGAAAGAACTTGCAACTTATAGGGATAGCACAGCAAAGAAAGTACAGTCACTCGGTATGAAGTGTAGAGTCATTTAGGGTGGGGTCAGGCAACCTCAGTTTGGAGTCCCCCCAAATGTGTATTATATTGCAAAAAATGGATGCTTGAAAATGTTGTGAAGTAGGCAATTTTTAGATATATTTTAAGCAAAAGATATTTCTAAATATGAGAGAGCTTGTTACCCAGAACACTCACTTAAATAAACCAGCTTGTTTCCTTATTCCAAATAGGTTAGACTTACCGCCCTTTCCTCTTAACATTTCGGCACAAGGTAGGTTGTCCTCCACCTAAAATGTCCAGTTCGATATCCTTTTACAAGTCAGGCTTATTATCATGTGGTAATAAGTTTTGTTCTAAGTAATTCCACAACGCTCTCTTATACTTCCTCATGCAAAGAAATTCCTAGGCGAACGACTTTGGTTTTGAGGTGGTTAAATCACTCATCTAGTCATGGCTCTACTAGTTGACCAGGGGCCCGGAGGCTGGACTGCAGCCTCCGGGCCCCGAGTTTTACCCACTGGGTCCTGTAGTTTATCGTCAGTTTGCCTTGGGTTGCCCCGTCGCCCAGCTGGCTCACTTGCCTGTTTTCAAAAACATTTTCCTGGCCCCCGCAACATCACCTGTTCTCTTTACCTTCAGTCGTATTCGGGTGAGAACAAAATCCCTCAGCTCCCCTGCCAAACCCCCTGCGATACTCCTTACTGCTGCTTCCCCATTCCGAGACCTGACTGTACAAAGGTGGCAAGTCAGTCACTGTAGCAACAGTCTTGAACGTGAAAATGTATTGAAAACTTTCTTGTCACATTCATTTGATGGGCGATAGAAGCGATTCACCTTTGTATCCTTTTCCGTAAGTCCAAAGTGCGATAAGAAAGCATGAGTAGTACTTTGTCCCAAGTAAGTGACAGATGCGTTTATTTGTTGTTTCCAGTGAGTGAGACAACTTCTCTTGGGAGATCGCCCTGGAAGGGATGCTGGGATAATGACACCAGTTAGACTCTCTACCGTCCTCGTCCTTACTCTGATGTTCTTTACTGGAAGTCATGTGTGAAAGAGAATACTTCAGTCAGTGTTCCTTTCAGTTCTGAGAATTTGCCCCAGGCCTTTCATCCCGCCTCCTCGGTGCTGCAGGGAGCTCACACTGCACCTGGCCTTTCGTACCATGTACAGGCCCCCGGATTCCTCTGCCTGTGGTAGGTCAGCTCTTCCTGGTCCGGTCACCAACCGCCTCCTGTAAATTGACTCCTCCCACCTCTCACCGAAATTATCCCCTCACCTGTGGCCCTCTTCACGCTTCCACTAGTCATCCTTCCCAAAGATGCTTCTATTTAACACTCTCCCACAACAAACTTTACCCCTTGTTCCCCAAGTAAACTGTTTCTTAGTAAGCCTCCCCTACCCCGCTAAACAAACAGCATCCCATAACCCTCCTCATTCTAAAATATTGCTTTTCATAACCTCCAACAATTTGCTCCTTTCCTCCTCATAGAAATAATCAGTCGTCAGTGCTCTGTTTTATTTGGGCACTGAGCCACCTCATTGAAACCATAAAACACCCCCCAACAACTTCCCAAACAAAGAAAAATGGACTAATACAGTCTTTCACCTTCCCTTTCTCTCTCTGAGAAAAACGTTCTCATGTGGTAGATAAGGTCCCACTTGTGTCTCTTTGAGGAGTTTTCTTTCTCAATGAAATAAGCTAAGGAGAAATACAGGAAGGCATTCCAAGGCCAAACACATTCTACTGTTTATTACACATATTACATTCTTAAATAAAAATGCGTCACATAACATTTTTTGCATAGATATCTTACAATATACCAATTTAAAAAAGAATTATGAAACAGACCAGTAACAAAAATAAATTTTTTCTTCATTAATAATTTTGTAACATTAACATACCACCATCATATAATACAAATAATAGTTTTAAATCTTAAGACTTTTTGTACAGCAAAAAAACTTGACAAAGTAATATATTTATATATATATATAAAAAGCTTAAAAAAAATAAAATGTCAAAAAAAGGCATAACCGAGGGCTATAAGACTGGGTACTTCTGTGATATATTATAAATACCAGAGAAGGCCTGAGAGAATGTGACCGGGGAGGCAGGGGACGGGAGGGGCTGGGAGTAGATCTCTCCAAACACACTCGTTAGACACATCTGGCAAAAAGAAAATGTATAGTGCAAAAATAAACTTCTTCAAGCCTGTTAAGAGGATGGTAGAGATTTGAAAGAAAAACGGCGATGGCTGGGAAGATGTGTGGTGGGGACAGGGGGATGACGAGGGGCGTGTGGGGAGGTTTGTGGAAAGGAAGGGGAGGCTTCAAAACTATTAAACATTTACTTTTGCCTCTGTGTTAGCAAGGAGATCTTGGCCAAACAGGTGTACTTTTCCTCCCTGGAATGAAGCAAAAGTGAAAGATAAGGAAATTAAATCTGAGTATAGAAAATGCATGCTGGGGAGGGGGGGAAAAAAAAAGGTTGAGAACCAGCCAATGAGTCCAAAAGCCTCGGAGGACCTAGATATGCAGAAAGTATTCTGCCTCTGGTCCAAAGGCCCGGGATTAAAATGTCCCCTGCCCCCACCCTCAGCCCTTCCCCTTCATGTGGAACTCCCAGTGTGGTTTCAATATACTGGCAATTATAAGCATCCATCCCCCCAAAAAGGTATTAGGCACTGGTGGCTACTCCTCTTAAACGTCGGTAGCCTGTTTTCCTTCTGCGAAGGTACAATAGGTACGTGTGCACACACCTAGGTGTGCGCAGACATACCACCCTCATTATTCTGACGTGGGGTCCATTTTATGGCAGTAGACAGAAGCTGGAGTCAAAGCAATGTACGATTCCAAAGCTCGCGGTTGAAAAAAATCGTATAAACAGTCCCCAACCAAGAACGGATCAACCTTCCCTCATGGCTGCTTAGAGGGAGCCCTGTTTGAAAAGAGTATTTTGTTTGGGATATTTGTGAAGCGGTGACCTACGATTTCTCTCTCCATTTTTGATACCTGTTTCCCGAGCACTTAGACTTAAAATGCAAAACACCTGAAGAATACAGTACTAGATCGGAAGGGTGCACACGAGAAAAGTTCATTGCAGCTTAATCATCCCCTTTTCTGGGCTCCATTAGAAACCAACAGAGGTTTGGGAGAGAGTGTTAAAAGCAAGAGAAAACCCTGAAGCCTCAGGCACTCGGTCATGGGATCTCACCCTGAGAAGCAGCTTTTGCTTCCTCGGACACATTCTGTCGTTGTTCCATCTCTAGTAACCCCCATGATCCTGGCTGAGGGAGGGAGGCCATAGAAGAGGCACTGATGTATACTCGGGCCAGCCCCTTTTGTTTTCCCACTGAGATATCACCATGTTTACCGAAATGTGATCCAGACCCAGAATGAAAATTCTCTCCTCCTGCCCCCAGCCCCCGCTTGGCAGGTGCCCACTTCCGGAAGAGGCCAGGGAAAACTTCCGTAACCAGGTTCGACTTAATGAGTTTTCACTTTGGCAAAGATCTGGGTGCAAAACTGTGGCCAGACATGCTGGCCCTCATTAGACTTTTAAAAAAGAAAGAAACAACGAACCTGATTTTTGTAGTTAAAAGTGCTGCCTCTCTCTGACTTTCCCTACCTTCTTCCCTCTCCTAGAACCTAGTCATGCAAAAGAGAAGGCAAAAGCACTCTGCACTGTGTTTTCTATTTTATGAAGTGCCATTTTGAGCCAATAACACTAATGACTGGGTTTTGTTTATTTCTTTTTGGCTTTGCCACGGAATTCAGGAGTGGGGGCTACAGGCAAAATGCTCTGAGGGTCCTGGAGGAGCCGCCCTGAAAGTCCACTTATTTCCCCTCTGATGCAAATAGACATGGCTAATCTGGACGTTTATCCCAAACTAAAGTCCTTAAAAAATCTTCTCTGGCTTCTAGATTGAAAGAAGATTTTTCAAAAAAAATAGGAATCAGTTCTGCTAATCATGTGTGAGGTTGGCTGTCTTTTTACCCTGTTAGAATCAGGCAATCAAAGATGTAAAAAGGGCACAAGGGGTGCAGGACGGGAGGAGATGCGGGTATCTGGAGGGCTTTGCGAGGGAACGCACGTAAAGAGAAGGAAATGGTCAGCATGGAGTTCATTTGGGGGTCTCTGATATCTTATAAAATGCAGCTTTGTCATGGAGTCCAATCATCTCTTTCTGGACATAATAGTCATTACCACCAGGCATTAAGTTGGGCAGATTAACCGTTAGTGGGGCAAGAGGCCAGTAGCTAGGAGCAGCATGTCATTTCAGGTTTCCACGTCTTTGACTTACAGCCAGGTGGTAGGAGAAAGAAGCACAACTTGAAATAAATTGTCAAAATTGTCAATGGCTTAGAAACACTCTCGTTCTGTACATCATACTCTGAACCCTGGATTAAGTGTGCTTGAGGGGGCAATCACAAGAAACACCACGCCAGGTTTTTCCTTTTAAATTTGGGATCGCCTGGAACGTTAGGAGGTAACCATTTAAATGAAAAAGCAGTTCGATGTGTTTCAAAGGTCCATTAAAGCACTGTTTAAAATAACCTGTCCTCTTGGGAGCAAAATATTTTCAAGTCATTTCTTGGAAAGCCTGTTCACTCCAGCAGGCTCTGCCCAACCATCTCTACCGTTTTGGAGATGCTGGGCATTTGATCACAAATCTTTTTTCCGAAATGATCGGGGCTCTACCCCCACTCCCACGGGTAGGACTGGTTATCATTCACAGGTGTCAATCGGGCTAGAGAGGAACAGTTTCAAAGCCATACACTTAGCACCCACCAAATTCTCAGCCAGTTCTCACAGTCAACAAATGACTCTGCAGCGAGCCAGCCCCACCAGCGCAGTTCAGCGCACCCTGCTCTTGGAAAGGTCAGGAGCAGATTACAAAGGACCTCACTGATACAAAAGAGAGAGGAACTACAGCACAGTTCAGACACTGATGAGGCCCAAAGGGCCTTTGTTCTGCCACATTCAAATGAGAGCTTTTCAAGACCACAGATGACAACAGGGAGTGAACAAGCAACGATTACTCTTTTGCATTCTTTTTTTTAACTTTCTTTTTAATAGAGCCTTGCATTGGTCAGTTCAAAAATTAAATTAAGTACTATAAACTCTTAATAATAGCATTTCAAGAGGCAAGAGCAGCTCCAGCTGGGGAGAGAACATCTGTAAATCGTGGTGGCCACGGCCAATGCCATCTCTGGAGTGTGCGTGCGTTCCTGCTGGAGGCTGCTGCAGGAAGGGCAACCAGCGAACCAACAAAATCGGGGGCGTCTAATGTTTCATCTAGTGCACTGACTGGAGGCGCTACAGTTTAATACACTTGAGGTTCAAGGTCCCTCACACATCCTTCATCCCGAAAGGATGCACCACACATTCAAATATAATCCCGTGGTACGCCCTGATGGACTGGCCACAAAATGCAGTCAAATGCAGTTGAAAACTACGAGATTGTCAGCAAGCAGTGCTCCAGAAATTGTTTCTAAGTCATGTCTACTTTTAAATCTTTGGAATAAAACTGATTTTTTAAAATACCCTCCAACTAACATATACATAATTGCCTCTGGCAAATGGGCAGATTTTGTGTGTGTAGGTTTGTGTATGTGTTTTAGAGTGGTTTTTATTGTTGTTTTGTTGTGGGTCTTTTTTTTGTAATTTTTTTTGTTTGTTTTTGGTCTAAATTCAAAAAAGGAAAAAGAGAAAGCAAAGTTTAAGGGCCAGACCTCAGAATGCCCCCAGGGTCCAATTGGCAGCTACAACATTTGTGACAAGGAAGCTCCTTTACCCTCAGATGAGAAGTTTCAACATTTCAGTGAAATCAAAGGTTCCAGGAAGCGGAGGAAGCAAATGCCAAGGATCTTGAAGGTTGCTGTCATAAATGCATTTGTGTTTCTTATATTATCATTTCCTTCTAGAGACTTCAGTTTTGCATCCCAGATTGGTATGGGGTGGCATTTTAACAGTCAATGAGTCAAACAGTCAAAGGAGGGCAGGAGGGGAGCCAGCTGGTATGAAGGAGCAGCAACCGTGTGCGGACCAAATGCCATTTTTGTTTTTGAGACGTGTCTTGAAGGGATGGTCCCAGAATATACAAAATATACAATCTGTCCTAATAACCACCCCGCTTGCTTGCATAGGCCATTTAATGGTCCTAAAGGCAGTCTTTGGAGTTGAGGCCAATGCCAGCTAGCTAAGAATGCGAGTAGATAGAGACCGACATCGGGTGTGTGTGTGGGATGAAAAGCAAGGAATGTAACCCCCCTTGGAGTCAGTTTGCAGAGTAAACGTGAGGCCTCTGTTGATCCCGGGTGCTCTAGGTCACAAGTCATGATGGGCCTAGCCAGAAAAAAAAAACTAGAAACATGTCTCTCCTTTTAGCCAGACCATGAAAGAAACATCTCAACCCTTTCCTGAAACGTCCACCCTTCACTCCCACAGTGGCATCGTTGCATCGTGTGTTTTAACGAGTGGAGGAACATGAGCTCAGTGGGGATGACGGGAAGATAGGATGATGTTTTTTTGAAGCCACTAGCCTTGGGAGGCATCTTCCATTTTCCCCATTCCCGGAAAGAGTGATATTTTTGGCTTTTTGTCAGGTCGTAACCCAGAGTTAGGTTCAATATGCAGCTGCCCTTTGAGACTAGCGACATGTACTCTGAAACTGGGTACAGGGTGGCCATGACACACAGCACGGGGTTGATCGCTACGGGCTGAGGTCATGGTGCCTCAAGGGGATGAGAGAACTGTGATGTCCCATCTGATTGGCTGCTTTGAGAGCTGGACATCCACGTGCTGAGGGAGTCCTGGAGAGGTTTATTTAGTCCATGGAGAAAAGATAAAACGTTTAAGCTTCCAAATAAGCTTTTCAAGTTTTCATTAGCAAAAACAGAGAGATTAAAAAGAAAAAATCTAGCACTGGCAATAAGGTGAGGCTCAAGGGAGAGACTGTGATTTATCATCAAGGACTTTATTCTCTTGGCCACTTTGCAGTCATGCTAGAAGTTTCCAGAATCCCTAGTGCATATGGTGTGCAAGAGTCAAAAAGTAAAAAAAAGAAAACTCCTCCCATAAGAGTGAAGTCTAGAGAAATGCAGGCCAGAAAGGTGTAAGGTGTTATTCCAGAGTCTGTCGCCGCTAAGGCCGTTGGTATCGACTGGAAAGATCTCAAGGGTACTAAGAAGAACCAAAACCGATCAACAGTTCTTTGAGGAAGTTGGACGCATGGAATAGTAGGATTTTTCACACACAAAGGACAAATAAACCAGGAGTTAATTTTGGCTACCAAACTGCAATTTGGTTTTCTAGGTCATTTTCCCCCAACTATTTAAAAAGGAACATTAGTGCTACACATATGCAACTTTAAGACGTTGTGTTCTCCTATCGAGTTGCACTGAGAAGCAAGTTAAATAAGCCCCTCTTACGGCTGTCCGCCTGCAGAAACGTCACATCCGTTTTCTTTTGATTTTCCATTGGCAACAGCGGGAAATAATTCCAATAGTGCTGAAGTGAGCAGCCAGTCTGCCTTGCTGAGTTCACCGGTTTTCCTTCTTCTTCATCTTCTACCATCTGGCTAGGGCAAGGCATAAAGAATAGACGTATATATTTTAAATACAGCGGAGTGCACGACAGTGTGTGGTGGGGGTCTGTGCGTGAGAGCGCGTGTGGGTGTGTGTGTCTGTGTGTGCACACAGAGGTGTGGAAGGGAGAACTTTCTTCTGCGGGGCAGTGGCTCCCCGCCTGAAGTCCAGCCCTTGGCCTCACGGCGTTTCCTTCAGACCACGGCCGGCATCGTGGCAACTCTGGCCTTTAGGGTTTTTTTAGATATGTCTCTTCATATGGAGGGCAAGATGGTCAGACCTGGAAAAACACCTAGGAAATAGAAACGACAATAACGAGAATATCAGAGAGGTCCAGGTAGAAAATTCAATTTCCATCGCCCCTAAGAAAACGATGAACGCTACCTGAAAGAGAGACAGTACAGGTATATTGAGAAATAAGGTAGTGTGTTAGGAAGGAGAGCTCAGGCGTCAGACTGCTTGGGTTCCAGTGCCAGCTCTCCCAGAAACTGTCACTCCTAACATGTTAATGTCTCTGTGCCTCAATCACTCCTCTGTGAAACAGCACTCAGCTCCTAGCTGTGAGGGTTGTGAGGATTCCATGAAACGATCTATGTGAAGTGCTTCAACTATTGCCTGGCACACGGGAAAGTCTTGATGGACCTTAGCTTTTATTATCATACAGTCATCACTGAAGAAGAAACGAATGTGCAAATGCTTTGGAAACATGTGTCATGCCCGTATATTATAAATACTCGACGAATGAGTGGCGTGTATTATCAAATGGCGGAACTTGAACATTTCAACACCCACAGTTCAGTCTTCAGCTTTACAACGAAAGCCCAGAAATGCTGCCTGTCATTGTACATGTCTACAAAGACACTCTCTATTCACCTCGGGGGAAAAAGCGTGGAGAAGGGAGCTCACATCTGCCGAGTACCACAGAACAGGCAGGCGTGTGCTAGGTGTTGCCCCAATGTCATCACCCCAGTAACCTCCTGAGCAACCTCCCATGGTAAGTATTCACACCCTTCGGTATATGTGTGGTAAGGTGAGGCTAGGGTCACACAGTTAGTGAGTGGCAGACTTGAGATCAGATCCCGGGTGGACCTGTAAACCCACTTGTCTGACTGCTTCTGGGTACCTAAGGTCTATCCCGGGGTGTCTTCCTCAACACTCTGAGTAGGTACAGTGCTCGTCTTCAACCCTTCTCATTTCTTCTAACGTCACCAACTTGATTTTCCCTTGGAGAGCAACTCTCCTGCATTCTCAGTTGTACCGGGCTGACCCTCCTCCTAAGTGATCTGCTAAGCAACAGTCACATGACCCACATAGCTCAATAAGAGCCAGCCCTGGGATAGTTACTGAAACTATAGAAAGAAAGAAGCTCTTTCCACTGGGGCTGCTAAGCTAGTAAGATTGAAGCCTGGAGCTGCCAGGTGGCAAAGAGCCTGTTTGAGAACCAAATCAAGAGAGAAAAATTGGGCCAGTGGATAGAGAGAGTCCTGATGACGATATCGGAGAACTGGATCCAGCCAAGCCTGAAGACAAATCTAATTCTGTTCTCAGTCACCCGAGCTATGAAATACCCTTTGAGGCTAACACAAATCTGAGTCAGGTGTCTGTATCTTGTAACTATCAGAGTGGGCATTTCCATATCCCCACAACCTACAAACTAAGGTTCCAGAGAGAATCCCAGTGAAGTTGGCACATAAGACAGCAGCCGTTCTTAGCTCTGGATTCTTCTCTTGAAACTGGCCACTTAATGTTCACCTGTGAGAATATTCCCCAGCTACCCTGAGGCCCAAGAAAACTGCACAGTCCAAAATTCTCATTAGGATGTTAGCATGTTGTCCTGTTCAGGTTAGCAATTTTTCCTGTTCAGTACAGGATTTCCCTATGTTTGTTTATTCTTAAAACAAACAAACAAACAAACAAAACTCACTCTATCCTCTGCCCCCAACATTCTCTACACACTGCTTGTGTTTATTTCTGAAACAGATACATGTGCGGGATAGAACTCCAAGGAAATGAAATAAAACAGAACAAAGGTAAAATAAAAAACACATCAGAATGGGTAAAGTATAGTGGAAAACATTCTAATCCAGTAACGTGTTGAATAATAATAATTCTATTTATACCAGCTTACTTCAGGCTCTGGTTTAGAATGAGCAAGTTGTTTGGAAAACCCCTTAGAGCATCACCAGGGCACCATCTAAAGGGGATCTGATTTACTATAAAGCACTGATAAAATTTTCTTTAAAAACAAGAACTTGGTGTCATTGGTACACAGAAAAGCAACCCAGCCAGCAGGGGATTTAGCATTTAATGTGCACAACCCTGCTCTACCCTGAAGGTGCACACACAGCACTGCCCACTGACCCACTGTTCTCTTTGCTTCCCTCCCTCCCTCCCTCCCTCCCTCCTGGTTCCCTTTCCTCTCCTTTTCCTTTGTCCCAACAGCCCAGAGAAAGACGGTGGAAGCTGAGAAGTTCTCACTGCGGGTATTTCCCTTTTCAAGTTAACATCCTTACAAGAACACTCTGAACAGGTACCGTTCCTACTCCCACCACCAGATGAGACACTCATCACCAAAATCTGAACCCAAGCCGTCCGACTCCAGAGCCCAGGCTCTGAGCCACACCTGCTTTTCAGACTGAGAAAAAGGGGGCTGAGAGGTCAAGTTAAGGAGTTTGTAGTAGGCAACATAACAGATGGTTCCCCCCTAATGTCTACATCTAATTCTCAGGACCTGTAAATACGTTAGGTTACAAGGCAAAGGGGGATTAAGGTTGTGGATGGAATTAATTTGCTGATCAGCTGAGCATAAAATAGGGAGATTATTCTGCATTATCTGGATAGAGCCAATGCCATCACCAGGGTCTTTCCAAATGGGAGAGGAAACTGTTCCGAGAAAACCAGAGAGACTGATAGCATGAGAAGGACTCAATGGCTTGGATGATGGGGGAATGAGGTCAGGAGGCAAGAAATGTGGTCAACCGTTAGAGGCCGGAGAAGACACGGGAATGAACTCTCCCTGAGAGCTTCTAAGAAAAAATGCAGCCCTGCTGATACCTCGATTTTAACCCAGTGAGGCCTGCGTTAGACTTGTGACCTGCAGCACTACTACATGATAAAATTGGTAAAGATATATAAAAATGATGTTAAATCTGTGGCAACTGGTAATGGTGGCAACTAGAAAACTAGCCCGTAAGGTCACCTGGGCAGGCCTGATCCGCCAAGGCCCGCGAGACAGCAACACCACCGAGACGGAGCATTCTGCCTGTCCTAAAGGGAGACACGGGGACCCGAGGTGGTAAGAAGCGAAGCGAAGGAGAGGTCTCGGCAGTGGACCAACCTCTTTCCTTCCCTTTCTATATTCTGGAAACCTAGAGGAAAATAGTATTCTTGATCCAGAACTTCATTCGAAATAACCATTCAGTAACGTGTGCGCTCTAGACTTTCATTCTGCCTTTAACCAATTGCCTACTCTGTGCCGGGCACCTAGCAATATACGTACAAGTGTTCAATTTCTTCAGGAAAAACACAAGTGGGGGTGTGGGAACCAGATCCTTAACATGATATGAAATGCATCCCTCCAGAATCAAGCTAGCATCATTATTTGTTCAAATTCTAAGGAGTATAAGATATTCAACATTAGACTAAGTCTCTCACCATTGAGGTGTTTATTCAAATTCAATATACCAGCAAGATACTTATTCATGATTAATTTATATTTATTAATTTACGCTTACTGAGCTCCACATAGGAATAGTAAAAGGTAATAGATAAACTCAGCAGCCAGAAATGCAAAATCAAGTAATTCTAAGGGTAATACACCCCCAGAGGGTATTTATGACTATACAACAGGCAGGTGACCTTAAATAAGAAAGTCCTTAGTGATTGAAATTTGTTCATTACAGAGAACCAGTCGAACCCCAATGGTCATTTCTCTTGCTTATGAAAAAGGCACACTGAAGTCATGCAGGCATTAAGCCAACGGCAACCCTCTAGGGCACCAAAGGGCCAGATACCAGCTGGTATTTCTCACCACCCAGAAGTGGGCTGTCTCAAAGATCAAAATCCTCCTCTCGGCTGCCCAAGGTCTTCGAGGGACTATCCTGGCAGCCTCATCCCCGGACCACAACCACGCCGAGTTGGCAGAACAATGGCCTGTTCTGCCATTATCACCAGTGGAAACAGCCTCGTGCTCTGGGGGCCGAGAGACAAGGCTCGTTCTCCAGCAGCTGTTCTCTCAGTGGGCTGCATGGTTCAGGCCGACCGTAAGGAAAGGGCAGAGCCGCCTCACTGCTTACACCGTCCCCGACCCCAGGCCTGAAGCCAAAGGTCACAAAATGCAATGGCCTCAGGGGTCAGGGAGGTGAAGTCAATGAGGGCAGTGGGTCAAATGTAAGAAACACACAGCACTTTTGAGAAGGCATGGATCCGAAGAAATATTGCTAAGAGTAGACAATGGAGCAAGTGTGATAATCCACGTCACCTGACGGCCTGGTCTGCCTTAAGTCGGGAGACCCCAGGGAGTGGTGGGAACCGCCAGTGAGAAACCGATGGTCACATGGCCCTCTCCGATGGGCAGAGAGCAGTATTTGGCTCCAGTACATTATGGCCGCGTGGGAACACAAGCCCACTGTTACAGGATTGTCTGATTTTTTCCCAGACAAAGCCAGAAATACAGGGATTTTTAGGGCATCTAGCAATTTTAAATGTTAGCAAAATAAACACACATTTTTTTTCTAGCTTATACACAATATAAAAATATGCATGGTACATGCTTTAAGGAAAGGGAAACCCCATCCTCGCTTGGCCCCGAAATAGGGTAGTTTGTTCAAATTAAAGAGGCCAGAGGTAGATTTCTCATGCTCATGCACACTGTGGTACCAACAGGACCCAGTGTCTTGCTAAGGCCCACAGATGCTGTCTGTTTCTGAAGAAAGATGTCTTCTAAGCAATGCCAAGTCCTCAGTCACTCCACGCTTCCCTTTCATCTGCTTGGGACCACTCCGATTCCCGATGCCACTTCCCAGGCCTGCACTGTTCTTAGAACAATCCTTGCAGTTGAAAGGCAGGGTGCTCCCTGTCTTGAGACACTAATGAGTCCAGCCTCTCGTGTCTGACACTGTGGAAAACGCACTGACTGGCCAATGCCACAGGCCTTCAGTGACTCACAATCTCTCTCAATTACCATGCATGTTGCAGAATTTGTACCATCTGCTTATAAAAGTTCTAGACCCAGAAACCATAGTATTATTTTGATAAAGCAAAAAGACTAACCAAATTGCCCATCTCTGAAAAATCCTTCAGTGAAATATCTAGTTAGTTTGAAATATTTCCCACATAAATTGTATGATCAGATTTAATCCTCATATGTCCATGGCTACACAATTGTACATTTCACAGTAAGTCAGTTCATCTGAAGAAAGAAATACTAACTCTGGCCATTTCCCCCAAAGAACTCTCTGTCCATCTCCAAGGATGACAGCATCCACAATACGCAGCCTGCAAGGAACGGCCCCACCGCCGCCCAGGGGTGGGGGACCTGTGTGTGCCTCCTACACCAAACTCTAACAGCTCACGGGGTAAACAGGCTGCTCTCCCCCAGAGGACTGCGGACGAAGCATCCCCATCTGTGTAGCTTCTTCATTAGTTGCCAGAGCTAGAGAGGGATCAACCTGAGGTGGGAGTTGGGGGAAAGCTGCCAAATAAGGAGAAACGTGACTGAAGTATAATCTGCAGAGGAGCCGTTGAGACTTCTAGGTAATGGGATAGAAATGAGAAGACAGGTCGCATTCTTGGTGAGCAGAAGAAAGCTCCAAAGAAACAAATGACAATAGCTTCAACAAGTGGACTTCCTCAGCCCAGGGGTGGGAGGTTATCTCTGGGCTCCAGAAGGCGCGGGGGCTTTATTTAGTTCTTAAAGAACGAAGATAAGAGGAAAATAGCCTTTTCAGGAAGAAGGGGGGAAAAACATGAATGTTCCTTTATAAGCATCTTAAAGGAGCACCAAGCCACGGGCCACCGGGAGACTTGGCCACCACCGACCTGCTCTCCAAACAAACACAGGCTACTCCAGAGGAAGGCCTGGTGAGGGGAGGTGCCTGCCCGGGGACCTGGGAGGCAGGATGCAAAAGAGATCGAATTTCCTTCCAAGGAGAGCCAGGCCTCTACGGGCATCCTGCAGCCGCTGGCCAAGCCAGGGAACCCTGAGGCTTTCAGGGCTTTTATCGTATTAGAAGCATTTTTCTCATCATAACTGAGACCTTTAGTATTGCATTAAAAAGATGGTTAATTTTCTTAAGCTTCCTTTTAAACACAGAAATAGGATTAGAAGGATAACACGCTCAGATGCAAGCCCATTATTTGATTATGTCTAAACCTAATCCTGCCTTCACCTTGGCCTGCAGAGTCTCCATTTTGGGGTTTATTGGTTGATAATGCCAAGGCTGTCAGATACTATTACTTGTGTAGTATCTGCTGCTACCGTGCTCTTTCTTGCACCATCAAATGCTGAAGGTTTGAAATGTAATTACAGGAGAAGTTCTTAAAGCCTTGCCATCTTTGAGACCTTTGTGCCTGTTTTCAAAGGAGAAAGACTGGTGCAGGCCCCCAAAGAGCGGGAACTGTCCAGTAAATTCATGTCTAGTAATACTTCAGAGGAAAGCCTTATAACTCGCCATCCTTCCGTTAAGCAGGCCTTCTACTCTTATTCACATTACTAAGGATGAGGGAAAATGGTACTGATGTTCATACAAAGATCAGGAGAAGCAGCTACAGGTAACCACTCTCCATCCCAGTACTTTTTATCTTATACTAAAACGATCTGTCTCACCATCTCCTTGAAGGTAGGAATTGTGTCTTACTGATATCTAGTGACTAACTCGGTTCCTGGCCCACAGCTGGTGTCCAGTGAATACCTGTGTACCTGAACCAAGAATTCATACAATCTCTCGATTACATACATAGAGGAGAGGCCCCTTTATCTCATTGGTTTCCTCCGAGGAGAAGTAAAAGGTATTCCCAGATCTGAGACTCTGGGAGAGGGGCTTTCGATGAAACCCAGAGCAGGTGGACAGCCCACCCGCCAACCCCCCCATCTTCCTTCCCCGTCCCGAAGCTTCTAGGTTTCTTTACCTGTCGCAGTGGTTGCATTTAAAGGGCTTTGCACCTGTGTGTTTCCTGTAGTGCCTCGTGAGCTCATCACTTCGTGCAAAACGCCACTCACACCCTTCCCACGAGCACTTATAAGGCTTCTCACCTGCAAAGAGACGGAATGACCATGGTCAGTGACAGGAACAAATGGCCACACACCGATCAGAGTCTGCGACCTGCCCGTCAGTCTTGGGGAACGGATATATACATCCATCTTGAAAGACTCCACTTCCTAAACACAGCATGTCAGTTGTTGTTGTTATTATTATTATTTTAACCTTCAAAACGTGGTTTCAAAAGATCCTCCAATCTGGAGCTGTCACTTCAGTTCCCAAAGTCAGAGCATTTCCTTTGACTGTGGAGGGATCAATTTTTATTTCTTTGCTATTCCCTAGAGCACTTTGACCCCCAAAGTCCAGGCAGAAAGGAAATGTGCTATTTTCATCAGAACCACAAACGCTTCTAGTCTATTTTTCTCCAGAACATACAGTAATTTACAGCCTCAGCCTTCTCGGTCTCCTCCCACAACTGCAGCCAGGTAGCTGCCTGGCCAGGCAGACGGCTCAGGTCTCCCAGAACACGGCTCGTTCCAGTAAATGTGTGAGCGGATGGACAGTCACCAGAAAGGGCTACAGCTCGACAAGAAAGGAAACATCACTCGACGATTCCTGGCATTTCTGTGAAACAGTCACAACGTCCTATTTAAGAAGCCCATAACTTAAATGACTCCAAGAGCATCATATTAGAGAGAGATACATATTACACAATATTTTTAAAGTCGATTTGTGGGGTGTGGGGGGTGGTTAGCCACAGTGCAGCTGCTTAAAAGCACGAAATCCGAGCTCTTGGACTCCAGTGACCTTTTTGAACAGGGCCAACAGATGGAGGATTCGAAAAAGAAAGTACAGGAGTTTTGCTCAGACCATTTTTTTTAGCCCGTCAATGTCGGTCACCAAGCATGACACACATTTACCCTTCCAGCTGTATGGCTTGTTGGTTCTCATTGAGAACTGAGCCCAGTACTTGAGAGGCAGGTTAGCATAGTGGTCATGAGCCCTGGGGCCAACCTCCCTGGGTTCGGCCTTCAGTTCTGCCCCCAGTTGTCTAAGTTAACATATGCACTTCTCTCTGCCTCTGTTTTCTGTGATATAACAGTATGGACCTCTCAGGGTTTGGAGAGGATACATTAGTGTTATGTGAATTTATATATATTACCTACTAATCAGAACTGTGCCTGGCACCCGGCAGATTCCCTTAACTTATAATTATTATAAACTGCCAAACCCCCAAACTTCAGGATACACAGGGGCCAGAGGATGACCTGTGGCTGTCCCATTATTTCTCCATTTTTCACAGCCAAACCTTCCCTAGGCAGCAGGTAACGTAAGACATTGCCCAGGACTATACTTGACTCACTTTCTTCTTCCCTTTCAGCCTGACTACAAAGTGATCACAATGCTTTATTTGTATCACCGAGAATCAAACCAAACATGATTGAAATTTTCATTTCGTTAAATCGGTGCCCTAGTGAGCCACGGCTCTGTCAGACCCGTAGAGAAGAGGCGCGAGAAGCGCGGGCATTTCTTTGAAAGGGAACCAAGAAGACACGGAGAGCTGGAAGCACAGGAGGAAACCCATTCAGCTTTGGAAACCGGGAAAAATGAATCCCTGAGAAGGGTTAAAAGTTCACCTTCTGGATCCTTAAAGCCAAAATTTTAGAAAAGTGCACCTGCTGAATAGTAGGTGAAGAGGGGAGGGGTCAAATCCACTTTGGAGTTAGCACACCTGGGATATTTCTGAGTTCATTAAACACACTAGGCCTCAGTCTCCTTGTCAGATGGGGGCGAGCGTCCCACAGGTATTGTGAGGTTTAAATAAATGGCCATGCATAAGACACGTATACAAGACACGTTTCTTGGCCCCGACACAGGTAAACAGTCGACTCACTTGAACTCACTGCCTCTGCAGCTCGCCAGTGTGCCCGGAGGCTGCCGGGGAGGCGGGCCTAGCTGGGTGCCAATAACTTCAAGAGCTTAGGCTCCAGACATGGGGCTGGAGTCACTCCAAGCAACCTAACTATCAGAAAATAGAGTCTGTGTAAGCTTTAAACATGTTCTTAGTTATAGATGGAGAACGGGTCAGAAAAACTGGACATTCTTTAGATCTGCTCTGAATGACTAGGATGCTTGGTGGGGAGTGACCCCAGTTAGAGAGAGAAGCGTCCCTCTCACCATGGCGTGTCAGCTTCCTTCTTAATGCTATCGATTACTCACAAGGCTTCGTTACTCCAAGGAAATCTTCATGAACAGCAACAAGGAACAGGGGAAATGAGGCACCAAAGACCTCAGAAGTTCAACATGCCCTCCACCCCAAAGGCGTTCCAGTACAAGTAAATTTGGAGGTTCCTGGAGCCATGAGGACCACACACACAACGCAAATACAACAAAGTATTTGGAAATACAGAGACATCCAGTCCCCAGAATCAATGCCACAATCGAACTGACCCGTCCATCATAGACAACCACATTCTGAAGGACACAGGAAGGAAGGGAGAAAAATGAAAGAGATTAAAGTGGATGTCCTTACTGTTTCTTTTTTTATTATTATTTCAAACTGCTTACTTTTTCTATGGCAGAAATTTAAAAATCGGTTCTGTTTTGTTTTGACAAACAATATCAAGGATTTAGTTACTTCCCAGGAAATAATGTAGGCTCTTAGTTAATTCTGGCACAAACCCACTGTCCTATCCAGTAGCTATTCCAGCATCCCTTCAGCAACTGTGTAGACAGCAACTACAGAGAGCTTGAACCTGACTCTGAATCATATCACTAATATTGTTTCCTGCTTATGGTGAGGTGCTACACAGAACCATGCTGAGGATACGCCCCTCTGTACCCTGATAGTTTAGCCAAGTCATATTATAGTGATTCATCAAGCTATTTTTCCACTGTCTGATTAATTTACCTATAAGTAGCCACTTCTACAAATACTAACAAGAAATTTAAAACAGCAAAGAAAGAACTCAGGCAAATGAAGGAGCAGTTCTTGGAACAGGCAGTGTTAAGAAGTCAGAGAAGCAAAAAAAAAAAAAAAACCCATAAAGAATTGAAAAGATGTCATATTTAGGGCTCAGAAATAGTGGGATTAGGCTGATCTCATTCCCGGGTTCTATACCCGCTTCCATAAACCAATTTCTATTGGCAAGCAGGTCAGTGAAATTGTCAGAATTTTGCATGGCCAAGACGACCAGCACCCACTGTTCACTCTTGGGGGTGAAGCCACCTATATCCACAATGTGTTAGTTTTCATCCTGACAGTCTACTTTATGAAAGGCTTGGGTTTCTTTCTTTGTAAAAGAAAAGAAAGAAAGAAAGTCTTTTGTTTCAGAAACAAGGGGAAAGAGGAAGGGAGAAAGGGAGGGTGGGAAGGAGGGGAAGGAAGAAAGAAAAAAGAAACAAGCAGTTCAGTCATAATTGAGCAGATTTCATGCCAAATCTGCTCATCTGCCCCACCCTCTCTTCTCTCCTTGCTCCACCCTCCAGATCCCGCGCCCAGGTACAGAGCAGAAAACAGCCTACCCTCACATGCCACGACTGCCCGGCACCCAGGGCGATGCCAGCCATTCACCCCACTGCACGTCTACAGGAGTGAGCATGTTCAAGAACAGCCTGTACCAGACAGGCAGATGGGAGAGAGACTTACGATGTTAGGACTCCCGTCCAGCGGGCACGTGTGAATGAAGGCGGCCGTGTCACGGGGGCCTGACGGGGCCCGAGCAGCTCACAGTGCTGGGGGCGGGGGACACACTCTTCAGAGCCCCCTGCATTTTGGGAGAAATAGCAGCCACTACTTTTCCTATCTGGAGATAAACCCTACACAACTTGTTTCCCTGGGGGAGTACGTGTTACCTCCGAGGTGACAGCAAGTCTAATCGGATATAAATAGATTTATAACCAAATGAGGGCTCCTGAAGAGAACTAAGAGTGCTTGAGAAATGGGAATGACATTCAGCAAGGTTGAACTGTGTGTGGCAAGAATTCCTGCTCTTCCACAAAATGGCCTCTGGAACACATTCCTCTGGTCTGCACCAGGGTGGCATCTGTTAACTGTCCCTACACCGTGATCATCAAATCTGATGGATCGAAAACACACTCTGAACAAATGCTTTTTCAACATGCTCCTTCGGCATATACAGATTTATCATGAATTATATAAATGCACTGAAGTCTTAATATATTAGGATATTACAAAACACACACTCAATATAGGAATTTAAGAGAAATACAGTATTGGGAATACAGTCAGTGTTGGCAATAGTACTGAGATAAATATGTATGGTGCCAGGTGGGTACAGCAAATGTCCGGGGGAACATTTTGTAGGTATATGACTGTCTAACCACAATGCGGTACACCTGAAACCAGTGTAAACTAATGTTGAAAGTAATCTGTACTTCAAAACGAAAACAGTACACTCTGCACTGGAATTCGCCACACACAAGGGAACATGTACGTGCATGTATGTGTACAAGTGACACAAAGGTCACACGAAACAAAACCTGCTGCCGTCGTGCTGGTTAATGAATGCACTCTATTTTCTATTTGATTCCAGTTCATTTACAAAAAGAAAAAGTGAGTGATGTACTAGGCTGACTTTTCTAAAAATTAGGGTAAATTAAATATAAACAGACGTTACACATTTTTCTTCCTGCACTCAAGAAGCCGTGCTGCCAACCCTGGGTTAGAGGCTGCTGCCCTTGGTGTAAGTGAAAAGCACGGGGCTGCAAGGGCTCCGGTCTTGCCGCGTCCGACCTCGGCCCCTGCAGCCTGCTGCACCTCCAGGCATCAGAGAAATCCTCGGGAAATGTAAAGCAGAGCATGCGTGTCCTTTACAGGGCGCCTTATCCTTGAGATTTCCATATAACTGGTTTCTGTGACATCCTCTGGACTTCATTTTATGCATTTCAAAGCATTACTCTGCAAAGGGTTCCACAGGCTTCACCAGACCGCCGAATAAGTTTAAGACCCCAAAAAGGTGAAGAAGCAAGCAGTTAAAATGCAAGTGCTCCAGTGGCTTCCTAGCACTCTCAGAATAAGTCGAAAACATGTAAGGCCCTGGAGTAGAGTCTACAGGATCTGGCCCCAGCCTACCTTTCTAATCACATCTCCTTCCCATCCCCCCAGACTCACCAGGGCCTACTATCTCACCTGCTGTACCATTGTGGTACACCCGCTCCTTGGTGTAAGCATTGTGGCACCTGCTCCTTCCTCTGCCTGGAGCACTCTGGCTCCCTCACTTCATTCATATCACTGCTCAGATGCCTCCTTCTCAGAGAGACCTACCCTCACCACCCTCTGGAAAAAAAGCAGATTCTGTCACTTTCTCCATGTCATTAATCACTTTATAATTAGATTATTGTTTTTCGTACTCTATCTACTTCCCCTGCTAGAGCATAAGCTTCATGCAGGCATCTGTTTTGGTCACTGTTACACCAAAAGCACTACAGCAAGGCCCAGCTCGATGCGGTAGCATGCATTAAGTGCACGGAGCACCCTGATTTGCAGCAAAGACCCAAGCACTCTCAACAGGCAGGACAGCCTGTGTGATTTCAGTCCCTCTCGTTTCGGGTACTAAACTGGCTGAAGAGTAGAAAATGTTTGCTTGTTCGCCTGCTTGTCTAAACCTGGCCGCCCTTCTGCGACAGGGGCAATGTGGAGCTCTACAATGGGTTTTAATCTTCCTTCAATCAAAGATCACTTCTGCTGCTTCCCTATCTGCCCAGGCCTCATAAAGGAGTATCCTGAAACATTCATCTTACACCCGGGATCCCGGTCTCCTGGGCAACAGCCCCTCTGGGAGACCAAGTGCGTCATTTTATGGAACGCATTTGTAAAGGCTCTCGGTGAAGACGTGTTTGGGAGAGCATATGAGATAGGCTAAATGTACTACTGCAGTATAAACTTGCCTTTAAGATACAGACTCTAGCATGAAATATGAACATGTGTCAGACTCTTGCATTCCAGGTTTAAAAGTCCCTTGAAAATAAACATCACTAATGCAAATTTTCTGCATTCATTTCCTGACCTGCACAATTTCAAATTCCTAATCCAATTTCTAATCCTAAGGAGACTTAGGACTTTGGCATGCCCAGTTTTTTTGTTGTTGTTGTTAAAACTAATTTTATCTATCTCTTATTTTTTTAAAATGTGGTTACTAGATGTCTGTTATCTGGGCATGTCAAGGTCCCGGTCTCTTTAGGACTTGGATTAGGAGCCTGAAATTTTGCAGATCAGGAAATGGAAAAGCAAAATGGAAAGGAGGAAGAATACTTTGTAATGGGTTTATGTTGCCACTGAGGATGTCTAGAGGAAATCAGCAAAGACCCATCAACTGCTTTCACAGCACACTCAGCAGCACGAGAGAATTTCAGCCACCTGGGGAATAAGGACATTGAGAAAGAGAGAATGTCACTACGCTTTCTGAACACTGGAAAACAGTAAGCAGTGAGCATTGCTCCATCCACTGGCAATCCTTTTCATGTGTATGTGCTGTAACTAAAAACACCCGAAGTTTTTAACTCTGCTTTGGAAAATTGTCTGAGTTTCTCTTAATTTTCATTTGAATCTTAAATCTTTTCTTTTTATCACAGTGTTTAGATTAGGTGATTGATGAAAAATGAGACCAGGGCTTTATTTCCCAGAATTTCAAAAGTATATATAACTATAATATAACACAGAATGTGTACTCATTACTTATATTCCGTGTTGATTTTTTTCATTTATCCACTACTGCCTCACCTGAAGGCCTACTAGGTGCTAGCATCTGAGTCGTTCATTTTGCACAAAGCACTTGTCACTTTACAGGGCATACAGATATTTACTCTTTTTTTTTTTTTATTATTCCTAAACAGCGAATACAACAATAACTTGCCTAGGTCAAGCTCCCTCCCCAAGGCCTGGATCCCCATCCTGCAATGGCTGTTGAGAAGTGTGTATGCTAACATTTAAATCCCATCCTCAGTGATGTGTAGCTCCTGCCGCAGTACGGAGACAGGTGAGAAAGGTTGTTTGATCCCACAGCTCTTGAAAACCAGCCACATGCAGCTATAAGCCCTTGAAACCTCGCTAACATGACAAAAGAACTGAACTTCTAATTTAATTCTAATTAAAATTTAAAAACTGAAGCAACATAAATTATATTTTATACTCTTTTTTGGGGCTAAAACTACACTTTAACCATTAAAGGGACTTACATATGCTGTAAATACACAACGCACTCTGCATTTTGAAGACTTCGAATTTTAAAACTATGTAACTATATCTCATGAATAATCTTTTCTTATTGATTTTATATTGAAATCATAATATTTTGGATATATTTTCACCTATTTCTTGTTACTTTTTTTAAAAATGTGGTTCCTAGAAAATTTAAGATTGCATATATGGCTTGTATGTATTTCTATTTTGGACAGCATTGGTTTAAAATATATTTTCTATGTGGAAATCCAACTGTTAACTGAAGCGTAAGCACTCACTTACCCTTCCTAAACTTTTCTCCATAATCAGCCCAAAAGACTGTTACCACCTTGCCTTCCAGATATGTAAGCTATAACAAGTATTTATCTCCAAAAACATCTCATCTCTGCCCACAGGTGGGCAGGAAAAGTAAACTAGTGTGACTTCCGATCTAGTTCACCGATGGTGAAAATGCAGCCTCTCCGGTGTGACAAGTTGTTGGATTTAACCAACACCAGTTGTTGGTTCTAAGACGTACTGGGCAGGAGTCCCCTGCTGGAGACTGAGGGGACAAGGAAAGGGTCTCTGCAGCAGAGGCACCCCAGGGAAAGGCCCATGCATGCATGCCAACAACACAAGACCCATGGTGTCTGATAAGGGCATGTGCACGGACCTGTGGAGAGGAACCCCCAAGCCGCTGTAGGAGCAGACCATTAGGGCAAGCCTCCCTTGATGCCTCATTGCAGCTTGAATTATTGCTCTAGTGGTTCAAAACGGATCCGTTATCAAAACAAAATAGGTAAATAATCTCAAAACAGATTCTTCTAGTTCTGTCTTGGGCATGTAACAGCAATGTGGATTTGCAGAGTCTAGTAACTTCTTTGGGACTTTCTGTTCTTAATTGTGTGGAGAAGGAATTAAAAACAAATATTCTGCTTCCTTATAGGTAGGGAGATTCAATGGGATCTGGCACATGGCACTGACTGGTCAACTACAAAGTCCCAAATGGATAAAAGGAGTCTGACGATAATGGTGACACCAAAAGGGAGTGTGCAGGCATGGAGGCCAAAGAAAGCTACGGTACAGACCTCCATCACCTCTGGGCAAGGGCAAAAGGGCTTCTGCACGAGGCTTAAAGTGGAGCCTGGGCATCGCAGTGAGTCACTTTTCACGCCCATCTTGCCTCGGAAGCATAGTCAGGAAATATACAGGATTAAACAAACCTTTGGGGCCATATTCCATTTTAATATCTGTTAACATTTCCAAAATGTTCCTTTAGAAGTGAAGTGTTAGATTCATGGTGAATTTGTCTGAAATGCTGGAGGAAGACTGGGTTGGTTTGTCCCAAAATCTGGCAACCACCCCAGGTGCTGGAAGAGCTGTTGGCACGTGGGGTTTTTTGCAACGCGCAACCTGTGACTTCAATACATGTGTTTTTAGATACCACAGCATGTTTCCCATAAGCCAGGGAGTTTCATAATATTTTCAAAGTCAAATTTTTTTTTACTTAAATACAGATGTATACAGTACTCTAATATTGTTCAGCGGGCTGAGCGAGGTACAGCTAATCCCCTCCCCAACAAAGTAAAACAAAACCCCACAACTCCTACAAATGCAATTCTCCAAAATTGCAGACTTTACTTAAAACTTCAGATGTCAACATTCACACCTGAAACATCACGTTCTCACATGACGGTTAAATGTTTCACGTTCTCACATGACGGTCAAATGTTTCACTGGCGCTGTGGTTAATTTGTTTTGAATTTTTCCTTGTTTTGTTTTTATTCCTTTTCCTTGCTTTTGTTGTTGTTGTTGTCCCACATTAATAATTTCAAACATTATTTTTATTAGCTTCTTAGGGATCATTCCAAAGAGTTTAATGTCCACTTAGAAGTTTAAGTATACTAAATTTGAAGAAAAAAGGTGTTAAAACATCTACCTTTTTCCCCCGTCAAGATGACAATGCATGAATTTACGTGAAATTAATCTGTAAGATGTCTCGTCCGTTTAGGAGTAAAGATATTACTTTGTGGGCCAGGTTTCCACAATTCAATTTGATATATTTGGGGGGAAACTTTATTATTAAAAATATGAGCTCTAAACTCATAGCCACATGCAGGAATAGTGGATTACTACCACAATGACCAAACCATTAATTTTTGAATCACTTTTAAAAATTTAATTTAAGGAATGAAGAAATGTTTGTTTTGCTTCACACATGTTCCAAGCTAAATTAATATCAAAAGTATCGCCTAGCCACTCTGAAAGTGATGATACCTCTAGTACAAAAGTACACCCTTTAGAAATAAGCCAACAGAGAATGGGAGCCCTTCCCCCAAAGAGGCAATCAGTTGCAGAAGTTGGCAACTCAGGTGTACAACTTCAAGTGGGGACAGCCAGAAATGTATTCTTGGTGCATGGAGTGTGGTAGTGAAAATAAGAGTAACTGCGGAGCCCACAGCTTCGCAGAGCGCAGGCCCGCCTGACACTTCCTGGGAAGGACTTAGGGGAGCCTGAGGGCAGGGTGAGACTACAGGGTACCCGGGAGCCATGGGAAGGAAGGGCATGAAGTCCAGGATAGGAGGGCAGGCAGGCAAAGTTAAATCAAACCTGCTCTGATCCAGGGCCACGGCAGTCATCAATTGGCACGTATCACATTAGTGGCTGATGCCAAATTATTGTCCCAAGTACACTCATTTTTTTCTTTTTTTGCTAACTAAATTTCTTTCTAACTAAAAATTGGAAAATATAAATTTAAATCATTTACTATTAGGATGCAAAGTTAACTTTCTGCTACAGATCTGATGTACATATAAAAAACATGGATCCATGGTGTTTCAAAACCCCATAGGAGTGGATAACCCCAAACCACCTCAGATTCAACTTTGGAAGTTTATCAAATGATTGGCTTCAGCATCCTGACTTTGTTATGATTAAGCTAAAGCTAACCTTAATTTTTATTCCCTGGTTATATAAATGCAGATGGTGAGGAAGGGGGCTAAGCATATCAATATTTTATAAGGCAATTTATCCCAAAATTAAAAAGGTAACTATATCAACCCTCCAGAAGCCCAAATTTGACCAGCTACCATTCAGCTTGAAAAGGCAGGGATCCAATTCCCTGGAGATTTTTAGAGGCAAATATTAACTCAGTCAAGATTTAAAACATCAGTTTGTCTCCATAACTCTCTTCCAAGATGATCAAACACTTTTTTTTTTAGAGGCTGAATTGCCTGACTAGCTAAAGCAATCCAAATAAGTACCTTACCCAGGTATAAAGTATAAAAAAGAGTAACCCAAAAGAAAAATTTGTTTATGTTGACAAATAGTAACTCAAGACAGATGCTTTTCACATACCATTGCCTATGTACTTAGGAAAATATGTCCACAAAACCACCTCACTCATTTTTTTCCTCTTATCCACCCCCCACTCCATACAAACCCCTCTCACTCTCCAACAGCCCGAGCAGCGCCCCCTAGCCTTTCCCACTTACTAGGATGTCCTCTACTCGGAATGTGTCTGTCTTCTACATGCCATGTGGGCCTCAAGTATTTCGTGGTCAGAAAACTAGAACTTTCTCTGAGTTCTTACCCTTTGTTATCTACTATTTCTTGCAGATACTTATCTTTTTATGGCCTAATCCTTTGCCCTGCTTTTCCCCACCCATACTGCATGAAAAGTACTTAAAAATTTTCAATCTGGGACATCTTACACCTCCAAATGAAAGTTGGATTAAGAATCCAATGAGTGTCCAGGCCCTGGGCTGCATGCCTTCTCTCCTGCCTCCTCATCATCACCCACAACACCTAGTACAGGTTCAGGCATGTTATATGCACTCAGTATGATGCTTGCTAATTAAGAGATCGGTGGCTAATCAGAAATCAACAGTACAAAAACTTCATTACCACCTTGCCTTCCAGATTCATAAGCCCTAACATGCATTATCTCCAAAACACCTCATCTCTGTCCACAGGTGAGAAAGAAAACTCAGACTTCTCGTCTAATTCACAGATGGTAAGAATACAGCCTCTCCAGTCGGATGAGTTGTTGGATTTAACCAACATCATTCGTTGGTTCTAAGACGTACTGAGCAGGGACCCTGCTGGAGACTGAGGGGACAAGGAAAGGGTCTCTGCAGAGGAGGCACCCCAGGTGGGAAAGGCCCACGTTTGCATGCCAGCAACACAAGACCCACGGTGTCTGATAAAGGCATGTGCACAGATGTGTGGAGGACCCTAAGATGCTGTAGAACCATCAGGACAGGTGTCCCAGAGGAGATAAGCCTCATGGACACTTGAAGGATGCTGGGGACAAGAACGGTGGACATTTCAGGAAGAAGGGGCAGCATGTGCAAAGGCCCAGAGATGGAAGTCAGCAGTTTGTTACAGCTGAGATGAACGATGAGTATATGAGAAGGAGTTTCAGGAGTGAACTGGAGAGGCGGTAAGAGGCACACCTGCACCTTCAAGAACAGAAGGCCATGTTTAATGACCTAAGTATCCCCAAGACTCAGAAAGTTAGAGACATGCCAAAGGCCCTTGATCAACTTGATCGGACAAACATACCCATACATTACTAGTCCTTTCAAACCTTCTTTTGAGCTTGTAGCCTAAATCCTCCCACATCTTTGTTCTGCTACTCCATAATAAGAAAACACAATGATTAAAGCCACCCATGGAATCCACATTAACACAGAAACACGTGCGTGCACCCTAATCTGCAAACAATTCAGCACAAACATGTTGACACCCACATATGCAGAAACACCCTCATGCAATCTGTCAGCCTCTATCTCTCTAACCTCAAACAGTCCTGACTTTGTCAGTGCCAAACCCAAGGCTACAAAACACTTTCTCTTCATTCTTCTACTGAATCTTCAACATGCTACAAAAAAGACAATGCAATGATATAAGAAATATTAAGATGTGGTAAATTAGACCCTATATGCTTGCTCTGTCAAGTAATTAATTTCCTAGTCACTTCATAGGATTCCAATAGTGCAGTAGTCACAAAATGCAAAATGTACATTGTTTCCAATCAAAACTGCTGGCATTCCACAGGGACCCAGGTTTCACGCAGTTATACTGATTTTGCAATGAAGTAGGATTTTTCTCTTACCATGTATACACTAGAATTTCAGATGTCAAATGTTTCATGTTAAAATGTCTGCATGGCAGGCTAAAAAGAAACTGTGAAGACTGAAGAGCACAGTGGCAACTGCAACCTCTGCGTGTCCTTCTACATCCATTCTCTCCTTTTGTTTAGACTAAGAGATCCCCCCAAACTTAGTTGAGCTCACTGCCACCCAGAATGAAGACCCTGTCGCAGTTCCTTTGCAGTTGCGTGCTCACACAGGACCAAGCTCTAGCTGATGAGATGTGAATGGAAGTGACAAGTGCAATTTCAAGCTGCATTCTCTTATAGCTGCATGAAAACTAGGTTCCTAGAAAGTAGGCCTGGGGGTAGCCATCTTGAATTGCGTGGACGTGGCAATTTCTTGAGGGTGGAAGCCCTCAGGACGGGCAACCAATACGATGGAAAGAATCTGGGCTTCTGACAGCTTCTTGGAGCACAGCCCTCTGAGAGCCTGGACTTTTATGTGAAAGAGAAAAAAGAATCTTACATCTTCTTTAAGTTTCTGTTGGCTTGTGTCTCCATCACAAATAATTTCATTTATGTTCTTATTAGTTCAACAGGCAACAGCCACAAATAAATGATACACACTCAAATGGCCAGAACTTGCAATATAAACATTACTTCACATCTCACTTCTTTTCTTCACAACAGTCGCCAGACCTTCGTTAATACTGTCTCACGTGTCCAAGCACAGCCTAGCAGAAAACACATACACAACTCACCATCAGGGGACCGGGGTTCTAGTCCTAGCTTTTCCTATTACTGTGTGATCTTAGAAAAGTTATATACTCTTGGGTCTCACTTTCATCCTCTGCACAATGGGGCTATCCCCTTCTTGAACGTTGGCCCCACAGGACTGCTGTGAAGTGTGAAGAGAAATGACCTGTGTGCAAGTGCCGTGCATACTGTAAAATTCTATAAAAGCCACGAGATTATTAACATAGTCCAAACAAAAATCCGTCTGCATTCAACCCACCTTTATTCAATCCATTTTAATTCAAGGTGGCTCTTATCAACACCCAGTGCCCAGATATACCTCACTGGTGAAGAAAAGGCCAGAAATCACCTGGTTCTAGCTAAGATGGTTAGAGATCAAGGTTAAAGTGTTAGGAGCGGGCTACCTCCTGGGGCTGGTCTTTCTTTTCAGTGGTGACACCTCAAGCCTCAACTCTTCAACTAGCAAAATGTCACTGATTAAAACACCGAAGGAACCAGACAAAACACCACAACTAAACACCAAGTATAGGAAAATAGCCCAAAGCCAGTGCATCACTAAAATATGGTATATACCAGGTCTGTCCAGAAGTCCACCATTGTTATTATAATGAGAACAGTTTGTGTGACATCGCTATAACCTGGCAGCCAAGGAGCATGGACTGGAATGCGCATGTGTGAACAATGACACTTCACTGTACTAGTCAGTGGGGGTGGCAGACACCATTGAGTGAGCATTTGTACTGTGTAGCCATTGCAGTCAAGATGACTGAGAGAGCAGAGCAGCAAATCTGCATCCAATTTTGCATTACGCTTGAACATTCCTCCAGGAAACATTTCCGATGAGTCAGAGGCCACAGCCATGGGCAACTGGAGAGGGGCAGCTTCATCAGGACAATGTGCCTGCTCATGCATCACATCTGGTGCAGAGTTTTTTGGTGAAACATCAAATCACCCAGGTGACTCAGCTCACCCACAGCCCAGATGTGGTGCCCTGCAACTTCTGGCTTTCCCCCACAACTCAAATCACGTTGGAAAGGGAAGAGATTTCAGACTGTCTATGAGATTCAGGAAAATACATGGGGCAGCTGATGGTGACTGGGAGAACTGTGAGGTCCCAAGGTGCCTGCTTTGAAGGGGACTGAGGCATCACTGACCCAGCTACAAAGTCTCTTGTATCTTCTTCAGTAAATGTCTCTATTTTTCAGAGTACATGAGTAGATACCTTCTGGACAGACCTCGTATTTTACCAGGTCTCGTATTCGCTGAAATATATTTGGCTTTTCTATTGGATACATGGGTGGTAGAATCAAACCCTGATGAAATGTCTATTATTTGTCTTCTCACACAGATATACAAAGTGTTGTATGCAAATTAGATAGTAAATGTACTTTTCCAGAGAATCTACCTTGAACGATCATCCTGCGCCAAGCCCTGTGCCCTGACTCCACCCAACCTTGACTGAGGAGAGTGTTTTACAAATCCTGGGGAAATGTGCTACTGACTAACATTTATCACGCATGCGTTATGTGCTGGGCATTACAAAACACTACGGGTTTTATGTATATTCTCCCCTTTAATCCTCGCAACAGCCCTATGAGATGCATGCTCTTATCTTATTCCACTTTATAGGTGAGGAAACTGAGAAATGAAGCCACTCACCAAGTTTGCCAATGTGTAAGCAGTACGGTCACAATTTAAACCTAGGCTGTCCCACCTTCAGAGTCTACAGGCTTAACCACTACCTCACTCTGCCTCTTCTTTAATTACTTACAATCACAGCAGGATAAATGTTTACATCTCCTTTGGAAATATTTGCAGATAAAAGAAACCTTTCAACTGGAAAGAGTGTCTGAACAATTTAGAGGCACCCATACAGTAACTGTTCTTTTAAAAAATAAGTAAGTAAAGGAATGTCATCTCCTGAGACTGGAAACAGGGGTGTGACCAACAACTCGAGCTTCCTGCCCCAGGTCCCGCGCTCTCATCTTTAAGCTCATGCAACAGTATCACATGCTACAGGACCTAAGTTGCAGTTAATTTTCCTCAGAGGAGGCTGATAACCACAAATTCACGTTACCGGTGTGTTTCCATTTCATTCCCCTCACTTTCTCAAAAATCATCTGTGTCCCCTGACACAGCCCTAGAGAAACGAACCCAGGTGGAAACCCCCAAGGCCAATTGCAAAGCCAGGACCTCACTCTGAACCCCACCTCGGCTGCCTGAAGGCGCTGCAGCGCGGAAGGTGAAATGAAGCCGGCTCGGTGTTGGGCTATTGTCACAAACTCCTTAGCAGGGTGAGAGGTTCTTCACTCTCTGCCATATCGTCACCCACACCCCACCCAGAAACTGGCGAAGAGGAAGATCTGAAGTGTGTGTCCTAAGGGAGGGAGAGACACGATGGGGCTGAGGAATCAGGCAGGGGCTGGACCACGAAGGCTCGAAGACCTGCTCGGTCCTATCTGATTTCACATATGGCTCCTGAGCGCTTGAAATGTGAGCCATCTAAACCGGGATGTGCTCCAAGTACCAAACACACGCCAGGTTTCAAAGACTTGGGGAAAAAAGAATGTGAAATAGCTCATTAATCACTGTTTATATTGATTACATGTTGAAATGATAAGTTTGGATATATTACGTTAAATAAAAGCCTAATATTAAAATGATTGAATTAGCACAACTAATTGCTTTTAAAATAAAGCTTCTAGAACATTTAAAATCGCACGCATAGCTGACACTATGTGTCTCCACTGCACAGTGTTCTTAGGGGACCACACTTAAGAATGTGGACTTCATCCGAAGAGCAATGGAAGCCACTGTGAGATGTTGAACAGAGGCATAACATGGCTGGATTTAAATTTGACAAATGTCGTTCTGGCCACCAAATGGGGAAGGGGCTGCAGAGGGAGGAGAGCTGATGTGAGGAGACCCTGCAGGAGGTTCTACGACAGTCTGGGAGAGACAAGGTAGTGGCTGGAGCAGCAATGGTGTTGCTCCTAGCAGCAGGGATGGAGAAAAGTGAACAGATACAAAACATGGAAAGCAGTGCCAATGAGATGTGAAAACGGATGTAATAAGGGGAAATAAAGGGTGCGTATCGGGAGTGCCTCCCAGGGTTCTGTTGCCGAGTGTGGGCGGCCACTCAGCCCCACCCTCCCCTTTAGTAATTAAACATTCGGGTAGAACTTGCCCATCAGGTTACCCTGGGTCACGGTGGAGTTCCTCTGAAAGGGGCATAAATCATGGATGCTCTGGGTACTCTGGAACTAGTGCATGCTGTTCCAAAGTGCTCTCCTTCTGAAGAGCTCCCAGAACAAGTAATTCAAGATTCTGCCAAGACAAAAAACACTTAGGGAAGCTGTCGGAAACCATGAGGGTAATAGCTGCTGAGACCAGGAAACGCGTGGAAAACACAGCAAATGGGACGGGCCGTGGGGGAAGCAGGGAGGAAGGAGGTCTTGCTCCTCTGCCCCTTCCTGGCTTCCTTGCTGGGGAATTCCAGCAAAATATTGCAGGAGGCTCCAAATACTTCAGAGCCAGACCCGAACTTATTAGCTGCCTACCCTGGGGCTTTTCTAGACTTCCATTTTCTGCTCTCAAGGACGGGAAAATCACCCCCTACCTGGGGAGGGTTCAGGGCAATGACACAGGCCCAGGACCAGTCTGCCCCAAACTTGGCCTGGGACCATTCCACCTTTCCCCACCTCTCTCCTTTGCTGCAGAAAGGGGCAGCAGGTATGCGTAAACCTGCCACCCTCCAGCTGCCTCACCTCTCACTGGGAAAAACGCGACAATCGCAAGAGAAGCTGGGCAGGCTGTTTCAGCAGTAACAGCCACTGCTGCGGGGACACGGGTGGAACGCTCCTTCCAGGACACACATTATCATGAATAATTAAAGTGAAGCACAGCTTATTAAAGTAAATGAACAAAGGATGCCTCTGACATAGCAGCCACTTTTCAAATTTTTTTTTGTTTTGGTTGTTTTAGGAGAACATTTTTTCTCAGTTACAGCTCCTTCCAGTTTGATCATCTTCAGAAGCCTCCCTATCAATTTGGGTAAATTAGCAAGCTTCTCCATACGGAGCCGCAGCCATAAATCACCAATACGAGTGTGTATAAAATTATATAGCACGGGCCCAGTGTAATAATAAACACATTTATATTTTATAACTGCTGTTTTCTCCACCTTGGAGCTGCCTCACTAACGGGGCCAGGGGGGCTTGCCAGCACTTCCCCACCCGCCCGTGTTCAACAGTCTTGCTTTGTGTGCGGTTTTCCTGCCCCCTCCGCTCCGACCACTATCTGCCAAGTGCCAGCCAGCTCCTCTTTGTGCCGCGGCGGGCAAGGAATCGTTCCCGCTCGGGGCCGTCTGTGCAGCACAGCAGAGACACAAATGAGCAGGTGACCTTTCAAACCATGGCAAAACGGGCCCTTGACCCAGAGACCTCCAGACTTCAGTGGTTTCACTGTCTAAATCAGCCAACTGAAAAGAACTATGTTTGCACAATGTGATTGTGTTTACACAAAGATTTAACGCCTCAATACAGCAAAAGCTGCTCAGTTAATTTTAATTATTGCTTTATTCTTCTCACAACAGATTAAAAAAATGTTTAACAGTGAGCGCGTGGTAATTGATCCCATAAGCTTTGTGCCTATGGTCCTCCCAGCTCACACGATGACAGCAGTAGGGAAGATGTATGAAAGGTTTCCTTTGGCTGCAAGGATTCTTTCCAGTCCCTGCCTCTGCTTATTAACCGTTCTCCGTGGAGAAGATGGACGCCAAGGAAAACCACAGAGAAACTTCAAGGTCTGCCTGTGGGAGGGGGCAAAAGACACACAGGTGGGTGAGAAAGCTTTTTAAATGCTTAGTGGCAAATCCTAAGCAAGAGAAAGGTGACTATGAAATGGGAGTGGGGTCCTGCCAGTCATAACGATTTACTACCATCATTTCTTCGGCAGGCAGAACAAATAAAAGGGGAAAGTAAATCTGAAAATGCCAAGATGCACAGGAACACGAGACTGGACAAAGAAACCGATCTACTGTTCGGAGGCAAATAAGCCTTTGAATAAGTGGTCATATGTGTTATTCCTTGTACCTTCCAGGAATTCGTCTTTCGGTGCTAACATCTTTCCTTTCGTCAGACCTCTGGAAGAGGGTGCAAACGCCCATCGCTGGGAGATTCCTGTTGATCCGGTTGGCGGGGTGTTAGTTAGAAAGCAGCTCCTCAGCATGGGCTTTTGTGAACATGGAGGAGCAATGGCTGCACATAGCAGCCAAGTCTCAACCTGGGTCTGGGACCTTGCTTGTCATGGGCATTTGCAATTCCGGTGTCAAGCAAGTGTTTTTCTCTTAAGACATTTAGCACATCCATATAAGTGAGACAAAAGGGAGATAAAATAGGATTATCTTTAACTACACATTTATCATATGAATAAAAATAGAATTAAGAGTGATTTGTTCAAACTCCCCTAGAAAAACTCTGATCTGCCTACGACAACAACGTGTGACCCACACACCAACACCTGCCTACCCACGGCTTCCCCCAGCTGCTTCTCTCAGCAGCTTCTCTAAGGCACCTCTGTGTGGGTTTTCCAGTTCACTGATAAGAGAGGACTCCAGAGAGAAGTTTCCATCTACAATTTCTCTCCAAAAATCTTCTAAACTATGCAGTTCACTGGTAGTGAGATATCATCCTGAGAATCAACACCTTGCATTTGTTTGCATCTTCAACACTAGCTTGCATTCTTAAAATAGAAAAAAAAAAATCAATCAAGACCAAGGATTTTTAAGTTCAATCAAAATAGAATATATGACAGTCATTCCATTTTCTTAGCTATTCTGAATTTGTTGTCACATTGGACAAGTAACAACTCACATATGTGTGAAATAAGTAGGATGGCAAATATTAAGCGATTTGTTTTGCTGAACCGTAAATATAAGTTTGATTCTATTCTGTTTTAATTTAGCACTGATTTCTAAAGGAAAAATAGCTGATTTCTAAAGGAAATTCTGTTGAATGGGGTAGGCTCTACAGTTTGGCAGAGAAACCTTCGGGGAAAAACAAATCATTCTGAGCCTCAGTTTTCTCATCTGTAAAATGGGAATAATGAGAGTATTTTCCACATAGGTAGATGGGGGCTACATAAAATGAGGGATGTGAAAGCGGCTGGCAAGCTATACAGAGCAGTGGAAGTGGCGTGGTCACTGCGTGCTTACTTGCATAAAGCCATGATGTGCAGGCACCCACTCCAGGCTTGATACTCAATTGCTTCTCTTTCCCAAAGCTGATCTAAGTAGGCGTGCCTCAGCCTACCCTTTCTTGAGCACATCTGCTCTGGGGGAGCTGACTAAACAACCATCGCCACACCCGGTCTTCAAGATCAACACTACTAATTCCCGATAGGACTTAAAACTAAGGTCCAACCACAACTGGGACCCAAAACATGGCACTTCCCAGGACCCCAGGAGGCCAGCTCACTAATCGCAACCTTTCCAAGCAGCAGGGGATAAGCTAATCTGTGTGAAAGACACAGATGTCACGCACTCCCTACAGCCACATTGACATGTATGAGAAGAATAATGTCAGCAGTATTATCTCCAAACAGCTAGGACAATGCCCCACAATTATAATAGCATATTGTCCACTGTATCTGGGGATGACACGTCCGACAATGTTATTTTCTATGCATGTGAATGAATGTAGCTGAAGGGGCCAATACATAATTCACATCTCCTGACAAATGCAAGCATAAAGTACACGTCCATTAGATGATGCCTTTTAAATCCTTTTACCTGAGAGAGCGCCTTTCTCCCTGGAACCGGAATAGTGAATGAAAGGAAGTGTACTGACGTACCACATACTTCAATACAGTTTTCCCAATAAAAGTTCTATTTTCTGCTGAAAACACTTATCCTCAGTCTTATTTCTGCCCTAGGAGTCAACCTCCTTTCTGATGGGAAACAACAGTTCTGATTCAGGGAGGTTGCTGTCCGTGAGAGGACAGGTAGGAAATGATCGTTACTGTCTGGTCAGCTGGGCCCATTTCCTGGCTGAACGCCTCCCTCCCACGTACAAGCCTGGCAGGCCCTGTGATCCAAACCCCTGCCTCAGCAAAACCTCGCAGCCGCACAGGTCAGGAGCCTACCGCCAGCGGGAGTGGACGGCCGGTGAACAGCCGCCATCACAACGTGGCAGCTACAAAGCGGAGCCTCCGGCAGAGATGGGGATACTGAGTCCCAACAGAAGTAATAGATGGCACAATTTTTATATTTAGTCAACTTTTAGAAGATCAGAAGAAGGAAGGCAAGACCTGTTTGGTATTCTTAAAAGAATGAGGATGGATTTTGCTGGCGGTGCAGCGTAACCCAAAGAGAAAACCTGGAGAACAGCCAAGGCTGCGCTAGGCCAATGTTCCTCCACCTCTGCACCACTGACATTTGTCGCCGCTATGGTGGCGGCTGGCCTGTGCGCTATCAGATGTGAACAGCATCCCTGCCCTCCACTTACTAGATGCCAGAGCAAACTCCCCCGAGATGTGACAACCCAAAAATGCCTCCAGACATTGGCAAATGTCTCCTGAGGAGCAAAATCAGCCCAAGTTGAGAATTGCTGCATTAGGCAACTAATGGTCTCACATTTGGGGAGATCGGCAGGGCTAAAAGCTTTGCCCTCGCACAGAATGGCCTCTTTAGCCATTGAGAGGACGCGTCAATATCCGCCTTGACCAGTCATGTCACTTTCATGTTCCTGCCTGAACCTCATCAGCCTCACAAGTTCCAGAAGGGTCAGAAAGGCCCGACGACCTGGATCAGCTCCTGTGGCGAGCAGGCAGCCACCCGAGGGGTGAGTGCAGGGCGTCCCACCTAGGGCTGAGGGGCTGAACCCAAAGGCAGTGGTTGCCCATGGAAGAAGCACCTCTGTCTGGTTTGCACGAAGGCATAACACGGGTGAGCAGCAGCCCTGCTGGGCAGCCAGCAGTCATCAGATACCTCTTCCCAGCTTTGTCAACTGCTCCACCTCGTGCATGAGGTGGCTGCTTTGTGTGAAGAGGAGAATTAGCAAAGCAAGTTTTTGTGAGGGAGGGGAATCCTAAGGTTGAAGCAGCTAGAGGAGTACCTCCCTTCCTCAAGCCCCAAAGTGTGCTTGTGCTCCCACTATCTCTCTAAACACGCAGACGTCTAGAGAATAAAGATATGCCCGCCTGGAAGCACAGGGAAGCAGCGCAGAAGTGGGTACTGGTGTTCGTTTACTGCTGAGGCTACCCAGGACTACTTCGGCCTTTTCAAAGACGCTGCCTTGAGTCCCCCAGGTCCTACCAGAGCCAGAATGCAGACACGTAACCACAGTGAGGGACGGCTGAAGAGTGGTGGACAAGACAGACACTGGGGGCCTTTTCGCCCCAGGTCCTGCTTCAGTTAGCAAGGGACAGTGTGCAATAACACACAGAAAGTTGTTATTCTGACACTCTGCCATTAACAAAGACTAAACACTGAAACAATCAAAACCACCTCCTCCCAAAGATGATATAAAACTTGTCAAGAGATGAAGGGGATGTTCTGACTTATGACAGCTCCTCATAATCAAATGGCTAGGTCTTTTAACGAACCAATACTGCTGAGTGATTAACAACTAGTCCTCTCAAAAGTAGCAGATATAGGACTATATCTGCTCCATAGTTATCCTCTGATAATAAGGTTTCCTTTTGCAGTTTGATCGTTACCAGCTAGCTGGTTTCCTTAAGATCTATGGCATATTCTCTCCATCATCCTAGCCTCGTTTGAGGCCTTCGATCTATTTTAAGGATGCTTTGAGCAGGAATGATTCCACAGAGCCTGATCCGATCGTAGAGTGGCACGGCTTACTGCTCAGAATAGAGGTCCTCCTGCTTCACTTTCAGTCGCGGATGGAAGGTCTCATTAGTATGGGAAACCAGAACCAGCCACTGGCATCAAGTAAGAGTTGCCTTTGAGAACTATTGCTGTGCGTAGTCACAGCAATAGTCACACAACATGCTCTGAGTTTTCTCAGTAAAAGAGCTCCTTCCCTGGGAGATGAAGTTGCCTCTTCAAGGAGCCCCAATTTACATACATTTCTCAACTATTTAAAGTGAAACCTTCTTGAAGCATCACTTCACTTCTAAAGGATCTTTCTCCCTACACTTCCAGTGACAATGTCAATATTGCTGAAACGGAAAGCTCTACTTAAATAGGAGATACAACTATATGGAAAGTAATTACCCTTGTTTAAATCACAAAGCTGGTTTTAGATTTATTTTGTACCACATTTGTTTGTTATGAGGAGAGAAAATAAGGTGTGCAAAACATGCATTATTTCTACATAAATACAATGTATCACCAAAAAGTACTTGAGACGTGCTGTGCACGCGACAGGAATGAAATCTAGAATGCAAATTCATGGGCCTAGAAGCTTCTCCTTGCTCCTTCTAAATGAATATGACATTTGGGGAAAACCTTGTAATCATTTTTAGTCCATTTTATTTCTTACTTTAAACCTGTCTGATATCAAGAAGCATGGCTACAAAGGAATTTGGACCATTTAAGAGATAAAGTGGCACTATTCTTAATATGTTAAAAATGCTGCCTTGTTAATAAAGTTAGTCATTTTAATGTCTGCGCAAATTCTATCATGCCCATATCAAATTTAGGTGTGTCATAATTTGCGAGTTTCTTCTTAAGAAGACTGAATCCACCATTTAAGTAGTAAGTCTTCAAATGTCTTGTTTCTTTTGAACCATATTCAAAAGGTAGGCAGAGAAAAGAAACACTTCCAAGATTCTAATGTGTTTTCATAGCTGAAAGATTTAGTTGAGAAAGCAGGATGAGGGGACGCAGGTGCCAGACATTGTGTAGAATTTGCACTTATGCTCCATTAATTGCCAGCATATCTTCCCTTTTCCTTCCCCTCCCCCCCATTAAATCCCTCTGGAAAACAGCAGAGCAGCAGGCCCAGACTGGTACCCAGCAGCAACACCAGAAGCAGAAGTAGCCAATTAGCCTCCAGAACACAAAAGGGGTGGGGGGAAAAAAATGATGCAGTTACCTAGCAACCAGAAAGAGCAGAAACAGCTGTGTAGCAGGCCCAGGCTGGTACCCAGGCAGAAACAGGATAGCCAATTAGCACACTGTATTTAATGCTGATGTGGTTTCCTAGTAACAGGCTGTACAAGTCTGTCTGTTGCATTTCTCCTTCCCTGCCTCACATTTTCCTCAATCATGCACAGTATTACTATTTGCCCTAATTACTGTTTCTCCACTGCTTCAAGTGGCCATTATTTTGTCCCCAGAGAAATTGGAAGAACTCAGAAAAAAAATCTTCTGTAATGACAGTATTTAGTTCCAAATTCAGATTAGTTGTAAGCTTTGAGACACTAAACAACAACAAAGAATGAAAAGAAAGCCTACAAAAAACCAAAAAAGCCAGCAGACTGCTTTCTGCCTAAATTTCTTAAGTAGTCTATGGTACCTTTTCTTCATGCTAATATTTACATGTGGGTGAAGCAAAAAAATTAATAATGCGTACTCTCATTTTGCCATTCACTACATTTTCGAATAGGCTGAATCCTATGTACTTGAATTTATTCATATTGATTTTCTGACACTCTCTGCTGAACACTAGGAAAATAAAATGTCTTATTACCAATATCAGAGAAAGAAGATGTACCTTTTGTTGCTTCTTTTAAAATACCAATACTAGTTTCAATAGGCTCATGACCAATTGAGAATTCAATATGAAGAATCATAATCTCCTTTCTACAACAGGCATTGAGTACAGGTGATTCAAACATCGTATTAGAAATTAACAATCACATTAATGAATTCCAGTGAGGCAACATTAAATCACATAAACACACAAAATTAAGACAGACAACTTTTAAACAGGACTACTGCACAGCTATCTTGAAATATTTCTTACTGTATCTTGCTACTCTTGTATATACTAAAAATACATATCAGGCTCAACCTTTTTCTTAGGTTCTATTCATCAGGGCACAGATTATGTAATTCTGCATGAAACTCCTAGAACCTGCCTCACCTGACAGTGGCTTTAGTCCTGGAACAATCTATAGTCCTTCTCACAAAATTGCCTTGTTGTGAAAACAGCAAAGGCTCCAAAGCAGCAATTTTCAAACTTTTCATCTCATGGCATGTATAAATTAATTACTAAAATTCTGCAGCACACCAAAAAGTACATTTTTGCTGATCTGACCAAAAAAAAAAAAAAAACCAAACAGGTATGATTTTGATTCATCCATACCAGATGGCTGTGGATGTTGTGTTGGCTGTTGTCATTTTTTTTTTATTTGACAGTCTAAGGGAAAAGAGGTCAGTGCCCCTGACTAAATAGTCAGATACTGAATGTTTCAATAGTTCTTGCAGTGCATGGGTTGAAAATCGCTGCTCTAAAGAAAGACAACATACACTGTTACACACCCAACGGGGCGATAGGGCGATACTCCACCGCAAAGGAAAAGAACTTTCTCAGAGGACGGTGGCTCCTGGCTTCCTGCTCCCAGCAAAAGGCTTTTCATCAACTTTAGCTCACCTAGTGAAGCGGTTGAAACTATGCCGTCTTAATAAACTTGGGACTTTTTAAAATTGTACACTGGCTGCCTGAAAATACTATGCGTAGTACTGTTTGACATGACTGAATTCCATAAATTAAATCAGTTCTAGTAATGGGAAGAGGATACGTTCTGAAGGTAGAAATGACCACAACAACAAAAAGCCTCGGTTATGGTTTCTGATACCAGATGAGTGGTTTATAACATAAATTTACTTAAAAATTTTAAAACTCATAACCTTTGAAGGAACACATGTATAGTCCCAAAAGGAAGGGTGTCTGCCACGCAGGCCTGATTTGGGACAAAGCTGGCCCTCGGTTCCGTAAGGAACTGGCAGTGGGGCATCCTGGTCTCCCATTTCTAAAAGCGTAAGAGGTCGAATCCTGGTCAGTCCCCAAGTCAATAAGCACAGAGGATAAAGAAGAAGGTAGGGTGAACAGAAACATGCAACAGACCAAGAAAAACTTATCCTGACTACAGACACTCTTCAATAATTTAAGTGGCTTAACCTCCATTATAAAAGCTAGTCACGTCTTCACACTGGCGCCTGAACACGGCAGGAATGGGGAACAACGCCATTACTGGTTGGCCAAATAACCAGCACATTCAAAAGTCACTAATTTGATTGCTGTGAAGGGTCTTGCTTCTACTAACATTTAGCCTCATAGCTGCCATAACAATACACTACTTTTTTTAGTGTTTGAACAGAAGTTACTCTTAGAAAATGTGGAAAACCTAGTAGCAGGGGAGGGAAAAGGGTGCGAGGGAGGCAGGCGTGCTGCTCCAGCTCCCAGCACACCCCCAGCTTGTCTCCGACCTGCCTGCAGATTCCTGAAATTCCATTAACAGTTTCCTGCAACTGAACATTAAAAAAATAATAATGAAAGATTTCAGTGTTTTACAATGGCTGATGGACGTGTCATCTACCAATCCTGTGTATGGCCACCAGATCCTTTCTGATGTAAAGGAAGGCTTCAAAGGCAGGAAGTGACTGGGCGCAGAAATGCATCGGGTATAAGATGGGGCATGAGGAAGGAAGAAACTGAAGTGTCAGAAGCAGGTCTGCCCAGGGCAATCCACTTCATCTCTACTAGGGTGGGGACAAGTCGAAACGGTCTCGTTAGAAAGACCCAGCCTCTCCGTTGGCACCCGAGTAGCCTGGCAGAGCTTTGAGTCCCATTACAAACAGGCCATGGTCAGTGGGATTCCCAAAGAGTTCCACTCACTTACCAGAACTAACCTCCTTACATGAAAAGTGTGTTTTCTCATGATCCATTTTCAAGGTTTTAGCTGAAATTTCTACTAAATTCAACTTGGGATCAGTTTCTAAATGTAATGACTTTATGAAGAATATATTTCAGGCTTTTCCATCAAAAAGCAAGGTCTTCAGAGACGGGGAAGGAACAGTGTCTTGTACAGCAGGTTTTCAATAAATAGCAGATGATGAAATATGTATTAATTTCATGTTCTTATTTTGCTCTCCATTCTTATTTTAACATGTTTATTTACTGTGTGACTACTAATTATCCATTAAAAGGACATCTGGAATAGGCATCTCACAAAGCCTACATTTATTACTATATCATAATGATAAAATAAATGTGCTCATTGTGCATATGCTGAGTTTAAGATATTCTGCCCAATATATGTTTACCTAAATTTATCTTCATAAATGTTAAGAGCCAGCATGAATTAATTGCTAAATTATCATGTGGTGAAACTCGAAGTCATTTTCTGAACCATAAAATTCTCCCATCCTTTCCCACCACCTCATTCACACTCCCTTTTACAAACCCTTTCTCCTAAATCTCGAATATGCTAAATCCAAGACATCAAACATTCCTATTAAACTCTCTCCACCTCATGAACTGAACAGTTAACCCTTATTCTAGTTTCTATCCCATAATCGGGGTTTAATGAGTCTCTGCCTCAACACATGGATAAACATCAGCAGCCACGTGTCTCAGAATATTAAAGGCCCTTTAATGTCTTAGAATTGCCCTATTTCAGTTGCCATTGTATAAAATCAAAGAATTCTTATCTATGGCACCAAGGAGGCTGAATGTGGTCGATGAGTCCCCTAGCGTTCTAGACTGAGGTATTCAATTTTTGTCCTGCTGATATGCCTGACCTTGAATTAGGGCTTCCATTTATATACATTAGTGTATTATCACATTGGCATCGTTTAAGAACATGCACAGAATCAATAAACACCCTGTCCAGAAAGAGAAAGGTGACTTATCTCGGAGCCACCCGTGCTGCTGCTGGCCACTGACAGAAGCCCTCGCTCGCAGTTCTCTAAGCTGCCTTCCCTCCCTCCTCTGCTGGCCCCCCACGGCGCAGTGCCCGACAGCTGCGGGCACTGGAGACCTGTTTATGGAATGACCGACTGAACAAAGTAAATAAGATGCAAGGTGATCTATCAAACGAGACGCAAGCCTAGGGGACAGGAGATATTGGTCGAATTTTAATTCTGCCCCCGGCAGGTCATATAACCTGGGCTAAGACATTTTCATACTTTTGATCCTCAGTTTCCCCTACACGTGATAACGTTTGCCCTTCTTATTTCATAGGTACAGAGTGTTAACACTTGTCACTTTAATGAGTCCACTGGGACTGTTACAAGAAAGTCTCTCTTTAATACTTAGGTTTAAAAAATGGTTTAATAGTAATGACCATGGCAATGGTAGCTATAGCAGTAACAATAATGGGCCTGGAAATGGAAGACCATCCTTTGCAATTTCCTCGCTCTGGGTCTTTGTCACTTGATGAGGCACTTTGTTTCAAAGTCCCTCCCACCTCTTATCTATTTAGGAGACACTTAGAGTAGTTCTCATTGTCGACTGGTACTTAAACTATATGATTCTCATTTCCTCTTAATAATCGGTTATCAAGAAAAATATCTATTTGACTCCTTTTTCTTTCATTAGTTAGCACAGAAGAGCTTGGACTGGGGCAACAGTATTTTGGTCCAGTCCTGGCCCAACCACTTAGGGGCTATGTGAGGTTGGACAAGTTGCTCGACCTGTCTGGACCTAATTTTCCTCGTTTATGAAATAAAAAGAGTACCTATGTCATTGTATGAACACAAGGATTAAAAGGATTAATATTTGTAGAAGACTTCAAAAAATGCACAGCAAGTGCTTCATACTGTTTGTTGAATAAGTAAAAGAAATATATTTCAAACTTTCATTACATGTATAACATAACCACTTTGGTTTGCCTCTTAAACACAACGCTCACCTTTCTGTTTGTAATATTTCAGGCCACCTTTTCATTTAAAAACGAACCACTTCCATAAACCCTAATTCAACTTAAGAGATTGTGCCACATCTTGATCAATTATGACTTGGCCCAAAGCAGATATAAAATGCTAATTGCACGCGTGTATCACCGTCTGAAAACATCCTTTTCATCCTTCACTGCACAATCTACAATGTTCTCATCACCACCCATGGATTACACTAAAGTAACCCCAGTCCCCAGAGAGAACCTTCCAACTAGCACATGTGAGGACATGGCCTCTTTCCTCCCTCCTTCCTCCTCTGTGACCGGCCACCAAAGACTTCATTGCCACCCTTTGTCCTGACTTTACTAACATGACTCACTCTTATTAGTACAAATGTGAACATCCTTTTATATGAATTTCCATACTAGAAAAGTCTGCTCATTTAACACAAAGCATCAGGCTTTTGCTTTTTTTTTTTTCCATCCGAGATGTGATCAAGAAGAAATGTGAAAAAGAACTTTTTTTTTGCACAGCATCTACTAACATTTTAACAAATTAATTTTTGCTAAAAGTGAGCACAATAAATTGATTTTTAGAAAAATGAAAGTAAAGGTTTCTCCTGCATCAAAATATCAGAATTATTTAGCTGAGTCCAAGAAGATGATCGTAATGGTTGAGTCACTGAGAAAGAAAAAGATATTATCCAGAGAGCAGAAACAGAGCGGAGGAGAAAGGTCTGTGGCGGCTCGGCTACCGAAGTACATCTTCCACCCGTGTCTGCACTAGCGCTCATCCCGATGAACAAACCACGTGTCCATTTTTATATGCTTCTTTTCACTGAGATTTTGCTGCTTCACAATATTCCCTTTGTCCCAGTCCCAGCATAATCCTCTTCCACCACCCCCACCCCCCGGCTCCCCATCCATAACTTCACCTCCTTGGGTAACCCGTATTTGTGCCCTAGCTACCAACTTGAACATCTGCTACCTGGAAAAAAAATCACCTCATTGTCTAACATCCTCCAGGGCAAAAGTTTAAAGGATTCAGCATCCTCAAAGAACAGCCCAAGGGGGTGGAGTGGGGGGAGCATACTTTTTCCAGCTCAGTAAATTCTAAATTCTGTCTATATAAAGATTGAGTGAAGAACACTTTAAAAAATTCCTCCATGCAAGCAATCTTACCTTGCCAACAAAGTATTGTCTTTCTTGTGCACAAAGAAAGACCTGCACATTGGATTTCATTTCCTTTTTTGCAACTATCTCCTTTTCAACATATCAACATATATAGAAGAGAGAGCATATATACAACTGTTCTCTAAAGAACAAAATGCCAATATTTCTCCTGGATGGTTTGCTTATCCTTTTTTTTTCTGTCCCCAAACACTTCCTAACTGAAAAATAAGGAAGTATTTTTGCAGCATTAAAGTGAGCCCTGTGTTAAAATAGCTTGCTTGAATCCAACCAGAACCCATTTTTTTTAAACTTCATTTCAACATTCCTCAGCAGCTCTTGCCTGTCCACTCACTTTTATCAGCAGACTCATCTTGAATTCCCAGCACCATATACCTTTGCCCTCAAGCTTTTACTAGTCCATTTCCCTGATATATCTGCACTTAATTTGGTTCCATCTTTCATGCTTTTTTCATTATTCTTAGTTCATCCACACCACATAAATTATCACCTTTGTTTTCAGTTCCCCATGTGCCCCATTCACACCAATTCCAAATAAATACTTCTGATTCTCATCCATTTAATCCAAATTAATTCATATTCCCTCCCTCCATCCTTCATTCCCATCTCTGCGTCCCTCCTGTCTGTTTCTCTTTCTTATAAGCACATACTTTCCCCTCCATGCTTGTCTCTGAGGATGCAAGGTGATTGCTTCCTGTGTTGTCTGAGAAAAGCCCTGGTCTACATTCGGGTCAGCTTCAGTGGCCAATGCCTGCACGTCCAGTCCCACCCTCCACAATGGTGTCCCTGAGCATCATCACCCGCACACTGAAAAGTACAGGAGAGAGGACAGAGGGCTTCTTGCTTTTTGCTGGTATTTAACTTTGGCTAAGTGGCTTATTGCTAGTTTATATAGAGCTGGAGGTGGGGGGTGGTTTGCCATGAAAACATCACTGCTCAATATCTACAGCAATAGTAATAACTACAATGAATGCTACCACTATCTTTTAATAAGCTCTTACAAGTACTTTACATATAGTTTCTCATTTAATCTTCAAGACAACTTAGGAGGTAAACACAAGTGTCTCTGTTTTACAGATGAGGAAGATGGGAATGAGTAAGGAGAAATAACTTACACAGGTCACAAACCTAGGAAGTAGCAGAGCCAAAGCTCAAACCCAAGCCCACCCAACCACAAAGCCCTGCTCTCAGTGCCTTCCCCTCGTGGCAGGGTCTTTCCACTTCAGTCCACCAGATGGAAAGTGGTGAGACATGCCGGGGAACATAATGAGCTCCACCTTGATAATCAATCACCGAGTGCACAATGCCCCTCAAACAAAGTACCAAATAACACATCACCCCAAAGAGTGATCCTTCTGACACAACACATCTGTTGGGAAGAAGGGATAAGAAAAAGAAGAAAATGCTCTGAACTCCCTTCTCATCCCCCAGAAAGGAATCTCTGCTTCCCCGGAGCTGTCCAGCCACCGTACTAGGCAGGACCTGTCTTAGTATCAATAATTCCAAAATGTGTCCATCATCATGAATTCTATATACCCCTAACGAAACTCAAAGGTCTCACCTCATCCTGCTTTCTCTGGTTTCCTAAGGGGAGTGGGAGATGAGGCAGGACTGCAGCATGGAATACTGCAATGTCTTGTCATTACTTGACTCGTGTCATTACTTGAGAAAGAAATGACCTTGAGGACAATACCACAAGAGAAATAACGCTGACAATAGGAAGCATTAGCCTTGGTGTGTGTGCAGTGGAGAACTTGAATGCCAACTCTGATGGGAAACCGTGAGTGGGACTCTGCACCTGAGCCACGGGGCTCAAAAGCTGTCTTAGGAGACCTTCCCACGAACCGAGCAAGAGCCACGAGGGAAATGAAGTTCAGCATAAGAGGAGTGCGTGCCTGAGTCCCGGGCTGAGAGGAAGCAGTGTCAATGCTCATCCTCCTGTGGGAGGATGGGAAGAACTTTGTGGCTCAAAATGGTCATTTCTTCTAATCACATCATTCATCCCTACTGCAGGGAAGTCCTCCTGTACTGAGTGAAGACATTTCACAGAACCCAGATCAGGAGAGCTGAAAGGGGCTGTAGGAGCCAGATTATATGACTGATGTGGGCAATGAGGCCCAGTGAGGTAAAGGGACACACTCAAGGTCACAGAGCTAGTTAGTGGCAGGATGAACCCAGGCTTTTCTGCTTTTCCAGCCAGTGAACTTTGCAGTGCATGATTCCTTGGTGGCACAGTCCAGAGACCACCGGAGAGCCCCGGAAAGACTAGTGGTGAGCCCCCAAAGAACTCTTGTCAGATACCTCCTAGCTGAGACTCATCACCCACTTCTCTCCAACAATACTCTTGCTCTGCTGCTCATACTTTTGGAGTTTTCCCTATTCAGCTTGTACAGTGCAAGCAGCAGGCAGAAACCATACCGGCAATATGCTGTCGGGACTTGTTTAAAACCCATCAATGACAGTAATTGCTCCTTCGATGCTAACACCAAGAGGAGATGCCAGCCCTAAAGCTTCCATCTCAATGTAGAAAACAAAGACCAGTTTCAAGGAAAATGCCAATCTCAGCCTTTTCTCTGTAAACCCCATTCTTCCAAATCATCCCATCACTCCCAAGATGGATATGATTCCTGGGAGTCACAATGGAAGTCCTGAGTAAAATATGCAGTCCCCGTCGGTCCCCACCCCTCGCCTACCACACACATAATCACTTCAGCAACTTCTCAGTAACAAGCTCATTAAAAAGCCATTCTGCCATCTCTCCATAAAGCACGCGCCGAGAACAATGCAAAAGAGGAGATGCCAATTAATTATAGAATGATCACATCTAATGAACTTTGAAACCCTCCTGCTGCTGATGGCTTTGATGAAAAATCACGGATGCCGGGGAGAGAGTGAATGGGGACACCCTGGCTACCTGGTTTAACTGAGTTCTTTCACGTGTCCCTCCTCAGATCCCAGTGTTGATTGAAACTACAGAACTACACTCCCGAAACAATGAGAAGTGTCAGAGAGTGACAGCTGCAAGGATCACGCAGGCCTGGAAGTCGCACCACCAGAGCCTCGTTTATGCAACCCCAGAACTGTTCGATCCTACGCTGTGGTCAGCACTGCTCCTGAAAGGGTCTCACCAGCCAGCGAGTGACAAACCCATGTCCTGTGCTCAGGACCTCGGGAGATCTTAAGGTAACGAGGGAGTCACCTGCCTCCCCACCCCGGCCCTCCTGCCTTCCTATCACCTCCTGGTTGGCAGGGATGCCATTTCTTGGAACAAAGAGAAGCCCTTCCCACCAGGAGGCTCAGGGAGGGGAAAGAAGAAACCACGTGCGGCCAACTTGTACCACTACCTGTGTGAGTCCTCTGGTGGGCCTTTAAGTGGGAGCTTTTTGTATAAACTTTCCGGCACCCGTTAAACTGACAGCGGTGAACCCTCTTCTTGTTTTCGGGGCATGCGTCAGCCCCTGCCCCTCCTTGTTCACTGTCGCTCTGTCCACTCTTAACTGTCCCGGTTGCCGCCACGGCTGCAGCTGCTGTTGCCACCCCTCCCACCTTTACTGAGCTGAGTGCGGCCTTCTTGGCCACCAGTTTCAACGTCACTGTGCCATCCACGGCTGAGAGAGTCTGTGAGGTTTTGACCAGATGGCGGCTGAGCTCAGGGGAGGACGGGGGCGTTAATGAGGTCACTGCGTTGAGCTGGGCCTGGTTGACGGCTGTGTAGCTGTCTAGAGAAGAGCTGGTTGGCTGGAGACTGAGGCAGGTCTCAGAGAGCAACTTGTCCCGAGAGAGCAGAATGTCCACTGCCGAGCTCTTCTCGCAGATGGCCGCTTCCACAGGGAGCAGCAGGGGGTCTAAGCGCCGGAAGCTCTCCTCAATGCACGGGGGAGGAGAAGCGTGGAGGAAACAGTCCAAGTCCTCGCCAAAGGTCTCCGAGATCCTCCTTGGCTCCGTCTGTAGGTAGCGTTCCAATTCAAGGCATGTCTGCAGAGGGGAGGGAGGAGGGGAGAGAAACAGCTATCAGAGGCAAAGAACACCATGAGGCCACACCATGACAGGCAGAGGAGGAAGATCCAGAAAGATACAGAGAACGGTTTCATGGCCCGTATCTGAAAGTCTCCTGCTGGAAGGTCTGACCTTGTTATTTACTCCTTGAACACTCCTGAAGGAAGGGTTCAGAAGGTCACCTCATATGAGTTCAACTACTGCATCTGATGGGAAACTAGAGGCCCAGGAGGGCTCTCTCGCACCATCAAGATCCCAGAGAACATTCAAGGTTAAACTGACCCGCTGCCCCACAATCCAATTCAGCAGGTGAGATGCTCCAGGCTTCCCTAAGAGTTCCCACCTAAGCACAAAGCAACTGAGACAGACAAGGTCTCCACAGCAAGACGAGACTCCCCCTAGGCCAACTTCATCTCTCAAGTAGATGAGCAAACCACAAAGCTAAGCCAATTTCCCAGCTTGTTCTGAAGAACAAACCACATCCCCCCAAACTAAGGGGCGACCTTAGGCACAAGCAGCCCACATCGAGTCCTGCCTTGAGCACGGGCTCCCTGCCCATCAGGAGTGTACACTGTTCTAAAAGAATACCTGTACAACGCCCCCGTTGTTCATGGTAAGTCATTCAAAATATAATTGCTACATATTTTCCGGCAAGGAGCACAAGTCCATTACAATCAAACACAGCTATCTGACTTGTTAAAGATGAAACCCAATCTACTGTCAACAGAAAGTTTTCAACTGGTAAAGAAACAGAGAAAAAGGAACCGGAAGGTCGCAGTTTCAACAAATCTTCATCCCTGGTGCATCTAAGTCTCTGTAAGATGGTGGAAGCACTTTTATGGCAAAAATGGATAATGAAATTTCTGGTTTAAAAGCTTTCCTCATCTGAAAATCCTACTCTTCCAGAATCTTGGATAAAACCACGGTGCTTACTTATACCAGCTCAATTTGTCGTAACTTTTGAGCTTCAGCAGAGAAATACTAATGGCAAATTTTAAATGTGATGACCAGCTCCTAATTTATCGCCTCTGCACAGCCTCTGTGTTTCCAACCAGTGTTCAGACTCTAGGCCTTCATTCTCTTAGGAATGTATTTTGATGATATACTTAGTTGTGTTGCATCCGTCAAAGATTTTATTGTGGTGACATTTCAAAAGAGTGGTTTTTAAATCAACCTTCTGGTAAAATTCTGCATTACTGAATAAGAAAAACAGACTTGTTGCTATGAATCACCTGTGGGTCTCACGGTTGGTTTTTAACAGTATAAACTAATGACTACTTCCAATCTTCATTCAACTCTCATGTCACAAGTGTTCATTCAACTACTGTCTTCACAGCAAGATGCAGGGCTGTCTGCACATTAGGAGGAGAAGACTGTAAGAGCTCCATGAGATGCAGGAACGGAATAAGCAGTTACAAGCTAAAAATGATGTAACTTTACAAAGCAAGGTGATAGCAAGTAACACAATAATAAAATGTGCTGCTAATGTGCTCTTAGGAGATGAATGGACAATGAACTCTACACTCTATAATATGGACCAAGGAAAGCTTATTGGAAACGTAACTTTTAATTCTACCTCACTTATTAATTAAATAATAGCTCTTGCGGAGTAGCTCCCCAGCACCTCATACTTGAAACCAGCAACACTCCCAACCTTCTTAGGTCTAAGAATTTGCACCGTCCACACTTGCCCCTTTTCTGAATTCTAGGTCTCAAAATTTCCCTTTCCTTTTCCCATCTCATTGCTAGAAATTGTAATTTTCTTCTCTGTAGCATTAAAACCCGCAGTCTAAGCTCCAGTTAATTCACTTCTGAATTAAAGGATCTTACTCCTGAAACCTTCCTTAGACTTCCCCTTCTCTTTTTCTTTTTAAAAAATTTTATTTATTTATTTTTAGAGAGGGGAAGGGAGAGGGAATGAGAGGGAGAGCAACATCAATGTGTGGTTGCCTCTCACATGCCTCCTCCCGGGACCTGGTTGGCAACCCAGGCATATGCTCTGACTGGGAATCGAACCGGCAATCCTTTGGTTTACAGGCCGACCCTCAACCCACTGAGCCATACCAGCCAGGGCTCCCCTTCTCTTTTTAACTGTCGCCTACCAGGCACCCAACAGGTACATCATGTCTATCAAACAAAGATAACATGAACCTTATACCACTACTTTAATCATTTTCCTCCACTCCACACTACAAAAGCCATGTGCAGACACCCCATCCTGAACCATACTGAGGATCCAATCCCAGAAATGACCACTAAGCTGTGTCTTCTGGAACACAAGTAGTGCTTCTTTAGCTTTGTCCAAACAGCAGAACCAGACTTCGGGGACACAGACACGGTCCAGGTAAAAATCAGCAGAATCGTGGGTTATTAGCAGTCCTTGGGGACGTTCCCTGCCTCATGTGCAAGCACTACGTCTATAGACGTCACCACCGTCTATAGATACAGTTTTTGTATGCTCTGTCCTTTTATATACTTTGTAGCTCAAAGATTTTAAAGTCACTAAAAAACTGCTGTGATTGTTAGGAAGCTCTTATCTCCTTATATTCAGAGTTCTGAGGAACTGAAGATTTTTAACATATTTACATACTCTCCTAGGAGGACTAAAAAATAACCTACTCAGGGTGGCTCAGTTGGTTGGAGCATCGTCCTGTCCACCAAAATGTTGTGGGTTCAACTCCCGGTCAGGGCACATACCTAGGTTGTGGGTTCAATCCCCATCTGAGAGCCTGTAAGTCATTCGGCCAATTGATGTTTCTCTCCCACATCAAAGTTTCTCTTTCCCTTTCCTCTCTGTCCAAAATCAATAAACATCTTCAAGTGAATATTTAAAAATAACAACAATAACCTATCCAGTATGCCCTCGTTTGAGTACCATTACCAGGTACACATGAGTCATACTAATGATCTAAGGATGACGATACCTCCCATCACTAAAATCTGGGAAAATCTGGACCACTTTAGAGAGGCTGTCACTTGCAACCCAATACAGGACATTCTTATTCCATCTGAGAATTACAGAAGCATGAGCACCCATTAAGATGTGCTGAATAGCCCTATGAAATCATTGTGGGATAATTTTTGTCTTGCGAAAGCAACTTCTTGTAATACGTGCTAGGGATAAAGCTTAGAGAAGATTGTGTCAATCAGAAACTCATCAAGAGTGTTGAAGACGGAGATGTTAAGAACGAGGAGGGTTTTAATGTTATATTATTTCCAAGCCAAAGAGAAAGTTTGTCACCATTTTTTTAAATGATTACAAGAACTCTATTAAGAAATGCCTAATGATGTTTAATTAGATTTTGAGGTATCACTATTTACACACAGATTTTAATACAACCACACAGAGGTATATATAGAAATAAATGTGTATATACATGTATGAGTCTTTCTCTGTGTATATATATATATATATATATATATATATATATATAGTATAGCTCTGTCTATGGAAAGAATCTATAAGCAAAGACACCCCAGTAGCAGTGAGCACACCTGGCACAGAGGTCTTGGCCTCTAAATATCATTATCCAGTTAAGGAATCAGGACTCCTTGGAGAAATAGTTAATTCAAAGGCTGGAGCAAGGAATAGAAAAGAACCTCGAATATCTTGTGGTACTAGAAGGTAAGGCAGTGTGCTCATAAAATGATGGAGGTATGTCAAAAAGACTCAGGCACCAACTTGAAGAAGCTCTGGATGGCAAGTCTGGACATTTAAACAACAAGAATGAATAATGACAATAACAGTGACTAACCCATGGAATAAAATTGATACCTATGAGTCTATAGTGCTAGAAGTAAATAACTGAACAAACAAATGAAGAAGGGTCAGCTCCTCCTTACATTAAATTGCAATTAATAAACACAGAAGGAACAAAAGAAATAGAAAATCTCCATTAGGCAAACAACAAAATAATAATGACTACAGGCAAGAATCACCAATGGGTGTTAAAATTAGTAGATGGGAGTATAATGAGAAACAAGATATTTGCCTAGTCTCAAAGTACACCTTCCAACAAAATATTGGTTACAAAGACAAAACCAGTAATTTTACAGTAGAGAAACCCAGCATGTACCACCCTAATCACATGATCAAAGTAGGCAGCATCAGTAATGAGACATATTTATATCACATACCACTGACACCATAGGCTGACAGGAGCACAACGTTACTCTGTGTCGTTCCTGCCAAGAACACATAGCCTCGATCTAATCATGAGAACACATCAGACCAATCCAAACTGAGGGGCATTTACAAAATGACTAGTCAGTATTTTTTAAAAGTACCAAAGTCATGAAGAACAAAGGAGGGTTGAAATGCTGTCACAGATTGAAGGGGACTAAGGAGATACAAGTAAATGCAATGAATCCTGGCATGCATTCTGGATTTTAAAAAGGACATTGGTGGGAAAAATTTGTGTTTCAAAGTGTACAGATCAGTTAACGGTATCATATCAATGTTAATTTCCTGGTTCTGATCATCGTACCATGGTTATGTAATATTAGGGGAAGCTGAGCAAAGTATGTACAGGAACTTCGCGTACTAATTTTGCAACTTTTCTGTAAGTCTAAATAATTTCAAAAGAGAGAGGGAGAAAGAGAAGAAAATACCCAATCGCAAACTAGGTGCATCTTCAGACTATAAATTTGGATGTAGAGTTCAAATGTTTGTTTTTCCACCAAAACCAAAATTTACTCTGTCCCGATGACACTCTAGAAAGCAAACTCCAAATATGAGTTGGTAGATATCAGTTTAATGACAAATTATGTCTTCCTGGTACCTTAACTTGGAAGAATAATGTTTCCCTCAGCCTCACCTAACAACACAACTCAAGTCTGGAGCCATTGGCTCAACCTCCGCCCCATTAGGGTCAGCAGTGGGATGGAAATGTACCTGGTGCCAAATGATTTTCTTACTACTTGAGTCACAGGTGAGCTTTTGAAAGGCTCTCTGATATCTCCACTTTGAAGTGCATGGTTTCTTCTTCTCCTAGTTGCCTACCAAATAGCACATGGAATTAGTTTTGAAATGATCCCCCTAAAATCTTTTTTAATACCTTCTCCATTCTGTTCATAACCTTATCACTTGAAACATGCTTATTAAAAGAGATAATCCAAGACTTAGTTTTAAAAAAAAATTCAAACCTATTCCTGCCATGCCTACTACTTCTATGATGGGTTTCAAAGTGAGAAGTTGATGGGTAACAGGATGTCCCAACAAATTAAGTTGACCAAAATCTCCTTGCTGTCAGCGAGAGGTACTTTCAAAGGATCAAGAGATACGTAAGAAATTGGGTCATACACGTATAATATGCATCCTTATTTTTCCCTCAGAAGTGTGGGCAAAAAAGTGAGCATTGTTCATGGCAAAATACAATAATTTTTTAAAATATAGTCATTTCTATAGCATATATGATCCAGAAGTTAAAAATAAGAAGTTGCTTAGGAAAATCACATCTAATCAGAGATTAAAGGGAAATTACCTTCTTTTTTTAGTAATCTTCTGGTGTGATCACTGAACTTGGAGAGTTTCATAAACCTTTATTTTTAATTCATGTGGTCTCATGATAGTATACTGTGCTGGAATACAGAATAGGTCTTTCGGCAGCAACCTATCGGCTGGTGAAGAAAGTAGACACTTTCCCTTTAGGAGAATCCAATGTACCCACTGAAGATAATGTCTCTGGAAAATATCGCTGTACTTAATAGTCACAATAAAATATTAAGTGAGATAAAAAAAAAAAGAAAAAAAGAAATTGGGTCATATAGCCCTGACTGGTACGGCTCAGTGGGTTGGGCGCTGTCCTGCAGAACAAAAGGTTCAGTTCCCCACCAGGACACATGCCTGGGTTGCAGGTCAGGTCCCTGATTGGGGGCTTTCAAGAGGCAATTGATCAGTTTCTCTCACAGATCCATGTTTCTCTCCCTCCCTTACCCTCTCTCTAAAAATAAATACAATCTTAAAAAAGAAAAAAACGAAACTGGGTCATACAGAGGTATGATGATGCCACGGTTACCAACATGACTTTTGCTCAACCTGTCCTTATCTCACCATAAATCCCATAAAACTCGTCAGTCAGGATTACATACGTATCTGGGCACTTCCGCCATTTTTCCTACAACCCTCCCCAAAGGCTCATCCTTCACCTGTTTTCCTCTCTTTTCTTTACATTCTGCCCATATGCTTGACACAACCTTTCATCTTCCCTCCCACTAATCATTTTCATTCAAAGTTCAACATCAAGTCTCTTTCAGGAAAGTCTGGCCTAGAAAAAAATGGTGTTAAGAAAATAGCTGACTGCCAAGTGTTGAAAGCCACCCCTCCTCAATCCTCAACAATTAATCAGTATCTCCAAAACGAATCTAAGAGCCCATAAACCGGTGGTATGTCTGGTTTATGAAGATCATGATCTCCTTCAAAGCAATGATCATAGTAGTTATACCACATGGGTTATCAACCAATAAAAATAATCATTTAGAGCTAAATTTCTACTTGTGTCATCTCAGATGGTGGAGGTGTCTCAGTGTCTGAAGCGATGGAGAGTTGTAAGAGTTAGAACTTTCTGAAAAAGCGAACCACAATCACCTCACAACCCCGTCCCATCACCACCGCTGTGGTCAGATCTGGGTCCGGGTGGAGCAGACTCTAGTCCAGGTTCCTCAGTGCCACCCCTTTAAGATCAAGCGTCTAGAACATAAAATGTCCTAGTTTTTATTTCTGTGTCTTTTCATTTGAACAGAACACCAAGTCATGGGCCCAATATTTTTGCCACCACTCAATAACTGTGCCATCATGAAAAATTCTTGGACATCTTTGGATCCACATATACCTGAGTTGGTGAGTCAAAAATAAATAAGTAAATAAAATTGTATTTGCTAGTTTTTTTTCCTGGAATAATATAGAGTCATTGAAATAAAATGCCACCTATGCTTGTAATCAATTATTAGTCATCTGTGGTCCCTTCAGCCAGCTGTCCTTAATCCCAAGTATTCCACCTATTTCAATCACCTAAAAGGTTCAAGAATTGTAAGTACAAAGACAGAGAAAACTGTAGAAAGAACACAGATGCAAAATATGCAGAAATATAGCTTTCCACTTCATGGAAAGTTGCCAAGTCATGCTTCTTCTGAGATCAGACCTTAACCTGGCGATGACAATGATAATGCTGCTGATGCTTTTCCAGTGAGCGAGAGGTGGGCTTGACTTCCGGGAAAGAACACTCTCCCAGGTAATTGCACACCACAGGTGAACTGCGCCTGCCCGCCTGTGGGAGCCCCTTCCTGACATTTACTATGTGTGGTTTTGTCACGTGCTATTAACCATGGTGCCACAGTCCCCAGAGGGTCTGAGGTACAGCAACAAGGAGATGAATCTCTTACCGTTCTCCTGGGAGTATCCCAAAAGCTTAATTACTTTTTTATGCTTTGAAATCTTCATTTATATTCCAGAATAAAATTTTCAAATGACACAAACAAACTACTGATAGGGTAATTTGTGCTTCTTTTTAAAAGCCATCTTCTAACATACTCATCCTCTTCTAGCTCAGTATGAATGTGCTTACACATCACCCTTTTTAGCAAAATCTTTCTTTTTTTGACCCCTGAAATCAACTTGGAAACCTCTGTAGGACTGCAAAGATTGGTATTTATGGGAACTGTATGATTTATTTCTCTCCCAAGGATGATAGGATGTAATGATTCTGACACATTTCTAGTCTTTTAAAATTAGGTCCAAGTTGAAAGATGGGAAAGGAAGTAGTCAGCATGGCCAGAGAGGTCTAGTGCCACTGTTCTCAGGGGCTGGAGGAGGGGACAGAAGCACCATGAGGAGTGAGTTCAGTGAGCCCTTAGGAGAAACATGGGACACCAAGCACTTGCAGTTTCTTGCCCATCTTCCCAGGTTTCGACATTTCAAAGCAGGTTTGAGGAGGAGAACCCGACACTGAACCTAACTCACAGCAGAAAAGATACATGAACCAGTGACAAGAATCAACTGTCTGAGATCCAGAAAGTGACTCCTGCATAAATTTTAAATAAATTCTTACTTTTTCTTGACTTTCATTGCCAGAGAATATTAGGGTGGAAGGTTAGGAGAGAATGAATTTAGTTTAGAAAATGTGGGTAAGCAAGTATATGGGACAAGAGAAAAATCTCTTACTGCATTTTTTAGCTATTAAGTTAAAAAAAAACAACCACCAACAGCGCAGCCCAGAGGTACACCGGGATTACACATCACCGTCAGAACTGCTGAACTCCACAACATAACCACCACACTGGAGCCGTGTAAGGATCACGTTCCTCTCCACTGTGTCTCACGTCAACGGGTTGCTGGAGCTGAAGCCAAATTAAATATTTCCCTCTGGTAATTTGTAAATTCTGAGAGACAGTGCTGTGAAAATTAACTGGATTCTAAATAAACGTGAAAGTCGGGGAATTTCTACCGCAACCGTTTCAGCATTTCTACTCCGCAAACCATTCCAGCTAAAGAAAAATGTGTGTTGGTATATTTTCCCTTGGGGAGGCAGGGAAGGGAGAAGACAAGAATAGAGGACTGAGGAAGAGGGTGATTTCTTAGAAATAAATGCCTCAAAAACCTTTTTCATCTTCCAAGGATTCCTTAGTTGCTGCATATAAAGAAATGCCCCAAACAACTCAAATCTGAATTAAATATTAAAGTTAGTTTTAAAGTCACATAACCTGGGCAAAGATGGAGCCCAGATCTTACGTTCCTTGAAAGAAGGCACTGGGCTCCCCGATTCCCTCCAACAACTTGGAAAAGCACTGTCTTCCTTCATAGTGGCTGTGATCCTTAAGTTTACAGTCTCCACTAGGGACATGATGGCCCGTGCACCCAGAGGTCTTTGTATCTTGGTCCAGGATTGTTTTCCCAGAGGCTACTTTTCAGAACATGCCAATGTGAAGTCTACCACTCTGGCCTCTACCCTCAACTGCTGTACCTACCCTCCATCAGCCCTTACGAAGACTCACTGGTTATCACTTGGCCGGTTACTTGGACTATAACTAAAGTCAGTCTTCTGAGTGGTCAAGAGACACCACTGCTCATGTACAGCAAGCTGGGTCACATGCTTGGGTCTGCTATTGTCTTAGGTCCCAACTAAGCCTCTGTGTAGTTGGACGCACACTGGAAGAAATCCCATTTGTTACTTTATAGCTTGAAAATAAGTTTCATTAGCTGTCTTTGCTTTGGTCATTACATTTCCATAGATAAAATTAAATCCATGCCTTAAGAGTTCATAAAAAACCATCCTACACTACAGCAAAGACTTAGATCTTGGCTGAATGTGAAGTTTAAGACAGAAAGAAAACTGCGTAAGAGACGCTCCTAAAGGCAAACCCCAGCCCTGTGCAGGAGAGCGCCCGTCCTCTTTGCTTGGGAAGGAGGGCACTGTGTCCTAGAAGCTCATGAGAGGCCAAGGACCTGGGAGAAGCCCCACCCCCGAGAAATGATGGCTTCCCAAGAACAACAACGGCCTGATGGTTTTTCAGCTTCGCCATTAATTTCTCATAAAAAGCAGTTTTCACCATCAGCGCGTGTGTCAGGCAGAGCCCAATGCTTCAGAAACCTGTAATTATTCTTGGCTCCCCACCCCCCACAGCCTCTGCACCTGTGTCAGTTCAAGGCACCAGCTGGCCATGTCTTGCCTCTTGCCTCTTAAGGGGGTGGGGGGGCAGGCAGGGGAGCTTTCATTAAAAACCCAAACTCACATTACTTGCCTCTTCTTCCAAAATGCAGGAACAAAACAAAAAAATTAAACTCACCAATCTCATCCTTTTCCCCAACAGGTCTTGCCAAAGGAAACAAACATTAATTGGCTAGACAGCCTTCATTCAAACCAAAATTACTGACAACACAGTATCAGGGAACGGTCTGACAAGGGGTGATTAATCCTATTTTACAACCTGCTCTTACCCCCACCGGCTCCCGTTCACTTGGCGCACACCCTCCCCAAACTCCCCTGGCCCCTGTGCACAGAGCAGCCAAGATGGGAACATGCCGATCCCGTTACATCACCTCCCCTTCCTCTCCGAAATCACTTGCGCAGCCTGACTCAGGCTACTGGGATTTTTTTTTAAAGCAAACTCGTTTCATTGACTTCCTTCTGAAACAATATTATAGCCTTCTCAGTTGGGTTAAATACAGCATATACGTGTGTGTGTGTGTGTGTGTGTGTGTACGCACATACCTATGTATCTGCATGTACACACACACACAATTGCTTCCTTTACCCTGAAGCACAGTTGCACACATACACAAATTTCCCAAAAACAACAGGTTCAAATCCCACTGGGGCCCTGGGTGGCAGATGCAATTTAGTGGCTGGTGATCCCAGAGGATATTTTGTTGAAAACGGAGAGTTCTCAACGTCCACTGTGGAATGTGGAGGACAATGTGGGGGTGCTGGGAGGGGTGTCTGTCATCCTCCTCAGGCTGTGAAAGATGGCAGCCAGAAAGTAATGAAAGCAAGCCCTAAGCCGCTTCTCCTGGCGTGGATGGGTGTACATTTACTTAATCTGAGGTATCTGGAATTTCCCGAAGTATTTAGGATGGCTGCGTGGGTGTGCCGCCAGGCTGCTAAGGAAATAGACTGGCCCTGTGTGTACTCGGAGGCAGAAGAGGGGGGTAAAAGCACCCGCCCTGGAGCCAGACTGCCTGGGTCCAAACTCAGGTTAAAAGCTTACCAGTTCCCATCACTATCGGGCAAGTTGCTTAACCTCTCTGTGCCTCAGTTTCTTCACCTGTAGAATGAGATGATAAAACACCCTCCCACACGGGAGGGTGTGTGAGGATGAGATCAGTTGATCTGTGTCGAGTGCTGGGAGCAGGGCCTGCAACAGTCACTGTGTGCGTCGTGGCTAATTTTCACTGCACGGCCAAGAAGACAATAAATGTAAACAGATGGAAAGGGGAAATAAACAACACCAAATAACTGTGCAAGTACAGCTGATGCGAATAAAAGGTTAAGTAAACAAGAAACTCGGGCTGAGACTTTCCTCCTTGGGATCAGTTTCCTTATGTACCAGGCAGACTGGACGTCTGAGGAGCCCACTAGACTGCAGTTCTATGATGCTGGGAAACAGTAGGAGAAAAGTCAAGGCTGAAAAGTGGGCATGGCCTGGCTCCTTCAAAACATGATCAAAGAATTGACACACACCTCTGCTGCTCAACTGGGAGGTGAAAGGAAGAGGCTGCCAGACCTGGAAGGAGGTGGTAGACGGACCTCCCTCTGCACAGGGGCCTCGCTGCCTCGGTCACAAAGCCTGAGACACTCACTAATCCAAGTTAATAAGATGTTATAAAACGGATTCTCTGGTTCATCATGGATACTGGCCCCAGCAGCATCTACATGTGAATTTCACTGGGATGTGGGCTATTCAAAGGCAACCAGCCCTGATGCATGGCCTGCCCCAAGCATTTGTCATATGGATGGGTGGGTGGGTGGATGGACGGATGGATGGATGAGCAACTCTCAAAAAAAAACACAAGTCAGTTGAAAAGCAACGGTGAGCACCAGCCTGGTCAGGCAGGGTCCAAGAGCATGATGAAAACCAAAAATTCTTTCTTCTTCACCCCAAGAGCATCAGAAACAATGTGTATACACTTAGTACCAACATTTCCTGTACAATACATCAATATTTGAAGATTTAACTACTGGTGATATTCAGCTACTATCTCTTCAATGTTTTTCATTTGGAAAAAAATTTCTTGATGCTTAACTCTCTGGTACAAATCCAATATCCCAAACTGAGAGGCACCATTTAGGTTCGAAAAAGGCCACAGGGCAGGATCGAGACTGTGTACCTGTGTAGGAAGTACAGCACCTGGAAAAGGCATTCAAAATGCATTGGGTGAATGAATGTATGGTTCAATTAATTAATCAATCCTGGAATTCCAGGGAAGGTGTCCCCTGGTCTCCCCAGGTCATTTTACCCCAATCCGTCTGCCTCATTAGGTCGAAAGGCTCAATCATAACTTCTCCTCAGCACTCACTGGCTCACACTCATCAGAAACTAGTGAAACTTGAGAAGAGTCTCAAGACAAAGCAGTCAGTCTTGGGGTTTCGAACGGCACGAAGAGGGTATTTCTTCTCAGCAGTCCGTGTTGCATCAGATGCCCTGAGTGTCACAGAGATGAACAAAACCCACCCCTCTTCTGGCCTCCACACCAGGTGCTTATTAACTGCTGTCCTGAGGGAATGGATTAAAGACAGGGGCTCAACCCACTTTACGTCATTTATTGCCATTTCTATCACCCAAATGAACCTCCCTGATAAAGGCATCTCCAGCCACTGGCCTTAGGAGTACTTGAGGGTCTCATCAATTCGGTCCCCAATAGTGGCATCCCCACATCCAACGGACCTTAAATGAAAAGCCCATCCAAGCCTCACTGTCATCAAATACTTGTGTCTTCTGTCATCTTACACAACCATGCACTCGACTTACACAGATGAGGTCCCTCGAAATTCCTCTTTTGGCCCATTTGGGTGACTTTCCCATAACTTCCTAAACATAGAAGCATTTCTTTCCTCTCCATTCCCTTTAAGAATTTTACATAAAAAAGACATCTCTATGGACAGGTGCTACTTATTTAGGATCATTATTTCACAGATATGGAACCCTCAAACACTGAAACTGGAAATGAGCCAAAATCCAATTAAGAGAGTATGGCGTTTGAACTAGGCAAGAGCTGAGAGTGCGAATACTGAATAGAAGCTTCACGGGTTTCCTGTGCACGTGTGTCTGTGAGCATACGTATGTGTGCATACACATGCCCCTGACAATGAAGTGTAGATTCTTTTTCATGCACTTTAGATGCCTTTTTCTAAACCTGGCGTTCTTCCCACGGCCACAAAGCCATTCTCTCTTCTGTTCTTTACGTTACCCCAGCAATTTTCAACTGGTATGTCGCAAGATTTTTTAAACCATGCAATACCTGACTATTTAGTCAGGGTGCTGACCTCTTTTCCCTTAGATTGTCAAATTAAAAAATGACAACGGCCAACACAATAGCCGTCCAGTGTGAATAAATCAAAATTATACCTATTTTTGTCAGATCGGCAAAAAATACCTATTTTTTTGGTGTGCCACAGAATTTTAGTAGTTACTTAAGTGAGCCATAAGATGAAAAAGGTTGAAAATCGCTATGGTAGGCAAGAGGAATCTGTCACATGCTGGCTGAAAAACAGGAGGAAGAGAGGAAGAGAAGGTTTTCCATCATGTACAGAAATTGTGCTTGGCCCATTCCTGACCCACATTACAATGTTGCAGGTTTCAAATGAACAATTCAACCCAACTTGACAGGGAAGAATCAAGTGCTGAGGCCCTTGAAGTTTGGATTCCAGTAGCTCTGGCTACTTAACCTTAGGTGGCTCAGCTGATATCGGATGACATGTACTTTCAGGCACACCAGACGCTCATTGAAGAAGAGACACTAATTTGAATCATCACTGCCATCCCCTCTCCCCTTTGTTCCTGTCTGAACCAATTTCCATACAGTTTCAAAGAAATCATCAGCCCATGCAAAGGGGAAATCCCAGTGGAACAAGAACTACATTAGCAGCATAAGGGGGGAAATCTAATTTCCAATCCAGTTGCTTTGTTGTTTCAACCTCCAAGGAAGCTTGCTACATATGCACAACATAAATTAAGTTTTAAAATACTGCCGTGATTTAGAATTAATAAAAACACTCATGGGGAAAGGTGGTTCTTGGTACAAATCTTCTCCTTGCACAACGGAGGTCAGGCCCACGAGAGCTTGTGGGTGGGCTGCGACTCTGAGGTCTCAATCACCTCAGCCAACAAAATGTTTTAGAACAGCATATACGCCTTCAAACCAATGCACATGCTACCTAATAGTGTATGGGGAAAGGATGCTCAGTCCCAGGCAGTCTCCGCATTAAGAGTTCTTAAACTGCCCTGTTGACGGACCTCACTCAGATGTACTTTGTTAGTCCAAATGAAGGGTTCCTCTTTGGCACAACAGAATATGCCCATGCGATTTCCTAGTGCCCTACTTACTGGAATACAACTCATGGCAAGACACCAGTGTGACTACATCATTAATTAACCCAAACCACATACCGGAACATCGCTGCTAATAAAATTCCCCTATAAAGAAAACATGTTTTCTCTGCTGAGAATCCTGGAATGTGGGCCCCAGCAGAGCCAGTGCCTTAATTAAGAAGTTATTTTGATGTGTCTGGATTTGTGATTGCCATGAAATGTGGCCATATTCGGCTTAATCTTGAACAACTTGAGTTCTTGCATGTACTTTTGGGGAAAAGAAAGTGAAAATGACATTCACAGTCTCAGGATTTGCAAACAACTACTTAATTGAAAGAAACACTTTTGCTAAGGAAAAGAGTGCTTTATCTGGGCTGTTAAAAGCCCACCCTAGCTCCCCCCTCCCAATTCACTGAATCGGAGACCTGCAGAAGCCTTCCCTTCTCTCCAGAAAACAGGCCAAAAGAATCAAAACAAAGTCCTAGCTACAGCAGCCAGGTGAAACCTGGGCTCTTCCAGTTCGAGCCATATGAAATGGCATATACTTTTTTACAGAGAATTCTGTTGTGAAAGCTTCTGAAAATGCTTATCAATATTTATCATGTCATCGTGGAATCCCCCTGTGAGACCATTAGACTGCAAGAACTAAAGTCCCCACCCTGTTTGTGGGGAATCCTGCCTAGTAAAGAACATCGGGCTTTTCACAGTTCTCTAACCATGCTATCAATAATACCAGAGACGACCAAAAGTTTCTCAGCTACTAATGATGAAGCTTTTTCTGGGCCAACTCTGAATCTTCTACCAGAGCCTCAAAACATTCTAAAAAATTCAAGAAACTACCATCCTGCAGTAACCTTGAAGGAATAGGATTCCTGACAAAGGTTCCAGATCTCCCAAAATTGGAAACACAACAACCAATCCCAAATTTCTTTCACAAGCTTTCCCACTAGTATCTCTATGTAATTTCTCCCCAGGAGACTCAGGGGGAGTGTGCGTGGTCTGCACTGCTCCCTGCATTAGGAGACTGAGCTCTCCCTGCCTGTTCTGTATCTTGCTGGATTTTAAAAAGTAAACAGGATTTCAATCATTCCAACCTGTCAGCATCAAGTGGAATCACTGAGACAGAAAGAAATGGAACTAGTATCTTTTCGTAAAGAGAGGAACAGGGAAAATTTATAAATAGTTTACTGAGAATTTAATTTTATTTGTCTAGTGGATTCATGCCAAATATATGGAAAGCAGAAGTGATATTTTTAAGAGGGGATATTTGAACATTATGATCATTTTTTTAAATGTCCTAATTTTAATAAATCTAAAAATACAAATTTGATCAAACCGCATTCAACAAGCTCCCCCCCCATGTCCTTCAGAACGGCAGAGGCTCTTGGTTCACTGTAATACCACTATTAGCAATCACTCCCCCCTTCTGTTCAACTTCACATAGGAAATGAAGTTAGGAAAGGGACAAGGAATGAATAAAAGCAGCAAGAAGAAAAGGAGGGAAGCAGCAGCCATGGAAAACAGGAGAACTGCAACCATCCCGTGCCTGCGTAAGAACTGTGGGTGCCAACAGCGGGCCCCTATCAGGTAACACGCCCCTAGTGACGGGCATCACTCAACTTTGAGCAGCAGGTCAGCTCAAGGGCAAAATGGACACTTGGCTCTGTTCCCTACATGAAACCTAAACATTAATTTTAAAGTGGTTTTGTTTATAATCATCTGGTAGTAACAACCTAAAAAGGACAATGGCCAGTGGGTACGGAGCAGCACTGTGATTCAAAATGTGCACTGGTAGATCATCTTTGCTAAAAAATCAGATAGTTAGGCATCTTATTGGGATGGGTGCCTAATCAATCTTGGATATCAAGATCTCTCAACCTTTGGCTTTTTTAGGTGTATAAAATCAAGGGCAATACGATGTCACGGAGACCAAACAGACCAAAGTCAGGGGGACTTCTACCAGCTTCTCCTGCCCAATTAGCTTTGTGGCCTTCCTCAAGTCACTTCCTCCTTGGTCCTGGTTTCCCACGACCAAATCCTACTCGCCTAAGGGGAGCGAGGCACAAGCAAGATGAAGTTTACTACTCTGATACCTGTGCTCACGGAACTGCTTGCCTCCAAGCATCTCAGTTGCAGACTCTGACAGCGGCAGTTTCTGTCTGGTCTCCTAGATGAGGCTTCGTTGTATAAGGCCACACGGTTGCACTTGGAATGCTGGGGCAGACAGTGTTGTCTCTGAGGACGCTTTCCTCTCAAAGCTGATGATGCTTTTGCTGATAAAACTGGGTGAGGGGATTCACAAACTTAAGTTCCTACAGGGACCAGGTGTATACCAATCTCTTGTGAAACAGTCCAGGAATATGACAGCAGGGACTACTGGGGACGGTGATAAACACGTCCCACAGTTTTCCTGTGAAATTCCTTATGAGAGGAGAGGCCTGGCTGGAGCAAATCACGCACAAGCAGCACCTCCTTCGTCTTCTGCTCAGCTGCTCTCGCCCAGCACCTTTCAGGTTGGATCCCTGCTCTGGAGAGGAATCGCAAACCGGAATGGGAAGTTTGCTACGATGGCCCCGTGAAAGGCTGCGCAGGAGGAAGGAGGTGCTATGACAAGCCTTCAGGAGCCTGGAGGTCTGGCACCAAGTTTTAAACTTTTCTTGGGCTGCGCACCCTGTGGTGACCAGGAGGTCCTCCATCAATGCTTCCTCAACAGGAACCACTATTACTTCTCATTGCACGCTCTTCTCTGGGATGCCTGGGTCCCACTGGCCTATTTGTCTGTTCGGAGCATGACTGGGGAGAAAGAACTCTGCCAGAATAAGGAGGATGTACCCATTTGAATTTTGTTGGGACAGGTACTGTATCTGGTACTTCTTTTAAATTAACATAACAGCTATTGACTGAACATCTCCTTTGTATCAGACACTGTGCTCGACACTTCAGGGAATCCTGGGGCTTGATCTTTGCCCACAAGGTGCCAGGGTATAGTAGGGACTGAGGGACAGACATACAGGCAACTAAAAATAACGGGGTATGTATACAACTAGTAAGAGTGAATCAAGCGTTAGGGCAACACAGAGAAGCCACCAATTCACTCCTGCGGAGGCCAGTGATGGCCCTGTGAAGATATCCATTTAAGCTGGCCTTGGAAAGTGCGCAGGCTTTAGTCGAGGGGAGAAAGGGAGCAGTGACGTCCTGGGAAGCGTACACGACATGAGCAGTGGTGCACCTGAGCCCTGCTGAGTGTGTGGAAATTACACATTCGATGCACGGGGTGCACGTTGTAAGGCGGCAAGAAACGCATCCCCGGGGCCTAAAAACACGCTGATATTTCCGGCTGACAATGATGCTGGTTTGCTCTTGGCTGAGTTTTACAAGCGCACTTACTGAACAGAAATTGCTTGTTCTTCGGGATAATAATAATATCAATTTGGGGAAAGATTAAGAGTTTCAAAGATACTAGTGAGGCCCCACGGGCAAATTAATGTTGCCAAGTAATGTTCCTGAAACTAAATGTTTCAGAAAATCATCAGAGGTACTTTCCTTTTCACATTTGGACTCCTAATTTAAAACGCACATAGAATAAACTTTGAAATGAGAACAAAGCAGAAATAAATATTACCCACCTCCAAAATAAAAAATCTTAGCTAAAAAAAATTCTATTGAATCAAGCACGGAAGTAAACTCGGCCCTGAGTTTCCTGGCAGCCAAAATAAAAAGGTCAATGAATTAAGAAATTCTCGTCCTCAAAGAAACATCAGTTTCTCAGAGATCAGTAGATCTGAGCACACCAGGTTTAAAGCAAAAAAAGAAGTAAACATGGAAGAGAAGAATAGAAGGAGGAAACAGGGTGATTGAAAAAATATTATCTCCTCCTTTTAAAAAAAAAGGTGAAATTCCCTCATTAAAAACCATCCGATGTTTTGTCCATAAAGGTTCTGTGCCTGGGTATGTTTTTCTCCTTTGTAACCTTTCTGTTGATGTTTTCCTGGCTTTCTAAGCAAAGAGGAAACCTCACCCATTCCTGCAGATCTGCATTTATGACCACATGCCCCTGGCCAATCCTCAGTGGCTCCTTGAGGCACTTCTCAAGGGTGGAGTGTCAAGCAATTGGATCTGGGCACGAGGCTGCTGCTGCTACTGCTCAGGTTGAACACTGGCAAGTTCGGCAGGAGCTAATTCATTAAGGACAAGATGTGCAGGCGCATTTGACCTTTGGAAATACAGCCCAGGTCGGAAGCTTCCAGATTCGAAACAAAAGCTCCAGGGCTGGAAAGACAGTTGGAGGAAGCACACCATGAGTGCTGGCCCATCCCCCACACATTCCCAGTGACTGAGAGGCTCACAAAATCAATAGAGCAGCCTTATTAACTCTGAAAAATAGTAAGAGAGGGCTTCGCTCTCTGCCTGGGTGGAGAAGGAAGGTAGGGGAGAGAGGCAGGCTAGCTCCAAGGGAAAGGATGCTTCATTAAAGTCAACTCTAGGTAGGCGACTGCCGTGTAAACTTAACAGGCGAACCTGTGGTTCACAGCCTCCCAAAAAGACCTTACCCTTGGCCGAGGTGTTGTCGTACTGGAAGAAAGTACAGGTCGACCAAGCAAGGTCTGGAAGGCAAAGGGTTGTTGGGTGTCAACTGCCAACAAGTCATGTCAGGGGGCTAACCCAAGATGAAAGTTTTAAATACCTCACACAAATGGGACTCTGTCACCTGCAGTCACAAGTTTTAGACTCCTATTGTTGCTAATTTTTCACTCTGCTTTCCTGAGTCTCCTACAAGTACCAAAATGAGCATCTGAGACTGTTTTCACCAGAAAATGGTGTTGTGCTATTGCTATCGCTTCTGGGAATGAAATCACCAACCCTGCGTCCCTTCTGACTTGCCTAGGAGCCCTCTCTGGCCTTCCCTAGCTGAGTCCGGGCTTCCCTGACCCAGGTCACATGACCCAATCGTTCTGCTTCTATCACCAAATCAGCACCACCACTAACTCTAATGCACACCCAATGAAGAGGGATTCATTGGTCCTTCCCTTCTTGCAAAGATATGCCTTGGTCTCTCTGGTATGCTGCCACCATCCTTCAGTAGTGCCAGTCATCGTCGTTGAGAGGTTGCACATTGGCAGGCACGCAAGATAAACAAGGCCAGTTTTCAGACACATCTGATTCCCAAAATCTTTCCTCCACTCACACAAATCAAGCAAAAGTCTTATCTTTGTAACATCCTCTTTGAATGCAGTTTCTCCGATTCCGGCATTTGACTCTAGACAGAAAGTTAAGCATCCCTGTTGCAAATCACACTGACATCAATTTAATCCATTTGCTATTAAAAAAAGCATCCCTCTTCCCAGAAAGGTTTTTCCTTGAGCCACATACCAATCTTGATGAGACAAATGTGGCTGATAAATTTATTGATCTTATTCACACATCTCCAAAGGGGACAAGGGTGGCTCCCCAATAAATCCTGGGGCAGAACTTAAGGAATGGAATGCTTCCATATGTATACTTTTAAAAATTGCCCCCACTGCTGACCATAAACCATCTGCTGCTTTTGCATACACAGACTTTGGTAGGAAGCACTACACATTAACACACCAAGGCTCAAACAGGCTTAGGCTTATATTAGTCAGACAGCCTAACATGATTTGCTACGTGACATGGACAGACCCACTAACTTTTCCTTTTCTTTACTTCCCTCATCATTTTCCCAATGGAAGAAATAATATAAATCTATTAGGAAAGAAGTTGAGGCTAAAAACAGATCTTTAAACAATAATACATTTACTCAAGGCCAACAATATATATGGAATATGAAGTGTGACAACTTCTTTGCTTAGCAAGATTAAAACATCACCTACGGATATACCCCACACAGCTGGGAAGTTACACACCGGAGAGGAGACTGGTAACAAGTGAAATACAGGTAAAATACGGGCTGTAAGTGTTCTCCGTCTCAAACGTCTGTACCACTTTAGATTCCTTTTGAGCAGTAACAGTAAACTTCCAGGAAAAGATTGTGAGAACATTTTGGGGAAGTATGTAAAAGCTGTGAGAGGAATAGGAAAATTCCTTGCCTCTTTCAGGGGTGACTGGGACAGTCACCAAAGAAATATTTTCCCCTGGCACCCTGTTCTTTCCTTTGTGTCCCAGTCACAATGCATATTTCCATAACTAGTTATCGGTCTTCTGGGTCCACCTCTGCGCTCTAAGCTCCAAGACAGCGGGGACAATGGCTGTTTGGGTCACTGCTGCATCCTCAGCACCCACCTCAGTACTTGGCACATCAAAAAAGGAAAAGAGAAAGGAAGGGAGGAGAAAGAGAGGGAGGAATTAAATGAGTAAGTTAAAGAAAGAGAACTGGGAGAGTGACACCAAGATGTGGATAGAGGTCATGGCTGACTTCACTTCCTCTGGCAGGAGTAACTAACAACTCACGGACCAGGCACCACTGAGAAAAGCCTCAAGAAAGAGAACCAGAACAAGAAATCACCGCAGGGAGAGGGAGCACAGCTCCGATGACCAGTGTTCTCCACTTCCTTCTCAATAATCGCAACGGTTTGTTACGAACAGTGCGTTTATTCCAGTGTTTTCCTCCTGTGTTGGCAAGCAGTGTGCTCTAATCAGCAAATGCCAGCTGACTTCAGGGACGAGGAATGGGTGCTGCTCTAATGCGAAGTGGCCAGGACGGGGCTAGTGGACAGGCGGAAAGGTAAAGAACACCGCGGTCGCCAAAGCCGAGGGTTCTGGAGGCACCAGAGCCCCCAGCTCCCACGCACACTCTCCGCCTACACAGGAGCCCCTCCCGCCACCTGCGGGTCCCCTTTCTGCCATTTTAGTTACCCATGGTCAACCATGCTCCACAAATATTAAGTGGGAAATTCCAGAAATAAACAATTCATGAGTTTTAGCTCGCATGCCTTCCTGAGCACTAGGGTGAAATCTCGCGCTGTCCTGCTCGGTGCCGCCTGGGACAGGAATCGCCCCTTGGTCCAGCATGTCCATTCTACACAGACTCCCCGCTCGTTCATCACTTACGGGCCTGCTTGGTTATCAGATGGATTATCGCCGCGCGAGAGAGGCAGAGGGGCCGTGCACGGAACTTTTATTTCAGTATATTTATATAATCGTCCTGTTTTGTCATTATTGTTAACCTCTTACTGTCCCTAATATAAAATTAAATTTTATTGTAGATATGTATAGGGAAAAACACTGTATATATGAAGTTTGGTAGGATCGGCGGTTTCGGGCGCCAACTGGCAGCTTGGAACGTAACCCCACAGGTAAGGAGGGACTACCATACCCCTTTTCCAGCAGGGCTACAGGTAAATGCTCCTCACATGCGTTCCGCTTTTACTCGCAGGTGGGGCTGGGGGAATCTGAGACCCGCTAGGGCCGCACACACACTGGGTCACCCCCCTTCCCTGACTGCTCCCAGTGCCTTCTTGACCAGTGATCCTCAAGTCCCGGTGCCCAGGACAGTGGGCCGAGGCCCCCTTCCCCTGAGTGACAGCACCGCAGAACTGCTGCCGCTGCTTCCTGTCTTCCTCCCTGCACCTGGGGCCTCCCCTCGCGCCTCTGGCTCCTCTGTCCCCTCCTTGGGAAGCCCGCAGGGGCACAGTGCTCCCTAGTCCTCCGTCTTCCTTCCGCCCAGGAGAAGCCTTTGCCTTGTCCCACGTTTCTCTGCGGAGTGGCCTCCGCTCCCACAAGTAAACATCTCCAAGAATATTCTGGAAGTAAAGCTTCCTTCTACTCCCTTCACTCACTCCTGACCAAGAGAGAAAAGTGACTGGTGACACGGAAAAAAAGGAAAAGAAGAGCCAGGCTGGCTCACTCTTCTCCCATCGCGTTAACCCCCCAGGGCTTTGCAGTGCCCGCTGCCCGTGGGGAGGGAGCACTGGCGCCAGGTAGGTGTGGCGGCAGGGGGGGGGGATCCCTGCGCCTGGCTCTGGGGGAGCATCGCCCCCACAGATGCCTCAGCCAGTAAACGAGCAGGAGGTGGGGGTGGGTGAACAGCAGGAAGCCACAATGACATGGCACTACCCAACTGGGTCTAAATCCAGCTTTATCAACAATAAACCTGATTTTTAACCTCTGTCTCTCTAGTTCTTGTATCTGTTTTCTCTAATGAAGTAGTGAAGGGAGAGTGGGCTTAATTTACTGGCCCCACTAAAAGAACAGCCAAATTATTGAGGAATAATAATTCTTCTCAAGAAGTCTGGAATATTTTTCATTAACATATAAAACTTTTTAAAAAACCATAATGAGGAAAGCATAAATGCCCCATTATTCCACCATTGGATTGTTCTTTAAAAAAAATAAAAGTAACGAACATACATAAAGATCAAAAATATTTAAATGGAACAAGAAAGGTTGGAAAAGTTTGAATCTCCCTTTCCTCATCCCCACAGTCTCTCCCCTTTCTCTTCCAAACTGTCAACAAGTGCTAATACATTCCTTTAACTTGAAATGTTATGTGCATCAGCATATATAACAGATACTTTCATTCCTCACTTTTTCTCATTCAAACAAAAGACAATTGACTTTTCACTCTAACAGCTGAGAAGCCTGAGGTACGCAGAGGCTGGTGCAGGGAGGCCTGGATTCCTCTTCGCCCCCTCTCCTGTCCCCCGGGACCTTGGCTGGCAAGGGCATCGCCCTGCCTTTCCAGAGGGTCGCCCCTGCCACACCCACCCCACATCCTCAGAGTGAGCGCCTGGAAATTCGCTAAGTTCTCTGGTAGCTATCTATGTATGAGGGCAACCCTGGATGAAGGATATAAGGGACTCTGTGTATTATTTTTGCAACTCACTACAAGTCTATGGTTATTTTAAAATATAAGTGATTTTAAAATGAAATAAATTAGTGCCAGATAGGGGAAGCCACAGCAGAGGGACCCTCCAGTGAGGGGAAGATGATGAAGGAGCTGGTGCTGAAGCCCAGCCCCAGCCCCAGCCCCTGCCACCTCCCAGGTGCCTGCTGGCCAGGGCGGCAGTAGCATCTGCCAGTTCTTAAAATGGTTTAGGACGGGTTAGGTTTTCTTTAAAGAACAAAACAATGTTTTCCAGTAAAGCTATTTGTTACAGACTTGGAAATGTTACTACTTGATTCCAAACATGTCATGGTGGTTAGCTTTTTTAATTGTTCAGTGAGTTTCTATCTTCTTTTTAAAAATCAAAACCGAACCTTCGAAGTACATAAACATTTAATTTTGCAAAGAAAGGTATGGCTCTCCCGATGCAGCATCCATCCAATTCATGATTTCAAGCATTTTATGGCCACACTTCCCTGCAAATCACACCGATGGCAAAAACCCAGCTGCACACTCAAGTGTTTTGTCACATGCCTGACCCCAGAATCAAATTCCTCGTGTAACAGGTTGAGCCAGAGGTATGTCCCAACAAGTCACTACAGTGGGTCAAACAGCTGACACCACTGTCCCCCTCCGTCTCTGCTCCCCCCTTGAAAGTCTGGAGCCAGGGCAAACTGGAAACTGAGCCTCGGGGCGCCACGTGCAGCCCCACCCAGGATGAGGGGAGGCTGAGTCTGTTCTGGTCCAGGCAGACAGAGTAAGAGAGAGGCCAGGCCCATGTGCCTCTCAGGCTCGTGTGCCCCGAGACCACATGAAGGGCTCCCCGGGGCCACATAGGACAGAACCTTTCATCCGCTTCAAATGAACGCACAAAGGCAGAGCTACTCAACCCACAAAACAGAGACGGGCCCAAATCCTGGTGGCCCTCTCAGAGACAGAGGTCCCAGTGTGCCCTCATTTCCATCAGAGCTCCAGGTAAAGCAGGATGAGAGTGGCCTTTTGGACCTGAAACTCTGGGGTCCCAAATCCTTGTCCATATGGCACCTGTCTTAGGCAGCATGGAGAGCTGAGCATCCTAGTTGAAGAGCTCAGGGGGCCTGACCACCACCGTCAGGGTGGTCCTCACCGTCAGAAAGATCAACCTCCCTTTTACTGAGTTAGCTCCGACTGGGGCTGTGCTGGGTGGGGGCGGAGTCCACGTCCTGGAGAGCACTGCCTGTGTAGCACGGGCTGGGCTTCCCTGGAAATCAGGCTGACGGGTCCTGGTAAGTCTAGGACTTCCTTATCCAGGTAAGTCCCCATCTTCTTGTCATCTAACACATGTGACAACCCATTGTTAATGAGTCATTTTAGCCACAAAGACTTCCACTTCCAGAAGCATCTGTCCCAGAGTTCTCACTTCTACATAAAACCCAAACTCCCTTCACTCCTGGGCACCAACACACATACACACATACAAATGTACACAATTCTGTCAGGCACGTGATAAAATATTTTAATTTTTAAAGATGTATTTAAAAATAATTAAGCCAAACATATTATTTCTAGCCGGAAGTTTTGAGAGACTTCACACTACAGACTAATTTTACTTTCTTAAAATTTATTAAAAAGCTAACACATGCACACCTACAAAGAAAAATGAGGAAGTTTTTTGTCCCCCCTTTTAGACAACCAGTAGGAAAGTTTTTTAAAGTTCCATGACTAAGGCGCAAGTAACAGCCCCTTTTTAACAAATAAGGAGCTATGACATTTCTGTGCAGAAAACAGTAGAAATCAAGAGGGAGAAGGCCAAGAAGTTCTAGGTTAGGCTGAAAACAAAAGCCTCCTCCTCCACCACAGACTGGAAAACAGTAACATTGTGTGGCGTGGCGACAGTTTACAAAGCACTTTCGCAGCCACATATCACTGGATCAGAACAATGCTATTATTATAATCCCCACACTGCAAATGGGAAAATGCACTTTTGCAGTTTTCCCTGGTTTATACTTGCTAAAGTCGGGACTAAATTCCAGCTTTTCTTGTTAGAAACCACTTGGATCTTCTACCAATGCCAGTGCCTCCCAACTTCCTTTTCATTCCACCTTTATTCATTTTGACCAGATCGACATTTCATCAGCACAATCGTCTCCCTACTGTTTTTATATTGCAACTGCCTCACTAAGGCATTGTGTATGAAGGCCGCACATTTTCAAAATACTTTTCGTGTAAATGTCCATCAATAAAAGATAATCATAAAATAAAAACAACAAAACCAAAATAACGTTAACTTTTAGATGATGTTTACCTGTCAAAACTTCTGGGTCTGAGACAGATCTGTTCCCTCTTCATTAGAAAACAAAAGAAAGAAAACAAAAGAAGATGGAGGAGGAAGAGGAAGAGGAGAAGGAAAGATTATTAAGCGTTGGGTGTTAAAGACATACTTCCACAAAGCTGAGTCTTTCTCCTTGAATTAATCAGAAGGTTTGGGGGGAAAAGACTGCCTCCCACGGGGATTCTGACGTTACTTAAGCGGTGCTCCCTGAAGAATATGGTGGGCCACCCTTTGGGAAGCATCCCCGTGAGCCATGCTGCATCCTGCACCGTGTCAACATGCACATGCGCTGAAAATACTGAAAAGCGGCCCCCAATTCTTGAAGGCCCAGAGCTGGTTTGGACTTAAATCCTGATCTCTAAAGCTCAAGCAGGTTGTCTACAAATTGAGGCGGACTGCCATGAGATGTCAAGTGGCCCTCAAACTCTAATACTGGCAAAATCCTAGTCTCTGGAAATAAGGAGCATAAAAAAGAGATCACGGATGTAAAAGTAGGAGGAAAAAAGTAGGCAGGTGCATCTCGGGTGGGAAGACAAAAGCTTTGCACTCTGCTTCCCTTTCACAGGGAAAACTGTGCAAGTGCATTTGAAGTCCACACAGTATCTCTCCCTTTCTTTCCTTTTCCTCCCTGCCTTCCTATCTCCTTTGCTTCCTTCCCTCCCTCTTTTCTAGAAGTATTTTTAAGAAATATTTTAATAGTAGCTTATTCATATAGTAAGATAAAGTTATTAGTTTTAAAAATAATTTACACACACACACACACGTGATAATGGACCTTTACTTGGCACTCAGAAGTATTTAAAAAGAAAAAAGGAATTGCAGATTGGAGAAAACAAAAAGGAATACTTAACATCAAGTCATTCAAAGGAATGGCTTTTTTAACAGGAAAAGAATGACCCTGAAAAGCACCATCTGGTCAACCTAAATGATATCCTGAGTAATATAAGGTAGTCAATAAAAAAGAATAAAATTTTTAAAACACCCCCTAATGCAGAATAGCATCCTGAAAGCATTAGAAAGTGAAGGCCAAGTGTCTTTGCTGGCAGTATTTGAGGGCCGAGGGTAGGAAGAAAGCAAATTACCTGGGCCTCACGTAAGTACTTTATTATAATGCCCTGGAGTTCCTCATACAAAAAGCATCATTTCCTCAGTGAAACAAGCCATATAAAATCCAGCTCCACAAAAAAATAAGTAGTGAAAGCAGTTAATGGAATTTTATACAACATGCCCCAACGTCAGAATCGGAAACCTCAGCACCAGTTACAGGTTTTCCTTCCATAAAAAGGAGTTTTTCTCACTGACCGGTTGGGTTTCTGGGAGGGACAAAGAAACCAAGACAATAGCAGTCACTTGTTAATGAGGGCAGTCTGACCAAAACAACTTTTCGTTTGGCATTGTCCCATTTGTTCTCACTTAGACCAAGAAGAAGCTGTGTGCTCAGGAAACTTAGAGTCAGTTTCCAAATTGGAAAATGTTGCAAATACCAACCAATAAGGAATAAACATGCTCTGGAGCAACTGCTCAGCACAGGCGCAGAGAAGGGTAAACCAGATGGTCCTTTCCATCCCAGATTTCGATGATCTACAACAGAACCTGGATGACTAGGAGAAACTGAGCTGCAACTTGGAAGCTGCTTTATAAAATAGAGTCCCAAACAAAGACATTCAACAAGGCACAGAAATCTAAAAAGAACTGAACATGGAGTCTGGGCAAGAGGAGAAAGCAAGCCGACTTGAGGCTGTGATGGAGAAATAAAGGTTGTCCCCAGGTCACAGCACTGTGGGAAGGAAGGGGCCTTGGAGAGCTTCCAGTCTAAGGGTCGAAACCCAAATGCATGCTCACCAGATCAGGAATCAGAAATGAAGCAAGGTGGAATCAGTGGGGACACGCTTAACTGAAGAGTGCATGATCTGGCTAAAAGCGTTCAAGTCAAAAAGAAATTTGAAACATGTATGACGGCCAAATAAAACACCTCTTCAAGCCAGTTCAACCTAGGTGCTTCCTGTTTGTATCTCCAATCGTTTAACTGCTCCTACCCCTACCCCACAATGCACACGTGAGGACCCTGAGGATCAGAGAAGTCACATCTTTTGATGATAAGCATGGAAGAATGGGTGCACGTAACAGAGCCGAAGTGCCAGGGTTACATTACACAGACATGACGTTAAATGGAAAAAAATTAAACAGCATTAGGGAAAAATCCTTTGTGTGCCTTTGGTTCAAATGTACTAAACTCACATGGTTTACTCTTTCAGAGGATAAAATGAACTATCATCTAGTCAAACACAAAACTACTGAGAACTAGGAGAAGATATATGTAAGGAGGGGTAGTGCAAAAACCAACCCACAAGCAAACAGTCTAAGTAGTTATAAAGCCAGATGCCAAGTTTTCAAAAACAATACTTAAACCCATAGTTAAATTTGTCCTAATGGCCCTAGAAAGATATGGCAAATGGAGCTCCTGATTCCCATTTTACAGACAGGAAAAGTGAGGTACCTGCAGCCGTCCCTGCTTGTTTATAAAAATGTGTATTTTTTTAAGTTACAAGTTGAGGGTAACTTCTAGGTACTTGTCAATGAGCAAGGTAAAAAAAAAAACAAACCTTTCTATCTTGGTATTGGTTAATGAATTTTTTTTTTAATTGGAGAAGCTTAAGACTTTTTTTTTAAGCGACATTGCAGGGAGAAAAAAAATGTAATTGTGATCTGTTAAGTGGTGTGAAATCCTTCCAGAAAACCCCTGAACTGGGCGGTAGGTGGAGAACAACCTCCTTTGGGACAGCGGGAAGCCACTAGACCAAGAACTGGAAACATCCCGTCAGGGAACCCCTCCCGCCAGCCAGCGATGCTTGCCTCCCACGGTTTCTATGTACCTAAGAAAATACAAACACACACCTCCTAGGAAGGAGGGAATGCAGCCCGCACGCAGGGCTGGCATCTCTGAGATAAATCTCTCCATAGGTGCTGGGCTAACCCTTCACAGGAGGAAATGATCTTTGAGTTTTATAGCAGCATATGCATGGCACTTCCCCCTCCCCCATAAAACTCTCAACACGAACAACCACATCAAATTATTGCTTTTCAGAGGCCAATTCAAAAATGCCCCACTTTATCACGGAAAGAATATTCCTTGTGTGTGAGAGTGCTTCCATTATGTCTTATTTGAAGGGGGAAAATGAAATAAAAATCCTATCTGAGATATTTATAGATCTCATAAAACCTCCTTCACTCTCATAAGCTGCTGTAAGCTCAGTCATCAGGTAAGGCAGAAACGGCAGGTGTAGTAACCAGCACTGTATTGGGTTATATGTGCCTAATTCTGGCCTTAAAAAAAAATAACAGCATACTGGAAAAACTTTAGAGAAGTAAGTCATAAGTAAACTGAAGGGAAAGAAAAGGGAAGGAGTTGGCTCTTTGCATGAACAGACCAAGCAAATTCCAAGGATGTCAAAACTAGCCCCAGTTTCTGGGGGTCATGGGTATTGATAGTCTCTCTCCAGTTCTCAGTACAAGTGACCTCAGGAGAGCCTCTCCTGTGAGTGCAGGGAGGAATTCCGTTTCTGATGCTCACCACACTCCCTTGCCCAGCCTCCCATCATTCACCTTCTCTTAGACACGCCCGGATCACTGGCATCTTAGAGGGATGAGTGATACTATTTAGAAAAAGCGCATTGAGGGGAGGAAGAATAGTTGAAAATGGGGGAGGAAAGAGCACGTGTTGAGTGGATGCTACGCGCCAGGCACAGGACAGGACAGCGAACATGCAGGCATTGTGGCTTTCTCAAGGTTCCAGATCTGCCTTATTTCAAAGCCTCCAAGTAATCCGACTACTAAAAAACACTGTGACTTTAAGGAAATTCAGTATTGTCTAGTTTTTCTCATAGATGAGAAATCCAAGGCCCAAGAAAAAGACCAGAGAGCTGTTCAAATCTCCAAGGTCCAATGATTGCTAGGCCATGACTTTGGGCTTCTGCCTTACTGCTTCTTACCTAACGAGGAGAGTATACATGAAAAAATTCTGAGTACTGAGCTGACTGCTTGGGTTTGCATCCTGGCTCAACCACTTCCAAACTGTGTGACTTTAGACCAGCCATTTAACACCTATAACCTCAATGTCTCCATCTGTAAAATGGGGATAAACAGAATATGTAACACATGGGCAGTCGTAAGGATTGAAGGAAATGCTCAATATAAGTGCTCAAAAAATATTACCTCTAGGAAGTATATGATCTATATATATTGGCTATTACTATGATGCTTATTATAAGAATAAGATTAGCCAAGTGGAAAGAGCAAAGTGTGTTCCAGCACTGGTTTTGCAAGTCATTTGCTTCGTAGCCACATGAAGACAACTTGCCAAAGCTTCTTCTGCCCCCATTTTCTCACCCCTGAAAGGGAATTTCTGTGACCTGCCTGCTCCTTAGTCACAGAAGGAATGTGCCAATGACGGGATGGTGAGCAAAACAATACAGATGTTTGTTAGACTCTCACAAGTAAACAAGAGAAATCATCTCTTGGCCCACATTATAGAAAGCGAGAACCTTAACAGAGAGGGGCCAATGCACAGGTGAGGGCTGAGCAAACCCCTGGAACACAGCGGTGGAGCAAGCTACTCAAAGCGACATTGAACAGCACCGCAGGTAGCTCACAGGAGAATCAGCCCTGCACTGGGGCCTGCTCACAGAAGTCATCCTTCACCGTCATGGGCCGGAACTGGGCTCTGTTAACAGGGTCTAACCATGACCAAATGAACCAGCAACAAAAGCTCAAAAGGAAGAATCTATTTCCACTCCTTTGTACGCTGAGCAAATCTGCTGCCTTTCCAAAAATAAGAGCCGACACTATGACCACTCCATTGGATTCCTGCTCACTGAGCTCTGGAAGGTGACGGCGAGCGTGGGGTCGGGAGCAGGAGCAGGCAGGCACTCCCTCCCAGAGCAATTGCTGCACTGCTAATTGCCATTTTCACAGCTGGACTGAGCTTTCCGAAAGGCATCCTCACACCCTAAGCTCTGAGCTCCTCTCAGGACGTTCTTTCTTGCCAACCGTACCCCTATCAAAGGCAGTTTATAGATGAAAGGATGTAACTACAGTACATACGTTTTGGCAAACATCACAGTTTGAAATAGAGGCATTTCTAAGGCTTCTTTGTGAAGATCACCACATGCCCAAAGTCATTACCACAAGAGCTAAGCCTTCTATGGACAGAGAGGTAGCCTCCTTGACTGAATGTCCTCAGCAGCAATTCTTCCAGTTTATTTTTGTTCCTCTTACTAGAAGCATGGGGCCTGTGAAGTCCCACATAAATAGAGTCTACTTCCAAACAGTGAGGTCAGTAACAAATATGGAGAGCTACTACCTAATGCCTATCTGGCATCAACCAACGCATGTCCATGCACACACCCATCCCTTGCAAACCACAGTGCCGGCGGAGGTGAGTGGAAAATCATGGTCGAGGGCTTTCCGAGAATGGATTATTTGAAGCACAGCACGGCTGGCGTTTAAGGCCCAACAACACAAAGTTACCAGAAATGGAATTTGCCCAGGTTAAGCAAACCTCTAGTGGGTCATGGGCAATGTGAGCCAAACGGGACTGCATTAGACACTCCAGGTGAGGGAAAGCACAGCAAAAAGGGTAGAATAACACATGAGCAGTCGCGAGTCGTCAGTGATAGCTAGGTGGACGACAGCCACCAGCACCATCCTGCTTTATTATGAACCTCTGTTACACTTAGATTCGAGTTATACAAGAAACGAACTATTGCTATAAATGGAGTAGGCACCTACAACTGACACATATATACATACACACACACACACACACATATATATATGCACATATATATACACACACACTCTTAAACCTGTGAGCCCTGGCGGCATATTGGAATCCCTAGAAGCTTTAAAAAACACTGACTGCTGTCCATTCTACCCAAATGGATACTCACTTAACTGACCTGGGACGCACCCGTGGTTGAAAACCCATTGTTATAGACAGGCAAATCTTTTCTTTTTCAAATATTTTATTTATTTATCTTTAGAGGGGAAGGGAAGGAGAAAGAGAAAGAAATATCAGTGTATGGTTGCTTCTTGTGTGTCCCTGCTGGGAACTGGCCTGCAACCCAGTCATATGCCCTGACTGGGAATCGAACTGTGCGTAAGCCTTTCGTTCGCAGGCCCACACTCCATCCACTGAGCTACACCAGCCAGGGCCAGACAGGCAGATCTTAAGTCAAGTCAAAGGACAACCCTTAAATATCCATGGAATGTCCAGCACAAGGCTCTCTAAAAACCTGCAGCATTCTGTACCAAAATTTTATCATCAAAATTATAACTAAGGAGCTGGTGTAGCTCAGTGGATTGAGCGCGGGCCTGCAAACCAGACAATCGTGGTTCAATTCCCAGTCAGGGCACATGCCTGGGTTGCAGGCCGGTTCCCTGCAGGCCAGTTCCCTGCAGGCCAGTTCCCAGCAGGGGATGCACGAAGGCAACCATCCATAGATATTTCTCTCCCTCTCTCCTTCCCTTCCCCTCTAAAGATAAACAAATAAAATATTTTTAAAAAAATTATAACTAAGGCATCAAGTCTGCTCTAAATCATACAGCCCAACTGGAAAAATAAGACAACATGGGAAAAAAAGAAAATAAAAAGGAAACCTGCACTACAAGACAAAACTGAAAGGCATCATGAGGAAATACAAAGTTCTACACAAGAATGTAGTAACAGCAGCAATTCTTACTGGCCGAGGAAGGGGCGGGAGGAGTTTCCTGGAAGACATAGCAACCGTGGGTAGGATTTGGACAAAGAGGATCAGAGGGGAAGAGGAAGGAGGAAGGAAAAGGCTGGCAGAAATGACAAATAAAGACAGAAGCAGGAAAAGCAGAGTCATCCATTTGGATGGCTTTTGCTATACACAAAAGGACCAGCGTGTAAATTATTCTCTAGACCTAATCTTGGAACATCTTGACTCACAGAAGTCTGGCCTCATCCTCCATGTCTTGGGGCACCCCTGACCACTCAAAGCCCTGGCAGGGGAAGTAGAAAGTCAGTCCCAGGGAGGTGGGCGACAGGGGCTGCCTCCAGGCAGGGCCAGAGGAGCACAAAGCTGCAGACCTTGAAATGTGGGAGGAGCCACATCAATAGGATTTTTCTACTGATTAGATTTAAGGGAAAGGGAGGGGCTGAAGATGTCGGAGATTCAAACCTAGATTATAGGAAGAACTCTCCTATCAGTAAAAGAAATCGGAAAGCCAGGGAAAGGCCGATAAGGAAAACTCTGCAGCGTATCCAGCTGCGGTGATCACGGACAACCCAGACAGCCTGGGTCAGTCCCCACGTTCCCAGTTCAGGTGTGTGGGCCCGAAACTCAGGAACAGGTCCGGAGTTAGTGACATAGGCTGCAGCTTTGAGGAAACTGAGTGGCCTCCATTTGGGATGGAAATTTCCATTTGAGAGACCTTAGTGGTGAAACAGATTTGTGAAACAACCTCCAACAAAGAATTTTCACCATCGTAACCACCAGAGATTGGGTAGAGAGGGCAAAAATTCACTGGGCAAAGGAGTGTAGAGCAATCCTCCATTCACCGTCTTCACTAGCCCATTTCGAACACTAGGGCTGCTTCAACCTCCAGCCTCAAAAAAGACTTTCTAAAGCCTCACAGAAGCTGACTTGCTTCCCAACTGCCTATCACAACATTATTACCCATTTAAATTTGGAAAACATTACAAACCTCACTGCCTATCCAATCCTCTCAATAAATTTAAAAACACTTCCAAAAAGAGTTTTCTGGATTGGCCCATGAGTGTTACTGCAGGTTTGTGGAGGCCTGTTGTTGGGGAGACATCAGAGACAAAGCCATTTCACACCCAAGGCCTTCTACACGACATCTCAGTGCCATCATCCACCCGACTACCCTGCGTTCTCTCAATGCCCCCCCTTAACTCCCCCTCCATTTGCTATTATTTGACAGTACATTTTTGAAAGATCATATTTATTTATTTTTAGAGAGAGGGGAAGGGAGGGAAAATGAGAGGAAGAGAAACATCAATGTGAAGTTTGCCTCTTGAGTGCCCTCTATTGGGGACCTAGCCCACAATGCAGGCATATGCCCTGACTGGGAATCGAACCAGCGACCCTTTGGTTTGAAGACCAGCAAGCATTCAATCCACTGAGCCTCGCGAGCCAGGGCTAAGTGACAATACATGTTTTTATAGGACTCAAGTTGTAACTGGGGGCTTTTGTTGTTTTGTTTTGAAGGCAGTGAACATTTTCCAGGTTACCGCACATTATTAAAAGTGGAAAAGGGATTAAGTTGCATATATAAGTTGCATATACATATATATGCAACTTATATATCTCTTCTCCCACACATTCATTTAGGGCTCAAACAATTCCAAAATTCCATGTACTAGTACTGTCCAAAGTCAGAAAGATTTTCTTGCCTCCCTTTAAGAGGAAAGAGAGAGCGGGGGAGGAGAAATGGCTCAAAGTATATTCAGAACAAGGTGACGAAAAACAAGTGAACTGATCTGGGCCCCCAGAAGAGCCTGGGACCCGCTGGTGGTAACAGCAGAGTGAACTTGGAGGATGAATGTCTCACCTGGCTTTAACAAGCACTTGGGGAAACCCCGGTGTTCTGGAGTTGGGGAAATGAAGCCCCTTGTAGGATATGAAATTCTAAGAGTCTATGGTCCTCACTATGGTACAAGGCCTGGGGCCTGACTTTCGATATGACCCCCAGGAAATGTCAAGAAACCCATCTTCAGAAATAGCTATTGCGTATGGCTCCACATTAATTATTTTAATTACCTCTAATCATTTCCGAATGACACAGACATGGATGCTGTTTCCTGGCCATTATGGACAGACATGTATTCACACTGTATACTCATTTGTCCTAAAAGGGCCGCCAGCCCCCCACCGGTGCCATTAGCTAAAAGCACAACAGAACTTAGTAAAATTCAAGCAGGTTTTGTAAAAATGGTTATAACAAGGTGGGTAAATACAGATAGGCAGTTAAGTGCACAAAAACTCAGAGAACTTAAAATTTCTTTTTTCTTGGAAATTGTATTCTAATTTTGTCCTGCTTAATTTTGAACATGCTTACTCTCCTCTACTGAAGTCAAGTTTATCCAAGGCAGAATCTGGATCCAAGTCAATTTTGTATCACTCACACAGTATTCTGCACATAACTAGAAGCAAGAAATGAGGTATTTCCTGTGAAATATTTTTCACACCACATTTTAATATACACACAAAAAATCCCGCAAGGTGTGACTAGGTGCGTCTACCAGCTCAATCAGGAATGGCTTCACCAGGCAATCAGACGTCGCTCACATCTCACGGTAGCTGCTCCTGGGCCATACTCCAAGGTGACAACTGCGCCACTGTAACACGCACACATCACACATGTGGCAAACAGGGCAGTGGGAAGCTGCCCCAATGAAGACCACAACAGACACAATACACTCAGCAGGACCGAGTTCTCAGGGTCCCACCAGAATACTGAGTGAGGAAGACAAACGGGACCCAAGGCAATAAAAATAGTCCTCCAAATCAGCCGCAGAAAATAAAGGCAAAGTAGGGAGAGGAGCAAGAAGTGATGGTCAGTCTTAGCTAAAGCATGTCCTATTAACAGCAAGACTTTGTTTATTTCGGGGGCTCTGACACTAAATTGAATAAAGATGTTTTCTTATGCGGATGTTCTAAGATAACACAAGATGTAACTGGGCAAAGGAGTGCTTCTGAACTTGTCAGTGTTACCTGTGACATTAATGATCAGATACTGTCACTTGTTCAGGGAGTTTAATAGCATTAGTGGTTGTAGAGTTTCTTAATCACTGCACTTGGTAAGACTTGGCAATTTGGGTTAAAATGTTTCCGCCTGTTTATGCAAAGCAAGCAATCCACTGATTTTGGGAAAGCAAAGGGATTTATTGCAGAGACTGGTATCTCCACCCCTCACCCTCCTGGTGCCAGGCAGGTTCCGTTGGGGAGCTGTCCTAAAGTTTCAGCAAATCCCAGTGCCTGCACACATGCTTGCTGACACAACTGAGTGAACCAGAATCACAGAGGCGGTTGTGCACTTGCCCACCCTGGGGTCCAGCAAAGGTGGTGAAAGCCCCTGACACGCTACGACAGACTGCAAGGACAAGGGCCTCTACTTCCGCGTGTGGGCAGCTGCCCGACCAAAATGAGCCAGTTGGGACTGGCCAGAGCTCACTGCATTCTTCTTTCCCCAACAGGCTCAGCGTGATTAAAGATTGCAATGCCTTCTTGTCCTGAGCATGTAAAATACGGGAATTCTCTGGAAGGAGAAGAATCTGAAGATTTATAAAAGAATGGCTACTAAAAGCCCCACTAGGACTCTCTCTAAACTCTTCCCATTTAAGTGGAGAGGCAAACAGCCCCCACTGGCATTTATATTTAGAACAGGCTGGGAGGGAGCAAGAGCCCACATCTGAAGGCTGCAGGTCTCTGGCATGCCCATACATAAATCATTGCAGGGTGAGCCTGTCACAGTGCATCTTCTGCTCTGCCCTTTAAATGGATTGGACCCCAACATCACATTCTCCTCAGGGTAGGAAGTGGGGGTGGGAGTTTCATGGAGAACAAAGAAGTCACCACTTCCTTTATATCCCCCCACCCACTACAGACAGACCTAGTAAAAATATCTGCATTGTAACATTTAAAATGCCAAACTGCAAACAGGTAGACTGAATGATGTCTGAGAACACCTACACCCACACAAAGATGTATCTATTAAAAAGAGCATGGGCATGAATCTTAAGGAAAGGCTAAGTATGTGATTGATCGCGTTCACATGTGCTTTCATCTGTAAAGCTACACTTTATGTAGTGATTGCATCCTTATACAGAAAAATCTGGCTAAGAGGGACAGTTCTCATTTTTTTTTTTTATCTACCAAGACACTGTTTAAAAAAAAATAGACCTATGATAACTGAAGAGCACACAAATCACATTTTTTTTTAAAAAAGCACCAGCTATTTTATCCTTTCAGTGTGGTTAGCAAGGCTCCTTTGTGTCTACAAATTTCCCTGGGTGGTGCTGTTGCCAAGAAATTCTAATTCATGACAAGGGTTTCTGCAAATTGGGGAAAGAGGCAAACCTGCGGACGCAGGGACCCTCCAGTTTGCTTTGTCTTTCTGGCTGAGACAGCACCTGGCTGCTCAGGCCTGCAGAAGGCAGTGTGCGGAGGCAAGATCACCACGCGGGGAGAAGCAAAGGAGCTCGCAGATCCAACCCCATCCCCTGTACCACGAGGCCGTTCTTGGAAGGCAACCATTTTTGTAGGTCGTCCCCTAGAGATGCCTCGTTCCGAAGGCCTGTAAAAGTGTTTCAGGGTGCCTGAAACCAAGACGAAATTGCAGTGTTATGGGGACGTTTTAGTTCTTACAGTAGCCAAGTATGCCATTAGTTTAAAACAATGGGGAAATGGGGGAGGAGAGAGGAATGTTCTATGATTTATTTATTTGTTTCCAGTAGCAGTGGAAAATTTTCTCTGAGCAAAAAGTAGGCCCGCAACTGACCCCATCTGCCAATTATGAATCAGCATTAACAACAAGCATAATTCTGTAAGAGTTTTCCAGTAAATAACGCCATGCCACGAAATGGCATGAAGCAGAGCTCAATGCAAACAAGACTGAGAACCTCATTACTTGACCTGCACTTTCAAAATAAGTAGGCAGGGTATAGAGAATATCTCCAAATTCTAAGTCTTTGTAGCTTCCTGAAGAAAAACAACTGAGTATATTTTATCAAATCCTTTTTATTTTTAAAGTCAACAGTGGATCCAGAAAAGTCATGGTTTCTACTGGCAACAAAATTCATCAATGGCTCTCCCTTTCTCCATCTCCAAGTGGTACCCTATGAGCTACTCCAGCTTCTGTCATCCCTTTGACGTTTTCCTACTTTTGCTCAGACAGCTCTTGGAAAATTGTCCTGCAAGCTTCCAGAGAGGTTAAGGCTGGTAGCTATGAGACTTGCGCATCAGCTGAATTCCATAAAATAACAGACCACATAAGCACAGTGTAGTTTACAGCTATACGGACAGGCAGAGGATGCTGCTAGGGCCAAGTGCTTAAGTACACAGTGAGAGCCCAGGAACAGAACAGTTTAATGTTGGATGTCCATCTGGATTTTAAAATTACACCAGTAATGATTTCCAGAGTTGGAGCTCTCTGTGGTTAAGGCATCATTGCCTGAAAACTCAATGTCAAAATGTGACCCTGTGACAGAAGGGCCATCACAGGGTCACTGACTATCAAGCAGGACAGTTATCCCAGGCCATATGTTTAAAATAAAATCCCAAAATTGTTCATCCTCAATTTTCAACTGCACAGAGGTTCTTGGGTTTATCATCCAAGCCACTCTTTCTGTACAAACAAAATCAAATCAGATTACTGGAATCTCTGTATTTTGCTCATCTCCTCAAGGCCAGGTACACTGTTCACTTTCCAAAGAACATCTAATAATTGCTCCTTATTTGACCTCTAAAATCTCATTACTCCAGAGCATGAAGAAACTTCCTCCTGCCTCGGGTTCTTTGTGGCAACCTTCTTGAGGCTTTTGAGTAAAGGACTCTCAAAATTTCACCATCTGATGGTTGATTTGGAACCAACAGTTGCACATAGCCATCCCCCCTCCTTACACTCAGAAAGGGGAAGGGGGGCAGGGAGAGGGAGGAAGGAAGAGAGGTTGGAGGTTTTGTCATCACTATGAACTTAAGAGTCAGAGTCACCTTAACATCGAGCAGTTGTGACTAGAGCGTCCACAGCGGAAGGCTCCCTGAGTGGTATTATTTAGGAGTGCTTCCCCACTAGCCATGTTGCAGCACAGGCTGAGTGCCTCTGACACAGCTTGGCAGAGGGTTCTAAGATGATGGTAGTTGGCAGTTGGAAAGGGTTAAGGCAAGACATGGGGGTGGGAGGGAGCTGAAAATTCCTTTGCCGGCTGATAGAAACTATGAAAGAGGTTCCTTGAAAGGGGTGGATGGAGTGGGGAGGGAGGAGAGGGGTTCAGGAAAAGCTGAGAAGGCTTCTGAGGAAACAATAGATCTAATACATCCCCTAATTATCCAACCAATGATGTTTCTTTGCAGATCTAGATTTTCTCCTGCGTGGTATAAACTGATGTAAAAAAAAAAAAAAGCAGGTTTCCTCTGGAGAGGCCTTCCCCCAATGCAGGCTTTACTACTGTGAAAACTTGAACCAAAACAAAGTTGTGTGATTCATCAGGAGGGAACGTTGTAACAAATAAAGCCAACTTTCTTCCCTCCAACACTGCTTAACAGTTAGTCACAAACAAGAGCTGCCTTAGGCAGGCTGACTAAATCAACTGTCTAACCTGTCTAGACAGTTGTTAATACCCGACCATTTGACACCAGTGAGCTGACAGTGTGAAATGACAGCTATTTCAGAAAATGAAACTCCGGCATTTTGGTTCAATTAGCATGTGATATACAAGGAGGAAGAAGATGCAGTGAGACCCTTCATAAAATAATCTTGAGGACAGGGAAAGGTTGTATTGAAGTAATGCCTTATGCTAAAAACGTACTGTGTGTGCATCCAGAGAGACAAAGTCAAGGATACCTGCCAGCATCCTTGGGCAGGAATGCACATGCGGACACACAGACAACAGATGCCAATACCTGGAGGACAACTGGCAGGCTCCAATCAAGGGACAGCAGCAACTAGCAACAATGGTACAGAGGACCGGCTTTGCCACTCGGCCAGTTGTACCGAAAGCCAAATCTCACTCACTAAAGCAGCAACTGTTACATCCCAGCCTCAAGCTGGCAAATCCGGCTTCGGATCCTGGCAGAGGAAAATTAGTCGTTCATTAGCCATAACAAGCTGCTGTCACGGAGCAGGGAAGTTACAAGAGCAGCCACACACCAAGCCTCTGTAGCCCTCCCCAAGGGCAACTGGATTTCTCCAAGATGGACTGTGCAAGTTCACACTTCCGAAGTGTAAATCCAGACCATTTTCTTGGACTTTCTTGGGTGCACATTGTAGAATTTTCAAAGAATACCTACACCCCCCACCACCTCCCACACACCATCTTTCCTGCAGAATGTCCCCTCCGCAGCTCCTAATTCTTGCTGAGAAAACCACGGTTTCTGCAGCAGACCTATAGCACTTTTCACTGACCAGCACTTTATTCCACTTCACAAAGCCCAGTGAACTTGTCACCAGCCCCACTTTGCTGCCCTCGCTAGGACGCCTAGCCAACTTGGCATTGGTGCCCTTCAGCATCCTAAGGAGTTTCTTAACTAGTCCTCTAAAGACAAAGTCAGAGGCATGGAAGCACACCGGGTCCCTTGCCAGAGGTTTTGCTGTCTAACTGGAAAGGGACCCCAAACCAAACAAACAAACAAAAAAAAAAGGGAAACAAGGACACACATAGAGGGTGTTTTCTTTCGGGAGGCATTGCACTGGGGAAAACTACAATGCATGGTCAGCGTTACGTCTTCCCGTCCTCCTTCTGACAGCCTTGAGTATCTTTTGTCACTGGGCTCCTCTTGCTGCTGCCCACCTTCTGATCTCAAAATCAAGTTCCTATTCTTTACTGACACTAACCCCCACCCCCGAACTGACGATTGTCAGTACCAGTTGAAAGAGATGAGCCTGATTCAAGGTATCAGGTAGGTGAGCTCGTGCGTGGTATCCTGTCAGCCACGGCTCGTAAAACCCCAAACCACCTTCCCTCTCCGCTCCTCCAAACCCCAGAAGTTAGGCAGGTCTCTGCTGGGGAACAGTGAGCCCGACAACGTGGGCGCAAGGATGTATGTTATGTTGGCGACTGAAACGCAGGCGGCTCGACCGGCTGCTCGGCTCGGCACTCTAAGGGGTTAGGGGGTGGGTGGAGAGGTAAAGCGCAGATGACTGTTTCCGAAAACATTTTATACAACAAACAGCCAAAAAGAGGGGAAAAATAAAACAAGAAATTCAAACCCAAAGCCCACACCAACGCAGCCCCTGCGTCTCCGCCGCCACCGCACTATTTACACAAGTAATTTAAATCATTCACCTGCTGCCAGGTCTCCTCCAGGGATGGCAAAGCTGAGAAGTAGCCGGTGTCGTGGACAAGTTGTAGCTCCTGGAATATACTATAACTAGCCAACACGTCCATGCTGCTGCTGCCGGGCAAAACGGGAGGAGAAACCCTCCCCCGAACACAGTTGGGTCTGTTTGTTTGTCAGTCTGTCTGGCTCACCCCCCAAGAAGGCAGACATCCAGTGGCCCTTTTGTTTTGTTTTGTTTCAGTCAACTAAAAAGGAAAAAAAATCAATGCAGGAGAGAGGGCGAGAGAAGGTGAGAGAGAAAAGAGTGGGGTGGATGGAGAGAGGCATCCAGCGTGTACAGTGCAGACGGCTGCCAGGAAAAGGGGACTTCTCCACGGGAGTAACAATTGCCTTCCAGGGCTCTAATCACTCCAGCTCGTGGATCAGGAAGGGGATGCAAACTCACTGACACGAAGCTGCCATCTATTTCTGCAGCGCTGTTCGCTCCTAATGCAATCTTTGCTCTTTATTTTGGGAGGTTGCATTTTTTTTTTTCTCGCGATCGCTTCTCTCCCCACCCCCCCTTCCCTTCCCTCCCCACCCCCACCCCACCCTTGCTAGTTTGTAGTCTCTCCCCCGCCTCTCCTCCTTTTCTCCTCCTCCTGCTCTTCCCCCTCCCCAAACTCCCTCCCACCGCCGGGCTCTCCGCGCAGCCGTGGGATCTCGGAGGAGGGCGTCCATTAGGCTGCGTGTGACCATGTAAGGTAAACAGGAGGCTCATGAAGTCACTGAGAACCAATGGGTAGTGCAAAACGGGGTCTGAGGCGGGGCTTGTCTGTAGCGGCGAGCGCGGATTGGTGCACTGTGGATCTCCCTGCTGCCATACAAGGCGGTGCGAGGCGAGCTATTTTTAGAGGGCTATATAAGGGGGCTGAGCCGGCTGTTCGGAGGTCTGGGAGCGCGAGCGCAAGGCAAGGGGAGGGTCTGGGCGACGATCGTGCCGGTACCCTGGACGCCTGGGCGGCCAGACTCGGGCCGAATACCGGCCTCGGATCCTCGCCTTAGTGCCTGCGCCCCTCGTGGAGGGGGGGGGGGTGGTCCCCGTGTCGCCGTTACGGCGTGAACTCTGCGGGTCTAGAGGAGCAAGTCCAGAATACGGGGTTAGGACGCCTCCTGCAGGAGGAGCGGGGCAATAGACCCGCGGAGAAGCTGTCGGCGGGGAGGGAATGACCCTTTCCACTCCACCAAGGTCTTAGGCACCAGGACTTAAGGAACCTTAAGGGAGAGGCCGTGCAAGGAAGATCCTCACTTACTAAAAAGTAAACTGAAATAAGAAAAAAAACCTTTACAAATTCCTCCACAGGCTTCCCGGGCGCAGCGCCCGAGCGCCAGGAGAGGAAGCGCTACACAATAGCACCGAACAAAGGGAAGCGGCTCTGAGAGTGGCCCGGCCCGCCCCCGGTGCGCCGCGCGCGGCCCCGCCCCGCGAGCGCCCGGGTTCGCGCAGCCGCGGCCACCCGCCCGCCCTTTCTTTCTGACCCCCCAGCGCGGGGCCAGACTAGGAAGCCGACTCCCAGTTAGAATAGATGGAGAGGGCATTTCGCTTGAGTGTGTTAAAAAGAATGGCGGGACTCTGGGTAGTAGGTGTGCGGCACAGGCGAGAGTAGTCAGCTTTCTAGGGGGGGAGGGGGGGGAGTTAGACGTTAGCCTGGCTCCGCATGTGGCTTTGGGAGAGATGTCTATGTGGAGGTGGAACCGTATTGTGTTGTGAAGCTGGCAGGTAGAGATCTATAGTGATCCTGCAATCTCTTAGGTGAAAACTCTGAAGAGCGCTCGTTGTTAAGGTTGACCGGTTGTTTTCTTGACCTTAAATGGTTAGTGTAGTTCAAGCTTCCCACAAATGGACTGTGAGCTGAACTTCCACTTTTGGAATGATTGCTGAATTGGTTATTTATCCAGTTACTTAATTCTTGTAGTGGAAGAAACACGTCCACCTTTGTGGCTCATCTCAGCTTTCCCTCCTGACTGTGGAATTCCGTATCGTAATATTTGAAAGATCCTGCTTTCTAGAACAAATTTGAAATTAAATATTTGCTAGAGGGAATTAATCTGGAATTAGTGCGATTGAGCAGAGTGTAGTTTATTTACTTTCTGATATCTGGAATTCTGTTGGTCAAACCTACAGCATCCATTGTTTAATTGGTGTACTTATTGTAGTAATGCAAGGTATGCGCAAGAGTCTTCGTTTAGTATTACCTGTACACAAATGAATTACTACGTGATAAATGATATTAAAAGATTAAAAGTCATATTTGATTAAGATGATATCATGATAGCACACGTGTGTGTTAGAGCCAGTGTGAGAGAGCAGCCGTGCCTCTCTGGAAGGCGGGGTGGGCCTTTCCCAGACATAGAAAAACACTTAGAGCCATCACATCCTGATTAAAGCATTAACTTGATCCTTCTGGGTCATTGATGTTGCTGCAAATTTACTAGTTGTGTCTTTAAGCAACTTACAGCCCAGGCCCTCTGTTTACCTATCTCAGAAATAGGAACAGTGGTGTCTATCTTGCCTAGTTGTTATGAAGAGTCAAAATAGTGTTTGTAACTCACCTAGTACATAGTTCTAGTGCTCTTAGGTGAATACCAAATGTTAGCCATTGTTGTCCCCTGGCTTTAGTTCAGTAAATGAAATAATATCTGAAGGAGTGGGACCTGTAGAGGTATATACCACAGTCTTGGAGAAGGAGGGGAAGTAGAAGACCCTTGCCAATCTGTAACAAGGTCTCCCTTCCTGATCCTGCCCACCATGCTGTTCCTTTTGTGTGGGGGGATGGGGAGGAAGCCATTGAGAAGCACTCAGGAGGAAGCCAAGTTCATGGGGAAGGAACAGGGGAAGGAGAGGAACTCAGATATAGGAAATTCCAGGGGCAAAAGACCAAAGCCTATAACTTGATGTTTAAGACTTAAGTGAACTTAATTTTTGTTTTTTTGAGTTACACTATTGCCATTTTTTAACAAAGCATGACATACCTGTTAATTTTTGAATTTGAAGATTTTGCAAATAATAGTTAATATTTATTAAGTACTTTTAATGTGCTGGGCTGTATGGGCATGTGAACATTTTCTATGTCAAGTTTCACTTGATTCTTGTGACAACCCTGGGGTAGGTACTTTAGTTATCTCCAACTTTATGGATGAAGATGCTGTAGCTTAGAAATATGTTGGTCAATCAAGGTCGCACAACTAAGAAGCAGTTGAGCGGGGTCCAAATCCAGAAGCATGACTTTCAAGATTGCGCTCTGCATGGGACTCTGTGTGTCTAGCTTTTAAGTCAAGATTTGTTTATAAAAATTGCTTGGGTGTAGAGAAGGGGAGCTTCCATTGAGGTTTTTCCCCATGTAAATATCAGCCATCTAACTTACAGAAGAAGTCAACCAAAATTTTGCAGTGTAAATCCTGACAACCTCATTGTGACGTTTTTCAAAACTTTACAGAATATTTTAGAATTCATTCCAAGAGATTTATGCAACAAGGCACTCCTAAAGGTATATTTTCAGTATTAGTCATAGTTAGCCACTTTTAGGTGCACATTCTGAAACACATGCAAAGACTCTGAATACAAATTAATCAGTAAATTAAGATCACAAGGGAATTTTGGCAGTCAAACAAACCCAAAATAAACAGCACTGCACTAACGACTGCATATTGAATGCCTTCTCTGTACATGGCATTGTACGCATGTTTGCATCTGACCTTCACCACAGTCTTGTGAGGGAGCTATTATTGCTCCTTTTTCACAAATGAAGATACCAAAGTTCAGAGAGGGCACATAATTTGCTCATTAACATATATGTCTTAAATGGCAGAAGCAGATTCAAACGTAAGTCTGACTCCAAGTTCACTGCAAAGTCTGTGTCCTCTAAATGAGTTGCCTTTGGAAACACTAATATTACTTTTTTAAAAATTTAGTGTTGTTCAATTACAGTCGTCCCCATTTTTCCTGGTTACCCTCCCCTGCTCTACCCACCTCTGGCTCCCACATTCTCCCCTGCTCTACCCCTCCCCCCTTATCTTTGTCCAGGGGTTCTTTATTCATGTTCCTGGACTTGACCCTTCCCCCTCTTTCCCCTGTTATTCCATCCCTGCCACCCACCTCCCCTCTGGTCACCGTCAGTTTGTTCTTTATTTCCATGTTTCTGGTTCTATATTGCTGGCTTGTTTTGTTTTGCTGGTTAGGTTCTAAGCACTAATATTACTTTTAATAATACCACTCTTTGGAAGTGATCCTATAGGAAACTCCTAAGAGTAAATAAGTTACCCCCCCCTTGAGAATTAAAAAATGAGGATATTTTATGAACAAAAGAGTAAAAATTTAATTTGCAAATAGACACAAACTTTACTACTAGGAAAGTTCTGCTTCATTAGTACAGGAAGTGCTCATTAGCACTGTGTGATTAGCACTGGTAAAGCCTCCTTAAAGTAAAGCTGCTTAGAACAGGAACCAAATTTCAGAGCAATTAGTGGGGGAAAGAAGGTTTGCTGGGGACTTTTCTTTTAAAAAAAAGTAAAACAACACTATTAAAATACATTTATTCTATCCAATGTTGATCAAAATTTACATTGTAAGTACAACTATGTCCTGATATAGAATAAATAAGTAATAAGTCAAGGAGGTTAGTGTCGGCTTAATTTTTTTCTACAAAATGTGAAGCACCTTATCAAATGTGCTTTATTTCATACTTGACTTTTACACCATATTCAAAAAGAGGGTCATTTTGTATAAATATTTGAGGGTTTCATAGTTTTCCCGAAGGTCTCAATTAATTCTTTGATATCCACAGTGTTCCCTCCTTCTCTTGTAAAGCGTCATTATACCTTCCTTTGTTTAACTCTAGAGATCCCCATTTGCCAGTTTCTTTACCAACTTCACTTTCCTTGACATCATGAAACATTACACCTTTTGCAAGATTTGCAGTTTTACTCTGCAGTGGGATCAATGTATTTGCATTGTATTATACACGTTTACCACCACAGAGGGTCGAGGGGGCTGGAATCCCGGGGTTTTAAACAGATGTTTGAATAGTGGACTAATGTATAAGTGGCCATGTCATCAGTAAATACTTTCATGAAGTAACAACTTGTTTCCTCTCACGATCTTTCTATAGTGGAGTATTGGGAACTTGGATACCCTGCTTTCATTGTACCATAGAAAACAGGAGTGTCAGAGAGGGGGAGGTCAGCAAACCAGTCTGTGGGAGATATTTGAGTCTGGAAGAAAAGGAGGTGTCCTTCCATACACTGACACACGTGCACACATGCAACCAGAGAGCCGTTGTGTGACTGAAGAGGGAGGTGGCAGCCTCACTAGGGCCGTTGGGTCCCACATAAAACGTTCCTCGAGAATACACATCTCCTTTTGTTTTTGTTGTGTACTCAGCTCATAATTTGGCTTCCCACTTGTCCCGCCTGCAGGGAAAGAATGTGCTGGTTATGACCAGGGGAGCCTGGTGACCATTGTCAGGGTTCTGGTTGTTATTGTCCCTACAAAGACATTTTAGTTGGAACTGTGTTCCTCGGGCGTTTAATTAGCGTGGATCTGACTCCTTGCGTGTGTCACTTTTGAGACTCTGACATGTTGAGATTTCTGAACGTAGGATGGGAGGCAAAAACCCTCTTGGTCTTGGCTATTTAACCAAAAACTCTTGGCAGGTAGCCTGCTGATCTCCAGAAAACATCTCAATCTTGCTATTGACTTTTCAGAGTTCTGTGGGTATGGTATATAGTGTAGCAAACATTTATTTTTTAATAAAATCTTAAATCCAACGCTGAATGTTGAGTTTTGCAATGCAATGTGTCATACCAAAGGGGTTAAGGGCGAGGGCCCAGGGTGCACTGCTGGTGATGTGCTCGTTGCTCTCAGTCGAGTAGTCCATTGCTTAACACAACTGAATTCCCACTATGATAAGGGAAAGAATTCAAGAAGTCAGCAGAAGTTTACTGTCTGGAATGTCCTGCCCAGACCTTAGCATGTTGGACATTCAATGCCATTATGACCCGTGGTATCTAAATCCTGGGAAGATTGGTAACTCTTCCGAGGTCAGTTTTCCAGCATGAGCTACCAGCACTTAGAAGTGTCACTGTCTTCTAATTTAGAACTCTTATTTTAATGGAATTGGTCATTCAACACATATGGTACAAAACATTTCATCATTTAACATAGATTATGCAAGTGCATAGGGTGAAAACAAAATGGCAGACTCAGACACATTGCCCACGTCAGACAGTGGTACTCTAGCTCCTAAGTAAGTGTCCAGTCCAGCCTTCAAAGACCCCTGCTTCCCCATGCCGCATTCCTTCTAGGAGATGCGCAGTCGCTCCATGGTGGGTACATCCCAGGCGTGTGTGTGCTGTGTGTCACTGAAACTGCTTCGACCCCTGGTGACACTATGCACAAGTGGTGTCCACGGTGTTTTGTCCTCCACAGCCCTGCTCAATTTCTGCAGACTTGTGCTGATGGCTTCTCTCATGGAGCCGATCCATCGCACATTGGTCTCCTCTTTTCCTGCTTCCTGTGCTTTCCCTGCCTTGATTGTCTTTTCAAAGAACGCTGTCTTCTCTTGACAGTAAGACAGCTTCAGTTTTGTGAGTTTTGCCTTCAGTGATGTTCCAGGCTTAATTTGCTTGAGGATCCAATAAACCACTAGGACTGGGCCAGGTTGGCTGATTCTCCCTACCTAAGAATAGCATCACAAGCTATTCAGGAGTTCTGGACAAAGATTTGGGGAAAGAGACCAGCAGAAAAGGAGAAAATATTTTTAAATAAGAAAAAGAAAACACTCCTTTGGCTATGTAATGATAGAACTGCCAAGACAGTTGTGCAACTAGTAAGAAATGAAGTTGCTAATGTTTGGGGAATTATTACCGTTTGCTGTATGTGAAGCACAGTTTGTAGAATCACATTATGTTTTATCCTAAGCATTTGTGTTCTGACATGTTGCATACAGCACAGCAGTACTATTAGTATATTAAATATCACTGTCAGTGTTTTATCAGAATTTCATTTTTCTTTTAAACATGCCATTTCCAAAGGGTTTGGTACACAGTTAATGGGATTTAACGGCAGAATGCATCTCAGATTTTATAATGGAAATCAATGGGAGAATAAGATTGATTTGATGGAAAGTCTCTGCACTTCCAACTTTGCTGACAGTGACCATTCCTCTAAGTGAGGGATGCCTATTCCACAAGTGCCCAATGATGACTTTTTATGCCTATGATAGATCTGGGTAGTTTGGAAGATTAATAATGTCAGCAGCAGTTTTTTGCTGACAGGTTGCTCATCTGAATTTCACTGCATTTTCTTTACCAGGAGGATGCTTATGTGAATGGTTAGAAGAGTCAACTGAGTTATTAGTACTGGTTACTGCTCTCCTCAGGAGCGAGGCAAATGCCCTAACTCTCCACTTATGCCGTCTAATGGGGAAAAACGCTCCAGCGTCCACCTCAGAATGCCAGCTCTTATCTCTCCCTGCTGCTTTGCAAAAGCTTGTTCTAAGCAAATGTGCCCATGTTTTACGCAGGGCTATTTCAGCTGGGTCCCACGTGTGGCATGCTCTTCTGCTTTACTTCAGGGTTGGCCATTACTCGGAAAGCTAGGGAAATCCCATTTGTTGGGGGCCACAGGGCAACCTGCTGTAGAAATCTCCCTCCCTTCACCTGATGTGTTCGAATGTGAAATTCTACCCAGTTCCCTCTGTGCCACAAATGAAACTATCCTTTGCTTTTCTGCAGTCTCAACTCTTGATAATTGAGAGATGTCAGTGTTAACCCCCCTCTTGTTCTGTCCTTTTTTCATGTACATCATTGCCCTTTTGAGATTATAAATTCCTCGGGAACATTTTTCTGTTCATTTTATATGTAATCTAATATCGGTACACATAAACTATTTTTTAATTTTTTAATTGATTTGAGAGAGGGGGCAGAGAGAGAGAAACATTGATTTGTTGTTCCACTTATTATTTATGCATTCTTTGGCCGGCTCCTGTTTATGCCCTAACCAGGAATGGAACCCACAACCTTGGCGCATTGGGACGACGCTCCAATCAACTCAGCTACTGCGCCAGGGCCCATGTAAACTTTAAAACCAACTTTTAAAAGGTTACACAAAGCATGTTTAGTAAAACTTAAAAATAATAACTACTCTTTGTTCAGTATTGTTTGGACATGGTATTGTTTGTGTGGGCTTCTGTTAGTTTGGCCTAAATGGGGAGAAATGATTTTACCTCAAGTGATGTCAAATGTGGTTGAAAGAAAATAGAAGATGTAAGACTTCTAGTAACAAATCTCTGTAATTAAAATGACCCAATCTTACATAAAGTATATGAGAAACATTGTCAAAGAACCCACTTTACAGAATGATTAAGAGATATTTCTTTAAATAAGACACTTCCCAGTCTGTCAGGAAATAGCCACTATTACATTTGTTACATTTTAAGAGAGACTGTAATCTTAAATATTGTAACATTTCACAAAGTGATATAATGACAGACTTTTCTGGGAACTGGTAACATGAGCAAAAGAAAAAAAACTAGGAACAAAAATTTATTCAATTTCAGTTTCTTTTACAGTGTCCTGAGGTAAAGGATGTCTTCATGCTAAATGACCTTTAAAGATCACAGAATAGAAAGAGATCTACTTTAGCTTGAAAGTAAGTATTTAGCAAACTTGAATTTCCCCTTTCTAATTTGTGTTTACCACAGTAATCTTCTGATCTGTAATTTGATCTTCTGCATGGACTTACTTGTATGACATCATTCTTTGTAAACACATAATATCAATTTTTACTTATTTACATACCTGTTTCTTTTTTCTTCTATTTCCAGAGGAGTATAAATAAAGACAATAAAGTACAAGAATGATAACACAGAAAATTATCAGCATTGAAAACAAGACAGAAGTCAAGTACCAAAAGATAAGGGAAGAAGTAATATAATAGGTATTCATTATCATTGAACTGTGTCTCCCATTAAACCTGAGCAATCTACATTGTTATTTATAAATGAGTTTCTTGTAAATTTTCTTCACGTGAACTAATGCCCTTGGGGCACAGAATCTCCTCTTTGTAAACTTGATCATTTTTAAAGTGGCAAAACTGAGCTTCGGTTTTTTTCATATTTTCAGTTCTAGTGGACCCACTGAGATGTAGCCGGGTCATCTCATTTAAAGCCATGCGTAATTTCATTTACTCAGCTGTGACTGAGTACCTCTTCTGCCAAACAGCAGGTTAGGGTCAGAGCTATAAGAATGAGTGAGATAGGATGCTTGCCCTTCTGGAACTAGCATGGTAACCAAAACCAGATTTAAATAAGAATCTAATTAAAAAGTAATGTGGGTAATATGGCAGACTAGATTGTTGGAATAGATTCCTTCTATGTAAAAACAACCAAAATGCTGAGACATGAGCCTCGATAAATGGACAAGATAATAAGGAATTATTGGGCTAAAAGCAAAGTGAGAATGAAGTTCAGCATTGCTTCTGGCAGTGAGCACTGTTAAACTCAATATTCCCGCCACTGGCTGTGTGTTAGAAAGAGCTTTAAAAATATCGTTGGGTGTTGTGTGCTTCCAGCAAAGGCAGACAAGCAGATGTTGGATTAACCCCACCTCTACTCGGAGAACAACTAGAAAATTTGGATGAATTATAAAAGCTACGTGATGAAGTAGCAACTAGCCTAGGCAAGGACTAGCCAAATCTAGGTCCTGGAGAGATAGGAAACTCCAAAAAATAAGTCCCCCAAATCAGCATGATCTTATCCCACTGAAGTAACTAACAAAGAACAAGCTGAGTGGCTATGAAAATGATCAGAGAACACAGCTGAAAAAGAAGCTGGGTGAAGATTTCAATAATTCAAATGGGTGAAGATATCAATAATGGGGTCCTCCAAACAGCTGGTGGTGGGGGGAGGGGTTCAGAAATAGACTATCCCCTCCTGACCAGGACTGAAGTCTGACTTTGAGATACTGTACTACCTGACTGCAGTAAGGTGATCTGCTCCAAGTCAAGCTGCCTTCAGAAGAAAGGAGTGAATCCTTGCTGTAAAAAAGATAAGCTAGAATGTCAAACTAACTCTACAATGTCCATCACTCAATTAAAAACAAACAAACATAAAAAGGTAAAACAGATAATAGAAGCAAACCCATAAGAAATCCAGATGTTGTCATGATCAAACACACACTTTGAAATAACTCTCACAAATACAATCAGGAAATCAAATGACAAGATGCAGAACTTCAGCATAGAACTGGAGACCATAACTAACAAAAAATTCTGTAACAAAAAAATCAGAATGATTAAAAATAAAAATGTAATGGAAGAGTTGGTGATGGTTAATTTTGTGTCGGCTCGATTGGATCACATGGTGCCCAGATATTAGCTCACCATTATTTCTGCCTGGGTGTGCATGGGTGTTTCAGAATGAAGTCAGCATTTGAATCAGTGGCCTTAGTAAAGCAGTTTGCCCTCCCCAGTGTGGATTCCAATCCCCATAGAAAAGGCAGAGAAAAGAAGAATTTGCCCTTCCCACGTAATCATTTGAGCTGGGACATCCATCTTCTCCTGGTCTCAGCACACCTGGCTCTCAGGCCCTCAGACCCAGCCTGAAATCTACATCATTATCCCCCCCCCCCCAGGTTCTCAAACCCTCAGACTTGGACTGAGTCATACCCCTGGCTCTCCTGGGTCTCCACCCCGCAGATGGTTGACTGTGGGACTGCACAGCCTCCATAACTGCATGAGTTAATCCCTTATAGTAACTGTATTTATATATAAAATCTTCATATCCTATTGGTTCTATTTCTCTAGAGAACTCTGACTAATACAGAGTTTAAAAGTAGATTAGAACTAGATGAACAGAGAATTGGAAGTTGGTTAGAAGAAAATATTCAGGCAAACACATGGGGAAGCAAATGGACAAGGTGAAGCATTCTGATGTGTATAACTAGATTCTATAAAAGGAAAAAAGAATAGGACAGAAGCAATATGTGAAGGCATAATGACTAAGAATTTTCCAAAATTAAACAAAGATATCAAACCCATGAATTACAAAGAGCTATAGATGGCCAAAATAAATAAATAGAACAGAACTATTTCTAAGAAACTTACAGAAAAATTGCCAGCAACCAAAGACAAAATCTGAAAAGCATTTAAGGTAAGAGGTATTTTACTTTCATGAATACAAAAATAAGACTGAACTTTTTTTTAAAGATTTTATTTATTTATCTTTAGAGGGGAAGGGAAGGAGAGAGGGAGAGAAACATCAATGTATGGTTGCCTTTTGTGCATCCCCTGCTGGGAAGTGGCCTGCAGGGAACCGGCCTGCAACCCAGGCATGTGCCCTGACTAGGAATGGAACCACGATTGTCTGGTTCACAGGCCCGTGCTCAGTCCACTGAGCTACACCAGCCAGGACCTGAACTTTTTTAGTCTCAACAAAAATATTGGAAGCAGATGACGATGGAATGAAATTTTCAAAGTACTGAAGGAAAATAACCGCCAATTTAGATTTTCATACCCAGTAAAAATGTCCTTCAAAAACTGTTGCCAGGTCTACCCTGAAGTAACACTAAGAAGAGTTCATCCATCAGGATGGTAAATCAGATGATGGGGCCAGACAAAGCTGTGGAGATAGGGTAGGGGGTGAATAGAAATACTGATTCTATAAAATAATAAGAAGGTCTGTGAGGTTTTAAATTATGTGGAATTAAAATAGCACAAAAAAGGGAAGTAAGTGGACTCAAAATATCCTAAAGCACTTTCATGGTCCCAAGTCATGGAAAAATTATTATTATACAGGGTCCTGCAGACATAATGCCTGCCTGAGTGAGATTGGTAGGGTAATACATGGGTGTAATAATTTATAGTTTTCTTTTAAAAAAATATTTATTTATTTTTAGAGAGAGGGGAAGGAAGGTAGAGAGGGAGAGAAACATCAACATGTGGTTGCCTGTCATGTGCCCCCTACTTAGGACCTGGTCTGCTACCTAGGCATGTACCCTGACTGGGAATCAAACCAGTGACCCTTTGGTTTGCATGCCAGCACTCAATCCACTGAGCCATACCAGCCAGAGATATAATTTTACTTTGAACATTTCATCTAAAATGTCATATGGTGTGTTGAAGTGTGATATTGTTATGTTACAGAATTACATGCTTTTGATTTTGTAATAAAAGATTTTATAATAAAAGGGGTGTTATTTGTGCCAGACTCTGTATATTAGACTTTAAAAATCAAAGAGAATATTATAATTCCCATTATAAGGAAAAGTGTAAGAATATTAAACAACAAGCTAATAAAGGAGGAAGAATAAAATTATTAATCTAGAAAAGGAGAAAAAGAAATAGAATAAGTAGTACAACTAGAAAACAAATAGTAAGCTGGTGAATTTAACCTAAATATGTCAATTATTTCAATAATTTCAAAGACTGCAATGTTCAATTAAAAGATGGTGTCAAACTAAATAATAAACAAAACTCAGGTGTAATAAAATTTCCGTTTTTGTAGATCAGAAGTTGTCTTATATTAATACTTCACATTCTTCAACCAGAAACATATGGTGCTTATAAGAGATGTTATTAAATATAAGGAAAAAGAAAGGTTGAGAGTAACAGGAACAAAAAATAAATTATGCAAATAAAACCAAAATATACTTGGCTTAGATCCAAGAATATTAAACAAATTAGAGTTTAAGTTAATAAGCAAACAGACATAAAAAGGATATTTTATAATATAATCAACACTTCTACATCTATATGTAGCTATTATTATAACCCCAAAATGATAAAGTAAACTAGAAGAATTAAGAGCAGTAGAAAAAATCTATAATTATACTGAGATTGTCTTGGAAATTGACAGAACATACAGAAATAAATCACTAAAGATATAAAAGATCTGAGCAACAAGATGTCTACCCAATTGTCAAATATAAAATATGACACAGTGCATATAAGAAAACATTTTCAACTGCGTGTGGAACATTTACCAAAATAACAAATTAGATTGTATATAGTAGCACTGACAAGCCCTGAGAGCTTGTGAGAAATGCAGACTGGCAAGCCATACCCCAGCTCTACTAAACTGCAATATACATTTTACTAAAACCCCCAGGTAATTTGTGGGCAGGAAACATTTGAGGAGCATTCTTATAGGCCACAGACTCAGAACCTCTCTTCTTCTAAACTTGTGATAAAGCCTACAGCAAGTTCCACCTGGCCACACCCACCTACCTGATTGCTACTTACTCTGTGATAATAAGACTGTTTCCTGTGGTGTCACTTCTACTTCATCAATTAATGCCTGCTTATTGGTAAAAATCAGATTTAGTGGAATGGGGGTTGACTTTTCACTTCCTCTAACTTCTAAGAAATGACTGCTTCATTCCAATTTTTCTTCATTCCCAAAACATGAAAGCTGAATTATGTCTTCTTTAATTATCCTTTTACATCTGAATAGAGCATCATATTTTCAAAAGCATTTTCATGTCTGCTATTTTACTAGGTGTCCTGACAACTCTATAATGTAGCTGGTGGTGGGGGGAACGGGGGGGGGGCGGGCTGGGAAGGGAGTAAAAGAAAGAATACTGTAGTTGAAAAATAATTTAAAAAATAATTAATTTTTTAAAATGTTACGAGCATAGAATAGTATTTCCATTTGTGAGATGAAAAAGTTGAGCCTTAGAGGTTAAAGCAACTTGGGCAAAACCATATAGCGAGTAGTGGCAACATCATTGCTAGTATCCAGACCCCCGTGTTCTTTCCACTGCACAACTTTATGTCCAAAGTATTATGTCAAATCTCTGAACAGTGTTGGAGGGAGTCCTACCCATCCTGGCACCACCTACCAAGAATAAACACTTTCCCTGCTATGGAAAACACTGTTGGTTATCCACCCAACATTCAATCTTTTTAAATTTCCTACCAGAATCCTAATGCTTTGGTTGGAATATGAGGTCTGTCTGGAAGTTATCCAGCCATGTAATATGAAAAATAGAGACACTTATTGAAGAAGATACAAATTTCGAGAAACATTGTACATAGGACAATGATGCCTCAGTCCCCTTCAAAGTAGACACCTTGGGACCTCACACAGTTCTCCCAATCACCATCAGCTGCCCCGTCATATTTTCTTGAATCTCATCAGCAATTTGACGTCTCTTCCCTTTCAAAGGGGATTTTAGTTTTGGGAAAAGCCACAAGTCACAGGGCACCAAATCTGGGTTGTAGCGGGGCTGAGTCATCTGGGTGATTTAATGTTTCACTAAAAAATTCTGCCTGAGACGTGATCCGTGAGCAGGTGCATTGTCATGATGAAGCTGCCAATCACCAGCTACTTATAGCTCTGGCCTTCTGAATCATCCTCCTAGTTTCCCAGGAGGAATGTTCAAGCTTAACACAAAATTTGACACGGATTCATTGCTCTACTCACTTAGTCATTTTGAATGCAACAGCCACTCAGTACACCTGCTCACTCAATGGCGTCTACTGCCCCACTGACTAGTACAGTGAAGTCGTCATTGTTCCTGCATGTACATTCCAGTCCACTCTCCTTGGCTGCCAGCTTACATTGCTGCCTCGAGAATTGTTTTCATTATATTAATAACGGCTGGGCTTTTTCCAGACAGACCTCATGTGTTCAGCTACATACATGATCATCCAGCCTCCATTGTAGTTAGGAGTGGCCAAGGGCTCTGGCCAATAAAATGTAAACAGAAGTCTTGTGGGATATATTAGTTTGCTGGGGCTGCTGTAGGAAAGTACCGCAAATTTCGGGGCTTAAACAACAGAGATGCATTGTCTCACAGCTATTGAGGCTAGAAGTCTGCAGTTAAAACGTTGGCAAGCTTGGTCCTGCTGAGGGCCCTGCAGGAAGGCAATTTCAGGTATCTCTCCTTGGACTGTAGATGGCTGCCTTCCTGTTCACATGGCCTTCTCCCTGAGGACTCAGTTTTAACTTAGTTTCCTCTGTAAAGACCCTATCTTCAAACAAGGTCACATTCAGAAGTGTGGGGGGTTAGGACTTCAACATATCCTTTTATGGGGGGAGGAGAGACACAGGGGTGGAAGCAGGATGGGTAGACATAACATGGGGGGGGGAGGAACGTGGGTTTCTTGGGAAGCCTTTGCTTTCCTCAGAAAAGGGGATAGTCCTGGTGTGCCATCCTCCCACTGTCCCTCCTTTCTGCCTTCTACGCCGCCTCAGTCTGGAGCTGCCTGGCGTTATCGGGATTAGGAGTGAAAGACCGGGAGAACTAAGTAGTTGAACCAAAATTAGGAACTGCCTGACTCTTCACATCTTGTTAACATGAGAAATATTTCCTCCTGTGCTAAAAGTTCTGTAGTTGGGTTTTCTGTGACTTATAGCCAAACACGTTCCTAATGTATAACCATCCTAAAACAAACAAACTAAAAAGCCAGTTTTACATGATTTTATCCAAGCATCCCAATTAATCCAGAGTAAAAGTGCTAGTTATCATCAAGCTACATTTACAAACGACTTAGATTGAGAATGGGGTTGAATGAACTAAATAACGGCATTTTGAAGATTATGTCTAGGAAAAATAGATATTTTGGAAGCTGTCCACCAAACTCTGCCATCAAACTCTCCTTTGTTGCTAGTTCTTGAAGGTGATTAGTACCTGCCCGTCCCCCCTGTTGTTCTGGACAAGCCCATAAAAAGGGTCCTGCTTGCTATTCTTAGCACTTATATTAAGGCTTTGGAGCTAAAGAATGAGGTCATGACGTCGTATCCTCAACAGTGGAAATTTCAGCAAGTCCTTCTGTGTACCTCTCTGACGACTGAGCATGAGATCATCTCTGCCGTTCAAATTTATAGTCTTAACTGTAGCCCTGTTCCCTTTCATGCACCATGCGTCCTGTATTAGTCTCTTTTGGAGTTCCTGTCTAACAGCAGTGACTGTTGCGTCTCCAGCGACAGTGAATGTGAAAGCAAAGTGCAGGTGCCAGTGAGCCAGGCAGGATGACCTCTGGAGTGGACAGGGACCAGGGGAAGGCAGGGGAGACATCCTGGCGCTCCCTCTCAGCTCCGTGTGGTGCAGGGTTCAGCACCCGCAGGGCCCCGAGGGTGTGTGTGCCCTAGCACCTCTCCTGCCTCCCAGTGAAAAGTGATCTCTGATGGACACGCTTATCCCCTTAAATTTATCTCAGTTGCTACGCGTCTGTTTGTTGGTTCTAACTTGTCATGTTTTATAAACTTCAGTTGAATAGCTATGCTTTTAACCATAATCCTAATAAGAATGCATTCACCAAAAAAGAGAATTTTCTTTCCCTGATACCCAGGTGTTTAGTTTTCTACAATGATAACTCTAAATAAGTGAATACCTAATGTACCAACACTGGTTAGGTATTTTACATATACCATGCGTAGTACTTAGGAAGAAATTCTGCAGCCTAGGCATCCACATCCCACTTTGTCGATGAAGTGGGACGGATGAAACAACTGGCTGCCAGCCCCAGAGAACACAGGGCCACCGGGGGCCAACGCATTCCAAGCCTACAGTGGCTGCCTGCATCCTGCCCTCTCTTCAGGCCTCAAACTTTCTGCTTTCTAAGATTTTCTTATTTTAATTCCCTCAGTCACCACAAATTACCTCTTTATCTCCTGGTCAGGTTTTTTTTTTACTCACCTAAAAGATTTTATTATTGCTTTGCTTTTGTGGTTTCTTTCTCTTCTCCACCTTAAAAATTTTCCATTGACTTCGAGAGTAGATCAGTATGTCAAGTTTTCTCAAAACAATCTTTAAAGCCATTTCTGACTTAAATGCCTAGAGGGCAGAGCTAAATGGGCCACCAGGTAAGAAAGCAGGCCGGCTCCGCACACTCAGAGAAGATGAGGAAGGAGAAAATGGAAAGGAAAAAAAATCTTATTAGGTTTTGTAGGTCAGGGAAATCCTTTCTAGCCTGGATTTTTAAACCTTCTGAATTTTAATTGAAAGTATTTCTCCAGGGCATTTACTTGAACATGACTGTGCACTCTCAAAAAAAATTTCCTACCCCTACTGGAAAAATATTACAAATTTCAGGAAGATAAAATCACATTAGAAGGAATAGTTTGGTGAGATGCCCTTTCTGACAATAACTGTGAAATCGCTGGAAGCCACAAAAGCTGCCAGACGTCCCTGCTGGGCAAACCTAATGCTGGCGGGTGTGATGTATAGCTGTACACTCCCACCATTGGTTCTTCAAAAAAAAGCGAGCAATATTTCTTTCGAGATTTACGACCATTCACACTAGAAAATACCCGCAAGGTAGACAGTAAAAGATCGGTTTTGACATATCTGGTGGTTATTGTTAGAAAGGTATGAAAATTAAGGAGCAAAACTTGAAGTTACGTTCGTTGATTTCTAGTTTTGGCCTCAAATGCAAAACGTTGCTTATTCTTTGTTGAGTAAACATACTCCCAAGGGTATGTTTACTCAAAAAGTAGAAATTCTCAATCTTTTCCTTGCAACAAAGGCAAAATCAATTGATAGCTAAGTGTTATTACTCTTTACACAATTTGTGTATCTATCTTCACCCAAACTGGAAATTACTCTATTCTCTTCTTCCTGTACATAGATGTATTACTATAACTGCATCTGTCATTATTAGTAATAATGTGGATTATAATTGTACACTTGTTTAAATAGTATTTTTTGTCTATTTGCCTCGATTTTTTTTTACATTGTATCTTCTCATCTTCATTACATTCTTATGAAGGAGGTTACTTATTTTTGATTTATAGACAAAAATCGGGGCACAGGGAAGAAAGGTGACACACATGAGGTCAAGAGTCGTGAAAGATTGGTCCTTCAACTTACTTCCTATATTCCCATTATTTAGTTCTCCTCAAAGACCAAAAATGGAGGATACTAATACATAAGCTTTTTATGTATTATCAGTAGAACACATTTCCAAATTAGCAATCTTTCCAAATGCCTGTAAACGTGTCCAGGGTGTTTTGGATGGTTTTGAGCTGACCCACCTGAGGCAGTCAGCCTTTTAAGGACTCTGGGTGGAATCCTTAGGATGCTCTGACTAAGTGATCACGCCTTGACTGCTTTACCCACTTCTTACTCACATTTTCCCAGCACTTGGCTTATGAAGAATCACTGTGGCCCCTCCCTGGAAACATGCTTTTCCACAGTGTTTCAGTGCCTTTGCTGCAGCTCTGCTATGATGCCCCTGCTTGACCCTGTGCTCCCTGCTGTGGGGTTGGAGGGAAGGTTCTCTTCCAGAAGACCCCAAGCTAGAAGGGGTATCAGTGCTGATGAAGGATGCACCATTTATCTGTTGCTCAGCCACCCATTTCGATCCACTGCCTCGGGTAGAGGCGGCCCTTCTCTCCAGGCTGATGCCTGACCCATAGGAGCCAACTCCATCCCCACCTCCAACTTGGGTTCTGTTCTGCAAGTGTTGGGGATCTTTGTAGCCATGGGGGTCTTAGAGATATCAGTGTATGGGCATGACCATGACCTCCACTGGCAACTTTTAGAATATAGGATGATTTAGCCCAGCCGTGAAACGAGAAGGCAGATGGACATGGAGATCAAGAGCAACAACCATCCACGGTCTGGACCTGCGGGACAGCTAACCCCACCTGTTAGCAGTGGTACTACTCAATCTAATACTCAGCCTACCGGGCCTCTCATTCTAGCTCGGGCACTTTTTCTTGGTGATAATTATACATCAGACATATGTTCCCTGCTTTTATATAAGATTTCTGTCAGCCAGTTATTGATTTGGGGTCTTCTGGTATCCTGGATCTACTGCTTTGGTAGCCCCAGTCTGGTTGTCCTCTGAGAGCTACCTCTTCTCGAGTCACAGCCCAGCAGCTCTAGGATGGACCTGATTTCTTTTAAGCTGCAGGAGTGAAGCATAGAAACTAAGCCTGGCCCGTTAACATTTCATACGTCCCAGAATTATGTCGATGATTCATGGGTGGGCAGCCAATCAGAGAGAATCTCAGAACTTTGCTACCTGAAGAGACTTGCTCCACCTCTGCATATCAGGGTTGTCGTGACAGGAGCCTAAAGCCACTGAGCCACAGGCCACATAGAGCCGAGGAATGAACCATCCATCCCGGAGGAAGCAGTGAGACAGCCAGGAGAGGGGTCTTGGCAGCTTCATTGAAATCTGAATCATGCTGACCTGAAGCCATACCTGTTCCTCCACCTTTAATAATAAAATCCCTTTTTAGCTTAAGCCAGTTTGAATTGGGTCCCCCGTCACAATTTCAATTAAAAAGTCCACTGATACACAATGTCATTCTTTTCTCACTGCTAAAATTTGTGTAATAACTGGTTGAGCTAATGCACTTTATTGCTGTGAACAGCAAATAAGATAATACATAACAGGGACATTTGAAGACTACAGAAATACAAACAACTATTGTTCTACCATAAAAATAACCACTCCTTACAATATTCTCTTTTCAATCATGATATTTAAAATCTGAGTCCTGTGACGAAATTGTGCAAATTGTGATTTATGAAAGACCTAGCTCCTTCAAGTTTACCTGGCTGGATTTTTCTTTTATTCCTTTTGGAATTGAGCTAAATGAAACATAACACCAAGCGAAGAAGACTCTCACCTTAAATTCCTGCCATTCCCTGACCCCCACCTTCCACCACCAAGTTCTATCAAATACTCCCTTAATGTATGTGTAGTCCATCCATTTCTTGACACAGCTATGGCCACCATCTTAAACAAGGTTGTCACTATTTCTTGTGTGAGTAGCTGAGATCAGATTGTGGTGTACACATCCAAGGAAGAACACACAGGGGAAGTTTTAGGTTTTGTTGGCGTATTGGTTAACATATTTGCTAAGTGAGTCCCAGACTTAGAGGCCCAAGATACCGTAAACATTTATTATTTCACACAATTTCTGTGGCACAAGTTTCCAGAGCGGCTTAGCTCTGATTCAGGGTCTGTCAGGAGGTTACAGTCCAAACGCTGGTGGGGGCTGCTGTCAGATGAAGCTTGCTGGGGCCGGAGCTCTGTTTCCAGTTCGGCTCCCTGCACGCAGAGCGAGTCCGTGCGGGTTGTCGGTAAGAGGCATTTCGTGTGCCGCCCAGTTCTCTCCAAAGGGCTGATGAGCATCCTTGTGACAAGCAGCAGGCTTCTCCTCAGGGCGAATGATCCCAGAGAGAGCATGAAAGAAGCCACAGTATCATCATAACTAAGCCTCGGGAAGCACTCCCGTCATGCTGCAGTTTTCTTTCGGTTGCACGGGTCAGCCCTAATGTGGGAAAGGGTACCCAAGGGCATACAAACCAAGAGGAAGGGGGTCATGGGACTGTTCTTAGGGGCTAGCTCCACTGTTGGGGACAATGAACGCTTAGTCTGGGATGTTGTTTTGAACACAGAGTACTTGTGCAGTGTCAGGGGTTGGTGTGGGGGTGGGGGGAGGCATGGGTTGTGGTTCAGGAGGTATGTGTACCCTGGGAGTATCAGCACAAAGGCAGCAGCTAAAGATAACAGAGTGAATCAGATCGCCCAGAAAGAGTGAGAAGAACGTGAAGGACTGAACCGCGACATCTGAGGACAAACAGAGGAGAAAAGTGCTACAGGGAAGGCTGGGAAAAACCAACTACAGAAGTGGAAGAAAAGCTGAGATACAGCAATATCATCAAACCCAAGGGAGTTTCAAGGAAGAAAATCTCTAACTTCCCACTGAACTCTTGAAGTCTATGGTTCCAGGTGCAATGGAAATGATCCTGAGTTTGGCTAAGAGACTGGTATCATTTAAATAGAAGGGGGAATATTCCAAATGTCTTTGGAAATCAATGCCTAACAGGCTAGTTAAATTTCTCATTGTTTCTACAGATACAAAGGAAAAATTGTTTGCTTCATTTTGGGCAGAGGTGATGGATTTTGTTTGTTTTGTTTTATAGGTCGAATATTTTCTTCCCCTATAGATTCCATGTATTTTCATATATATATGTCCTTATATTTTCTCAAATGATTTCCTGGTCACGAAAATGACACTCATTACTGTCTGGAATATCAAACTTGGCTTTAAAACTCCTTTATTCTCCTTCTGAATCTGGAGGCAGCAGTCCTTACATTGAGTTTCCCAGGGTTGTGAGGGTCCCAGCATCTCCAGCTACCTCCGTGGCCTATGACATCCCGGGGTTTCACAGGGTGCAAAACTTCTGTCAGCTTCTCTCAGTTCAGGGAGGGTGGCTGGGTGGGTTGGTTGGTGTTTGTTCATCTGAAGTGGTGAGGATAAAGCTTTAGGGAACATATCTTTAATAGAAATATGAACTAGCCATGGATACATTAAATGTTTTGTTTTGTTTCTTTCTTTTGGCTTTGAAAGCCTTCAGGTTGGAACTGTATGCCTTAGAGATTTGTTTTGTTTCGGACTATTTTAGTCAATCTATGATCTATTTATCCCGCACCTGATCAAATATATTTACTCTGGCCCATTTCATAGATAGCTGTTTGGTGTGTATTTTCCAGGGAAAAAGGTGCTTACTCAGCCAAGAAAAACACTGCAAATGTTAGGGGAAAAAATCCTAAGTGACAGCTTAGCAAATGAATTGTATTTTGACCTCTTTTGTATATTCTGAAGAGTTCAAGTCCCTTTAAGTGGAATCAAGTCAGAAGAAAAATAAACCAAATTTATGTTACTGTATAAATTAAATTCTTTCCATGAAACTGAAACTACAAACAGGATTAGAACTTGCACTCCTCCTTACCTTATAATAGTAATTGACGGTATTAACATCCCCAATTTTCCTTTCTCTCCTCCTCTCATTACAGAAAAGGCACAGCAAACATTTCATGCATTTCTGGAATATAGCCACCTCTGGCAGGGAAAGCAGCAAACTTCATTTAACAGCCACACAATGAAACGTTTCACAATAGTGTGTAAAGATAGGCCGGGTGGAAGAAAGCTGCTGTCCAGTGTGAATTTAGCTGTAGCTCAGCTGGAATGGTGTTGGGATGACTGTGCAGCCATCCCATGGCTGGGGAACATCACTATTTACGGGTTGAACTGTGTTCCCCCAAAATTCATGTTGAAGGCTTAACTCCCAGTATCTCAGAATGACTGTATTTGGAGATAGGGTCCTTACACAGATAGAATGAAGTTACCAGGGTGAGCCCTAATGCCATATGACTCGTGTGTCCTCACATGTGTCCTTATAAGAAGAGGAGATTAGATCACAGACACATATGGAGGGAATACTGCACAGGGAGAAGGTGACCATCTACAAGCCAAGGAGAGAGGCCTCAGGAGAAAGCAACCCTGCTGACACCTTGGTGTCCAACCTCCAGCATCCAGAACTGTGAGGAAACGAATTTCTGGTGTTTGAGCCACCCAGTCTACGTGGTGCTTTGTACGGCAGCCTGAGCAAATGAATATAGCACGGCATTAAACATAAATAGCTCTGCAGACTTATTAGGTGAGTCCCAGAAACACAAGATGCCTCAGGCAGTGTGGTTCTCTCCACTGTTGCCCCCACCGGTGATCAGCCTTCTTCCGAGTTGCACCTCAACTGGGTCTCTGATTTAGTTAGTTTTGAAGCATGTACAACACATTAAAATCTAACCTATCCCCAACAATAAGTGGACAGCTATGTTTCTTTCAGCATGTGTGCACACGCATGCAAACACACTTTCTATGTTAATAACTAATAAATATTCTAGTAAGTGTTCTAATGGCTAAGAAGAGGCAAATCCTTAGCAAACCAAGGTACTCTTGTACATGAACTTCATGGAAGAGATTCGAAGTCCATTTCTGTTATTCCCCTTAAGTCACATATTAAGACATAAGGATTTAATAGGAATCTCTCACAGAAGTCTTCTCTTAGAGTTTTATTTATTTATTTTAGCCTAATTTAATTCAGAATATATATCTAGGAGAATGCCCACAAACATGAATTAAACATAGGAAATGGAGCCATTAACATATGAACTAAGTGCCATAAAACCATTTTTTAATCTGAATTAAATTACCCAAGTTAATGCAGAATGTTTATGAAATTTTTGCTCTTTAGGGCAACTGTGTTCCCTGCAGACCTCCAACATCTCTGGAAGGGAGAGGGCAGAATGACTTCAGTTCACAAATGGAGAGAAGCAGACACACAAGAAGACTGGATCTGCTCCCACCATTCAGTGCTGGGGCCTCTGAGTCTTGACTGGGCCTCCTGCATTTAAGAAAATTCGAAGCATGCACCCTGAAAGTATATCTTTTGATTCATTTCTTTGTAAATGATATACTGTGCTACTGCACTAATATATTATATACCTATAAAACATGTCAAAATAGAGATTTTGTAAGGATGAATTTAAAATTCATTTTCTTCTCATGGATTGTCCTGTGTTCTCTCTGCTTTGGAAGCCACTGAATTATTGAGCAAAGTGTGGGAGCTGAGGACAGATTCTTGGGCTCCCCTCAACACATCAATTTGATCATCTTGCCTCTCTCCAGTTTTACAAAGTGAGTAATTTTTTGGGAGGGGAGCAAAGGAGTACATGCCATCCATGTGCTGCTTATACTCGGGGCCACAATATCACCTCTCTGGAACCCCCCGAGGATCATACATTAAACACAAACAAGGGGGCTCTTCTTTTCCCTTTTCTTTCAACTGGGTTATACCTGTCCCCATGGCACCATCGGTCCAAACACCCAAGTTTAACTGGAATTACTCTAAGGTATGGGCATAGGTTGCACTTAAACATCACAGTAGAAAAAAATAATAACATGATGAAAATGAGTTCAGCATTAAATTTGTTGGTCTCTAAACCTTCTTGTAAGTGGACATAAATGTGTGGGGTAAACTAAGCAAAGGTCTTCTCCCATGACTGATATTCAGGAGCAAACATTTAGTTTGAGCTCAATAACTCCTTTTGTTTTATTTCAGTTTATTTTTATTTGTATTAGAGTTGAATTAAATTAAAATCAATTCTTACCACTTAACATGGTAAGTATAATAGGACCTAATATTATACAAAAACATTCTATTTCTCTATTCTCTCTTAAAGGAGCTTTACCTGCAATCCGTGATTATGACTTCTGGATTGTGAGATTTAGCATTGTTTTTCTCTGCTTCCTTGTTTTTACTTTCTGTCTTTATTCTTCTGTATTGCCTAAAATATCTTTGTAATACAAAAACATATATTGTATAAAAACTATAATATTCTTTTAAATGAAATAAGTTAAATATTCACGTCTAAGTAGATGAACAGATAAATCTGAAAAATTGGTTGCATCTAAAGCTGTAAGGGGGCTTTGCAGAGTCTGGCGAAGCAGAAGACACTTGTATTTTCAGGGTGAACTGTATACTCTGTCTCAGAAATAAAAGTGTGCTCAGCTTGAGGCCTGCCCCCACCCTCCAGTGGAGACATCTCCATACTCCCCTGCACTGTCTGTGTCATGGTCAATGGTACCCCCATCTCCAGGATAACTTGCTAGACTTGCAAGATTCTTTCTCAGCCCCCAAATTAATTTTTTTCTTTACATTCAGGTGAATGATTGATGAAAGCTTCCCATCATCCTAGAAACCTGGAATTTTAAAACTGGATGACATTTCAGAAATCATCTAATAAATGCAATTCCCTATACTTTTTTACCTGAGGAAGTCACAACCCAGAGAAATGCAGCATCTTGCTCAAGGTGACCAGTATTTAGGGACAGAGCCTGGACTGTAACCCTGTCCTTCTGACTTCCAGCTCAACAACAGCCAACTATGTTGACTCCAGGCTCAACACATTCCACGTTGTCATTCCCTTCACCCTGGCTTATTACTTCATTTATGTCTTTATTATTGTTGTGATATTGTTGTTAGGTGTCTCAAACCATTTGTGGCAAGAGGTGGGAGACTAAATATTTATATTTTAAAGTTGAGGACAGTTCTCCTAAACCTCAATCCAGTGCTGTTTCTAAAGACAGTGGTGTGTTAGAAGCCTGGGGCTCACTTATGTCATGGTCACTCACAGTATCTACTGTGTCCCAGGGACCACGAAGACTCGCAGTAGTGAATGGCACACTATGCACACACTTACGGGCTTCATTCCATACTGGGAATTCCTTGAAAATGATTTCTTCAAATGTTTTTGCAGGTAAAAATAGAGGCAATTCAAGTATCTATTTAATAATTTATTTCATCACCATGAATAAAATTACCAAAGGTTAGAGTAGAAATCCTTGTTAGAAACCATAATCATTTGAAGCTTTGAAAAACACAAAATAAGAATCTCTCTGGGGGAAGGAAAATTTGTGCCAAGTAGTTTTATGCTGACTTATAAACTCAGAGACAAAAGCTGAAAAAGAACCATTTGTGAGATGGCCTAAGACATCAGTGGAAGCAGTAGACGGTGCATAGAAGACGAGAGATACTCTTTTCTGGGAAATACACTTGATCTTCTATTTCTGACATCACCTGACTTTCCATGGAAATGTACTATGATATCAGAAAGGCAGGGAGGTGGAAAATCACAAGGTCTTTGACTGACTAGAGAACAAAATAATTTGTAAAATTATTTATCTATATAACACTTGAGTGGTAAAAGAACAGGAAAAATACACTGAATATTTCTGACTCTGAAAACACAACTAATTAGCCACAACACCAAAAGGAAGAGTGAAGTGAGCTTTCAAGTCTGGTAGGATATTAAATTAACAATGACTTGTCAAAATTCAGTTATAATTCACTTGTCTCCTGCTAGATACCTGCTTACAATTGGTGTTGATAATCTTTTAGCCAAGTAAATTCCTAAGGAAAAAAGAACCTCTTACATCAGTATTTTATATGTTGATTTTTATTATTGCTTTCTACTCTTTGTTTGAAATGCTATAACTGAGATTGTGAATTGTATACATTCTATAGACCATTTATATCCTGCTAGAGAATGGTGGCCATTCTCAGAACAATCTGCTGTTAACTCACTGGCCTTAAATTAAGGCTGTCAATCATTGTTGGAACAAGGTAAATTTGATACAGTAAACACACATCCATCAAATGCCAAAGCAAGGGATATGAAATCTCTGTTTTAGGCAAGACTTAAAAGATAATACAAATTCTTTCATGGTCAAACACAAAAATAGGACTCACTCTTAATTATATTTTTGAGGGTGGGTAGGTGGGTGGTTACATACCATGGGGAACAAGTGCAAAAAAAAATCCAATTCAAAAACCAAAATCTTTAGACATAAATACTACATTGAGGAATAGCCTATTACTTATTTTATTTTCCAGATTAAACTAGAGAAGTGTTCATTATCTTGTTAGAAAAAATTAAAACCTAGGATGTAAAAGAATATTGATTTTATCTCAATAACAAGATAAACAGTAAAAATAATAATTAGATAGGTGTCACATAATAAAGTTTTTATGTTCTGTTTATGTTTACAATCATAACAATAGAACCTCAAGGTATAGCAATGAAGAATTAGCTTATTTTAAAGCAATTATGTGGGAGGCAGCTAATAAAATTACATTGACATTATATACACTTGTCTTTCCACAAGAACTGCAGCAATCAAATCAAATTAAATTTAAAAGAATGCATTAAAATACTGACTACTCAAAGGTGATCAACAGATCTTCCTTAAGCATTTAACTATGATAATTAGGAGAGTAATGTTTGATTTGCCCATAAAATTCATTATTTCTTTTTCTATTTCTGGGACTCATTTATCTCACTTACCTGTGACCCATTTAGTATGGATCTGGGTCACTTTTAAATTAAAGAGTATGCATTTTGGGGTAATGAGATGTCCACAAAAGGACTATGGATATAAACAACATGCAGGCATTCCGTAAGCTACAAATAATCCAACTTATGAATCCACACACACATAAGCAGAGCCCTGGAGGATGTGAAACACAGCCAGTCTTGCCATCCCCAGTGCCCACAGGACCCTGTAGACAACATAAATGAATGCAGCCAGCTTCTAAATGATGGCAGCCACTATCCAGGCCACCGGGGTACCACCATTTGGGAGTAGGGAGCAGGAAATCCACTTTTTCTATAAAATCTCTGAATGTTTAAATGTCGGACAAGACAAAACTTAAAAAAAAATACTGCGTGGGCCACACAGAAGACTTATCAGCCATCACGAACCTTCTTCAATGTAAATAAAACTCGTGACAGTCCAGAGGAGTCATTCTCTAGACTGTCTTCATTGAAAATGTGTAACTCTAGTCTGTACCACTGCTAAGCATCTTCTCAGAATGTAAAATAGCTAACCCATGATTGGTTAGTAAGGGAATTGTGTTACTAGGACAGAAATAACCGTTTTTTCTCTAGTTTGCACAGTTTTGCAGTAACGGCAACTGAATGCCAAGTACATTAGCCATGCGGGCTGCAGCAAGTCTCGGAGCACACTGTTCTGTCCCCCCTGCTCTGCCTGAGGTGTGACCATGTCCACAGTTCTCTCCGGTCTTCAGTACTTTGGTCTTGTCTCTTATCACCAGCAGACTTCCTTTAACATCGCTTTTCTTAAGCTACCCTCATGTTTTAGAGCTTTATATATGAATATACTCTAATATATAAGAATTAGCATGACTCAAATTTATAAAATACTAGGATTTAATTAAAATGATAGTTTTATTGGTACTCTGTTTAAAATGTTGCCTCGGTATTCATTGGTCTGCCTCAATCCTATTTTTCCCCAAAGTGCTGCTATTTTTGGTGTGGGCTTTGGCAGAACACAGTTTTTTCCAGGACTGCATTTATCACATTATTGAGGAAATGTTACTCCTCATTGAGATATGGATCTAGGCTTTCAAGTCATATCTGTTCATTAATTAATTAGTAACATTAAATCAGACTTCCAATATACTGCAGTCCTCCTTATCCACAATTCCACTTTCCATGGTTTCAGTTACTCATGGTCAACTGTGATCCAAAATATTAGGTGGAAAATTCTAGAAATAAACAATTCATAAGTTTTAAATTGTGCAGTGTTATGAGTAGCGTCCACCCCCCTCCCCACCACTAAAAGGAGCCATCCAGGTACTTTTTGTTGCCCGATGTACTCTTGCCCCACTCTGACCTCTCAGCTGTGTAACCCTTGCCCTCTGACCTCAGAGGTGGTTGTTGGGATTTGGTCTTTCTGAGGTGGGAACCTCAGCTTTTCCTGTATTTTCTTCCTTAAATTATTCCTCTGCTCATGGTTCTCAGCTTCTGGTCTTGCCCAAGGCATGTTTCCTACTCCTTCTCAGCTGCGCAGAACTAATATCTGCATTTGGCCAGTGCTGTCTCCCTCGCTGCAGAGGGGATGTTTGGGGCTTGGGCTCCATCCCTGCCTTGTCTGAGCTCCTGCACAAGACTTCCTCAGTTCTCCATGACCCCTCCTGGTCGAGCTGTGGAACCATCGTCCCGTGGAAACAAGGTGTCTACCTGCCTGGGTAGTTCTTTAAACCACATTCAGCGTACCATCTAAGAAAACCTATGCTTTGAAAGGTGTGGCTGGAAAGAAAGAACTGAAGGGGCTTTTGAGCAGTGGAACACCTAGAAGGACAAAGTTTCCTTAGGCGACAGCAGAGAGCACAACGAAAGGAGAAATGCTGGTGATTGAAGAGAGGGATTGAGAGAGGGGTTTAGCTGCAGTGAGAGGGAGTTTGTGAGGGACCTTGATGTCAAAGTGCCTCGAGAGCACCTGCTTCTCCTCCAGGAGAAGGTGGTCTGGTCGAGGGGTCGGAGGACCACCAGGGGTCTGTATGTATGCACATGGTCTCGGGCTGTTGAAAGGCTGTTGGAGGGCTGAACACAGAATATGTTGGAATGCAGTCTGGAAGGCATGTTAAAGAAAGGGTTCACACACCAGTGACAAATGACACAGGTGTCCTAGCACTGGCTCTTCCTGTGTTGAGCAACATCCACTCAGGAAAGAAATGGAGACCTCATGCTATTTTTTTCTGCTTTGAGCATGTGGGTTGGTTCTCACGAAAATCACCCCCATTCATGTCCTTCACTTTCAGCATCTAAACCAAAATGCTATTTATCTAGGACACTTTCTCAGGTTACTCCCAAACTTGATATTTTTCCTGGCTCAGGAGTCCATAGTATACGATCTACTTCAATGAACAGTGAGAGTCACAAACTTCAGAAATTTTAATATTAATAAATTAGACTAGAGAAAATTATTAGGCTAGAAAATTCACTATAGATACTATTTACCATAAAGAATCCCTATATATAGCTATTTTTTCAGTGCTTTAGAAGATTCAGTACGTATTTATTATTTCAAGAATATAGGTAATGCAGTATGTACGTGACACAATTGTGTATTAATTTGGAACTTCCTGTTATTTGTTTTATGATTGTATTCTTTAATAATTTTATGAGTGTTTCTAGCTATCCCATACATTTCCCATGGGCACAAATTTAGTGTATTAATTTCTTGGTATCATCCTGTAGTATCTACTTCTATTTCTTGGTACACAGTGGGCATTCAATAAATGCCCTTTCCATTAGATCAAGTTGTTAAATCAGAAGAGAAGTCAATAGTTTATAGTTAGATCTCAATCTTTTGTGACGGGGAAAGGAAGGAAATGGGCAGGTATTTCAGCTTTAAAATGGCATCGGAAATTTGTTTTTTCTCTGTAGCAACTCGAATAGATGATATTGGATTTACCATATAGAAAGAATTGTGGAAGTGCAATACGAAGCCCAGATGACAGCGTGAGATGTATTTTGTGTGTATTTACACAATTCCACAGAATCCATTGGCATCCCTTTGACAGAGTTAATATGAACTCCAGTGGCAGTAACCCAAGGACCTCTAATAGAATTCACCGATGGGAAATAGTAACAGTGCCCATGGAGGCTTTCCCTTTACTGCGGATGGTGATCGATGGCTGACAGCTTCCTAGAAAACACATCGACGCAATGCGCTGTAATGACTCAGATGGGGCCTTTATGTGATAGCAGGCCAGTGATCCGAAGACAATGTCTCGCTGCAAGGTTTCTCAATCGCTGTCTCCCAAGCTTTCCCTCTTGCTTTCAGGGCCTGCTCAGGTACTTTCTGGGGCTCGGGGACATCTGCCGTGCTCGGAGGCTGTTGAAGCTTGCCTCCAGCCATTGCTATTAGCTAATGAGCCGCTGCAAAGCCGATGAGAAAATGAAGAATCGCTACAGATGGAAGATTTTCTCCAATTTGCAATGGTGTAGGTGTAGATGTGTTTGCTTATAAAGTGTAATTAAGCTTCAACCATCAGATTTGGCTTTTCTTATCAAGCCCTGTTAATCAGTTCACAAGAGGCTTTGTTTACACCTAAAGAGGCCCTGCTACCTGTGGGGCAGTGTCTGTCAGTCAACGTGTATTTGGGAGATGCACTCATTGTGCAAGGCGTTATTGCCAATGTAGGAGAACCGTTGACTTCTGCCCTGAAGGAGCTTCTTACAGAGTTAGAAGAGGTGAAACTGGCCCAGGTGTAATTATGGCTAAATTGCTGGGTTGGTGTATTCTGTACTCTGGACTGTTTGATGATTACACATTCAAAGCTGTCTAATAAACACCTGTACTTCACTCATCTTTGCTCTATGCGGTGACACAATGGGCATCTGAGCTGGCCCCGAGCAATAACTCAGGTAGGTAGTGCACAGCAGGGGAAAGAGTGGACTCACCAGAAGCTGCTGAAAAGACTAGAACCTTACATTCTCAGAGTCAGTCAAAGGCAAGTGGGAAGGAGGACTGGGGAAAAGGGAGGAGATTAGGAACTACTAACATTTACAAGTACCAACTATGCCCAGACATTTCACAGGTTGCCTCATTTTCCCTTAACAAAGGCTCTGTGAGGTAGAGATAACATCATCATTCTACACATAAAGAAATAGCAGCTCAGAGAAATTCCACATCTTGCCCCAGGTCACACAACCAGGAAATGATCCAGCCAAACAAAACTCAAACCCAAATATGTCTGCTCCAAAGTTCACACTTTCTCCATGCCACCATTATCCCTATCATACCTTCTATCATTTTGACCAAAACGTTTGAATAACCACTGTCTGCCATGTGAATAGTCTTCTTCAAAATGACCTCTGATTCAGATTAAGTGGGAAAGGGAGAGATCAAGCACAAGAAGCTAAATGTGAAGAGCAGATTCAAGACAAACCTTCTGCCAATCACAAAGTTGAGGCCAGGGAGGGTATTCTCCCAGGATGCCGCAGTCCAGCACACCAGCCAGCATTTATCCTGACTGGTCACTGCTAAACCCGTTCAGAACGTGACTTATTTAAAAATATTATAACCCATAATGTCCTTAATAAATCCCTGCAAAATTGAGGACACAGATTGTTGGTTTTTGAGACGAATAACATCAAACCTGAATGCAGCTCTAAGGTTAAAAGAAAATATGAATGGCTCATTGCTGGGAGAAAATTCATACTGAGAGGAAAAAATCAGTTCTTTTAGTCAAACTATATATATTCATTCACATAGATATTCCTAAAGTAGAAAACAAGCACAGAATTGTATGTAAAACTTTAAATACATATTATAATTGGCTTGTGCTTTGGTCTAAAGTTATGACATGGAGGACTTAGATTTTTATTTGTTTATAAGTACCTAAAACATATAATAACTATTCTTTTAGCTACTCTATTTCATTTCCCATTCCTTATTCCACAAGATAAGCACCTTTAACAGTTTAATATGTACTCTAGATTTCATCTATCCACAGAGGAATATGAAATATATTTGAAATATGTGTTTGTTTTATAAAAATATAGTCATATGTACTACTCTGAAGCTTGTTTTAAATATATTTTATTGATTATGCTATTACAATTGTCCCATTTACCCCCTTCATTTTCCTCCACCCTGCACACCCCCTCCCACCCACATTCTCCTCCTTTAGTTCATGTCCATGTGTCATAAGTTCTTTAGCTTCTACATTTCCCATGCTATTCTTGCCCTCCCCCTGTCTATTTTCTACCTACCATCTATGCTACTTATTCTCTGTACCTTTCCCCCATCTCTCCTCCTCCCACTCCTCTGTTGCTAACCCTCCATGTGATCTCCATTTCTGTGGTGCTGTTCCTGTTCTAATTGTTTGCTTTTGTTTTTGGTGTGATTGTTAATAACTGTGAGTTTGCTGTCTTTTTACTGTTCATGTTTTTTATCTTCTTTTCCTTAGATAAGTCCCTTTAACATTTCATACAATAAGAGCTTGGTGATGATGAACTTTTTTAACTTGACCTTATCTGAGAAGCACTTTATCTGCTCTTCCATTCTAAATGAAAGCTTTGCGGGATAGAGCAATCTTGGATGGAGGTCCTTGCCTTTCATGACTTGGAATACTTCTTTCCAGCTCCTTCTTGCCTATAAGATCTTTTCTGAGAAATCAGCTGACAGTCTGATGGGAACTTCTTTGTGGGTGAAAGCTTTACTTTTAGAATTCTCTCCTTCATTTTTATCTTAGCTAATGAATTATGATGTGCCTTGGTGTGTTCTTCCTTGGGTCCAACTTCTTTGGGACTCTCTGAGCTTCCTGGACTTCCTGGAAGTCTTTTTTCTTTGCCAGATTGGGGAAGTTCTCTTTTATTATTTGTTCAAATAAGTTTTCTACTTATTGCTCTCCCTCTTCCCCTTCTGGTACCCCTATAATTCGGATGTTGGGACGTTTAAAGATGTTCTGGAGGTTCCTAAGCCTCTCCTCATTTTTTTAAAATTCTTGTTTCTTCACTCTTTTCTGTTTGGTTGTTTCTTTCTTCCTTCTAGTCCAGTCCATTGATTTGAGTCCCAGTTTTTTTCCTATCACTATTGGTTCCCTGTGCATTTTCCTTCATTTCAGTTAGTGTAGCCTTCATTTTTTCATCTAATTTGCGACCAAATTCAACCAATTCTGTGAGCATCCTGATCACCAGTGCTTTGAACTGTGCATCTGATAGGTTGGCTACCTCTTAGTCGCTTAAAAGTATTGGCTCTGGGGCTTTGATCTGTTCTTTGCAGCTTGTTTTTTTGTATCTTCTCTTGTCAATACATGAGGTGTGTTTTATTCCATTCTGTAAGCGCATGGTATTCTATACACAGGTGTATCATAACTTTAAGCTTTATTGACATATATTTAGTGTTTTCAATGTTTTGACATTTTAAACAATGGTACCCCAAACTTCCCTGTGCATTTTTGCACACTTACATAAATATTGTTAAAATATTTTATTTATTTATTTTTAGAGAGAGTGGAAGAGAGGAAGAAAAAGGAGGAAAAAAACATCAATGTTCAAGAGATACATTGATCGGTTGCCTCTTGTACGCTCCCAACTGGGCACCTGGCCCACAACTCAGGCATGTGCCCTGACTAGGAATTGAACCAGCAACCCTTTGGTTTGTAGACAGCTGTGCTATCCACTGAGCTACACCAGCCAGGGCTACATAAATATTTTGATAAGAAAAATTTGCCCTTTAAAATAACTTAATTCCTTTTAGCAAATTAATATCAGATATTAGTCTGTGCCTACTCTATACTCGTGCATATGTTTACTATTAATGTGTATATTTTACTGACATATTATTATACTGATATGAGAAGTTGATATTATTCTTATAGTTCTTGATTAGATACAATCACCAATTATAAGATTGCACTTATAGTTTTATAGCAACTCACTTTCACTCATGGTTCATGGGCATCCATTGCCATGAAAATCAGGCACCATCCTAACGAGCTTCAACACCACTATCAGAATTCAGGGTAGTAACTCAGTGAGCCCTGGAATGATCAGAGAAGGTTTCTTGGAAGAAATGGAACTTCAGCTGTGCCTTGAAACATAAGGTGGACTCGGATAGCCTAAAAGAGGGGGTAAGATAGCCAAGTAGGTGAACCTGACAAGTCAGGTTACTGATAGAGCAGAGATTCGCCAATGGAGAAGTGCACTTAGAGAGGAGTATGAGACGGGGTAGCAGAAGCAAAGTAAGGCTTTGAAAAACAGATCAGAAAGGCTAGATTTGATATAGAAATGGCAAATCAGAACCAATGAACAGCTTGGGAGAGTTTTTAACAAAGCTGACAGCTATTTGAAGAAAGGCTCAAAGAGGGAAAAAAATGAGGTGTGAGCCAAGTAGCAGACCTGGGGCCTATGCCGGTGTGGTAACCCAACAAATAAAACGGCATAGTTCAGTGAGACATTCCATAGGAAGAGCCAACACGAGTACCAATAAGGCTTCCTGCTTACTGAGAGCTGACTTCCTGCCAGGCCCTGTTCGAAATCCTCTCTTAACATCATCTCATTTAATCCTCTTCACGAGACCCTTGGAATCTGCCGGATAACTAACCTTATGAACAAGATATGCCTGCCAAGGCTTAGAGAGGTTAAGTGGCTTGCTTAAGGTCACCGAAACTGCAAATTACGGTCGTAATCCCAACTCATGTCCAAATCCAAAACCATGAACCAGAGCTGAAATGCAGATTTATATGCCAATCATTGTGAAGATTCCATTTTGTATTAGCTCATAGCTTCAAAAAGGAGATGGTCCTTCTTTTTCCACGGTTTCCCTCCTTCCTTGGAAAACTATAAAAAGGCAATTTCCTTAAAAAAAAAAAAAGGGAGGGAGAGAGAGTTCAAATCACCCCTGGGATAGTTCCATACAGGCTTATGAAGTCCTTGAGAAGTAAAATAACCAAAATTCTAATGCCGGTTTTGTCAACTCACTGAGTTACCTCACACAATGTCATCAAACTTTCTGGAACCTCGTTTTGTCATTCAGGAGATAGAGTAATGATGTGACTGATGCGTCCTGAATACCATGGTGCGCTCATGTTTTGTAGCGTTGTTACCCAGTGATACTGACTGAAGAACTGAGTCAACAGTCTAAATCTGTCTGGGCCCCAGGAGGAGACGTGGTTTTTTATCATTCTTTTATGCATTCATTAATGTAATCCTCTGTAGAATAAATATTTCCTGAATCCCTACTATGTGTCAGACACTTCTTTAAATGCCGTAGACAGAGCAAGGAAAAAAACACCGACTTCATCTTTTAGTAGAATAATGATAGCTAACTTTTACAGTGTGTCCTCTGTTCTTATGTGTGATGCAAGTATTAAATCATTTTAATCTTTACATTGGCCTGTGAGGTATTTCTTCACAAGCATGAGTCACAGTGAGAGTTAGGAGCTTGTCAGAAGTAGGTCTCACTCAGGCGTTTTGCATTGCTGCATTTTGCTTCTCAGAGTCTCCCTGGCGACCACCCTGACTGAAATGTTACAGTAGCTCCATCCGAAGTCAGTCTGCCAGGCTGGCCCAGGGCTTGGCCCTCAGAACAATGCTATAGCAAGACTCTTCCACTTCGAAGAGAAATGCCAACACAGACATGCTTACAAAACATCTTTCCCCACAGACACTGGCCACTTTGACAGGCATATTTTAGCAGGAAACAAGGTGGCTGGCTTTCCAAAGTGCTTGCTCCTGCATCTCATAACCCAAGGAGAAGAGCAGCATCTTTTTTTTTATTGGCCCATAACCTTTTAGTTCTGTGAATTTGGCACAAAATGACAGCTGTTAACACAGCAGGCCACCTCCTGGCATTCCAGTGATGGCTATATTAGTGCCACCACAGGCCCAGGCCTGTCATAGCCTTTCATGAATCAAAGTGCCACTAATTTTCCCCTTACAAAGACCACAAGATGGTACCCAGGCTGTGCCTTTCAATTCAGATTGTTCTGCCATGCAGCAGCAACATCGTGAATTTTAAAGGCCTACTGTGATTTGGTCCTATAACTGCACCACAGGCCCAACACCATTACTGAGAGAATGGCGCAAAGTAAGTATAATAGTATTTTTACAGTGAAATCTAATTCTGATAAATCCTGAGGACTGAGAAGAAATTCTGTTGAGGATTCTCATTAAGTACTAATTCCCGCCCCCATCCTCCTCTTCCCCGCACACATCCTTACCCTGCCCTCTTGCACTATATATAAGCCTTATCTTCCAGGACTCAGCATCGCACCTGAACAGCGAGCCTGGGCATCTTACTGCCTTTGGTAGATGCTGGTAATAAAGGGGAGAGATAGAGAAGATAAGATAGAGGAGAAAGATAAAAGAAAGGAGGAAGCCTGTTGATTGGGGCTGCATTAATAATTCATAATCTGTCTGTCCAAACCAAGGCTTCCTCCTGACTTTCTCAACTGATGAGACCACAATTTTCTGAGACATCCAGACTTAAAGCAACAACACCAAATCTTTGCCTTGTCCTGACTTAGCCACCCACACTCAATCACTAGGTCTGTGGATACTTCCTTTACAATCTCTCTCACAGCCAACCTTCATTTCCATTCCCACTGCTATCACTTTAATAGGGTCATTATAACCTAACAACTCAATTATTGCAACCGTTGCTTTATCCTAAAGTAGATAAGAATTCAACTTTGGATGCAAACAAATCTGGGTTCAAATTCCGGACCAGCCACTTGCTAGCTATGCGACCTTGAACAACTTACTTCGAATTTCCAAGCCTCCTCTGAAAAGTAGACATGACAATAAGTAACTACCTCTAGGATTGTTAAAATAATCAAGAGAATGCGTGCAAAGTGCTTATGCTAGTTTAAAACTATTTTGCATAATCAATTTCTTCCCTTTTTTCTTAATATATTTTTTCAAGTTCCTCTAACTAAAGTAAAGCAGCAACAAGGACATTTTCTGTTCCAACACCAGAACCCTAGTGTCTAATACAAAAACCAACACTCTGGCCTCTAATTCAAGGCCTTGTACTATCAGTCCCTAAGCTACCTTCTAATCCTACCTCTGTTTCACCACTGTTTACCAGCCGTCTCAGCCTTTTCCCTTTGTCTCTATCCCATCTCTGTCGTCCAAATGTGCACAGATTCCAATGTCTCCTTCAGATCCAGAAGACAAAAATGTCTTCTTGATATTTCAACCCAAAGTAGTCTCCTTCTCCACCAAACCCTGTAATTGGCACCTACTTCCTATGCCATTTGTGTCACAGAGTACATATAGACAAGTTTGAAGTCCTTCTTTCCTCTATTTACATTTTATTTGTGTAATTAAATGAGAATGCCCTTTGTTTCCATCCCAAGGGACCCCCTTCCATGTGAAGCTTTCTTGGAATAAATATCTTTTCATTCTTTAGTAACTAATTTATTTGGATGCAGCCCAAAACAAACACATCTCACATGAACACTTAGTTTGATACATTTTGGAAGAAAAAAACCTTTAAACGGCGTGAACTTGGACCCAGAAAACAATGAGAAGACTTCAGTGTCCTCAATGCTGAACTGGTAGCAGCTGAGGTGAAGCCAGTGGTGAATATCAGGGCAGAGGTCCGTCCTCAAGGCAGAGGAGGGTCCTTCTTGCAGAGGCCTACGGCATGTCCCCAGAAATGCGAAAGGGTTCCTTGCCATATATCAAGGGGGAGAGACCGAATCTGCATTTAATGAAACAGAGACAAATGAGCCATAGCCCAAAATTCATGTTGAGGGACCAAAAGGAGGGGGCCCCGTCCGAGATGACACCCACAGGCCTCTCACAGCATTCCCCTCCCTGCTCGTAGGAGCATACCACACAGCATTTGGTTTGAATAGAGCCTTTTTGTGCACAGTGAATCGTGATGAGAAGGAAATAAATAAGGTACCAGCGTGTGAATAGATTCTATTTTATAAGGAGATGACTTGTCCTCGGCCTCCATGTTTTTCTTCCATCCTCACTGAGCAAGCCATCTGGTTTTCCCAGCCAGACTGAACAGCGGAATCTTTGTCCTGACCTCACTGACAAACAGAAAGTCAAGTTCCTCATTCCCAGAAGCCACTGATGGTTGGCAGAGGATGAGCCAAATCAAAACCAGGGGTGTGCAGAGCAGTACCAGGAACCCAAGAGAGTGGTGGTGGGTTCTCAGAAACAGTGTCACAGTAGCAGCAAGGAACAATGTGGGGAGGCCACTGGGAGGTACATCTAGATGCAAAAGCCAAAAACCAAATTTCATAACCAGAAGAAATAAGCAGGCTAAGGGAAGCAAAGTGTTGGGACTATCATCTTTCGTATCCATCATCCTCATGGTCCTTCAGATATCATAGCCCTGGATGTGTTTTAGAATTCAGAATTCTGGGATTTTAAATATATTAATCAAGCTAATTTTAATAAATTAATATTTCTACAGCAAATCATACTAAATGGGATTCAACAGCACCAATCAATACCCTCATATAAGTTCAGGTCAGGTTTTGCCACCAAATGAGCATTGACATCAATTTACAACCAATAAAAAAACCCATTTGTTTTTTTAGAATTTGGGACATTTCAGAAATACAAATGTGGCTGTGGACTAAGATAACACGGACTGAGAGAACACATGTATGAAGTATGACTGTGCGAAGTATGTGAGGGCCTCCACGTCCCTGCTGGATTGAATCTTGGAGGGTGGCATCATGCAAAATGAGGAAACTGAGGCCTGAGAGGGTTAACTAACAACATTCTCAGTCATCTCATAACTCACAACTTGAAACCACAGCTAGAGGTAGTTATAGAATTTACATACAGGGACCTCCCTTTTTTCTTTCCTATACAGAGAGTCACATGGCAAAGCCACTCATTTGCAGTGAACCCAGATTTATAAGAAAGTTTTGACGTGATGTAGATTGAATTAACTGTGTTCTGGAATCCGTATTCCCCTCATGTTGTCTCTTCGCTGGCATTGACATTCTCACATGTCTCTTGTTATGGTGGAATTTTCCTGAATGACTTTGAGTTTTACTAGATACACACGGCCTCTCATTTGGATGTTGCTCGTTCACACCAGTGACTCCACTTCCTTCTCATGGCCCATCTCAGGGAAGACATCTCAAGTTATGTAAGAGGTCACTTGACTCCCCAATATCACCAGCAATTACCTGGAGTCATGAGGTCCACGAAAGAGAAGTCTGTTTTAAAAACTGATTTTTTGAAATGGTAGAAGAAAAGGAGATCATGTGGCCCTCCCCATAGTTTGCAGATTATTTGTGCATAACATTTTTATGGAAATGCAATCGGAATGGGAATTTTTATGGAAATGCATGTCTACCCCAGCATGCAGCAGACAGCTCTACCAGCACACACCACTGTCAGTGGCACTTTGCTGTTTTACAGGACACTGGCCCTTTCCTGCAGCCACCCATGTGGCCAGGGTGCAGTTCCAAACCACGGCAAGGGCGCCTCTCCCTCAGTCATGTTTTCAGAATGGCAACTCAGCTGAGACCATGTGGGAAGGGGAGAGGAGCAGGAGGGCGGATGCCGGTGGGGAGCAACAGAAACCACCCATCTTCCCTCCCTTCTCCCCTACTTTTCCACCTACATTCTTAAGCTCTCGGGCCCATTAATGACCTCACTTCTATAACCAGGCACCATTCAGAACAATTTCAAAAGCCACGAACTCATCATCCGGAAACTTTTCCAAGTTCCATGGTGCCCAAGCTACCTCCCTCAATTGGACAGTCCCTTTTGGAAAATAAATACCTATTATTTGAGACTTATTTCCCCCAAGTTTTGGTTTTCCAGAATACTCATTGGTAAGTAACTTGTCCTATCTGTTTCCCTTTGGACTTGACTACTCTGAGAAGTCGCTTTCTTGCACTTGAACCTGCAAAACTATCGTTGAAGAGAGTGGAGCATGCAGCTAGGCTGAGAAAAGAAGGGGCAGTCCTCTGGCTGATGTATGAGAAGATTTCCACTTGGCTACTGTTGTACTAATGAGAGTGATCTGCCAGCGTCCCTGTGCACTGAGATGAAAACGTATGCTTAGGTGTAGAGATTTCCTGTTACCCTGTTGATAATTCATCGTACAATGTGATCAACTTACACTATAATAATGGCACTTATACATCACACTTTGAAGATGCTTTTTATTGACTTAATGTGAATATTATTGCCATCGTTTATTATAGAGAAGTATCTTATAGTAATTGAAATACAATATGGTGTCATTAATCATCTCGAATACAAAATGTTAACTTTAAACTGGTCACGCTGTATTAAATGCTCCTCTAACCATAAAGCAATTTGATTTGCAAGTCTGTAAAAAGCTGGATGTTTAGAATTTAGTGTAACTTGGATTACATTTCTCTATTACATTTCTCAACAGTTTGCTTTAAATGAAATGAGATTTATCGTTTTGTGTGGGTAGGTTTTCCCTGCCCACGTGCACTTCACTGGATAAAAATGAATGTTTGACGTCATTTTCCTACAACGTGAGAACAGGGCTGCTTTCTCCTCTATCTGTACTGACCCTGAGAACAAGTTAATGACCTCATCCATATTTTCCAAATTTTGTACAATGAAGGAACTAGTACTGTTGGAACAAAATAAATAAGTTAATTTAATTAAATTAAAATGAGAAGAAAGGATGATTACAGATCTGTGCCCACACATCATTCTGGGGTGTACTGCTTCAAAAGCCCCATTTGTTAGCAAGCAGACACTGAAATTTTATAGGTTAAGTGACTTGGGGGTCTCATGTTTCTTTTCACACTGCTCAGTATGTCTAATTACAGAAATTGCTTATAACTTGTCAACCACAGATGTACGTGGAACATATCTTTTTTCTCTTTGGGCTGAGTGATATACAAAGGGAGAGGTGTTGCTTGGTTTGGGATATGATTTATTTTGTAACTAAGAAATTTTTCAGTCCATCTTTAACTTGTCTTTTACATTAGAAAATATTTCTTAGGTATATGACAATTTCTCTACATTATTAAATAGTTCAACTTTAGAAGCTGCTTTATTTCATTTCTTTAGGAAATCAACTGACTAGGTAGGATTTTCATATTTTAATGGTTTGTACTGTAACTCCATTTTTTGGAAAGCGTTTTTTGTGGATTATAGAAATACTACATTCTCATTATAGATAATCTGCAAAATACAAAGAAAAAAATTAAATCACCCATAACGCCTCTAGGCAACATTTTCAAAGGCCTATGTAACCATTTTGAATGGTGCAGAGATGTTTAAAACATTCATTGAAGACTGTGTTCTTTCCTTTTTATTTGGAATTAACAGATAACCAGTTTAGGACCTTCTGTGATAGGTAACAGAGTGATTCTATTATATGTCATTTGAAATTCAACTTTTGTCCGAACTATAGTGCTTTTCTTCATAAAGATATTTATTTTTGGCCACTTTGCAAAGAGATTAAAATGAAAATGTATGAAGAGTCCCAGAAGGTAGTCCGCTTTGAAAAGCTGTTTACTTGCCTTAGGCATGATTTGGGAGGGTAAAGGTCAAGGATGAGTCACAAGAAAGCCCCATGGGCTGTCCATTCAGGCCTGCTCAATACTCTTTCATCTCTTTCTGTTTTTGTTGACACCAGCTGTGTCTACCTTAATCCTCTCTAAGGGTTTACATCTTTTTTCTTAATAATCTGTAAGCAAAGCATAGAAAAGGAGCATGTGCTGAGGAGAAAGAAGTGGTTGGGGAGCAGGTGATGAGAAGAAAAGGCAAAGAAAAAGAACTGTAATGGGTAGCAAATTCTTTTTAAATAAAATATCAGAGAAACCAACAGCCTATTTGACAAGTCTTGATTTGACTCAGCATCAGTGTGAGCGATGGTTCTTACACTTTGTCCATTACCTGAAACCAGGGAATGCTAATATGCTCAATTTCTTGTAAAAATCTCAAAGTGCTTCCCACAAGTTATCTTTTTTTGTGTGAGGTATAAAAGACTGCCAATGTGTTTCATGGTTTTGAAAGCTTTGATAATCATAAAATTTAAACACAATTAGCCTGGTAGATCATATGTGAGGCCGGTGTTTTGCATATATATTTCCAATAAATAGCACTACCTAAGTAAGACATTCCGCCTTAATCCCCTCTTCCCTAAAGCATAAAAGTAGGGGTGAAAAGGCATGTTAATGGATTTCTGAGCCCTTTAGTGTGTGAAGGGCGGAAACTAGGTGGAAGAAAGAAAATCAGTGCATCTCGTCAAATCCCTTGGTCAATGGGAATATGTGAATATATTGACAGCATAAGGGGTTTGAAGGAGAAAGGAAAGAAAGAACAAAGACAACAAAAGTACTGAAAATACAGTCATGGCCAACTCTCTAAAGAATCCAATTAAGGATATATTAATTGCTTGACATCTGGATTGGTACATTCACTGGTGGACGATGCCCAAGTGTGGCCCCACCTGCCACAGGCAGGGAGGCAGGAGCCCTGTGTTGAGGTTTGCAGAAAAAGCCGTGCCAATGCTGTGATCTACAAGGAAAAACAGAGGGCAACAAACACATCAAAGACAGAGAATACCCTAGGTGACATCTAGGGAATTTTCAGCATATTATTATTTCTCTTTGAAAGGGAAAAGAAAATCTTGCATGTGAACCACCAAGATGGGGGTGGGGTGGGGCAAGGAGAGAAGGGTCATCTCTCCAGAGAGACAGCAGCCCAACCTAGAAGTGATGGGTAAGGCTGAGATGCTGCTGAGCGCTCTGCAGTAACCCGTGGCAACAGCCATTCCCAGAACAGCTGTCAAGCAGTGACTTAAATGGATGACCCAAGTGCTGGGTTTGTTTTCATTTGGTTGCTTGTTTTTTAACCCTGATATCTGGCTTTGAACACTAGGGGAATCTCTTTTTTGGAAGAAATATGCTAACAAATATTTTTGGTTCAGAATGCACTTTTTCCTTAAATACCCGAGGGAAACAATTTCACTTTCAGGAGCACCAAGGAACTGCTTAATATATTACTCTCAAAAGCCCGAATCCCAAACTTGAGTACATGCCTTGTGCAATCATTATCCTTCTAATTAATGCTTTCTGCCAGTTTTAAAAATATAGTGCGGCTCCCCTTCTACCCTAACTTAGCAGAAGCACAGTACCTGGACCCGAGCCCTAACTCCTGCGTCAGTTACTACATATCTAATTCAAGGCAACCTCGGACCTGCTGCATACCTCAGTGTGTACCTCCACAGAATGAGGGCACTCACAGGACCTGCCTCCTAGCAAAACTATGAGAATTAAGTGAGTTAGTGTAGGTAAAGTTCTTAGCACCGTCCATGCCTCATGATTAATTTCCAGTAAAAGTTAGATAGCCCTCATTACCGTATTTTAGCAAATGCAAAATGCAATCCATCACATGATATACCATTATTTTTTGTGCCACTAGGAAAGAAAAATTGATGTCAATAAATTGATGACTATTGTTATAGTCAATAAACTATAACAATGCTTTTTACTTTCAATTTTCATCTGATACTGTCACGAAAGTTCTTTTAAACTTTTCAGATATGTATTTCATTATATATCACTCATGCACACATTAAAGGGAAGTATAAGTTAAATGCTTTAATGTAGTCCTGAAAGTTTTTAGCATGAGAGCCTGACTCTACTGAATTTTTTTAAAATTATCCAAGTTCTATCCCAGACCACTAGAGAAAACTGCTGAGCACATAAAACAGGGTTTATTACACTTGCTGAGCAAGAGAAAGCACCACTGTGGGCGTGTCTCAGCAGTATTTTCACAAGGGGAGCCAGGGAAGGGTTCAGGGAAGTCTGCAGGCAGTCTTAGGGTTGTTTGGGAAGGACGGTAGTGAGGGCCGGGCAGGGCTAGGTCAGAATTTGCAATGCGATGAGTCGCTGCAAGTCAGTGGTCTTATCTTGGAATGAATGAGTCTGAACAAGCTGGTATTAATTCACTTTAAACCTGGTTTGCCGTGCGCAATTTGTGTAGTCAGTCAGCTTTGCCAATCCCACTACAGTTTTGCAACCTGTGGTTTCTGTTTTGTGTCTGAGTCACTGTCACCGGTGTGCACATTCTTCCACCCAACATCGTTCCCTGTGCATCAAGCAGGCAGGTGATGCAGTGTTTCTCGCTGCCTTTGCAGTAACTGGCCCCGTCCTGAAAGTTCTGGCGCCCGTGGACAGTATTGACGGCCACGCCGCAACTGCTGCCAGGGTGATGGTACCTTTGGTACGGCTCCTGACTTGACAACATGTGAACAAAAATAAATGTTCCTTTTTGAATCAATGAAATACGGTAATAACTTGATAATAAAACCCAATTCTCACCTTGGAGATAGAACCAACTATATATACTCCCATTCGAGAACTAGCCGATTGTAGGAGTTGAGTGAAAAACTATATCATAAAATTACAGCATGAGAACACTTATCCCCATGTACACAGGCCCCACACCCTTCTGTGAGCTCAAAGGGGAGTTTTTATTCTTTGTTTTGTTCTAATCCTTACAATTATAGCATTCATTTTGTGTCTTCAACTTAACAAGCCACTACATTTTCAAGTCTTTTTCTACCCAAAACTTTCCTGGTCATGAAAGAAATCACCTAAATCATGTAGACAACAGATATCCCATGTGTTTTGCCTCTAGAATTACTGCGCCACAGGATGAAACTGGAAAAAACAGACACTCAAAGGTACATTTTTAATTGGATTTTTAAAAGTTGGATGCACTTGAACCTTGTTCTATTGTAACTTTTCAGTGATGAAAACTGAGCACAATGGCAGCTCCCAAGAAGGTAAGTCCAGGGACAAACAATCCATCAAGACCCTGACTTTGGACTCACTGTGATTTCCAAGAAATAGTGAGTTTGTGTCTGTGTGTGCCGATTCCTCTGCTGGGGAGGGATGCAGAGGATAAGAACTGAAAATCTGTTCATAGTATGAATATTATATAATAGAGCACCAGTCTCTGAAAGACTACCCACTGTCAGGCACACAGTAACAACTACATTACTTAAGACTGGTGAGGGTCAAGGAAGAGATTTCACACGGTACCAGGGTACATGAAGCCCTTTGAAGGTCCCATACAGTAATTACAGACACATTGGGGCTCCAGCCCCTCTCACTCCTGATAGGAATTCATATGAAAATAATACTAAATCAGACACTAAGTATAAAGAAACCCAACAATGTTCTGATTTCTTCACAACTATTTTGGTTCTCTTTTTGAGATATGAAAAAATCTGTTTTTTTTTCTTTTTTAACAACAAAAATATGAGCTACCCCTGCCTTGCCAATGTCCCGAGCAGGTGCTTTGCCTGCCTGCCAGGTAGCCTACGCTGGGTGGCGTCTTGGTTTGCTTCTGGATCTGGAAGTGCTCTCGGCTTTAGGCTCAGTAGAATGGAGACATTCAAATAAAATTGTGAAATTTTTGGTGTTCGTTTATAAGCCAAAACCCCTCCCCTTTTCAAGCCCGGTGTTAAATGGGTTGTTTCCCCAAGTACGATTCAGATTTTCTTCACTGCAGATTATTTACCCTGTTGGGTTTCTTTATCTGAAATTATCCTGGGGAACCTTTGTGTTTGAAGCAGAAAATGATATGAAAAGTCAAGTTAAAAGAAATAAAGGCCAACCTAAAAGCCGAAGGCGGGTGTTGGAAGCTGTAAAATCATTCCTTGAACTCCCCAGGTGTTGATCAAAGAGACAGCCATAAACTGCAGCAAAGGCGGAGATCTTCTCTGCCCTGAAAGCCGACCAGAAACACAGGAAATGTTTCATTATTTATTTCATTAATTCTGTGATAGCAATCTCTACTGACAAGATTTGCAAATCTAATCATTTATTAATGAAACGTGTCTGGTGGATTGCACTCAAGGTCTTCCTTAGGTCCCAGCCTCTGCACGGCTGAAGCCCTTTGCCAACTGCCAGCGGGCTCTCTTGCCACGTGTGACATTGTGGTTTCCAAGCCCCTCACCAGGGACTTTCTCTCCGAGCCCTCACACATATCAAAGATGGCTGCCAAGCACACCCTGCTCTAAGAACCAGCAATGGCTGCTTTCCAGTACGAGTACAGCTAACACGGTGGTTCTATTCATAGAAGACATTCTCTGAGAATCACAGTATGGTGTGTGCGGTTTTAGGCCATGGTGCTGACAGGAATGCATCCTTCAAGCTGTATTTGCATTGTTGCCACTCACCCTCATACGGAGAAGGCTTAACTTGACTCTTGACTGAGACATTGATTTTTCCTGGAAATTTCACCATGGTTTCAGATATTTCCAAATCTCATCCTGTTTCCTTGGCAACTGTCTAAGCTTTATTCCCTATGAACCAGTGTGGCATGATTCATCAGTAAACAGCAAAGCAGCAGCCACCTAACTTTCAGGCTTCCTAAAGGTTTCCTGGAAAGCGATCCCTGCCCTGAGCTGTTTCGCAGGCAGTGTTGTTGATATTTCACAGAGTGCAGCTAAAAAAATAATAAAAGCCCCATAATCGTGTGCATGGGGAACAACAGCGTTTACGGAGATAATGAAATGCAGAAATGAAAACCCCTCAGCAAAGCCCCTTTAGATGTGCCTAAGCTCTGTTCATTAATCTGTGATAATTAGACTTATTTGCAGAGGTTAACAGCAGTGGCACGTGGTAATTAAGCACTCTCTTTCTACCAGAGGGATTGGAAATGCTTCTCGTGTGACACATGTCCAGTCTGCAGGACATTTTATGTTTGCTTTACAGCTCAGGTTTCTGACCAGAAGAAGGAATTGTATTCTATACAGCCAGGACCAAATATTAATTTCTGTAACGAGCAGCAACACTGAGTGTTAGTTGTAAGCCTTGGAGCGAGAGTGACCTAGGGTTACAACAGCTGCCTCCATCACTGTCTGTATCAACTCAGGCAAGATGTTACATCCTTTTGCCTCAGTTTCCTCATCTGTAAAATAGGGACAAAAATACCTTCTCCAGAATGTCGTTGTGATGATTTAATAATGACAACAATGATAATAGCATTCCTCAGCTGCTTACGATATTTCATGAACTGTTCTAAGCCCTTGACATAAGCCCATTAAACCTCGTTTTACAGATGAAAAAATTAAAGCCCAAGCAATCAAGTGGCTTGACCAAGACTGAGCTTTGGAAGCAAATAACTTAATTCACCTTGAGGCATCCAAGTCACGTGAGCAAATTCCCCAAAATAGGTGCAGACTCAATGGTTTTGAAAAATATCTCTTCCTGTCCTGGCTGGTGTAACTCAGTGGATTGAGCACAGGCCTGTGAACCAAAGGATCGAGGTTCGATTCCCAGTCAGGGCACATGCCTGGGTTGTAGGCCAGTTCCCAGGAGGGGACGCACCAGAGGCAACCATACACTGATATTTCTCTCCCTCTCTCCTTACCTCCCCCTCTAAAGATAAATAAGTAAAATCTTAAAAAGAAGAAAAAGAAAAATACCTCTTTCTTTCCTTGTCTAAAAGAAGAACATCTGTGCACTGAAACAACTTTATCCTCGGTGACAGTCACCATGTGGGCTTACGTTCGGTGCAGTGGCACCGTTGCATCTATGAAGGACTCCGTTAATAAAGAATGAGTGGAACGCAGAAAGGAAATGTTCCTCTTCTCCCCATTTTTAGTAGTTGTACTAAGTGAGGAAATAGATGCAAAGCTCTCAGTGTAGTACTTTGTGTATACCAAGTGCTCAATAAAAAGTGGCTACTATTATTATAGAGGTGAATGTGCCACAGAGCTCCAAGAGGGGTGAGCCACACTTTTCACTTCACAAAGCACATGAATGCGGACAAAGTCCAGATGGTGGTTATCCCAAGTTCATACACAGCGGGGTTTTGAGCCATTTTAGTCAGAAGGTAACTGGGTCATTTACAATACTGAAAAGGAGAAAAGAATGCAACTGGACCCCTATCCATGCCACACAGAAAAATCAACTCCAAATGGATCCAAGACTTGAGTGTAAGACCTGAAACCATAAAACTCCTAGAAGAAAAACGGTGATAAACTCCATGACATTGGTCTTGATAATGACTCTTAGGATTTGAAAACAAAAGCAAAAATAAACATCAAATTAAAAAGACTACTATGCAGCAAAGTAAACCATCAGCATAAGGGAAGGGAACATATGGAATGAGAGACAATATTTGTAAGCCACCTGTCCAATAGATAAGTAGTTAATGTCAAAAATACAATGAACTCCTTAAAACTCAGTATCAGAAATGTACCCCCAAAAAAACCCAATTTAAAATGAGCAAAGGACATGAATAGACATTTTTCCAAAATACACAAATGACCAAGAGGCACTTGAATCACTAATCATCAGGCAAACACAAATCAAAAACACAATAGCCATCACCTCACACCTGTTAAGATGTCTATTACCATGGAGACAAGAGATAACAAATGCTGGCCAGGAGAGCAGAGAGAGTCCTGGACACTTTTGATGGGGCTGTGAACTGGTACAACCACTCTGGAGAACAGTATGGGGGGGTCCTCAAAAATTAAAAATAGAACTACCAATGATCCAGAAATTCCACTTCTGGGTATATGTCCAAAGGAAACAAAATCAGTCTCTCAAAAAGATATCTGGACTGTCATGTTAATTACAGCATTATTCATAATAGCCAAGGCATGGAAACAACCCAAGTATCAGGCAACGTATAAATGGAATAAAGAAAATGTGGTATATATGCAATGAAATATTATTCAGCCTTAAAAAAAAAGGAAACCTTGTCATTTGTGACTTGGATAAAACTGGAGGACATTATGCTAAGTGAAATAAACCAGACCAAAAAAAAACCCAAACAAATACTGCATAGTACCACTTCTCTGTGGACTTGAAAAAAAAGTTGAACTCATAGAAACAGAGAAAGTACAATAGAACAGCAGTTGCCAAGGACTGGTTGCCAGGATGCTGGTGAAAGGGTACAAACTTTCAGTTACAAGATGAATAAGGTCTGAAGATCTAATGTATAACATAGTAACTGTAGTTGATCGTACTGCATGGTAAAGCTGAAATTCGCTAAGAGAATAGAATTTAAGCATCCTCTCACATGAACAAAAGGTAAACATGTGAGGCTATCGATGTGTTAATTAACTCACTGGTGGGATCCCTTTCACAACGTATGCATGGATCAAATCACACGGTACACTTTCAATATCAATAAACTCCTATTATATTTGTCATCTATATACCTCAGTAAAGCTGGAGAAAACAAGAAGGGAGGGATGCGGCAAGGAGAGAATGTGGAGGGAGAGGAGCAGGAAGTATACTTAAAAAGGTAACTGACTTTCCAGTCCTTAACTCCTGGAAAGTGGAGTTTAAAAGGTCTGGGGCCCTACGGGAGAGAGGGGCTTTGACTGTATTTCGGGTGTTACCAGACCCAGGGAGGGATTATAGTTGCTTCTTTTCTATCTAGTATTCCAGGAGAGCCTCACTGTTGTTCCCCTTGCGCGTTTTACTCGTGCCACAGCGGAAAGTGGAAGGCAGGCTCCTGCTTCTCACGGGCAGTCTAGAATGAGGATCTCAGCCGAGAAGTGAAAGAAAGCCTCAAGCTCCAGCTTGGCCGATTTTCCACACACAGCTGGTACATTCATTCACCGCTCCTGACTCCTCTGCGCGAGTGTGCAAATGGACAGCATGGCACTTATTTTTGCAAATCCTCTTTTTTACCTTTTTTTTCTTGGTTTTTGAAAGACAAGCTTTGACACTCTCCACAAAGAAAGGAAATCCACTGCGGCACTAAGGAAAGAATTAAAGGAACTGTAAGGAAGGATCCGAGAAGTTCCACTAGTCCTCATTCACATGCAGAACCAGTCCCGCACCTTCCTGCAGCTGATGGGAACAGAAGGCCCTCTCCAACCGACCCTGAGTGTGCCTACAGCTCACCTTCCTCATCTGACCTGGGTTTCCCCTGAGGGGTCCGCCTTGCTCTGTAACACTGAGCAATAAAAGTCAGGGCAACAGGGAAACCAACACGGCCCTGACTGCTTCAGCTTTGGGGGCAGAGAGGGTACAGTTTTCTAAACTGGCAACACATGGCCCGTTTGGGTGGGGTTTTCATACACGGGAAGGAGACCCATGATTCAAGTACGTAATTGTTCAAGAGTAGGCTTTCTCGGGCCATCATTCCGTGGTATAGCATAAACGCAACATAGCGGAGCTTTCTAAAAAGCATTTGTAAATCCCTCCAGAATGTCAGATTTCCAGCACAGCCAGGGTCCCCATTTTCCTTTCATTAATTGGACTGGAAAGGACGTGAGTCCTGGCTTGCACCTGCTCGCTAACCTGTCTTCCCATGCGATAGCCCCTTTACTTAAGGTTCCTTTTCTCCCAGTTTATGATCGTGGATGGTCTGATTCTGCAGAATAAGAGCTCTTCATACCCAAGCCTCCTGGATAAGGCTCTATGTGTGATTGGGAAAGCTGTGTGTCTTGGCTTTGATTTAAGAGAATCTAAGCTGAACGACAAAGATTGGAAGAGGTAGAAAAAGATTCCTCTTGTTAAAGTAAATTAATTAGTTGGATTTATATGAGGAGACAGAAGGGAGGAAGCCAGGCTGTGTCCCATATTAATAACTCACTTGGGAGAAGCCAGATTGGATTGGAAGCGAAAGACAAAGGCGGGGAGGGGGGGACACACACTGGGCCACCTCCTAAGAGAAGTAGTCGGTTTTCCTCTCCTTGCACCCCATAACCCTTACAGACACGAACACGCATCCTCATTCCTGACATGAAAATGATGTCATCTTTCTTTTTGACTCACTAACTAGACTACATTAACCCCCTGCAGGGTGAGGGCCAGCAGGAGGCTGCTTAAGGGACTTCAGGCCTGTGAATAAGTGATGACCCAGTGGTTAGGGGCGGCAGCCTAGATACATTCAGGATGCATTAAAGCAATTAGCTGGAAGAGGAGGGAGAGCACAATTTCCAATCCCCTAGAAGGACCAGGCCATATTTGGAACAAGGCTGAGGAGCTCTACAGAGAAGGGCTCGTAAGAGCTACTTAGCAAAATGCCTGCGCACGAAAGGAGTGTGAGTTCACCCCCTTGGCCTCGTTGGATACCAGTGCCATTTCGAGGGGATTTCTGGATCATGGAGCTGTGAAACTAATTACTTTTGCAAATCAGTGTACTCAAACCAGTCTCATCACAGATGATTTCAAATCATGCTTTGCAAACTGGTTTCTACTGGCTAAATCTGGCCCATGGATGCTTTTGCTTGGGTCAGGCTATTCAGTTTGGGCCAATATTTTTTAAAAAAATGAAGACTTCACAAAATGGCTGGTACGTCCGTAAATGCTGTGCCAGCGTTCCTGTATGGCACCGATCTTCTGGAACAAGTGCCAGCTCCTCTTAGGCCAGCCATGTGTTCTCCAGCTTGCTACAGTCCTCCCCTCTGCCTCTTACCTCACTCCCAACCCACTTCCTTCGTTTCATTGAGTCCTGTACATCTACCTGGGCCCCTGCAGGCATCTGAGTTTGTGACCTCTACTTTACATGGTTTCAACCACAAGTAAAAGGTAAAATCCTAGTTTGCATGTAGGTACTTCTCAGTTCCTGCCCCTGGAAGGTTTACCTCTACCTCGGCCTGCATGGAGGCCTTGTTTAAACGTGCCCACAGCTCCGCCGCCACCTCTGCAGGTGCAGAGACGCAGCTTGGGCATTCGCACACTCAGCCACTGCAACCTGGGCAAGAATGATGGCTGCGAAGAGGCGATTAGAACTAAGGAGTATTTGAACATGGTTTTAAATTCTGTGACAACTGCAGGTTTGGGCAGTTGTGATGCCCGCCAGATTACAGTAAGAAATGTCACGAGCTAAATAAAATGCCAGCCAAAGCAGCCTCAGAGATCCAGAAACTGCTTGGCACATTTTGTGACACTTCGCAGTGCAGCTTGACGTGAGAACTAGCCCTAACGCACGAGACTGGCCAACCAGTCCACAGCTCCGATTTCTTTGAGTAGGCACTAGCCTCTTCCCAAGATGTTCCTGCTTACTTAAGCCAATAAAGCTTTGTCTTGATTTTTATTCTTGTTCCGATGCACTTTCAGTGGGAAATGGCATTTAAAGACAAAAGGAAGAGCTCTGATGATTTGAGGACAAGAGATCGCACATCTTCTAGGGAACTTCCTCCTCCTTCCTTCCCTCTCCAAACCCTCAGATGCTTTTCTCACTTCTTACTTTTAATCCCTCTTCTCCTTCCCAACAAAGCAGCCCAAATGGGAATGAAGTGCTAAGTGGCTGCTGCCTCCCTCCCCTCAGCTGGGCCACATTTCCGTGCTCCTGAAAGGCACCTTCTTGACTGCTATCAACACATGAGCCCTGTGTCAGCAATCCCTTTGCTTAAACTGGAGGACAAGGCATGTTTTTAAAAGGCAGTCGAGGAAGCCGTGTGACTCTACTGCCCCAAAAGAAACTGTAACAGACTGCAGGGAAAAGTACCTGGTACGAGGTCAGAAAATAAATAATTCAAACTTCCCTCACAGTTTAAATTAACCTTGGCTTATTTCATGCTTTTCGGCTCCCATCACCTGGACTTTGCTTCTCTCCAGGCCGGAGCGGGCAGGAGTCATTCAGGTGTGCGCTTTAATCCCTCTCGGAAACTTCTTCTGCTCTATTTGGATCACAGAAAGTGAGAGCAGTTGGATGAGCCTGTGCTCACGGCCCTGCGGGCTGGGCTCTCACGTGGCAGCCTGCAGTGACTGGTCCTTGGGGCATCAGCCACGCCCGCAGAAAATGACACCAAGTGTCCTTTCACTAATACTGATCGCCAGAAGCTAACGCAGCTTGACATTTAGAAAATGTCCCTCTTTCCAGTTTCACAGCACGCATTTTTCTTTAAAGATTCTTTTTTCCCCAACCTTCTTACTCATCACCACCAAAAGCAACGACCTCCTTCACCCTACCCCACCTCCCAAAGAATTTCATCTCTAGCTCGGCTATTAGAAGGCAGGCAGAAGCGGCGCTCCTATGTGCATTAAAGTCACCTCTTCTGTGCCACAGTACAATTACAGAGTGTGTGGTGTTCTCTCCCTCACATCCCAGGCACAGAGCCATGCGGGTGGTAAGGTCTATGAAAGCTCAATTTCCACCTAAGTGGTACTTGTAGGCCTTCCTCCTCGCTGAGCCTGGTAGGAAGAGTGGGACCTGGCCAGGAAACCCATGTGCCCATGCACAGGGCTGAAAGGAGGATGCGAGCATGCTGTGTGCAATATAGGTTTCCTCGGTCGTGGTTTGTAATAAATACTGGGTGTCTCAACGGCAATGTCACTGAAAGAAGATGGTACAGCTCAAGGCAAAGGGAAATCTGGGTTCTGCCTTAAGAAACTTGTTCTGCAGTTATGGTAAAGTATTTCATATAAGAATTCTTTTTAAAAATATTTATTTATTTATTTATTTATTTATTTATTTATTTATTTAAGACAGAAGTGAAGGGAGGGAGAAAGAGAGGGAGAGAAACATCAATGTGTGGTTGCCTCTTGCACGCCTCCTTTTGGGGAACTGGCCCTTAACCCAGGCATGTGCCCTGACTGGGAATTGAACCAGTGACCCTTTGGTTCACAGGCGGGTGCTCACCCCACTGAGCCACACCAACCAGGGTAGAATTCTTTCGACATTGTCCAATAGAACTTTCCGCAATGGTGGAAATGCTCTGTATCTGCATTGTCCAATATGATACCCACCTGAGGCCACGAACCCCTGAATTATAGCTAGTGCGGCTGAGGAACTGCATTTTTAATTTTATTTGATTTTAATTAATTTTAATTTAAATACCCGGAAGTGGCTAGTGGCTACTGTATTGGACATTGCGGAACTGATTGTCAAGACATGGCCTATGCCTGGTTCCATTCTTTTTTAAAAAACTAGTCTTAAGTATATCTACCTCCAATACTTCCTCCAGAAACTCTTTCATCATTATCAGCAAGGAGGAATGAAGGAAAGAAACCCCAGATTTGGCTTCCTCTAACTGTCAGGCCCGAGAAAGATGCTTTCACATGTGAACCTCGTTTACATTTGGTTGAAACTTTACAACTGTGCTGTAAGTGATATTACCCCCATTTCATAGCTGAGGAATCTGAAGGTGATGAGTTTCAGTAAATGGCCTAAAGTTGCTAGATAGATTCCTGGACTGAATAAATAGCAGAACTGGAATTTGAGCCTTGGGATCCTGTCCAATAGTCTTTCCATTTTAAAGTAGTGTTGTTACTCTCAATGCTGTCCCCAACTCACAGAGAAAATAAGTCATTCATTGCAGAAGAAAGTCCAGGAACGGGTGATAGGCATAGAGGTTTGTGGTTTTTAGCTACAAGTTTCTTCAGATCCAAATGCGGGTTGAAAGTATTTCATGGAGGACCAACTAATGACCTTGGACTTCTTGGTGCCAATGCTGTGACAGGCAGGTCTGAAATGACCCGTTCAAAGTCACTCTTGTTGCGACTGAAAGACTTTTGAGAGAGTGGCTGCAAGGAGAAGCAGGTTATTATTAGGAAAAAAAAACGGTGTCCAGAACAAAACCAAAAGTAGATATTTCCAAAATGAGATGACAAGAGTCAGGGAAAAAACACCCTGCATCCACTATAACTCCACTTCTTGACTCCAGGAGAAACGAGGAGAATTACGCAGGTTTGGGCAGACTGAAAGAGGTATTTTTTTCTTCCCAGGCTACAGCTGGAACCCCTGGCTACAGCAGTAACCAGAGGGGTGGTGAGCAGGAAGCTTTTCTCTGCTGGTAGCCATCCACCCAAGAAGTTTCCTAGAAGGTGATGTTGATTGTAATTAGAGCCCCATCTGAGGGGGAGTTTGTCTCAATTCCCAGTCCTGCAAATGTAGCTGGTGGCTGGGAAGCTGCCGCCTGGCATTCTCTCCAGAGAAAGTCTCAGCTGCTTTGCCGTCCAGAATCATCACTTGCTTTAGTTTCCCAGGGTAGGGGTTGGGTGTAGGGGGCGGGGAGGGTGGCCGAGCCAGGCCCTGGAAGGAGGGAGGCAGTGGCCGGGCGGCGGGGGCTTCTCACAGCGTGTGTCCGCCCCCACCCGGCAGCGGACTTCGGTTATTCCGGGTCCCTTGCTGGCTGTTCACTTTCTACACCAATAGGCTCTGAGGTGACAAGTTCAATTCCCAGTTCTGTCAAACCTGCACTTTCTTCCCTGACCTACTTTTCCCACTCCGCAGTGTTGGAACAATGCCTCGCTCTGTTCCCTGTTTAGACCCATCGTTTGCCTGAGATGGTGCAGAAGCCCAGGCCTTTGCCAGGCTTTTTGCCTTGAATCCCTGACAAGTGTTGATGGGAAAAGAAAAAAAAAGGAAGGAAGAAAAGAAAGAAAGAAAAAAAAAACCCTCTCATAAAACAGAGTTCAGCTCTCCCACAGATGCCCAGATTCTGACGGGACATGAATCAAAAGGTCGAGCTTCTCCATTCACACCTCTCCCCGCCACCCCCACGCTCCCCCGACCTCCCAGGCACAGTGAGAAGCTACTGAGGCAATGCCAGCTACACTCCTGAGCCTTGAGCATCAAAGAAATTGCAGCTTCTTTGAGGGGCCCTAACAGAGGCACCGGCCAAGACTGCTCTCATCCTCGGCCCCAGAGAGCTTGCCCTGGTGAACCGTTCCCTGAAAGGAACACGGGGCAGCCTTGCCAGGGGACTGGCACCACCAAAAGTTTTCTCAGGCTTATGGCCAGAAGGTGCTTTAAGGAGACTGGTGTGACCAAGAAGCCAGCGAGGCAGCACATGTGAAGGTCCCTGTGATCTGAGTGCAGAATAATCTGACACCGGAAGCGGAGAGTGGTAGTGAATAACAATGAAACCCTAGCCAGCCTTTGCTGACTGCTTGCTGTATGCCAGGATTTGCATGGTGAGCTTTCACGTGGACTAAACGCCTATTTGTCCTAAGGTCCTGTGAGACAGGCATTATTATTACCCCATTTGATGGATAATGAGGTACAGAGCAGTGCGTGGCAAGCTAGTCAGCGGTCAGGCTGGGATGTGTACCCACAGGGTCTGCCCAGAGCTGCACCATTACCTCCAGCTCCGCCCCTGCACCTCTGCTAACTTCATCCTCCAAGCTGGCTCTCCCCCACCTTCTCCTTGCACTGCAGAGACGACTTGGTCTTCTGTGTCCTTTCTGGCACTCCAGCAGCCCTCACCTCCCACACCACCCACCCAACCCCAGACAAGACCACTCTGGCCCCTTTCCTCCACACGAGCCTGAAACAACAGCCTCCTCCGGACCACCTGCCCTACTTGAGTTACTCCACGGGGTTCCTCAGCTAAGAGATTCCTCTCCTAAGGAGATCTGGACAAGCATGTGGCGGATACCACCTGGTGGGCAGTGTCTGTGCTGGGCACACAGGGCCAAGCCTGAGCTAACACCCTCTGTCCCCCTGGAGTCTAGGGGTGCACATCTTGTCAATCCTGTTCAGGGAGGTAGAAGAGGACATCTGCTGGGGGGTTGCTGGGGGAAGACTCTCGGATAACAGGAGGGACTCTCCACAAAGAAAATGTTCTTGGTTGCATCCTCTTTCCTGCTTGGTCTGCTGCTATTTGAGGACACAGAGCTCACAGCTGGAGTGTGTATCATGCGACCACAAGGCAGTTCGAGTCTGACATACAAAAGATAAAAACATGGAGCGAAAAGCCCCAGGAACCTACTGATGTCGTGCTTCTGCTTCACCAACCTTGCAGCTGCCAACTTGCAGATTTGTTGTTCCATTAATTTTTTTTAAATTCATACCATTAATCAACTGCTAGTTAGTTTTTTGTTACTCGAAGCCAAAGGCACCTGACTAATAGAGGTACCCCAAAGCAGCCTTCCAGAAAGGGTGCTGAATGATTGGTTAGTGTTGGTCACTGCCTGCCTCACCCCGACTTGCTCAACTCCTACTCCCCACCCCTAGAGACACCAGGAAACAGCCCGGCCACTGTCCTGCCTCACTTCCTGGCCTTTGCAATCAACACTCCTTCTGCGGGGACAACGTCTCCCCAGACCTTCCCAAGGCTGCTTTCTTCTCTTCACCCAACTCAAAATCACAGCCACAGAGAGAATCTCCCTGATCACTCAACCTTGAGTCGCCATCCAGTAACTCTCTGTCCTATACACTGAGTATTTCCTTCAGAGAAGGTCTCACTCTATGCAAATATTTCAGTGGTTTGTTTAAAATTTCTCTGCCCTCGATGACTTTCCTGTCTTACTCACCTACAACATCGCCTGGCTCATAGCAAGTGTCACTGGTGTGTAATCAATCCTCTGCTTCTGTTAAGGTATCTCAGCAGGTCCTCCTCCTTCTGGTCCTTCTTCCTCTTTTTGCCTCCCCATTTCCTCTCCCTCCTCCTCCTCTTTCTCTTCTTGCTTGTCTTCCTTTTCCTTCTTTAAATTTGACTGATACCCCTTATGCCTCCATGGATAGGGTGGGGAAGCTCTTTTCCAAGTTAATCTTCTTCAATTATTAGAATCGCCACCTGCATTCAACAACCTAAATCTCAGTTTGATCATTTCCAGTGAGACTTGGCTTCTTGGGTGTCAGTATAAATTGGGATGCTTTGAGAGAATGACAATGTGAGGGTGTTTTTAAGTTGCTTGCATTCATTTCACTCTATCATTATGGTGGTTTTCAGTCTTTCAGACATGTTAATCTATGTTTAATTATGCTCATTCCCAGAGGCTCCTTTAAAGAAAATGACACAATTTTTTAAATCAAATAAATAATACACAGGAGGCCTGCTAAGACTTGATAGACGCCTGGGTGGTCAGCTGAGGAGAATAACTGATCAAAGAGCCAGGAAGCAGAGGTTCTGGAGAGTCATCACCTTCCCCTCCAGCATTCCTAGCCACTCAAGAAAAATCTTCAAAGACTGGGAAGACAGAGTCTTTGCCAACCCAGTATCCTAACCCCTTCTCTCAGCTGGGATGGAATCTGTTCAACCTGATTGTTCTCGGTGATCACTTTATTATGCAAAAGGATAACTGTGCTTCATCTTCCTTCCAAAGGAGACAACATGGAGTCCATCTGGCTGCTTTGGGAAAAGGAGAAGAGGCTCCACCATAGTTCGCCCAGCTACAACAAAATCCCACAGCCTGGGTCACTTAAACAACAAACATTTATTTCTCACAGTTCTGGGAGAGTTCAGGGACTCTTCCAAGGCACCAGGAAGCCCAAGAGGCAGGTTCAGTGTCTGTTGAGAGCCCTCTTCCTGGTTGTCAGATGGCCGTCTTTCTCACCCTTTCCTCACATGCCTGTCTTTGTGATGTGTGCACATCAGGGGGAGGGAGACAGGGAAAGAGATCTCATTTCTGATCCTCATTTTATAAGCGTATGAATCTCACCACAAGGGTCCTACCCTCCGGACCTAATCTGACCTTAATTACTTCCCAAAGGCTCTCACCTCCAAAAATCATCACTTTGGGGATTAGGACTTCAGCATATACATGGGGCTTGGGGGGGGGGGGGAACACCCACATTCAGTCGACAGCAGGCTCTGCCACCACTTTTTAATAATGACAAGAATCAGTGCAAGATTGGGGCATGGACATCCCTTTCTAGGGCAACCGCTCAGATTGTGATGGGCACCTGCAGATTTAGCCTGTTCAGAAACTAGTCACCTTTCCTCAGCTACACTTTGCTTCTTTCTGTGTTGTAAACAGTGTAAAACCATCAGTTAAGGCTCCACACCTTATATAGCCAAAAGGGTGGCCTGAGGTCCAAGCTGGAGTAAGCAGATTCTCATGAGAATTTTAATCCCAAACAGAATAAGGACATAAATTGAAGTCAACTCAAAACACTGGTACTTCCCTGCAGAGACTGCCCATTACTTCTTGCTCCCCAAATTCTCTGGTTCTAGTGCCTTCTGATACTTGGTCTTCAGCTTTGGCTTTTACTGAATGACTACTGTAGGTCCTTCAATGAGTTGCTTTTTTTCCCCTTTGTGAGTTGCCAGGTTAATATCTGTAACTCACAACAAAACGACCCTAAATTATAGACTGTTTAAACAATAAAGCCTAGAGCTCTGCAATGCTTCCCACTGCTGAGGCCGCAGAATATGTTTATGCTATACATCCCCAACCAATCTTGGTAGTCAGTGTGAAAAGGGGCTAAATAATTGCCAAAACAATCAAACAAACAAAAACCCTACTTCCCTTCCTCTCTGGTCTGCCATGTTACTCTTTGGGAGAAAACAAAAGCACAGTTGCAGAGGCGAACAAAGAAAGAGGCTTTAAAAAAGAAGTCTTATCTGTCTTAAAAGCCATGAATGAAATAAAGGAAACTGTGCATAGCACCTGACTCACATGATCACTGTGGGTCAGCCACTGATATGTAGATAGAAAGAAAATAATTGGCAGAAGCTCCTTGAAACTTCTGCCTAGAGCCTCCCCAAGGAGGCCTTAGGGAGATTCAGATCGCATTTGAACAGCCAGGACGTAGTAATGAGAACTGACATTCTAGTGTGTACTACAAAAGACGCTTCCCTCCTGGAACCATGAAAAGCACTTTAATCAGCCCAAAAGTTGCTCTTGGAAAAAGAAGGGAGAGGGGTAAAATAATCCCCTCATTTATTGTTTCTGCAGCATTGCTATGGCCGGCTCCTGCTAACTGGACGAGCTCCCGTGGCATCATCCATGCCTACCTCATTAATGCCATTTGCTTATTGCTCTGCCAGAAAACCCAGCTGATTAACAGGAAACCCTGAGCTGAAGGTTGCCTGGGTTTCCGCTTGCTTATGCACACAATTCACACTCCATGTGCTAGGAGCTCCCTTCTCTCTCAAACCACTCAGTGAGTCTGGAAAGTGGGAAATTGGCTATGAATTCTCTCTGGCTCCTCAATGACGGATCAAACCTCAGGGTGCCTGTGGAATATCTGATGAATTGTAAACTCAAAACAACCATCACAAAGAAAGATAAAAGGTTAAAACCACAGGCCAGGCACCCCAGAGTGAACAGCCTGAGAGACTGAAAAAGGTAAGCTAAGATCCCTCTAGTAGAAGCTAAAGATAAAACAAGGCATGCTCATGCCTAAGGCAGAAAATTAAAAATTGAGCAGATTCTATTCAGAGAGGTAAGGTCTCCTCAATTCCCCACCCTCCGGCTCTCTACCCCCACCTCCATTATCCTCTCTGGACTCAGTCTTGCCTCCTGGCAGGCTGTGTCTTCCTTTGTCCACTGGCTTCTAACTGAAGCAAACACCCTGTTAGTGATACGTGTGGTTACCAATGTCATCAATAGGCAATATTTTCCAGGCAATAATCACAGAAAACCTTAGGGAGGCATTGACTCTGAGGCTGTGGGAATGTACATTTGAGCATGTATGTAGACCCCTCTGTACAAATGGTCCAGCACATCCTTTAACACATTTTCAGAATCTAAAAGCTAGAATAGGTCCAAGCTCACGCCTTCTTCCTGAGAGCATCCTAAATCAATATACTGGTCCATATAGAGAAGACAGACCTGGCTCCTTTGCCCTGTCTTAGGACATCTCTGAAAATTAGTGGCAGACCCAGAATGCCCTGTAAAAAATTGGTAGAAAAATGGCCCAATTGTATTTCCATTCAATATTGCCCTCTGTTGAATCCTGTTTTGTCTACTCCCTCAAAAATGTTGACCCTGAGAGTGCTCCCCAATTAACATATTGTGTTAAAAAAATTGGAATAGACTAAAGTAGTAGTGAAACCCAACCCCCTGCCCAGTCCACTATTGAAATCCCCTCAGTGATATCCTTCAAAGAGAACCCAATGGACTTTTCTGAAAACTTCCAAGGTTTGGGGTCCTGCAGTTTCACAAAGGAGATAAGAGGAGGTAGTGCCACATCGGAGAGGGAGAAGCTCTGACACCCACGTAGTCTAAATATGAGTATCTAAAAGCTAGTAGAAAAACACCTTCTAATGGCACCCTGGCATTCTTTTTCTGTTTACAAAGTCTAGCTAATAAAGGAATACAGTGGGCTACCCTCCCAGGCATGGTATAGACAACACTGGGAACTTATGACAAAAGGCCAAGGAAGTGGGCAGGAAAAAAGGAGCTAAGAACACAAGGACGCTACTATTAAACAAGCGTTATGCCCTTGGCTTATCTCCTTTGCAGACTGAGCTCCCAGAGGTTTCTGACAGAGCTCAGCAGGGTGAAGACTGGCACAGGGAGAGCCTGGCTTGTCATGTAACTAACACGGTAGGGAAAAGAAGAAGAGGCTTGAAATAGGGAGTCACACAATTTCTAGTAGTTCATGGGGATGCTAATTTTTGCAGTTACTGTCCACAGACGTGATCATCAAACTTTCTGATGATGGCCTAAACAGCTCTGGGAAATACCAAGATGAAAAATAAGGGAGACTGTGATGAGTTGATAAGGTGTTCTTTTGGTGGGAGAAGTCCCATTAAAGGAGTTTCATCTGACATCACAGTATGATCGTTAATGTAAGCTCCAAAAAATGAACAGGCCATTTGGATGTGTGCTACCTGTCCAGCACAAGATAAAGAGAGGGCTGAGAATCATGGACTTCTCCTAGCCTAGGCTTTACCTGACAAAAGCGTTTTAAACACTTTGCTTAAACCATCATGTTTGTGGCTGATTTTGACTCCAGGCTGCCGTTGTGCAACCCCCATTCTAAATAATGAAGATGTTCCCCATATTATCTCAAGCAATCACCTGCTGCTACCGTTGTTCACACTCAGAGTTAAACTGGTTGTCTCATAACTAGGTTTATGTTTTATTTCATGTCAAAAAAATTGTTTCCCACATACCCCTCTTTGTGTCTTTGCTGTCACCATCCCTATAATCACTGTTTCTAGCTCAGAAAATAAATCAATGTAACTGCTAAAATGGAAAGGAAGAAATTGACCAAGTGGAAAAAGAACAATGTTGAATAGCATCAGTAGACAGTGAGGGGCAGGGTAAAGTCTTCCAAGATGGTTCAGATGTAATGCCCCGGCTCTTTATCTATATATAGATACAGAATCAGACTCTAGCATCTGAAGATAGCTTCCTCCTTCTTGAAAAAAGGAAAGCATGAACATCTAGTGAATAGCTAGACTGTGCCAAGCAAGCATCAGGCACCTTACCCAGAGGGGCCCAAAGGACAGCGGGTGGAGACGGGACTGAAAGGTACAGTTTTTCTTTTAGGCCATGCAGACTCTGATTCTCGGGTCACTTAATCTGGAGCTGCTCTATTGATTTGCATTATTTATCAAGTCACTATGACTACAGAAGCAGGAATGCAGGAACCAAAAAGAACTATCTATGCATTAAGTGTTTGTAACCAATAGCAATACAGCTACAAGACTAAGAAAACATAAACATAAACTGTGAAGACATGGATGAGAAAGTTACTTCCATCCCCAAAGCTCCTAAGAAGACTTCGTTGGCTGATGCCATCCACTGTCGGTTCTCTGAGGCCGAGATCCAAGGGCTGTCCAGGCCCCAAGTGGAGATGGAAGTGGGACAAAGGCAACAAATTCAAAATCAAAACCAAATGGAGCCATTTCCGATAGGACCATCCAAACCTCATGTTGGAAAGTAAATGGACAATTTTTTAAGTAGAAAGATATTCTAGGTTGTTTCTCATTCACTTACAGACAAAAGAACTGTGGCCAACAGTGTTTAGAAGATGAGACCAAATTTGTGTGCCAATTATTACTTCAGAGGTCGAGGATGTTGAGCTGTATCATAGCTTCCACTTTGAACTTCATCTCCGATTTGTTAAACACCCCTTCAATTCCTAAAACTATACATCCATTTATGTCACAAATATGTATTGAGCAACTAGTGCATATGAAGCCCAAATCTCTAGGTGCTAGAGATAAAGTGGAGAAGTGTCAGTGGAGAACAAGGCAGAAAAGCAAGGAGCTTCTGATTCAAAGGGAAGCTATCTGGCAGCATTTCTTGGTCAAGAATTTAAAATTTATTAATCTTTTGTTAATTTTTTCATATAACCCCTCACATGGAGTTCTTGAATAAAAAGAACTTAGGCTTTCTTAAAAACCAGATCCAAAGACTTATGAGTTCTAATATGTACTGTTATCACAGTATTAAAACAATGATGACAAAGCAGGTCACCATCATTGCTCGTGCCCACCCCATGACCTCTGGACACCAGCCTACACCAGAATCCAACCATGTCTGGAGCCCAACACTGAAGTACACTGAAGAGTACTAGGGACAGACTAATACTCTTATTACAGACTAATAAAGAAGAAAATGAAAAGAATGCATGAGAAATAATGGAGAAACAGCCAGGAGGGAGAAAGATAATACTAATAAAAAGAGAAAGAGAAGACAGACTTAGAGAACAGAAGAGAAGGAGAGTTTGTATGTCTAAGTAATAGCACCGATAGAATGCTGGGACTAGGTTGAGGCAACAGAGGCAACCTAGAGGACGAAATTTAAGGAGCTGCTCATTCAAAGTCATGCAAGTGTTCAAACTCCTGTTTCCCTACCTAATCCCAGTTCTGGCTAACTCTCAGTAACCATGTCAGGGCTCTGGTACTCAACACTGGCCTCTCACACATACACTACCATCTTCAGTTTACTCCTACTGGATGTAGAGGAATAAGAACTTCTGGGACTCAGATTCTCTGTACCTTTTGTGCTGTCTCCTTTCTGAAGCTGCTCTCCTATTTCAGGCCACACTGAGATCCCCCTCTTCTCTCATCAGAGTTGTTGACCAGTTGAGCACTTTAGGGGATTGCTCATTGTTTCGTGGGTGAAACTTTGTGTCTCCAATTGGTGTATGAGCAACTTGAGGACAGGCACCATGTCTAACAGTCCACAAGGGCAAGGAAAGTGATAAACACACAGTAGGTTCTAATTAAATGACTACATGAATGATTGATCAGTTAGTCAGCAGTGAAGCTGCTGCTGCTCAGCTTTAGAGTGAGAAAGAGATAATGACCTTTGGCTCATTATTCACAGGCCACCCACGTCACTACTGACCCCTTGTACTACAAGAGTTGCCCTTCCCCATTGGCCCTAAGCAACCACATTGTTTTACACAGCAGAGGGTGATATTAAGGTGGTGTCAGAGGCCAGCAGACAACAGAAAAAGATAAGCAAAATCTATAGCAACTCTCTCTGTGGAAAGAAGAATAAGAGGAGATTTGAGAATACTAGGAAACTATCATATTTAGGTCAATAAGAGAATTCCCATATGGGCATATACCACCACTCATGGGGAAAGTGGGGGTGGAGGTGATCAGTGTATGCAGGTGAAATTCAAAAGAACCAAATTTCCGTAGAAAATTCCAATTTCCAATCCAGTTAGAATATTGTTTGTTGAGATTTTAATCCCAGCACTACTAAGGAATTATAGTTATTGGATCTCTTCATGTTTATAAATAATCTCGAAGCACAAAGAAGAGTTTAACCCTGTATAACACCTGTCTGCAGTGCATGATGCTGGCCCTGGTCCTCAACTCAGGGACAATCTGGCCTGTGCTGTAGTAAATAACTGTAGGTATTTAGGATAATCGCCCTCAAACACCATTTACTTGATGTCAACGTGTTGTCGAGGCCTGTGAGATTCAGAAGGAGTGGTGAGTATGAGGGAAGAGGCCAGCCCCAGGTCACTGGGGCCGGGAAAGAGGGGTGACTCAGCTCAGAGCACCAGAGGCCAGAGGACTGGCCTGATGTGTATGTAGGCCCACGTAAGTCCCTTTGGGGACTCTTAGGAATATACATTAGTGAAAGGTACAATAGAGGAAAATGGCAAACTTTTCTGAAGTTGGTGGAAATGTAAGCACTGAACATACTAGGACCTTTTTCTTGCTCACCTGTTGGTAAAGCTTGGGGATCTGTTAATTATATCAGAATATCGAATATGCTAGACTGTTTTTAAGTGTGTCAGGAGATATCTGGTCTACCAAAATCAATTCTTCTACCCTGTCTCTGTCCCAGCAAGCAGAGGTCAGTAACTTGGGTACCATCAAGTCCCTGGGCCTCCACTGTTACAGGGAAGTGGGCTTTCTTCACCAGAGGATCAGGGGGAAGTTTGTGTCCACCATGCCCACATTGGCCTCTTCACCCATCATGAAAGCCACCTCTGCTATCCAAAGGCTTCCATTGAGGTAGCAAAGATGACAGGAAGCCTTTACTCTTCCCATGCACTGAATGCGAGTCTTGTCATTGAACATATTCAATTGCTATCTTTTATGCACTCTACCCACCTCCAACCAGATGACAAGCAAACCCTACCACCCATACCACAGTGTTTTGTTCTCCATTTCTAATCACCCCAGACATGCCTCCAGTTTCCTCCCTGGCCCTCCAAGCTCATGGTGTGTTTCCTTCTGTGGTCTTGTTGGGCAAGTACCGTGGCTTGGGGTGAAGAGCTGTGAATCATGAATGAGAGGCTCTGAGAACATCAAGTCTCTGCTGCTTCACCCACATGCCCTGAATTGCCTAGTGGGATCCAACTCCGACCCTGGTGGAGCTCTTTGTCCATGACTGCTGCTCTCAGGAATGTCTGTGGGTAGCAAGAAGCTTCAGATACCATGGAATGGAGTCATTGTATTTTTTTCTCTCTATGCTGGACTGCAAAAGGGCTGGAAAGGCTACCCAAGTACATAGGCACAGAGACTAGAGTCCTACTTATGAACCACTTCAATGTTTCAGGTCCAATTGGCTCAGAGTACGGGAAGGAGCTAGGCCCCCAGTGGAGATATCATGTCGCTATGGCCCTGGAACTATTTTTTTTTAACAGATGAGATTTAGAAAGAGTTTGACTATTTTATGCTGGGAAGGCCAGTTACAGAGTACAATGGTTGAGGAAAGGAAACATTCACTTCAAGTGATTCTAAAGGACATTCAGCAGATCTAAATATTTGTCAAGCTGAATTGCTACATCCATTCTCACCTGCCTGAAATCAATATACTCAAAGGAAATACAAGTCGTCTGCATCTGCATGTGGAGAGAGAACTTCTTGTACTTGGGCAGGCCACTTGGGAGGGGTGGGAAGAACTGGACGGGAAGCCAGGACAGGGGAGCACTCTCCCACTGAGGGACCTGGAACGAGTAACCCCCGAGAGTTAGCTCCTAAATTCCGTGATTCCGTGGCAAGCTTCAGATCATCTGGATGTCACAACTGTTAAATACTAAAAACAGCATGTATATTTTTGGAAAAATAGAAGGACTTCTCTGTTGAGACAAATGCTTTCTCTTTTTGCTTTTTGCCTTGAATTTCTCAAGAGGCAGACGGACTTCTATGCCGGAAAGGCACGGGCAAGGCCGAACATGCTGTTTTCCCCACATTCTAAGGAATTTTCTTAAGATGCCTGTGTCAAGACTTTTTCACTCTGAATCACTTGAGTTTTATTTTTTTTAAAAACACTTTGATTTAACATTGTTTTTCACCAGATGGCTACAAGTTGGGAGCAGTCTGGAGCTGAGTCGCCCTGATGCTTGGTGCCTCCTGAGATGGGTTCCGGAGGCCACAGCACCTCAGCAGGCCCCGCCCCGAGTGCAGCACAGCATCGGGTGCTGGACCCAGGTGGCAGCAGGAGAATCTGGGAGAACTGGGGGTGCCGTGGCTCCCAGTGGCCAAAGATGTGTTTGCACAGTTGTGCAGACGCACTGTACCCAGGGGTCCTGCTACTGCCAGGTGCCACAGCTGTGAGACCGAAGACATGCTAGATCTTGTGACCAACTCTGTGCTGATGGACTGAAGGAAAGGCACTTCTGGGTCCCACGCCTGTTCCCTACACCCTCGTTCAGAAAGGGGAACTTGGCAATGAGTGGTGCCCAGCTTTACTGTCATCCTTAATGTGGTAGGGATTGCAAAAATCCCTTGGTGCTTCACCTTTTCCTGTAGCCACCCCTTTGCAAGGAGACTTGGCATTTTCTCCCGTCAATGGGGAGGTTGACTTCCCAACCCTTCACATTCAGGCTGGCCTTACCACTCACTTCCACCACCACAATATGACTTCTGCTCTTCCTCTCAAACCCCACCATCACCACACAAACAAGCTGAAACTGCTGGAGAGTCCCACTGTCATCCTTGCTGACAGCCAAACAGCTGCCAGACTTCTGAGTGAGGCCCTCCCAGAGCAGGCCCTCCCAGCCGGTGTGCCAGCTGACCACAGATGCTTCAATGAGCCACATCAAGATCAACAGAATCTGGCCCAAGTCAGCGAACTGCCCGGCTGAGCTGAAGACTAGTGAGCGATAATAAATGCTTGTTGTTTTAAGTCACTTAGTTTTGGAGTGACTTGTTTTCACGGCAATAGCCAGCTGATACACCTACTCCTTTAAGAGAAAGGGCGCATGCATGACAGGGTGGTGTCACACTCCTCCTCAGACGTTGACACTCATTTATTCTGCAGATGTCAGTTGAACTCCTGCCATGTGACCGGCATCAGTCCAGACTCTGGGGATGCAGTGTCTCTGCTCCCTTACAGTTTGCATTACCGTGGGTGAAGATGAGCCCCAGATACATACCTGAACAAATAAATAATTAGGATATCAGCTAGTAGTAAGCAACGTTCAGACCATTTAAAAGGGCATACGGTAAAGGGTACCTGTGTTTGCTTTAGGTTTATGGCCAGGGAAGTCTCACCGAAGGAACATTTAGATGGAGAGCTGAATGTCAGTGTAGAGGGGGTCATGTGAAGACTGGGGGAACAGCCCTCTAAGCAGAGCAAAGAGCAAGTGTAAAAGCCCCGAGGCTGGAATATGGGATGTCTCAGGAACAGAAAGAAAACTTAATGTCTAGAGCACAGTGGGAAAGGGCGAGGAGTAAGTGTGTGAGGGGGCGGGAGGGGGCTGAGAGCAGGGTGGGTACCAGGGATGGAGCATGTGGTTGGTGCTTTTAAGGCAGGAGAAGAATTTGGATTTTATGCTAAATGCACTAAGCAAGCTATCATCACTTTTTTTAAAACAAGAGAGTAACAATTTGATTCATGTTTAAATGAATCCCTCTAGCTGATGGGCTCAGAGTGGTTATTAAGGGGCAAAAGTGGAAGGAGAGAATCGGTTAAGAGGCTCCTGCAATAATTTAGCCTGGGCCGTAGTTACAGTAATAGAGACTAAGGAAGTATGTTTTAGAGGAAGAAGGGACAGGATTTGGGATGAATTGAATGTGAAAGATAATGGACAGAGAGGAATCCAGGTCTTTGTTCAGTAACAAATGAACTGGAATGGACGAGACTAGGGGTGTGGGAGGGGGACAGGCTTGTGGGCAGGGTGCAGCTGGTGTCTAGGAAGTCTCTTAAGACCAGAAGGCACCAGGCGTGTGGAGGGCCCTGTGTGCCTGGAGTCCTGGGGAGGAGTCAGCACTGGAACAGAAGGTTGGGGGTCACTAGCATAAAAATGATGTAAGCCTTGGACTGCACGAGGTCACCTGAGGACAGTGATTAGAAGAGAGGGTGCCCAGCACAGAGACCTGGGACATGCCAGTTTACAGGTTGAGGGGCTGAGAAGGAACCAGCCAAGGTGACCGAGAAGGAACGAGCAGTAAAGGAAGGGGCACATGAGAAGGTACACACAGTATCACCAAAAGCAAGAGGGCAGAATGGGCAAGCCAGGTATGGTCAGTTATACTGAATGCTCCTGACTGCTACAGAAGATATTAACCTTTCTGCAACCATTGAATCTGGCAAACATTTAAATGCTTGTTGTTCCCTTTGGGTAATAATAAATTCTAGAACATAAAATGGATTGTAAAATTCCTTTTGGGGCTCTCTGTCCCTGCAAGTTTCTGTCACCAGATAGCTGAGACTACTCTATACTAACTGCCCCCACCCTTCTTAATCCCTGTTCTCATAGGTTCAGTTATTCTCCGAACTCCACAGTTCCCCGAAGCCTCAGAAATACAATGACCCATCAAGTTAGTTGATACAGAGTCTGTGGAAATTATAAGGTCCATGAAAACAAAGATGGTGTCTGTCTTGTTCACGTTGAATCCTAGCACCTAAGTGTAGCACCACAAATAAATTCTCACAGATGTGTCCTTGAGGAAGGTTAAATCCCATTTGACCTCCTATCATCAGTGTTATACATGGCTTCTCTGGTGATTAGGCTGCCGTCTGAACCCCCACCGAACAGATTAATGGCTAGTAGAGCCACTTTTTGACATTTCCCAAACTAAGGTTTCTTGGGGTTGGGGTCCAGTCTGGCTCTCTAGTCCTTACAGGGTAGGATGCTGCTGCTGCGGCCAGGTCAGTGGCACCGTTGCTGACCTTTCTGATGAGGACTTCTCATTGGCTGGTGGGACTTTCCTCGTGGCCTTCCCATCGCCATAGCTGGGACAAGTCATACCCTTCAAGGGTCTTACCACCCAGGACATCACCTCTAAGATTTTCTAAGTATTTCTTTTTGTAGAATTTTTCAGCTCCTTTGTATTCAATTCACACATATGCAGGGTCTGTATGGCTGGGTGCTATGATGAGTCTGTATTAGCTTGACCCAAAATGTTGTCCGTGTCTGAAAGTTAAGGTTATAATACCTGGCACTGATATTTGGGAATGTCCATGTGACTTTTTGATTCCTAAAATGGCATGACTTTTAGCTTGCAGCTCTGATCTTGATGTATTAAATTTTAATACATCTGTATTAAATTCTGCTCTTCAAGTAGTTCCCGTGGACCCTCTCTGGAAGCAAGCATTACAAATGAATCTGGAACAATTAGCACCTGCTAACTTGAGTGCAATTCAGTTTTTCAGGACAGTCAGGTATTAGGAAGCCTCACGTGATCTGAGCAGAGGTCACCCTTTTAAAATAATTCCACCTTTAATCATTAGGGTTGTTTTTTAGATTTCTAAAGGCTTTAATAATTATTCTTAGCTTAACTCTGTAATTATTCTACCATCTTTTACTGTAAGGAACTCATATTTGCTTGGTCTGTGAAAGGAAATTATCATAGAACCAAAATCAGATTTTAGACACATATTAAATCTGATGCTTCCTGGCTGAATACAGCCCCTCCACCTCCACCAGGCTTCTCCTGGCCATGTGCAGACACTTAATAAATGCTTTGCTGAAGGTCCCTCTGTCTTAAAAGGAAATTAGATTGTTCTGACAATATCTCCTCATCACTAAACTGCTGGTTATTATCCCACAGCCTGTAGTCCTCTAGATGTTTAAAAATTGATTGTTGAATGTCTTGCGTTCCTCTATGTCCACATTTTCAGGGTTAGCAGCCACAGTGACAGTTCCCAGTGGTCTTTGGCTATTTCACTGAACACACACACACATGATCACATACAATTTTGGTTTCACAAGAATCTCCCACACTCATCCTTCATTCAATTCTTTGTATTTATTGAGCACTAAACAGGTGTGAACTAACATTAGGGTAACCACTGGATATACACTGGTGTGCAAAATGGGTAAGATTCATGTCCTTATGGAGCTTAAAATCTAGTGACTGTAATTTCAGATTGTAGTTAGGACTATGGATGAAAGAAACAGGTTCTATGATGAAGACTAGGTGGGAAGGCCTCTCTGAATAGGAAATTCTCACCTGAGATGTGAAGAATAAAAAAGGGAGGCACAGCCTTACCAAGTAGGTCAGAGGAAGTAAGGAATGCAAAGTTCAGGGCTGACAAAGAGCTTCATTCGGTCTAGGACCTAACAGAAGGCAAATGGGAGTGGATTTGGGAAAGAAGGTGAAATGAGGGGTGGCCATATTGTCAGGAGCCTCACAGGTAGGGAGAACATACATCCTGGTTTGCCAAGAAGAGTCTTAGTTTAGACTTCTGTCCCTGTTTAATTATTAATAGTGCCTCCTTTCACCCTCAAAGTGTCCTGGTTTACACAATAAATAATACGGTCACCCCACTTAAAGAGCATGTCAAAGAGTTGGGCTTTTATAATAGATAAGATGGGAAATCTTTGAAGAGTATTAAGCAGAAGGAGGACAGGACTGAATTTACATTTCTGGAATGTTCCACCTGTAGTCTGAAGGGGTCCAGGTGTAAAAGTGAGAGAGCTGTAAAAAGGCCACTGTAGTTGTCTTAAAACTACATACAATATATGTTAACATAACAGAAAATATCTTATGTTAAGCAACATTCTACCATATTCCTTCTTTTCAAGCCCTTAGAGCTGGTTTTAGTAGACTAGAACTAAGGTGCCCTGCTTAGAACCCCCCCATAACCCCCATCATCCCTCAGGACTAAGCTATTCATTCTCCTAGTGGCCAAAAGTGTTAGGTGGGTGGCTCATAGCTGAGTCCCTTCCCAGGAATTGCCGAAGGGAGCTGCCTTGCTCTAGAGCACAGCCCCTCCCTGGGGTCAGCACACATCTAATTAATTGGTCCATATAGGGGTACAAAGGCCTCACCCATTGCCTCAGTTCAGGCTGTCTCTGAAGGGCCGTCCCAGCACCAGAGCTCCAGGTGGGACACAATGAGTCCTCCATCACAGCTGTGACATTACCGTTCAATTTCTCCCCGGTTTCGCCCTGCTTCCCTCACCCCAGGCATCTCCAAATCAAATAGAGAGGCAGAGCTTCCCCTGGGACTTTTCTGCAGGGTATATAAAGTATCTTTTCTTATTGTCTTTTACGTCCTTTGTAAATTGAATCCCCTAGTTTGTTTTGACCTGGATAATTTCACCTGTAAATGGTTGTATTGCTTCACAATCCTAGTTCTCTGTGACCTGGTGCCCTTCCCAGTTTTTATTGCATTCCAAGTGCTTATTGCAGATCTTGTAAAACAACAGCTCTTCTTCTAACACGTTGATTTTCCGATTACCTAACTGCAGTTTCTTCTTTTGGTACTTGAATTATTTCTTTAGGGAATGTAAAGATCTCATAAATTCCTTTTTTATTTCTTTTATTCATGAGATTATTTCTAGTATTCCTACATAGTAATTTGAACTTTATTGAAATAAATTACAACAGGACCCCCTTCTTTATAGCTCATTATCACCAAGAACACAATATATCATGGATTAAATCATGCTCTCCGAAAACGTAACTACAACCTACAAAAGGATGTTGGGTCATTAGAGTCTAATAGGAAAGAGAGTTGGTGATCTTTATATAGTAATACATCAAGTCTTCACTCCTTCACAGGCAAAAGAGGGGTAAATGTGTATAGGGGTGATGGAGGCTGGGGACCAGGAAGAGGGAGGGATGTTCACACGTTCTGAGCACTGGAACTTGCCTATGCCTTCCTGACTGGTTTCCAGCCACCTAGCCACATAAGGTTTCCCCAGCTCCACGTTTGAGCATAGCAAAGAGCACATGGGAAGAGGGAAGGAGTGTTTGTACAGACTCATACACTTCTCCCCATTCATTCACTCAACAAATATCCTTGAGCACCTACCATGGTGCTATGCCTGAATATCCCTGTGCTAGGTATAGAGTCTCTCGGCATACTGTCTGTGTCCTCTCCACTTCCCCACCACCAACCATGACTTACAATGTGCCTCTTTGTTCTATCCCAAGAGTATAAAAAATATTCCAGTTTTTCCCTTTTAATAACTTTCTTTTTATTAGAATTAAAAACTTTTTTTCAGATCATCTGCACTGAGCATGCCTTCTACTGTGGAAATCTTTAATCCTTCCATTAGTTTTTCCAGCTAGAGAAAGATTAGATCAAAAAGAGTACCTTCTTTAATTGACCCAGAACTAAACATGGCTCTTAATACTTTTTAATAATTTGCTTATACTCTTATTTCTAACACTTGTACTTGAACATGTTATATATTTGCCACCTCTAGCTTGTGTCATAGTAGAAAGTATAAAGAAACCAGTTAGAACTTGAGCTCTGTAATTTATAAACTGGTAGATCAGTGTCCTTATTTAGTCTTCCAAAGCCTTGGTTTCCTCATCTGCCAAATGGGGACAACACCTAATTTAATGGGTTTTATGAGGATCAAAATGAATCCTGGTGGTAAAGGCTTGAACCATGACTGAAACATCATAGACATTTTAACTTAATTTCATTTCACTTTTTTTGCCCAGGAACTCTGTTCACCCATTCAACAAATAAGCATTGATGCTTAGATTATGCAAGGCACTGCTTTAGGCTCTGAGGATGCGAACTGAATGAGCAGGACAACATACCTGGTATCTCCTGGCTTTTCCTTTAGTGGAAGGAGACACACAGTGAATGAATAAAAAGATAGCAGTTGAACCAAAATGTCTGTTTAGCTCCTTTACTAGGTTAGCCTACTCAATGGAAACAGACTTAATTTATTAACAATTATAAAATACAAATGTTTCTACCAAGTCTGAGTTTTAAAATGCTCAACTTTTAGCCCTGGCCTGCATGGCTCAGTGGATTGAGCACTAGCCTGTGAACCAAAGGGTCGCCAGTTTGATTCCCAGTCAGGGCCCAGGTCCCCAGTTGGGTGTGCTCAAGAAAAATGCTGAACTTTTGATTATTTTAGGAGAGTGGAGGATTACATGTGAATATATAACTTCATTTACTATCACTTGACCACACACATCGTGAACAAATAAAAATAAGATAAAAGCTCAAAGCAGGAATTAGAACACCTCTGGAATTTGATTTTCAGTCAGACACTATGAAGTTCAACAGCATCTTTTAAGTTATTCTTATTGATGGTTTCAAAATGAAAATACAAAATAGCACAGCTTTATAACTTGTCCTACTTTTGGGGTCCTTGCCACTGAAGATTCTTGACTAGAACAAGATACTTCACACAGGGTGGAATGACCATGGCCTCACGCCCTGCTCCTCTTAAAATTCCTATTTGATTTCGAGAAAAAAAATTTTCTTTTTTTTTCCCTCTCCCCTCTGGTCACTGAGAAAAAAATTTTTTTAAAGATAAGCAGGCTAGGATTACAGTTAATCAGGAAAATAGGGTATGAAATGGCAGAAGGGTTGCTGCTTTATGGGGGTAGGAAAAGAGGGCCTCTCTTAGGAAGTAAACTTTGAGCTGAGCCCTCAATGACAAAAAAGGGTTAAGCCAACCAAACATCCAAAGGAAGAGCTTCTGGGAAGTGGGAATGGCTAGTGATGCCCTGAGGCAGGAAGGGACTTGGAGGCTTTATACAAGCAGTGGGAGAGTGATGGGCGGAGGTAGGCCCATTGGCAGAGTAAAGGGCTTGCACTCTCTTCCCACTGAAGGGAGGACCTCTGGACAATGTGCTGCAAAGTGGGGATGAAGATCTGACCTATGCGAATCTGAACACCACCAGAAAGGATAGGGGTAGGGTAATAAGAAAAGAGGGAGAGAGACCTTTTGGGGGGCTGCTGTGGTCATCCAGGTGACAGAGGCCAGTGGCCTGGACCACCGTGGGGGCCACAGGTATAGTGAGAGATAAACAGATGTCAGAGAGATCTTCGGGTAAGACTTGGAGCTGGATTGAATGCAGGAGGGAGCTGAAGAAAGACATGGCACCACGGAGGATTCCTGGGATGGTACTGAACTTCGGAGCTGTCATTTACTGAGAAAAAAACAGGGACAGGAACACACTTATGGGGGAAAATTAAGACTTAAGTTTGGGACATTAAAAGTTTGAGATGCCTATTAAAAATCCAAGTGAATATGACTAGAAAAAATATATAATCGAATGCATGAGTTTGGATTTTAGGGGGGTGATCAGAGCTGAAGACATAAAAATATAAACTTGAGTGACAGTACCCTAATGATAATATTTAAAGCCATGGAATTAGATGAGATTCCCAAAAGGGAGGACACAGATAGAGAAGACAAGGGGCAAAGCACAGGTCCTGGGCCAAACCAACACTTAGAGCTTCAGCAGAGAATTCTACGGAAGAAAGGGCAGTATAGAAAAAACGGGAAAGTATGAAATTACAAAAGCCAAGAGAATGTTAAGGGTATAAGGTAATGACAGAATGATCCACAATCTTTAAAGTCACTGGGCTTGCTTCACAAATACCCCGTTAACAGCAAACCAACATTGAGCCCAATCACCAACCGGTCAACCCCAAAGTCATGTCAGAGTTCACTCAAACATGTCAGTGTATGGGTGAACTGTGTCAGCAAAAGTCATGTTGGAGTCCAAACTCTCAGTACCTCAGCATGTTGACCTCATTTAAATATAGGATCTTTATAGAAATAATCAAATTAAAACAAGGCCATTAAGGTGCATCCTAATATCACTGGTATCCTTACAAAAAGAAGACACTGAGATGCACGCCCAGGGAGAGCCCCATGTGGAAATGAAGGAAGAGACCAGGGTGACAAAGCAGAAACAAAGGAGCACCAAAGACTGGCAGCGAGCCACCAGAAGCTGGGAAAGAGGCAGGGCCCAGAGTTCCCTTCAGAGCCCACACAGCCCTCAGAGGGAACCAGCATCCCCACGTCTGGCTTCTGGTTCCCAAATTCTGAGACAATGAATGTCTGGCTAAGCCACCCAGTTTGCCATACTGGCAGCCCTAGCAAACTAATACAGTCTGTATGCCAGAATGGCGACCACAGGTCTTCAATGTTCTCTGTGGCTGTGTTCTCCTTTCCCCATGTGCAAAGGACAAAATGGATCTCTGCAACGGTTTTAACCACTGTGGGGCATTTGCACGGGCTTTGTTCTCAGTGTCTGAGAGTGGAACCTTGTTCCTCTCTCTTCTCTCTCTACACCTTCCCTTTCCATTCTCCTCCCTCCACCTCTCTGTCTCTCTCAACATTTCTGTTCCCTCTCTTCTATGTGTCCACACTGTTCTCTTTTGGCCACTGACTAGCTTATTCTTCTTGTATGCTCTCTGTTCCTTTTCACTCCCCAACAGTCTCTACTTACTCATAGTTTCTGCTCCCTTACACCTGCAGCCTGGACATGGCCCATTGTGGCTACTCCAACCTCACATTGTTGCCTGTCTTCCTGGGATTTCTGAGTTCAGAATCCCAGTGGACAAAATCCAATTGGGTCAGTCTATTAGGTGCCCAGCACCCCCACCCTTGCTAAATCCAATCAGCTGTGGCTCTGTGTTGGTCGAGTCATGAGAAACTAAATACGATCAGGCCTAGGGCAACCACTGTGAATGATGCCTAGTAAAAAGAGTCCCACCTTCCCGTTTGTTGAAAAAAACTGTCTACTGATCAATTCTGTCACAGATAAGCCTGCCAGTCAAATCCTACCCCTCTCTGGCCCATGCCTGAGTATGTGGTGCCCCAGGTGTAATAATGTTCATGCACCTGTCTCCCTGTGACGGTGATAGCTGATTGCGAGTGAATAAATGAGAATCACGCCTGGCTCCTTCAAGAGAAAGCAAATGAGCTGGACTGCATATCTGATCGAAGAGGAACCCAGGCATCAGGAAGAGGCAAAATGGAACCATGGCATTCCACGCTGCAACTCAGCTGAGGTCTGCCTCTTCCATAAACCACAGTCCCCCGCCTGTGTTGGGGCTAAAAGCTGAAAACTAGAAAAGGAAAGCTGCCTGGTTAAAAAGACAAAAGGAACTCAGGTAAGCTCATGTTTGAACTAGAAAGGGAATCCCAAGGTCCCTGGCAGCAAAGGAAAGAGAGGCTCGGCTACGGGAAGCTCGGGCTCTCACGGGGCCAGACCAAGACATCTCCCTTAGAGCATATGAAATCTTTACATCAGTTCTGCAGTCATTGAATAATGAACTAGGCGCTGCAGTATACATCTGCACTTGCTGACCTGAATATATAAAGGTGTTTTTTTTAATCAAGTAGGCTGACAATTTCTTTTTTAAGCTACTTCTACCCGAAATAGGGTACTTAAATGCTATATTACTATGCTTCTACATAATCTCTTAACAGATCGGTTATAGTGCTGGACAGGTGGTCGTATCTTGGTTTCCTCAGCTTTAGATGGCTCAGCCCTCCTTCTGTCAAAAGACATTTTGCTCTCTTCTTAGATACACTAGATTGACTGGAAACAGGTTTCCCATACACTTCAAGAACAAAAATTATTTGCATGTTAAAAATAGAATCACAACAGACAAAGACACAGACATTTAAACAAAGAATACACCGAATCTCATATCCTGACAATCCTTTGTTCATTGCTGCCAAAAATACCTAACAAATTATCCTACAACTGAATCAGAATTTGTGGAACTGGTATAATGTGTTGATGATTAACCTTGTCAATGTATATTTTAAATAACCCTTTAAATAACCATTTTTCCATGGTAGCAGAGGGTTTCCCTCTCCCATGTGGGAAGTCCAGAGTGAAAGTGGGTTGTTGCCACGGCAACAGAATGCAAGACAGAGAACTCCTGTGAAGGGGGAGGTCTCCAGACCCAAGGCCCCAGCCACAAGGAAGTCCCAGGGCCCAGAGTGGTGGCAGCAAAGAGAAGCAACCTGTTATGACTTCACACTGCCAGATGGCCCGCTGTTGACATAGGGTTCCCCCCAACTGCTAATTATTTGCCTAACTCTGGACCATTCATTCAAAGGAAAAATAAAGAATTCACTTAAGTATGCATTGATATTCTTAGCAGACTTTCTCTAAACACCCAACACAGTGCCTTACACTTAGAAGCTACTTAAGAAGAGTATATTTAGCTATTTAATAAATCCCTTCTTGAGCCAGGTATTGCTCAAGATACAAGATCAAAAAATAGGCTCCCCCTCATCAAAGAGCTCACTGTTCAGTGAGTAGACAAGCGTATATCAAGATCCATATGACCTCACATATCAGCTTAATGCTACAGCCTCACCCAGGGAAAAGAGGGCTGGAAGAGCAGGTGGGGGGATTCAGAAGACAGGCACACCCTGGAGAAGAAGGTCAGGAAAAAGGAGAAAAGGGACAGGGTCTGTGCCACATGATCTGAGAGCTGAAGGATGAAGAAGGAGGTATGCATGCTCCTCGTTTGTCATTTGTGTTTGTCTGCTGGCTTTGAGATGCTCCTGGCAGAGAGGACAACAAGAGGAAAGGCCCACAGGCAAACGGTGTATCCAGGTTGGGAAAGTACATGCAGTCTGCTCTGGCTGAACAAGAGTCTGCAAGGCGGGTGATAGCAGGAGCTGGAGCTAGAGACAAGGTAGCCAGGGTGTCAGCAGAGCCCAGCAGTGCCTCCCCTGGGAGAGCCTGGGCTGTCTTCTGGGCCAGGGAGGCATCCGCATGGCAAAGGCTGCTTTCTAGAAGGACTCTCGGCAGCAGTGTGGGAGATTGCTTAGCAGGTACCACTGGAGTCAAGAGGACCAATTCCAAGGTGGCCTTAGACATCCAGGCAAGAGATTGCAAGAGACCGAATCACGGTGGGGTGGGTACTAAGGACAGAAAGGGTGAGAGTAGATTCTAGTGAAATCTCATAGCTCTTCAGCATGACTCTAATCTCCATCCTCCTCTCCATACCAACTTAAACACCAAGAAAAACCTGGGCAAGGAAGGAAAGATTGGCAGCAACTGACGCTTTTTCAATAGTACATAACTTATACATTCATTGAACCACTTAAAATGATTGTAGTCACTTCAAACTCTATTGGCTGAGTTGACAGACAAGCAAAAATGTTTCTTTCTTGGATTTATTCCAGTACACTATCTCCTATCATTATTGGCCATGGGGCGGGGGGCAAAAAACAAAGGCGATTTTTAGAAAAATCCTGAACAATATATCAATGCCATCTCAGAGTGGCAGGCAAAACAAACCTGATAATGCTTGGTACTGAGATAAGGTTATCCCTCTGAGACTTTCCTGGTTTCACAGCGCATATTAATTGTTAGAGCATTCCTATAAAGTAGACAAGTGGCAAAGGGAATTGGCGCTATTTCAGTGGGGGAAAGGGTGGGGGAGACACTAACACCTGAGATGAACCCACTTATGGGGGGCAGGGTGTCTTGGAGGCAAGCCCGAGCGCAGGGTTTGGGCTTCTTGGTTTCTTCTCCTGGTTTTATCACCTAAACGCATCCTATGAGGTAGGACATCGTATTGGACATCACCTGTCCAGATTTTATCAGAAAAGAGGAAGGAAAGACCCGTGTCATTTTCCAGATAATTTCTTTTAAAGGAAAAAGCACCCTCTCTTTCCTCCAAATTGTTTATAATTGATGCAACACAGGAAATCTCACTGCTTTTTAATGAGTTCCCAAACTCAAACTCTGCCATTTAATTTTTTTTTTTGAAATCTGCATTTGCCTGAAATATCTCAGTAATTCAGGGGAGGTTTTGCCTGCATTACAAAACTGACCTCAATTTACTTTTTGGTGTAGTTAAGGGAGGAGCGGGCATTGTGTGGTAGCTGGGCTTTGAGAGCCAAGCCCTGCCTCTGTGGCCTGGGGTACATGGATCACCTCGGTGCTGGGGTGCAGGGCGGAGGGGAAACCCCACGCTGGAGTCCGGCGCTATGCTCCTTTGTTTTCCATGATAAATTCTGGGTGTTCACCGTTGACTCCTTTTGCATGGACAAAGACTGCAATAGACACCACCTGCTTTGTCTCACTTATGCACAGGTGAAAATGTAGGACTTCCACTAACAACTGGAAGAAATGACTCACCTCTCACTAAAGGGTTGCTCTTGGATTCAATTTTTTTTTTGTTATAGATTTATACGATGGGTAAATTCAGCTGGCAGTGATAAAGCAAGGAAATGACTATGTTCCTTGCTTCTTTGCCAAAGCACATGTGCCAGTGCTTTGTCTGACTCTGGTCCCCGTGTCTGCCACGCTGCTTTTGTCTTTCTCTCATTCAGCCACTCCTCCGTTACTTCATTCTTCCTGGGTCTCCCGGGACGGAGTCACACGGCCCTGCATACTTAAGCTCAGTGAAAACCTTGGATCACAGTGTGGTCCACGAGCAGCCATTTGGGTGAAAAGAAGAAACCCTACCTCTCCTGAAGCTATTTTGGAGCAGGCTATGAGTCTACAGGAGGAACCCCAACAGTTCGCCTTTTTATTGGGGCTCACAGACAAAAGCTTCAGATCTTGACAATGAATGGAGGCAGCTCCCTTGGGCTAGCATGTGGGCTGTCCTGCTGCTCTCAGCAGTCAGAGGAGCCAAGAACAAAAGATGCTCGCTAGGCCATCCTGGTACCCAGGTCCTACACAAGCCGCTCCCCTGCACCTACACTCCCCCCACTCTGCCTGGCGCCCTGCACACCACCCTTTGTAGAGTTTGCTGCCTTCTGCATCACACATCTCCCAAAAGGAGAGACTGAATCACTTTAATTGTACATCTTAAACGATTAGATATAATTTCTCAAAATGTGGGAACAGTCAGCAGACTCTATCCAAATAATTGGCTCGAAGTGGTTAAGGCAGGAGGAGAGAAAGGAGGGAGGAGGGACAGCAGTGGGGGAAGGAAGGCAGACCCTTTGTTTCTCTCCCATCTGGCTGGGAGCCAGAGGGGAAGATCGAAGAGACCTATCTTTTGTCCGCTGATCTGACAGTCATCCCTGTTCCCACTCAGCAAAATCAAAGTGGAATGTGTTCAGATGTTCATGTCCATCGCTCAGAAGGTTACTGAGAAGCTATGCCTTCCTGTGCCTCGTGGAAGCAGGATTTCATGCAGCATTTCTGTTTTCAAGGTCACTATAAAATTAATAGTTCCACTTTCTCCGCTACAGTCTGTCATTGTTAGCCCTCTCCTGGTCCTCCCAGGGGACCAGAAGCATGTGCTCTGTGGCTTTAAGGGAAGAGAGGCTCCCTCCCAGGCTCTCGCTATCAAGTCTGGTTAGGTTTTAGCATGTAAAGTTCCTGGCCATAAATAATTCAAAAGGCATGAAGATTTTCTCCATTCCCCATCTATCCTTGCACACAACAGCACCCCCCTTCCTTTCTGGCTTATAACAAATGCTAATTTAATCAACTGGCAGTAAATTGTACTGGTTGCTGACTCATGCCAGACATGGCCCCAATGGACTCGGCAGAGCTCTGCCATCTCATTTGGAAATGGACAATGAAGAAGGGAGGTCCCGAGCTGTCCACCATGCTCCTTTTGTCCTCCTTTGTGTCCTCCTCTCCTCTCCCTCTCCAAAAAGGATCCTTCACAAATGTATCCCTGGTGTATATATGACAGTTCACATCTCTTCCACCCTGCCTGCTAGGATCTGGGCTCCATGCAAGTCGTGTGGCCTCTCAATGTTCCTGATGATAACATGGCCCCAGTGGTCCTGAAGGCTGATCTGTAGATAAAGCTTATGTGGTGGGGGAGGGAGGTGAGGGCACAGAGAAGAAGGATGGGAAGTGGAGAGAGGCAGAGCTGGCCCTCGTTAGCAAGCTGTGATAGTATGTGCAGCCGGAAGCCTCTCAGAAATGCTGGGATGGAAGCCGATCAAGGGATGGAGAAGCAGCTCCCACTCGCAGGCCCTCCCTTCTACTGGCGCACAGGTGGGAGCAGGAGCTCCTGAACTCCTGGGGACGGCTGCAAATGGAGAGTCGAGGGAAGAATTGTCCTGGAGATAAAGCAGGAGTAGCAAGTAGAGGGCTGGGGACAGCGAGGATGAGACAAAAAGAAATGCCTCCAAAAAGAAAGGGCCAAGACATAGGAAAATATTTATGGGAAGCCTAGGGTCTATTTCCTTTTCCTCTTGCTTCTTTATATTGGCTATAAATATTTATCTTATAAAGAACAATTCTCCATCCTGCCCCAGAGGGATTCCTTTAGAAACTCTCCCCATCCTGGTCATCCAAATACTTGCTGAGCACTAATGCACAGGGAGGTAATGGAAGGCTGTTTACCCTCTTGTCTTCAAATGCCTGTGAAGCACGTCCAGGGGTCCAGCATCATCATGCCCATGAATTTGCTTGCTTTCTCCTCCTGTCTGCCTGGAAAGCAGAGTTGGTAGCACGAGGCCCACTCTGCAGACAGGCTGGGTTCTATGCGAGGACCAGCAGATGGCACAGTCACAGCTGACACTATTTCCACCAGACACTCTGTCCCTGGGGATTTGAACGCAATAGGTCTAACTGCTTAGATATTAGGTTTATCATTTATTAAGCAAATGGAATAACAGCACAGCATCAAGACTTCTAGAAGGGTCTGATTTGTCTGGTCACCAAACCCCACCCACAGTGCTGACTGGTCTTAAATTGTCAAAGAGCTGTTTTCCATTTCATCTTACCCACCCCCATTATTGGGTTAGAAACTCCTCCTGGTCGGGGAAGCAGTGTAGAGGCGTTTTCTAGCCCTCACATGATGACAAAAGGGGCCTTCAGAGAGCAAATTCAAATGGTCTGGTTGGTTGCAAGCACACCTTAAATCTTTCCAAGTGAGAAACCCTGCCGCGCCACCTTATTTTCAAACACTCCCCTTTGAGGTTGATTTCTTCTGTGGTCATTCCTCTGGAATAGCAGCTATGTCTCTGTTCTTTTGAGGTTCTTTTTGGGGTGTCTTAGAGTGACCACATTGTTTCGTGCCCCTTTGAGGGTTTTTTCTAGAAGGCTCCCTCCTGACAAACAGGACATGCACAATGCCAAAATCACATTTGCCTTAGAAGTACAAGAATGCACAATCAACTTCCTGCAGGAAGCCCAGAAAGGAGAACAAACAAGGAGCCCTCTTCTCCAGCACCCCCGGCCCCTCCCTGCACAGTATTCTGCACATCTTTCTTCTAATCCACAGCTCTACAACTCTGGAGTCACTGGGAGCCAGGAAAGAATGGGCCCTGCGGATGGGAGGCTGTTTCACCCAGCACACAGCAATCTAAGGCACACGCCTCACTGCCAGGAATGGAAGGCGTGGTTCGCCGTGTCCTTATTTGACCAGAAGGCTTGAGGTGGAATGCTGTCTCGGTGCCTTGGCTACAAACTCCTGGGGCTGTTGTAAATAAGAGCGCGGCCTGGTATGGCTTCTTGGCTAAACGTTTGCACAGTAACTCAAATGAGGCAGCAGACATGAGTCAGGAGAGAGAAATGAGCTGAAAAGGGGGGGTATAGAGAGCTTGGGCTTCTCAAGCCTGAGAGATGGCACTTTACCCGAAGACACTCGCCCAGTCTCCAGGGACAGACTGCAAGCCCTCCCCCTCTGCCGCGCCACCTGCCAGAGCCATTTGCAAAGCAGCTTGTAAGAGCCTCTAAGTGATCAAACTGCTTGTCCATTCTCCATGCAGCAGGCCAACCAGGGCCTTGCACGTTGCTCAAAGGAGCAATACAAGGGCATTAAATGTTTTCTCTATTTTGAACACTCACAGTTTGAATTAGGATTACATACAAACTGAGAAATTGAAGTTGAGGGCTAACAATGGCTCTGCTAACAATAGATCTGCTGGAAATATGAAAAGATCAGTCATTTCATTCTGGCGATCATGGTTAGGAGTGTAGTCATCAGTGGATCACCAGATTTATCCTTGCCTTCCAGAGACAGCGCTCCAGCCGCTGGTGGCCAGAGGCCGTTGAGCCTACCTGGTAGGCTTTACTTTCTCTGCTGGGGACAGAGAAAAGGCGGAGCTTTTCCCAGCTGCTATGTGCCACCAGCTTCCAAGGGTCTGAAATGAAAGTATGGGCTGAATGAGTAAATGGATTCCTTCCTTTATTCATCCATCCTAAAACTCAGGGCTGCCCAGAAGTTGGGCTTTGCCATTTAAAGTCTATCTCCTTCTGCTCCTTCTTAGCAATTATATTAGCCTGTTCAAGCTGCCACAGTCTGGTGGTTTAAAAAACAGAAACTTTTTTCCCACAGTTTTAGAGGCTGGAAGTTCTAGATCAAGGTGTTGTCAGGCTCGATTTCTCCCAAGGCCTCCCTCTGGCTTGTAGACAGCCGCCCTCTGCCTGTGTCTTCACGTGGTCTTCCTTCTGCGTGTCTGCTCCTTACCTCTTCTTCTTTTCAGGAAACCAGTCACATTGGCTATGGCCCACTCATATGACCTCATTTCATATTAATTACCCTTTCAATGGCTCTATTTCCAAATGCATAACATTCTGAGTTCTATCAGTTAGGACTTGAACATGAATTTAGGGAACACATAATTCAGCCCATAACAACAATTGACTTTTTTATGTCACAAGATTGAGTGTGTTAGCTCTGTCTGCATAACCTTCTGGTAAACGCAGACCTGCCCCTGACCCGTGAAGACTCAGGACCTGTCCCTGCGGTGTCTGCTCACCCACAGGCACTGCCGCACCCTCACCCACCAAGGCCTGACGAGATAATTCCAGTGTTTCAGATAGTAGTAACGGGAGAAAAGGCATCTTTTTAAAGTATTAATCTTTTAGTGAATTGTTCCACTCCAGAGGCCGATTAACTCCTTGCCCCGTATCCCTCCATTCCTGCTAGTAGCCTTCCTCATTTAGGTAGCCTGTCTGTCCCTGGACATGAAAGTGACTTCTGCCTGCCTGCCTCTTGATCAATACCACCTCTGAGCAATCTGTTTTGATCACAGCATGAGGTTCCATTTGGTTGGAACATAAATTGGGGTCCCACACTTGACCAACCCCAGGTGCAGGAGGACTGCCCGTGGCAGCAGTGCACCTGACTCTCCGTTTTGTGCTGTTCTCCTCTGGGACAACAAGAAGACCCTCAGATCCCATCAGACCCCAGATGCCCACATCCCAGCCAAAAATCACTTTAAGGAGTCTCCTTTCCTAGTTCTCAGAGCATACAGTTGTCCTATTTGAAATGTATCCCTGCTCTGGGAAGTCCCACCCCCCACCCATTTCCGGGACAGGGATGCAAAGACCTCTTGGGCAGTGAGGTTCAGCCTCCTAACTAGAGAACAGTTCAATGGATATGAGTCAACAAAAAGCACTCCTGTGAGATTTCTTTAATGCTTCAAAAACTCCATTTAAAACTGTTCTGGCCCTAAATGAATGTTTTCCGTGTACGTGTGTTGTTTTTTGAAATCCCCCTTTGAGCCTGCATGCTGGAGACATGACATGTATTTCAATCCATATGCCCATTTAGATTCTAGGAATGCACACTGGTTAGGTTTTAAGTGCATTTTCTGGTGAATTAAGTGAAAGTTAGATATTGATGCTGATCTACACTCAAGCAGACAAGAAAAATTAATCATAAGAAAGGGGTGGGAAAATATCTCCCATTTATCTTCTTCCTATCTCATAATTCAAACCTACATTTCTAGAGGTATTAAAATATCACAGTAAGGAAGTCTTAATTGACCAAGATTCCAAGCCAAAGAGTCCAACCCCAGTGAATTAATACTATTTGTTTATCCACTAAGTACAAGGCACAGACAGTACATTGGGCAATAGATACAAACATCTCTGTCCTCCAGGGTCACAGAGACAGAATAAGGAGATACAGATACATAAACCACAATTAATAGCACAGAGCAGGAAAAGCTGAGAGGTTCCAACTCAGTGGGACAGACACTCAGTGCTGTTGGGTTTCACAGGTGGAAATGATGGTCACAGTGAAGGGGTCTCACAGGAGGTGATATTTTAGCCTGGGCTAGAGGCTTGGACCTGGCCATCAAAGCAGGGAGACTCACTGAAGGCTTCTGAGTGGAAGAATGACATTATAACAAAGCTGATGCTGGAGGTGAGTGCCCTGGACCACAGGACAGGGTGCCCTGGAGCAGGTGAGAAGCCAGACTGGGAGGGCAGCTGGCAAATCCTGGCAGTGGCACAGACACCAAACAACTCACACCTGAGCTGAGGGCTGGCCATGGTGAGAAGAGGAAGGGACAGATGACACAGGTGCTGTGAAGGACCAGCGGAACTTTGGGTCTTATTGACTATGAGGGACAGGGTCCTGATTGCTGGTCAGCTCCCAGAGGAAGACAGTTATCAGAGGGAAGGTCTAGGTCCTGGCTGGGCAGCTCTCTCACCTCCTTACCTTTCTCTACCCTGTAGAAACAGCAGAATTGCCCACATACTCCAGTGGGAGTCCCAGGACATCCTGAGAAGATGGTCCTTTCTCTGAACAGACTAGACCAAAGGATTAATCATGTAAGGCTAGTTGTCAAAAAGTCCCAGAGCTCCCTCTGGCTTTCATAAACCCTTTAGCTTCAACCCTCAAACCAGACCTCCACCCTGATTATACTGAAACAAAAGATGTCTGACTATGACCTTCATCAGTATCAGTTTAAATCAACTACCTCTATCCCCTGTTGGATTTTGCAGTGACTTTTACTGGCCCTTTGAAGCATCCTCTGTCTTCTTTCCCCATCTCCAATGGCCCTTATATCTAATTGAATTTTACTCATGATTGGGGGTTACACAGCCAAGGTTAGACTCATTAAGGCACTCCATCCACTTGTCCTTGTGATGTACTTAAGCTCCTGGTTCAAAAGTATCCTGAAGCCAGTCATCTCTAAACTTTTCATTTACATGAAATAACTTCTTTATTGATTGAGCTCTGTATTTTGCTCCTTGCACTTAAAATCTCCTGACACAGACTCCTTGTTTAATTGTGTCACGGTGAAAAGGGCTCTGGGAAGGAGGGCAGAGGGTACTGTCACTCTAGGTCCAGCTCTTGTGCCAACTGGCTGAGTGACCTTTGTTAACGCTCTTCCCCTCTCTGGGCTTTAGTTTCTTCATCAGTAACATGAGGGGTCATACAAGCCAATCTCTTATGATCCTTCTAGCTTTGACATTCTGTTGTGCCATTGAAGCCCAAATGAACTTGACTATTCACCTTCTGATCTGTCCTCCCCGACAGTCTTGCCACTACCTCTGTCTGACCCTACACTGTGGCCTATGACTGCCACATGGACTGCCCCTGCCAAAGGGGCAGAGAAATTAAGTATGGCTCCAGAGTTTTGGACACATGTAGACATGAGCTGATAGCAGCATGAACAGAAATAGAGATTCAGTGCTTTGTTTTCCTCTGGGGGCAGGGAGGACATTGGGAAGACTGAGGAGGGAATGGGTAGCAGTAGAAAGCAAGGTCACTTTGAGGCATATCGCAACTGGGGTAAATGGGAGACAGCCAGAAAGAAATGTTCGACCTTGGGAAATTCCACACAACAGAGGAGGGTCTCGAGCTTGAGTTAGAATTAAAATACCCAGGTGATTCTGAGGTGGGTGAGGATGAACACAGGGCCAGAGCTGGAGAGAGAGACTCTCCTCAAAGATATTCTGATAGAAGTGGTGACATAGAGGTGAGAACTAAAGTTGGGGACCCAATGATTCCTGGGGTGGGGGTTAGTGAGGGAGGAGCCTGAGAGAAAAAGGTAACAGTCTAAAGGACTTAAACCTGACAGACTTCCACATTTTATGAGGAAAAGAAGGAGGGAAAGGAAAGGGCATTAGGAAATAAAAGGGAACTCCATTCCCCTGAGTTGCTGCTATATCCTGGGCTCACTGCATATATCCATGAGTAGGAAGCCTTGAGAGGGGAATAATACAAAAGCCAAGGAGGAAACCACATTCTAGGACAGGCGACATTGGCTGATATAATGAACAACAGGGCCCCGGCAAAAGAGGGATCACGAAACCAAACCCAGGTCAAGATCAGCAGTGACCAGAATTGGGGGCAACCCAAGAATAACAGATCCTGAGTTTTTGTCATAGGGATGACAGCGGTAGCAGATGCTTTGGGTGCCCTTATCACACACTCCGACCTAAGCTCAGGCCACATTGACAGTGCCCACCTCAAGCTTGTTCCCACCACTCATGCTCTCTGCTTCTCTTCCTCAGGGCTCTTTCTTCCTTGGGATTTGTTGTGGGAACTTCGCACAGGGAACACTCAGACAAAGGAGATAATGTTCTTCCTCTAAACTTCAACTACTGATTGACAAGAGCCAGCGGCCCTCTGCCCCATCCCTTTCAGTGTAGCTAAGCAGAGACCTCGACTATGCCCCTGTGTGTTGGCTTTTCCTCATTTCTTGCCTCAGTCTCCCCACTCCCTCGCTGCTGTCTCCCGGGCTTGGATCCCAAATATCTCTCTGCATGCAGTCCTTGACTGAGTCTGCCTTCAGAAGATCCAGACCTAGACACAGATGAGTCAGCCTCGGTGGTGGCAGACCAAGAAATGCTGGCAGAAGCCTGAGTGTGGATTTCCCTTAATGCCCTGAAATGTTAAATAAATAGAACAGATTTCTGCTCATCTCTAGAGTGTCCAAAGGCTGAGCTGTGTCCTATGAGGCAGGCAGGGATGCTACTTTGAATATGATCCACAGGCCCTTGGTTATAAATCCCTTCTCAAGAGTGTAAACAGGCAGTGCTAATTCACAGGCCTCCTCAAAACACAAACAGGCATGAGCCCAATCCACATCATAGGAATGGCACTTCCTCCCCTTTAGAGGCTTACCTTCCTTAGTAGAGTGGCCACGGCCCGGAGCCTGCAGCCGTATAAACCTCAAGGAAATGTTTTTTTTTCACTTTTTAACTCATCCTCACAATATTTAAAAAGCTAAGGTAACTTAGCAAATGTCAAATTTACTCACATTAGAAGAAGCTTAGTGCTAAGTTTATACCCAGTCCCTCCCATCATTGATGCGACTGGCTGGTCCCCATAGACATCTGAGTTAGCAGGTCCAACTTGAGCATATTTGAAAGGGCAGTCCACTCTCCCACTGGGTCCTACAGCTGCGTCCTCTCTGTTGCCTCGCTCTTCATTTCCTGTCTCTGCTCCACCTTGGACTTCTCTGCCAGTTTTGCTATCACCTCCTTGAACCTGGAACACTTGTCTGTCTTTAATAAAACAGTGCTGCTTTCCCCCTCGAGGGGTAGGAATTCTGGGAAGGTTAGACAGCACTCCTCACCCACCTGTCCCACCTTGGACTGGCTCATTGTGTAATTCCACGTCAGGGCTCTTGCAGGCCTTGACATGAAGTGTTGAGGAGACCACAGGGGAGTTGGAAAATGAAAGTCAAGGCCAGGTATCTCTGTTCTCCGAGTCCATCAGCATTGCCCTGTTATGGAGAACCCCTCGGTGGGCCACTCTGTCCTCATCCATGGCCCATCGCATTGCCCACGCCCTGTTCCTCCAGGGCCTTTTCTGTCCGAACTCCCATGCCGAGTTGCTATCGAGATCTCCTTCTCTTCCTGTTTGAAAACCAACCACTCAACCATCTTTTGGTATAGGAGTCTCTTACCGTGGTTTGAATTTTTTTTGTTGTTGTTGCTTTAAAGGAATTAATTGCCTCAATATTTTAGTAAATTAAACTGCCTTGATAAAGCCATTTTAATTCTTCATTGAGCCAATATAAGCCTCTTAGACATGACCTAGACCTCACCTTCACATATCCACAGGGTCATCTACAGACTTTTCTTAAAAAAAAAATAGAGCAGCATAAGCCAACCATCAGACTTCAGCACTAACCTCGATTTGATGCATTGACTCCCTTCCATTTAACTCTCAAAATAACAAACACATCTATAAAGGTTGTCAAGGCTTAATGTTAAAATGGAAAAGTAAAACCTGTAACCTGCGGCCCAACAAGAATGCTTGTCATTCTCCACCTAGAAGTCATTCAGAGTCAGGGATCTGATGCTTCCTTAGGAGCAGAATGGTGCGAGGCCAAACATTTTCCCTTAAAAATATTGGTGTGGGTAGAAATTAGAATACAGGGTTGTACATTTTATGGGTGATATATAGGTTTTTCAAGGGCAATACTGAGTTTATATGATGCTCTTGTTAGGTGTTGATTACAGAGCCTAAAAATATCACCTCTAAGATGTGACTCCTGTTTGCAAAGCTTTCTTCAACCTGAGTTCTACCAAAAGACTAGGAATCTATTTGGCTGAAAGTTTTTAGATAGTACTTTTTCCTTTTTGGTCTTACGACTCTTGGAAAGAGAACTCAGTCCCTTAGGCCTAGAATGTCCTATTGAAAGCCACCCCTGACCCTCAAGTAACCACAGAGCAGCTTCTCTCTGGTGGACTATAGGGAGAGAGAGAGATGGGGAATGGGGCCTGGCTTTCTTACTAACCAGCCAGATGGCTTGGGTTTGCAAAACTCAATATCATCTTTTTATCTTGGCCTTTGAAAGCAGTGATCTCCCTGGGCCCATCATATATGTCCTGAATTTCTCAGCTTTATTTTGAGCCCTATTTCATGTGTTGCTGCTTATACCTCTGCTCAGGTTCATGGTAAATGGTCTGTTTCTGTCAATGACTTTTTCATCTATGTCAGAGGAAGGCCCATTAGACAAATCCAATGGGACAAGTTCAGAGAGTTTGTCAGCTCCCGTCACTTTCAGGTCAGCCTGTGCAGTGGAGCACAGACACAAAACAGATTTGTCAAGAAGGGCAGCTTCTTCTGGAAGAAGTTTATCTCAATGGGGAGACACAGGTGATGGGTGAAAAACATCAAAACACCAGCACTTCAGCCTGGGAACGGCACAGGGAGCTGAAAAGAGCTGTCCGTGAATACATTTAAATAAGTCAGAGTCTCAATACCCTGTGCAAGGGGGTGGGGGGGGGAAACAGGGAGACAGCTGTACATATCTGAGAGTATTTGGGGTGCTTGCCTAGAGCCTGACACAATGAGAAAGCTGTCATGTCTTATCAATAATTATTTTCAACTTATTAATAATTAATAGTTGTTGATAAGAAAAATAAAAAAACAATATTTTAGGCCTTATTTCACTAAGAAAGAACAAGAGAACTTCCACATTTTCCCATTGTTAAATTATCTCCCAACACCAAGACCACATTTAGAGATGGGACTTTTAAGGAGGTTAACTAAGGTTAAATGAGGTCCTAAAGGTGGAATCCTAACCCAATAGGAGAGATGGCCTTATAAAAAAGGAGAGAGAAAGATCTCTCTTCCCATTTTCATCTACCAAGGAAAAGCCATATGAGGACACAGCAAGAAGGAAGCTGTCTGCAAGCCAGGAGGAGAGCGATCACCAGAACCCAACCAGCCTGGCACCCCGATTCCAGACTTCCTGCCTCAGAACTGTGAGAAAATAAGTTTCTGTTGTTCAAGTCCCCCATTTTGTGATACATTGTTATGGCACCCCAAGGAGACTAAAACAACGAGGAATTAAAATCTGTTTGGAAGAGCACTTATTTGTAAGTGCATTTTAAGAGCATTATGTGTAAAAAGGCAACAATGATTCAACATCAAGTAGAGTAGGGAGCAAGAAAGAGAAATTAATTCAGTGATATTGACAAAAACAAAACAAAACAAAAAACCACCTAGCAATGAATGGAATAAATAAGGAACAAAGCCTCTTTTCCAGTGTAAGAACCAGACTTGGGTTTATTAAGGTGTCAAAGAAAGGAATTGATTATAGGAGATCAGACATCTTCTTTGGAGTGCACCCACCGAATTAGCAAATCATGGGCAGCATTTTGAGAGTGTGCAGTGCTAGATATTCTAACGCTGAAAAATTTGGAAATGCTTTATATTAATTTATTCATTTGCTTGGTTTATAAAGAATGAAGCATGTGTCTAATCACTATGTTGTACACCTGAAACCAATATAATATCGTTTGTCAACTGTAATTTTAAAAAAAGAAAAGCAAGCAGAAAAAAGAAGAATAAGGCACAATATGTCATCCAAGGTTTACTTATTTAGGGCATCATATTATGGGATGGGAGAACTCAAGACTGGATGACATGGGGCTTCCTGTTCACCAAAACACACAGTTCTGTAGAAGAGATGCTCAGAAGAACCTGAGCATGAAGAGCTGGGTTTGAAAAACCATGGAATAAACAACTATTGTAAGACTGGATGGATGGATAGATGGATGGATGGATGGACAGATGAAACAGTGATTGTTCAGAGATTCACAGAAGGGACAAAGTCCTAAAGTGCCAGCCTCTGGCAGTGTTCATCCTATTTGACTATAGGCATTGATCATTCTTGGGCAAATTGGTAATACTCTACACATGACCCTTCCACTGTGAACACCTGAAAAACATGGATGATATCAAATTTGTTTTTGTTTTCCCAAAAGCCTATCCTTGGGCCCCTGAAATGGGACCTTGAAAATTCCATTGACTATTGCCAACACTCTCTGAGCTGTCTTGTTCCCCTTCTCATTACAAGGGCCTGAATAATTAACTTCATTCATTCATTCACCCATTCATCCATTAAAAAATATTTATTGTGTTGCTATATGCTGTGCATTGTTTTAATATCTGCAGATATATTACAAAGCAAATGTGCTTACATTCTGCTGAGAAGAAACAGATAATAAACTAAAAAATAAAATATATAGTACATCAGACAGTGACAAATGCTATGTAGAAAAATAAGGCAGTGATGAGGGCCAGAGCAATCCAGAGTTGGGGGTGCAGCATTTAAGATGTGGTCAGGGAAGACTCGCCAGAGGGTGATGTGTGAGCAAGAACCTCAAGAAATTGGAAGAGTGGCCCAGGCAACTCTCTGAGGGGAAGGTGCTCCAGCCAGAGGGAAGCGCAAAGCACTGAGGTGCAGGGGCTCCTGGAAGGAAAAGGAAATCAGTAGATAGACCATTGCATCAGGACAGACAGAAGAAGAGAGAGAGGAGAATATATAATGTCACAGAGATGAGGGGAACCAAGAGGCCCCTACAGAGCTCGGTAGACCATGGGATGGATTTTACTTTGCACCTTTGAGAGGTGATATGGCCTGACTAGGTTTTCACGGAATTCCTCTGGCCATTAGGTTGAGACTGAGAAGCGTGTGTGTCAAAGGCAGGTGCAGGAAAACCAGGTAGGAGGTATTCTGATACCCACATAAGAAAGAATGGCAGCTCCAACTGTGGTGGAGAATAGCAGATTTTAAATATCTCTGGAAAGTATTGCCAGAGGATTTGTTGGTGGTTAGGATGTGGAGTCCAAATAAGGGACACCTGTTCCCAAGCACCCCTGGTATCAATACTGGCACTGCTATATTCCATCTTCTTCTGAAGGACCTCAACTAACTGACTGGCCAGCCCGCTTTGAACTGGGATTCTTCCAGTTCCACCAGTCCCTCTCCCACCCTCTATCATTGTGATTTGGATGGGTGGTCACTCCATCCCATGCCCTCCACTGACTTATAACCCAAGCCAACCCAGGGTTGATCCCATAACCCTACATTTCTACCTTTCTCTGCCTGCACTTCGGTTCTTACAAGAATGGAAACTATGGGTTTTGAAGGAAGAGAAGTCTAGGTGAAAGCAGGCCTGAATGGAGAGAGTGATTCCAAGCCAGGATAACTATTAAGAAAGCATCAGACCCTGTATGGTAGCACCAAGACCGTCAGAATAGCAAGGCCAGACACTGGAAATGAGCACCTTTCTATTTTTCTACCCAATACTCGTTCCCAGATTTCAAGACAATTTTGGTCAAAATAAGTTGTATGCAGGTGCCATCTCAAAGCAAGAATAGGCAAGATTTCTAAAGAGAGTGACTCTTGCAAACTGTTACTCTTAGTTATGATTGTTTAAGCAACTAAAAAAGAAGTGAGAGAGGTAGAAGAAACAAGAAAGAGGAAAGAAAGAAAGGAAGGAAGGAAGGAAGGAAGGAAGGAAGGAAGGAAGGAAGGAAGGAAGGAAGGAAGGAAGGGAGGAAGGAAGGAAGGAAGGAAAAGGAAGGAGGATTGGGGCTTTCCCACTAGCTCTTTTCAAAAACCAATGGCTTTTACCACATTCCACATGCTCTCTTAACCTAACTTTTAAAAAGAATCCAAGCTATCAACCCATTGTATATTTTTTTATGATTTAGAGCAGCCTCTTTTTTTTCAAGCAGCAATTAAGAAATCCTCTCAGGGAATGAAGCTGAGTAAGCTAAATCTAACCAAACCATTTCTTTGGTATTAAAACACACACCACATAAATTCTTTGGTATGCAATTGATGCAATAGACCCTGACTTCCTGCTTTTCGAACTTTTTAGATTCCTGATCAGGATTTGCAGACATTCAGAAATGCTGGGCGGGAGCTGTGTGTGTGTGCATGCTGTTTTTTTAAAGGATCCAATCTTATGTAATTCTTGCATGTAGAAATTTTCCACTGACTTCAGTTTTACTAGTGTGAACCACCAAATCCTCAAAGACTGTGCCAGGCCAATTTGGAGGCATACATCCAACCTCCTGGTGGAATAAATTATGAGAGGAGATGAAGTAGTTATTTTCTAGGGCTTATTGTGTTTTTTATTCCTCCCACAAAACAAAATGCAAACCATCACAAATTAAATAAATTCCTCAAGGTCCAAAAGAGACTTCCCAGGCTGTTTTTGGTATCCTCAGAAATAGTGTCACAACAGATGTTAAAGGGCCAGCCTCAAAAGGAGACTATTTCAGCAATAGCATATGAACTTGAAGGGAGACTCGAAGGCCTGACCCTCAAGAGGAGTGACATGGTGGGTGAGCATCAATTTCAGCCTCTTCCTACCTTCTTTCCCTGTCTCCCTTTGAGGTCTACCAGTTGCCTAAAGCAACAGGTTCCACAGGACAATTGCTCTCTGAAATTAATTTCTTTCCTCCACCTTAATTATTGAAATAATCTTTCCAAACAGCTACTATGATGATGGGTTATTCTACCAGATGCTACTCTCTGCCTATGTCCCTGATGAGTACTTCTTATCTGTATTTTGGGATTTTTTAGTTTTGTTTTTTTTCCTGCAGAGGCTGAAGTGGTCAGATTCACTGTCAAATAGGCAATGCTCCTGCTATTCTGAATTTATGGGACTGAGATGTGGAACTTGGAACTCTGAAAGTGCATCTGGACACATCTCCATGCACGTCCCACTTACCTGCAATCAACAGCAGGCATAGAACCCACTGAAATCCTGATGTGACGCTGTCTCCAAGGGCCTCCCTGCTCTAGCCTTCATCTGTAAACAAAAGATAGCACCCCCGAAGATGAGGCCTCCCTTACATATTGTGTACTGTGTATAATTGGGAGGCCATAGGACTGGGGTGGCCCCATGACATCTAAAATAACTCCTGGCAAATCCCTCCCTCCATCATTTTCCCACCATCTGTTCAGCTCTATTTCTAATCCTCCCTTTACATGGGCTGATCAGAAACATAGGGTAGCTTTGGGGGCGCCCATCTACCCACATGTCTTTTGTAGGATCTGCCCCTGCCTGACGCCTTATTCTACTGCTGCAGGGCTTATTCTAGATGTCCTGTCACTGCCAAAATGAAAACACACATAACAAATAACTTATTCAAAACCTAAAGTCTAGTTAGTGTGGCGACAGAAATTAATAGGCTCTGTATTCTTTAGTACACCTCTGGTTGGCTTCAGTTATAGCTGAAGCCAGAAGTTACAAGGTTCAGCAAGAAGATTAGTGAGAAAACTTGAGTGTTTGGGAGACAATCAGCACAGGTAGTTTGAGAAGACAAATCTTTCAGTTAGAAATTTCATCTTGATAAACAGGAAAGTTATTACCAAACATATTTACCAAATTGATATTTACATATTAGTTACCATATTTGAAATTGCATCAATTCATTGTACCTTATTTTAAAGCTGAGTTTCTAAGCCAGTTTCTTATTACAAAGATATTTCTTACAATATTAAAAAGTTCGTTTTACTAGTTCTAAGAATTGTTATCATGCAGCCATGAAATACAGATAATCGTTATAAGAAACTATGTATGCTGAAGCGTGTTGTAGAAGTGTGTTAGTGAAAGTGGTGATTTGTAGAACACAGAGTGTTTCTTTGTTCTAAGCTCTGTTTGTCACGGGAGGTTGGCATAAAGCACCAATCAGTGATAATTAACTCATATTAGTTCACTGCTCTAGATCTAATCTACTCAACCACTTATAAAAGGCCTGTGCTGTATCTCTTAAAATAAGAACATAGCTAAAGGCATTCCTGCTCCTAGAGATTTATTTTACAAGTATAATTAAAGTGGTGATAACAATGCATCTTTTAAACACAATGAGAACACGCTTTGCCACATTAGTAACAAGATTCTAGGGATTCCACTGTTTTCAGTTCAAGAAACAACATTCTCAACACTTATCTTTTGATTAAACCAATAGGTTAAGTTGAAAAATGAAAAGAAAACCAGTCAAAGGGTAACTTTCAGATGAGAATATGGGCGTGTGGTAGTATGCACAAATACCTAGCAAAGAAGGCAGCATGGGCGAGGTGCTTTCTGATGCTGCATCAGATTTGCAACAACTGAAGTTCCTTTATGTTGAAGTTAGTCTATTGCTGGAGCGAGAAGTAATTGGCAAAAGTCAAGACTCAGTTGAATTTTCCACAGTATTATTTAACCCCATCCCAGGCCTAAAATTCCCTTTGTGCCCACAAGAAGAAGGTGTGAAAAGAAAGCTTGCCATTGGAGATGTCCCAAGAAGAGGAGAGAGCCACTGTTTTCCCTCTGCCCACAGCTTCTCCCTCTCTGCCCCTCCCTTCAGCAGCCTGTCCAGGGTCCCATTGCTGTGAGCCTGGTTGAGGATATTTGCACATTAACACCTTCCTCATTTTGATTCAGAGACAAAGGGTCCACAAGCATTCCCTACACCCCCAAATTTGCATACCTGTCCTATATAGGCCCAGCAATGTGCTACCCAGCTCCCCCTTCAAGGGAGGACTTACAGGAGGAGCGTGGTAGCCATCCTCCTCCAGCCGTCAGCGGTTTCGGGGTCTGCCCCAGCTGCAAAGACCCTGGTCACCGAGGTCACACTCTTCCCCAGCAGCCCACATGGGACGCGACTCTGAGAGAATATTTTCTTCAGCGCTGCCGCCAGGATGGCCAAGCCCTTTTCCGGCCTGCATTTTGGTTCAGTTTCTCCCCTGCCTGATCCTCTTTCCAGCTTCTCCCCTTCACAGTTGTTGAGCCTGGTGAACGTACAGAGTCTAACCTGAGACAGCTGTGAAGTGTTTCACTCTCCACGCCATTGCTTCCAAGTGATCGACCCAGCAAAATCAGCTGAAAAGACAGGAATGTCTGGAAGCTCCAGAGGCGACGTCGGCGGTCCTCAGTATTTCAGCCTTTAGAAGTAGGACCCTTTCTTCAAATAAGAGCTTATGTAAAACCATTAAGCAGAATAAAGTTGAAATTTCTGTGCCAGGGCACAGAGTTCTAGACAGATAAAAATCAACGGGCGAAATAGATCAGTGGTTCTCAACTGGCATCAAGGACCAGAATCCGCTGGGAACATTTGAAAAATACAAATGTCTTCCACCCTTGAAATTCAGTTCCAATGTTGTAAAAGTCCTGCAGGTGAATCTAATAGCTTAGGCTGAGAACTCGTGAGCTCTAGGGCACTGCTACCCTTTGGGGATCTCTGGTTCCATAACACAATATTGCCCTTTCTCCAACATAAGCATTTAAAACAGAGCCTCCATTGTTCAAGGCGAGAAAGCCAACTCTGGCCTTTACATTAATGGAGGAATTTATTATTTTTAACTCATGGTTTTTATTTATTTATTTTTATTGACTTTATTGGGGTGACATTGGTTAATAAAATTATATAGGTTTCAGGTGTACAATTCTATAATGTGTCATTTGTATACTGTATTTTCACCATCTCAAAGTCAAGTCTCCTTCTGTTACCATTTGTCCCCCTTTAACCCTCTTCTACGTCTTCCCACCCTGTCTCCTTTCCCCTCTGGTGATAACCATTCTGTTGCCTGCGTCCATGAGCTTTTTCTTTCTTTGCTTAATCTTTTTACCTTTTTCCACCAAGCCTTCAACTCCACTCCCCCTCTGACTGCTCTCAGTTTGTTTTTTGTATCCAGGACTCTGTTTCATTTTTGTTTGCTCATTTTGTTCATTAGATTCCACATACAAGTGAAATCATATGGTTCTTGTCTTTCTCTGATTGGCTTATTGCACTTAGCACAATACTCTTCAGGTCCATCCATGCTGTTGCAAAGGGTGAGATTTCCTACCTTTGTATGGCTAACTAGTATTTCATTGTGTAAATGTACCAGAGCTTTTTTATACATTCATCTACTGATGGGCACTTGGGCTGCTTCTGAACATAGGGGTACATATGTTCTTTTGAATCAATGTTTTAGGTTTCTTCAGATATATTACCAGAAGTGGTGTCTCTGGGTCATAAGGCAGTTCCATTTTTAATTGTTTGAGGAAATTCCTTACTGTTTTCTACAATGGCCTCGCCAATCTGCATTCCCACCAACAGTGCATGAGGGTTCCCTTTTCTCCACCTCCTCATGTTGAAAAGTCATATTGTGTAGGTTCTGTCCCACCCTCCAGAATCTGGGCTGCATGCACAGGGAGGTGGTTCTCCTGACTGCCACCTTTTTTAGAGGAAACTTGCATTTTCTATATCTTATCAATACTGGAAACAGCCTGGATTTAAGCAGTTCTCAAATATAATGCTGGTCCCATGTTTATTTTGTCTAGCCCCAAATTACCTGAAAATTAATATGGAATTTTCTCGAGTTATTTGTAAAAGAACACCCATTTTTAAAAGAACTTAGTTCGTCTTTTTTATAGATACCTTGAAAAAACTTGATTTTGAATGTTTTTGTTTTGTTTTGTTTTTGTTTTGGGGGTAAAGTTGACAGCTAGTGTTAAAGGAATATGCACAGTGTTTCAGATTATTCATGGTCAACAGGTAACGGAGGTCAATTTACAATTTCATCTCCATTTAGTGCTAAGAAATAGAAGCTTTTTGATCATGCTTTTTGCCAAGAGTCCTTCCCTTCGGAAACTTAGACACACTCACTGATCTCACCTCCACTTTGGTTACAATGCTAAGGCCGGAAGAATTATGATAACAGAGTCAAAAGTTGAATGGCTTTATTCTAGAGGACTAACATATGCTGACACCAAATTTCCTCCCCAGAGAAAAAATGGATTTATATATGTTCATAAAGAATATGTGGTATTATTTTGTTGTTGCTATATAAAAGCTATATATATGGATAGATATACATACCTGTATATACCAGTAATTTGCACTCAGTAATATATAACTATCTGGTTTATTTTTAAATGAATATTTATCGACGTATAATATATGACTACATTAAGAGAAGAGCACAAATCATGCAGTTCAAATAATTTTCATAAGGTGAACATCTCCCCAGTAACCAGTACCAAAATTAAGAACTAGAACATTCCCAGCACTGAAGAATCCCCCTGCATGTCCCTCACTATTTTTAGCACCTAGCTGCTAACCTAACCTCTATCATCATGTATTAGTTCTGCCTGTTTGTGAACTTTGTCAGCAGAATTACAGAGCGTGTTCCCATTTGTGTCTACGTTCTTCCAGCCTTACCCTGGTAAGATTCAACCACGTTTTGTATGTAGTGGTAATTTGTTCATTTTCGTCAACTGAATATAACACAAATAACTTACTCATTGTACTGATGGACATTAGGGGGGTGATATTATGGACACACCTGCAATGCACACTCCTGTGTATATCTTTTGGTATATGTATATAACTATTTCTATTGCATATATGTCTAGGAATGGAATTGTTAAGTGATAAGCTATATATATATATATTCGGCTTCCTAGAGACTGCCCAACACCCTTCTAAGATGATTGTACCAGTTTAGGTGTATTCAAAGTGTGTGAGTGCCAGTTGCTCCACATCCTTATCAATACCTGGTATTTTTTGTGTCTTTAAAAAAATTATTCTAACCATTCTTGTAGATAAGCAGTGGTATCTCTTTATGGTTTTAATATAATTCTTCCTTATTATTAATACATTGAACACTTTTTAATAAGTTTACTGGACATTGGTATAGCCTCTTGTAATTCTATTCAAAAAACTGCCGTCAGTAAATCAAGACAATCTAGTATTAGCATGACAATAGACAAATAGATTAATGGACAAGGTTAGAAATTCCACACGTATATGATCACTTGATTTGTGATAAAGCTGAAAGTGAGGAATAGTGGAGCAAAATCATCTTTAGAGTAAATCATGCAGGGTCAAAGGCTATTCACATGAAAAAGAAATTTAAGCCCTACCTTATACCATACTGAGAAATAAATTCTAGATATACTATAGATTTCAATGTTGAGTATAAAGCAATAAAGTTACTTTGAATAAGTCAAAGAATAATATCTTAATGATCATGGGAAAGAAAAAGAGTCCATAGAATACAAAAAGCACTAAGGATAAAATAAAACAAGTGATAATCTATAGTACTTTAAATTTCTGTTTATCAGAAGGCATCATTTAGGGAATGGAAAGGCAAACCACAAAAGAGGTTTGCAAGACACATACTTAACAAAAGACTCATATCCAGAACAGATGCATATTATTTCATAGTATTGTGTATCACAGTTTATGTTTATCTCCTAGTGGAGATCATATACTCTGTTTTTGTTTACTATCTAAAATAGTGTGGCAATGAATACATTTGTACATCTCTGAGCGTTTTTCTAATGAATTATCCAGAAGTGGATTGCAGAGTCATGGGATGAAGCAGAGAGTTTCAAACCACAAAGGGCAACAGGGAGAGACTTTTTCCCCATCTTGCGTGTCTCACTCTTAAACTAATTACACTCCCTTTGCCTGGGCCTTGCCCAGACTTTCTTTTGAAGACCCCAGGGGTAGCTTAACCAGAGGACACAGGTTGAAAAAAAAAGTTAAGAACTCTGATGAAAAGGAATAGAAAGACGTAATAAAGTATTTAAACAAGTGTTCTCTCTAATATTCTCTCGAAGATTTTCTTCTTGGCCTCTCAGTTTTCTAAAAGAAATTGTATTTATGGCATATTGCCTTGAGCAATATGTCTTGCATGTGGATGAGAGACAAGTATCCTGGGCTCTTGGAAATATGGGATTTATCAAGTACAAATTTCAGCTAACTGATTACGTTTTGTGTTACTAAAGAGAGATCAGACATCTCTTCATTTTCAACATTATTTAATTTTTCAACAAAATTAATATTGAATTTTCTCAAGCTATTTGTAAGAGAACACCCATTTTTAAAAGAATTTAGTCTTTTGTATAGATACCTTTAAAAAACTTGATTTTGAATGTTTTTGTTTTGGGGGTAAAGTTGATAGCTAGTGTTAAAGGAATATGCACAGTGATTCAGATTATTCTTGGTCGACAGGTACTCGAGGTCAATTCACAATTTCAGCTCCATTTAGTGCTAAGAAATAGAAGCTTTTTGATCATGCTTTTTGCCAAGAGTTCTTCTCTTCAGAAACTTAGACATACTCTCTGATCTCACCTCCAATTTGGTTACAACACTAAGGCCAGAAGAATTGTGATATATATATTTGAAAGTATTTTTCAAATATATATATATTTAAATATTTTATTTATTTATTTTTAGAGAGAGGGGATGGGAAGGAGAAAGAGTGAGAGAGAAACATCAATGTGTGGTTGCCTCTCATGTGTCCCCCACTGGGGACCTGGCCTACAACCCAGGCATGTGCCCTGACTGGGAATCGAACCAGCTATCCTTTGCTTCACAGGCCTGTGCTCAATCCACTGAGCTACACCAGCCAGGGCTCAAATATATATTAATATACTTCCCTGCTATGGTAAGTACAATATCCTGAATATAGCTGATTATTTCTTTACAGGTGGAACATCTTAAGATCATCAGGGTGTTAACTTGAACATTAATCTCTTTATGAGACTGAGATAGAAAGTGTCCCTGGCACATCTTTTTTTGTATTATACTATAAATGTCTTAAAGGCAAGGACTACATTCACACTCTGATGGTACCAGGTATAAGGTTTATGACATTGAATGAGAGTGTCTGATTCTCCATGTTCCCGTCTGAAAGCAGGAAGAGATTGTACCAACTCGGGTTGTTGGTGGAATACAAGTTCCTTGTGCATAGGGTGCAACACCCAGTAAAACTCAATGAATGTTCCTTTTCCTTTTTGGTATAATTCTTTACTGGATTACACTTCAGTGAATGTAGGAGATAAAAATTTAAAAATTTTTCTGATACTAGGGCATAAAAGAAAAAATTTAAGCCTAATATGATTTTGGGCGGGGGTGGGGGAAAAGGCCTGTGAATTGCATCTTTCACCTGAAAGTGAGGTGACGGAGAATTCCAGCATACTGAGATTTCTAATTATTTGGTTCTCATTAGTAATTGGGCAACATTCAGGCAGGCAACGAGGCCAACATGGGTCACATTTCCTTTGGCCTGGTCATCTCACTCTACTGATTTATGCTAAGGAAATGATTGAGCATGGACAACGATATTGACTGAAAGGTCTTTACAATATTCAAACATCAGACACAACCTAAATGCTCATCAGTGGATACCTAGACAACAAAATATGATGAAATCTTTAAAAATTATAATATTGCTCCATATTTATAAATTTGTAAGATGCCTGCAAAATATTAACTAATTAAAGCAAATTACAAAATAGTCTGTATTAAATGCCTCATCCCATTTTTGCCAAAAATGTGTTTATCTGCATGTATGCATACATAAAAAAGTCTTCAAAAATATATACCAACATACTTTATGCTTATCTCCAAATGATGTTGTAGAATTATAGACGATTTTATCTTTCTTTTAATCCCTTTGTGTTTTATCCAAATCATTGTACAATAAGCAGGTACTATTTCTATGATTGAAAACAGTAAAGCTACCTTTCTTTTAAAAAACTTAAAACTTTAATTGGCAAAGATGCCAACTGATAATTTTGTGCTAAGAAATCCTGGAAAACTGAACTGTCTGTGGACCTTCTCTCAGTCATTGTCAAACAGAGAGCAGAAGTCTATTGTGGTAAGCTGTGTGTAGCTGGGTTTTTCAACCTCAGCACTATTTTGGGCTGGATAATTCTTTGTAGTGGGAGATTGTCATGTGCCTTGTTAGATGTTTAGCAGCACCCCTGGCCCCTGCCCACTGAATGTCAGTAACATGCACCACTCCCCCACTCCACAGAGTTACGACATCCAAAAATGTATCCAGACTTGGCCAGATGTCTCCTGGGGCCTAAATCACCCCAGTTGAGAATCACCGATATAAGGAAACTGGAGACCTGGAATTATACCCTGTGTTTGCTCCTTACTAGCTGGGTAATTCAACCTCTCTGGGTGTCCGTTTTTTTGTGGGGTTTTTTTGTTTGTTTGTTTTCATTAACAGAATGACTATATCATCTTTAAGATAGCTTTGGTCCTGAAACCTAGAGCTCCATGGGTTTGCAGAAAATCAGTTGGTTCAAAGGGAAAGTGATTGGTCCAGAGTAAGGTGGAAAGCTGAAAGAACAGGCACAAATGTAGCTAGGTCTTCTGCTTACAATGGTGCACTCATCCATTCACTTGTGTGACAAATATTTATTGAGTGTCTACTGTATCCCAGGCACTGTGATAGGGGCTGGGAAACAGTCATAAATATGAAAATGAGATCCTCCCATTCATGGAGTTACCTTCTATGGGAAGAAACAAACCACAACCATGTAGGTTAATTAAGTAGGAACATTTTAGATAAGTGACATAAGAAGTAGGTAACAGGGTGACGGGTAGCCACTGGAATGGTACTGGGGAAAGTGAGCAAGATTAGATAAGGTGACCTGGGAAGACCTCTAGAGGAGTTAATATTTGAACTAAGATCTAAATGATAAGGATAGAGCCCAGCAAAAATCAGCGGGAAGAATGTCCAACACAGAGAATACTAAAGTACAAAACCAGTGAGATAAAGAGCTCAGAGCTGTATTAATGATATAACAGCAATATGTGCATGATAGAATACTACTAAAGAAACAGTGTCAAATTTTATTATTAATAACAGGGGAGTCACTTCTCAACCTTTTGGATGAGATCAAGTGTAATAACGGGGGAAGGTAAGTGGAAAAGTAATCTCTAATTTTTCCACAGGAGAGTGATTAGGATAGAAATCCAGAAAAAGGCCCTTATACAACAATACTGCTGAAAAATTGTGTTTTGGGAAATTCTGGAAACACATGCCCCCTGAAGCTCACCAAAGCCTTTCTCCACCCATTAGTGCTAGGAAGGATTGGGGCAAAGGGGGAGGCTGTGCCAAGAAGATGTCTACTGAATTGCTAAAGCAATAAATTGAGGGAATAATCTTCTTCATGGTTGGTATGCTCAGGGGGAATGGGTCCAGCAGATAAAATGATAACTAGATTTAGTTGACAATTTGCTTTGAGCAAAATGCCAAGCTTGTAAATAATTTAAAAATAGCCTGTCATTCAATTGCAACGTGTCCTTTAAGAAATTTTAATCGATGCAAAATGCATTTCTCCAACACAAGCTTCTAACCCCTGTGAAACCAGCTACGGGGCTAAACAAAAAGCTGCGACATAGAACAGTGTGTGCAATGGCTACAAAGGAGAATGGATTGAGCTACACACCCAGAATCCAAAATTATGGCAGTATCCTGCAACTTAGGAATTAGCTATTGCAACAGCATGTCATGTGGAAACACACCACTTGTTCCGTTCTTTTTGTTCAAGGGCGCTGAGAAGCTAAGGTTTCAATCCACTCATCAGAAACAATCAACATGCATAAGTTCTGCATTTGGGTCACAAATGGATGGTCTATTTGTTATATTTGCCAAAAGCTTCAGATTATAGAGAAAGAGAAAGGAAAGGCAAGGTGGAGGGAGAGGGGGAAGACATAATGACTCTCTGAAATTAGCATATAGTGTCACCTTGAGAAGACTAACGCAAGCACAAAGAACACAGCATGGGATTTGGGGGTGAGGGATCAGACACTAAGCTAAGTTACTCCCCTTTATACCGGGCTATTCATATTGAATCACAAACCATTCCAAATATGAGAGGGCAGGAGGTCACCTTTTCCAGGCTGCCTGCACTCTCTTGGAGCAGCGGGAAGCACAGGCGGTGGCTTCTCTTCCTTGGTGGCTCTCCCGGTGCTGCCCAAGCCTATATTGCAGGTCCCACAGCCTGGTGGCCTTCTCTGATTCAGCTGTTCTTTTTCTGTAGAACTTCTCATTACAGGAAACCAATCACTGTCCAACCCACAGTGCCAGGAGAGGCAGTGGCAAAACCCAAGGACAATAGAAGGTTCAGTTCCTTTAGGTTAAAATTCCTGGAGATTTTTCACTTTTTTCCTGCTTAAATCTGGAGGTTCTCTCTCCCTCCCTCTCTTCCTCCCTCCCTTTCCCTCCTTCCTTTCCTCCTTCTTTCCTCCCTCCCTTTCTTCTTCTCCCCAACACTGACACAGATTATGAAGACATCATCCTAAATTGCCGGCGTGGTAGTTCCAGTTTGGGAAATAAACCAGCACAATTAGGGAATAAGGACACCATCTGAGTATCTAACTAATGCTGGCCAGATGTTCATTTTTAGTGAATTGATTATCCTTGATTGTCAAAATATGTATGTATTGATTTTTATCCCTTAAATCTTAGATGCTAAATAATCCAAAAAGCTGTTAATCCTGAATGGATTTAAAGATAATAGATAATAATGTATTATTCATAAATGTTGTACAGCAGGGTATCCATTATGCGACTGTTAATCTCTAGAAATATTATTTTCATATTCATCTGTCATTAATTTCTCTAAACCAGCTTGTCAAAATTTTCTTTCGGAATGTTGATTTTTTAAAAGCTACCCTTACAACAAAACATCGGTTCTTCCTCTCACTGTAATGCAACCTCAGAGACCGAGTGAGGATGTTGCTGCCCGTCCCTCCGTGCCCGGCCCAGTTCACACAGAGCCACACGCACAAAGACATGTACATGCTGCTTGGCTGTGTTATTGACTGTTGAATGGTTTCCAGCCCGTCTTTGTCCCAAGGTCAACCAGAATCAAGCTTCACTTTTCATCTTCCTGTAGGAAGATTTCTTCATTGGTAAGCTTATTTAAATTTCTTCGCAGATATTGAGCCGAATCAGCTCAGGCTGTAGCCTCCTGGGGCCTTTCATTCAGAGCTAAATATAAGTAAATGCTCATATAGGACAGCTTTTGATGAAACATTAAAGATGGTTTTTTAATATGGTCCCTAGATTTTCTATTTTCTCTATGAAATATCCATGCTGCTAGAGAGAAACTTAGCCAAGGAAAGGGAATAGGTTTGTGAATTGCTGCCTATGGAGCCCCTGGGATTTAGCGGCACAGGGCAAAGAAGCAGCTAATCTTGGCAAAGGAAGCCAGATAAATAAAATTAGCCACTAAATCAGCTCCCCTTAAAAAACCAGCTGTCAACTCCCTCCAACATTTATGAATTTGGGGGCATGTTGTGTCAGGTGACGTCTCACCCAGGATCAAACAGCACTGCTCCCTTCAAGTGAGAAAGGGTCCCCAATTCCCCACACAGGAGGAGCTAAGGCAAAGGGTTTGCCTTTTTTCTTTCACCTTCTTTTCCTTGTCATATGCACAAGACAGACCTCAATCCAGGCCCACCAATATTTACTGCTATAATGTTTATAATCGTTGTTAATTTTTAAACCATGCTCCCAGTCATCCCTTCAAAGAAAGGGCTGCATGTTCTACAGGAGATGCACATGCCTTTTGGAAACTATCTGCTCAAAATAGGGAATCTGCTGGTGGAGGTGGAGGATGGGACTGGGTGAGCAGAAATAAGACAAAGATAGGAGTCTTGCAAACTCAGGGTAGGGACGCTCTACACCTTTCATGTAGCTTCCCAGTGGGATCAGTCCCTCTCAGCTTCAGGAGAGAGGCTGGTCCTGCCCGAGGAGGGCACTGAAACTTCAAGTTACAGTTTTTTATCCAGGTGGAAAAGGGACACATGTAATACTAATTTAAAAAGCTAACTTCGGTCAGACACTGCATGAATGGCTTTATAAGTTTTATTTCACTGAATGCTCAGAAAACCCTCAAGATGGATAATATTACAGCTCCCTTTTAAAACAAGCAATCAGAACAGCGAAGCGGCTGGCCCACACTCTCGTCCTAAGAAGAAAGCCCGTATGGACTTGTGAGCATTATGAGGCAGCCTGCTCCTGCTGGCTGGCTGTGAGGTGACCAGCAAAGCACAGTCACATCCTGGTGTCAGTGCACCCTACCCCAGCAGAAAGCACTTGCTGCCAGCTGCATTCAGGTCCTTCCAACCTTGTGCGAATTTCTAAGCATTGCTGGGCAGGTCCTCCAGAATCAGTGGGAAAAAATACAGGAATCATGCGACGTGGGACTCTAAGGAGAAAACACTGTGACAACGCCTGTGAAGTCCTTCTCCTTGCACCTCACACGTACCTTTCTGAAGCCAGAGGGAAGAACCTGAATGGGATCAAAACACTTAATTTTACTCTTATTTTGCACCTAACTACGTCTTTTGGCTGGAGGCCAGGTGAAATTCCTATCACACTTTAAAAGAGCAAAACTGTGAAGCTTTTCTCTTATGTTGTCATTGCTTCTAAAAAGGAAAAAGAAACCTTACAAAGCTGAGTCCCTAGTAAACACATAGAGACCATACACTGGCTCATTAAAGTAGTAAATTTTTTTGTTATTATTCATTTAAAAACACATGAAGCTTTTCCACTGTTCCTGGGTAAGAACTCTGTATAAACTGTAGAAAAAACACAATCTTTACCATTCTAAAAACAAGCAACATATCAGAATACAAGCAGGCTCAACCCCTCTTATATGAACAGAAGAGAGGACCTGAAGTAAACCAGAAGGGCTTGACATGGTTCAGGCTGGGAAAGAAACCGACCTTTCATTTGGACATACTAGAAATTGTAGAAACTATAATGCTTTACTCTTATAAAGAGCTTTCCAGTGATATTATCTTGTTTGAGCTGCACAAGGCAATGAAGGGAGGTCTGGTTGTCTGCAATTTTAGACTCAGGCTGGCTAAGGGACTTTCCAAGGTCATGGTCAGCAGTGGAAGAAATTCAGGCTGCCCTTGGCCAATTACTTGACCAATCCAAGAAAATAGAAGTGATTAGGATTTTTCTGGTTGAACTTTCAGTACAAAAGCTGGTCATTGACAGAAATCGAAACACTCTTATCAATGCCTTTTTTTCCCTGACTCCATCTGGGCCCAGGTGAAAGAAAGTTATGGCGAGTATGTCTGCACTCCGACCCCCCACCCCGCCCCCCCACCACATTGTCAGTTTCTTCACATGAGGTGTGGGTGAATGGGGGAGGACAGGCTGACCCACAGAGGTCTCAGGAAGGGCTGCCTAAAGAGAAGTGGGGGAGGACAGGGACAGAGCAAGGGGTCTCCTCCCCCTCCCTTCCCCTCCCCTCCCCAGTGGAAGGGTCTGTCCCCCCTCGAAGGTTGCTCCTCTCCTTACTAAATCACCATGCTAGGCACGTTGTGACAACACAGAAGGGTTTTCCATAAATTTGAGTTTAAAGGGGATAATACTTGATGTTAAATTGTTAAATTAAATCATTCTTTACTAGACATTTTTACAATTCTGAGCCATTTTCCCATCTAGAGCTGCATAGTAAATTAATTACTGCATTAGTAGTTCACTGGTGGCTCTGGCAAACATGCTTTTACTCAAAACAAATACACACAACTATTCTCCAAATGTTTGTTCACATATTTTGAATCCATTAAACAGTACTTGTAATTTTAGGAGAAAACGTGTTTTTGGTAATTTTGTCACTTGCCTCATTTTCTCCTAGAAAGAGTTATGTTTGTTTCTAGTTGGCGTATAGGAGAATTTATTACAGCTACTTAGGTGGTACTGGCTAACACTGAGGATGTTTTAGAAGGTAAGCAGGGTTGGGAAGGGTAGTTATTAATCTAGTGAAAACAACTTCAATATATACATATATATGAAAAAGGAACTGTTTTTCATTTTTAATGGCTGAAAACATGAAAGATAAAGATCTCATGTTGGTAAACATACCACAAAAGTCACATATATTATAACTAGTTGTGCTGTTTTCAAAAATGTATTGCTTCACTTTTGTAAACAAATGTTTAATCTTATTAAATAAATTATATGCAATGAAGAGAATATACTTTTGCAAAATGACCCCCAACTAAAGTTGGTAAGAAGTATAATTTGGGTAAAAATGTATCCTATATTAGCCATGTAAAAGTATACTATACTCAAATACTGTTAAGAGTATCTTAGATTGGTTTTGTATGCAATTCAGGTTTTTTCTAAATACACACACTTAATTCACAGCCAAAAAATCACAAAGCCTAAAAAAGTCCATGCATTAGGAGAAGACTTTTTGTAAGAAGTATGTCTTTGTATGTCTTATATCTGCAGAAACCATTTTCTCCAAACTTAAACTTGGAATAACTGACATAATAAGCTCAGGTATACTCATGGAACAATGAGTACATCTGAAATCAGAACATTTTAAGTCAAATCTGAGCTCTGAAATGGATGCTCTGTGACTGGTGTGTCTCTGCAGAGACTGAGGTCACTCATATTTATATGATACCCCATGTGCACCCTCTGCACATCAAGAGATAGAATCCAAAGCTAAGACACCCAAATGTCCATGAGTAGTGAGGTAGATAATAAATTGTGCTGTAGACCTACAATGGAATAATAAGCAGAAATTATAGTGCATGAACTATTATTATCCTCACTACATGAATAAATGCCACACCCATAATGTTGGGCAAAAGAAGGTAGCCATGAGAGATAGAGTGTATTGTTTAATTTCTGTAAAGTTTTAAAAGAAGCAAACGTAATCAGGATAGTGGTAACCTTGGGGAGGAAGGCAATGTAAAGGAGGGGCAATGAGGGGTCTTCTGGGGTCCTGAGAGCTTCTATTTCTCCATCTGTAGGCTGCTTCCACAACCTGGCTTCACTTTGTGAAAATTCATCGAACCATACACTTGGGATTTATGCACTTTTCTGTATGTAAGTTATACTTTAGTAAAAAGTCTACTTAAAAAAATAAAAAGACAGTTAAGGCAGCTCCCGTCCAAACATAACCCCAAACATAGCCAACCCAAAGTGCTACCCAAGGTTTAAGCCCTCCACCTCCTCTGCTGGGAAACAGAGCCATCTGTGTTTCCCAGAGACTGGGGAATGGGCACTCACTGTGGTTGGAAGAGTCCTCATCTTCTCCTACTGGGGTCGTAAACAATTCATTGTCACTCCAAAAAAAGGGTGGGGGGGGAGCCCAGGGCCTCTGGGAGTCAAACACCCCCTACTGTGTGTTTGTTTATTCAGCGTCAAAATAACCCAGTCACAGAGCCAGAGGTTCTTCGAAGGGAGTGTGAGTGGTTCCAGTTAGATGGACTATTTGCTACATGCGTGGACAGCCTCACTCCCTGAAAGAGGCTTTGTTGGCTTTTGACAAATCAACCCTGTTGGGAAAGAGTGCATTCAGCAAGCTCCTGAAGCATCACTCAGATTTAAGAGGATGTTGTAAATGCAATTTTACAGTTTTGCTGCCAGAGTTAAGAACTAGTCTGAGCTTTCTTCAAGAAATGCACCAAAGCAAATGCATCCTGGTGTGATTCCACTTGGGGAACATGGAGCTCTGCTGCCCATTGCTTTGCTTGGAGCCCAGAACCTTCTCGGTAAACAAGACAGGGAAGCTCACAAAGTGGGAGACAAAGCCCAGTGCTGAAATTGAGTTTGGGGGGTAAAACAGGCACTACTAGAAAAAGCAATAGATAAACACTCTGTCATCCCACAGGAACAGGTGGGAAAACTGAACATCGATGGTGACTCTGGCTCTGCCGTTTCTGTATATCCTATGTAAATTCTCTTACCTGCCTGGGACATGGGTCTGTGGTGCTTTCTCCAAAGAAAGTGCCTCTCTCCAGGCAAGCAAGGCTGATGGTTGTGAGGGAAGACAGGATTCCCCTGCCTCTCTGGGCATGTGTCCATGCCACCCCAGTGAGGAACATCTTTATCAAGACTGACATCATTCAGCATGATCGTGACCCTCCCTCTGGCTTTTGGCAAGAACACACTAGATCTGTAATCATTAGTTCTTCTGACCCTATCACTTACTGGCAATGTCATCTTCAGCTTATCATTTGAACTCTCTGGGCTGCAAATATTTTGCCAACTGAAATTGCCCTTATCATTCTTCAGCTCCTCAGAGGAGAAGGATAAAGGATGCCTATATATTGCTTTGAGCCTCCATAAACTTAAATGATTCTGTGAATGCAAAGGCCAGGATTGCTTGATGTGCCCTCCCTTAGAATCCCCATGGATAAGCCCTACCCAGCTCTATCAAGCAGATGGAGCCCCGCCTTCTGCAAGAGATGGGGCAGGTCATATAACGTTCCTAAGTTAAGGGGAAATCGGGTCACTCGCAACATGCTTTGGCTTTTGAATTTGTGGCCTCCTGCTCCTACCCAGGCTCCTGCAAGAGTGTTTGACCCTCTGGTAATTTCTCTCTTCTTGATATAAAGAGATTTTACAAGTTCCCCCTTAGATAAATTCAGTTCTTGAGGAAGTGATGATTGCTAAATCATGATAAATTAAAGATAACTTTTAACATATTTTCATCACGTTTTTGTGCAGGAGGAAGGACAGTTGAGGCCATTGACAGTTTGAAAAGAGGAACATACTTTGAGACACAAGCAGTAGAAGTTAGGGCTCTGGTAGAAGTTTGAAGTTAGAGGAGTTCAAAGCAAAATGAAATGAAAGCATTGCTGAGATTGGGATTTGAGCGAAGGGGAAAGAACAATTCAATTTCACCCCAAAAGGATGACTTGATAGCCACATTTTTAAAGTTAGATTTTGGCAAGCAGACCAGGTCCTATATTTTTAATTTTTTTAATTGACTGATTTGAGGGAGAGAGAGAAACATCGACCTGCTGTTCCACCACTTACGCATTCACTGGCTGACTCTTGCATGTACCCTGGCCGGGGCTCAAACCCACAACCTCAGTATATCCGGACAGTGCTCTGCCCAAGCTCCTCCTCCAGGGCCATATCCACATTTTTAAGGGGATACACGTCCATGGGTGGAAGTGAGCTACCTGTAGGCCACATTCCTCATCACTTCCAGCAACGCCAATGCAGTATTGAAAAAACAAATTTTTCTCTTAGTCAAGCACATAATCACATATTTCCAGATGAGAGGCACACACACACAAAATGATTAAAGGTTTGGTAAACTGGAGCGATATAGAAAGACTAATAGAACTGGCGTCAGAATCCTTGAGAAGAACTAAAGGCATTTAAGAAGGGGGCCCTCGCCCCTGCATGGGAAGGGGTGCATGCAGCCAGCGGCCCCACGGCTGCTGAGCGAGTCGATGAGGAACAGCCTGGTACATTTCACCTGCTATTGAAGCGTATGTTTAAACCTTTGAGTCCTTAATCTTAGAAGGAAACTCAGAACCATTTCTAACTCAAAGGAGATCTTGGGTCTGCCTGAACCCTTTAGAGCAAAGTTACACCCAGCTTTCTTTCTGGGTTAGTTTGGTTAGCATCAGAGAAAAGACCAGAATGACTTTGTGGCGTTCCTCTCAGAACTAGTTTTAGGGCCCTGACTAGCATTAAGCTCACCCAGATGGCAGCAGTCAGGTCAGAAAGTAACAGGGACCCTCAGCCCAGCTTCCCCAACCACCACCCAATGCTATCCCGGTCGATGTCATTTCCTCGGGCAACAGGGCCGCCCCGAACCCACCAGTTCCACAAAATAAGCTCCTTAGCATGCCTTCCCTATTTCTGTAAATGATGTCACCTTTTTCTCAGTCAGCCCAGCGTGACACCTTGGAGTCATTTTAGACTCATCTGTCTTCCTCCCTCCTCACTGGCAGTGTGTCGACAAGGCACAGTGAGTGTCCCTTCTGTCTTCCTCATGCCTGAAACAACCCTTCCCTTCATTCCCATGGCCAGCATCCTGGTTCAGGTGATCGCGAGGACACACCAGTGAGAAAATTAGTTTAACTCTTCAATGTCTGTCTCCCAAATTCCAAACTTTTCCTCAGTGTGTCTCAAAGGACAGACCAAAGATTGCCTCCAAGGGCTTTGCCAGGGGGGTTTGTTACAAATGCACAGACGGCGGGCCTCAGTCTTCTGTCCTAGAACAGCTGGGGTTTGACCTCGAGCACCTACATTTTTGACAAGCTTCTCTTCATGTGACACTGTATAGATAAAAGTTTTAGGTACCCTTTTCTACCCATGTAATCCACCAGCAATTCATTCATTTATTTATCCAAGAGCATATGCCAAGAACAGTTCTTATTTTCATCAAGCCATTCGATATGTGAAAAAGTCATAAGAGTGCTCATTAATTCTACATAAAATGTAGTGTATTTATACAGAGGGGTACTATACAGCAACCGAAAGAACCAACTACTGCTACACACAACGTGGATGCATCTCAAAGGCAATAATCAGCAAAGGAAACTAGACATAAAACAGTACATACGGTATGATTCCATTTATATGAAATTTACAAACAGGCTACTTTACAGTGATATGATAGTAGTGACCACCGCTGTGGGGCAGTATTGCTTGAGCAGAGGCAGAAATGGCTGGAATCGCTCTGTCATTGAATCCGGGAGGTATTTACACAGGTGTGTAGACGTGCATATGTGTGTTAGGTAAAACTGTATTGAGGTTTGTGAGCTTTAATATATGTAAATTATTCCTCAATTAATATAACAAAACATCAATGCAGTTGCAGGCTTCTAAAATGGGGGAAGGGAGGGAGGCAGGAAAGAAAAAGAATAAACCTTGAGTGATTCATCATTGCCTGCATAGTAAAGTCCAGACTTCTTAGCATGCCTTTTAAAATCTTTCAGAATATATCTATAAGGTAATTTTCCTTTTCTCTTTTCTTTATTTTTAGCTTTTCAGTTACAGTTTATATTCAATATTGTTCGGTATTAGTTTTAGAGGTACAGCACAGTGGTGAGAGAATCCTGTACTTTATAGAGTGGACCCCCCAACCCCTGCAACCGTACCCACCTGGCCCCATACATATTTATCACAATATTACTGACTATATTCCCCGGGCTGTAACCTACATCTCTGTGGCTGTTTTGTTACTACCGATTTGTACTGCTCCATCCCTTCCCCTTTCTCACCGAGCCCCACCCTCTGCTCCCCTCCCCTTGGATAACTGTCAGTCTGTTCTCTGTCCAGACTTCTTAACATGTCTCTTAAAATCTTCCACAATGTATCTATAACTTAATTTCTCAAACCGAAGTTGCACTGCTTCCCTTGCATAAAGACTCTTTTCCAATCGGGTTGACCAACCTGGGTGTGATTCTACTGAGTAGAACTCATGGTTTCTTAGCTCACCTCCCTCTCCTCCTCCTGCTTCTTCTTTTGCAATCACACCCTCACCCACCTAGACTGTTGTTCTTCCTCCACCCAAATCTTAACCACACATGGAAATCCAATTCTGTTTGCACAGGCCCCCTTTCCTGACCACTTGTGGGTTGAATTGTGTTGAATTGCATTGAAGCCCTAACCCCTGGCACCTGTGAATGACCCTACTTGGAAATAGGATCTTCACAGATGTAATTAGTGAACATGACAATACTGGACTAGGGGAGGCCCTAAATCCAATGGCTAGTGTGTTTACGAGAAGGCCACGTGAAGACTCGGAGACCCACAGGGAGAAGAACACATGAGAAGATGGAAACCAAGACTGGAGAGATGCATCCATCAGAAGCTATGAAAGAGACAAGAAAGGATTCTGTCCTAGAGCCTTCAGAGAGAACCCTGCCACGTCTTGACCCTGGACTTCTAGTTTCCAGAACTGTGAGAGAATAAACTTCTGTTGTTTTAAATCACCCGGTTTCTGATCATTTGTTATGGCGGCCCGAGGACACTGACACACCACTCCAACCATGGCCAGTCTCTTTTACTTCCTGATCCTTTGGCTCCTAAATCCTAAGCCGCTCTTTTGGCCCCCGAGGTAACCAGCCTCCCACCAGCCCACAGCGATGCCCACCTCATGGTATGAATGCCCTTGTCTAGCCCCCTCCCATCTTGATAGGACTGATCTATGTGACTGTTTAGTACTAGTATTTTTTCAATTTTCTCATAATTAAATTATATTTATAACTTATAAATTAAATTGAAATAAATAGGATATTGTGGAAATGAGCTTCTGAGGCCAGGTCATAAAAGACATTGCGGCATCTGCGTTGCTCTCTTGGACCATTCCCTGTGGAAGAAGGCAGGTGCCATGTCGTTAGAACACTCAGGAATCCCTATGGAGAATACACATGGCAAGGACCTGAGGCCTCCTGCCAGTGGCCATCACAAGCTCACTGTCTAGCAGACTGAGTCAACTGGGAAGCAGATCCTCCAACTCCAGTCAAGCTTTCAGATGACTATAGCCCTGGCAGAAACCTTGACTGTGACCTTGTAAGAGTCTGTGAACTAGAATCACCCAGTTTATCCACATCTAGGCTCCAAACTCACAGAAACTATGTGAGGTATTAAATGTCTATTGTTTTAGGACACTCAGTGATGGGGGTAATTTTTTTCTGCCGCAATATGTAAATAATACAACACATACTATACTGCACTATCGCAAATGTCTTAACTGTTTGTGAGGAAGATTTTTTACTTCTCACCTTTGCAAACTCTTTGAGGACAGGTATCATTTCTCATGTTTCTCTGCATCCTCACCCGTGCCCAATAACTATATATATATATATATATATATATATATATGCTGTTATTACATTATGTAGTACTCAATACGGATACATCATGCACACAATGTGTGGGATAAACAAGTGTGAATGGTGACTGAATAAATGAGCACAGTATGTCCCATTAGATAAGCTTTCAGAATATTGGATTGGGCCAGCAAGCACATCTCTCATTTAAAGACCAAGTTTATGGAAACGTCTGTCACAAGTAAATCGCTTGAGAAAAGCTGCACTTCAAGCCATTTTGAAGCCATTTTTCTTTCTTTCCCACTCATTTTCCTGCCTCTCTGGTTGTTGCTTGTTGGCTTCTGAAATGTAGGTCACCTCCAGTGGCATGACCTAATTAGGAGATGTAATTTAACAGGAAAAAAAATAAAAGAAATCCCCTGAGATGGCAGATTTGAAACAAAGAAGAGTGGTTCTTTCATTCTATGTTTTTGGCAATAGCTTCCCTACTAAAGTTATCCCCTTTCCACTCCCCCAAGCTACCCAATTTGTAAAGCGCAAAGAAGAAAGGTAGAAATGAGTTCAGGAGCAGCTGGAAATGATGAATTTATAATGATCACAGAAGGAGTAAGAGTAAGCGTTACTTCACTAAAGTGGTTCTGTGGGGCTGCTTCTTGGCAACACAATGACTGAGACTGTGGAGGAGGAAGTACTGATAATACTGATACAAAGTGCCACCCACTCTTAGGATGGGAAGGTACCTTGCGGCTCATCTATCCAACCCCTCAGGGAATTCCCTGACACCTGTTGTGTTTGTAATGCAATAAAACTCCGTATACAAAGTACCTAAACACTAATTTTTCATCACACACTTGGCATTCTTGTTTTAAAAACAGAAAAAGGGTAAGTAAACTAGGCAGATTTTAAGCGTTCATTACAAAGTGAACTTCCAGGGGATGTCACTGGGCCAGGTTGGATGCAGTCCATCTCCATACCTCCTCCTCTCAGAGGCATGAGGCTGGGTTCCTGTAAAATGCTTAAGTGCTTTCCGAATCACCCCAGAAACACTTAACTACACTGATCACAATTGAATGCATTATTAATTCTTTCTCTGAAAACTGATATTTCGTGTTTGTCATTAGATGATTCTATTTATCTACCTAGCAAAACTTGAAAGCCTACTATGTGTGTGACCTGCCTGATGGATAATGTTTCTTAAGGTGAAACTATTATATTATTCCCATTTTACAGGATGCAGAAATATTAAATAATTTATCTAAGCCAGACAGTAAATAAAATGTTAAGTCAAGAAGCAAACCAAAGCAGTCCGACTGTAGGAGCTGTGCTCTTTAATTGCCTACATTGCTTTATTTTTCTTAATTCTTATTTTAATTGCCCACATCACTTTAAATTAACTATAAAACTATGTTCTTCACCTACTTGGGATCAATGAGCATCTACTACATAGACAGCATATCTATATTTTTCTGCAAGTACCTTCTAATTTCAGGAAGATCCTCAGTCATTTTTGTGCCTTCTTGAGACAATGTCACCCTACCACGGATACCCACGACTCATGCACCAGTTACTCTCCATGTTACTAAACAGGAGATGCTGATGCGCCTTCCTAATGCCCACATCCAACTATAAATCACTACCCTAGAATTGGGGAGTTTCCCTGTGGGTATGATAGCCCAAATAGCTCTCAGGCCCAGGCCTCCTCAAAACTAGTGGAAGTTCCTTCTTAAATAACAATTTAAAGTCTATGGAAATAGTTCTACTGGTATACAAAAAAATGAGGAAACTTATTCATGAAAATCTGCTAGACCTCAGTAAGAGCTATAAGAGTTAGTGGTATACAAACCAAGACCCACACCTTTTCTTCCCTGTCTGAGCTCAGTGAGGTGGATACTCTACCCCAAACTGCTGCAGCCAAGAACACAGGACTCTTCTCTCTCCAGCTTCCAGGCAGAGGGCTGTTTCACTGGGAGAAGCAGGGCCTTGGCATTTCTCATTTGTCCTCCCATCTCCTAATCTTGAAGGTAAGTACCTGGTAAGTACACTCAAGAGTTGGGAGCTCCCTTCTTCCACCCAGCACCCACTTATAGGACAGCTGCTCTACCCTGGAAATGGCACTGTTGACAATATTGGGTCCCCAATCATGCTTGCCCTGGCTTGTACAGCAAGGTTCCCTACCAGGAGAGGCAAGCTGAAGAGACCTGTGGATGCTGCTTTCCCCATCCACCAAGCATTCAGCTTCTAAAGCAGAGCTATCACTCAGAGAGGAGCATACCATTGTCCCTGACTTTAGCACAGATTTTTCCTAGATGAAGAAGTAGGCCAAAGTACAGAGAGCTCCAAATCCCTCCCCAGAGGAACCGACTTTATTTGCAATAGAGTATGAGGAAATTCAAGCCTAAGGGTACTCTCAAAACAATGGAAGTATTAGTGAAAGGCAATTGGAAAAACATTGATAGTTGGAGATATAGACTGACCTTCAGAACAGCTAGTCTGCTGTAGAGAAAGGGGGAGGGGTATCTTACTCTTCTGGGGGTAAAACAAAACTGCAAACACCTGACCTCAGAACTTTCCCTTTAAAGGATCCCAAATTTGATTGGATTAGTTTATGAAGCAATTTATGTCTCGGGGCTTTGTTGAAAACAAGAGAGCAATGAGCCAGCAATTAGTTGAATTTAAGAGCTGGGTATGGTCAGGAAAAGAGATTCAAGGGGGCCCAGTTAAAACTGCTACCATCCCAGGTTGACTGTGGGTACCGAACTCCTTAGAAACAACATCAGAAACTTCACACTGTGGGAGGGGTGAGATAGTGAAGGAAAAATAGACTTCATTAAAATAATCTAGCTGGACAGTAACAAGTAAACAAACAAATAAAAATAATCCCTGGAGAGAGTATCACTCAGAATTGCTACAATATATTATCTAAAATGCCTACTTTCTAACAAAAAATTATGATATATGCAAAGAAATAATAAAGCATAACATTTAGTGCTTTATAAAAAGCAGGCAACAGAAATGAACTGTGACCAGATGTTGGATTTAATAAAAACTCCAAAGTCATCATTATAATAATGCTGAAAAAACTAAAGGAAACCATGGTTAAAGAAGTAAAAGTAGGTATAATGACAATGTTACATCAAATAGAAAAATATCAATAGAGATAGAAATTATTATTTTTTTAAAAGAACTAAATGGAAATTCTGGAGTTAATAAGTATAATAACTGATTTAAAAATTTCACTAGAGGACCTCAACGGTAGATTTGAACTAGCAGAAAAAGGAAGTCTCAAATTTAAAGATATATTGCTAACATTTATACAATTTGAAGAATAGAGAAAAAAGAATAAAGAAAAATAAACAGGGAAATGTAAGATATCATTAAGTGTAGCAACATATGCATAACAGGAGTACAAGAAGGCAAGGAGAAAAAAAGAAGCAGAAAAACATTTGAAGAAATAATGGCTGAAAAACATTAAATCTATATATCCAGAAAGCTCAATGATTTTAAGTGGAATAAACACAAAGAGATCCACAAACAAATATGATACTGAAAGCTAAAGACAAAGATAAAATCTTGAAAGCATAAGAAAAAAAATGACACATAACTTATAAGGGAACTCCAATGAGATTAACAGCTGAGTTCTCAAAAGAAACAATGGAGGCCAGAAGGAAGTGGGATAATAGTCAAAGGGTTCAAACACAAATCTTTCCACCAACAATCCTATATCCAGCAAACCTACTTTTTATAAATGAAGGCAAAAATAGACATTTCCAAATAAACAAAAACAGAATATATGTTGCTAGCAGACTTGTCTTACAAAGTAAATTCTTCCAGATAAAAACAAGCAATATCAGACAATAATTCGAATCTGCACAAGAAAATAAAGACCTGGTAAAAGTAATTATGTAATTATAAAAGACCCTATAAATGCACCTTATCCTTTCTTCTCTTAACTGGTTTTAAATTCAATACATAAAACAATAAGAATACAGTTTATGCAATACATAACATACAGGGTGGAGCAAAAGTAGGTTTACAGTTGTTTATATGGGAAATAATACTATAATTAATAAATAATAATACAAAAATAAACTCTGTTCCTTATAAACCACCCTGAATATAAAAATAATACACTTGCCAATAATGGCACAAAGGAAGTGGGTGGGAGCAAAGTTGTTTTGGGCTAAGGGAATGATTCCAGATGGTAACTAAAATCCACAGGGAAAAAAATGCAGAGAACTAGAAATAATAAATAAGAAGGTTAATATAGCAAAGGTTATATAACATACTTGCTTTCCTTTCTTGTTTTAGCTTTTCAAAAATAAAATTAAAGAGATTTAAGAATAAATATAACAAAAGTAAAACACATTTATCCTTAAAACTACAGAAACTGATTGTAAGAAATACAAAATCTAAATAAATGGGAAAATATCTCATATTGATGAATTGGAAGAATTACTATTATTAATATGGCAATATTCCCCAAATTTATCTACAGTTTAAATGTAATTTTTCACTCTATCAGAATCCCATCTGTTCTTGTAGTAATTGAAAGCTGAACTTTAGATATATATGGAATTGGGAGGAACCAGAATAACCAAATCAATCTAAAAAAATAGTAAGGTCTGAGGACTCAGACTCTCCAATTTCAAAACTTACTACAAAGCAATGGTAATTTTTAAAGTGGCATATGGATAGATATGAAGACCAATGGAATAGAATTAAGAGTTCAGAAATAAATCCATGTCTCTGGTCAACTAACTTTTGACAAGGGTATCAAGACCATTCAGTGGGGGAAAGGACAGTCTTTTCAACAAATGGCTCTGGAACAGCTGAATAGTCACTTGCAAAAGAATGAAACAGTACTTTACCTTACACCATATATTGATACAAGGATATAAATGGATCAAAGGTATAAATGTAAAAACCAATATTATAAAATTTTAGAAGAAAATATAAGAGTAAGTCTGCATAACTTTAGATTTGGCAATAGATTCTAAGATGTGACTCCAAAAGCCTGAGCAACAAGACAAAAAATATGTTAATTGGACTTCATCAAAATGTAAACAGCAATCCTTTCAAGTACACTACCAAGAAAGTGAAAAAAGCAATTTGCACATTACATATCTAATATAAGAAATTTGTGTGTAGAATACATAAAGAACTCTGATAACTCCTTAATAAAATGGTAACTAACCCAATTTTAAAATCAAAGGCAAAGGATTTGAATAGACATTTCTCCAAAGAAGATATACAAATGGTCAATGAGCACATAAAAAGATACTCAGCATTAGTCATCAAAGAAATGCAAATCAATATTATAATGAGATTCTACTTCACACCCACTATGATGGCTAGCATCAAAAAGTTTGATAATAACAAGTGTTAGTGAGGACATGGGTACATGGAATCCTCATACACTGCTAATGAGAAATTTAAATTGTGTAGGCACTTTAAACAAGTTAGCACTTCTTCAAAGGGTTCAACATAAAGTAACCACATGACCCAACAATTCTACTCTTAAGTATGTGCCTAAGAGAAATAAAACATGCCCACACAAAAAAACTTGAACACAAATGTTTATAGTACCATTATTCATAATAGACAAAAGGCAGAAATGACTCAAATATCCATCAACTGATGAGTGGATAAATAAAATGGGCTATAGCCACACAATCAAATATTATTTGGCCATAAAATAGAATAAAGTATTGATACATTCTATGACATGGATGAACTTTGAAAATATTACGCTAAGTGAAAGAAGCTAATCACAGAAGACTATATATTATATTATTCCATTTATATAAAATATTCAAAACAGAAAATTTACAAGAAAAAATAGGTTGGTGGTTGTTTAGGACTAGGGAAATGGAGACATGGGGCAGGGGGGTGGGGTGACAGCTAAAAGATGTAGGGTTTCTGCTTGAGGTGACAAAAATATTCTTTTTTTTTCCTTTTTTTTTTTTTGTTTTTTTCGCACTATATTCTAAAACTGACTGTGGTGATGGTTGCACCCATCCGTGAAGATACTAAACAATGTACACTTTAGTGAGTGAATTCTATGGTAAGCAAAGTATAGTATAATGAACCTATTATTTTAGAAAAAAACACTGAGCAATAATCTACAAAATATCTGATGTGTACTCCTCAAGACTGTCATGGTCGTCACATATAAGAAAACTCTAAGAAACTGTCACAGACCAGAAGAGCTAAGAAGTCATGATGACTGAAAGTAATATGGCGCCCTGAGTGGGTCCCTAGAACAGGAATGATGCATGAGAGGAAAGGCTGAGGATGTCTACAGAAAGCATGTGATTTAACTAATTGTGATGTACCAATGCTGGTTCTTTATTTGGAACCACCTAATAATGGAAGATGTTAAGAGGTGGAACTGGATGGGGAGGGTATAAAGGGAATCTCTATTATCTCTGCAACTTTTCTGTAAATCTGAAAATATTTTAAAATTAAACATTTATTTAAAGTTAAAAAGAAACACTGCCCTAAATCATTATTTCCAACTTCTTTTAATTCTAGGAGTTAGCTTAAGATGACAGGATTTAAAATACCTTCCTCTGTGGAGAGGTCACTGAAAATGATGTTTTTTAGGGTCAAAGAATGCCACTGGAATGGACAGGAGGAACACTTCACACAGTTGGAGACCATTAAAAAGAGAGAGAAGTAGGAAAAAAGTGTGGCAGAGGTTGTTACCTAGTCCTGGTGGCCCTGCCTACAAACATTTAGGAGGTTAGAGGAGAGAGACTCGAGAAGAGGGAGGGGACTGCCTGATAGGTAGAGGGAACCAGGCAGGGATGCTGGGTAGCAAGCAGATTCCCTAGAAGCTGGCTGAGCAGGAAAGGTTCAAGGTACCAAGAAAGCACAGGCCCTCAGCTTCTCCCTCCAGGTCTCAAGTTGTCATTCTCTCCCCAGAAAATTCTTTCCAGATGTTCACTCCTCTCAAACCATGAGAGGGGGGACAGATGGCTGTGGATAGGTTTTCTCCCAGTACTTCCCACTGGGCCAATACCCTGCAGGTCACATATACTTTGGGAAATATTGCAGCATACAATGATAGAGGAATGTTTTACAAACACAGACCCCACTGCCACATCAGGTAAATGTTCAGGAAGTAGGACTTGAACAAAAATAGCAAAACAAGAATCTGATCCGAATATAGGAAGAAAATCACTTAAAAGACATTATTGGACATCTATTATAAATTATATCCTAAGTCAGGAGCTGGAGATAAGACATGAATGCACTCTCCACAGAATGCTGAGAAACTCACAATCAAGTTACGTGTATATGTGAGGAGAGGGAGGCAGTGGTCTGGAAAAGAGAACTTTAAAAAGAAAGGCAAAGAAAAAACGTGATACAATGCAAAGGGCTAATGATATAGATCTAAGCCAAGTTTTTGCCCCTTCTGCAGAAGCTCAGGTCAAAAATTTTTTAAAAATAAAGATTGTACCAAATATAACGGACACTTGGACAGCAGTAATTCTGGCCAGTGCTCACTGAGCAAGAGCTGTGTACCTGTCAGAGCCATGCTAAGAACGTGACTTTGTATTGTGTCATCTAATCACACAACCCTTAGGAAGGTACACTTTAACACCCATGTTCCAGATCATGAAATTACATCTTAAAGAGGTTAATTGACTTGCCCAAGGACACACAGGTGGAAACTACTGGAACTCGGGACGTCTTCCCCCAGGTCTACGTGCTTCCACTTCACAGGACAGCACCTCGGAAAAGAGATGAGAGCTCAGATGGACAGATTTCATCCTCGTTTTAAAATGAAACTTTGCACAGGGTGAAAGTCGGCTGTGTTAGGGAGAAAATAAAATAAAATAAAACCTAAGTCCTTCCTCCTTAAATCCATCCTTACAAGCAGAGTGGGCCTTGGCGGATGAGGGAAGATGAGAACAGGAGGAAAAAGAGAAATGGTAAACGCACGAGTTTTCACCACACTGTAAGGGGACACTATTCTTCTGTAGGAAGAAGGAGGAAGCAGCGTAACTCTGAGTTAGCACTTCCTGTGCCAATATTGATCCAATGAGACAGTGACACAGCAGAATGAATTGATAAATGTGTCCTCTGGGCTACTGCTGCCTCAGAATAACATGCGCCTAGCTATTATGCAGTTTAAGTAGTGAAGAGTGCCTAGACACTGTTTTCCAGGGACAGTGAAAGAAGGGGGCAAGTGTTTGCTGGACAATTACAAGGAGTTGGAGCAGTTGATTTGTTTGTTAGAGCTGGGAGATCACAACTCCTTTGGCCAGAAGCCCCTGAGCTGCATCAGCTCACAGTTCTTCCAGTTAGGGACATATAGGAGCACTTACCTACAAGATGTAGAAACAGACCCACTTATAGGAGTGTGTGGGGTTGTCGTGGCTGTATTTCTGGTGCCAGAAAGTGCTGTAGCCAAAGTAGGAGTAAGGGTGGCACCTGAGACATTCCGAAAGCTGTGGTTCAGTGTGGTTATTCCCCAGATGTGAGGCCAATGGGGCTCTTCCTACTCACCTACTCAACTTCCAGACTCAACTTCGAGTCTCTCCATCTTATTCCATTGCCCCCATTCTAAGGCCAAAACTGGCTCTCCTATTTGTCACTTTAGCCTATTGCTAACTTGGCTTCCCATAACATAAATCTGAATATATGAATTTTAAGAAATAATTTATGAGGTGTGAATATCTTTGCATAGATGGAATCCACTTAAAGAATCTTTTCATAAAGTCACATGTGCCAATAAGCACTTCATGGCAGATTTTCTTTTTTTAAAGCCCTTCTGCATATCTATGATGTGCTCTAATTCAGCATATCTCTTATGTGCTCTAATTCAGCACGTCTATTATGTGCTTTAATTCAGAAAGAGTGACTTTTCAGAACTACACATATTGTGTAAATTGTTAGCTGCATCTTCACTGAGATGGAATACGGAAGACGCTGTGGGATTGGAGGCTGCTTAGGGAAGGCATTATCTGGGGCTCTAGTTAACACTGCAGATGGGAATTCATACCTACAGTCCTCAGCTTATACTAGGCTGTTCCTGCACCTCTGCTTGGAATGCTGAGTTCAGTATCAGTGGGGAAAGCATACAACGACATGAGTGCTAGGGGAGCAAACCAGAAACCATTTCATCTGACCCTCTCACTTCACACAGGAAGAATCCAAAGTCTATGTGTTCAGTGGCTCATTCAAGGTCATGTGATTTTGTGAGTTTGGTAAACACCCCAAGCCTCATAAACATAATTAAACTTGGGCTCAACCTATAGAGCCCAACCCACTGAAGACGAAGAGTGGTCACAGTAATGTCCTCTCCATTCCTGGTTACTGTGCACAGAACACTGGGTACCGCCACCCAGAAAAAAACAAATACGCCAGGGGCCGGTGCAGATTTTGTGGGACATGAGGTTTATAATGAGAAAAACAATGCTAAACTCCAAATTTAAAGTTAGGTACAAAAATTATTTAGAATGGGGAAGCAAAACATCTAATTTTTTTAATTAGTGGATAATTACCACATATAATACAAATTCAAGAAAGTGTTCATTAACTTCCTTAACTAGCTCTATAAAACTTTTTCTTTTACATTTTTGGCTACTTGCTCTTTGATGGCTTCTTTGCACGACAACAATTTTTTCCTATCTCTCCTATGGAAAAAATAGAAAGAAAATTCAGTCTTTCCTCTAGCATGATTGGTCAGATTTTGCCTTTTATTCTTGATAGTTTAGAGAAGTTTTTTCAGTTCCTGAACTCATTATTGGTATTGTCATGTAAATTACTGGGTGGTTGTCAAGTCTGGGGAAACCTTTATCAAGTTTCTTTCAAACATGAGATCTCAGGATTTGGAAGAATTCTCCAGAGTAGCTTCTGGCTCTGCACGTTTGAAATATTTTTACACCCCGAACACGCATGTCCTCTCTATCTTAGGCTCCTTACTGGGATGCTATCAGAACTGCCTGAACCCAGGAAAAAGGGAACCTTTATTCACAGGGCTCTTTCTGACCCTCTACACAGGGCAGGGAACCTCCGTAGCCAATAGGACTGCTTACTCAAGGCCCATGCCTCCCACACCTTAATTTTGCTCCAGGCACATGGGACGCTAGGATTTCTTGTTTAAACAGGGCCTACCTAGGTTTCTTTCCAAGGGCAGATGGTACCCCCAGCGTGAACCTTCCTTACCCAACCTCAGAGCCACAGACAAAGCTCATGCATCCAAGGGACCCCAAAGCTTAAACTTCACTAGTTTTGTGCAAATCTACTTCAACGTGGCACCCAGAGTCTCTGTGACAAAGCCTTGTTTCATCTTGACCTGCCCCCACCCAGTCGGGAGGTTACTCCACCCACCAAAGGTACAGTCTCTAAAAACTTCCATTCAATCTCAGCTTGGCAGCCATGCAAGGGAAGCAGGTAGAAAAAGTTCAAAGACGTGGATGTACACGTCTCTGAACACAGTGAAATCTTCCTGAGGAAAAAAAGAATTGAGTGACAGCAGACACCTTGCCTGTGCCCCCTTTAAACCACCTGGCTGCCTGTCGAGGTCCCTCAGAGGGCAGTCCCGCTGCCACAGGGTGCCTCCGGTGCTCCCATTCGGCAGAAGCTGAGCGACTTTTCCTTAAGCCTAACCCTTTCATAGTCTCTTCCTCCTGCTTAACCCAATAAGACCAAGTGCGAGTCCCTCCTCCATCCCTCAACAGCCGAGGGCTCTGGCAAGATAACCCACCCTGGTCAGAGCTAATGGACGACCCACTCCCACCCTCTTCCTGTGTTATGCATTGAAGGGCAGAAAAGAGTGTGGTACAGCAGTGGCCAAGGAGGAGTTTCCACCATGGGCTCAGGTGAAGACTTTTTAAGACAAAGCTGATCTTTGGAGGTTCCCCTGCACCAAATATTGATTTTCCAAACCCTATAACTCTCTTCCCCTTCTAAGCCTTTGGCCACTTTGCTCATATTTGCCTAACACCAGCCCACCTGATAAATAGGGTGACTCCTTCTTATGAGAGGACCCAGGCAATCCTGGACAAACCAGTTAAGGGCTCTTGGCCTCTCGGCTCCCCTGCCATCTCCTCTTTGCCGGTGCCTTCAGGAACCCCAGCTCTCCCCGACCCTCTGAGACCCAACTTCCAGGCACTATTATTCACACCAGGCTGTGTGAGGTTAATAGCATCCCTTGCCTTAAGGCATGTATCTTTAAACAGACAACAAAGTCTCAAAAAAAGAATCAAAGTAAAGCTTTAATACAATGTCTAATATATATTTAAGAAAAACATCTAGGTAACTTAGCATAGGACATTGCATTTAATCTTCACAACCTTCGGTAATGGGAAGAAATAAAGAAACCAAGAGCTTTAGGGGTGGTTAGCCAGGTTTGGGGGGACTTGGGAGGGAGCTGGGTGACTTGTCACAAAGGTCAGAAGAGCAGGGGTGGAGACTAGCTGTCACTGTCATGAATTCTATCTTGCTGGTTGCTCTCTGGGGACACACATACACAGCTCAAATGCCTTTGAGGGTAGGGGTGGGGGAGCAGTTAGCAACATCAAGTCTAAGTCCAAGCCTCTCATTTGGTATTCTCTGCACTGTGAGGGGCAGCCAAGTGTAAGCGGGGGATTGGGAGGGGCATCTAGAAGGAGGACACATTTAAAAGGAAAGATTTACGAGGCCATGAAGATGTTTCTCCCAGACTCCTGAGTGCAGGGGTATGACTTATTTATTTTATTTTCATTTGTAACCAAAACCTTCCCCTGACTCTCATTGGCCCCAGCTGAAAGGGGAGAGAGGGCCGGCCTGTCAGGCGCTGATCACCGGGCCAACGGGAGACAGTGTGGCGTGATGCTGACGCAGCCCACTGACAAGCCAGCCAGAGGCCCAGGGGAGCAGCTCTGAGCTGAGCAGCCAGAGCCAGGCAGGTAGGGAGCAGACAGCTGGGGAATTGCTAAGAGGCCCTGGGCTGGTGGGGGCAGCAGCTGAAACAGTGGACTCAGAGAAGGTGCGATTTTTGTGATGCACAAACACTATCGTTTACCCTGAGTCTTCACTTCCTCGGCTCCATCAAGTTCACCACCCTTTAAATTTCCTCTCTCCCATCCCCTCCTCCCCCACCTAAATGATTACCCAGTCGGTCCCCTCATCTCTATTCTTTAATGTTTCTTCTCCCTACTCCTTCTGGGAAAAGGAAAGGCACAGATAAATACACATTAATAACATCAAAATGTCACTTAGTGGTCAGCTGGAGAGGGCCCGTGTCTGCTTTCCTGCAGGCAGCCTGCTGGATCGGGATGGGCAGAGCCAGAAGAAAGCACAGGTGGGGGGTCACCATGCGCTGGTGGTGGAAAGGCGCAGGGTGCACGCGCTGTTGCAGGAAGGCTCGGGGACTGCCCCGGTCCAGTGAGGACATCCCGGAGGGAGGCGGCCCAGAGGAAGGGGAGCTGTGTCGTCCCCGGACTGCAGTTCTCTTTTAAGAAAATGAAAGTTGGAAGGGAAAGGGGAGCAAAGCGTCCAGCTTGTGGGTAAGCCCCAAACCCGCTTCAGAACCGTGACCCCTACATTTGCACGTATGTCCATTTACAGGGGATCACAGAACCCTTCGCAAAGGCATCCCTTATGGGCAAGTCCATCCTTTCCATGCAAAAACAACAAACAAAACAACTCTACCAATCAGGTTGCTTTTACCCAGCTTACCCTGTCACTTTTCTGGATGATGTTCAACATGGTGTGAAACCCCTGCTGACCTCTCCCTTGTTGCTGTGCAGAACCACACTGTCCTCTTACTCCAGACAAGGCAGTATCATCACTTTCACTTACTGAGCGGACAGGACAGATGCCGCCCATCTGACAGTAGGAGGACTGAGGCTGACTTGAACTACTGCTGATTCTCAGCAGCCCAAGGTCACGTGTTCCCCGGTCCTCAAGACCCATGAGTCTCTGTCCCTCCACTCCTCTCTCTGGATGCGGGGTTATATCATTTCTCATCCATACGTGAAATGACAAAGGCCTGCTTGAGAGGACATGACTCCATGATTCTGTCTTATAATCTATTTTAGGGGAAGAGGGTGAGGCTGGAGACATTGCAGCATCATCTGAGGGCCTCTTTGAGTCACCGTTATACTTCAACACCGGCTTCACTCCATCACAGGAGCAGGAACCTCAAAGCTTAGCTTCTAGTTCTGGCTCTGCCACCTACTTGGCATAGAAGCACCTAGGTCCAGGGATGAGAAGACCTGAGTTTGAGACTTAGACTTACCACGTAGTGATTGTGTTCATCGTATGACTTAAAGTTCTCCTGTGGCTCCCTGTTGCCCTCATAATATGATCATAACCCCTTCCCATGACATTCAGGCCCCTGTACGGTCCGGCCTTGGTGCATTTTCCTGACCCCACCTCGTACCTCTCTCCCTCTGGCTCTCTGACCTCCACTCACACCAGCCTTCCTTCTGCTCCTGAAGTCACCCAGCAAGTCACTCAGGCTTGTTTATACTTTGCCTTTGTACCTGTTGTTCCCTCTGCCTACAATGTCCTAAACACACCTGGAGTCTGCTAATCATTTAACAAATGACTAACAAATGACAAATGGTCGACAAATGCTGAGTCACTCAGTGGGTAGATTAGCCTAAGTACAGGACAACAGTAAAACGATGGCAGCCCCCACCCCCAAGTAGTCATCACGGGAAAAATTGGGATTTTCATTTGCTCATTAATTCATTCATTTAGCAGACAGCTCTGGTACTTATGTGCCATCCATCTCCCACAACTACAATATTAGCTCCATGAAGGCAGAAGCTTTGTATGTCTTTGTATGTCCATCAGCACATAGAAGGTTCTGGAGAAATGGCTGCTAAACAAAATAGTTAATGAGTAAACGAGTGGCTGTAATCTCAGGCTAATCACTTAACCTCTTTGAACTTCAGTTTTCTCCTGTTTAAAATATGACTCACAAAAGCATTCCTACCTGCTTCAAAGTATTGATGAGACTCTCCAATAAAATATACATATGAGACCTGTTCCCTGAAATACAGAGCCTGGGGCAAGGATTAAGCACTGGTGCCTGATTTGGAAGCTGCAATCCCAGGGCGCTGAGAGTAAAGGCAGAAGGAAAAGAGACGAGAAGAATGGGAAGACATTTAAAAGCGATGAGTTACCACATGGACCACGTGTGAAGCCACCAAGGGCACAGCCAGTCACTTGGCAAGAGCATCCACAAAACCACATGGGTCATCTTGTATGAAGAAACTATACCTTAAAGCAATCCATCAAGAAAGGATAAGATATTGGCCAACATTTACTCATTGGAGAATTTACTGTCCCTGACTTCTTGCCAGTCTTGTCCTGACCTCCCTCCACCCACTTGAAGGCACCTAAGGAGTCTACTCCTATGTCCTTTGTGGTGACACTTCATCTAGTCTGTGGCAGGCTGGCCGCAGGTGGTGCAGCGGCAGCCCCCCAGCTTCAGGGGGGACAGCTGCTCCAGAACAAGCAGCCAAGAACAGCCAGGCCAGCGGGGAGGTGAGGACAAAAGAATCCAATGATGACGAGAGGACACACACAAGACACTCTAAATAAAGTATCTGAAAGTGATATGGCAACTGCGAAACCCCAAACAATGAAAAGTTATGTTGGTTAATTGGTCTTTTAAAAAATAATTCAAGTGTGTTTTCATTTCATAACCTCTGCTCCTGCCTACCTTTGATAAGTTTGCAAGTGGACCGTGCAAATGCAAAGATGCCTTCCTTATTTCCACTGTTATTATTCAAACAGCACCTCTCTGAAATAAGCCACTTCATCTCTTCATAAAAACCTGTCCATCCAAAATAGAAATATAAATGTGTAGTGTTAAAGTGGGGTTTTTCCTGCTATGTTTTGTTTATATTACTGAGACAAAACACAGCAAATATTGGCAATCCATGTGGGAGATACTTTTCAAGTAAACCCCTTGCCTCTTGATTCTTCCTGTATTGCTCCTATTTGACAGCACCAGCTTCCTCGAACCCATTCTTATCCTGGCATATTGTCTACACTGTGATCAGTTTTAGCAGACCTTCACCATGAAGGTAAACTTTAGTAGCACAGAGTCTGTGTAATGGTCAAAATGAAGGATTCCTAGACTGAAAGGCCTCTATCAGCAATTACTTGTTGCCCTGTGGCCCTCTAATAAGGTTTTATCTACAAATCTAAGACCTGTGCCATTTGGGGTCAGCCCTGACTGCCCCATGCATTTTTGAGTTTGATTGCATTCCAGAACCCAATAAAATGAAATGACAGGCGCATAGTAAGACACGCACACATATAGTCACACCCACCCACATATACTTCATTAAGCAAGTGACTGGCTGAATGGATGTAGTCAGTTTAGACTCAAATTTTAAAAATTAAAAGCTTAGGCTCTAGAACCAAAATGTCTTGGTTTATTATATGCTATCAATCAGCACTTCATCATAAACCAGCTTTATCACGAAACAGCTAGAGTGACATCAGAAAATTTTGCTTAAAAGCTTTGTGCCTTGGTTTCCTCACCTGTAAAATGGGGATAATAGTCATTGCTACCTCATTGGTTTGTTGTGATGATTAAATGATGCATGGAATCTAAGTCTCGTAGCCCAGAGCCCAGGAGAATGAGGTTAGTGTGCATGGCCATGCTGAGCAGGCTGCGAGCTCGCCACCTTGGACATCTGACTCAGGGAAAGGACAGGCCTTCCTGTCTTGCCACCTGCCTTCACTGGTTCAACCAGACCCAGGTTTACACACATTTAAAATCCAGTGTGAAACCTGCCTTTAAAAATCTCTGTAGCCAAAGGGAATCTCATACTGAGCATAGCATTTATGTCACTTTGTGATATGTTGTGTTTTTAAATGTGGTGTCAATTGATTTAAGTATTTTATTGGACAATTTTACTGTTCTTGTGCTCTGAGGCTTTTTAAAGCAGGGACCAATTTTTTAAATCAAATAGATACATGTAAAGTCGTTGCACTTCATATAACAGCAGCACGAGCAGCAGGACCAGAATTTCCACTTGAGCTGTTTAATTATTTGCCTGGTAGCCTGGAGGTTTTCCTAGAACTTAGGGGAAGTGCGGCGGGAGTAGTGGCTAAACTCTGCCACCAACATCCGAAGCCCTTTACCTGGTGTCACCCAGGCCTTGGAATCTACTTCCTTCATGTTCCTGCCAAAACTGGGCCACGTGGGAATTGGCTCATCCTCCCTGGATGGGAGGTTGAGGTCTGACCTTGACTATTTCTCAAGTCCCTCTGGCACCCAGTTGTGTCTCCTCCATCAGTGACAGGATAATGAGTCATCATTTTAGCCCATTCCTGAAAATTGTCGCCTGTAACTATCCTGCAAATCACCTTAATTACAGTACAAAATGGTTCTTTACTGTCCAAAGCATAAACTGTTTTCTTACAGAAACACTAAAGAACTTTAAAAACTAGCATCATTACTAATAGGACGTCCTGGTACTGAATACCCTCTGATGTGAGGCAGTGTGGAGTACGCGGCATCACTGCTGAAGAACTCCTGACAAAAAGACTGGACCTAAAGTGAACCAAGCCTTTCATCTAACTTCCCATTTACAAGGAATACAGGGGACAGAAGAAAAGGTTCAATTAAAACCATAATAAAAACAACAAGAAAAATCCAGAGTGTGGGATGTCCTGCAAGATAAAGATAACCAGTCTTAAAAAGTGTGATGTTGTGTGCGGAGGCGGGTGGAGGGGGAGAGGGGGATGAGGAAGGGGGATCTGTCCCAGATTGAAAGAGACGAGAAACACCAAGTGCAATGCATGACCTTGAATGAATGAATCTTGACTTGAGAAATAACAGATATAAAAGATATTTCAGGGGCCACTGGGGAAATTTGAATTTAACTATTAGATGATATTAGAGAATTACTGTTAATGGTTCTAAATATGATTCTACTAAAGAATGTTAGAATTTTTTAAGGAGATGCATACTAAAGTGTTTAGATATAAAGTTTTAAATGCAAACAATTAGTAAAATATTAACAATTATTGAATCTAAATTGGTATATGGGTAAACAATTGCACTATCTTCCAACTATTTTGTATATTTGAAATTATCATGATAAAAAGAATTTTTTTTAATGTGGACTTTCCTACTTCAGGAATTGCGGATTGGTGGGAAGAGGAAGGTCACATCTTAAAATCCAGCTTCTACGCCCTGTTCAGAGCCCTCAGCAATTCCCCTGGACTCTTGGTGACCACTTCAAAGGAAATATGTGATAATTATTCTTTCCATGTAATCTCTCCTAACAATTTGATGAGCAAACAGATCAGGTACACAATATTTTATGTATGGAATGTATCTGGTTCATTATTTATTAGACAGAGCCTATACAATTCTCCCTCACCTCCCCTGATCAAATATCGGGTTTCAATGCAGATTTCAAAGCCCTAGACCTGTTAAAGCTGGGGTCATCTTCCTGTGTTTCTCATAAGAAGATTAGTTTCTAAATCTAAGATGAAAGAATATCTTGGCACAATAATTGATAAAGAAAATGCATCTTGGAACCGAATGCATAGTTTAATCAGTGTGGTAGAAGGGGCATTTGCTTGATTGATGAAATAGAGAGGCACCAGGATTTGTTTAAATGGGCAAAGCCAGCATTATTTCGGGTTTCTGTGTCTTCTAGAGTCATAACCTTCAAAGTTAATATTGCAGTCACAAGCATATGAGGTCGAAAAGGGCACTATCACTCTTACTGTGCCTGTCCCTATGTGTTAGAACCAAAACGGGGCACGAGTGTACACGAAATTATTCAGGCAGGGGTCAGAGGGGAATTAAAACCAGGACCTGAACAACGGAATAGATTTTGAATTGTTCTTGTTTGCAGGATTTACTCCCCTGGAGAACACTTTAGTCTGCATTTTCCTGTAAAGCGCTCTCTGGCAGAATGAATCCCTGCAACGCAAAACCTCAATACATAATCTCATCCACGCTCTACTTCTGAGACCCCTCACCGAGACAGTGTTTTATTCTTTTCTTTAAAACCTATAAAGAAAACTCTGGACATTCATTCTATGCCATGTTTTCAGTCTTTCTATTAGTCTTTGGATTTATTAAATTCCCACTGGATGCCAAGCCCTGTTCCAGGCCCTGTGAAGTGAGTAAAGAACCTAAGAAAATCAAGATTGCTGCTTCCCAGAAGTTCCAGCCTAGTGGGCAAGTGGAGGCAAGCTTAATGATGAATAGAGAACAATGAAGACGGGGAATGAAGGAGACTTACTTTGGATATCATGGTCTGGGAAGGCCTCTCCAAGGAGGTGACCTTAGAGTGGGGAACACCAATTTGAGCAAGGACATGCTAAGACAGAGGAACCAGCTCCTGCAAGAGTCGAGGGCAGGAGCAAGTCTGGTAGGTTTGAGTAGCAGAAAAGAAAGCCTAAGTGCTGGGAGCATGAGAGCATGGTGAATGACAGAGAGCAAAACAAAATGTAGGCCCTGGTTAGGAGATTGGACTTCGTTGTAATTGCACCGGGCAGCTGTTGGAGGGCTTGAAGCAGGAGAGTGCCATGATGTGATTTACACTTAAAAAAGACCTCTCAGGCTGACGCTTTTGATCAGGGACTATCTCCTCACATTTAGCCCAAATTCCTCCTCCTGCAATTAAAGTGCATTCTCTCTCTTCACAGTGAACAGATGCCACCGGATGCTGATATTAGTTCGGATGCCCGAGGAAACATCAGATGGCTATATCAGGATCCCCAGAAGGCTGGAATGAATGTCATAAGAAGACCAGGGCAATGATCATCAACCTGAATTGCAATCAGGGACCACAGATGAATATAAAATATGTTTCCAGTACCCCCTCCCCATGGAGTGCCACACCAGTGCTTTTCTCAGTGTGCCAAAAATTCTTACATTCTTACTGATTCTCAAACCCCACATTCCCACGGGCAACCCGTAGCATCAGCAACATTAACGTCATAGAAGACTGACTCTAGTATAGTCAATCTTCTGGATAGGGAAAGTTATTACTAATGTAAAAGGATATTAAGACAAAATGAGTGGGACTCCAGTGGAGTGTCCCCAACAGAAAAACTTAACTGATTAAAATTATTAAAATAAATGTAAAATCATGTATAGTCCCTGGAAATTGTCCTGAGGGCCAAGAGCAAAAGGAGAAATACTCATTCAAGATAATCTGCTAGATTTCGTAAAAATAGCAAGTGCCCGAATATCAGCCCTGACCTGCTCCTTTAATTCCCTACTCCCTGTTCCACATCATAGACACCGAATCCTGGGCATGAGCTTCTGGGAAGGCAGGGCCCTCCTCTCCCAGAAGTATACAGTCTGGGCTGTAGTTTCACCCAGGAGGACCCATTTCCAGCAGCACTCCTCATTCTCCTCTTCTCCAGCCCATGTTGCAGAAGCTCTGTTCCTGGCAGGAACGACCTAGAGGACAGGGCTCCTATATCTATCCCACAGCAGTTGTAGCCCACCGAGAATACAGGGGCCCTCCGCAATCTTGCCTCAGCTCCGACATAGGAGAGGTTCCTTGTTGGGAAGAGAAACCTGGGAACGTCAGGGGCTGGCACTGCCCCCGCAACCAGTGCCCACTCATAAAACTGGAGCAAAACTCCTCGCTCCAGTGCAGTGACATGAGGGTCCTGCCCAGGGGCTGAGATGGACCCTAAGGATGAGGAGTTCTGCAGCTCTGCCCAGGGGGGCTGACTGCTTGGAACAGCAAGCAGAAAACTCCATTGCGTTGTTGAAAACAGTGGAGACCTTGGTAGAAAGTGATTAAGGAGAGTACAGGAGCTCTGGGTATGAGCAAAAGAGCTGAGCAGCCAGGAGTTTGATGCAGAGAACCAGGGAAAGAACAGCCAGGACTATCCCTCCTGGGATAACTGTCAACCCACGTGGAAGGCTCACCGGCACAAGGTTCTTAAACACAACCTCTGACCACCCAGTGAACCATGAGGTATTCTGAATGAGGGGTGTCTCCCAGGACACCAGGTTTACAAACACTCACCCCCGACTACGTGGAAGTTTATGGGCATGCCGAAGGCTGAGCCCTCTTGGGAGCACTCTGAGAAAGCACCTCCAAGCTACTAGTCCTTGGCCGAATGTGGGGCAATAAACACAAATTCTCTGAACTGTGATACAGCCTTTAAACCCCACACAGATCAGAAGGTAAGGAGCCAACTAGCTAAGGAGCTAAGTATAACCTTTAACCAGTAAGTGTTTTATGTACCATATTTTACCATGTATAATGCACACCTTTTTGCCTACCTTTGTGAGGGGAAAATAAAGATGCACATTATACATGGGTATAATGATTACATACTGTGGGTGTATAATAATACGTACAAAACTGTGGGTGCACAGTATACACGTCAAAATATAGTGCATATTTTTGCACATATTTCAAAACCATGTGAAAAGAGTTCAAGAGAATAGTAGCAAATACCTTTAAGAGGTGAATGCATCCAAAATGAGGATTAAGAATTCTTTTGCCATTAACTCCTCAGATGAAACATTTAATCTTCCCATTTCTGAGAGGGATGTGCTTACCAATCCAGCATCTGTTAAAACACTGATGGTGTAACTGAACAAGAAAGCTCTCCAAAGCCTTTGGACCCGTGACTGTTCTGTCTGGAGTGATCTGTCCACAATCAGGAGAGCAGACTGTTGGTCACAGCTATTCTCTGGGAATAAAGTTGTGTGTCGCTTGGTGCCCAAGCGAACCTCTTTTATTCAGCAGATGGTGACTATATATTTTCAAGGGTTAGATGTTACTACAGGTTTCCGAGGATAAACATTTTCTCATAGAATTTACATTGTGGAAAGAGAGGGGTCATGTTAAATAAGGAAACAAAAGTAAACAAAACAATTTCAGGCCTAAGAGCTGTGGGAACAACTGGCACAGGGCAATGAGCTGGAGAAAGACTGAGGGCAGCTGTGAGCCTGGGTGATTATGGAGCCAGCACCCAGGGGACATGGAGTCCGTCATGACACAGTCCGAGGACGGAGTGCTCTAGGAGGAAGGCGTGTCCAGCTCCTTGCTGAGCCCGTAGCCAGTGCTCTGTCCATATATAAACCCTTGAACCAAGTGGGGGTTATGTCAACCGACCCCATACAGTGGAAAATCTATGGATAAGTTGGCCCTCAGCATTGGCAGATTCCCAGCTGCAGATTGAAAATAGTTATTTTTTAATCCTCACCCAATGATATGTTCACTGATTTTTAGAAAGAGAGAGACATCGATGTGAGAAACACTGATTGGTTGCTTCCTGTATGTTCCCTGACTGGAGAGGAACCCACAACCATTCGATGTTCGGGATTACACCCAACCAACAGAACCGTCTGGCTAGGGCGATAGTACTGTTTTTGATTCGCTGTTGGCTGAATCTGAGAATGTGAAGCCCAGGGATACAAAGGATGCACTGGATATTTATTGAAAAAATGCACATATCAGTGGACCCATGTACTTCAAACCTATGTTGTTCAAGAGTCAACTGTAATCCTACCACTGTGTCTCATAGGATGACTCACGAAATCATTGTTAACCAACAGATTTCTCTCTCCTAGTAGCATGGAGTTCCAGAAAAATATAATTTAAAGTCATCAAGCCCTCACCTTTACTTGCATATACCACACATAGCCCAAGATTCAGCCCATTGGTGTTCCAAGCAAAAATCTCTGCTAGTGCCCAGACATGGGATTATAATTTCTTTTTTATTTATATATCATTGACATTATGTGCCTTCATGTGATTTGATGAGGGAATTTTGCTAATGTTTTGTTCCTCTTTTTTTCTATAAATAATGTCTTAATTACCTTTGTATTTCAAACTTTGTGGCAAGAGTGTGACTTGTAGCAACTTTTCTGCAAGAAAAAAAAACATGATATGTGTCATTCTCTTTTCTGTCTTTAAAAACAAAATCACTCACTTTTGGAGTAGGAATTATTTTCCAGTTGTTCTGGAAAAACTCAATTGATTTACCAGAGAGGACAGTGGGCTTTAAAGAGATGCGCACAAGAGTAATAATCACAACAATTATTATTATAATTATTATAACATATTTATTGAGCACTTGCTCTATGCCAGGCATTATGCTAAATGCTTACATGACATTTAAATCTCACAAGACACTATGGGGTAGGCACTATTATTTAAATTTGGAATTTGGAATCATTTAAATGCGGACATAGAGGCTGAGAGAGGTTAAACTTGTCTATGGCCACATAGTTCTTGAAGCAGAAACTGAACTCAGGCAGTTCAGTTTCATGTTTGCATTGCCAAAGTCTGACCATCCATGGCTGCTGCTTGGATGGGAGTGGGGAAGAAGTTGAAAAGAAAGTCAAAGAAGTTAAAAGAAAACTGGGCAACATTAAGCAAGGAAAGGGGAGGAATTTTAAGAAATTGTTAATAACATCCTAAGACGCTGAAAGTAGGAGCCTGCTTCCTCTTCTTTTTTTAACTTTAACAGTACAGTATAAAGGTCTTTTATGCTTTTTCACACTCGTCATGCCGCAAATCCCTAGGGAGTGGGCTCCAGCAGCTCAGGACCCTTCCCACTGGCTCTCACACAGGGTGGGGCAGGCTGGCACTTCAGCTGGACCCAGGAACCTTTCTCTTTGGCTCCCTCCTTTTCCTGATCATTTTCCTTCACACATCTCAGAAAGCTATCTCGGCCCTTAGAGTGTTTAATATGCTCAACACCTACATTAATTCTCTTGGCAAGAACTTCATCCTTAACTTGCATATTTATTTTTTAAATAAAAAAGTTGAGTGTGTTTATATACTAAGCACAAGAAACTGATAGAAAAAGAATGAATGAAGCCACTAGGAGAAAAAGGGGTAGTTAAGTGAGCCCCCAGAAAAGATGGGGGTGGGCATGATGGCTTCCCAGAGCATGTAGAGTGGCTGGGTGTGAACAAGAGGCATGTCTGGAGGGAAAGAGGGGTGTTGCTGGCACTGTGTCTAAGTGAGAGGAACAGGAAGTTGGAAGAGTCCTTGCCAGACAGGTTATGCATTTTCTGTGAATGGGGAGGTATATCATAAGTCAAATGTAAGGTTGTTCTGAGTGCAAACAGTGAAAATTTCAAATCCCCTCTTGGAGAAATAAAGCATAGGGTTACGGGCTGCAGAGGGAACCCAGCAAAAGCTGAAGTTCATAAACATGTAGCTGAACCAGCTCACAAGGTGGTTTGAAACAGACCTGCATAGGAGTCAACAGCTTGTGCCATAAGATTTCCATCCATAGACACAGGGGACCTCATCCCCATTTCTTAAAAATTCATATGACATGTCTACAAGGCCAAAGCCACAGTTTCAACTACTTAAGAAAGAGTGGTGCCCAGACTGTTTCATTCAAGTTATGCAGAGTCTATAGCAAAGCCTAGTGCTAAAATAGGTTAAGTGAGTGTTGGGTTTATTTCCCTGAAGTCTCCCATGTCTCCTTCCTCTTTGTCTGCTTCTGTTTCTAGTCTTGTTCATTTCAGCATTCAATTTCTCTGAGAGTCACAGATATCACATAATCAGATTTTAAAATCTCACCTTATTTTCTTTTTTAAATGGAGAGAATAATATTTAGCCTTACCTAAAACATAAATCTTAAAATTCAACTATTTCATTCTTGAAATTTTTCACTCATACTTTTAAGATTTCTTCAAATTTTTCCTCTTAAGAAAAAGATTATTAAGTGTAGTTGAAAACTGCCTTATCATGGCAGGAGTTGTACAATTTTTTCCCATCGGGCAGTGTGCTTAGCAACTTGCACATTAAGCCTTCTATTAAAATTATATTAATATTATAAATATGCAAAAAGGAAACCACTCTGAAAGTTCAAAACAATAGCAATAACCTTTCCCTCATATAAAACCTTTTATCTCAAGATCTTCACGTACTTTCCCAAGAAGCGTGAGCACCCTGCCCAACCACTTTTGCAAGGGCCAATTAAAACACCAATCACACTGCATTCACCATCTCAAAATGCTAGTAAGGACTGCAAAGCAAACACCCAACATAATCATGATTTTAATTCTTAATGTCTCCTACAGCAGCCTTTATAATCTTTAAGAGGACAGGGCCTTGGGTCTGTAAAAAGTCCCCAGTGGATGTCTCCTTCTTTGCTGTATTCTTTAGCCATAGGTCAGGGGTGTGATGGTGGAGGGGTGTGGTTGTAGCTCCAGCAAAGTCTGCCACATGTGACTGGAGAAATGCCCATGTCTCTCACACAGAGATACTGATGCAATCACGGCTAGAAATGAATCAAGGCCCCTGAGACAAGAACCTATGACTAATGTTCTCTGAGGAGCCATGGGCCACCTGGTAAACTAGCTGTATCGGGGCCATTACTGAGCAAAGCCCAGGTGAGCAAGCTGCGGAAGGGAAAGGGTGGGGCTGATACATTTCGTTCCAGAGTATGCAATATCATCTTGGGGTAATCATGGTGTGCCAGAAAGAAAAACAGCTGTGGCCTGAGTCACACATGCGAACTCACTGTGAGAACCTGGGTGACTTCCTCCACTTCTATGGGCCTCGGTTTTCGCATCTCTAAAAGTGAAGAAATTATGCAATGACATCAGGAAGACTCCTTTCTCTCCCAACACCCTGGGAAATACTCACAGTCATTGCTTCTTGTTCCCTGGAGAGAACCGGTACCATAAAAAGAAGTGGAGGAAATTCTGCTTCAAAAAAAGTATTTCGGATTCTCAAGGAAGTATGACAAGTTCTCTGGCGTGTTTCAGGACTACTTCCATTTGAAATGACAAGTCAGCGTAAACAGTGCAGAGAAAAGGCACTTCTCTCTTCATCCTTAAGTCCTATAAATATCCGTGAAGGAGATTTTACCGGCGTACATACACTTCTGTGGACAGCAGGAGCCTTCCTGACAACCTCCAGGCTCCTAGAAATGCCTAATGTGGAGGATCTCTCACCACAGTGGCTAATTTTGCTCAGTCAATAATTTGAAACATTATTCTTTAAATCCTATGCTAGGAAAGCACTTGTTAAAAAAGTAACAAAAATCCATAAATATGTCAGTCTCATTTTTCACTTGAAAAAGTGAGGGGAAAGGATAACCTTCCCTAGCTTGGACCAAGCTGAATTTAGGCCTTTTAAATAACTAAGAAAATCTGGGGCCGGGGAGGCCGAGGAAGGACCCTTGAGAGAGACCAAGCCCTGGAAGCCCAGATGGCTCAGTGACTCCTTGCAGAACTTTTGTGCACACCACACCTTTTGCCACATTGTTCAGGTTAATTTCACTATCTCTGAAACATTTGCATATGTATTTCAATCCCTTTTATGCTGGGTTCCACTTAAAGGAGACATTATTAGAGCAGGACATACAAACACTTAAAAATATGCAGTTCCCATGTGTTCAGGGTCTCTGTATATATCAAGCTAACTCAGACATTTTGAAAGCTTTTACTTTAAACAGAGTAAGTGAAATATCTGTGGCTAAAAAGATTGGAATTGTGATAACTTGGTAGTCATGTAAAACTGAGGTGCTTTGTGCCTCTCCGAATGCGGTTATTCTGGTAAATGGAGAAGTGAGCCAAATAAAAATGGTACTTTTTTTTAATGTGGAGTATCTCATGGGTGGGGAGTGGCTACAGTACACAGATACATCCCGAGAGCTCTACATAGACTCCCATAGCACGGTTTTGCTCCGTGAGATTTCAGTTATCTGCAGTCAACCATGGTTTGAAAATATTAAATGGAAATTTCCAGAAATAAGCAAGTCATAAGTTTTAAATTGCCTGCCATTCTGAATATCGTGATAAAGTTTGTCATTGTCCTACTCCATTCTGCCTAGATGTGAATCATTCCTTTGTCCAGTGTACCCTTGTTGCATACGCCCTCCATTCATTAGTCACTAAGTAGCCACCTCCTTTCCTTATCAGACAGGTTAACAGTGAGAGAGAGAGAGCATATTCATATAACTTTTACTGCAGTAGGTGGTTGTAATTGCTCTATTTCATTATTAGTTATTGTTGTTAACCTCTTACTGTGCCTAATTTATAAATTAAATGTTATCGTAGGTGTGACAAGGTCTGCTGAAAAAAGTCCAGCCATTGTTAATATAATCAGAACAGTTTGTGAGACATCGATATAACCTGGCAGCCAAGGAGAGTGGACTGGAATGTACATGCAGGAACAATGACAACTGCACTGTACTAGTCAGTGGGGGCGGTAGATGCTGTTGAGTGAGCACGTGTACTGAGTGGCTGTCGCATTCAAAATGACTGAGTGACTAGAAATAAATTTGCATCAAATTTTGCATTAAGCTTGAACATTCTTCTTCAGAAACTATTTGCGTGATTCAGAAAGCCACAGCTATAGGCAACTGGTGACTGGCAGCTTCACCACGACAGTGCATCTGCTCACACATCATGTCTTGTGCAGGGTTTTTTTGTGAAACATCAAATCACCCAGGTGACTCAGCACCCCAACAGCTCAGATTGGCTCCTTGTGACTTCAACTTTTCCCAAAACTAAAATCACCCTTGAAAGGGAAGAGGTTCAGATCATCAGTGAGATTCAGGAAAATATAACAGGAAAGCCGGTGGTGATTGGGAGAACTGTGTAAGGTTCCAAGATGCCTACTTTGAAGGGGACTGAGGCATCACTGTCCTGTGTACAATGTTTCTTGTACCTTGTATCTTCTTCAGTAACTGTCTCTATTTTTCATATTACATGGCTAGATACCATCTGTACAGACCTCGTCCATACAGGAAAAAACATTGCGTGTAGAGGATCCAGTACTATTCGAGGTCTCAGGCATCCAATGGGGTCCTAGAATTTATCTCTTGTGGATAAGGGGAAACTGCTGTATTTTGCTTTTGTGAAAATAAGAAAAGAAAAGTGGTCCCAGATTTTTCCTTATAACTGATGCCACTGAATGCCAAGTTTCTTCAACTGTAGAGGGTGTCTAAGGTCTTAGTGACTCTCTCTAGATGGAAGAGCAAAGGTCCTACTGAGTAACAGGGGAGAAGTTTGAGCTAAACCGAGCTATAATCTGATCACTCTTCAGGGTTTGTTTATAAATGATACCACTTTGGTCACCCCAGACCAGGGCTGCAAAAGAAACAACCTTACAGTACCGAGATCCCACTTTGTTCCGCAACCACTTCCTGGTGTTCTTTGAAAGTGATAAAAATACAGCCCAGACATATCACATCAGAAAGACAAGGCAGTAAAAAAACCCAAAACTTTAAGTTAAGAGGAAGCAGGTGTCTGAACAGGGGAGTTTTTAGACTGGGGTGGGGCCATCAGAGAAAAAGGAGTTCGTTCTTTCTATTTCCAGAGCAAATGAGAAATTCTTTTGTTGAAGATAGAACCTGTAACACAACAGAACCAGATTCACTAACTCAGTATCCCTCTTGAATTTTATCATCCCCCACGCATTTTGGCATAGGTATTTCCCACTTTCATTTTGCATAGTAGTTTTATGTCTAACACTGACATTTGCAAAACCAACTAGGTGAGAGGACAGGACCTTCTGGGTCTAGAAAAGAACCTCCCTAATGCATGGAAACTATGATTTGCAAAAATCTATTCTTTCATAGTACCTTTAGGAACACATTTATTATAAGAAATGAAAACTCCTAGACTCAGGCATTAAAGAAATAGTCCAGCTGTAGAACTTACTGTTGTTCAAAGAAATTGCACATTCACAGAGAAAACAATGATTTTCTATAAAAATCTTCACTGTTCATGCATTTGGTTTTACCTAAAATCATATTATTTATTTTTTAAGAGATTTATTTATTTTTAGACAGACGGGAAGAAGAGAGAGAGGGAGAGAAACATCAATGTGTGGTTGCCTCTTGTGCGTCCCCTGCTGGGAGCTGGCCTGCATCTCAGGCATGTGCCCTGACTGGGAATTGAACTGCGGTTGTTTGGTTCGCAGGCCCGCACTCAATCCACTGAACTACACCAGCCTGGGCAAAATTTTATTATGTTAATTGTGCTCATCCCACAAAGGCTGACATGTAAACTGCTTTGTTCTTTATATACCAACTTGGCAACGATTCCATGCCTTTTACGTGCTGCAGATTAAACAGGCGCTGTGAGAGGTATCTACATGATACATACAGTGTACAGCAACCCTTGTGATGGAGATTTCAACTGCACCCCCCAATAATCCAGGTTCTTTTCATTGATACATAGGCTGCCTTTCTCTTCTAATAATCCATGTGATCTGTAGCAGAAAATTTCCAGGCAGTGACCGATGGAATGACCAACTGCCCAGGTTTGCCCGGGACTGAGGGAGTTCCTGGGACGTGAGAAGTTTAGTGTCAGAACTAGGTGGGACTCAGGAAAAACTAGGTAAGCTGGTCACCCTAAGAAGTGGAAAAAGAAGTAAAATTAGTAAATTACACTAGTGTGATAGGAAAATCCACATCACCCACACCACCAAGCACTTCTCTGACACAAGCTTGGCGTCCTCCAGTTCCCACCTGCTCTGACCCTCTGATCTGGAGGACCAACCCATCTCACAGGCTGAGACTTTACACCTCAAGGCTGCCCTCACCCCCACTTTGGACCCCAATCATAAGTCCAAGTTGCCACCTGTGCTTTTGACCGACTGGCTGTGTTTTGGAGGTTCCAACGACCCCTTCCTTGGGTTTCATTAATTTGAAACTCATAGAAATGATTCGCACTCAGTTTCATACTCAATTTCATTCATTAACTCAGAGAAACACGTTACTTACTGGATTACTGGTTCATTAGAAAAAGCTATAGCCCAGGAACAGCCAGAGGGAAGGGATGGGCGGAGCAAGGTGTGGGGAAAGGGTGTGGAGCTTTTACGTCCTCTCCCAGCTGCCAGCCTCCCGAATATGGTGTCCGCTAACCCTGAAGCCCTCCAGACGCATTCTTACGGGATTTTACGGAGGCTTTGTTCCATAGGCATGATTAGTTAACTCATCGCAACTGGTGATTGAATTCAATTCCTAGCCCCCCTCTGCTCCCAGGGGTCGGGGACGGGGGTGCGGTAGAGGGTTGGCAGGAACCCTCAACTCACACCATTGGCTCCACTGGCAACCAGCCCCCATTCTTAGGTTCAGCCCAAAGGTCACTCCAGTAACAGAACAAAAGACACCTCTATAGTTCTTATCATGCAGGAAATTCTAAAGGTTCTGGGAGCTTTGTGCCAGAAACAGGGATGAAGACCAAATACATATTTTTTAATTATAAATAACAACATCCTCCTCACACACCGGCTAGTCCTCCACACCTGCTTCCTTGCCAACTGATCTTACTGTCTTAGGGTAGGTCTTGACGAAGAACCATTCTAGTTTCCAAGCAGATACAGGTCTAAGTTCCAGCTTTGCCATGACTTTTTAAAACTCTTGAACAATTATTTAAACTTCTCCAGTACTGCTTCCTCATTTGTGAAACACCAAAAACTCTCACACTGTGACAATTGAGAAAATGCACGTGAAGTACTTAACCACCAGGCCCAGCACCTGTCACACTTTCCATGTGTTAAGTGTCATTATCTCACAGATCACACATTGTGGAGACCTCAGATTTTCAGTGTTCTGGTCACAGTGAGACTGAATTCAGGCCACAGTGTGGGTCAGCTGGGATGAAACCTTCTACCACAGGGTATTTGCATAAACTGATCAATCCTTTGTCCTTTTGTTAGTCTGAAGTCAAGATATGAGTTGAGCTGGAGCAATGCTCTGTTTACCTAGAGCATTTAAATTTTTTTTCTCATCCAGCCTCTTCTACCAAAGTCTTCCCGTTATTATTTACATATGCGTCACTAACATTCACTCTCACACATAAACATACATGGAGACACACAGGGGTTTTTACTCTGTTGAGATAGGAGCATCCAAATAAATGTTTCCCCCTTGGTTTTTGACAATTTAGGAGGTATGAGGGGAACGATGTGGCACTAAAGAGGGACAAAAAAATTTTAAGAGACAGGGTTAGGGGGTACAGAAGATTAGGAAGCATTGGAAAAATATGCAGAAAGGAGATTCTGCACCTTTGAGAGTTCTTGGTAAGAGCAACAAGGAAGCCCCTCACCCAGCACGTGACCTCCTGGTAAGGCCCCTGGGGAGTCCCTGCTCAGAGAACCCCCAGAATCCGGAGAAAGGTAAATTTCCAAACAGAGGGGCGGGTAGGTGATGACCTAAAGACAGGCTGGGACTCGTTCTAGGCGGGTTTCCCCTTCCTGCTCTGGCGGCTGCCGAAGGTGAGTTCAGACGAGAAGAGGGGGGTGGGGCGTCGGGGCCAGGGGTTGTTGCTGGTATTTTCCTTTGTCTCTCAGCTTCCTGTATTTGAAGTGAAGGAATCTGAGGTTCTCGGTGACCACTCTCGTCTGGGATTCTTTCCTCAAGAGGTGTTCACGAATGTGTGAGGACTGCCAGGAAAGAGTATGAGTCACGGCTTCTGAGCAGACACCGTTCGGCCCCAGAAATTCCCAGAGATATGACTTGTTTATAGGAAAGGAAACAGCTATTCTGAGCTACCAGGGGAAGAGGGAAGCACTGCTCGTTTTTTATAAAAACGCTGCGTTGAAAGGTCATACAAGCGGCCAGAGTGCCGGCAGGAACCCGGTATAGACTGATGTGGGCAGTTCATTTGTCTACATTTTAGAGGATATTTTGGGGCCTGGCATTTAAAATGCAAAGCCCGTGGCATTGACATTCCATACTTAGTGTCAAGCCCAAAGGTATAACGCGGCTCCAAATGCAAGTGGGCAGGGAGGGGGCAGTGCAGTGGTGGGGGTTGGCCTTGGCTGAGGGAGCAGGACCCGCACTTTCAGTTGCAGGGAGAGGTGCACTTACAAAGGCACCTCCTTCCACGACTTTCTGATTCATAGCAGGCCCATGATTTTCAATCCCACTGTAAAGGGAGTAAAATTCCTTTCCCGCTCCCGCGATCTGCAGCTGGCTCTGACATAAACCAGATTAACAGGAAAAAACGTATGCGCATTTCTACATGTAAGTGGGGGCCCTCGCAAGAAAAATGAAGACTTGAAGAAGTGACCAGGCCTAAGCACTTCCCTGCTCAGCTAACAAAGAGTAGCAGTTGTGGAAAGTACCTATAGTGTGAGGGGGGACTGAAGGAAGGTGAGCTATTTTAACAATATCTGTTTGTACAAGTTTCTCTCAGTCTTGATCTCTGGCAATAAGAGTGTTTCCTTCCTCCAGTATAGGGAAAGCGCCTCCACATGGAAATGTTATCTCCTGCTTCTAGAAAGAAAAAGAACATCAGATTGCCCTTCTCGTATCTGCTCTTTTTCAAGTGTCTTTAAACTCAAAGCAATCCATACGTCAAAGCAGCATTTTGGGGGGTGGATGCCCTGAACCCCTTCACCTTGTTCCATGCTGAGTCCTCTAATGTCTCTTCTTCAGTGTTAACAACTGTGATGTCAACCGTCATTACCTTGAAAAATTGTTCAATGCTACCAGCTTTGGAGAATGTGCCCAGCAGAGAAACTCTGAGGGGTTCCCTCCCAGGGCTCTTGCTGCTGCATTGGCTCACTTTCTTGGGTGTTGGGCTTGGCCCTGAGACGTTCAAACTCATCACGTTACCATTTACACATTTGCATTTTTAGTAGAGTCAGTCATCTGACCACGGAGATCAGCTCCCAAAGAAAGAATAATCCACTGAGTGTTCACTTATTCAACAATCATTAACTTACGTGAAAATTTCATAGATACCACATCTGATAAAACCAATTATAAAGTAAACATTTAAACAGAAATAGAAGGATGCCCCTTCAATGTGATAAAGGTGCTCTTGGCTTAAAATAGATGAAGGCTAAGTTTAATGGGGAAGCACTGGAAATGTTCAAAATCGGAAACAAACACAAAGAATGCCCTTTAGTATCATTATCACTTTAGATTCTCTGGCTAAAGCAGTAAATTACAAACCAAAGAAATCAATTATGAGTACAAAGATACTTAAAAGTCACATAAGTATATACCTGGAAAAACCCAATGAATTAGCTAAAAGCTTTCTTAATTAACAACAAGTCATAAAGTGTCTTGGAATGAGATAAATACCGAAATAGCAGCAGTATTCCTGCCTACTGGTAATAACCATAGAGACAATATAATGGAAAATAAATGCCATTCAAAGAACAACAAATATAAAATACCCACAAACTCAATGAGAAATGTATTAAAACTTTTAAAACCTTGATTGAGAGATGCAAGTTCAATAATTAATAGGAAAAGTTACATTTTTTTATTACATGGAAAATTTCAACATAAGGATACCAAGGCTTCTCAAAATAATTCTATTCAAATAGCTAACCAGACTTTTCTTGGAAGTCATTAGAAGTAGCATTGACTAATTGCTGAGCTTGGTGCTTATCTTATAACAAGGACTCAACAGTCTAAGCAGGGATAACTACCAGAAAATATTCTTAGGGATCAATCTTGTCAGATATCAGAAGCTATTGTAAAATATGAATAATAAAAACTATAAGCTTGATATAAATGTGAAAAATATAAACCAAAGGAAAGTAATTAAACACCTTGGAACAGATCTTGTTCATATATAAAATGGCTTTGCAGTTTACAAATCTTTCTACCGCATTACCTTTGATGTCCCAAACTATGCAGTGAAACAGTGTTATTATCATCTCTATATTTTTATGAAGCCACTGATACTCAGAAAATAAGTGACTTGCCCAAAATAATGAAACTAAGATGAACTCAACTTAAATCCAAATTTTCTGACCTCCCAAAGTAGGCTCTTTTTTCCCTATATCGGTCTCACAAAGCAATGAGAATGGATTTTTTTTTAGTGATGTTAAAATTTGAGGGAAAAATGTAAACTAGGCCCTTACATGCTCTATTCCTCTGCTAAAAACAAACAAAATCCTGTAGTTGTTTAAAGATTTCAATACTAAAAATCAAGTTATAGAAACCTTGGCAAAAAAAAAAATAGATACGCCTGCCAAACACATGAAACTGAACTGGTGCCCCAGCAGCTCCCCACTGCGCCCACTCACGAAGTAGGGAGCGATGTAACACGTCCTACTTACTCTCGCCCCCCGTACCCCAACATGCCCATCCACTCCAGACAAATTTCCCATTATTAGGAAGATGTAGGAGTCCCAAAGTAAAGTCAAAACTCTCCAGAAAATAACTGAACAGAGAGTGTCATGCATCCATTTCCAAGGACAGATAAGATGATCAGAGAGTGGCCAATTAGGAACACATAGTTAAGGATAAGAACACACACACACACACACACACACACACACACACAAACCAAACAAGAGTAAGCGATGAATACATAGCACCTTGTAGCAAAAAAACAGCTGTAGACGGTAAACAAACAATAGCCATAAATGAATGGGCACGAACGAGTTCCAATAAAATTCATTTCCATAGGCAGGCAGTGGGCAGACTGTACTCTGACAACTACTGTTAGAGCACGGAACATTAATTAGTCCATTAAATTATCCTAAATATCTTTCAGATAGGAAATCAGAAACCAAAAGAGGTTAATCAACTTGACCGCTTGACAGGAGACAGGCACAGGTGCAGTGAGGGGGCAGGGCTGAAAGGAGAGCTCGGAAGGGCTGGAAAGTTCATCATCTCCTCACTGGATGGACTCCGTGACTTAGGGGGGTGTCATTGGTTTCTGGAGATGTGAAATCTCAGGAGGGGGCAGAGAATCCTCAAGAGGTTGATTTGAAAGAAACAAGCATCTGTCCCACTGAACCAGGAAGGGATTATGTGTATGATTCGTGTTGCCATGGTTTTAGGGGGCGGGAAGCTATGGCCTTTCTCATCCACCTCATACACCCCCCCTCCCGTGGCAGATGTGAAATCTGCTCCTCTGCTACAGCCATGTGGAGTCGCATTGTGCCCTTTGGGGTGTGAGAGGTGCGGGCAGGCGTGTGACTGTTTACGGAAACCAGGAAATCCCACCCACTACAGTGAAGTAGAGCATTCTATTCAACAGCTTTGTGCCCAAGCTTCCCTTTTTGTAGAATGGAAATGTCTTTCCTCATTCTCTTTTTTCCCAGGATGTCAGAATAATAAAACAGAAAAAAACCTCTGTGTAAAGTTCACTGGTTCCTCAGGGATACATGTCAGAAAATGACACAGTCTTATTGTCACCTGCTATCTCGTGACTTTAGCTGGCTCTAGTTCTTCGCATTTTCCTTTCAGCAGGGGACTTTGCCGTCTTTACCTTTAACACATCTCTGTTGAGGGACCAGCAATATTAAGCTGGTACTTTGACAACCACATCGACAAGGGACCAAAATATATGACATGGAAAGGTGAAAGGACAGTGACTAAGGGGAGCAAATGAGCTTTTAAAGAAGCCTGACACCATCCAGCTAGTTTTCCCATTGCCTCCTGTGAAAAAGCTTGACATATTGGTACATTGCCATGAGTGATTTCTTCATATAACTGGGTAGAGAGGCCTGCCATTCTCTGATCTTTTGGAGTGTTACCTGGGACTACAAACTTATTTTAAGCTCAATGACATTTCGTCAACAGTTAACACAGAGTAAGCAGCTAAAACTCACTTTGGTAAAGCACATGAGGCCCCAGGATTTTGCTGCTTTATTTTTGGTTGAATACATAGCTCTCTGACTTTCTCTACTTCTGAAAGTTTCTGGTTTCACCTGGCCTTGTGTCTGCTGAGCCCTATTTGTTAGTCCATTATCGATTCCATGAGACTTATCTATTATCTGTGATCATGAAAACCAATCCACTTCATTTGCCCATGCATGCTACATCTAAAAAGGGAAGACATTTCTCTCCTGGTCATGCTTGCAGGGGTGGGGTGGAGAGGAGATGGAGACAGCTGCTGGGGAATCTCTGGGTGATTCCATCCCAGCAACCTCTGCTCTGGACTGGAAGAGCAGGGCTTAGACCTCAGCAGGGGTCACACTGGGCGCTCCTCAAATTTTCTCAGTTTGAAACTGAAACCCTCAGGGGTAACCTGAAATTGTATGATGCTTTCTGAAAACTCAGAAACTGTCGGTCCTGATCTTAGTTCACATTCTGACTCTCTGGTCTTTTCTACTTAAAGCTGTGAAAGTGTTTAATTTCTAGTTGGAGTTCAGTGTTGTTTTAGGTGCTCTTCCTTGATGGCTGCGCCCAATCAATAAGACGGGTCATACATTTAATCTGCTTCTGTCATGGAGACAGCAGAAAAACCCACTGATTTTTCAATCTACTGTGAATACTGTTAGCCGATATGGGAGTCAGCCCACTTTTCACCAGCTCTGTGACAGCTTTCTCATCTGTAATATGAGAAAACACCCAGCCAGGTCACAGAGTCACTAGAAGAGTTATGTAATAAGCAAGACTGCACTGTCTTTGGTGACTGATAACACACATTTTTTTAATAAAATGATAACAACATGTGCCTCCAAAAAGATAAACAGTGGGTTCCTGGGTGCTCCGTGCAGTGCTGCGCTTTGCCAAAGCTTGACAAGAACCCTTCAGTCACAGCAACCTGACAACTATGAGAAGCACCGACTTCTACAGTTCTGTACTGACTATAATGTAACCCTCCCCTTTAAAGAAACTTTTTATGCAAATATAACACGCACATGGGAGAGGGGGGTGAATGTTACAGTATGATGAATTTTCACAAAATGAACACACCTGCGTAACCAACACTCAGATGAAGAAACAGCATTTCCAGCACACGCACGTACCCCTGTGTGCCCCATTCCAGGAACTGAAAAACCCAAAGAAGGCCACTTTCTTGGCTTCTAATGCTGTAGGTTAGTTTCACCTGTTTTATAATGTTTTGCACATGGAATTATACAGTGTTGTACAAGCCTTTTCATAGCTTGCTTAAGCTTACCACATAAAGAAGGTCTGAGCCCTGAATAAGTTTGTCTTTTCTAGTTGACCTAAGGGAGAAAGAGCTGGAAGAAGAGAGTGAGAGATAGAGGAAGCAATAACTTGTCATCCAAACTGGAACACCTTTGAAAGTGAAAGGAAGTGCTATTCATAAAGGTGCTGGGACAAAAGACATCAACAGTGACTGTCCCCAACAACCCAGGACATAGGGCCACTCTGGTGAGTAGTGATGGTAGAAGGTGGCAGGGATACACTAGCTGGCAAACTCTACCTGAGAGGCCAGAGAGCAGAACCCACTGGCGTTGCCTGAGATTGGGGTCAGGAAGTGCATTCCCCATAAAGCGTGGTCACTGGGAAAACTCAGGCTAACAAATATTTACTGAGTTCCTACTATGTGCAATGTACCACGCTCTCACAAAAATAGCTCAGGCACTGCCCCTGCCCACGAGAAGCTCATAGCCTAATCTTGGCAATAAAACAAGTTCACAAATAGATAAACCAAAAGGTAGCTAGCTGCCAGTGGAAATATACAAAGTGCTATACGGGTCCCAAGGATATATGTAAAGTGTTATATGGATTCCAAGGAGGGAGAGGCCATGTCCATTGAGAGGCAGGGAGAGAGCATCACAGGGAGGTTGCAGTCCAGATGAATTTAGATTGTACTCCAGCGGTTCGCAACCTTGCCTGCACATTAGAATCATCTGGGGAGATATGCAAACACTTGATACCCAGGCAGTATTCCCAGACCAATTAAACCAGAACCTCTGGGCATGGGACCCGGGCATGAGTATTTTAAAAGCTCGCTCAGGTAATTCCAGTGAAGAGTCAAAGTTTGAGAACCACTATTGCAGAATGATGAGCAGGTATTCACTGGCAGGAAAGGTGGGGAAGAGAGGAGACCATGGAGAGAACAGCTGTTAGCATAGTCCATCTTTGGTAGGCACACAAGGAGGAATCATCCACGGGGAATTAAATATGGAGGGGAAGCAGCAGGGCAAAAATAATCTAACCCCCTTCAGGAAAAAAATTAATTAATTATGAAACCATTTGCTAGGGCCAACAACAGGGATGGATGGGGAGAGGATGCGAGGAACATCAAGGGAACTCAGAGTGGTAATAAATCCATCATAAATCGTACAAGCCATCTGATAACTTCTGCTCCTCACATTAGCATCCCATTAAGCCGCTATTAGTGAGAGCAGGGAAACTGAATGAAAAGGCTTCCAGGGTTAGCACTGGCAGCCGGGAGAGAGTTAACAAGCTGCAGTCTTTCCGTGGCTCTTTAAGGACCTGAGCTCCATTTGTAAAGGATGCTCAGAGGCCCCAAACCTTGACCTATCACGCTCATGCTGTGGGAGTTTTGTTGGGGGGGATAGAATTAATCACAGCAGGGACACAATTTACTGATCAATATCAGCCAATTAGAAGGCTCCCTGCTGCGGAGAGTTCCTTTGGAATGCCAGATGACCTTTGCCCTTGACTTTTTGTGGGGCAGATGTTGCTTCATTGCAGCTACTGATAAGGATGGTGTTCAGGCGTGCGTAGCTCATTTCACATCACGCCAACCCTGCCAGGGCCTCAGGAGGCTGGACTTTTTTAGACTTGTGCATGAGCCACCTGCCAGTGGAAGCTAAAGAAAGATGGGGAGGGAAACTACACCAGTAATCAATTCACAGCCAATGTGCCGCTTTTCCTGTGAACTGGATGGTGACCTTGGCGGTGGCCTTCAAGAAGCCATTGACAACAACAAAAAGTAGGAAACTCATTCTTTCCGGTGAATTCTCTGTGCTTTTGCTGCCTCTGCTATCTATCGGGAGACAGGCAATGCTGAGGCCTCGAACACAGCCAGAGATGAATGGATTTTTCTCCCATCAATTTCCCCTGTGGATTGTGCAGAACTATCTAGAGGAAAAATCCTAATCATAATCATTGTTTCCTATGATCTGGCTCGGGGACTCAAGATAGGGCTTTGGTGGCCGAAGGACCTCCCATCCTTCCCGTGCTTATGGAGTCGTGTTTTGCCACTGTTGTTCACAGGGTGGGCATATATGATCAATTTTCTGAGCTCTTTGCCACAGAGGTAATATGCCTCAAGACACAAAACTTTACAGGAGGAAAAATAACTAGGCAATTCTGGAAAGTATTCTGAAGTTTATCATTTACTTTTCCATCACTTACTTTTTTAGTTTTATTTTAAGAAGCACCATCTATTGTTTACAGTCCATCCTGGATACTCCAGGACATTGGACATTTGAGGCCTGTTCTATTATCCGATTCATTTGTTCTTGAAAGATTTCCATCATGGTTTCTTCAGATACCTGTTTAAGGAACACTTCTCAACTCTTTCATTCCTAAGTATTTCTCTACCCACCTACCCCCCGCCCCCTGCCGCCAGAAAATCATGGTTTTAAAAGTGCAAAATAAAGTTTTGAGCTGACATCAGTAAGTACAAAGTCTGGACAACTCCAGGCTCTCCTCCGCTTTCCTCCCCTGCTCTTCCCCCAATCCACAAATCTCTTATTGCGGTCAAACTTGATATAAGTTACTATCAAAAATATTCTTGAAACAAATTTTTGAAAGGTCATCCTAGGAATTGCGAGTAGATACGATAGGGACAGCATCCTAGATTCTGTCTTGGAAACATAGAAAGAGAGAAAAGTTTCATGAATTAGTGATTTGTATGCATAACGCTCAAGGGTATTAAAATATTTAAATGCACTACTTTATATGAAACCATCTTTCTATCTCTTCCTTCTCATACACTACATCCCTAAAATGACCAATTCTCTAAGCCCCTCCCCAAATGTGTCACTGTCACCCCATGCCACCTGGCCTGAGGGATAACTCTGCCCACCTTCTCTGCTTCTACGAGGAGGCAAATACCCACCTTCTTGTCCCATTTGAAAGGTTTTTGACCTGTGTTACAGTCTTGCAATGATGTTTGGCCTGAATCTTATCACGTGTGAACAATTCAGACAAATCCAAATCAATGGACATAGATGTGTGTGCCTGCACCAAAGTAGCAAAGTGTCAAAACAATCACTGAGTCTAGTAAACAGTATCAGGATTATATTAGGTTTTCAATTTCACTGTAGGTTCAACATTTTTCAAAATAAAAGTTTGGGAATAAAAACAAAAAAAGGAAGCTATGAGAAGAGGCTGGCCTTTCTAAAGCATTCTGAAGTTTCCACTTGAAACAGGAAATAACACCATAAACTATTGTCCAAGTCCAGCCTGCACTTCGGCGCCCACGCCTCAGACCCTGCCTTCTTTTGGGTCCACAGAGCAGCAGCTTCCACTTTTGTGCCCCAAGAAAACTGCCAATCAGCTTATAATTTCTGCAAGAAGGTTTGTTTGATGTTTCAACAAAAACAATGGACATAGCTAATGAAAATTTCATAGTCTAATGTAAAACGCAAGATAATATAGACTGTGTCATTATAAACATCCATTTCTGATTAAAATTTTCTCTCTTATTAGTTACTTTTTAAAAGTTCATCTTGTATTTTCCAAACAGGTTAAAGACGCACCACTGCGATAAGCGAAAACCCAGGCGCACCTTACTGACTCAGTGCTCAGTCTGTTGAGTTCAGTGGTCCATGGGCTATGATAGTCAAAAAACTTGTTCACCCTGACATTTCACACAGGAAATGGGACATACTATTAAACTAGTTTTTAACAGATTCAGAGGTTCTTTTTGAAAAACTAAGTTCCATTTATCAGGGAACAGTCCCTCAAAGAAAAGTCATGTTATGTCCAAAGACCGACTTCCTCAGGAAGAGAACTTAGAGAAAGTTCTCCCTTCCACGACAATACATCCTGTTTCAGTAACCTCATCAGGAGGTGAAGCATCACAGTTTACTGGATCAAAGCACTCTGACAAATCGGCCGGTGTTCAGGAGCAGGCCGCTCGCTGCTCTAGATGGAAAGGGCTTCCGAGGTAACGCTACTGTAGTAACTGCATTGACTGGTGCGGAAGTTTCCTGCAATGTGCATGACATCAAGACGGATAATTGACTTACTTTTGTCTAAGAAATTGTGGGCTAATTCTATTTTAAATTTCTTGACATCAGGTTCTGATCTAAGTTATATATATTCACACACACACGTATATGGTAGGGTACCTGGCACACTTCTAAATCCAGATCATTAGCTTTATTAATCACATTGTTGGCCATTTTTGCAACCCAAAGAAAAATACTAATCAACTTATAATTTCTGTAAAGAGGTATTTTGGGGGGGATAAACAAAAATAAGAGACATGCCTGATGGGATTTTATGTTTTAATGAAGGGGTGTCCAAACTTTTGGTGTCCCCAGGCCACACTGGAAGAAGAGTTGTCTTGGACCACATATTAAATACATTGCCCACATAATCACAAAAAAATCTCGTAAGGTTTAAGAAAGTTTATAATTTTGTGTTGGGTCACATTCATAACCATCCTGAGCTAGTATATATAGGCAATTACATATATTATTTGGGTATTATATGTTCTATATTTTGTGTATTTATACTTACTTATCTTTATACAAAATTGCCTAATGGTCCTTATCCTAAGAGAGCTTTGAAAAGTATAAGAAAAGATACATAAAGAGTAAGAGCATCACAGCTGTGTCTGTAAAAGGAGAATATGCGGCACCATAGCGTGTCCCCACCGTGATTAACAAAGCTAATGATCTGCATCCAGATGCAGGGAGTCCACGCAGCACGTGCTCAACACGGGCTCTGGGGCTGATGACCAGAAGAACAATTATGAGTAACTTTTCCTGAACGCTTACCAAGTGCCAACCCCTACTTTAAGTGCTTTGCATTTATTACGTGTCTCATTCAATCCTCCTTTTGTCGAGGAAGCCCCTGAGACTCAGAAGTTAAATGCTTTGCCCAAGGTCACACATTTGACAAGTGGTCAAACTGACATTCAAATCCAGGTGTCTGTCTCCAGACCCCACATCCATAGTCATCCAGGCTCTTCCTCCAAGTTCTACTTACAAGTGGCAGCAAGTGTCAGCAAGTGGCCTGGGATGCCACAGTGAGTGAGCACGCTCATGGCTACATCATGACATAACAAAACCAGAACAGCTTTCCTGTTCTCCGTTTATTTTCCAGACAGAAAGCTCAAATACAGAACAGCCAGGCTCAAATATAAGACAGAAACTGCACAGTACTATCAGCAGGTGGGGGGCACTGTTTGGGGAGTTAGTCATGTGACTCAGGTCAGCCACCCTACCACTGCATTACAGGATTCTAACACTGGGGCTCTGCTAACTTGACCATGAGCTAGCCAGCACATTGGCCAGATGGAAAAGCCCTGTTAATAGGGAAAAGGATCAGCTGGAGCCTCAATAGGAAAGAAACTTTGCCACAGATCAGAAATGTGGCTTATGTTGGTTTTACCTGACCCATGAGGTTGAGGGATAATGAAGAATGAATATAAAGCGCCATATGTGCTTGATACACAGGAAACATGCCACAAATGGCTACTGTTGTTGCACCGTGTTTATCCCCACGCTCTGTGTGGCAAGGTTGAGTGAGATACCTTTAAAGGTCTCTGTGTTGGATTCTAGCGCTGGGGAGAAGGGAAGGTTACTGCTAATGCAGTCAGAGAGTGGCAGACGGATGGAACCTGGGGACCCACATTTTGCTGAGAGAAACCCCCATTTTTTTCTGCTTTGAAAGTGTTGTCACATAGCAGAAAGGTGAAACTGTTCATCGGAAAACTTGATTAGAACATGCAACTTATACAACTGGGGTCTTTGCCACTCTAGCCTACATAAATCAGGTGGTGTACAATCCATTATTTTAAAAAATTTTAAATTTTTACCAAGTTTCCTCAAGCTGCACATTTCCCTCATCTACATTATCATCAGTTTGACATTATAAGTATAAGAAGAGCCATTTTTAAGAAAAACATTTTTAAGCTGATATGTGATTTTCGACATACCCTATATATAGACTTCCTGTGTTTTAGACATTATTTGGATAATTTCAGTCTGTTAAAAAATAAAGCTAACATAATACTTTTGAACACACCCAACTCTTTCCTCTTTGCTTTGGTGATGTGCTTTGCTTGTTTTCTACCATCAGTTTCATCCCTGCTCAAAATCTGAATTTTAAATTCTGTAAGTAGAAATTGGAACCACTTGTGGGTTTTGCCAAAAACTTGTTCGTTCCTCAGGATATTTCTTATTCTAATTTTTTAAGTGTACATTTTTAAAGGTAATAATAAAATGAACTTTGACCTTTAAAATCTACAAATAAACCAGTTAGCATGAGATAATACTAGGTAATGAGCAAAATGCAAAAAATTCCAACAAGAATAGGGGGTCATGGAAAAGTCCTAAGGTGGCGCCATCCAACACCTCCCCACATTGTCCTCCGGATTCTTTGTGCCTGTGGCCAGGATGGTGATGTTTTCTCTATGTCTCTTCCTTCTCCTTTATTTTTCCTCCTCCTTAACTTCCTTTCTCCTTATTCTCCATCCTTTGCTTTTAAATTCAGCAATCGGTGAATTAAAACCCCCGCTGCTACCAACATTTCTTCCCTGTTGTATAACACTGAAATCCACAATGGAGACCCTGAGCTGTTTTCATCTTGCAATGAACATAAGCGCCAAGACCAAACCAGAGATGAGTTTAATTGGCACAAATATTAGAGGCTATGGGGAAATTATTTCTGCAAGAGGTAACATGTTGGCTTAAATTCATTCTGAAATATAAATGACTAATGTCCCATCTTCCGCTGAAACAGAAATTGATGAAGGGGAGGGCAGAGATAGGAAAGGTTGTGGAGCCCTTTAGGAAGGGAGCTGTCAGCAGAACGCGAAGAAATGTTCAGAAAAAGGGGGCTGCAGCGCGGAAGGTCAGCTGGGTCTGCCCTTCCACTCTGTCTGGAACCCACTCTACTCTTCAGTTCACGATGTGTGAAAGTGTCCAGTTATAGTCATTTAAAATCCGGCAGAGAATAAATTTCTATCTTAGAAAAATGGGAAGCACCCACAGAGCACCAGGCAGTCATAGCCTAATTGAGCCTCAGTTTGGGGCCAGCCAGCAGCAGCGAACCCCAACTCAGCTCCTGAAACCCCCCACTTACTCCCATCTCCACCTCACCTAATGGTTGGGCAGAGCTAGAATTTCCAAGTCCATCACAAATCTCCTGTTTCCTGAGCAAATGGGCATTCTTGTGGCTGTTTTGTTGTCTAATGAAACTTCCATATTCTCAGAAATGTAATAGCCTTAATTTTGACAAATCCTGTCTAACTCCAGAATTTCATGGTGAAAGCCACTTGTCATTTGCTGAGCACTAATTTGAATGTTGCACTTTCTGGGTGGAAAACTGGTTTGTGTAACTAGAATATCTCACCGAGGTTTAGTTGCCCCATTCCTCCCAAAAGTATTAATAATAACTTAGAGGAATTAAAGGAAACTTTGCTTCCAAAGCTGTTATATCATTAATCCCAAACTGAGGGGTTAGCAAAGGTCTCCTAATATGTGGTTTCTCCATGAATGTCAACAATCTACAATAATATTTTTATATATAATAATAAGCATTTATTAAATGCTTATGATGAATCAGGCACTTTGCATGATTCAGCTAATTTATGGTCAAAGTAGTCCTATAGCAGGACATACTATTCCCATTTCACAATGATAACATTGTGATTCAGTGCAATTCATAGCTACCAACTAGGGGAGATGGTAGGAAATGAGCCCACACAATCCGCCCTCAGAAGCCTGTGAGCTTAACCACTACACTACAATGACACTGCATATGCCTCCAACTACTATACAATGCCTCTACATGAGTATTTTACAGTAGACCAGAAGCTCCTCACGTGCAAATTGTGTCCAGACTTACTTGACTTCAGATACTCGGTGCCAAGGCCAGATCTATAGGACGATGGTCAACATATTTGGAAGAAACACATTCAGGAGCCTCCATGGTTGGTAGGGGATACTCTCTGTACTTTCCAATGATATGTCTGGAGTCATGGCTGTCTATTATGCCATAGAAGAGATCCTGTGACCAAAGCTTTGTAATGTGACTTGGAATAGATAAACATTCCTTTCTTCACATGTGGACCTTATACTGATTTGAGGAACATTTCATGACATTTACCCAGAGCTAACATGCTTATTCCACTGACTTTTAACTAGAAAGATTCTCTCGCTCTCTCTCACACAGACACACACACACACACACACACACACACACACTCTCCATCTGCTTCCCTCTTGATTAAAATTAGACTATACGACATGTGGTTCTCGAACTTCCCAAACAGAATAGCCTTTTCCCCAAGCCTGCTTTCTTACTTCTTAAAGAAAACCACGCTTGGAGAACTGACGGGAACTCCTCCTCCTCATCTCTGCACATCCCTAGGCTCACAGGCTGTTCTGGATTCAGACATGAAAATTGCTCCGTCTGGCCATTTCTGAAGCCTAAGTGAGCTTTACCCCCAAGGAAAGCAATAGTGTTACCCCACCTATATCAGCAATACAATCTTGATTGCTATTCAGTTGGATACTCCTAGTGGTGATGCTCTTAGAAGAGACTAGAACCTCTCTAGAACATCGCAAATGTATTGGGAAGAGAACAACAGAATACATTTTGTAAAATTGTGTATAACAAAGCCATTTCTCCACCAGCTATTTCAGTGGGCCAGAGTTTGCTTATTTCAGAGGCCCCAGGATGCCTTAAGAATGTGTCTCATTATCCCCATTATTCTCCCCTTCAGGGAAATGTCCCTAATAAACTTTGCTATGTCTCTTCTCCTGGATAGTTTTAATATGAGCCAAGGGAAAGATTTCAGAAAAGCACAAGTTCTTTTTCGCCTGGGCTTGCAAATTGTCTTTTGCTGCAGATGCATCTGTTAGTGAAGACTGAGACAATCTGTGCAGCATAAGACAACTTGTTGAGAGATGACTCTAAAAAGATCCTCTGCCAAGGAGTGTTTAACCTCTTAGGCCCTTGTCATGACAGCAGTCTTTAACTCAGCGGCCACTGGAGACGAGATGATACCTTCTCACCAGCATGGTTGTCTTAGAGTAATGCTAGCACCTTGAAACCAAGAAGGACCTGAGAATTTACCTGAAAGAATACTTCAGGTTCAAGTACCATCTCACCCTCTCTGATGAGGCCCAAGATCATTGAGTTTGATCAAGATTCTCTTTGGGAGCACTGAAATCCCTTGGCATCTTTTCTATGTCCAAGGAGATCTCCAATCTAAAGCCAAATTCTCAAGAGGCTGAGAACATCAGAAAGCTCCTAAATTAGTTCTTTAACCCCCTTCTCTTCTTAACTTCATTTTGCCTCATTTTGACTCTAAATCAGTATAGTTTCTAGGTATAGATTTAGGATATCCTGGATATGAATACCAGGCCAAGAGAGCTCGTGACACAACCAGAGTCATCTTTGGGTGTCCCACTTCCCTTGTAACTTTATTTGCCAATGTCCTAGCTGGTACATAAGGCACCCGACTCAAACCAGGGATAACAGACTCTTGAAAAGCATATGGCAACATGCCAGGTGAATAAGAAGCCACAGGATAAACATGATACATTTTCCTGCAGTGCCAATAACAGGAAAAATGTCATTATTTTAGAGCATGACAAACTAGAGTACAATGCAAACTTGGCATCAATGGCAAAATTCGTGGGCTTTTAAAATAAGTCTACAATTTCAAATAAATTTTGAGCTCGAGGCAAGTTTTCAGCTCCCTCCCCAGATCTCAGGGGGTCCAAATGCTTATTGGCTTCCTTCGTTAGGGACACTTTGATGGGTATTTGAGAAGAAAAAACTCCTAATGTATCTACCCTAGAGCCACTGGCATTTTAAAAAATTATCTTAATGGGGAAAAAAATCTGCTACAAAAGAAAAGAAATAATAAATAACAGAAAAGGAAAAAAAGAAGAAGTGTTTGTGGGATTCATCAGGCTTATGGCACGAGTCCTCATTCGATGGAGATGCAACCTGAGACCCAGGAGGTTCAGTTGCTCAGCGTCACTTTATTCTAAGGGACAAAGCCAAGGTAGACAATGAGTGGAAATAGTGAGGTAAGGAGAGCCTTTCCCAAAGCCCCCACGTCACTGCCCACAGTCAACCATCCACTCCACCTACTTGAAAGAGCCTCTGGGTCTCTCCCAGTGGGTGTGTAGCCCCAGCATCACCAGCCTGCTCTCTACAGGACCCTCTCTATGTCCCTAACAGCCATCAGTGCCCTGACACACTGAGGGAGAGAGAGTAAGCTTAGGTTTATTCTGTCAGGAGACATTTCTCTGTTTTTCTAGCTTTATTGAGATATAACTGACATATAACGTTGTATTAGATTTAAGTGTACACCATGATGATTTGACATATGTATATATCACAGAATGAATATCACAGTATTTCAGTTAACACCCATTGCCTCACACAGTCATAATTTGTGTGTGTATGTGTATTGAGAACTTTTAAGATCTACTCTCTCAGCTACTTTCAAATATACAGAGTTGGGTAGAAATAACACCTGCTTGAGTGTGGTTGGTAGGATAATATGGGTGTAGTAACTTATACTTGTAATTTGAACATTTTACCTAAATGTCATATGGTAGGCTTCAGTGTGATATTGTTATGTTACAGAACTACATGCTTATGATTTTATAATAAAAGATCTTATAATTTTAAAAAAGCATTATTTGTGCTGGTCCCTGTATAATACAGTCTTGTTAACACTAATTGCCATGTTATACATTACATCCCAAGAATTTATTTATATAACTGAAAGTTTGTACCTTTTGACCTCCCTCCCCCATTTTTCCCACCCCACCCCCCACCTCTGGCAACCACCAATGTATTCTCTGTTTCTCCGAATTCAATTTTTTTAGATCTCACACAAAAGTGAATCATATAGTATTTGTCTTTCTCTGTCTGACTTATTTCACTTAGCATGATGCCTTCCAGATTCATCCATGTTGTCATAAATGGCAGATAGCCTTCCTTTTATGTTTGAATAAAATTCATATATATCTACATATATCTATGTATATCTATATCTATATAATATATGTCTCGAATTTCCTTTGTCCATTCATCCATGTCTTGGCCACTGTAAACCGTGGGGTTTATATCAGAAGGTACCATTTTCCTATCGACCCCTATTTATCCCTCCCCTCAGGCTGGGGATAGTGGTGAGGAGATAGGCCTGCTGCCCTTGGCCAGTGGAAATGAGGCCTTTGCAGGGACCACATGGAAGTTAGAAAATGAGCGGCCTGAAGACACCTGACCGTCCTGGCCTCCAGTCTCTGTTTTCCTCTGTGCAGCTCTCTCTGGGCCTCTGACCCCCCTCCCCACCTGCCGCACTGGTTCTTTCTCAGTCTCTAGTTCTCTCTCTGTTGTTTTCTTCCTTTCTATGATTCTCTATGTCTTCCTCTTCGACCCATTGTCTCTTTATTGGGCTTGAAAAACTGTATCATCTGCTAATAAACCTGAGGACATAAACATCACAATATGTAATTAAAACATGTAAAGCAAGTGACAGCCCTAGTACATTAGCTTGGAGTTTTGTTGCGCATTTATTAATTAATTTATTCATTATAATTGAATTGGAAAGGTGTCAGCCTAGGCTGTGAGATATTCTGCATGTGCCGTTGGTTTAAGCTTCCACGCTAAGGAGGTCCATGGGCAGTTAGCGTGGATGTAAGGATGACTCTAGAAACAGCTACTACAAATGCTCTGTCTTCTGCGCCTCATTCAGCACCCAGGATTTTTCTAATCAGCACAGTGAATTTTTAAAATATTTGAAGTGGCTATTTATTAAATAAGTTAATGGCTTCTTAGTTAATATATGGCAGAAGTTTCCACATATTTATACTACTCTTCAAATACCTTAGTTTACAGAAGTAGAATCTGAGGTTCTTTTTGAAATGGCCTTTATTGGTGAAATCGTATTCAAGATATATAGCTTGGCTGAGATATTTAAGACACTCTCCCAACCCCTTGCTTAAACAAGGTATCAGAGTCTAGCTGGACTTGTAGCCTTTCTCTTCAACAGGATACCCTGGGCTTGATCATTTGCCAGGATTTCCAGTTGCCTGAACTGTCAGGGAACAGAATCCTGCTTCTGGAACATCATCGTATCTGTGTAGACCTCTCATGCAAGCAGGGATGCACACGACCAAAAGGGCAGAGGCCTACGTGTCATCATCTCTGCAGAACAGGTTGTGTGAGCTACTTTGTGCCTGACTCCTTATACGACTATTTAATGTTCACATGTGGGACAGAATTTGTCTTGGGATCTGCTTTCATTATGACCTGGTAGAAAGGTTGTGAGGGAGTAACTAACTTTCGCCCATCTCAGACATCAGCAAGGGTCTCGTTATCTGCAAAGAAGGACTGAAGAGCTGTGCGCTAAAGACTGGTTTAGGTCAGTTCATCACAAAAACGGGAGAACATGAGCACAGGCAGCTTTGTCTCACGTTTCCGCTGCCTCTGAAGGACTTGGGAAGGAAACTCTGAGAAGCGCTGGTACAGCGACAGCCCTACAGTAAACACTGAGAGGGGATCTGGGTTCCCCAGATAAGCCTCCAACGGCACATGCAGACTATCTCACAGCCCAGGCTGAAATGTTTCCAATTAAATAACAATTAATTAATTGATGAACACGCAACAAAACTTCAAGCAATGTACTAGGGCTGTCGCTTGCTTTACATGTTTTAATTACATATTGTGAGGTTTATGTCCTCAGGTTTGTTAGCAGATGATACAGTTTTTCAAATCAAAGAAAGAGAAAACAACTACCACTTCTCTGTGTGAGTTTGGGCAAGTCATTTAACCCTCGGAGTCTCAGCCGTTGCAGCAGAAAGACAGGAATAACTGCTTTCTTACCCCAGCTGTCTCTGGTGCTGTAAGCCATCATTCAAAGACACCGCGGCTTTGGTTTTGGAGAAAGGTTGTATTCCACAACTTCGAAATGCTCCAAAAATGCTCTTTTAAAAAAATTATTGGAGATTATCATTTTGTGAGTGGGAGTTTTACTGAAATATAGTTTACACGCCACATGGTTCACACATTTAAAGTATACAACTCAATTTTGTATATATTAATAGTGATGTAAGCATCACCACAATCCATTTTAGAACATTTTATCACCCCAAAAGAAACCCCAAATCCTTCGGCTAACACTCCCCAATCTCCCCATCTATCTTCCCCGGCTTTAGGCAAAAACTAATCTACTTTCTGTCTCTACTTTTGGCCTATCCTGGACATTTCACGTAAATGAAATCACACCATACGTACACTTTTTGTGCATGATGTTTTCAAAGTTTATCCATACTGTGGCTTGTACCAGTGCTTCATACCTTTGTACGGTGAAGTATATTTCACTGTGTATCTGAAACATTTTCTTCATCCATTCATCAGTTGATTGACACTTCTGTTAGTTATTACAGATCATGCTGCTATGAACACTTCATGTACAAGTTTTCATGTGGACATATGCTTTTACTTCCCTTGAGAATATACCTAACAGGGAATTGCTGGGTTCTACTCCATATGGCAACTCTACATGTATCCGTTGAGAAGCCACTTAACTAGTTTCCAAAATGATAGCAACATTATACATTCCTAACAGCAATGTATGAGGATTCCAACTTCTCTCCAACCTGACAACACTTGTTACTTTTTTTTAGAAATACATGTAACAGCCATGGCTGGTGTAGCTCAGTGGATTGAGCACGGGCCTGTGAAGCAAGGGGTCGTGGGTTCGATTCCCAGTCAGAGCACGTGCCTGGCTTGCAGGCCAGGTCCCCAATAGGAGACACATGAGAGGCAACCACACATTGATGCTTCTCTCCCACTCTTTCTCCTTCCCTTCCCCTCTCTCTAAAAATAAATAAATAATTTTTAAAAAGACATGTAACAGGTGTGAAGTGGTACCTAATTGTGGTTTTGACTTGCATTTCCCTGATAGCTAATATTGTTTGGCATCTTTTCTTAGGCTTTCTGGTCTTTTGGAAAGATATCTATTCAAATCCTTTGCCCATTTTTATATCTGATGTCTATTATTGAACTCTAAGAATTCTTTATATATTCTAAATATTACTCTCTTACCAGATATATAATTTGGAAATATTTCTCCCATTATTCAGGTTGTTGTTTCACTTTCTTGATAGTGGACTTTGAAGAATTAAATTTTTTACAGGTAGCAAAGTTTAACTTATCTATTTTTATTTCCTTTTGTTGCTTGTGCTTTGGGTTCCTACCAATTGCCAAGTCCAAGGTCAGAAATATTCACCCCTATGTTTTCTTCTAAAAGTTATATAGTTTTAACTTCTACATCTAATATTTGATCTGTTTAAGTTAACTTGTGGAGATGGTACAAGATAGAAACCTGACCATATTCTTTTGCATGCAGATATCTAACTCAACCAGTGTCTATGCTGAAAAGAATACTCTTTCTCCATTGAATGATCTCGGCACTTTTATAAAAAATCTGCTGACCATCGATATGTAGGTTTACTCCTGGACTTTCATTTATATCCCGCTAGTGAGTGTGTCTAACCATCTCAGCACCACACCGTCTTGGTTATTGTTACTCTGCAGTGAAGTTCTGAACTGAGAAGCGCGAGTCCTCCAACTTTGTTGTTTTTTCCCAAGACTGTTCTGATAGTTCTGAGTTTTTTGAATTTTAATATGAAATCTAAACTTCTTTTTAAATTTTCAAAAGGGAAAACTATTTTAGTGTCTGTGCACTATAACATCTGTAAATTGGTCTTGATTTTTGCCTTCTGGGGATTTAATAGCAAAGAAATCCAAAATTTCTATAGTCCTGTGGCTTCAATATAGCAGGAATTCCCCCCAAAAGAAGTTCACCCAAATGACCGTTCTTTACATTTCCGCCTGCACCACTCACCCGCTCCCCTCCCCAATGACAGATCCTCTAAAACTGCTCATTGTGAGGAGCTTTGCCTGCTGAGAACAGTCTCAGACACTTGGCCACAGCTTCCTGAACTCCAAGCTTCTGGACGTTGTCAGAGAAGCAGAGGCAACGAAAAGAGCATTAAGTTAAGGGGAATGGGGGGGGTGGGGGGGTGGTGGGGGGGGTGGGGAGTTGGGAAAATAGAAATTTGAAAAATAACTAATATTTATTTTTAAAAAAAAGAATTAGCCCAGTATCCACTTATCACCCGAGGGGAGAAAAGGTCAAGAAATGCTCCCTGAAACCACTGTCACACAAAACTGTCAATCCGGGCATCACCTAATACAAAGCCACATGTTCTTGCCCCCTCCCTTCACCCCCACTAAGTAATGAGATGGTCTCAAGAATCCGTATAAAACCTCCTCTCAAATGAGCCCACCGAGAGGCAAGGAAAACGGCGCTGAAAGCAGTGGAGGCCTGCAGAGAGAGGGGAAAGGATGGAGAGGGAGATACGGGCAGGGACCAGTAGGAGCAGAGAGGGAAAGAGAATAAAGAGGGAGAGGGAAAGGCGAGAGCTCAGAAAGGGAGAGGGCGGCATATGGCAGGTATCAATTATTTACCATTTATGTACAATAAAAAAATGCACTTTAACTACAGGAAGAGCACCAAATCCACTCAATAACCATTTAAAAGCATATGGAAATAAAACACAGTGATTTGCAGGGCTGTAATAAATGTGCAGTGCTCTTTGTAATGCCCCTGAAAGAATACAAGTGGTAAGCCTTGGTAAATTACACTTAAAAGTAAGTGTAACGTAAAAACAAAATTAGGCATGCAAACAACCTCACACTTAGGCTTTTTTTTTTAAAAAATCTCTTTCAAACAGTTAATTAGAAAAGCCTCTGAGGAGCATAACTTTTCTTCTCTCATATTCTCCTCCCTTAACAATAGAGCCAAGCAAAAGGCAGGAGGAAACCAAACCAGATCCAGGATGCGTGGAAGGTCTGCCCTGAGCCGTCTGCCCTACACAAAGGCCGTGGGGGACTGGGGGGGCGGGGGGGGGCAGGCGGGATAGAAGGCACTGTCATCATCATTCCCTCCTCTTATCGTAGCACTGAACGAAACCCTTCAAACAAGGGTCACAAAAATGTGTAGATGGCGTCATAGGCTCTGTTTCCCAATTGCACAGTTTAATAGCTTCAATGTTCTCTTCGAAATGCAATCAGCCCATCGGAAAGCACTATTAACTTCGTGTGCCCATCCTTCATTAACATCTGCTGTAGAACGTGGTCATGTTTCCAGTAAACCAGGCCCAGCACGCTCCAGGCTTCATAGGATGCAAGGGGGGGAACTCTTCCCTCCTTCCCCTCTAGGTTCTTCGGCCTAATTGACATAAAACAGACGAACGGGAGAAAAATTTCATTTCATATGTACGGGAGCTCAGAGAAATATTAGATTCAAAGAAGTAACTAAAGTAGGCCGCCTTTACACCTTTTAGAGAGAGAACGAATACATTTGCGAAGTGTGGTCAGGAGAAAGGTGTTTGGGTAAGTAAAAAAAGTATCGAGGCCTGTTCATACAGCCTTCTCCCCTCTAAATTCCCCATGTCTGGTAATAATGATGCCCCCACCCCCAGGTACAGGGAGGGCACCTTTCATGCGGGAGATTTATTTCCTGCTTTCGGGGGACAAAGACAGGTCAGAGTGTCCTTCTCGCTGTTTTTTTAAGTGACTTTAATTCAAAATAGTCAATATGTCAAAGTGGCATATATCCGGGTGGCATATTCTGATCCCCTTCAGGGGAGAGAATGACAGAGTTTTGTTCCAAGGGGCCTGTCTCCATTAGATAGCAGATTAAAGTGGGGGTGTTGGAGAGAGGGCGTGGCTGCTGGCGGGGTTTGCTGTGTTCCAGCCTGCACATTCCACACCAAACTTCAAATCACAAACAAGGGTTCTCTCATCCATCAGCAGTAGCACGTGTCCTTTTCAGCCTGCCCAGCCAGCCAGCACAGGACATGACGCCCACACACTTTCATGAGTGTTGCAGCTTGGGGTGCGCCAGGACTCGGGACAGGGCTTAGTATGCAGAGCATTTTCAGTAAGTGCTCTTGGGATCTAACACCTGCGGCAAGGAGGGGGAAGAAAGCAAAACTGGGCTGAGAAAGCAGTCGGTCTGCAGAGCAGTTTCGATGGACACCGTGTAGACCCGGTGCGGCTTCTGAAGACAGACTGGCCTCTGGACACCGCTCCAATTGGACGCAAAGGCCGGGCCTCTCCACCCCTTCATCAGTCATTGGGAGTAGCTGCCCCAGGTAGGAGGTGTGCGCCTGTCCAGGCCTCTGTCCTCATCAGAAACAGCCCAGAAGAGGCTGACGGACAGCTGACAGCCCGCCACCTGCGGCATCCCAGCGTCTGGGGCGTCGTGCCTTTAGTCCTGAAACAGGGCGTGAGCGGCACAGCTGCATGTCAGCCAGAGCGAGCAAACAGAACAGGCCTTTTCGGGTTCACCTACTCGTTTGAGAAAACGTTTCTTGCGTCATTTTAGTAGGCATGGCACTGACCCGTGGTGAATGTTTTCAGGCACAAAACACGAGACTTTTATGCTCTCTGCCTCTCCCAAATTCTCTGGGAGGCAGTACTTGATCAAGAACTCACCTGCCCATTTTACACCTAGGAAAACTGACAATGCAGAGAAGCAATCAGTCAGCATCTTTTACAGGCAAGCCCTCCAGTGTTTAAAGAAAAAAGAAAAAAAAAAGACGTATCTTGAGAGGATGACAGCAAACCTTGCCCGGAAACGTAAGCAACCCACCGACACGGGGTTACAGATGCACACGAGGAGAGACCTAGCTAATGAGAAACTCTCCCGGAGCGCTGGATTCTTCCCCTCTCCCTGTTTTTGTTTTTCTTCAGTCTTTGCAGGTGCTAGCAAACAAGGTTCAGCCCATAAATTATACTCTGACCCCCTTTTCTAAATTCCATTGAAAACATTTTTTCGCTTTTAATGGAAAATTCCTCTTGCAGCTCTGACAAAGACACTCCTGGGCCTGCCTTATTGCCCAATAAGTAACCGGCTACTGCTCACACCGGCTGCAATCAAGCCGCCCGCTGTCCCGAGATAGACCTGAGCGTGCCGCAGGCTGCCAGCGTGCACCCTCGTGTGTCATTTCGCTTAATTAATCAGCAGAACAAAGATTTCAGAAAAGGAAGAAATTTGATTATGCAGCATTCTAATGGCACTCAAGTCTCCGTAAAAGACTGAGTGGGGTCCATCCCCCTAAAACTCCCCATTAGCTCCCCCTTTGCACCACGGAAATGTCAGCTCGACCCTCCGCCCGCCACGCCCACCCCCCGCTGCTCCCCACCCCGAGGCGACCTTTAGCTGCATCTCTCAGTAATACTAAATCATTAGTCATGCCTGGGTCAGTGGTGTGTCAATAACAGAATAATTATTGAAGAAAGCCTTAAGAGGAAGGACAGCAGCCTCAATTCAGAATTAGCTCGACCCAAACCGGCACCACGGCTTGTTGAATAAATGAATGGATGTCGAATAAATGGCCCCTTTACATCTGGAGACCTTAAGACTGTTGATTCCATTAATCCAGTGGGTTATTTGTAGCTGCTAAACGCCTTTTTAGACCAATAAGTGGTGTGGCTTTTACTCCTGCTGACTGCAACTCACTCTTCCGTAGTAGAATGAATTCACTGTACTTAATGGTTCTGGCATTTTAAAAGGGAGTTGGTCAGCAGGGCTGTTCGGAGTACCTGCAGCTTCTGTAGGGCGCTGGATGCACAGATGAACCTCTCCCCACTCTCAGGGGAGGCAACGCTGAGATCCAGAAATTGGAGAGGCCTCCAAACTCTGTGCTGGACCTCTGGGAGAAACCAAACAGCCGGGAGCCAATAAAAGATGTGAGGGACTATTGAGAGAGGCAGTGAGGACTAACAGCTACCAGCAGGAACAGCGGAGACAGAGGCGCACACAGGGAGAACCGTGGGAAGGCAGGAGGGTGCTGCCACGAGCCAAGCAACCACCAAAACCTCCAAGAGAGGCCTGGAACAGAGCCCCTCAAAGGGAGATGGCTCTGCTGACAGCTGCTTTTGGACTTGGAGCCTCCAGGCCTTTGAGACAACTTCTATTATTTAGGCCGCTTGGTTCATGGTTCTTTGTCAGAGCAGCCCTACCGAACCCATACACTGGGGTCATAACTTGCAGCCAGCAGGCCTTATAGGAGTTGTGTCAACTTGGGCGAATTACTTAAACCCCTTGCCTTTCTGTTTCCTATAACACCAAGACAATAATGCATGGTTTACCTGCCTTGCACATTTATTGTGGAAACCAAATATTGGCAATCCGAACTTGGTATTCATCTTTTAAAGAGTATTAGAGAAAATTAAATGTATGATTCACAAAACACTTAAAATCCCTTTCCTCCTTTGTCCAGATATTATATAACCTAAAATTTCCCCAGAGCCTCTCGCTCTCTCAAATCCCACCCCCCACACACACACACATGGACAGCCTGGTACCCAGGGGCCACAGCTGTTCCGTCTCTGGTCCTCTCTTGCTGATACAATACTGTACCAAGTATCACCTTTCTCCACCCCCATTTCCTCCCCAGATGTGTCACCTGCAAGTCTTCTGCTCCAGCCAGCCTGTCACAACCCCTCTAGAGACCCGGATGCCCCAGCAGGACCATGTACCTGCTGCTCACAGGAAAAGCACAAAGCATCCTCTGACACCTGTAGGTCCTTTCCAGGTCTGTCACATTTTCACATAAGCAAGTCCAGTCGAAAATCTGTAATAAAGAAAATTCTTTACCTCAGCATTCGAAAAATATTTCAAAAATCCAAAGGCAGATATATCATTAATTTTATTCTCTTATTACCTAGATGCATAAACTAGTCTTCAGTTTAAAAGAAAATTCGCAGACCAGGAGACCATATGAAGTCTGTCCAGAAGGTATCCATCCATGTAGTATGAAAAATGGAGATGGTTATTGAAGAAGATACAAGATACAAGAAACATTGCACATAGGACAATGACGCCTCCAAAGTAGGCACCTTGGGACACAGTTCTCCCAATTACCATTAGCTGTTCTGTCACATTTCCCTGAATCTTGTCAATGGTTTGAAATTTCTTCCCTTTCAAAGGTGATTTTAGTTTTAGGAAAAACTAAAAGTCACAGGGCACAAAATCTACGCTGTAGGGGAGCTGACTCACCTGGGTGATTTTATGTTTCACCAAAAGCTATGCTCAAGATGTGCTGCACTAGCTGGTGCATTGCCATGTTGAAGCTGTCAATCACCAGTTAGTTGCCCATAGCTATGGCCTTCTGAATCATCAGAATAGTTTCTACAGAGTAATGTTCAAGCTTAATGAAAAATCTGAAGCAGATTTGTTGCTCTACTCAGGCATTTTGAATGTGATGGCCACACAGTACATGTGCTCACTCAATGACATCTACTGCCCCCACTGACTAGTACAGTGAAGTCGTCACTGTTCACACATGCACATTCCAGTGCACTCTCCTTGGCTGCCAGGTTACATTGATGTTGTACAAACTATTCTCATTATATTAACAATGGTTGGGCTTTTCCAGACAGACCTCATATACAAAACTGGCACTATTTTGATGACTCAAAAACAAGCAAAATTAAGGATTATATTGCTTAGACATACCTGGATGTGTGATAGAACCATTTTTTAAGACTCAAGGGAAAAAAATAAAGAAGCAAGGGAGAATTAACAACAAAATTCAGAATAGTGTTTATCTCCTGAGGAAAGGGTAATGTTTTACCTTGAGAGAGTATTATACTTTAAAACTTTATGAGTATTGTACTTATAACTAATGCATACTTTAAACACATTCTTTGGTATGTATCAAATAAAACTATGTATTTTTAAGAGAGAGTAAGAGCCCTAAGTGGCACTGTATCAGTCAGATTCTTGCAGGCAGGGAGACTAACTTTGGCTTATTTAAAAAGAAATAGAATTTCTATTACTGAGACATTAGGAGGCTCACAGAATAACCAGACGAATCTGACAATCAAGCCAGGGAGTGAGCTAAGAACTTAGGCAGCAGAGCTAGCCTGGGAAACTCACTGGGGACAGACACTACAGCTTATATCTCCAAAGCCACCAACATGGGACGCTGACCAGAGCCCCTGGCACACCACCTCTCAAAACTGGACTCGGGCAGCTGCCACCTGCAGGTGTTCTCGTGGCTCTTACTTATTGGCACTTTCTAGCTCTGGTTTCCAGCTTGGGTGGATGATTCTTATTGGTGAAGCTGAGGTCGTGTTCCTCTGTCCTACATGCAAGAGACACTGGGAAAGTGCTCAGCTCCTGCTGTGGGCAGCAGGCTCAGCCACCCCCTCCACCCACCAAGACTCATAAGGCAGCAAATCTCCTGCACAGAGACAGAGACTTCAGATGCTTGTGTCAAAGCACTGAACAAATGTCTACTTTTTAACTATTCAATATCAATCTACGTACTTCTATCCAGGCACCTGCTTTAAAAAAAACTGTAGTTTAACACAATGTAACTATTCCTCATACAACCATTCAGTGTCTGCCTTACACCCAAAGTAGTGGGGGGACCCAAAGACCCAAGGTCTCATCTCTTCTGCACTAGCTCCAAGTGCAAGACACCTGCATGTCTGTTCTTACACTAGTTCCTCCATGACCTCCTCCTGATATTCTGTAGCCTCTAAACCAAGGTGTTAAGCTAACTCCCACCAATTCACCCTATAAACATAATGGAGGAAACAAAAAAATTAAAAGTAGAAAATGTATACAAATATATCAGAAAGACTAGCTGAATCAATAGGTGGTATTCACAAATCTTCCTACCTACTCTAAGGTTCCTTTGCCTTGAGTTAGGGATTCTTTTATTTATTTTATTTTCACCTATAGTTTACATTCAATGTTATTTTTAATAGATTTTATTAATTATGCTATTATAGTTGTCCCATTTCCCCCTTCCTTCCCCTCAACCCTGCACACCCCCTCCCACCCACATTCCCCCACTTTAGTTCATGTCCATGGGTCATAAGTTATTTTGCTTCTACATTTCCCACACTATGCTTGCTCTCCCCATCTATTTCCTCCCTGCCATCTGTGCTACTTATTCTCTGTACCTTTTCCCCTCTCTCCTCCTCCCACTCGCCTGTTCATAACCCTCCATGTGATCTCCATTTCTGTGGTTCTGGTCTGTTCTAGTTGTTTGCTTGGTTTGCATTTGTTTTAGATGTGGTTATTAATAACTGTGAGTTTGCTGTCTTTTTACTGTTCGCATTGTTCATATTTTTAATGTTCTTTTTTTAGATAAGTCCCTTTAACATTTCATACAATAAGGGCATGGTGATGATGAACTCCTTTAACTTGATCTTATCTGAGAAGCACTTTATCTGCCCTCCCATTCTAAATGAAAGCTTTGCTGGATAGAACAATCTTGGATGTAGGTCTTTGGATTTCATGTCTTGAAATACTTCTTTCCAGCCCCTTCTTGTTTGTAAGGTCCCTTTTGAAAAATCAGCTGACAGTGATGGGAACTCCTTAGTAGGTGACTGTCCCCTTATCTCTTGTTGCTTCTAGCATTCTCTCCTTCATTTTAATCTTAGTTAATGTAATTATGATGTGCCTTGGTGTGTTCCTCCTTGGGTCCAAATTCTTTGGGACTCTGAGCTTCCTGGACTTCCTGGAAGTCTATTTCCTTTGCCAGATTGGGGAAGTTCTCCTTGGTTATTTGTTCAAATAACTTTCCACTTGTTGTTATTCCTCTTCCCCTTCTGGTACCCCTATAATTTGGATGTTGGAATGTTTAAAGATGTCCTGGAGGTTCCTAAGCCTCTCCTTATTTTTTTGAATTCTTGTTTCTTCATTCTTTTCTGTTCGGTTGTTTCTTTCTTCCTTCTTGTCCACTCCATTGATTTGAGTCCCAGTTTCCTCCCCATCACTGTTGGTTCCCTGTGCATTTTCCTTCATTCACTTAGTGTGACCTTCATTTTTTCATCTAATTTGTGACCAAAATCAACCAATTCTGTGAGCATCCTGATTATCAGTGTTTTGAACTGTGTATCTGATAGATGGCTACCTCTTCTTACTTAGTTGTATTTTTTCTGGAGTTTTGATCTGTTCTTTCATTTGAGCCATTTTTTTTGTCTTGACGTGCCTGTTACATAGTGAGAGGCAGAGCCTTAGGTGTTCACCAGGGCGGGGCAACTCATTTGCTGGGTTGTGATGCTGTATGTGGGGAGGGGTCAGAGAGGGAACAATGGCATTTGTTCCACTCTCTTTCAGATTTCAGTCCCCTCTGCTGCTTCCCACAAGCAAACTGGGCCCTTCTGGTGCTGATTCCTGGTGGATGGGCTTGTGTATATTCTAGGACCTTGTGGGTCTCTCCAACGAACTCTCCTGTGAGGTTGGCAGTCTCTCCCAGCACCTCAACCCCCACAGGTGTTTTCAATCAGTGCTTTTAGGCTTTATTTCCCATAGCTGGGGCCCTGTGTTGTGCAGTCTGTCTCACTATCCATTTTTCACCTAGTTTATCTGTGCACAAATGTGTGACTGTGGTCTGCCAGCCTCTTTGCCCTCCTTACTGGGTCTGCTCCTATGTTGCCTCCCCGAGTCTGGGGTCTGCTAGCTGCTGCCTGCACTCCTGGGTCTGCCAACCACTGCTTTTTCCTGCCAAGACCCCTCTCTACCAGCTGCCCACTCCCCCCTCTTACCGGTCTAGGTGAATGGTTGTCGGACTCCCATACAGTTCAATTTTCTGTCTGTTGGTTGTTTTTTTTTTGTTTCTAAATGTTTGTTGTCTTTAATTTTGGTTGTGCAAGGAGCCACAGTGTGTCCACCTGTGACTCCATCTTGGCTGGAAGTCTCAATATTATTTTGTACCAATTTCAGGTGTACAGCATAGTAGTTAGACAATCATATAACATACGCCAATATTTCCAGTACCCACCTGGCACCATACATAGTTATTATAATATAAGTGATTATATTCCCCATGCTGAACTTACATTCCTGTGACTATTGTATAACTACCAGTTTGTACTTCTTCATCTCAATTAGGAATTCTTGACCTCAAGGAGTAACCTGAAGTTTTACTCCTGGGGGCTCTGTGTCATTGAAGGTTCTATTTGTACAAGTGACTGAGTTTCCTTTAACTTTTACCACTGGGTGTCCACCCTCCTCCTTGTCTCCCTCTGTAGCAATGGTCCCATTTCACTTCTAGTGTCAGAATCAGTGAACCCAGCAACACCATAGCCCCCTCTTTGGACTTGAACCCACTTGGCATGAGCTCACAATTGGAGTCTCCAGAGTGAGAATCATTTTGTGAGTATATAAGTTTTCTTGGGCTGCTATAACAAACCAGAGCAAATTTGGTGACTTAAAACAACAGGATTTTATTTTCTCACAGTTCCAGAGATTGCAGGGGCCTTTTCTGGAGATTTCTGAAATCAAGACGTCAGCTAGGACATGTTCTTTCCCAAGGTTCCTTGACTCCTCCAGCTCCTAGTAGTTCCAGATGTTGCACAGCTATGGCAACTTCCTGCCTCTGACTTCACATGGGCTCATCTCCTGTGTGTCTCTGGGTCTTAAATCTCATCTTTATTTCCCTTATAAAGCCCCAAGCCATTAGATTTAGGGTCCACCCTGATTTTTGGCTATGTTGCAAAGACCCTATTTCCAAATAAGGTCATATTCACAGATACCATGAATTGGACTCGGTTGTATCTTTCGGGAGGACATAATTCCACCTAAATCAATGAGATCAGAACATAACACACAAATTCTCTAACTTTAAGTTCAGTCTACAATTGCTAACCATCGTTCTATTCTCCAAACCTCTAGGCCAACAATCTTCCATTCTTCCTCTCACCAAGTCCTTGCCAAACCTGCAAACCATTAGACTTGACCTTGACTTAGGCTAGATCCTTATCTCAGGCTCTTCCCATTCAAGGTGGGCAGTGAGATGTAGTGAACTGACACTAAGATGTCCAGAGCAGATCTTTATCTCCAAATGGAGGTGGACCATGAAAAGTTGCTGCATCAGCCTTACTGCAGCTCCAGAAGGACTGGACACTGATTTCCCACACATGATGCTATTCAAGATACCCTAGTTCCATCGATAGTTGTTAACAATTATTGTTTTTAAACTGTTCAGCTTTGGACAATGACATGCTGAAGTGATTGTTTTGTTAGAGACATGGGACTCATATATACTCCTCTGTATGGAGTAGGATTTCCTCTGACACAATAAATATTTCTGTAAATAATCGTTCCAAAAAGAAGCCTATCATCTGGCCTTCAGTGGTTGAGATCTGTGTTTCTGGAAGGATGCTTTTCAAGTTCCAAACACAATCATTTCCTATTACTTTTCATTGCCACTCAAATTGTCCCCCAGATAAAGGGAAATGTAGCCCATGCCCCAAAATGCACGTTGGGCCATACTCAAGTGTCACATAATTTTGCACTGAGAAAATATTTAACCACATTTTTGAGGTCAGCATTTTTCTTCTTATCCTCACAGATTATTAGAATTTTAGACAAATGAGACCAATAATAGAACTGAGACCTTTTTGTTCCATTACTTCTGAATTGGGAAGACCTTACTACCTTTCTCCTTTGTATTTCTTTTTTCCTTACTAAGAAATTTGTCACTCATGCTGTCTCTCTGACAATCAATTCATTGATCTTCACTATTCTACTCCAGGAATATTTGAAATGCAAATAAGGTCACAGGTCTCTTTTCCATAAAAAAGGGTCATTTGGAAACAGTAAAATAGTGCAGTTCTATAAATCCCCATCTTTCTAATATATGTACACACCAACCTCTTTAATTTTTCTCTTTGTCAAAACAGAAAAATTAACTGCTAGCAAAGGCGTACGCTAGTTAATCTTCCAAAACACAGGAAATCACTACAATGGAAGAATCTTTATTCATTTGACTAAAACCCCTCAATTTCTTAGACACTAAACATCAGCAGACTTAGCAAGCCTCTTTGTATCTATCATCTACTCATGCATCATTCATGTAAAAGGTGACCTGGGTCCCATTAGTTGACGAGCTGATCTGAATCTTTTGGGTTACTCAGATAAGTCATTTCTACTGGTCCTCCTTTTAAAATTAATGAAATAGAACAGAGTACATACTACTTAAAAGAATACCCTGCTGGGAATTTCTCACTAAAGTGAAACTAATTCTTTTCTGTATTTCCCTTTTCTTTCTCACCCTTATTTTTGCTTCCATTCCAAAGGACTGTATTTCTGAATTTATTTTAGATCCAGGAGTACAGAAGATCAATGTCAAGGCCACAGCTGGGACTCCTCACACATAAATTTGAATCAGTAACTGACCTCTGGTATAAAGCCTTCTTCCCTCAAAGTGCTGCCTTCCTGCTGCAGGCCTTTGGTTAAGCCCCACAAGAACAATGTCTCAGTCACTCCTTGGGAACCCTGTTGATCAGAGCCTCACGGATAGTTAAGGCCTTCCCTACAACACCCTACAGATTGGAGTAATTGTTCATTTCCTCATTTGTCATGCAATTGTTACTAGCCCCAGGTGTGGTCATGGCTTTAAAACAAATGTCTTGGGAAATTTAAATAAATGGTCACTATTCCTGTTTAAAAATCCTTCAATGCATACCCCATAAATATCTGCCAAGGTTCCAATTCTGAAGCTTAACACACCAAGCCCCTAGCGCTTGCTCCGTCCCTATCTTTCTACCACCACCTTGCACCTCTCCCGCATGTACATTGGATTTCCATTATCCTGAGCAGCCTAATGTCTCCCGAGCATCTGCATTTGTGATACCTGGCATGCTGTCAGCCCCCTCCGACGTCCAGTTGACTCTCACTCATCCTCCAAAGTCAGTTCACATCTCAGTCCCCAGAAATCCTTCAAAACCCCCACCCTGGTCTAGATATCCCTGCTCTTTGCTGTCAATTTTCTTGTACCTATTTCTAAAATAGCACTTATCACAATGTCGTGCAGCAAATGCTAACTCACTACCTGTCTGCCATACTAGTTCAGAGCTTCTTCTTGCACTCATCAATAAAAGCATAAATTCGTAACAATCCAACAGTAAGTGTTAAACAAATGATCATTGGAGGTGCCTAGTATCTAAAATGAGGATACCAACCTGACCAAGAATTGCTGCCCTATTTAGCAACATCCTCAAAAACAGAATTTTTAAAATCAACTAGGGTATTTATCATGTGGTGCAGGACTAAGAATAATTCACACTACTCAATAAATTATCTATATGTAAAAGTCATCTCAGTTTTAAAATTACAAAGTTTTAATTTTCCTACATGCATTCTTTAAATCACAACTGAAGCTCTGAAAAGCTGCTTTTAACTACTCACCACCTCAATCAGTAACAAAAATACCACTTTACTGAGGAATGATTTCAATGCTCTGTGTTTTATGCTATAATGTTTTCCTTGTGTCTCCAAACACAATAGTTTTTGTTTTGTTTCAGCCGCCTCTATAACTATAATCTTTTCTAACTCTTCACTGGTTTCCTGCTCAATTCCTCTGTTAGTCAAAACTCAGTGGCACATAGCAGAAAATACAGGTCAAACCATCTTAAACAGACAAACTGAAAAAAAAAAAAAAAAAAGATACGGGTGACTTTCCTGGCACCTGTAACAGAGAAATTCAGGGCACACAGCTAGATGCAGAGGTTGAAATGACAGTGTCAGTCATCTGCCTCCACTCCTCTTTATGGATTTTGTTCTTGGTCGGGCTCTATTACAGAAAGAAGAAATTTCCCCATTCATAGCTCTAACCTCATTTTGCCTTTTTAGCTAGCAAATTGTATAATAAACTGTTGCATTCCTGAGAGTTGAAGCACAAGTCCCACAGGGAATCTTATTGGCTCAACTTGAGTCACATGTCCATCCCTAAACCAATCATGGTGGCCAATGAGACACATTATTCTGATTGGATAGCCCAGATTGAGTTTCAACCCCTGGAGAGGAAGTAGGTCAGCTCCATTCAAAGACAGGGACAAAATTCCCCCATAAGACAGAGGAAATGAATCACCAAAAAAGAAAAGAAAAATAAAAGCATGCTGGGCAGACCAAAATCAGAGACAGTTGCTATATCTCCCCTCCCTGAATTATTTAAAAAACAACAACAAAAAAGTATTCCTTAACACCTTCCAAATACTTCTACTAAAGGGTTCTTAAAAAGAATGGGGTATATCAGTCAGAGTTTTACCAAATACAGAACCAACAGAATATGTGGAGGTGGCACACACACACGCGTGTCTATATCAGATGTCTGGTGAAGGCCAGCTTCTAGCCTTGTAGATGGCTGTCTTCTTGCTACATCCTCACATGGCAGAGAGCAGACAAAGCAACCTCTTTGATGTCTCATCTCATAAGGACACTAATCCTCCTTATGAGGATTCTACCTTCCTGAAGTAATTACCTACAAAAGGCCTCACTTTCCAATACCATCACACTGGGGGCTAATATTTCAATTTATGAATTTGACATGGAGGGGGGAGAATAAATTATTTGGTCCATAACAGGATCACATTCTCTTTATCTCTCCTCATTCAATTCCTCTCTCTTGGCACATCCCATAGCCCAATACTATGCACACAGTTAAATACTAAATAAATATGTGTGGAATAAATGAACAAATTGTATTTTAAGTATCTCACTTGCTCCATTTAATATGAATGATTATTACTTTTCTCCTTATATAACTTCAACTACACCAAGAAATACAGTAGAGAAAAAAACTTTGAGCAATGCAAAGCATCTAGCAATCTATAAAATAATTTTCCCTGTATAATAATATAGGTATTAGAGCAATTCATATGCTCAATATTATAGTGAGGACTCCCACTTGCAGTAAAGTCTTAAATCCTAAATTAACTTACAGGCTTTTTGAAAAGCACTGTGCTATGTTCTCCTGATGTTTTACCTGGAGACTAGCATGGTGAGAAGGGAAGACTAACTCGGTTGTGATAGCATATAGGATAGATTATACAGTGAAATGCCTTAAGGTCAGACTTTAGGATTATTGTAATAGTCTAGGGCAGATGGAGGATGGTGACAGTGAAATAAAAAGAGAAAATGGATCAAAAAGACATGGCAGTCAAAGAGTAAAGAAGATTCAGGTTAATCAATTGCTATGGGAAAGAAATTGCAGCATTTGAGATGAGGTGAATGAGAATGCTGATACGTTAACAAGCTTGGAGAAGGAGCTGGGATGGGAGGTATTTTTGTGAGTTAGTTTTATACTCACTAAGCTTGAAGTTATGGAAAAATCCAAGTTATCACTGTCCATTAGACAGTTGGTAATGTAGTAATGACACTCAGAAGTTGGACAGAGATTCAGATTTGGACATTGCATCAGAAAAGTCCAATTTCCTTCAAATCCTGCGTTTGTGTCTGTGTTATTTATAGGTCACCCAGAGCATCCTCCAAAATGAAGGTTCCTTCAGCCTGGGTTCTTGTGACTTTTATCTGAGGGACTTTCTACTTCCATAATGAAAACAGGTAAAAATATCTATATCTATCTATATCTATATATCTTATATCTATATAGATGTTTTCTATCTCTATATAGATATCGATGTTTTATATATATCTATATATCAATATAGATATCTATATAGACATAGATATATAGATATGTGTGTATCTATATGTATCTCTATATACATATATATAGATACAGGTATAGATATATAGGGAAAGTGCAGATACCTTCAAAACAACCACACTTCTTTAGTTACCACCTTTTCTCATCCCCTGTTCACTGTACACGCATCTTCCTCAGCAAGTCTGCATCAGCACACTTCCACCATTCATTCACAATCTCCATCTGTGTATTAAGTTGGGTCAATAATATTTACTCAGCATTAAGTTGGGTCAATACTATTTACTGAGCATATAATGTAGTTTTGGAACTATGTTCACACTGAGAAAATAATGATGATGAAGACTCGCTCTGCCTTGAAGGCACTCTGAGTCCGTTAGGAAAGCATGGAAACAAGTAGATAGGACAGTGTGTGGGATAAAGGAGAGGGGATTGACTCTGATCGCAGGCTTTAGGGAAGGCACACAAAAAAGAGGTACCTGGACAGTCACTTAGGGCATGACCAGCTGAAGAAGGTAAGAAGAAGAAGGTAAAAGATTACATATGGGAGACACAGGGGCTGTGAGCCATGTGGTCCACTAAAGAAACTGAAGGAAACTTAGTGGGAGGTTGACTGGCGTATAGAATGTGAGGCAGCAAATGGCTGATGGTGAGGTTTAAGCATAGAGTAGAAGATGTTAGGTCTTGGTTGGTGAGATTTTTGAACTGCGGAGTACTGACTTTGTGCAATTGAGGTTCATCACAAGTAAATCTACCATCACTCAGCAGGGTATCAGCTTGGAGCACTGAAGCTGTTTTCAGTCACTGGAGGTTTTTATGAACCTTCTGGCTACAAGCCACTGCCCCAGACTCAGCCCTCAGAATGAGGGTCGTTGTGATTCTCTCGTTCATCTAACCTGCTTTCCTCCCAATCAACATCTCATTAGTTCTCATTATATCTATCCTATATCCTTTAAACTCCTATCACACATTAAGATTGCTTAATCACAAGTGACAGAAACCTATTCAGATTAGTTTAAACCAAAAAGTTGAATTTATCATAAGAACATAAGAATAGCTTACAGAAATTCAAGGCAGAAGAAATGCATCTCGGCCTCAGAAAAGAGTGAATCCAGGAGCGAAATAAATATCCCAAAGAATCACTCTGTCTTTTATTTCTGCTTTCATCTGTATGTTGTAGACCAAAGAATGAAGCTAAACAGTCATACTCTGCCTTTTGGGAGCATGTAGCAGGGAAGAACCACCCAGCACACAGCGAAAAAAGCTTTCAGTGATTCATCTCCCCAGTAGGAATCTGACCGTCTCTCTGTCATTCACAGTTCCAAATCCCTAGGGAAGGCACTGAGGTCCAGCTTGGGTTAGAGGCATACCCTGGGACCAGTCCATGTGAGCAGAGAGAAGAGTCACCTTGTCAAAAATGTACCATGGAGCCAGCCACTGTGGCCAGCCGAGGGGTTCATTTAAGCTGGAGGAATCCTCCTCTACAACAGGTCAGAAATCCTAATATCAGAGTCGCCTGCCCAACTAATTCAGAGGATTCCCCAGCCTTCCCCACATAAATTCTTGGCCCATCTTCTCCTGCTTCTAAGGTATGTCCTAATTTTCCTGAGCTAGAACTCTCATATTAATTGCCATACCCAACATTTTTAATTTAAATATTTTATTGTCTATGCTATTACAGTGGTCCCAGTTTTCCCCCTTTGCCCTCCTCCACCCAGCCCACCCCCTACTCCCATAGTCAATCCTTACACTGTTGTCCATGTCCCTGGGTCCTTCATATATGTTCTCTGACTAATCTTTCACCTTCTTTCAACTGGTCCCTACTTCCCCCCTCCTCTCTTACAGCTCTCAGTCTGTTCTGTTTTTCTATGCTTCTGGTTCTATTTTGCCTTTAGTTTATTTTGTTCATTAGTTCCATTTATAAGTGAGGTCATATAGTATTTGTCTATCACAGACTGGCTTATTTCACTTAGCATAGTCTCCAGTTCTATCCATGCTGTTGTGAAAGGTAAGAATTCCTTATTTTTTAATGCTGTGTAGTATTCCATTGGGTAAATGTGCCACAGAGTTTTTTTTTATTTACTCATGTACTGATGGGCACTTAGATTGTTTCTAAATCTTGGCTATTATAAATAGTGCTGCTATCAACATAGGGGTACATATTTCTTTTGAATTAGTGTTTCAGGATTCTTAGAATATAGTCCTAGCAGTAGAATCGCTGGGTCAAAAGGCAGTTCCATTTTTAACTTTTTTGAGGAAATTCCATACTGTTTTCCATAGTGGCTGTACCGGTCTGCATTCCCACCAACAGTGCACTAGGGTTCCCTTTTCTCCACAACCTTGCCAGCACTAGTTGTTGTTGATTTATTAATGACAGCCATTTTGGCAGGTATAAGATGTTATCCCATTATGGTTTTAATTTGCATCTCTCTGGTGGCTAGTGGTGTTGAGCATTTTTTCTCATGTCTGTGAGCCACTTGTACATCCTACTTTGAGAAGTGTCTATTCAGATCCTATGCCCAGTTTTTGATTGGATTGTTTTTTTTCCCTTGTGTTCAGTCATATCAGTTCTTTATGTATTTTGGAGATTAAACTCTTGTCTGATGTATCATTGGCAAATATGTTCTCCCATACAGTGGGTTCCCTTGTCACTGATGATTGTTTCTTTATTTGTTCAGAAGCTTTTTAATTTGATGTAGAGATGAAAAAATCTGTAGTAGCAATACTTTTATCTGACAAAATAGACTCCAAAACAAAGGCCATACATAATAAGAGACAAAGAAGGTCACTACATAATACTAAAGGGATCAATCCAACAAAAGGATATAACGCTTGTAAACATATATGCACCCAATGTAGAAGTACCTAAATATATAAAGAAAGTCTTGGAGGACTTTAAGGAAGAGATTGACAGCAATACAGTCATTGTAGGGGTTTTAACACCCCACTGTCACCAATAAATAGATCTTTGAGACAAAAAAAATTAACAAAGAAACAGCCACCTTAAACAACATACTAGACCAAAGGGATTTAATAGACATTTAAAGAATGTTTCACCCCAAGGCAACAGAATACCCATTCTCCTCAAGTGCACACAAATCATTTTTAAAGATATGGTAGGACACAAAATAAGTATTAACAGATTCAAGAAAATTGGAGTCACATCAAGCATTTTCTCAGATCACAATGGCTCAAAACTAGTAATCAACCTCAACTTAAAAATCCTAAAAAATATTCAAATATATGGAGACTAAATAACATGGTATTAAATAATGAATGGGTCAACAGTGAGATCAAAAAAGAAATCAAGTAGTGCATGGAAACAAATGAAAATGAACACACATCAACCCAAAGCCTATGGGACACAGTGAAAGCAGTCCTGAGAAGCAAGTTCATAGCATGATAGGCCTGCCTACAGATGGAAAAATCCCTAATAAACAACCTAATCCTAAACGTAAAAGGAATGAAAAATAACAAACAAAGCCCAGGGTGAGTACAAGGAAGAAAATAATCAAGACCAGAGCAGCAATAAATGACATAGAGACTAAAAAAAACAATTAAAAAAGATCAGTGAATCCCAGATTTGGTTCTCTGAAAAGATAAATAAAATTGATGAATGCTTAACCAGACTCATCAAGAAAAAAAGAGGAAAGACCCAAATAAATAAAATCAGAAATAAAAGAGAAGTAACAACTGATACCACAGAAATACATAGGATTGTTAGAAAAACTATGAACAATTATATGCCAACAAAGTGGACAACATAGGTGAAATGGATAAATTTCTAGAAACATACAATCTTCCAAAACTGACTCAGGAAGAAGCAGAAAACCTGAATAGACCACGAACAACTAATAAAATTGAAGCAGTAATAAAAAAACTCCCAATAAATGAAAGTCCTGGACCATATGGCTTCATGGGCAAATTTTATCAATCATTCAAATAAAACCTAACACCTACCCTTTTCAAACTATTTCATAATCAACACTTTTTCTCTAGCCTTCAACCTGTTTTTCTCTCTAACTCTGATCTCCAAATGGGGTCTTTGAGCTCCCAACCTACCCTTCATTCACATTCTCCGGCACAGAAGATTCATCCTCCTATCAGGGATCATTCGGCCTACATGATGAGTATCTTTCATCCTAGATAATAGGTTAGGATGTCATAGAAAGCCTCACTTAAAACCGTTTGCATTCATTTTTCTATCAACTCCGCTGCTGTCAAACAGTCTGACAAATTTTAAGTTAACAAAGAATGGGGGAGGTGGGACAGAGAAGTTACTTCACAACCGACTGCAGGCGGTTCTCGCTACCATGCTAACTGAGTCGTGTGCCTGTGGGAACCATGTTCTCTCTTTCTCACAATTCCATTGTAACAATCTCAGTTACCACTGAACCATGTAAAATGATGACACAGTTCCAATACCCACACATTTCGGTTCACATAGCATTGTGCAAAAGGAGGTCTACCCTTATTCTAATTTGATTAATAGACTACTGAACAAAAAAAATTCTATATAGCCATGCATCTAACTCCTTCAACAGTTCCCTTGTTCCTTTCAGCAATCTCCTCAAGTCTTATAGGCTTTTCAGCATCAGATTTAGAGAGGTTCATGGGTGGCTGAGTGAGAGGTTTCTTGGGCTTCCCTTCTTGTCCATTTATCTGGTCAATTTTCATTGTTGCTCTTTTATTGTTATCAAGTTTATGGGGGGGAAGACAGCATCATATGAAGGCATAATTAGGATAATAAACAGGAGCTGTGGTTTGTTTCTGGACTGATTCCAGTTGGGTAGCACACATAATCACCTCTAGCTGACTGCTTGATGATTATGACTTTGACAAAGTGGCATTATTTACTGCTAATGGGTGAGATGATGATTTATTACTAATTACTCTCTTTTTCTACAATTTTTATATTATGTTAAATGAAGGATTACAGTTGGGATAATAAATATTCACCAAAAAAAATATCCAGCAGCAGAGTTCATGCAACTAGGCCCTGAATAGAGGAGCCGTTTTAATTCCTCGGGACCAGGTGTTAGAAGAAACTGTGGACTGGACAGCATGCGGTTAACCCTCTCTCCCTCCTCTCCTGTGACTTTCTCTTTCCTTTTTCAGGAGTCCCCACACCACTCAGCTTCTTCAAATCACCCCACCCACAGACTCTTCGTTTCACTCTTCCACTCCCTTGATAAGACGTTAGTGAAAACCTAGATGAAAAAGCTGATTGTAACTAACGTAACACCTTCCCTGAGTCATTTTGTACTTCAAGAGTCTTCTGGGGGGAAAAGCTTTTTAGATGTAAAAAACTAAAAGCAGGATTATGATCCATTCTTTCCCAGAAATATGTGTGTAGAGAAAGTCAGCGACAGAAGCAAACACAAATCCCTGTAAATGGAGGGGTGTGGTGGTCCTAACTCTTATAAACAGTGGTGAAAACTCTGGGGCATGTTTATAGCATTAAGTTAAAAATGGACCTCTTGGAAGAGGAGCAGGCAGTTGAGGGTGGTCTTGACCAGAGTGTGAGACTTGATGAGCTGATATAGAAAGTGAAAGAACTCATGGGCCAATGTGGTCCTGCAAACGAAGAGTGTGGGTACAGACAGCATCCATCAGAGTGCTGAGCGCGAGGGGAGGAGCAGGAATCAGAGATAATGCAAAGCTGAGCAAGGGAGTAGGTTGAAAGTTCCTTGAGGACAGGAGACCCTCTCTATAATCTGCACAATGCCTAGCACAGCGTCTAGAGCACAGAGACTGCTCTGGAAATGTTTGTTGACTGATTTTTGGTATATTAAAACCAGAGAAAAGCAACATTCTCTGCATGCAGGTCAATTAATAACTGAATTATTTAAAGTTTGAAGACCACATTTGTAAAAGATGGTATATTTTTATTATCAAGAAATGCAATCTCATCAACTTAAGTGTTATTCTTTTATTTCCCTTTCACCAGAGGTTTTCACTGTAGGCTAGAATTTCATATACTTTATAATTAGCAGGCACAGCATGATCTGATCTTAATGTTGTACCTGTGATCAAATTTTACTGTTGATTAAGTTGGTTTATCCTATTTTTTCCCTGACTGAATTTATAGACCTCTTATTGTAAAACGTGGTTTCTTATAGAATCTCTTAATATTGTACTCTCTGGTTTGAATTCTATTTTCAGATTGTGAACATATGAACTGATTAATATTTAACATAATGTAAAATGAATGTAATAATATTTTGAATTTTATGGAATGTGTATGTGTTATCATTCGGCTGTCAGCAGAAAGGAGACCACCCACCCCCATCCCAATCCTTAGGATCCACTAGATAAGCCTCCTCTCCAATAGTAAATACAACACTGGACTCTCACCAATGCTACATGCTCAGCACAGCTGAAGAAGTGATGTGTGACCTGAGTCCTGCAGGGGAGTAGGACTTCACCAGGCAGAGAAGAGAGAACAGGATATCCTAGATAGAGAAAACTACTTTGCAAAGCAGAAAGGCTTACAGAAGACAATGTGTGGTCAATGACGAAAAGCACAGTAGTAAGAATGTATAGTGTGTGAGTAGAGATGGGAAGAAAAATTAGCTAGTAAAGTTGCTTAGAGCTAAACCATGCTAAGTATTTGCATGGGCAAATGTTAACTTACAGGCAACTGGAGGCTTAGAGGCTGTATTTGTCAGGGTTCTCCAGAGAAATGGAACCAATAGGATATATGTAACCAATAGTATATGTATATGTATAAAATGGGGAATATATCTACATATACATACATACATATATATATATGTATGTATATATGTGTATATATATATATGGTTGACCCCTGAACGACACAGGTTTGAACTGTGTAGGTCTACTGGCATGTGAACTTTTTCAATCGACCCACACAATTCAAGCCTGCATTGTGCAAGGGTCAACTGGCTGCTGGGAATCCACATATGCAGAAGGCTGACTTAAATTATATGCAGATGTTCAGTTTCATGGGAGATCATCTCCCCTACCCGGCATATTGTTCAAGGGTCAACTGTATTACATTATGTGTTATATGAGGAACTGGCTCATGTGAGTATGGAAGACATCTGTGCACTGGAGACTCAGGAAAGCCAGTGGTGTGCTTCCAGTCCAAGTCCAAGGGCCTGAGCACTGGTCGGCCAATGGTGTAAGTCTCAGATCCAGCAGAAAAGACCAATGTCCTAGCTCAGCAGCCAGGAAGAGAGAGTGAATTCTCCCTTCCTCCACATTTTTGTCCTCTTCAGGTCTTCAATGGAGAGGATGAGGGTCACCCACACTGAGGAGGGCAATCTGCTTTACTCAGTTCATGAACTTAATATTAACCTCATCCAGAAACACTGTACAGACACGCCCAGGAACAGTGCTTCACCAGATACCTAGGTACCCCACAACCCAGACGTGTTAACACACATGAAATTAACCATCACAGAAGCGAAAGAAAAAAAATAATATGATTACATCTGTATTTTAGAAAAATTATTCTAATATGATGTAGAGGATAGATTTAAAATATAAAGGAGCTGAATTCTCTAGTGAGAAAGTTGGAAGTGCAGTGTCCAGGGAAGAGTGGGTGGCCTTCAGGGACAATTCAGGAGTAGACTCAACATCACCTATAACTTATTAAGTGTGGATCAAGAGAGAAAGAGATGACCCCAACATTTCTAATCTGACCCAGAGTGTGTGTGAGAAATGTTCTGCAAAAATTGATCTCTCTCTATATATGTTTTTTGAACAATTGCTCCATGAGGCTTTGTCTTCTAAAGAACTTTGGACTAAATTGAGTAAAGAAATACTTAAATACCATAGAGGAAGAAAAGCTAACACTCTTTGAGCACCTACTGAGTGCTGACTTTAGGCTAAACATTCACATTAGTCTTCACAAAAGCCCTGTGAGGCAGATATTAATATTCTCCTTTTACAAATTGAGAAACTGATACATAGGAAAAAATCAATAACCTACCCAAGGTCACACGGCTGGTAAACAAAAGACCCAAAATTCAAACTCAGGGTTTTTGGCTTTGAAAGAAATATGATTCTATCCTCTAACGTTGCCTGTTAATACAAAAGATGCATCTTCATAACACTCTACATTTGTGTTAGTTATTTCATTAGAGAGAATACAAAAGGTCTTTGAATTTCTACTCTAGAAATAATAGGGGAAGGGATTAAGTAGTCATTCTAAAATTCTGACTGTGCACAAACTTCAATTGCCTCAGGTCATTAGTAGCTTTAAAACTGGCTGGTGGAGCAGCCATTGGAATTGTTTTGGGTTGTTTTGTTTGTATTCCCCAGTGGTATTATTATTAGCAATAAGAATTATAAACACAGTATTCCATGTGTAATGCATATTCACATTAGGTCAGCAAAGAACTATTTTGAAAATTCCAAGAGACAGAGGACAGTTTGTAAAGACTTACCAAAAAGGATATCTAACAGGAGATAGATTTGTTTGTTTCTTAGATTAACATATCCCACCAGGTTCTTCCAGGATGGTGCCATGAGGATTTAACGCAGCAGAGCTGGTTGATTTTACTGGCTGAACCATTGATTAGCCCAACCGAATCTTGGTGATTGAAGATGTGGAGTGGTGCCAGCCTTCTCATAGCAACTCTTCTTTATGGATTTTGAACCCCCAGGACTAAAAGATTCTATCCATTTATTCAATAAATGTGTATTGGGTGATTTACACATGCCAGTCATGTTCTGGGTGCTAGAAATATATACAGCAGTGAGCAAGACATGGCGTTTTGCCATGTCTCTGAGAGTCAGACATGGCGTTTCCGTTGCACAGATGGAGAGTGGGGAGGAAACTGGGCAAGAACTAGGTAAACAAGTTGGATAATTACTGCAGTTGATTTGTGCTGCAAAGACAACTAAAACTGGTGACATGGTAGAGGACTATATTGGGTAGACAGGTGGGGACTCCTGAGGGGATGGTGGTATTTGAACTGACACTTGAGCTACCCCCCCAAAAAAAATTCTGAGAGTAAAACTTTCCCGGCAGAAGGAAGAGAACACAGAAGTCACAAGGCAAGGATGAGCTTGAGATTAGAAGAGAAGACCAGTGTAGCTGGAGCATAGCCAGGGGAGGGTGTCTGAGGGGCGGCTGGAGAGGTGAACAGGGGTAACCGATGGGGAATTTAGAGACTGTAGATGGCAGGATGGCCAGCCCCCAAAGTTTCATGTTGCCCTTTCCCAAATGAAGAGCTGTGCCTGGGAAGTGTCTCCCAGCCAGAGACCACATTTCCCAGCCTCTCTCACTTCCAGGCAGGGCCATTGGATCAGCTCTCACCAAAGAAACGTGAGCTTTGGAAGGTGGTCCTGTTAGTGCCACAGCAGTGAGGTAGTAGGTGCGTCTTCTCCACACATTCTCCCCCACCTGCCAGCGGGACACAGGAGCACTGAGGCAGCTGGCCAACCACAGGACCCAAGGTTAGAAAACCTGGGTCCGTGAATCCTCACGTGGAGGAAAACTGTTCAAAACCAGATTCACCTGCACTGAACTGTTACATGAGCCAGGGCTGAACTTTCATGTGTTAAGCCACTGAAATTTTGAGTTTTATTTATCACCACAACTGGAATCACCTTTACTAATGCACCTGATAAGGAGTTTGGATTGTATTCTAACTGCAAACAAATGCTGCTGGAAGGTTTTAGTGAGAGGATGAAAGGGACATGGTGAAGTGTTCAAAGAGCACTGTGGCTGCTGTGTGGAGCCTGGGGGCAAGAGGGGCTGAGAAAACACTGAGCACACGTCTACCATAATCCCAGCAAGAGTGAATAGAACTGGCGGTAACAGTGGAGGTGGACGGGAACGGACAAATGTGAGATCTACTCTAAAGGTTGAGCCAAGGATTTCCTAGCCGAATGGACAGCAGAGTAAGGGGAGGCCGAGTCACTGGGGACCCCTGGCTTGTGACTCAGCATCACAGGTCTGGTAGGAAAGCCTGAGGGGCGTGTTTGCGGGAGATGCACTGAGCTTTGTTTCCGCCATTATTATACCCGCTGTCTGGATAAGAAAACAAAATTACGTATTTAGTAGTGTACAAAATAAACAAATTATTTGTTTATTTATAGTATGTAGCCTAACGGAAACCCCTAGTAACTTGTCTTACAACCAGTGAAGGGGAAATGCTAGTACTAGATTAAGTGTTTAATTAAAGACACTGATTATTAAATTTTCCATTTGTGGAAAATACAGTAATTTCACTGTGTTTTCCATGTATAATGTGCACTTTTTTGCCCAAATTTTTAAGGGAAATATAAGTATGCACATTATACTTGGGTATAATGATTATATACCATAGGTATCATAATCCTGTGTATAATATATACAAAAACATGAGTGCACATTATAGATGATGATATACAGTACCGTAAACAATGAAATGAAAGGCTATGTGAATTATATGGTGACTGATGAAATTCTAACAACACTATCATTAGTGCAAATTTTCAATCAGATATTTGTTTGAAAAGTAGTTACCATTTTTTAAGTTGGTCTTTTTTCAATTCACACTAACATGAATATCTATATCCAAAGATGCAAACTATTAGAGATCTGAAGCACTTTTAAAACTCTCCAGTGAAATCTTCTCAACTTAAGAATTCTACACTCTAGTTTTACAGAAATGCCTTCTCCAAAGTGACAAAGCTACGCTGTTTACCTGACTTGAAACCCAATGCTACAAATCCAATCTCATCATCAAGGCATCTTGAAATCATGTTAGAAACTAGAATCTCAAAAGCCAAGAACCACAATCTGTCTCACTTTACAGTAGGTCTTCTCAGCCAAATAATATTTTAATGAAAATTACTGACTGTTCAACTGAAAGTAGAGTCAACATGAAGAATACTGAATTCAAACATCATTCAACAAATTTAGACTCTGATTTTTATCTGTTCCTGTTTCCTTAATCATGATCTGAAGTTGGTAATAACAGGCATAATATTAGACTAAGAAGAAATCTAGTCTTTCAAAGTGCCTGGCTTCATCTATAAAAACCACATAGAAAAATGTGGAATGGACACAAAAAGAACAGACACTCCCCTTTAGTGCCACAGGTTGGTTTTTGTGTCATGACATGGTGCTAATTAGAACTTGACCTGATGAACCAGAGTTGAGAACAAGGAGCTATATACCCCGTATTCCTAAAACCCTCCCCGCAGGACTAGCTTGTAAGTGGTCAGAGCCTGTCCTAAGAACTTTAGCCCATCACCCACAGCCCACTGGTATAAAAGTGAGAAGGTTCTTTACAGAAATTCATGGGAATGAATCTTCTAGTCCCCGCCCCATGGAGAAGGAAGTAGGGGAGCTCTGCCTCCTCTCCCCTCTCCCCATGCGAACACCCAGCCAACAGGAAGGGGCTTGGACACAACCACTTACATGCGGAAATAGCAGCATCTTAGTCCATGGCTGGCTGATATTAAGGAAGGGGGCTAGAAAGAGTTTTTTTGAGAGGACCTGGACTATTTTCTAAGATAGTAGCTATCGCTGAAGAATACAAAATTGAAAAGACAACAGAATAAGTGAGGTGTGCCTCTGCCTGCCTGCAGCAGATTAAAGACGTCTTGGACCACATGACTACCACAGAGGAGAGCCAGGCTGGTACCATCTTGAAAGAGCTCTTCCTGTAGGGCACTGGGACCCCCCCAAAAAATGCTCAGTAGAATGTATAGCAACAGCAAAGAACTGAGAGGGTGTCACAAGTGGTCGGCCAGAGAACACATTCCCCAGGCAGGACCAAGATCCCTGGAAACACATCTCTGAGAGAAACCCAGCGCCGGGGCATCTGTCACACAGAGAATGCTGGCATCCATTCCATCAGCACCAGCCACGTCAGAAACGCTCACTGTCCACTTCTCCTCCTCACGTGCCAGCTCATCCCTGTAAGGAAACACAAGCAGCAGCCTTCTGAGTGAAGACTTGGTGTGAAACACCAAAGTGGAGAACCAGAGACCAGGCCATGCCTCCCTGCCTGGTTGCTGCATGGAAGGACCCTGGGAGAGGAGTGTGGAGGGTTGGAAGAGGGGCTTCAGTTAGCTGAGAGGGTAGAGTTTTTAAAAATACACTTACAGCCCTGGCTGGTGTAGCTCAGTGAATTGACCATGGGCCTGTGAAGCAAATGGTTGCCGGTTCAATTCCCAGTCAGGGCACATGCCTGGGTTGCAAGCCAGATCCCCAGCAGGGGACACATGAGAGGCAACCACACATTGATGTTTCTCTCCCTCTCTTTCTCCTTCCTTTCCCTTCCCCTCTCTCTAAGATAAATAAATAAAATAAAATAAATACACTTACATATTTTTTATTTTTCAATTACATCCAACACTATTCTTTATTAGCTTCAGATGTAGATAGACTGGAGTTTTTATATTAGATTGGGCTGTGTTATTTAATACTTTAAAGTTAGACCCCCTTTTTTTAGTGTTTTGAAATTGACTGAAAAGCTATGAGATCCTCTTAAGTTGTCACCACAAAGGCCGAAAAGGGAAATCTGACCAAGTATAACTAAGAAAAGTCATGGAAGAAAAATAAATGCAGTTTTTCTTTTTATTTTTTGGTTAAACCTTACTGAGTTTAGCACAATTAATCAATCAGTTAGAGTAGTAATTTTTAAAAAACCCACTAAGGAGATGCTGAGCTAAATACAAGAAATGGATCTGGTCACAGACCATACATCTAAGATTCCTTTCTGGTCAAACCTTCTTTCTATATACCTGCAACCATATGAAATGAGCTCATAAGAGGCCTAAGAATGGTTTATAAACAATTTAAATATTAATTATAAAAATATGAATTCGAGGGAGGTTTTTAAGCTAAGGCCGATAAACTGATGTTACCAGGGAAGCATAGTCATTAGGCATCTTTGACGTGCTAGGTGGTCTTTAGCAACATAAGAATTAGAATATATGGTTTCTATTCTTGAAATCAGCTGGATGGAATAAACCCATGCTTAAAAGGAAAAAAACCAACAAACACTAGAGGAGAGAATAATAGAGCAAAGTAAGTGCAATCAAGCGCTACAATAAGAGTAAGAGGCTAGACTCCTATATGGAAATGTACACACATGAAAGTGGAAACACGGTGAAGAGGACTGTGTGTTGACAAAAGGAGAAATGGACCATCTAAAAAGACAAAAGACATTGGCAATGCTTTTCTGATGCAGATGACAAAGCTCGGACACAAAGCTCAGATCCACGGCAGACAATGGAGAAAAATAACAAGCAAGTAGGAAATTGTTAAGAAGCGTTACTGAGAATTTTACCTCTGGGAAGGAAACCATGGGGAAATAGTTAACAGGGTTGTGTTGTGTTGTTTTGTTTTGTTTGATCAGAAAAATCAGTTGGCAATAAACCTGTCAAGATGTTTCAGGGAAAGTGCCAATAGTATGATGGTAATTTGGACTTCCAAATGATAATGCAAAGAAATGGAGATAGCTTGCACTTTAAGAAAATAACTGTGTGCCTGACACATTAATACAAAAATGAAGACTGAAATGCAGTCCAATCAGGTACACTTTGGAGAACTTCATTGGTAAAAGGATTTCTTTGAATTCAAGTTTGACCAAGACAAGGAGCCCTTTGTCTGTCTGGCGTGCCAATAGGCCCTTTGCTCTCCCAAGGACACGTGGCCTTGGATTTAGGTCCACGTATAAGACAATCACTTGATCTGGGTTCCTTTCTGAACCACCTCTGTGATTCCTGGAAGACAATAGAAGGTGCCTGGGTGGGTTTAGTGGCATAAATGACACACCTTTAGGGAGAGAAGCCCATTCCCAGACAGCCCTTGCATAACAACCCTGCTACCTACTTGTTGCAATTTGGATTTGCTGTTCACCATTAGGAGGCATTCTGAGAATTCTCCCATTCTTTGGACGTAACAAAGCATTTGAAAGAGAGGAAGAGCACATGAACATTGGGGATGGCTGTTCAGGTTGGATTTTTGTCAGTTAGTGCATATTAAGTTATGCTGACCCAGATATTCTGATTTCAACTCTTTTCCACATCCACTAGAAAAATCCTGATATCAGCAAGCATGTGGCCTGGCAAGCTGGGAGTGTTAACCTGCGGTCCCACCAGGATTCTTCATCATTTTAACATGGCTCAGCTGTAGTTTGCAAAGCTGTTCTATTCTCTCTTTGGGTGTGATTCCTATTGGTACTTTCACTTATAATAGAAGTGATATCTGGGCACAGGGTAAGGCCATCTGTGTCCTGATTTTTTTTTACCTGGCAGTTTTCAGTTAGAAAGACGATATTCTTTTGTATATAAAAGGGGCAGTGCTGAGATCTAAAAACACAGCTCTAGGTCTGATTATTTTCTGAGGAAAATAACACCGTACTTCAGCAAAACTAGTTAGTCTGTCCTTTCACCACAAAATATGAGCTGTAGATTATAAAGGACCATGGAGCAGTTCAAACCAAAATTATAACTTCTGATCAAGGAGTATGGCCTGGTGGGCTAATCCCCAATGTGGAAACCCATCAGTGATGAATGTGGAGCCCAAGATGACATGAGTCCCATGTTTGTGGAAACAGCACGATTTTTTTTGTCTTTTCATTTAACTCTTTAGTAACAAACCTCATTCTCCAAATTCTGCAGCAAAAACTCAGTCAAGGTGGTCAAGGAGGAATGACCCGGGTCGGGAAATGACAGGGTTGTGGGGAGCAATAGGCAGTACATACTCATTCCACAGATGTTCAGGAGCAGGTACGCTGTGCCGGGCCCTGGGGAAAGAGCAGCGGACTGCACTGTGCACCTGTTGTACCTGAGGTCTCCAGGACAAAGCACACAGTCCCAACTTTAGAAGGAGGTTTGCCCCACCCATATAATCTCAGAACATGAACTCTCGAATAACCTCAGATGTTACAAAAAGTTGCAAATGAATCACCTAGGATGTTTTTGTTGGTAAGTAATTTAAAAGAAAACTATTCAAACTGGCATTAATTTAAAAGTTAATTTATTGGCTCAGAGGACTGAAAAGCACAGAAATTATATAAACTTTAGGGATAGTTTGATTAGGACTCTGGCTCTGGTTTTAGCTACTCTCTTGAGTTTTTTTCCCTCCAAGTGTCAGCTTTATTTTCAAGCCGACTCCCCTCTTGGTAACAATCATGGTTAATTTTATGTGTCTACCTAACTGGCCCGGGGTGCCCGGATTGAGTATCACTCCTGGATGTATCTGTGATGGTGTTCCCAGATCAGATTAGCACTTCTGTTGGTGCACTCAGTCAAGTAGCTTGCCCTTCTCAATGTGGGTGAGCACCATCCCAGGGTATAAATAGGGCAAAAGGCAGAAAAAGGAGGACTTTTTCCCTTTTTTCCTGGTTTGCTGCTTGAGCTGGACATTTCATCTCATCTTCTCCTGCCCTCAGACTGGGAGTTACATCACTAGCTTCCCTGGGTCCCAGGCCTTCAGGCTCAAACTGAATTACACAACCAACTTTTCTGGATCTCCAGCTTGCGGAGGGCAGATTGTGGGACTTCTTTGGCCTCCAAAATCCCATGAGCCCATTTCTCATAATAAATCTCCACATATATACATGGAGATTATCTATATACACACCACATACACAGTATACATATAGTATATTCTATGTATTTATGTTTTATGTACATGCACATATAGTATGTTTTATACTAACCTTGTTATATAGTAGTAATTTGATTATGGTTCTCTGAAGAGCTCTAATACAGTTGCAAGAATGGAAGCTACAGTTCAGAGTTCACATTCCCATACTAGATCATCCAGAAAAATAGAGAGAGCTTCCCAAGCAATGCCCTAAAGTCACCGGCCCTCCTCCGCATTCATCACAGTAGATGAAGAGTTGATTGATTAAGGTCCGTCAGGGTCCATGCCTGGACCTGGCAGGAGACATAATCCCAGACAGCTGCGCAGCTGCTCTTCCGATGGTGGACCAAATGCTGAGAGAGAACCTTACAGTGAACCTGCGCACTCAGCTCCACTATCCAGTATTCGGAACATGAGATTTACCAAATGTTTCCTCTTTAGGCAGAGGACTGGTAAGTGGCAGAGGAAAGCATACATTCATCTTTGTCCACAAAAATCTCAGATTATGCAGGAGAGTTAAGGTGAATTTACTGCTTCTCAAAAGCATTTCCTTGTGGGGGAGGTAGGAGTGAAGAATGGGGAGGAAAGGGGGAAGGCTTTTCAGGAACATGTATAAAGACACATGACAAAACCAAAGAGGGGTAGGATCAAGAGTGGGAAGTGGGGATGGCTGATGAGGGGGGCTGGGGGAATGGAGACAATTGTACTTGAACAACAATAAAAAATGAGAGAAGTTAATTAATGAATAAATGAATTAATTAATTTTAGAAAACATTTCCTTGGATAGTCTATGAAAGGTGTAAGTTGCAATGTTTGCTTTTGACAACTTTAAAATATTTGCCAAGTTCATAGGCCCTTTTAATAGTTTCCTGTCCCTCGTTCACAGGTCCCAATGTTTGAACAGAGTGACCACAGAGTGCTGGTCCAAGCAGGAGCACCTGACCCAAAAGCAGCAAACTTCTGACTGGCCTGAAAGTGGTTAGCATAACAGCTGAAGGCAACAGGGATCCTCTACACTGGATGGTGACTAACTGACCCGGATCCTCTCAGGAGGTTTGTAAGACATACAGGAGGATGTAAGACACACATGTTAAGAGGTACAAAGAAATCTGCTAACAATTGAGTCTCCCACACTTTCATGGATGCTGGTGGGAGACACAAGACACCTGGGTCAGAGACCAAGGACTTAGTACTCACAGCACAGCATGAGCTTCACCTTTGCCTTACTTCCTCTTGTCCTTCACCTCTAGGTCTCAGAGGAATGATGCAGAGCTGCTATGTAATGCATTACTAGCAAACCTGCCCTACCTTTGCCCCTAAAAGTGACATTGTTTACTAACAGCAAATAAAGCTGGCCTCTGCACAGGAGGGAGACACTTATCACTATTGTCCAAATTTGCTTTCTATACAAGCATCCATGAAAAGATGGTCCAGAACAAAAACTCTCATTGCATCTGCTCACAAGATGTGCAGAAATACAAGAGATCCATGAAGAACTGTCTCCTGACAATAGAAAGTTGTGGAAAGCAAGAGACACACAAGGAATGGGCATCAATGATGCCCATTGAGGCATGAGAAGAACAGAGAAAGAAAATAGCAACGGGAGAAGTAAGAAAGGACACAGCCTCATCATGCCAATGGAAGGCTAGGGATATTTATGAACACGAACTAAAATTATATTCCCTCATCAAAACAGCAGCATGTAGCATTTACTTAGAAGTTGCTGGTGAATATGAACAACAACCCACTTTGAGGATCCTCTTGTCTGAAAGGAAATTATTTTTCACATTTGCACTAAAATACTCCTCATCATAGTTAAGTCAGTCAAGCTAGAATCTCTGGCTGACAGGCTTAGGGGTTTGTGGGAGATCGTATCATGCCGATGTAAGCTAAATACGAGAGGTGATTCACCTCAGAAAGCTAAGCACTGGGAAACTATCTTTATCACAGTAGCCATTTATGTTAAAGAAATTGATTTTGCACTGTTTTTAGCTTCCTGCATTTTATCTCTTATTTTGCATCTTAATCCAACCTGCTCCTTTAGACAAGAGGTGTTATTACTATTTTTCACTGGTAATACAGCCAGGTGAGTCTAAATATATCCTTATTAAAGTCAACACAACAATTTTCTCCAAGAGGAATACATATTTATTTTAGACACTAACTTGGCCTCTGTTTCCTATTTGTCTAGTTACAGTTAGTTCCTTGTACTTTATTGCCAAAAATACAAATACCTCCCATTTTTAGCATGATGTGTACACTCCGAGCAGGAATTTTGTTACTACCTTTTGTTTATATGGTATTAAGTATTTTATTCACTCGCACAAGAACAACAAAAAGAAAACTTCCTGTTCATTGATAATTAGATGTTTTGCTTCATTTGGATTTCCTCCAACAATCTTCTATTCAGATGCAGCTCTTATAATTAATTATCCTCTTGCTGAACAACTGAAAACTGAAGTCTGACCAAAGTACATCTCATCCCACACAGATGTCCCACTTACTCCACAAAAGGTTAATTAATCATAAGAGGTGCTTTAGAGCAGGAGGCGCTGGAAGAGATTCAGACCTAGTTTCTGGCAACATAGAGAAACCACCATCATGCCCGTTGCTATTGAGCTCACACTGAGAGAGCCATTTCACGATGGAACAAAAATTCAGCGGCACAAAATAGCTGGTGGATATAACATCACGCCTCAGAGAACGGAGCATGCCACTTCCCAGCCACTGATGACTCAGAGTCCCAGACTGCCTGTGAGGGAAGGTCAGCCTTGTTTACCCTCATTTAACAGAGATCCCCAAACTCCCGAATCACAACAATAGCAGAAGCAGTCTCCATTGTTCTCTTCTCTTTGGCTGGGTGCCATTTTACTCTATGAATGAACCCTCCTCTCCAGCCAAAACAGTCTACACACAGTCTTCCAAATACACCTTCTACTTTCCCAACCTGTGGTTTTAGTCGTGCTAATAATTCTCACAGGCCAGGAATAACCCTGTCTTCGTCTACTGTCTTGCCAAAGCCTATAATTCAGTCAAGAGCCAGTTCAAATACCTCCTCCTTATAAACCTGCCCCTAGGTCATGCCAGCCCACAGGAAGTGCTTCCTCTTTTGACCTAGAAGCAGCTGTGGTGGGAACACTGTCCTGGGCAACAGGAAATGTAGGCACTATTGGCTCTATTAAATCCATAACTTTGAGTAAGTTGCTTAACTCCTGTGACCCTCAGCTTTCTGTTCAATAAAATGGGAAGAATAACGACTATTTTGTGGGCTTTATCATAGAGATTAAATAGAATGAGATACATGAAAATGTCACTGCATTGCTTCTCAACATGTATTTCTTTGATTACCTTATACTTGACCATTTCCACGTTTTCATTTTCTTTGTTTACAGTTTTTCTTTAACAGAAGATGTAATGGAAAGTCACCTTGATGGTCCTTAAGATAGTAATCATCGTGAGAATAGGCATCCTTATGAGAACAGGAGGATGATTTTATTTTCTGAGGAACATGGATGCTATCAGTTGTAACTTAAAGCTCTATGAGAAGATATTTCCTGGCCCTGGGGCAGAAGCTGTCAGGGAAGCAGAGAAAGGGAAAAAGTAAGGACTCTGAGACTGCGACTCTGAAGCCCTCAGGTCCAAGCATCACAGGACCCATCTGTGGTACTGGAAGTGGCTATAAACAGAATAGGGAGAGGGTCTGCTACCCCATGTCATGCTGCCAGAGGTAGCAGCGTCCATAGGAGATAACCCAATTCTGGCTCCCCTCACCCAGGCCAGGGGTAGGACCGCTGATACTCTCCTGGACAGGAAGAGAGACTTGCATACGAATTTCCAGGTCCCTTTGGGAGTCAGTAAAGAGGGCTCCATATACTAGAGATGGAAGGGCAGTAACGGTGTTGGCAATAAATTGTCTCATCATGTCTCATAGCATGCTCTTCTTCCCTACTAGACTCTGTGCTCCTGGAGGCCAAAAACTAATTTTTAATTTTTAATTTTTACCTCAGGAGGTGCTTAGAACTCAGTGTACACTCAGTTGATTCTAGATGGTTTCCATGGGCCTCACTTCATGAGCCACTTCTCTCTTTTCCTCAGTCCTCCGTCATTTGTTTACTCTTTAGTCATGATTTTAAACTGTATTAAAGTGGATTCTAAATCAATGTTGAGGAGTCTAGATGGTTGATGTTTTCTCCTTGCTGAATGATTCACTCCACTTCTCCTGGAAGCTCCCACTGGAACAGGGAATTGGAAGGAGAGAATGAGAATGGAACAAGAAAGAGGTTGGGATGTGTGGCTCTGTTTTGGGAACAAAAGGAGCGACTTGTCTTTCATGAATAAGATTCTGTGACAAAGAGATGGCAGTGCTATTTCATGGTGGCAGGAAAGTGGCAAAGCTGCTGCTGGAGACAGTCCGACCTTCCCAGCCTCCTGTCCACCATGTTCACTTAGTTCTCACTTGGAAGTCAGTATAGGAGAGATTTCCCTCCTGTCCAAGATGATAACCCAAAAAACATATTGACTGAAATAAATAATAATCTGCGTTCAAAGCACCTTTGTTCAAGGGTTCAAATCTCTTTTCAAGCATGTGTGTGCCTAGTCTACAGAGATAACAGGGCACAGATATTCATTTTAAAATCCAAAACCGAGTGAGCAAAGTCAAATATCAATTTCAGCCAAACAGAACTGAAACCCAATTTCATCTCTTATTATATACATGATTATTATAGTTACTATCATTCAATGGCATTTCTGATGCTAATACAGCCTGCTGTGCAGGATACAACCAGCACCTAAAACACAGCCAGGAAGCAATGTTTAATTTTTAAAAATTCTGAGACCACAACACTCCCAGTTTTTCATAGTCTTAAATAACTTCCAAATATATTCATAATGTAAATAAATCACAGAATCCAAGGTACAAAATTCTTCCTACAGCAGCCTAACAAATGTCAGAAAAGGCCTTACCAACTCCTGCCTATTCCGTCTGCTGTGGTACAAATGAGCTTTTTGAAAGAAGAGCCCTTCTCCGTCCTCACGGAAGGCTGCTAAGCAGGCATTGTTAGGTTCTAAGAAGAATGTGTTTGATTTCAAGTTTTCTCAAAACTTTCTGGTTATACTCACTCACTTTCTCAATTAGCAGGTGTTCAAAGCCCTGAACAAATGTCTCACTGCTTTAATTTCATAGCCAATGACATATAGACACATATGGAAAGAGAGGTGTAAAGAGATAGGGCAATAGCTACATATCTTGTTAGTCTCCCCAACTAGACTGCTAAGCTACTCGGGAATCCTAACGGCAGCTAGTGTTCCTTTATCTCCCAGGTAGAGCACGACAATGGTTTGCTCACCGGGAGGCCTTCATAAATGCATGTTGACTGATGACTCACTGTAAATATATGAGCTAATTTGGAAAAGATAGAAAAGTAATAGTGAGCTTGAGAAATCATTCCACATCCTTGCCTTTTCAATTGCGAAAAACAACACTCTAAACTATAGAGGCAGTAAAAAGATCAGTGATTTGGCTTCCAGGGGTTGAGAGACAAGGGGGGAATCATGACTAGGCAGAGCACAGAGGATTTTTAGATCACTGAAACTACTCTGTATGATGCTGTGATGATTGATACCCATCATTATACATTTGTCCAAAACTGTAGAACATGCAACACCAAGAGTGAATGTACCCTCGTGTAAACTCTAGATCTGGGTGATAATGATGCATCAGTGTTAATTCATCAGTTGTAACAGAGGTACCACTCTGGTGGGGGATGCTGACAATGGGGGAGGCTGTGCCTACGTGGGGGTGGGGAAAATGGGAAATCTCTGTAACTTTCTCTCAATTTTGCTATGAACATAAAACTGCTCTAAAAAATAAAATATACTTTTAAAAAGTGCTCCTTCATAGGTTTGTGTAAAGACAGACATGCTAGTGCATTGCACAACTCCAAAGGGAAGGAGGGCAACAGTACCCAGCAGTGATGAGGCTTCCCAGAGCAGGGAGGCAGACGGGCCAGGGAGCAAGGGAAAGACACCACTGTGGTGGCGTGAAATGGCAACAGCACGGTCCCCAGCTGTATGGGTTGTAGGGGGTTTTCCCCCATTGATTTCAATGCGATATAATTTCTCTGGTGTATTTGGCACCAGAGAAATCCGGGTTCAAGTCCTAACTCTGTCTCTTACCACATGGGTGTACTTGAGCAACTTACTAAATCTCTCTAAACCTCAAATTCCTCCTCTATAAAATAGCTGGGATAGCAGCTCTGTTGTGAGAATTAAATACTGTGTGCTAATTCACTCAAAGTGCATGGATGTGAATTGGACATCTGAGTAATTTAATATCTTTGCCTTTCTGTCTGCCTTCTCTCCCAAGGCATAGTTTTTCCGTAAAAGCGCAGGCTGGATAGATCACTAAATGACCCCATTTCTCTCTGAGACAGTAGCTCTCAACTTTTAAAAATCCATATACTCCTTGATCATACAAAGATTCGCTTTCCCACGCTTCCTGTTGAGATTTACAGCTTTGACCCCTAAGATGGGCTAGAAAATTTTAAAAATAAATAATACATTAATATTCCCCAAATCTCTCTCTCTCCAAACCATAGTGAGCACCGTGGGAGAGCCCACGGGTCCGCACATGGGGGAGTGTGGGTGTGTTTCAGAGTGAAATTTTCATTTGCTGTTCTCTAGTTACTTAGCCCCCTGCTGCGAGACTTCAATTATCCTCAGAAGTGGAAGACCAGTCAAGTCAGCTGTTTTGTTTAAAGGAACAAGATACAACCTAAAGCCCCAAGTGGAACACTGGGAAAAGAAGATATTGTTTGGGTGACTGAGTCATCACTGAAATTCTTGCTATCACACTAGGCGGGCTCCCACCACTAGATTGTTTTTCCAAAAAAAGAGCACAAATGGCACATCTATTTGCTCTGTGACTTATCAGGAAGCCAACTTGCTCGGTGCTTGCCAAGTCCCTGCATTGGACTCCATGACCCAGCACTGGGAAAGGCGCGGAAGAAGGGAAGCAGGCACCTGCCAGATTTCCTTCCCTTCTTATTCGGTCTGCATTCAGGCAAGAACCCGCCAGCTTGTTTGAATGCATTACCCGGCCTGTACCATTTGTTAGATACAGGCAGCCATGCGGCTCGAGGTGCCTGTGGCGCTGCACAGGGTTAAGCAATGGCAGGAGAACATGTCCACAATTATCTGTCAGTCTGTGACAGAAAGAAGGGAGCTGGCAGAGGATGTAGGGCACACCTCCGAAGAAGTCTCGGTGAGACCTGCGGGAGACCTGGGAAACATGTTTTGGAAAAAAAATATGTGGAGCCGAACAATTTTAGTAAATGCAAAATCTAATCAAATCAAGATCTCTACAACCTACTTGTAACTGGCTATCCTGGGTTACATCATTCATATTTTACAATTTTATTTTCTTGATATAATTGGTTTGGTCTAACACCAATCACATGTACCCAAATACACAGTCATATTCGAAGAGACTAAAAAGTATTTTCTAGTCATAAAATCTGGACTATGGTAGATATCAGACATCTTAGGTAACCTTCTAGGGTTTATGAATTTTCTCTCTCTGAAAATACCATTTTGATGCACATAGGTCCTTCTCTGGCAAAGAGAGCAGAGCTTACCAACTGCTTTATCGAAAGAACTCACAGGCATTGATTCCTAACAAAGTGCATCCATCCTTGTGCTTGGCAGCACAATATTCCCAGACACCCACATGGGTGTGTTGACCCACCCAGTATCCGCTGATAGCACTAGGGGCCCTATCAGCCTCTAGTCCTTTCTGTCTGCGTCTGGGAGAAACAGACTAAACATGTTCACCCACATTTCTGTATTCGGAACAACCCAGTTGGGACCGCAGTCTCACCTTCCATTCTGTTCGTTGAGCCATCTTTTAGAAAGCAAATCCACTTGTATAGGGAAAGCAATGTCTAGAAGTAGATACTGAGACTAAATGAACACTGTGCCTTTGACTTGAATTAAAGGCAGCAACAAGCAAAATTGGAAGAGAGACAGTCTCCTGCTCTTAGCCATGTCTGGCTGTCATCTCTCCATGCTTATTGCTAAGGGTACAAGACAACCAGACAGATTCAGTCTCTGCTCTCACTGAATTAACAGAACAATGGCAGAAACAGACAAGTCAAGAGGCAATTTCAGCCCCTGTGGTAAGTGTGAAAAAAGAAGTGAGTAAAGAAAGTATGCACTTAGCGTGCAACAGGGAGTGTCTAACCCTGGAAGGTGGTTAGGAGTTAGCCTGAGGAGGCACAGGGTCAGGAAGGAGAGGCCAGCAGGAGTCCCTGGTGGTCCCTGGCGGCCAGGTGCCTGAGAAATTCCCCTGGACAACAGCAAGTGGTAAAGCTGCAGGGCTGAGTATGGATCAGACAACAGAAGGCCTCGTAGGCCAGGATAAAGATTTAGAGAGTCAGAGAAGTACTTAAGCAGGGGAGTGAGGCGATCAGATTTGCTGTTTGGAAAGGGCACTTTGTCTGCAGTAGAGGGAATGCTTGGAGAGAAGAAGCATTATAAGCAGGGAGAGCAGTTAGAAGGCAGCTGAAGCAGTCCAAGGGGCAGCAGGCAGTGGCCTGGCTTAGACGCGGCAGTGGAGATGGAGAAAAGTGGGCAGATTCCAGAAATAAGGAGGAAGCCATATTGCCGCTTTACTTCAAAGGCGTAGGAAAGACGCACTGCTTGGGAGAGGGAGACACAAGGCATTTTTGTCTAATGTTCTCCAAATTCAAAATATCACGTCATATATTCTCTTAGGAAATCACCATCTCTCACTCACCTTCTTCACTGACATTCTTGGCAATGGAAAGAAATATGGATTCTATCATTCACTGTGAACCCGGAAAGGTCACAAGGTTCTCCCAGCCAATGGGCACGGTTCATTTTGCAATCATCCAGAGTGTATTTTCCGCAGGACCTGCACAGCCCCCTCTTTCTCTCCTGGCACTTGTTCATCACTCCACTTTCTCAAAGTGAGTGAGTGAGCAAATGGCAATCAATGTTCCCAATAAAAGTTTTAGGAGATAATTACAGTGACGGGAAATGCAGTCATTACAATAGTCGTGCTGGGTTTGTTGTGATGCTACTAATCATGCCAAGTTTTCTGATTTCATGTAAATTGCAGGTACCTGTACTCATGTAGGCATCTCTATTAATAGATGATATCATTATGCTAATAGCTGCTTAAGGTATAATTTAAGAGTTTCACGTGACCTAAGCTAGATATTTAAAAACACTCTAATAACATAACAAATATGAACCAAAAAATAAACCTTGTCACATTTAAGGAAATTCTTTTTAAAGAGAGACACCTGCAATTTATCCATAAAAAAATAGAATTATACTACTTGGGGCTGAATAATTAAATGTACACATATTTCTTTTCAATTATTCAACAAAACAGAAAATCCAAACTGTTCCATTATCTAAGCTCTGGTTTACTGTTAATCTATGAGTGTTTATATGTACACACTCCAATTATAAAATGTGTATAGGTGTGCCAATATTTATTCATTCATTCAACAAACATTTACTAAGTAAGCACCTACTCTATGCCCAACACTATGCTAGGCACCAAGAACCCAAGAAAAGAATAGAACATGCTCACAAGGCACTATAATGCTATAGAGGAAGATGCCCTTAATCAAGGAGGGCTTCCTAAAGGAGGTGATTTTTAAGGTGGCTCTTAACAGACAAGTCAAGAGTTTAGCAGACAAAGACAAATTCAAACAAAGGGGAGATGATCCAGGATCAAAAGGAAAGACTGTTGAAGAGCACAGGTCCAAAAGGGAATAATGCAACCTGAGCTCTGCAGATCTGGAGCGCATGGCCTATTAGAAAAAGGTCAGGGGGAGATTATGGAGGGGTCGGTGTGCCATACACAGGCCACTGCAGTGGGGAAGAAGCGCAGATGGATTATCTCTGACTTGCTCCTTAGAGAAAGAGACTCTATGAGACTAGGACATCACTTTTACATTTAGTCTGTTACAGTTAATGGTAGAGCGACCCTGGTGTCCAAATCATGATATGGGGTAAACTACTGGAAAACAAAGGTCTCCTTAGAAATTCAGGAAACATTGCTCTTCTCTCCCAGCCTTTGCTTTGCTAACTCAGACTCATCCTCAGACGTGCCTTCAGCATGACTTCCTTAAGAAGTCCTCCTTGACTACGATTATTAGTCAATGACCCACTTCCACACTGAGCCCTGATGGGAGTTTATTGTGGCCCGCACAGGGTTCCATGTGCAGGCTGCTAAAAAGTGCCTTCACTTTTCCTCCAACTCTGTATACACTCAAACACACATCTGCCCGCCCCCCCCCCACACACACACACACAAAGTGTTGAAAAGTCTCGGCTTTGCTAAGAGCTTGGTCATTGTCACCTGGGAGACTCAGATCATTATCTGGCTTAGAGTTTACCCAGTTAATTCAAGCTACACAGTCCTAACTTAAAATCGGGACACAAGAAAGTGGTGGCAGAGGGGCACTGAGGAGTGAGGGCAACAGAGAGGCACCAGAGACACTAAGGGGAGGGGCTGCAGTGGAGGAACAGAGGGAGGAGGCAAAGCAGGCCCCTAGAATGGGGACACTGCTAAGGAAGGGGTGAGAGTACCTGTCTGTCTGATGGCAGGTGCAGGCAATCCCCGATAGCCAGTGGCCTGACCAAGTAAAAGCCACAGAAGAATTTCCTGTCTGAATCTGGTCTTTTCAGCTTCATCAGGTAATAGCACCCAGTTCTACTATCATCACATTTCTGCCACCTGCCTCACCCGCCCTTCGATGAGGGGGGTAGGCTTTAGAGCAGTCCTACCCCCACTGAAGTCGGCAGCTTCCCACAGGGCAGTTTGCAAATTACCTGAAGCTCCACTCAATCAGGGCAACCCTGGCCATCCATATTTAGGGATTTTAATCTTTCTACATAAATCACTCCTGCCGGCTTCTTAATCATGTCTGATAACTTGCAGTGACTGCATCTCATGCTCTGATTTCCCTGAAAGGTCCTGCAAGCTAAGCAGGGTTAAGCTGAGTCAGTAACTTAGATGGAAGACACAAGAACCACACAGGAAATGGACAAAATGAGTCAACAGACAGTTCGCGTCTCTCTGAACCTCCACTTCTCACTGTCTGGAAGAAGGGCCCCCTGGGTCTAGAACCTCACTGTTTTCTGAATAAGGAAGCCAGCCCAAGAACAGTACAGCATCCTCTCCTTGCCTGTGGAAACAAAAGTTAGACTAGGGACCAGCTTTAAACACTCAGCTTCCCAACTTCCTTTAAGAAGTAGACAGGCCCTGGCTGGTGTGGCTTAGTTGGTTGGAGTGTCATCCTGTAAACCAAAAGGTTGGGGGATCAATTCCCAGTCACAGCACATGCCTAGGTTATGGGTTCATCCCCCACTGGAGCACATACAAGAGACAACCAATTGATGTTTCTCTCTCACATCAGTGTCCCCCTCTCTCTCCATCCCTTCCCCTCTCTCTAAAAATCAAAGGCCATGTCTTCGAATAAGGACCAAAAAAAAAAAAAGAAGAAGAAGAAGCAGACTGCCCTTATCAGAGTTATATCAGAATCAATCAAGTCAGTATGGCAGAGGGGCTTTGAACAAAACTGGGAAGAATTCCGGACTTCATCAAGATTCCCAGGCCATAGCTCTGGAAATGAGGCTATGTTCCACCCCCATATTTTTCTGAATTTAATGATGCTATTGTCTCATGCTTCCTCATCTATTAAACAGAGCCTCTTGAGGACAACCTCAGCTTCCTTTGCCTCTGAATGTGATGTTAAGATCCATACAATTCTGTGTACTTGCTTCATCTATTAATACAGGATAAGAGAGAGGTCTCCAAGTCCCATTTTTTATATTAATAAGTAGCATTTACCTGAGTGCTTAATCCTAACAGGCATTCTTCTAAGCACTTTACTTATAAAACTTATTTTAAACTTCTCAACAACCCTATAGGAGATAAAAATGGAGGCACAGAGAGGTCACAGAACTTGCCTAAGGACACACAGAGAATAGGAGGCAATGCTGGAATTTGAACCCCAAGTGGTCTGATCCCAGAGCCTGTGGAATCTGCCATTCTACCTACACCCTTTGGTGTTACTGAGGTTTCTGCCTCTGGAAGAAAACTGGGATCATAACAGAGGTTATAGAAATGATTTAAAAATATGTAAAAAAAAATAAGAGCCATGGAAGGTGATAATCCTTAAAGTGAGAGCAAAAGCCACTAGCTCTTCCTGCAAACATAGATGGAACATGGGCGATGAGGATGATTCCGTGGGAGGTGGAAGTCAATACTTACCAGCGGATCTAGAGGGTTACTTCAAGATTATGGGAAAGACAGTTGGTTAAATCTAAAGACCACTGGGCAGGAAGTGATGTTGGCTAGAGAGTGGTTGAGTGATGGTCATGAATGTTACTGGATGAGGGAAGAAGTGAAGAAAGTGGGCACTGCAAGTAGAGATCAAAGGTCATGGGTGTCTCTCAACATGAATTGTCTTACTTAATCCTCACAACCATATTAAGCCTTCATAGTCATCCCCATTTTAAAGATGAAGAAATTTAACCACAAAGAAATTAAGAAAATTGTTCAAGGTCAAGCAGCAGGCAAGTGGCAGTGCCTGATAGACACGTGGTCCAGCAGCCTGATCCAGACAGAGGCTGAGCTCCTAGTCACCAAGGCACAGCCTTCCCACCTCCTCAGAAGGATCAGCAGAGCAGAGAAAGACTCCAGATACAAGACACACCAGAAGTGACTGGGGAAGCAGGGCTTGTAAGCAGCAGAGAGGGGCTGGTGGACACACGAACAGGGTTCGCGTTGAAAAAACGGAGATTGGAGTTTTTCTTCCTCTGAGATTAGAGGGAAAGAGCAGAGATGAAGTGAGCACACGAGGGCATTCTAACAAGGAAGGAGAGGCTAGCTCAGGTCACGGAGGCTCATTTTCTCAGCAAACGAGAGCACAGATCATCTGTCAAGGTCTCTAACTCTAGAGGGGTTAAGTTGAAGCTCTAGTTTAAGACCTGCCGTGTCTGAAACAGCTGTTGTTCAGGACTCCCCTGCAAGTGAGGGTAAGCAGTGCTCAGCAGTTTGGGGGCCCTTCCTGAGCTGATGTTGCCTTTATAGTGAAACCATTTGTGATTTTCTCCAGCAGTGGTTGGAAGCATAGGAGTAGAATTAAAGAAAATGACTGGGGTCCTTTCCTCAGTGCTGAGGACTGCTAGCAAACCCATGAATGCCCCACAGTGATGCAATTTTCCAGTTTCTTTCAAAAAGGAGACATTTGAGCACCAGTAATCTGTAAGGGAGAGAGACCAAGGCACTCTGAATGCGCAGGGCAGCCTGGCGGTGGACAGTATAGATACTGGCATCGACTCTGGGCTTTGCTCCCACTGGTGCTTCCTGACAGCTGGTGACCTCGGATAACCTTTCTCTGCCCCTGGATTGTCTCTGTAGAAGGGAACATTACTTGAGCTTACTTCATAAGCTCATCGTGAGAATTAAATAAAACATATAAAGCACCTAGTATGGTGTCTAAGACCTAAGTAGCTGATAAATGTTAACTTTTCTAAAGTCTCCAACAAAGGCTTCACTGATACCTGTAGGTGCTCAGTGTCCTTGCTGATGAGCATTCGCTAACAGAGCACCAATCTCATGTGTGCACACATATGCACTAAATCTCGTGAGAAACTAGACTCTCCCAGTCATTGGCTGTGGGTTTAAATGGTCCGGCTGGGCTGACTAGTTCTTGTTTTCAGGAAAAGAAGCAAAGTAGTGGTGTAATAAACTATGAGTTTGTTCCTGGGGAAAGTAGCCAACCGTTCCCCATTGAATGCCAATAAAACCTTGACCTTCCCTGCTTTCTGTGTCAGCCTTCCCTCATAAAGCAAGTCCAGACCACAAGTCTAGCCAGAGTCAATATTAAATTAAACCTAGAATTTTCAAGCATTGTTCAGGTCCTTCTCAATAATTATAAACGTTTTTAAGCAGTAGGTCTCCTGAATGGGCTCCCGAACGGTAGCGCAGCAGAACAAGCGTGGTTAACCCCTCTTCCAAATCTCCACAGTCTATTCAGCGCCATTGCTTTTCACAGTCTCTCAGGTGTAAATAATGCTTGTTGCCTGGGATTGGGCTCATTCTACAAAACAAAGAGAATTTCTTGAAAATGTGACTAGAACACAAATGCTTTTTGTACTTTGTTGTCCTAAATAGCTACATTCTCAGCTTCTTAAGAACTTCCTGTTTAGGGAAGAGAAATTTTTTTTCTGTTTTATTGCAAAAGACAAGAATAAAATACAGAAGCCTAATGACTAAAAATATCAATGGCATTCCTTTCTCTAAATTCTTACATTGAATTCTCATTTCTAGGGATGCCTCTAATTGTGGCGCTACCCTCTTCTTCCTCCTCTCCTTCCTCCTCTGGACAGAAATGTCATTGCCTCATCAGTGGTACACACTAAGCTCATAGAAGGAAAGCAGTGACCCAATAAAAAGTTTTTGATTGACCGAAAATATTTTTTGTTTAATTAATTCATGTAAAACAGGGGACCAAAGAGGTGACTGAATAATGAAGCAGCTGGGTGTGAGACAATACAGAGCAGTGGGGACTGAGGTTATATGAAAAATGCATGTCCTGGCCTCGGTGGTCCCCCAGATCTGCCTCTCTTGCTTCAACAGTGTTTGGATGGACCAGACCCAGGGATGCCCCTTCTTCCAGCCTCTGGTCTCCCCGCAACCTCCTTTATAGTCACCTCCTTCATTTGGAACCATCTCAGCCATCCTCAGCCGCCAACACAGGTTTTTTTTTGGGGGGGGGGCAGGGCAGGATTTAGCTTAACTCCTTACTGCCAAGTAACCATGAGCCCCCAAATTCGTCAGAATGACCCCACCAAAGTGAAGGCTGCCCCCATCTGTATCTACGGGCCTCCTACACCTACCTCTGTCTGGGCTTCTATTTTCCCCCAGATGATGTGACTCTGGGGGGCTGAGCCACTTCTTCCACAAGTTGGCACAGGAGAAGCTCCTGGGCACCCTGAATCTCTTGACCAGGCAAAACCAGCGTGGCAGCCATGCCCTGTTCCAGGTCACGCTGAATCCATCCCACAATGAGCAGAGTAAAACTCAGGCTGCCGTAGAAGCCACTATAGAACCTGAGCCGGGCCCCTTGGGATCTGCAGGCCCTGGGTTCTGCCCACACGGACCTCCATGTCTCTGCCTTCCTGGAGGGCCGCTCGCTGGATGCGGAGGTGGAACTATCAAGACGGTGGGCGGCCACCTGACTAATCTCTGCAGGCTGGGCTAGAGAGAATATCTCTTTGAAAGGCTCACCCCCAAGCAGAACTAAAAGACTTTAGACTCTGGTAGGCCTTTCAGGGGCCCCTCTGAACCCCCCTGGTGTCTGGCTTTTGCCTGACCCTCTCCCTGAAATCACTAGGCATCCTTTTAACCACCCTGGAGCCCTCCCTCATGCTGTGGACCAAGTAGAAACACCAAAGCTTTTAGCTCGGGGAAAGGCATCTAAGGAGATAGCTGGAACTGAGTTCTAGCTCACTCTTGCATGTAGCAGTGGAGGTCCTGTGTTGCTAGGTGTTCCAATTTTTAGACAGAAGGTAGATTTTTAATGTGAAGTCTTCCAGCTTTTACATGCTGTCAATCGATTTAAAAATTAGAATTATGATAAAATGCAGGCCCAATATAACACATCTGTGGGCAAGGACAAGCCCAAGACAGTTTCCAATATTGTAGTTAAAGGAAATTCCTGAGGGTTGATGACAAGTAATTCAGACCCTTCTTATTTCTCTTTCCCACCGACTCTCCTTAGGCAGCCCTGTGCCCACAGCCTGCAGCCCTACCCTCCGTGTCTTCCTATCGCCAGCCACACCTGGACTGGCTCCAAGCAGGACTGATCTGCGGTCAGTGCGGAATGACACTCCAAACCACTCCTTCACACAGTGCACTGAGCCTTTTGATGGTGTTGTACAAAACTGAAATGATGGTAATTGGTAGAGAAGGTGTCCAGGTTAAATGTTGTGACAAACCTTTTTAAAGGCCTGGATGATTTCATGATTCTAACGCAGCCTTAGCCACCTAAAGAAATGACATGGATAATCAAGTGACATGCTTCAGGTGTCAGCTGACTGTCTGCAGGGGAGAGGCAGGGTCAGAAGGAATACTCCATTCTCCCCCATCTCCACCAACTCCAAATTAGTTGGCATACATCAAAGACTCACACTTTTCTATGAAGCTCAAAAATATGTCCCTGGCTAAAGGGAGAATATTTCATCCAATAACAGATTTGTATTCTTATCAGAATATATAAATTTTCCCTCCATGAGGGTCATTACTTTTCTTAAAATGAACATGAGTGAAATCGCCTGAACAGATCCTGTGACATATCAACACCTTTCCATGTCCAGCTCTTGGCACCATGACAGTCACAGAAGAGTCTCGACAAATATTTATTTAATGAATGAATTAATGATGGAATGATTGAACTCAGTCCATGCCTCAAATGGCCTTGTTTTATAGTAATGCCAGGGGGAGGGGATTAAAAAAGACAGAGGACAGAGATCAGCATCTTTAAATGCAACACACAATGCTTTGTCTTTGTTTTTAAAATACTTAAGAGAATTGGGTGGTAATTTATCTAAGCCATCCTGTCAGAAAGAATCTGAGGATGCAATCGCTAAGTCTTAGCATGTGCTGGTCCGAGGTGGCTTCAGAAGTGAAGCTAAAACAATTAATTGCACCATTAAATATACACTTTATGTTCCCTTGAAAATCTTTAACAAGAACCTCAGTGTCAGAGAGAAAAAGATGCTGAGATATCAAAACCATGAAAGAGACATTAAATTTCTTGCTGCCGGCAGCCCTGTGGATTCCAGCGTCTGGGCCCCAACCCTGCAAAGTTCACAGTTCCTTACCTCGACACTAAGCTTGACAGAGAAATTGCAGGTACTTGAGTAGTATCTGCATTGTAACAGATGTCAGCATCACATTGAGGAGGAAATTGAATTACAGATGGAAGGAGCTCGGCAGTTCAGAGCATCTGTTATAGGAATCTGGATTGGAGGGAATACATTTGAAAAATCAGTCTCCTCAACTTCCGAATGAACTAAAATTGTTCATGATCCTCCTTGCCATTCTCTCTCTCTCCCACCCCCTCCATCTCTGTTTCCCTCCCTCCCTCTCTCTGCCGTTCAGAAAGAGGAGAGATGGACATTTTTCCACACTGTCAAGGTGAAGAAAATGATAAGAAAACATTTCAGAGAGAATAATGCGTGGTTTTTATCAGTGGAATGCCAATTAGAAATGCTACAATATTCCAGAAATTCTTTTCACGTAATCCCAGTACCTTTGCCCTAATAAAAAGTATTGTGTTGCCCGAGGATTTTTAGAGGGGACCCAGCATGCCTGGTCAGCATAAAACACCTGGAACCTGCAGGTGACCTTTTATGTGGCCATTGTCCATTCCCTTTTAGTTAATGTAAGAAGGAACCACTCAGTTCACAGAGTTCCCACCATTTCGTTCAACAAAGAAGTCGTTCCTGGAGCAAAGAATTCTCAGAGGATAGTTTATGGCTGTAAGTGAAAATTATTCCTGATAAATAAGACCCTTAAACGATATAAAGGACACGGCTCACTCCTTCTCAATCATGTTCCAACAATGGCTCGACTCACACCTGACAGAACCTGACACGATCACTCGGCTGCAGGCTACACTCATTTTCACACAGGTCTAAAAAGCAGCTTCCAGCCTCTCACACCCTTTCGGGATCCCAGGTCTCATTTCCAATTGTGAGAGATGGGTGATTTATAGATTCTAATTGGAGGGGCAGTGGTAATCTCGGACTTGTTAGTGTCACCCTGGAGACCAGCTCATGCCTAGACCGGATGACTGTGCCTAAGGGCCCCTACGCCTGCCCAGCCCTGCCCCCACCACCACCACGAACTTCAGTTAACCCCTCAATCTCCTGGAAATCTAGTTGAGGAAGGAGGTCCTCCCATTTTTTCCTCAGCGTAGTCCCCACACCATTTGGTGCTGATTCAAACTTTCTGCCAGTCAAAAGTGGGTGAAGAAAGATGAGAGGATCGTGGACTGCTTTACCCCAAAACCGAAAGCAATTAAGCAAGCATAAATCTGTACCAAGGAGGCAGGACCAGGGGCGGCTGCTTAAATATGGCAGTGCAAAGAGCTTTCTAAGTGACCTAATGGAGATCATTGGAAGTTAAAGCTGGGATCAATTATCAATAAAAATAAAATGTATCCTTCCTTTTACAGGACTTTCGAAGTGCCTCCATCTTTACTCCCTGCTTACTTAGGGTCTGTCTGCTTAAGAGGGGCATCTCTGTGGAGCGAGCTGGGAGTCAGGATTCCTGTGAGGGTGTCATTCCTACGACCGGCTCCCACCGCCTTTGCTCTGATTACTATGAATGCTGCAGTCTGGGCACATCTGGCAGGAGTCAGGAGTGTGAGGCGGGCACATCTGGAGCCTGGCGGTATTTCATCTCTAATAGCTGACTTCCCAGTCCTGAAGCTGACGGAGGACTCGAGTGTTGAAAAATGAAAAGATGATCACTAAACTTTGCTGGCCCCCAAGTACTTGGTCTTGCCGTAGGGAAATTTATATACTATTCCACTGAAGACACTGCACAAGTGACAGTCATAACTCAATACTAGTGCTTACAAGACAGTCCAAAGATTATTGACATTCTTACTGACATTTCTTTAACCTGTGGTTTGGGTCGAGCCTATACTGCAGAAATCCCCCCTTTACACCAGGGGCTCGAGGTCATCAGTTCACCAAGAGGAAAAAATGTCTATTCTCACTTTCAACTACACAATCCATTTTTTCAAATTCACTAAACTTACTTCCTCATACTGTCCTGAGATCATCATTTTTAAAAAATACTGTTTATTTAGCCAGTTAATTGGTTTTGAAATTTTTTTGATTAGAACAGCCTGAAGAGGTTCTGTAAAAATTTGTCTTCGAGCTGCTGAAAGTTAGAATACCTTTATTTTCATCATCTCTTTTATGAATAACATTGTCTCTTAGGCATATCTTTAGCTTCATCTCCTATAAACCCCTTATTTTAGGCCCCTTGTTCTCTGTGTTTCCAATGTAACTTCATTATCTTTGCACAAAGCTTGATGCACCAAAGAAATTTACTGTAAGACTCAGGGCCTCTGTTTATCTTTGATATAGAATTCTTTATGAGGGTCCAATGAACTTTATTAAAATATCAAACTTTCAAAATTTAAAGTAAAATACTATGTACTGCTCCCTGTGCAATCATTTGACGTAAATGAATTTAGCTCGGCCTTCTGTGGGTGATACCAAGGGTGGTTACTCCTCCACAGAAGTGGCTGGACAACAGAAGACATTACCTGGCAACCTGAGGTTCCCCACAAATTGTACTCCCCTTGGAAACAGCTAATGGGCTCCTACTGTGTATAAATTGTGAGGCAAGGTGCCAGATGGGGTGAAAAAAACCTTTAAGACACTTATCCTTCTAGTTGCTTATCACCTAGATGAAAAAGCAGACCCCTAGATAAAATATCAAATAGTAGAACCAAGGCCAGAGGGAATTAGGAGAAGTTTAGCATGAGCCAAGGCCTGAGTAACCAGATTCCACAGCAGAATATCAGTGTCCAGTTGTCTTTGCTCTAAATCTTGCCCTAAGAACCAGTAGCTCTTGGAGCCTCCTATCCAATTCTGCAGATAGGACAGGTGACCTTATGGTTGGGGACCATCCATGAAAATTTACTATACGATTTCTGTTTGGAGAAACGCAAGCGAGAATGCTCTTAGTGGTCACCTCGACAAAAGGCAGTTGGAGTAGATGAGCCTCGAAAAGGGTTTATTAGTCCCAACCGCACAGGTGAAAAGTCAGAGAGCAATGAAGCCATTGGCCAAGTTCTGAGGGTGGGGAGTGGAGGAGCAGTCCGCAGACCCTGCTTCTCCTTTCACCACCTTCTATGCACCCCGGGGGCCGGGCTGCAGGGTCAGCAGCGAAGGGGGAGCCTGAACCGCTCGCTGGGGCCCAGTGACCACGCCAAGGGGCCTCTAATCCCCTCGGTCGCTCTTCAGACACAGCAACCCCGCCCACGGCGTTTCCACAGCCCACTTCCGACCACCTTTTTATGACTTTACAACACAGTTTTTCCTCAAATTTTATGGCATTTCATTAAAGCCGCCAGAAGGTGATACTGCCCCTTTTCTAGGAGTGAAATAAATTCAAGTTTTATCGCTTCTGGAAATGCCCAAGCAGCTGTCAGGACGTGTGATAGATTTTCTCAATTACAGGACTTGTGGAGCATTTTATACTTACATCTGCACCGAAGCCCAGTAGAGCGGACGCGCCCTGGCCTCCTCCTCTCTAATCACGTGCATCTTTTCCCTTTTAATGACCAATTCGTTATTTTTTTCCCTTTTACTTCTCCTTACCTCTTTTTTTCTGCATTTCGTTTCTCTTTTGGCTGTTTGGTTTAGAGAATGATGCCCTTTTTGTACAAACTTACATTGTTTGTAGAAGAAAAGGGAAAGGGGGGAAAAAACACCTAACCATGATCTATAGAAGAAAAAAGAAGTAAATTAAAATTTAAAAGCAAATCAATTTTCCGTGGGGGAGCTTACTGCTAATATAAGGTACACTTCGCACATGCAGTATTTATTAATGTGACATGACATATGTGGGGTTTTTTTCCTAATGGAATAGAGGCTTTGGATTGTGTGACTTGTTACACTAATGAGCCTGTTCATTGGTGTTTTTCTTCATTATCAACATGGAGAGAATCAGCTTTCAGTGACAACTTCGTGGATTATTCAAAACTGCAGAACTGGGGGTGCGATGGCTAAAATAAATAAAAAGGCTAATGTGCAGCATGGACCGTGCCAGTAGAAGGCACAGACAGACTGTGGTTATAGCAAGAAAATTTATTTCACAGACTTTAGATGTATCATTTTGTGGACAGAAAATAAGCTTCTGAAAGCAAATGGGGTGATCAAAATGTCTGTTTTCTTAGAGATGCTTCCACTCAAATAACATTTTAAAACAATGGAGTATTTTTGCAAACGTAATTGAGTACAACCTCCCTAACGATCCTGCAGGGCAGGCAAGACGAGTGTCCTCACCCCCATATTAGGGATGAGAAAACAGGCTCACGGCGCTTTGCCCAAGGTCAACATCAGTCTTCTCCCTGTCCAGCTCTTCTAATCCAGCCGCTCCTCCTCTTTGGTGGACCCCTCACAACATGTGACACTCCCAACAAGAAACAGTTAATCCCTCTGTTTCTGCATAGAATACACTGGTATTACCTTACACGTCCACATAACTCTAAAGTCTTCAAATTGTGCTCAGACTGGTCTCTCTGAATTTCCCCTCTGTCATTGTTTGACTCCATCGTCCTGTTTAATTTTTTGTAGCTCAAACCACACTCTGAAACTACATTCCTTATTTATTTTACTCGTCCGTTTATTTTTGTTTCAGTTGCCAAGTGCTGTGTAACAAACCACCCCAAAACTTAGCGGTTTAAACAAATAACAATTTATCGTTTCTCATGCGTGTGTGGTTGTCTAGGCTGTGCTGGGTGATTTTTCTGCCCGACATGATGTAGCAGAAGTTACTTACGTGGTTTTGTTGAGCTGGGAGCTTGATGGGGATGGAAATGTCCAAGATGGACTCTCATCCTCCAGGCACCTCCTCCATGTGGCCTTTCAGCGCTTGGCCATCAAGTCCAAGATCCTAACAGCACAGCGGCTGGCTTCCAGAAAGGAACATTCCAAGAGCAATAGCCTCAATGTGCAAGCACTTTTCCAAGTTTCTGCTGGCATAAAGCGAGTCACCTGGCCAAATCTGGAATCCACTGGGGAGAGGACTGCCAAAGGGTGGCAATGCCATGTGTGAATCATCAGAGATCAGCAAGGCCACAGTGTGCTCCAGGATTCAGAGAGGAAACCGCTGGTCTGTGAACTCTGTGAGGGCGGAAACCTTGTCTTGCTTACAGCTATAACCTTAGCATTAGAACAGTTTCTGGCCCATAATAGTTAGGAGCTCAAAAATACAAATAACTGTTAAATAAAGGAATAAATGAATGAGACATGCCCTATTAACTTCATTTCCTTTTATTAAGATGAACTTTTATTAAAGTCTACCTCCTCCCAGCCATTACCCTTTTTGAAGAGTAACTACTATCCTAACACTATGAATTATTTTTGCCTGTTTCTGAAATTTATTACATATAAAATCATATGGCATACACTCTTATGTGTCTGGCTTCATTCATCTTTCTGAGACTAGTCCATGTTGCTGTGTGAGGCTGTATTGCTCATTCTCATTGCTGCATAGTAGTCCATAGTATGAATACCCCGCCATGAATTTATTCATACTACTGCCAATGAACATTTTAGCTGTTTCCAAGTTGGAGCCATTATGAACAGTGTCATAATTTATGTTCACAATTTTGGGTGAAAGCTTGCATTTCTCTTGAGTATTTTATGTGCAAGTGGAATGGTTGAATCATAAGATAAGCATCTATTCAACTTTAGAAGATACTCCCAAGCAATTTAGCCAGGTGGCTGTAATGTACACTCCACCAGTAACATATGGGTGTTCAAGTGGTTCCAACACTTAAAATGATGTTTTTTTCATTTAGTTTTCTGTGGGGTGGGGAGCAGGTAGATGCATCACATTGTGCTTTTAATTTGCTTATCCCTGACAATTAATAAAGGTGATTTATTAGTTTGCTATGGCTGCTGTAATAAATTATCGTACAGTTGGTGGCTTAAAACAACATATTTTACTCACTCCCAGTTCTGGAGGACAGACGTCTGAAATCAAGGTGTCAGCGGGGCTGTGTTCCCTCTGGGAGCTTCAGGCGAAAACCCATTCCCTGATCCTCCCAGCCTCTCGTGGCTGTTGGTATTCCAAGCTGCATTGCTCCAACCTTGGCCTCTGTTTATATGTCTCCTGTGCCATGTGTCTATCTGTGTCAACACTCTGTCTCTCTCTGCCTATAAGGACATATGTAATTGCATATTCTGCTCATTCAGATGTCTTTTGCCATATAAGGTAATATTTATAGGTTCTGGGGATAGGAAGTGAATATATCTTTAAAGGGCCATTTTTTTTCAGGAAATGGGTGGGTATCTTTTAATTTCCATGTCCTCTTCTGTGAAGTGTCTGCTCTTTTGCCCACTTTTCTACTGGGTAATCTGCCTTTTCTTATTGATTTCTGAATATAAGTCCTTTGTCAGGTGAACATATTGCAGATTCTTCTCTCACTCTGTGGCTTGCCTCTCCACTCTTTAATAGCATCTAGTTCTTACTTTAATGTATTACAATTTATCTCACTTTTTAATAGATTAATGAATAGGTTCAGAGAAGCCCAATGACTTTTCCAGGATATGTATCTAATTAGAGGGAAGTGCTTCTATTCAACCTCTTGTCCACATTACCCAAGTTCATTAATGGAGAAATGGGGTTTTAGTGCTATAAAGCCACAATGTATTTCTAAATCTTCCCTGTGGCATTTCAAGATTTTTATGTTTAAAAATAATGAAATAGTAAATTTTAAAAATTTGGTTTCACAAAATTAACTCTGGCTTCTTTGCCAAAATTGACAGGTTGAGGGTAAAATTGATATGAAAATTCAAGAGACCCAGAATAGCCAAAACAATCTTGATAAAAAAAAAATGAAGTAGGAGGACTCACCTTTCCTGATTTCAAAACTTACTATAAAGCTATAAAAAATAACACGGTGTGGCATTTGCTTAAGGATAGGCCAATAGACTATACATCAATGGAATGAATTTTTTGAGTCCAGAAATAAACCCACATTTTTTGACCAACTGATTTTCAAAAAGGGTGCTAAGACTATTCCATGGGGAAAAACAGTCTTTTAACAAAATGGTTCTTGGACATTAAAAATCATTAAATTGTATACTTTGATAATGGGAAGATGGACAAACACATTTTTTCTTATTGTTCTACATTAAATCACCTTTAAGTCACATTCTATTCATTGAAAATTTATAACAAATTTAGCAGGACATTATCTGACACAAAAGAGTTATCATGTAAATGAATAGTGTAAACAAAAATATTATTTTAAATGTTGAAGAAAACATGTAGTTTTTTTAAACGTAACTTTTGTCTACATCCATAGCTTTTCTTACCAGGTCCTAGTAACTGCCTACGTATGAGTTTCTTTCCCCAGACAAAAGTCCTGTCATGAAGAACTCAGAATTTCCTTATTTTTGTACTTGGAGTACGTAGTACAGTGCTTGGCAAATAATACACATTCATTCAATAAATGTTTGCCAAAGGCTCACTGCTTCCAAGTACCATCCTCTAATACTTCTGAATCCATTTACCTAAAAGCAACCATTATGCACATAAAAATTATTTTTATTTGCTTTTTAAAACAACTTTGTAAAGAAAATTTTTCTAACTTTCTTCTAGTTATATGTCTGTGTAAGTTATAAACTTCACATCCTCACTTTGGTTTTTCAGGCCTTTCAAAAAATTAACCTGAATTAGTGATGTTTCACTGTACTAAACCAGCATTTGTGTTTTCGATTTTAGTTTTAAATATACATGTTCTTGGACCCAGACTTTTCATCCCTCATAAATTCACCACTGAGTGGCTCATCATGATCCAAAAAAGTTTATGAGTTGGAAGCACATGTAAATAAACTATTAGTTATATTCACCCTAGGACTAATGTGAGCACTTAATTGGAGGAGAGGTTACTCAGGTGTTTATTAAAATAGTGTTTGCATTTTCTGTACATTTCTTTAATTTTCCAAAACTACACAATAAGGAAGACACATTAGGAAGCTGCCTTGAGGGGTGCTGGATGAGACGTTGTTCTGGACCTGGCAGGATGCTCCGCAGTGATGGGAGAGGCAGGCACGCACGGGTCAGACAGACAGAAGGGAAGCTGGGGGAAGGTATGGGTGAGAATCTGGGGCTATAACGACCAGCACTGAGCTCACCTCTTAACTGCATGGCATTGTGAGTTGGTGGCATTTTTGTTTGTGAATCAGTGTTGTGTTTTGTTTTGTTTTGTGTGGTTGTTGGCTTTTGTATCTGTTAAATACCCAGAAATCACCTTTTAATTCACAGTCTTAAATACATTCTCTTTGAAAGAAGAGACACACTCATAAATGATAAGTTGTCTCTAACGAGCCAGAATCCAGTTCTCCCATAGCTTTACCTGTATTTTTTGTCTTCTTAAACTTCACTGACAATAGTTCCTAAATTGTTTAGGGTGTTGCAAGAATAAAAAATAAAAATAGGTGGATATATAGATAAATATTTTTATAATACCCAGGACAACAATAAGCAGCGAGAGAGACAGTCCTTCCTAATGATAATTAGCTTTATTCTGCACAGGAGATTGTATTACCCTTGTCTTGGCAGACAAAGGTTACCCTTCATAAATTTTATCCCACCCACAGACCAATCTAATTATAGTAAATAATTTTCCCAATTCACAATTCTGCTCTTCTCCAACCTGCCCTCTATTTTCTATATTTTTGCAATAAGTGTCTACAAAATTGCATGTTTCATTAACAATTCAACATCTCTCTGAAAACGATGCATTCCTAAGTCAATTCCTAGCCACCCTGCATCAGGGGTACTATATTTCTCAGTCTTTCACACCATAAAAATCTCTGTTCAATAAAGAGTAGTTAATTTTTGATCAGGGAAGTTGGGGTTGTAATATTTTTTACAACACTGGCAATATTACAAAGACAAAGAAGCAGTATTTACTTGTTAGCATGGGATGGTAGGAGAGCATCCATTGAGAGTCCGAGGCTCTAGAGACCTATTAGCTGTGCAACCTTGGACCAATCACTTTATCTTTCTGAGCTTCGGGTTCATCATCTATAAAAAAATCACTTATATTCTAAGGTTATTTGGAGGCTCCAATAACAAAGTAAGAATACTTGTAGACTGTAAGAGCTATATAAACATGGAACAGTCCTGGTTTTTTGTTATTAAAATAACATATAACTTTAAAGCTCCAGCTTCCACCCCATTGGCTGAAGAAAACATCCAAACTGACCAACAATATGTGCCCCCGATAGTTATTATTTGTCCCCAAATAAATTCTCCTGCTAGCTCCTCGTGTAGCATTTTGTTTTTGTTTTTTTAAAGTTTTGGGTTTGCTTTGTTTTTGTAGTTTTGCTGTCTGAGTTATTGATTTTGTATCTTTCCTCAAATAAGGAGAAGTAAAAATTTTCATAGGCAGAAATTCATCTCCATACACGCTACCATTCCATCACTTCACTGCACTAAGGGAGACAGCTTACAGAACCTTAAACCTTTTTTTAAAGACCCCAGTGATAGATGAACATTCATTTCCAAGCGCTCCCACTAGAGTCATTCTAATCCGGGGAGCTCCAGGGACTGTTTGAACGCGGTCTATATGAAGACATTTCTCAGGCACTTCTCCTCACTGTCATGTAGCCAACAGGCTGCATCAACCACATGCAGTAATGAAAACATCCTGTATTTATAGGAGTATTTCTCCAAGGAACATCCTTCAGCAGGAAGGCCTGAAAGAGTTCTAAGAATTGAAGGACATATTTCAGACGTGTCTAACCTGTCTCCGAACCCCTATAAAAATGGTCAGGATACCAAATTGTGCCTTTCTCCGCCTTGTGCTGTAAAATGAAATGAGAGAGTAGTTTGGCTTTATGGCTCTCCATGCCATTGTGTCTCTTTTGCTATTACACGGGCGTAAATAAATAAATAAATAAAGGCCATATGAATTACACTGTGTCACCACCTCACCAAGCAGCCACGTAACTTCAGCTGTGAATTTTGTTTCATCCTAAGACATTTTTTAAAACATCAGTCTGTATAAAATAGTCTACAGGCATACCATTTTTAGATCCACCCCCCACCCCAACTGACCATGCCCCAGGACAAAGCTTTTGGCCTCTGGAAGTACCAGAAGGAAGGAAAAAAAAACAGGGGGGATTTGTAGCAAAGCAAAGTTTACCCTTTCTCTCCTTTAAAGGGGAGTTAGATTAGATTTCCTGTAAGATCCATGTACCGCTTCAATTCTTAAAGTAGGTAAATACAAAGAAAGCTAAGTGGTAAATTACTGTATCATAAAAAATAAAATAGACATTTTTCAAAAGCTTTCCCATGAATAGCCTTTGTTCAAAATGACCTAAGAGCAGAAAGGGTCCCAGGATTCCTGGAGCAAGAGGCTGTGGGTCCTGGTGGGGAAAGAGAGGGGCTACCCCAAGGAAAGTACTCCCCCACCAGGGATGCCGCACCGGGCCTCCGTGTCAGAAAGGCAGACGAAGTATCAAACCTCACCTGGAGAGCACGGGGGCAAATCCAATCCATTGATCCGAGGTCTTTGTCCGAGGGCTGGTACTGACCCAACCAGTGTGATTTTCAACCATCCTCTGCTGTCCCAATGAGGCTTGGAGATTTGTTTATAAATCAGGGTTTTGCTCAAAATGCAAGTTTAAAGTGGTGAAACAAGTAGAGGTAAAAAGTGTCCCCGATCACCTAACACCATGAAGATGGAACATGGCCACTATGTACTGAGCATCTACTATGTGGCAAGTACTGGGAGAATGTATGTATTTTCTTTGTACAGTGTGGCCAAAAATGGTCCTCTGCTCTCTCCACACCCTTTATCCCTTCCCACCTTTACCCTAGCATAAAGTGGTAGTACAAAAAAAAATGGTCAGTATGAGCAAAAGGATGTTCTGCTCTGAAGACCTGTGGCCAGGGGAACAGCTCCCAGTGCAGAGGACCCTGGGAACACACCGCCAGTTCCAATGATTCAGTATTACTGCCTTCTGATGCTGGAGCAGCTAGCCGCCAACCTTGGCCAATCCTAGCGGCAGGAAAACGGAGCTAGGACACTGGGAGAATAGGAGGTGGGGGTGAGGAGATGGTAGAGGCAGAACAGAAAGAAAGATCAGGTGAAAAAAAGTTATGCTTTGATACCCACCAAAGACTGACTCAGAAGGGCTCACCAGCAACCCAAGGGAGGAAGTTCGGCGGTTCACTTTGGACTGTGTGGTGTTCATGATCATCTTAGAAGCAGCTCTCTTAGGTAACGCACTGTTTCTCAAGCCCTTCTAGATGTCACAGGATTATAAGGTCCTTTCTGCAACCTATAAGATCCAGAAGAAACTGAAACCCAGAGAAGTTAGTTAACTTGAGCAAGGAGACACAGCTAGCAGGTAGCAGAGCCAAGATTCTAGCCAGCCCAGGGCTGCCTGACTGGAAAGGCTGCTATCTTAGTCACCACACAACACACCTCACTCACAGCACCCCTCCACTCTGCTCCCTCTATCCCACTAATGTACCTGGGCTGAATAAAAATTCAATATCTGTCATTCTCTTTAAAACAGTTATTTGTGTTGATGGTATGTTTATTCACCTATTTCTAGGTGCATCGTAATATTTGAAATAACTTCTTCCACTATTCATTTCACGTTTATTCAACACAGAGCTCCCAAGTTCCTAAGGCAAGCCAGGCATTGTGCTGGGTACTTTAGGAGGTCACAGTCCACTGGAAGAGATCACATTAAAATGAAAATAAGTGCCTGGTTTCCCATGCTACAGTAAGGCGTAACCAAGAGATTAGAGCTTGCTTATTGAGCTGCAATCCAAAACCACATTATTGGGCTATAATTTCCTATTTGATTGACAAGGAAGGACTGAGCAACTAGCCCAAGGTCAAGCAGCTAGTCAGCAGCAGTTCATTTCACTTACTTTATTGTCTCTGACATACCATGTTTTCATGATTCACCCTCTCTTAATAGCCTTATGTAATGCTCAAAACATATTTTATGTTTTACAGACATTTTAAAAATTTAAGGCCAAAGAAGAAAAAGCGTTAAAAGCTAACATTGGGCTGGATCACAGTTTGACTGCCAGCCGTAAGGACAACAGAGCGCCTACAAGGTTTGGCTTTGCCCCAGGCATGTTTCCAGCCTATGGAAGCAGTTAATTCTGCCCTAAATGCATGCTGTGTCCGCATCTCCTCAGTAGCCCTCTATTCGGGCTAAGACTTAATTGGTTTGGGTTGGGTAATTCATAGTGCCTCATTAGGGCATCAAAACACATGCTAGGCTCTCCAGTAATTTTCTCCCCTGAAAGAACATTGATTGGCTCCTTCATTGGGAAAGGAATTAGCTAAAGGACTCTCGGGTTTGTGTAGAGAGATTAAGTCCACAATAGATAATTTCAAAGTGTATTCTACAATCAGATTTCTTTGAGCCTGTCTGCCTATCGAATTTCCCTTTCCTTGCTAAAACTTCTTATACACCTACCCAATGGCAAGTGAGGGTTAGTTACCTTGCAGAATTATATAAACTGTGAGTATTTTAAAGTTTTCACTTGCCAGTGTCCCGGTGTTCTTTGTCTGAGATGAACTGTGTTAATGCAGCAATAGGGAAACCATGAAAAGATGGCTTTTCTGCTGATCCTGATTATTACTCACCTGCCTCCTACTCCTTTTCTCACTGTTGCTATAGCAGGCTCCATCAGTACCCCATCCATAGATATGGATGGATATCTATGGATGTCTACCCACCCCTACACATCAAAAGATGCTAAATGTGAATGTCTACAATGCTCTGCTTATGTTTTCTGGTTTCAAGAGATGGGTCAGCACTCCTAGAGGGCAAGGTGTAAATGCTGGGGTGTTGATGTCCCTGAAATGAACGGATGACAGAGGATATTTGGGGTATACATATTCCAGCCTCCTCAATTCTCAGCTGGGACAACTCTAAGGTATGTTCTACACTCTCTCTCAAAGTTGCTGGGCAGAAAAAGTACCATCTGCCAAAAGTGGTAGTTGGCTTCATAATACACCTTTATTGGCCTCTCCCTTTCTTGTGTCCCTTCCTTACTCCACTACAAATGTTTCCAACTATCATCTCCCCAAAATATCACTCCCACTTGACTCTTTGTCTCAGGGTCTGCTTCTGAGCAGCCTAAGGTAAAATATTTACTGTGGTCTGATCAGTCTTTGACTTTTACTATCTGACATTTAAATCTCGAGGTCATTGAGACAGCTGGCCTGCTGTGAGGGGGGACAGAGCTTTCTCAGTAGACTGTGTTCACCCTAAAATCCAGGCATAGTAGGGTGGATCTGAGGACTAACTGAGTAAACCCATCAGGAGCCTGTTTTCATTATGGTTAAAGGAACTTCCTAACAAATAACTTACCCTAAAGGAAGAGAGAGTTGAGACCTACCAATCTGATCAAAAGACTCTAGATCAGTATTGGTGGGAGGAGAGGAAGTGGGTTGGGACTGTTTTGAGTTGCATGTTCATATACAACACCTTCTGTTGTGCATTCTCTTACTCAAGAGAGCCTTACTCCAAATGCATGATCTTCTGAAGGCCAAGTAGTGAAGAATCATGGGGGTGAGGAGGGCATGAAAAAAAGAGAGCAAAGTAAACTAGAATAAATGAAATGAAACAAAGCTCTTCTTACAGTCGCTAAAGGAGATCAAAACAGAAACTTGCTCTTTTTTTTTGTTATTGTATCCTATTTTTACCTTCAGATTGGTATGTCATGGGGAAACATTAGTAAAACTTCTAACAGTATCCCATCAATATAACTTTCTTGACAAGTAGCCTGCCTTAGTACAGCCAAGATATCCAATTCCAAAACCCCCTGCAAACTCTTATCTTCAGTTTATTCTGGGACTTTCCTACTGGAAAACAAAATAGAGCCACTCCATTCTCTCCAATCATACAAAATATGCATTTAGGCAGATTGCCACTGACACTCTGGAGAGGGCTGACCTGCTGGTTTTCTTTTTATCCATTGCTTTCTTATAAAACTGACCCCTAGTATCAGGATGAACAAAATTGTGAATGGGGCATACCCCTGGAATTATGGATTCTGGATCCCCTAGGAGTGTCCCATAATGTCCCTGTCATTGGTTTTGTCCTTGGGGGTCTAATTTCACTGACAAATCTGAAGAATCACATGGAGGCGGCCATGTCCCCAGTGACTTCACAGATGGGAACCCTGTAGTGAGTAAGTTATTCCAGCAAGTTTGACATTAGCTTATGTTGAACATTCTCCTGACAGATCTGCTCATTTCTTAATAGCATAAAACAACTGACTGTTATTATGCATGAGTCTCCATTGACTTGATAAATACCATGGCCCCATTTCTGGCTGTTTTCATAGATGTCCCAAAGGCATCTGAACATGGCATTTTACATTTGGCAGACACTGATCAACAACAATTTTTTTCTATTAGCCTTGGAAGCCTCAGCCTTAAATGTACAGTGTCAAATTCCAACGAGGGAAGGCTATCCAACTCTGTGGACAAGTGCATTTTTAGGGTGAATGGAGGGAGGGAGGGCATCCATATTGCCTGAGTACATGTGGGCACATTTTGCAAAATCAACTTAGCTGCAAATTTAACCTGAAATCAAATCATGTCTTGGCATTATGCCTAGCAGGCATTATATAGTTGTTAGTTTCAATCATAAGAACAATTACTTCTAGTTATGGAGCAGATCAGTTTTAAAAGTCCTCACGCCAGCAAAGTCTTCCTAGGATGCATCTAGCTACAAAAAAAGAAAAGAAAAGAAAAGAAAAAAATCAGATGAAAGAAGTGTAATACTTTATACTTTCAGCTTTTATTAATATTTCGTCAGTCAACTGGCAACAGGCGCAGCGCCCAGCACCACCCTCAGCGCCACGTGCATGGTGCTGGGGTAGCAGGACATGAATGAGGAAGACGTGTGCCCTGGGCTCAGAAGATGTGACGTCTGCATGGAGGGTCAGACCATACTGAACCGGCGTATCCAAGACTGAAGAGAAAAATACAGAACTCTAGGTAAAGACGAGATCATGAAGGCAAAGGACTTACTTCCATGCCAAGGAGGCCTGCAGGAAACACTAAGTGCAAGGATAGCTATCATTAATATCATTTTATTAGAAAGCTTAGGTTCGTGATTATGTAAATTCTGAGAGGGAACAAACTCAGGTTAAAGGGGGGTGAGTTCTGAGTCAGATTATAACAGTTTGAAGAGACAGGTTGGAGCAGAAAAAACGATCTAAGAAAATAATCCGAGAGAAAAACACAGTTGTGTATATGAACACAGACCCCCAATGCGGAATTCAAAAGACAAGGGCAATGAAGCTCCAGGTAGTTCATTAAATACCATTATCTATAAGATGTAATGAAATGTAAACATCTGGTTCTTTGCATAATTTTGATCAAAAGAACATACTAATATGTTTTGCATAGATATGGAGGAAAACCAGCTGCATTAGATTTTCGTCAGGGAAGGACTGTGCGGGTGTCAAACCAGGACACCGCACCACTCCTTATGTTGTAATGACAAGGAGGTGTACGGACAAATCTAATCTGGGTGAGCACGGGAGCCGGCATGGGGCACCCAGCAGAAGGTACAGGCTCCCTCAATCAACATACTGGGTGGGGACTGTGGTGAAGTCAAAAGAAAGAGGAAAGAGGGAAGGACTTTCCTCTGGACCCGCTTTTGATGCTCATCACTCACCTTCAGTTGACATACTTTTGCTGGCCCCTCCTGTTGACTCCAGGTTTGGGCATATGATCCAGGGCAAGCCTATCCATGTATTTTTTCCCACTTGCCACAGGGACTTGTTCAAGATGTGGCAAAAATTAAAATTAAAAAAAGTCAAAAAAGCACCAGGATTTTTTCTGGGACTGTTGCAGAGGTGGCATTCTCTTTCCACTGGCATCACTTAACTGGAAGGATGAATGTTGAGACCTTTGGTGTTCCTCCTGCCCTTGTGTGAGATGGGTGATAAAGTCAGCACAGAGAAGAAGTAAGAAGATGGGGCAAGGCAGATACTTGACACCATTGTTTGACCATCTAAATCCAGCTGAGCTTCCAGACTTTGGACTTTTTCAGTTGCTTGGTTCAAAGTAAATTGAGGTGAAATTTTTTGTCCCTTGACGTAGATAGAGTCTTGATGAAATGGGTTAAGTTACCACGTCAATGCAGGTGACTTGCAAATCTCTTTACCTCTCCTTTAACCCATTTCCAATGGCCTTTAAAGCATCTAAACTGGAGACAACTTCTGACACCAAGGTTTGGATGTGTTCAAAATTGAGCTCATCTTGATCTTTACTCCTTCTCCAACTGTGCCTTATCTTCTCCAAGCCCCTCAACCATGCCTCTTTTTTATTAGGGCTGCAGACACAGTAAGGGAGCCTATTTTGACTAGAAAGTATTTCTTTACTCCTCCTTCTGTTAACATCCCCTCCCCTCATTTGGGTATTAGCATTTCCCATGTTCCATGTGGATTTGGTGGTTTTTTTCACTCAAAATCAATGCACCACCCTCCTGAAAACTAAAATTGGCCCAGGGATGGACACATGACCTGAGGTGGTAGCTGTCACTTGCAACCTAAATAGTCTTGATAAATAAAGTTTCTGCCGTCTCCTCCTCTGCCTACCTATAATCAGCCTGCTCCATTTTCAGGTCCTATAATTTGGGGGGTTATTTTCTACTTCCCTTTTTTCAAATCTAAATTCACAATATTTTCCCTAATTATACAAGAAATTTTCAATGTGGAGTTGTACAAAAATATAAACAGATATATGACAGATAAAACAATTCACTGTCTCTAAGGCTTCGTGTGGTTAGGTCGGGTCCACCTGGACAACCCATGTCTGTAACCTTAACCACATCCACGAAGTCCTTTCTGCCATGTAAGAAAACATATTCACAGGTTCCAGGGATCAGGACTTGGACATTTTGGGCCCATTCTGCCTATCACGTACAGCTTATCAATGTTATCCTTCATCATTTTCCTCATTCCAAAAGAACTCATACTTTCCATGGTAAAACCATTTTGAATTTGGGGATTCCATGATCTTGTCATCAATCAGCATATTTGGTTATAAAGAATGAATATTTCATCAGGTTTTTCCAGAGTTTACATAAAATATTCTCCAAGGCAATTTGTACTCTATGCTCACCAATCAGCATTTTGCTTGAAAAATTTATCTCCCAGATAATTTGACATAAGGAAGGGACTTCTCAGGATAGAGAATAATTAAGTCAATAAAAAATAAAATATGTATTAAATATAAGTATAAATTAGTATTTAAATGTGGATGATAAATATATATTAAGACAAATTAAATATAAATTTAAATGATGTCATAATGATACCAACAGGAATTGGCAATATAAGTCAATAACCAAAAGAATAATTATGTCCAGGAGCACTTACAACATCCAGTGTCCTCACTCTAATACGGTGGCTCAGATGAAGTGAGTCCCTGAGTGTTTGTGTCACTAGAGCCATAGAGCAGTCTCATCATGGTCCCTGTCCCCACGAAATTACAATTGAAAAAAGATATGTACTAGAAAATAATTTTATACATGTGCTAATTAATGTAACATGAGCACAGCAGCTACTCTAAGAGTGTCTACCAAGACAAAAGAGACAGCGGCCCAAAGCCTTGTGAGAAGACACTGGTCATTAGTAGGTAGAAATGAAGAGTGGGGTTGTGGGTATCTCGACCAGGTAGCCGTGAGCTGTTCTGTAAGGGCATTACTTACTAGCCTACCTCTCTCAGCATCTTGACTCTAATTGTTAAAGAGATCTACTTGGCATCTCAAAAAATTCCTGGGTTGTTCCTTACCAATGGATTTATAAACATAACTAAAGAATTCCACAATGTGGAATGGGAAGCAAACCCACATACAAATATGTATGCATGTGTGTATATATACATATTATACTTACATATATATGTTTAACTAGAATTCTGTATGGGCTTTGTGTTCATTTACAAAATCCTAGCTGCTGCATGCCGTGCCATCTGTGTGGCCACCGAGTCTACATCAGAGACCTAAATCCTGCCCTCTTTCTACTTTACTATCTTGGTTTTCAAGCAGCCATACTTTTTACATTATCATTTGACACTGTCTGGACACGAATATTTCCCTCTTTCCTTGTAGGTGCTTTGGCTGGTCTAATAATTAAATACAAATGAAACAGATTAAGAGGAGAAAAACAAATTTAAATTCTTATGTATGAGAGCCCCAGAGATATGAGACTCAAAGGCACTCAGACAATTGAGGCTTAGCTGCCATCCTGAGCTAGGGAAGGAAATAGGGACCTTGAGCTTCAAAAGCCCCGATGAGGGATGGGGGCAGATTGGCAGTTCGCAGGGTAGTGAGAGCAAATGTTTGGTAATTAGATGTTTCCCCTGCCATAGAGGTAAGTCTTTCAGATAAAGTTACGTCTGGTAACAACTCTCTTTCTGGGCCAGTCTCGGTGTCTGAGTTCTTCTAGACAGTTCAGGGCAAAGTAGAAGTATTCTTCTGTCTGCTGGGTCTTGATTGACTTCAGTGCAAAATAATAGCCACATGCCAAAGTGGCACATTTTGGAACAGCCTATTCTGCTCTTCTTCAACACCAAACACTACTTTTTCTTCTTTATCATGGCTAAACTTCTGGAATGGGTGTTCCCCATGCCCACACACTGCTTCATCACCGCCTGTCAGAGTTCTGGAATTGTGCTACTTTTATTACTATATTACTTTCTTCTTCTTTTTTAAAAAATTATTTTATTGTTGTTCAAGTACAGTTGTCAGTATTTACTCCCTGCAACTCCCCTCAACCCCAGCCATCCCCCCTCCCCTTCTTCCAAACCCCCTTGGTTTTGCCCATGTGTCCTTTATAGTTGTTCCTGAAAATACTTTCTTCCTTACTTTTTTCTTTTTCTGTACTTTTTGTTGTTGGTGGTTATTTATTTTTTATTTATTATCATGTTACTTTTATCACTTTGCTAAAATTTGTGCACTCTTTGTAGATTCTTTGTTTTTAAATATTTTTGTTTTATTTTAGAGAGAGGAGAAGAGAAGGAGAAAGAGAGAGAGAAACATTGACTGGCTGCCTTCTGCAGGAGCCCCAACTGGGGACAGAGCATGGAGCCTGCAGCCCAGGCATGTGCCCTGACCTGGAATCAAATCAACAGTCTCTCGGTTTGTGGGACAATACTCAACCAAAAGAGCCACGTGGGCCGGGGCTCTCTGTATATTCTTCAGGGACCAGTTTAGGAAGAGAATCAGAAGGTCAAAGAGCAAAAAAGCACCACTTGTCAACACTCCAATTACCGCTGGACACCATGAATATGTCAGAACAGGTCAACTGCCTACAACTTTCAGAAACGCTTGATTTTCATTAGATTCCCCTCCAAGTTTTTCATAATCTAGGCTTCCTGCCCTGTGTTAATTATATTTCTGACCCCAAACCAACAAACTAAGAGGCTACATGTTGTGATGGAAAGTATGCTGGACCAGACGCCAAAAACTGTGAGGTTTAGGGCCAACTCCAGAGCTAACCAGCTGTGTAACCTTGAACAAGTCACTTCATCTCTCAGAACCGTTGTCCCCTCACAATTCTTCAATGAACAGTTAACAAAAGTATGTCTATGATTTCTTCCCAGAGTGATGTCATTCTTTGACCCTAATTCCCTCTTATTCGTACTATTAATATAAACTATATATAACATAGTCTACAGTTTTTATAAGCCAGGCTAGGTTTTTATTACTATTTTTTGCTAAGCATAAGTTACTATTCATGAGCTATATAACACTAAAAATTGTACTACATGCCATTTCAAAAACAATTTGGCTACATTTATTCGGGATATGATTCAGCAAATGAGGTATTTTACATACCGCTGTGAGAGCGAACCTCAGTTTTACAAACCAGCAAATAAAACCCGGATCTGAAAGACTGGCGCTAACACTGGCTGGGGTCCATCATCTTTATGAGAGCAGAGGGACTCGGAATATACCATTTGCTTAACAACTGGACAGATAATCTGGAGCGAGAGGGCAGGGGGTGGTAAATTGATGGGAAAATTAAAGATACATTTTCCCCAGCTGTTTGATTTTTCACGCTGTTGAGTTTTGAGGTTACTGTATGTAACTTGAACACCACTGGGAGGAAGGGAACTCATTTAATATGTTAGTTATAGAATTATAACAAGGTATAAAGCAAAGAAAGCAGTTATTTATTATTCATTCCTTCTGAATAGACATTTCCTGTCTGCGAACACAAAGCATGACTAGAATTCACTTTCTGAAACTCAGAGATGCTACAAGAAAACATCTCATTTTCATTTGATCTGACCTTGTATATGATAATAGAGCTTCTTTAAAATACAGATGCTTGTCTGCCCTCCTTATATTGCAGCCTTGAGAATGAACCCTACCCTGGCCTCAAAGGGGAGGAAATTAACCTTAGAGGGTGTCGTGGTCCTGTCTCTTTAGGCAGTCTCGAGCAGGTCTTGCCACAGACACCAGTCAAGTTAGTGATCTATATGTATCTAGACATGACTACCTATGTTATATGAAGGATTCTCTCACTGATATCAGAGCCCACCCAACCAGCATGTCAGATTGACCAGAAATTAATACCTGCTTGTTCATTCTAAGTGTCTCTAGCTGCTGATTGAAACTGAGGAGATGGCTTCTCTTTAACATGGTGACACAAAAGAAGTGTCCTAGTTAGAGACATTGCACAGAACATAGGTGCACCGGACCTAGATGAGGCTTAGTTGAGACACAGTTGAATCTCAGGATCAACTGCTAAATCAAGTGCTCTGTCTCCTGACCAAAACCTGGATCTGAGCGAAAGCATAAAACCCCGAGCTGCAAAGAACCTCAATAAACAAAAATAATACTCCCATTGGTCTTCTTCTTTTGTTTGTCTTCTCCAATTAAATTATGCACTAAATTAACTTTAAAACTCAGTCAGATTTGACCTCGAAACCAATCTACTCATTTTCTAAAAATTATTAAATAAGAACTTAATCTCATTAAATTGCTGTGTCATCCAGTTCAAGCTTTCCGAAAATTGATGGCTAGATGGACAGCTAGATGGGTAGATGGATGGATGGGTGGGAGGATGAATGGCTAGATGGATAATGGATGGATGATAGATGGGTAGATTAAATGGATGAATTCCCTTTCCTGGACTACGGTTACTGGCTCCAGCCTCTAAGAGTACATAATGTACCTCTTCATGTAGCTACTCTATTGCTAAAATTCTGCACTGATTAAAAAGTAAATGTGAATTGTCTCCGATGAGCTTTTTATCATGTTCATAAGAAGGAGAAGTCTGATATAAAGTAGTAAAACAAGAATAAACAAACCCATAATTTGGAGCAGCAGCTCTGGGGACAATAACAAGGTTTTCCGATCTCCCAGATCATAATTAACAGTGTAGAGAATTAAAGGGAAGTTCATGAAGGAGTAGTTAAAACCTTTTTGTAAATTTAAAAACAAGTAATGATCTCCATTGCTGTTCTCCAGGTTTATTCAAATTTGGACAATTAGGACAATTAAACATAAAACAGAGACAGTTCTAAAGAGGGAGCTGCAACAAAGCAGAATAATTGCTGGTACTGGGCTATCAAATTTACATAAAAAAAGATTAAAAAACTGATTTACATTTAAAAAACAAGATCAGGCAACATCTAAAACAGATAACACAACCCGCTGAGAAAAGCTCTTTTCATCAATAAAGGAGGAGCAAAGGTGATTATCCATAACAAAACTAATCTTCTATATCGCTTTAATCACCTAAAACCACTTTAACTGTTTATTTGGGAACTGTTAGGTGAAAAAAATATTGCATGTAAAAGTGTCTAATTTGCAGGTTGCAATAAAACATAGACACCGTCAAGATCCTGCTCACACACCCTCTGTTCATCATCTGTTCTCTTCTCTAGATCCTGTTTTCTCTTCATTATCAAATTCTTCACCAATCACAAACCCACCCATTCTAACACTTGAAAATTAGCCATGTAATTGGTTTAACAGCTGCGCCCAGAGTGGCAGTTCTGTTTACTCTTACAGCATCTCCTGAACAAAGTAGACGGTCAAGCCCTTTGCTTCCTGGACTGAGCACCTACACGGCACATTGAGCTTTGTTTCCAAAGAGAGAAAGAACATCAGTACCTGAACTTTAATATGTGCTATCACCAGATTCTTTATTAATATTTATTATTGGGAGTCAATAAGTATTAATTATCCTAAAATTAATTTTTAAAATTAAAATTTTATTTTAATCAAATTTTTTATCTTTAAATTTTTTAATAAGTATCCTAATTTTTTTAATAATTATTTTTTAAAGAATAGATATTTATTCATCCTTCAGTACCTTCATGACTTGAGCTTGAGGAATCAAAAACGCTTTCAAATTTAACGACAGGCCTGAACAGAGACAGGAGTCACAGGAACCTGTAGGAGGAGCTCTCACCCGCATTTCCATCCGGAAAGCCCAGCAGGAAGAACACTGTGGTTATAACAGCCCTCTGCCCACAGCTTCCTCTTCCTCTCCAGAAAAGAACTTCCTTTCCTTTATTTGCTGGAGGACTTGCCCCCAGCTCCCCACGGCTGTAACCACCAGATTGCAACCTCTCTTTTTTCACAAATAAATCCTTTTTGCCGAAGGATTACATGGCTGACTTTTTATGTGCAGTCAGCAATACTTAAACAGATCTCAAAATTAAAGAAACATTAATGTATATTGTTCTTAGGGTTTCTTCTTAAACCAACCTAAAAATTAAGGAACTCACAATTATCCTAGTCTTGAATTTGGGTTGCTTAAGGAAAATGGAAAGAAGCAAAAAATTGAGAGAAACTCCGGTTTTGGCACATTTATAAAGAGGCCATGATGCTGGTGATATCAAGAGCTTTTACTCTGTACCAAATGACAGGGACCAGAACATACTACCCCAGAATATGGCACCTTGACTTGTTGAGTACTGGCATACCTCGGAGATACTGTGGGCTCGGCTCCAGAACACTGCACGAAAGTGAGTGGTAATCCTTTGCTGATAAAATTTGTAAAAAAAAAAAAACAAAAAAACACCTGTGAAGCGTAATAAATGAGGCGAACCTGTATTTTAAGCTGAAGGAGTCTGAGAAACAGCAGATGCAAGAAGGACTCCCTGACTTTCCCCTTCTCCCCTAAAGCAGGTCATGGGACCCTCAAATGACCGGTGCCCATCCTCTGGAGGCAGAGGATGCTGGGAGGAATCTGAAAGGGCAGGCCTGGCTGAGTTTCCCATGGCTCACTAGCCTTAGCCCTTCATTGTATCACATCTGCCACAGAACTTTCCACCTTTCATTAAACCCAGCATACAAACACTCAGCTTTAGCTGTTTCTTCAGACCTTCACTTACTCAGGAAGGCTTCTGTGTCTCAGGAAAATTATATTAAAATATTAAACAAATGTGTATACTTTCCTCATATTTATCTGCCTCTTGTCTTGTTACAGGCACCTTAGCTCAAAAAACGAAGTATTTTTCTTTCCCACACAATAAACCACAGATCAAACGACAGGAATAAAAACAAAATCTGAATTTTGAACAATGAAAGAGAAGATAGATTTGACTCTACATTATTTCACTAAATCTCTCAAAATTTGTCAATATACATCCCTACCCCCACGTCTTAAAAGTATGCATGTCAAAGGTGCTTCCCGTGTGTTATTTACATGAAATAGCTCCAATTGCATGTATTTGTGAATCGAATAGAAAGTATTTGTGTGTCTTAAAAGGCTTCAAACATCTGGCCAAGTTGGTCACCACTCCTTTTTTTATCAAATGAATACTGTTTCCCATTCATCTCTATTGGAAACAGGAAATATGGTCCCACAGAAAAGAAAAAGAGAGAGAAAGAGAGAGAGAGAGAGCTTATGGCCAAAAAGGAAACTCAGAAAGATTTGGTTACAAGGCGGTCCGCATCGCAGCGTCCCCTGAACTGGGGCCCCCAGTGTACTGAACCCCTCAGGAAACAAGACCATCATGTCCTCTTACTGTGGAAAGGTGTTGATTAACACCTCCCCTTGTCATGGCTGTAAATTTATAATGTTTTACATCTGATCTATTTAAAAGTAACATCTTTTTTTAAAAAGTATCACAAAAGGTAGAGGACAAGATAAATTTAAAGACAGGCCATCCAGCCTCACACATACAGAATGAAAAAGTAGCATAATAAGAATTCACATAATAATATGATCCCCAAACTGCAAACCTCTCCTAACATGCGTGATTGTGCTGCCGCACTGCCTTCCACGCATGGAGCCCTAAAGCACTTCCCAGGGATGAGGGAAGCTGGGGGCTGAACCCAAGAGAGGGGGTGAGCTAAAACTAGATTTGCCACTAATGTTCTCTAAGTCTTGGGGTCAGTGGCTTAACCTCAGAGCATCTTAGCTCATCCATCTGCAAAAGGACCTCTGTGGCTCTCCTGCCAAGCTCTAAAAGAAAATGGAAAAATGAACTAGAAACTGCAAGTTGTTCTGAATCCCTTGGATAAAGTTTCTATAAATATTTATTACTGTTGTTATTATTACAGTAAAACATGCTTCGGCCCCAGACATAGCTATTTTGACGGCACATGGCACGCGACCCGGGAGCAAGGACAAAGCTTGCTTCACTAAGTAGCCATGTGAACTTGGATCTAGTCAGCTTACCTGTGTGATAGTTTTAAATGTCCCCAGAAACCTAATATATGTAATAAATAAAAGACACAGCCCTTTGAGGTAAAGAGGAAGACAGGACACAAACATACAAAATTAGAAGACATGGAAAAACACGCAACAAGAAATGCTACCAACAAAAGAACAAGCGATGTGGACGAGCTCTCTGATGTAACAGTGAGTGAAAGAGGCCAGAAAGAAAGAAATACGTACTGTGTGGTTCTATTTACCTGATGCTCAAGAATGGGCACCACTGTTCTGTTATTAAGAGTCGCAGTGGATGGCAGTGAACTGGGAAGGACCGTGGTGTGCTGGGATTGTTCAAGATCCAGGTGTTGGTTTCCTGGGCAGAGACATATGTAAAAATTCACCAAACTGCGCACTTAAGATGCATGCCCTTTATGTACATTATATACCACACACATAGGCCGAATGAGCGCGGCTCTGTGGAATTAGAATGAGTGGATGCCAGAGAGGTGCAGGTGTGTCTCAGGTGGCTAGAGGCAGAGCAGGGCCCCTCAGAGAATGTTCTCAGAGTGTGGTTTCTGTGTGATGAGGGACTTGGTTTGGCAGAGAGGACAGGAGGGGACATTCCCTGCAAAGGAACAGCAAGAGGTACCAAGATAGTCCAAGACAAAGTTCCCAAATCATTAAAAATACTGCAGACCCACAACTCCAACAGAAAGCTGAGGGACGAAATTCCTGACAAAACACTGTCAGCAGAACAAATTGCGAACAGTTTCTACGACTTGAGAATTTGGAGTTGTAAACTATGCTGAGGCAGTTTAGGGTCAGAACGTTTGGTCGTTGCAGAACCAGTAAAAGTAAGAACTTTAACAACTATTTATGTCCACAGATGACTCAGATGCAGTCATCAGAACGGCCTCTATTTATTCCGAGAGTATTCTGAGAAGCCACCGCTACCAAACCCACCACGTGTATATAAGAAGAGAAGCCTTCTCTCTCCGCCTCCAAAGGCCAAGCCTCCCCAAAGCGGAGCCTGAGACAAGACTCCAAAAGTACGTGATTTATGAGGATGAGGCGTGAGGGGAGCAGACTAGGGAAGAGGAGGGGCTTGAGAGTGGAGGAAGGGGAGGCTCTGCACACCTGCACCTCTTTAGGCAAGAAGTTTTGGCCGTGTATCCCTCCTGTCAATCATGAACTTCTGGCTGGGTGGGGAGGACACTTGCAAAAAGGCTCTTGTTGGCCCAGGGCGGTTTCTTGGGGAAAGGGAAACCGTGATATTCCGCAGCCAACACTCCAGGAAGCTGGGATGGTGTGTCGGCCGGACAGACAGGTGTAGGCCGGGCAGTGTCCACTACAGTAGCTACTTGGACTTTGCACCATCTTCAGGTTGACAATCAGGCCGGCCCACTTCCTTCACACCGTCCTCCTTCACAGCCAACATCTAAAAAACTCCTGTGATTTTCCTACAAAAGAAATCTCATCTCATTGTGTCTGACGTCAGGGGGGTACTAGACCTATCAGCGTGGTCACTTTATAAATTACAGAAACGTCTAATCACTATGTTGCACACCTGAAGCTAATATAATATCGTACATCAACTGTGTTCGAAAAGCACATCTTTGCCATTCATGACAAGGAAACACTATTCACCTATTAAAGTTCAACCCGCTGTTTTTTTTTTTAAAAAAGGAATCTCATCTTAATACCAAAGATGCAGATTGGTTTTGGTGATACTTCACATCCCCTGTGTTAGCAACAATAGCAAAAAACAAAAAATGATTATAATTAGCATTAGGCAAAAGCAATAGGCTCAAGTTTGTCTTCAGAAATGAATTCCCTTCAGAGCCCAGGAAATTTGGGAGTAAGAGAGAAACAGAGGAAAGTTGGGAAGGAGACAGAAAGTGTCTTCTCTCGGCCATAAATCATAGAAATTAAATTAGATCATGTCCAATGGAGGGACAAAAAGCCCCTTACAGATCCATTTCATGACACTGGCTGACATGTATTCCATTTGTGACTCACTGAGTAGAGCTACTTACTCTGAGCACTCCTGTGACAACGCAGGCACTTAACATGAAGACCTGTAACATCACAGGAGGAGGAAGGAAAGCACGAGATCCGTCGGGCTGCCTACAAAGCGAGCTCTGAGCGTCAGGCACGTGCACTTCTGGAGGCTGCTCTTAGGCCCTCTGCTAAATTCTGCTTTTTGCATAGCTCATAATTTATAAGATCCCATTCTCTTTCCAGAAGCAATCGACCCAATCAAATCATTTTTATCTCAGCCTTAGGGCAACAGATCAACAGTAAAAGACTATAAATAACTGGCCAGTAAGGGATCCAGCTAGGTAATGGTGGAGACTTGAATGAAGAGTTTATTTGTGGATAGGGTCCAAAGAAACCGACAAGGATGGTGAAGCACCCCGGGGGGCTGGAGCAGAGCCGTCACCAGCCCTGGGCAAAGGGGGAACAGCAGGGGAGTGGAAGCTGCCACAGAGGATCTGGCACCCAAGAGCTGTGACCCCCAGGGGAGGGCTGCATCCTCTAGAAAAGCAAGCTGGGAGAGCAGATACGCCAATCATGGGCTCCTCCCGCCTTCTGATCACCGGTCAGTGCCACCTGGTCTGCATCCGGCCGAAAGCCAGGAACCGGAGTCTGCGTAATGCAGTGCGCACAGGACACAGAGCGGGTTGGAGAAGCATGGAGGGCAGGTGGTGGGCATCAAACAGGTAATACCCAGCACGGTATGCAACTATCCTAAGCTGAAGTCAATATCTTTAATAAGCAGGTGGGAAGTTATAGTTTTTTTAAAGTAGTTCCCTTCAATTTATTCCTTGTGGGAAGGGCTTCCTGTATTATTGATAACAACTGCCGTATGTCAGGCCCTGTACCAGATGCTTTCCTCTTAGCTACTGCATCTTCTTTAAGCCTCATCATAACTCTGTGTGGTAGATAAAATTAACTCGTTTGTAAATGATCAGCTTGGGGCTGAGAGGGGCTGGGCCCCTGCCTCCATGCTGTATAGGGAGGAAGTGCAGGGAAGGAGAGGGACCAAGGACTCTCCTCCACCTGCTTCTCCATAACAAAGACACTGCCATCATTCAAAGCATTTTAGAAGGCCCTCCTCTGCATCGCTTTCAGGGTGCTTTTTGGAACCTTGCCCCCTCCCCCAAATCAATTGTGTTACTTTACAGCCACACATTTTCAACAACAACAAAATGGTGATGATTCATCCTCATAATGGTCACCAGATGTAAGGCCAGATGACGCTCCACGATTTCTAAAAGTCAAATTAGATTCACCCTCAAAGGACTGAGGATATTAAAAATAAGCTTTGAACAGTAACTCCAAGAGGGAAGTCTCCAAAACAACATCTGTAATGCCAGGCACCCCAATTCAGAAAGTGGTGCCTTTAAAGCCAACAGAGGCTTTCCCACAGAATAACCCCAGGCCCCCCAAAGAGGCCCCCTGCTTGTTTATGGGAGCAGGAAAAGTGTAAACAACCAAAATCTCCCCAAAGAGGGTGACTACTAAATAAACGCGTTCGTGCGCTGCCCGCCTCCACCCCACCCTGCGGTCCATCAGATGGAAACCAACATGGGGCCGGAGCTGGCTGCCCTGCCCAGCTGCTCCGTCCAGCCGCATGCACCCAGCCTAGCACACGATAGGCCCTCAGTAGAAATCTGATGAATGAATGAATGAAATCCCTCTTCCTTTCTAGAGTGTAACTTTGTGTAAACATCCCATACCCGTTGGTGTCACTCTGCATAAAGAATGGGTAACAGTGAACACAGAGTGTTTTGTTCCCTCGCATAGGAAGCCAGCACATCATTGACAGAATTATCTGTGGGTAAGTAGGGAAGTAAATGACCCCCTGCTCCTCTCATCCTCTGCTCCACACCCCCATGCTAGCTTCCCTCTCTCCCTCATGCAGTCAAGTGTCAAAACAATCACTAGCTCTATTTGGCAGACATCAAGCCTCCTTTTCCTGCAAGGCCATCCAAAAAATAATGAGTATTATTATTACATCCCCTCTACGGTCATGTAATCAGCTAATACTAAAAGTGCTAAGAGAGATGGCATTTTGCTGGTTCACATCTAAAATTTAAACCATCAGCCATGAATGCCTCAGGCTGATCACATGCTGGGGGAAGCAATAATAATACGTCTGGCCAGGCTTGCCTGCCAACTGGAAGGCCCAGGTTGGGGAGCAGATGTGCCGTGGAGGTGATGCATTTGGCATTCAGTGGGGAGGGTCTATGGGCCTCATCTGTCTTCTGCACCCCTGCTGGTCAGCTCAGAGCTCCGTACTCATGCCAGCTAGCTGCTCAAGGGCCTGCTCCATGTCCTCCAGTCACGGGGAAAGGAACGTGCCCTAAGGAGGAGACAGCCCCACAGCAACCTGTGACCTAGCGGCCCTGTCATGCGTTGCTCACAGCCTCCTCTTTCTAACATGGAATCCACCCTTCTTTTGCCTACAGCCAGAGTTTGGTGGCGTCCTTTTAGGTGACTGCAGCCTTCCCCTGTCATGCAGAGAAGTCCACCTCCTGCACATGGGATCAGTCTACGGGTCACAGGGCGGCTGGAAGCCACAGATGACCCACTGCAGAATCAATAGGCCTCTGTCACTGCCCCGTGAGAAGACCCCAAGCTTATCTGCAGCATCGTGATAAGTACCTATTTGCCTGACATCTCCTCAATCAATAACTTTGTTATTGTTTGCATTATCTGACTATAAGTTTGGTCAATATGCCCAGCTAATGGGTAACATGAGCTGGGATTGCATTTCCATTTTTTTTAAGGTTAACTCTCTCAGTGCCAGGTAGAAGGAATCACTGAGTGTACCGCACCGGCTTGACGAGTGAGGTTTGGTGGCCTTTGCCGAACAGAGGTTTTATAGAAGCCCTCCAAGACGTGTGCTTTTTTGAGACAAGGAAATTAATGTTGCTGCGCTACACCAAATTGAATAAACCCTGCCTCTCTTTGCTATTATTTCTATTAGGTTTTCACAAGGATAGGCAGATGGGTAGGTGTGTGTGTGTCCCTTACTTAATGCACTGGAGAGAAGAAAATAAACTGGCTGGTGGATGGATCGAGCTAGGGAATGCAAATGGTATCAGCAGGGTGGCAAATGTGAGTGGGTCCAAAGAGGTTTTGAACTCCTCTAGGTTATTAGCCTAAGGTGTATATGGCAACATCACAATAAGAACACGTATTCTTGAACCCTGTCGCAAACCAGCTCCGTGCTCTGTACCGGAAGGGCCTTGACCATTGTCGTGAGACGTACGAGCAGATGGCCGGGCACGCAGCAATGGCTCCAGCTGGCCTCTCACCCTTCTGGGGACAGCACGAGGCTCTTATATGAGATCAGGCCCCAAAGGTTATGGCTAAATAATAAAAAAAGAAATAAAACTTGCAGTAACAACAGTGCGTCAGGCACAGAATGCTTTGATTTTCTTGTCACACTAAAAATATTTACTGGTTTCTCCAGTCCAGATTTAGTGGCAACCCCAAGGACAGAGGGAATAAACAAATTACTCAACGGAGTAAGCCTGGCATCATCGCCGACTTCATCGTTCTGCCTTTTAGGTGCCTTTTTAAAGATTTTTAAATATTTTTTTAGATTTCATTTATTTAGAGGAGAAGGGAGGGAGAAAGAGAGGGAGAGAAACATCAATGTGTGGTTGCCTCTCGCACGCCCCCAACTGGGGGCCTGGCCCACAACCCAGTCATGTGCCCTGATTGGGAACCAAATCCCATGACCCTTTGGTTCACAGGCTGGCACTCGATCCACTGAGCCACACCAGTCAGGGCCCCCCCCTTTTTGACTCGTTTTAATAAGTCATGCTAATATAACTGCATTGGTAATTGGGGTATAAATATACAGATCACAGAGTTTTCTTTTTAATAAATTCACTTTAAAAGTGTGCTACAGGGTTTTCACATTGTGCTTCCTAGTATATGAACTCATGGACCCCCCAAAGCCAGCCCAGAGCACTTCCAGCCTCACCCCAACTTCTGGGCTGAGGCCCGGAGAGGTGAGTGACAGCCCCAGTGACAAGTCTCCTCATCCGGCACTGGAACTAACTCCGGGCCTCAGCTCCCCGGCTCTGCCGGCCTCCCCCACCCCTCTGACTCTGCTGTCCCTTACCTTTCCACTTTAATCATTCATTCATCTGTTCATTTTGTTCATTTCTTTGCTGTTCATTAGCGAGGGCGTGAGGACAGGGGGCAGCTGCTAGGAGTGAGGCAAACAGGACATCCCTCGATCACAAATGCCGATTGTTGTTCAGACCCTCTTTGTAATTTGTGACGTAGAGAAAAACCGAAGAAGAGGAGGGAAGGGCAAGGAAGTTCAAGAGAGGAAGGGATAAGATAAAGAAAAGGAGGAGAGTGGTATGTGTCTCTCTGCTCCGACAGAGGAGATGTGAATAAATGCCTCCCCCAAAGCTCTCCTTCCCTCCTCCCCTGGCTAGTACCCTCCAGTCCTAACAAGAATCGATCCAGCTAACAGATAGATCCAAAGGGGCTAACGGGGTGGATATGGATGTCCCATGGGAAATAATAAGTCATGGGAAATTATGAACGAGAAACGAGTATGATCAATAGATGACTACGCGTGTGAGGGGTCGGCGACAATTCCAAGGCACTGAGTCCTTCGTTTCACATCAGGAGCGATGGGGTGTGGGACACGGGAACCCCAAATATCGCGCCTCAGTGCACGGAACACGTTAAGCTGAAGGAGTCTGAGAGACAGCAGGTGCGGGAAGGTCTCTCAGACCTTCCCCCCGCATCCACTGCACCCTCCTTCCTGACATGGGTCTCATGTGAGAGGTGCGCCCCCTGCACCCTGAGGAAAGGAGCATCTTTATCTCCCAAGATGGAGGGACACTGAGAAGAATCGGAAACAACAGGCCTTGCTAAGTGGCCCCCAGTTTACTACCCTTAACTCACACCCTTTGTGCTCCCATCTTCCCCTGACCCTCCACTCTTCATCAAACCTGGCAATAAACACTCAGGTTGAACCATTTCTTTGGGTCTACGTTTCCTTAGGAAGGCTCCCACATCACCTAAAACTTATATTAAATAAACACATGTGCTTTTCACTTTGTGCAGCTTTCAGACCCAGGCAGAAATCCTAGGAGGGTCCAGCCAGGAAAACACCTTCCTCCCCTGTGTTCCCATCACCACCAGAACCCAAGCGTTCTAGACAGGGCCAGGCCGCTGTGACGGGGGTCCCGGCCCTCTGTGCCAACTGACTTGACTGAGTCAAACCTATTTCTTCAACCTTCTTGTCTTCTGGCTAAAACCAAATGCTGTGATTTCACATTTAGGTCCTGGCCTTTCTCTTTCGGTCATGTGATCTCATCTTTAAATTTGGGGAGGTATGGAGAGAGACAGCCCTCTGAGATATTGCGTGAACGATGGTCATGCCAGCCCAGGAATCTCAGAGAGAGCTCGGTGAGAAAAAGAGGACCCTCTGGGTTGCAGGGGCCTTCCTGCGTGTGGCGTGCTGGGTCGGCGACCCGGGTATGACGTACCCTAACCTGACTAGTACCCCCTCACTTTCCCTTCTCGGTAGACGTGCTTCCTTTGTTGTGCCCTCCGTGGTCTAGGACCCCAAATTCTAACCAGGTTCCCTCATTCGTGGACTGGAGGGTTTTAGTTAGTGACGGACCCTTTCAAACACAGAGTCCCAATGTGGTACCCACTTCAGGCTTCCCGAGTCCCTGCTGGCCAATAGCAGGATTCTGTAGAAATGAGGTCTTTTAAGAACGTCTGTCCTTTGCACTGTCATCTGAAACACAGCAATCCAGCCCCGAGGGCCGCCTTCCTGTGTGTATTCCTTGCACACAGAATGCAAAGTCGGGGCCCTTGTGTGTCTGTGCACCTGATTTCTGGGTTGCTAGGCCGACGGAGAGGCACCTGATTCTGGTTCGTTTGCATTAGTCCTGTTAACGCGGTTCCAAGTTCTCTAGCTGCCACATGACTTGAACATGGTCAAGCCTGGGAGGGAGAGGCTTGCTTTTCCTTCCTGTAACTCAGGCCTGATTTAATTAAGCATCTCCTCCACCCCCCAATTTATAGTCTGAAAAGTGTTCTCGCAGCAGCCCTTCGATGTGCTATGTTTTTCAATGAGCCGAAATGCAATAAGTTAAATTGCAACACCATTCTGAGTGTCTGCTGCCACCCTGAGAGCAGTTCCGACAAGCACATTTGCCTGCGAATATTTGACTGCAAAGGTCAGGTCAATAGTGGTGGTCTCCTTAGGTAACAGTCCAGTTGCAGAAGTCAGGTGAGAGGCCCTGGCTCCTGGGGAAGCTTTCTCCCTAGCCTCCTGCTTGGTGGAGATAACCTTTTAAATCTTGTTTTATAAGCCAGGAGTTCTTTTTTCTCTCTCCAAGATTAACAGTAAAAATAAGAAAAGGAAAGTAAAGGGGGGAAAGGAGAAAGAATTTCACAGCAAAGCTGCCCTAGGTCTGTCCCTGGTGCCTCTTTGGCTCTGCCACCAGGCCCCAGGTGTCTTCTCCAGTCACAGAATCGAGACCCCCCACCCGGCCGCGTAGGATGAAACCAAATGAATGAAACCAAATTGCCCATGGGAACTGTCCTTTCCTAGTCTCTTGAAGTCTTCCACCTCAAAATGAAAACTGACAAAAGGAACAAATTAGATTAAATTGCAGTGCTAAGGACTTTGGATTGCTCAGATAAAAGAATCCACAGAGTTGCCAGGACTGAGCAAATCATCTTCTGCAACCTGGGGGGGAAATACCAACTTGTCCTTCCTTCAGCTGTTCTGGCGGCTGTGGCACGGTTCCTATCATCATCTGGAGGTAATGAGGAGACAGCGGGAGACGGAAGGATGCAGGGAGGGGCCTTAACACCACCAGGGCCCACAGAAGCCAAGCAAGTAACATGTGTGAAGCGAACTGGATCGGTGAGAAATATGATGAGATCGCTCCAGATTTTTAAATGTTAGCCACTCATCCAATTAATACACACACACGCACGCACGCACGCACGCACGCGCTCACGCGGTTCCTTCAATGCTTTGGGGCCCTTTCTATTTCATAAATCCATGCCATTTTCACCTTCAGTTCCCCAGTGGGAAAAGGGGGTCTCTAAGTGCAGAGAACACCTGGCCACAGCTGAGGCCACAGGTCATCCGCTGCACTTAACTGCCTGGGAGTTTTATAGGAAAAGAAACCTTTTAACTCCCTGGAGTTAACGAATTTGACCAGGAAAAGAGCAAGGTGATTTTTTAAAAATAAATAATCAAACTGAATAAACCAAGAGCAGAATGTGCAATAGACATGCTGGGAAAGAAAAGAGAATGAAAAAAATATATTTAAAAAAAAGACGTGACATCATTAGCTGATAATAGCCTCGTCCTAACAGCTGCCTAAACCAAGAGGTAAAGATGTTTTATTGAAAAAAATTGCAAAATTAAAAGCATAAATAATGCTGCTTCTATTACTATTGCTTGTGCTTTATTCCAAATGAGGGAAGAACCTCACAGTAATATTTGTGAGGTTCAAATTTAGTTACCCTTGTGATTTATGTAGGCAATGCTGCCCTCCAATGGCCAACTTCTTAATAACATAATTCTGTATTTAAAATCAGAACATTTTTATGTTCCTTTATTTCCCAAAGTACTTTGAAGAATTTTGCATCCATTTAGCACCATATAGGTGCATATAATTCATTATGTGCATAGCAAAATACCCTCTCAAAATTTTATATCTAATTCTGGATTGAGTTTGTACCATTTTTACATGTTTTATAGGACATTGGGGGAAATAAATGGACAATAAATCATGGTGCCCCTGGGCTCCTGAACTATGAGGATTCAGTTCCTTAAGCAGGAAATGTCTTCTCATGACAGAAAATTCAGAAGAGCTCCAGAAAAGAAAGTGTCTGAGTATCTCTAATCTGAACATGATCTGACAGAAATGACTCTCCCCTGCCATTCTAGAGAAAAGATTTTATTACATTTGAAGAAAACAACAGATCGGTTCATAAACACACTTTTACATAAAAATAACTTCATGAAAAAAATAACTTCATGGCTGCAAATAGAAAATCACCTCTGGCTCCTGCAAGGACACATCATCTGTAATTAGAGAAATCGCAGACCAGGGAGAGGGTCAGAGAATAGTTACCATGCCAAGGCCGGACACCGAGATTTCTTAACCTGAGTGGCAGCTCTCAGAACCACTAGCCAGATGCCTGCGGCCACCTGGCCTGCACCATAAGCCCTTGTCTTAGGAGAGGACACACCTACATGGGAGCTTTGATGTGGACACAACAGGTAGACAGCTGCCCTTAGAAGAGGGTACATTTTATGCAAATAAATTTTATGCAAATAAAGTGGGGGAGCATTTTGTGAAGAGGAAGAAATCAGCCACCATCAAGTTTCCTCTAGAGGCATATTTGCAAGTGAAAGGAAAATGTTCAGCTACCAGATCAACTCTTATTCTTGATGGAATTCTAACTAGAAAAATACTTGAAAGTCAAAATCCAAATATGCCAAGAGTAGACTGAGACCTGCAGGGCACAGCACTTGCTAATAGATTAGTGTGGCCTCTATCATTTTTTTAAAGATTTTATTTACTTATTTACTTTTAGAGAAAAGGGAAGAGAGGGAGAGAAACATCGATGTGTGGTTGCCTCTCACACACCCCCAAATGGGGACCTGGACTGCAATCCAGGCATGTGCCCTGACTGGGAATCAAACTGGCTACCCTTTGGTTTCTAGGCCAGCACTCAATCCACTGAACTCAGTGAGTTCACTGAGTGAACTCTAGCAGCCACAGAACTCAGCAAATTTAAATAGCATTTTAACTTAGGGATGGGGAGAGCCAAGTTTGCAAGCACTAGTTCTTTTTTTTTTTTTTTTTTCAATAAAAATCTTGATGTTTATTTATTTATTTTTAATATTAAATTTTATTTAGTTACTTTTCAAGTACATTTTTTTAAATCTATTTCTCCCATCCCACCCCACCCCCCCGCCTCGTCTCCCCCCTTCCTCCCATTCTGCCCCCCCCCCCAGTCCTCATCTCTGTGTCTTTCATACTTGTTCCTCAAAATCCCTCCCCCTTTTTCCCCTTAAGTTCCCTTCCCTCTCCCCTCTGGTCGCTGCCCACTTGTTCTCTATTTCAGTGTCTTTGTTTTTATTCTGTTTGCTTGTTTGTTTTATTCTTTAGCTTCCTGTCAAAGGTGAGATCATATGGTATTTGTCCTTCAATGCCTGGCCTATTTCACTCAGCATAATGCTTTCCAGTTCCATCCATGTTGTTGCAAAAGGTAGTAGCTCCTTCTTTCTCTCTGCTGCATAGAATTCCATGGTGTATATGTACCACAATTTTTTGATCCATTCATTTACTGATGGGCACCTAGGTTGCTTCCAACTCTTGGCTATTGTAAATTGTGCTGCTATGAACATTGTGGTGCATAGGTTCTTTGAATTTGATGTTTTAGGATTCTTGGGATATAATCCTAGCAGCGGAATTGCTGGTCAACCATTATGGAAAACAGTATGGAATTTTCTCAGAAAAATAAAAATTGCAAGCACTAGTTCTGATTTATCTCCTTTCATTTTGCTTATACTTTCCCTCCATTTTCTCCCTTCATCATTAACAACTTTCTGTAAGAGTTCTAGGAATTATTTGAGTTAAAGCACCTAAAGTTTTGGTAAAGAAAGTTTATATATATATATACTTAAAACAACTAAAAGAGACTAATGGGAAGCACGTTGAATTAGGAAGCAGAAAACCTGGAAACTTATTCAAACCTTTTCCCCTGATAAGCTCTCTGGCATTAAATAATTCACTTAAACCCTCTTTACCTTTTAATACTCCATAAATAAGAGATAATAATACTCATTCCTTCTAGCTCACTGGGGTATTACAACATTAAGCATAAATCAGAAGACATCTGAGTCCACAGAAGAAATGTATCCTATAAAGACTAAGATAGCATTACCATGATGTAACATTAGATTTAAAGTAAATATTAAAGTGTTATTCAAGGTGGACTTTATGAGAAAGGAAGCTGTGCCTATATAATTGCATCTGTAGAAAACATACATCAAAATGTTAACAGTAGTTGTATCTGGGTGATGGGACTTGGGATGATGCCCCCCTTGGCCTTACACCCAGTTTTTTCTTTCCCTGTAGTGCACATGTGCTAGCTGTGTAATAAACAAATAACAAATAAGCATTTAAAAGGCAGAGATTGGGAGGAAGAAAATAAAACTCCTACGTGTTCAATGTTAATAGACCTGAATAATCACCGAGTTTTACTGCAACCATTTCTAAAATTCTTTTTATAGTTAGAAACCTGAAGGTTAGAAAACTCCTGGGAAATAGCTTCTAATATACTGCTGGCTAGCAAACAAACTGGACTAGTCAAAGCGAGGTTTAATTAGCTGCTTTGGGCCTCCCCCCTCCCGGTATCCGTCTGATCACGATCAGCAGGGCGGACTGACCCAAGCACTGCAGGAGTGTGACTGTCTGAGTCCCCTTTTACTATATTACAGATGAGGTGTAAACTTCCATGCCTATGTTTCCACATCAGCCATGTGTGGGTTCCTGTCCTTTATGCCCTCCAGTGATTTTTCCCTTCGTAGAGAACTATCATTGTACCATCAGGTTGAAGATCACTGAGATTCTTAATTGAGGAAGCTATTGCTCCTCAGGAGACATCTGACCGTGTCTGGACACATTTTGGGGTGTCTCACTGGAGGAGGGTGCTACTAGCATCTGGTGGGTTGAGACCAGGGATGCTACTAACTATCCAGTTATACACAGGACAGCCCCCACAAAAAAAAAGAAAGGAAGAAAAAAAGAGAGGGAAAGGGAGAAAGAGAGAGAGAGAGAGAGAGAGAGAGAGAGAGAAAGGAAGGAAGGAAGGAAGGAAGGAAGGAAGGAAGGAAGGAAGGAAGGAAGAAAGAAAGAAAGAAAGAAAGAAAGAAAGAAAGAAAGAAAGAAAGAAAGAAAGAAAGAAAGAAAGAAAGAAAGAAAGAAAGAAAGAAAGAAAGAAAGAAAGAAAGGAAGGAAGGAAGGAAGGAAAAAGGAAGGAAGAAAGAAAGAGTAATAAGTAGTAATGGGTTGAAACGTCTTGCTTAAATGAAAAAGCTCTAAGTTCATATATAGTAAGTATCATAGGGGCTTTCTAGAATCACTAGAAAGGGATGAAGCTCATCAACTTTGTGCCTAATAATCAAAACTACGAGGGAGGGACACCACCTAGCAGATTTAAATTATCTGATAATTTGTTGTTTCACGAAATACTTACTAGTCTCCTCCCCTCTTTTTAGTAGCCATTGCTACTAACAAATGAGATTTCTTCTTAAAGTCTCATGCATTTGAACTCCGTGGAAGGTGAGGCCACAAAGAGAACTCAGAGAAAGAGCTGGGAAGAGGTGTTTGTCGCGGGTGACCACTCTCTCCAGCCAGGAGGGTGAGAGAAAACGAACAGCATGCTCTGCGAAAACAAAACAAAACCCGCACGCACAGCACCAGGTGTGCTAACGAGACATCACTGCCTTCAAACTCAGCATGAAATACACTCTCAACAAAAAAAATGTGGAGGCCAGAGGTTGTAGAAATAAAAAAGGAATTTAAAAAAACATTCTGAAAAACAGTATTCTTAACAAAGGAAGATCAACTTTACACAAGAATCTTAAAAACACTCAGGTGGAAGTAGAACAAAAGCAAGAAGATATATTTAGACACAAATGCTGTCACTGTTTTTCTTTGAAAATCACTCTCCAGAATTTTCTTTAATTAGGAAAATAAATGGGTTTTAAATGCATTCTCGGATGTATTGGTGTGGATTATTATTCCCTTTTTTGTTTGCAAACAGTATAAGACAAAAATGAGGATTTATCAGTCAAAGAATTATTCAGGATAAAAATTAGCAAGTTATTTTTGGGGGTGAAAATTTTTGCTCATAAAAAATCCTATCACCATTCTATCTGGAGATGAGTTATGAAATGAGAACCGGAAAATGGAGAGACTTTCCCTTTATCATCTTTGAGCTGAACCTGTGATAATATTTATTATTAATATTTTATGTTCATAATCATCTTTATAATAAAGTTCATTTGCTTCATTATTCCCTCTTTGACCCACAGGTCACAGAGCATCCTATTTATAATTCTGGAGCAGGAGGAACTTGAACAACACACAATAGCCTCATTGCTGAGCTGGGCCTTGAACTCCTGATCTTACTCTTTGGATCTGGTGTGACAGATGCAGGGAGCCTGGCACTCGGTAGAGGTCAAGCTCTTGGGCAGAACACTGTCTAAGTGTGTGGTACTGGCTCCCGTGCAGCTTCGATACCAGATACCGAGAAACATAGATGTAAGCATTAATAAAAGCCTAATAAAATTCATTTCAAAGCACTACAGGGTAGGGTCAAGGGACCTGGGGAAGAGTCCAAAATGGAACATGTGTGACAGCTGAAATCAGCATCACTGCTGGCAGGTCTCATTGCTTTACTTTGATTGGCAGTCAGCTCAAGAGTTGATCGCAACGTTTCATGGCATTCGGCCTTCAGGGCTGCTTCTCCCAGTCTCAGAAGCCGCCTTAGCAGCTCCTCTTGTCCCTTCTGGCCCAAAGATGTGAAAGCAAACACAAGCAAAATATGTGAGGAGGGGGAAGAGGGAGAGCTTAAAGGGGGGGGGGGGTAACCGTGGAAGCACTCGTGAAATCATGCGTGGGAGGAAGAGCCTGCACTTCTAAGTAGACAACTATAAATACCATATAATATACGATGTATCTAACTTTCATTGAGTGTTTACTATGTGCCAGGTTCTTTCTGACCACTTTGCATATGTGTGTCTCCACGTCGGCCCTCTGTAGTTTGTAGCTCCATCACCCCAGTTTACAGATAGGGAAACTGAGGCACATACTTCTCTTAAACAGCTAGTAAATGGCAGACCTAGAAGAGAGATGCATGTAGTCTGATTTCCAAGCCCATGAATGCTCCGCACTGTCTTATGCAGCCTCTCACCTACCCAATGCCTGTGCTGCATGGCTGTTGATACCCCCTGTATGTCATAGAGGAATCGAGAAGTGGAAAGGACCTGTGACCATCCCATAAACCACGATGGAAGGAGAATCCAAGTGTCTAACACCACGATGTGTTTTTCTGCACCAGTGGTCATGTTTAAACAAATAATTTGATGAAAATACCCCTGACACCACATCCAGTTCAACAGGTATATTAACATCATCAATCAGTAGAAAACGAAACATAAATGAAGATAATATTCCCTTTATATCGGTCAGATTGTTCATTATTTTATAGATATGAGCATCTGAAGTTGAAACTACAGCCGTTCAAAGGCAGGAGCATACATTTCCTTAGTGAACATCCTGGTATACGGACAGGAAGTGTGCTGAAAAGTTACTGGTCACGTGAGCCATTCAATCTGTCAGTCAATCCACTTTGTGGAATCTCTACTATTAAGCGCAGTACGGGTGAAAGGGCATAAGAAAAAGAGAGTCATCCTAACTCCCATTTAATGACCAACAGAATAAACGCAATACATTTAAAATCAAGACTAAACACGTCCTCCCCTTCTTCCTTATGGAGAGAACTTGATTCTGTTTAGGGGTGACAGCACCCAGTGAGAAACGCCCCCTCTCTGAGACCTCCTTATGGTTAGAGGTGGCCCTGGGAGTCGGTGCTGGCTGATTACAAAGGGAAACAAAAATCACAGGGTGGAGCCTGCTGGGAACCCAAGCCGCCAGCGTCTGCCTTCCACCTGCACGCCTATCGTGACCCCTTTCTCTTGCCTGGAGCACAAACACGGTGCCTGGCATGGGGCCAAGATGACGGGGGAACAGCAGGAGGGAGCCCGGGTCCTCAGCCACTGGCTCAGGCACGGGCACTGGGTCCAGACTGCCCCGCCCAGACTCCCGGACACGGGAGGAAAACATCCCCCTCCGTCTCTGAACCGCAGAAGCCAGGCCGCTCATCCAATGCAGCTGGACACTGCCCTCACTGAGGGTCCCTGCTTCCAGGGTGGGTCCTGATCTCTCCCCACGCTGGTTTTGAGAAGTACGTGTCTCCTAATTCTGCCTCCCTGGCCACAGGCAGGGATATGAGAAAAAGAAGAAAAACTAAAAGAGATTCAATAAAACATTACTAATTGCACATTATATAACTTTTACAGATTTGTTACTTTTGGAAATTATTTAGAAGGAAAAGAGTTGATATGCTATTACATTTTTTCCTGCAATATCCCCCATCTGTTTATTTTTACACCCCATTTTGATGAAATCACGGTCCATGTTATTTTTCCTTTCACAGTTTCTTTAATATGAGGCTTTGAATGATCTCCCAGTAGGCTTCTCCGGTCAATTTTAATGACTACTTCTTGCTCCAAAAGTAAACCCTACCATGACATTAGGATTTTATAGACCATAATGGTACGAAACATTATGTAGTTTATTCTTACAGCTGAAAGCTTTATCACTCCTAAACCACAGCTTTTCCACTAAAAAGTTTCCATACAACTTCTAATGAGTTCATTGAAATGACAGCTCTAGAAGCATTGCTGAAGGAATTCATCTCCTTCTTTCAGATGTTCACAGAGCATCCTAGGCACCACTTAGTTAGGCTTGAACTCATAGTAGATGCAAAAATATTTAAATCAAGCTCTATTTTTTAAAAACTTTATATATTTTTAACTTGACAGAAATTTTAAGTTAGAAGGTTAAAGAGATTTTTTAAAAACCTTACCAAGTTTTCATGTCAATATATCATTTGCTAAATCTGCAGTCACAGTTATTCGTGTATCTCAAGTAAAAACACCAGCTCACTTGTTTAATTGCTTCATTACTGAGAAAAAAATTGTTTGGGGTTAGGAGTTACCAGAGTGATGGGCTTATTTGCCTCAAACATTAATACTCTTCACCTGTTTGAGTGTGGACCTAACTTTCAACTTGGTCATGGGGGAAAAAATGATCCAAAATAAACGTACTAAATGAAGAACCAAACTCAGAGAAAACTTGTCTGGTATTTATTCAAGTTATATAAACTCATAAATAACTAGGCGATGACGCTTAAGGTTGATAAATTGCTGTGAAGCATGGGAAATTTATTTTTGAAGACAGTCTCTGGCTTTCAGATGCCTGAATTGCATACATCTCTTAAATACGAATGACGATGCCAGCCAGGTGGCTCCAAGATCTCCCTCCCCTCTCCTCCGTCATCATAGGTTTCTTTCTCCTCAGCCTCTCCTCTCCCATCCTCCACCCCCCCCCCAAACCATTACCTGTACAGGATATATTTTTGACCACTAGGGTGGTCAAAAAGTACATATTTGTAGTTGTAACTCAAACAAGTTCTGGGGACGTACAGTACAGCATGATGACTATAGTTAACAGTACATCATTGTATGTTTGAAAGTTACTAAGAGAATACAAATGAAAAGTTTTCATCACAAGAAAAAGATTGTACCTCTGTGAGGGGGTGGATATTAGCTCAACTTTTATGGCAATCATTGTATAATACACACCTGTATCAAACTGTTACGTGGACATAATAGTTTGAAACACCTGAAACTTACACAATGTTATATGCCAATTATATCCTAATAAAGCTGGAAAAGAAAACAGACCTGCTTCCAAAAGAAAAATAAATAAATATGAGGACTAAGCAGGAACATAGAGAAATGTGTAGTGAAAACAGAAAGATAAAAGCATACGCCCTGATACTCTACAGCTGTATAAACATGTCAGTGTAGTAAGGGCTGAAAAGGAATGTCCAAAAAGAGAGCATTGGGGTTGGAAAAAGGAGTAGCGTCTCTTTGTAAATATGTCGTTATTACTGTTAGAAACTAGTAATATAATGTAAAATGTACTTTTAGTAAATTAAACCTGTTTCTTTTTTGTTCAAGACATGTTTATTCGGCTTCATGATCAGATTATTACATTTAGCAACCAAAAGCATGGGTGCAAAAAAAATCTACATTGAAACCCTTTGTTGGAATGCTTTACACGTTCCACAGAACAGAAACTAAAATAACCTGCTATACAGTTAGTCACAAATGCAGTCCTCAGGTTTTCTGCCCACTCGCGTGAGGATTATCTAGAACGCGTCTTCTTTGTGGCGGCGAGGTCCTCCCGCTGCCGTGCTCGGCTAAGCTCACCAATCTGTGGTCACCTGCAGCTTCCCTGTCACTTCGATGCCTCTCCTCTCCTACTAAGCGTTGGTTTCTGGCAGTTAGAACCTTCTGCCACTGCCACTGCTGCAGCTGGAGCTGCCACAGCCACCTTGGCTTCATGGTTTGGCGAAGTATTGGCCTCCACAAACCACAGGGGTCAGAGCTCCTGCCTCCAAAGTTTCCTCCTTTCGTGGGTCCAAAATGTGAAGATTGGGTGTCATAACTGCCAAGATCATTGTAGCTTCCAGCACCTCCAAGGTTGCTTCCATCATCACCAGATCCATTCAGGCCGACCCCACTGCCACCATGTCCACCCCTACCACAGCTGCCACCAAAGCCCCCTCAACCCCTGAAAGTCTCCTCCACGACCAGTTGTCATCCTCACCAAACCACCTTCACCAACACCTCTGAAGTTTCCAGAACCACTTCAACCTCTCCAGCCGGATGAAGCACTAGCCGTCTCTTGCTTAGACAGCACCTTCCTTACCCCATAGCTGTGGCCATTCGCAGTACGGTGTTTCAAACGACAGTCTCGTCTCCAGAATTGTGGTCATTGCAGGTCACAAAAGCAAAGCCTCTCTTTTTGCCCCTGCCTTGGTGAGTCGTGGTTTTAGTCACTTTGATGTTCCCATACGTTCATAATATTGTCTTAGGTGGTGTTCGTCAGTGTCTTCTTTAATACCACCAACGAAACCCTTTTTCACAGGGAAGCAGTCTTTGAGCGCCTTCTCTGGAGTCAGCAGTCTTCGGTTCCCCTCTCGCCCATCCGCCTCCTGTGGCCTTGCACTCATGGCTGCGTCCAGCTCCTCTGCAGTGGCGAACCCGACAGGCCCAAAGCCTCGGGATGGCTCTCAGCACCACACAGTCTGTGAGCACTCTCCTGTGTTCGCAGTGGCACCTCGGACTCCCATCCGTGGTGTCCAAGCTCAAACCTTGGACAGAGAGCTTCCACGTCTCTCCGGCCCTTTGGGAGACTCGGACTTAGACCTGCCACTTGCAGGAGTGGAGACTTAAGGAGGCTTACTCTGCAGGCCCAGCAGCAGAGAGCGGGTCTGTCTCAGCGAACATCAGGACCAACACAGAGGGGAGACTCTTCAACAACTCTTAAATTCTTACTTAGCTTTCCTCTTCCCGTCTATTTTTAGTCGCTGCCTTTCCCTACAAATCCCCAAGCTGAGTGCTCACTTCAGACATTGAGAAGAGTGGAGGAGGGGAAGAAGGAAAGTGAACTCTTACTGAGTTCGCTGTAAAAACTGGGAAATTAGTGGGGAAACGGGAGGAGGTGGGGGGGGAGGGGCAGGTGTCTCCGCCTCAACCTCCCTCTCCAGCAGGGACAAGGTCGCCTGCATCCTGTGTAAAATGACAGATAAACACATCTTCAAATCCTTCCTCCCAATCAGACCAGCACCCGTGTAAGGGAATTCTGGAGTCGCCCATGGCTAAGTGTCTACTGTGTGGCAGGCCCCTTGGGACTGTGGCCTTTTCTTACAGTGGAACAGCAGAGAGAAACTCACGTCAAAAACAACAGTAAAGGAGGAAGTGAAAGAGGTCTCAGCAGACCCGCGAGGGATGACTCTGAAACTGGCCAAGGACCAAGAGTTGTTCCAACTCAGAGGTTTGGGCTCCCGGCTTGCCCTCCGCCCCGTATCTCCTGGCCCCAAATTCCCATACCACCCATCTACCCATAGAAACACATATTCCAGACTGTCCTGCCAGGTTGGGACCCCACCCCCGCCAACGTGGACCGACTCGAAACATGAGAATCCCGGCTCCTACAACAAGGCAAGGCTGCCAAGGACAGGACCTGTTCCTGCTAAGTCAGAACAAACTTTCCCTGGGACCAACCTCTCAACCCTGCAGATCTCCTTCCACTGATCAGGCAGATTGTGAAGTTACTGGGTCTCTGTGAGCGGAGCAGACAAGCCCAGCCTAGGCCTTGAGGCAATGTGCTAAAATGTCTCATCCAGAAAGTCCAGGCTAAGTGCCAAAGAACGAATTACACATGAGCATTTGGAACCCGTCCGCTCCTGACTGGCCCCTGTCTGGGTAGTCTACGTGAGTGAGGACTTGGGAGTCATTGCCCACAGGCTTTTTGCAGAGAGTATCTTGCACATGCTCTTCCCCAGATAAATACATGCTTAAATAGAACTCAACTAGTTTCCGTTTTAACTCAACTGTAAGCATGGATAGATAAAACATTACAGCTATAGTGAAAGTCCTCCGAAACCCCTCCGTGATCTTGTCATCTGCCCTCACTCTGCAGGGGCGACCCACGTCCCGCGTCTGTCGTTCCTCGCCCCAGGCACGACTGCTGCTTTCGCTACGTACGTGTGTGTCCATCAGCAGCACACGGTTTTGTGTGGCACATTTTCAAACTCTATGTAAATACTACCTTGGACTTCCACTTCTTTTACTCAATTTTAGCTCACCATTGTTTTTGATATTTATTCATATTAACATGGCACTAGTGACTTCTTTGATGGGGGGGTTGTGTAAGATTTAATTTCAAAAACAAAAATAGGAAAGGCTGTTTTTGATATTTTGAAGGTTGTAAAAGTTTACCACAATGATCTGGGGTGCAGTTCTAAGCTGCTTTAGTGGAACAGATACAGAACGACCTTCCCCAGGCTAACCGGTGGTGGAATCCACGCCGCTCGCTCTGCTCCCCTTGCTTCTCCCGCAAGCGGCAGGCGAGTGACTTGTCAGCGTTGTGATCTGGGCAAAACCACCTCCGGAGGGCTTGTTCTCTCCCAAGTGACCCAAGGCACAGCAGAGCTACAGCCCCCTGGGCCCGATTCTCTCCCCCTCCCCAGTGCCCTTGGGGAGGTAGAGCTCGCTCATGGACAGGCTGCTGTGCCTTAATACTGACAGTGAGTGAGTGAAGCCACGACAGCGGGGAGGGACTCCTACAGGGACCCAGCTGGAGCAGACGGCCTTCTCAGCCCCCACTGCTCGGCTCATTTTAGAATACCAGGGGAGGAAAAGCTCGGATGAAGACAATAGGAAGTTGGAATCAACGCAGCGGGAAATGGTGTGAACAACCCATAAACCAGTCTCTCATGCATCCATACCCAGTTAATATTGACAATAATAATAAAAATAAAGGTACAGATGAAAAGTAGCATTTGGTGGTATTCCATTTCTGTTGCTATTTATTGTAGTATTTAATCGTGGTGTTCTATTATGTAAAGCTGTCGTAACTTGTCCCTTCATTCTCCCAAGGTGTGGAATGGCTGGCTGGTAGAGTGCGAACATTTTTAACTTGAACAAGAACTCTGGGCCTGTCTAACAAGTGGTTGAACCCGCTCCTGCCCCTGCTAGCAGAGGCGGGGAGCACCTGCTGTCTCACAGGCTCAGACACACTTGACATTGTCAGACTAATTTCTTCTCGTGTGATGGAGGTGATCTGCCCAATCTCATTTTGGGCATGATCTTTATTCATGGATTGAAAAAGTGTTTTTGTTTTTGTTTTTGTTTTTCAAAGTGATCTTACAGGTCAGTGGTTCTTGTTTTATTATTATTAAGACTTTATTTATTTATTTTTAGAGAGAGGGGAAGGGAGGGAGAAATATCAATGTGCGGTTGCCTCTCACATGGCCCCCACTGGGGACCTGGCCCACAACCTAGGCATGTGCCCTGACTGGCAATCGAACCTGCGACACTTAGGTTCACAGCCCACACTCAATCCACTGAGCTACACCAGCCAGGGCCAGGTCGGTGGTTCTTGAAGTGTGGACTGGGGACCCTGGATGTTCCCCGAGACCCCTTCAGGCAGGCACAGAGATCCCACTCATTTCATGGTAGCACCAAGACATTACCTGCCTGTTTAACTCTCATTCTCTCACAAGCATGCAAGGGCGTTTTTCTGAGGCCGCCCAACGTGATGCTGCCACGGGCCGGGTGTCCTCCGGCGGCCTTCAGTTAAGCCGAGCATGAAGCAGGTCCGCAGAAAACATAGGCCAGTGCAACGCCTCCATAGACCTTTGTCTTGGGGGAAAAAATGACTATTTCTTATTCTATGGTGCAACTGCCTTATCAGACACGACTAAACTTCTCTTTAAAGTGAAAAACATCTATACCACCCAGCTATTCCACTCCTCAGGAGAATTAAGAAACAAATTATGCTATCTTTATATAATAGGACACTACAATTAGAAAATGTGTCAACATATAATGGGTTTTATTGTTCTGATATGAATTTAAAATATTTTTAAATATTTCAGTTTCAGTTTATAATGTAGTAAACATCACCATACAAACATATAAACAAAAGTTCTCTAGGGTTCTCAATAATATTTCAGAGTATAAAGGGGACCTCCTGAAACCAAAAAATGTGAAAGTCACTGGTTCAGGGCACACCCTTGCGTTGTCCCTTCTCTCACCCTGCCATGGGCCCATGAGAGTCGCTTTTCCTTTGGCCCTGTGGCCTTCCCATAAAGCAGGTACTGTGATTGGCCTCACCTGGGGGAGGGAGCGAAGGCCGGGCACCCTGGGCCAGCGTGCCTGAGGTCAGGCGCTGGGATGGAGGTCCCGCCCTGCCGCCTCCAGAGGCACGCCAGCCCTTCACCCTCCCTGCCACTGTCCCCGCTCTTGGCCTCCTCCAGCTTTCTTCTCTTAGTCATTCTCTGAGCCAGCCATCTTGAAACCATCTACTCATCTTTTTTTTTTTTTTTTTAATTTATTTTATTTATTTTTATTTTTTTTTTAATTTTATTTAGTTACTTTTCAAGTACATTTTTTTTCCTCTCCCCCCCCCCCCTCTCCCTCCCCTTCCCCCCCCCCCCCCAGTCCATCTACTCATCTTTGAACTGCCCTGTCTCTTTTTTCCTTCAGATGATCTGGAATCCCTTCCCAAGGCTGCAGACCAGTGAGGGTCTTAGAGCTGGAGCTGCAGTAAACGTGACTCCAGGCTTCCCAGGGCAGCAGAGCTAGGATCCAAGAGAGATGCATGGGACGGAGGCCTGGAAACTGACCTCCGAAGGGCAGAGCTGAAAGGGAAAGGACTCGCCAGGCAGGCTCCAGGAGGAAAGACGGCCAGGCCCGGGAATGGGTTTCTTAGCCTCAGGCCTACAGGTGGAGGGGAAGTGTTAAAACCAAACAGCTGCCTATTAATCATCTCCATCTCTTAATCGCTGTTACTGACTTTCTTCATTCAACAAATACAATGGTTTAATGAGAGGGTTGTCACGGTGCAATGATAACAGCTAACATTCTTGTGTGTGAAAGGACTCAGGTGCCTAGAAATGGGGCTGGGGTGTCCAACGAGAGCCAGGAAGGACCTTGTAACCTGAGTTTGGACTTTAGGTGGGAGGTTTACGTAATCAAGGGAGTGACATGCTCCGATTTGTTCTTAAAAAGATCCACTGGCTGCCAAGCGGAGAATGGATTGCAGGGGAGCAACGTAGGGGACAAAAAGAATGGGCCTGGAATCAGCATAGGACAAGAAGGGGTGGATAGAATCAGTGACAGGAAGTCAGGAGGCAAAGATGCAGATGGTCTCTGGGATGCCTAGGTTCAAGGCCATGGCCGCCTGACTAGATTTCCCATTGCCGGGCTTTTCTCCCTTCCAAACAGCCCTGAGCATCACCACCAGACTAACCTTCCTTAAACATCGCTCATCACGTGGAGGAGTCCCAGATGGATGACCGATTAAGTGTATTATTGGCTCTAGAGCCAAAAAGCCTGGATTCAGATCCTGCCTCAGCGACTTCACTGTGCCCACTTTCTTCATCTAAAAAATGAGACAAGAATGGTGTTTTCATTACAGGGTTGCTGTGAGTCATGTATGTCAGAGCACTTACATCATTACCTATGTACAGTAATCCTTCAATAAAAAAGTAATTACTATTATGGCATTCCTCCACTCAGAAACCCGCAGTAGAAACCCTACCATCTCCATTAGCTAGAATTCCAAGGCCTGCCTCTCCAGATCCCTCACAATCCGGGCCTGCCACATGGTTCAGCCTCATCTAATTCTACTGCCTCACATACGTCCCATAAATACATCACATGCAGCACCTCTGTGCCTTGGTCACACTGCTTCCCTCATTTCCAATGCCTTTCTCCCTCCCCTCCACCCTCCCCAGTCCTTCTGTCCCTTAAATGCTCATCGCCACTTCTAGAAAAACGACTCCAAATGCAGTGATCGGCGACCATCCCCTGTATAATCATTTTCCCCCCAGCAGGGCAGCATGTCATTTTTACCAGGAGGCTATCATTCCAAGTCACTCACGAAGCCACTCAAGCTCATACCTGTCACTGCTCTCTAAATGCTAAGCACTCACGGAGAAGCCCTAGAGCATAAACTTGTCTTTTCCACGCTCCGTGGAGCACTATGGATGCCCCGGAAGCCCATAAATAAAAAAATAACTTTGGTACAAGTTAAGTTCTCATCAGGACTATCAGCTATGAAATATTTAAAGGCTCTCTTGGGTTATTACACCAAGCCAATGTTGTGTATTAAAAAAAGATAGAATCAAAAATATATGAAGCAATTGACCAAACTATATTTCAGAGGAAGCAAAGTCTTACCCCCAAGCAGGACTTCTGTGCTTCGAGTCCCTTTGTTTTTATAGCTTTCTTCTAACCACAAAGTTTTATAATAATTAGCACTTGTATTGGATGACTTAAAATTCTCTTACGTGTTCAAACATGATAGCGTAATAACAAAACCCACGTTTGCCTCCAGTGAAGTTTTCCACACTCGTCAGTTACTAGAAATTCCCCTTGGTAGGGAAAATGTGTTCCAGGATTTGAAGCTCAGAAACCAAATGATTTTCTTTTTTAATTTTAAAAAGAATTGCAGTTATACCAGTACATTGGAGGCACTTAATTTGCTTTTAGCTAGGGCCCCTCATCCACTATACAATATCTCTATGGATTGCACTCAGTTCAGTAGAGTGTTGAGAGACAGGAGAACTCCTCATGTTCTCAGAGAGACCGAGAGACGTTCAGAGTGGAAGAGTGCGTCACACTGGCACCGAGCCCCAGACCTGGACGAGTGTTTACTTTTTATTGATTCGCTTGTTCAGCCTACGCTTCCTGATCCCCTGCTTTCCTGGACTGGGTAGCCCTGCTGCATCAGCAGCTTACAAACCATAGTAATCTAGCTTCCGGGGGCTGGGAAGGGCATGGCGGATGGGGGAACTTGTACACTGGGTACATACTTCCCCTACTCCAGACGGCAGCCCAGTCTATATGGTTCGGCTTCTGACTCCATTCCCCACATTCTTCCTAACTCCCAATATTTCCCCCCTGAGCATATTTCTTCTGGAACTGAAATATTTCCCCTAATTCTAGCATGCCTAGGTGAACCCCCATTGTCCATGCCTTTCCCCAAGACCTGGCTCTTATTTCTCAGCCTGTAGTTGCTGTCTAATGTCCAGTTGTGAATGGACTCATCATCTAAAATTGCGTGATCATTAAGAGTCACCTTGGGTACCTGTCAAAACTACAGATTTCTAGGTCTTGACACCAGTCTACTTGAATCAGAAACTCTAGGGAAAGGGAGGCTTTCCAGATAAGGACACTGAGGCTTAGAGAGATAAAACTATAGGCTGAAATCCACACAGGTGAGTGTGAGCCGGGTGCAGAACCCAGATCTATCCAAACCCACCTTCTTTCGTGTAATAATTAGACAAACGAGAGGGTATGGGGCCGTATTTGCTGCAGCGTCGCCCCCGATCTTCAAGTACAGCCTCCTATTCCACTTCTCCGTTTCTTCAAGAATGTAATGTTAAGTCACAAACTCAAGCACCCATGACAGACAGAAGAGCACAGCAAATGGTTGGAGCTGGAAGGGTGGCGTGCACATGTCCAGAAGGCAGGGATTCTGGAAAACGTAGGAGTCCTTCCCTGTCCAAGCTACTCAGCTACTGCTGCTGCTCCACTCCCCCCAGCTCTTTCCCGTGAGAATGTGGCCCTGACTTCACTGAAAGATCTAGATTTTCAGGTGAAACCTCAAATTGTCACACCAGTGATTACATTACGCTCTATGGTACTGCATCTTAGAGACTCGAGAGAAAATCAGTGGCTGGCCTTGAAGAAGCAAGTTGCTATGATGTGAACTGTCTATGTAGAAGGCCACATGGCAAGGAACTGCACGTGGCCTCTGGGAGCTGAAGGCTTCAGTCCCAGAAGCACAAGGAGCTCAACCCTGCCAACAACCACATGAGCTTGGATGAAGATTCCAAGTTCCAAAAAGGAATGCAGCCCAGCAGCACTCTGATGCCAGCTACCTGAGTCCTTGAGCAGAAGACCCATCTAGGCCATGCCCAGACTCCTGAACTACAGATATTGTGAGATAATCAATGTGTGTTGTTTTAAGCTACTCAAGTTGTGGTACTTGCCTACACAGCAACAAAAAATCGATATGCCCTCCTAGGCCTGTGCTTCTCAGAGAGTGCTTCAACCTGCACAGGTTCCCTCCCTCCATCTGCCATCCACATTCCTATCTCTAGCTGCCCTGACCTCAGCTGGCTGAAAAAAGAAATTAATTTGGTGAACCAATTCACTATTTATGATTTACCACTTATGATTTACCTACCGCTACCAGGGAGTCTTTGCATTTTCTAAGAGAGGGGTTGCAGAGGTACTGGCTAAATCAAATGTATAATTGATTCAAAATGATGGAATTTCAGACAATCATGGAGAAAAAGAGAAGTAATTTGGTGCCTGGAGATTACCCCATTCAGTCTCACATTACTCTGTATGTCCTTATGTGGGAATAAGTTCGGACCACCAAAACACTCTAAACGGTGGGACCTGGAGCTGGGGGCTGCATCACCACCAGTAAAGAAGACTTACTGGGCAAGCTTCCAGTTTCTTCTCTGAAAAATAGGGACAAGACTTCCCCTACCTGGCTGAAAAAACTGTTTTGAGGACCCTGCCAGCAGGCGGATGTGTGTGAGAGGATAGCAAATACAGCACTTTGGTCTCTGCCTTCAGTTACCGGCCCAGGGCTCCTGCAACCCTTGTAATCTCCTGGGTGACAGGGGTGTCTTTTGTTCTAATGAGGCAACTCTGGGTGGGCTCTTGGAAGGGGGCTGGTCAGCAAAGACCAAGCCGTGATTAGAAGCTTGGAATTTTCAGCTCTGATCCCCAGTCTCTTGAGAAGAGAGATGGACCAAAAATGGAGTTAATATTTGATCATGCCTACAAGATGAAGCCTCCTTAAAAATCCCAGTTAGTATGGGGTTTGGAGAGCCTCCAGGTTGGTGACAGTGAACACATCCATGTATCAGGAGTGTGATGCACCCCAACTTCTGTGCTTGGGACCCTGCCAGACCTCGCCCTGTATGTCTCTTCATCTGGCTCCTTATCTGTATCCTTTCTCACATCCTTTAATAAACTGGTAACTGTGTTTCCTCTAGTCTGTGAGACACTCTAGCAAGTTAACGGAACCCAAGGAAAGGGAGTCAGGAACCTCCAATGTGTAGCCAAGGCAGACAGAAGTTGTAGGTAACCTAGGGCCTTGCTACTTGTGAAGTGGGGGCGGTCTCATGGGACTGAGCCTGTAACCTGTGGGATCTGACACTTGCTTCTGGCAGAGAGTGTCAGAACTGAGTTGAATTAGAGAGCTTTCTCCCGTTGGTGGGGAGGACCCACAGGTCCGGTGAGCAGAGGCGTCAGAGGAGCTGACTGTGATAGTCTTGTGAGAGTAAAGGAAAGACACAAGGAGGAAAAGACAAGTTTCCTATGCAATGAATGAGAAGGCACTCTGTGAGCATAAAAACACATGTTCGAACCACAGATTGAAGTGAGGAAGCCATCACAGATCATTTGAGCCAGAAAGCCCGGCACACACATTCAGACTTTATCCTTGCAGCTTCGGTGCTGACCTTGCCCGTGTCTGTTGTCAGGCTTCCATTTCTGGCCACCTCCCGGTTTCGGCCAGAGGCTGACATGCACTTCTCCCAGCTTCCACGCGGCTGCCAAAGGCCAGGCAGGGACTGAGACGGCGCTCCTCTCCTGTCCCCGAGGGTGACTGACCGGGGAGGAGCAAGCCTCCAGGAAGGTCACACACACATGTGGGGAGTCCCCCAACACCAGGCCAAAAACAGCCCCATCTCACTCCCCCAGCCACCCCTCATGGAGCTGAGAGCACTGAGTCCTTCCAAGCCAAGCACTCAAGTCCCTGAGAGTTCCAGAACTCTCTCTCATCCTGCAGGGCTCCACTGTGTCCAAACCCTTGTCCCAAATGGCAGGACTGAGCAACCACTTTCTTCTGCTGTCTGTAGGGCTTAGCAGGGGCTTCCAAACTTTTGGCATCAGTGGGCCACAACGGAAGAATAAGAGTTGTCTTGGGCCACACTAAATATATTGTGACACAAAATCACAATAAAAAATCTCATAACATTTTAAGTAAATTTACAATTTCTGTGTTGGGCCGCATTCATAGCCTTCCAGGGCTGCATACGGCCCATGGACCATAGGTTGGACACCCCTAGAGAGTGAAATCTACATTAGGGAAGAAGTTTTATTGGATTTAAATGGACAAGAAAAAAACTAAGAAAAAAAGGAAGAGTATGATTTATCCTCTTTATAGTCGAACAAACATAAAAGCACGTAAGAAATAATGGCTTCCCATATAAATCCAGAGAAAGTTAAGGATCACATGACTAACAGGAAGAGTGGGGGAAAAAACCTTATTCTTCAATTAAACTAAATTGTTAAGTTAGACAATTTAATAATAATAGTAATAGTACAACAGTCGTAATAATACTAAACATGCCACTGAGTGTACCATGTGCCTGATGGCGTACTAAATGTTTTCCATACACTCTCTCACTCATTGCTCACAACAACCCTAAAGGAAAGGTACCGTCACTGTTCTGATTTAACAGGTGAAGAAACCAAGGCTTGGTCAAGTTAAATGATTTGTACAAGGTCACGCAACTAACAGATGATAGAGCTGGCTCGTGAAGACAGGTATGTCTGCCTCCCAAACCAGTATGCCATCCTGCTCCCTGAACATGGAATGCACCGTGGTGCCCTGACTCCCCAGCAGAGCCAAGGATGCTGACCATAAGCCTACCCCCCTCATAAGCTCGTGGTATGCCCTTCTCCCACCCTTGTTCTTCCAAGAACCTCAGCAAATGTGCCTGAAGAAGGAACTCTTTTCTAGCTCCCCAAACCTCCCAATAATAAGCACAACTCAACAGCTGTTAGTATTAACACTAGCATCACCATCACTGGTACTTTTTCTTCTCAAGAAATAAAATATTAATAAATATACTTACTTCCTAAAAGAGTCCATGTGCTTTAACATTTTCAGAAAGTGATTTTTTTTAAATTGGAGACAATCTAGATAATTCAATTTCCCCTGCAGTTTGGTGCCAAACAAACAAATGGATACAGCCTTAGAATCCAAGGAAGAAATTGTTGGTTTTGCCTGGAACAATTTCCACGGTGTCCAGGATTTGACCCTGAAGCCATACCATTTTATATTATTGAGGTATTTTGCAAGACTAGATTGGATTTTGATTGTTTGGCATCTTCTTTAAAGACCTCAAATTAGTAAACAATAGAAAATGTGGATCTAATAAGTTCACAATAGCCTGATGAAAACACATGGGTTAAAAATGACCAAATGTTCACAAGCCGAAATTAATATCCAGTGCCCTGGGAGCATGTAAAGTTTAGGCAGAAACGAGTGTGGAAGCAATAATTGGAGCACTGGGACCCCCTGCGAGGCAGGCTAGATAATCACTTAGATGGGCCTGTGGACACCTAAGAGTCGGTGTGAGCTTTGATGCTGTGTTCTCGGAGCTGCTCTTCCATGAAACAGACCTCGTCCTTCATCTTTCATGTTGGGGGGGAGGGTTTATGAAATACAGTTGGAAGTACCCTGATCATAAGGAAGGAAAGGAGGAAAGAAGCAAAGGAATGAGGATCAGATGAGAGGAAGAAAGAAGACAAAAATGGGAAAACCAAAAATAGGGACTCCGCATTAAATCCAACATGGCCAAGTAAAATCTGTACAACAGCAACAAAAAGATTTTCGAGTTTTTACCCTATGAAGTCTAGACATGAAAAATATAAAACAAAATATTAGCATATTAAAATTCTTGGTATAAGAAGTCAGCCCACAGTTCAGAAAATAATCATAGCAATATTTAAGGCCACAGAAAGGACTGGAAGAGCATAGCAACAGAGAATATTATTTTGGGTGATGTTTTTGCTGCATACTAAACTAAATAGCAGTTTTCCAGTTATCAGTTTTCATAATAAAAGTTATCATTTATTGAGGGCCTTGTGTACCCATCTCTGTGCTAAATGCTATTTGTAATAGTCCATTGGATTTCATCTTCTCAGCACACCTGCCAGGTAACTATAATTACCCCCATTCATATATAAGACAACTGAGAATGAGGGAAGAAGGGAAGCTGCTCAAACCCACACAGGTAGTAAGAGGTCGAGTGCCCATCGCTGTGAGCTCCGCGTAACTGGACTACTTCCAACCTATTCGGTCATAAGCAGCATCACCAACAGCAAGAACCATTTTTAATCCCCACCACAATCCCTTAAGGGGTTAATAACCATTACTCCCAACTTACAGAAGGGGAAACTGAGGCTCCGAGAGGCTAAATAATGCCCAAGTTCATCTAGGGATAGGGAGTAGGTGGTGAAGCTGGGGTATGAACTCAAAACAAGCTGCCTCCGTGTATTAAACCACTGCATGCCTCGGTATTCTGTACATGTCAGAAATATAACCAACACTTTAAAACACTCCTGTGCAAATTACTACAGAACTCCTGCTTCAATAAATGTTAAGAAATGGCTGGCTCTACTGCACTCTTGAACATGCGAATTATCATCAAAATTGGGTCAAATTCAGCAATAGGTATTTAAATGCAGAAAGCTTTTTGGTTGTGTGTTATTTTCATTTTCTTATTTTGATAGAAATATGCGGTAAATGAGTTACCGTGATAACTAATAAATAGCCTGTTGGAGTTAGAAAGATGGCCTTACTATCTTTCTAATCCTACAGTGAATTAGCAAATTAAGAGAAATATTCTGAACAGAAAACAGAGTTCTGAAAGTCAAAACTTCAGAATGGGTTTCCCTGGGCTAAGCAAGGCGTGAGCAAGACTACATTCCCTTCTGAGGCTCTCAGAGAGAAGTCATCTCCTTGCCTTTCCCAACTTCTGCAGCCTGCCACACCCCCGAGTTTACGACTCCTTTTCATCTTCAAAGCCATCCATGGTAGGTCTTTCTTACTACACCCTTTCTCTCACTTTTCTAGCTAGACACTACAAAAAAGTTTCTAACTTCTTTGCCTCTGCCACCCTTGTGATTATAGTTGGCCAACTGGATAATCCAAGATAATCTCATCGTTTAAAGAAATTTTTTTAATTTATTTTTAGAAATGGGGGTGAGGGAGGACGGAAGAGAGGAAGAAAAACATATGATACGTAGGAGAAACATCTATTGGTTGCCTCTCACATGCCCCCAACCAGGGGCCTGGCTCACAACCCTGGTGCCCTGACCAGGAATCAAACCAGCAACCTTTCAGTATTCGCGGTGATGCCCAGCCCACTGAGCCACACCAGTCAAGATAATAATCTCCCTATTTTGACAGCTGCTGCACACTTTTAATTCCCCTTGCCACGTGACATAACATATTCATGGGTTTTGGGGATTAAGACATGCATATCTTTTGGGGAGCCATTATTCTGTCTACCACAGCATGTAAATCCACAGAAAGAACAGAGGCAGAAATAACAACGAATGCACAAAATGAAGCGGTAATAGTAATAACAGTAATAACATCAGAGATTACAAGGGTTGACACATTAGTCTGTAAGATTCTGAACAAAGCAAAAGCAAATTCTCTATTCAATGCCATCAGCTAATTTCAAGTGTGTGCACACACCCACGTGCACAACAACATCCTGGTGAGCTGATGCCACAGCTCGGATAATACCATTTACTAATTAGGATAAAAAAAAGAAACAAATGTATGGCATGTGTGTCAGTTTACAGAACATTTATAGAAAAAGTTCCCAAATTCCTTTCTTCCTGGGAAAGGATTATTTTCTTGCCCCTTTCATTCTAGCTCACCTCTAACATTTCTGGAAAAATTCTAGGACGATGGATAAACTTCTCAGCATTTGCCCACTCAGCTTAACCTGTCACTGTAGAAGGACAACTAGAAAGTGTCTGTCAGAGTGAACTCCAGAGACTAGCGGCGCAGGCCTGAATCGGAGGTGAAGGCTGGGTCACATCGCCCCCTTGTGCAGGGAAAAGAAATCACGCCCTTCCCAACCTGAACGAAATTCCTTGTCCAAGACTCTGTGGGAAACAATTGTTTATAGAGTGACGTTCCCCAGGGCTCTTAGAAACTATTTTTTTTCATCATTTTAAACCTGTTTACTGGGAAATCACTCTAAAATACAAAACACACACACACACAAAATCATACTGCATGAAGGATATAGCAGCATAAAATAAATTATTAATTTCCTTGCCTCATAGAGTATTCTAAATTCAATTTTAACTATTTTTTTGGCTGTGAGCCTCGGTTCCTTTACTGTTCCACAGAACAGCACACCAGTATTCTTTTGCACGTTTGACATTTTTAGAAAGAGGTTTCTTTTTTGCTATTGCTGCTGTTTTGGATTTTTGTGTTCTGTGCTGCTTGTCAGTGGGCACGTTTTGATTTTGAGTTTGTCGTGCAGCTTCCTTTAAAAGCTTCCTTCCCCTCATTTGCTGTGGAAACAGTAACTAGGATACCGAGCTAGTGAGTGTAAGTAAAATGAGGTTAAAGGGCCCCTACCGAGCTCTCTCTTACAAGTGTGTGAGATTTAAGACAAAACCCGAGTGACTTCGCATGCGAGACTTCGCGTTCCATCTGGAAGTCGTGACAGTTTGACATCTATTTGGCTACTTAGAAGCTATTTTTACCTCTTTTCTATTTTTGTTCTGAATAGGTTATGTTGAAAGAGTTCTGTTTTGGCAAGATAGAAAATTGCTGTATTTTTCCAATTTGCCCAAGTCTTGAAATGGGATAAATCCCAGCGCTGGGATGGGGGTGGGGATGGGGGAAGAAAACCCACGAGCCTTTCAGTGCTCAGGCCAGTGTGATGTAAGAGCAGGGCTGCGACGTCAGTGTTACTGAACAGGAGGCTGCACGTGTGGCTCACCTGCTAACAAATCACCGCGCAGCTGGAAACGCTGTACGCGGTACCTGCGCTAACTGGGAAGTATGTTCATCGTCTTGTCCTGGGCAGGGGCAGCGCACCCTGATTTTTTTTTTCAACGCTGCTCTTTGGCCCCCCAGGGGACAGTTCTGAGACATGCCTCAGATGACCCCTCGGCAGGTGCCAGCAGGACCAGCACCAGTCACCCACGCACTGTCCCACTCCATCGTGCGTCCCACTCCATCGTGCGCCCCACTCCATCGTGCGTCCCACTCCATAGTGCGTCCCACTCCATAGTGCGTTCTTGTGTCAGCTGTCTCTCCTTCGCTGCTGCACTCCCCGGTCCTTTCCCCTGCTCCCGGTCGTCACTTCTCCAAGTCACTGCACACAAGCCCGTGTCTCAGGCTGTGCCTTTGAGAGAAGCCACATCAACAAAGACACTGTCAAGTGAGAAAATTGGTATTTAGTGCTGCTCTGCCCATCTTGTCACCACGAAAGGAAGACCAAGAGGATTGCAAAGAAATCGCCCCAGAACCAGGGCATCACTGGGCTGCAGAACCACTGGGCTGCAGAACCACTGGGCTGCAGAACCACCGGCCTCCAGACGTCTCATTCCGTGAAAACAATAGCCCTCCGTTAAGCCACTTGCAGTTGGGGTTTGCGGTGTTTGAGCCAAAAGTACTTCAGGGGGATGCTTTATTTAGAGCTGAAGGCAGAGGGAGAAGGCCTCCGGGAGGGAAGCCTGGGGGTGGGAGCCAGGTGGCGTGACGTGCAGAGCTCCCTTTCGGGGAGAAGGCTGGTCTGACAGAAACAGACAAAAGACAGGGAGGGTCTCGTGGTTTCCACTCTTCTGCTGGGGTCCTGGGCGGGTGGCTCAGGTGGCCGGAGCATCGTCCCACACCAAACAGTTGTGGGTCAGACCCCTGTCGGGGCCCATGTGGAAGCCGCTGATAGGTTTTCCTCCCTCCCCTCCTCTCTCTCTAAAAATCAATACACGTATCCTTGGGTGAGGATTTTAAAACTTCTTCTGCCAGTGAATTCTTCTTGCCTAAAATAGTTGATGCAGAGTTTCTAGCCCTCGCAAAGAAAAGTCCTACTTTAAGTGTGATCTCATTCTCGTTTTACAAAAAAAAAAAGTGGGTGTATGTGTGTGAACGTATGTTCATGTACACATGGAAAAAACAAATGAATAGGCTAAAGGGATACCCATATTTATTCCTTGGGAGGGTAGGAATACAGGGGAGTAAGAAAAACTTATGCCTCACTTTAATTTTATAAACTTCTTAATGTTAAATTTGTTATAACCAACTTCCATCTGTTGTAATTTTAAGACTAAAACCTACAGAAACTGAGATAAAAGTGTTAACTTTGAGGTATATGGCCATTAAAAACTAATACATGAGTCATTACAAACCTGAGAACCACTGCTAACAAACCACCCAACAAATCTTAGACAGACAACCTCAAATCCCCATGTTCACATAAAACCAGTCGCAACGTTCCAGAGCCGGGACTGATGCTGGGAAGTTGTACCCAATCTGCCTGTGACCGTGGCTCCCAACCAACCCTGTGCACATAATTCCCATTACTGCTCCCAAAATCCAACTCAAATAAGTCTACAGTCTAAGTTTAAAACAAACAAATATAAAAGTGGGCTTGCTATGCAAATACAGCTTCAAGGCATTTGAAGCTTTGAAATTCATCCACTCACCCCTCCCCATCCTAATCCATTTCCAGACAGAAAAACCAAGAGCTGCCATAGCTCCATGAGTCTGGGTAACCAGCCTGGAGAGCCCAAGGAGGGGAAAGTATGCTGGGCCAACCTAAGCACATAGGCTCATGGGATGCAGCCAGGACCAGAGATGGGGGCATGGGAAATGAGTCCAGCCGGCTGAGCCAAGAGCCACTTGGTAGATGGACCAAAGCGCCTGATTGTAGGTATGTTACATTCTCAGGGAACAGATGCAGTCAGCAAGTGCAGGCACAGGGGGCTAAGAAAAGCAGAGGACAGTTCTGAGCAATGCCAGCAGGACGCCAAATGGTGGCTGGAGGAAAATACAGGGAGAGGACCAGCAGGATCCTGTGTGAGGCTAGGGGGTTGGGAGGAAGCATCTGATAACAGGTGAACCCCTGAATTCTGGGCAGGGATTCTGAGGCAGAAATTCATGGGTACGAATAGTGAGAATGACATGTGCATCCTTACTACATGCCAGGGAAGTTTTATCATCTCCATTTTTCAGATGAACAAACTAGGGTAAGCAGATGATAGGTCATTTGCTCAAAGTCACATGCTGGTACATTAGTCAGCTCAAGCTGCCCTGAACAGGATAGCACAGACAGGGTGATTTCAGCAACAGAAATGTATTTTCTCAGCATTCTAGAGACTCAAAGTCCAAGATCAAGGTGCTAACAGGGTTGATTTCGGGTGAAGCCTCTCCTGGCTTGCAGATGGCTGTCTTTTTCCTTTGTCCTCACATGGCCTCTCTTATGTGCACAAGTCGGGGGCGGGGGGAGGGGGAGAGAGAAGAGGGAAAGGGGGAGAAAGATCTCTGTTTTTTTCTTCTTATAAGGACACCAGTCCTATCGGGTTAGGGCACCACCCTTAATCTTCTTAGAGGCCCTAGCTCCAAATATAGTACATTAAGAGTTAGGGCTTCAACCTATAAATGGAAGGGGGTGGACAGGAGCATAATTCAGTCTGTAAGAGCTAGTTTAATAGGAAACACAGACAGTGTGACTCCGGAGCCTAATACTCATTTTGTATGTGTATTTTTATATTTTACTGAGGCAAAATTTAAACAGTATAGTTCAATATGGTTTGAATAGATGCATGCATCCATGTGACCCACATTCCTAGCAACAACTATATACAGTACTCTTAACCGCTACACCCCACCAGACTATCTGGTGACAGGAGGTAGGGCCACTGTCAAGGCAGCCAGGAGTCATCCCTGGCAGTACAGACATAAGGCTTAATTGTGAGCTACCCTCCCACACACACCAGATACAGGGCACACCCACAAGGGGCTCTATTGGGAAATGCTCTGCCTGGTTTCAGGAGTTGTAACTGCCCCCCATGGATAAGGCTGAGTGAGCGACCTTCGGACCATAAGCCACTAAGGAGACAAAGCTTATCTCTGGCAGCAGCGCTGCTTCTGCTTCATCCATCTCTGCCCCCAACGCTTGGTCAGTTAGTCAGTGACAGGTAAGACCTCTCAGAGGAGGGGCAACCTAAGCCAGACACGATCACTTGGGAGGCCCTCAAGGAAGGACTCGGGGGGCTACAGCAAAGAGGGGGTGATGGGCCCTCATCCCCTGGCTATTCTGACATAGCCTGAGTCCCCATTTCTGTCTGGGAGAAGTGCTTCCTGGTTCCAATCCATTTAAGCCTAAAAACCTATGATGGGGAGCTCTCTGCCGGCTAAAGCGGGCTCCAGGGTGATCAGGCGTAAGAAAGAATTCACAAAGTCCTGTGAAGCCTGCTTTGCTAAGAGTGCTTTCATTCGTATGATAAGGGTCCGAGCAGGAAATGAGTATGTCTCCCAAAGTTTTTGTAACCTCTTCACCTGACAGATACTGACTCAGACTAAGCCCTCAGATTTCTTTGAAATGTTATCTACTGTTTGATCCTTGCCTGACATTGATTGATGAGCTTTACCTGTATTCCTGTGTTCTGAACTTAATAAAAGCTGTTGAAGAAGAGGTTCTTGGTCCTTCTCTGAGAGATTGACCACCTCTCCTCCCCAAGCAGATCATGTCTTGGTAGTTTCATTTTCATCTGTGGCAGACAGGGGGACTTGAAGGCAAAGTTAGGGCTCCCCACCTAGGCCGACCCTTCTGCGCTGCTGCTCTGCTCTGGGTCCCAGGAGACTAGCCCTCACCAGCTGTTTCCCAGGGTCCTCCTCCCCCTCCCTCTCCATCTAAGGCTGTGTCTCTGGCCTTTCCTCTGTGCTGCCAGCTCTCACCAGACAGTCCCCCAGTGGTCTTCCACCAAACAACCCCAGTGCCTCCTCAACTTTGGTCACAAAGCACCTCCTCCCTGTTCAACTCCAGTTTAGAAGTAACAGATGTCTTCCTGCGGTTGCTGTCCTTTGGGTTATCTCACCATCCATTGTTTGGCTTCTCAGCTCTTCCACCTCCTGCTTAAACAGTTACCTGCATTAAATCCCCTGTTCAGCCTGGTTTCTCTTTTCCTAGTTCTATTTTCACAAGACAGTGATATACTCTCTACATGCCAGGACTGGCTCAGAAATTGGGGTGGTCCTGGGATTAGAGCAAGCCCATTCACAGCAGCTGGGAGGTGGCGGACTCAGCAGCAGAGATTTTCCCAAGAGAACACCTGAGATCACATCGACACTTTCCCTCTGCGCCTTGTTGACGACACCTTGTTGGTCCATCTTGTTAGCGAATTAGCACCATCCTCTGAGCCATTCATTGCCCATGGCTCTCCTGTTTTTCAGGTAGATCTCTGCAAGCTGTCAAGACTAGAGATGCTTTTGTCAACTGGTTTTTCAGCTAATTTCATGACACTAAGCTACAAATTAGATTTGTCAAACTGCCACATGCTTTTTAAAAAAACAACATGTTTGTCCAAATAAAGTTGTTGGTGAGGAAACAGTGACTGAGGAGGACAAGACGGGACGCTCCAACACCGAGGAAACTTCAGCAGCCTGTGGGTACGTCCTGGGATGCTGCCAACCAGCTGGGGTGAGGGAGGAAGTGGTCGCAGATGCGTAAAGGAGGCAAAGTGCCTGGTCTGCTCTAATTCCAGTTTACAGCAGACTCTGGCTAGCTGTAAAAGCCCTGTTGAGCAGGTCCCCAGGACTACCACAGGAGGACCCTCATCTTTACTCTGGCTGCAAAACTGGCTTGTCTTCCCAGAGCCTTTGGCTTCAGGAGGGAGAGAACTGGGAGGCAGACTGCACCCCTTGGCTTACTGCCCTGTATCTGGGACTTCTCCAGAACTGCAATAGTTATGAGTCAAGCTTCCTTTCCTCTGCTCATACCTTCTAAGTTACGAGTTATTGGTTTGTCTTGAATGCAGGAATAGAAGCCCCCCCAACCCCCACCTGGTTCATGGGTTTCAAGGAAACCATACAGGTCCCACTTCTTCACTCTCTACCTGATAGATCACTTTAGCCAATAGAAGTGTTGTACAATGACTAGGCAGTTAATGGGACAAACATAACATTCCCTCCTACCACCACCAAGAAAGAAAGAGAGAGAGAAAAAAATGGGGAGGGGAGGGGAGGGGAGGGGAGGGGAGGGGAGGGGAGGGGAGGGGAGGGGAGGGGAGAATCCTGTTAGTCACAGAGCTTTCATTCTGCACCACAGAACAGGCTCTGGCTCTCTGTGAGAATAATAAAATCAGTCTTGCACTATATCAGCGCCCTAAACAAAAGCAACACCCTGGAATGTTACTCTTCCAGGCGTCGGAGTTGGATTTAGCTCTGTTGGGGAAAGGCATCCATTCAAAGGAGAAACAGAGTAGCCTTAAGCCAGTCAAAGAAGTAAATGAGCTTGCTCTTCAAAAGAGGAAAACACAGGCTGTGGGCAGCTCCCCTCTGCGACTGATTCAACACCTGGTGTGTAAACAGCGCGGCCTCTGCCCAAGCTGGAATTTTCCCACAGTGGGCAGGCAACTTCAGAGGTCTAGCAGAAGGCCAGGGCTGTCTTTTAGACCTTGAAAAACAGGGTGAGAAGGAAGGGCTGGAAGAGATACTTTACGGCAAAGGAAACTCACAGAAGTTAAAAGAGAAGGAAGGGCCTCAAAGCAGGCAGTTGCAGCTATTTTAAGGATAAAGAAATACTCTTTGTGGAGAATTTGGGGGGGGGGGGACAAAGTGCACGAGTATCATATGATAAGAACAGAACGTTTTCCCCAAGACGAAAAGCCGTTAAGGCATTGGTTGTTTTAACATCACGTGAGCCTAATGCACGCCGCCTGAGCAGCAGTCCCTGTGAGGTAAAGAAGTGCAGGCTCGGTACCCGTCTCTAACCAGGCTTCTCTCACCCCGCCCCCATCTCACCACACTCCTGCCTTCATCACCCCTTCCCCCAGAGTCACCCAGGACTCCGGAATTCTCTGAGAGAAGAGGGTTCTAAATTATTCACAGTACGGTGCCACTGACTTCCTCTCCTTCCCTTCCCAGAAGTATTTTCTATGTAAGAAGCCAGAGAAAATGAGCAATGCTTGAAACAATGAATCACTCCTGGTAAAATTTCAGACACTTGCAAAGATTTCCTAGGGGCACGGGGAGAGTCTCTTACCCACACCCTAAATGACACCACTTATAAAAATATGCTATAAACTTGACCTCCTTTAGAGCATTAATTCACATTTCTATTGGTGTGAGCACATTACATTTAAAATGCTGACTTTCAAAAGTTGAGATCACAACTTTCAATCAAAATAGCTGCGTGGCTAAACAAGGCCAGCAGAGAAAAATTTATGAACTTACTTTGAACTTCTGTTCTTCTCCTCATGTTTGGACTTTTATATCAATAAAGGTATGAGAAAGTCTCTCAATAACCAATGAACCTTTCTAAAACCCTGTTTGACCTTGCCACACTTCTTTTTGACGTGTACACAAAACCATTTTGGAAATGTTTTACCCTAGTCACGCTCTGGTCCTAATAGGGATCAAAGCTACTCAATGGATCTAGGTCCATATTTACAATTACAAGGGATTCGTGCTGTAATACTGACTCTCTCATTTCAGAGATGGCACAATACAACTGCACACTCTTCTTCAGTGTGACTTTGCTGGTCCTCCCATCGATAGACCGCATCTACTTCCTCTCCCCTGAAATCTGGGCTGGCTTTAGCCCATAGAATCTGGCAGAAGGGACTCAGTGTGATTTCTAGGCTTAGGCCATAAGAAGCCTTAGAACTTCCGACTCATCCTTGTGGGGCCCCAAGTCTTCATGTGACTAAGTCCAGCCAGCAGAGCAGTGAGGTGCCCGGCTGACAGCCAGCCCCAGACATGTGAGGCCATCCTGCCTTTTCCAGCCCTGGTCACCACCAGCTGACACACAGAGTGTGGGCAAGCTCTCTCCTCTGAGCCCTGCTCCAATTGCACATCTATAGAACCACAAGCAAATTACTGCTTTAAGCTACTGCACTTGGGGGTTATCTGCTACGTGGCAGCAGATAACCAAAGCACTGACCTTGTACAAAAATTATTCACTTGCGTACAACTATCCGAATTGACACATCAAAGGTGAGATACTTGACCTCAGAAAGCATAATCTGTCTCAATACAAAAAGGTAAATGATTAAAGTAGAAATTATGTTCTGAATCAGACTGCTCCCCCAATATCCATGCCCCCCTTCTTCTATAAAAGTGGTTCTCAAAGTGTGGTCCTAGACCAGCATTATGGGAATGTGTTCAAAGAATAAGTTTTTGGCCTCCTAACTAAATGAGAAACCCTGTGAGTGGGGCCCAGCAATCTGTATTTCAGCAAGTCTTGTGGATGATTCTGGTGCATGCTGACATTTGAGAACCACCCTTCTATAGCAATAAAACTTTTGATGGTTGACTGGTATCCCTGGCCACATGGATAAAGCCTAGGTAAGGTGGCTAGGTAAGGCCATGAGTAAGTTCTGGCCAGGAAGAAGTAAGCAGAAGTGGGAAAATATGTGTTCCCTTTCCTGTCCCTTTCCCTGGAATTCAGATGTGATGGCTGGAGCTCCAAAAACTGTCTTAGACCACGAAGTGATCCTGGGAGATGAACGTCTGCACAGAGCCGGAAGGAGCTTGGGCCCCTGACACTATGGAGCTGCTACATCAGCTCTGGGCTCAGTCCCTAACTTCCTGAACGTGAGAGAGACCTTTCTATCTTGTTTAAGCCTCCGTATTTTAAAGTGCTGCCCCTCACTGTTAAATCTGATCCGAACTTACACACCATCCTAATAAAGCAGTCCCTCTTCCCCTCACCTGAGATATTTTTTAATATAAAGGAAATATTTTATTTCCTTTGCTTGTCACAAAGTATCTTTGGATTCTTTTTTTCATTATTTATTTTAACTATCTCCCTGTTTGACCCTAAGCTCCATGAGGGTGGTTTTGTTTTTTATCATTCAGTCCCCAGCATCCAACACACTTCTGCTCACACAGTAGAGACTTGGTGAATATTTACTGAATAGCAATAATCATGCCTCGGATAAATCTCATTGCCTATGATACTGCCACTGCGCAAAGCTCAACACTTGCTGGATAGAATAGACAGACAGACGGAGAGATGTAGGCAAGTCATGTTTTGTCCAATCTTTCAGCATTGTTAACGTGACCATGCCTCAAGTTTAATTATTCTTTTAAATACTGAAGATGCAGCAAAACTATCCCTCCCCTATATCCTACCTAAATTCCACTTTAATCTGAATATGAAGCAATAAGAATAATAACAAATACTTCCATATGCTTTAATGTGTGCCAAAAACCAATTCCAATAGGGGGCATCTTACGATATATCTGACTGGCATTCCTCAAAAGTGTCCCGGTCATCAAACCAGGAAGTCTGGGAAACTGTCACAGCCGAGGGAGCCTAGGAAGACAAGAGGGCTAACTGTAACAGTGTCCTGGATGGGACCCTAGAACAGAAAAGAACATTGGGTAAAAACTAAGGAAATCTGAGTATACTACAGACTTGAGTTAACAGTTGTGTATGGATATTGGTTCATTACCTGTAACAAATATACCACGTTAATGAAAGATGTGAATAGGGAAACTGAGCGTGGGTGGGGTAGGGGAGAGGATATAAGCACATATTCTCTTTACCACCTGCTCACTTTTCTTGTCAATGTAATACTGTTCTGAAAAATGAAGCCTATTAATAAAAGAGATATGCCAAGGACTTACATTTTAACCTGTTACATATGTTAATTCTCATAAAGACTAAGATGGGTACTATGATGAAGCCTGTTTAGAGACACAAGAGTACAGTCAGTTTGGTTCCCCCATGCCCTGAGGCTTGGAGTTTGTTTTTTTCTGGATCCAAATTCATTTGATTCAGTCATTTAAGTAATGTGTATTGATCAATGTGCCAGCCAGAGACTAAACTTAGGGGATTCTATGAAACAAGTCAAAACTGGGAAGGCAGAGAGGGCTGTGTATCCACCTACTGAAATTTAAAGGACACAAGCAAACACTTTAGAGTGTATACGATTCTAAAATGTGTTATATTTATATTTAACAGTACATACGTTCCTCCAACAGCTATAAACAACTAAGCTTGTCATCTAATTACCAAGAATAATTATTTGAATATGAAGCCGCCAGATGGTCCATGTTGTTAAGAACACATAAATCATACATCAGAAGTTACAAAGCTGATTCGAGAGTGGATTTGGGTCTTATCTCAGGTATCAAAATAGCTAAAGCTCTATATCTCAGGCTAATCCCTGGTCCAAACTGAAAGAATACCTCGGATGAGAGAAATCTCTGTGGCATTGCATTCCTCCCTAAAGATACTCATGGTGAACTTCCTTACCTACCATTCTGACTAGGAGAACCTTGACATTCTCATTCCTGACCACTCTGCTGACCAAAACAGAGATCTGACCCCTTGTCTGCTCAGACTGACATCCCTGGCCCGAGGAGTCTGATCATGAACGTGGTGAGTGCTCACTGGTAACAGGGACCACCCAGACACAAATAAGCCTTGTTGAAAGTTTTTTTGCCAAGTGTATTACCTGTGAGGTTTAACTTCCATATTCTGAACTGCAACCAGGTAGGTTCCAATCTAACTACCTACCTGAAACAATCCCCAAGGGACCGATGATTCGATTGCTTCCTATAGCCTTTTCAGCTGCCTCACTATTTATCCTTAAAAGTTCAGCCAAGGCTTTAGCTCCTTCACAAAGTCTTTCTCAACCTGCTCAATATGGGGCATTTCTAAAAACTCCCATGCACCTTGTGCTGACCTCAGTCTTAGGATTCGTCACAATTGCATACAATTTAACAAGTATTTAATGAATGCTGATGAGGGGCCGCTCTGGGCACTTGGGAATCATCAGTGAACAAAGGTAAGATGCCTGCCCTTGTAGGGAAAAACAGATAATAAACAGTAAACTATAACGAATAAGTCAATTTTATAGTATGTTATACTGATAAGTGCTATGGGAAAAGAAAATGTGAAGTGGATTAAGGGGGATTGAGTGAACTGGGGTGTAGAGAAAAGGATCAGGTGGCCACACTAATTAGGATGGCCAAGGTAGGCTTCAGGGAAAATATGAGATTTAAACAAAGACTTGAATGAGGTGAGTTAACTCTATAGACCCTGAAGGAGGAGGCTTCTAGGGAGTGGAAAGACCTGAAGCAAAGAGCCCCAGGCAGGAGCACGCCTGGACAGACCCACAGACAGCTTGCAGGCCAGAGAGTAGCGAGCAAAATGCCCCAGAAGGGAGGAGGGAAAGAGAGGTGAAGCAGAGAAGAACGGTTATGTAGGGCTTAGGGGCCAGTACAAAGACTTGGCCTTTTATTCCCAGTGGAGCTATGCTGTGTTTTGAGTGGAATTATGATCTGACTTATTTTTGCAAAATTCACTCAGGCCACTTTGTCGAGAATAGACTAGTAGGGGGGCCAAGACAGAAACAGAAAAACCTGATAGGAGGTAATTATAGGTGAGATTTGAAGATGCCTCCAGCTAGACAAGTAGCAACAGAGGAGGCGGATGGGAGCCAGATTCTGCATTTAGATTCTTGGAGGACTGCATGTGAGGTGGAACAGAGGGGAGCCAAAAATGACTCCAGGGACTTGGTCCTGAGAAACGACGACAGTGGAGTTACCATGCACTCATGGCAGGGGGTGACCAAGCATGGAAGATGCAGGTCAGGATGTGAAGAGCAGGAATTCAGAAGAGAATATGAATTTGGTTTTCGTTTGAAAAGATTCTGTTGACACTTTCTGGTAGGAAGGAACAAGCACAAGGAGAGTGGGTGTCAGTGGTTTGAAAGAAATCTGGGACTGAGCAGCGGGGCCCATTTTAGAAGTGCAACATTTCTAATCTCCAGCCCTTGACAGCATGGCATCATGAGGAAAAAACACAGAAATCAATGCCTCTGCGTCAAAAAGTGATTCTGAAGAATTAGACTCTGAACATGAAAAAGCAACAGGGGAGTGGGAGAAGGAGAAGGGGGGAGAAGGTACAGAAAATAAGTAGCATAGACAGTAGGTAGAAACTAGATAGGGGGAGGGTAAGAATAGTAGGGAAAATATAGAATCTAAAGAACTTGAGACACATGTGTGTTCATGAACTAAAGGGGGGGGATGGTGGGGGAGAAGTGTGCAGGGTGGAGGGGAACGGGGGGGGGGGGAATAGAACAAATGTAATGGCATAATCAATAAAATAAAAAATATATTTTAAAAGTTTTCTAAACATCTTAGACAATTTACTTACATTCACATATATATATTTATATTTATATATATAGCCATATATAGAGAGAGAGAATAAAATGTGATTTAAAAAACCCATCTAAATAAGTCTAAATTTTTTTAAAGAAGTTGAAAATAATTTTAGTGATAAGAAATGACTGTGGAACAGTTTATGAACATTTTTTCTTAATGACACAAAAATATATTTTAATTGGATGTAATGAAATATGATAAAAATATCGAATACTTACTAATCACTTACGATGAGGCAAGAACAATGCTAAGTCATATATACGAAGCTTTTCATCCCCCCAAAATCCTGTGCCCTAGTTCCCATGCCCCCCACCACCCTTTTGTAAAGAAAGCTCAAAACAGTAAAGAAAACTCATGTGTCTTTTGTATGTCCCATATAATCTTCGCACTTTGCTACTTTTTTCCCCCTTGGAAAAAAATCATCACCCTCTTGCTTAATAATTCCTCCCCTTTAAGAATTAAGACTGAAATCTTTAGAACGGGTCTTCCATACCTACTTCATACGTTACTCCACTGTTCCAATTCCAGTTTTTAGTGTCCTGTGTTTTCGGTTTTGTTTGGTTCCCTCTCTTCAGGGCAATAAACAGGCCCGGAAGGAGGTGCTGGGCTAATGGGATGAGTAAAACTTTATCCCTGGCCTTGAGGCTAGTGGGCTGGACAAATATGTGAACGAGTAATATGTTTCATCACACAGGATGTGTGTGCTCTGCCCCGAGTGTACCGCAAGCTCTGGCAATGAGAGGACAACGTAGGGCAAGCCCTAATAGAGAGAAAGAGAGGGTGGTTTTTAAACTCCTCTGGCTGCAGGGCAGTTCTAGTCAACATTCCCGGGCTGCAGCAAGCCACTTAGGGAGTGTTTGGATTATAGCCTTTTCATACCTGGCAACACATAGGCCACAGGTGCAATATGCTGCCGGACCAAAGATGATAGACTCTAAGTCCTAAAAGTGATTCATTTCTGGCTTCCTGGAAAAAAATATAAGAAACTGACACACAATGACAAAAGCATTCTACTGGTTCAGCTCAAAACCACCTTTACAAAAACTATTTTACATTGGGCCATAGAAGAGATGTTAGTAATATTTACAGAGTGTTACACAGTAACATGTTAGAATATAACATTTGCAGATTCGTGACAGGAATCTATAAAGGGTAATTGTACTGGAGGGGCAGGGAAAGGGATGGGAGAAAAAAAGGGATGTGCTCAGTCCTGGAAAAAGGTAAGTCTAGAGAGATGTGTGGACCTGGAATAAAAAGCCACCTCATGAAGGGCCAGAGCCATGAGCATACCAAATTCCAGCAAATTCAATTCCATTTCACTGATGTCAGAGTTTGAGAATACATGGACTAAGAGTCTTCTTATCTTTTGAGGATCTCAGAGACAGTTTTTTTCCTGATCTGTGGATACAAGCCCCTAATGATATAAAATCTACTTGGGGCATGGATGCGTGCATACCCACTAAGTTCTGTGGGCAAGAAAGCATTTCCTAGAAGCAACACTGTAGTTAATGCAGCATATAGAAACACATACTAAATCAGTGTCTTTTTGGTGAGGTCCCTTAAAAAAAGTGGGTCAGGTACTAAGATACAAAACTTAGCTGACAGGACTAGATTCCTTGCTAAGAAAAGTCTATACAGAAAAGTGACACTGAAATTTCTTATACTCATTCTTATACTCATTTGCTGCCTAGGGATGTGGACAGACAGAAAGATTTGTCCTCTCCTTCCCCATCACCCTTACACCCCTGAACAAGTAACCTCTTTCCAAATTCCATGTAGAAAGGGGAAGGGAGGGGAGGTAAAAGTCTAGGTGGAAGGAGCTTTTGGAAATAGACAGCATCCTTTGCCCCACTCCATCTTTGGATGTTATCGATGTAAATGTGCTAGTTTTAGGAGATACTTCACTCCTGTCTCACAAGCTAACCATGTTTGGATAGCCCTTCATGACGCAGAAATCGGGGGTGCTTCTTGAAGTGTGGTTTGAACCGCTGTACCCCCTACCTGAGTGTAGGTAGTAACCATCAGGGCATGAGTCAGCTGTGCTGTTTTCCAGTATCACCAGGACAGCATATGTGACTAACTACTAAACAGATACCAGAAAAGTTTAGTCAAGATGTGTGTGAACCTCAGCATGAGGATCAACAGAAATAATGACCACTTCCTCCTTTGTACTCATATATTGAAAGAAATGTCACTCTGCTGGAGAGGAAATGTGCTTTGGTGCTTCTGAAATATATTCTATGATAGACTGTATTTTGCTTTATCACAGTAAAGCATAATTTTTTAAGCCCCAAAAGACATTTAGTTGGATGTTTTCTGTTTTCTTTGAACAAGCACAGGGTAGCGTGGGCACAAAGCCCGAAGGAAAAGGAGTAAGAACTTGGTAAGACCGTTTGGGAGGTAAGAGAACTCCTACCTTCTTACGTTATCATTACGAATGCCTTAGATATTTGACTATTAATACTATCTAAGAGTAGTGCAGTCTAAAACGAAAATGTAACTGTTATCCTTAGAAAGATCAAATGCCTCCACCTTTTCAGGGTTAGTAATGCTTTTTTCCCATTGCCTCTTGGAAAATGCCACTATTTTCTTTGGATTCTTTCCAGATGTTTTACTGAGAGGGCAAGATGGAGTAAGAGGAGAATATCATAAACGACTTTATTGCAGAAGAATGGGAAATGCTGACCTCAACATGTTTCTGTTCTTTCTACATAAAATTCTCAGAATTATGGAGGAAGAATGGTCAGAAAATGTAGCATTGGTTATTTGCTTAATGTTCAGCACAATAATTCTTAAAATATCTTCAGTCTAAAGCATAACCTTTACATCCCAAATCAGTCTAAAATTATCTGTGGCAAAGGACTGTTTTTATTTTCTTAATTTTATTTTTCAATTACAGTTTACATTCAATATTATTTTGTATTAAAAGGACCATTAAAAAAAATTCCAATCCACTGCATGCCCTGGCTGGTGTGGCTCAGTGGACTGAGTGCCAGCCTGCAAACCAAAGGGTCGCCGGTTCAATTTCCAGTCAGGGCACATGCCTGGGTTGTGGGCCAGGTCCCCAGGAGGGGATGTGCTTCTCTTCCTCTCTTTCTCCCTCCCTTCCCCTCTCTTAAGATAAAATAAACAATAATAATAATAATGAAATTCCAATCCACTGTAAAACTACACTAGAAATGAATTACTAAAAGTAGAATAAAAAAATACAAAATATAAGCCCCCAAATTCTGTATTGTTGATTTCAACAGACATAAGATACTGTGTTGAATTGCTACTAATGTTTATAAATGCTTATTCTCAATTTCTATACCTATCTTGCTGCAGGCGGGGAACAAACTATCCCCAACTACTGTTTGAGAACTACCCTAATCACACACATGTACACATACACAGGACACATGCATATCACAGAAACACACACACCCATTAACTTTCTATCCATGTAAAAATAATTTAGGTTTCTATTAAATTATTTTATTATATACTATTTTAAAGACTTACTTCATATAAACAAGCTGGTGAAAAAACAGATCTCTTAACCCACCCGCCCCCGGCCCCAAATCAATCCAGCACCTACCCGGAGAGGCAGCCGTCTGATAGTCAAACCCATCAGAGATGCTATCAATGCCGGTCCCCACCCCCAGCCCCCACTGCCCCAAGCTGACCACTCCTCTTTCTCCTCCTCACAGCTGCTGTCCTGGTGTCCCTTTGCCTGTCTTCTATGCAGGGCTTCCCTTTGAGCTAGATTGTATTAATGTTCAAAATATTTGCTGCTCTGTATGGGGTCTATTAGACTTCCTCACCTCACTGACATCAGGCCTGACTATGACTTGTGATGTCCCACACTGTGGAAAGACTTTACATCTCTGCCACATTAAACTCCCAAATAGCCAATAGCCATGTGACTTGCTAGACCAATGACATTCATCACTCCCAGGTGGAAGCTTAAGAGACAGGTCTGCCATCTCTCTTATCCCTCTGCCACAAGGTTAGCAGTGTCCCAGGGACAGGATGCTCCATTAGCCTGGGTCCCACTGCAAAGGTGACAAGAAGCAGAAGTATACAATGAACATGCTGAGTGAGAAGAAACACACCTAAGTTGTAAATTCATGGAGAGTTTGGGGCCGTTTGTTACTGCATCATAGCCTAAGCTGACAGACGGCTACACTGTTTCTGGATTTTCTTTCACGGTTCACTCCCTTGCTTTGGTAATGTATGTCTTCCAGTAGTTTCCTGAGAAGGCATTCATGACAGGCAAAAACCTAGTAGGTCTGAAAATTACACAATATTAGATTCAAAATAATTTTCCCTCATAATTAAAAAACATTGATACATTTTCTTCTAGCTTTTAATGATGCTATTGGGAAGCCCAGTACCTCTCTGATTCCCAGACCTTTTTATGAACCTTGACTCCTCAGAGGCTTTTTAGTTCCTTTTTTATAACTGGTGTTCTATTTCATGATCATGTGCTTTACCATGGGCCTTTGTTAAGAAATCTAGATATCTCTTTTGATCTTAATGCTCATGTTTTTTAAATCCAGGAAAGTATCTTCAATTTTTTTTCTCCTTAAGATCATCTTTTATTCTCTTTTTAGAAAATTTAGTTTTATTAAAGTCATATATGCTCATAGGTTGAAGTCAATAACCCTCTCACTGAATATTACCCTTCCCAAAGACAACCACTGCAGTTTTTTTAGCTGATTTTTTGGAACTGAGCTCTCTATCTAGCATGCTTTGAGTATTACTTACTGACTTTTCATTATGGAAATGAGAATTTATTCTTCTCCATCTCTGCAAGCCCATCCTGTACATGCTGCTTTCACTATGCACCACAACTTTAATTAGATTAATAGAGTACATTATCTGAACTTAACTGGGATGACCTTTCCCTCTCCCAAACTTTTTGTTTTTCCTGGAGTTAATGTTGTTCACTTCCTTAGTTTTTAAAGCACATATCACTAATTAGAAACTCTACCACTTGTTTAAATCTTCTTTCAATACTTTCACACACATCAGACTTTGTTTGTTCCGTAGGTTAGTTTGTTGACAGTTTGTTGGATACTCTCTCTCATGTGAAGTTTCCTTAAATTCCTTGGAGTACTTCCAAGTGGAGGTCCTTTCTTTGCATTTCTCAAGATAGAAGGATACATTATATTTTAGTTAGCAGGGTTTATAACTTTTAAAGAGCCAAATGTGCTTTCTCCCTCTGGCTGCAGCCATCAGGGGGGCTTAAAAAGCTCAGTTAAATAATGTCCAGACAATATCTAGCAGACTTATAAACCTCTTATGACCTAAATTCCTTTCCACTCAAAAATCTTAAACGGTCTATTTTGGGTGTAGAAGATGTTCAACTAAATGCACAAATGCCTGTTAAACTGAAAAATGCATAAATAACCAAATGTGCTGTAGGCTTCTCTTTATACCTTTTTCCCTTGGCTCTGCAAATGGCATGAAGTAGGCATGGCGTCTAGCTCTTGAGCTGCTCTGGTTTCCACAGGACAAACTGCCTTTCTCCTTCTCCCGGATGTCCCTTTGCAGGCACTTAGGAATCACTTTCTCCACTCTGCCAAGTCGGTTCCCTTTCCTCCATCCCCCCTGTCTTCTCAACGTATGCTGAATGCTCTCAATTGCCATTGTATCTCCTTTCCTATTTTTGTCCATGAGGGGCTGTACTGGAATCTTATTGCCATTGTAACAAATTACCACAAACTTCATGATTTAAAATCATACAGATTTATTATCTGATAGTGCTGGAGGTATGAAGTCCAAAATCAGTCTCAGTGAGCTAAAATTAAGCTGTTGGCAGGGCTGAACACTTGAGGATATTCAAAGGAAGAAACTGTTTCTTGTGCCTTTTCTAGCTCCTACAGGCTGTCTGCATTCTTTGGCTCATGACCTCACTTCTATCTTCAAAGTCAGTTGTGAAGCAACTTTCAATTGGTCACTTTCTCTCTCCCCGAGGCCCTGACTCCAACTTCCCTGCAAGGATCTTTGTGATTACACTGGGCCCGCCCAAATAATCTAGGATAATCTCCTATCTCAAAACCCTTATCTTCATTACATCTGAAAGTGCCTTTTACCAAGTAAGATAACATATTCCTACATTCCAAGAATTAGGACAGGAATATCTAGGGCAGGAGTGGGGGGTAGGGGGGTGGGGGGCATTATTCTGTCTACTATAAGAGTTTGTACTTCTCTTATTCTTTTATTGTAGTGTGTGGGGAATGAGCAAAGGAAAAAGCATGTGTCCAATCACCTTGGTTAATCAGGAGCCCAAATACTATGTGTCCTGGTTCCAATCCCGAGGACTCTAGATCTATTTATAAAATAAATATAATGATAGTATAGGAATAATAATAGAAGTAAACAAATATTATTAATGCCCTTAATCCACATGCAGAATTAGGATTGGCCCCAGATATTTTTCATAATTCCTGAGTACCACTGTTTGGGAGAGAAAATGGCAGAGTAGAAATGGAAAGAAAATGAATCAAACTGAAAACTAAAACAAAATAAGAAAAAAGTTTTTGAAGGACGTGTATACAATAAGATTATAAAATATGCTTGTTACTCAAGTAATATTGGTGATAACCATGGACTAATTAGACAAGATCAGAGATGAGAACAGAAAGGCATATATGAAAAAAAGGAAGCTAAATTTAGAATTGGACGTTCTAAATTCAAACACCAATTTTCAGACCTTCAGTTTGATCATGCACAAGCCCATCTGGTATCTTGGTTGTATGGCTGAGGAAACTAAAACCTAAAGAAGTTATCTCAATTTAAATTAGCAGGTATATTGCATATAAAAGACCCTGGGAATATCTACAACATAGCAATTGAATGTTGAATCAAAAGCAAAGGAAGCACTCGTTGAAAGGAAGCACTATGGCTCAGGCATCATAACACACAAACACAACAACTGGAAGGCAGACTAGAAGAAAATTATATTTTCCATTTCTAAAAAGATGGATGAGCCTAGACACAAGAAAAATCATCCTAATGCATAGTTACTGTAAATATTCTATAAAAATACCACTTTAAAATATATTTTATTGATTATGCTATTATAGTTGTCCCATTTTCCTCCCTTTATTCCCCTCTGCCCTGTACGACCCATGGACATGCACAGGTTAGTTCATGTCCATGGGTCATACATACAAGTTATTTGGCTTCTCCATTTCCTACACTATTCTTAACCTCCCCTTGTCTCTTTTGTACCTACCATTTATGCTTCTTATTCCCTGTACCTTTCCCCTCCTCTCCTCCCTCCCCCTTCCCACGGATAACCTTCCATGTGATCTCCACTTCTGCGATTCTTTCCTGTTTTAGTTGTTCGCTTAGATTTTTTTTTTGATTCAGTTGTTGATAGTTCTGAGTTTTTTGTTTTACTGTTCATACCCGACTGAGAGTGTTATCTTAGGGGCTTGGGAGGGGTAGTTCAGTAAGGCACCCAGAGTAACGACATGCCCTTCAGAGCTCAGCTAAAATGTAGGCGATAGTGAAGCAAAGACAAGGGGAATGGTTTGGCAGTGTTTCCAAGAGCCTACTCCTTTGCCTAGGAAGAGTGGCTAGGGATCTTGGAAGCTAGTTAGCCTGATTCCTGCATCTTTTATGAAAATAGCAATGAGGCTGATGTCAGAAAGAAAATGCTTGAATTACTATGGTGCTTTCAGATGACAGAATTACATGGCTGGAATTATTACTTTGCTTTCTTTTCAATGTAAAGTCTGTACCCCCGCTCCTTTTTTTTTTTTTTTTCCTATTCTACAACCAGGCAGTGAAGCACCATCGTTAAGAATGCAGGCTCTGGAGCTGTCTGCCTACCATGTAACTAGCTCTGAGGCCTTGGAGACATTTATTCACCCCTCTGTGCTTCAGCTTACTTGTTTATAAAATGCTTCTAAAATTAATATTTTCCTCATTCGGTTACTATGAGGATTAGTTAACATATAAAAAATGTTAGAACAGTACCTGGAACAAAGTAAACACTCAATAAATCTTCACTTGCTCCTGCTCCTGGTTTTAATTGCTAACTATTGGTCTTCCTGACACTTCTAGGAGGATGAGAGTCTTTGTTTACATGGCATTGGGCATTCAGTCACAAGGAAGATGAGACTGCAGCTGACCATTTGGTCCTCAAAATAGAAATTAAAAGCAACCAGAATCTTGCTGATTAGTTCTTTAATTCTTACTCTGGGATGTGGGAGACCAGAAAGCTTCAAAGAGGTCCTCATCTCTTTCAAGTTACAGTTGTCCCCCTTAGCTGCAGGGGATGCATTCCAAGACCCCCAGTGGATGCCTGAAACCATAGAATACCAAACCCTTTTCGTACTGTTTTTTTTTTCCTGTGCATACATGTATATTTATGATACAGTTCAATTTATAAATTAGAGTAAGAAATTAATCACAATAAAATGCAGTTGTAACAACATACTACAGTAAGTTATGTGACTGTGGCATTCAGTAAAATGAGGATTACCTGAACACTTGCAAGACCTGTTTATTTAAGTGAACCAAATGACAAGAGATCAGACAGGAAAGGGGGCTCGCAGACCTAACTGTAAGGAGTGTGGCTTTTTCTACGAGACACAGAATGGAGGATAGAATGGAGGAGAATGGTGGGATGGTTGGCTTTAGGTTTTGAAAGGATCGTGCTAACTGCTGTACTGAGAACAAAATGAAGGTTAAAGTGGCTGATATAAAATACTAGTCAAGGGTGGCTTGAACCAAGGCGGTATCAGTGGAGAGGGGAAGAACGGTCATATATTTTGAAGAGACTGAACAGGATTTGATGACAGATTGAATGTGGGGGGTAAGAGTTGCTCAGTCGGCCTCTGCAGTGGGAATGATGGCATTGCCATAAACTGAGATAGAGAAGGTTGTAGGCAGAGAATGTTTTTTGGGGGGAGGAGGAAATCAGTTTAGTTTTGGACATAATAAAATGGAGAGGTCTATTAAACATCCAAGTAAAGATGCTGAGGTGCTTGGGTATACAAGTGTGGATCTGAGACTAGGGAGCTGTGAGCATATTTATCACATCTAATGCTATAAAAACTGCACGAGATCACTAAGGGAGAGAGGAAAGAAACGGAAGAGGTCCAGGAGTCCTGGGACATCCCAATATTAAGAGGTCAGTGAGCAGAGCAGATTGGGAAGAGTGACAGTAGCTAGGAAAGACCAGGAAAATGTGGAGTGTTCTGTAACACTAAAGAAACAAGTGTAACAAGTGAAGGAAGCGTTACAGGGAGGAGGGAATGATCAACTGTGTCAACTGCTGCTGAGAGGTCAAGAGAGATGAAGACTGAGATCAGGCCATTGGACTGAGTAACAGGGAGAGCAGTTTGGGTGGAACGCTGGGGGCAAGAGCTAGCTAGAACACGAGAGGAAAGGATCTGGGGCTGAGAAGGGAGTACTCTTTCAAGGATATTTTCTGCACAGAGAGCAGAAATAAATGGGACAGTAGCTAGAAAAAGAAGTAAAGTCAAGAGGGTTTTCTGTTACTATTGTTATAGTTTAAGATTAATTTGAAGAAGCAAATATATTAATTTACATGTAAACCATAACTGGTAAACACCAGGAATAGTTGTAATAGATCAGTTCTTCCCCCTGCTTTGTTGGAAAACTATTTGGAAAGTACAATCCAAATCATGATATTATTTCATGAGCATTGATAACATTGATAGCGCTGATACCCAGTTTCTAAGGGAACAGGGCACAAAGCAGGTGCTCAACAGATATTTTTAGAATTAATGAGAAAGGTCACCATGGCCTTGGGGTTAGGTAAGGAAAGCAAAATTAAGTCATGAGAGGTGATGCAGCAGAATAGGCAGGTTCATGGAACTTGAGTTTGTAGTGAGAGTAAAAATTAGGTTCAAAAGCAAAAGCAAGAGAGAAAAATAACAGGAAAAGGAAGACATGGTTAGAAAAAAGGTCTCGAATACCACTTTCTTCTTGAAGCCTTTTATAATCATCTCACGAGACCACTCTCAAGGCACTTATACTATAATGTAGGTGCTACTATCACCTTTATTTTACACATGGGGAAATCAAGGCACAAGAATGAACAACTTGCCCAAAGTCACATTGTTATTAAGTGGCTGAGCCAGGATTTGAATCCAAAGATATTAAAGAACTTATCTTGGGACCACACAGACATTCATTTAGTCAATAAATATTTAACAAATATCACTATATTCTGGACACTGTGCTGGTGCTAGGGATAAAAGTGAAGGGGAAAGCTGGTGGTGAACAAGATGACATTATCCCCATTACATTCCAAGTATGATAAATCAAAAAAGAAAATGTTAAGTTACAGTTAGGTAGGAGGAGTGGGTGCCAGAAAAGAATTCCAGGGGAAAGGGAATGGCACATGTCCATAATTTGAGGTGACAGCCTACAGCAGAAAAGGGAGAGAGAGAGAGCGGGGCCTGGAAAAAATAAAAAAGACTACTGTGGTTGGAGTGCAGAGGGCTAGAGAGGCTGGGGAGAAGGACAAGCCTGGTTTCCATGATAAGGAGCTTAGACTGTGTTCAAGAAGCAATGGGCAGCCACTGAAGGATTTCAAGCAGGGCAATGACCTGGTCGGATGTGTATTTTAAATGTTACGTGTGGCTGTAGTCTGGCAGATGAATTGGAATGAGCCAAGAACAGTTTTGTAGGACCTGGACGGTAGTTATGTGCAAGAGACAAAGGTGGCTTAGACCAAAGTCGGACGTAGAAAAGTGGCCATAGGAGTGGAAAGTGGCCACAATCCAATTTTTTAGGCACACAGGTCTAGGTGATTCTGATGTGTGTCAGAGGCATATTAGGTTTCTGGCTTGAACTGTCTAGGTAAGTAGGATGCCCTTTACTGATCCCAGGTCAGTGGGGGAAGGTTTTGTAGGGAATACAATATAGTTTGAGTTTGACATGTTATTGAGTTTGAGTATTATTGCCCAAATAATACAGTAGCAATGGCAGTTAGAAATAGGAATCTAGAGTTCAAGATCAAGATCTAGATTTGAGTATGAGAAAGAAGTCTTTGGCAGAGGGTATGTGAAGCTACTGGAAGAAAATGAGACCACCTAGGAGAGTAGATATGCTGGGACCCCAGAAGAGGGCTCAGCTCAATGGGATTCCAATATTTCGGAGTTGGGTACAGGAGGGAAGCTGGTTATTGAAAAGCAACCAGAGCCGTGGCCAGTGTGGCTTGGCTGGTTGGAGTGTCATCTCATGGACTGAAAAGCTGAAGGTTCAATTTCTGGTAGGGGCACATACCAAGGTTTCTGATTCATTCCTGGTGAGGCACATGTGAGAAGGCAACCAATCAATGTTTCTCTCTCCCTCTCTAAAAAGCAATGAAAGTGCTGGGGGTGGGGGTGGGGGTATAAGGGGACTAATGGTAATGTAAAAATATATAATAAAGATGATATATTTAAAATAATAAAGTACAGGGTCCAGCATAACAAATGTCCCTTTTATATTACAATATCATAAGTGTGTAATTCTGTAACATAATAATATCACACTCGAGCACACCATATGACACTTTAGGTGAGGAAAAAAAAGCAATGAAAAAAATGTCCTCAGATGAAAACTAAAAGAGAGCCTGCAACCACAGAAGAAAACTTTGATGGAAGAGCAGAGTAGTGTCAAATGCTAGAATAAAATCTTGTAAGACGATGGCTGAAGCTTGTCTGTGACAAATGAGCTGCTTCAGGTGCATGGTAGGAACAGAAGCTAGACTGGAAAGGGTTAAGAAGTGGGACGTGAGAGCATGCCCATGGGGTAAGAGACAACTAGAATCACAGTTGAAGAGGGATTTAAGCAGAGAAATCTTTTTAATGAAATGAGAGCCGTAAGCGTGTTCAAACACTAGACGGGAAAGCTAGTAATCGGAAAGGTTGAAAAATAAAAGGAAAGGAGGATATTCTTTAGCCCGAAGTCCCTGAAAGCAGGTGATTGATTGATCAAGAGCTCAAGAAGGGCGACCGTTTCTTTGAAACAGGAAGCCAGTACGGGGCGGAGCTCAGATTTCTACCGTCTCGGCGCGCTTCCTAAAAGGCAGGTTTGCGCTTTAACGGGCAGAAGAATTATGAAAGAAGACTGCAGAGTTCCATAAAAAGGGGAATGAAAAGTCAGTATCGTGACCTTGGGTGACCGATGAGAAATTTCAGTAGCCTCGAGGCAACGGAAGTCCCACTGGCGGGATTAGAGTGGGAGTGGGTGGTGAAGAAAAGGGTGCAGTGGGTGCAAACCGCTTCTGTAGAAAACCGGCTCTGAAAAGATAGCGACACAGGATGGTGCCAGAAAAGAGGCGGGCAGACATTTCAAAAAAGTGTCCAAGACACTGGGTCAGTGTAGATCATTGCTCAGAGGCTCTGGATAACCCTCTGCAGAGGCTGCCCACGCAGCCGGTTGAACCCCGCGAGGTGCCACAAGTCCCCACCCCCCACCCCCGAAATAGAACAGTTCTGCCTGCGGCCGCCAGGTTTCTCAGCCGAGTCTCGGAGCCAAACTGCTCCACGGCCCGGAAAGGCGGAAAACCCTCCCCACAGAAGCTCCGAGCCGCGCTGGGGCTGCATAGCAGCCCCGCGTTCCAGCCCGGCCTTGCCCTAGGCATTGTGGGGGGGGGGGGGGTCTGCAGAGCCGCAGCTGCCCTCCCTTCCTCCCCGGCTCCCCCGGTTTCCACACTCAGCCGCGTCCCAGACTCCGCGGCGCGTCTGCCAGGTCCCAGCAGCGTTCGAAACTTCCCGGGCCGCCCGCGCTCCGGAGCCCCGGCCCGGCAGGCCGCAGTCGCCCTAAAGCCCGCCGCTCACGGCCGCAGAGCCGGAACCGCTCGGGGCTTTCCATCCAGTGGTCCACACCCCTCGGGAATTCCCCACCCGGCCACACGCGAGCCCCACTTCCTCCTTCAAATTTCCGCCGCCAGGTTTCCTTCATCACAACGTCGCCCTGGGGCCTATATCACTCCTCCCCCGGTGGGTTCCAGCCCACCTTCGCGGTCCCACTCCTAGCGGAACCCCTTCGCCTGAGCCGAGGGAAACCGAAGAACTTCGGCAAGTTCCGCCTCCAGGGCGAGGGCGGGGCCGCTCGAGCTGCTCCGGGCCGAACTCGGCTGTTTCCGTGCGCAGCCGTTGCGCACTCGGCACTGGGCGGCGCTGGCTGGCTCCCTGGCTGCGGCTCCTCAGTCCGCGGCGGCTGCTGCTGCCTGTGGCCCGGGCGGCTGGGAGAAGCGGAGTGTTGGTGAGTGACGCGGCGGAGGTGTAGTTTGACGCGGTGTGTTACGTGGGGGAGAGAATAAAACTCCAGCGAGATCCGGGCCGCGAACGAAAGCAGTGACGGAGGAGCTTGTACCACCGGTAAGAGGAGCAGGAGGAGGAGGCAGGAGCCGGAGAGAGCCGGGGGGACGGAGGGGGGACGGGGAGGCGCCGGACACCCGCGCTCGGGGCCTTCTCATCGCAGGAGGGGCCGCGGTAAAGATGGAGCCTCCGCCCGAGCCCCACAACCTCGCCGCCGCTCGCAGCGAACAAAGAATAATGGCGGCGGACTGGAGCCAGCGGCGGCCGGGGCGGCAGCCACTCTGCCTGCAGCCAGCGGCGGCGCTCATGGCGGGGGGCGGCGGGCCGCGGGCGGGGTGGGAGCCGGGACTCGGGTTATGTGCGGGCGGCCGGCCGCGGCGAGCTGGCGCCCGCGTTCCCGCCGCCGCCGCCGGATCGGGCCGGGCGCGGAGCCGGGAACCGGGAGCCGCCCCGGGGGAGGCCGCCCGCCCGGCCCTATCTGGCTTGGTGCTGCTGCCCCCCGCGCCGCCCCCGCCGCCCGCCTCGCCCCCGGCCCGGCCGTCCTCCTGGGCAGCGCCGCCGGGGTGCCTGCGGGGGGTGGAGGAGGAAAGAGGCGACTGTTGAGGGCAGAGGAGGTGAAGGTGCCTGCCTTCCCGGTAGCCTCCGTGTCTGCCCTGCCCGCTTCGCGGGGAGAAGCGCGGCAACGTCTGACCTACTCTTCTCCACTCTTTTGTGCAATAAAGTTCGAAACCAAAGGTTTCTTCTCGTGCTGTATTTTATTCATGCCCTTTCCCTTGCTTCCAGTCCATTGGGGAAACACCGTTTTTTTCCTCCATAGTTGAAATGAAGAGGGCTCGTGCATTTTTAGATAATTTTGACTCTTTCCCTGACTCCTTTTTCCCCCCAAAGTCAGTAGTCATGGAAATGCATTCTTTTTGGGGGAGGAAGGGGGGTGTTAAGAAAAAACATATTTGCAGTAACTTTAAAACTGTTGGGATCTTGTAAAAGGGAAGCTGGTATTTGAAAACAGTTTCGCTTTTAACCCTTTTCAATAAGGTAATCACTTGAGATCTATCATTATGAAACACTTCGTTTATACTGATGTACTTTTGCTTTACATCACTTTTTATATTTTTTTGCCAACCAAGCCAACGGCGTTTGCGTCCTCTGGATCTCTGCACCCCACCTCCTACCATTTTTCCTACCTATTTCTGTTTAAACTTAAACGTATTAATACTAATTATGAAAATAGGCATTTAAAGATTCCATTATTTTTCTTCAATGCTGTGGGAACTCCAGGCTGAGACTGACAGTAGCTTAAGCCACAAGGCTTATTTTTCTTTGCCTATTAGGGAAAGGCACCGCACACAAGTCATTGACACATTGAAGATTAAAATGAAAACTTTTAAAGAACCTGCAATATGACCTATTTAAGTTTGCCACACCTTCTTAAGTTAGAATATCATTCTGGCCTTAACATCAGTTCTGCCTTATAAAGGTTTATATAAAAGATAATTTTGGTTGCCAGCTATTGAAATCTTTTTACACTCACTGCTTATTTCCTGATGTAGAGCCAAAATGGTTACTTTTAGGGGTGCAAAAGATTAACCGATTATTTATTTGAAAAGTAATTAGTCTGTCACAGTATGATAGAGTTGTGGTTAATACATACAAGATTTCTGATTAGGAATAAATACTGATTGGCAGTAGAAGCACTGCACTGTCTTGTTTTCTGTAGCTAAGTTATTTTTCCAAAACCTACTTTGTTGTATTGCAGGTCTTTAAAAAATTACATTAGCAATTTGTTACTGATAAAAAACTTTAGATGCAATAAAGAGAGTTTTTCCATAAGGATTGGGAAGATGGTTTTATTGTTAAACACTGACAACACAGTACTGATGGTGCTATAAATTACTGTTTTTCCCTGAGAAAGATTTTCTGCAGGCCAACAGCATCAGTTGAGTCCATGTTTCCCTCACAGAGGATATAGGACAGTAACTCTTTGTGAAATTTCTTTTTAAAGTTTCCTGATGGATTCTTCAGTCTTATCCCAAAGATCATTTAAACTTTTTTATTTACAAATTCATAATCTGTAATTCTTAGCAATTTCAGGTGGTACTTGTCGTACTTTCATATTCATTAATATTTGAACATTCACGTGGAGCATGGTACTAATTATACTGTTCCCCCTCTCAGGGATCACTAAAAATTACAGTTAAATCTGCTTGAACTTTATTTAATGGACATGTATTCAGAGAGTTAATGAATCTTTGGCACAAATTGAAAAATGTTAGAAGACACTTTATGTAGTTTAATGCTTGATAGTACCCTTGTTGAATTTTTTTTTTTTTTACATAAGAGCCCAAGGAAATTTAGAAACCTGATCCATAAAAGACACCTTCCTTTTTTAGTTTTCAAAAATTTATTTTTTTAATTAGATCTGATAAGTAGAAGGTTTTTTGTTCACAAAAGAAGTAGTTTTGTTTCATTCTAAGAGATTGGGTTTTGTTTTTTGGAGTATAATATGGTTATAGTAAAACTAAGTACAGGGTGGGCAAAAGTAGGTTTAAAGTTGTGAACAGGTGAAACAGTTTATTCTTGTGTTATTTGTTAATTATTGTATTATTTTCCTTATGACTAACTATAAACCTACTTTTGCCCCACCCTATATGTATTTCCCACTTCACCTCAATTTAAAAATCTTCCTCTTCCACAGTAGAAAAGATTTTCTTGTAACTTAATGCTTACAATGTATCACTGAAATTTACAATTTTATTTAATCCATAAATACCTCACTAGATACAGTTACATACACTTGTTTATACTAGCCTGTGACGTTGTCTTATAAGCCTGTCTTTCTTGCTGTACAGTGTCACTCCCAGTGGAGGCCTTTTTATTGAATAGTTAGACTTCAAATCCGAATATAGGATTATAGTAGATAGGGAATGGGAAAAGGGCAGAATTTTTTTTTTCCTTACGTGTGAACTTAATTCTACTAAAGCATCACTTGAGACAATAATTGGTGGTAGTTAAAATATTTAGTTAGCATTTACTGTGACAGAATGTACTTAGTGGAAAGAGCATTAGATTTGGAATCCCTGCTGACACTACTGGTCATATGCCTACCCTCATGGAAATTAGTGAGTTCCTGGAAGTTCTTAAAATCTTTCTCAGCCTCAGTTTCCTTATTAAGTTAGGATAGTACCCCCTTTTTAATAGGGCCATGAGATACAGTACCTCTGTAGGGACTCAACGATACACACTCATTTTAAAGCTTTATTTTAACTTCCTAGCTGTGAGACATTGGGCAGATTTCTTTTCCATACTTCAATTTGCTTGGTCATAAACATACAATATCCATCCACCTTATAGAAAAATGGGGTTAAATAAGTTAACACATGTAAACTGTTTAAATAAGTTAATGTATATGAAATGCCAGGCATTTCACAAGTACTCAACAAATGTTTCCTACTTTAAAATTATTCATGATTAATATTACTATGTTTAATACACTGGAGCAGAAGTTGCAGCAAATCCAGAGATGAATTACACTGTTTTATTTCTATCCTGAAGGAACTTGAGGATGCCACGACTAATAAGGCAAAATATATGTCATAATAAAGCAGTCAAAGGAAAGATGATATTTGGTAAAATAACAAAAAAGAGCAATACTACAGTTTTATATTTCTGATTTTATTTTTAATAAGTAATTCAGATAATTCATAATTCAAACCATAAAGTATATGGGAAAAATCTCGTGCACATGTGTCATTCCCTACCCCAGTCATCCAGGTGTTACCAGTTTCTTATCCTTTCCGAGGTATTCCCTACATACACAGGCAAATATGTATGCAGTCGGCCCCCCCTTTTATACACACGGTAGTATAATAATACATACACTATCTTGTATCTTGCTAATTTTCCACGTAATACTGCTTAGCAGTTGGTTCATATCAGTTCATTAAGAGCTTTGTGCTTTTTTTTTCATTATGAGGCATTTCATTATGTAGATATACCTGTATTTTTTACCTAGTTAATGAGCTGATTGAATTTTTAGGTCTTATGTACCCTTTAAACTAAAGGAATCTGGCATTATAGCCTTTATTTCTTTAAATGCAAGATACTTCACTTGAATGAGAAGTAGCAGTTTGTAACAGGAAATTGTTACTTGAACTGCCCTATTAGGCACCTCTTTAGCTTTAGTGCATGAAGAGGCAAGTAAGCTGTGTAAGAGTTAACTATGAAAGTGAATTTAGTCTGAGTTTAACTCCTGCTGAGGTTTTTACAGTCCTAAATAGACTACTGCCTCCTTCTATTACTGTTTAAACCAAAAAAGTCTCAATAGTTTTTTCTCTAAATGAGAAAACATCTTATGTCATTCAGTCCTTGTTTTTTAAAGCAGCCTATTTCCCTGGGATATTACAATCCAGTAATACTGATTAGTGTACTAGTTTTCTTCCCATAGTTTATTTTTTACATAATCATTAACTTAATCTTGGATGGTTTTCTAAATTTTTTAGTGTAGTTATCAGTGAGTTTTATATTTTATACCTACATAAATAGTGAGTTTCACCTGATTCTGTATTGAGACTTTACTGAGATGATCCTCCCACACCTTGCGCCCTGCTGGAAGTCCTTGGTCAACCAACGAGGTAATGCTTCAGCTAGGGCACAAAACAAGCTTCAGTATCTCTCTCTCTCTCTCTCTCTCTCTTTCAGCTCTTCTAAAATAAACATGATATTAATGTATCTTTAAAATACACCTGCTATAAATTTTGAAGTTGACTTGGAAAGAAAATGATAACTAATAATCCAGCACCAGAGACATAGATAAGCTCCTATCTTTCAGAAAACACATCATTAATTGAAGCTGTCTTGCTGTATCTTATTCTTTGTATGCTCTAATTGACAGTTACATGTGCTAAAGTTTTTAATGTAAAAATACTGCTTTATTATTCTGAGGGTTTATTAGTATTTCATATAAAGTACTAATATGTGCTTTTTTTACTTTTTTTACCTGCTCAGTGACTGAAATGTTTACAAAGCACTTCTTACAGATAGAGGGGATAGAGATAAAGTTTGTAAAGGCAGAAATAAAGTTTGTAAAGGCAGAACATTTTTCTTCTGGAACATATCTGTACACTACCAGGGAATTAAGTGATATCTCATGGAGTCATGGAACCAGTGGATTACCTTTTGTCAGGGGGAAGTAAAGATAATGAACTAAAGTAACAAACTGATCACATGAAGATGGCTGTTTTTCTTTGCCCTTTAATACATATGCAAACTCAGTCATTATGTAGAGGTTAGCCCTGGTCAAATTCTGAAGTCAGAAGAAGAAAGTTTGGTTTTAAACTTAATTACACTATCATATCTGTAAATACAGGTTTTTGAGACAGTTGACACTTATATAAGAATAACCATTTGTTTTCCTTACTCAGAGTGCTTCTCTCCCCTTACTATATGTACACTTTTGTCTCAGGTCCTCTGTTTTGTCTTGCCTTCTTTTTTCTTAGCTTTGTCAGACATGGCCCTGCAAAGATGTTTTGTTATATTTTACCCAGAGTTTTGTTCATGTCTTCTACTAGGTTACCAAGAAGAAGGGGAAAAAAGCTTAATCATTTATATTGTGATGTTTATCCCAATAGAGAAGTAAATGACAGTATTTTACATTTTCAGTGATGAGAAATTACCTTGTATATTTAATCAATTCTTGAGGTTTATTACATGAATCTCAAGTTTAAAAGGAAAAAAAAAACTACTTCTTGAAAAACTTTGAATCCCTGAGTTGCTTTTTCTCAGGGTGAAGGTGAGGTAGTAAAGGAATTTATTATATATAAGATGGACTATCTGAACAAAGATGAAAAAGACTCATAGGAGTTTTCTTCCTGCTGCTGGATTATCTAGGACCACTGAAGGATCTAACGAGGCAAAGGTTTGGAATATAAGAGGTTGATGTTGAGCGTACCCGCCCCCCCAAAAAAGAGAGAATTAAAAACTGACATTTGGTTGGAGAAGAAAGAAGTAAGCAGAAGTTAAAATAGCCAACTAATGACGAGGGTAGAAGTGCAGGGTGAGTCTAAAAGTTGACTTAGGCCAATAGTAATTATGTCTTTACCAAACATTAGTAAGTCTTCTCTAAATTAATATTTCTTTAATTTTTTTAATTTTTTATTTTTTTATATTAAATTTTATTTAGTTACTTTTCAAGTACATTTTTTTTTATCTATTTCTCCCATCCCCCCCCCCCCCCCCCCCCTCCCCCCCCCCCCCAGTCCTCATCTCTGTGTCTTTCATACTTGTTCCTCAAAATCCCTCCCCCTTTTTCCCCTTAAGTTCCCTTCCCTCTCCCCTCTGGTCGCTGCCCACTTGTACTCTATTTCAGTGTCTTTGTTTTTATTCTGTGTGCTTGTTTGTTTTATTCTTTAGCTTCCTGTCAAAGGTGAGATCATATGGTATTTGTCCTTCAATGCCTGGCCTATTTCACTCAGCATAATGCTTTCCAGTTCCATCCATGTTGTTGCAAAAGGTAGTAGCTCCTTCTTTCTCTCTGCTGCATAGAATTCCATTGTGTATATGTACCACAATTTTTTGATCCATTTGTTTACTGATGGGCACCTAGGTTGCTTCCAACTCTTGGCTATTGTAAATTGTGCTGCTATGAACATTGTGGTGCATAGGTTCTTTGAAATTGATGTTTTAGGATTCTTGGGATATAATAGACAAAGCAACAAACAACAAATGTTGGAGAGGGTGTGGGGAAAAGGGGACCTTAGTTCACTGTTGGTGGGATTGCAGACTGGTACAACCATTATGGAAAACAGTATGGAATTTTCTCAGAAAAATAAAAATTTACCTGCCTTTTGACCCAGCAATATTTCTTTAATTTTAAGTGTATGCCTAATGAGCTAGTTGTCTACGTGTAAGTTTCTGGTTGTATTTATGTATTCGTATTCATATATATGACAGTATCAGTGTAGCTAAAAATGTAATTCAGTCAATGCTGAATAACCATTATTTTTGAGGATTTTGATCCCTATTTGTAGAAGTGATTGGTAGTAGGAGACTGAGAAATATCTTTTTCATTATTGAAATAAAAATTGTTGCGTGTTCTGACTCCGTACTCTTAAAAGGGTACAAATAGTAATAATAAAGGGTATTATTATTTTTATAGTATCAGCAGCTTTATTGTTTGCTTTGACTGGTAATAATAATACCTTCATTTTACTTACTGGCATTTACCAATCTAGGTATTTTTATAGTTGGTGAAATAATCATAAGAAAATTTATTCAGTTAAGTATTTTTATAGATATTAAATGTAGGGTTGTTATAGTTGCTATAAATGATAAGCCCTGATTATGTGGCTCCAACCCTTGAGGAACTTATGGTATAGTCAAGATGATGAAAACAGTGTAAGGGATTGGTACCAGGCAGACTATCAGCATTCACTATTGTGTTAAAGGTCTATAGGAGCTTAAAAGAGGCAATTTAGTGAGGGAAAATTTTGTGAGAAAGAACTTAAATTGAAGACTGAAGAACTTCAAGGTAGAGATTAAAAGGCATGCATTCTCTCTAGGTGGTGGCTGCGACATGAAAGTAGAGTGAACCTAGTATGCTCACAAGTTGAAGAAAGTATTACATTAACTATAAATCTACATTATGAGGAACCCTGAGCGTGAGACAGGAAGTTTTAAATTTCATGTAAGAGGAGGAACAGTATAAACAATAATGACATAAATTGGGCTAGAACATAGTTCCTGACTTGTAATCCTGTCTCCTTCATGGTAGATTGTATTGCAGTTTAAAAATTGGACATCATAGATTCTTTTTTTTTTTTTTGCAGCTTTATTGAAAAATTCACATAACTTACAATCTACTAATTTCAAATGTACGATTCGTTGGTTTTTAGCATGTTCACAAAGTTGTGCATCTGTCAGTTTTAGGACATTCTTATTACCTCCCAAAGAGACCCAGCATTTAGTAGCCATTACCCCTCAATCTCTGCATACCCCCAGCAACCACTAAATCTGCTTTAGAGATTTACCACTTCTGGTCATTGTGTATAAGTGGACTTATACAATAAGTTTTTCATTGTGATAAGCTTTTTTTACAAGTTCATCCAAGTTGTATGTGTCAGTATTTAACTCATTTATATTGCTAAATAATGTTCTATTTTATGGATACACAACATTTATCAATAAATTAATGGACATTTGGACTTCTTGGATCTTTCGAACAAAGCTTCCATGAACATTCATGTATTGCTAATGTTTTTATTTCTCCTGGGTATATGCTTAGGAATTGAATTGTTGCATTATATGGTAACTATGTTTAACCATTTGAAGAACTTCCAGGCTGTTTGGCAAAGCCACTGTACCTTTTTACATTCCTACAGCAGTGTGTGAAGGTTCTAATTTCTCTACATCCTCACCAATACTTGCTGTTATTTTTCATTATAGCCATCTTAGTGGGTGAAAAGTTGTATCTCGTCATGGTTTTCACTTGCATTTCCTGATGATTAATGACACTAGCATTCTCTTTTTGTATGTATCGGCCATTTGTACATCTTCCTTTAAGAAATGTCTATTCTGATCCTTCGCCCATTTTAAAATTGAATTGTCTTTTTTTATTAATTGTAGTTCTTATTATTCTAGATACTAGATACATGATTTTATAATTTTTCGTTCATTCTCTGGATTGTCTTTTCACTTTTTTCCCAGCCAAGAAAATAAAGGTTCAGTGATTGAGGAAATGGTGCCATACCCGAAGTCACAGGTGAGCTCGTGTTCACAGACCTGGCTCCCTGATGGCTTCTATGGGATGGGTCAGGTAGGGGACTGAGGGAGTTATGGTGGTGGTTAGGGTCATGGTTTCTACTGATTGGTCAGTTATTTCACTTTCTTAATGGTGCACTTTGAGGCACAGAAGTTTTTGATGTTGATGATTTCCAGTTCATACATTTTGTTGCTTGTGCTTTTGGTGTCTCTTATCTTGGACATCATACATTCTTATTTAATTATTATAAGCATTTTCTAAATGCCCTTGAAAGCCCAGGCAAACAGGAGACCATTATTTAATGAAAAATAACTAAAACCCCTAATACATCTTTTGACTTGCACCTTGCCTCCTCTGGACTTCCCTTTATTCTATGTCTAGATCCCTTAGTTGGAGTAACTGATGAAAAGAAGCAAAGATAAAAATCAAGAAATAACAACTTTAAGTGAAACATTGATAAGTGCTCTATTTTGAGAATTATTTGTTATGAGAGAATTTATTATGCTGTTTATGTGGGTGTAGTGTATGACTCATAAATTCTACTATATTTGGGGAATTCACACTTTTACAAACTTTTACCATGAGAGTAGTAACTCCTTCATTTTTTTTTTTTTTTTTTACAGATAACTAGTCAGCCCTGTATAATTTTAATAATTTACTTGCTGATAGAACCTTTTTCCTGGGCAAGAAATAACAGTAAAAGCATAGCCTAAATCACTTTTTCGTAGCACTTCTCTTTGTGAAGAAATTTTTCAAAGCTTTAGCTTTATGATTACTAGAAATTTTATTTCTAAACAGTAGTTTTGGTTTGTAAAGTTCATGTGGGGGAAGTCATTCTAGCCATGGTCTTGAAAAAATAAACTGATTTTATTATTTATTATTCAAGCGTGCATCATTAGAATGATTGCCATAAATGGCCAGCCTGTGCTTTCCTTTTTTCTATAATTTGTTGTTTTCTTATCATTTCAAAATAATTTATGATTTTAAATCATTGTTATTAAATATATATTTGGAGGAATTTATAGGTAAACTGGTTATACTTGCACAATTTTTTATATATATAATACAGTGTAGGGTAAAAGTAGGTTACAGTTATTTATATGAAAAATAATAAAATAATAAATAATAATAGAACAAACTTTCATTTACACAACCTGCGTATAAACCTGCTTTTGTTCCACCCTGTATTTTACTTATTATTAGCATGTAAGCTAATTGACAGAAAGATTCTTGTCTGTCTTTTTTTTTTAGTTCCAATAGTTTTTAGCAGAACACTTGTTGTATAATGGGCATAGAAAATTTGCTTAATAAATGATTCCCTTTTGCAGGATCACAGATTTAAGAAGCAGCATTAAAAACCGTGCTCCTCTAGAATTGCACAGGTTAAAGGAAGTGGACATACAAACTTGAGACAGTTAAAACATACTGAAATTACAGATTTGTTTTTTTAAATCCAAGGAGATTAGTTTCATTTTCCATTGCTTAAAAAGTTTTCATACTTTGACTTCTTATTAATGTTGATGCTTTGCTAATACTTCCCACTTCTGTGACATGAGAAATAGCATGGCTTGTATTAATCAAAGTGACCTTACCAGGAATCACTGCCAGCTTGGTTAAAAAAAAAAATGGTACATCTACCCGAAAAGTTGGACTTGATGTGGATTTTTTTCAGGATTAAAAATAAAGATTCCTAGCCCTGGCTGGTGTAGCTCAGTGGATTGAGTGCGGGCCTGTGAACCAGAGGATCGCAGTTTGATTCCCAGTCAGGGCACATTTCTGGGTTGCAGGCCAGTTCCGACAAGGGGACCCAGGACAGGCAACCACACATTGATATTCTCCCCCTCTCTCCTTCCCTTCCCCTCTAAAGATAAATAAGTAAAATCTTTAAAAAATATAAACAAAAAGATTCCTAAATTTGAAGTGAGCCTTTTCTCAAAACTGTACATAAAGTCTTTGCTGTTGTCTGTGCATCGTTGATCATCTTTGTAGATTAACCATGGCTAATTTTTTAATACAATCCCAAAATATTCTTGGTGCTATGAATATTTGGGCTTTTTCTAGCAAGTAAAACATAGTTAAAATGATCAGCATGTTGCTAAATATTCCATATAGTCCCATTGCCAATTACAAAGAAGTCTTCACTTTTTACAATATTTGAAGCTATGTGGTATAGCCCTGAACATTCTTGTAAATATTTTAACCATCGCTGGTTCTTTATCTGTGAAGTCAGGGCTAAAAGCAGAATTCCTGTCTTATTCCCACTATACTGTGCTGAGGAAAACTGATTTTTCACTCTTCCATGTCTAATTTGTAAATGACTAAGAATAGGGTTTCAAATTTAGTTCAAAACAACTGTCAAAATAATGTTGATTTTACAAACATTTTTCAAAAGCATTTGGATATTTATTTCCACTTTAATAGTGACTTTTGAATAGTCTCTCAGGTTTTGTTGAGTGAATGGAATAGTATGCTGTAAATATTTAACTCTGGGTACAATTTCTGTGAGTTCTTACAATTTCAACACTGAATTAGTTCATGAAGCAGAACTTAAATTTATAGACAGTTTAAGTCTTTAGTCAACACAAAAATTTTTTTAGTAGAACAAAAATCCGTTTAGTAGAACTTCGGATATAGTAGTTTATATGTAGGATCACTTCTTTGAAAGGCTTAAGGTGTAAAAATCTATCGGCATATCATGTGGATGTGTGGAAAGAAAGGAGACTGGGAAGAGGTGGGATAAAATGTTAATGTAAAATAATGCATAGTCCTGGTTGCTGCTTTGCTAAGCAACAGTTTTTGTCTCTTGGTTACCAGATACACGAAGGCTTGTTTCAGAGCCTTGGGTAGCCTAACCTGAAGGAAAACAAAGCATATACAATTTGCCAATACTTAAATAATAATAATAATAATAATAATAATAATAATAATAATAGCTTTGATTTAAGAAAGAACTAAAGTTTCCTACTAAAAGATATTATAGAATCAATTAGTCCCATATTCTAGGATGGCTGCCAAAAATCATGTAGTACATTTCTATAAATCAAGTAATATTTTTCTAATTCACTTCTTTTGAGGGGACACTATCTCATAGTGCATGCTATACTTTAAAAATAACTTAGTTTATTAAAAACAACATTCAGATATGCTGGTAATCACAAACTGCAATAAATTATATGAAATATAAATATTGAACTTAAAGCAGTTTCTCTGAGTTTGATCCAACAAACCAATAAATCAGGTAATTAATTTTATCTAATGTTGAAAAGATTCTCCTTTGCTGTATGCTGCCTTTTTTGGTAGCAGTGGTTCGGTTATCCTGTTGTTTACTGTTAATACAAAGAGTTTAAAAAATATATATGTAAGCACATTTTCAGATTTTGTCTTCTAAATGATTAAAGCTTACCAATTCAAATCACAGAGAATTAACTTCATATGTAACTTTTCTTGCCTTCCTCTAATATCTAGACTACAGGCTGAGGTATGGATTTGTTCTCCAATTAAGGGAGAAAGAGCTTGGTAAGTGCACATAACAGACTATTTTTTAAAATTATGTCAGAATTTATTTATCACATTGCCTGTTGTCTTTTTTTTTTTTGCTGTCTCCCAAAAAATGTGTATAACTTCATTTTGTCAAGGTGTGATCGGTATAATGTAATAAAGTTTTTAAGTTGAAATTGGTATGTGTGTTGAATTGAGGAGATTGTGTATAAATTTATACACATATACATATACAACGTTTGAATATAAAAAGTTTATCCAATTTTAGTGAACATAAGTTGTGTTTAATACCAAAAAACTATTATTAGCATCAAAAACCTGGAACATTATTAAGTTTTTGTTATTGGTTGCATACATCTAAGTTCTGCTAGATTGGACATATGATAAAGATAAATGACAAGTGTTCAAGGTTAACAACCAAGAAAAAAATTGTATGGGGGAAAAAGTAAAGGGTCTTTCCCTCTTTGAGCAGTGCCAATTTAGCTACTGATGTTTGGAAAGCTGAAGTGTATTGGGTAGCACCTGAACATTTTACCACTTTCTTTAGTAAATTAATCTTAACACTTTAGAAAATTAATCAAGATATGTTGAAGGTGTTAAGAATGTATTAGCAAGGCTTTCAAACAGTTATAATATCCTAAAAACTAAGTAATAAGTACCAAATAATCGTGTAGAAAGTATTATGTATTGCTCAGGTGTTTCAAGGTATACTTCAACAAAATATCTTTGGTAATACATTTGAGTATGACAGAATAGTTGTTTCATTTTAAAGTAATGTGCCTTTTGAGATGGTTACCCAGGAGACCTCACACTTCTTACGTGATTTCCTTAAATCCGTTGACTTTGATTGGTAAAAGAGTGCAGGAGGAATCTACTTGCTGTGGGATGATGTCATTTATATTTTAAAAAGTCAGAATGCATTTATATGTTGTTTGCAATTTGGTCATAGATTTAAGGGATTAAAAAGTAGACTAGGTTCTTGGGAAGATGGGTCTATTTTTTATAAACTCAAACTAGAATGTTTAGGATGATAAGGAGTGGGGCACTTCTTTTTTAGAGGTCAAAATGTGTTAGGAAAAAGATCAATGTGAAGATCTGTAGCATACTTTCCTTTTGCTTAATGCTTGTTAGCAAAACTGATGAGATGGGCTTGCCTTCTAGTTTGATTAGCTTTAGTTAACTTGATATAGGCAGAAAGATACGGAAATAGTGCTGCCAGAAAATTGCCCCTGACTTGGTGTATAGTTGTGTATAGAATGTAAATGCTATTTTAAATTAATGAAGGTTTGTTTCACTGGTCAGCTGTTAGAATATTAAAAATCTCTCAAACATCCTTCCCAGCTTTATTTTTTCTACAACACTTATCACCATCTAATTTGTTATACATTTTACTTTTTTAAAAAGATTTTATTTATTTATCTTTAGAGGGGAAGGGAAGGAGAGAGGGAGAGAAACATCAGTGTATGGTTGCCTCCTATGCGTCCCCTGCTGGGAACTGGCCTGCAACCCAGGCATGTGCCCTGACTGGGAATCAAACCTCAATCCTTTGTTTCACAGGCCCGTGCGCAATCCACTGAGCTACACAGCCAGGGCCTGCATTTTACTTTTTAAAAAAGATTTTCTATATTTTTAGGGAGAGGGGAAGGGAGAGAGAAAGAGGGAAGCATCCATGTGTGGTTACCTCTTGAGCACCCCCTAACCAGGACCTGGCCCACAACCCAGGCATGTGCCCTGACTGGGAATTGAACTGGCAACCTTTTTCTGGTTTGCACTCAGTCCACTGAGCCACACTAGCCAGGGTTGACTTGTTAAACATTTTACTTGTTCAGTTTCTTCCCCTGCTCCCACACACTAGAATATAAGTATGCAAAGTCAAAGTTTTTTATGTTTTTATTTTGTTTTTTTCTTTATCCCCAGTAATTTGAAGAGTGCCTGATATGGCCTGATAAGTACTCAGATATGATACTGTAATAGAAATATAATGTAAACAGTTCAAATTGAAAATATTGTTGGTTTTAGAGAAGTGAATTATTTGTGAGTTGAATTCCCTCAGGATATATTGCTATATAGAGTAGAAGTAAAGCCACTGCACTATAAAAATTCTGAATCCAGTACTTACCATAAAAGACGTCATTCTTATATTCTTATTTTGCTTATTAATTGCCGATTGCTTTTGGAGTGACCATTCTGTATTATTACTTTCTCTTTGCTTCTATACAAAATCTGACACCAGCCTATGACAGTTATTTCTCTAAAGGTCTACCATAAGCCTTTTTTCTCTTTTTCTTATCAGAAAAGTTATCCTTTCCCCCCTCGTTTATCAGTACTATTCATCCCGAGTGCCTTTTTGGAATTCCCTCACTCTGCCTTTTGCAGAACATACTCTCTTCTTTTAAATGTCATGGCGGTGCTCACTCAGTATTTGGGATATTTATCTAAACTACATTTTAAACTTTTAAATATCTACTGTCTTAACTGTGTAAAGGGTACAAAAGTGATGCAGCCCCACTCAGATAAATTCCTTGAAGATTTCTAAGGTGAAAGAAAAAATTCTTTATCTTTGAAAATTAGTAAAAGTTACTATTAGATTTTTTAAATAACTATAATAGTTATGGCAGCAATATAATGAGTAAAAAAACACTATCTCCAGTCATGTTGCATTATCAAGATTTTATATATATAAATGAGTGGTAGTATCTGCTGTGCGTTCCCACATTCAAGAAGCTCAATGACCTAGTCTTAGTCTTTTATCAGGTATATATGGGAAATACTTCCTTTACTATATATATTATTTTACTAAGTGACCTGCATAATTATATGTGTGTACATACATCTTGTGTCAATTCCTAAGATCAGAGCATTTGAAACAGATCTTTTAATCCATCCCCCTTATTAAAAATGAGGAAATTAAAACACAGAAAGTTTAATTTGTCCAACAGCCACTTGGTGACAGATCCAGAATTCCCTTTTTCAACTACTTAAGAGCAACAATTCATCATTTCTCTCAAGATTGGATGGATAATGCTACAGGATCACTTCGCTTTTTATTTTTCATATTAGGAAGTAGAACTTGATTATACATAATGATATGTACCTTTCTAAATTGGTTTAAAATTTGTCATTCATTTTAAGTATGGCAGTATTTTATTTGTTATAAATTCATAATTTCCAAAGGATTGTGTTAATTTTTAAGGATAAATTGTGAAAATCCCCAAATCTTAAATATTGAACCCAAATAAATTTTAATAATCAGAATTATTGGAAGAACAAGAATCAAAACCATCAAGCTAATACCAGATTTTCAGTAGTTTCTAAGATTTATTCTGTTTCTAATGTTCTGGGCCCATTATTTATACATTTCCTCTGAGTTCATATAGGCATGATCTTTTTCTTATGGTATCATTCAGTCCTTTTATGTTTTGCACCCAAAAAGCATTGGTTTGTGTAGTGAATTAGGTAGGGCTGCCCTTTCTTCACACAGTTTTAGAAATGCACATTTTGGCTCTGATTACTGATCCTGTGTCTGTGCACTGCACTGTTGGCTAGACTGCTGCTGGGTTAGTAGGAAAGTAGATTGTACACATGATACTATAGCATCTCTTCCCTCTCCATCTGAAGATACAAACAAAAAGAACAAAAGTTTTCAAACTCCAAAATTAACGCACCTACTTCAGATGCTAATTTGGTCTAGTTGGGATATTGCTGCTTCAGTACCTTCTAGGTGCAAACCAAAGAATAATGTCTGTTTTAGTTGAGTGATGAGTGAGTTTCTCATCTGAAACAGGTTTTTTAAAATTTATTTTTTAAAGCATTTTAAAAATAAACATTTTAATTTATTTTTTAGAGAAGAGGGGAAAGGAGGGAGACAGGGCTAAGGCCGGGGAGAGGAACTTACATGTGTGACAGATACATCAACTGGTTGACTTGCACGCTGCCGACCTGGGACTTGGCCCACAACCCAGGCATGTGCCCTTGACTAGTAATCAAACTGGTGACCTTTGGGTTCGTAGGCCTAGTGCTTAATCCATTGAGCCACACTAGCCAGGGCAGACACAGGTGGTTCTTTTAAATGATTCATTCTCACCTCCACTTTGAGAAATGTCTGAATTTTCTGATGGAAGAAAATATTTGTACTGTTGCCCCAGTGAAGCTACTGAAGCCCAGTGAAGCTACCTACTGAAGCTAAGAGTATAAAAATTAAGAAGGCTGTTCCTCCTCTGAAAAAAGATTGGTAGTCTGCCTGAATAAAATGATAATAAAAACACTGGCAGTTTACCTGGAGGATCCTATCTTTTGTAAATATCACACTTTGTTTTTATTATTTTTTTATTTTTTAAGGTTTTATTTACTTTCAGAGAGAGGGCAAAGGAGAAAGAGAGGGAGAGAAACATCAATGTGTGAAAGATACACATGCCCCCAACCGGGGACCAGGCCTGCAACCCAGACATTGCCCTGACTGGGAATCAAACTGCAGACCTTCCAGTTCACAGGCCTGTGCCTAACCCACTGAGCCACATCAGCCAGGGCCACAATTTGTCTTAAAAAGAAAGAATATTATCTAGTTGGAGAGGGAAGGATGCAAGTCACACTTCTGTTTTAAATGCAACTATAATTATGTTAGATAATGGCTTTGTTCCTTTATTAAAATAGAGTCAAATATTTTCTAAAACAAAAGTTGTAATGATACCTTATGTCTCAAATGTCAAAAAAATTAAGTAACCCAGATATGTTACAGAGAACATAAAAAATATATACAATGCTTAGATTTTGTTTAAGCAAATGATGGAATAAAACTATAATCAGTGACAGCTTAGGTTAGAAAAATGTGGCTATAAATAAAGTCTTTTTTAAATGTTTGCATATACTCTCTGCATAGGAGGTATTGTGATAAATTGTATTTTCATTTTAATTAAAATGATTATTGGGGAGAGGTAGAAAAGCGAATGGATTTCTGTTCTTGGTTTGACTCAGTAATTGTTCTCAAATGGATTTATTTACCTATTGTTATTAAAGTTAGATTTTTTTATTTTTACATCAATTTTCTTATAGACCAAAAGTATGCACAACATTTGGGGTGCACAAACTTTTGTTGTTACTGTTGCTTTCTATTACTTTTGATGTCTTTTTTAAATTTTTTCATTTAAAAGAGCACAGATTGTAAATATAAACTTAATAAATCATCATAAATGATAATCAGAATTATTTGATAATTTTTAAAAATAGTTACTCTTTGGAAATGTAAGGTAAATAATTTAGGCAAAATTTAAACAAAAATAATTTTATGGTTTGCAGGCCTATGCTCAATCCATTGAGCTACACCAGCCAGAGCCTCAAAAATAATTTTATGTAAAAAGTATCTGGGATTAAAAATTTTTTGTAAACAGGTATCTCAAAATCATTATTGAAATACAGTTTTTGGTTCATAGTATCAAAATGTTATCCATAACTTATGGTAGTAACATTTTTTACATTGTACAAGTAATCCTGACATTGCTTATGGGAAGAAAAAATAATACTAAAATATGTAAAAAGAGTTGAAAGCCATCATCCTATACACATCTACTAAATTTTCTTCTATTTGTAGCTACCACTTACAGTTAGTATATAACTTCCCACATCTTTTCCCACACATATAGCTTATAACATTTTGGTTTACTTGTTTTTAACATAAATGAGGGGTCTTTTATAGTATGTTCCGTGACTCACCATTTCACTCTGTCTTGGAAAGCTTTATGTGTTATTACATTATAGATACATTTCTTTCTTTTTTATTGCTGTAAATTCTTTAATGGTTTTCCTAATGATGAATACTTGTTTCTATTACAAAAAGTTTTTTGCTATTACAAAACATTTCTTTGAACATATATCTTTGTGAACTAGTCAGTAATAGTTCAATAAGATATCTTATTGACCAGTACTTTCTCTGTATTCTAGATGTTACTATGTTAATTGTGTATGTGGCAGATATTTTCTCCCTGTGCACTTGTGATAGTGGCTTTTGCCATATAAACGTTTAAAGTAATATGTAGTTAAGTTGTCGATCTTTTCCATTGTTATCTGTTTAATGGATTCTGTATTTCTAAACTATTTATATTCCTTTCCGGAAATATTTTTACTTTCGTTTTTAACTGATACTTGTAAAACACTTTTTTTTATAGAACCCTGTAAATGATGGCAAAATGTACTAGTATGTGATACATTCTGATGGTATGTAGTAATCACATAAGGCACAATGACAATTTTGATTATTTTCAGAGTGATAAAATAAATGTAATAAATTGTGGAAAAGCATTTGGGGTTTTGTGTTATTTATGGAATCACTGTGGGTAATCCTTACTATTAATAAATTTATTTTTGACAGGTAATAAGCTAGACACCGAGTGATAATAGTAGTACACAAGAAGTAATCCCATTCATTTACACATGATGGCATCCCCAGTTACCAGAAATTTCTCTGACCTTCATGTGTAGCTGCTTCTAAGACTTGCTTACCATTTACTTTTGCTGCCATCCAGTGCCAGATTACCCAACAGATACACTAAGCCAGGGGTGTCCAACCCACGGCCCATGGGCCGCAGACAGCCCAACACAAAATGGTAAATTTACTTTAAGTATTTTGAGGGTTTTTTTTGTTTTCATTGGTGTTTGTGTATTTAATGCGTGGCCCAAGACAACTCTTCTGACAGTGTGGCCCAGAGATGCCAAAAGGGTCCAAAAGTAAAAAAGATTAACCTTAATTAACTTACCCAAAATTTTGTGATTTAAAATTTAAAACTTATTTCGTGTGTGTGTGTGTGTGTGTGTGTGTATAGTGTTACATACTATACATAGGAAGAGGAATCAGAACACTATGTTTTCAGTGACTGGAGCCTCTGACTTGGCTCCATGGATAATTATCCCACCTTTCTATCTTGATACCCCACAACCTGGTCTCTTGAAACTTGTGCTGATTTTGTCCTACCTCCAGTAATTTCCTATGGAAGTAGCTTATAATTTTTCTACTTCTTCCCTATAATAGGAGGGAATACCCTTCTAGGATGTACCGTGAAGCCAGTATGTCACGGACTATGTTATCAGCTTACTTCTCTCTACCCTTGCTTCATACCTAATTGGCAGTTTGAAAAAATTACAATTTGGCTGTCAGTCCTCCCTTTGTTTATAGGGGCGATTCATTGAAGAGAAGAATACCTTCTTACATCTAGAGTAGTATCTCCTTGGGAAGAAATGACAAGGGAAAAAGCTTTTTCTTTTTTGAAGGAACTAAAACTTTTACAGCTTAGTGAATTTGGACAAGTTTTATTATAATTAAGCTACACTGTATTTTAATTAGATTTTTTAGTGCATTTGCTAACCTAACCACCACATGTACAAATTTATAACTGGAAATTTGCCTTTAAAGTCACAAAAGCACAAAGCACTGTAGTGCTTGTAACACTCTTCCATATTATTGTAGGTGACTAAATGACCATGGAATCTGGAGCAGAGAACCAGCAGAGTGGAGATGCAGCTGTAACAGAAGCTGAAAACCAGCAAATGACAGTTCAAGCCCAGCCACAGATTGCCACATTAGCCCAGGTATAAAATACATGGAGAGATGCCAAGTTGCATCTCTTCCAAGAGGAATATGTTTCAGACCAGAGAATTTAGGTTGGGGTGGTTTTTTAGAGATACACATAGAATGAGCAGAGACATTCTTAGAGTATCAAAATTTCTATTTTACTTAGTATTAACCTAATTTTAGAAATGACAATATTCAGTAATATTAAAAAATGTATTGTTAAACACTGATACACTTTGTAGCTACATGATTCAGAAATAACAACATTTTAGTTGATGGGTAGATTGATTGTATCTCTTAAACAAGGGAAGAAAACTTGATAATTTTTTTCATATCACAGATTTATTTCAGAACATGGAAATGCAGATAGTCTGAAAGGTTAGGTTTATATGTGCCTAAATAAAAAAACAGGATAAGTAAATAAATTGACACACAAATAAGTTTTAAGGATGATAGTTTTTGTTTTCTGTATATTTTAAATGAAATTCATGATTCATTTTGTCTTTGTCTGAAACATTCTATATCTAAAGTTACATTGTCTCATCCTTATTTTTTATGTATTAAATTTTTCCTCAAGTATTTTAAGATGTTATTTATTTGTTTGTTTGTTTTAGAGAGAAGGGAAGGGGGGGAGAAAGGAAGAGAGACATCAATGTGTGGTTGCCTCTTGTGCACCCCCTCCTGGGGACCTGGCCTGCAACCCAGGCATGTATCCTGCCTGGGAATCTAACCAGCAGCCCTTTGCTTCAGTCTGGAGCTCAATACACTGAGCCATACCAGCCAGGGTCTCAAGTATTATTTTTTATTAACTGTTTGAATATATATTAGAAAGGTGGTTAATATAAAAACCAAATATCTAAGCAAACCTTCTAGGTAAGGGTATGATATTGCCTCTTTCAGGTGAAGGCTCCCAGGAGGAAGTAATCCCAGCAGATGCTTTGGAATGTTGAGCATCAGCTTTCCAAAGAGTTTTAAAGCTCTCTCAGAGGCCAGGGGAGTCACTGAGCAAGAATAAGATCTTGGCAAATAGAAGGCCAAACCACAGATAGTTACCACTGAACTAAAGTGTGGGCTAAAACTGGACCTCCAGCAGTAATATAGTCCAGTAGAAGGAGTGGGCAGTTCTGTTTTCTCGTAAGATCACCCAGGCTCACCTCCAGCCCTTAGAGAAAGCTCTTGGGGATGAAGTAAATGTACTCAGATGAGGCAGGTACAGGGACAAAGTGGGAGAGCCAGGACTTCATTAGTACTTGATCAAGGAAAGCATACACAAAAAGAATCTGGGCTCATCCAAGCATCAGACCTCTGGTAAATTATAACACCAACGGTGATCTTTGATGGTGACAACCTTCAGTGTAGCTTTCTCTTGTCACACTGTTCTCTCCGGTTCAGTTGTTCTCTAAGTCTGCTATATAATATCATTCTGGAAATTCCTTCCCCTTCCTACTGACTGTCTCTTGAGAGTTTTGTGTTCTTTAGATAGTAAAACATGTTCTCCAGTAGTTTCTTGAGCAAGTTTAGGTAAAGAATTCTTCATAAATCATTCTTTCAAATTTTGAATGCATTGCTCTAATCAACTTCCAGTGTTGCTGTTTGAAAGACTAAATATTTTCTTATTTTGTATCTCTGTTATCTTACAAAAATCTTGTCTCTGACCGTACTGCTTCATTAGCTCATTGTCACGTTATTAGGACCTTGATTTGGATAATTTTTATCCATTGTCCTATGTATTCAGTGGGCCCTTTTGTAGTGGAAACTCATGTTTTCACTTCTGGACAATTTATTTGTTTAGTGATTTTTGTCTCTTTTTTTTCTCTAGGATCCTTGTGATGCATGTGTTATACCTGTAAGACTGTTTATCTGATTTCCTCATCTCTTTCCTGTTTTTTAATCTCTCTCTTTTTGTTCTGTTCTCTTAGATATTTCCTCAAATTCACATTGCAACCTATCTGTTGAAACTCATTTTACCTGTCACATTTCTAAGAGTTCCTTTTGTTCTCTGAATAGTCCTCTTGTGTTTATATTTCATCCTATTTATATTTCACAAAGGCAATATTTTCTATCAGAATATTAATTAGGTTTTTTAAATGTTTTCTTCTTCCCACGTAGATTTTTCTCTATTGTTTTTTTTCCCCTTTCCATTTGTTCTGGTCTCCATCTTTCTTATTAGAAGCTTTTCTTAATAATTAGTGGTTGTCTGCTCAGGTTTAAAAGTAGGGGGACAAAAAGCTCTGTGGATATGTTTGGGGTCTAACATGAGTTGTGAGCTTCACTTAGGTTCAGTTTGGCAGATTCTTCTAAGTTTTTCTTCTGGCCCTTGGTGTTGGTCACAGTCCCCAGAGAAAGCTGTACTGCTACCTTGCTCATATGTAAAGGCCTGGGATCAAGTGAGGAAGACTGAGATTTAGACCCTACCTTGAGCAACACCTGATGTTAGTGCACATCAAGGGAGACCCTCTATCCAGAAAGTAAATCTCCACTTCTCTGTCAGCATGGCACATGTTAGTTGTCCTCCCCACAGGGAGTTGAAGAGGGGATCCAAATGCTTCTGAAACAGCTTCCTTATTTTCAGCTTTCCCTTTCATCCCACCTTCCAGGGTGTCTTAGATCCTGAGCCATTTAAGGATTTTGTGGTGTAAATCAGTCTGTGCCTGCCTCCTCTTCTTGAATTGTCTTTCTGAGGTCTTCCAAGTTTAATACCATTCATTCATCTGCTTTTCAGCCTCCAAAATTCTTACTCTTTCCCATTCTTCTATGCTCGTGTGGTTATACCTGTAAAAAAAAATCAGTTTTGTGAAGTTTAATTGGAGATTCAGGAAAGGAACAAAATTATATACACATGTTCAGGATGTCGTACTTATCAAGCAGTCCTCTAGCACTTAAGACTTAAGCAAAATGGCATGATATTTGAGTTTCATGAAAGTTCATTTCCATTTGTATATTTTTTTATTCCTAATTAGAGTTTTTTCACTTGTTCATCCACATTATTCACACATACATTATACATTTTGACATAATTTCCTCTCATAATTTTGATGCCTGCTATTTTTTTACTGTCAGTTTTTTAAAAAGATTTTAGTCATTTATTCTTAGAGGGGAAGGGAGGGAGAAAGAGGGGGAGAAAAGAAAAACTTTGATAGGTTGCAGCCCACACCCCAGCTGCAGACCAGGCCCGCAACCCAAGAACGTGCCCTGACCAGGAATTGTACTGGTGACCTTTCGCTTTGCTGGACGACACTCAACCAACCGAGCCACACTGGTCAGGGCTAGTGTCAGTTTTTAATACTAGAAAAAGATAATAAAATTGTCAAATCCAAGATCATTGTGATTTAATAAATAGGAAAAAAATCAGCCTAATAAAGAAAGGAAATTTGAAACAATGATGAGATGTCTTAATTTACTTTTGGAGTTTACACAAATTTTTTTGAGTGGAAAAAATGTTGGTTTTGACTGAGAATGTAAATTTTTGTGGACTTAGCTAAAGAATTGGAAAAAAGGATGATAGTTGTAACTTGAAATAGGCAAATTTGAAAACCTAAATATGCATAAGGAATTTATGCAGTCATTAAAACAAGACTTAATGGAACGGAAAGATATTTGTAATGGATTTGAAAGATAAAATAGATTCTATGGTAATGTGTTGCAAAACTGGAATGTATATATGTATCTTTAAAAACACCTAGATTTACAGCAAAAATATTAACAGTGATTAGCTCTGAGTGGTAGGAATATAAGTGATTTTTATCTATTTTTGTGTATCTGTATTTTATAAACTTAGGAGAAGAGTCATTATGTAGAATGATCAGGATAAAGGGGATTATTCATTGAGTTAGCATGTTATATTCACCTTAGAGAATACTCAGAAAGGACATAATAATTGCTTCCAATATTAGAAGAGCTTTTACATGAAATTGAGATGAAATACTCTGAATAACTGGTGGTTCAGGTGGTTGTTCAGTGTAGGGAAAAGTGTCTTTGGGTCCATCAGTTTATAAACAGGTCCCTGTGTAACTAACAGAAGCGTAGTCAGTCCACAGATCACATTTTGAGAACCAGTGAAACTAAACAAGATTTATAGTGGCCAAAGAGAAAGTGATTAAATAGTGATTAACTGTCCAAAGATGGAAAGCTTATGATTTTAACCTCTGCCCTAATAGGGATCTTTCCCCTAAGGTTCACAGTCAAAGTATTTAACTGCCTGCTAAATACCTGCCAATTCAGATGTCAAATCAATTCTCTTGTCTTCCACCACCACCCCAGTCACCCAAAAGTTTCTCCTTACTTCTTGTGTTCTCTGTTTCAATTGATAATACAGCCTACCAATTCTTACCCAAACGTGAAATACTGGGATCATCATTGATTCCTTTTTGCTGCTTCAATCAACCATTCATAAAGCCCTCGCTGGTCTGCCTCCTGAACTTTCATTAAGTTGCTTCCCTCATCTGCATCTCTACCACACCTAGTGCCCTTTTTCTGCCCTTCATCATCTCACCTTAACTACTATATAGGTTTTCTCAGTTATTCTCTTTGCCTGCACTTTTTTTCTTTCTGTGACATAAATATTTTTCACCCTGCCACAGATAAAGATCTATTTAAAGTACAAACCTCACCATGATTTTCAGGAGTTCAAAACCCTTTAGTATGTTTCCCAATTTACTCGGGATAAAGTTCTTTAATAGGACATACAGAAAATTTTTCCTGACTAGCACATGTAGCCCCTACTTGCCTTTGTTATTTCATCTGTCCCCACTGCCTACATCATGCAGTAAAACACTTACATGTGCTTGTCATCATGTACAGGTCATGCTTTTATCTCTGCTTTTGTCAGTGCTAGCCTCTGCCTGGAATTCTGTGCTTATAACAACATGTCTGACTTGTTTTCTTTGTTTCAAATTCACATTTTTTCCTGTAGCCTCCTCTCTTTGGTGGGGTGCTTTAGCTCTCAGTGTGTTCAATTTTATCTTTGCAGACCTCATTACTTAATTATATTTTTGTTCTTTTCCCCATTTCTTAACACATAACCCAATAATTTCCATAAGGGCGCAGGGATCCATGTCTTTATTATTTTTGTAATTTCAAGTCTAACGTTGCTCCTGGCGTGTAAGTCCCCAGTACTTTTACTAGATGGGCAAATACAAATCCCTACCCATAAACATGTACAAGCATAGGAACAGTTAAGTGCCATTTGACAGACATGTAGGGCCCTTTTATTTAGGCCTGGATATTTATTTACTCATTAAAGTTTCCTTCTTTGTGCATCAGGAGAAATTGGTTTCTCTTATATTTTCTAAACTCTGCTTCTTTATTAGAGGAAAATAAATCTTTAAAATATTAACTATTAACCAGTTTAGTGATTTATTTGGGAAAGGTAGAAATTTTTAGATTATAATTCATATTAATACTTACTAACGAAAGGCATACTTGTAATTAGTTTAAGATAAAACTATATATACTGTATATTATAAAATGTGTATTTGTTCTAGACATACTAGCTACATTTGCCCAAGATTGACAGCAGTTATATTTTAGAACATGGGTTATTTAATACATGATATTAAGAAGCCTTTGATTCTTAAAGTCTAGCATATCACTTAAACTTAAATAAATTAATCTCTTTGAGCACTTAATATTTCTATTTCTAAAATGGAAATAATCCTGATTACCTGGTTTTGATATCTTTGAAGAGCAAAATGAGAAATTGGGTACGAAAGCAGGTAGGAAAATATAAAGCACCATACAAGTAAAGTAGTATTTAGTGTTCAAAGGGAGTCTGTTACATATTTCTTTGGCCAAAGAGTCCATTAAATTTTTTTCATCGAATAAGACACATTTTTCATTTTCACCAATAACTTCATCGATGTGGATATTTTGAGTATGCCTGCTCTCTCCTGCTATTGGCTTCCAGTGGGTAGAGGTGAAGGGTGCTGCTAAACATCTTCCAATGCATAGGACAGCCCCACAGCAAAGAATTATCTGGCCAAAATGTCAGTAGGACCAAGAAACTTTGCAAACCCATTTTTGACACATTCAATCAGTCACAGCACCTTCTCCATACACTGCACAAATCTCTTTGCATTTCAGTTGCATTTTTACCTTCCTTGAAATAATAAAATATAATACACCACAAATGTTGCCCATCTTCCATTTTCAATATTAAAAATGGCTGCACAAAAATTTACCAATTTCATAAGTTTTTTTTAAATACACACTGATATGACAGCTGTCACAATACAGTCTAAACTGTTTCTTTTTTAAATATTTTAATTGTTCAAGTACAGTTTTCTGCCTTTTACTCTCATCCCAGCTCTCCCCACCTCCCTTCCCATTCCCCCTCCGCCTCGTTTTTCTCATGTGTCCTTTATACTTATTCCTGTACAACTGTTTCAAATGAAGTTAAAGACAACTAAGCACCACTAGAACCACTGTACAGAAAAAAACGTAATGGACTTTTTGGCTAATCCAATATATTGATATTACATTAAAATAGTATTTTGTTTTTCTCATTTGGAAGGAGTTGAAAAGTGGGGGTGGGGGGGATTTGTAAGGTTTTTTCCCCCAGAATGTTAAATTTAATGATCAGTTTCTTTTACACCAGTGAAATAATTACCAAGCAAAAAGGTCATCTTTTTGCTGCTAAAATCTTGCTTTATATTGAACATGAGTACTCCCAAGAAGGTATCTGTGATGGTAATTTTTTTTCATGTTCAACACAATAGGTATCTATGCCAGCAGCTCATGCAACATCATCTGCTCCCACCGTAACATTAGTACAGCTGCCCAATGGGCAGACAGTTCAAGTCCATGGAGTTATTCAGGCGGCCCAGCCATCAGTTATTCAGTCTCCACAAGTCCAGACAGTTCAGGTATGTGTATAAAAAGTTCTGCATCTACTTCTATAACTGTGGTTTATAGTCATATCTCTCTCCTTTCATTAGTTACAAAAATAGGAACATAATCTAGTTCAGAGTTTATTGTATTTTACAGTAAAGGAATATGCTGCATCTGTATAGTCACCTTATGTATTAGAACACATATACTCAAGAACAGACATGTAAGAAAAAGACTTTTTCTTAAGCTACAGAAGAAAAAGAATTGATTGGGGGAATTAAGTACATGGGATAAAATGAAAAAATGTTTGGGAAAGACTGTAAGGATGATTGATCTACCTCAATTAAGGAAAATTGAGATAAAAAAATAATACCTCTGTCATTGTTTTCTAAACATGCAACTGAAAAAAAATAAACCCTTGTCAAAAAGTAACCAATAACCTTACTTAAGATATTACTTCAGTTTAGAGATTACGTAAAACATTTGTAATACCAGCTATGTTTAGGGTTCTAAGTTACAGTGTATAACTGAAATAATGATATATTCAGAAAATGCACCTTAAGAATCCTTGTAGTGTAATGCAGGGATTATACTACACATTATCTCATTCTGTGGAGAGATTATTCCTTTGGTTGGATCCAAAGGAATTAAAGGCTTGTAGACCTCCAAAGGTGACTACTGGACTTAATTGTAGGGAAAACCTAGAGCAGTATACATCTTTGGAGTCAGCTTATTAAAGAAAAAAAAGACTTTTAACGTTCATTCAAGTAGGCCATAACCCCAGCCTCCCATTTCATATTTTTTGCTTCACAGTCTTCCTGTAAGGACTTAAAAAGACTTTTCTCCGGAACTCAGGTGAGTCCTAGGTCCTAGATTTGGAGAGAACTATATATAGAAAGGAAGGTGAGAAATTATTCTTTATGTCTTTGTCCTTCTCTGTAAACATGGGATTCAGGTTTGAATAAAAATCTTCAAGATCTCCTAGGTGTGGGCCAGACTTGTTGCTTACCCAGCCCTTAGTTTGTTGTTTGATTTCCCTATGTGTCTTCTCCTCTGCCCTCCAAATGGTAGCCCAGCATTACTTAGACACTGTCAGAGGAAGGAAGTTCATACTATCTCCTGAAGCAACTGATTTATAATTAGAGGTAATTGCTAAAATACTGTTCCATGATAAAACCAGGGTAGGCCTTTATAAAATTTTCCTGGTGGTCCTAGGTCTCTCCTCAGAAACTAGTTAAGCAAGTTTAACCCTTTTTGTTGGACTGCTTTCTATTCTTCATCTCCCACTCCCTTGCCACCATTTGTTATATGATATAGCTTTGATTTCTCACTGCCATCCTTATTGTCTTTTTGTGGGTGAACTGTTGTGTTTTCCTTGGGTACGGTAGCCAGGCTGATTAATATTTGTAGAGGGGAGAAGTACCTCCCTTTTCCTGGGAGCATTCGGCTAACGTTGAAAGGACATGTTCGGGTTTGTCAGCCAATTGTATTGAGCTGCCATTACCTCCCTCTGCTTCCTTCTGTCGTGCTTTTGGCTTACTTGAACACCTAGTGGGGGGGGGAGAATGTTTTCCTGTGAGATACTAATTTATATGAATTTCCATACTTAAAGGTACCAGAATGGAATTTGTTACCAAGTAGGAGTCAGGGTCATCCATGTAAAGACTTAAGAATTTGATATTTCTGTGGAATCACAGTGGCTGTATTATAATCTCTCACCCTTTGCCTCAGTTTTTATTTCACTGAATGCTTACCTTACATTCCCCATCCTGTGCCATTACTAATTCCTTGCTCATATCTTCCTCTTGGTAATAGTGGAAAGAAACCTAGTTAGGAGACTAGATTTCAAACCTCACATTAATCTTTACTTTTTCTTTTTCACTTAATAGTAGGAGGTCTTTCTATAAAGAATACAAAAAAAGTAATACCCACAAATTTGTTAACATTACAGTTTTTAGTTAGAATATGTGATGTTTATTGTATTCTTAGTTTTAACCTTTGTGGCAATAATAATAATAATAATGATTTGGACCTGAGGGTTATGTGTCCATTACCTATAGAAATGTATTTATCTTTTCAAAAACACATTTTCCCATTAAGGTGAGCTATGTCTATAATTGAAAGCCTGAATTCTACAAATAGTGACATAATAGTGTTTTTTTCTTTAAAGGGCCTAAACCATAAAGAATCTATTAAATTTCAATGGTCACATCAGTGATTGATAATAATCATAACAATGATTAGCATTAACACAGCTAGGAAGTAGTTTTCAGCAGAGGTGACCAGACAAGGAGAGGAATGGTTCCTGAAACTTCTAGATGGGAGAACAGTATCATTCTAGAACAGCATCTCCAAAATGGACAAGGTACATTTCACAGGTGCAAAAATAAGAGACTGGGACTTCTGTTTATATTTTTTAATCAGAATATTAGAAACTAAGCTGTATTCATATTTATGGCTTACATTGGTGCCCTAACTTAATCTTTATGTATATGTATGAGTCAAATCTCACAGATTATGGGAGTGACATAAATGCGTAGAAGTTAACAGTGGCATCCTCGGTTTTCATTTGTTGGTTTTTCATTTGTTGGTTTTGGGTGCATTTTTAATACAGTGTAGTTTAAACGTGTCAGAGGATATATGGATTATGTTACCTTAAATTACTACATTCCTTCAACGAATTTTTATTGATCACATGCTATGTGCCAGTCACTGTTCTAGGTGCTTTGAAAGACAGCAGTGAACAAATAACACTTCCCTATTCTCATGAAGATCACATTTGAGCGAAGAGAAACAATGAAAAAATAAAATGTGTCAGGTGAGGATAAGTGCTGGGAAGATGATTAAAGTAGGGGAAAGTGATAGAGAATGATTTGGAGAGAAGGGTGTTCTGTTTCATGTTGGGTGGTCAGGGAGCATGGTGAGCAGAAGGCAGTGAGGCTAACCCATACAGATAATACAAGCAAGTCCCCAGGCTCAGAAGTGAGCATATACCTCACATATCAAGGAATAGCAAGATGGGACTCAGAGTGAGAAAGGGGAAGAGTGGTTGCAGATGAAATTTTTGATGGAATCTTTATTTTGTAATATGATGGGAGCAATGATAAAAATCTCTTGTGAAACATAGAGGTACAGTGGTTATCATGTGTTTAAGAGTTATCGAGTGAAAGGATGAATTATTGCTTGCTTTTTACATAAGACAAGTGTTCAAAAAGTTTTGATATTTTTAATGATGGCAAGTAAGGACTTGAAAGTGATATATTACCTAATATGTTTTTGGAAAGAAAATCCCTTTCAACTATTTTTTGGGAGGAAAAGTGACATTTTAATGAGTGAGAGAGTAAGTGTTTTATCTATTATATTTTTTAATTGGTTGATTTTAGAGAGAGGAAGAGAAAGAGGTATCGATTTGTTGTTCCACTTCTTTATTCCTTGATTGATTCCTGTGTGTGCCTTGACTGGGGATGGAACCCATAGTCTTGGTGTATCAGAACAATATTCTAACCAATTGAGCTGCCTGGCCAGGGCTGAGAGTAACTACTTTTTGAAAGAAACTTGTGTTGTGGAGAGAGCATTTTGAAAATAAAAATTTGGTCCTGACTGGGCAGCTCAGTTGGTTGGGTGGGTTGTGGGCTCCATCCTCAGTCAAGGCCTATATGAGAGGCAAACTGATTGATGTATCTCTCAGGTCAGTGTTTCTTTCCGTCTCTTCTCTTTCTAAAAACAAATGAATAAAATCTTAAAGAAAGAAAAGAAAAGTTTGGAAATGTTCCCATACCTTTTTTTAAGTTGATTTGAGAGAGAGAGAAAGGGAGAAAGAAACATCGATGTGAGAGAGAAACATTGATTAGTTGCCTTTCATAGGCCCCTCTACAGGGGATCAAATCCACAGCCTTAGGTATATTCCCTGACCAGGATTGAACCTGCAACTTTTTGGGGAATGGGATGACACTCCAACCAGCTAAGCCACCTGGCCAGGGGATCCTTACCTTTTTTTTTTTTTTTAACTGCAAACAAGGTAAATTTGGCACCTAAAAACTCAAATCTATACTTTTAAAACCCTGGAACTAGAATTTTCTAAACGATTTAGAAGTCTTCTAGAGTTTCAGTAGTGTTGAACTTATTTGTTGAATTATGAAATCATAATCTTTTTTATTAGCGTATACTAACTGAGAGTCAGGGAAATGAAACTATAATTTATTTATTTTTAGACGGGGGGGTGGGGAGGGAGAAAGAGAAGGAGAGAAACATCGATGTGTAGTTGTCTCTCATGTGCCCCTCACCGTGAAATCTGGCCTGCGACCCAGGTGTGTGCCCTGATTGGCAATTGAACCAGCAAACCTTTGCTTTGCAGTCGGGTGCTCAGTCCACTGAGCCACACCAGCTAGGGTCTCTTAAGTGATTTTTGATGATGGATATTAAAGCATATCATTCACTATTATAAAAAAATTAATGATTTAGCTTTAAGAGGTTTACAGGTATATTTTATCTATATTTGATCTATTTAACAATGATTTTGTTTTATAATATATAACACTTAAATTTACAAATAAGTATATATGCTTATGTAACTTATTCATAAGAGTGATCTGCAGACCAAGAGTTGGGAATCATTGCTGTATACTTTTATTAAACTTCCTGTTCCATTGATTAGAAATCTGTACTAAAACTGCGAGTATGAACTCTCCCCAGGAAAAGTACCTAAGTTTCAAGGGGAGTGTATATAGTTTGAGAAAGCATCTAATATTACCATTACTTTGATTTTCAATGATATTTTATTTTGAAATTTCAAAAAAACATCAAAATAGGAAGCTTCTTCCCATATAAACAGGAGGTATGGGTTTTTAACAAAGTAAAAGAAAGTTGAGAGATACGTATCTAAAACTTCACACTTATAAGTGGCGGTTTGGCTTTCTGAAAATGTCTTGCCTTATAAGTGTCCAAGGTTAACGACTTACCTAAGGAGCTCAGGAAGGGCATATAATTGAGGTGACTGAAGTAAGCTCCAAGGAAGTAGCTCTTATTATTGGAATATGGTGGTAGTCTGAAACCTAAAACAGGGATTATGTTTTAATAGCCTGTTAAATATATATTAAACTATAATTAATCATTTGTGATGTTTATAAAAAGGATTTTTGACATGGTTTTTAATAGTCTCAGAAATGCAGATCCACTGTGTGTTTTTGGTTTGGGTTTTTTTCTGTTTGTTTTTTTTAATTTTAGGTAGATAATCCATAGGAATTGGCTTCCTAATTCTAAGTAATTACTACATGGTAAGTTAATTCCTATTGTCTGAATTGACAAAATCTTTTAGATCAGAGAAAGGAGAGAGATGGTTCCTACTAAGAGCAATAGATCCACTGAATTTGGGGGAAAATCAGACTATATATTAAAAAGGAACACCAAGGCACATCATAATTACATTAGCCAAGATTAAAACGAAAGAGAGAATTCTAGAAGCAGCAAGAGCTAAGGGGACAGTCACCTACAAAGGAGTTCCCATCAGACTGTCAGCTGATTTCTCAAAAGAGACCTTACAGGCAAGAAGGGGCTGGAAAGAGGTATTCCAAGTCATGAAATCCAAAGACCTACAACCAAGATTGATCTATCCAGCAAAGCTTTCATTTAGAATGGAAGGACAGATAAAGTATTTCTCAGATAAGATCAAATTCCAGGAGTTCATCATCACCAAGCCCTTATTATATGAAATGTTTAAAGGACTTATCTAAGAAAAAGAAGATTAAAAAGATGAACAGTGAAAGGACAGCAAACTCACAGTTACTAAGAACCACACCTAAAACAAAAACAAACTAAGAGGACAGCTAGATCAGGAGCAGAACCATAGAAATGAAGATCACATGGAGGGTTAGCAACAGGGGAGTGGGAGAAGGAGAAGAGGGGAGAAGGTACAGAAAATAAGTAGCAAAGATGGTAGATAGAAAATGGGGGGAGGGCAAGAAGAGTATGGGAAATACAGAATCTAAAGAACTTGAGACATGTGGTCATAAACTAAAGGGGGGGTGGGGGAGGGGTGTGGAGGGGGGAAATAGGACAACTGTAATGGCATAATCAATAAAATATATTAAAAAAGGAACATTCATTTATATCATTTTGAATCTGTCATATGGGTGGTTTGTGTAGCATGTTTTGAATTTATTTTCATGACTTTCAACTATATATCCTTGAAAGAAGGTTGTAAGGATGAGAGTTAAGGCAGAAAGAACAGTAGAGGAGCTAAGGTCCTGAGAAGTATCAATGAAGGCAAATACTTTCCACACACAATACTGTTGAGTCTTGTTATTCCTTGAGATTCTGATCTTCTCTTAAGGCCTTTTCTAGCTCCTTATCTGCTCTGCCTCGGTGAAAGTCTGCGCAGACTACGCTGAGTGGGCTAGATACAGCAGCTGTAGATCATTGAGATACTGTTTTGTGTGCTCCTTTGGTAGTAACTGTAGCATTATTACTGTGCAGAGGCTCACAGACTACATTCAGCCTTGCCCATCTGGACTCCTTAAAATGTTTCTGTTAATTTTTATGTCTTTAAACTATAATGTGGATGAAGCAGATTACTTTATTATAAGTACAGTTTTTGAAGTATTACTAGATTTACCCAATTTTGTTTTAAAATGAGTACATATCTCAAAGCTCTGTTAAAATGACTACTTCCTCAGTAGAACCCTTAGGCTCAGACCATGTACTTAGTGCTTTTGGGATTTCTCAGGTTCCTCTGAATATGTCTTTCCTTACTGCTCTTGCCATAAATTTTGACCTGGAGCTGACCCACATAGACTTGGTTAAGTCTAACTCCCTTTGACACAGCCTCATATGCACCTGGTCCAGGAACGAGCAGGAGGCTCCAGTTGAGTAGACTAGGGAAACTTGGCAGTATAAATCTGACAGACAGACTTGCCTAGGTGAATGAAATTCTGGTCTAAAAGCACCCGTGGGTTTCTGCTTCTGATAAGACTGGTTTGAGATTAGAAGCAGTAGGATTTTGATGCCCGTAAGGATGTCTAAAACTTGAGATGCCAAGTATTGACTCCATTACTTAATAGCTTTGTGGCTTGGGTGAGTTACCTAACTTCTTTGTACCTTAGTTCTTCTACTTATAAAATGGATATAATAATTGTACTTATTCATCACCTAATGTTACTGTATTATTAAATATTAAGTAATATATGTATGTGCTTTAGCAGAGTACCTGGGACATAGTAAAAAATGCTGGTTGCTATTATTATTACTCCATGTAAAATCTTTATCAGCTTAATCTTTATTACCTTTCAGTCCAGAGATACTCTCCAGAAAGGCACAGTTCTTTTTAACTTGAGCGTTTGCTTAATAAGAATTATGGAATGTAAACTTTGAAACGTGTCTATATGTAGTAGAGAGCTTCTTATTAACTTGCTAGAATCAACCATCTGGAACATGGTAGGGTATCACTAATCTTACTTGTACATTTATAAATATACTCACAAGTGTTTACACTGTAGTTAAAGGAAAATATTTGTATAGTCACTATATAGACTCATGACTAAACATTTAGTTGTTTATTCTTTCCTCATGTCAGAAACCTTATTTCACTAGGTAGTCTTGTTCTAACAGCTGTAAGGAAACAACTGACAGATAATGTTGGTGCATTCATGATTGATTACATGAAGTCCTAGAATAGATTGAGCTCAATTTGGGTATCACGAAAGTGTGGTTTTGACAAACTTTTTAGATCCTCTGACTTTTTATAGATGAGTAAATGGAAGAGGAAAGTGATTGGTGTGATTGTTTTTCATTAAAATGTTTTTTAAAAATCTACTGAAGCATGTATAAGGTTTATGTATGTCCTTTTGTAGTTGACTTTTTCCTAAAATTCATAAAAATTTTATGGGAACGAAATTTGATTATCAAGATAGTCCTCCATTCTTTTCAGATTTCAACTATTGCAGAAAGTGAAGACTCACAGGAGTCAGTGGATAGTGTAACTGATTCCCAAAAACGAAGAGAAATTCTTTCAAGGAGGCCTTCCTACAGGTATGAAATTTAATAGTTAAAAGATGTCAGAAAACCAATTAGCTGTTCAAGACCATATGGAAGCTTACTTTTCTTCATCTTGAGTTACTTCTCAAAATAGGTTGAAAGCTTATTGTACAGACTGAGAACACTTCTTACTCTGCACAGTCTTGGATAAACACTGGTTTTTTTTTTCTGCTTATGTTCTTGTAGATTTTGCTGGCAGCTGCTTTTCTGTTCAAAAGTTTGAAATACACTTGATAAGGTTATAGCATTTTCTAGTTACATGAAAGTTCTGAAACTGCTCTTCATCTACTTAGCAACACATTTACAAACCATTTCTTATGCAGTGGTACTTAATGTAACTATTTGTTAATTTAATAGCTGTTTCAGAATCATGCTTTGCTGATATCCCCTAATTTTAAAGGTATACCTTACTGTAGTTTTTATGTTCAGCTAGAGAAGTTGCCTGGTCCATGCCATGCCTCCAAGATGGACCAAAACCATTTTTTTAATATGAATATACTGGCTCCATATTCAATATTTGCAGGAAGAGTAATTCCTTCCACATATCCTCATAAGCTTACTTTACAGTTTAATATAAAGTTCAAACTTACAATATTATTCTTTTTTAGTAGTCTGAATTCTTTTATGTATATTTCTATTTTTCAGAGGAATGGTTATTTTTTTTTTTCTACTTGGCTACTAAGCTAGCCCTTTTCTCTATCCTCACATTTAAATTCAGGATTCTAAATGAATTATCAAATTGATTTTTGAGGTCTTAAGAGATTTTATGTTACCAGGTATGTGTTGTATGCATTTATATTTGTAATTTTGTAAATATAACTAGTTTTAGATTTTAGCTTTGAAGTACATCTCATGTTAGTATGGAATACATTTGATCCTGAAACAAATCCAAATGAGGTATTAAGAAACAAGTCATGTGGCTTCTCTGTATATAAATTCTGGGCAAATCATAGCTGTACACCTTATAAAATATGTGCTTTTTATTGAAAAAAAGTTTTTATTTGCCTTAATTGGCTTGAAGCCTATGTTCCAGCAAAGATTATTTAAATAATAACACCTTAATTGATAATCAAATAGAAGATGCCAGAGACCATGTATATATAGAGAAAGGGCTAAGGGCTATTTCCTTGAAAGGTAATGGTATCCTCCCTTATAGTCCCGGAACCTCCACAGTGGGGTATCATTATTTTGTTTTAAATTTATGAGTTTTAAAAACCTAGCCTCTAAGTCTTGATTATAACAAGATCTCTAAAAAAGTCTTTATCATGTTCTCGTAAGGTCAAAGAAATGGGGACTAATGGATAGTACAAGGTGGAGTTTCATTAGAACAGCCCAGCTTTAGAGTGATTAATTAGTATCCAAAGGAGTCCTTGAAGAGCTCTTACTTAGTTTCATCTGGCTTGTTATTTTTACCACCAGTTTAGCTGAAAAACATAGAAGCCATGCTTTTCAGTTTGCAAATGACACAACCTTAAGGTATTAAATAAGTATTCTAATGGATGGGAGAAGTACTTTGAAAGATCACAGCAGCCAAGGGGAGAAGACCAAAACAAACAGGATGAAATGCTGGTGATAACTGTAACATTTATGATAAAATTAGTCAACGTACAGGATTTTGAATTCATTTTTCTAAAGCAATGTTCACTACTCATCATCAATGAGATGTGTTTGCCAAAAAAGCCAATGTACTATAAGACTGCATTGGTAAAAATCTAGTGTCTCAGTTAAGGGAGGGAATTACAGTTGATCCTTGAATATCATGGGTCTGAAATGTGTTGGTCCACTTATGTGTGAATTTTTCCCAGTGGACCCACGGAGTTCAAACCTGTTTAAGGGTCAGCTGACAGTTGGGAATCCATGTATGTGAGAGATGCCTATAGTTACAGCAGCTTTTCAACTGCATAGGCATTTGGCATCCCTAATCCTCTTGTTGTTCAAGGGTACAATAATGCTGCTGCTCAGATCACATCTGGAATATACTTGAAGAGAAAGTGAACTGTATTTCCAGGGGGAGAATTGACCAAGGTGGTCTGGAAAGAAAAGACTAAGAGGATCACTGGCTTCATGCAGAAGAGAAGTAGATGTATATGTATTGCAGGAATTCAGTAATGGCTTTTAAACTTTTTCAAACCACAATCCATAATAAAAAATATGTACATTTTTTGTTTTTTAAGATTTTTAAAATTTATTTTCAGAGGGGAAGGGAGGGAGAAAGAGAGGGAGAGAAACATCAATGTGTGGTTGCCTCTTGCATGCCCCCCACTGGGGACCTGGCCTGCAACCCAGGCATGTGCCCTGACTAGGAACTGAACCAGCGACCCCTGGCTTCACAGGCCCGCACTCAGTCCACTGAGCCACATCAGCCAGGGCAAGAAATACATCTTTTCATTTCTCTACACACATGCATATAATTATACATATTCATATGTAAAAATGTAGGTATATCTTACATATATGTGAGTGTATAATCTGTACATAGGCATCTGAAAGAAAATTTCCACAAAGCAATACTAACCCTTATCATGGGTAGTGTTCAGCTGTTCTGTTTTACAGTATGTTGTTTGAAACATACTGAATTGTTTTCAAGATCCACATATGGATTGTGACCTCAGTTTGAGAAACATTGCTCTAGAAACAGTCTTACTCAAAAGGTAGTCCACTGACCAGACTGATAAATCAGCATCTGGTTAGCATTGTAGGACTTCTGCCAAGATGGATGCGTAGGTGGAAACACTGCACCTTCTCGCACAACCAAGTTTAAAGACAACAAAGTTTCAGTAACAAAAAACACAGCCGAAACACAGAAAATTGAATTATACGAAGTCCGACAACAACGAACCTTTCAGCCAGACCAGTAAGAGGGGCGAAGCCAGCAGTGGAGTGGGATCGGGCAGGAAAGATCCACTGGACTGACCCAGGTGCGCAGGCAGCCGTGAGTGGATCCCAGGTGTGGAGTAGCAGCCGCGGACCCACTGAGGGTGCAAGGCGGCAGGCTGACCACGGTCACACATTTGCGCGCAGATAAACCAGCGAAGGAGCGAGCAGTGAGAAGTACTGAGAAGGCCCCAGTGGTGGGAAGCAGCAGAGGGGACCGCTGTTGCCCCCCTTTGACCCTACCCCCACATACAGCGTCACAAACCAGTGACCTGGGTGGCCCCACCCCAGTGAACACTTAAGGCTCTGCTCCTCATACATAACAGGCGCGAACAGACCAAAACATGGCTCAAGGAGAACTCAGAGCCCCAGAGCCCATAACTCTAAACAAGGAAGAAATAGCCAAACTTTCAGATGCATAGTTCAAAACACTGGTGATCAGGATGCTCGCAGAACTGGTTGATTTTAGCAATGCAAATTCTTGGGTCTTTCCCCCATATTTCATGAATTATACTCTGGGAATGTGACCTAGGAATCCGTGTTTTTTAAATTAATTATTTTTTTATCCTTACCTGAGGACATGCTTATTGATTTTAGGGAGAGGAGGAAGGGGGGGGAGAAACATCTATGTGAGAAACACCAATCAGTTGCCTCCCCTACACACTCCCAGCTGGGGACAGACCAGCAACGTAGGTATGTGCCCTGACTGGAAGTCAATCCCGCTACCTTTCATTTTATGGGATGATGCTCCAGCCAACTGAGCCACACCAGCCAGGGCAGAATCTGTGTTTTAACATGCTCTTCAGATGGTTGTTTGTATGCTGAAGTGTGATCTGTTGACCAGCAGTCAGTCTACAAGCTGTTTAAAATAGCGGTTTCTCATTTGCAAAGGAATAAAGGAGAAAATCTTACTTACACAATAAGAATAGGAATTTACTAAATGAGAATAATTAGATACGGAAAAGAATAAGTAAGAAATCTTGGAAACAATAAATACAAACTGGGAAATTAAAAAACAAAACAAAACACCAGTAACAAACTGAGGGAAGGGAACTGAGAAGGTAACTCGGAGAACAGATACAGGTAGAAAATGTGAAAAACTGGAGAAAAGTTATGGAGTACATAAAAGTGAGGTGCTTCAATAGAAGGACTTACAGAATTTCCAGAGCAGGAAATTGGAAGAAAGAAAATTATTTAAAGAGACAGTATTTTATACAATACCAGTAAAAGTAATTACATAGTAATTACATATGTGTGTGTGTATAGTTTTGCTTTGTAACTTCTTTTTTCCTGTATTATTTGAAAGACCAATACATACAATAATAATTACAAAATCTGTTAATGAATAAACTATATTTTATGAAGATTTATTATGTGACAATAATAATATAAAAGGGCAGAGCTTGGGTAGACTGTTAAGGCTAAATCATTTAGACTGATTTGTTGGAAATTTAAGATGTTGAAAATTACTTGAGTTAGGGCTTTTTCCTCTCTTCTTTGATTATGTTATTCATTTGAAATATGGTAAGATTTATTTGTTTTTGTTCATACATTATTTTTGTAATTTTTCTTATCCTTGTTGATGTATTTTCTTTTATTTTCAATATGTGAAACATTAACATGATTCCAGAAGTTAGAATTGTGTGTGCACGTGTGTGTGTGCCCAGAAGGACCCCCCTCATTTCTTCTGTCCTTTATCTCTTTGCTCACCATCTCAGTAGATGCTAATCTCATTAAACTGTGGTTTATCCTTTCTTTTTCTTGAACAGATATTCAGGTACATATACATATTCTTTATTATACAAAGGGTACCATGTGTATCTAATATTGGGATGAACTATAATTTATTCAACATTCCCCTGTGTGGGGGTATATAGATTATTTTCCGTTTGTGCTGTTGGGAGTATATCTTAAGGGTAAATTCCTAGAAGACTGCTATGTAAACACACTTTTGTTAGATATTACCAAATTACTTCTATAAGTGTTCTTCTGATTTTATATTCTTAACAGCAAAATCTGAAAGTGTTTTCTCAGAGCTTTGCTAACAGGATATATTGTTATATTTTTTTTAAAAGAAGGATTATTTGTTTGTTTGTTTGTTTTTAGAGGGGGGCAAGGGGAGGAGAAAGAGAGGGAGAGCAACATCAGTGTGTGGTTGCCTTTCACACACCCACCCACCCCTCAAACCCAGGCATGTGCCCTGACTGGGAATCGAACCAGCGACCCTTTGGTTCACAGGCTGGCACCCAGTCCACTGAGCCACACCAGCCAGGCTTTGTTACACGTTTTTTTGTTTGTTTGTTTTGTTTTGTTTCTAATTTTGCCAGTGTGGAAGTTAAAAATTAAAAATCAGTATTTTGGTCTTTTATTCCCCACCAGTTTTTAGAATTTTTTATATATCAGGGATATTAGCCCTTTATATGTAATACAGGTAAACATTTTCTGCTGATGTTGTTGATCATCTCTTGACTTAATTTTTGGTGTTCGTTGCCAGAAGGATTTTTTTCTTTGCTTGCACCTGGATTTTGAATTGCATTCTTTCTTTATATTCAGGTTAAAGAAAAATTCACCTTTGTTTATTCTGGTTCTCATATGGTTTCATTTGACATGTAGATTGTAGATCCCTGGCCCTTTTTTAGTTTATTTTTGTAAATTCTTGTGTTTTAAACTTTATTCCTAAGCAGTAGCAGCTTCTTATCAGTTTTTGGATCTTGTCCTATTATATTTAGCCAGTAAAGATTACTTTATTTTAATTAATAGAATTCTCTGTTTTTCTAGGAAAATTTTGAATGACTTATCTTCTGATGCACCAGGAGTGCCAAGGATTGAAGAAGAGAAGTCTGAAGAGGAGACTTCAGCGCCTGCCATCACCACTGTAACGGTGCCAACTCCAATTTACCAAACGAGCAGCGGACAGTACAGTGAGTAGTCGATATTTCTGTTTCGGAGAGTGAGATGAAAACTAGTTCTCCTGAAAGGAATCGTGGAAGGGCCAACTCTTTTTCTCAGGCTTGCTGTCATTATATTTCCTTTATTGTTCAGTATGCCAAGTTCTATACAGAAGAGTTTTGTTTCCTTTGGGGTTTTAGTTAGGGTTACTCAAGTATGTAAGCCCTTTAGATGATGGTCCTTTGTTTTATGCTGCTGCATGGAGAGTCGTAGAGGTTTTCAAACCACTCCTCGAGGATTTTCGTCTTCACGATGTATGTGATGTTAATGGAGAACATACATTTTTTGAGATAAAGAAAATAATCATTCTTTGATTATGTTTAAGGCCCAAAATGGTCTTGTTATTTACCTGTTTAATACTTCATCTTCCTTCTGGCATTGCAAAGTCTAGCATTTAATGTTTTGTGGTGGGGGTAGAGAGGCTTGGTTGCAGTCTACTAGCACATTCAGTTATCACTCCTTTTAATATGAAAGGTAGTGAAGTGAATATGATAATGAAAGAATAAGGACTAATGAATTAAGTCCTTTTTGGCTCACAGAAAGCAAAGATTTCTTTTGCATAATTATCAGTTTCCATTTCTGTGATATCTCTAACACTTAAGTGTGTCTTAACTTTCACCCAAATCTGTTATGAAGTACTTTTGATTCTGCTTCTGTTAGATAGATGGCATTTGTGTGAAGGGCACTTTTCGTCCTCTTTTCCCAGTATCTTTTTTTCTTGCAAAGTGCCTCACATGTCAGTCTCTTCATTTTGATTTGTTCATTACTTCAGTACTGCCCATTTAATGTTTTCTATCCTCCGTTCATTAATTACAAATCAAATGCAACCATTGAAACTTTTTTGCTGTGTTAGTTTTCAAATTTTCTGGGGCCTATGTCAGAAATGAATAAAAGTTTGAGTTTCACGTTAGTAGTATTTCAGTTATAACTCCAAATTGGTTTGAATTCCAGCTGGATTAACAGATTTGCAAGTAGCAGACTCTTTAGTGCTCTCAAAACAGAAACTTTTGATAGTAAGTAAAAGGAAGGCATTTTTGACTAAGCTTCTTGTCCACTCTGAGTTTAATAAAGTTCTGTCCTCCTTAAATTCTTTGTTGGCAGAGATAAACAGGTATTATCTATAAACGTGTATGTGTGTTTTTTAGCCCTGCATCCAGACAATTTGAGTTGTTCAAGCTGTGTGCTACAAGATGTAGATACATGACCTTTATTTTTTTCCAACTTCAGGCATTAAATCAAAGCACGCCTGGGGGATACAGTATACTTATGTTGGTGTCAGTGACTCAGTGTAGCGATTCTCATTTGAACTAAAAAGCTTATTCCTTTGGCAAGAGGCATATCAGAATCTCAAATAAGGGAGTGAAGTGAAGAAAAGTAGATGTTTAATTTGGTACACCACTCTCCTCCAGCAGCTGAGGATATTACTAATTTTAAAAGGTTAATACTTTCAGATCATTAAAGGTTATTATCTTTATCCCTTATTCTCTGTGTATAAGCACACATGGCCTTAATGGAAGTGACTTAATACTATATTCTTGATTTTCATTAAGAAGCAGTATAATGACTACTCATATACACAACACATTTTTATATTTCTTACCTTATAAAAAATATATATTGTTGTGAAAATTTAAATGGTAGAGGTTCATAGCATTAATAAAAAGTAAACATCTTTTCCATCCCTTCCCAGTAGTAAGAGTTTAAGTATACATCTTTCCATTCTTTCTCATTCCATTTGTACATGCACATGTTATCATGTATTTTTATATAAATGAGACTTACATTATTTCTATACCATTGATAATATATACATATATAGTTTTGTATGTTATGTCTTCAACAGCTATGTTATGTTTTACTTTATAAATAGAACATTTACTTAAACATTCCCCCTACATACACACACACACACACACACACGGAGGTACTGTTGAACATTGAGAACGTTTCTACTATTTCAAACAGTGCTATAGGAACATTCTTATTCGTGTTGTAATGCCTCAGTGGAGTTGCATCCACATAGTAGAATTGTTAAATCAAAGCATATCCTGCCCAATTGCCCTTCCCAATGGCTGGACCAATTTTTGTTCTTCCATAAATTGGTTATATTTTTTAAATTAATACTATTGCTAATTTTATCCATACTTTATTCACTGTCTCCAGTAATAAAGTCTTCTTTGAGACAGTCTATTTTTAGGTAGAAAACATGTATCATTTTGAACTTGATTTTTTTGTCTCACTAAATAAAACAATATATAACCAATAACGTTTTCCTCTTTATTTTGGCTACTGAGAATCTCGGCTAAGTTTATGTTTAATTGTATTCTTTCTGTCTAGATTTTCTGATAGAACTATTGAATACACCTATAGATGCATCAGTCACTTGACTTCTGTGTTCTTATTTTAATGAACTTAGTTGGGATTTTATTTATTTATTTTTAGAGAGAGGGGAAGGGAGGGAGAAAGACAGGCAGAGAAACATCCATCAGTAGCCTTCCTACATGCCCCGATGTGGGACTGAACCCACAACCCAGGCATATGCTCTGACCAGGAATGGAACAGGCGACATTTCACTTTGTGGGAAGACACCCAACTGAGCCACACCGGTCAGAGTTTAATGAATTTTGTTGTGTTGAAAGCTTATCTAAAATTCTTCTGGAATAATCAAATGTATAAATAAATTAAGAAGAATCCATGTTTGATAGGATCGGACATCAGTTTTCAGAGTACTTTCATGTACATTATCTTACTTACTTTTTGCAGCAATTGTATTTTAGTGGCTAGAACCAGATATTTTTATTTTTACAGAAGAGCTAACAGATTCAAATAACAGTTTAGTGATGGAACTTGGACTAGACCCCAGATCTCCTGATATATAGTTTTCTACTTCTTTCTTCCCACCATGAGTTCATTGGTATGTAGCCGAGAAGAAAGCTGTGTGTGTTAAATACAATGAAATTTGCTTATTAACTCTATATGAAAAATTATGGTATGATTTCTTAACCTTCTGATTCTTTCAGAGAATATTAATTATTCTCTGGAAGAGAATATTCCTGGAATATTAATCTCAGTAGTTTTTACATATTCTTTTTTTTTTTTTAGCCTTGTCTAAGATAAGTAAAACTTATGGGATTAGCCAAAGTGAATGGAGATTGTATTTGCCAGTATCTTAATTTCCACAGATACCATTTGTAAACCAGATCATAGCCATTAACTGTTATTTCTTGACTGAACAATAGATAATCAATTTTCCATAAACAGATGACTCAGGATATTAGTTACCAGAGCTAGCTCACAGTTGATTCCAAGTTAATTCCCTTCTAAGAGACAAAAAAATAACATGCTAAGGTCAAACATGTTGACTTATTCAGTTAAAAATCCAGTATGCAATTTTATATGTAATATAATTTTTAGTCACTTTTTGGAAAACTTAAACTCTGACAGAGAGAGTATCTAGAAAAGGATCCAACTGTCTATCTTAATGCTGATACCTGAAGGATCACTTCTTCAAATAAAATAATGATCTGTTTCTCTTTTTTTCTATGTACTCTACCATAAAGGCGAATTCACCTTTTTTTTTGAAATAAAGTGAAATGTCTTTGTAACAGTGAATGAATTACAAAGTATAGTTAATTCGTAAATAATCAATAAAAGACCCTAGATCAGAATGCTTGGATACGTAACTTAGAAATAGCAGTGAGGTATTTTTTTTTCCTAAATGATGATCATAAGCTCTGACTTTAAGCTCCCTGAGAGACTCTGAAAATTAAGTTCCATAGGACATTTCAGTTGTTTCATTGAGTGGACTTTTGTTATAGTTTGTACATTGCTGACAGAGAAAGCATACTACTGAACTGTTTTATTAATTATGCACTAAGATAACCTTTTATTACATGCCTATTGTACTTAGTACATGAAAGTAGAAAAGAAGAACCATATTTCTGACAGTTAAGAAATTTATTTACTTGTGGGACAGCAAATACTAAACAGTTAGAATACTAGGTAGTTAACACTAGAATAAAGGAAGTGTGGGTCACAAAGTGGGGCCTCCTCTGAACCAAGTAACTTTAAAAGGAATTTAATATTTTCTTACTTCTTCTAAAATTGTTAGTAGATATTATTATAAATTACAATGTAGTTTATTGAGTGCATTATATACAGAAATTGGATATGGATTTCCTGAGCAGAAGAGTACTTGAGTGTACCAAATCCTTGTTGGCATTGTTGTTTGCTGCTACACTTCTCTGAGTTCATGTCTTATAAATTACTCTACTTTGAGTTTAGAGTGTTGTAAAAGTCCTATATGGTATTAATTAAACTTGTAACAATAAAATCCATTGGGTTTTAGTTGCCATTACCCAGGGAGGAGCAATACAGCTGGCTAACAATGGTACCGATGGGGTACAGGGCCTGCAAACATTAACTATGACCAATGCAGCTGCCACTCAGCCGGGTACTACCATTCTGCAGTATGCACAGACCACTGATGGACAGCAGATCTTAGTGCCCAGCAACCAAGTCGTTGTTCAAGGTAAGAGAACTCAGGTTTCACAGGTATGGTAAATTCTTTGGAAGGTTTAAATTTTATAAACTCAAAAAAGTAAGTATGATGCTGTAAAACATTGTTAAAATGTAAATTTCTTCACTATAGCTAATATTTTCTATGAACTCTTCCATTATTACAATTGGACCAAAATGTCATGGCATAAAAACAACTATTTTCAGTTTTAAAAATATAACTTCTATTCTTTAACACTTAGAATTTGGGGGTAGGAGAAACAGCATAAGTTAAAGGGAAACAGTGAAACCAGGGTTAGATTCTACATTGAACCCCAAAGACTTGCTCTGTGAACCTTGAGTAAGACACCCTCTCCAAGTGTTTTTTTTCCCCCACCATGTGTTAAATGAGAATTTTACTAAATTATTGACCAGAATCTTTGGAGATTCAAAGTTGTTTTTTCTGCTTTTTTAGTTAAAAGCAATTTATAGCCTCATTTCTAAGATGATCATTTTTTTATTTCAAATGAAAGCATATTCTGAAAAATCTTGTACCAGTACACAACTATAGAAATAGCTTTTTAATTTTTGTTTTATTCTATTTTGTTTCAGGAATCTTTATGGATAGGAGTTAACCATTTTTTAACTATTTCACTATTTTAAGAATATGGCTAATGCCAAATTGAAAATTTGCATATTAAAGAAATAAAAAATGTTTCTAAAATGTTTTCATTAATAATATGTTTTGCCTCTGTCAGGGAATGACAGGTGTGCCCCTTCATTATGGATGAAATTTTTTGAATAATTCTAAAACATCAACTAGAGAGACTCATAATTTATTTTAAAGGGCCCTAATGTATTTACAGAATATATTCTGTTACTGAAATATTTGAAGAAGATAATATTTTGCTTGTTAATGGGAGTAAAACACCTTTTCACTTTACATGCAGGTACTCAAAAATTGTAAAGCAGGATGTCAGTGAATTTGAATTCTGAACGTCAGTTTGAAGATGGTAACATGTTTAGTATATAAATCTTTTCCACTCAAACTACACATTTTAATTGATATTAACAAACATGAATAATTTTATAAGTATAAAGATCTTCAAATTCTCAGATAATGTTAGGTTTCTTGTTCTTAGGTGGGCATATTATTAAGCTGTTTTTAAAAGCAGTTTGACAAGTAGTGTTTGTATTTTTCACAAGTGATGAATCATTTAGTTAGAATAAAACGAGTTTATTTAGTCATTATCATTTACATTAAAACAATGTTTACAGATGATATAATTGGCATCACTTGGTACACTTTCATACTTACAGTTTTGTGTCAATTAGAAATTTATAATAGTTGACCATAATGCTTTATTTTCTCTTCCATTTTGCTATTTTATGAAAAATCATGGTCGTTTTTATGTCGTGGCAAGAGTCTACTTGAAATTTTTTAATATGAATTTACCAATATCAAAGGAAGACATTGAGGACTATATCTAGGAAGATGATCCAAGCTGTGCCCTACTTACCTTTTAGACTTAAGGTTGGTAAGCATGTTAACAGAATAGAACTGCATTCCAATGAAAGATAAATAACCCAGCAGATGTGTATAGGTTAAGATCTCTTTCACCCAAGTGCCTATGCTAATAAACACATTCAGTCGGGAACTATTCTCAGTAACGACCCAAAGAGTGCTGACTCTTTCAACATTTTAGTCAGAATCACCTGTTCCTTTTTTTTCCCCTTTTAATCCAAAATGTATGTTTAGCTTGATGATTGACATCCCTAGTTTTACCAGGTCACAGTGCTTCAGTGTCTTACACCATGTTTCCCATTTTTCTTTCTAGCTGCCTCTGGAGATGTACAAACATACCAGATCCGCACGGCACCCACAAGCACCATTGCCCCTGGCGTGGTTATGGCGTCCTCCCCAGCGCTTCCCACGCAGCCTGCTGAAGAAGCCGCGCGGAAGAGAGAGGTGCGCCTCATGAAGAATAGGTATGTACATTGCATTTGCTGAGATTGGCATAAGTCAGGTATGTCTTCAGATTCTTCAGATGTGTCTTTCACATCTGACAATAGGACCTTTGGGTTGAGGTTTTTTCTGGTAGAATTGATGGGTCTTGCTGCAACTTCATTTAATAAGCAGCACTTATGAGATGGCCAACAGGATTACAGGGCAGTCGTTGATCATAAAGTAATTTTCTTTCATGCATTTTTCCCCATAAGAGATTTAGTGCACAATTTGCTATATATTCATTAGACTCCAACCAGCTGGCTAGGTTATTTAAAAATTGTTTCTTTTCATGAGCATTATATTCCAAGATGAAGAGTTTCATGTACATACATTAAAATGAAATGTTAAATTTATTTACAATATAGTAAACATATTAGGCAAATCCATATCCTAATGAATATTACCTTTACTCAAAATAGTAACAGTTTAGCACCCAAATATTCTTTTGAAAATGGATTGTCTAAGAATACCTTATTAACAAAATCTTAAAATAGAATTAGCCTTCAACAAAATGCTGCAATAAAAATGTTGCATATCAAAAATCTATGAAAATCTACTTCTCATAAAGTAAATTCATCGCTGAATGGTTTTATCATCACAAAACAAAATATTTTTATTTACTTATGTTTACTTTAGTATTTTTCTTTAGCTTAAGAAAAATATTTAAATATTTTTAAATATTAGTTTAGTTTAAATATTTTAAACTAAATTTAAATATTTGGTTTAGGATTTTAATATAGAAATGACATAAGACAAACCAAATAAAATAAAAATAAGGTATATAAGATATAAAAAGTTATAAGATATAACTTTCTATAAAAAGTTATAAAAGTTATAAAAGGTTATAAAAAATATTCCTCTGCTATTTACCCCAAGATTCTTCAAACATGGTAAATAAAGTAAAGGAAACAGATTGAACGTAGATCTGGATTTAAGTTCTGGTTCTGTCCCTTTTGTTGTGGCTATTTCATTGTATGTATGTATTGTAGTTTGTTCATTCACCTTGAAATTTATTTTAGTTGTTTCCAGTTTGGGAGGATTTTGAATAAGTTTACTGTAATCACTTACATGTACATATTTATATGAATTTTCAATTCACTTGAGTACATTTCTAGGAATGGTCTTGCTGAGTGGAATACTAAGTATGTATTTATAAGAAACTGCCAAACTTTTCCAAAGTGACTATACCATTTCCCAAATTAACTTTTGTATTAATTATGAGGTGTGTTAAGGTTTATTTACTGCATATGGACATCCATTTGTCCAGTAACATTTTTTGAAAAGACTATCCTTTCTCTGTTGCCATTGCATTTTTGTCAAAAATTAATGGACCATATTTGTGTGGGTCTGTTCCTGAGCTGTCCAGCTATCTTCATTGGTCTGTGTCTATACCTTCTCCAATATTACCCTGTCCTGGTTACTATTAGTAAGTTTTGAGTTTGCTAATGTGAGTCCTCCGACTTTGTTCTTTTACAGAATTGTTTTAGCTCTTCCAGTTCCTTTGCATTTTTGTATAAATTTTAGAATCAGTTTGTTGATGTCAGTGAGAATGTTTGCTGAGATTTTGATTAAGATTGTTTTCTGTTTATAGATCAAATTGAGAAGAATTGACATCTTACCAGTACTGATTGTTCCATTCTGTGAACATACCATGTGCTGCATTTTTAGCATATAGTCATATACATGTTTTGTTAGATTTAAACCTAAATACTTAGGGGCTTTGGGTTTGGATTTTCTAGGGGGGAGTATTTTAAATGGTGTATATATATATATATATATATATATATATATATATATATATTGTTTTTTAAATTGAAATACTCAGTTGTTCATTGCTGGTATATAGAAATAAAATTGACTTCTCTTTTTAACCTTTTATCTTGTAAGTATTCTAAATTTACTTATTTCTAGGAGCTTTGTTGTAGTTTTTTTGGCATTTTCTACGATCATGTTGCCGACAAATATGGACAGTTTTATTTTTTCCTTCTAATCCATATGCCTTTACTTTTTCTTGCCTTACTGCAGTCTTAAGGACTTCTAATAGGCTACTGAATAGGAATGGTGAGAGGACAGCCTTGCCTATTCTCCTTCTTAGGAAATACATTTGTTTTCTATTGCTGCTTCTCACAAATTACCACAAAATTAGTGGCTTAAGCAGCACAGTTACTGTCTTAAAATTCTTTTGGATCAGAGGTTACCATGGATCACACTGGGTTAAAGTTAAGGTGTCAGCAGGGCTGTGTTCCTTCCTGGAGATTCAAGGGAAGAATGTCTCCTTGCCCTTTCCAGCTTCTAGGGGCTACCTAACATTCCTTGGCTCATGGCTCCACCTTCGAAGTTAGCAGTTTTGTATGTATCTGTGTGTCTTCCTATTGTAGTCAGATCTTCTCCCCTCCTCTCTTCCATTCTTAAGGACCCTTCTGATTGCATTGTGCCCACCCAGGTAATCCAGGAAAATTTTCCTATTTAAGGTCAGCTGATTCTCAACCTTAATTCTATCTGGAACCTTAATTTCCCTCTTACCATGTCGGGTAACATATTCACAGGTTCCACAGATTAAGACTAGGCATTTGGGAAACCATAAATATGATGATAACTGTAGGCTCCTTATAAATGCTCTTTATTACAGTAAGAAGTTCTCTTCCGTTCGTTCCTAGTTCTGTGGGCGTTTTTGTCATAAATGCCATATTTTGCTGTGTATAATGTGTCCTTTTTGGCCAAATTTCTGAGGGAAAAATAAGGATGCACATTATACATTTGAATAACATTTTTACATGGCAAAATATGGTAGTTGTTAAATTTTGTCAAATGCTTTTTCTGAATCTATTGAGGTGAACATAGGATTTTTCTTAATTAGTCTATTAATAGAGTAAAGTATATTGATTTTTCCCCTCAACATTGAGCTGTGAATGCATTCCTGGGATGAACCTACACATGATCATGATGTATTATCATTTTTACATATTGCTGCATTTGATCTGCTAGTATGTTATTGGGGATTTTTACATCGACATTCATGACTGATAGAGAATTTTAGTTTTCTTCTAATGCTTCTGTCTGGATTTGTTATCACAGTAATGCTAGCCTGTAAAATGAGGTGGGAAGTGTTCTCTTATTTCTGGAAGACTTTGTATAGAATTAGTGTTGTCTATTCCTTAAATATTTCGTAGAATTTGCCAGTGATACCATCTGGGCCTAGGGTTTTCATTTTTTGAAAGGCTTTTTTAAAAACTGTGAATTGAATTTCTTTAATAGATAAAGGACAATTCAGACTATATTTTTTCTTCATTGAGACTGGGAAGTTTGATTTTTAAGGATTTGGTTTCTTTCTTTGAAGTTAGTAAAATTATGGACATAGTTGTTTGTTCATAATAGTAAGAATAGTAAGGTATTTCCTTACTATTCTTTCAATGTCTTGGGTCAGTAGGGATTTCATTCCTAATATTGATCATTTGTGACCTCTCTCTCACTCTCATTCTCATTCACTGTTTCACTTTATTGGTGAGTCTAACTAGAAGTTTATCAATTTCAAAAAACCACCTATGTGGATTGATCCATGAGCCATAGTTTGACAAAAAAAAGACATAAAACAGATGGAGAAAGATAAACCATGCAAATAGTAATCTAAAGAAGGAGGAACATTGTCAAGAATAAAGAAGGAGAGTATGTAATGGTAAAAGATCAGTCCTCTTAAGACAGGATTCTACATGTGTAGCTTCAACATACATGAGGCTAAAGCTGATGAAATTAAAAGAACAAATTCTGTAATTATAGTTGAAGACTTCAACACTCTTCTCAGTGGTGATGGAAAATAAATATATGATATAGAAAACCTTAATGATACTATCAACCAACTACACCTATTTATCATTTATATAATACTTACAAATCTAAGAGAATAGAAATAATACAAAGTATGGGTTTTTTTAAATATTTTATTTATTTATCTTTAGAGGGGAAGGGAAGGAGAGAGGGAGAGAAACATCAATGTATGGTTGCCTCTCATGTGTCCCCTGCTAGGAACTGGCCTGCAACCCAGGCATGTGCCCTGACTGGGAATCGAACCACAGTTGTTTGGTTCACAGGCCCGCGCTCAATCCACTGAGCTACACCAGCCAGGGCCAAAGTATGTTTTTGAACCATAAAACATCTGGGGAAATCCCCAGTCTTTTGGAAATTAAATAAATATTAAACATTTCTAAATCTGTAGGTTAAAAAGGAAGTCAAAGGAAATTTTAAAAGTTATTTGACTTGAATGCAAATTAAAATTTGACAGTAATTTGTGGGATGCACCTCAATCAGTGTTGAGATGGAAACTTAACATTAGAAAAGTCTTAAATCACTAATTTGTGTCAAGAGTTAGCAAAGTGCACCCCACTACCTGTTTTTATAAAGTTTTATTGGAACACGGTCATGTTCATTTAATTATCTATTATCATTTTTGCTTTCATGATACAATAGCAGAGTTGAGTAAGTTGTGACAGAACCCATTGGGTCTGAAAGCCTAAAATATTTACATTCTGGCCCTTTACAGTAAAAAGAAAAACAAGAAAAAATTGTTTGCGTTGCTTGGACATTGTCCTAGAAAGCAAAAGGTCAGTGGTTTGATTCCTGGTCAAGGGACCAAAAATGAATGAAAGAGGGAATGAGTGAATAAATGAATGACTGAGTGAATAAATGACTTATTTTAAAAAATCAGTGCAGTTGATAAACTTTTTTGAACTCAAAAGACAATAAAGAAGGTAGTATGGAAGATTTGAAGATGCCAAGAAAAGGAAAGAATAAATGAAACAATTAGTATCACATATAGGCAAACAATTCAGTAAATATAGGGGGAGGGTGTTATGTGAAAGAACTTGTTTCTAAAAATGTGTATCAAATTAATTTCAGAATGTATAGGCCATCTGTTTGTATAAATGCTTGGAATCGTAAAACTGTACAGGCGGAGACATCGGTGATCAATTTAATCTTCACCCCACATCCTCACCAGTCTACTAGGAGAGTCCTTTCACTTTCTTCTTCTCTTAAAAATATTCAGATGGAAATTTTTGAGAAGCTTTAAGAGGCATTCTCTACACTAAAGAGTTCTTTAAATTTTTTGTTTAAAGTTCATTTGAATTTTGTATTTTATTCCAAAATATACTGATGCTTATTTTAATATGAAAGTGCTTAATTACCCTCTGTTCTATCAATTAATATTGGTACTTTAGAATGATATGCCAGGTGTATTTTCTGGTTCTGCATACTCCTTAATATAAAGCTAACGGTCTTGGTTTGGGACAGGTTGATTACTCCTTTGGTTTTAAGCTGATGAACAACCCCTTAAATGGAAAGGGCTGGAAACTATGCAAGTAGTTAATATTGAAGTCAGGATCTAAACCCAAGTTTTCTGACCCTCAGTTTAGAATTCTTGCTAGTCTGACACACTGTATTGAATTGTTATCCATATTTGCTTATTTTAAACTGTGCCTGTACTGAGTGTCATTCTTCATGACAGTGGTCTTCCCATCTCCAAACAAAAAAGCATCATGTAGTCAAATTCAGTTTGGGACATGCTACACAGAGAATTTCCCTTTGGAGAATAGTATATTGAAAGGATCAAAGAGACCTTGCATTGAAGAAATAAAATAAGTTGATTTCCTTAGCCTAGTGTTTTCATTTTTATGAGAAACATAAACAACAGTATAGTATTTTGCATGCATCCCCCCCCCCCCAATAGCTGCAGGTTCTGCACCTGGAGATCAAAAATTTTTTGGAAAAAAAGTTATGTTGTTGCTCTTGTTATTAGACCTATGATAGTTATGTCTGTACTGAATATGTACAACTTTTTCCTTGTCATTATTCACTAAACAATACAGTATGACTATTTACATAGCATTTATATTGTATTAGGTATTATAATTTAGAGATTTTTAAAAGATTTTATTTATTTATTTTTAGAGGAGAAGGGAAGAAAAAGAGAGGGAGAGAAACATTGATGTGCAAGACACACATTGATCAGTGCCTCTCACATACCCCCAACTGGGGACCTGGCCCGCAACCCAGGCATGTGGACTGACTGGGAATTGAACTAACAACCTTTCAGTTCACAGGCTGGCACTCAATCCACTGAGCCACACCAGCTAGGGCCTAAAGATGATTTAAAGTATACAGGAAGATGTGTTTAGGTTATATGCAAATACTGTATTATTTTATATAAGGGACTTAAGTATCCACAGATTTTGGTATCTGTGGGGTCCCTTGATAATGAGGGACAGTTGTACTGATTTGGGTGAGAAAAAGTTAGGAGCTACTTACAGGATCATAGTAGTATAACTTTGGAAACTACCAGTTTGAAAACTTCCTGGCTTGTCTTCTCCAGTTCAGTAGAATGTTGAGCCATTTTTAACTCATTTCCAAAAAAATTTTTCTGCAGTGGATCATACATTTGTCCATAGCTATCATGGACATAAAACATTGGGTGCAGTTTTTAATTCCAAAAATTAGCTTGCATTATAAGAAAATGCTCCCTTTCTTTGAATCGATAGGCTCTATAAGGATGAAGACACTAATGGGATTATAATGGACTTCCATTTGAGTTATCTAGAAATAATAATAGCTAATGTATATGTAACATTGCAAAATGCCAGCCACTATTTAACGCACTTTTTATATATTCCTTTAATTCTCATAAAACTTTTGAGGTAGGTAATATTATCTCTCTTCAGTCAGGAAACTAAGGTTAAATAATTTGCCTGTGGTCACATAAATTGATAAGGTATAAAACCACTTAAAACTAAATCTGACACAGTGAAGGAACTAGTCTTTTAACTGCTGTACCTCACTGCCACTGTGGTAAATGAATGATTGTAAATTGATGGAGGAGGGAACGTAAGACTTAAAACTTGTCTGCTTTCAACTCATATTCATTCAACAATAAGTACCTGCCTTGTGTCAGTCCCTATGTTAGTGATTTAATAGCTTGCTAAAAAATATTTTTTATTACTTCTAATCTGTTGGATTAAAAAATTTATATTAGTTATAAAAAAACAAAATTTGCCATCTTAGCCATTTTTAAGTATGCAGTTTAGTATATTTTAAGTATGCAGTGAAGTATATTCACATCACTTTGCGACAGATCTCCAGACCTTTTCAGCTTGTGAGATTGAAACTCTTAACAAACGACTTCCCCATCCCGCTGTAGTCTTCGGCAGTCAGCATTCTTCTTTCTGTTTTTATGAATTGGACTACTTTAGATACTTCATATAATACAGTTATACAGTATTTGTCTTTTGTGACTGCTTATTTTACTTAGCATAATGTCCTCAAGTTTCATGTTGTGGTACATGGCAGGATTTCCTTTTTTAAGGCTGAATAATATCCCATTGTTTACTTATATACCACGTTTTTAAAAATATATTATCTTTCCATGGATATTTGGGTTGCTTTCCTTCTACATCTTGACTCTGGTGCATAATGTTGTTATGAACACAGGTGTGCAAATCTCTCTTCAGTGTGATGCTCTAAATTCTTTTGGATATATTCCCAAAAGTGGTATTGCTGAGTCATGGTAATCTTGTTTTAATTTTTTGAGGACTTGGTGTAGTGTTTCCTGTAGTGTCTGTACCATTTTACATTCTTATCAACAGTACACAAGTTTTCAAATTTCTTTGCATCCCCATCAGCACGTTATTTGCTATTCGTGTGTTTTATAGTAGCCATCCTAATGGCTGAGAGGTTATTTCTCACTGGTTTTGATTGGCATTTCTCTAACGATTAGATTGATGTTGACAATTTTTTAATGTGCTTGTTAGCCATATGTATATCTTCTTTGGAAAAATGTTCAAGTCTTTTGCCCATTTTTTAAATCAGTTTAATTTGTTGTTGAGTTTTAAGGGTTCTTTGTATATTCTGGATATTAAGTCCTTATTAGATACATGATTTGCAGATATTTTTTCCCATTCCATAGGCTGGTCTTTCACTCTGTTGATTGTGTCCTTTGGTGTACATAAGTTTTTAAGTTTGATATAGTCACATTTTCCCATTTGCTTCCTTGTGCTTTTGTTGTCTGTGCTTTTGGTGGCATAGCCAAGAAATCACTGCCAAATCCAGTGTCTTAAAGCGTTTTTCCCTCTGTTGTCTTAAAGAGGTTGTATAGTTTTTGGTCCTGGTGTTTAAGTCTTTAACCCACTTTGATTCTACTTTTGCATATGGTCTAAGCTAAGGATCCAACTTTCTTCTGAGTGTTTTCTCAACATCATCTGTTGATGAAACTTATGTTAGATTTTTTTTAATGCCTTGAAATGAGCTTGTTAGATCATTCAAGGCTGTTTTTCACATTAAAACTCAGTATTTTCTTAATTACTGATAATTGATAGATTTTCCAGTTTTATAGGTATGATGCATTTTTTAAATACAATTTTTAAATGATAGTTCAGCCCTTTTGTTGTTTGTGGAATTTTCACATTTGGGTTTTTTTAGATCAAACTTCTATGGTATATTAAAATTAAATGTTTATATAAGGCAGTTTCCAACTGATTCTGTATTTTTTCCAAATGCTAGGTTTTCAATATATTAAAATGATACGAGCGAAATCTCTAAGAAATGTATTCTAACCCAAAATAAGTGATACAGAAATGTCACATACTTTTCCCTGTTTTTGTTTTTGTTTTGTTTTGTTTTTTTGCTTATAGGGAAGCAGCACGAGAGTGTCGCAGAAAGAAGAAAGAATATGTGAAATGTTTAGAAAACAGAGTGGCAGTACTTGAAAACCAAAACAAGACACTGATTGAGGAGCTAAAAGCACTTAAGGACCTTTACTGCCACAAATCAGATTAGTTTGGGATTTAAATTTCACCTGTACGGTGGAAAAAGAACTGACTTGGCCACAACCAGAGAGACAAAATAAACATTTTATTTTCTAAACATGTCTTTTTTTCTATGCGCAAAACTGCCTGAAAGCAACTACAGAATTTCATTCATTTGTGCTTTTGCATTAAACTGTGAATGTTCCAACACCTGCCTCCACTTCTCCCCTCAAGAAGTTTTCAGCGCCAGGAATCATGAAGAGACTTTTCTGCATTTCATCCCCCACCCTCCTCAAGAAGTAATAATTGGTTTATTTGTAAAATGGGGGAAATGAGGAAAGAAAATCTTTTAGAAAATATTCCAAGGTTAGTGCTGACTGCATTGATTGCCTTAGGGACAGAATTAGTCCAGCCTCTTGAGCTGGAGTGATGGGCTACATGCATAAAGTAAGGTGCAATGAAGAAGTGTGGTTGCCAAATTGACATGTTGTTGTGTTGTCATTGTGGATTATGTAAAATCATTAAAAGACTTTCCCCCCTAAAAAGGATTTTAGTATGGTGTTGAAGAAATTAAGAATGAATTTGGAGTGCTTTTTATGTATATTCTCTTCAGTACTGAAAACTTGTTCTTGATTCTTAAAAACATTCTGTATTAACTACAGTTCTTCCATAGGGCAGTTGTTGCTTCTTAATTCAGTTCTGTATGTGTTCAATATTTTTGAATACATTAAAAGAAGTAACCAACTGAACAAAAAAAGCATGGTATTTTAATTTTAAGTTAAAATTAAGTAAATACAACAAGTACAAAGCTTGTTTCAGTTAGTATTAAATTCTTAGTAAAAAGATGCTCTTTACTCAAACCAGCCCTCTGAGTTATATGACAAGGTTTTTAAATAAATGTTTTTGTCATCGCCTTCAAAAATATTTATATTGTCAATCATTTACTTAAAAAATTTTCTAATTAAATGGTTCCCATTTGCACTTACATTATACCACCAACAGGAAAGCCTTCAAGATGTTAAGTAAAGCAAAGTGATGTATTTGTCTATAAAATGTTATGTTGTAGAAAAGTACTTATTTTAAATTTTTTTCATATTAACACACTTTTAACAGTATCTCTAGTGACTTTTTTAATGGAGAAGTTGTAAGGTATAGCTCTAAAAAGTACACTATCACATGTGGTGAGGAAAGTCAGTTTCTTCAGACATATGTGAATGAATGACTGCTGTAACTACAACATCGAATATCATTCTTGGAAAGCATTGTTGTTTTCTTCTGAAAAGGATAATTGTGCTTTAGACTTCCAATATGCTATATAGTCTTTGTCATTCTATAAAGGGGATACATTTTTAACTCCTAATTATAACAGTCTGTGTTTGTATGTATCATACATTGTTTTCATTACTACTTTTTATTATTAATTAATCATTTTATTCACTAAGCCTGATAAATCTAAAAGTAATCCTTTAAAAGAAAAATAAGACTAAAAAAGACTAAAGTGGACTTTAAAAATTAGAGATCGACATGTTAGATATAATTTTTCACTTGAGAAGATTATTTCTTTGTAAAAGTCTAGAAAATTAATGTTTTATATTTAGTCATGGTTATTTTTTAAAGTTGTTAATGTGTTAAAATATGCAGGTGGATGTTAATTATTGGGTCCAGTTTGAAAAGATTTTAAATTAATATTTGTAAATGGTATATTTTTGTTTGTAACAAACCATTGTCTTTTTTCAAGGATGAACAGTCTATGAAAGAGCGTCATTCTAAGAGTTGAGTGGTGTAGTATATTTGGACAATACGTCAGGTTCTCAAGAAGGCTTTCAAACGACTGTAGCGTTTGATGTTTATCCTGCTGAGCTAACGGGGAAAGTTATAGCATGAAAGTTATTTGTATAGTAGCACACTTACGTCATTTTCCAAAACTGGTTTAACAGAAACCAAGCAAAATTACAAATCTATTCACCAACTAGAATCCTTTCATAATGAGTCGAAATGTCAAAGTGAACATTTTGAATGTCATAAGGCTTTGTAAATGAAAATTGCCTAGTATTTAGCAAGTTGTAAACTAAAGTTAAACGTTTTTTCAAAAGTTGGGGCTTTCTGTCTCATCAGAAAGTCGGTGGTCCTCTTAGTCCCTGATACATCAAGGCGCAACCACCTCCATATTAGTTGGTTGAGTTTGTAAGTTACAAAGATGGAGTCCTTCCTACCTTGGGGATGATTGCACTGGTTTGGTCAGTTACTTGATGGTGAAGTAAGAAATGTATTCTGTTGATAAATCTGTTTGAGACCCTTGGAGAGACTTGAAGATTTCAGTTTATACAGATAGAAATTAAGCATCTTTTGTGCAGACTTTTTTTTTTTAAACAAGCATTGGGGGAAAGGTGTTTGTTTTTAAGCATGCGACTTTGAGAATTTTTATTATGAAAATGACATAATTAAAAAAAAACCTTGTAGCCAAGAACATACGTGGCCACGTTACCAGTAATAAATGTTTTTTCTCTTCATGTTGGCCAAAAGGGAATGAAAATGTCACCATAAGAATCTGTACATAGCTACTGATTTGCCTAGAAAATAGTTTGGTATCACTTTGCAAACATAGGGCCATGTGGCACTTTTATCTATAGAACAGATTAACTAATGAAAATGAAGTGGGAGGGGTTTATTTTTGATATGACTGTTAGTTTTCAAGCTTTGATAGTGTTTAACTGAAAAGTGGTTTAGAAAGGGCTAGATCCAATGTGTTCACATTGTTAAAAAAAAACAATTGCTATCAGATGTAACTTGACATTCATTCTTTTTCAAACTCAAGTACCATATTGGCAACCATAATACTGTCATTGGTGCTCTGTTCATTTAGATATTCTGGGGGGAGCAGTGGCGTTTGTATAATATATGTGTACATATATATATATATACATACAGTATATAATCTGAAGCTCTGAGAGCTCTTAAGTCAGGAATGCTGAGTATTATAGTATATTGAGGTCAGATGAATTTTTACATTTTTGCGTGTTCTATTGCATATCTTTTTGTAGTTTCTTGGACTGCATTACTCCAGCACTCATGATTGATTTTTTGTCCTCTAATTTTCTTCCAAGTATTTCTTTTTATTGTTTTGGGTTTTTTTGGCTTGATACTTTTAAATATGTTACTAGTCACTTGAAAACTTCCCTCCGCCCCACCCCCCAAAATATTTGTTTTTTATGCTTTGTCTCTGGCAGCTATAACAGTGGTGAGAACATTTTGAAGATAGCTTCTAAAAGGTACCGCTGATATTTCAAAAAATCATCCTAGGGGAGGATTTGAGTGTTTTCATTTGCCCAGGGATTTTGTCAGAAAATGTGTGTGCGTGGTAGGTCAGCAGCAGTGCTCGTGTGGGAAAGCACGGTGCCAGCCAGGCAGGCTGTCCCGTCAGAAGCCAGACGGCTGAAGGTCATCTCCGTCTCTCAGGCTGACTCCCTATCAGCATTTTGACCATTTGGGTGACATGTGGAATTGTACAAAGGCTTAGGAAGAAAACACAAGTTTGTTTAAATCAGGATGCTTTTGCTTACTTGAAGTGACTTCCATTTAGATTTCTTTTCACTTTTAATATGTTTTAAATTCTATGATTAGCTACAGTCAGCATAAATTGGTCTTTTTATTTTAAAGATCAAAGAGGCTGCTTCATTTTGCAGGATTAAATAAAGCTGATGTCTTAAAAAGTTAAGATTTTTGAATTAAAGTGTGTTTTAGAAACAGTGGTTATATACCTTTTCAGTTATTTTTCAAGAGGCTTTATTTTATTGTCTTCATAGCCCTGAGAACTATTGGTGTATTGTGTCCCATTGACAATACAAAAGTTGTATATTTATTTGGATTATATTTACATTATATTCTTTGTAAATGTTTGGTGTAACTTGCACTTTTAAAAATGACCCAGTTTGGGTATTTAGCAACTTGAGAAATTTCCTCATCAGTTAATTGTCAACTTAGTCTTTCTCCTTTCTTCAAATAACTGGACATTTTTTAATGAAAACTTTTCATTGAATCAGGAAATTAGATTTGACTAGACCAGTTAAATAGAAGATGGGTCCAAATCCTTATTCTTTTTCATTATGGATAAAGATAGGGGGAAAAAAGCAACTCATGTGAATAAATATTTCCAATTTTAAATAGACTCTTATCCTCACCCCAACATTAATACTGTCTATAGGATGCCAAGATATTCATGGATTTGTCTAGACTGGTAAAAGATTTTTCAAGGCAGTTAAGTACTGTAATAATGGAAACTGCATGTAATCATTTGACTAAATTCATTTCACCTAAAATTGGCCTTGTTAACATAAGAGACATGCTGCCTAGTTCTGACTGACTTCAGATGAGGAGGGAGAAAGTAAAGTATGCTGCCTGTCAGTGGAGAGTGGTGGGGTACATTTGCTCACTCAGTTGTACAAAGCACAACTAGAACTTATGAGTGGCTTACATACATCTTGAGTACTTTAATGTTGATGTGTTGACTTACTTTAAGTTGACTGCATAGTCGCTGTATGTACTAGGAACTGGTTTCCTTGACTTTCTAGAATCAATGGCTAGGAGAGGCACTAATCCCTGAGGGGTTGAACATATCGTGAAGCTGAGTCAGTATGGAAGAATTTCAAATAAATCAAACAGGGTGCTGAAGTTCCATCTGTCTCATATGCTTACGATAAGTTCTTGCTGATTAGTGAATGTAGCTTAAGCCTTTGTATATGTCCTCAGGGGGCAGACAAACTTAAGAGGGACCAGATAATATTTGAATGGAAGGATTATATTTCAGGTGTTTTAGCTTGAGATTTATTTTTTAAAAAAATAAAAATTGAAAAAAAAATAGAACAAAGCCTGTGAAGCAAAATTGATACCATAAAACAGGCAGAGTTGTTCAGTACAGGGAGAAAATACTGACCTGTCTGCATTCTGGTACTGTGGCTGCAGGTCCTAGCTTGGTATAACATGATACATTAATTGTCACCAGCAAGAAAAAGGAAAACAGTCTTCGGGAAATGTCTTTAAAGAGGGTCAAGCAGTAGGAAATTCGGATTGTACCTGCTTTATTTACTTGCCTGCAGAAGCATAGCTTTTCTAAGCTGCTGTGTGAGAAGCATCGCAGAGACGTGCAGGTAAACCTGAGATAGTTGACAAATTGGTAGGGAGGGAGGAAAATCCCTGCAGATACGACCTACGTTAGTTGGCCAAGTGAAATGATCTAGCATTGTGTTTGGGAGGTTTTATTTTCTTAGGTTATTAAAATTGAATTGGTAAATGCTTTATAGACATATTTTTATCCAGACGCCACTCCAATTTGTGTATGTAATAAAATTATATTAAAAGTGGGAGATCATTTGTCAACATTTTTCTGTGATTAGATTAGGGGTGGTGAGGAGAGTGCTTGTTAGCAGTTTTCCCTGTCGAGTTGTCTCTGACTGGTCTGTCCACACGTCAGTTGTCGTCCCCATCCCAAAAAGGAATTATTTCTAACCTGGGTGTATCACTTGAAATTTTTTAGAAACAATAATCAGGGAAGTTTCTAGAGAAAGAGGTGTTTGCTTTTTTTAGTTTTCCCTTGAGGATTGGGGTAATGAATACCTCCCCCCAAAATTATCAGCACAAAACAGGGTATTGATATTTAACTCTGATGTTGCTATTGGAGTTGAATACTAGATAAAGAACTATAATAAGAAATATACATTTCTAATAAAATTTCCTACATTCTAGAAGCATCCCTGTTTTAATTTTTTTACCTAAATCTTTTTGTGCTTCACTTGTGTAAAAAAAAAAAATGTACTGAGTTCTAAAGCATTTTATTAACACTATGTACATATTAGCTGCTTTGTGTTCAGAATGGTAGCATTGCTTTGTATATTAAAGTGATCCTTGTGAATTTGTGAAATATTGTCATAAAGTGCTTTTTCTTACTGTAATCTTTGTGGTAAAAACTGTCATAATGCCCTTTTACACACAATTACATGCAGTCACATAAACATGCTTTTAAAAACTGTTGTCTCTTTTTTGGGGGTGGGATCTCTGTATTTTGCTTTTTGCAAGTAGCATTAAGCTATATTTTCTTGGACTTAACATTTATTTTATTAAATTAGCAAAGTTATGTTAGAATATATCACAGGCTTGTGTTGCACACCAACAGAAAACTAATTCAAGTGGCAAGAACATATCTTCAGTTAATTTTATTGTCTCCCTAATTTTTAGCACAAGATTTCTTTGTTCAGTAAGATTGAACAGTGCCTACTTGAAGATTTGGAGGTGTTCCCACTCTACTGAAAATATGACCAGCTCTCTCCGATGTCATAAAATGTGTGTTTGCATTGGAAGAACAGTAACAATAGATAACTTCTCAGGTCTCCTTATAATTCTGAAGTTTTGTGATCATATGAAAGGGAATGTAGTTAATCTGCTCTTTGCTTGAAACATAAGAATAAAAGACTCATATTGATTCATTTTCTGAAAATAACAGTTGAATTTATTCTACAGTACCTCTGTTACCCAGCAATTGTACTAAAGGAACTAAATGACTTTCATTCTTTTTTTTTTTCTTCTACAAGAGTGACTACAGAATTTATTGTAGAAATAGGCATTTTTGAAGGTGAAAGTATAATGTTAATAGGACAGCAGGCATAAACCAGGTTGCCCCGCTCGTCAGCCACATTTAGGTGCATGGATGGATCTCCAATAAAAGCACAGGGTACCTATCTTCTCTTTGGGCATGTCTTTGCTGTCACTTGTTCAGTTACAGTTTTAGTCCTGAACTTCAGACTCATTTGTCATCTGCACTCTGTAAAGCACAGGTCCAAAACAAAACTTAATTTCTTCTCTACATCTGTTCTTCGGCTTTTTTTTTTTTTCTCTAGGTGATGCCACTATTTGCTACAGCTTAAGCCAAAGCCCAGAAAAGCACTGCATTGATCAGTGTTAGCCTTCATCTCGTGCACTTTAAGCACATGGACTGAACTGGGACTTGGAATTCTAATGGCCTAACGAGTGAAGAGGAAGGTAAATTTTCAGGAGTTTCAATGCTATTTTCGTTTTTTATTGAGGTGCAGTTCACATAACAAAACCTATTTTAAGTGAACAATCCACTGACATTTAGTGCATTCACAAGACACTACGGCCACCTGTATCTAGTTCTAAAACATTTTTATTGCTCTAAAAACCCTGTACCCCTTCTTCATTTCTCCGTTTTCCAGCCTCTGGCAACCAGCAGTCTTTCTGTTTGTACAGAATTTACCTCTTCTGGATAATATAAACGGACTCCTTTCGTGTCTGGCTTCTTTCACTTAGCAAGTTTTTGAGGTTCTTCCACATTCATCAGTACGTGATTCCTGTTTGTGGCTGAATATTCCATTATATACATATTATAAGTGTATTCACTTGATGGGACATTTGGGTTATTTCCACCTTTTGCCTATTGTCGGTAGTGCTGCTGGGAACACTGACGTGCAGATGTTTGAGTCCCATTCTGCTGGGCCTGCATACACTTGTGCACCCATCAGTAGAACTGCTGGGTCACACGGTACTTCTGTTAACTTTCTGAGGAACTGCCAAACTTCCTCTGGCTGTACCATTTTACATTCCCACTGGTGAAGTATGAGGTTTCCAGTTTCTCCGCATGCTGGCGTAACACTCGTTATTTTGCTTTCTTAAAATTGTAACCATGCTCATGTGTGAAGAATCACTGTGGTTTTGATTTGCAATTTCTTTAACTGCCGACTTCAGTGTCTTCATGTTTTTGTTGGTCATTCACATATCATTTGGAGAAGTGAGTGCTCAAGTCCTTCGCTAATTTTTAATAATTTTTTGTTCAGCTTCTTGAGTTCCATACATATTCTAGATATTAGACCCTTCCCAGATAAAAATGGTTTGCAAATATTTCCTCCAGTTCTCCAAGTTTTCTTTCCACTTTTGTGATAATTTCTTCATTTGAACTCAGTTTTTAAAGTGATACGTACATTTGGAAAAAATTAGATGGACGAACACTAAAATGTTGGTATCCTTCTAGTGCAAATCTACACGCAGGGTGGGGCAAAAGCAGGTTCACAGTTGTTGATATGGGAAGTAATACAGTAATAAGTAACAATATAAGAGCAAACTGATGTATTCACAACTATCAACCTACTTTTGCCCCCACCCCCGTGTATACGCAAATGTAATGGAGATCCCCCTCCTGTCCCCCTTTTTTACGTAAATGGCGCTTTTCTCACTGAATGTGCCTTGGCGATAGTTCCATTTCAACATACATATGTACATATATCTATTAACAGGTATGTAATATACCATTATATAAAATAACCAGTAACCTTTTTTGGACATGTGGGTTGCTTAAAACTGTTGACTGTTACAGGTACACATTTCAGCAGAGACACATGCAAGCTAGTAAATCTAGATACTGAGAAGTGGAAATTAAGTATGGTTTTCTTCGTATTTGGAGGTTGTTTCTTAAATATTAAAAACCTGCTAAATTAATAAAAATATGTTGGTTAGTTTTCCTTTATGTCAAACTTCACAGTGTGTGTTTTGTTTGTTTTTTGAGGAATTAAGACCAGAAGTAGCAGAGCCAGGCTTCACGAGGTAATGACGTAGGTGGACCTTCCTGTTTCCATCTCCGTTACTGTTTTCCCTTTAGTCTCCCTCTGAAACTGCCCTTCTCACCAAGGAAACAGGTGTTCAGTACTCCCTCTGTTCTAGTGTTACATTTTAACCTTTCCCAGGTGTTGAGAAACAAAAGCATAACAAAACTTAACAGTGGAAAGAAACTTTGGAGTTAACAAATCCTTATCTTTTAAAGTGCCATTTAAAAAAAGAACTGAGGACCACCCTGATTTCATGCAATTTCTGTCAGTGCTCGGGGGACCCAAGCCTCCAATTTCCCAGAGCAGGACTCTCTACTCACAGCCATGTCTTGCCTCCTTCTTGTTGAAGAACTTTATGACGTGCTACTTCTGTCTGGATAGAGGTTCCGGGAGCAGAACCATGACTGCTTCTCTGGCACTAAAGTAAATCACATGTCTGTTTCACAGAGTTATGCCAGACTTTATTCTAGGACCTGTTACCAATACTGGAACGTTAAAAAGTGGTTTTCGCCCTGGCCAGCTGGCTTGGCTGATTGGAGTGCTGTCCACGCACCAGAAAAGTTGCCAGTCCCATCCCTGGTCAGGGCACACACACCTAGGTTGTGGGTTTGGTCCCCTGTTGGGGCAGGTACAGGAGGCAGCTAATGGATGTTTCTCTCTTTCCCTCTCTAAAATCAATAAATATATCCTGGGGTGAGGGTGTTTTTAAAAAGTGATTTTTAAAGTATTGCAAGCCCTGGCCAGTGTGGCTCAGTTGGTTAGGAATGTTGTCCCATATACCAGAAAGGTCGCGGGTTTGATTGCCAGTCAGGGCACATAGCCAGGTTGCAGGTTTGGTCCCCGATCAGGAAGTGTGTAAGAAGTCAACCAACCCACATTTCTCTCTCACACTGATGTCTCTGTCTCTCTTCCTCTAAAAGCAATGGAAAAATATGTCCTAAGGTGAGGATAATAAATAAATGTACTTCCAAACTTCTATTTTCTTGGTTTAAAAATTGACAGGAAACACTTCTACCTTTCAAACACCATAAACTGAAAGCCTGATAGTTTGATAACCCTGATAATGTACTTATTCCTTACCTTGGTCAAAGGAAAATAAGGCAAAGAAATTAGGCAATTTAATAGGATAATTCATCTGTAGAGGAATCCGTATTTTTCATGAGTAAATGTTTCTTGAACTCCCTTTATGAAGAGGGCACCGTGTTAATATTTGAAATATAAAATATGAGGTACAGTTCGTGTCTTCAAGGAGCATAAATTGTATTTGGTAAGACAAAACATTCCAGACTCTGTTGCTATTCTGCCCTGAGTTTCCAACTGAGTATTCAGTTAATTTGGATAAAATATTCTCATCTATTAGAATTCTGATCCTTTTGAACAACAGAAGAAGTGTTCCGCTAGAAGCTATATGAAGATGCTACCGGGGCTTTGGGTAGTTCCTTCATGAACTAAAGCAAGAGGCCCTAGGAGGTAATCATGTCAGAAAACGAGAGCGGCGTGCGCTGGCGCGGCGGTTCTCAGACCTGACGTCGTCCATGCCCTGGCGCCCAGCGCCCTGGCAGCCCCGTCTAACTTCCGCTGGGAAAAGGGTTCCTGACGCCACTGGATGGCGGAACAGTCAGTGTGCACTCGGTTTCTGTCCTGAATTTGAGGATACAACAAGCACACCTAAAATGCACATTTTATGGGATACGTTAATCCCTTGAAGTGAAAAAAGTCACAACGGTGTTGATTGATACTTATGGTGGACACTGGCATAGTCCAGAGGCTTATTCCTCCAAGCCCAGCCTTCCCACACACCAGCCTTCTGCAGCACTCATTTCCCCAGCTTCCAGGAGTGGTGGCTGATGGCTGAGTCCCTCTCCAGGTACCCTCTTCAGCTCAAAGCTACGCCCCTTGGATCCAATGTCTAAGCTGCACAAGGATGTAAAGCCCCGCCCCTTGCCTTAATATGGCCCAGCCGCATTCTGAATTCACCGGGGATTTCCTGCCTGAGTCTCAGAACAATTTTTTCCTCTTTCCAGTTTCCGAGTTCTACTACTTTACTCCCTTGGAGACGTGGATCTAGAAAGCAGTCCCAGTTAAAATGTCTGCACCACCTCTGATTAATATGATTTCTGGTACCCAAATGTGATTGGGCTTTCACTGGTGTTGATGACGTTGTAGGGCGTGTGGTTGTTTTAAAAGCCCTTCCTGTGCAGTACTGGCAGTGTGGACTGGGTACGCTGTGGGTGTTTGTACAGGTGCATTGATCAGAACTGCGTTAAACTGGCACCTCACAGAATGCTCAGGACTTTCAATTCACCTCTATTAAAATTGCAGAAAATAATGTAGCAGGTATTTTCACATCCAAGATATTCATTCAAAGGTTAAGAGGAAAAGGAGGTCTTATTTCTGATGTTTTGCAAAGGAAATCTATCTCATATCAAATACCATACTCAAATTATAATATTCTTGTCTAAATTTGTTTAAGCTGTTGTTTAAGTTGTACATTGTAAAAAGGGGGGGATTACATTGATGTGTGTGACTTCATAAACTCTGTCAGAGGCAATCATGAATGAATGTAGGAATCATTTAGCCCAAAGATCAATATCCTCTAAATAGAATGTATCTTTGTCACTCAACAAATGTTTGGTTTGATGCACTAGATACTGAGGAGGCGACCGGGAAAGAGGCAGGGGCATTCCTGGTCCTCAGGAAGCTTTGTCTTCTGGGGAATCCACACACTGAGTAAGCAACTACAAGTACAACACAGAAGGCACTTGTACTTGGGGAGCTAACCTCTCGTGGAGGGGTGGTACTTATTTTATTGTCCTCCTGTGCACTGCAAGGAGGCTGGAAAAGCCTAAGAAAGAAACACAAAAACGTTTGAGAAAGGGGAAAGCGAAGGGGAAAACTACAGCTTTTGATGTGAAGATGAGAACCTAGTCACAGCACATGGAGGTCTAAGATTTCAGACGCTTTCAAAAGTAACTAAAACTTTATTTTTACTTATTCCTTTGTTTACATACCTAAAACTGAAATGAAACCAAAATGCACAATATGAGACCTTAGAAAACTCACACCCCGATCTCAAACAACCAGAAGTACTTAAGTCCTAAATGGGCAGAAAAAAGATTTCAAGAGAATTAACAGCTCAGGGAATGTATGTTAAACTACCTGTTTTATATTCAGAAAGTGAGGGAAACCGGCTACACATGTATCTCAGAACGTATTTAAAATGATTTGCGTGATTCGGTCTCTGTCACTGCTCTGAAGACACCTCACCACCAGCCCTGCACCATTTCGTCCAAGACAACCGCGTGCAGAGAGGGAGCTGCACGGACTGCAGACCCAGCGCAGACCAGAGCTGCGCGCTCCCCTTTCACGCTGACTGCGTTTCTGAGTGAGTAACACATGACAAGCCACAGCAACGGGGCAGAGTCTGTTGCTGCTTTGTTTTTAAAACTGCACATTTGCTTTGTCACGTGAGCAGCTTTAGGTAGACTTCCCATTCAGTACGCCAGTTCATTCAGTATGGTTTGATTCCCAGGAGAAGGCCTTAACGGACATGTTTAATGACAAGATTCCTATAAATTATAGCCAACTATAAGCCCTCCCTCTGGTTTCTCTTCTGTGCTTTGTAAATATGGACATCTTTTTCGGGATCATAGTGAACTTGACTCACTGTAAATTGCCTCTCCAGCATCAGTAAGAAGTTGTTATCCCGTTCATAACGAATTCGGCAAGCTAAAAGAATCACGGAGTGGTCGCTACACAGATGTTCCAAAGTCCGAAGAAGGTCTGTGAATGTTTCTTCTAAATATATGATATCGGCTCCAAGTATCAGGTCAAATTCTCCAGGTGAAAAAGTCCCCAAATTCTGTCCCCAAGTCAGCTCCTTAACAACAGCTCTGGGTTGGATATGGACAGGTAAGTTGGCTTGAACGTTTGATTTAAGAAATTCTAATGCTACTTTTCGATCCGTGATAGTCACATGAGCACCTGGAATGTGGGACAGAGAGAAAGTAATGGGCAAATCAGTACAACTAACAGGTAATAGGGCCAAGTTCAATGGCAGGTGAGTGTGTCTAAAGACTCCACCTGATACGGAGATCACGCCCTTCAAGGATGGTTGCAATAGATTAGAACAATGACCAGTAGCTCTTTCTACACGGCCTACTAGTAAAAGTGAACTTTACAAAATGCAGGGTCCCCAAGCGACGACCACCTGAGGCTTCTTACTTCAGCAGGCAGAGTTGGCCCACCTCCAAAGGTGTCCACCACTGTATTTCATTCACTAGGTCGCAATCTTCAAGCCCAGTTGGCTTGAGGGTGGAATGGAATCCAAGAATGAAACGTCTGGGAGCAAGTAATTATAAAGATGACAAGATACCAAAAACAGAGAAGGGCTGCTTTCTGGGGTTAAAGCTTTAAAAACAATCTAGGAAGAGATTAATTGGGTATGAAGAAATCCTAGTCCACTTCTCCTCATGCTATTATAAAGCAGCTAATCTATATGTATTTATTATATATATATATATAAAATTATTGAAAAATGGGAAACTTACAAATTACTAGATCATGGCACACTCTCCCCCTTGGGAGCACACCACACACTCCCCGTTCCCCTCTCCTCCCCCCTCAGCCACGTCTGTAAGCCTTACCCTCCCCCCTCCTTACCCCTCCCCCTCCTTCCCCCTCCTTCCTCCTTACCCTCCCCCCTCCTTACCCTCCTCCCTCCTTACCCCTCCCCCTCCTTCCCCCTCCTTACCCTTCTCTCCCCTAAGCTCCAAGGCCCTTCTTCACTCCTGTAACTTGTTTCCTGAGCCCGTGAACCCCAGCTGGCCCATTTCTACTACCTCTGTAACTTTCTAAACAAACCTTCCCATTTTCCAATTTGGAAAAAAAGAAATTCCTGGGTTGCATTAAAGTACTGCAGGCTGAAGTGTGAAGTCCTGTCCTCCACATGCCATGTTCCTGCCTGCAGTGTATAAAATTAACGAGGCGGTACTCAATAATCTCATTCTTGTGGGTATTCACCGTGAACAAAAGATCCAGTTTTTTGAACCAATATATCTGAGAGAGGCTGAACCCTTACAATGAAGCCCAGAAACACTTCATCTCTATTATAATAACAATATAATATGTATAACGTTATCTCATTTGTCCCCTGTAAATTCTGAAATTTAAACTGGTGTTCGCTCCCTTCACCAATGATCTCTTGCTCGCCTCTCTCTCCAGTGTGTGATGCTCACGGGCAACCCCTCAGCCCCCCAGACCTGCAGAGCAGCTACGGAAAGCATTTCAGGCGCAGCTCCTACTTGACGTTTCTTATCTTGACTTGTAACATTAGGCCAGGACGGCACGCGATTCAATCTGACATTTGCAGTCCTGAGTGGGAGACTGCGGAAATGTTCGAGTTGTTAGATTTTACAAGCACAGGCCTCCCGCTTGGTCCATCCACAGCGCGTGGCCTGGTGAGCCAAGCTCCGTGACACTTTCATCTCTCCTGATGACACACGTCACAGGCAGCCTTCTCCTGGTTTGACTCAGACCTTTATCTCTGGATTTCTCTACAGTCCACAGAGCACCGTGCCCAATGCGGAGCGATCCAGGGCTCCGCCTACCATCTCGGTGTTCACCTCGCCAGTGCCGAGGCGCAAACCTCTGCTGCCAGCCTCAGGATTTCCGAGGCTCCTCCTGACTGCTAGGTGTTCCAGGATCTTCACGGCTTCTTGATGGCAGCTGACCATTCCTCTGGGAAGTCCCTCAGTTCTGCAAAATCTGAGTGGCCACCACCAGCCACCAGACAAAACCCTCACAGAGCCTGCCTTCCAGGGACGAGGTGAACAATAGAGGTTTTTAAAAAGAACACCCAGTATGTGAGAGAAATGCCCTTAGGAAAAAAATAAATCAGGACAGACAGACATGAAATATCAGGAAGCAAGGGAGGCGGTTGTGAAGTTTTAGACTGGGTAGAAGGGGACGGCCTCTGAGAGAGAGACAGACGCCAAGGCCTGAAGGGAGAGGAAGTACCCGGAGCACGTGGGGGGCAGATGACTTCGGCAGGCGGGAGAGCAAGCTCAAGGGCCTAGAGGGGAAGGAAAGGAGGAGGCTGGAGGGACTGAAATGATCGAATGAGGAACAAAGCAGGAGGAGACAAGTCACAACAGTAGCAGGAGGTGGGGCAGGTCACCCAGGGCCTCTTTGGTCTTGATTTGAAAAGGCTTTGGGTGAAAGGGATTAAGGTGAAGGGATTAAGAAGCAAGAACAGGTAGTTAAGAATAGGAAGTTAGGAACAATCACAGGGCTGCAAAGTACAGCTCGGGAAACACAGTCGGTAACATGGTGATAACTACACCGGGTGTCAGCTGGGGTACTGGAAATAGCGAGGTCAACACTGTAAAGTATCGACTGTCTAACCATTAAGCTGTATACTTGAAAGCAATACAAAGTAAAATTGGAAGAAAAAAAAACACACAAGAAAAGGCTTTGGCTTTTTCTGATTGAGGTGGGAAGCCACTGGAGAGCCCTGAGTACCTGTGAATGATCTCCCTTTGGTGGTAACGGAACTCCCAGCCGCGGGCAGGAAGCAAGCAGAAGGTGAGGAGGTCAACACAATGACCCCGGCAGAGGCCTGCACCTTGCACCTTGCTGTTACCAGCCCAGACACCCACCACGCGCCGTCTTCCAAGCACAGCCATCTTCCAAGCACAGCACCCACGAGCAAGCCACTCTCCTGGGAACCACTCTGTCGCCGCCCACTGAATTTGATCACCCAAATGTCCATCGATGTGGCTTCGTTCTGGGGTTTTCTTTGTTGGTTTGCGGGGAGGGAATACAGAGGACATCATTTGTGCCCTGTAACTTAGTTTCTTTTAATCACTTTCCTTTCCATCTTTTTTCCTGTGGAATGTAGGGAAGAAATAGTTTGTTCCACGGTTTCCCCATAGTCAGGACTTTGCTGATTGTACCATTTCTATCGTTTAGTATGTTCTTATGTCCTTTGTATCTCCTGTGAATTTTTTTGATTTGAGTTGAATTTGTTGAACAAGACTATTTCAGAGATGGTGGTGTGTTTTCCTCAAGAGGAACCTGGTAGGCTCTATTTTTGTGATGTGAGCAGCTCAGATCCGTAATTCATTAGATTCCTTTTGCATTATTTGTTAAGAAACTTTGATAAAGAAAAGCTTCTTCCCCTGCCTGGTGAGGCTCAGTGGATTGGGTGCTGGTCTGCACACCAAAGGGTCGCTGGTTTGATTCGAGGTCAGGGCACATGCCTGGGTTGTGGGCCAGGTCCCCACTGGGGGGTGCGTGAGAGGCAAATGCACACTGATGTTTCTCGCCCTCTCCTTCTCCTTCCCTTCCCTTTTCTCTAAAAATAAATAAATAAAATATTTTTTAAATGCTTCTTTCAATGGCTATTTGTTTATTCATTGTATATAGGAACTGTTTTAATAAGAAAGGAAGGATAACTGTTGCTCCTCCCTTCTCTCTTATAAACCAGATTTCAAAATAAAGAGTGGGTTTCTAAGCATCCTCCAAAGACAACTGTTTAGGTTCTGTTGTAGTTGTTGTATCATGAACTCATGGGTTACACAGTTTTGATGGACTGTAAGTCCCCTGCTGTTGTCGTTATCGATGTCCATGCTGTCCTGTCTCTTGCCAGTAGACTTTTGACCCAACCCATGTCATTCTTGACAGTGTTCTTACTCTCTGGTATAACGAGACATTCCAGGGCTCTCTTACTCGTGTCCTGCCACAGACCTACAGTCAGCCACTTGATAAAGTTTTTATTTTTTAGATGGGAGAAATACCAGCAAGTTTGCATGCATGGTGATGGGGATGATCAGGCGGAGAGTGGGGGACATGAGGACAGAGAGAACCTCTGGAGCAAAAGCAGAGACCCTGGGCCAGCCACAGCGGGGGCAGTGGCGGTGCCGGGAGGCCCCGGCAGCTCTCCTCTGGTTGCTTCGATCTTCTGCGTGAAAGAAGAGTCAGGATCACCAGCGAGGAGTGAGGATGGAGGAAGGACTGTGGGCTTGCGGGGGACGGGAGGCAGCAGTGTGACTGCTCAGCAGCATTAACCCCCCGAGGCTCCGGATTACGAATCCAAAATGAGTCCAGCAGCAGTGCGTGGCCTCCCGCCACCTCCGCTGCCCAGGTCTGTGCCTGGAGCAAGTGGACAGCTGCCCTTAACCTTGTTTTCAGCCCAGTGAGGACGATGAAGCGAGGCAGGGCAGGGTGTTGACGGTATGTGAAAACGGTGGTAACGATGAAGATAAAATTACTGCCTGCTGTCCATGCCGGAGGAGGAGGGACGTGAGGCGATATTCAGTTCATAAAAGACTAAGGGAAATCGACCCAGCAAGGCGACACAGCCTGCTCTCAGTCTTTAGGTAAAAGAATGTGTAAATGTTTGTCCTCACTTTTGGTTTTTTCCTTTTGTAGGTAATGACTTAATTTATTCAATTATTCAGGCACCTACTGTGTGCTAGAGGTACAGAGAGGAGCGAGGTAAACCCAGCTCTCTCGGAACGCAGCCTCACGAGGGAAAGAGACATAAGCACGTCGCAAGTAGAAACCAGAAACAGGTGTGCACAGCCCGCTCCTCGGGAGCCGGAGGGGAAACAGATACATGTACAACTTCCCAGGAGGCGCGGGGACCTGCTGGGACAGAGGTGGGAAGTATACCAAGTACAGAGGGGGAAAGGACTGAGACAGCCATTAACTTTGCTCTGGGGCAGGAAGGAACTCCACGAGGTGACAGGGAAGCTGGGTGGGGGAGCACACCTCCCCCAACCACAAGAAGGCTGTCTGCCATTCCAGCTGCTCCCGTAGCTTTTGGCGACAACAACTCGCTACTCCCTGGCTCTGTGACAGTCTTGGAAGAGCCTTATCCTGACTTTCCCAACTGCACAGAACCACATGTCTGGACCAGCAACGGAAATACTCAGAGAGGCAATCAGTACTAGTGGAGCATTTACTTTGTGCCCATCGGTGAGCTAGCAGATTTCTACACGCATCTCATTTGATCCTCAGCGTGGAATGAATGAGATTATTTCCCCCTTATATCAGAAAATTGCAGTTTGGAAGTTAAACAATTTGCCCAAGGACACACAGCTAGTAGAAGTTAAAAGAGGTGTCAGAACCAAGTATAATTCTAAACCTATGCACTCCATTACCGCGCTAGTACGTCAATGCCAGCCAGTGGCATTCTGCAGGACGCCCTTGTTCCCAGGAGGGAGCCTCATTTCCTGTCCCAGTTAAGTCCTCGCTTAGCAGCAGAAGGAAGTCAGCATTGTGGAACGAGGAGAACTTGGGCTGCTGTGTCTGACAGGCCTGGTTTGAGTCTCCAGGCTCTGAGGACCAGGACATCAGAGAGGCTTAATCTCCCAGCACCCCAGTTCCATTTGAAAATGAAAATGGAAGATAATGCCTAATGTACATGTAAGGCCAACCTCAGGAGAACAAAAGGCAACGTAGCAGCAAGGGCCTCCTCGGTGGCAAAGTGCTGCATCTCCAGACAGAAACCGAAGTCAGTTCATTCGTATTTTTAACCACCACCCCTGCCACGCTCCCCATTAAGTTTTGGAAAGCAGAATTTCAACAGAGAAAGGAGTGCTGAAAATGAATGAAGTTAGGAGAGGGCATAAATGAGTTGGGAGTTGGCCTCGCCCGCACCTGGGGCCTCGTTAGAAAGACCTCGGACCTTACGACACGCAGACCTTCGGAATCAGAAACTGCCTTTTAACAAGGGCCCCGAGGGACAGCACTGAAGTGGGAATATTCCCCATGGAATCCTAGAGGCTGGTCTGTCCTTGTCATTGCCTAACTCAAACTGTACTAAGGTGCTAAGGTCTGTATACCAAACAAAAAAGAAAATGGCAAACCCTGATACTAATCAACTCGGAACTGTATACCGTTAAAACGATTTTTCAATACAAGATGCCAGTACAAACTGAGGCAGGGCCGGCCCTTCCTAAAAGGTAAAAACCAGTTTCCTTAGCAGCGAAGCGGAAAGACTCTGCTCTCCTGCCGCACAGGGTTAGAGGCGGCAGTGTGTGGGAAAGCCCGGGAACTGTGAAGACAGACAAAACACCACACACACGAATAAGATACTTCTCTTTGAGCTTAAAGTCACTCTCAGATAACATTATCAGCATCATAAAATAGAAGGGGCGAAAGCAAAGGTCCAGGAAAAGTATAAGTACAAGTGCAAATATGAAGACAAAGAGAGTAGAAGTTAGCCTACTGGATTAAGAGCACCACCAGCAGTTGGCCCGTAATGCGTCATAAGTACGGGGGAAAGGAAAACAGTCGAACCAGAGCGTGAACAGTGGGCTTCACACCGAGAAAGCAGCCAACGCCCGAGCTCCACTCACAGAGCAGTGAGCCAGCGAGTCACACTCACCCAGCAGGGCAGCCACTATGCCCACCAGCCCCGTGCCGGCACCCAGCTCCACGGCAGAGCGGCCCCTGAGCTCCACAGCTCCCGTCTCCAGGTACGTGGAAAGAACGACAGCCTAAGTCAAAACACAGGGGGGTTACGAGGAAGGTCAGCGCTGCTCCAGGTCAGAGCTGGAGGGTTTCAAGTAGGCTCTGCACTGGCAAGAAGCCATCACACTCGCCCCTCCCACTGCACAGTTAAGAGTCCCGCTTGGACAGCACACAGCAGCTCAGGGGCTGCTGGGAGGGGAGCTCCCAGAGCAAGCACAGACACCGCACCCCACGGATGCTGCAGGCCCCACCGAAGGCTCTAACAGGCGCGGACGCTAGTGGCCAATGACACTGCCCATGCAACACATGGTGCTGCTGAACCTGGGAAGATCAATGTCTTAAGGTATCATCGCAGCTTTACACTTGAGGCTTGCAGTGCTCCTTCGGCAGAGCTGGTGGGAACCGTCTCTGCGGTTTTTGCTTAAGGGGACGTCTAGTTTCCAAACCAAGCTCAAATCTGCAAGGCCACAGTGGCCCCCCAAGGAGAAAAGCACAGCAGCAGGCAGGGCTCCTGGAGCTGCGTTCCTCCCTCCTGACCGCAACCCCCCCCCCCCCCCCCGCATCCCAGACGCGCATTGCCCCACAGGAGTCCTCACCGTGTACTATCAGCCACAAAAGGTACGTTTTAGCCAAAGTTCTGGATACTTGATGTGTGAGTTAACATTTGAGTACTCTTCTACAGAAGTACTGTACACTGTTAACATGGTTTTAAAATACAGTTTGTTTTCATGGCCACACACTAGTAGTATAATTACACTTCCTCTTCTCGGTGGGTATTTAGGACACACACCCATTCTTCACTATTATGTACCTTTATTACTTGGTCTAGGAATCCTTTTTGTGGAGTTAGACTAGATTCCTTGAAGTATTCCTGGGTTAGAATACATTTTTTATTCCTAAATGTTTTCTTTCACTACCTGAATACAATGCAAAGACTGTGAAACTATCCACACCAAGTGTTCAGCCAACATCAGGTGAGCTACCCCTGAAGCCCAGGTGTGGCGCCAGACGCTGAGAGCCAGCCACTGTCACAAGCAGCTGCAACGACGCTGCCAGAGGAAGAAGTGAAAAAGCAACTATAGTATCATTTTGTGCCCATTACAACTATGGGAAACTTAAACACATGATCGTCACTATGGGCTTTGTCATTTTACAATATTCTTTGTGTAATATTTTTATTTCCCTCAACTTTCCTTCACTCACCCTAAATGCAACCTATTTGGGGGGAGATGGGCAGGAAAGTGATCCTGATGTGTAGAAGTTTTTTTGGAGTGGGTGGATTAATGAATATATTTTAAAATGTAATATGGATGCATCATTCTGAATTTACTTTAAAAAATCACTTCGTTGTACACTTTAGGTGAAGTGTACAGTATGTGAATATCTCGAGAAAGCTGTTCTTTTACTTTTAAAAATAAAGACACTCCTGTAATCAATCGCAGGTATCTTCAGATGACTCCCAGGATTTGCTTACCGCGTCCCAAACCACCGCAGCGACTCCCAGCTGCCTCCAGTCCTGCCGGATCTGGATCGTGTGGTTTGCAAAGGAGAAGGTGGCCAGAGGCTTGTGGAATTTCTGCAGCCCCATTCCCGCCGTCTCCTCATACGGCACCAGGGCCATTTCAACTGCGCCAGCTCTGTGAGCCCTTAAACCTGTTGGGCAAAAAGAATCCCAAGTGTTCTGGCCAGAAAATGCATTATCTCTTAAGTGGCCCGACATCCTTTTTAAAGGTTAGGGTTTCAAAAGATTAATCAGCTGGGCTGGCCTAGCTCAGTGGATTGAGCGCGGGCCTGCGAACCAGAGTATCGCGATTCGATTCCCAGTCAGGGCACATGCCTGGGTTGCAGGCCAGTTTCCGGCAGGGGACGCATGAGAGGCAACCACACATTGATATTTCTCTCCCACTCTTTTTCCTTCCCTTCCCCTCTCTCGAGAAATAAATAAAGAAAATATTTTAAAAAAAGAATAATCAGAGGTGGAGGAGGCTTTTGCCTAATTCCTTCTACAGGGTTTCCCCTCTCACACCTTCTGGGACGTGAGATTTGGCTCTGAATTCTCGCTATAGGATGTCTTTAGGCAAAAGCACCCAGAACGGTACAACTCCTGCAAGACGGCCTACCCACTTCGCTGTTAGGACTCAGGGCAGGCAGCCTTGAGGCGAGCGAGACAGCTGTGCAGCCCAGGACGAGGGAGAAAGCAGCGTTCTCTGAACTGGCCAGGCCTGTGCTGACTGCAGCTGGATCTCGCCACAGTCGGCAGGGTATTTTTGGTTGAGGTTGGGGTTTTGGTTTTGTTTTTGGTCTTGCCTCCACTCTCTCCTAAGCAGTGCGTTCACTGGTGACGACCATGGACCCGCACCTGCATGAAGACTGCTAATGGCTTCACGAGCCTACTTTCTGACTCCTGCTGTGTGTGAACGGTGGACGCAGTTCTGTCTCCTAGAGACTCGAAGTGAAAGCCACTCGTGGCTATCGAGTCCCTCGCCCGGAGCACGCGGCCCCGGGTCCTGAACGGCTCGGGGGTCCGCGGCTAGGAGGCCTCCCCGGAGTCCCCCAAACCTACCACCACCCGCCCCTCTGAACCACCAACAGGTGCGCACTCCGTTCCCGAGGGCCCCAGAGCTCCGGGAACCGGAGGGGGTGGAGACTGGAGACGGGAGAGAGGCCCACAGGAGCCTCTGGGGCCCTCCGGCCGACCGGGACGCCCACCCACTCCCGGATTCTGAGAGCTGCCCGGAGCAGGGCCCAGGGGGCGCCCCGGCCGCCCCAGAAGCCGGGCCCGCGGCACCCCCAGGCGGAGGCGCGGCCCCTCCGCTACTTACGGCTCCCGGGGCGGACCGGCGTGGCGTGCGCGCCCTTTCCCGGGCTGCGGCCGGATGCAGAGTCCGCCGGCGTAGGGAGCTGGGCCCGGCGGGGGCTGTGCTGGCCGGCGGCGGAGGAGGGCGGCGCGGAGACCGCGTTTCCGGTTCCCTCCCTTCCCTGCCTTCCCGGCAGGTGCCTGGCGATCGCCGGGGGCGCGAGGCCGACGCGTGCGCAGGGAGGGGAGCCGTTGCGTGGAGTGCGGGGTGCTGGCCTTACCCCAGTGGGTCCACAAGGTATTCGGGCTCCCCAGACAGTTCTCCCAAGGCCGAGGGCAGCGTTGGCTCCAGGAGGAGGTGAGGGATGGCGGGCGGGTGCGGAGAGGGCTTGGGGCACTCCAGCAACCCGTGAGGCGGAAGCCACCAACCTGGCCTGGGCTCCGCCGTTGTAGTGATTGCACTTTTCTATCTGTGTGCTCGTCCTAGTGCGAGCATTGTTTTGTGTGTGTGTGTTTTTTAAATATATATGTGTGCTTGCTTATTTTTAGTTTTATAGGTGGCTCGTTAGCGGGTATAGGAGCAAGTTCGTTCCAAAAAATACACGGTCACCCACCCAGTCGTCCACGCGTCACCAAAGCGGAGTTAAAGGGGCGTGATCGCCCGCTTGCTGACAATGCAGTGGGAACGTGACAAAGCCTTTAACTAGAGCGCAAACGCATTGCCAGCACTTGGCCCGGCTTCTGGGTTGTAAAGTGGGTTTGGGGTGGGGGTACCTAGCATGCCTCCGCAACCGCTGCAGACCCCAGGCCCTAGTCCCCCTCCTCCCAGGGCAGATGGCTAGAGCATCTATCCTGGGGACGCCAGTTCTTGACGTGAAAGCTGCTGACAGCGTGGCACCCAGGCCACAGGCCCTTGGAAAAGGCGCAGCTGCAGTGAACACCCCAAAGTGTGATCACGCGGGGAACAGCTTTCTCTTTTCCTTTTTTGCTTAGACCTTGGCCCCTGTCCCCTCATCGCACTGCGCCGCCGCTCTCTCACGGAGATTCCCAGTCCCCGCTGCACGTCTGAATGAGTGAACGCGAAAGCTTTTCGTCCTGGGACTCAGCTACGCGCCAGACCCAGCTGGTGCGCGTTGGGGCGCAGCATTGCTGTTCTGCGAGCTTCCGCGGTGATTCCCGCGTGCCGCCACCTGCTGGAGGCTCAGGCCGGTCCCGAGGCAGCCCCTCTCCCATCCCGCAGGGGGCGTGCCAGGCCTCGTTCTGATTTCCTTCCCACGGAAGGCTGGACCAGGGCCGCAAAGGTGACTTGAAGTGAACTTTGAGGGTCTACAGGAAAGGTCAATGTTTTTTCTTTGTGCAGTTCATTTTATTTCTTATACGCTGGTATCTTTTTGAAAGCTATTTTACGTTCCCAACAAAATGGGAGAGAAGGTACCGATATTTACCTTACACTCCCTGCTCAGCCTCCCGCATTATCAACATCCCCCACCAGACTCGCACATTCGTTACTAATGAGCCAGTAACGAATGTGCGAGTGAACTGATGAACCTGATGAACCTGGGCCGACTCATTTCCCCTCCCCCACCAGCTTCCATTAGGGCTCACTCTGGGTGCTGCACTTTTGATGAGTTTGGACAAATGTATAGTGATGCGTGCCCACCATTATGTTATGCACTGTAGTTTCACCGCCCTAAAAATCCTCTATTCGTCCCTCCTCCGCTACTCCTGGCAGCCACTGCTCTGTTTACTCTTTCCATAGTTTGGCCTTTTCCAGAATGTCATATAGTTGGAGTCACACAATATGCAGCCTTTTCAGATTGGTTTCTTTAAATCTAGTATGCATTTAAGCTTCTTCTATGTCTTTTCATTGCTTGGTAGTTCATTTATTTTTAGTGCTGAATAACATTCCATTGTGTGTGACGGTTCATCTACTTACCTACTAAAGAACGTGGCGGGTGCCTCCCAGTTTTGGCAATTACGAATAAAGCTGCTATAAACATCCCCGCGCAGGCTTTTGTGTGCACATAAGTTGTCGCCTCCTTTGGGTGGATATCAAGGAGCACAATAGCTGGGTCACGTGGTGAGAGTGTGTTTCGTTTTGTGAGAAACTGCCAAACTGTCCCCCAAGTGGTCTTACCCTGTTGCTTCCCCGCCAGCAGTGAATGAGAGCCGCTGTTGCTCCTCAGCCTCCGCAGCATTTGGGGTTCAGGGTTTTGGGTTTTGGCCACTGTTGTTTTAACTTACAATTCCTAATGACATATGCTGCGGAGCATTTTTCCCAGTGTTACTGAGATATAATTGACATATAATGTTGTATTAGTTTAAGGTATACACCATAATGATATGATATCTGTATATATTGCAAAATGATGACCACAATAACTTTGGTTAACATCCATCACCTCACAGTTACCATGTTTTCCTTTTTTTGTGCAAATTTTCCAGTTTTTTAAATTTTTTTATTTATTTATCTTTAAAGGCAAAGGGAAGGAGAGAGGAAGAGAACTATCAATGTATGGTTGCCTCTCATGCATCCCCCACGGGGAACTGGCCTATGACCCAGGGAATGGAACCACGGTTGTTTGGTTCGCAGGCCTGTGCTCAATCCACTGAGCTACACCAGCCAGGCCAATTTTTTCCTTGTAATGAGAACTTTTAAAATCTACACTCAGCAAATTTTAAATACACAATACAATGTCGTTAACTAGAATCACATTCTACATATCACATTCCCAGAACTTACAATGGGAAGTTTGTACCCTTTGACCATCTACACTCATGCCCCTCACCCACCACCCTCTGCCTCTGGCAACCACTAATCTGTTCTCTGTTTCTATGAGTTTATTTGTTGTTTGGTATTTTAGATTCCACATATAAGTGAGACCACACAGTATTTATCTTTCTCTGCCTAACTTACTCCACGTACCGTAATGCCCGCAAGATCATCCATGTTGTCACAAATGGCAGGATCTCCTTTCTTATGGGTGAATAATATTCGTGTGTGTGTGTGTGTGTGTGTGTGTGTGTGTACATGTGTCACACACACCATGGTTTGTCCATCTGTTCATCTGCTGCTGGGACTTGGGCTGTGCCCATGTCTGGGCTACTGCGAGTCATCAGTGAACACGGGGCTGCAGATGTCTCTCTGAGACAATGATTTTGTTTCCTTCAGATACATACCCAGCAGTGGGGTCACCGGATCAGATGATAGTTCCATTTTTAATTTTTTGAGGTCCCGCCACACTGTTTTCCATAGTAGTTGTACCAATTTACATTTCCACTAACAGTGCACAAAGATTCCCTTTTCTGTGCACCCTCACCAACACTTGTTAGCACTTGTCTTTTTTGATAATAACCATTCTCACAGGCGAGAGGCGATATCTCGCTGTGGTTTTGATTTGCGTTTCCCGGATGATTAGTGATGTTGAGGACCTTCTCAGGCACCTTTTTCACATACTCGTTAAGCACCATTTCATGTACCAAATTGTCTGCATCATTTAAAAATACGACTGCTTCACATTATTGAATTTAAGAGCTCTTCGTATATGTTGGAAAACAGTCCTCTATCAGATACATATTTTTCAGACACATCCCCTGAGTCAGTGGCTGTCCTTTGTCCATTCTCTCACTCGTACCACATTTCATTACTGTAGCTTCACAGTTAAGTCTGAAGTCAGGTATTGTCAGCCCTCCAATCTTCTTCTCATTCAGTGTTACTGTTTTTTCTTTGTTGATCTCTCTCTCTCCTTTTTTTCCTCCCATTATCTCCTTTCTCTTACCTCCTCTACCTCTCTGTGCTGCTTCACCCTCTCAACTTTCCTCCCCCGACTCACTACTCATTTTTCTCTTTGTCCCTTCCCTTTAGGGAGCCAGCCTGGGGCACAAGAAAAACGTATATGCTCTGGAGCCCGAGAAATGGTGCAAATGTTAATTCTGCCTCTGACACTTTAACTGGGATGAGCCTGAGTGATCCCCAAACCTTCCTAGATCCCGGGTCTCTTGCCCACAAAGCCTGGCACAGAGATGGTACCCCCTCCATCCCCTCTCCCCATTCTCCATTGCTTTTGCTGACATCGTCCATAGGACGTCACAAAAGAAGCCTTCCCAGCCTCGCCAGCACTCCACAAATGTGGACATTTGCCTCAGTATGTCTACTTACAGTTCATTTGGAAAGTTATTTTCTTCTCCTCGACCACAATAGACAGCAATGTCCTTAGTCCTGCCAGTGTGCTAAGTGGTGCCCGTTGGCTCAGGAAGCACCAAAAAGAATGTTTAGGAACATATGCGACTTGTATAGCAATGTAGATTTTAAGTGGAGTTCTGTTCTTATCATAATACACCAAAAACAGCCAACGGTTCCCTGTGACTGCTTGAAAATAAATTTTTAATCTTCAAAAAAAGTTGTGTATGTGGTGGACTGTAGTGTTTAAACCCCCAGTGCCTCTTTTACACAGGCCTGTCGTTGGTGTCCCTTCCTGAGGAAGGGCTGTCTCCGTGCCCTACAGAGGTCAGGCTTCAACGGGTGACTTTCTTTGATCGATGGATTGTGGGTGGAAATGACACTTGTCACCTCAAAGAAGGAACGTGAGGTGTCTGGCCCAGCTGTTTCATTGCTCCTTTCCCCTGTGTTCCAAAGCAGCATGTCCCAGACTGGGGTGCTTCCTTACCTGCAGTCCCAGGTGGAGCAGACCACAGCTGACCTGTGAACCGTGAGTGACAACTAAACCTTCGTTGAGGTAACCATGAGAGCTGGGAGTCATCCCTATAGGACAACTCAGCAGAAGTTGACAGAACACAGGTGTGAAAGAGAGAAATTTCAAAACAGAAGTTTTTAGGATGGGTGGCTTAGTGTAGTTTCTCAGTGAAGAAGATCTATTCTCGGAGCTCGGCCTAGTGCACGAGGTCACCTTAATTGCCATACACTGGGGCCTCCACCGTCAGCCTGGGCTGACGATCACTGACCATCTTTATCCGGCTGTGATTCTCAGGCTTCAAGACAGTTCTACTGCCAGTCTGGCTAGGACGTGAAAACAGGTGGATTCACTGTTTGCATTATCTGCAATTCCGAAGGGCAGTTCAGTCACAGTATACCGATCTGGAGCTGTGTGTTTTCCTTTAGCAAGAGGAACTGGGCTTCTTTCCTCGGTCCTCTCCTGGACTCAGACAACTCAAAAGGGGACACGCTTGGGCGTCTCCTGAGCCCAGTGGGCTCCCGATGTACCTTCAGCCCCTTGCGGGGAGCAGAATTTAGGGTGGGGGCTAGAATGCAAATAAGTCCACCCGGAACCTCTGGTTGATGGCTTTGTATTTCTATCCCTGAGACTAAAATGGCTTTTCCCCAATCCCACGACGTGTCACCAGAGCATAATTGTAGAAGGGCACATATTCTTCTGTCCCTCCTGTTTTCTGGAACCCGTTCATGTACGAGGTCAAGTAGAAACAGCCACCTTGGTACAAGGTGATCCTACCCCCTCGGCCGCGGGCGGATCCCTGACCCAGGCTGGGTAAATAATTTTCTCTGCAGAGTGAGAATTCGGAGTGGCCATTGGACATCTGCTGTTGCTATTATGTTTATTAGGCCAGCATCTAACTCCTTCCCATTTTGCTGGTAGCAGTTCTCTTCTGCTGCCCATCCGGAGCTCAGCTTCTGGGGCCCAAGAGTCTAGGTCACATGCCAGCTCTGCAACTTACTAGCAGTGAGGCTTCGTAAGGGAAGGAGAATGTGAAGGCACATTCACCTGTGCTTCCATTTCCTCACTTATAGGAAGGGGACGATGTGCTGATTACATCAGTGAACACATAGTAAACTGAGGTTAAAATGAGTTAACTTATCTAAAGTACTTAAAACGGTGCCCAGCAAACAGTGAAGTTCATGTAGCATCATTGGCTGTTGTTGCGTGCTTGGGCGGGGCTGACCTCAGCCCCGGCTCTGAGACCAGGTACGCGTCTCCCAGGCCTGGCCGACACGCGTGCCCTTCAGCTGGGCCATGGGTGATTTCAAGGTGGGCAGTGTGGCCAAGGCTGGGCTTCCCCACCCTCTGTCTTGAGACTTGCTGGGACTCTGGGAGAACCAGTGTTGGGAAGGATAGAACCAGGGTTCCTGTAGGTCATCTTGTCCCAGGGAGCTGAACCGGCAGAGGGGCGGGAGTCAGCGCAGGTGCTGGTGGAAAAAGAGGCTGCCCCTACTGTGCCCTGTGACCATCTGGACCCCACAGGCCTGGAATTCTTAGTTATTTGAACCATTAAACTCCCTAATTAGCTTAAGCCGGTTTGAGCTGCTTTTATTGTCCCCTGCAGAAGAAACACAATCCATTCAATCTGGGCGGGTCCCTTGAACAATAGAGATAGAAAATGGCGCTGGGCGGGGCCATCCTGCACAGGCTGAGTAAGGAGAAGCGGGGAGGTGGAGGGGCCAGGCTTTCCGCCCCCCAGCCTTTCATGGCCGCACCTGGGCTCCCAGGACCTATGGGACACCAGTGTAACCTGATACTAAAGTTCCCTTTCTTGCTTAAACTGGCTTGGGTGCCCGATACATACAACCACAATTCTAAAGACGGTGTGTCTTCTGTTGTTTTTATTTCTATCTATCTATCTATCTATCTATCTATCTATCTATCTATCTACTTTGAGCAATAGTGGTGAGAAGTATTGGAAGTAGAGGGGTGAACCTCTGCGCCCTGAGTGCTGGATACCCCTGAGGGGCTGCCGCACCGCCTCATCCACACCCGGCTAGCTGAGCTTCGTCTCTCTGTGGGGGAGTCCAGACTCCGGGTTCACGAACCGACATGTGGCCTCACCAAGCCCAGGAAGAGAGATGGGACCCAGAGCTGCAGTTCCATTAGCCTGGCATCCAAGGTCCAGTAGATCAGCATAGTCTCTGTTTTCATCCACCTGCTCCTGGCACTGAGCTTCGGCCCGCCAGGCTGCTCTGGAGAGAGAGCGTGCAAACGCCGGTTGTTTGTTCTTAGGACGTAATGAGACAGAATACAAATATTCTGTAAGGTCCCTGTATACAGTTTGGTGATGGCTAACTTGCTATCATATCTGCCAGACAACAAATATGATCTTAATAGATGGATGTGTGTAAGAAGGACAAAAGTCTCCTCTCCACACTCATCGTCAGCAGATAATTTGAGTTAGTATGGACTTTGATAAATGCTGGCGAAATGGAAGCATGATCTCTGGCTCCATCTTTCCCGTCCATTCTAGAAGGAAGGAGTGGCCCCTCCGAGCCCCCCAGCACCGCCACACCCACCCTAGGAATTCTGTCCCCTCCCCAGGCCTGAGGAGGCTGGCTACCCAACCTGTTCCATCAACGGCTTCTTTTTGCCGAACAGTCCCCTGTTAGCTCCAAATTCAGTGTTTAAGGGTGGTGCATGCTTGCTGCTTATAGGTTTGTGGGGGAGGAACAAACTTTCCTCTGCCCTCAAGGTTCTTCTGGCTGGTTCTTCTAATAATCAAACATGAGACAGGTAAGTAAGAGAAAACCAAATTTAATCATGCATATGTATAAGAACCCTGCATACGTGAGCAAGTCAGAGATCCCACACACAGGAGAGGTTCACAGAGAGAAAGGGGGACCAAGGTGAGTAAAACATCCTGAGCCAGGGGTGAGGGAAGGCACCTTGGAGGCTTCAAGGGTCATTGCAGGATGATAAGACCAACACAAGCTTAGTAAATAGAAGTTTTCTTGCCGTGTATATAGGTCAAGGCTCAGCATTTAAGTTCTTCTAGGTAGTAAAGAGAGGATAGAAGGAGGCTATGGCTTATGTTGTCTTCAGCTCAAAACAATCTACATGCACCAGAGGCACATCTTGGGGTGACTTGTTCTGAACCCCCACCGGTTTCCACTGCTGGGCCTTCAGCTTGCTGTCTGCCTTCTGCTCTCTGGCCCCACTGAGATGCTGTTTCACAGCTACTTCTGACCCATGCCAGGTCTTGTGTCTGTCCCAGACACCAGAATTCTCTGCAGCATTGGACTTGATGAGGACCTGGGAGAATCCATGCTGGGGTGCTGGGGCCCCAGCCCCTGACCTCACCCCTTTCCCATTGCCTCCACTCTGCCTCTGGACTGCCCTAAGGCTGCTGCAGCTTCTCTGAAAGCTGGACTTTTTTTCCTGCACTTCTGCTGCTTCACAGATTGACTGTGACTTCAGATACAACATGTTCACAAGTACCAGTTCCACACAAGCCTGGCTGGTGTTCCACAGAGTGACCACAGGGGTGCAGTGAAGGAGCGGAGCATTGGAGATTGCACACCGTGAACTCAGTCCCAGGTCTGCCTGATCACATGGCCCTGGGCAGGCACTGCAACTCCTATATTTTACCTGCTTCCTTATGTCTAAATGGGAGTCTAAGGACCAGTTTCCCTGCTGGCTACATCCTTTCCTAGCTCTATGACCTTGACTAATGAATTAGTATTTTCCTGCCTCATTTTCTTCATCTGCAAAAGGGAGATCTTAACCACCGTCAATGCAACCTGTAGAGAAATTTTATGAGCTTATTTGAGCCAAACAAATGCTAATCACAAGGCAGCATATACTCAATAAATTGAGAAAATTCTCCTGAGAATAGTTTTTTTGTACTTTATTTTATATATTACAATAGAAGGGGAGACATAAAGAGGGGTACATGAAATCCACTGGTGATAGACTAATGGGGGCAGGAGAAAGCAAATGGGGAATCTCTGGGTAAAGCCTAAAATGGAGAGAGACTTCTCTTACATTGGTGGGTATGGGGTCCCTAGCAATTAACATTACAGCTCAAAGCGATGGTATTCACAGAAACAGATAACTCTGAGAGTTTCTGCGGCCTGGTGCCCTGACGCTGCTGGTTTTACCCTGAGGGTCCAGAGCAGGAGACACTGTGGCTTTCCAAAGGTATGTCCCTTAGATGTAATCAGACAATAGACAGGCTGGCTAGGGGGGAAACTGACCTTTGTCAAGGAAGCTACAGGGCTAGGACGTGACTATCAAGAGGACCTGCAGTTAGTTAGGAATGTGTTTGTTCAGACCTTTCTGTGTGCTTACTTCCAGTCTCTCAGTTGTTAAGGCCTCCATGTAGGCTTTCCCTGGGCCTGTCAGGCATAGTACCTCGCCCCTTTTTGGTCCACCCCATGACCCTAGCTGCTTGCTGTCCAGAGGAAGGTGGCCATCACAGGCTCAGTGCTCAGACCAGAGGCTGGCATACAGAGGGCACCCCCTGAATATTTGCTCTTACTCCTTTCCTCCTCCTTGTCTGCTGCCCCAGCTTTCCTAGTTAACGAGGTTGGGAACCTTCGAGCCTTTCAGTGCCCATATATTTCAGTCTGTTTGGTCATTGCTGAGGTGGCTGTGGTGACCAAAGTGTATTCAGGGGACTGGCCTTGGTGGTCAGTGCTCAACACTGGAAAGGAGCGAAGATTTTTCTTCTACTCGGCCTTTCCTCGGCTTCCTTCGAAGCCCTGCCTGCGGTGAGCCCTGCCTCGGACCAGAGGACGCTGTGAAGGACTGACACCATTGCCATCCTTCAGTTTATTTATCAGCCCATCTAGTCATGGGCTGCCATCGCTAAGTCCCACAGACTGAGTGGCATATAAAAACCAGAAACGCATTCCCCCACGGTGGAGGAAGCTAGGAGTCCGAAATTCAGGCGTGGGTAGGGCCGTGCCCCCGGCGAAGGTTCTAGAGAAGAGTCCTCCCTGCCCCTTCCCGCTCCCTGCAGTCCTTGGCCTTCCTGGTGGCGGGGTACCCGGGTCTGGGCCCCCCTCTTCACGTGGTAGTCACCTCCCTCTCGTTGTTAGGACAGCAGTCACTGGGGTCAGGATGGGGTTAGGGGCCATCCTAATCTGGGATGACCTTTCTTTTCTTGATTACAGCTGCAAACACCCCTGTCCTGTATGGTCATGTTCACGGGTGCCAGGGTTTGGACTGGACTTCCATGTATGTTTTGAGGGGACACAATTCAGCTCATAACAGTCATTAGCCAAAGCAGTAAGAACAAATAATTGAGGACAAGTTTTCATGAAAATACCTTTGTGAAGGACTGTATGGATTTGCTTTAAATGAGCAGTTGTAAAGGGGAAGCTGGTATGGGATAGTGGTTGAGAGCATGGGGCACTGAATCACAGCACATGAGCTTAAATCCTGCAAAGATCAATTTCTTCCCTTTTGTAAAAACAATGGTAATGCCTATGTCATTGGACAGGTGGGCGGTGGTGGTGGTCAGTGAGCCAAAGACATGTCAATCAGCATGGGTCACACCTGTGCATAAGAGTTTCTTAGTAAGGCTTACCTATTAACTCCATTGCAGCATTTGACTATTGATTCTTATTTACCATTTTAGAAACTTAGTTTTTGAATTCATTATTTAGAATCTTAATTTTCCAAAAGCTAGAATACTTGAAATTAATCATCAGTGTTAAGCCTTAAATGAAGCCTGACTGTGCACTGGGGCAGGCCTTATCCGTCATTCTGTAAAGGCCTACTCAGTGCCCTTACAGCGTCCCGTCTATTAAGATAACAGGGAGGGTACGTACCGAGTTCACCAACATTGTATTCCATTACAGTGAACTTTCTGCCCCCCTGGTTTACCCCATCTGTGAAAGTAAAAGGATTATAAATACCAACACATTCTGTGACATTGTGTGGCCACTGTAGTGAACTGGAAGGGATTGGCTTCCTGATTCTATTTAAACCTAACTTTACACAATGACAGCAGCATGGGACATACACCCATAAACCATGTTCAAGAGCTGTCTTCACACATGTACAGTCTAGGTGAGTGTTGTTTCCATGGGACTTTAGCTATAGTAATGTTTCGTTAAATGAAGTTGATGAGAAAATGTACAGAAAATTGAGGAAATGTCTTTCAATTTATTGCTAATGTTTCTCATAGTGTTTTAAAAATGTTCTATGCTAACCCAAGCTACTGAAGTTGAGGTTCTAAATTAATCTTTTTTTTCAAAGATTTTATTATATTTCTTTTTAGAGAGAGGGGAAGGGAGGGAGAAAAAGAGGAAGAGAAACATAAGTGTGTGGTTGCCTCTCATGTGACCCCCACTGGGGACCTGGCCCACAACCCAGGGAAGTGCCCTGACCAGGAATTAAAGCGGCAACCCCTTGGTTCTCAGCCCGCACTCAGGCCACTGAGCCACACCAGGCAGGACCTAAATTAATCTTTAATCAATGTTTTAATATATGGGGTCTGGCAGAAGTAATGCCACTGAGCGTGGGACGTAAATGTCTCACACAAGATGAAACCAATTGGAACGTTTCACCTAAAATGGCATATGGTGTGCTTGAGTGTGATATTGTTATGTTACAGAATTCCATGCTTATAATTTTGTAATGAAATATTTTGTATAGATTCCCAGCAAATAAAGAGAGGCTGTATTTGTGCCGGATCTTCTAGATTAGCATTATTTTTCTGCTATTGCCTATTTTAAAGATAAACAAATAAGAAATAGCCACTTTACATATATTTTTTTAAAAACAGATTCACTTCTCAGCTCTACACTAGAGTTTAAGCTGATATCAGAAAACACATGGCCTTGAATTCCTAATCCAGCAGTAATTATTAAACTTCTTGGTTTAGGCTCTTTCACACTCTTTAAAATTATTGAGGACCTCAAAGGACTTCTGTGAAGGTTGTATCTACTGATATCGATCATATCAGGGTTTAAGAAAACAGTAAACTGTGTGTGAATTCATGTCACAGTAACAGCCACGCCTCCCTCACATGCTCACATCACAGCGACCACATCATCCTGTGCAGGAGCCTCTGGCCAACTGCGCAAACATCCACGAGCAGATGAGGGTGAAAACGAGCAAACGACATCTCAGCTTATTATGAATGTGGTGTTGATGTGCTGCACCCCTCAGATGGCAGCAGGATTCCCCAGAAGCTGAAGGCCACACTTGGAGAAACGTTTGTCAGAACTGTTCCTTTGCCTTCTTAGAAAACTCGCTTTTTTGTCTGAACTGCGGCTATTCACTGGATATGCAGTGAGAATACTTGAAAACTCTGAGTTTCTAACACTGATTGGAAATATATAATTGTTATATTATTGATTGTCTTTTATTTTTCACATGAGCAAGTGAGTGACGCAGAGTTTCTATTCCTATTGGGCTCTAGAGGCTGGTGGCCTGAGGTGGGTCACAGAAAAAGTGGCCACAGAAAAGTTCACCCCTGATGAGGTGAACGGGGAGCGTGGGACATGGGGATCAGGCTGTTTTGGTCCAAAACTGCTGAATACTCGGTGTGCGCAGGTGCAGTGTGGGCAGGTGTGCTCAGAATCACCCACCATGAAGTGGGCAAAGGCCCTGAAAGAGCCTTCGGAAAAAATTCACTGGCTGAACAGACTCTCAGACAACGCCGGTTGGTGCCCTGATGCAGATGTGTCCCTAGAACTCCCACCTGGCTGGGGAAGCCAGTACCGCAAGGGAACCATCCTCCAGGAGATAATTCCAGTTCTGTGGGCGGTCTCCCCCATCTTAGGCCAGACTGAGCAGAAACCATTAGTCTCAAAGCCATGGGAACACAGCAGGCTTGAGTGAGGTAGAGTAACAGAGGCTGATCACTTCATTCTGTTGCAGGGCTATTTGCCTTTTCATACTCTGCATGTTAATTTGCGTGTGACCCTAAAGGTGTGATTCATTTTTAAGGAAGCCAGACCAAAAGCCAAATCAAAAAGAGAGCAGTAGATTATCAAATAAAAGTGCTAACTTTCAGTTCCACAATCACTCGCTCACTGACAGCAGTGCCCCTGCTCAGGTGACACAGGGCACCTGAGGGTCACTTTCCCTGACTGGATGTAGGAAGTTTTCCTGATGGCATGATGGATGTGGAATGACATGCAGGTGTGAGCAGGGAGGACCCAGCCCTGCGGGTCCAGGCGGGCAGCCTTGGCCTGTAGATAAATGTGGTTTCTTCCACACCAGCTAACGGTGTTTTGTTGTTCGTTTGTTGAGTTGGTTGCAACCTTTAATGGTATGCAGATGTGAGATAAAAATCAAGAGTTCTGGCTTTCCTTGAAATTTGGAAATTTCTGGGAGAAGAAGGGCCCAATCCCCATAAGCCAGCAATGAGCTAGAGCTGAGTTGGCTTCATTCTCTTTGCACAGTTCACTCTCTCAGTTTGCACAGTCTCCTCATTAGTCAGCCCACCCAGCTTTGTTCTTTGACATAGCTCTGGGGGTTTGAGAGGGCCCCAATGAGTAGTGTCTCTTTTTTCTCTAGGGGTCCTAAAGCAGTTGAGGAATAAAACAATGAATAAAGCTGAAGGCAAATATCTCCTTTATTAATTAAGAGGGAAGAGGTTGGAGAGCTTGCCTTATACCTTCAGGCAAAGCCAAGCTGTGTTACAGGGGACACAGGAGCAAGGCAGGCCTGTGGTGGGATTCTTCTATCATGGAGAAGCAGGGGAGACCCCGGGCCTGGTCCCAGGAGGGAAAGGACAGACTGAGCCACCTGTCCAGGAGTTGAGTCTTCCCAAAGTGTGTCCAAGGGCAGAGAGGCTGCAGTGACAGTCCCAGAGACCCCAGGGAGGCGAGGAAGTACTGCTCACCAGCCTGGTCCTCAGGGGCCCTGGTGCTGCCCAAGGCTGAGGGTGATCTAACAGGGCACACCTGGTTTCCTCCCCTGACTGTGGGGGATTTTCTTCAAGAGGCTTCATTTAGTTCAAGGGAAGTAAATATGGTAACATTTAGTGACTGTGGAAGTAAAGTGGCTAGAAATTAAAAAGAGCAGAACCCACCTTCTATTGGGGAAAATCAGCTGAAAGAAAATACCTTGAAAAGAAAGTGAGAAGACTGAGAAGACAAAGAACTGAAAGGGGAACCCAGGATGTGCTGGTGAGAAAGGCTCTAACTTCAGCAAGAGGGGAGAGAGCTGGGCACAGAGTGGTGACCAGCAGAGTCCCTGGGCCAGCGGCTGAGGTATGATCATGGCTCATTCAGTGCCTAGTAGGGGCCATGCAAGTCTGTGACCCTACAGAGTAGGCACAGTTCACCTCCTCAGAGACCAGGAGCCCAAGGCCCACGCTAATACCCAAGAGCCAGGGGAGAGATTCCAGGGCCCGTCTCTCTGACTCCAAATCCCTTCCCCACTTTCTACTCCAACTTTAGCCACGTGTGCCTGGTTTCTCCTGTCAATGTGAGAAACGCCCAAACCTGTACAGAGGTTCTTTGAGTTTAGTTGAACCAAAATGACAATTGCCAGAGGTCAGAATCTCAATGGATGGGAAAATAGTCCTGAAAATGGCAGTTTGGAGCCTATTTATACATGAGAATGGAAGGGAAGACATAAGGAGGGTTACATGAAATCCACTGGTGGTAGACTAATGGGGGCAGGAGAAAGCAAATGGGGAATCTCTGGGTAAAGCCTAAAATGGAGAGAGACTTCTCTTACATTGGTGGGTATGAGGTCCCTAGCAATTAACATTACAGCTCAGAGCGATGGTATTCACGGAAACAGATAACTCTGAGGGGTCCTGGGGCCTGGTGCCCTGACGCTGCTGGTTTTACCCTGAGGGTCCAGAGCAGGAGACACTGTGGCTTTCCAAAGGTATGTCCCTTAGATGTAATCAGACAATAGACAGGCTGGCTAGGGGGGAAACTGACCTTTGTCAAGGAAGCTACAGGGCTAGGACGTGACTATCAAGAGGACCTGCAGTTAGTTAGGAATGTGTTTGTTCAGACCTTTCTGTGTGCTTACTTCCAGTCTCTCAGTTGTTAAGGCCTCCATGTAGGCTTTCCCTGGGCCTGTCAGGCATAGTACCTGGCCCCTTTTTGGTCCACCCCATGACCCTAGCTGCTTGCTGTCCAGAGGAAGGTGGCCATCACAGGCTCAGTGCTCAGACCAGAGGCTGGCATACAGGGAGCACCCCCTGAATATTTGCTGTTACTCCTTTCCTCCTCCTTGTCTGCTGCTCCAGCTTTCCTAGTTAACGAGGTTGGGAATCTTTGAGTCTTTCAGTGCCCATATTTTTCAGTCAGTGTGGTCATTGCTGAGGTGGCTGTGGTGACCAACGTGTATTCAGGGGACTGGCCTTGATGATCAGTGCTCACCCCCGTAAACGGGTGAGATTTTCCTTCTACTCAGCTGTCTTCTTGACCTCCTCTGCCACCTGGGCTCCTGCTGTGGGCCCTTTTTCCACCAGAGAACGCTGTGAAAGGCTGATATCACTTGACATTTTTCATTCTATTTCTCAGCCCATGAAGACGTGGGCTGCCATAGCTACGTACCACAGACTCGTACTTCTAAGAATCACTTATAAAAACCAGAAGCACCTTCTCCCACAGTGGAGGAAGCTAGGAGTCTGAAATCCAGGTGTGGGTAGGGCCATGGTCCCTGCAAGGATTCTAGGGAAGGGTCCTCCTTTGACCCTCCCCGCTTCTGGTGGTCCTTGGCCCTTTTTTGCTCGTGGCCGGGTACCCAGTCTGGACCCCGTCTCCCTCTGGCTGTCTTCTCTCTCTGTGCCTGTGTCTCCAAACCTGCCTCTCCTTGTTAGGACAGCAGTCATCAGAGTACGGCTCATCCCAATCCAGGATGACGTCCTCTTTTCCTTATTACAGATGCAAACACCCTCTATCCAAGTACGATCAAGTTCACAAGGATGAGCATTAGGTCTCCACTTCCACATATGTTGTGAGGGGACAGAATGCAGCCCACAACAGTCATTAAAGAAGCATAAGGACCAATAATTGAGGCCAAGTTTTAATGAAAATACCTTTGTGAAGGACTATATAAAGTTGCTTTAAAGAATCTTAGCATATGAGCTTAAATCCTGCAAAGATCAATTTCTTTCCTATTGTAAAAACAGTGGTAATGCCTATGTCCTTGGACAGGTGGGCAATGATGATGGTCATTGTGCTAAAAACACGTCAATCACCATGGGTCACACCTGTGCGTAGCAGTTTCTGAGACTTACCTATTATTGATTCCATAGCTGTATTTGACTATTGACTGTTAGTTACCTTTACTATTTTGGAATCTTAGGTTTTCCAAAAACTAAAGACACTAAATATATTCATCATTAGTAAGCCTTAAATGAAGCCTGATTGTGCACTGGGGCAGGTTTAACCATCATTCTATAAAGGCCTACTTAGTGCCCTAACAGAGTCCTGTCTATTAAGATAACAGGGAGGGTACATGCCGAGGTTCACCGACATTGTATTCCATTGCAGTGAACTTTCTGCCTCCACAGCTTACCCCCTCTTGAAGGTAAATGTGTCATAAACATCAGGTTACTGTGACATCGTGTGGCCACTCCATGGAACTAGAAGGGATTGGCTACTTGATTTAGTGTAATTAAAATTTACCACTATGACAGCAGCATGGGACAACACACCCCATAAACCAAATTCGAGAGCTATTTTTACACACACAAAGCCTGGATGACTCTTGTTATCATGGAAACTTACCTGTAGTAATGTTCCTTACTTACAGGTAAGGAAACTTACCTGTAGTTGAGGAGAAAAGTAAGAGAAAATTGAGCAAATGTCTTTAAATTTATTGTTAAAATTTCTCATAGTTTTTTTTTTTTAATGTTCCATTCTATCCACAGAACTGTAGTGAGGTTGTAAATTGATCTTTCATTCAATGTTGAAATATACGGGGTCCGGCAGAAGTAACGCCGTTCAGTGTGGTTGGTAGGGAACGGAAATGTCTCGCACAGGGTGACACCAATTTGAGCCTTTCGCCTAAAATGGCATATGGTGTGTTTGAGTGTGATATTATTATGTTACAGGATTCCATACTTATGATTTTGTGGTGAAAGACTTGGTATAGATTACCAGCAATTGAAAAGGGGCACTATTTTTGCTGGACCCTGAAGATTAGTATTGCATTTGTGCTACTACATATGTTAAAGAAACAGAAATGAGAAATAGCCAATTCAGATACATATTCTTAAAGCAGGGACTCTTCTAGCTCAACACTAGAGTTTAATTTGATATTAGAAACTGCATGGCCTTAAGCTTCTAACCTAGAATTCTTTAACTCCTTGGTTTAGGAATTTCCACACTGTTTGAAATGATCGTGGAGCTGGAAGAACTTGTGTGTGGGGTATAGCCCACGAGGTTGATCATATCAGGGTTTAAGAAATCAAAACTGAAAACAGTAAACTGTGTGTGAATTCATGTCACAGTAACAGCCACGCCTCCCTCACATGCTCACATCACAGCAACCACATCATCCTGTGCAGGAGCCTCTGGCCAACTGCGCAAACATCCACGAGCAGATGAGGGTGAAAACGAGCAGACGACATCTCAGCTTATTATGAATGTGGTGTTGATGTGCTGCACCCCTCAGATGGCAGCAGGATTCCCCAGAGCTGCAGGCCACACTTGGAGAAACGTTTGTCAGAACTGTTCCTTTGCCTTCTTAGAAAACTTGCTTTTTTGTCTGAACTGCGGCTATTCACTGGTTACACAATAAGAATACTTGAAAACTCTGAGTTTCTAACAGTGATTGGAAATATATAATTGTTATGTCATTGATTGTCTTTTATTTTTCATATAAAAGCAAGTGAGCGACGCAGAGTTTCTATTCCTATCAGGCTCTGGAGGCTGGTGGCCTGAGGTGGGTCACAGAAAAAGTGGCCACGGAAAAGAGCACCCCTGATCGGGTGAACTGGGAGCGTGGGACATAGGGTCATGCTGTTTTGGTCCAAAAGTGCTGAATATTTGGTGTGTGCAGGTGCGGTGTGGGCAGGTGTGCTCATAATCACCCACCATGAAATGGGCCAAGGCCCCGAAAGAGCCTTCAGAAAAAATTTACTGACAAAACACAGACTCTCAGACAACGCCGGCTGGTGCCCTGATGCAGATGTGTCCCTAGAACACGTACCTGGCTGGGGAAGCCAGTACCGCAAGGGGCCCATCCTCCAGGAGATAATTCCAGTTCTGTGGGCGGTCTCCCCCATCTTAGGCCAGACTGAGCAGAAACCATTAGTCTCAAAGCCATGGGAACACAGCAGGCTTGAGTAGGGTAGAGTAACAGAGGCTGATCACTTCATTCTGTTGCAAGGCTATTTGCCTTTTCATACTCTGCATGTTAATTTGGGTGTGACCCTAAAGGTATGTTTCATTTTTAAGGAAGCCAGACCAAAAGGCAAATGAAAACGAGAGCAGTAGATTATCAAATAAAAGTGCTAACTTTCAGTTCCACAATCACTCGCTCACTGACAGCAGTGCCCCTGCTCAGGTGACACAGGGCACCTGAGGGTCACTTTCCCTGACTGGATGTAGGAAGTTTTCCTGATGGCATGATGGATGTGGAATGACATGCAGGTGTGAGCAGGGAGGACCCAGCCCTGCGGGTCCAGCCTGCGGGCAGCCTGGCCGTGGCCTGTAGATAAATGTGGTTTCTTCCACACCAGCTAACGGTGTTTTGTTGTTCATTTGTTGAGTTGGTTGCAACCTTTGAAGGTATGCAGATGTGAGATAAAAATCAAGAGTTCTGGCTATCCTTGAAATTTGGAAATTTCTGGGAGAAGAAGGGCCCAATCCCTATAAGCCAGCAATGAGCTAGAGCTGAGTTGGCTTCCATTCTCTTTGCACAGTTCACTCTCTCAGTTTGCCACAGTCTCCTCATTACTCAGCCCACCCAGCTTTGTTCTTTGACATAGCTCTGGGGGTTTGAGAGGGCCCCAATGAGTAGTGTCTCTTTTTTCTCTAGGGGTCCTAAAGCAGTTGAGGAATAAAACAATGAATAAAGCTGAAGGCAAATATCCCCTTTATTAATTAAGAGGGAAGAGGTTGGAGGGCTTGCCTTATACCTTCAGGCAAAGCCAAGCTGTGTTACAGGGCACACAGGAGCAAGGCAGGCCTGTGGTGGGATTCTTCTATCATGGAGAAGCAGGGGAGACCCCGGGCCTGGTCCCAGGAGGGAAAGGACAGACTGAGCCACACGTCCAGGAGTTGAGTCTTCCCAAAGTGTGTCCAAGGGCAGAGAGGCTGCAGTGACAGTCCCAGAGACCCCAGGGAGGTGAGGAAGTACTGCTCACCAGCCTGGTCCTCAGGGGCCCTGGTGCTGCCCAAGGCTGAGGGTGATCTAACAGGGCACACCTGGTTTCCTCCCCTGACTGTGGGGATTTTCTTCAAGAGGCTTCATTTAGTTCAAGGGAAGTAAATATGGTAACATTTAGTGACTGTGGAAGTAAAGTGGCTAGAAATTAAAAAGAGCAGAACCCACCTTCTATTGGGGAAAATCAGCTGAAAGAAAATACCTTGAAAAGAAAGTGAGAAGACTGAGAAGACAAAGAACTGAAAGGGAACCCAGGATGTGCTGGTGAGAAAGGCTCTAACTTCAGCAAGAGGGGAGAGAGCTGGGCACAGAGTGGTGACCAGCAGAGTCCCTGGGCCAGCGGCTGAGGTATGATCATGGCTCATTCAGTGCCTAGTAGGGGCCATGCAAGTCTGTGACCCTACAGAGTAGGCACAGTTCACCTCCTCAGAGACCAGGAGCCCAAGGCCCACGCTAATACCCAAGAGCCAGGGGAGAGATTCCAGGGCCCGTCTCTCTGACTCCAAATCCCTTCCCCACTTTCTACTCCAACTTTAGCCACGTGTGCCTGGTTTCTCCTGTCAATGTGAGAAATGCCCAAACCTGTAGAGAAGTTCTTTGAGTTTATTTGGACCAAAATGACAATTGCCAGAGGTCAGAATCTCAATGGATGGGAAAATAGTCCTGGAAATGGCAGTTTGGAGCCTATTTATACATGAGAATGGAAGGGAAGACATAAGGAGGGTTACATGAAATCCACTGGTGGTAGACTAATGGGGGCAGGAGAAAGCAAAGTGGGGAATCTCTGGGTAAAGCCTAAAATGGAGAGAGACTTCTCTTACATTGGTGGGTATGAGGTCCCTAGCAATTAACATTACAGCTCAGAGCAATGGTATTCACGGAAACAGATAACATTGAAGGGTCCTGCGGCCTGGTGCCCTGACGCTGCTGGTTTTACCCTGAGGGTCCAAAGCAGGAGACATTGTGGCTTTCCAAAGGTATGTCCCTTAGATGTAATCAGACAATAGACAGGCTGGCTAGGGGGGAAACTGACCTTTGTCAAGGAAGCTACAGGGCTAGGACGTGACTATCAAGAGGACCTGCAGTTAGTTAGGAATGTGTTTGTTCAGACCTTTCTGTGTGCTTACTTCCAGTCTCTCAGTTGTTAAGGCCTCCAGGTAGGCTTTCCCTGGGCCTGTCAGGCATAGTACCTGGCCCCTTTTTGGTCCACCCCATGACCCTAGCTGCTTGCTGTCGGGAGGAAGGTGGCCATCACAGGCTCAGTGCTCAGACCAGAGGCTGGCATACAGGGAGCACCCCCTGAATATTTGCTGTTACTCCTTTCCTCCTCCTTGTCTGCTGCTCCAGCTTTCCTAGTTAAAGAGTTTGGGAATCTTCGAGCCTTTCAGTGCCCATATTTTTCAGTCAGTGTGGTCATTGCTGAGGTGGCTGTGGTGACCAACGTGTATTCAGGGGACTGGCCTTGATGATCAGTGCTCACCCCCCGTAAACGGGTGAGATTTTCCTTCTACTCAGCTGTCTTCTTGACCTCCTCTGCCACCTGGGCTCCTGCTGTGGGCCCTTTTTCCACCAGAGGACGCTGTGAAAGGCTGATATCACTTGACATTTTTCATTCTATTTCTCAGCCCATGAAGACGTGGGCTGCCATAGCTACGTACCACAGACTCGTACTTCTAAGAATCACTTATAAAAACCAGAAGCACCTTCTCCCACAGTGGAGGAAGCTAGGAGTCTGAAATCCAGGTGTGGGTAGGGCCATGGTCCCTGCAAGGATTCTAGGGAAGGGTCCTCCTTTGACCCTCCCCGCTTCTGGTGGTCCTTGGCCCTTTTTTGCTCGTGGCCGGGTACCCAGTCTGGACCCCGTCTCCCTCTGGCTGTCTTCTCTCTCTGTGCCTGTGTCTCCAAACCTGCCTCTCCTTGTTAGGACAGCAGTCATCAGAGTACGGCTCATCCCAATCCAGGATGACCTCCTCTTTTCCTTATTACAGATGCAAACACCCTCTATCCAAGTAGAATCACGTTCACAAGAATGAGCATTAGGTCTCCACTTCCACATATGTTGTGAGGGGACAGAATGCAGCCCACAATGGTCATTAAAGAAGCATAAGGACCAATAATTGAGGCCAAGTTTTAATGAAAATACCTTTGTGAAGGACTGTATAAAGTTGTTTTAAAGAATCTTAGCATATGAGCTTAAATCCTGCAAAGATCAATTTCTTTCCTATTGTAAAAACAGTGGTAATGCCTATGTCCTTGGACAGGTGGGCAATGATGATGGTCATTGTGCTAAAAACACGTCAATCACCATGGGTCACACCTGTGCGTAACAGTTTCTGAGACTTACCTATTATTGACTCCATAGCTGTATTTGACTATTGATGGTTAGTTACCTTTCCTATTTTGGAATCTTAGGTTTTCCAAAAACTAGAAGACACTAAATAAATTCATCATTAATAAGCCTTAAATGAAGCCTGATTGTGCACTGGGGCAGGTCTTATCCGTCATTCTGTAAAGGCCTACTCAGTGCCCTAACAGAGTCCTGTCTATTAAGATAACAGGGAGGGTACATGCCGAGGTTCACCAACATTGTATTCCATTGCAGTGAACTTTCTGCCTCCACAGCTTACCCCCTCTTGAATGTAAATGGGTCATAAATATCAGGTTATTGTGACATCGTGTGGCCACTCCATGGATCTAGAAGGGATTGGCTACTTGATTTAGTGTAATTAAAATTTACCACTATGACTGCAGCATGGGACAACACACCCCATAAACCAAATTCGAGAGCTATTTTTACACACACGAAGCCTGGATGACTCTTGTTATCATGGAAACTTACCTGTAGTAATGTTGCAGTAAATGAAGTTGAGGGGAAAAGTAAGAGAAAATTGAGCAAATGTCTTTAAATTTATTGTTAAAATTTCTCATAGTTTGTTTTTGTTTTCTTTAAGTTTCATTCTATCCACGGAACTGTAGTGAGGTTGTAAATTGATCTTTCATTCAGTGTTGAAATATACGGGGTCCGGCAGAAGTAACGCCGTCGAGTATGGTTGGTAGGGAACGGAAATGTCTCCCACAGGGTGACACCAATTTGAGCATTTCGCCTAAAATGGCATATGGTGTGTTTGAGTGTGATATTATTATGTTACAGGATTCCATACTTATGATTTTGTGGTAAAAGACTTGGTATAGATTACAGCAATTGAAAAGGGGCACTATTTTTGCTGGACCCTGAAGATTAGTATTGCATTTGTGCTACTACATATGTTAAAGGAACAGAAATGAGAAATAGCCAATTCAGATACATATTCTTAAAGCAGGGACTCTTCTAGCTCAACACTAGAGTTTAATTTGATATTAGAAACTGCATGGCCTTAAGCTTCTAACCTAGAATTCTTTAACTTCTTGGTTTAGGAATTTCCACACTGTATAAAATGATCGTGGAGCTGGAAGAACTTGTGTGTGGGGTATAGCCCACGATGTTGATCATATCAGAGTTTAAGAAATCAAAACTGAAAACAGTAAACTGTGTGTGAATTCATGTTACAGTAACAGCCACGCCTCCCTCACATGCTCACATCACAGCAACCACATCATCCTGTGCAGGAGCCTCTGGCCAACTGCGCAAACATCCACGAGCAGATGAGGGCGAAAAGGAGCAGACGACATCTCAGCTTATTATGAACGTGGTGTTGATGTGCTGCACCCCTCAGATGGCAGCAGGATTCCCCAGAAGCTGCAGGCCACACTTGCAGAAACGTTTGTCAGAACTGTTCCTTTGCCTTCTTAGAAAACTTGCTTTTTTGTCTGAACTGCGGCTATTCACTGGTTACACAATAAGAATACTTGAAAACTCTGAGTTTCTAACAGTGATTGGAAATATATAATTGTTATGTCATTGATTGTCTTTTATTTTTCATATAAAAGCAAGTGAGCGACGCAGAGTTTCTATTCCTATCAGGCTCTGGAGGCTGGTGGCCTGAGGTGGGTCACAGAAAAAGTGGCCACAGAAAAGAGCACCCCTGATCGGGTGAACCGGGAGCGTGGGACATAGGGTCATGCTGTTTTGGTCCAAACTGCTGAATATTTGGTGTGTGCAGGTGCGGTGTGGGCAGGTGTGCTCAGAATCACCCACCATGAAATGGGCAAAGGCCCTGAAAGAGCCTTCATAAAAAATTCACTGACAAAACACAGACTCTCAGACAACGCCGGCTGGTGCCCTGATGCAGATGTGTCCCTAGAACACGTACCTGGCTGGGGAAGCCAGTACCGCAAGTGGCCCATCCTCCAGGAGATAATTCCAGTTCTGTGGGCGGTCTCCCCCATCTTAGGCCAGACTGAGCAGAAACCATTAGTCTCAAAGCCATGGGAACACAGCAGGCTTGAGTAGGGTAGAGTAACAGAGGCTGATCACTTCATTCTGTTGCAGGGCTATTTGCCTTTTCATACTCTGCATGTTAATTTGGGTGTGACCCTAAAGGTGTGTTTCATTTTTAAGGAAGCCAGACCAAAAGGCAAATGAAAACGAGAGCAGTAGATTATCAAATAAAAGTGCTAACTTTCAGTTCCACAATCACTCGCTCACTGACAGCAGTGCCCCTGCTCAGGTGACACAGGGCACCTGAGGGTCACTTTCCCTGACTGGATGTAGGAAGTTTTCCTGACGGCATGATGGATGTGGAATGACATGCAGGTGTGAGCAGGGAGGACCCAGCCCTGCGGGTCCAGGCGGGCAGCCTTGGCCTGTAGATAAATGTGGTTTCTTCCACACCAGCTAACGGTGTTTTGTTGTTCATTTGTTGAGTTGGTTGCAACCTTTGAAGGTATGCAGATGTGAGATAAAAATCAAGAGTTCTGGCTTTCCTTGAAATTTGGAAATTTCTGGGAGAAGAAGGGCCCAATCCCCATAAGCCAGCAATGAGCTAGAGCTGAGTTGGCTCCATTCTCTTTGCACAGTTCACTCTCTCAGTTTGCCACAGTCTCCTCATTACTCAGCCCACCCAGCTTTGTTCTTTGACATAGCTCTGGGGGTTTGAGAGGGCCCCAATGAGTAGTGTCTCTTTTTTCTCTGGGGGTCCTAGACGAGTTGAGGAATAAAACAATGAATAAAGCTGAAGGCAAATATCCCCTTTATTAATTAAGAGGGAAGAGGTTGGAGGGCTTGCCTTATACCTTCAGGCAAAGCCAAGCTGTGTTACAGGGCACACAGGAGCAAGGCAGGCCTGTGGTGGGATTCTTCCATCATGGAGGAGCAGGGGAGACCACGGGCCTGGTCCCAGGAGGGAAAGGACAGACTGAGCCACACGTCCAGGAGTTGAGTCTTCCCAAAGTGTGTCCAAGGGCAGAGAGGCTGCAGTGACAGTCCCAGAGACCCCAGGGAGGCGAGGAAGTACTGCTCACCAGCCTGGTCCTCAGGGGCCCCGGTGCTGCCCAAGGCTGAGGGTGATCTAACAGGGCACACCTGGTTTCCTCCCCTGACTGTGGGGATTTTCTTCAAGAGGCTTCATTTAGTTCAAGGGAAGTAAATATGAGAACATTTAGTGACTGTGGAAGTAAAGTGGCTAGAAATTAAAAAAAGCAGAACCCACCTTCTATTGGGGAAAATCAGCTGAAAGGAAATACCTTGAAAAGAAAGTGAGAAGACTGAGAAGACAAAGAACTGAAAGGGAACCCAGGATGTGCTGGTGAGAAAGGCTCTAACTTCAGCAAGAGGGGAGAGAGCTGGGCACAGAGTGCTGACCAGCAGAGTCCCTGGGCCAGCGGCTGAGGTATGATCATGGCTCATTCAGTGCCTAGTAGGGGCCATGCAAGTCTGTGACCCTACAGAGTAGGCACAGTTCACCTCCTCAGAGACCAGGAGCCCAAGGCCCACGCTAATACCCAAGAGCCAGGGGAGAGATTCCAGGGCCCGTCTCTCTGACTCCAAATCCCTTCCCCACTTTCTACTCCAACTTTAGCCACGTGTGCCTGGTTTCTCCTGTCAATGTGAGAAATGCCCAAACCTGTACAGAAGTTCTTTGAGTTTATTTGGACCAAAATGACAATTGCCAGGGGTCAGAATCTCAATGGATGGGATAATAGTCCTGGAAATGGCAGTTTGGAGCCTATTTATACATGAGAATGGAAGGGAAGACATAAGGAGGGGTACATGAAATCCACTGGTTGTAGACTAATGGGGGCAGGAGAAAGCCAATGGAGAAATCTGTGGTTGGATAAAGCCTAAGATGGAGAGAGACTTCTCTTAACATTGGTGAGTATGGGGTCCCTAGCAATTAACATTACAGCTCCGAGCAATGGTATTCACGGAAACAGATAACTCTGAGGGGTCCTGGGGCCTGGTGTTCTGACGCTGCTGGTTTTACCCTGAGGGTCCAAAGCAGGAGACATTGTGGCTTTCCAAAGGTATGTCCCTTAGATGTAATCAGACAATAGACAGGCTGGCTAGGGGGGAAACTGACCTTTGTCAAGGAAGCTACAGGGCTAGGACGTGACTATCAAGAGGACCTGCAGTTAGTTAGGAATGTGTTTGTTCAGACCTTTCTGTGTGCTTACTTCCAGTCTCTCAGTTGTTAAGGCCTCCATGTAGGCTTTCCCTGGGCCTGTCAGGCATAGTACCTGGCCCCTTTTTGGTCCACCCCACGACCCTAGCTGCTTGCTGTCGGGAGGAAGGTGGCCATCACAGGCTCAGTGCTCAGACCAGAGGCTGGCATACAGGGGGCACCCCCTGAATATTTGCTGTAACTCCTTTCCTCCTCCTTGTCTGCTGCTCCAGCTTTCCTAGTTAACAGAATCTTCGAGTCTTTCAGTGCCCATATTTTTCAGTCTGTTTGGTCATTGCTGAGGTGGCTGTGGTGACCAACGTGTATTCAGGGGACTGGCCTTGATGATCAGTACTCACCCCCGTAAACGGGTGAGATTTTCCTTCTACTCAGCTGTCTTCTTGACCTCCTCTGCCACCTGGGGTCCTGCTGTGGGCCCTTTTTCCACCAGAGGACGCTGTGAAAGGCTGATATCACTTGACATTTTTCATTCTATTTCTCAGCCCATGAAGATGTGGGCTGCCATAGCTAAGTACCACAGACTCGTACTTCTAAGAATCACTTATAAAAACCAGAAGCACCTTCTCCCACAGTGGAGGAAGCTAGGAGTCTGAAATCCAGGTGTGGGTAGGGCCATGGTCCCTGCAAAGATTCTAGGGAAGAGTCCTTTGACCCTCCCCGCTTCTGGTGGTCCTTGGCCCTTTTTTGCTCGTGGCCGGGTACCCAGTCTGGGCCCCGTCTCCCTCTGGCTGTCTTCTCTCTCTGTGCCTGTGTCTCCAAACCTGCCTCTCCTTGTTAGGACAGTAGTCATCAGAGTAGGGCTCATCCCAATCCAGGATGACGTCCTCTTTTCCTTATTACAGATGCAAACACCCTCTATCCAAGTAGAATCAAGTTCACAAGGACGAGCATTAGGTCTCCACTTCCACATATGCTGTGAGGGGACAGAATGCAGCCCACAATGGTCACTAAAGAAGCATAAGGACCAATAATTGAGGCCAAGTTTTAATGAAAATACCTTTGTGAAGGACTGTATAAAGTTGTTTTAACGAATCTTAGCATATGAGCTTAAATCCTGCAAAGATCAATTTCTTTCCTATTGTAAAAACAGTGGTAATGCCTATGCCATTGGACAGGTGGGCAGTGATGATGGTCATTGTGCTAAAAACACGTCAATCACCATGGGTCACACCTGTGCATAACAGTTTCTGAGACTTACCTATTATTGACTCCATAGCTGTATTTGACTATTGATGGTTAGTTACCTTTCCTATTTTGGAATCTTAGGTTTTTAATTCATAAGTTAGAATCTTATTTTTTCAAAAGCTAGAATATTGGACATAATTTCATTGGTCTTAAGCCATTAATGAAGCATGATTGTGCACTGGGGCAGGCCTTATCTGTCATTCAGTAAAGGCCTACTTAGTGCCCTTACAGTGTCCTGTCTATCGAGGCAAAAGGGAGGATATGTACCAAAGTTCACGGACATTGTATTCCATTGCAGTCAACACTCTGCTCCCATGACTTACCCACTGTGGGAAGGTAAATGGGTGATAAATATGTTATTTGTTTTCATGTGGCCACTGCATGGAAATGGAAGGGACTGGCTACAAGATTCTATTTTAACTTAATTTACATAATTTAACATGGGACATACACCCATAAACCATGTTCAAGAGCTGTCTTTACACTTATGCAGCTGAGATGAGTCTTGTTATCATGGAAACTTACCTGTAGTAGTGTTTCATTAAATGAAGTTGGGGAAAATGGTACAGAAAATTGAGAAAATGTCTTTAAATAAATATATTGTTAATGTTAAACATAGCTTTTTTAAAAATAGAATGCTTGATTCTAATCCAAGCTACTATACTGGTTGTTTTAAATTAATCTTTTATTCAATGTGTAATGTACAGGGTCCGGCAGAAGTAATGCCATTGAGTGTGGTTGGTGGGAGACGTGAATGTCTCACAGGAGATGGACAGCAATGTGAATATTTACCTAAAATTCCGTAGGTGTGCTTGAATGTGATATTGTTATGTTACAGAAGTACCTGGTATGAGTTGGTAACAGTAGATTTGCTATAGATTACCAGCAAATAGGACGGGGCGCTATTTGTGTTGGACCCTGTAGATTAGTAGTGCATACTTGTACTTCTACTTATGTTAAAGATCAGGAAATCAGAAATAGCCAATTTACATACATATTTTTAAAAAACAGAGTCACTTCTCAGCTCTACACTAGAGTTTGATCCGATATTAGAAAACACATGGCCTTGAATTCCTAATCCAGAAATTATTAAACTTCTTGGTTTAGGCTCTTCCACACTGTTTAAAATTATTGAGGAGCTCAAAGGACTTGTGTGTGGGGTTGTATCTACTGATGTCGATCATATCAGGGTTTAAGAAATCAAAACTGAAAACAGTAAACTGTGTGTGAATTCATGTTACAGTAACAGCCACGCCTCCCTCACATGCTCACATCACAGCAACCACATCATCCTGTGCAGGAGCCTCTGGCCAACTGCGCAGAACATCCACGAGCAGATGAGGGCGAAAACGAGAAACGACATCTCAGCTTATTATGAACGTGGTGTTTATATGCTGCACCCCTCAGATGGCAGCAGGATTCCCCAGAGCTGCAGGCCACACTTGCAGAAACGTTTGTCAGAACTGTTCCTTTGCCTTCTTAGAAAACTCGCTTTTTTCTCTACACTGCTATTATGCAGGGAATAAGAAACAAGGAAACTATGACTTTCCAACACTGGATGTAAATATATAATTGATATGTTATTGATTGTCTTTTATTTTTCATATAAAAGCAAGTGAGCGACGCAGAGTTTCTATTCCTATCGGGCTCTGGAGGCTGGTGGCCTGAGGTGGGTCACAGAAAAAGTGGCCACAGAAAAGAGCACCCCTGATCGGGTGAACTGGGAGCATGGGACATAGGGTCAGGCTGTTTTGGTCCAAAACTGCTGAATATTCGGTGTGTGCAGGTGCGGTGTGGGCAGGTGTGCTCAGAATCACCCACCATGAAATGGGCAAAGGCCCTGAAAGAGCCTTCGGAAAAAATTCACTGACAAAACACAGACTCTCAGACAATGCCGGCTGGTGCCCTGATGCAGATGTGTCCCTAGAACACGTACCTGGCTGGGGAATCCAGTACCGCAAGGGGCCCATCCTCCAGGAGATAATTCCAGTTCTGTGGGTGGTGTCCCCCATCTTAGGCCAGACTGAGCAGAAACCATTAGTCTCAAAGCCATGGGAACACAGCAGGCTTGAGTAGGGTAGAGTAACAGAGGCTGATCACTTCATTCTGCTGCAGGGCTATTTGTCTTTGTCATATTCTGCATGTTAATTTGTGTGTGACTCTAAAGGTGTGATTCATTTTTAAGGAAGCCAGACCAAAAGCCAAATCAAAAAGAGAGCAGTAGATTATCAAATAAAAGTGCTAACTTTCAGTTCCACAATCACTCACTCACTGACAGCAGTGCCCCTGCTCAGGTGACACAGGGCACCTGAGGGTCACTTTCCCTGACTGGATGTAGGAAGTTTTCCTGACGGCATGATGGATGTGGAATGACATGCAGGTGTGAGCAGGGAGGACCCAGCCCTGCGGGTCCAGGCGGGCAGCCTGCTGGCAGCCTGCGGGCAGCCTTGGCCTGTAGATAAGTGTGGTTTCTTCCACACCAGCTAACGGTGTTTTGTTGTTCGTTTGTTGAGTTGGTTGCAACCTTTGAAGGTATGCAGATGTGAGATAAAAATCAAGAGTTCTGGCTTTCCTTGAAATTTGGAAATTTCTGGGAGAAGGGCCCAATGCCCACAAGACAGCAATGAGCTAGAGCTGAGTTGGCTCCATTCTCTTTGCACAGTTCACTCTCTCAGTTTGCCACAGTCTCCTCATTACTCAGCCCACCCAGCTTTGTTCCTTGACATAGCTCTGGGGGTTTGAGAGGGCCCCAATGAGTAGTGTCTCTTTTTTCTCTGGGGGTCCTAAAGCAGTTGAGGAATAAAACAATGAATAAAGCTGAAGGCAAATATCCCCTTTATTAATTAAGAGGGAAGAGGTTGGAGGGCTTGCCTTATACCTTCAGGCAAAGCCAAGCTGTGTTACAGGGGACACAGGAGCAAGGCAGGCCTGTGGTGGGATTCTTCCATCATGGAGGAGCAGGGGAGACCACGGGCCTGGTCCCAGGAGGGAAAGGACAGACTGAGCCACACGTCCAGGAGTTGAGTCTTCCCAAAGTGTGTCCAAGGGCAGAGAGGCTGCAGTGACAGTCCCAGAGACCCCAGGGAGGCGAGGAAGTACTGCTCACCAGCCTGGTCCTCAGGGGCCCTGGTGCTGCCCAAGGCTGAGGGTGATCTAACAGGGCACACCTGGTTTCCTCCCCTGACTGTGGGGATTTTCTTCAAGAGGCTTCATTTAGTTCAAGGGAAGTAAATATGGTAACATTTAGTGACTGTGGAAGTAAAGTGGCTAGAAATTAAAAAAAGCAGAACCCACCTTCTATTGGGGAAAATCAGCTGAAAGGAAATACCTTGAAAAGAAAGTGAGAAGACTGAGAAGACAAAGAACTGAAAGGGAACCCAGGATGTGCTGGTGAGAAAGGCTCTAACTTCAGCAAGAGGGGAGAGAGCTGGGCACAGAGTGGTGACCAGCAGAGTCCCTGGGCCAGCGGCTGAGGTATGATCATGGCTCATTCAGTGCCTAGTAGGGGCCATGCAAGTCTGTGACCCTACAGAGTAGGCACAGTTCACCTCCTCAGAGACCAGGAGCCCAAGGCCCACGCTAATACCCAAGAGCCAGGGGAAAGATCCAGGGCCTTTCTCTCTGACTCCAAATCCCTTCCCCACTTTCTACTCCAACTTTAGCCACGTGTGCCTGGTTTCTCCTGTCAATGTGAGAAATGCCCCAACCTGTACAGAAGTTCTTTGAGTTTATTTGGACCAAAATGACAATTGCCAGAGGTCAGAATCTCAATGGATGGGAAAATAGTCCTGAAAATGGCAGTTTGGAGCCTATTTATACAAAGAATGGAAGGAGAGACATAAGGAGGGGTACATGAAATCCACTGGTTGATAGACTAATGGGGGCAGGAGAAAGCCAAGTAGAGAAATCTGTGGCATTGGATAAAGCCTAAAATGGAGAGAGACTTCTCTTACATTGGTGGGTATGGGGTCCCTAGCAATTAACATTACAGCTCAGAGCGATGGTATTCACAGAAACAGATAACATTGAAGGGTCCTGCGGCCTGGTGCCCTGACGCTGCTGGTTTTACCCTGAGGGTCCAGAGCAGGAGACACTGTGGCTTTCCAAAGGTATGTCCCTTAGATGTAATCAGACAATAGACAGGCTGGCTAGGGGGGAAACTGACCTTTGTCAAGGAAGCTACAGGGCTAGGACGTGACTATCAAGAGGACCTGCAGTTAGTTAGGAATGTGTTTGTTCAGACCTTTCTGTGTGCTTACTTCCAGTCTCTCAGTTGTTAAGGCCTCCAGGTAGGCTTTCCCTGGGCCTGTCAGGCATAGTACCTGGCCCCTTTTTGGTCCACCCCATGACCCTAGCTGCTTGCTGTCGGGAGGAAGGTGGCCATCACAGGCTCAGTGCTCAGACCAGAGGCTGGCATACAGGGAGCACCCCCTGAATATTTGCTGTTACTCCTTTCCTCCTCCTTGTCTGCTGCTCCAGCTTTCCTAGTTAACGAGGTTGGGAACCTTCGGGTCTTTCAGTGCCCATATTTTTCAGTCAGTGTGGTCATTGCTGAGGTGGCTGTGGTGACCAACGTGTATTCAGGGGACTGGCCTTCATGATCAGTACTCACCCCCGTAAACGGGTGAGATTTTCCTTCTACTCAGCTGTCTTCTTGACCTCCTCTGCCACCTGGGGTCCTGCTGTGGGCCCTTTTTCCACCAGAGGACGCTGTGAAAGGCTGATATCACTTGACATTTTTCATTCTATTTCTCAGCCCATGAAGATGTGGGCTGCCATAGCTAAGTACCACAGACTCGTACTTCTAAGAATCACTTTATAAAAACCAGAAGCACCTTCTCCCACATTGGAGGAAGCTAGGAGTCTGAAATCCAGGTGTGGGTAGGGCCATGGTCCCTGCAAAGATTCTTGGGAAGAGTCCTCCTTTGACCCTCCCCGCTTCTGGTGGTCCTTGGCCCTTTTTTGCTCATGGCCGGGTACCCAGTCTGGGCCCCCGTCTTCCTCTGGCTGTCTTCTCTCTCTGTGCCTGTGTCTCCAAACCTGCCTCTCCTTGTTAGGACAGCAGTCATCAGAGTACGGCTCATCCCAATCCAGGATGACCTCCTCTTTTCCTTATTACAGATGCAAACACCCTCTATCCAAGTACGATCAAGTTCACAGGGACCAGCATTAGGTCTCCACTTCCACATATGTTGTGAGGGGACAGAATGCAGCCCACAACAGTCATTAAAGAAGCATAAGGACCAATAATTGAGGCCAAGTTTTAATGAAAATACCTTTGTGAAGGACTGTATAAAGTTGCTTTAACGAATCTTAGCATATGACCTTAAATCCTGCAAAGATCAATTTCTTTCCTATTGTAAAAACAGTGGTAATGCCTATGCCATTGGACAGGTGGGCAATGATGATGGTCATTGTGCTAAAAACACGTCAATCACCATGGGTCACACCTGTGCATAAGAATTTCTAGTAAGACTTACCTATTATTGACTTCCTAGCTGTATCTAACTATTGATCTTATTTATCATTTACCATTTTGGAATCTTAGTTTTTTAATTCATAAGTTAGAATCTTATTTTTTCAAAAGCTAGAATATTGGACATAATTTCATTGGTCTTAAGCCGTTAATGAAGCATGATTGTGCACTGGGGCAGGCCTTATCCATCATTCAGTAAAGGCCTACTTAGTACCCTTACAGTGTCCTGTCTATCGAGGCAAAAGGGAGGGTATGTACCGAGGTTCACGGACATTGTATTCCATTGCAGTCAACACTCTGCTCCCATGACTTACCCACTCTGGGAAGGTAAATGGGTGATAAATATCATGTTATTTGTTGTCATGTGGCCACTGCATGGAACTGGAAGGGACTGGCTACGGGATTCTATTTAAACTTAATTTACATAATTTAGCATGGGACATACACCCATAAACCATGTTCAAGAGCTGTCTTTACACTTATGCAGTTGAGATGAGTCTTGTTACCATGGAAACTTACCTGTAGTAGTGTTTCATTAAATGAAGTTGGGGAAAATGGTACAGAAAATTGAGAAAATTTCTTTAAATAAATATATTGTTAATGTTAAACATAGCTTTTTAAAAAATAGAATGCTTGATTCTAATCCAAGCTACTATACTGGTTGTTTTAAATTAATCTTTATTCAATGTGTAATGTACAGGGTCCGGCAGAAGTAATGCCATTGAGTGTGGTTGGTGGGAGACGTGAATGTCTCACAGGAGATGGACAGCAATGTGAATATTTACCTAAAATTCCGTAGGTGTGCTTGAATGTGATATTGTTATGTTACAGAAGTACCTGGTATGAGTTGGTAACAGTAGATTTGCTATAGATTACCAGGAAATAGGACGGGGTGTTATTTGTGTTGGACCCTGTAGATTAGTAGTATACTTGTACTTCTACTTATGTTAAAGATCAGGAAATCAGAAATAGCCACTTTACATATATTTTTTTAAAAAACAGAGTCACTTCTCAGCTCTACACTAGAGTTTGATCCGATATCAGAAAACACATGGCCTTGAATTCCTAATCCAGCAGTAATTATTAAACTTCTTGGTTTAGGCTCTTTCACACTCTTTAAAATTATTGAGGACCTCAAAGGACTTCCGTGAGGGTTGTATCTACTGATGTCGATCATATCAGGGTTTAAGAAATCAAAACTGAAAACAGTAAACTGTGTGTGAATTCATGTCACAGTAACAGCCACGCCTCCCTCACATGCTCACATCACAGCGACCACATCATCCTGTGCAGGAGCCTCTGGCCAACTGCGCAGAACATCCACGAGCAGATGAGGGCGAAAACGAGCAAACGACATCTCAGCTTATTATGAACGTGGTGTTGATGTGCTGCACCCCTCAGATGGCAGCAGGATTCCCCAGAAGCTGCAGGCCACACTTGCAGAAACGTTTGTCAGAACTGTTCCTTTGCCTTCTTAGAAAACTCGCTTTTTGTCTACACTGCGGTATTATATATGCAGTGAATAAGAAACAAGGAAACTATGAGTTTCCAACACTGGATGTAAATATATAATTGTTATATTATTGATTGTCTTTTATTTTTCATATAAAAGCAAGTGAGCAATGCAGAGTTTCTATTCCTATCGGGCTCTGGAGGCTGGTGGCCTGAGGTGGGTCACAGAAAAAGTGGCCACAGAAAAGAGCACCCCTGATCGGGTGAACTGGGAGCATGGGACATAGGGTCAGGCTGTTTTGTTCCAAAACTGCTGAATATTTGGTGTTTGCAGGTGTGGTGTGGGCAGGTGTGCTCATAATCACCCACCATGAAATGGGCAAAGGCCCTGAAAGAGCCTTCGGAAAAAATTCACTGACAAAACACAGACTCTCAGACAACGCAGGCTGGTGCCCTGATGCAGATGTGTCCCTAGAACTCCCACCTGGCTGGGGAAGCCAGTACCGCAAGGGGCCCATCCTCCAGGAGATAATTCCAGTTCTGTGGGTGGTCTCCCCCATCTTAGGCCAGACTGAGCAGAAACCATTAGTCTCAAAGCCATGGGAACACAGCAGGCTTGAGTGAGGTAGAGTAACAGAGGCTGATCACTTCATTCTGTTGCAGGGCTATTTGTCTTTGTCATATTCTGCATGTTAATTTGCGTGTGACCCTAAAGGTGTGTTTCATTTTTAAGGAAGCCAGACCAAAAGCCGAATCAAAAAGAGAGCAGTAGATTATCAAACAAAAGTGCTAAGTTTCAGTTCCACAATCACTCACTCACTGACAGCAGTGCCCCTGCTCAGGTGACACAGGGCACCTGAGGGTCACTTTCCCTGACTGGATGTAGGAAGTTTTCCTGATGGCATGATGGATGTGGAATGACATGCAGGTGTGAGCAGGGAGGACCCAGCCCTGCGGGTCCAGGCGGGCAGCCTGCTGGCAGCCTGCGGGCAGCCTTGGCCTGTAGATAAATGTGGTTTCTTCCACACCAGCTAACGGTGTTTTGTTGTTCGTTTGTTGAGTTGGTTGCAACCTTTGAAGGTATGCAGATGTGAGATAAAAATCAAGACTTCTGGCTTTCCTTGAAATTTGGAAATTTCTGGGAGAAGAAGGGCCCAATGCCCACAAGACAGCAATGAGCTAGAGCTGAGTTGGCTTCATTCTCTTTGCACAGTTCACTCTCTCAGTTTGCCACAGTCTCCGCATTAGTCAGCCCACCCAGCTTTGTTCTTTGACATAGCTCTGGGGGTTTGAGAGGGCCCCAATGAGTAGTGTCTCTTTTTTCTCTAGGGGTCCTAAAGCAGTTGAGGAATAAAACAATGAATAAAGCTGAAGGCAAATATCCCCTTTATTAATTAAGAGGGAAGAGGTTGGAGGGCTTGCCTTATACCTTCAGGCAAAGCCAAGCTGTGTTACAGGGCACACAGGAGCAAGGCAGGCCTGTGGTGGGATTCTTCCATCATGGAGGAGCAGGGGGAGACCACGGGCCTGGTCCCAGGAGGGAAAGGACAGACTGAGCCACACGTCCAGGAGTTGAGTCTTCCCAAAGTGTGTCCAAGGGCAGAGAGGCTGCAGTGACAGTCCCAGAGACCCCAGGGAGGCGAGGAAGTACTGCTCACCAGCCTGGTCCTCAGGGGCCCTGGTGCTGCCCAAGGCTGAGGGTGATCTAACAGGGCACACCTGGTTTCCTCCCCTGACTGTGGGGATTTTCTTCAAGAGGCTTCATTTAGTTCAAGGGAAGTAAATATGAGAACATTTAGTGACTGTGGAAGTAAAGTTGCTAGAAATTAAAAAAAGCAGAACCCACCTTCTATTGGGGAAAATCAGCTGAAAGGAAATACCTTGAAAAGAAAGTGAGAAGACTGAGAAGACAAAGAACTGAAAGGGAACCCAGGATGTGCTGGTGAGAAAGGCTCTAACTTCAGCAAGAGGGGAGAGAGCTGGGCACAGAGTGGTGACCAGCAGAGTCCCTGGGCCAGCGGCTGAGGTATGATCATGGCTCATTCAGTGCCTAGTAGGGGCCATGCAAGTCTGTGACCCTACAGAGTAGGCACAGTTCACCTCCTCAGAGACCAGGAGCCCAAGGCCCACGCTAATACCCAAGAGCCAGGGGAGAGATTCCATGGTCTGTAGTGACGCCAGAATCCTCCTCTCTCTTCTTGTCCTTTTGGTGAAGTGTGAGTGGTTTCTTCTGTCAATGTGAGAAACAACCAAACCTGTAGAGATGTTTTCTGAGTTTATTTGAGTGAAACTGACAATTGCGAAAAGGCAAAATCTTAGTGGATGGGAAAATGCTCCTGGGAATGGCCGTTTCGCAGCTTGTTTTATACTTTAGAATGGAAGAGGGGGACAGAAAGAGGGTTACATGAAATCTATTGGTGGTAGGTTAAAGGGGGCAGGAGAAAGCAAAGTAGAAAAATCTGTGGAATAGAATAAAGCCTAAAATGGAGAGACTTTCTTTTACATTGGTGGGTGTAGTTTAGCTAATAATTAACATTACAGCTCAGAGAGATGGTATTCAGGGATCAAGATAAGAAAGAGCAGTTTGTAGTCTCATGCTCCGGAGCTCATGGTTTTGCCCTGAGGGGTCTGGAGCTGGAGACCACAAGCTGGAGCTTGTGACTTTTCAAAGGTATGTCATCTCAGATGCAAGATGACAATAAACAGGCTCACTTGGGGTGGTGATTGACCTTTGACAAATAAGGTACAGGCCTAGTGCATGAGGTCCTATCAGGACTCAGTTTGAGTTGGGAATTTTTACATTCAGACCCTTGTAAGTGGTTACTTTTGGTGTCCGGTTTGGTAGGGCCTGCGATGTTGGTCTCCCTTGAGCCCATCAGGTTTAGTATGTGGCCCCTTTTTCATCTACACTTCCCTGAGAGGAGGAGCAGCCTGAGGCCTGTAAGGTGACCAAGGAAGGTTAGGAAGGTTAGCTTGTTAAAGACCCATAGTCTGGGGCGAGGCCCCTCCGCCTGGCTAGGAAGCTCTGGCCTCCCTTGAGCCTGGGGAGTACATGTTGGTTACCTCAGTCTGTGGTGTTGTGAACCCACGTTTCCCGTTCCCCACCTTCCCTGGCACACAGAGCAGGGAAGGTGGGGAGAAGAGATGAAATAAACCTGCACGGTCATCAGGCTTGACCCTCTCTGGTCATCAGCAAGTTTTCCAAAATAGTGGGCGAACTACGCACGCAGCAGGCAAATGTTTGTTACGGGCCTCCTTGGTTCCTGGTTTAGCTGTGATTCCTGAGAGTTGTGGCAGACAACTCTACTCACACCTGCAATAATTCTCCAAGAGACCAACTACTGAAAATTCCTTAATAGGTAATGTTTTTAGAAGGGCACATGGAGAATGAAGGTGTTGGGTGGGGAGCCAAACATAAGCCTATATTTACAGAACTGAATAAGGAGCAAGGAAGAGCTGAACAGAAAGGGCTGAATGGAGAAACTTTCTCCTAAAGCAGGTTTTTCAGCAGGTGTGAATGTGCATTTTGCTGTACATGTGAATTTCTGGAACACTATAGTTATGTATAATTTTTAAAAATCAGTTAATGATGCTAAAAAGAATTCTGATAACTGTCACATTATGGAATTTCCTGAGACTACATCCACTAACTTTTATTAGAAGTAAACCCATTTGGTTGCATTAGAGACTTAGACATGATCAAATGGAACATAGACTTTTTCCAATAGAAGTTTCGAATTTAAGACTTTTTTAGGTAGTGAAAGCAGCTGGTGGAAAACCATTCTACATCATTAATGCTGAAACAGGCCAGCTTTGAAGTTAGGACATAAGCAGGGATGAAAGAAATTTGCATGCCTGTCTAAAAAAGATGAGGAAGGACTCATTACCAAAACAAACCCAGAACCAATTTGGGTTCTTGTCTCCCGAAATAAAAGGATTTAGGTCAGGAATGCTGATAATGACAATAAGACTCATTTCAGCTCTGCAGAGGTTGGAAACTCTGGGAATCAGACCCAGAGAGTCGCCTGCGTGTGAGTGCTCAGGCTTTTTATTGGGGTGAGAAGGGGCGGGGGGGCTTTTCTGTTTTGCTGTTTCTGTGGCTCCCGGGCACTGAAGAATGGTTGTTATTTTCTCCCTGAAGGTGCACCCTGGTCTTGTTTTTCGCCTTCTTTAAGTCCTATGAATAAGCTCAATGAAAGACAGTGGTTTATCTTGTATTTCTTAGGGGTCTTATGCTTGTAGCCGGCTTCTACGTTTCCCCTTTTCTTCCCTTCCCTAGACACCTATGGTATTTCACAGCTGCAAAGAGAAGTATCAAAGGAAGTTCCCAGACCAGGGTGATTTAAGCTATGTATTCCCCAGTTATGGAGGACAGGTATACATTACTTGTTCTCAAGTGTCCTCGGTTAGGGGAGATAAGGGTTGTACGTGGCTCAAACCGGTTGGTCTTGATTAATTTTCCTGTCTCAGTTTTCCCATTCTACTTACGCAGGACCTGTCCTACCGCCTTACTGTGCTGCCTCGGAATGAACAAACATTTACTGAGTAGCTACCACGTGGAAAATGGCTAGTGGGCATTCTGTGGTTTAATTTTCTCGTTATTATAAGGTGAGGAGATTATTATCCCCTTTTCATAGACCAAAAATCTCAATGTCAGAAGTCACACTGCTAGCCCACAGCAAGCTTGGGTCAAAAGCTAGTTGAAATCCAGGTGTCTGGCCCCAAAGCCCCTCACCCTTTCAAATACAGCACCTTCCCCCAAAGTTTCAAGTAAAATGTATTGAAGTTTTTTCCTCTTTCATTAGAGACAGCTACTTCCATGAAAACATTTGGTGTTACATTTTACTGTAAAGAAATTCTCAAAACTTGTATTCGAGTACTATTATTTCTTTTATTATTTCAGTTAAATTTTTACATTATTTTGCATGATTCTCCATGTAAAGATATTACATGTGTACACAGTATGATGTGATGTAAATATTTCACTTAATTGGATCAAAGTTCTAACTGCTGCCCTGGCTGGTGTAGCTCAGTGGATTGAGCAGGGGCCTGCGAACCAAACTGCCAGGGTTTGATTCCCAGTCAGGGCACATGCCTGGGTTGCAGGCCAGTTCCCAGCAGGGGATGCACAGGAAGCAACCACACATTGATATTTCTCTCCCTTTCTCTCCCTTTCTCCTTCCCTTCCCTCTAAAGATAAATAAATAAAATCTTTAAAAAAAATGCTAAGTGCTAAGGGCGGATTCTGATTTGGCTCCTGCCGCTGTGTTTCTTTGCTCAAACATCAGAAGCAAACCAGCCATTGAGTGTGAGGCCGAGAAGAATGGGAAAGACTGCCAGTTCTCTCACTGTTCTGGCTTTGGCTTGTATATAAAGTCTGCATCAGAGGGCACTGGGTTCAGTTTACTGAACAACAGTTTAAAGTGGCCTTGTATGGCACCACACGGGAAGCGCTGGCCTATACAGTCAGCTGGTCCCTGGTGGAGGAAGTCTGACTCCCTAAGAACGGTACAATCGACTGCCTGCTCAGCATTTAGCTATGAATAACTGACAGCCCTAAGCTTTAACGTGGAGGACCCCCAAAAGAAATATCACTGAGCAAGAAGGAATGTTGGAACTGCCAGTTGTGTGTATCTTTTCACACAACTTACCCTTAAAAATTTTGAGTTTCATGTGATAGGTGTACGTGTATTTAATACATTAGTATTTCAGTACGCACATAGATTTTATTGGTAGACATATACTGGAAAAAACATGCTTGAAAACTGTTTGCCAGCAGCGGAGCAAAGCCAAAGAAACTTGTTATAGCGATCAAAGCTTGCTACAACAAAAACAGCGAGCGGCGGCGGAGGTAGGGTCTCCAACCAGAAGGAGAACGTCAGCGGAAGTGGGGTCTCCAACCGGAAGTGGGGTCTCCAACCGGAAGGGGAACGTCAGAGGGGTGGGATCTATAAAAAGAGAAGGAGCGCTGCGGCGGAGGTGTATTTTTCGGCGGCCGAAGGTGAGCGGCAACGAGCGCGGCAACTTCCACGGGAGAAGGAGAGCGGCAATGGTGGCCGCATCTTCCACGGGAGAAGGAGAGTGGCCGCCGAGGTGGGTATCTGTGTGACCGGAGAAGGTGAACATTAGTGGAGGTGGTAGCAGTGAGAGCCTGTGCCTAAGTTCTGGAATCCCGAAGATCAACCTCAGTTTCCTGGATCATGGTGCCGGGAGAGAAGAAGCTGCCGGGAGAAAGGTAAGATTGAATCGCTCCCTGCTGTTCTTACCAGTGAGGATAACACTGTGTGGGACTACCTGAGAATCAGACGGGTTGTGACAGTCACAGAGCAACGGTCTCATTCCCTGAGCAGCCGCAGGCTGTGTTCCCCGGGATTCGGAGAGAACAGCCCTCCTTTCTAAAGTGATGAGCTCTGCTGGTCAAAGGAGCAGATCGCAAAAGACATTAAAAAGTTTGTCACCGCTTATGCTACAAGAAATGTACATTAAAACTACTAGGAGAGCCATAGTCTTCCAGTGTCAGTTACATAGGTGAAAACAGATCAGTAATTGGGGAGGTTAGAGAACAGACATTCCCATATACACCCAGTGAATGTATAAGCTGACAAAATCGTTCTGCATGCAATTTGAAAATACTGACCAAGTGTTTAAAATATATACAGATCTACCTATCAATTTCTCCTCTGGGTATTTTTGAAAGGATCTAATCAAATTCGAAAATAAAAGTTTAAGAGCTTATTCAACCACTTACTCATTCTACACACATTTTTTAAAATAACTTCCTTTAAAAAAATGTTTTATTTATTAGAGAAAGGGAGGGAGGAAGAGAGGGAGAGAAACATCAGTGTGTGGTTGCCTCTTGAGCGCCTCCAGCTGGGTACCCGGCCGACAATCCATGCATATGTCTTCAATGGGAATTGAACCAGGGATCCTTTGGTTCGCACGTGGGCACTCAATCCACGGATCACACCAGCCAGCGTTTGTTTTTTTCTCCATTCTACACACATTTATAGGCATCTTTTATAAGGTAGGCTCTGTGCCATATGCTACAACATAATACAGAATAAAATAGAAAGGACTCCTGCTCTTCTGTAGGTTGTTAATAATCATCGCGGTGTTGTTTATAATAGGGAAGAATCAGAAACTAACAAAATAACCAATATTAGTTTCTTTTTGCAGCTATGAATTACTATACAGCCACTAATAAATTGTATTTTGGAAGACACTAGAAAATATTCACATTTGGTGATTAAATAGAAGAAAGCAGTGTATATAATGTAAGCCTTCTCATGGTCTTAAGTCATTAGAGATGGGTCACAGCTCAGCCTAACATTTCAGCAGAGGTAATTTAGAATGAAAAGATTTCCCTTTAGTGAGAAACAAAACAGAAAAGGATGAAAAAGTGGGAAATATGGCTATCATTTCTTCCTGCTTCAAAAATATTTTCTGAGGATAACTCTAGGCAGAATTACAGGAATAGATCACAGCATTGACGGAACATTCTGAGAGGCAGTAAGACACATCGAAGGAACTGTAGCCCAACTGCAAATAAGTATTTCATCCAATATTTTAAAAGAATTTTCAGTGTAATCAAACTGTCTAAAGCCAGAGATGAGAAGAGAATCTTGAAAACAGCAAGAGAAAAATGGCACACCATATACAAGTGGTCACCGGTGAAATTGAGAGCTTACTGCTCATCAGAAACTATGTAGGCCAGTAGTTCAGTGGGTAACATTCAAGGAACTGAAACAGAAAAGACAGAATTGTATACCCAGCAAGATATCCTTCAGAAATTGAGATATTTAAATAAATATAAAAAAGACTGAGATAATTTTTCACTAGTAGATCTGCCCTACAAGAAATACTAAAGGGAGTCCTTTGGACTACAGGAAAGTACCCTAGACAGTAACTGAATTAACATTAAGAGATAAAGCTATCACCCTTTGACCATACTAAGTGCCAGGAATATGGAGGGAAAGGCCAGACATGCCACACACTTAGGACAGCTCTACCAAAGGTTTCCACCTTCTACCTTTAAGACAAAATCATGGTATAGAGAGAGATGAGCATTATATACTATGACCAAGTGGAATTTATCCCAAAAAAGTAAGGGTAGCTTAATGTCCAAAAATAAATCAATATAATAACATACTAATAGAATAAAGGATGAAAACATCTGGATACACACAAAAAACATGACAAAATACGAAACAATTTGGTGGTTAAAAACAACAAAACCCCAGTAAACTTGGATAGAAGGGGACTGTCTTAGCTGATAAAGGGCATCTATAAAAAAAAAACCAACAATGCTTAGTAGTCAAAGACTAAATGCTTCCTGTATATTTTCCTTACTTTTCTGTATGTATATAAAGAAAATATATGTTTCTGTATATTTTCCTTACATAAGAATAAGGATGTCTGCTTCCATCGCTTTCATTTTATATTGTACTGTAGATTCCAGCCAGGGCAAGAAAAAGAAAAGGGCATTCAAATTTGAAAGGAAAATGTATATTTACCAATGATATGATTTTTTAAATTTTTATTTTATTGATTATGCCATTACAGTTCTATTCCCCCCTTCATTCCCCTCCACCCCCCACTCCCATCATTCCCCCCTTTAGTTTATGACCATGAGTCTCAAGTTCTTTAGATTCTATATTTCCCATACTATTCTTACCCTCCCCCTATTTTCTGTCTACTGTCTACGCTACTTATTTTCTGTACCTTCTCCTTCTCCCACTCCCCTGTTGCTAACCCTTCACGTGATCTTCATTTCTATGGTTCCGCTCCTGATCTAGCTGTCCTCTTAGTTTGCTTTTGTTTTAGGTGTGGTTGTTGATAACTGTGAGTTTGCTGTCCTTTCACTGTTCATCTTTTTTATCTTCTTTTTCTTAGGTAAGTCCCTTTAACATTTCATATAATAAGGGTTGGTGATGATGAACTCCTTGAATTTGATCTTATCTGAGAAGCACTTTATCTGTCCTTCCATTCTAAAGGAAAACTTTGCTGGATAGAGCAATCTTGGATGTAAGTCTTTGGATTTCATGACTTAGAATACCTCTTTCCAGCCCCTTCTTGCCTGTAAGGTCTCTTTTGAGAAATCAGCTCACAGTCTGATGGGAACTCCTTTGTAGGTGACTGTCCCCTTATCTCTTGCTGCTTCTAGGATTCTCTCTTTCATTTTAATTTTGGCTAATATAATTATGATGTGCCTTGGTGTGTTCCTTGTTGGGTCCAACTTCTTTGGGACTCTCTGAGCTTCCCAGATTTCCTGGAAGTCTATTTCCTTTGCCAGATTGGGGAAATTCTCCTTTATTATTTGTTCAAATAAGTTTTGCACTGGTGGCTGTTCCTTTCCCCCTTCTGGTACCCCTATAATTCGGATGTTGGAGCATTTAAAGACGTCCTGAAGGTTCCTAAGCCTCTCCTCATTTTTTTTTAATTCTTGTTTCTTCACATTTTCCTGTTTGGTCATTTTTTCCTTCCTTCTGGTTCACTCCCTTGATTTGAGTCCCAGTTTCCTTTCCATTACTATTGAACTGTGCATCTGAAAGTTTGGCTATTTCTTGGTTGCTTAGAGTTATGGGCTCTGGGGCTTTGAGATCTTCTTGAGCCATTTTTGGTCTGTTTGAGCTCCTTAAGTATGAGGAGCAGAGCCTTAGGGGTGGAGCCACCAGGGCAGGGTCACTGGGTTGTGATACTGTATGTGGGGGCGGGGTCAGAGCAGGGAAATGGCCCTCTCTGCTGCCTCCCGTCGCTGATGCCTGCTTGGTTCTGTCTCACTGCCCACTCCCTCGCCAGTCTATCTGCGGTGGCAGAGCGGGAATGTGCCACCACAGTCAACCCACCGCCCTGTGTCCTCGCTGGGTCCGCCAGTCGCTCACTGGGTCACTCACTGGGTCCGCCCATTGCAACCCCACGCCTGGGATCTGCACGCCTGAGTCCGTCTGACCGAGTTTTCCTGTGCAACCCCGCTCTGCCAGCTGCTGGCTTCGCCCCTCTTACCGGTCAGGCTGAAGAATTGGTTGTTACCAGACTTCTGAAAAGTTCAATTTTTTGTGTTCTGGCTGTGTTTTCTATTGCTAATATTTTGTTGTCTCTCAACTTGGTTGTGGGAGAAAGCATGGCGTCTCCACCTATGCTTCCATCTTGGTGGAAGTCCCCAATGACTTGATCTTATTTTAAAAGTATATCTTATTGATTACGGTTGTCCCAATTTTTTTCTCCCCTTCATCCTCCTCCACCCTGCACCACCCCACCCTCCAGCATTCCTCTGCTTAGTTCATGTCCATGGGTCATACATATAAGTTCTTCAGCTTTTCCATTTCCTATACTGTTCTTAACCTCCCCCTGTCTATTTTATGCCTACCAATTATGCTTCTTATTTCCTGTACCTTTTTCCTTGATTCCCCCTAACTCCTTCCCTGCTAATAAGCCTCCATGTCATCTCCATTTCTGTGATTCTGTTACTGTTCTAGTTGTTTGCTTAGCTTGCTTTTGCTTTTGTGTTTTAGGTTCATTTGTTGATAGTTATGAGTTTGTTGTTATTTTACTGTTCATAGTTTTGATCATCTTCTTTTTCTTAGACAAGTTTCTTTAACACTTCATATAATTAAGGGCTTGGTGATGAACTCCTTTAACTTGACCTTATCTGCAAAGCACTTTATCTGCCCTTCCAGTTTACATAATAGCTTTGCTGGATAGAGTAATGTGGGTTGTAGGTCCTTGCTTTTCATGACTTGGAATACTTCTTTCCTCTAAGCTCCTTGCCTGTAAGGTTTCTTTTGAGAAATCAGCTGATAGTCTAATTGGAACTTCTTTGTGGTAACTCTCTCTTTTCTCTTGCTGCTTTTAAGATACTCTCCTTATCTTTAATCTTGGGTAATTTAATTATAATGTGTCTTGTGTGTTTCTCCTTGGATCCAACTTCTTTGGGACTCTCTGAGCTTCCTGGACTTGCATGTCTGGTTCTTTCACCAGATTGGGGAAGTTTTCCTTCATTATTTGTTCAAATAAGTTTTCAGTTTCTTGCTTTTCCTCTTTTCCTCTGGTACCCCTATGATTTGGATGTTGGAATGTTTAAAGTTGTACTATAGGTCTATAGGTTCCTAAACCTCTTCTCATTTTTTTGAATTCTTATTTCTTCATTCTGTTCTGGTTGGATGTTTATTTCTTCCTTTTGTTCCAAATTGTTAAGTCCTGGTTTCCTTCTGTCTACTGTTGGTTCCCTGTATATTTTCTTTTATTTCACTTTGTATAGCCTTCACTTTTTCCTCTATTTTGTGACCATAGTCGATCATTTCTGTGAGCATCCTGATTACCAGTGTTTTGAACTCTGCATCTGATAGGTTGGCTATCTCCTTGTTGCTTAGCTCTTTTTCTGGAGTTTTGATCTGTTCTTTCATTTGGGCCATATTTCTTTGTCTCTGTGTACCTGTTACATTGAGGGGCGGAGCCTTAGGTATTTGCCAGGGCAGGGTGACCCACTTTGCTGAGTTGTGGTGCTGTATGTAAGGGAGGGGTCAGAGAGGGAACAATGCCACTCGCTTACTCTGCTGTAGCTTTCAGTCACTTCCCCCACTACCTACAAGCAAATCAGACACTTCTGGTGTGGATTCCTTGGTGGGTGGTTTTGTGTGTATTCTAGGACCTGTGGGTCTCTCCAACAAACCTTCCTGTGAGGCTAGGAGTTTCTCCTGCTGCTGCAACCCCCACAGATTTTTACATCCAGAGGTGTTTAGGCTTTTGTTTCCTGTGCTGGAACCCTGGGTTGTGTGGTCTGTCTCACTCCCCAGTTGTTCCTCCTGGTTTATCCACCCACCAATGTGGGACTGCCCCACCTGCTAGTCACCACTGTGTCTTGTGTCCTTGCCACCCTGTCTACCAATTTGAGAATGTTTCTTGAACTCCTTGGTTGTCAGACTTCCATACAGTTGTTTTCTGGCAGTTCTGGTTGGTTTTTGTTTTTAAATTGGTTGTTATCATTCTTTTGGTTGTATAAGGAAGTGAAGTGTATCTACCTGTGCCTCCATCTTGGCCCGACACAATCTTATACATAGAAAGATCTGAGGACTTTCACACACTCACTCACACACAACTAAGCAAGTTCAGCAAGGTTGCAAGATACAAAGTTAATATACAAAAGCCAATTGTATTTCTATATACTAGCAAACAATCCAGAATGAAATTAATAAAACTATTTTTTTACAACACCAAAAATGGTAAAATATTTCTGGATAAATTTAATAAAAGAAATGAAGAATTTGTACAATAAAAGTTGCAAAATAGTATTGAGAGAAATTAAAAACCTAAGTAAATGACTAGATAACCCATCTTTGTGGCTCACAATGAAAAACTTCAACCCACACTGAAATATATTTTATTTTGCCTCATAGTACATGCCAAATATAAATAACTTAAATAGAAGATTGCTGAATGAATACTTACCCATACTAAGTATAACACCTTCTGATATATATGTATTTATTCTACTTTATTTAATTTTTGGGAATTCTGGTTGTGACTCAATAACTGATTTTTATGAGCCACTAAAGGGCCTCCAAAAGTGGGTCTCATAGTTCATTTTCTATCAGAAAGTATGAGTTTAACTTTTGTTTAGAGAAAACAAAAAAAATTTTGGAAAAATTATCAAAAACAAATGTATACATGTTTATTAACGTTTTGTGGGAAATAATTTGATGGTACAGTGTATGCTACACAAGTGAATTCAACAATCTAGGCCTAAAGATAAATAAAATAATATGAAAATGTCTCTGAACAAAGACAGGGCTCCATGGGGCTACTTACTTCATTGAGATGGAGAAGAAATAAAATGGGTGAAGGAAGGTAAAAAAGAATCACACTGAGAGGAGACTAAGGAGTAATTCCAAGAAAAGCTGTATGCCAAAGTTTGGGTAACCTTATTACCTTCCTCCTACTCCTTGAGCTGGCACTCTGGTTTTATAATGCAGTGTCCTATCATAATGAATTAGACTGAGGTTTGCTTTGGAGTGATGCTGACCCAATCATATTTTGTCTTGAAGACATTTTGGGCAGAGCTAATAAATTCCTCCCTTTTTTATGACTTAGCTCAACCTAAGAAATAGTACCTCAATAATACTATCATCGTTTTACAATGAAAGTCCAATTGGAATGTGAACAAGTGCTGTTGACCAAGAGCTTCTAGCCACTGCATATGTCTTATTTGAAAATTTGACCGAATTATCTGACAGTCAAAGAGGAATATCTTCTATTTTGTCATTATTTGTTCACAGTTATGCCATCTGGCTCACTTAACCATAAGAAAACTTGGCACCCACATTCAACCAGAATGACTATCAGTTATCGAAACATCTTATTTTATCCTTGCCAAGAACAAAGTGACAGTTGATTTCAAAGTGTAAGTACTTATCATGTAAAACAAATGACCTGGAGTCGGGGTGGTATTTTTAAGGAAATAGTGTTTGGACAACATTTTGGTGTCATCAGATATCTCAAACTATGTTTTAAAGTATAAGCTAATTTATATTTCTTTGTGTTTGTCTCTGAATTTTCAATGTAATTTAACAAATACTTCAGGCTTACTTACCATCTCAGCAATTCTGGTCTAGGTCAGTGGTCAACTTGGTTCCACCTGGTGATCCAGAGCTTTGCCTCCTTCCATCTTGGGTTCCTGCCATGCTCTCTTGCTTGGCAGAATCTTCTTCCTGAAGCTGCCAGAGAAGTAGAAGAGTGAAGAAGACAATCCATGCTTCTTAAAAGGCCCAGACCAGAGGTGACACCCATCACTTCCACTTACATGCAACTGTAAGAACAAGTTACTTGGGCACACCTGGGTATATGACATATTAGTGGCCTATGTAGTCCCTGGCGGGGTAGTAATTTCCTGCAACAACTTGACACTCAGGGAAGGAGAGGAACAAGCTTGAGGTCTCTGTCATTCATATTGTGTGTAAGGTGTGTAGATTCTACCTCCAGAGAACCTTTGTCAGAGTAGAGAAAAAAGTTCACAGGAAAGAAATATTATGGGGGAGGTGGCATTTAAGATGATCCTCAATTGACAGAACTGCCAGGCAGTTTGGTAAAAAGGGCTTTCCAGATGACCTGAGGGCACTAACCAAGCAGGAGTTTGGGGGGGGGGGTGGCGGGAAATGAGTAACTAGTTTTCCTGGAACAAAGCTTTGCATAAGGGAGAGATCAAGCTTAAAATGTTGGCTAGGTCAATGTTATATAAGGCCTTGAATGTCAGAAGAAAGAGTTTGAATTCCATGCCTGCATTATCAGGATTGTCATGCATTCTTAACACAAGGCCCTGGAACAATGATAGCATTAATCACTGAGGAGTAACAGAGAAGACATTCAGTATGAAGGGATTTCATTTTTCTGATGGCAACAATAATGACAGCATCATATTGCATTCATAGACTGTAATATATTCCAAAATTTTGCATTCATTTCCCGTATGTCTTGATATTTACAAACACAGTCCAAACATTTCCACTTCACTCTTACTCCTTCTTGAGGGTATGTCTCACATAGTTATCTAGAGATGCCAAGGGTAGCTGTACACCCTGCCACCACAAGGCAGCAGGGCCTCCTCTCAGGAGGGACAGAGGACCCTCCCAGGGCTTTGGACTCTGAATATCGATGCCAAACACTGCACATCCTGTAAATGTGATTCCCCTCCTTCGACAGACCATGTAGCCACAATATGAGGGTCAACAATGGCATGTGACTCATACCAGAAATTTAACAGGCATAAATATTTGTTGAAAAAGATTCAGGTGCAAAGGGACAGGAAGAGCAGACAGAGCAGTGCTGGGAGGCTTAGGAAGGTAGTAACTGGACTGGAAATTAAACTTTTTCTGAAGCTGTTTGGATTTCTCTCCAGTGTCCTGTGGATTGTGACTTTGACGTGTATCCCTTCAAATCACTGGTGGCTTTAAAATATAGCAGGTAGAACGTTTAAGAAGTTCTGGTTTCAGGTGAGCTCTGACTGTTTGCATTGTGCTGATATATGGATGTGTTATTTGTCTTCCCTTTTTGGAACAGGGTAGGAAAGAAAAAGAAATTACAGAGAGATACTGCCGTCATCTCTTCCACAGAAGTCTTACTTGAGGCTCCTGGACCCACCTTCTCTGGTACCTTCTTACTCTTTCTATTCCATTTAATGTAATGCAGTTTTGCAAAACTGTTTTCAAGCCATTGTTGCCTTGGTTTAAAGTAGTCTAGATGGGCATGATATAAACTAGAGTTTGTGTATACAGAGCTCTTCATACGTTATATTTAATCTTATTTGCTTCATAAAATAAAACTTGTAAGTAATGATTTTCACAATTTTTAAAATAAATTCACATTTAAATCCATTTCCCACTATAAAACTAACAAAATGTTTAGAAGATAATATTTAAGGTTGGTGAGGATATTGTGAGAGGAACAGTCTCATTTACTGATACCGTTAATTTAAATATGAATAGACTTTCTGAAAATCAGTTTGTCAATTGAGGGTTGACAAACGTCTGTGCCATTTGTCTTGGTTATATACACACGCAAATAGATCCAAAGAGACACTCTAACCTCCAAAACCGCAAAGTGTCAATGGTGGTTTTTACTTTGGAATTATGTATATTTAAAAAATTTTTCTCAGTGAGAAAGTATTACTTTTATGATTATGGTACAAATACTTTCACTGGATAAGATTCAATGAGATGCATACCATCTTTTATAAAGAATATAATATCAACTGATTATATATGTACATGTATATATACATATATAACCACTCTCTTAAATACACCTGTTTTTTAAGGCCTAAAATGAAATTACAAATGAACTAAATCTAAACCCATGTCTACGAATAAGTGTTAGGCTTATCAGAATAGGACAGTCTTAGGAACCTCCAGGACATCTTTAAATGCTCCAACATCCGAATTATAGGGGTACCAGAAGGGGGAAAGGCACAGCCACCAGTGCAAAACTTATTTGAACAAATAATAAAGGAGAATTTCCCCAATCTGGCAAAGGAAATAGACTTCCAAGAAATCCAGGAAGCTCAGAGAGTCCCAAAGAAGTTGGACCCAAGAAGGAACACACCAAGGCACATCATAATTACATTAGCCAAAATTAAAATGAAAGAGAGAATCCTAGAAGCAGCAAGAGATAAGGGGACTGTCACCTACAAAGGAGTCCCCATCAGACTGTGAGCTGATTTCTCAAAAGAGACCTTACAGGCAAGAAGGGGCTGGAAAGAGGTATTCCAAGTCATGAAATCCAAAGACCTATAACCAAGATTGCTCTATCCAGCAAAACTTTCATTTAGAATGGAAGGACAGATAAGGTGCTTCTCAGATAAGATCAAATTCAAGGAGTTCATCATCACCAAGCCCTTATTATATGAAATGTTAAAGGGACTTATCTAAGAAAAAAAGTTAAAGAAACATGAACAGTGAAAGGACAACAAACTCACAGTTATTAACAACCACACCTAAAACAAAAGCAAACTAAAAGGACAGCTAGATCAGGAGTGGAAACAGAAATGAAGATCTCAAGGAGGGTTAGCAACAGGGGAGTGGGAGGAGAAGGGGGGAGAAGGTACAGAAAATAAGTAGCATAGACAGTAGATAGAAAATAGATGGGAGGGCAAGAATAGCATGGGAAATATAGAATCTAAAGGAATTGAGACACATGATCATAAACTAAAGGGGGGGTAATGGTGGGGATGGGAGGTAGGGTGGAGGGGAATGAAGGGGGGAATAGAACAACTGTAACAGCATAATCAATTAAAAAATTAAAAAAGAATATGAGTTATGGATTTTAAAAATTTATTTAATTTTATTGTTTATGCTATTATACTTCCTGTTTTTGCTCCCTTTCCCTACCTCCTCTCAGCACCCCCCCTCCCCAAGTCTGTGAGTTGAATTATGGATTATTTTTAACTTTCCTATTTATTTAATTTTCAATTTGAACACTGAGCTTATTGCTTTTACATTTAGGAAAAAAAACCCACTTAAAAACCAAATAAAAAAAAGTCTGCAGAGCATGATTGTATCATTGTATTCACTGCACAGTTTGTAAATCACGTCAAGTTGTCAGCTTCCTCATTTGTATATTAAGGGGATTAGACTAGATATCTTTTAAGGTAGGATATCCAGGTGTAAATGACTCTTAAGCCTATGAACTATATAGCTGATACCTAATAAATAATGATCAAAACAATGGATCACATCCCTTGTAAATTTTATAGTGTCATGATATAATAATCAAAGTGTGGCCTTAGCATTAAAAAAATCTTGGTTAATATTCTGGTGGGGTCTTGTTTTCCTCATTTGGAAAGTGGGAATAATAACCCTTTTCTCAAAGGATTTAAAAGGGGGTTGAATTGTGATAACAAATCTGAAGGCCTTCCCTTGTTGGCTGGCAAGGAGTATATGCTTGGTAAATGATAGTTTTCCCAGTGACCCGAGACTCGATCGGGGTATTTGCTTGGCTGCACTGGACCACTGGTTTGCAGTCTGTGAGTCTAAACTCTCATTTGGAATGCTGCAGGTGGAAGTATCGTGTGACCTTTGTGAGGACTAAGCCATTGCAGCTTTGAGAAGTTGAGACGGGTTCAGGGTTCTCCAGACTATGCTGAGAAAGCCAGGCCGCAGGGGGAGTCGGGGCAGGGCACGGAGAAGAAGCCCGGATGTATGTTTTCTCTTTGCGCCTGCTCGCTCCCCTGCCCACCAAACTTTCTTCCTCCAGAAAATATTTAACAATACAGATTGTGTGGCAGTCTCTGTGCTTGGCATCAGAGTTTGAATATTTAATAAGACATTGGGTCTGATCTGAATGAGCTTGTGGTCTGGAGGGAGGGGCAGATGATAACAAAAATCACAAACCCACGTGGTCAGCCCTGCACACAGGATAGACGGATGGTACAAAAGAGGGAGAACTCAATTCTGTCCGTAGTGGGCTAAAGGACATAGTGAGAGAAGGCTTTTCAAAGGTAATTTTTTTTCTGGCAAAAGCAGATTTTTCTCCAGCAGGCAGGGTGTGTGTAGGGTAGGAAGGGAAGCTCCCGTCAGGAACAACACATGCAGGCGTAATAGTGTGGCTCCTCCGTTAGGGAACCTCATGGAACTGAGTTTGCCGAAGAGAAGTGTGTGCGGGAAGGAGAGCAGGGAAATGAGGCTTACGACCAGATCTCGAAGGGTGTGGACCATGCTTAAGAATTATAAACAACAACGCAGCAACAGAAAAACAAAAAGCCCATTTAAGAAGTGAAAATGGACCCAAATAGACATTTCTCCAAAGAGGACATGTATATATGGCCAGCAAACATGAGAAGGAGCTCTGTTTCACTAAGCAGCTGGGCCGTGGCCAGTATAAAATGATGACAGTAATAATGATGATAATGTTTTGGTGAGGATGTGGAAAAATTGGTGTCCTTGTGCAGCCACTATAGAGAACTGTGTAGCAATTCCCCAAGAAATTAAAAATAGAATTTTCATATGATCCAGCAATCCCAAATTCTTTGGTATTTATCCAAAGAATTGAAAGCAGGATTTTTTTTTTTTTTTTGTATTGTCACCTGATGACATTTCTTTCCATTGCTTTTTAGAGAGGAAGGGAAAGAGAACATTGAGGGAGGCAACTTTGATGGATTGCCTCCCGTATGCGCCAGGACTGACTGGGGCACCCGGGGATGAGCCCACAACCTAGGTGTGTACCTTCACCAGGAATCAAACTCGCAATCTTTCGGTTACGGGATGACTCTCCGCGAACTGCTGAGCCACACTGGCTAGGGCAAAAGCAGGTCTCGAAGAGGTGTTTGCATACCTATGGTATTAGTGGCGTCATTCATAATAGCCAAGTACAGAAGCAACCCAGATGTCCATTGTTGGATGAATGGCCAAGAAAAATGTGGTAAATACATACAATGGAATATCATTCAGTCTTAAAAGGAAGGAAATACTGTCACATGCTACCACATTGATAAATCTTGAGGACGTGATAGTAGGTGAAATAAGCCAGTCACAAGAGGACAGATACACTGCATGATTCCACCTGTGCAGTCTCCAAAGTTGTCAAACTCACAGAAACAGAGTAAAATGAAGGTTGGGGGAAATGGGGAGTGGTTTCATGGATGTAGAGTTTTGGTTTTGCAAGATGAGAAAGCTCCAAATAACTGTTTTCCAGCAGTGCGCATATAGTTGCTACTAATGCACCGTACCTTAAAAATGGTCTAGGTGGTAAATTCCATCTTATTTATTGTTTTTTTACCACAACAAAAAAAGAATCGACGGCAGCGGGCATTTAAAGCTGGGAGAGACATAGCCACACCTGCATTTTATTTTATTTTACTTATTTATTTTACTTTATTTTTTATTTTATATTTTTCACATGTAGGGTGTTTGTTCACAGGAAGGGCATGAGTTCCATGCCTCTTGACACAATGACCCCGAATTCTGGTTGGGTGTGTCGTACACTGAGGAGCCGTCTCTGCAGGCCCCCTGCTCCCAGCGCACCCCCACAGCTGCATTGCAGACCACAGCCTCGGCGTTTCATGGATCGGCGCTGGGACAGGCTGGAGCTGGCCACAGCGGCTGGAGGGCCTGTGAGCGTCTGACCTGGGTTGATGTGGGTGTGAGGGGAAGGAGATGAACCAGCACCGAGGAGTGCGGGCATGGCTCTTTCTTCCCGAGGTGTGTAACTGTGGCCACTGTCCCCCCTGGACAACTCTTGTCATTTTCCAGTTTGGCATGTGGTTAATATTGCCCAGAGAGATCATTTGATTCCAGAGGACTCCCAGACAGGAATTCACATTGACTGCTTGTGACTGTTAGTCTGTAGGACTCTGGGTGTTCTCTGCCCCTCCTTTTCTCCCTCCCACTCTTTTATTTATTTTTCTCTTCTTTCTTCTTTTTTAAACAGTAGCACTGATTCCCTTGAATACTGTCATTCATATTTGAAGTTGCAATTCTTCTAAAGCCAATTAGAGAAAGTCCTGACTCAGGGAATATCTCTAGAAATTCAGTAACTTTCTATTTATCTTTCTTTTATCTCCATTTCATGGAATTTCCCAGCAATGATATCATTCTCCAGCAATGCATCCTGGGCGAAACCTTTTTGAATCTCCACATCTGAGAGAAACCGCTGTAGTGAATGCTTTCTTTTGTATAAGTGCCATTCACATGTGACTTCTGGACAGTGTATCGTAAGCGAGTGAAAAGGACAAGGCTACCCTGAAATTCAGGTGCTTAGAGTATAGGTCAGATAGGGTCCTTTCACCCAAGGGGTTCCGTCAGGCATACCATGCTCTCAGCACAATTCAGATTTTGACTTCACAAAATAACATAGTTCTGTAATAGGTTGCAGGGTGGGGGTCCCTCAACTGGGGGAAGGAGGAAGTGGACTAAGCAAAATTTAAGATACATTGCATAACCATGGCAAGTTAATAGCTGTGCTGCCGCCCCAGGCTAAAGGATACCCAGCTTTGGGAACATTCAGGGACTCGTGACATAGCTGGAGGAGTTTATATAGTGCCTGCACTAGAGGCAGGAGCCGGATGCCCCTGCATCACAGGAACTCTAGCCATGACTAAAGATGGCAGCCAAAAGAAGGTAAAAGATACGGGGGAACTGGCAAAAGTAGCTCATCATAGGAGGGGCCAGATATGAGATCACATAGGAAGTTCCAGGCCAAGCATTTAAAATAAAGGGGGTCTGAAAGACAAGGGGATTCTGCATGAGGCCTGGTGTAGTAAGGAAGAAGCAGATTCCACCACGCAGGCAGGTGTAGTGATGGTTCAGGCACGCAGTTTAAAGTGGAGTAGAAGCCATTCAGGCAGAGAAAGAAGGAAGAAGCCATGCAGGAGGAAAGGGTGTAAGGAGGGAGAGCTCATGGAGCTGTGTGGCCCGTGGTAGAGCTGATGGAGCTGTGGGGGGACCTGCCTAAGCAAGCACAGGATTCATGGGAGGTGCTTGGAGCCAAACCACGACTGTTTTTGCTACAGGCTTCTTCTATGAAGGACATACAGAGAAGCTACTCTCATGGGGCATGTGCCTCCCTGGACTCCACCATGATCCAGTGTAACACGGCACGTGTTTCCCCGAACCACTACATGAAGGCTAGAACAGCACATCCCAGATCCTGAATGAGAGAGCTGCTGCGAGAGGATGGCGACTCTGAGACCCAGGAGAGCACCTTCCAGAGGGGATGACGACCGGTTCGCACAGCCAGCTTAAGCACACATAAGGACAGGGGATCTTCTGGGCATGATCGTCTGTAGTGGGGAGGGGAGCAAGGGAAGTGAGTAAGATAGTTCCTTACTATGGGTCATTTAAAAAAGAAACAAAAAAGGAAACTGTGTTTTTCAGAAAGACTAGGGAGTGATACCAAAAGGCGAAATTTGATGGTGCACACGCAAAAGGAATTTCCATGAAGAGATCAGAGATCATGGTATAAAAGGTCTATTGAGAGCCACCCGCAAGGTGTGTTTTACCTTCAGGTGACATTTCTACGTAGCCAAGGTGGAAGGACGTGCGGAGATGACAGAAAGACATTTCCTGGGGCAGTGGGGGAGGGGAGGAACGGCAAAGGAGAAAAGCAGTTTTTGAATTTATTTTATTTAATGCATGAAAGAAATATTAGTAAGCTAATAAAGGTCCATATCTATGAACCCATATAGACTTTAGATGTTCTCTGCTGCTACGGCGGCATCCTGATCTGTAGTGTTAACCCCTGCACTCTGCCTGTCGGAGTTCTCCAGCCCTGCCTCAGAGGAGCTGCTGACCTGGGCACAGAGGAAGGAGCAGCGTCTGGAGTTCCTCAGCATGGCCGGAGAGCTGGTGTGGAACAAGGTAGGAGTCAATACCTGGACGAGACGACAATGCGAGAGAAGTTGCAAGGCCGAATGGGGTCAAGGGTGCAGCTGGAAGTAGTCCCTCCTCTGAATTTCCAGAGCACTGTCTCTGTGTCTCTAGGGCCCCTTCCTCTTTCTCTGTGGTGTTACTGCAGTTCCCCACTGCTAGAGTGTGAACGACTCAAGGGCAAGCTCCAGGTCCGATGCATGTTTGACCTCCCACACATGGGCTTGCCTAGGATTGCTGCAAGCAAACATTTGTTGTTTGAATAAAATGAGGGACCCAAAGAATAAGTTTGGGTGTAAAGAGGATGGGGGGGTGGTTTGTGTGAAAACTCTCACGCAGGACAAGAGTAGATTTAAACAACAAATGTCTGAAGCAGAAACTGTTTTTGACCTCTGTAGCTTTCGTGTATCCTCCTTGTGGGGAGAATACCTTGATTTTCTTTTGGATTGCTGCTGTTCCCTGTTGTGTGTCCTTGGTGGACTGTGATCGAGGTGGCCTGACCCCCCATGGCCAGTCAGTCACACTTCTGTAGAGACAGGACTCAGGCAGAACAAGGACAGAAGGGGCCAGTGATTATCCCACTGACCGGTTGTCCACTGAACCACACTGGTCAGGGCATATATTTCCTTGACTTTATTCTGGATGAATTTTATTGCATTTGTTAAGTACTTGTTTTTTCTTCATGTTGGGTATCCTTCAATATGTTCTGTGTACTTAGGTATAAACATTTTAGTGTTTTCTTCTTTTTTTTGTGGGCTCTTTATATAAAGTGACCGTAATCTGCTATTATATTTGTTGGAAACATCTTTCTAGTGGTTTGAATTTTTACAAATATTCATTTCTACATTGGAAACATAAAAAAACATTAAGAGAATGATATATGAAACACTTTGAACCTACACCCTGCTTTTTCAGGTAATATTTTGCCATAATTTCAAAATTTTTTCAAGAAGAAAAAACTATAAATTATAAAATATATGTAATTGTCATGATACTGGTTTATTTTTTTGAAATTTGTTGAGACTTACTTTGTGATCTCTAAGTTGTCAGTTTTTATAAAGAAGAATCATTATCTGTTTACCATTTGCAGGATTCTCTGAATCCCTACTAAAAATTAAGGTTTTATTTTATAAATATTCTATATGTTTCCTAAGTTTTTTGTCTTCTTGATGTAATAGTTTCTGGTAACTGTGTTAAAAATTTCCCACTACAACTGTGGATTTGTGTTTCCTTGTCATTATATTTTTTGCTTCATACATGGTTTTTGCTTTATATGTCTTGTAACTTGATCTATTTTGTAACATTGTTGTATACACACAAATTCATGATGGTACATGATTTTTTTCCCTTTTGATTATTATGTAGTAGGCCTTATTATCCACATTTTTTGCTTCACTTTCTATTTTGTCTAATAACTACTGTTACTGGATTTTTTTCTCCTATTTTCTCTTTTATATTTGCCGTCTATATTTCTTTTTAAATACTCCCTTTCTGATTCTTTTTCTTTTAAATTTTATATGGCTTTGTTTTAGGCATAATTTGGTGTTTTTTAACCTTGGCTGCACGTTGAAAATCATCTGGGAAGCTTGGAAAACTCCCTACAGCTCCCTGTCCCTGCATGTTGCCCACCCATGCAGAGAACTTAGGGTGGGATTACTTGGGTCCTGAGCACAGTATTATTTTTTTCCACTGTGGCAGGAAAACACGTAATATAAAATTTTCCATCTTCAACATTTTTAGGTATATTTCAGTGTGTTCGGTGTATTTACATTGCTGAGTATTGGATCTCCACTGTGTTTGCACCAGTGTTGTGCTGGTGAGCACTCTGTCTGCCCCAGTCTGTAGGTGACTGACGATTCTTGGTCTCATTCTTTGCCTTGGAAAGCAGTTTCATTTTTATGTCCCCGTTGTGAAAGTTTAGCAGTGTAGAGATCTGTTTTCCCTCAGTACCCCGAAGACATCACTTCACTGGCTTCTTTGTGGCATCTCATATTTCTGTTGGGAACACTGTGGCCTAATGGCACATAATCTATCTTTTATCTGTGATAGCATTTAATATTTTCTTGATGTTTTGAATTCACCCTGTAACAATTTTATTTTTTTATCCTTTTGGTATGTACAACACACTTTTTCTTAGAAACAACTATAATAGACATTTTATTTATTTGTACTTAAACTTATAAACCAACCAGCCAAACTGGTACTGTTATTATCATGATAAAGCAAAATACAAAACACCTTTTACAAATGTTTGAGTAATAAATAAATTAGGGGTTATGGTAAAACAGCAAAAGAGCAGAGGAAATCATTGGAGCTCTTTATAGTGTAACCTGTCACCTGCACTAAGGTTTTTTAAAAACATGCTATTACTTCATATGCTTATCTTTAATCCAATAATTCTTATATTTTATGATGTATAGTATATTTGTATTATAATTTTTAATTAAAAATTTTGATTACAGTTTAAATTCAATATTAGTTTATATTAGTTTCAGGTACACAGCATAGTGGTTAAATAATCAATCACACACCAAGTGTTCCCTCTGATTATTTCCAGTACCCAGCTGGCACCATATATCATTATTACACTATTATTGACTATATTTCCTATGCTGTACTTTACATCCCCGTGAGTATTTTGTAATTATCAATTGAGCTGAAGTTTTTAACAAGCTTCCTAACAAGAGGTTAAGATTCTAGATCCTGGAGTTACCCAAAATAGTATTATATCTAGTTATCAATAGCCAGAGACATCTTTTATAGTTAGTCAGTAGCAGCAAGGCTATAAAAACCTCTTTGATTAGACTCTAGTGGTACCCTACCCCCAGCCCACCCCTCCAAATTGGCACAACAGGTATAATGAGAAGCAGGATGTCAAGGCAGGATGTCAAGGCAGGGATGCACAGAAAGATCCAAGGAGAGGGAATACAGCCGCTGCCTGAATTGAGACTGAACAGACCCATTGTCACTCATGATCAGGCTGTGTGCTTGTGGAGTAACCTGGGAATAAATCCAGGGTTTGCTGGGAACTGCAGTGCTTAGGGGTTTGATGCATTCCTTCATAGCTTTCCCCGGCACTTTCCAAGGTGGCCTCCAAATCACCGATAGCATGATTTTGTTGAAACAGAATCTGGGGCTGCAGGGATTTCCCTCCATAACTGTCGAACTGATTGTTCCAAGTCTGGTTATTCCAGGCTTGGGAGCCCCAGGTCTGACGGTTCCAGGAATGATAGTTCCAAGATGGGCCGTTCCAGGAATGGTTGCTGCAAGATGGGTTATTGCAGGTCTGGTGACACCATGTTGAAAGCATTCACCAGGCTTCCCTGGCGATGGGAGGTTCTCTGTAGTTGCTGAGCCCTGAGTCACATGTTTGCTATTTTTTGGCCAGTTGTATTTCTGCTACCACTTACATTTCATTCTCTGGTTCTGGAACTAGGTCTGAATTTGTTGGAGGGTTCTTGCATCGACTGCAGGCCGAGATGTTACTGTCTCTGAAATCTCATTGAGTACCATGAGCTGGGTCTGTGAGAAGATGGTTCCGATCCTGTTTCTTGACATGGACCTTCTCTTCTTTCTTCACTCTTCTGTTCTCCAGGGTATTATTACACAGGAACTGATGGAAGACTCAGGGATGTTCTGAACAAGCAGATCCGTGGAGGAAGGAGGAGGAGAGGCAGCCTCCGTGTGGAGTGTCTCAGCATATGCCATTTGCAAAAATGCACGATTTTCTTCAGGCTCATAAATCTCAGGTATGGGTGAAGCTTCCTTAGAATTAGATACTGCTGGGCAATACAGGCTTTGGGGAGAAGCTGGATCCACAAATATATGGCTTTACAGTAGTAACAGGTGCCAAATAGCCCAATCTAGCAAAAAGCTGTGCAAGACAGTTTTGATATGAGGATTCAACTCTTTTTCTTCCTTTTATTTTCTTCTTCTGGAATCCTCAAAATCAATAATACTTCTTAATTGTTCTCTCATTATTTTGTTTGGGGCCATAAACTGGGTGAATTCCTCTCTTCCAATTCAGCAATCCTTTCTCAGAATATTTTTGGCTTAAAGTTCATTTGTTCAATTGATTTCTTTAGTTTAATGTCTGTGCTTTTTATGTTTGTTTTTCTTTCAGATCCACCTGTTTCATTATTGATTTTTTGCTTCATGCTTTCTTTTTCTTTTTTAATGGAAAGGTTATCTTCATTTATCTCTTTGAACATCATCAGCATGTTTATTTTCAATTTCTTGTCAGACAGTTCTGTAAAATCTTTTTATCTAGAGTGAACTCATGTTCCAACTGGGGAAGTAAGGTTAATCTCTTTCATTTATTTTAATACTATTTTTTAAAGATTTTATTTATTTCCAGAGAGAGAGGAAGGGAGGGAAAGAGAGAAGCATTGATATGAGAGAGATACATTGATACATTGATATATTGATACATTGATATTGGCTGCCTCTCATATGCCCCCATTTGGGACCCAGCCTGCAACCCAGGCATGTGTCCCTACCGGGAATCGAACCGGTGACCTTTCTGTTCACAGGCTGGCACTCAATCCACTAAGCCACACCAGCCAAGGCTATTTTTGTTTTACTTTTTTAAAGATTTTATTTATTTATCTTTAGACGGGAAGGAAAGGAGAGAGGGAGAGAAATATCAATGTATGGTTGCCTCTCGTGCGTCCCCTACTGGGAACTGGCCTGTGCCCTGACTGGGAATCAGCCTCAGTTGTTTGGTTCGCAGGCCCGTGCTCAGTCCACTGAGCTACACCAGCCAGGTCTATTGTTGTTATTTTAATGTGGTCTTGGAATTTTGTTTTGCAGGGGGGTCATTTTGGGTAGGAAGGTTTTTAGTTTTTTATTTCCCTTCTTTCCCTTTCCCCTACATTCACACCTTCCTATTTGACAATATTGTTTATGCCACGCAGTACCCTGGGCCCCTAGTCCAGGACAGGCTGCACGGTGGTAGTTTGACGTTCCCGATTCACTGTGGTATTGTCCAGATGGCAGAGACCTTCACTACACGAGGCTCTGTGAATTCCTCCTTCCCAACATCCGCAGGCTTCCTGTGAATCTGTAGTTCTAAGCAATGAGAGAGCCAACTTTGTTTTTCAGTCTCATATGACGAGAAGAGCGAACTCCTGCCCTCATCCTGTTTGTATAGTTCTCTGTATGATGTATGCATTGTTAGTGTTTTTGCTTTTGTTTTATGTTGGTGTTTATACTTAAGCTTTTTGAATCCAATGAAGTCATTTTGATTTCCCCTTTATAGGTCCTATTTATGATTGCTCTGGGTTTGAACCAGGTACAGGGATTGAAGGTGGGAGGGACATTTCATCTGAGCTGAAGCTGCTGCACTTAACCAGACAACAGTTGTTTCCTTCTGCTTATGTTTCTAACGTAAAAGTATGAGACTTGTGCGATCAGATTTCAGTTCATTCCTCTTCTGATTCCTTCCTCTTCATCCTTCTAACCCTAAAGAACCCTCTCCTCCAGACATCGGGTAAATCTTCTTCTGCTTCTGTCAGAAGATCTTACTATTTCATTTTCATTTTTAGTTTTAAAATTTTCCTTAGGGTACATTTTATTATAAAATATGAGATAAACTAAAATGTCTTTTGTTCTATTAATTTACCTCACTAGTCATCTGCCGATAGCATCTGTTTTAATTATTATAGATTTCATAGGTCTTAATATCAGGTACAACCAGTCCCACTGCATTATTTTTTATTATTTGAAAAATTGAATTACAGTGATATACTGTATAATATTAGATTCAGTTGTACAATATAGTATGATGTTTTTATACATTATGAAATAATCATTATGATAAGTCTAATTACCATTGTTAGCATACACAGTTACTAAAATATTATTGACTACATTCCCCACGCTGTATATTATATCCCCATGACTTATTTATATCCTTTCTTTTTTCAAAATGTGTATTACTATTTAGTTTTTCTTAAGAAACTTTACTTCATTTTTTTCACTTAAAAATAACATTGGAATTTTTATTAGTATTTGCATTAAATTGATATATTAATTTTAGGAAAATTTATAGGAATATAGCATGCATTATTATGTCATTTAAAGATTTTCCCATTAGTAAGTTTTTTATTTTCTTGTTATAGGTCACATTCATTTTTTATGTAAGCCTAGCTTTTTAATGCTTTTTTTCACTTTTTCATTATTTAAAAAAATTACTTATAGTCCGTAGGACAACTCTATTTTCTTACTACTTTGTAAGTTGGCTGGAATTAACATCTATTTTTTCTTGTTAATGAAAGCATTTAAAGGTATGAATGTACCTTTTTGGTTCTGAAGGAATTTCTTACCCTTTTCAAAACACTAGGATCTAGTTTTATTTGATATTAAGCAATTTTTAGTTTTAAGTTCTAATTATAAAAGCAATAACCCTTACTTATAGGGAATTCTAAAACCCCAAGAAAGAAGGGGAAATTCCAATTTGGAGAATGGTGAGTAGGCTGCCTTCTGGATGCCTTTTTAAAAACTGTGCCTTGATGAACTTCTGACAGGTGGAATTAGGGAGAGAGGAAAGATAGCAGAGCATTCCAAAGGTGGGGTGGTATGAAAATAAAAATACTCAGCATGGTCCATGGGTATTACTGGGTACGTGGAATAAAGATGGAAACAGATAAGACCAGAGTGAGTTGGGATGAGATTTTGAAGGTCATGAATGTTAGGCTAAAGAACTTGGCATTTATATTCTGCAGGAAGTGAAAATCCAAGTTTCACATTTGTTCTTAAGAATCTCAGCTTCAGGAACAGCACATCGAAGCACAATGTCACATTTGAGACTCACTGTTTGTTCATTTCCTGTGAGACATTTTTGGATATAAAATGGGAGGAAAGACTCGTATTTAAGTTCCTTCCTGATTTTTTTCCCAATGGGAAGAGGGAAAGGTATACATTTATCTTCTACCATTGAACACAAGCAAAATTCCACATCCATACCCAACTGTAAAACACAGTCACAGGAGCAAGTCTGTAACTATAAACATAGAAAACATTGTATATTCTAGAAGAGTAAACTTACAATCAGTAGAGATTCTTTGTACTGTTATCTAAAATCTGAGAAGTCCGTAGTTTTGATTGTTTGTCCAGTAAGTTGAAAGAACTTTTTTTTTTTTAATCTTGGGTTTCGTTTTTCTTGGTGCAAGGCCCAGCCTGTTGCCAGTGGTGAGTCAGAAGTGTCTGATGCAGTTCATGTGTAGTCATCTGTGTTCATGTCTTCTGTTCCCTGGGCTGCCAGGCCTGTTTCGTACACACCTACTTACTCACAAAAGCCCAGCAAAGGGTTCCTGTATTAAGTGTTTGCTGAGTTATATAAAAAGATTTCAGCACTTTTTAAAAAACGTGAGTCGACAAATAGCATTTTGTGATGTGCGTGTTGGTATGAACTTTAAGCTGGTCATTAGAATCTTAAGGCCAAAAGTAACCAGAGGTTTCCTTATCCCTTGTCCTTGACTGTAAAGAACTGCTCAACAAAAGCTATTAAGTTGAAGAGGAAAAGTTCTGGCAATGATACTACTATTTTTTCAAAATAATGATAAAAGTAAAAACTTTTACTGACAGAAAGTTGTTATCATTACTCAGAAAGACCTAATTACACAGGAAATAATAATATCTGTCTTTAGGGGTAAGATTGACTAACAGAAGCAGGATCACTAAGCTCCCTCCCCAAAACCCTAAAAAAATGAAAAATAAGTTGGCTAATAAATAATTTACCAGCAGCGTGCAAACCAAGGAAAGCTACACACTTTGTAGAATGTCATCCTGAGTGAGAACGTTTAAGGAATCTTCTCACTTTCCATTTCTGCCTCACCCTCCACTGGTCTCCAGAGTACTTCTCAGAGGTGCTATAAGTATTTCTGTAAAAGTTTCTCATTTCCATACACGTGGGTATCAAATCAAGAGAGCGTGACAAGTTAGGAAGGAAGGATCATTCATTAAAGTTGTCATTGACACCAGCCCCAAAAGAAGAAATAACCCTTGTTCTAGGTATGTTTTTGCAGGAGGGGAGTTGGTGGTGTTCTGAACTAATGAAACAGAGGGGACTCTGGGAACTCTTCCTCTCTGGGGATCCTGGACATTCTTCTCATTACTGTACACACCCTAAACTACCCAGTAGTATTGGATTAGAAAGTGTCGTAAGACACAGCTCTTAAAGCAGATTGGTGGTGGTCAGGGGCTGAGGGGGGTGGAAGGTATGGTGAGCTGTAGGTCAAAAGGTACATACTCCTTGTTACACCGTGAGTAACTTCTGGGGTCTGATGTGCAACATGGCGATAACGGTTAACAGTGCTCTGTCGTATACTGGCAATTTGCTAAGAGTAGATCTTAAATGTTCTCACCACCCACACGAAATGGGTGCCACATCACTCCTAAGTACTTCTCTGTGTTTCCCTGGAAATAAGAATACTCTGTTGCATAATGGTAAAATGACAGCTGAAATCTAGAAATGAGCATTGATACACTGCTACCATCTAATAATAAGTAGTTCCCATTCAAGTCTGGCCAGTGGTTCTGTTAATTCCTTCATAGCAGAAGCATGTGATTCCACATCCGCCATTGCAGTTAGCTGCCATGTCTCTTTGGTCTCCTAGATATTGGAGCATGTGTTCAACCTTTTCTTGATCTCATGGGCTTGGCACTCTGGAGAAATATAGGCCCATTATTGTGCAGAATGACCCTCAATTTGGGTTTAATTGAGGTTTTCTCATGATTAAATTTAAGTTTATTATGAATTTTTGGCAAGAAAAACCCCAGAACTATTGCTGACTGAGTTCTATGTTTTACATCCTACCAGGTGGTGCTTGGTTTAAATTTGTCACATTACTGATGATGTTCCCATTGATCATTTGATTAAGGTGGTGTCTGCCAAACTTCTTTTTTTTTTTAAGTTTTTTTATCCTCACCCAAGAACATTTTTTCATTGCCTTTTCAGAGGAAGAGGAAGGGAAAGAAACATTAACACAAGAGAGAAGCATTCATTGGTTGCCTCCCGTACATGCCCGGACTGTGATTGAACCTGCAACCCAGGTATGTGTCCTGACCAGGAATTAAACCTGCAACCTTTGGGTTACTGGACAACGCTCCATCCAGACTTATTTTTTATAAAATTATTTTTGCCCCTTTGTAATTGATTAATATTTTGTGGGGAGGTGCATTAAAAGTATGAAAATAGCCTATTTCTCATTAAGCTTTCCATTCATTCATTCATTTATTCAGATAAGTATGGACACGTAATTCTTATTTACTGGATTATAATCTACAGTAATAATCATTTATGTTGTTGCTCAAACTGTCTTCAATTTGGCAACTTGGAGCCTACTAAAGTTGGCTTCAGTGTCCTTTTTACATGTCCCTTTTCTTCCTCAGACACCTTTGTTTTATGATACAACAACATATTCTGGGCTTACCTTGTACTTTTCTTGCATTTTGCCAAAGAAACCTGATTCCCTTTAGTGGGAAATGGTTAAAATGGTTAGTTAGATGCATTGCATTCATTGCTGTTGGGATGTCTCTGGCCAGTAGACAACATAGGCACACACATACAGGCAGAAATGAACATCTAGAATTCTTTCTAGACTTACTATGTAGCGTATCGAAGCCCTGCATTCACAATGCTACCAGTCCATATTCACGTAACTCCAGTGCAATGCTTTTTCATAATGTTTTCTAATAGGATAATTTAAAGCTTTCATTATCTTTCAGTTTGCTTATTTGATCAATTTCCTATATGTAACTGTAGTGTGTTGAATGGTGGTTCCCCAAAAGATATGTCCACACCCTAACCCCTGGAACCTGTGAATGTGACCTTATTTGGAAAAGGAGGCTTTGCAGATGTAATTAAGTTACAGTTCTAAAGATGAGCTGATCTTGGATTATCTGGGTAGGCCCTAAATCCAGTGGCAGGTGTCCTCATAAAAAAGATACATGCACAAGGAGAGATACAAGAGGAAGAGGGGAAGGGCACCTAAAGACAGAGGCACAGGACAGGGAAGGCCTAAAGCCCCTGAGTCTGGAAGGAAGAGCAGCGAAGGATTCTGCCCTGGCCCTTCAGAGGTAGCACTGCCCTGCAGACATCTTGATTTCCAAGTTCTGCCTTTCAGGTCTGAGAGAAGAGATTTCTGTTGCTTTAAGCTACCATAACTGTAGTAATTGGTTACAGCAGCCTTAGGAACCTCACACCTCCGCTTCTGCCCCATCTCCGGGGCCAGCATGCTTCTTTCTCTGCTCCAGCTCTGACTCCCCGTCATGGACCCCTTCCCACCTTCATAATGGATATCCTTCTCACCGCACTTGAACTCCAACATGCCAGACTCGGGGCCACCATCTGTGTAGATGCCCTTCTCATAATTTTGCCAGATGAAATGCAGGGTGTCTAATTATATTTGAACTTCAGATAAACTACAAATAATTCATGCAAGATTTGAGACCTATTTGTACTAAAACATTATTGTTTATTTGATATTCAAATGTCACTATGTCATGTTTTGTTTTGTTGGCTTCTTGGAGGCTAAATCTGGCAACCCCCCCCCCCCTATTTCGGCTGGGACCTCCACCCCAGCACACCAGGCCACTTCTCCACGGCATGGCCTCTGCACACCCCCGGGGCTCGGGCATTCGCACCAGGCTGCCTCTCTGACAGGCACACCTTTCTGTCTGCTCAGTGGGCCATCATGGCTCCACCCGCACCACCACAGATACACGCCTCCCAAATGCCTTTACCCCCGATTGTTTAGGAAGAGGAGAGAGAGGAAGGAAAGGGGATGGGAGAGGAAAGGAGTCAGATTATACTTTTAAGTGTGCTTTTTATTTTTCATATAGTATAGTTTTTAGGTGAAGAAATGCCTGCATCGGTCAGGATTCCCTGGAGAAGCAGAACCAATAGAATATAAATAGATACAAATGTATGGATATGAGAAGATTTATTACCAGCAATTGGCTCACGTGATGTGGAGGCCAAGCAGTCCCACAATACGCCCTCCACAAGCTGGGGATTTCTGGATAGAAACTCATGAGCGCCAAACTCTGAATTTCCCTCCTTTTCTCACAACAGTCATGGTTTTGCCTCAACCAGTCCTTGCATGAAAGAAACTGGGGTAGGAGGTTTAAAACAGATCTATTATATCTCTTAAGTACTACGAAAAAATTAGTAATGCCACTCCTGGTTATTTTTTCGGCCGAATTCGGTTGCTCTCCTTTTGAGTCTCCCTCAAAGCATCCCTACCAACATCGCAGGCCGGCCACCCCTCAGGGTCACGGCCTTCCTTGTGCTCTCTCTGGACTGGGGCTGCACCGCCGTCTGTGTGCCAGGCGGGGGCAGGGCCAGGGACCAGGCCCCTCTCCTCCCTGTCCACTTCCTGCCGCTGCCTCAGGTGGTTGCAGTCTTCCTACCTTAGGCTTGTTGCTCATGTTCTTTTCCCTTTGTCTCCCCGCCATTTCCTGCCCCTTGTGCAGAGAAGTGTGACCCTGGACAGACTTCAGGCTGAAGCACTAGGAAGACACTTCGTGGTCTGTAATTACCTACTTAGCTCTTTTGACTTATCTGTATAACTTTGATAATGTTGCTGGGCAAAAGTCAAATCTCATGTAGAGTTTTGACTTAAAATAATAACTAAGTTAATAGGCCTAATTTAGGAAAGCAGCTCGATTTCCTAGGTGCTCTCTAATTATGTTTTTAAATTTACTGTCAACCCAACTACAACCATAAATTGAAGTGTCGTTGTGAGAGGGCACATTCCTGATCAAACCAACCACAAGTTCAAGTCATCCAGTCAAGCCATAACATACTCTTTTTAGTTTTTATAGTCATGGGAAGCAATAAATGACAAGGGCTAGCGTGCAATAAAGCTGTTATCACACTGTGAGAAAAGTCCCATATATTAGTAGTTACAATGCAACTACACCCACCTAATAAATTCAGATGCCTTTTGTAGGTTAGAATATTTTCCCTCCTCAGCTGGCTGGTGTGGCTCCGCTGGTCCAGCATCATCCTGCAAAGTGAAAGGTCACCAGTTTCACTACTGGTCAGGCCACATGCCTGGCTCTCAGGCCAGTCCCCAGTCAGGACACATGCAAGAGGCAACTGATCGATGTTCCTCTCCCTCTCTTCGTCCCTCCCTGTCCCTCTAAGAATAAATAAATAAAATATTTAAAAAATATTTTCCTGTCACAAATGAAGTACCAAGAGATGTTTATCTCCAAAGATTTGTCACAGTTGGTTTCTACCATCCTTGCATGAATCACACTGGTTCATCTGTTACAACTTAGAAGGTTCTGGCCAGTGGTCAACATAAATGGAAGTGATAAATGTTCAGGTGGCTCATGTGAGAGCCCATGTAGACTCATTTCTGGAATAATGAGGAAGATTTACGCTGGTAAGGCAGTGGTGCATGTGGGAATTTCAGTAGTGGTGGAGTTGAGACATGGGCGAATTGGAATGAGAGGTTAGACCCACCTATGGAGCTAAGAGAAGGAACATACAGAACCCCTGAACCAAGGTCATAGCTGAACAGGGGGAACTTGAGTCAGTGAAGGTTTCAAGTGACTACTAGTTTTGATGCCCCAGGTTTGTCCAGTGGAGGGCTTTCCACACTGGGCAGCTTCTGCCGTGAAGTCAATAATAACTCTCTCTTCCTTATGGGACTCTTATAAGCCCGCGAGGTAACAGGTAACAAAAAGAGCTTACAGAAACCTTGGTGAAGTACTAAACAGCAAGAAAAAAATTTTTATGTTTTTTAAAAAGATAATTCCTACTGTTGCTCTGTTGAGGTGTCATATAATTGAGGAAAACTCATGTTAGCAGTGGAACTAAAAATAAGAACCTAACAATCAGTTGCCCCTGGGTTGTGCTTCTCTGTACCCAGTGCCTCCCACCTTCAGTTTCACCACCAACACAGAGAAAACGGGTGCAAATGCCGGTCATCTCAGGAGCGAGAGTGGCCCCGGAAACGGAGAAGAGGCACCAGCAAAGGATACCCCATTAGGGTGGGTTTCATTTTTCCTTAGTGGGCCCTTTGCATAGGTTCAGGACTGCACCTGGGATGGAAGAAGCTCAGTACATTTCCCTCTTATGGTAACTAGGCAACCGCACCACATATTTTACAAATTATGTTTTATTTGGATGAAACTGCATTTTGGAATTAATCATGAGAAAAATCTTGGAAAAGTTACAGAAAGTAAATCTAGTTTCTTGCTTGTCGTTATGAAGCATGGTGTTTACTTTGTAAGAATTTGATAAGGTTTGATGTGGAGGGTGTCTTCAGATGATGCCCAAGAGGGTAGTGGATAGAGTCCAGAGTAACTTCCTTGCTTTTTCCCACCTCCACACACAGAAAAGATGACATTCTCAGAGCTTTCCCACCAGGAAAGGATGTAAGGAAGTGAGGATCCTGTTACCAAATGAAAAGAGCCTTGAATTTATTTTCAAAGGTGAAAAGCTGAAAAACTTTGATGCTGTAATCGTTGTTAATGCCTAATCTCTGTGACACTCCTCAAAATAGATGGTAACACACCAGGTAGGCTAATAATATAGTCTGAGACTCTCTTGTCTAGAAACCTTTCAAGGGCTCAAAATCCAGCGGGGGCCCCTCTTCCCACTCCACAGCTCCAAGGGTGCTGTAGAACTATTCCACTCCAAACAGGATTTCTGAATAAAATGCAATATTTTTCTTTCTGAAAAAAAAAAATATCTAGGAGCTGAAACCAGAAAATGGACCTCAAAAGCAGAGCAATACATGTACGAGATGATGTCAAAGCCGCCCTGGGACACAACACCTGAGGTAGGTCCGAATGACCATGGCTGGCATTTAATGCCATACAAGGATGAAGACCGTGACTGACGGCTCACACCAGTGAAGCAGCTGGAACCAAGACCTGTGCCGAGAACAGAATCCTGGAAATGCTGTCCCCTTTGTAACAAGAGCATCAGACAGACTACATCCATGGCCTAAGGAAGTCTGTGCCTTGGACACTTTGCATGAGAAGTAATTTCCTTTGAGAAATTAAAGCCTCATAAGGGTGGGGGGTGGGAAACCCATGCAAAGGTGTAAGATCTGTATTCGTACTGTCCATGTGGGATGAGAATGCCAAGCCCAGATATTAATATAAAAATGGATCGTGAATGGGATAGAATTCCTGAGAGCGTCTTCAATAAATGGTGCTGGGAACATTGAAAAGCCACATGTGAAAGAATGGAAGTAGATCACAGGCTGTCCATAAGTGCAAAAATTAATTCAAAATGGATCAGCAACCTAGATATAAGATCTGATACAATAAATTACATAGAAGAAAACATAGGTACTAAATTTATGAATCTTTGTCATAGAGAACATTCTATGAATATGACCCCAAAGGTAGGGTAAGTAAAGGCAAAAATGAATGAGACTATATTGAACTAAAAAGCTTCTGCACAACAACAGAAAAAAAAAGAACAATAAAAAAGGCAAACAAATGGGAGATAATAGTTGCAAACAATAGGTCCGACAAAGGATTAATATGCTAAATATATAAAGAGCTCGTACAACTCAACACCAAACAAACAATACAATTGAAAAATGAGCAGAGCATCCCAAGAAGACATATGAGTGGCCAACAGATATATGAAAAGATGCTTAACTTCACTAGTTATTAGGGAAATGCAAATCAAAACTACAGTGAGATACCATCTCACATCTGTTAGAATGGCCATTATCAACAAGGCAGGTAATGAGTGTTGGTGGGATTGTGGAGAAAAAGGAACCCTCATTCACTTCTGGTGGGAAGGCAGACTCATACAGCCACTATGGAAAATAGTATGGCAGTTCCTCAAAAATAATAGAGTTACTGTATGACCCAGCAATTGATGCGGGCACTGGCCAGCAGTGTCTGCAGCACTGGATGTGAGGAGACAAATTCACATGGACCACGGAAGTCCTGTGGAGGAGAAGGGATGGCATGGCTACTCTCTCAAGAGGAGAGTGCCCCGACCCCTTGCCTCAACAGGCTTTTATTGGCTTTTTGTTGGCTTTCTAACAGCACACATTGAAGAAGGTTTTCATTCATTATGCTTAGGTTTGCTTTAGGTAATTATTTTTTTACGGATAGCAGTGGAAAGGATGTTACTGATTACTTTCTATAGATTAACAAGGAAAAAAAAATTGCAAATGTAAGGGACCGATAAGAGTCATTGGTCTGGTTACACTTCAATGCTTGGGAGAATCAGCACAGACTTCAGGAAGTTACTTTAAAGATATGCAGTAAGGATTTGCTATCTCAACTCAGGGTGAGGTAGTTTTAGCAAGAGCACATCACAAAGCAGCCTATATACAGTTCAGGCCTGATCTCCCACAAGAGAACCATCCATGGGCTTGGCACCCTGCGTGGCACCACACACCTGTGGGTTTTCCCACGGGGCCAGGTTACATTTGCCATCCCACGCGTGCAGGTTCCTTATAAGCAATCCCTCTTCTGGTTATCTACCTGAACAAGTTGAAAACACTTATTTGCAAAAATACGCATATCTCTGCCCCTATGTTCATTGCAGTGTTATTCACAGTGACCAAGACATGGACACGACCAAAGTACCCTTTGATAGGGAATTGGATAAAGAAGATGTGGTACATATATATACAGTGGAATACCACTCAGCCATAAGAGAAGATGAAATATTGTCATTTGTGACAGCATGGATGGACTTCGAGAGTATTACGCTGAGCTAAGTAAGTCAGTCACAAAAGGCGGAGGTCCATATGATTGCACTCATATGTTGTGGTTACCAGAAAGAAGGGCGGTGGGCAGGTAGTAAAGGGTCAGGGGGCTATATATGTGCTGACAGAAGATGATTCGACTTCGGGTGGTGGGTGCACAATGCAGTATACAGACATGTATCATAGAAATGTGAACTTGAAACCTATGTGAGCTCATTAACCAATGTCCAGTAAATGTAATAAAAAATAAAAATAAAAGTTACCATGTTAAAATCTGGGAATAAGGTAAAAGGGTTGTAGATAAATCTTGGGGGAGGGATCAAAGAACAGTCGATTCCTGATATCAGACTCTCAGCTGCAGTACTTGGCTCTGACACAGAGTTCTGAGCACGGCGCCCTGCGTGGGTACGTGCATTTGCACACTCAGCTTCCTGGGGGACGATGTCGGAGCAGCCCTGGTTGAGGACTCATGCACTGTAAGTCAATCTGTGTTATAGATACATAAATAACAACAGACTGAGATGACCTCAGAAAGAAGAGATGACAATAGTTGATTGTAGAAAGGGGCTCCATTTCTGAAGAAACAAAGAAAAGTGACAATTGTGTACACAGTTCAAGAAAATAAAACACCTTTTTACAGGGGAAATATCTTTGGCACCAGGCTGGGCTGGCTCTATTGCCAAATTCTGTCAAAAGCTGAGGCTATGAATGCATGTCAAAAAATGATGTAAAGAAATAGGAATTGAGGGCATGTAAATATCTAATCATGATGCTGTGTGCCTGAAGCTAATTGTAATATTGTAAGTCAACTATAATTGTAAAATAAATAAGAATACCCACAAGGAAAAAAAAAGAACATAGAAATTACTGTAATTTAGTACTTAAATAATGTTCTTTAAACAATGTCCAGTGGTGAGAAAGAGGAAACTCAAAATGAATAACAGGAAAACAACAAGCTGATTTTTCACTTTGCAAGAATAGTTTCTCTCATGTTTCCACTGCAGGCCTGTGGCTTGAGCCTTTTAAAACCACTGACCTAATCAGAGGACTCAAAAATGTAAGAAATGGCTGGGATCGGGACCCATGAGGATATAAAAAGTCAAGCTCACCACAAGACTGATGGATGCCTTCTAGGCTGACTTCTCAAGATGGCAGCTTCTTCACTCCATTTCAGGGGCCAGCACCCTGGAAGGCCCAGGGAGACGAATAGGGAGTGTGCCATGGCATTCTTAACTCCTCTGTGTCTTATGTGTTTATGGGATGTTTCTCCTATTTCAGAACCTGATTGATTGGGCTCTCACAGTGCGTATCCTCTTTCCTTGGAGTCTCCATGCACCTTCGGAACCCATAGCTGCTTGTCCTGTGCAATGAAATGAAAGCATGTGAGGTTGGGAGGCAGGTGAGACCAGGTCTTAGGTCCTGAGCAAGTGGCCTGGGCCCTGCTTCCCTCATCTGAAAAATGGGAAAACAATGAGCTCCTCAAGGAGGGATCATTAACACATGAAGATCACTTCACACAGTGCCTGACACACAAAAATTGAGTGGCTTCCTAGGAAGAGACTAAGCTTGGAGCCAGACGGCCAGAGGTTGAGTGTTGGCTGCATCACAGTGACGTGGCCATGGGCAGTTCACGGCAGATTTCCTCCATGGTTTGCCATTTGAATGAGGTGAAGATATATTTGTTTCCTCCATAGCGACTTGAGTCAGTGCCCTGGTATTCAGCTAACTTGAACTCCAGCGTTTTGAAACAGTGTCTGTTGACAGAAATATATTTGGCATCTCACCGGGGAATTTAAAACTGCATACAGGCAGTGCCATGATCCCTCCAACTCAAGATGACAGTGTTATTACAGAGAACGAGCGTTGTTGAAAAGTTTTATGCTGTCACTGCTGTACTGCACGCAGGGTCGCGTCAGTGCCTGGTTAGCGATGGCAGTTGCAAAGGTGAAACTGTAGTCATGCAAACAGGTGAAATCAGTTCCCTTTCTCCCTTCCCCCAAGAGGTGTATCCGATTCCTCCTGGTTCTGGGAGATGTGGATTCACGCGAGATTTTCTTTTGGTCTCACCCAGATATTTCCAGTGTAGAAAATTCCCTAATGCTGAAATTAAACTCAAAATGCAAGAATTCAGAAACAGATGAGCCTGGGAAGAAGCTTTGTGGCTGTTGGTCTTCTACAACAACACTTAGTTTTCTGAGTACAGGAGTAACGTGAGGAGGCCCCAGTGCTGCAATGACCGGACTTTGTCACCTCACTCGGTTTCAGGTTTTCAGAGGGCCTCGCAGAGGTCAAGAGAAGCACAGGCCGTGTCTATAATAAACCAAACTGAACCCCAAAGAAGGAAAGATAAAAGAAAGAAATTCCAAGATGGGGTTACAAAATTTGTGGTATTTAAAATGAAGTTTTTATGAGTTTGAGTCAAATCGACGACCTGTGTGAGATCCCAAATGCTCCTCTGTGGTGCACTTTAAATGTCAGTATCTAGTCAGTAAACAGTTCAGCCCACACGTGCACACACACATTCAGTGTGATGGAGTTACATCATTCTCAAGATGATTAAAGGAGTCATTGGGATATTCACTAAAAACATTGGTCTGTAGTTCATGACAGAGATGATCCAGTAGTTGAGATAGTGAGTTAAGCTGGGCGGTGATTCCGTCTTTCTTCACACTTGACAGCACTTTGCTGTAACTGTAGGTGTAATATGGTGGCATTGAGGCCTTTTGTGGCAGAGAGGACCCAGGCTAGTGGCCCGTGTGTTGCTCCCCTTCTGACCATGCCCTGTGTATTTGCACTAGGGAGTATCCAGTCTGTAGAAGTACCACTGCCTGGCTTCATGTCAACGCTCCTCTGTGGTCCAGTGAGAGTCTGTGCAGAACTGGCACACTCACTTATGGCATTCACCTTTTGTTTGTTTTTTACAAGTTTTATGGGTCTGTTCTTTAAGAAAGAGAACCTGTTCAATCTCTTGTTTTCAATGAATAATAAAATGCAGACTAGAGAAGAATGACAAGTAAATGTTAATAGAGTCAGTAGGCCTTGGGTAGGGAGCTGTGGGGAACATGGAAAGACTAAATGGAAGGCAAAAATAAGTACATGCACTCTTTTTTATGGATTGTGCTATTACAGTTGTCCCAATTTTTCCCCCTGTGCCCTCTTCCACCCAACACTCCCCACTCCTTCCCGTGATCCCCCATCCTTTGTTCATGTCCATGGGTCATGCATGTAAGTTCTTTGGCAACTCCATTTCTTGTACTTGCTCTTAACATCCCCCTGTCTATTCTGCAACTACCAATTTGTACTTTTTAATTCCTTCACCTTTCTCCCCATTTCCCCAGACCTCCCTCCTCATTGGCCACTGTACCAATGTCCTCTATATCTGTCATTCTGTTTCTGTCATGCTTGTTTGATTAGTTAGGTTCAGTTGATAGTTATGTATTTATTGCCATTTTAATATTCATAGTTTTGATCTTTTTCTTACATAAGTTTATTTAAGGGACTTAAATAATAATGGTTTATTATAATGGTTTGGTGATGATGAACTCCTTTAGCTTTGCCTTGTCTGGGAAGCACTTTATCTGCCCTTCCATTCTAACTGATAGCTTTGCTGGATAGAGTGATCTATGTTGTAGGACTTTGCTTTTCATGACTTTGAATATTTCTTGCCAGTCCCTTCTAGCCCGCATAGTTTCTTTTGAGAAATCAGCTAAGACTTTTATGGGAACTCCTTTGTAGGTAATATCTGTTTTTCTTTTGCTGTCTTTTAAGATTCTCTCCTTATCTTTGGCATTTTAATTATGATGTTTCTTTGTGTGGTCCTTTTTGGATCCAACTTGTTTGGGTTTCTCTGTGCTTTCTAGACTTCTATGTCTATTTCTTTCACTGAGTTAGGGAAGTTTTCTTTTATTGTTTTTTCAAATAAATTGCCAATTTCTTGCTCTTTTTCTCTTCTCCCTCTGGCACCCTTATTATGCAAATGTTGGAATGCTTGAGGCTCCTTATACCATCTTTAATTTTTTGGATTCATTTTTCTTCTTGTTGTACTGAGTGGATATCTTTTTCTTCCTTATGTTCCAAGTCATTGATTTGATTTTCAGCTTCATCCACTGTGCTGTTGATTTCCTGTAAATTGTTCTTTATTTCAATTAGTGTCTCCTTCCTTTCTGATTGGATCATTTCCGTGCTGTTGAAGAACTCACTGAGTTCCTTGATCATCCTTAAAACCAGTCTTTTGAACTCTGCATCTGCTGGATTGCTTATCTCTATTTTGTTTAAGACTTTTTCTGGGGTTTTGTTCTATTCTTTTATTTGGGCTATAGTACTTTGTCCCTTTATTTTGGCAGCCTCCCTGTGTTTGTTTCTATGTATTAGGCAGAGCTGCTTTGATTCCATGTCTTTGTAGTGTTGCCTAATGTAGTAGGTGTCCTGTAGGGTCTAGTGGCACAGCCTCCACTATCCCCTAAGCTGGGTACTTGAGGTGCACCTTCCATGTAGACTGAATACTCCCTCCTCTTGTAGTTGAATCTTGATTGCTGTCAGCAGGTCAATGGGAGGAATTTGCCCGGGCCAGACAGCCGGTAGGATGGGCTGTGACCCCTGGCCAGCAACCACCTCCGTCGGAGGCTTGCGGAGGTGATTGGGCGGTACTCCGGTGTGTTCTGTGATTGTCTGCTGGGTGCACAGGCTGTGGGGTTTCCCAGGTGGTGCAGGCCAGAGTCAGCCACCACCTGTGTTCTGTCTGGGGCCCTGCGGCATAAGCTATAAAGAGATCTGCAGATGGCTGCTGCTAGTGCCAGGCCTGGGGTCACTCGGTGAGAGGTACAGGGACTGGGCTCAGCTATTGTTTGTCGAGTGGATTTAGGAAGGTCTGAAGCCTGTGCCTAACCCAGCCATTCAGATGGAAAAGCCACTGTTACCAGCTTGGGTGGGTCCCTAAGTTGAATGGGTGGAGCTTTAGATAATCAGGGCAGGGCTAACCTTTTGTGTCTCGATGATGGAAACTCAAGTGTGGTAATGCTGTACCGTGGCTGTGTGGGCAGAGAGCTCAGAAAAAGAATAATGGCCACACTCTCTGCAGTGTGGTCAGGGAGGAAAATGTCCCCTAGCTCTTGCCCTGATGCCAGAAACTTCAGTTCTTCTCTATACGCCACTGGTGCCCTTCAAGGTTGCCCTGGTGCTGGAGCTCAGATGGAGTGACTCTGAGTAAGTCTGTGTGTGGGCCCCTCCAACAGGTGATGCCTGAGAATCCCGCAGTCTCTCCCGCTGACCCAACCCTCACTGGTTTTCACAGAAGTTACGGGAACCTTATCTTCCTGGCCCTGGAACCCCGGGCTGGGGGTTAGGGTCCATCACTCCTGAGATGTCCCTCCACTTTCCATCCGCCACAGGTGGGTTTGGGACCAGCCCATTCTGCGTCTGCCTCTCCACCCCTCCTACCCATCTCCCATCCGGATGAATGTGGTTACTTTAATCCCTTAGTTGGATCTTCATACAGCTCAAGTTTCTGGTGGTTTTGTAGTAATTTTGCTGTGGTTGTGTGAGGAGGTGAGCCAAGTTTACCTCCACCTCCGTCTTGACCAGAAATCAGTACGTACATTCTTAAAGAAAGGTCCTGATGGGGGCCCTTTCCACAGAGAAGACGCCTCCGTGACATAACAGGGTCTGACAACTAAGAAAAGCCTCCTGAGAGAAGCATGCTGGTCAGAGTTTGGTCCGGCACTGGGCTGTGTTATTGCTTATGCGGCATTATCTCCGACTTGATAGGAAGTCATATTGGTGGGGTAGCCATTAACTTTGTCTCCATATTTGACTAATGGAGATCGTCTGCTTCCCTGAAATTTTATTCGCAGATATCAGAGGAGGCTTTCACTTTTCCATCCTCAGGGAAATTCAGGAATGAGGAAATGAGAGAGGGGTAGAGGGAGAAAGAGAGAGGGAAGGGAAAGGGAGGGGAGAGGAGGCAGGAGGGGCGGGAAGGGGAGGAAGAGGAGGGGAGAGAAGAGGGGAGGTGGGAGGGAAGAGAGGGCAAAGAGCTAGAAAGGCGAGCAAGGCGGCACCTTGGCAGTGGGAGCCAGTGAGTCAGGAAGGCTTGAGTTGGGGTGGAGGGAGCCTGATTGGGACTTGGGTCTGAGACATGTAGGGAGAGGGAACAGACAAAGGGAGGGGAAGAGGTAGCAACCAGCGGGCCTTAAAATGGGGGCAGAGAGGTCCTGCTGGATGACCCTGTGGGGAAGGATTCAGTGGAAAAGTCTGAGGCTTGTTGAAAATGACAGTTTGTCAGTTTGTCCGATTGGGCAGTAGGATGGCCCAGTGGCACGGCAGGGGAACCAAGAGGGCTTAGGACTTGGGCCCAGTGTCCCCGATGCCTCTCCCCCTGCTTCTCACTCCAAACTTTTAAGAGTTAATTAAATTATTAACACTGCTTTAAATTATTTGCACTGCTAAATAACTTAGTTGACCAATAACAGGGTTACAAATATTTTGATACATCTAGTCTAGGCTTCACACAGCACACAAGGACCCCTGTTACAATCTCAGGCTTGATGGTTCTCCAGTGGTTTCCTATTTCCCCCAGCATATAATCGAGTCCTTTCTAAGGCCTGCAGGGTGCTTTTAGGACCCAGTGTTACCCTGCTTCCTCTTCTGACTTCTTCTCTTCCCATTCTTTCCTCAGACATGCTTCCAGAAATCTGGGTCTTTACTTTTCTCTGTTGTAAAGAACCGTTTCACAGCCCTGGCACTGGCTGTTCTTCAGATACTGCAGGGCTTGCACTCTCTCACTTTGTTCGGTCTCTTTCTCTGCCCCTGTATTAGTGTGTAGGGCCACTATGCAAGATACCTCAGACTGGATGGCTTAAACAACAGAAACTGATTTTCTTACAGTTCTGGAAGCTGGAAATCCAAGATTAAGGTGCCAACAGGGTCAATTGCTCCTGAGGGCCATGAGGGAAGGATCAGTTCCTGGTCGAGAGCTCTCCTTGGCTTATAGGTGGTTGTCTTATCCCTGTGTCTTCCCTCTATGTGTCCAGGTCTAAACTTCCCCCAGTCAAAAGGACACCAGCAATAATGGATTGGGGATCACCCTAGTCATCTCATTTTAGCTCATTACTGCTGTAAACTCCCTACGTCCAAATATAGTCATGTTTCGAGATACTGGTGGTTTGGACTTCAGCATATGAATTTGGAAGGTCGGGGGGGGGGGGGGGGTGGCTCACTTCAGCCCGGAACAGCCTTTTATCAGATTCCCTGATGCATTCAAAATAGGGTCCCTATTAATTGACACACATTTATTCGTTTATCTTTGAAGGCCTCCCTTTATTTAAATGTCAATTCCAGAGGGTCTGGAGAATACAGGTCCTCAATAAATATTCATGAACAAATGAATACATATTATGAAGCCATTACAAATTACTCTGCAAAAAAGCAATGACAGAGAAAGATGGTCAAGGTATATTGTTTTAAAAAAGGCATAGTTTACAAACTGCGTGTGTAGCATAACTCATTTTGAAATCAGATACATATAATTTATCTTTCTTAAAAGCTTGAAGAGAGATGCAACAACCTGGCAACAATGGCCCTGCGGGTGAGATTTTGACTCTTTGGATATCTATGCATCGTGTGTATTTTCTAATTTCTCTTCAGTGAATACATGTTACTTCCATAAGAGGAAAAAGACAACACAACATATTAAAAATGATTAGAAGATATTTTGTGATAACGTTTAGTTAGCTGTGAAATGAGAAAAATACACAATTTGTCTTTTTCGGTGGAAAACACAGCAATTTCTCACAGCCCAGTGGCTGAGAGTACAACCTATGGAACCTACCCAGGCTGGATTCAAGTTCTCGATTGCCGCTTCCTAGATTTTTCATCCTGGATGTGGGCGCCGCGTACTGAGTCTCAATTTCTCATACGCAGACTAGGGTGATAATGGTGCAAGACTTGAGACGGTCTGTCACCTCTGGAGCAGACGATACTTTATTCGTTTGATCTCAATGCCTTGGACGTTTCAGGACGTGAAGAGTGAACGACCGGCCCAAAGATGTGGCTCTCCCTTTATTTCTTTTAAAGGGCAAGAACAGTTATGAAGGACACATGGACAATAACGGGGGCGGGGTGGAAACGGGAGAGAGGTGCGGAGGGCTGGGCTGGGGGGAAAAGGCATAAAACTGTGCTTGAACAGCCAGTCAAAAAATTAAATAAATGTAAAAAATTAAAAAAAAATACAGGACAAGACAAGCACTATCCAAACACTGCCCACGGTGCCCTGGGCACGAGGCCTGGGTGGGGGGAGGTCAGTGAGGCGGACTTGCCAAGGGAGCCAAATTTAGGGGAGCACCCAGAAACTCAGTAATCAATGTCAATACTATTTTAATGGGATATTTTTTAAAATAAAAGTTATATAAAAATTTATGATGAACAAAATATCAACCACTTTAGTAAAGACAGGCTAAGTATTACTGATTTTTCCTGTGCCCCAGGCTCCATTACGGCTCTGCAGGGCACCGGATCCAGCCCACAGCCCGAAGGTAGGAAACTTTCCATCATTCAAGTCATTATTCATTACTACTTAATAAGAATTAATTATCCCAATTATCCTGAGCCTCAGAACTGGCATGGCTCACCCTGTGACTGCTTGGCCTTCAGTCAGGCCCTGGAAGGATGTCAGGAGGGCATGTGTATTTTTCTGACCCTGCTTCCTCCGGCTCCTCTGTAGGCACACCTAATCACAGCTGCTACCTATCACAGCCTTCTTACGTCATGGAGGACTCTGAGGAGCAAGTTTTTTCCTATTCTTTTATAGAAACATGAAATGCTAGCAAAGCGTGATTTCTACCCCAGAGAGCGCTGAGCAGACTTTGCAGGTGTTACAGACTACTCCATTGGTACTTCTGGGGAAGGGCACACTGCCTTTGGCATCCCTTGCTTCAAAAACAGGCATTAGTGAACAGCATGTTCATTCCATCTTCGTCCCAGAAGAAGGGAAAATCCTTCTGTGATGAGATCAGCTGGGTTTTATGTGGAGTGTTTCCTTCAGTGCCTTTCATATTATTACATCATGGGATTTTTGTGGGAATTAGTTTATGCATGTAAAGAACTTCACAGGGCATTCATATGGAAATTGCTAGTCAAAAGCAGCAAAGACAACATTTAAAGCATGAATTTTCATGCAGTGGTTTTATTTTTACATGGGACAACTCTCATGCTGATACCATAGATTCCAAGTTGCTCTATTAATAAAGTAATCACTAGGAAAATGTAATGTCCTTAGTATGTTTTAGAAAATTTTTGCTCTTAGTTTGATGGAATGTAGATGTTATTTTCAAACATATAAGTTGAAACATCATGAAATAAACTTAACCTATGGCAAATTTGGTTCAGAGAGCACTTGCAGAAATCTGTGTTCTTTCTAGCTCTTAAAAAACTCAAGAGACCAAAGGGGAAAGGGGGTAATTCGGATGGGTAGCGTATACGACTTAGATTTGGTTACAGTAAGTTTAGCATAATCCGTTGTAAGGTGACATTCTGGATGAACTTTATAACAGTGAAGAAACTAGCTCAGAGAGTTTTTTCTTTAATTGAAGGAGTGTTGCTCACCGCATTTTTCCTTTTTTAGATTCACGTGTTTACCAGAGAAATGAAACACACTTAGATTATATATCTGTGTTCAGTAAGCAATCTGACTCCTCTGAGACCACCAGGCTGTGAGGGAAGTCCAGCCAGTCTCACATGTTCCAGCCTTCGCAGGCCAGGCACCTGACATGCGAGTAAAGGAGCCATCATGGGCTTGGGAGACATGACGTGGAGAATAAGTTTCAGGAGAACAGGCAACTTGCATATCTTGGTCAGAGCAACATCCCCAGCACCTTAAAATTCTGTGGTATGTGGTAAGGGCCCAGGGATTGAATGGATATTGAATGAATAAACTGAATGAATAATGAGTTTACTGCAGACCATGTAAACACTGATCATAAAGTTCTCCCAGGGGATATTCAACCATCAGTAGGTAAATGCAAATTATTAGTTTTTATCACAAAGTAAAACTCTTGCTTAATTCAAATCACGTTACTCCTATTAGTTTGCCTTTGTTCCCCTAGACTTGCCACTGTTACAGTAGGAGAGGGTTTTTTCTTACTGGTCTCCAATGTTCTCTTCAAATAAAATATTTTCAAAACTATTTTCCTAATAATTCTTCCCAGGTTTTTTTTTTTTTTTTTTTTTGCTTAGCGAGTTTAAAATTCTTTAATCTTCAGTGTTGTATATATCTATTTGTGTGTGTTTCTGTTGTTAAATGCAGGCACTTAATCTAAGGCATTGTCTCAAGTCTATAAGAATCACCCAAAATACATTCCTAAGAGTTCAGACAATATTTATTATTATTATTATTATTATTATTATTATTATTGAATGTAGTCAGTAGGTCCTAAGGATTTAACTAGACTCTTTACTGTAACTGAACTTCATCTAATCTTTTTCCATTGTACATTCTACAGTGGTTTTCCACATTTCAGTATATCGCCTATTCTTATCATCAGTTCTTATTTCTTTTAAACTATTAAATTAAATATTAACCTCCCTGCTTCCCTCATTTTTTTTAATTTATTGATTTATTTTTTATTTGGAACATCTATCGTTTGCCTCTCACATGCCCCTAATTGGGGACCTGACCCGCAACCCAGGCATGTGCTCTGACTGGGAATGGAACTGGAGACCTTTTGGTTTGCAGGTGGTTGCCCAATCCACTGAGACACATGAGCTGGAGCATGCTTCCCTCATTTTTAAGGTGACCTTTCCCTCCTGCCATCTTTTAAGTGAAGGAGAACACTCGCTCTGGTCCTTTTTTTTTTTGGGGGGGGTGCACCTTGTGTGCTTAAAGGGTTTGTAAGTGTCACACTTTTTGCAATTACATGTCACTTTTAAAATTTTATTCTTCAATTAGTTTACATTCAGTATAATTTTGTATAAGCTTCAGGTATACTGCCTAGCATGAGCTCAAACAACTGAACTCTCTAAGCCTTTGTTTTCTCTTCCGCCTGAGCACACTGAGGGCAGGAGTGTTTTTCACATACAGTGCCTGGCACCCCAGAGAGACTTAGTGTTGGATGAAAGGGAAATAATAAAATACACATCATAAAAGTGCTTTTCCTTTTAAAAAAATCCTGATACAATATCACTTCCTTCCACATTTTAGTTCTACCTTTCTTTTTTAAATTTATTTATTTTTTAAGGAGAGGAGAAGGGAGGAAGGGAGAGCCCACAACCCAGGCATGTGCCCTGACCAGGAATCAAACCAGTGACCCTGGCTCACAGGCCAGTCCTGAATCCACTGAGCCCACCAGCCAGGGTTTACTTCTACCTTTATTTTCTGGTAATCACACTATGGTGCCTTGGGGGATACACTCTATCCTGGCCTTGCCCCTGAACAACTATGTGACCTTGGGGGCCTTGCTTTACTCCTATGTCTCAATTTCTTGTCTAAAATGAGGATTGTTTTGGATGGTGAAATGAATAACTCTCTTGGAATTGGGTTAGGCTCCTAGTGTTTGCCAAATGTTAACATCCTCATCATCTTTATCAAACAGGATTGTGGTACTCCCCTTTGAGGTTCTGAATTTTTTGTGAGATCATGCTCTAAGTATTGTTGGCAAAAACAAACAAAATCAGGAAACTCCTGCCGTGGAAGGGAGAAATAGGCGAGGAAAGTGAATTCGTGACTCCGTGCGTTTCTGAGCTGGGAAGGATTGGTTGGGTCCGAATGGCAGAAGAGGAAGTGGAAGGGTAACGTGTCCTGGAGTCTCATTCAAGACACACTGCATAGCTGTTTCCAGAGTTGGACCACGACCCTAGGGATTGCTATAACAAGTTGCAGGAGAGGACTAACACTTTTAGAAGGCAGAGAGGAGCATTTTGTTACAAAAACGGTCAACAAATTAGGGTGTAACTAAGTTCACCCCCTGAGTAAATACATCAAATTAGCTGTCAGAGCCGGTGAAACCGAATAGGTAACCAATTGGCTTAGCCTTGTTTACCAACAGGGCCTTTCTACGGAGCCCACTGACAGAGGGCTTCTTATTAATAAAGGTCCCGGGCGCTTCCCTCGGACCGGAAAGCTCCGGGAAGCACGCGGACGCCGCTATGAATGGAAACCGGAGTCTGCGGCTCAGGGCGTTGTGGGGCGGAGCCGCCGAGGGGCGGGGGACGGGGCGGGGCATTGTGATCACATCCCTTCCCTGTGAGGCTGACCGCGTGGAGCGAGCTCTGGGCCTGATTGGTTGCTCCTAACCAGGTGACCTGAGCACTCGTTCCGGTTGGCTGCTGGCATACAGGACAACGGCTTTCAGTTAAGAGGCGGTTGCGAGAGGAGGTGGGGCTTCGGCTGCGCTCTCTTCCCGCAGTGGTTGTAGCTTTCAGCGCTAGTCTGGTCCCCACCCCTTTTAAATAAGTCGGGCTGGGCGCAGCCCTCGCAGACTGGGCAACTCGAGGGAGGCGGTAGCAGTGCTACGGCAAGGGGTGCGGCCGGGCCCGGAGCCCTGCCCGGGGCCCGGCAGCCCTGCGGGCGTGCGAACAGCGGCGGAGGCCAAGCCTGTTTGTGCGGCGCAGCCCCGGGGGCTGCTCGTGCCGGCCGCGCCATTGTTGGGGGAGGGGGCATTACCCAGCGCAGCGGAGTCGGAGGTGGGGGCAGGAGTCCGGGGTGAGCAAACGCAGCGACATAGGCGAAGAGTGTAGGCACCTCATGGGGAACACGCTGACCTGTTGCGTGAAGCCCAGTGCCAGCCCCAAGCTGAGCCGGCGCTCGGAGCCGGCAGAGCCGGACTACGAGTCTGAGATCTATGAGGCGGCGGCTGGGGACGCGGTGGCGGTAGCACCTTCGCCCGCTGCCGTGGACCCCGCAGAGTTGGATTTTGGAACCGGCGAGGGCCACCACCTGCAGCACATAAGTGACCGGGAGATGCCGGACGGTAAGGAGGCGGCAGCAGGCGGGAGATCTTGGGAATACCTCTGGCCTCCGCCATCCCCTGGGTCCCCCGGGAGAGAGCCACCGCCTCGGGCTCCTTCCTGCCCGGAGCTGGCCTTCCCGGGGCTGGGCACCGGGGAGGAAGGCTGGTTCTGCCGAGCGTCCCCACCCCTTATTCTTTCCTCATCCCGTCCGGCCAGTTTCTTTCCCTCTTCACTACCAAACGCTCAGTTCTTTCCCCTATCCCCATTTCTCAACCCAGGCTGAGACCCTGCGCCCTACCTGTTTCAGCCTCTATTTAGCGTCTTATGGGACGTTATAAAGACTTTTGGTATATTGTGTCATTGAGAACTTTAATACCCCAGCCTTGGAGTATTCATCGACCTCCTTATCTTGAATTATCCAGATGGTGCCTGAAGGAGTCAGGTAAGGGCCTGTGATACCCTTGCCTCCCACCCATTCAGGTAGTTGCTACTGGGGGTAACTCAGACGCAAACATTTTAGAATTTGTTATTTGAGTTCAAAATAGAGACTGGCATATAAGAGTCTACATGGTGTTTTTAAGTAGGTAGTTTTCAGTTGGATAGAAGCTGCTTTATTCCTTCCTACTATAATTTGAACAAGAAGGAAAGAAAATGTGGGAAAGAGAACTTAAAATAGCTGAACGACGTGAAAGGTTACTGCCAGCGCTGTGGAGTATAGGTCCTGCCCCGCCCCCCGCAAAGGAGAATTCACAGAGTTCTGATTACTTTAAAATTCCCGCTTGGACACAAGTATGTCTTGTCTTGCTTCAGTATCCTAACAGACTTTGACTTTGCCTGTTCCAAAGGAGAGGTGGGGTGGTTCATGGGACTTGGTCAAAAGTTTCAAAAGAGAACACGGACATAAACTTAGACTTTAATTTGTAATATAAAGGTTTGGGATCAAGATATCAGATCCTGCACAAGAATGTTTGTCTCCACGGCTCCCTCTGCTTCCTCTCCCCTCCTGCCCTTAGAATCCTGTTCAGCTTTAAGAATGTTGAGTGCAAGTTCTGAAGACCAAAAGGCTGGGACGGGGGTGGGGCGGGGGAGGGGGGAGGGGCCGTGATGGGCGGGATTGGGGAGGAAGGGTAGAAGAGATGAAATGTTTGATTTAAAATAATTCTGGGTAGCAACTTGGCCAATGAAGACTGTTCTCTGAGTAGAAAATGTTTCATAAAGATGTTATAGGCCCATTGGCCCATTCGTTTCATTAAAATGCCAGACATTTTTTCACCAAGAAAATAGTAGTTCTTGTTCTATTTAAACTTCCATTGAGCTCTTAATTTCTTTAAAAGTTAAAATAATTAAGCCTGTGGATTCACCCAGATGGTGGACATGACTTTTTAACTGCAAAGTGCTTCCTTTTCAGAATATTCTAATATCGTGAACCAAAGGAATAAATTAGGTGAATTAGTTGTACCATTAAACACAAAGCAAGTAAATACTTGTGAAAACTTCTGCTCTGCTTAGTGCTATATGGTCAACCTCCGAGTGATTTTACAAACCAGTTAGTTGGTGGGTCCTGGTGGATGAGAGACCAAAATAGGTCCTTTATATTTTCTTTTAAGATTTACAGCACATTTCCAGGTATATCTCAATTGGCCCTTGTAACTACACAAAGGTCCATGTACATTCTCCCTATATTGCCAATGAAGAAACAGTGACTTAGATCGCCAAAATGACTGTGACACAGCTGTTGAACAGAACAGACTGCCGTGGAGGTGATAGGTGTTCCAAATCGAGTTCTCGTGGTGCTTATACTCTTCAGCATGCAGTTCGTATTTTATAATTTCTCCATAAAGTGAGCCTCTTACTCCAGTGTTGATGATTTCCATTCAAAAAGAAGCAGCACTTACCTCTCCATCCTGTATTCTAAATTCCTTATGAAGAATAAGAAAGTAGAGGTCATGATATAGCATGAATCTACCTCGTAAACGAGTTGAAATATTTTAAAGCATTTATTCTGATGACTTCAAAGTGAAGCCAAGAATGCCCCGGACAGAGGGACTTTCAGAGAAGCTGGTGAGAGGGCAGGTAAGGTACTGAGGATAAGCATAGGACTGTGATGCGGAGTGTTAAATCAGAAGACCTGGCAGAAAGTGTGTGTGTGAGCAAAGAATTTACCTTTTTATGTTTAACATGATAGTTAAAATTCCATTTCAAGGAACTTTTTAATTTTGGGGGGATTCAATAAAGTGATACAAGAAACTCAGTTTCAATATTTGCTGTAAGTTTCCATAGAAACAGGTCAGAAGCCCAAATATAAAGTACCCCATGGAAAGTTTGCTTTCATTGTCTTTATTTCAGTCAATTTTTATATCAGTTTCCCGAGAAACTAAGAAATACCCACTTAGATGTAAAACATTCTGGCCTTTCTACAATGGAGAATTGAATTATTTGGATACTTACACAAAATTATAAATGAATGATGCTCTGAAACAGAAGAATATGATTTTTTCAAGTCATTTCAAAGATATTCCTAAGAACCTAGTATGGATTTCAGGTAGACTTAAATTTTTTCTACTACCTTGCCTTTATGTAGCAGTATATCTAATAAAACCAATGGTAGTATCAGTAACAAAAAAAAGACACTAAGGTTCTGTTATCCAATTTTATTATTACTCATCAACTTTTCATACAGCCTTTTACGTTCTTACCTTATGAGCTTTGCTAATGTGTTGGCTAACGGTGCCCTCTCCAGTGGCCCCTTCCTCCCCCTTCCCCATGATAAGTGAATGGAGAAGGAATTGGCAATATTAGGTGGAGAAGCCTCTGAGCAACAGACCTTTCCTCTTTCCAGTAGCTATTTTAATCCCTCCTTTCTTCTGTTGTTTTTTTTTTTTGGGGGGGGGGTGGGTACGGTAGTGACAGTATAAATAAGCATTTGAAGTCATTCACTTACACTCAGAATATCCAGAACTCTTATTAATATTTTGGTGTTGATTTTTCCTGAACCTTCTTTATGCATATAAACATAGTATTTTGTTATTCTACAAAGATGGTCACTCTTCATGTGCTGCTTTGTAACTTTTTGTTATAAAGAGAAGTAGCGACATGAAACTCCTGGAACTATGCTTGTCAGCTAGAGAACTTTCCAGGATGTATTTTCATGCAACTGCCAGGGCTTTACTACACACCTTTTAATAACTGTCCAGCATATCATCAGATGGTTGGAGCATGATTCATTCACCCACCCTGTATGATTGGTCACCTTTTAAAAGTGAAACTACACAATCCCATTATAATGCTTTATCCTGGGGTCATAGATAAAACTGGATGCATTATACCTCCTTGTAGAATTCAGATGGTATACTTTCTTATAACTTAATTAGGATGTCATTTTGTAGTTAAGGTATTTTAACATTAAATGTTCTTAATCCCAAATTAAAGTCACCATTCGTTTCTCACTGGATTCTTAGGTGTTCGTAGTTCTTGTGTCTTTAGTTCTGATAACTACTGTGCTAAGATCTGAAAGTAATGCTGATCTTAGATGATAAAAGAAAAGATAGCATTAGATGAAACCTTAGAAGGTATAGAACAATTGGGAGAAACTTAACTGGCTTTGGTGCACTGAAATTGTTAGATGTCTGTCGGTCACCATTACAAATGCTGGACAAACTGACGTACAAGACAAAGCCTCTGCCCTAATTCGGGGCAGTTAGGGCAGAGGAGCCTTAGGGGAGACAACCCAAGAACAAGAAAGTCTGAATGGTGTGAGACAGCTGCTCTTCTTAAGTGACTGCCATTGAGAGGGAGCCATGTGAGGATGTGGGAGTGGAGACTTCCTTGCAGAGTTCTTCAGATGGGAGCGTGCTGAGCGCAGGCAAAGGACAGAAGGGCATGGGGACGGCTTCAGCAGTGGGAAAGGGGTGCCAGGAGGAACGTGGTGGATGAAGACCTTGTATGCCTAGTGCACCTTGAAAAAAATATGAATTTTAATGTAGTTGTAATGGGAAGCCCCTGGAGGATTATATGCAGGGAAATGATGTCAATTTTAGAAAAGGAGGGCGGGGCAGAGAAAGGAAGAGCTACTGTGTGATAATAGGGTGGAAGCAGGGAGACCAGGTAAGAGCCAACAGTGGCTTGAACAACAACAACGAAAAACATGAAGGGCCTAAGTAGGCTGACCTAAAGAAATGAAGTGAATCTAACAGTAGTAACAAAGATATGAATGGACACGTCACAGAAAAAGAATTGCAAATTACATTTTACAATGTAATTCACACACAAGAAATGCAAGTAAAACTATACCTAGTTTCTGTCCTATTGAAAGAATATCCATAAACTTGGCACTGCGTTCTTTGATAAGGCTGTGAAAAGACAGTTACCTTCACACATTGCTGACGGACTTGCAGAATGGTTCGACTGCAAGAAGGGAACGTGGGCATAATCTCACAACAATGCAGATGCATAAGTCAAAGTCCTACTTTGAGGAATTTATCCTGAAGACATGTTCCACCAGTATGAAACCACATAGTCGCAGAGTTTTTGTTGCATTATTTTCAAAAGAAAAATATTGGGGAAAACCCATGTCCAGTCAAGGTCTGGTGTAATAAAATAAACTAGTATGTCCACCCAGTAGAGAACTAGGGAGCTATAAAAAAGAATAAGATCTCTTTTTACTGCTCTGTGGTAATTTCTAGGTTAAGTTACATGGGAAATGGAAGGAGAAGACATATAGTAACTATATGACAGAAGCAGGGAAAATATGTGTTTGCTTATTTAAAAAAAAACCACTGGGAGAGATTGTTGCTAATTGTGTGACTGTTATTCCTCCCCTTTAGTGGGTAGCCAGAGCACATACTTACTTAAGATAATGTTTGGGTGTGGGCGACACGGGAACCTGCCTTACACTTTCCAGTTCGATGCTAAACGCTCATTTTGCCTTCGAGTTAATTCGTGAAGACTTTGTTTTGTCGTTTACTGTGCTCTATATATATGTTATATAGATTGCTGTTGCATTTCATTCGATTCTAACAACATGTTGGGGTAGGTGGTATAGGCAGTATATGTGTTTTACATGTGAGAAGACAGGCTGTCAGTGGTATAAATTGGAGTTACCCAGGGTTTGGAAAATGCGGCTGATAGAGCGGGAATGTGAATTCCAGGAACCTGATACACGGGGATTGAATTTGTAGAATGACACATCATGTGAGCATGTCAGTAACAACACTACTTTTTTTCTCACCCCCCCTTTTTTAGTGTATTAAAGGAGTTTAAGCTTCAGGGTTAAAACAGTAACATTGCATTATTCAAAATGAAATTGAGGTAAATTGCAACTCAAAAATGTTCTTAAAATCTGAGACACTAAGCAAAGTACTTTTTAGAAATGCATAAAGAAAGGTGTGCTTCTTTCTATGAAGTGTCACATAGTAGTCACAGTCACTAAAACACGGATTGATGACTAAAACAAGGCAAGACTGAGAACCAAGGTCGAGGCAGCCGCAGAGGTAGTTTGGAGGCCAGAGTTAGATTGTCAGAGGCCAGGAAAACAGAAGCAAGGCTCAAGGAGCAGTAGACTGTGGGACTGAGGGTGTGCAATGTGCCCTCTGGGGACGCAGGCCAGGCCGGCTCAAGGTCGACGGGTGGAGCTACCTGACTGCGGTGAAAAGTGGACTCAGAGATAAAATCATCAGTGTACAGTTAGACCCTAAACTTTGTGTTAGGGCACATGAAACTAATTCAATATATAATAAATGCAGTGTATTGTGTAGGGATGATAGAGCAGTTCAGAAAATGAGGGAGCCTTAAGTATAAAAGGAGCCCAGTAGTTGGCCCACAAACTGCTGACATTTCTATTTAGTTGGAATATACCAGTGTCTTTCTGCAATATTCTGCTTCCAAATCTTGGCTATTGTAAGTAATGCTGCAGTGAACATAGGGGTGCATGTATTCTTTTGCATTAGTGTTTTGGGTTCCTTGAGATATATTCCTAGAATCGAGACCACTGGGTCTTAAGTTTCATTTTTAATTTTCTGAGGAACATCCACACTGTTTTCATAGCGGCTGCACCCGTCTGCGTTCCCACCAACAGTGCATGAGGGTTCCCCCTTCTCCACGTTCTCACCGGCACTCGTTTGTTTATTGATGAGAGCCTTTCTGACAGGTGTGAAGTTATATGGAGACTTTAAACAAAACATTATTTTGGCTCTTACAAATTTCTGTTTATGATATTTGCTAAGGGATGAGCAAATGGCTTTTACCTGTTCCCACCTGTAGTGTGATCGTCAATACTGTTGATTAACTAGGTCTAGGTTTCTTTTAGTTGCAAGGTAAAGAAAATCTATCTTGAAATAGCGTAACTTTTTTTTAGAAAAGTGTTGACTTGTAAAACCAGAGTTCACAAAATAAAAATCGGGGTACTCCTTGATCCAGAAATGAAATGATCTTCTTGGAACTTGTCTCAGTTCTGTACTCCTGTTGATCTCTCCTGAAAAGGTCCCAGGTGGCTGTGATTGATTGGCCAGCCCTGGGGCATGCGCCCACCCCAGAACCCTAGGTGTAGGGTAGGGTGGTTCCCACTTTTTCCCTTGTCACTTGGGCTGTTTTTGCTCTTTTGTATTTAGATCCATAGCAGTACATTTTGGTTTGGGGTGTGCACACACTTGTGTGCTTGTGTGTGTGCTTGTGTGTGTGTTCAAGCCTGCTGCTTCTCTGATTCCGGTACTTCTGGTACTTCTGGTAATATGGCTACTTCTGTAAACATTTTTGCTTATTTTTTAAGTTCAAATGCAGAATATTTGCTTTATTATTGGTAGGAAGTAGTCTTGAACCCTTTCAGAAGCCTAGGGTTAGAGGCAGCTGGGAAAATCTCTGTCACTTTGTGCACAGAGTGCAACTGAATTGATTTATTTTTCCAAATAGCTAATAGTGTCTCATTTTTAAATATGTGGAAAAACCTTTAGTCATTTTTATGGACCTTTTATATAAAAATATTGAATAGAATAGTTGCTCCAAAAGCAGTTTAATAAACTTGAAATTCAGTGAAGGAATTTCTTTAGAAAATACAGCAGTTAGTTGAGCTATATAAATTTCTAGTGCTGGCCGTGCCATTAAAGTGCATGATTCGGATTCCCGTTAAACCAGGAAGTCCCCAATTATGTTTTTGCAAGATTCTAACTGTATATGTGGAGGGGAAAAAGGACTCTAGGTAGATACCTTTTTGAAATCTGAGTTAGACATTACTCATCAGTAGACTGATTAGTTTTTAACACAGTCATGTGCATTTTGATTCTCTAAGAACCAGTGACATAGTGTATTTAGATTTCATCACCAAATGCCCTTTTAAAAAGTAGAACGGTTAATATGTGGTGTGGGAAATATTATCTTAACCATTCCTCTATTAGGATATTGGTCCACTTTTTTTACAAGATTGGTTAAGTGGTTTGAGATAGACAGTACTGAGGCATATCATAGGGTTCTTTTGTTTGTTTGTTTGTTTGTTTGTTTGTTTGTTTGTTTGTTTGTTTTGAAGACAACTTTATTATTTGTATGGTGGCAAACTTTGTTTTCAAATACCTGTTTTGTATTCTTGCTGAAATAGTTTATCCCACCTTAGTGCAAGGTGGACTGCAGGCAGACCTACTTTTACGCAGGTGTAGCAAAAATATTTTTCAAGTAGCCCTATGATCATCTCCAGAAAGTATTCTTATTGAAGCCTCAAAATAATCATGTGGCATAGAAGGAAGAAGTGAGACTAGCTTTGGAAATTGGGGGCAAAAGTTAAAAATTATTTCTATGAAAGACTTAAAGATCACTATCATTAATGTTCCTATAGACTAGGACATTGAGCTTTTATGCTATCCTGTGAAATCTGCCTCAGTGAGTAGCCCCCAAGTAAACCACAGCTAACTACGTGAGTTCATCTGTTGAACAGAGTTAGAGTTAGCCTAAAGGTCTAAAGACTATTTGCCAAAACCAACCCACTTGGTTTTGGCATATTTAATACATCAGTTGGTATCTGACAGTAATACTGGCTACTGCATAACTTGCGTCTTGAGACTGTTGCTGGGATGTGCTAGTAAATCAGCAGAAAGGAGGGTGACTGTGTAGTTTTAACTGATAAATAGAAGTGGGAAAACACATATATAATTCACCTAAAAGTTGACTAGATTATTTAGGTGCAAGTTAAAAAAAGAAGTCTAAGACATAGCCTGCTTTTATTCCATGTATACAGAGAGATTCTACAGTTTTGCATTTTTCCAGTAGAATTTTTATATTGTTGCCTTTACCAAAATTGGCTTGGTATCATTGCTTAAAACTCTTCCCAATACTGTTAAAATTTATTAAAATTGATGTGTGTGTAGCTGTTTTAAAAATCTTACGTTTTTTCTACTCAACTAAGTTATTACATACCCTCTTTCTCTTCTTATCCAGAGTTAGCTGTGGAATCAAACCCTTCTGACCATCCGAGGGCGAGCACAATTTTCCTGAACAAATCTCAAACGGATGGTAAGACAGTATTTTATTTCCTCTGAGAAGATTTAAAACCATTTTGTTTCCTATATTATAGGAAGTATTTAGAAGAACTCATACATTGGTTTAAATGTTTCACTTTTTCGTGCATCTACTTGTTTAATTTTAGTGTGTGATGACAGGTACACTTGCCTTTAGTTGTCACTGTGTCGGTGAGAACAGGTAGACTGTGTGTTCACACACGTCGCACCTCCTTACCGTACCGTCAGTCGGCCACGTGATTTAGGTGTGCTCTCTTTCTCCAAACTGTGTCCTTTCCCCTCGCTCCCAAGAGCACACGTTTTAAGGATGAATGATAGGATTTAGTCACAGTTAGGATTTCATTTGAACAAATAAAAAAAATCAGTTTATATATGATGGTTGAATTTATGATTTTGGCCCCATTTAACATAGCGCTCAACCAAATGATTCTGTCTCACATCCAGATTTGTACTCAGAACTTTCAAACTATTCAAAACTTTCTCACTCCGATGTGATGCTCTTCACACCGGAGTGAACACGTCCCCAGTAGAGTTTCCCAGAAGGTTAGCCTCAGCATGTGTCCTGTTGGCCTCAGGGTAGGAGTCAGAACTGCAAGATTTTAACACTTCTGCTTGCTTAGTTATTTTCGTTAGTTATGTTGAATCTAGTTTACTTGCTTAAAAAGCCACACATGATCAAGTTTTTCAGTTGATTATGGCAGCAGAACCACAAGAAGTGAGGATGCCATAATGTTTGAAGTGGTGCAGCACAATAAAAAATGGGGCTTCTCATCTGCCTTTTCACAGTGTGTGTATTTTGCCTGTCTTGAGCTGTCCATTTTTGGTTAGAATCGCTCTGCTTCTCAGTTTTCCCCAGAGCCATGGGCTGCTCACATGCAGAGAGAGTGGAGACAGAGCAGGGGAAACTTGCCCGTGCCCCTCTGTCTGGTCCTAAGGCACACGCGCCTCTGATCCTGTCCTCCGTGGAGGAGGCGGTGTGGGAAACAGGGCCAAGGCCTCCTCACAGTTTTTATTCTTCTTCCCGCCTTCGTGAGGGCGAGTCGATTTTTGTGTGTTGTAGAGATGTTCAGTTAGGTTAGGACATTCATTTTACAATTAAATAGGTTACTTTCCAAATGAATGAAGACCCATTTATTTCTTCAGCAAGGTGTTTTCATTGATTACTAATAAGTAGTTCAGGATATTTCCAGGGGTGGTGGTGCGTGGAGGGGTTAGTGCCCGGCCAGAAACTGGCTCTGAGAGCTGTCAGCTCTCAGATCCCCGTGATTCAAGGAAGGTGGGTATAAATGCAGAATGAGAAATGAGCACTGGGTACTCAGGATGCAACAGGTACAGTGTGTTGGCTCAGGTTCTCACCTGGCCTCATTCCTTTGCCCTTATCTTCTGTACCTGGAGAGTTTCATTTGTACCTGATACAGAGTATCTGTTAGGTCAAAAGTAGAACTGTGTGTTTAGCTCTGCTTGATGGGACTAATCTTGCCAGGTGATTTAAATTATAAATTTTGTTGGAACTTATTTTTAAAATGGAATGGAATTTTGTCTCATTTTGTATGTTGGTAATCTGTCAGATAATCAGCAACTTTTATTTTTCTATGGCATTTGTATCAGAATTGATGAGTTAATTTTTTTTATTCTCAGTGCGAGAAAAGAGGAAGAACAACTATGTAAACCATGTAAGTAAACAGTTGAAAAGTTAAGTAAGAAATTAATAGTTTGAATTAAAAGTTGTCTGCCATGATTCCTGAAAAATATAACGGGCTCAGTACTGTTAGCATAGACATCTTTTTGTAGATTTTCTGAATCTCCTTTGTTTTTCTAATTGTCAGACAAACTCATGAATTCAGGAAAGTCTTTGGCTTAGTAATGCTTTTTGTTAAAGGGTTCTGATATTTAAGTTAAGTAACATGATTGTGGTGTAAAGATCTGCCTCAATTTTAAAACCTTACTATTTTCTTAAAAATAACAGAAGTGTAGTGGCTAAGTTAATTTTCAGCACTATTTATTGACTTCCTGTCATAGCAGGTGAAAGTTTAGCTTTCTTATTCTGTCGTGTGGTCTTATTTCCCTCCCGCTGCTCTCTCAACACATGACACAGTTTTCAGAAAATCAGAGTCACTGTTTACACTGTTATGACCATGCAAATATTTTTCACTGCCAAGCCATTGAGTTCTCTGGCTGTGCTGTTTCTTTGTGCAACCCTCATTCTTTTTCTCAAATGTAACTGAAATCTGAGCACTTCTACACTTTTCCAGGATAATACAGTCCCCCTCTTGCCATGATCTCACATAGCCAAGTGCAATAAGCAGCCTGGTCTTCCTGATTTAAAATAATAATAATAATAATTTGTACCTATCAATCTAGTAATTTGACAGTAGAAAGATGATTACCAAATACTATATTTATACCACAGTAACTTAGTAATTCTTCATTTCTGTGTATGTGCAGTTAATTCCCTGGTTATATTCTTTTGCCTGTTTCCTAACAGCTATTTTCCCCCAAATGTTGTAACATTTGTCACATGCCTATCAAAAATATTTTCTGTCTACTAAACACATTTGTTCCATTTTTTCTTGGAAACAACCTTGCTCAGTTTTTTCTCGTCCTACTCTAGTGTGTAGACTGGTTTTCCCGGGGCCTGCTCTGTGCCTGTCTTCCTGGCGTATTCCCTCTCTGAAGTCATCTAGGAGCTCACGTAACTGCTTTCTCGCGTTGGATCCCCTGTGTTCTAGATTCTGCTTCCCCGTCTTGTTATACTCCCTTGTTTTACTGGAGCGCGTTTCCCCAGGAAAGGGTTCCTGTGTGGAAGTTTTTAGAGACCTAGCCTCGGAAGTGCCTCCTGTTTGATAAAGTGTAGAATTCTCAGATGAAACGAATTTTTACAGTTCAGAAGACATTTTTACTGTTTTCTCATTTACAACATTGCTCTTAAATCTGTTGACATTGTGTGATACATCGTACGTTACCAATTTTAGTCATTCTTCCCCATCCCTTCCTCTCTGGAAGCCTCTCTTTTAGTACCTTCTCTATCCCTGGGATTCTGAAATTCATGGTATGGTTTGGTCTGTACCTTCTTACTTTTTGCGGCCATTAAGTCTGTGGATCTTCTGTCATTTCGGTGAATTTTTAAAAAATACTTTCTCTATTCCTTTTTTCTAGTATTTGTATTACTCAGAATACTGGAACTAGTATTTTTTCACCATTTGCTAATGTTTTTGCCTCTTCCATTTCATCTAAAAGGAAATCTGTATTTCTTAAGAGATTTGCTTGAGTTTGTGTTCCAGTCTTCCTATTGAATTCTTTGTTTTGTCTATCTTGTTTTTAATTTTTGTCTATCTTGTTTTTAATTTGTAGCGTTCTTTTTTATTCTGCTATTCCTTTAAAATAGCATTCAGTTTTTTCACCAATGCACATTATTGCCTTTTTTGAGGTTAAGGATTATTTTTTTAAAGTTCCCATGTGCTCCTCCTGAATTTTATCACTCCCATTAATTTCCTCCTTCCCATTTTAATCTCTTTTACTTGTTGGCTTTCCTCAGATGTGTGATGCTCCCTGGCTCTATCTTAAGATCTGATTGGACGCACCAGGAATGAGCAGGACTTGTGTTAACTGATAGGCCTCATTGGAGGATTTGGGGGTCAAGCCTCTGAATGCTGAACCTGCCTTTGATTCTGTTGGATAACTGGCTTTCCTGTTCTTGTCCCAGCCACGCCTGTAGGCTCCAAGTTTGTGCTTCCTCTGTTCTGCTGTGTCACCTGCCAGTTCTTTATCTAGTCTTCAGCTTTCAGACATTAAAAATTACCTGCTGTTTGTCCTATATTGTGTCTCACCTTTTCTTCTTTTTGCCTTTAATTCTAATAAGGTATCTCTGAAAGAAAAGGGAGAAGAAAATGGATTTGTAGTCAGTCCCACCATGTTTCATTTAAATTTAGAACCTGTATTTAAAGTGGAAATCTAAGTTTAAAGTTTTAACTCAATGTAATTAATGCCATTAATTCAGAGAATATTTTTGGCTATACCTATAATTAGCACAGTACACTTTTCTGCCAGAGCCTTAATTAAGAATTCTATTCAAACTGCTCATCCTGCCGTATTTGTCCCATTAATGTGCAACATAGGTGCATTGGTTTTCATTAATGCATAAAGTGTTAGAAAATTTTAGGTTAATTAAGTCATTAATTCTCAATATTCAAAACTTGTGGAAAAGTAGAGAGATAAAAAGTAAACTTCAGCTTTTTTAATGGGTTAAAATGAGGCAGTAGGCACCATGTGTGGGGGCAGAATTTCAACAGGTACTTGACCTTTGATAGGAGTAAGGTTTGGGTTGTGACTTGTTAGACTTTTAGGTATGATTATTGTTCTGGTCTTGAACCTTAAGTCTGCTAGGCAACTCCTTCCCTTGTGAAGATTGGAAAAGTCCATCTAGTATGTCATTAGTGCTGAATGAATGGAGATAAAGTATGATTCTTTGTCCCTGTGAATTCTGTGACCAACTTTAATAATACCTAAGAACACTAAGTGTCAATAGTATTTTGGTGGTTTAATTTTTTTGTATTTGTGTTTCACATCTTTATGTTTTCCAGTGTAGCCAGCAATAGTAAGTAAGACATTCACCATAAGGAACTTTTGTCTTCAATTTTCAAGCAAGGCAAGGGGTAATTAACCTGATGGTGGCCAATATATATCTGGGCTTTGCAGAAGCTTAATTCTGCCTCTAGTGATTACCAGATACTCGAACTGAGAATTTGACCAGTAGGGAGTAGGCCTGGACTGCTGAGGAAGTTTTCAGTGTTTCTGATTTACTAAATGAGCCCCCATTGGGTTGTAAGTCCATGTCTCATTACACATTCAAAAAGTTTTAGCACTAATATTCAAAGATAAACCAATATATACTTAAAATAGAAAAAAATTAGGTAGAGGATAATGGGAGCAGATATCACCCAAAGCTTTATCAACTGTATTTTAGTGTATTTTTCCCTATTCTTTATACTCCCCCAATATATAGGTTTTTGATCATAATTGACTTTATTATGGTATATTATATACCATATTACACCTTAATAGTAGTGATCTTACAATATAATCTTCCATTTGAGTGAATTTTCATTTTTTATGCCTTATGTTGTTGTTGAGTTTTTTGTTTTTTCATTTTGAGATCCAAAAAATAAATTACATGTTAACTCCATAGCTTAAGGAACATAAGAGAGTCTTAGCTATAGCTAAAACATTTCTTACTTAAAGGACAACTTTCCCCCAAATTGTGGTACTTTTTAAGAATACGCTGTCTGGAACTTTTCGTTTGTAAGGAATAAATACCTTTGCAGTAAAACACCTGAAACAGGTGAAATGGTGTTTTGTAGATATTTCTCAATACTGTTTACTGGCAGTTTTTAAAATGCTCTGTATTTTAAGATGCATCCACTAGATTTTCTTTCTGCCTCATTTTTTGTATGATTGTGGGGATACTAATGGGAAAGTATGACAGTGTGAAGACAATTATTTTACGTTAATATGAGAAAGGAAGGAAGGAAGGAAGGAAGGAAGGAAGGAAGGAAGGAAGGAAGGAAGGAAGGAAGGCAGGCTCATCTGAATTCGTTTTGAAAAGTACAACAAAACCAAGCATATTAAAATTTTTGTACTCTCTAATATTAAAAATGCTGCTGTTACTTTCAACTACTTACAGTGACTGGGATTAGGCATTGGCCTTACTTTAAGGAAGAAAATTGACCTAACAGGCTAGGCTATTTCAGTATTTGATTATTGTTTTATTGTTGGGCTTTTTACAAATCAGTGGATACTTCTAAAGTGTTTTAAAGATAGTTTATTTTTTAGAGGGTCTCAAAAAGTTCATTGTCACCTCTCCACTGCAGATATACATTCTAATTAGTATCTGTAGTAAGATTTACCTTCCAGTTGTAGTTAATTTTAAATAATTTGTCAACCACTAGGTGCACTCCTAATTTGTCCCAGATTCTGTGCTCAGCAGCTGGATGGAGGTAGGGAAAAAGTCCTCCTTTCCCTAGAGAAGCTCTAGGTTTTTTGATTTTTTTTCATCCTCATCTGAGGATGTGTTTATTGATTTTGAGAGAGTGGAAGCAGAAGAGGGGAGGGGGAGAAACAGAGAGAGGAAGGAAGCAAGCAAGCAAAGGTGGGAGGGAGGGAGACAGGTAAGTAGATAGATACATCGATGTGAGAACCATCCATTGGTTGCCTCCAATGTGCTCTGACCAGGAATCAAACCCACAGTCTTTTGGTGTATGGGACAATACTCCAACCAACTGAACCACCCAGCCAGGCCAAGAAACTTACTTTTTTATGAGGGGGGCTTCCCCCGTAAGCAATTGATGCCATGTAATAAGTGGTAACCTAGATGCCTGAGTATACACAAAGAGGGACGTTTTGTAGTGTGGTTACTGGCAGAGGCACCCTGGAGGTGGATGAGGAGTGGGGTGGGAGGTAAGTTTGTTGGGACAGGAGGAAGAAAAGGCACTGTCGGCCCAGGAGCAGCATGAGTGAGGCAGGGATGTGGTAAGTGTCAAATAACTTAAGAGAATTGAGTTAATGACATTTAGAAGTGAATGGACACTATCCTTTGAGGTTCTCACTTGAGTAATGTAATGAAAGTCTTACTTAAACATGCAATGAGAATTAAATTCTCAAAGTTGTTTTATTTGTTTTCTTTGGATGTGAGAGAATCTTAAAACAATACTCTTTTATCCTCCAGATAAGGAGCCTGAGACCCAGAGAGACCCTGACTCCCTAGCTTGGTGTAGCAAATGGGCAGCGTTGGTGCACACTCACCTTTGACTGACGTGTGCTTTGTCACACTGTCTCCTGAACTAATAATTAGTATCGGCTTTCATTTACTGCGATAAAATGTTCTTGCTTCAATATTCTGTAGGGTGTTATGTTTTGTTGTAGTAAATGAATAGTAGAAATAGAAAATTTTAGCTGCTTTTCATTGCTTGAGACAAAATCACTGAAATCTTACTCTAAACATTTTACAGCATTATAAAGGGAATGTCTAAGTATCTGCCAGGTTATAGGTACTATGTCAAGGGAAGAATTTTATAATCCATTCCTCCAATCTCGTCTGTGGAAGTTATGAGTCTCCACCTAATGGTTATCCCATAGAGCTGCACGTGATATCACACTCAGGCAGTTCATGAAGTATAAGAAAAATCTTAATGCTTAATTGTTTGACATTTTAACCAAGGAAAAAGCACACTTTTACAGGTTTAACTTACTGTGACATTTTCTTCTATTTCCCTTCCCCTTTAGGTATCTCCAGGGCACCTTACTAAAAAATATAGCTCATGCTCAACAATATTTCTAGATGACAGCACAGTCAGCCAGCCTAATCTTAGAACCACAATACAATGGTGAGTACAACTAGGTTGCCAAGGGCTGAGTGACAGACCCCTTATGCTGAAGGCATCCTAGCCATATATAATTTCAGTCATTTGATTGTCCTTTTCAGTGATCAGGTTAAGAAAGCAATGCCAATTACATGTTGTTTTCAAGAACCTAAATAACGATTTCTATTTTTTGGTAGAGTTTTTGATTTCTATTTTAATATTAGAGTGGATGGAAGAGGGGAAAGCCAGTTAGCAAATAAGAAATCCCAGAAAAAGTACTTCTCTTTATTTGATGCATTTCTGTTGGTAAGATATTGTTGAATAATAATAAAAAGGAGAGGTGCTTTCTATTGGATGTTTTTAGAAAAAAAGTATTTATGAGATAAAGGCCTAAAACAATGTATATGTACTATTTTGGAAGCTACTCTTGGAAGAAGCAGCAGCTTGTCCCCTACTGCCACCAGAATGTATGTGCCTTTACATTTGATTAGATTTTGTCAGGTTGTTTCCATCATACATTTTTCCCCACACTATTTCTGTGTAAAAATTCACTTCTTCCTATCACCCAAAGAGGGAGAAAATACATCAAACCAGTCTTAAGGAATAACTTTTTAAACTAATTTCTATGTGGATATAATTTGTTGAACTATTTTCATAGATATATGAAATTTAATTTTACATGTGTATAAATATATAAATATCCAAAAATACTATCTAAATCCATATATAAGAAAATCACAGCAGAAAAAAATGAGAAAGATGAAGTTTTGGAATTACAGCCATGGTCAATTTTATTCTTAAGCAGACACGAACAGTGTGTTATGATGATGGAAACTCGTCATTAATTTCTGGAAGCACCACCTAGTCCACAATTGGAGATGCACTTTAAAAATACCCTAATATGAACTTTTCAAGCATACTTAAAAGAGAAAAAAACAGAACAGGATATAGAGATTTCATGCTCCCACTGGGGTTGTCCAAGGAACATTATCAGTGTCTCTTTCGAATATGTGTGGTAATTTTCCAGAACACAATTTGGGAGATGCTGTCTGAAAATATTAATAGCCTCATCCTTGATTTTATTTTTCAGTCTTAAAAACACTATAAGCTTATAAACTTAATTTTGTTCTAATATACCAGATTTTTTTGCTAATTAAAGTATCAGTAACTTTTATTTCAATTAAAAATAGCATGTTCACAATCATAATCATGTGTCTTTCTTCTCTTATGACAATAGTTAAGATCAAATTGTGTTTCAGCAAAAACTGAGCCTTGTCTCTTTCTAAAGTTCCAAGCTGTGAAAAAATCACTGAGCATTTTTATTCAGCCAAGACATTAAATCTATGAGTAAAAAAACCCACTCGACTTTGGCTACATTCTGTAGCTTTTTTTGAATTCAAAAGATTCTGATGTTACAGTGTATAATTCAAAAGTAGTTTTAAAGATTAACCTTTCTCAGACAAGTAAGTTTCATGCTTATTTCTCCAAATTAGTCTAATTCTTGGAAGTTTGGTTTTAATTTGTTCTCATTAAGTTTTGAAGATGGTCATTCAGTACATTAACTGTTGGTGAAATAAAAGCTTACTGAGAAAATTAATAGAGCTAATTGGCTTTTAGGGATGATTTTGAAAAATGTTGATAATGGGGCAGTAGTACATTGTTTTCAGTGGGGTGGGTGAGCCTTATTAGAATCACTTACGCAACTCTTTTCAAGATCTTCCCAGTGCCATTTAAATCAGAACATCTAGAGGGAGAAGCCAGGCAGTTTTTAAGGCTCCTGGCGATTCCAGTGTACAGCTAAGCTTGGGAACCACTGTCTGATCAGAGCGTAGGAGAAAGAACTGCCGCTTACTACGGGTGGGACCTTGAGCAAGTCCATTTGAAGCCCTGGTTCCCTTATCTGTAAAATGGGTTGTTGAATTAAACCTTATCGAAGGTTCAGTGGTCATTTTCATCCTTGAGGTTTTATGCTTTGAAGTCTGTGATTTGAAAATCAATTTGAAGATGAAACTATTTGAAGCACTATAGAAGTATCCATCTTTGATGCTAACAATGGTATAAGCCTTTTTACAAGTGCTAATATTCTAGGGGCTTAGTTATAAAATTCAGATTTGCCTTTCCTCAACTATTTGGAGCTTCATTTTAGACACTGGGGCAAAAGGAGAAGAATATGTACAATTTAACCAAGAGAACCCGTTTGTTGCCTAATGCACAACAACTTTGAGTAACTTAGGAATATAGTATTTTTCATGGTTTCTGAGGACTTAACATATCTGCTCATTAATATTTCACTTAGACTAATTTTGAAGTAATTTATTACATATTACACTATTATGCTACATCGTTAGCACTGCTTATTTCAGGATAGCTAGACCCGTTGATTTTGTGGGTTCTTATTGCTTTTAAATTTTCTGATAATTGTGTAGAAGTGATTTTAAATGATTTTATTTGGTATAGAGCACTTTCTTTACCTTTAGGAAAATGACAGGAAATGGGTGGGTAGGTGGATACTGAAATAGATCAACTGAAATAGATCAACCCTCACAACTTAAAAAAAAAAGCATAAAAACTATTCTATGGCTTAAATTTAAGCATGTGTACAAATAAAGATAACTTGTACAGGATAAAAGTTCTGTGAGTGGAAGGGTGAATGACAGAGGAAATATGTGATAACATATGTTATAATAATCAAGCAAACATGGCTTCTAACAGCATGTTGCTTAGCATTTTGGTTCCCCTATTTTTGCTAAAAGCCAAAGAACTAAGACAGGGGTGCAAGTATCCATATAATGCTGTTCTGAAAGAGGATGTCAAGGCCACTGGGCAGCTGGGAAGGTCTTCCCCCACTGTAAACCACTTTTAAAATATGTTTTCAGACATAACATATTAAAATCAATGTTACAATTTTTCTTTCCTCCACAGTGTGACCTTAGCGATATATTACCACATAAAGAACAGGTGAGTTTTAAAACCTGCCTTATTATTCTAGCTATTAAATTTATAAGATATGACGTTTAGTGTTAGGTAGTAACTGTAGACATTGAAGTAAGCCGTAGAGTGCTTTTATTACATTATTGAAGCCAGTCATTTGTTTCTGCCTTAGGACTCTTGTTACAGTGGATCCCAGTGAGTATTTGTTTGTATTAGAAATTAAAATTGAGAATTTAAAAAATAAGTCCCTTGTATGTTAAAACAGTTTTTATAGCACTCTTACAGTTTTGAATTAGATAATTCTCTGTGGCGGTGGATTGTGTTGTGCATCATAAGATATTTAGCAGCATCCCTGGCCTCTGCCCTGTGTTCACAAGGGCTGAGAGCACCCTCTCCTCACTGCATGTTGTGACGACAAACTTCTCTCCAGCCGTGGCGAGATGTCCCCTGGGGGACAAAAATCACCCATGACTGAGAACCATAGTATTAACATAATTTTTTATGAAAAATATTATTTTTCACAATAAAAAATTTGAGTGGAAAGTGTGTTTATTTACTTTTTTGCAAATCTCTGTAATATCATCCCTAATAGAAGACAGCTGATTCATTTCAGTCATTTGTTTTGAAGAAACAATATGAAATCCCAGTCTCCTGTAGCTATATATGACTGGAAAAAAGGTGTTTTCTAAAGCCTTTAGATAATTGTGGATATTCTTTGATACTATACCAAAAAGTGCACAACCGCTGGCTTCTTAAATGAGTTACAGTGGAATTTAAAATCATATCCATGAACTTACAGTAGGTACTCTGTTAAATTAATACCCATTGATCTATCTTGTATGCTTAATAGATCTTGTACATAATTTTGCAGGGATATTATACATCGGTCATTTGGGAAGTATTGGTTTACATTTCTTTATGAAGTGTTGGAAACTTGTTAGGATCACCACCAGTCTTATCAAAAAAGTGTTTTAAGTATTGAAAAGCTGTCAAGTTCACAAAAAGAAGTACAAGTTTTCCCAGATACCGATGTTTAGCTTGATAGCTTGAATTGTGTCATGGCAACAAATATACAAGTTTTTTTTAAAGTGACAGGCTTGCTTTTTGTTTTTGAGAGCATGACGTTATACTATCAGATAAAGATGTTATTCTATGGAAAAAAGTGCCTTCTTCAGCTCACAGTTAAGTCGAAGTGCTTTTCTGTAACACGGCTGCATCTCAGTGTGCAACAGCAATCTGCGTGCTTCCCACTTATTCTGAGTGTGAAAGGCAGGGGCAAGGTTTAACGACACTCAATTTTTACTGCTTTATCAAGGCTGTTATTAAGTAAACCAGACTTTTTTTTCAACTGCAAGAGGCCACGAAGAAGAGAATGACTCCTACAACAGTGTGGTACCACAGCCGTGATTCATGCTCAGAATTTACTCTTGCTTTTACACAGCCGTCATTGCTGTGTCAGTATAAAAGCAGGCGATGCTTTAAGATTCCTGTAAAAGCAGTTTGGCCTCATGGGCCTCCTGAAAAGGGTCTAGGCCCATAGTGATGTCCAACCTTTTGGCGTCTCTGAGCCACACTGGAAGAAGAAGAGTTGTCTTGGGCCATGCATTAAATACACAAACACTAACAAAAACTGATGAGCAGAAAAAAGGTTTTAAGTAAATTTACGATTTTGTGTTGGGCCACATTCATAGCTGTCCTGGGCTGCGGGTTGGACACCCCTGGGGAACCAGGAGGCCGCCAGAACATACTTGGAGAACTGTTTAAATGAGCAGAGTGTATTAGGTGGTGAACTTTTAAACCAAAAGGCTGGTCACTTGTAAAATAAAAAGGCAAGTTTTGAACTCAAACTATTTGAAAGACACGAAGAGATATGTAATAGGAATATATCGTAGGAAACTAAATTAAGGGAAAAAAACAAAGAAAAACACGAATCTCATATTCCACATGAATTAAAATTCTGAAGACATTCTTGCCTCCTACTAATGCTTTATAAAACATTCTGGTGTGTTCCAATGTGAGGTTAGAACAGTTCCTCAGCATTAAGAATTAAAAGAGTAGTGGTTCAAATGCAGTGGTTAGAGAAGTGGAGATATACTTTGTTAGGGAGAGTCAATGCTTATAAAGGCACCTCTGGCTGGTCTTTGGAGAAAAGATTTCGCAGAATTTGATGTGCTGAGTAAAGAGCCTAGGAAGCTGTCTTACGGACGCAAGAGCAGAACTTGTAAAATGCTTTGTTGAAGGTTAAGCTTCTCCCGCCACCTCATCTCTACTCTCAGCAGATGTGTTCCTAAGGTGTTAACAATTTTCTGAATTAGTCTTTTTTAAAAACACGTTTTTATTTTTTAGAGATGCAAATAGATCCTTGGATATTTTTGATGAGAGATCACATCCACTCACAGTAAGTGTCAGTTTTATTGAGGTTATATTTTTTCTCTCATACAGCTGTGTTTATTTCATGCTGATTTGTTTGAAATCAATTACTACAAGAAAATTACTTCCTCTAAATTGGAGTCCAAATCATCTTTCTTTAACTATCCTTCCCCACCCCTTGTTGTATCTAATTATTTTACAAAAGGAATGTTGTAAAAGGGCTATGTCAGTACTGAGTTGCAGCTTGTATAATTAGTAAGCTAAGCTAAATAAACATACCCCCAAAACAGAAAATGTACCTTTGTAAGATGGTTTTCAGGAGCATCAAATGATATAAATACTTGTAAAGAAAGTCGATAGATACATTACCATCTCTATGAAGAAAATTAATATGACGCAAACTTGCGAATTCACTTCGGATACTGTGTAGCAATATGTGGCTGGGGGCGCCTGTGTAACACAGCACCACCTTGGAGTCTTAAACAGTTACAGGGAACTGAACATGGATTTCAGAATTGGTTGCAGAGAAGTGTGTCATGGAGATCAAGACTTCGGAGCCTAACAATAGCTTATGCGTAGATAGAATTCTATAGCGGGAAGGTAGAAAGGAACACGCGTAAATTTTTTGAGGCTATGCCTCTATTTGCCATAATGAATGGTGGTGAGTATTGAACCACTATTGTTTTTGAAGATCCCATTGTTTATAAATTTCAAAGACTGGTAGACATGACACCCAGTAAAGCCTGTTTTAAGGGGCATGTGAGCACAACTAGGAGACTGCTATCACAATAATCCTTTACTTTTCTTCAGTGGATACTTACAGTGCATTTTTTCTCCTTTCAGCGAGAAACAATTCCAGAGGAATACTTTAAGCATGACCCGGAGCACAAGTTTATTTACAGATTTGTTCGTACGCTTTTCAGTGCCGCCCAGCTGACAGCTGAGTGTGCCATAGTAACTTTGGTAAGGTCGCTCTTCCTTCACAAAGCATTTCCCTCTGCCTTGTACACAGGGTGTGGTCCTGTTGTTCACGTCAAAGAACTTTATTAAGAGAAACCTATCAAAGGAAGTAAAATACACACATCTGAGCTTAAGAATTGTTGTGATTTGAAACGTTGCCATCGCTGTTCTCATCACAAATGGTTGCTTTTAAAGGCAGCAGGTGTGCTGGTCGGGTAGGGTGGGGGCAGTAGCCGAGCCATCTGGGCCATAGGCTGAGTGTAGTTCTGAGTCCCAGGCTGAATTCCTCAGGCAGTTCTAATGTGTGTCTTGAGTGAAAACCATAGCTTAAATTTTCTGTTCCTCGGATGATGGGTGGTAATCCAAGCCGTCTGTTTTCTTGTGCCGGTGAGGTTGCCCAGGATTATAGCCAGTAGTACCCAAAAGACTTTGCTAGTCGCCTGCTGAGCTATAGCTGGGTCAGGACTTTTGTGTCACCCATACAGATTTCCTATGGTAAGATCTCATCATTTAGAATAATAAGTCCTATTCTAGTGAGAATTGGTTAAAATTGTATTACTCCTCCCTGCAGCAAATCTAAAGGGAAGAGTCGATGGCATGGTCTGGAGGAAAAGAATACTTAGGTCAGTGCCTCCTCCTTTAGCATCCAGCTAACATTTTGGAGAGGAAGCTCATGCCCCTGCAGTGGGCACTGGATCAGACACAGGCTTTTTCATGGAGCTGACCAGCTGTTCGGAGTGCTCAGCGCTTGCTGGAGAAAGGCAGGAGTGCCACTTCCAGACGGAGCACTGGCTAGTACAGGAGGGCGAGCAAGCATCTGGGTGGGAAGAGGGGGAGTTCTTTGTAGACACGTTAAGCTTGGTGCACCTGCAGCAGCAGTGTGGCAGTGTCCGGTAATCACTGCAGTGGGTGGAATTAGAGCATTAAGAATTAAAAGAGTAGTGGTTCAAATGCAGAGAAAACACATGATTCAAAAGTGGACAGAAGATAGAACCGTGACAAAGAGTAGGTATTCAGTGGATATTTATGGAATGAGTAACTTCTTGGCAGCATTTAGCATTTTGACCACTCTCTCTTGAAGCTCACTTACCTTGGCTTTTCTTTGCTCATCCTCTCCTGGTTTTCCCACCATTCTAGCCACTCCTGGGGACTTGTCTCCTAATTGCTGGTAGTGCTTACAGATTTAAGTGCTGAGGGGGGAGGAGAGAACAGGTTCAACAAAGTTCTTGCTTGATGGAGTTTATATTCTATGAGGAAGACCTGTGTTTTCCAGTTAGTGTTTTTTACAAGAAGATAAAGCAGGGTGGAGTGGTAAAGTGATTACAGGGGCTTACTGCTTTACATAGAGTGATCAGGAACAGCCTCTTTAAAGAGGTAGCATTTGAACCATGTCCTGACTACACTGAGGAAGACAGGGAGCTCTGGTGTTACAGGCAGAGGGGACAAGTGCAGGATTCTGAGATGAGTGCACAATGTGCCTTGTGTTTTCAAGCAACAGTGAGGGTGGCCAGTGTAGTCAGAGTAGTGGGAAATGAAGAGAGGGGTGTGGGACGTGGTGGCACAGAAGGGTAGTGTCCTGTCTTACAGGGCCCTGTAGCTTGCAGGCCGTGGGAATAAGTTAAATTTTTGTGTGATGGGGAACCTTTGGTGGACATCAAGCAGGGCAGTGAAGTGCTCCTATTAAAGAGGCTATCCTGGCTGCTTTGGGGGAATGGACTGGAGTTGGGAGGCTGGGCAGTCAGGAGGCCATAACAGTGATGCAGGTGAGAAGGGACAGATAGAATAGAAAGTGTGGTCAGGTTACCAGTGACAGGTAGAAATAAGAACTGCTAGCAGATTCCAGCAGGCTAACTCAAATGGGGGGTTTTGCCCCAGCAACTCAGTAAGTGGCAGTGCCCTTTATGTTTGTCAGGAAAGCCTGAGTAGTAGAGAGTTGGGATGAAGAGCTCTGGTATGAACGATGAAGGCACCTTAGCATAGTAGTAGTTTCAGTACAGTGGCAGGGGGCAGGCCAAAGTGGGTTATGGGGAGAATGGGAGATGAGAGGAAGCATCTGGGCATTTCCTGTGAGAAAAACCAGAGGAAGCATCCCAGGGGCACGGAGGGTGCGGTGGGAGCAGCATTGGCACGTCACGTTGGGGAGACTCTCTGGCAGAGGATTCTTCAAAGGGGTAATCTGGGAAGTTCTGCAGAAGTGGATGGAATTGACTTCATGATTAGCCTCAGTGGGAAGAGAAATCACAACCCCACTGACACAAGAGGGCAAGGGCAATGAATGAATGAGGAGTGTCACGTACCAAGTTTGCCAGTGAAGATGACAGGAAGTGGAGAAAATGCTGGTGTTGTGTAAGTGCCTCTGATTTCTAGGAAGTAGAGAGTAGGAGACTTGAGAGCATTGAGTTTTGGGTAATGGGCATAAAGTTTCACTAAGAACACATAATATTTAATAATCATTTGTTCTTGAAAACACAGTTGAGTTTGGAGAACCTTGGCAAATCTCAGTTGTCAATCTGATAACCTTCAGACAGTAAACATACTCTTTAAAATTGGACTTTCTTCTCTGTCAAATGGCATATATACTCTTCTACAAAGCACCTGTTGAGGTACCAACAAATCACAGCTTATCTCTATAATCTTTACTCAGCTGTTAACTTCGCCCAGTTCTTTGTAGAATAGACGATTTAATACATGTAAAAGAAATCGTGAAATCCCACAAGCTAACCTGGCAGGTTTAGAGAACCAGGGAGTTCTGTTACTACCAGAGTTGACCCAGAGCTTCAGATTCTGTGAGACAGAACTAGATTTCATAAAGTGATAATGGAGCAGCGAACATCAGGGGTTATGAGAGGGACTGCCCTTTGTACGCATGCGTGTTCTCATGGAGGCACTAAGACGGGAATACTCCACAGCTGTACGGCCCAGCCTCTTCGTACACCTGTTTGTGCTGCCTGCCCTGCTGCGCACGCAGCAGCCACTGGGAGGCTCCATTGACCACCAGTTTTTATCTTCAGTGCCTGCCAGACAAGGACCTAGTTACTGTGAAAGGGTTATAAATGTGCTTGGTATTACCAGAGATTTACGTACTCAAGTATTATGAAAATCCTCGATTAACTACCATCCAGGTAGGAGACATTGCGTGTGGTAGGCACTCAGGTATTGAACTAGTTGAATTTGCACTGGGCCTGTATGTGCTGTTTTTTATAAGTGGAGAGGTAATAACACAGTGTGTTTCTTCTGGATGACCTTTGCTAAGATGCATGTTCTTTCCCGTGACCAAAAACTGGGCTGGAAATTCACATGGGCAAAGTAGACAACTGAGGTATCTGATCTGCATCTGTGACTTGGCCTCTGGCTTTGTCTGGCCAACCCATCTCTGCAGAACCTAAAAATAAGAGGCATGTAAATAAACAGATGAAATCTGTCATTGCTAACAGTTCTTATCACAGCACTTAAACTGAACTAAATTCAAAGACCAGTGCTCTACTTTTGCAGGTTTACTTAGAAAGGCTTTTAACTTATGCTGAGATCGACATTTGTCCCACTAACTGGAAAAGAATTGTTCTGGGAGCCGTTCTTCTTGCCTCCAAGGTCTGGGACGATCAGGCCGTGTGGAATGTGGACTACTGCCAGATTCTCAAGGACATTACAGTTGAGGACATGTGAGTTCGAAAGGTTTTGGTGAACTTTCTAACCATGTTCCAGTGCCCTCATTTGCCCCCATAAAGCTTATATGTTAAGAAATATTTGTAAAGCTTACTTTGTGCAGAGAACTGAAATAGGCATAAAATTACATACTTCTTTCTATCCATCTTCAGTGTACCAATTCATATTCCTCATCATTAAGTAGGTCTGGATGTGGTGGTTTTTGGCAAACATTTTACAAGTTCACTATCAGAACAACAGTACAGTACGTATCTTAATGGCTTTCCTTAAAGCATCTACTAGTTTCAGTCCATTTGTAAGGGGCATACATCTGGCTCTTGAAATAAATGTTTGGCTACTGTTAAGATCTTAGAAGTGCTAGGTTATTGAGGATTTGTAGCTTAAATCTGAGTCACATATGGTATATTTACTTTCACCGTTTTGTTTTTTTTTATATGAAGTTCTGTTGTTAAAGAAAGTATGAACAGCCTTGGCCAGGTAGCTTAGTTGGTTGTAGCAGCATTCTGATAAGCCAAGGTTGCAAGATTGATTCCTGGTCAGGGCACATATAAGAATCAACTAAATGAATGCATAAATAAGTGAAATGGAAAAAAAAATAAGAAGCCATGATAGAAAATTAGCCATTGTCCTGACCAGTGTGGGTCAGTTGGTTGGGCATCATCCCTCAAAGCAAAAGGTCGCTGGTTCAATGCCCAGTCAGGGCATGTGCCTGGGTTGTGGGTTTGGTCCCTGGGCAGGGCACATGCAAGAGACAACCGATTGATGTCTGTCTCCCTCTCTTCCTCCTCCCTCTCTCAAAATGAATTTTAAAAAATTTTTAATAAGAACAGAATTAGCCACATACAAAGGTTTCAACCCTGTGTTCTCTCCTGCCCATTTAAGAGAATTGCACATGTTTCAAAATAAGTGTTGAGTTAGGAAGCGCCTACCTCTCAGGCAGTTGGAGAAGCATCATTGGGCATCAGCCAGTGCCCATCCCACTCCAGTTTCCTGGGTCACTCAGCAACCACAGCAGTGCATTGTAGGGCGCAGCAGGTTAACCACAAGGGCGCTCCTCATAGGTGGCTCGCCAACGTGCGAGTGAAACTCTAACAAGGGCACTCCATCTGGTCATGCTAACTCTGTGGGGGGCCTTACGGGTGGTAGTTGGGATGAGCCAAAGAGGTATTTACCCGAAGACTCTCAAGCTGCCCGCTCGACGGCGGAAATGTCTTGGCGGGTGGCATTTAAGAAACGGGAAAGAGCACCTCTTGGTGATGAGCAGTATGGGAAGAGCAAGATCGTGGGAGGTAGTGGCTAGAGTTTGTTTGTTTCCTTTGCTCGTTATTCTAGATGAGACTTACTCAGAATTACCAAGTGCATATTTACAACTGAAGTGAGGATACTGTGACCAAGAGAAGGGACTAGTGATTGTCAGTAGCTGTCAAAGTGGCTTTTGGTGCAAATGTCTGCGTTGACAGTAGTGTACACTGAGAGTAATGGGGATGTTGCTGGTAGCCATCTTAGCAAACTGTGACAGCAAATGATGAATTCGAAACAAATGGAAGTACTTTTGGAAGCTGCAGAACCTAAAGTGACTTTGATAACCACTGTCGTGAGTCTTCAAACTGGTCCCTAGAGGGGAAGAAGGTTTGTAATCGTGAACACCAGCCCTGCCATGATGGCAGCTGAAATATTCTCAAAACTGCAACCGAGCTGGCTGGGGCTCTCGTTTTCGTTGTAACCTCAGAGAGCTACAGGAAGCCTAGTTGTAAACATGCTTTTTGCGTAGGAACAGAGAAACACCAGGAGCTTTTGTTGATGCTCTTTGGAAACTGGAAGGCGTTACAACAGTGTTTAGTATCTATTGGTTTCATCCCCCTGCTGTTGACTATTTGTAATGTTCTCATTTTGAGGCTCAATTGAAAAATTAGTGTCTATCAGCTTTTTCTTAAAACTTTCCAACATCTATGTATCTTTTTAGAATATATTTCCCTTCAAAAGAATAGGTTAAACTGAGCAGCTGCTATTCAGAAAATTTGCTGTGCCTGTAGATTGTATGCTATTCAGCCATCTAGCCATTGAAAAACCAACAAAAACCCCCAGAAAAATGCATATTCTGTAGGCATACTGCTTTTCTTCTGTGATTAAATCTCTATTAATAGACATGTTAATCCTATGAAGTACTGTATTTCCACACAATTAAAATGTATTAGTTGAGAAAATATAAAAGGGGTAGTGAAGTGCATTTATTCCTGTAGTAAATTAAGTCCTGATTAGCTGGTTATCACAACATTATCTGATTTACATTTCTATAGACTTATGGCCATATGAATAGGAAATGAATTTTGGAGGTCATTTTGGAAGTCAGTTCAGTTGGGTTTAAAGTTCAACAAATGAGAACATCTCATCTCTGCTCATGTTCTGACTGCTTTCCATACAGGAGAACAGCCTTTGTTGACCTAATTCATGGGCAAAATATTAAAACTTTAAAACTAAAAAAACAAATATGTTAGAAAATAAGCCTCTCATGTTTGTTCAGCTATTATCATTTTTACATTAATTAACTCTTTCAAAGGATTCCAGTGAAAGTAGCATAATTTACTCTAATTTTATATTTAAACACTTGGCAGGTGACGGCACTGTGATCACATAGCAAAGGACAGCTCCCAACTTGCTGTTCCCACTGTGTGTACTGAGCTCACCCCTGTGGCTGTCCCCCTTCTCTGTAGCAAGGGATGGTGGATGCTGAGCATCTCTGGGTTGCATTTCCAACCCGGGAGGAACACTGTTGGAGTTTGAGTCCAGAGCTCTATCAAAGGTCATATCATAGAGTGGGTTCAGTCCGGACAGGATATCTGTCTTTAATCTTTCTGCCTTCCAGTTTAAAAAGCGCATCTTGTCCTGTCATAGTGATAGTTTCTCACCCCAGGGAGATTAAGGTGAACAGAAACTTGTGTTACCCCCTCTGACTTTAGCCCCGTGTACTGGGGCACAGGGAAGGGTTCCCTTTTCCATCAAATGTGGCTTATTTATTTATTTATTTGAGATGAATCCTTGCTGCCTCAAGAGTTTTCCCCCTCGGGGATAATAGCGGTGGCTCTCGATGCATCCATTTGTTGCCGTGGTGATGTGCCCACTCCTTTTGTTGGTGCGTCTCTACTTCAATAAGCCCCTTCCTGTTATCGGTCTGGTGAAAATGTCCGCAAGTTCTTCAGAGCTAATAAACAGCACACATCCCTCCTTTCATCTGATCACTATAGTGGGGCCTCGCGAGTGCGCGAGGGGCATGAATCGAACAGCTGCACTAATGGAACTCTGGAGAGTGAGCGCGAGTCGGCAGCGCCGGTGCCCCGCGGGCTGTAACCTCCTCGCCTTGTCCCGAACTCAGAGTGCTGGGATGCAGAAAGGACCGCAAGGAGCCGTGCCTGGTTTCGGATATTAGTGTATAATGTAGCTCAGTAGCCTTTATTTGTTTCAGAACAAAATTTCGAGCCATCTTCATAGTTCAGAATGACACTTTTGAAGGTAAACCAGTTGACTAAAATTGTCCTGTGTTGGTTTTGTCTCCTCCTCTCCCCTCAGGAATGAGATGGAAAGGCATTTTCTGGAGCTCCTTCAGTTTAATATTAATGTTCCTGCCAGTGTTTATGCCAAATACTACTTTGACCTTCGCTCCTTAGCAGACGACAACAACCTGCCTTTTTGTTTTGCACCTCTTAGCAAAGAAAGAGCACAGAACCTAGAGGTAAAGCTGTGGGACCCTGAACAGGGTTCCGTCAGTCACCAAAGCCCACACCTGTGGGTAAATTTTACTAAGTGCTTACAGTGTAGAAAGCTTTTTTAAATGAACAGATTGAAGGAGAGCTTGTTAACCTGTTCACATCGTGTGTCCAGTGTCTTTCGTGGTTTCCACAAGGGCCCCATGTTGTCAGCAACAACAAGAAAAACTGCAGGTCTCTTCTGGGACCATAATTCAGAACATTCTAAATCAGACTTAGTCTGCTAATGGTTTTCCTTTCCACCCTTCCTTAGAACCATACATGAATTTCTTGCAACTGTATCACTAATCATATCTACATACATAATCTACTTTCCGTTCTTAATTCACTTTGCAAAGTCATGTCTTTTCTGGGTGTATTTTGGTTCAGTCCCATGAGTTTATCAGACAAAGCACTACTGGCTAACCTTGAGAAACATATAGTATCCCTAGACTATATACTGTGTGTTTCAAGTACTAGGGGTAGGAAGTACATGGGTTTTTCATGGAAATGGTAAAGTACACGAGACAAAGTAATTTATGGCTTATGATTTCTGATGAGTATACACAATTGTTCACAACTGAAATGGACACTTTGTGTGGTACCTTGGCGGTACTTTAGAATAAGATGTTTTCAACCATAATTAATGTGCAAGTAAAATAGTTCCTCGGCATGCTTCAGTCAGTAGACTTTTCCTACCATTCCTACCATCCAATAAACTACAGCACATGCCTGCCTCACTAAAATTTGTTTAAAAGTAGCCCTGGCTGCTGTGGCTCAGCGGACTGAGTGCCAGCCTGTGAACCAAAGAGTCATGGGTTCAATTCCCAGTCGGGGCACACACCTGGGTTGCAGGCCAGCTCCCCAGTAGGGGACATGTGAGAGGCAACCACACATTGATGTTTCCCTCCCTTTCTTTCTCCTTCCCTTCCCCTCTCTCTGAAAATAAATAAAAATCTTTAAAAATTAAAACAAATTTGCCCAAAGTATATAATAGCTAATGAAGATTGGATGGAATTTGAATAGCTGAATAAACACCAGTTTTGCCCGAGTCTGTGTTCATTATGTTTAAGGAATGGAGGCAATGGGTAATACTGCTGTTAGGATTTTATTAACACCCTTGATCTTTGGGAACCCATTTTTAGATAAGTCTAAGTTCCCCTCTGCCCTAGCAATCCAATTGTAGCCCCTAAAGGACTTACCTCAGTGAATTAGCAGGATGGCAGCCCCCAAACCTGGCAGTGTAGACCTCAGCTACCCAAAGCAGCAGAAACTGTGAACTACATAGAAAAGAGAGAATGTATGGCTTAAAGGTGACGCTTTTTTTAAAAGATTGGAACCTCCGTTTTCTTTAATTGTACCCGTGTTCTGTTTGATTTCCTTTTCTAGGCCATTTCCAGATTGTGTGAAGACAAAGACCTGTGCAGAGCTGCCATGAGAAGGTCTCTCAGTGCTGATAATTTTATTGGTATTCAGCGTTCTAAAGCCATCCTGTCTTAAGGGAGAAGTGAGGGGTTGTAACATCATGAGCCCCTGATCTACGAGGACTGGGACAGTACCACCTCACCTGCTCAGACACCAGCGGAGTTAGTCCCTCACCTGGGAGGACTCGAGAAATACCATCTCTCCTGCCCAAGAACCAGCAGAGCCAGTAAGACAGACATCAGACTGAAGAGCCTCGTGGACAGCAAGTACTATGCTTGTGGGAAAGAATGGGACCTTGTCAGTGCAACACACTGTTTGTCCTTTACTAAATGAGTTACAAAAGCCACTCCAAGCAATAGCTCCCAACCCACACACAGATATTTGCTTACAATGTAGGCTGATAACTGTGAACTATGTGAGGGTTTTTTATTGAAGTTTAAATTTTGAGACTTGAAAGACACTAACCATATATAACTTTTATGTCTTTCCTGTTTTTCTGAACTGCCCCCTCCAAGAAAGAAAGCAGAACCCCCTCCCCCATTGTTGCTGCACATTCCCTCAGTCAGTGCAGTATTACTGTTAAAATGCGGGGGGGGGGGGCTCCTCACAACCCGTAAAGCCACTGAGCGACAGACTGTGCAGCACTGTTAGGCATTGAAGGGTTCTTCCTACTACACCCTAGAAGCTGCTAGCTTATTATTGGCCATCAGTTTAAACCAAAAAGCTGCTGAATAACACTTGCCATTCAAATTCTTTGCAAGCACTACTTATGAGCATATTGGCATGTTTGGGATAAGAGAAAATTTCAGTCATTGATTATCTACTTTCAGTGGGTCCATGCTACATATCTTAAGAACTATATTGGGATTTAAAAAATAACCTATAAGGATGCTTCTCATTTTCTGTTGTATTTCTTTGTTAAATAAATGTATCAATAGATATTTCCATAATTCCAACCAATGTGCTGGTCCAGTGATAACAAGCAGGTGACAAAATAGGTGTTCCCCGAGTGCGGCGTCACGTGCCTGCGCCCCCCCAGGTGCTGCTGGGGAAGGAGCAGCCACCCACTCACAAAGGAACATCACGTGGAAGCTTACATTTCTATTTCTTGTGAACTTAGTTTTGTAAATTGTTAAAATGACAGTTTCAGCCAGTCTTTGCCATCTTCAAGAGGGAGCTGAAACAAGAAATTAAAAGATTAAATGTTTAAGAGACATTTAAATTTTCAGATGTTAAAGTCTGTAGCATTTATACTACAAGTGCCAAAACTTAAAATCGCACTGGGACTTTAGGAGACACCTTGTGTCTCCACAGAAATGCCTTCCTCTTTTAAAATAAATCTTTGCAAGTCATCATATAGGTTATTTTATTGCTTTTTATTTATTTTTCTTCTTTTCTCTTTTTTGCTCAGCCCCTCCCCTCCCAGTCCTTCGGCGCTGCCCCTGCCCCCACAGCTGTCCGCCTGCTGTCGCCAAGCTTATTAGTGCATTTTGTTCATTAGATTCCACATATGGTGTGAGATCATACGGTATTTGTCTTTTTCTGACTGGCTTATTTCACTTAGCATAATGCTCTCGAGATCCATCCATGCTGTCACAAAGGGTAAATTTCCCTTTTTTACTGCCAAGTAGTATTCCATTGTGTAAATGTACCACAGCTTCTTTACCCACGCATCTGTTGATGGGCAGTTGGGCTGCTTCCAAATCTTGGCTACTGTGAATAACTCTGCACTGAACACGGATGGTAACATTTGTTTTCTCCCAAGGTTAAAACATGATAGGTCTATTTTGATATAAGGTTCTTAATGGTTTAAGTTCTAATCTTTTAGGACACATAATTTTGGACCTGCAAGAATAACATTACAAGGAAACTTCAGTATAATAAATTAGAAAAAATTTCACAGAAGAAATAGAAATGTAAATCCAAATAACATAAACAATTCGCCAAAAATAAATAATTAAAAATAGTTATTTGCAAGCTATGCTGTATACCTGCTTTGATCATCAAAGTGTTTTTCTGGATTTGGGAAAGGAAGATTATGAGGAGCAGTGTTAATTGACATGTAATACATTTAAAGGAAGTGGACCCAACAAATAGTGTTTTGAAAGCAGGTGATAGGAAATAATAGCTCTTCTACCCTACACGTTGACTCGGCTGTAGGGGTCCCAATTCAGTCTTGCTATTTACGAGGAAACACAAATTTAGGACCCCTTACCCCAGGCTTTGGGCAGGGAGTTGAGTAATCAGTCTTTTCGAAGATTGGTAAAATGTCACCTAAACTTGAAATATTTTTAAAAATATTCTCAACTATGTGAAATCTTTCTTTTACCTACCTTCTCAAATGTGTTCCTAGGAATTTTGCTTATAAACAAAGCATTTCTGGGCCAAGGAATACTTTTTCTCAATATACAGTGCTTCGTATTATATCGAGTACTATGGGTTCCGTCACTTTTAAAAGGCAAACAAAAAATAATGGTATATAAAATACTACAATCTACCACCTCAAATAAAAAACATTGTTTATGAAGTTCACAGCTTGGAGATTTAAGTATTGATTGCAGTTTTATTTTGAAAAGAATGCTACAACTTATGTGGTTTTTCTTCCTGATGTTTATATTAAAAGAAAAGCTAATAAACCCTATTTTAAGTAAAACATGGCGAGTGTGTTTGTAACTCTTCTCTCTGTTCACATAGCATTATGTCTCTGCTTTACTCACATGTATCCAATCAGCTCTGATAGTGAGGTCTTAAAGCATTTCCGTAGTTGGTTTGACCCTTGCCTCTAAGATGTAATAATTTGTCTTACACTCTTTTCAACCTAAAGGTCACTAATTACACTTAGAATCATTGGCTGCAGTACTAACTCAGTGGCATGGTACATTAGATGGCACGTTTGAATAGTTTATCATTGTGCCAAGAGGGAAAAGCACATTGGAAGATAAAATTAGGTAAAACATACGAGAGAGAAAGGAATTACAGTAAAATATAGATCAGAATGTGAGTTATTTGAGGATTTCAAGCAATTAAACAGGTCAGAATATGGAAGAACAGGAACTAGAATTGTCTTTTAAGGAGGGGGACTTGAAACAAGCCACATAATTTGACTTTAAAATGCTACTTTCAGACTTACATTTCATGAGAAATATACAAAATTCTCTAAAGATCTCTTTACAGCTAACATCCTAGCCACTCAGCTTGAGCAATACTCAGTAAATCCTGATAGTTTCGCCGTATTGTCCTGCACCTTACTTCAGTACCTAAGGTCGGATCTTACCCCTTGCTGATAAATTACTGATCAGTGATCTGGTTTAGTTTAGAAGGACGAAACGTGTGCGTGTGTGTCAATCACATCACGGGTCGCTGTGCGATAGTTTGCACCCCACGGTAATACACTGGCTGCTAAGAAACGCTGACAAGTGTGAGTGGCCAAAGGGTAAAAGTGTGGAGAAGGCACATTGGACACAGCTGTTTCAGGAACAAGTTGGTGGAATAACTAGAATCACTAAAAATTGGTCTTTCCCTTTTGGCTTTAATTCTAGAAGGCGATGTGGCCATTTTGATAAATGGGCAATTTAGTCAACTTGGGTTAACATAAACATCACCGTGAGTGAATGGCTTCTCTGACAAGTTATGGGACATGGAAGCTAGTTACTAGTAGGGTGGCAGCTGACAGTTTTCTCAGGGTTTTAGACCAGGGTGGGGGTTGCTCCTTAAAGTAACAAGACTGTGAGAGAATATCTGACTACCTGGACTCAAATTTATTTTCATTCTTAGTTTTTCTTCCTATTGGAACACTGACCTCAGTGGAATTTTAACTCTAGTATATTGTGAACTGAACTTTTAAGTCTTCAGAACAAGACAAAGGTCTGAAATATGTTTGAACAAATTGCCATTTTTGTATGTCAAAAATCATTGCCTATCAACAATTTCATAAGGTTCATCTTAAAAACGGGGGGCCCACTGTTTCTGGTTAAAGAGAAATCTCTCCCATGCTGTATCAGATTCCACACGGCCCTTCCTTTCCCATTTATTCTTACTATGTCCCCATACACCCACACATCACTGAAATCCAGCAGCACTGAATCCTGGTTTTATAACAGCTCATGGTTCATTTCTTGGTTTAGTTTCTCTGTGTCTATAAATACACTATTCCTTGATTTAAAAAAAAAATGCTGAAGCCAGTATTTACCAGAAAAGAATTCACTCTGTATTCAGGTTATGCAGTGCTTTTGGAAATGTTTAGCTATGGCATGTAGGTTAGCTGAAATCTTTCATCACCCAAACTTTCTCCCTAACCACATCTAAAATGACTAGACTGTTCCCTCACCCAGAAACTGCATTCTTGAGTACAGGGCTACTTGGAAAAGCACTTGACAGCTGGCAGAGAAATTTCCCAGGTAAGTGTTAGTTTCAGTGCAGAATCTGCAGATCATACCCAGCATCTATCAACAAGTGAAGGATTAGATTACCTAAAGTCTTAACTTAGCCACTTACCAACCTGGTCCGCCTGCCACTGTGCCAGCAAACAACACAAAAGATCTCGGAGCCCTTCAGCGAGGCCTGTTCCCCTGGAGCCCGGCACAATCTGTCTGGTTTCTGAGGCAATTTCCACTCAGCTACTCTAGATGGGTTTGCCAGATGAGAGACCATGTAATATGAAATAAACACTAAGAATACCAGTCTGTGGTTTAGGATCTCTAGGGTGCAGAAAGAAGTAGGAAAATGAAATAGTTTAGAAATTATGCAGAATCCAGAGTCAAAAAAAGGCTAACACTAAAAAATGAACCAGTTAGGTGATTATTATAACTGCTACGAAGGGAGCTAAAGAATTTGAATGACTAGAGAAATTCAGCGATAGCACCAGCAGTTATCAATAGTCTTCAAGACCTCAAATAATTTTGCCAGCATTTTTCTTGAAAGTTTATTATTTCATCTTATTCTTCTCCATGCCACTAACTTAGTTTTAGCCTCCCAAGCGGTGGCCCTTTACCTCCTCACTGGACTGCCTTTTCCAAAGGCAGAGCTTCAAATCTCTTTGAATCCCTATTTGACTCTTCCTGTGTTCCCCAAAGTAGCTGTTACCAGTTTACCGCACTTGCCTCCCTGACTCCCCCAACCTGCCCTCCACCCTAGATGTACCTCCAAAGGTACATCTAGGCAGCATCCCCCCATTCCACACTCCAAAACTCACTTCATCTGGCATTAAGAATACATGTCTCACTACTTAAGGTAACCCCTTTCATCTGACGGGATTCCATTCCAATTCTGAAAGCAACCACCTTATTTCCACCTCCACCACCGACCTATCCTGTTCTGCTTCAAAACTGCCTTCATCTCCCCAGTGTGGGGAGGGAGGCAATTTGACTTTGCAGAGTCATTCGCACATCTTTTTTTTTTTTTTTTTTTTTATTTTTGTATTTTTTTTTCCCCCCTCCCTCTCCCTTCCCCCCCTTTTTTTTTTTATTTTTGTCTTTTAATATCGCACATCTTAAGTGATTCACGAGATGTCCCCAGACCACCCCTTATCAGGTGGAAGTGACTATGAAAAAGTGTAATGTGGAATCCTGGATAGGGTCCTGCAACAGGAAAAGAATGGTAGTGGGAAATCGGGTGGGGTCCAAATGAAGTCTGGAGTTAACGGTAACGAACCAATGTTACTTGTTTGTTTTGACAAATGTATGTTAACATCAGAGAAAATGGGTAAGGAAGGGGTATATGGGAGCTCTGGATTATCTTTGCAACATTTTTGTGCACCTAAAAAAACCTAAAAGAAAAAAACAGCAAGCAGCAGTTTCTTGGGCCCCAGGCCTCCCAACCTCAATTCCCAGAGCTGAAGTCTAGGAATCTACATTTTTAATAGCCCCTAATGATGCTTATGCAGACTAGAATTTGAAAACCTAGTTTTAATTTTTTCCATTTTATGCCTGAACAGCTGGGTAAACCTTGCTTCATCTTAATGTTGTCTTAACCTGATTTAATCCTTTAGATCTTCTAAACCCTAAGATCTGAGTATTATTATCCCCTTCCACAGATGAGAAAACTGAAGTACTAGTAAGAGGTTAAATAGTATGTCCAGGATCACACAGCCCTTAAATGGTGGAGCAGAATTGTAGTTACTAGTGTATGTGCACCACGGGATGAGCAAGGTTGAAAACCGCTGCTGTAGAGCAGACAGGGTCGATAGAACAGAACACCGTCTCAGGCCATGTCTCTGTTCTTACATGTTTTCCTTCATTTCTTCAAGTGCATCATGAAACAATGACAGGATCAACAATCATTCTAGCTCCCAAATCTATGCACATAACCATTCTAGTGCCTCTTAATCATATTTCCATCCATGACAAACTGAAGAGCTCTGTAATCAAATCACTTAAGGAAGCATTATTACCCAGACTACTCTGGGCCCACTTATTTATTTCTCCAGCATCTAAATCCCCACGGTCCCTTTGCTCCGACTTGTGACTGCCCTTTCCTCCCTTTTCCATTCGTGGGGAATAAGCAATGAGAAAGCTTTGGGGAGAAAGATGTGCCCATAGAGTCCTGAACAGGTTAAGGCCTAGATGCTCTTCCGTCAGAATCCAGCTCAACAACTGAACTCTTTTCTCCTCCCAACTATGGACCAATCTAATCATGTTCCCAGCACTCACTTTGACCTTAAAATTACATACTCTCATATTGAATTTGTCATATCTCCCCGAAACAACACTGTAAGCTCCTAATTACCGATCTTCTCCCATACTTATGCCTCAGAGCATTGCTGGAGAACAAACATACCAGGCATTTGCATGAGGTGGTGCTGGTGATGGTTGGTAGGTTGGTAGTTAACCTTCCTCTTGCTGAAGCAGCAGCCAGTAAGAAAGTACTCTGACAACAGAATCTCAGGTTTACTAAGCATCTATCTGGATTATCAGGGAAATGTCAACTCTAAATCAATTTATTTCCTCTTATCTAGATTCTCTGACTTGTGTTTATGGCTTAAGACCAAGTTGTGGGTCTAACTGGTGAATAATGAATAGTTTGTGAGTTCCTGCTCCCCAACCAGACACGCAGAACAGCGCCAACATCTACTCCAAATAGGTCGAGTAGAGCAGCGATTTTCAACCTGTGTGCAGCAAGAATTTTAAAAACATCCAATACTAGATTATTTAGTCAGGGACACTGACCTCTTCTATCCTATCAAATTAAAAAAATGACAACAGCCAACATAATAGCCATCTGATGTGAATGCCCTGTCTTGAACCATGAACAGGTCTTCTGAACCCTAAGGTATGAGTTTTCACAGATGAGAAAACTAAAGTAATAACAGGTCAAATAATATATTCAAGTTAAATTACATGTCTTACAATAGGTCATATACTTGAGTTGCGTCTTATTGGTCACACTGCATGATAGGTTACACCTGACTGGTTAATTCTTGGTACCAGAAATCCTCATATACAAGAATAGGCACCTGATTTTTAAAAAGTCACCTTGGAGCAAAAAGGGTATGTAATTACCATTGTTGTTATTTTGGGTAAATCAATCAAAATTATACCTACTTTTTGCCTGATCGGCAAAAAATATATTTTTTGGTGTGCTGCAGAACTTTAGTTACTAGTGTATGTGCCCCACGGGATGAGCAAGGTTGAAAACCGCTGCTGTAGAGCAGACAGGGTCGATAGAACAGAACACCGTCTCAGGCCACGTCTCTGTTCTTACATGTTTTCCTTCATTTCTTCAAGTGCATCATGAAACAATGACAGGATCAGCGGGAGACACCTGTGAAGTATATTTGAGTAAAACAAGTTTTCATTGGCTCTGTTTCTGGTGATTGGAATTTGCTTGTCTTATTAATAAAAACATCATCATTTACATTTTAAGTACACCTGAGAAATGTGATTATGACGTTAGAATCCATGTATCTCCTCAGATACTCTTAGAAAGCAGTGTGTCTCCATAAAAGCACAGAGAAAAGGACTTATACAGCATCTTCTTTTCTTTTCTTTGTTTTTTAAAGATTTTATTTATTTATTTTCAGAGAGAGGGAAAGGGATGGAGAAAGAGAGGAAGAGAAACATTGACTGGTTGCCTCTCACATGCGCCCCAACTGGGGATCAGGCCTGCAACCCAGGCATGTGCCCCAACCAGGAATCGAACCGGCGACCCTCTGCTTTTGCAGGACGACACCCAACCAATGCAGCCAAACCAGTCAGGGCACATCTTATTTTCTTTGCCATTGCTTTAATTGTACTTTAAAATTTATCTACATTAGTTGGGAACAAAGAAAGAAAAATAGACATTTCTTTGTTTTTTCATAAATAACTACTCTCCATATTTGATAAAAATCTCAAAGCATTATTTTACCTTCCCACAAATATAATACATACAAAATTTTTCTGAAATAATAAGGTCAGCAAATTATCATGAGACTAACATAACCACATACACAGCTGTTCTACTGACTTCCAGGAACAAAACAAAAACTTCTCAAGATGCTCTGGGTTTCCATTTGTTAGTGTTATGGATTCAGAATTATAATCATCTGCCAGTAATAATTTATAGCTTCAAGTTGATTGTCTACAAATAAAATATTGCTGGCTCCGATTCATGAGTTCTGGGGATATCTCTGTGAAGACACTGTATGAGATAGGCACTATACATATATGGAAATCATAAAAAGTATTAAATGCCCTGGACTCGAACTACTGACTCGGTATGTGCCTCATTTGGCTCAGTAATAAATTCACCTGCACCAAACCCGTATCAAAAGTCACTAAATCTCTCATATATATAATATATATTATGTATATACAAACCCACATCATATACAGACTATACAGACAGTTTGTAACAACATGAAGCAATATTGTCATAAAATGATGTGCCACAGACATTATCCTGGCTGAAATCAATCCTGTAATTGTCATCAACCTGCTCAGCTTTGCGAGTTCTGAATCAGGTTCCTTAGTGACGGACAACCTGCCCACCCCTCACCCTGCTTTAATGTCTTGGTAGCTTTTTCTTTCAGAACCACCCTCACCAACTCAGGGGCATTCCCCCCCCCCCCCAAGATCACCTGACTGGTCTTTGGAGGCAAGAAAGGGCAGGCAGAGGGAGCAGGCAAATCTCAGCCACTGTACCTTCCACCTGCCTAGATTTGTGATGTGCTCTGTCCTGTTTGCCACATTCGGTGTTAGAAAGCAGTTATTCAAAGCTTTGTCCCTTCTACCCCCCTTGGTCTTTCTGTAGAGCACAAAAGTGAAAGAAGCCTCTTTAGCAGGGGTAGCAGTTCATTAAAATATACAACTACATTTCCTAGCTCTGGGGGTCCCATTCTGTACTTGACAGTGCAGGTCACGGATGCTGTTATTAAGGTTCGGTGCGGGATCCATGAGGTTTTCTCCTGGCAGCCGGTGTCAGGATTAGTGCAGCCCTGGCCCAGGAGGAAACAGCCTAATGAAGACCAACTTAGAAACAGTGCTGTCGGCACATTATTTAAGCTTGTGCATGCGCACAATTACACACAACACACACAGGCCCGTCACTGGAAGTGGTCAGGTGAAAATATGACAAAGGTTTCCAAGGGTAAACCAATAAGGCACCAAGAAAAATAATTTGCAGCCAATTTAGACAACTTCAAAATGTGAGGAGGGAAATAATATAAATTAAAAGCACTTCCTAAGGTCATGTCAACTGATTCACGGAGAGGTCTCCCTAGTTCCTTTAGGCAACCTTCTAAAATCTTCACTCTAATCTATAAAGTCAGTAAGGCATTACTTAGAATGGAACTGTGGAAGGAGCAGCCCCGATGCTGCGCGCAGAGACCCAACCGAGCCCCGAATCCTGTCCAAGCTCATCAAGCTGCCTGCGAAGAAACTGCTAAACCACCCCACAGACTTCCACTTCATCACTGTTTTCATGAGTATGGATTGTCTGTCTAATAAAAAATGCAAATCCAGGGGAGGGTAATAGTGTGGGGGAGGGGCGTGGGGGGGTGACCGGCAATAGCTGTGGCTTCTCTCCCCTGGGTAGGGGGTGAGGTGGTGGCTACCAGTGAGACTTCAGGGAAGCAGGTGGGCTTTATCCTGGAGGGAACAGAGAGTGAAAACGAGACTGCAAACAAGGAGGCGGCTCTCAAAGTAAACCCCCAAAAGCAGTACCTGTAAGTGCCTCTCCTTGGCCTAGTGTCCTTTGTGTTAGCTGTCTCATTTTTTTAAGTACATTGGTTGTTCTTTTTAGGTTTGGCATGTGGCCAAAATGGAAAAAAAAAGTTTTTAAATGAAGAATTATTTTCATCCACTCATTCCCCAAGTTTTAGATACACCACGCACCATTTCCAGATTCCTGCACAAAGAAAAAGACAGCAGCTTTTGCCAGTTTAGCTTCCTAAATTTAGTCTCTCCTCAACCCTGGTCATTGGTGTCTTGCTGGCCAATGCTCTGTCACCTGCCTCCTCCACCCTGGCCTAGCACTCTTCATGAATGAACGGTGAAACGGATGAGGAAAGCAAGCAGGATTTCCTAATAGTAAAGAAATGCATGTGTATGTATGTACGTGCACACATCAATACATAGGTTTTCTCAGGAAAAAGGGGAGAAAAACATACTGAGGTGGGGATGGAGGAAACATTTTTAAAACGAATGCAAGTGTCTTATAGGTCTCATTTGTTTTCTGAGATGCAGAGAGCAATGTCTTGCCACTTGTGGAATACATCTCTGGCTACACACTAGTCCAAAGTCCAGGGACACTTATTTTCTCTCATTGCTGCCAATGTTTGTTCACAGGTAGCCAGCTTCCCTCCCCCAGTTCGAGCACCTCATTCAAGGGTGGGTGTGGTTTCTAATCACAGCTCTCCAGGAGAGGAGGAATAAGAAAAGCAAAAAGACTGTTTAACATGATAAAGGAGGCGGGGCTCTGGTGGAGCAGGTAAACGGTGGAAATTTACTTAATTAATAGAGGTATACCCATTTCAGTCCTTAAATCTGCAAAGCAGCCCCCTTTAGCGATGGTCACTAAGTAGTTCCAGAAGAAGGGAGTGGGTTTACTTTTACCAAAAATTACAACCCAAGTTATTCTGTAAAAAGCTTGGGATCACTGAAGCCTATGAAGCTGCCCACTCCTCTGGCACAGAGCTGACATCGTAGCAATCTAGAATTCAAGCTCAACCAATTCCCATCCCGTAGGTCTTCACTACTCCAAATATTTACACCTGGCACTATACTGCTACCTCTAACGTATTCAAAACGCTGGCGCTGTTAAGAATGAGAATGATTACAAGTTCTACAGAAAAGAAACTGAAGCTCACTAAACAAAGCTAGCTTGGACCCCAAATCGCTAAACACTCCCTAACCCTGTCACTTCTGGGAGGCCCTAACCACATTAAGCTGCCCTTGGCATGACCTGGAGTTTCATAAGGAGGGACAAGTGGCTCACCTTCAAAGATCTTGGACACTTTAAGCAGTGGAAGGAGAAAACAAGCTGAAAAAGAACACCAGTCAACTTCCCAGTCGTGATAATCCAAACTTTTCACTGTTCACATTTTTTTTTAAAGACACAAATATAGGAAGTATATTTTTCCAATTAATATCCACACAGTTCAAAGAAACCTGAACCAGGTAGAACTTCATTATAATGCCAACCTTAGGATTGTAAAGCCCCCAAAGCAAAGGTAAATTTTGTTGCCAAAAACGCAACAAAGTTAAAAATTAAGAAAAATACATATAAATTAGAAACAGGGTTCCCTTAAAGAAAGCAGTAAGAAACGCAAATAGAATACACGTGAGCTGAGCCCCTCTGAGAAGTCCTGGGACAGCTACACCCTCGAAAGGGCCCTTTCCCCTCTCTCCAACTTGCCCCAGGAGGGGGCATCAGCACCAGGAAAGTAAACGGAAGTGACCTTGGCAAAGCTACCAAACAAAACAACCCTCCTCCCTCACTCCAGGGCTGAGGCCTCCTATACATGCGATAGGGACACCTGCTTGTGGTAGGCAGCTGTGGTGGGGCCCGGCGGCCCAGTCCTGCCTGTGAGCGCTGCGCTTGCCTCGGCATAGTCCCGGGCAGCCGTGGTGCCGCCACTCTTGTGGCCCCGTCGCTGGCGGCAGCAGCAGCGGCTGGTGAATCGCCGCCATGACTCCACAGTCTTGCTGGACCAAATCCAGACGCCAGACGTGATGCCCACCACGAGGCACATGAAGTACTTGAGCATGAGCACCCAGTACTCTGGCTTAGCTCGTGGCTGGCCGGCGTCCTGGCCTGGGCACGCACAGGTGAGCGCAGCTTCCCAACTCTCGCGATAGTGCTGTTCATACAAGTAGCAGGCCACCACAATGCTGGCGGGCACTGTGTAAAGTAGTGTGAAGATGCCAATTCGGATCATGAGCTTCTCTAGCTTGTCTGTCTTGGTGCCACCCTGCTTGATGACACTACGGATGCGGAAAAGTGACACGAAGCCTGCCAGGAGGAAGAGTGTGCCCACTAGCAAGTAGAGCACGAGAGGGCCCAGCACAAAGCCACGTAGCGAGTTCAGGTTCTGGTTGCCCACGTAGCAGATGCCAGCCACTGGATCCCCATCCACAGAACTCAGCGCCAGCGCGGTGATGGACTTGACGCTTGGGATGAGCCACGCGGCGAGGTGGAAGTACTGCGCATAGCCAGCAATGGCCTCGTTGCCCCACTTCATGCCAGCTGCCAGGAACCAGGTGAGCGACAGGATGACCCACCAGATGGAGCTGGCCATGCCGAAGAAGTAGACCAGCAGGAAGACCACAGTGCACAGTGCAGGGCCTGTCGTCTCATAGTGAATGTGGCTGTGCTCACGGCTGCAGGCGACACTGGCATGGCCCACGACCAGGCGCACCAGGAAGCCCAAAGACACGCACAAGTAGCAAGCTGACAGGAAGATGATAGGGCGTTCAGGGTAGCGGAAGCGTTCCATGTCTATCAGGAAGGTGGCCACCGTGGTGGAGGTAGAAATGAAGCACAGCACAGACCACAGGCCGATCCAGAAGGTGGCGAACGTGCGCTCGTCGGGGCTGAAGGAGGGCTGGTAGCAGGGAACCGCGCAGTTGGGTACCTGGCCGGTCCTCACTTTGTTGTAGAGCGGATGAGACTCCTTCAAGATTGGCACAAATGGCTCACGGCACTTGCACACCGATTGGCCCCCTGAGGTGCACTCGCCTCCAGAGGATGGGCCCCCTGGCGGTCCTGGGTGGGTGGGCTTGGCCGGGAAGAGCCTAGGGGGCACTGTGGTGGCCTCGCTGCGGTTGTAATCCATGCACAGGACCTCGGCATCGCGCCCCAGCACCGGTAGTCGGTCGCAGCTCATGCGCTCCGGCCAGGCGAAGCCGTACTGGCGCATGAGGGGCGAACAGCCAGCTTTGGCACGCTCACACACAGAGCGGCAGGGTGGCAGGGGCTTGTGATAGTCGGGCAGGCAGATGGGCGTGTACATGGAGCACAGGAAGAAGAGCAGGTCCGGAGAGCAGTGGATCTCCACCAGCGGCCAGAACTGGTGCACCTCCAGGCCCGCTTCGTCCTGCGTGTCGTGGTTGAACTGGTTGGGCATGTGTGTCAGGTTGTAGCCTATGCCGCGGCACATGGGTACCGTGATTTCCTGGCACACAGGGGCCTTGGAGGCGGCCACCGCCCGGCCTGCAAGCTGGGCCAGGAGCAGCAGCAGCAGCGAGGGCGGCGCACACGGGTCAGGCCGAGCCATAGCCCCCTCCCTCCCCTTGCCTCGCACAGCCCGCGAGGGGCCAAGGCAGGCAGGGGAAACCGGGGCCGGAGCTTCCCTCTCCACGGACTTGTTTGTGGCGCCGGGGCTGGCAACCTGTTGGTTCTTTTTTTCTTCAAGAAATCCGGCCCAAGATAAACTGTTTCGGGAAGGCGCTGCCTCCCTCCGCGCTTAGTTCTTCGCCGGATAGGATTGGGGAGGGGCAGTTAGGGCTCCGATTCCAAGGAAAGTACTCTTTAAAAAAAGAAGAAAAATTGCAACCACTCCCAATTAGAGGGGAGTCAACGGCTAAGTCCCTGCAAGCGGTGGCCAAATCTCTAGATTCAACTCTCCCTTCCCTCCTCTCCACCCCCTGAAATCGAACTGTTGTCTCCCCGCCCCACCCCGCCTCCCTTTCCACTGGGCCCTCCTGGCTGGACCCCAGGGTCGGAGCGATCAGCCTCCCTCTAGTAAAGGGCAGAAGGCCAGGGAGAACGGGGGAAATGAGAAGGCGCGGGCTCTCACCTTCGCTGAGCCGGAGAGAAGCAGATATTCTGCAGCCAGCCTGGGTCCTCCGTCCCTGGGACACTCCGCTCAAAAATGCGACTCAGAGCCAAGCTGGCACCTGGAAAGTTTGGTGATAGGCTGGGTATTCGAGGAGGCGGCACATGGCAGCAGCAGGTGGGGGCGTCTCAGAGCGGGGGTCGCCCCCTGAACGCGATCGCCGCAGGCCGGTCACTCGCCCTCTCCTCCTCCGGGGCCCCCAGCATGATCCGGGTGGGGCAGGGCCGGGGCAGGCCGTGCGTTCCACCAGGGTCCCGAAGCCGCACGAAGGGCGAACGCCCCTGCAGCACCTAGGCGAGAGGAAGGCGGTGTGTGGCGGCTGGGGCACTCCGCCGCTTCACAGCGCCACGAGCAGCTTGCGCTGGCCCAGCCGGGACTGCTTGGTGCGCGCCAGCCGCCGCGTCCCGCCCGCCGCTCGCCTCCTCCCCTGCAGGGGGCTCCTCGCTCCAGCCGAGTCGGGGGCGGTGGCGGCGCTCCTGGGACGCGCCCAGCTCGGCTCCTCCTCCGCGCACTCGCACCCTTTCTCCCACCTCAGGCTGGCGCTGAACAGCGAGCCGCGGCGGCGGAGGCGGCGACGGCGGGGAAGGAGTCACGGCCGCAGGCTGACTAGCCTCTCCCGCTCCGCCCGGTCACCTGCTTCTAATGCCCGCCGGGAGGCCCCGCCCCAGCCCCGCCCCCTCGAGCTAGGGCTCGGTTGGTGGGCTGCTCCGCCACGCTCTCCGTGCTTCCCCGCCCACTGCCCCGCGAGCTTGGCCTCTCTTCTGGGCGCCCTCTGGCCCCTCCCTGAGCGGGCAGCCGAGCCACGCAGCCCAATCGCTGGCCGGGACGCGAGAGGGGCGGGGCGAATGCTAATCACGCCTTCTTGAGACCCGGGGCGGGAAACCCTCGCTGGAAGTCCCAAGGAGTTCTCTACTGGCGCCCACGGGTGCAGGGCTCACTTTCCTGTAATGTTCTAGCTTCTGAACCTTTGCTCCCAGAGCCCCCTCCTAGGTCTCCTCTCTGCAGCTAAGCATTCTTACAGAATCCAGCGCTTGTTTAAAAGAACCGCTCAAAGAATCATTCTTTACCGTGGCACCTGTCCCCACTCTGGGCAGTCCTCAAACCAGGTGAGCTTCCGTCGAGAGAAGACCGAATGCCTGCTGAGCCGCACTGTGTGCCGGACAGTGAGTTAATTGTTTACATCTTAATACAAATCTCAGATCCTTGCAACAATTCTATGAGGCAAGTACACCTTACAGGTGAAGAAACAGAGATTTAGAAACTTAACCAGGGTATTCGAGCTAAGGATAGTTTCCCCCGAGAAAACCGCAAGCTAGGCCATCTTGTACCCTGCAGTATTCCAAGGGCTTGGCACGTAGTAGGCGCTCAGATGGCAAACCCAGAATTGGAACCCAGGTAGCTGAGCCGTGTCATGCACAATTAAACCATTCCTCCTATGTACAACAGGTATCTGCAAGGCTTCAACCTTTACTTTTGCGTTTTGTAACAAAATCTTAGGCTTGTGACAAGAAAGTGATTTTTTTTCTGTCTTTGCTCGAGAGATTTTAATCCTTTAAAATCCCAGGCTGTTCCCCGCAGAGACAAGCAATGCTGGCTCCGGGCTCTGTAATAGGCAGGGCGCTGAGCCCCCTGGGGACTGCGGGCTGCTAAACTGCGCACCCGCTTGCTGCCGAAGGCTGGGGCGGGCGCACGGAGCAGCCGCCGCCCGCGGGAAGACCTGCTGGGCGCCCGGACTGCGGGGACACACAGTGGCGCTCTCCAAATGGGTTTTTATGCTGCGAGTTTTAAATGTCCTAAAAATGCCTCTTTTTCTATGTGTTCTAATTAGGTTGGAAGACTGAGGTGTTTAGCATACTTGAAATTCATTCACACGCTTACAAAGAGGGTCTGAATTGTTTCCCACTCCCCCACCTCTTCCTTCTGGGGAGGAGGTGAAAAAAGACTGGAGAGCCAGGGAACTTGAAGGACTCAGGACTGGACTAAAGGGGTGAGATAGGCCGCGGTTATTATTCTTGTGTCCTGGATTCCATTTTGTACAGATTGAGAGACTAAATGGCAGAATAACCCTCTCCCTCAACAAAGCTCTGTGGGAAATAATAAAGAATATGTGTATTAATCGCAGCCTCAGAATTTAAAAGGAATAAATGTCAAGAGCTTCGCAAACATCAAAACTATTAATAAATATGTTTTACATGTACATTACATCTTTCATTCCTTGGAACTCTACAGGTGTTCATATTTATCTCTTTTGTTTTTTGGAAATACTTGGCACTCTGGGTGGGCAAACTTCCCAGGGCTGAAAAGTTGTGGGAGTTGAAAAGCCAGGGAATAGCAGTCAGAAAGGCAGGAAAACCCTCAGTGGAAAGTATGTGTAGACTGTGAACATGCCAGGGGAGAGCTGTCTCATTCTGCGCCCTTTATGCAACATGTGTGTTATTGGGGATAGACAAGTGTTGGCTAATAATAAAAATTATTTGAAGTTGGAGAATGTTAATCACTCCTCCTGGAATTTATCCAGAATACTTGTGTTATTTCACATGGTTCTAACTCAAACGATGTTATCTACTGGTTTGTAAACCTCTCTCTGTTCAATCAGTAGCAAAAGTTTTCCTTTGCTTGGAGATCTCTAATAATAGGAGCAATAACAGCAGAAACTTTGCCAAAACAGATTTATTTTGCATTGTAAAATTTTTTGTATCACTTGGATTTTTGCTTTTTAAAAAATGTACATTGTTTCTACTAAAGGCAGCTTAAAATATGTCAACTGTTTAACATGTTAAATATTAGGCAGGATGCTAAATAATTCATTTATGTTAGTCCATTTAATTTTCACAACAATCAAGTAAAACTGGCACCATAATGACTTGCTTGAAGTTACTTATTTAGTCATTGGAAAGGATAGAAATCACTATTGTGTCCTGAGTCATAATTTATTACTCAACACACTAGAAACACTAACTTATGATTTTTAAATCCTCACCCTAGGATGTGTTTATTGATTTTAGAGAGGAAGGGGGAGAGAGGGGGAAAGAAAGGAAGGAAGGGAAAAGAGAGAAAGAAACATTGATGTGGACAGAAACATCCATCGGTTGGCTTGTGTATGTGCCCCGACTGGGGATCTAACCCACAACCTACGTAAGTGCCCTGACTGAAAATCAAATTCATGACCTTTTGGTGTACAAGACAACACTCCAACCAACTGAGCCACCTGACCAAGGTTAAATTATTTTGAAGATGCATTTTTAAGCACCTGGAATATTGCCAAACATCCTAGCCTATTAATTTCATAAGCCTGCCTCCATCTATCCACTCATCCAATAAACACCAATTTCTGAGTTGAAGACACTACTGGTACATTAAACATGTTTCTACAAAGCCAAATTCATTAAATTCAACTTAAGTTATTGTCAAAGGTGTGTTTATTGATGAAAATACAGACCATGATGCTAACTAACCATCCCAACTACTAAGTGTATGGCATTCGAAATACTGCTTTTGGAGTCTGTCACCAGGGAATAGTTACTGCATTTTTAATCTTATTAGGCTTGTGTTGATTATACACGTACTATTTTATTGAGACACTTGAGAGTTAAGCGATATAGGAATGAAATTGATAGTCTTTCCTTCCTTCCTTCTTTTCTTCCTTCCTTTTTAATTCTCACCTGAAGACAACCAGTTCCAGGAAAAGGAGGAAGGAGAGACAGACAGACAGACAGACAGACAGATAGATATCGATTCCACCAATCCACCTTCCATATGTGCCCTGACTGAGCCACACCGATCAGGGCTAGATAGTAGTCTTTGTACACTCTTCAATATCTTGATAATCAAGCCTGGAATGGGCTTGGTTAGATGTCTTCAATAAGGTTGTGTAATAAATGAGTGAATGAATGACCAGCTGAGATTAATGTTTTAAACTTTCGGAGCTGGCATTGAATCCCTGAATCCAGCTTACCTTATAAGCCGTATCTGAAGTTGACTGTACCCTGTTAAGAGCAGCATGAGCCAAACCTTGGCTCTTCCTTTACTAGCTGTGCCACATTGGACAAGTCACCTAATAGCTCCAGGTCCTCTTTCCTCATATGTTAAGTAGAGTTACAAAGAGTTATTTACCTCATAGAGTTGTGAGAAGTAAATGAATTTCTTTGTTAAAGGGCTTAGAGCCATGCGTAGCACCTGGTGAGTCTATATAGGACTTAGTTATTATTATTATTATTATTATTATTATTATTATTTATTATATTAATTTCTACTAAGGTTATTCTATTTTTCTCTTTTCCCAATCTTGTATATTTCCTCTTGTATATTACTTTAATAATGAAAAAAGAAGTTACATTTTTTAGGTGTACTTTGTGTCTGAGCACACTCCCAGCTGTCACTAGCTATCTCTAGCATTTAGATACCAGCTAAATTCAATGCCAAAGCAGGGATCATTTCACTTGTCCTTGATCAAAGTGCTTACACCTGCCATCAGCAGCCAACTGATAGTGCACACAGGGCTGGCATGGCATAGACGCCTGTGCGCCAACATAAATGCCTCACAGGTATTTTCAGACTAGCTCCATACATGTCCTAGAGCAGTTCTGGTTAGTCCTCATCAAATCAGACACTTCTAGACAAAAAACCAAGACACTAACCAGAGGATTAACACGATGAGTCATTTGCCCAGGTTTGTAAAGAGAATGAAATAATTCAGCTATAATCTTTAGTCTCCTCCCTTCCTGCACTGTGGTGGAGATTATAGAAAGTAAAGGCTTTTTTCTTTTCTTCCAGAGATAGTGGAAGTAGCAATCTTTCCCCTGTTGAGCAGTGGCTCTCAGCTGAACCTTACAGTCACCTGGGGAACTTTAAGGAATACCGGTGCTTGGGACCTACTAAATCAGAATCCGTAGGTTAGGGCTCCAGCTATTGGTTTTTTGTTTCATTTGTTAGTTTGTTTTTGGTGCTGTTTTGGTTTTAACTCTCCAGGTGGTTCTGATTTTCAGTGAGTATTGAGAACCACTGGCCAGGTGATTTTGTTATTTTCCCAGTATAGCCCCAAACTTGGGCCTGGCCGGACCTTCTGCAAAAAGAGTTAATCACATCAGTAGACAATATGGAATATCTTAGGAGAAGGTATTGGAAAAGTGCACTTTAGTCTAATTACATGGGAGTCTGGGCTGAAGGAAGAATTATTAGCAATAGAACTGTGGTGATGGTATGGTTAACGGCAGTGATGACTCTAACCACAGCAACTGATGCGTATGAAGCATTTCCAATGTGCACATACTGTGCTAAGCATTATGTATATAATCTCTTTTACCTCAAGGTTCAGACAAGTTAAATAACTTGTGACCCAAGATTACACACCTTCCAACTTAGGTTTTCCTGACTCCCAAGCCTATGCTGTCATTGATTTCAGGCCTCATTGTAATCCCAGCAGTAGAGGGTCTGGGTAGTAAATCTTGAGTTAAATAATTCCCCTTGCTCCTTAGCATCCCTTTCCTGGTGGACCAGGTCGAATCTTTAATTCTGGTGTTTGGGGGAGCTAAAGTGTGGAAAAGCTGAGGACTCTGGATTCATGTAGAATACAGTAAAAGTCTTGTTCTTTGGGCTTTGCAGACCAGGAAGGAAATAGGATGTTCCTTAGACTAGGTTTCAGAACCTTTCTTGTTTCTTGGCAGAGGAAGTTTCAGTTCAGTAAATATTGATGCTGTACATGCTGTGAGCGAACCACTGGTGCTGGGGTACAAACGTGATAAGGCATGGACTTACCGGGCAGGGCATGGTGGGAGTGCAGAGGAGGCACCTACCTCAACCTGTGGACTCAGGGAAGACCCGGCTGTGCTTAGAAGGCTCAATACGAGTTAGGTGATCTATCAGCCAGGTTTTAGTACAGGAAACAGAAACCACTCTCGGTACTTCAAGTAGAGAAAGATTTAATCCTGAGAATCAGTCAGGGGCTTACAAAATTGTTGAAAGGGCTGGAGAGGCAGAAGACAGAGAGCTACTTCTGGACTATTAAGTCCAAGGGCTCACCACTGGAACTATGTTCCAGAAGCCAGGATGGTGCTGTTGTAGCAACTGCTCTTCACACCGATGAGACTGGTGACTAGACACTGAGTTGGGGCACTGAGTCCAACAGCATTAAATGCCTATTAATGTTATGTCTCAAACCTGGCTTGCCAGCAGAATGAACAATAGCAGCAGAATGAAATCTCTCTTTGCATCTACCTGCCAAATGTAACAGGAGTGCACCTGGTTGACTGAATGTATTTCAGATCCAGACCATAGCTGCAAGGGAGTCTGAGAAATGTACTTCTGAGGTTTGCAAACTCTCCAACTAGATTACTAGAAGGATTGAATTGAGGCCTGCAGAGGCAATCCTCTATATCTGCTACATGTGAAAAAAAAAATGAGGACTTCCTATACAGAGGAATCAGCAGAAGTAAAAGACATAGGCCGTGAAAGAGCACAGTACAAGTGATGGGCAGCTGGGCCTGACTAGGCTATCAGGGAGTAATAGGAGCATTGAATCAAGGGTTTTACCTAAAAGTATACTCTGTGTTTAATCAATGTATTTTTAAAAAATTAACTAGATTCCAACATACACTCAACACATATTTTTTCCTTGATACAGTACTAGACTCATTCAGCTAATAAATCTGCTAATGCAGACAGAGAAAGAATATGAACAAAAAACACAAAAGAGAACAGACAAAAGTGCTAGGTGATAATACTCATTCACAAAGAAAATAGAACCTTAACGTCCTCCAAGCTTAACGTTGTGAATACGGTTGATTACCCACCCAAGAATCATCTCCCCTTTCTCCTTCCTATCAGAACCGAAGTTTTTTTGTTTTGTCTGGGAATCTACCATTTTCTGCACAGCCGTGTACTTCAAGAGAGGCAGGAGTTCCCATCTAAGTCTGAAGAAGTAACACATGATCATGTTGCTGCTCTTCTTAATGGTATATGTTCATGGGGCACAGTTCTGGCCGGTAGGGGAGTGGGCCAATGTGAGGTTAGTGTGCCTGGGGCTCATGGGAAAGGTTTTACTCAAAAGGAGAAACAGTGTTCTTCCGTGTTAGGTATTGTTTTGTCCACATGTGATGGCTGCCACATGCCATCTTGCAACCACAAAAGACTGACCCGACACCGGGGAAGGATGACATCAGGGCTACCCGCTCGGCCTGCCTCCGGACTTCTCGTTATGTGGTACAATACATTGCTTATTTCTGAGCCAAATGAGTCAGTGCTTTCTTCACTTGCAACCAGAAACATCATAACTACTACATACAGTCTGTGCACTTAGGATGAGGATATGCTCATGTGGACTTAGCTAATGGAAGTCCCTGGAGGGACTTCTCCCTTCTGAAGGAGATTTAAGGACAGAAATGCATTCAGCCTTTGTCACCAGAAAAATTGTTAGTTATCCTTCAAAATCATTCAAGACCCAGTAAGATGTCACTCCTGTCGAGCTGAGTTATCTGCTACTGTCTGTACTCCCCCAGCCCTTCTGCCACTCCTCTATCACAGCGTTTTACTCATCTGCTCTTGCAACAAATATTTATGGAGTAGTATTTTAGGCACAGGGAACTAGATACATGGAGATTCCAATCCAGGGGGAAGACAGAAAATAAATGAAAAAATTTAAGTGTGATGACTCATCAAAGGGAAAAAAGAATTCTTATGGATACATATAAAAGGGGGAAATAACTACCTTGAGATGTATTTTATGGTTATGTGATTTTCTGTTTATGTATCAGGGTGTTTTTTTTTTCCCACTAGATGGTGTGTTATGCAATCTCACATTCCCACCCCTTCCTTAGGAGATTGTATTTCCCAGAGATGGCTGCAACACGACCCTGACATAGGCCATGGGGGAGAGAAGGTCCTAAGTTCACTCCCCTTGTGATGGTTTTGACTGATAAAATGTTGGGAGTGATGCAATGGGACTTCCGTGGAAAGGTCACAGAGACAATGCAGGTTCCATCTGGTTCTCTTGCAACATGTAGGTACTCCAGTTGATTGTCCCAGCTGAGTAAGCCTTTAGGTCATGCCTGGCCAGGAGTCTGACAGATGAGTCAAGAAGCTTCCCGATGACTCCTGTCCCGGGCCTCAAGTCACCCACGGATATTCAAGGCTTCCCAGCTGTGGCCCCAGATGGCAGAAAGCAGAGACAAGCCACCCCTGCTGTGCCCCCTTCAAACTGCTGATCTGCAGTGTCCCTAAGCACAGCAAAATGCCTGGTGGTTCACGCCACTGGTCTGAGAGGTTTGTTACAAGGTAGCGATGACTGGAATACCCCCAAATCTGCCTTCCTGTGAAATCTTAGATGACCGAATGGAATTTTTTTTTCTTTTTACCTGACCCAGTTGGTGATCAACTTATGCGCTGAAGCTTGAGAACTTTCATCCACCTTACTTTCATCCTATTGCGTCTCGCTGTTGATGATATGCATGTGAAATGTCTAATCTTTTAAAACACAAATCTTCACCATTGATCTTAACATCCTGCTGCAGTGAGTTCCCCAGGTCAATTGTGTGTAGTGGGGAAAAAAGTACCTCCTTTTATCCATTTTAAACATGGTCCCTTTTCATCTCATCTTGTCCTCTTGTTCTTCCCCATGTAAAACGATTTCCATTTTGTGGGTACCTAGGCACAGAGAACTGAGTTGAGACAATAATCTTTCTTTGAGTTGGTCACCCAGAAGGCCTCAGGCATGCTGGGACATGGAGCAGTAGATTTTAGCTGGTGACTGAAGGGTGATGGAGCACAGTATTCTAATTAGTCACAAGTTTAGTTCCAAGCTTATAAAAAATAGTCTGTACGTTCTGCAAGAGGCAATGAGTATCTTCCTATGGTGCTGATAAATGCAGCACAGTCCAGTGGGGAGAACACCGGCTAGTTCATGGACGATCTGGATTCAAGTCTCATCTCGTGAGCAGCTGTGTGCCCTTGGACACAACACTTAACCTCTCTGGATTTCATTTCCCTCAGTTGCAGAGTGAAGAGATTCACCAAGAGTGTCCTGTGGTAGCCTTTGGCCTTTAACATTCTATGAATTCTGTGTATTTGCCAGTTACTTTGAAACAGCTACTACGTGAATTCATGGAAAGAAGTATGAGTATATAGTTTGTACCCTACGGAGTGCCTTTACCTCTGAAGTGTGGGCTGGAGAGAAAACCCTCCCCCTAAAATCTATCTTCTAGTTTAGAAAACAAATGTTGTCTTTTCTCAAAATCAGTATTCCCATTAGGCTTTAATTACCAAAAATATAATGCTGCTGTAACTCTTACGTGACAGTTCTTACAGCCTGGGTCCTTTTGCTTTGCGGGTGCATTTCTGGGGCTCCCTTGCTTCCTATCAGTTCTCACAGCTACCTTGCTGGACACTGGAGCTGGGACAGTTCCATTGCCAAGTGAGGAGAACAAATGGGTGGGGGTAACAGCTTCTGCGGCAGGGCCACCTTGAGGAGGGAAAGGATAATGTCCCAGTGAGTAACGCTGTAGGAACTACTCAGGTCATTCTCAATCTGAAATGTCTTGCCAACTTTTTTCCACGCAGAAGGAAAAAGCAGTCACTGTTTGGGGCCTAGAGGAAGCATTCGGTCTCATTCAGCCTGGGCTCACGTCACCAACTTTCAGGTCTTCTCCACATGTCTCCAGCTTTGTGGACCCCAACTCATTTCTTCAGCTCCCCATCCTATTTTCTCTGGAAGGATTTTCACTTTCCAATGCCAAGTTGGAGAAATGCCTCTCATGTTTGATTTTAAAATTTGTTACTGAATGACCACTATGGATCAGATACCATGTATTAGTAGGATGGATTGCTTTCCATCGGTGGGTTGACAAACTATGTCAATAGCAACCAGTAGCACGACAAGGCCCTATTCAATAGAATGTATTTGCAAAGTTAAAAAAAAAAATCCTTGTGGTCCATATAATTCATGGAGGGTATAAAATCTTAGACAAAATTTCAGATAATGAGTAGAAGAATAACAGCAGTGAAATTAATAAAGTAGTATATCTAATGCCTAGAAGAGCTTTTGAAAAAAATAAGTGTTCTAAAGAAAACCGTCCCCCACCTTCCTTAATAACATAGAGTATCATAGATGAGCACACACACTTCCTCCTCATCATAATATACAAGAATGGGTTGATGTCATTGTTAAAGCTCTTGAGGGGGCCTTGAAAACATAACAACATTTATAATAATTAATACACTCAGCTGCACCAAAGGGAAAAATCGAAGGTCACGTGGGACAGATTATTTGGCTACTATTTGCTTATTTAGGATATTTGGTTAAAACAATACTAAAACTCGCCACAAGTGTGGTTGGTTTCTGAGAGTGGTGTTTCCCTCACTAGGCCGCCTTCAGGAGCTCAGCGGCCCCTTGGCTGTCACTACAAAGGGGCATCCAGTGTACCCAACACCGCATCTGTTGCCCTTCCTCCCTTCCTACTCACACTGTCAGCTGGGGGATGACCTTGTTGGCTTCAAAGCCCTCCTGCCCACATCGGCCATGCTGCATCATTGCTTGTTGCCCAAAGGCATGCTGCTAAAATAGTGTACTGTTGAAGGGCATGGTGGACTGGACAAGCAAGTGAGTTGCACTTAAAAAAAATTCATAGACTTGGTTTTTTAGAACGGTTTTATGTTTTCAGAAAATTGAGCACTCACAGTTTCTCCTATTATTAACATCTTACATTAGTGTGGTACATTTGCCGGAATGGATGGACCGATATAAGTATGTTATTATTGACACAAGCCCATCGTTTGCATTAGGATTCACTCTTTGCGTTGCGTGGTTCTATAAGTTGCATGTATCTGCCGTTACCATATCATACAGAACAGCTCCACCACCATAAAAATATCCCATACTTCACTTAATCATCCCTTTTCCATCCCCCGCCCCAACCTCTGGCAATCAATGATCTTTTTATTCTATAATTGTGCCCTTTTTCAGAATGTTATATAGTTGGAATCATACAATTCTGTGGCCTTTCAGACTGGCTTCTTTCACTTAGCAACATGCAATTAACGTTCCTTCATGTCATTTTGTGGCTTGATACCACATTTTTTTAATATAACTTATTTTTATTACAATGTTAGGTTTAGACCAAAAAGGAACAGAGAGTATGGAGTTCCCCTATGCCCCCGCCCCCGCCATTTGCACAGCTTTTCCTATTTTCAACACCCCACACAAGAGTGGTACCCTTGTTACAAAAAATAAACCTACATTGACATGTGATGATCACTCCAAGACCGTGGTTTACATTAGTGTTTACTCTTGGTATTGTACATTCTGTGGGTTTTGATAAATGCATAAGGACATGTATCCATCATTGTAGTATCAGATGGAGCACTTTTGGGCCCTAAAAATCTTCTGTGTTCCACCTATTTATCCCTCCTTTCCCCACCCCTAGGACTCTGGTCTTTTCACTGTCTTTATAGTCCTGCCTCGTTCCAGAAAGTCATGCAGTTGGGATCATACAGTAGGTAGACTTTCAGATTGGCTTCTCTCACTTAGTAATACACATTTTATGGTTCCTTTCAGTCTTTCTATGGCTTCAGGCTCATTTGTTTTTAGCCTTGAATGATATTCTATCGTCTGGGTGTACAACAGTTTATCCATGTATGTACTGAAGGACATCTTGGTTGCTTTCAAGTTTTTACAGTAAAACTGCTGTAAATATCTGTGTACAGGTTTTTGTGTGGACTTAAGTTTTCTGCTTCTTTGGGTAAATACCCAAGAGTGTGATTGCTGGACTACATGGTAAGAGTATGTTGAGTTTTGTAAGTAACTACCAGACTGTCTTCCAAAGAAGTTGTACCATTTTGCATCCCCGCCAGCAGTGAAGGAGAGCTCCTATTGCTCTACCTCCTTGCCAACATTTGGTGTTGTCAGGGTTTCGGATTTTGGTCATTCTAATAGGCTTATAGTGGTAACACATTGTTGTTTTACTTTTCCTTTCCCTAATGACATATGATGGAATGCATCTTTTCATAGGCTTTTTTGCCATCTGTATATCTTCTTTGGTGAGATATCCAGATTTTTTTAATGCTGGGTACTTTTTTTTCCTTGTGTGTTCCCTGACCAGGAATCGAACGCACCACCTTGTTGTATTGGGGTGACACTATAACCAACTGGGCTACCTGGCCAGGGCTGTTCAGGTCTTTTGACTGTTTTTTAACTGCATTGTTTGTTTTTTTTATTGCTGAGTTGTAAGAGTTCTTTGTATATTTGGATATAAGTCTTTTATCTGGTATGTTTTTGACTATTTTCTCCAAGTCTGTGGCTGGTCTTATTTCCTAACATTGTCTCTCACAGATCAGACATTTTTAATTTTAATGAAGTCTGACTTACTAATTTTTCTTTCATGCATCATACTATTGGTGTTGCATCTAAAAAGGGTATTTAAATGTCTGGGAAACAAGACTTGAAGAGATCACTGGACTCCCAAAAGAAGCTTGGAGAATCCTGGGAGATGTTCTGAGTGGCACTTTTAGCATTTGAAGGTGGCCGCTGGCTCTGCGTCAGCCCTGGCCATGAGCACCAAATGTCTGCAGACCTTGCCCACTGCTCCCTCAGTGCCCTTGTGCTGATTTCCTCATCGTTTACATCTTCCAGTGCGACTCCACCCATTTAACCTTTGTGAGAAAGAAAGATTTAGATTTACTTTTTGGATATATCATTGCTCCTTAATCCTTGATGATTTATTAAATGAGTGACTTTTCTAAGGCTAGTAAAGTAGTCAAGTCTTTCAAACAAACTCACTCAACCAACCTAGTCTGACACAAAAAACAGAGATAAGCAATTCTGGTTCATTTTTTTTAAAGATGGTAAGTTGTATTTTTTAAAAAACTTATTTAACTCTAACGTAAGACACTTCAAATTGGCAATGACATGGGTAAGGAAGAATAAAAGAAAAACAAGTCATGACTGTTTGTGGATGTGCACATGGTACACTTGTCCAACTGTAGACCCAGGTCTCTTACATCAAGCAGCTTTGGTGATTGTCAATTGTGACATTTACCTTCTTAATGGCATACCCCCACGGTTGGCTTGTGTATGGCTATATCACAGAACGTCTGTCGGCCCATCTTGTGCTAATGTTATTTTTAAGTCTACCTTAATGTGGGCTCCTTTAAAGCAAGAATCAATGGTTTTCACTACCCAGTCCAGAATCTGCTATGTAGCAAGCCTTGGTAAGTGCTGTTGAGCTCATTCGTTAAATCTTTATCCAATAATGCCTCCTGAGTGCTCACGAGAACTATATTTATAAAGGAGCCACATTTATAAAAAGAATATGGGGAAATGAAGAGGGCTCAGGGAAACCACCCAAAATTCCCAGAATGCTGAGCTATGGGACAAAGGAGGAAAAAAGAAAGAGCAGAAGAATGATGTTCAACTGTACGAAGGAGCTATGTTGAGCAGGATTGTTCTTCATTTCCCCAAAGAATAAGAAGAGGAAATGTAGGCACAACTGTAGAAATAAAATAAAGGTTCAGGAAGCATGGAAGGAAGAAATTTTTTGACTTTATGATTCTTAGAATTTTGGTGGAGGTAAGCAGAAAGTGGAGACAAAAGAAACTAAGGTTTTCTCTTAAAGGATGCAAAGCTAGGTTGACTTAATCAAGCCTCACCAAAGGGAACACCCAGATGCTGAAAACTGTGTAGCCACATGATGATGGCCAATTTCCCATCCATGTGCCCATGAGTCGAATTAATGTGCAACAAGCAAGTCATTGATTGCAAGAGAAACTCAAATCAGTGCCTCTTCCTCCCGTATTGGTTCCGTGCAAAAGAGAGTGGTAGGAGCAACAGCAGTGCAAATGTCAAAATACTGCCTAGTCTCTCTGCTGGAAATCGGAGGCAAGGACCAAATGCTTTTTTTTTTGGGGGGGGGGGGGAAGTTCTCTTGAAAATATGCAACATTTTATAATAACAGCTCACTTATGGAGTGCTTGCTCTATGGGAACGGGTATAGGGGACCCAACGAGGTAAGGAGGAGCCAGCGTGAGCGCCAGTTAACAGATGAGGAAGTAGCAGTTCTGTGAGGTTCCCTACATGCTTAGCCAAGTCTCCCAGCCAGTGAGGAGAGACCCAGACACTGACCCCAGATTTATGTCCAGGTCCAGAGCTCTTGCCCCTACTATTGTGCCCAAGGACCTCTGGACTTGGGATGTGCCTAAACAAAATTTAGGTCAATCCCACTGACTCCTGGCTTCTCCCAGGGGCTTTCTATGATTGGTTCAAAAGCCAATTCCAACATCAGGGCCCACTGTGGCCAAAAGAACTTCCACAGCTGCTCTCAACCTTGGCTGCACATTGAAATCACCTGGGAAGCTTTTAAACATGTTGACACCTGGGTCCTGTCCCTAGAGATTTTGATTTAATTGGTTTTTAGTGCAACTTCAGCACAGAGCTTCGTGTTTAAGTTTTTTATTGAAGTATATTATGCATGTAGAAACATGCTTGTGCTGTAAGGATACATGGCAATGGATTTTTACAAACTGAAGGTACCTGTATAGCCACCACTCAGCTCAAGAATCAGAATGTCACAAGCACCCAGTAGCACACATCAGTCTCCTGTCTAGTGTCCCCCACTCCCGCTTACCCCACCACCCAACCACTGTCCACACTTATGACAGCATAGATATTGTGGGCATAGAGATTTTTAAAGCTCCCTGAGTGATTCTAATGTGCAGCTACCATTGACAGCAATTGTCTTACTGGCTGAAGGCATGGTGAACTAAACCAAATGCATATATACAGGTAAGCCAATATGAAAGCAACTAAGAAGAAACCCAAGCTACAAGTTCACATCAGCTAGTCAATAAAGATAAAAAAAAGGGTTGCATTTTTAAAAAACAAGATCTTTTATTTATAAACAACTTTTCTCAGCATTCACCTCTTAGTGAAAGACAACCCGCCATCCTCAGAATTGCCAAAATCACATTGGCAGATAATAATAAATAAACTTAGGGAATGCTTTCTATGTACCAAGTCCCTTTCTAAATGCTTCTGCACTCATTAGCTCATTCCCCCATAGCACCCAATAATAACAGGCCCTGTCATTGCTCCATTTTACAGATGAGAGAAACCATCTCTTCAAAGAGATGAAATAACTTGCCCAAGGGCACGCACTTTGTACCTGACAGAGCTTCACTTGCAGAGAGAAGTTCTTCTTGCTGTATTGTCCTTGTGCTTTGTATTTTAGATATCTATGCCAGCTGCCCCCTGCTATTAAACACCCGGACAAAGATTTGTGCCACACTGATTTCCTTCATTCCTCAGTGGCATGAACTGGGAAGCGCAGAGAAAAATCATAAGAATTACTTATATGTGCCAGACTGGACCTTGATGGTCATGTCGTTTTACTTCCTTCTTTCATAGAGGAGAAAACAGGCCAAGAAAGAAAATGTTGGATGCCTTAACAAGCTGAATGAAAAAAATTAGAGAAAGTCCAAACCCCAGGGGGAAGGAAGGCTAGGTAAGTTCCTTGCTGGGCTTTGACCTCTGTCCTGTAAACCTCAGTTGTACAAGGTTGTGGCCTTGGTTGGTATAACCTGTGCCCAGTGATGTTACTATTATTACTTAATTTAACCTTCTTAGCATATTCACATGTGACTGTTGTTTTGTATAGTTATAAAAGTCTCTTCAAGTACAGTGAGCTTCCAATGTAAAACAGATGGAGAACTGATGCTCACAAACTTACCTGACTTGGGAACTGGATCCTCTTAGGTTTCCCTGAGTTGGTTCAGTTGTTTGGACTTCATTTCGTCTGTGACAAGCCACCTAGCATATCTATTCTGGCAATAAAAGGGGCAGAGTGTGAGAGGAGTCTCTTGGAGAAATTTCCATCGAAAACTTGGTATTACACGTGTCAGTCTTATTTCTTTCATAGAGCACTTTCACAGAGCAAAACAAATCAAAGAAAATGTGAGGCTGGTTGCTCTTCTATTTTTCTTCTCCAAGGTTATTTTGGAGTTTCTTGGTATCGTTCATTTTCCCCCGTTTTTAGATCTCTTCCCCACCTCTCACCGCGGCTGGTGACTGTCTGTCTGCTCTTCCAGATCCCCATGTCCTTTGACCTTCTTTGTTCGGTTTCTTGGTCTTTTCGTATGAAACTCCCTTTGAGCCAGAGTGTTGGGTCTGTTGCTCTCTAAATTTCTTTAGAGCAATTTTCCCAATATAAATTACACCCTCAATTACTTTTCTCTCCCCAGAGCAGTGAATCACATTTTAAGAAGCCATTAGGGTGGGGGCAGCTGGATACAGAGCCAGGAGGTTTGAGCCAGTGCTGGCTTGTCACCCTCATTCAGCTTGCCCTGCCGCGGCCGCCAAAGGGCAGCCCGTGCTGAAGGCACCAGCAGTGGGAGGGCTTCTTGTGCCCAGTCCTGCTGCACCGTGTGCTCTGGGTACCGATGCTCTATGCACTGGCTTGTGTTTGGAGGCAAAAAGGAAAAGCAGCTTTATCTAAGATGGCTTGATACCTGAATACCGGGTAGACTGCGTAAATGCCCGGGTCTTCATCCCTCTTCATGTCATTACCCTATATGCCCTGTGGCTTTGCAGTTCTTTCTGTCAAGAGACGATTCACTGATTCAGACTGTGACATCTGCTTTGGAGGTTAGCAAATGTGATAATACAAGCAGAGACTTGGAAGCATGCTGGCATCAAGGACTTCTCCCGCATCTTTACCGTTTTCATGAGAAGAGTGTGCTTGGGCCGGCCCACGGTCCCAGGGTGGGAATAAGAGATATGTGGGGCTGCGTTGCCCCGAGGAAGCTTCCCCAGCCCAGGCCCGCCCAGCCCAGACTAGAGCAGAACTACCCAGCTGACCCAGAGATGCATGAACAAACCCAGCCAAGATCGGCAGGTCTGCCTACCCAGCCTTCACTTGAATTGCAGGTGCAGGAACTGGAGTAGGAAGTGGTGGTGGTTTTAAGCCCCTGAATTTTGAGGTGGTTTGTTTCCCTGCAACTGTGATGAGGTCATGGCCTTTGAGACTGTCATGGTGATTATATGAGCAACTAGAAACAAAAGCACTTTGCAAATGTCAAATTGTGGGGAGTGAGCAGAAGGGCATAGACTGTTGAACTAGCTCTGGGCCTGGAACCTGAAGACCTGAGTTTACATCTATTCATGTCCGCAATTACTCTCTAAACTTGGGCAGATAACTTAAAATTTCTGGGTCTTGCCAGAAAATTACAGAGTTGGCTCACAAATTCGAAATCATTCGAGAGCTTGAGAAAATGTTCCCAATTAACTTTCTTACTAAAAGAGTTAAGAAAGCGATGAGGAAGGTGGGACTGAGGTAAGAGGATATTTTGTTTTGATATAAATAAAATGTGATTGTCCTAAAAGGGACAGATGCATGGAGTGGGGACCTGGATGATTTGGAAGAATATGTTTGATCTAAGACTAAGAAATATACTTGGAGGCCAGATATAAAGTCTCATTTCTTCAGAGACCTGAAAGTGTAGGATTCATGAATAAGTAAGGGAGGGGGAAATCTTAAAAATGGCTTACAGAAGGCACCTTCTTCACATCTCTTCACTTGGAATAGAGCAGCACTGGAGATAATTATGAAGTGTTTGGTCCGATGGAGACATAATAGTCCAGACTAGCTGTTCAGTATACCTGTGGAGCCCTGTCTCAGCAAACTTCAGCTTTTCTTGGCTATGTACTACCTGCCCTTGGACAAGCCACCTATCCTGTGGACCGGTGGATGAAATATGGGTCATCTGTTCATTATGTATTGGTCACATGCTACGTTCCAGGACCTATCTGGACACGGGAGGTGAGACAGTAATCACATGTGCTTCCTGAGCTGGCTACCAACTCAGGTAGATGGATTTTCCACACATTGTCACTTATGTCAAAACATGTACTCCTAAATTCTTCTTCAGAGGGGACAATTTTACCTCAGGGAGCACTAAGTGGCTTGTTCAAAGTCACACAGCTTATAAGAGAAAGATGAAAAATTATTTTATATTTTGACCATGAAATCTGTCTTGTTTTTCCTGAACTATGCTGTATCCTCTTGTTAGCCGTTTAATTTTATTTACAAACATTTTATCTTTATATTTTTTTGGAGCACATTTCTGCACATAGAGTCAGGTGCTTGAGTTTCTGTTGTTGTACCATAAGAAGCTGTGTCATTTATAAGTCAAAGGATCATGTTCTCAGTTTCTAGGACTTCGGAAGTAGGATTCTCTATTGGGTAGCAACTGAGCTTAAATGAACAAAAATAAGGAAATGTTTTAATCAAGTTCTTCTGCTCAGTGGAATACTTTGAAAACATTAAATATAATGACTTATCAAACTTTACAGGTGAGAGTGTAATTTGGAACTGTATTTCAAAATGATACATGAATGTACTTTGTGTCCTAATAATTTTAGCTCGAGAAACTTACCTTACAGAAATATTCACAGATGCACAAAATTATTCAGAGAGGCATTTTTTCCCTGGCAAGGTATTGGAAATAATTTAAATGACCATCAATAAGGAACACTTAAATAAATTATGGTTCGTCCTTAGGATAGAACAGCATACAACTATGAAGAAGGAAAAGGAAAGATGGAAGAGAAGAGGTAGGAAGGGGAGAGGAGGAGGAGGAGAAGGAGGCTCTTTATGTCTTTACGTAACGCATTTCCAAGAAGTCCTGTTAAATGAAGATGTTACGACAATGCCTGTGGGACAAGGGCAGCTGGAGTCTCTGGGATTCCAGTAAGGGAGCCCCATAACTTACCAGAACAGAGGCAGTGAGTTGCCTCTGAATCTGTGCCAACAGTTACTGAAAGTGTATTATGTGGAAGGTGCTCAGGTATGTTTTATAGAATGTATAAGACAATACGAGAGAACGTTCCTCTTGCCTACCAAGTCTAGCTGAGGTTGCACATAATCTTTGCATATATTGATAACAACCAAAATCATCCAAGGATTAGAGGATGAATGTGGAATCAACCTGATGCTGTGATGGGGAAAAAGTTTGAGGTTGAGGGAATCAGAAATCTTCAGGAGAATTTCACTTGAGTTAGGGAAGGATTTAGACAGAACCAACGGATTGTGGGAGTCAGGCAGGGACTCTCTTAGTGGAGACCGAATTTAGAATGAGCAAGGTCAGTTGGGGACAAAGGACCAGTTTGGCTGGAGACAGGAGACAAGCTTAAAGAGCAACTTGATAATAAGAGCAGAATGGTAGGTTGGAGCAATACCGAGGAGGACCTGGGACGCCAAGATAAAGACCTGGAATTTTGTTCAGGTATTTAAACCAGGGACGACATGCTCAAAACAATAATTTGGGAGTGTAACCTGGCCACTCTGTGCCAGGTGGTTGGTAGCAGAGGAGGTCTGAGGTTAGGAGACTCCCAGAGAGCTCAACAGGAGTCCAGGGAGGAAGCGAAGAGGCCCAAGCTAGGTCGGTGGCTGGGAAAGTGGTAAAAGAGAGACAGACACTAAAGCTTTGTTCCTCAGCCTACACTGCCTGGACATGACTTTGACATTCTCCAGGCAAGTCATAATTATCTTGGGTTTTACAGGTGCATAACATCACTGTTTGTGCAAGTACATGAGGGCCAGAGACAACCTCGTTCAGTTGTGTCTCTGGCTGTTGGTCTGCAGACTGTTGCAGACTGAAAATCAGTGTGAAACCTTCTCCCCACACGTTCAGAGCTGCACCCAGACTGCTGCTGGGTCCACAGAGAAATCACACACGTAAATTTAGTTCTTGAAAGCAACAGCTAAAGGATCAAACTGGTTCTTAAAAGTTATTTTTCTAGTATTGATCATAACTTCAATTGACGTTTTCATTTTAAAAACAGGTTACTAAAACAGTAACATGCGGGTCACTTAAAACTTGTTAAAAAATTAAGGAGGTTGGAAGTGCTATCATGTAAAGGGTTCCATGCTTTATTGGTCAGCAATAAAAGCAATTCTGCTGACAATATTGTCATGTACTGCTTCTGCTAAAAGCATTGTGTACATTTTAGGGACGAATTCTGAAAAGCCACCATCCAGCTGCACACAGGGAATGTGGGGAAGGAGGGTGCAGGAAGGGAAAGTCACGTTTTGCTCCTGGATTGTTGTAGTCATTTACAAGCAGGTTAATGCTTATACTGAAGACATTCTTAAAGGCATTTAGTGCATTCCAGAAAAGAACAGCCCCCACAGTTCCCCTTTTTCAGGTTCAAGCCTACTATACGAAAAATTAGACAAAAATGCTAGTGAGGGAGAGAGAGGGAAATGGAGTCGGGAAAGTGATAGTAAGTCTTCCTTGATGCCACGGACTGCTTCTCCTGCCCGGCTCCCCAGTGGAGTCTATGTGGTTAAGGGCGTGGACTTGTCCCATTGGGCAGGTTGCTTACGTCTGTTAGGCTTCAGTTTCTTCAACTGTAGCATGAGGATGCTGTGGTAAAATGAACTAAGGTATAGAAAGCATGACCGTGCACCTGGTGGCCAACACCTAGTAGGCCTTCAGCAGTTACTGGCCATTATTATCCTTGTCCACCAACATTTCCGAACACCTAACAGTGACCTTGTACTTTTTCTTGACGCTTTAATTATTTACTGGCTTGACTACCTACTAGAATGTGCAAGCCTTAAAGGCGGGTTTATAAATTCTTTTCATTGTTTTTCTTCCTTGCTGACAAAAATAATACATTCTTACTCCCCTCTCCCCCTGCAAAAGGGAAGTCAAAATACCTGCTTTCAGGTCGACCCCTAAAGATAATCTTTGTAGATTGTGGTTTCTATAGAATAGGAGTGGTAAAAGCAGGATAGTATATATTTTTGGCTTTTTGGCCACATGATGTCTATCGCAGCAGTTGTACATAATAACTACACAAATAGTAGGGCTGTGGGCCAATAATGCTTTTTTTTTTTTTTTTTTTTTGCAAAAACAGGCCCATGTTGGCTGACTCCTGTTCTAGAACAGTACTCACTGTTTAATGCAAATATAATGTGAGCCACAGAAGTACTTTGGTATTTTCTTATAGCCCTGCTTTAAAAAGGTGTTTAAAAAAGTAAAATCAATTTCAATAGTATGTTTTATTTAACCCAATCTATCCCAAATATTATTTCAACATGTAATCAGAATAAGTAATTACTTCTTTTGTACTAAGTCTCCAAAATTTGCTGTGAGTTTTATGCTCACAGCACATCTCAGTTGGGACTAGGCAGGTTTCAAATGCTCAGCGGCCGCACATGGACAGCTTATCTGTAGAGGCTACATATTCTCTGTATGCATATAATTACATCGTTTTTTAAAAAACAAAAGTAATATTATATACATGCTTTTTTTAGTGTGTAATCTTTCTTGTGGATTTCTTCCTATCTTCCCATAAAGAGCAACCATTTTCCAGACAGTTATAGTATTCTATTGTCTAAATTTATCATAGTCTATTTTATCAGTTTCCTATTGGTGGCCCTTGCATTCTTCCTAATTTTGAATTGTTATTTAAAATAGTTCAGGGATTGTCCTCCTATATATGTCTTAGCACCTGTGGGAGTATATATTTAGAATAAATTCTTGGGAGTTGAATTGCTGAGTCAAAGGCTGTGATGACATTTAACTTTTTAATAACTGTGGCCAAGCTGGAGAGCTGGAATTCTATCTTGTTTTTCTTGGTGTCTCCAGCATGTTTGTTCTCAGTGGATAATTTTTACATGAACGGATAGATAAAACACCTCCCACCTTTGAGAGAGAGAGGGAGAGAGAGAGAGAGATAAATGACATGAAGTAAAGTGGGGACAGTTAGCTGCATATTAAAAACACACAAACTGAAACCCCCCGGATTGGTATCATGAAAGGTGCTTGTGTAATATTCAGTGGAGCGCCTCTGAGTGCATCCCACTTCTAGTTCCTGTCCCTCTCGGACGGTCCCCAGGCCTGCGGTGTCGGCTGTGGCATCATGTGTTGCACTGGGAAAACCCCTGCCCTCCAGGGATCAGACCAGCTCCAGCTCCAGATTCTGGAGCCCCCTGCGGGGTGTCTCTGTTATGAAGCCCATCACCCCTGTGGAGTGAGAGGAAGCATCCTTCCCTAGTGCCCACAACCTGTCCCCACTGTGGCAAGAAGTTTCAACTCCCCAGTGGCCAAGCACACAGAGAGAAAATCTGACTATAAAAACTGGGCTTTATCTTGAGATCTTCCCCGTCCCCCTATGTGCCGAGAATTACCCCTGACCTGTCTCTCTAACCAGCAGGTTGGGCCATGCTCCCCGCCCTGCCTGACACTCCCACCCACCGGCCTCCCTCACTCATTCTCCTCCAGCTCATCCAACCCTCCCGCCATCTCAACCCGAATAGCTGGCTTTTCTGTAGCCTTCTGGAAGGCAGGGCCTGGCTTCTCCATCCCCCAGAGGCTGCCATAGTACCTGGCATATTGTTTACACTTAATAGATGTTAGTTGAGTAATAGGACAAAATAATCACCAGACTTTTTAGTTTGCTCTCTAAACTTCTATATGGAATAACTCACTGGACAAGCATTGATCGAGTGCCAATTAGATGCCAGGCACTGTGTCAGGTAAACAGCTTAGACGGGGCCCCTGAGGTCATGGAGCTCATGATTTCGGATCCTTTTCTGACGATATCTAACACTTCATGGCCCTCCAAACACCCATGGATCATTCTGTACTTTTATTAACTCAAATATTTATTTGGGCATCTGTAATGTGCTAGCATTAGCTAAACACACTCTCCAACTTAGTCTTCACAAGAATCCTCTAATGAAGGTATTAGTGACCCCATTTAACACATGGGGGAGAAGGATTAAGTAACTCACCCAAATCCACAGATGCCCAGGAGTGAGTGCAGCCAAGATTCCATCCCAGGTCTGCTTCGCTCCGCATCCACACCCTGTTTATCCTGGAGCTCCGTGTCCTGGCAAGGAAGCATCTGACCCTTCAGTAAGAAAGGAAGAACATTCTAGATCAGGCACATACCTGGAGCACAGCTGGGAAAAGTGGGGTGTGTGTGTGTGTGTGTGTGTGTGTGTCCATCTGAGAGGCTGTTCCATTAGTCTGGGGAACAAAGAAGCAGGGTGGTGAGAGAGACGACTGGAAAAGACTGGAAGTAGCTGATTGCAGAGTTTCTTGAATTGCTTTTCTCTCTATCCCTAAACCTTAGATCTCAGTACCCCTCACTGTAACTTCCAAATATCCCACTGCTTTACACGTGTTTCTGAGTGGAAGTTCCATGCGGTGCCCGGAAATGGCTTGTCCAAGCTGCTGTGGTTTGTGGTGAGCCAGGACCAGAATCCAAAGAACCTAGGTTTACTTTCCAGGCTACATTGATTTATATATATTTCAAGATTTTATTTATTTTATTTTTAGAGAGACAGGAAAGGAGGGAGAAAGAGAGGGAGAGAAACATCAATGTGTGGTTGCCTCTTGTACACCCCCAACTGGGGACCTGGCCCGAAACCCAGGCATGTGCCCTGACTGGGAATCAAACCAGCAACCCTTTGGTTCGCAGGCCAGCACTCAATCCACTGAGTCACACCAGCCAGGGCTGATTTTTATATTTTGAAATAAAATAAAAGTCAGTGGTATTATTGCTCCTTGGGTGCTGTAATTCGAGGATATTCTGCAGCATTCATAAAAAAGCAGCGACAGCTTCACTATTCAGGCGTTTGCCTTAAATTCAAGCCCAGAGTCTCCACTTCCTCCTGCTCCTACGCTTCTCCCAGCTGCCAAAACCGTCTCCCTCCCAAGGCCATACCTTCGGGAGCAAGGAAAGAAAAACAAGAGCAAGTCGTTTCGATTAAACAAGAACTAATAGATCCAGGCAAAATGACTCTAATCAGAACCACAGACACTCTACTGGCCCAGAGGGGAAAATTCTGTGAAATAATAATGCTCACATTCTCCTCTCTTTTTCTTCCCGCTTTCAGCGGTGGACTTTTCTGCCCTGGCGATGTTTAAAATCTTGCCAGAAGCAAGAACACAGAGGGAAAATATTCCTGCCTATAAACAAGGAAAAGTTTCATGGAAGGGACTTAGAATTTTGAGACTTATATTGAAATTGGCAGCAGGAAAATCTAACGCTCTGGAAATAATGATCCAGCATTAGGTCACTTGGGCAATGAAGCCATCCTGCACAAGCCTAAAAACGTTGCCTCAGCCTCTTTTCTTCCCAACTGGAAGCCACAAGAAGGATGGTTCACTCATTTATTCAGTATTCATTGGATCCTTACTATTTATAGGAGAGATACAAAGTGAAAACATAATCTCTTCTAGGTTGCAATGCTGAAGGAATGCCACCATGTAGGAGCAGATGATGGGGCCACATGGATGCCGATCGGTGACTCCCGGGATCCTCTAGGGCCTGGGGCTGAAGTCTCACTGGCACATCTCCCCTCTGCAGATGCTAACGGGCCTCCCGGTGCCTTCCATGACCTTTCGAGGGGCTCACTCCACTCCCGATAGCTCCCTTGTTCACCCTACCAGGGAATGTTTTTAAATCTTATTTTTCAGTTACAGTTTACATTCAGTGTTGTGTTGTGTTAGTTCAGGTGTACAGCATATTGGTTAGACAATTGTATTCTTTACAGAGTGATCCCCCTGATATTTCCAGTATCCACCTGACACCATGGTGGCAGTTAGTACGATGTTATTGTCTATATTCCCTATGTTGTACTTTGTATCCCCAGGACCCCTGGAGAACTTAGATATTATCGTCATGCGAAATCTGGAGCTGGATCCCCCCGCCCTATTGGATGGTGGAAGAAGGAAGAATGGGTGCAGAAGACAGGAAACCGGCCCTGGTGAACTGTAAGCTGGAGACAATATTGAGAGAACTTTCTGGATGTAGACTAGTCACTCATTCATTCTTCCTGAGGCACATCCAGAAGTCAGGGTGAGCATCGTCTTTTCGCCACTGCTGCTCACAGGTGGGGTGCTGACATGCTTTCCCACCTCAAAGTCAGGGCCAGAGGTCTGGCAGCGAGCCACCCACATTCTCGGTGCATCCACCTGAAAATACGCACTCCCACCTTCCCTGTCCGAAGCATCACAGACCCACCTCCGTGACAGTGCGGGGTCGGTGCCAGACCACCACAGCAAAGCAAATCATCACAATAGAGCGTGGCACACAGGTTTTTTGGTTTCTCGGTGCATAAAAAATTATGTATACACCACATAGTAATCTATTAAGCGTGTAATAGCATCACGTCTGACAACCAATGGATATACGTCAATTAACAATACTTCATTGCTAAAAAATGCTAACGATCATCTGATCTGTTGGGAAAATGGCACTGATAGACTTTGATTTGTAAAACACATAATCTGTGAAGGACAATAAACTGAGGTGTGCCTGGACTGCTCCTCTTTTCCAGGTGGGGAAGCTGGGACCCCGAGGGGTTGGTCGATTTAAACATGGTCAAAGAGCCGCTTCATGGCCGCTTCATGGCATCTTCTGCTCGGAAGTGCGGCCTCTCCCACCCCCCAGTTCTCTTTGCCTCCTTTCATCCTGCCCGAGGGATCATCAAGCCCTAGGTAAGACTGCCGAAAACAGTTCATTTCAATCCAACACTTTTCCTTCTAGATTCTTTACCTTGAAGAAAACATTTGTCCTAAAAAAAAAGGCTTGGCCATGAATTCTTTTCCATCTTAATTTATAATAATCAAGTTACTATATAAAAAATCATCAGAAACTGAGAACAGCCCAGGTGTGCATTGACAGGTGACTGCACAAGCCGTGGCAGGTCCGTCCAATGGAATGTCGCTCATCAGCACAAAGGAACAAGTGGCAGATACATGTGACGACATGGGAATGTCTCACAGACATTCTGTGAGCGAAGGAAGTCGGACTCAAGAGTATATACTGTATGGCTTTGCTCAGATGAAGTTCTAGAACAGGGAAAACTAGAAACCAGGGTGTTGCAGGGGCTAGAAGGATGGGGTGTGGATGGATGGGGTTCTGGGGAAGGGGAGGAATAACTGGGAGGAGGCACAAAGAAACATTTGGGGTCATGAAAACGTTCCATATCTTGAGGGGGGTGGGGTTATAGGGCGTATGCCTTTGTTAGAACTGATCAAGCTGTATGTTTAAGATCTGTCCACTTCACTATTGTAAGTTTTATCTAAAATTTAAAAGTAGGAGAAAAAAGGTAGACTGTGACTGTTCAATACTTTATAGATAGAAGTAATGAAATAAGCAAAATTTATTTTCCCTCATCCAAATTTCACGTCTCTGTGCTAGCTGCTGCTTATTACTTCATGCGATGACCCTCCGAGACTCTTTGGGGGTGAAAGCATCCACATAAATGGGCCCCCGCTGTGCGCAGGGCTGTGACCTGCTCTGGGGCAGCCCCGGAGCGGAGGGAAGGCTGGGTGTAAGATAAGCAAGTAGATGAAATGGTGACTTCTGAGTGTCGACAAATTCAGTATTTCCATGTTAAATATTGTTCTTCCATGTTACACTGAAGATTTTTGTGGATGTCGCTAAGAGGCAAAAGAATGTTCTGGAGACATCGTATGTTTCTAAATAGTTTTTCTTTTCAGGGAGCCCTGGCCTCCCGGCCGCCTCATCCCGGGTTTCTTCTCAGTCCTGCCCCCTCTTCCTGATTTCTCCGAGACACTGTCGAATCCCCAGCACGACCTTTCCCCATTTCGACTGTGCAAAACACCTTCCTGGGCTCGAGCCTTCCTGGGGTGTGTGGAGAAAGTGCTGCTGTCTCACCGCCTACATCAGCGGTTCCCCGAGAATGAGGGCCCTCTCTTAAGGTTTCAACACCCCAAAGGTATTCCCTGCAACGCTTGTAATATCTATGGATGAGAAAATACATGGAAAGGAAAGCTACTATTAATGAAACACAATGTCTTTAACTGGCTTTGCATTTTATTAACTGTGACAGTATCTACATGCATGAAATGATTGTAAAAATATTAATAGCAACTGCTATTATCGTGTATTTATCACAGGCCAAGCCTTTTGCTAAGTGCTCTGCACGTACGATCCATAATTTCACCCACAGTCCTACAGGGTGGAATCTTTTATCATCCCCATTGCGTAGATGAGGAAACTGAGGCTTGGAGAGGTTAAGCGATTTGCCCAAGCTCACAAAGGTGGGAAGCGGTGGCCTGAGAATTCAAAGCCTAACAGGCATGGAGGATTTAATGCCACTTGATCCTGCCTCTTATTTACTTATTCTGTGGATATTGTTTGGCATGCCTATGAATTCTCCAGCCCCTGGCTAACCTCAGGGCCTCCTTGGAATCTGAGACCCCCGGGAGGGAGTCACGGGCTGCTAGGGGAATAGGTATAGGTGCCAAGCACCCAGCCTAGAGTTGAGCCGCCACTTGTTCCCTAGCACAGGACCCTCCTAAATCCAGCCACAGGCTCATGGCCTCTCTCAAACCCTGAGCTCCGGGTGCCGGAGTTGGCCTCCGTCTAGTCTGTCCACGTGTCCCAGGGGCTGGAGGGATTAGCAGTTGAGAACCTGTTTGCAGACCATTAGAAACAATAATCACCTTGCCCAGTAACCTGATCTACCTCAAAAGAAGGGTCTTGATTTTAGCAAACAGTTTAAGTGGTCTCTGTGTAAAGTGGAGGGGTGGAGCAGGACTGAGTCAGCTCCTGAAATAGCATTTCTTCTGGGCAGTTGGAATTTGTCTGGTAATCAAGCCAGGCCCAAGGGCCCACTCCTGAGCCTAGGGGTACTGAGCTCACACCCTTCTGGCCGTTTCTTCCCCTGGAGTTCTGAACCCAGCTTCCCCTGGATGTAGAAATCTAATCCTGTCCAGCCAGAGGGAGCGAATGACTAACTCTGCACTCGATGTCCACAAGACCCAGTACACGCACTGAATTTTACTGTGTGCCCCGACACCCTCATCCCCCCGTGGTGGGTCTTCATTCACGCTCACCACCGCAGTGTGGCTGCTATCATGCCTCCCATTTCACAAATGAGAACAGTCAGACGCTGACGCTGCGTGTAAGACCCAGCGCTGGTTGGCAAGCTAGGGGTTAAACACGACCATTATTAAGAACTTAATTGCCCAAACGTATAACCAAATAAACTGTATTAAAAACAAAGGTAATAAATACTCAAGATTTATCACTTCCTAACCACTAACTACCTTGCACTCGTGTCTATGCTCCAGGGACTATCAACGGTGCCGCCGTGTCCACACGGAGAGAGTCGCGGGTCAGGGTGCGCCGCCCCTGCCTTCCCACCTCTCTGCTTTGTGGGCGCGGTGGCAGTTTGAAATCCTCCATGGTGGCAGTTTTTATGCCACAGAAATGAACAAACTTACAAATCAGGGCTTGTTTTTTTTTCCCCCAGAGACCTGGTCGTTAAACATTTACCAGTCTCCCTGCTCTGAGAGAGGTTAACTCACTTAACAAGGTCAGAAGGCTGGTGGGGGGGCGCCAAGCGCGCAGCGGGACTCAGAGAGCTTCCAGTACCGTGTCGTACCTCTTAAAAATAAAATAAAGGTTCTTCAACAAGCTAATTGCAAGGAAATAAAAATGTTGAAGGAGGGGTAAAGATGAAAAGAGACTTAAGACACAGGCAATCGCAATATAAATATATACAGCTTATTTGGAGTTTGGTTAAAATAAACTGTAAAAAATTATGACTTTTGTGAGGCATTTGGAAATTTGAGCACTTCCTATATATTCAATGACATTAATGAATTATTACTCTTTAGGTGTAATAATGACATTTTATTTCAGATGAAATATATGATGGCTGAGATTAGATTTAATAATAATACCAGAAGTCAATGTGGTGAAGGCCTGAGCAAGGGCTGGGTGGAGGGGGGGAAAGAGGGAGAAATGAGGAACATCTGTAATAATGCCAACAATCAAATAAAATAGTAATAGTAGTAATAGTAATAGTAATAGTAATAATAATAATAATACCGGAAGGAAAAGCATAGTGGGAATACAGATCAGTGGTTCTCAGGGTATGGCTGCCTGGCCAGAAGCATCAGCATCACCAGCGAACTTGAAAATGCAAATTCTCAGGTCCCACCTTGGACCTGCTGAATCAGAAACTCTGGGGGAGGGCCCACCAGTATTTTTAACAAGGCCCCCAGGTGATTCCGATGCACACCTGTCTGAGAACCTCGAGGTTTAGGTGGATAAGCTTCACCAGGAGTTGATTGTTGAGGCTGAGAACTAAGTTCCTGTGTGAGGGGGTTCATAGGCATGTCTGAAATTTCCTGTAGTAGTGAAAGGAATAATGAAGCCCGTTGGGAGAGGGGAGGGTGTGTACAATGGGGGACAGGTCATAGCTGGACAGCCTCCGGATCTAGCAGTGGACAAACGCGTTCCCTTGAATGTCATTCACAAGCATTGTGTTGGGGCCTGTGTCTTTATTGCCTCTGGGATTAAAAGTCCAGGCTAATGGTTGCATTAGCAGCAAGCTTTGACAGGGAGCTCTACCCCTCTGGACCAACCCCAGCTCCTCAAGTTTCCCTGAGCAATTTCTCTCCTTCCTTTGAGGCCCTAGTAAAGGTTCAATCCTGGAACCTCAGATCTCTCGAAGAAGCAACTATTTTAATTTTCAACGTCCAACTAAAGCCGTGAGACTTTAAAAACAGCCACTCACTCGAACCGCTTTATCAGCCACAGACGTGACGCAATTAATTAGCTGTACGCAGCTTCTCGCCACACAAGCTGCTTAAGTTCTAGCCCATTGTAGTTCTGGTTTACTTAGCAGATATGGCCTAAGAGCCTGTAACTGTTTACCTCCCTCTGGAGGGGCTGTCCTGGGCAGACGAATTCATTAGTTGGTGTTTGCAGAGAGGCAGGAATCCAAAGAAAGCATTAGGTAAGTTTTTATTTTTATTTATTTATTTATTTTGTGTAAAAGGTACTGAAAAAGGGACCCTTTGTCTTGGCCTGAACCCACATCCAAGCTTTGCGTTCCGTCCTCTGGACGTCCGTTAGCCTCCCTCTACGTTCCCCACCCTCCTTCCCTCCAGCCCATTTTTTCCTCTCTCTCTCATTTCCGCTCTTTCTCCAACTGGAAAACTCTTTGGATTTTGTCCCAGAGGATGGAAAAGGTCTGTCTGCCCATCACACGGGGCCCTGAAGGATCTCTAGTCTTTTTAGTTTAAATGCCAGACACTTGGAAGTCTTCAGCCTTCCTACTACTGTCCTCCCGCTCTCTCCAAGCAGCTGTCTTTTCCTTTTTCCGTCCCCTCCCTTCTCTCTTAAAAACAATCCTATTGAGACTTTGTTCTGAAATAGCAAGGACATCCTTTCTAGAAACTATACGTCCCAAAACTCAGGAGGAAGGAGAAGAAAAGGAGGGGTAATTTTCTTCTTGAGAAGGCAGGGAAAGCAGAGGAGGGAGGATGGGGCTATTTGATCTCTGCCTCATCTTTTTTCCCAAACCTTACTCTGAGGACAGGGTTCTATGCTGAGCTGGAGGTGAAATCCAGATTTTGGGGTCCACACTCCAACCCAACTGAATCACAATTCCTGGGGACAGACTCCGGGAATCTGTAGTTGAAACAAGTCCCTCGGACGGTGTGGATGCCCACTGAAGTTTGAGAACCACGGACGAATGAGGCTCAGGGTCCTATTCAGGATATGCCTCCTTGATGCCAGGTATTGCGCAAGGGAGAGAAATAGCTTTGGCTTTGGGTTTTGAAAGGCCTAACTTCCAGCTACCCTATTAAGGAAAAAACTTTATTTGGTATTGATGGTATTTATGGGGTGTTCGGTATATGCCAGGTGTTTTCTAATCCTCTCAACCTCCCCATGCCCACCCAAAGCTGTATTCTTGTTATGCCCATTTTACAGCTGAGGAAACTGAGGTTTGGGGAGGTTAAACAGTTTGCCTACGCCATACCCATATAATGTGGTCTCAAGGTATTTATACTTCTATATTTCTGGCTCTAGGCTGAGCGGTTACCTCTGAGTCTTTCAGAGAAGGGCTATGGTGGCCATGTTTTCCACACCGAAAATGGAAACTCAGGATCTTACAAGTATGGTTTTTTTTCGACAGGCAATGGGTACTCTGAATGGTCTCCTTCTGCCCTGGGCCTGTGTTAGCCTGTTTGTCACTTTTATGATGTCTATAAAGTCAGATATGATAGTCCTAGGCCTCGCTTGACAAGCCCACTGGGCAGGAGACCCCTGGCCTCCTCCCCTGGTATTGTGGATTTAAGGATCTATTTGTAGGTTATTTAACAATGAAGATAAATCAGAAGTTCCCATTTATCCCTCATTCTCCTTCTCAGAAGCAATTTTTGTTACCAGTTTGGGGTGTTTTCTTGGAGACATTTCTCTATGCTTTTACATATATTATGTGTTTTTTCCCATGACATAAATGAAAAACTAGTGTATTAATCAACTTTTTCCAATAATGATTTATCTTAAACCTCTTTCTGGGTCCACCTTATTTTTTTCTCTTGCATTTTTAGATAATAAAAGCACCCTGAGAAACTTGAGTGATGAGAGAAAGGAAGGTTATTCCTTAAGCGTAATTAAACGTGAAAAAAGAACCAAAGCTTGATAGTTATTTTGGAGTTCAAACTTGGAAATATTTTTTTAATTGTGGTAAAATTGACGTACCATAAAATCGACCATTTTAAGCATTTTAAGTGTGTAGTCCAATGACATTAAGTACATTAACACTGTCATGCAGCCATTTTCCCCAGCTGAACTCTGCACACATGAAATGCCAACTCCCGAGTCCTCCCTCCCTCCCCCCAGCTTCTGGCAACTGCTCTTCTACTTTCTGCCTCTGTGAGGTTCACTACTCCAGACACTTCATTTACAGGGAATTACACAGTATTTTTCCTCTTGTGTCTCGTTTACTGCACTTAGCATGATGTCTTCAGGGTTCATCCATGTTGTACCATGAGTCAGAATTTCCTTCCTTTTTAAGGATGAATAATGAATAGTTCATGACATGCGCATATCACGTTTTGTGTATCCATCCGTCTGTTGATGGGTACTCGGTTTGTTTCCACCTCCTGGTAATTGTGTGCAATGCTGCTATGAACATGGGAGTGCAAATCCTGCTTTCAGTTCTTTGGGGGTATATACCTTGAAGCAGAATTGCTGGATCATGTGGTAATTCTATGTCAATTCATTCTTTTTGACTATTGCATAATATTCTATTGTATCTTGCATGTGTCTATTGGCAAATTTAAGTTCTCTTTTCTGTGAATTGCCCATTGTCTGGTATGGTTTTAAACAGGATTTCAGACAATCTTCATATACTCTGGATATTCTTCCTTTTATCCGTTAACATACATGGCAAATTAAACACTTAAAAAAATAAGTTTTGACATCATTCTGGACCCAAGTGTTTGTCATGATCTTTTTGATTATCTAAGGAATACGGACTGATGAGACTTATAGTATGAAAAGAGAGCGCACAGTCAGGCAGCTGTCTGCACACAGCACAGGACCTGCCTCATAGTAGGGGCTTTGTGAGCGTTTACTGAATGGCTAAGCCACTTTTGGACAGCACATGCTTCATTAGTGTTTTCCTTTTTTAGGGTTTACAGGGATGAGTCAAATCCAGAAGCTAATTAAATTCTTCATGACATCTCGTAGCATAATTTTCTCTAAGTTTAACCTGTTATACCAGTTTCAGGGGAAAAAAAAGCCAGATGGCTATGAAAACAGTAGATCATCAAGTTTCTGCTACTTGAAATGCACTGTAGTGAACCTGCACTGCAATGCACTTCGTCTAAATGAGAACACTTAGTGATCAAATAACCCAGGGATTAGAAAAGGGCGGAAAGGGACCGTGATCCTTAATTCAGTCTTCCCACCTCTCCTCCAGGAGGGAGAACGTCAGTAGTGATCACTACCACTTATTTATAGGTTTTATATGTACCAAATAATTTGCTGAATGCTGTACATTTGTTATTTAATCTTTATAATCATCCTGCAAGGAAACCACTCTCCCCTTTGGCAAATGGGGAGGGCCCAGGAGGGCTAAGTCGCTTGCTGAAGGTCACACAGCTCATGGTAAATAGCAGACCTGGGAATTCATCTCTGGGCAGTCATTGAAATCTTTTTTTTAAATTCTTTTTTTCTAAGATTTTTATTTTATTTTTATTTATCTTTAGAGGGGAAGGGAAGGAGAGAGGGAGAGAAATATCAATGTATGGTTGCCTCGTGTGTCCCTTGCTGGGAACTGGCCCCTGCTGGGAACTGGCCTGCAACCCAGGCATGTGCCCTGACTGGGAATCGAATTGTGATCCTTTGGTTCGCAAGCCTGCACTCAATCCACTGAGCTACACCAGCCAGGGCTGAAACCTTCTTGACTATTGTCCTTGCTGTGTCTGTGGTCCCCCAACACTGAGTCAGGGTTACTAACAGAAACCAAGGCCAGGAGTGGGTGACTTTGCTGGTGTCTGTAGTGGGAGGGGAACAGGATAGAAATCCCAGGGTTTGCTCCGTCCCCATATTTGATTGTGGGAATGCCTGTGAGAGTAGCCGTGTGTCCTTGACCGTCAGAGTCCACAGCTTCACCGGTAGAGCCCTTCCTGCTCCTGGGGTTCCTTCGTGGAGGCGCTGGCAGTTCCTGGGACTGGATGGATGAGCCTCACAGTCCACTCTGGTGGCTCCAACTCATCCTCCCTTGGGAGTGGCTCTGCTCAGCCCCTGGGAGACACGGCCTCCTGCCTGCAAAGCACAGACACCTGTACCTCTCCAATTCTGACCATGCGGGGAGTTGGCAACTCCTAACCGAACACGGATTTCTATCAGTCCTTGTGTTGTTTTCTAAACTTTGTTCCTCGTCGCACCAGACAAACAGTGACGCCTCTGGGGCCAAAGGCCTGGGTTATGTTGTTTTTGTACACAACTCCTCTTAAAAACAGCATGGACCCAAATATTGACTGATAAAGTATATTTTTAGTGGACAACCTTTCAAAGGCTCTGTAAACTTTAAGTCAGCGGAGAATAATTAGTATGAACAGCTGTTCTCAGGGAGCGGAAGGAAGATTGGGAAGGAACCCTCCACTTGAATGCTACGATTCTGGGAGGAATGCTGTGTACCTGTCCTAAACGCAATCAGAACTTGAAGGGAAACCCCCCCAGTTTCAATGATCATTTGCCCATTCTTATCTTAACTCCCCAGTCTTAGATGCAGCTAATTTTCAAGAATTTCCTGCTCCAGGGCCTGTGAAAACAGGGAGTACCCCGGGAAACTGGGGGCCATGGGGATATGAGCACCGGCAGCAAAGCTGAGGGGAAGGACCCACATTTTACTTGGGGGCCCGAAAATTCATCTGTCCTTTTGATGACAATAATTTAAAATAGCAGTTGAAGTTATAATTCAAATCGTAGAGGGGTTTTCCATTTTCTGCAAGTTTGTGGATCATTTTAAATACAAAGGGGCTGAGGGGCTCCTTCTTCCGTGATTTGCTGCGCCGGCCTGATTCTCGGCCACCTAGATGTGCGGTGATTTCCATTTGCCCGCTGCTCTCGTCTTTGAACCTGTCCCCAGGTGATCTGCTGTTCCCTGTATCAGTTACAGAAGTCCCCACAGAAAGGAACAATGCAGCTTGAAAATGGGATCCTCACCCTCTCTCTCGGCTTCTCACTCAACGTCTTCAACAACCCAGCGCCCACCTGACTCCCCACGGGTGACCTAGGACCGGGAGGCTGGCCTGGCCGGCCCTGCCAAGAGCCACAGTTACCATTCGCAGGAATTCTGTGACCACATCGGAGGGAAGGATTGGAGGCCGGTCTCATTGCCCTTGGTTACCGTAACAGAGACACTTGAGTCCAACAGGTATTTCCTTCCCAGGTGGAAAGGGCTTTTTATCTCCTCTCATTTCACGGGTAAGACCAAGTGTGTTTACACCAGGGAGCCCCAAAACTGTGGTTGTCAATGGAATGTATGTAAAGAAAGGCTACTGGCTTCAACCAAGGAAGACAGAAAAGAATGTTTTCTCCTTCATTGAAAACCTTTCTCCCCAGGAGGTGCTTCAAGGCCTGTGATTGGTGCAGAGGTCTTTCTGGAGCAACAAGGTCTGTGAGCAGAGAGGCCTCCTGGCCCACGGCAGTGAGCTACAACATCATGGAAGGCTGTGTCCAGTGTTGAGCTTCTGGCCTCATGTGGCTGTGTAAACTTAAATTAATTAAAATTAAATTAAATTTAACATCCAGTTTCTCCGTTGTATCGGCTATGTTTCTAGTTCTCGACAGCACGTGTGGTTGGTGGCTTCTGTACTGGATAGTGCAGCTGTTCAGGGCACTTCTGCCACTGCAAGGTGTCGTACTGGACAGAGTTACTTTAGGGCTCCCCACTTAGCAGAGGCCATTTGGCGGGTGCCAGTCTGCAGTGACCTGTGCCATGGCCCTGAGGGACGGAAGTGAGGCCGGAGTGGTGACACGCCGAGTTGCAGTGAATCTGCACATGTCGCCCAGGCGTGGTCCTTGAGTGAACACTTCATGCAAGTTCCAATAAACAGTTACTTCTGAGATACAGCACTTAATTTGGTGCCGTACAGCCAAGCATTAGGAACCCTGGTACTTGTCTAACCATTGTACTGTACACCTGGAACTAATACGAATACGAATGATGTTGAATGTAAACTGTAGTTGACAAAAAATTTTTTATTTGCAAAAAATGTTAAAAAAAATAAAGAAATCCTGGTACTGTACGTGACACAATTTCTGTTCTGCTGGACTTCATAACCTATAAGTCGAGGCAGGGAATAAATAATGATAGGCTGAAAAGTGGACATTTGCAAAGGGGTGATGAATTATTTGGACAGCGGAGTTGGGAAGATTCTCAGAGAAGCATAAGCAAAGTTATGATGGGCGATGAGAAGCTCAGCAAATAAGAAGAACATTTCAAAACAGAAGGAGCTACAGAAAAACCCTGGAGCACTGTGAGAATCTGGTGTCAGAGGAATGGGAAGTGGCAGGGGGGACGTGGGGACCTGTGCAATGCACAGTGACATGCCCACAAGGCCACCCTGGTGGCAGGAGCAGGAGTTAAAGAGACAGGTAGGACCGTGATGTCAAGGGTGTTCTGGTCATGCTTTGGAACTTGGCCCGTGTCCTGAAGGTGACAGAGAGACAGGACAGATTTCTAAGCTGAGGTGAGGCAAGAACATGCTTGCATTTGACAAAGAGCATGTCGGGGGCAGCAACCAAGGGCCTGGCAGGAGGGCTGGTTAAGGAGTGATCGAGCCCTGACTGGTGTGGCTCAGTTGGTTGGGCCTCGTCCCACAAGGTGAAAGGTCACCAGTTAGATTCTTGGTCAGGTTGCAGTTTGGTTCCAGGTAGGGTGCTTTCAAGAGGCAACCAGTGGATGTTTCTGCCTCATGCTGACTTTTCTCCACCTTTCTCTCTCCCTCCCTTCCCCTCATTCTAGAAAGAAATAAACAAATATATCAATTTTTTTTTAAAAGAAGCCATATGGCCTGGGGAGAGGACTAGGGGAGAATTGACAGGAACAAGAGGACAGGGCTCCGAAAGACAGTGGGTGGTGAGGTTGATGACAGGACACTGGTTGGATAGTGTGGGGTTGGGGGACTTGCGCACTGTGCTAGATCTCCTGTGCCCCCTTTGCAGGCTCAGCCCAGAGCCAAAGGCTGAAGGTGGAGGGGCTGCCCTTGTACCCCAGGCCTCTTGCCAAGGACCCGTTCAGGACCGACCTGACCAGCCCCTTCCGGGCAGACCTTCTCCCTGACCCAGATCTGGAACAGAACCAGCGCCCCTCTCTCCTCCAGCCCCAGAGACACTGCCTTCAGCGGAAGTCAGTCACCATTGTTTCACTAGCCTCCCCGACCCGCACATTTCCTGATGGGTATTTGTGACATTCCGTGGGCCATGTTCGGCAGGTTTCACTTTTCATTTCTGGACTGAACCAGGACTGCCTTTCTTCTGGGGGTAGTGTCAGGCTGAGGGAGCCAGGGTGTGGCACGGCCTCCACCAAGAGCATGGACAGCAGGGAGGGGCCGGGGAGGGCCGCTCCAGGAGCCCGCCTGGCCAGCAGACCACAGGGGAAGCAGCCACCGCGCCAGTGCTGGGCTGCGCTGGGCTGCGCTGGGCTCCCTCCCTTTTCATAGGTCATCTCTTGTATTCCTCACTGCAACAGCTGGGGGCAGCACGGCCCCCCGCCCCCGCCTTTACCCATGAACACCGGCCCCTCACTGAAGTCTAGAGAGACCCGGTGCTGGTGTGATGTGGATTAGAACCCTGGTCTTCACATTTTGGGGTGCTCTACCCTGACTTCCGTCTTAGGCTAAGGCCTGGAAACAGCCTCTGGGTTCCTTTGCTTACACTATAGTGTGACAATCTTGGGGTCTTGGGGAAATTCTATCTTGTTTCTAAAGTGGGGGAAATTTTATTTAAACCGTGCGTAGAATGATGTCTCCATTTATTGGTCAGACCCAGGAAGAGGGAAAGGGGGGGGCACATTTAATGCATTTGAAGGGAAATGAAATTTCAGTAACTAGGTACAAGTCAGGAACTGGCTGCATCGTCGGGCTACACTGTTACAAAAAACCACAAGAATCTCCTTCTTTGGTGGCAAGACTGACTGACTTGGGGAGTCCTGGCACTTTCTAGAGATTGGAGGGTGTGGTGGGGGCCAGGTGGGAGAAGCAGACAAGCCTAAGGTCAGGGCGGCTCCTTTGCGCAGAGCCCTTTCCGGTGCTGAGAGCTCAGACACTCGGAGAACATATCTGATCATTTTAGGGAGAAGTGAGGAGGGAGGGGGGGAAGCGCCAGCCCAAGGGCTACCTGACAGGTGCTCTGAGTGGATATCAGCTCCGAAGGTAAGGCTGCTTTCTGAGGTCTGCTGTGTGTTTAAACTCAAACATTAATTTTACAGGCAGAAAAAAAGCTCTCCTGGACATAAACGTTTTGCTGACAGAACAAATCCACAACCCGTGGGCTCCGGATGAAAGGGCTGGGCCTCTGGGGGCATCTTCTGGGCTGCAAAAAGGGCCAGGCTGCTCGAAAGGCACTTGAAACAAACACAACAGTGACTAAAACGCACCCATATGTCACGTTCTTACAGAAAAATGCACTCTGTAATTAGTTATATGCTTTAGAGAATAAAATCCAATTTACCTGTCAAAGAAAAAAGGCTGAACACCCCCACCCCAGACTGCTGGGGCTGGGTGGGGGGGATGCGGCTGGCAGGCCCCCCGCCTCCCCCAGCCCCGACCTTTCTCCTCCTACCTCCTTTATTTGTTAAGACTGAAAAAAAAAAAAAGAAAAGTTGGAAAAATCCTCTAAAGACACACAGTGTTCCGAGCACAATCAGACCACTAATTACTGTTAAGCTCAAGCCCCTTTTGTGTGCTGAGGGGGGACTCAGTGCGCAGTGGCCACTTGGGTCCTTTCATGAGTTCGGGCTCACTCCTCAATAGCAGATTTTTTTCCTCCTCTCCTTTTCAACATTTGCCGCCTGCCTTTCTTTCCCTTCCTCTTCATCTTCACCTTCTCCTTTGCTTCTTTTTCTTGTCTTTTTTGTGCTTTTTCCCCCTTTCTCTCTCTCTTTTCTTTTTTGCTTTTCTGATAGCATTTTCCTCCTGGCGTTGTGTTTTAAGTCTCTAAATGAAACTTGACTGCCCCACGGCCGGCTGGAGAAGTACAAAGGCTGCCCATTCCACTGGCTACAGTAACGCCATTGTGTGTCCTAACAATGCGCTAATTGGCGGTGACAATTGTGGACTCGGGAGGAAGAGGGGGGCCGGTCTTTTCCAATCATGGGCCGCTGAAATAAAAGAGGAGGAGAAGGCGGAGGAGGTGGAGGCCAGGTTCCTGGTGGAGAGAAGGGGCTGGACCCTCAGAGGGGGCGCAGTGCTGCGGTTTGTGCGGGGCTTTCGAAATGAATAATCAAAACGAGGGAGGCAATAATTATTTTGGAAAAAGTGTATACGCTCTGCCGCAGACAACTTCAGGGCCCTGGTGGTGGAGATGCGTGGGGGCGGGCAGGGAAACTTCAGCGAGACACCTTCCACATGCCACATTCCGTGTTTCTGTAAACCGCGGGGCCAGTGGGAGAGGCCGGCAAGGAAAGGGAGAGGATGGTTGGAAGGCGGGGCTGAGGTTGGTGCATCCTCATTTCCACTACATGCTCAGCGAGGGGGCCAGGAAGCTGGCGAGGGAAGGCTTCTTACCCATTTGCCAGTGGAGTGTTAGAGCTCCAGAAAGTCTGGGAGCCCCTTTCAAATGGCGTTAAGGGGGACTTGGTTGGGATGGCAGACAAGAGCATTGTGGTGGCCAAACTATGCTGCTGGGGCTCTCAGGGCCACCGGAGAATGCCCGGGAAACACCAGAATGTCACCTGGAAGCTGTAGGGAGCTCAGAGCCACCTGGGTCCAGGCTAAACCCCGTCTTACACAGAGTGGCCCACCTTCTGAGATCAATGTCAAATGAGCCCCCTCCCAGGATCTTTTCCTGGCCAGAGGAGAGCGTCACACCCCTTTCATGCCTTCCTTCTGCACCCTGAAGATAACTGGACCTGACGTCTCCTTCCTTCCCGTGGGCCCGGCCTGGTGCTAAGGGCTTTGTGTGCATCATGCCACTGACGTCTCACAACAGCCCTGGCACCTGGCAGCTGTTGTTATTCCAACAGAGAAAGCAAATGGGGAAACTGAGGCTACTTCTTGAAGAGGTTAAGTGACTTGCCCAAGATCACCCAGCATGAAGGGGGCTGAAATCTAGCCGCTGCCACAGAGCTGGTTAACACGCTCTATCGGTTGCCCTGCTCTCCTCCCCCTGTTCTCTTCCTGAATATCTGGACGCGCTGTGTCTTCTTTGTCTCTGCATCCCCAGCACCTGGCAGAGTGCACAGGAGACCTCCAGAGACAGTTGCTGGCCAAAGGGTGAGGCAGGGGTCTGAACTGCTGGTGGTCCTCCTCTATATCCGCATGGGTCCCAGACTTCAGCTTGCATCTGAATCCTCTGGGGTGGGGGTGGGGAGCGCATGTTAAAACAGACCCTGGGCCCCTCCCCATGATCTGGGTGGGACTAGGGAAGGTGCACTCCCAAGCTGTACTGGCTGCGGCTGCTGCGGCTGGTCGGGAACGTGGTCTAGAAGAGCTGCTCTAACATCACGTTCCCAGTGCGGCAGGGGGTCCCACCCCTTCCCTTGCCTCTGTACTTCTGTGGCCCCAGCTCAGAAGTTTTATTATGGAGAAGTTAAAGTTGAGAAGTTTTGACCATAATGGTGGGTAATTAGGCTCCTGCCTGCATTAAACAACAATCTTGAACAGTCATTTATATCTGATTAAAAAAAGATGATCAACTAACCACATGCAAACAATGGCATTTTCTAGAAAGTATCTAGACGGGCTTTTATTTGGGACAACTGTTATGAAGAACCCTTTTCTTTCACAGATTTTTGTGGCTTTTAATTCTATTTTATGGCTACCTCTATTTTTAGACTTTAAAGTGAAATACTCATCTGAGGAAAAAACTGAATAGAGAGCACTTTAATTCTAACGTCTTTGGTGAGGGCATGTCAGGGGATCAGTGAAGAATTTAGGAATGAGGATCAGGGTGCTGGCTTGGGATAGCGGGCCACCTGGGAACAGACAGGACAGGAGCTTCTGCCCCCTGGGGCGACTGCCTCTCTGCAAATGAGTGGCTCTCTCCATTCCGTCCTGTAGGAAGCAGCCCTGTTTCTTGGGCAAGTGAGTCATTTAGTTCAGCACTCAGCACCATTTGCTAAGTCACTGTCATAGTGTTAGGCTGCAGCAGGCTGTGGAAGAAGTTCTCAGCTACAGAAAACTTTCCTCCTGGCCTTGGTACTGCTTTCTGAACGCAGAGGCCAGGAACAGTGTGCACTTCCCGGCTCACTCCTGTGTGTTCATGCGGCGGCATCTGTGGGGTGCACAGGCGAGGGTGAGATCAAAACTCAGAGAGACGGGAGGAGTGGTAATGAGAAACTGCATAGGAAAGACATCGTGTCAGAAAGCAGCTCTTAAAGAGAGAAGGCATGTGTTGCAAAGTTCATAGAATGTGAGCAATAACAAGCCCAGGTCTTTGGAAGAACAGCGATCAGGGCAGTTTTGAGAGAGCAGGAACTAAGGAACAATTTCAGACACTGAAATCCAACGTGTATGCTCCTGTAGAGATTCAAATTCCTGCTGACCGAGCTTGGGCTGTGGGCCCACAGGAAAAGGGGGCTTTGATTGACAGCCCACCAGGGCCACCTGGAATTGGGGGTAGAGTACTCCGAAGGACAAGCAGGACACCTGCACATTAAAGAGAGGGAAGGGAGGTGGGGAGGCGCCACGGTCCTCTCTGGCTTATCAAGCCTGGGTGGGGACATTCAGATTCTTATATTTATTGTGTGAGAGCCTTATTTTGTGAAGAAACAAAAAGACGTTTTTAAGACAAAAAGATAAATTTAATTTGGAACTGAGTGTCTGCTGATAACAAGGAATCGCTGTTAATTTGGTTAGGTGTGGAATGCTACTGTGGCTCTGTGCAAAAAAATAAACACGTTTTAGATGAATACTAAAGCATGTGGGCATAGCATGTCTTTATGTCTGGGATTTGATATTTCTTCAAAGTGAAAAAATGAAAAACAAGAGTAGGTGAAACAAACCAGGCAAAATCTAATAATCCTCATTAGAAATTCCCTGTGGTGAGCCGTCTGGGCTGGCGGGGGGCTGGGGACTGGTTTGAGGTGCTTTGGGCGGGGCTGCCTGTGTTGGACCACACGTGGTCACATGTTCACTACCAGCATCGGTATTTGGCCAGGCCTGTTGGTGGCTGCCTTCTGCTTGCCCCGTCTCACCTGGCACGGAATCGAACATGCACAAGTAGAAGGTACTTCTGGACATGGTTGTTGCTGGCAGTCCCCTCTGGGCACTGGCGTGGCAGATGGCTGCTTCCTCAGCAGCCTCGCTCCTGGGGGACAGTGAGAAAGCCCTTTGGGGAGGTTGACCCAGTTTAGAATTCAAATTCACTTCCTTGCCTGTGCAATTGGAATTTATTTCCTCAGCAAAAAGCTGAAATCTCAGAGCAAAATACTGCTGGGCTTGAGCACGCGTGTGGTGATCTTCACAGAGGCTTCTGGTTTATTTTCACCACGGCGTGCACCTCGAGGTGGCCCCGGAACCTGATGTTATTAAGAGCATGTCATCACAGTACAGCATGGAAGCCGAGGCAATTTGGATGTCCTTGGGCCCCAAATTAATATGTGCTTTGTATAGTCTTGTAATTTGGAAGGCAATTTTCCATAATACAGTGAGAGACGGTCCTTTATACGTTTGAGATAATTTAGCTCAATGTTCATTTGAAAAAATTACGGTGCTAATAGCAGCTTCTCAGCTTCAGAACAATAGGCCATCCTGGGAGAGCAGGGGAGTCGCCGAAAGCGTTTCTCGTACCGGTCTGTCTGGGAGCAGCGTCTGGACGAGAGCTGGAGGAATTTCCCCCAGACCGGCAGCGGCCTGCGGTTGCATGGCAGGCTCTGAAATATGGCATGAACTTGTGAACTCCAGCTGATTTGCTTCAAACCAATAGCCCTTAATGGAGGGATATGAAGTAAAGGTGGAGGAGTAGTACATGTCCCTATTGTCCAGGTAAATTGGAAGTCAGAGCACATAAATTGTTTTTTTGTGTGCGTGTATGTGCAACTATGGAAACTATGTGTTCTTCTTGCTAGACTTCTCTGCCTAGGCCATGGAGAAATGGATGCAAACAGGGCTGAATGCATCAACTGCATCTCTCTCCTGGGTGTGGTTGCCCCTGGCTTCCTGGGTGTTCTGTACCAGGAGCCTTTGTTCTCTTGGGGGAGGCATATACTCTCAGTGCCCATCAGAATCCAATGTAATAATAAAAATAAATATGAAACTCTTTTTGTCCTAATCAGGAATGTGGTTTCTAATGATGTTGCTTTAGAACAAGGTGCAAAAGGTGCTGCTTCAGACCCTGGTCGGCCGCAATTCATTTCTAGTGCTTTCCCGATGCTTAGCACTACTAGCTTCGTACGGTGATTTTGAATAAGCTCCTTGCTGCGGTGGGTGTTCCCCTGATGGTATGCACTGTGAGCATGGAGGAGATCATGCCTTTTCTAAGACTCTGAACCCTTTGGAAAAGGGCTGTCAGTGAGGAATACTGTCACCCTTACAGTACTGACTCCACAGAGGGAGCTGGGGGGCAGGACTGTCTTTCTACATTTCTGCTCTCCTATAACTGGCAGTTGAGGTTGTAAGTCACCGGTTCGATAGGTGCCCACATTTGGAATGAGTCTGGTTCATTTCAAAGGCGTTCCTCTCCTGAACCAAGGCAAAGCTGGACACAGCTCAGGATTCCCTGCATTTCCCAGGCCTTTCTGGGCAAGAAGCACCTAGCGATTTCCCATTTTAAACGCCACTGTCCAGAGTGACGAGGTTCATGTTCGTTGGTTGGGTCTAAAGTAGACCCTCATGTACATGCATCTGAGGACAATTGCAACATAACCAGGAAGAATTAAAAAATGAAAGGGAGACTGTTACATGGTTCCCTTCATAGGCCAGCCTAGTCACCCGTGGCCACGACCTGGACACTTCTATTTGCCAGGCTGTCTGGTGATGGTATATGCTGGGTAGATGGAAGCCAACCACACCCTGGAAGAAAGTTAAAAGGATCAAGGGTAAGGTTTTATGAAAACAAATGCAGTCTATGAGCAGCAATTTCTGAAGCACTGCTGGGCTGGGAGGGAAGCAATGACCATCCTCTGGAGAGCAACCAGAGGCGTTCAGCCCCTCAGCATCCCCTTGACGCCCTTCCTGCTGTGGACCAACCACCAGTGTGCTGAGCAAATGTTTATTTCAGGGCAACGTGCTCCATTTAACCTAGTGGTCCTTAACTCTCGGGGCACATGGGAATCACTCCGGGAAATACGAATACTCGGGCCCCGTCCAGAGAGATTTGATTCAATTGTCTATATGGGGTCCTGACATTTTGCTTTTTTTCTTGTGTTTCTAATGTGGGAACCACAGATTAAATCCACCGTCTTGAGCAAAAAGGACAGGTGGGGGTGGGTCCGGGAGCAATTAAGGGAGATTCAAATCACCATCTCCTGAGGGTGGGGAGAGGTGAGCCAGACGGTCTGTTTCCTGACGACATCTCCGCACAGCTTCTCTCGGATGCTGCCCCAAATTGCTGGACTTATCCAGCCCCTTGCTCACCACAACTGGGACAAATCTAACTTGGCCTGTGAATCAGATGAATTCAGGCTCTCTGACTAGGCCGAGTGTCTGGTTTGGGTCAGTGAAACATTAACCCATTTCTTTTTATCGCGGACTGTGTCAGGTTTCTTGTGAGGATGAAGTCCAGTCGCTCCTTGGACGGCCTGGATAGGAGCCCCAGTTGGTTTCCGGAGGGCGGAGGCTGGGCATGAACTTGTTTGGGTAGGTGTGTCTCGGGGAGTGAGGCTCAGGGTTCACCTTTGGTAAATGGTTAACCAGAAGCACCTTTTCAGTCTCTGCGATGTCTTTCTTTGAGAAAGTGAGTTTCATTGGTGCTTTTGCAGGGCTCCACGCGGACAGGAGCTGCACCCTGTGGGCTTTATGGTGGAAGGTTGAGGGTTGGCCCAGGCAAGGTGGTGTGGATATTTCCATCACTTCTCCCCTCCCAGACGGCTGCTCTCTCTCACATAAACACCTACTCTTTACTTTTCACTCTTTGCTCCCAAAATAGGGTCTGCAGGAAGGACTAGTGAACTGGCCTAGTGGCCCCTTGCCTGGCACTTGTCCATTTAATTTGGAGGGTGCAGAGGTGAGACGAAACAAGGGGAGAGAGGTCAGGGGTGATGGGTTTTGGTGGAAGGACAGCTCGTGCGTGAGCTTCGGCAGGTTCGTCTCGGAACTGCAGAAAATCACCATGCTCTGACTTGGCAAATAAGGCCCATCACACAGTATCTGCATTTTTAAAAAGTGTTGTTTTTCATAAACATAGGAAGGGCTGGTGAGAATATCAAAGAGATATTTTAAAGCCCTGGCAGCTCACTGTTAATACACCTCAAATCTTGACTTTCGAATTAACAGCCAGGGCTCATCTTGGAGTTTCACCAACTCCGCAACAAGAATAATTTAATGAAGTTGTTCTAAGAGACAGTACCTTCTGCATTGTTTATTGAGATGACTTTATACATTGGGAACTGGTGCACTTAACAGATAAGCATAGAAACTAGGGGCCTTGTCCACAATACAACTTCATTTCATAGTATTACAGTTATTGATACTTTAAAAGGATGTAAACAAAAATATGGGAAAGCAATGACAAGATGAAAGGCAACAAAAATCCAGAAAACAGAAACGACACATACATAAATTAGCATGTTAGCTACTTCGATATTTCGAATAGCTCAACAGATAGCGACGCAAGAGCCCAAACCCCGAGTGTCCGTCCGTTCTGCAGTGCACGAGCCCAGCACAGAAACGACATCATTCCGGCCCAGGAACGAAAAAACAGCGTGCAGATGTTTTCTGCGTCGCCGTGTTCAAAACTCTTCATTTGCAACCTCAGCATTTTCCCTCTTTTTACTGTCCCTCAAAGACAATGTCTTCCCCCCTTACATTTTCTGCAGTAGGTTACTGGCTGGCTGCACTAAGACCGAAACTGGTGACCAGAACCCAAGCCGGCCTGCAGCAGCGACAGCCGAATTTCGTAGCGGCTCGGTGCCCTGCCTACACCACCCAAACATCTCATCACACATTATCCCAGGGGTGTCCCCCTTGGAAAACAGGTGGCAAAATAAAAAGAAACGTTTGCATAAAGAAAAAAATCCTTTTATGTTTATTATGTAATTTCTTAACCTGAAAAAGGCTGAGTTCATGGACTTTACAGATGCAAGACTGGATAACTGGTTTAATTTCTCTGCCCATTGGCCTTGCTGACATCATGGCGTTCCCCTGAGTTTGGTTAATGAGAGCAAGCAGTCAAGCAAACAGAAAGATTTGCAAAACAGCATAAAACAATGTGAAAACATTACTCAGTCTGTATCTTCTGTATTTCCTGGTAAAAGTGTCGGCGGAGCTAAGAAGCCGGTGTTCCTGCCCCTCTTCTTCAACTATGCGCTTCCTGCAGGAACCCCTTTCACTCGTGAGCTTAAGGCACCGGGTTGAGCGAAGGTGGAAGGTCCGACATGCGTATGGAATATGCAGGCTCTGAGGGACCTGTATGGAGAGGAACTGGCGGGGGAAGAAACAAAGTGATTCATGTCTAGGCGGAGAGGCCTGCAGCTTCAGGTGGGTCGGAGAGACTAGGCGAGAAGCACTAAGCAGTACTATAAGGCACTCCTACGGGGGAAAGAAACTAACGGGCTGGCCAGTGTGGAGAAGGAGCCTCGGGCCCCAGCGGTCCACTAGCCAGGGTGCTAGCTATGAGGCCTGAATCTGGGCCAGGGCCCAGGTCTAGGGGCAAGGAAGGTCAAGGGAAGGGGAGGAAGGGAGGCTGGTCTGCAGCTCTACGGTCAGTAGGAGGAAAGCTTCACTGGGCCGAGTTGCTGGGACACTTGCATCTTCTACCTACAACAACTGGCTTCACTCCAGACCTTTCAAACAAGATGGCTTCTCTTTCCACGAGGAGGAACCACGGCAGAACTGCAGTTGTCTCTTCACTCAGTCGAGCGGGAGTTTAACAGTGCCTCCCATCACACCGGGGGCCGCCTGTGAGCACTGCCGTGCCACGGGATGTGATCATCTGGAACCCATTTCACAGAGAGCCCGACAACTGCAGGTGTGCCAAGGAGGGCAGCCCACGCATTGCTTTCGACTTTCACCTAGAGTTTCACAAGGATTCGGATTCTACCTGCTAAGGTAAAAACTCACCAAAACACCCTGCACCCCACCAAAACACACTGCTGAGAGCCCCTCAAGTTAGAGATTTTTGAATACAATGCAAGTAGCATTGTGACCAGTAAGGCTGCCTGCCGGGTGCTGGGCCCAACCTTGCGCTGTCCCACGTGACAGAAACCAGCAGCCATCTGCTCGGGTCGATGGCACTGTCTGAGTATTCACTCAGCTCTGGGTTCAGCCCGGAGCGGTTGTTTCCGCTGGGCTCAGGGGGAGAAGAGTAGTATCAGGTGCACAACACACGGCGCTCCTACTGCCCAGCTGTGCACAAGTACCCAGGACAGAAAACCAGAGGACTTTGAAACACGCAGCTCTGGGCCAAGGAGGGAGGTGTTCACTTCTTTCCGTCTTTCCCCAAATTCTCTACTTTTTCACATTATCTTAGAGTAAGAAAAGTAGTGAGACAGAAAACCCAAGAAATAAAGGAGAAAATTGCATGCATCTATCTCTCCTGGGAGAAGTAAAAATATAAAATAGCCTTCGCGGTGACTCCAGGCAGCATTAGCATCAGGAGTTGAAGGTTCACTTCATGATCAAGTTATTTCAATAGTACAGCAGCCCAGACACGCCAGCGGCAGCAGCAGCTTCACCCTACATCAGGAGCAGGACGACCGTGGCTTTGTCCGAGAACACTCTCTTTGCAGAAAGTGTTCGGGGTGGCATCACACAGTGCCCAACCTGATACAGTATTTCATACAAGGCCTCTTCTGCCCACACAAACCCACAGGTTTGGAAGCCAAGCCTTTTAGAGAAGGCCTGGGAAGACACCCTCCCTGTCCGCGTTCAGCGTGCACATGCGCAGAGACGAAAACAGAGGCCTGGCCGTGTCCGAGGGGCCTGCCCCCAGCTCAGCGAAGGCTGCTCACGACAGCTGGAGATGTAAACGCCTCCATTCTCAGTGCGGCGGGAGGAAGTCACGCATCGTCCCTTTGTCCCTTCGTCCCTTCGCAGGAGCCTGAAAAGGCACCACTGAGTGCGCTGGGAGCCACGGGTCCCAAGAGCTCGCAGTGGTCCCTTTTCGGTGCAGGCCCGGTCTAGAACAATCAAAGAGTATTACCTCCTCAGCTAATCAAGTATTACAGCTCCTAAAAAGATTACCTTTAGCACTACACACATGAAAACGACTATAATGCAGGCCCCTGAAAAGGCTCAGTGAAGCAAAGAGGGGAAGACAGGCGTTTACATGGTTTTCATATAAAGAGGCTTTCAAAATTGGGAAAAAGCGGCCCTGGAGAGAACACAAGTCGCATTCCAGTTGACTGCTTTTTAAGTACTTTGTGGCCTTCCTGCAGCGGTGCAAACTGAGGTCTATTTTAGGAACTGGCTGCTTTACTGCAGGGTGAGGTGCCAGCGCTTTGCCAGGGTCGGACTGTCTCACACAGGAGTTTCTGGCGCTCAGAGGAGGGAGTTCCTCAAGTGATATGGGCCTTTCAAGGGAAAAGAGGTTCTCCTGGGTCGGCTGCCAGCTCTAGGAGATTAATTGGCCATTTTCTCATGTGCTTTAGGCACAAGATATTTAATATGGGATGAAAAACAGAACGTGAGGGAAAGCGGGTATTAGCTTGGTCTTACAGAGGTGGTAATCCACAGATTTGCCTTTGTTTCCACAGTTTCTAAGCAGTGGAACAATTACCTAACCATACACCAAGTAATTGGTTAGAGTTGAAAACAGTAAGGGCCTTCATGGGCTCTCAGGCATTCTGGGCTGAAAACAGCAATTCTGAGTTTTCACGGCAGACCCCGCTCACGCCGGCTGTGCTGTCGGGTCGGGTTTGGGTGGCAGCCACCGCGAGTGCAGCACGGGCCTCCCCTGGACGCGGCCAGGCTGCCAGAGACGCACGGACACGAGAGCACAGAGGCCGCTGGGATACAGCGCCAGCTCTGGGTAGCTGACGGTGATGGCACATCTATTTTCTTCCCTTTAGAAAATAAGCAGAAAATGATGCTGCTGGAGAGCTCGCAGCAGAAGTTCACAGGGACTGTGGATATTTAGCAGGGCCCTCTGAACGGGCCCTGGGGACAACAAGGGCCTTTAGAACTGGGACCCAAAATGTCCCCCTGACGCATGGTGGGTCTGACCCTGGGGGCCATGAGATGGGACAGGAAATTCAGCACACGGAGCAAGCGTGCTAGGAGGGCAGGAGACGGCTGTGCACTCACTCAGGTGCCCAAACGCACTGCGTCGGGCACGGCCTCGCCGGCAGTCGGAGTTGCAGATGCATTAATTATCGCGAAGGCAGAAGTGAGCTACAGTGACAGGGAGCGGGGGTGCGGGGAAAGGCACTGTGCCATCGGGCACATCTGTTTTGTAATAAGCAGGCCCATAATTCTCTAGTGAAAGATCTTGTTCTGCTATCTTCTTTGAGGCTGAAAAATATAAGTGCTGTATTTCACAGAAGGGGGGTAGGAAAGAGGAGATGATCAAATTTGTGTGCCTCTTTGCCAAGTGCTTGAGATTTTCCACCCTTTACTTTCGTGTGCTATGTTCTCTATAACTAGAGCGGGATTGGGGGCTGGGGAGTCAACCTGTTTTTCCAAGAGTAAAAGGCACCGTAAGGCATCTCGGGAATGGGGCCCTTGCCTCCGAACAAGTCTCCGCGCCTCGGACGCAGCTCCTATAGGATGAGAAAACAAATGCATGCGTGGTGCGGAGTTATTGAGTGGAAACATGCGTTCCGGGGGCAAAGGAACCGGCACAGCTCGAGAGGCGCGATGCTTACAGCAGATGGTCTGCACAAAAGTCGGTCTGACACGCCGTGTCTCTGGGTGGGTGGAAGGGTAATGAATTGGGATCTGGAGGGAGCAGGGTGTGGGGAGAAGGAGCAATGGGGTCAAACGTACCGTTGTTTCAATGTGAGCTTATTTTTTTGTCTGGAAAGAGTTGAGGTGAGGAGGGGGAACCGTGGTCCCCAGCGCCACCCCGGTGCCCCTGTCCCCGCTGTCTCTGCCACAGCCACCGCTAGGCCGGCTCCTGCCAGGGCGCTGCAGTGGAGGGCACTCCCCTGCCAGACTGCCAAGCAATCTGTTGTATTTCTTCTTCCTACATTATCTTAGCACTTCTTGTTTTACTGTACGGTGGTAATGATCTATGTGTATGTATATTTATTTAAACAATATTAGATTTAACTCATTAAATATATTTTGTAAGTTTGGTATTGTCTTAATAGTCTAATGTTGGCATTTTGAAGTTCCAGGCTATTCTGATTTTTTTTTTTAAATGATTAAAAAATACGACGGTAGCAGTGGCTAAATTGACAGAGGTCAAGCTGAAAGTTCAATGAAGAACAATGGGAAATAAAGCATTTACAATGACTCTGCAGGAACTGCCTACACAGGATTCTGTGAAAAGAAATTGAAGACGGTCTCTTGGAACGCATGCACTACGTATTCACCAGTCCACACACGGATGTATTTAACGACAATCCTCGGACATTTCCTCAGGCCAGCACCATTAAAATATCATAAATACCACCCAGGGAGCCCCGGGAACGGCGGCACACACAGGGGCCTCGCTCGCAACCTGGGAAACGGGCGGAGCGTCGCCTCGCTGGCGGAGCTGAGATTCGTACCAGCAAACAGAGCAACAACGTGCAGTAATTAATGGTCCCAGCGGTCTCGCTCTCTTTTCTTAAGAAAAACCTTTTCCGAGATGGACTTCAAAACCAGAACTCTCTCTCCCGATATAAATTAGGGGTGCATGCTTTCTGTCGGGGGAGCTCGCACTCTGGATTGCCAATCCTTTCGGCTCAGCTCAGGCGATCCCTGGGGAGGAAGCTGCGGGGAGAGAGCCAGGGACACCGGATCCTGGAAGGGTCCCAGAGTCGTTCCTGTGTTTTGAAGATTTTCGTAGGAAACAGATGGTGATGGGTGCTTGCCTCGGTTACCTGGCTGGGCTATGAAGGCTAAAAATAAATAACCGCCCCCCCCCCAAAGCACTGTTGTTCTGTTGGAAATGCTTCCTCCTCTGTAATAAAAAAATGGCCCCTGAGAGCCAAAAACGAAAAAGAAACACGTCTGAACCATAAAGCATTATGTGTAAAGCACATTTTGCTTGGGAGCAAGCAGCTGAAATTCATGGCTATGTGTAATCAGTTATTGGTAGTTTTTTGAGCCACAGAGGCTCCGTGGACCTTTGAGACATCGACTTACACAGAACATACGGATAGGTATGTGTGTGTGCATACATGTGTATAAATATATATCTATAGCTAGCTGAACATGAGACGTACTCTTCATCCAGAGGGGTCTAACTGGCTAGCTAGGACGCCCCTGGGGCTGATGGGTCACTGCGAGGTCACTCTCTGGCCTTGGGCCCCTGCCCAGTCAGGTGTTCTGGTAGGACAGCTCGAACATGTTGCAAGCCTCCTCCAGGCTCTCGTCCATGTTCAGCCTCTGCCAGAAAGACTTCTGCTTCTTCTGCAGCTCCCGACGGACACACCGCGGGCAGGGGACAGACTTTTCTTTGCACTCAGAATGGAAAACGGCTCCGCAGCTCTCACACCTGTAAAAGCCAGCAAGGGACATGATGAGCGAGGGTGAAATGAGCAGACACAACAGCTGCAGCCCCGCGGCCTGCGTGCAGCTCGGGCCGCAGCGTTTCATTCTGCACAGCCACGCCGGGAAGAGAGATGACTCATAAATGAGCGCTTCCCTTTTTTTCCCAAATGTTCAAGGTTGAATTGCACTTGGAAAACTTTCTTCTCTCTCCCTTTTTTTTTGGTGATTAGAAGTAGCTGGGGAGGAGGCTTTTCGCTTACTGGTGGGCCGGAGCCAGCAGTCAGCTAACAACACTGTGATCCCAGTGCTCGGATGATGGACAGGGTTCTAGAAACTCTGTTAGCTTCCTCTCCATGGAGCGGGAAGGGCGTTAGCGACAGAAAACGCGTACGAAGGGCCTGCGCAACTGAGAACACCCCGAACACCAGTACAACCCCGGCGTCACAGCTGTGCAAACGCAGCTTTCCACGGCAGTTAACGTGAGCTAAGTGGTTCTCCATCAACCCCCTTCCTTTATTTGACAGGATGGGAAGATAAAATGACACATCTTCTTCGTCTTTTGAATGCTGTCCTGTGGTCTGTTGTTCTCTGAGTTTTATTTGTTCAAATCAGGAAAACCCGCCCACCCTTTTAAGCCTACCTTTATAAAACGAGTAGAAATAGTAAGGCACAAGGGAGTGAAGAAGAGGATACAGTTTTTTAAACTGACACACAGATACTATGATCTGTAAGAGCAGACATTCCAGGTGGATGACTAGTTTGTTGTTTGGCTGGGTCGTGGAGGCCTGCACAGGAGTCAAGGCAGCTTGTTTTTACTGCAGAGTCTTTAATAATGAGTAACTGACAGGCACAACTATAGCTGCTTCGGTGGGTGGCTTGCCAATGTGCATTAATTTCTCATCCTTCCACACATGAGCGACAAGGCGACTATTACCTTGCCCCCAGAGCCCAAGGAATTGGGCTTACGTGATTTTGTTCAACCAGCAACGCCAGGGAGGGGCCAGCACTGGACGAGGTACAAAGCTGGTTACGGCCACCAAGGAGCCAGGCCTCGGGGCTCAGCCTTACACTTCTTTTGCTTTCCCTACAGTATCGTGAGTTTTGTTCCTGGGTTCCGGATAGTCCTGGGAGTACCACTCCTTTGCCTGCCACTGAGTTACTCCTGGCACCAGTCAGGATTCAGAAACTTTGCCCAAGGAGGATCTAGCCACCCTTGTACCCAGGGGAGCAGGCAGTGATTGGAGGGGGAGACACCGGGGAGGCTTAGGGTCAGTGATAGAAAGAAGCCTCGCCACATTCACAGCCCCTACCCCTAGCTCAGCTCTCTGGGCCCAGTGAGCCGTACTGGTTAGGAGAGTAAGCGAAGAGTAAGCAGAGAGGGATGGCTGCCTTCCACTCCCCACTTACATCACTTTCTGGCTGGGTAGCTGCCGTAGACTGAACCGTGTCCCCGCGCCATTCCGGCATTGAAGCCCTAACCTTCAAATGCCACTATAACTGGAGACAGGGCCTTTAGGAAGTAATTAAGGTTAAGCAAGTGATAAGGGTGGGCTGTGATCCGATATGACTGGTGTCCTTACAAGAAGCGACAACAGGAAGCTCAGAGGAAAGGCTGCAGGAGGGCTGCAGCCGGTGGCCATCCACAAGCCAGGAAGAGGGCGCCACCCGAAACCAAGCCCCGCTGGCCCTCGATCTGGGACTCCCGGCCTCCAGAACCGAGAGAAAGAAACCCCTGCTCCGAAGCCGCCCAGGCTGTGGTACTGTGCACGACAGCCTGAGCAGACTAACGCGGTGAACTTGAGCAAGTCACTGCACCTCTCTGAGCTTCATTCACTTTCCTTATCTGTTAGGTGGGGTTTCCATGACCATATACCTCGTAGAGGTGTTGTGAGGCTCCTGTGAGATCATGAAGAAAGCTTTCAGCACAGTTCCTGGCAAATAGCAAGTGCTTAACACAGCTAAGACTGCTCCTTTCATGTACGCAGCTGTCTGCCGCCTTCCTGTGAGCCTCATTTCAACCTGACTTCACTTATGTCACTGTGGTGACCTGGGGACACCCTGATCCACCCTCTGATTTCATAGATAAGAAAGCTAAGATCCTAAGAGGGCATATGACTACCCCTGAGAAGGCAGTGAGTTGAAGAGAGTTGTGACTAGAACCCAGGACCTCCGGCCCCTCAACCATGACTCTTACTGAGGTCTGGTCACTTGAGCGGGAGTGTGTGCCGTCGGGCGGGGGAGTGCAGGGCTTTGAGTCAGAATACAGTGTTCAAATCAGAAATCTGTCCTTGAGTGATCTGAGCAAGTGATTTACTCCCACGGTGCTCTGGTCCCCTCATTAATAAAAAGGCTGCTCTCACTGACCCCCAGCCCGCTCACTGGGGTCTGTGAGACCACAGTGGGTGTGTGTGTGAGAAAGGGTGGTGTGAATGGCAAGGGCTCGAAGGAGCAGCGGAGTGTGACACCACCTCTGATGGTGGCTCTATCCTTCTTGACAGTGGTGCTATGCTGGCCAGGGCAGGTGACAAGTTGGGCCATCTGTAGCATCTCTCTGCCCCCTGCCCCTCCTTCCTTCCAGTGGGGATGAAGGTCAGGCCGAGGTCTGCCTCTCTTGTCTGGGCCAGCTCCTCCCCAGTGCCAGTGGCCTGTCCCCATTGGGTCATACCTCTGTGTAACCTCCTATCAGTGGAATGACACTAATGGTAGCTTTATCAAATAAATTTCCTCCTTCCGGCCCCCTTTGCCCTGCTGAGTCAGTCAGTGATTTATATACAGGGGATGTTGCCCTAGGGCGGCGATTGATAAGGAGAAAACCACTGGGTTCCCTCAGTGCCACTCCCTTATCTCTGCTGATACCAGCCCCACCCCCACCCGTGGTAGGGGCTGACTCTTATCGAATATTTCTGGAGCAGCAAACACCCACGGGTGATGGAGAGACCAAGTGCACCTGCTCTTTCTAACCAAAGGTCAGTAACTGAAAAAAAAAAGTGAGATAAAAAATTAATGATTTCAAAATAGAACCAAGTCCTATTTTCTAACAATTTGTAACCCAGCATGCATCTTTTGAACTGTGTAATGGATAGACTGATCAATGACCTTCCTAAATTCAGAGACTCTGTTGTTAATTCCCTGCCCCCACCCTGACTTTTTCTTTAAAGGAAAAGGATAAGGGAGGAAAAGGAGGGGGGAAGAGAAACTGTTCTCTTACATAAATTTTATGGAGCTCTGTAATAAAAATGTAATGTATGGGAATAAGAAAGTATTTACTTTAAAAATGCAATATAGGTATGCTCCTTTTTGAGAACAGGACTTTATTAAAAAGGACCTTTCACGTTAAAAAGTCACCGGCTCCTTAGTATTTACTGAATGTTCTGATTGTATTTAAAATATGATTTAACAAACACCAACTTTTCAGAAACATGTCTTTTATATAAGGCAAATCGACTAGTGCAATCATCTAGCCAGAAAATTGCCGCACATAATGAAAGAGAAATGTCCCTTCAGTGCTCCTGAGTGATAATCAAAGGGAAGCCAGCACCTCCATTTCTGAGTCACTCAGTCCCAGCCATCGGCTGTTGCCCGGCTTTTGCTTGAGGCTGTGCACCACAGAGAACAAAGACCTATGTCCTCCCTTTCCCGAGTCACAGAGAATGCCACTGCAGGGACACACAGTGGATACAGCCCACAGCCATCCACCGGGTTTTTCCTGAAAACATCCATCGCTTCACCTGATCCAGGCATCTCAACCTCAGCACCGCCGGCATTCGGGGCTGGATGGTTCTTTGTTGTGGGAAGGCTGTCCTGTGTGTTGTGGGATGTTTCCAGTGTCTCTGGCTTCTGCCCACTGGATGCCAGTACCACCCTTCCTCCATTCCCTGCATTTGTGACAACCAACAATGTCTGCACACTGCCAAACGTCCAAATGTGCCCTGTGGGGGAGGCCATCCCCGCTGAGAACCTTCGACCTCATCTGTCTGGAGAAGGCCTCCTGGAGGAAGTGCCCCGGGGTGAAACACGCTCTCCCCAGGCTTATACCATCAATAAGGTCCGGTGTAGTATCCTTATCCCTGTCGCTTTCACAAGTGTATATTCTTAATACATTATTTGATTAAAATAGCTGGCACCAGCATAATTATCCTGTGGTTTCTCAAAATAATTTAGACCATCACTGACGACACTATTCTCTGCATCCCTCAGCAACCCTTACCTCCTATTAACTCACTGACTTTTCAGCCCTCCTGGCAGCCATCTTGGTGGCTGGCCCTTAGGCACATTTATTTGCTCTTTGGCCCAGCACCTTTGGGCAGTTTCTTGGTGGTATCCTTTGCTTCTTTGGTGTCCTGTCTGGGCCACGAAAACCAAAAAACCTTCTGTGTTTGCTTCATAACATGAATTGCTTTTATATAACTGAAGCAGCTAGGGTTTAGCAACTACTGCAGTGCCCAGGGGCCCCGTGAATGTCAAGGAGGCCGCTCACTGCAGCAGGTGGGCTTGATTGGGGTGAGGTACCCAGAGTTCTCAGTCCAGGGGGGCCCAAGAGTCACTGGGCTCTTAGGTAAGTCACTCATCTCTGCATCTCACTCTCTGCAAACATGATAAAGAAGGATGGATTAGATAGTATGGAAGTTTCTGTCCAGCTTGTAGATTTTGTGCAGGAGGAAAGAAGGCTACTCTGGGTGCTGTCCTCCCCTTTCCATATTTCCTTGCCCCAAAGTCCGCGGAGAAAGGATGGGAGTGTAGCCTTGTGGGCCCCTCCTGAGAACAGCTCAAGCTGACAAGCTGGGATTGCGTGAGATGAGCCTTAAAGTGAAAAACAGTACTTTAAACTTTATTTATTTGCATTGATTAAGCAAAAGCTATGAGATAGTTTATACAAATTAGTACATGCAGCTCTGATGATCAGAAATCTGGCCAAAAGGAGCTGGCTCTGCCCTGTCTTATAAACTTTCAATTCAATATCCAGGATTTCTTTCTAGCCTCCCCAACCCTCGACAGCAGCATACCTCTCCAAGAAAAGAAGCCGCGGGGTTTCCATTTGAGGGCGAAGGAGGGAGCTGGCTTGAGGTAGCAGTCACTTACCATCTCTCTGGAAGGAGTTTTGTGTTTGAACCCTTGGGACAACCACCCCAGTGCGACCCTGGTGCACATCAGCACAGGGTGCACCACAGGATATGGTGAAAGGAAGGAGGAACTTGAGGTCTGCTTGGGCGGAAGTGCCCTGGACCGTGGCGTCCATCATCCACGTGCGCCCATGATCCAACGTGCGCCCTGGCAGACCGGTCCCCTTTCTTGGGACAGGAGAACATCTCTACCATTTGGGGGCAACACAAATCTCATTTTGTGTCTTAGTAAAGGCACCATGGAATGAGACTCTACATTTGATGAACAGTTGTTGACCTAAAAATTAGCTTACTAACTGACCTATGGCAAGTGAGGGAGAAGTTCATAACCTAGAAATCTAAGTCAATCGCCAAGACATGGGACAGACACATTCTTATTACAGCTGTCAAAACCAAGAAAACCGACCTGCTACAAACTAGATATGTACAGGGGAGAAAGGTTTGCTTCTCAGATATTATGGCAAAGAAGCAAGAATTCCTGGCTGCAGACAGTTTCCTGTTCTGGAATGCTGATGATGTGAGACCAATTAGAGACAGGCTCAATGGCTTTGTCTGCGCCCTTCCAGATTCTCTCTGCACACGGGGAGGTCACAGGAAACTGCTAAAGGCCCCTGCCCCAAGCTGAGGTCACCGAAATGCTTCTGCTCTGTTGATGTTGGGTCCTACTCCTGCTGCATTTTTATTTTTGGCTCAGGCAGTGACCTCAGATATTTCACTAGGATTCAGACGCAGGCTTGAGTTTGGCTGGATCCCTGACAAGCGAAAGGACAGGCTTGCAGAGCAGGGTAGTAGAGCTCTGGCTGATTTCCACATGTCAGAGCCCACAGTGGACAGGGTGGGGTGCAGAAGTAAGTGCATGTTACGAGGCAGGCAAGTGTGGTTTGGTCGACAGCTACTATGTAAGGCGCCCCATAGGACCACTAGCTATTACTGGTTTTTCCAAGAAACCAAGATGATTATTTAAATCTCTTAGCTAAGGGGGGGGGATAGTTATTGGGCCCTAGTTATTTTAATATTTTGGGTTTGTGTTTTCTTCTGTTATTATATAAGTAAATGAACATAAGCAAACAACTTACAGTTTGCCTGAATAGGAAATCAGCCAAATACCACATTCAGTATACACCTGCATGGACGCCTATGTGCTATATATGTATTTACATATCTGTGTAAAGAAGGCACAGACATGTTACTAAATATTCTAAGATAAAATGAATTAATTATGATTTAAGCAAATGGCATGATGTAACAGACTGGTTCTACTGGGGGAAATAGCGGGGTTAAAATAAAGAAAGTTTAATACTCAATTTCAGTAGGAAACTGATTAAGGCTGGTGCTGACGACTGAGGAGAGTCCGGGTCTCACAGCCACCTCCTGGAGCCCCGCCCCTACTCAAGCCTCGTGCCGTGACCAGGATTCGCTCTGTCCACGTTTTCCAGAGGCCCCTTTATTCCGCCGCAGGCACAGGCGAGAGGGGGGAAAGAGCAATGAGTCTGGAAATGTTGGATTCCAGAACTGTTGTGGCTCCTTGTAGAGTGAGAAATGGACTACACTTGGACGTATCCCATTTAGGAGTGTTCATTGTAATTTTTTTTGGCTGAGGATGGGGATATGGGGGCTGAAAAGGTATCCATATGGTTTGACTAGAATTGTAAGAGACTGGACAAGATCCAGCTCCTTTGGCCAAATGTCTGGCAGATTAAGGCGTCTATGTGCTAGCTTGTAAAGCTATTGCAATAATTCTGAATGGTAAGTGCAAATACAGCAAGATCAAAATTAGACACTTAAATCAGGCAGCATCTGTATGGCCCTTTGCCCTTGTTTTTACATAAATTATCCTTACATTAGCTCTCTGAGCTAGATACTCTTTTCTATTTTTGATAAGTCAGTCGGTAAATCAATAAAATGAAATGAAAGAATAAAATAACTGGTGGCTGCTCCGGTCCCAGGACTGGGAAGTGAGTGGACTTGACTCCATCCAGTCCTCTGACTTGAAATCTGGGCCTTTTCCCCTGTTACTGGCCACATGCTCCTTTAAGTTATTCAAAACATCCCTTAATGCCTGCTAAGACTCAAATCTGGGAAGAACAATTGGTATGTCCTGCAATGATCTTTTTATTTACCTCTTAATCCCCAGAGCTAATTACGGAAGGCTTTCCCCCTGATTGCGCCCCACAAAGCATTTGGCTTTCACAGGTCTTGCACTTTTAGTTTGTAAACCAAGCTCAGCTAATAACCTTTGGCAAAAGCTTTACTTAAAATCTTGGCTTTGAAATAGAATGTAAACAAGGGTTAATTAATTCATTTGTTAATTTTGCTACCCTACTGGGGACAGTAACTCACTGTTACCTTTGGTGCAAATGCTTCATAAACGCTTTGTGATGATTTGTGCACGGTGACAACTTCTCAGCAAAGCCTGTGGAACTGTCTAAACTGTGACAGATTTGCCGCAAATAGTTTTCGGGGGATAGGGAAAAACTGATATTTCTAACACATCTCAGGTTTTTTTTTATGGTTCACCCGGCAGTTAATAGAATTCTCAACAAACAAACGTCCATCTCTTTTGGGGATTACCTTAGGAAAATCTTATTTAATACTAGAAGAGTAAAGGCCTGCAGGAGGATTTAAAAATGTTCTACAATTTCTGGAAAAGGAAAAAGCCAGAGTATATTATAATTGTCGTCATAGAAAGCCATAAATAAGGGAACTGTCCTTCTGTAAGGATTCCTAAGAGCCCAAGAAATGTTTAGAAATGTCTTGCTACACCTCAGACAAAGGAGGTAAATATGAGAGTATCATTAGGCTAATACAGATTTTAAAAACAATAATCTTGAATAATCTTGGCTTATATATGGATTCCACTGATTTATCAGGGAGCCTTTTTTCTTAATGTGAAAATAAAAAAATTTAACTGCGAAGTTTTGAAGTAAGTCTCTTGAAAAGAAATAATAATTTATAACGAAGATAGGCATCTAAGACTTCGAACAGGATTGACTTCTATTTAACATATTTCATTTCTGTTCCTCAAAGTACTAAGACACTTAGTAGAGCCAAAATTAAAGAAAATTTTCAAGCATGGGTACATCAGAAAAATACAACATAGTTCAGAAGTAAACCAAGTCTAATTTTATGAGCAGCACGATTAGTTACTTCGGAAGTAGTGACGTCAATTCAGAAGGAGAAATGCTTTCAACGAAATGACCCAAAGTATTCTGTCGTAACTTCAGCCTAATCCCCTAACCGTCTCCTTTCACCAGTGCATCCTCTTAACAGGATGGCATTAGAGAATTTTCTGATACTCAACGTGTTCGAAGCCGGTGACTCTCAAAGTGTGGTCCCTGCACCAGCCAAACCAGCGTCACCAGGGAATTTGTTAGAAATGCAAATTATTGGGTCCCAATCCAGACTCACTGAGTCATAAACTCGAGGGTGGGGCCCAGCAATCTGTGTTTTAATAAGCCCTCCGGAGAATTTTATGAACATGAAAGTTTGAAAACCACTGTTCCAGGCCAATCATTTCCAAAGACAGCTGGCTAATATTAAAGCTGTTCTAAATATTTGAAACAAAAATAGGGACTTTGCTAAACAAAATTAAGAAGTGATGATTAACTAATGTTTTTGTATAGGGCTTTACATTTCATATCTGTTATTGTAGTTTCTCAAAGCTCACAGGTAAATCTCATTTTCTTTAATTACACTTAATATGGAGTGGTTTATGTATTTATTGGCTATTTGCATATTTTTTCAGTAAATTAGTTTATGCCCCTTGCCTGTTTTATATTGATTTTTTTTAATCCTTACCTGAGGACATTTTTTCTTTTTCTTTTTTTTAAGAGAGAGAAAGAGAGGGAGAAACATCAATGGGGGAGGGGAAGCACTGATTGGCTGCGTCTGGTTAGTAATGTGCTGTGCTAACTAATAACTGGGCCTTTCCTCTTTCACTGTCTCTGGGTGGTGGCCTGGGCAAACTCTTCAGCCCTTTCAGTGAGAAAAACTGAGGCGGAGTTAGGTGTGAAGAAGAAAGGATAAGTACTGCTCATAGGTACTTTATAAGTAAATGTTAAGTTTCTCTCTCTTTAAAACAATAAACCTTAACTACGCTATCAGGGAAGCTCGAGGAAGGAAAAAGTCATCTTTCTTGCTTGCTGCTTTGACAATCGCATCATTTCTGTCTCTAAATCCTGGGCTTGTGCCTCTTTCAGGCATTGCATGAACCCCCGTCCCCCACCCCGCAGGTAACCTCAGGCCCCACTCCCCACCATTCCACACTGCCCTTCTCCCTGACCAAGTCTTCCTTCCTGCCAATGAAATTTTCCTCCTCTTTTCATTCAAAATTCTGAATTTTTTCTTTTAAATCAATGATACACGGCTATATCTTTTAATTTCCTTTCCCTCTACCATCAAGGATTCTGTTTCTGGCAAAAAAGTGTTGGTGCCCTTCTTAAAGAAAGGCTTTAGGATCCTTCAACCTCCTGACTGTCAAGGCCAAATTAGATCTTTCTGTTTAAGTTAAATCAGTTCAAGTTAGTGGCTTCCAGTGTTTCCAATGCAATCTTTGGAAACTATCAACCATCACTGGAAGTAACCAAGAGTCATTAAGGGTTGGTAGAGGGGCCTTTTGCCCTCGTAAGGTGGTGGGTGGGTCCCTCAAATTCAAGCTGGTGTCCTGACAGGAGGAGTAAGGCAGAAAGGGTGCTACACTGGGTCCTACAGCCTGAATCTTCCTGCAGCTACAGGGTGTGGTTTCGGTGCAGATGCTGCCCTTGATGGAGGTGCTGGGGAGGGGTGGGGAGGGGTGGGTGTCGCAGGGGGTGAGAGTGCTGGGAGAATGGATGATTGTTAAGTTCCCTCTGACTCCACAAAGGCTCTCTGCTCTGATATCAATTCAGTGCCAATGGCCACTTTTTACAGAGTGTGAACATTTGTGGCCAGGGCCTTTACCTCTATTTCAAGCATTTGGAAGGCCCCCTGAACCGAACAGTTAATTTATTAACGGTAACTAGGCAGCATATAATTATTGATGGTAGTTAGAGACAGCAATGTAGATGCTTTCTGATGCAATACTGAGCCGCTTAATATTCAGAATACTAAAGAGGTTTAATAAAATTAGGATACCATACATCAGATACTGGAGTAAAACAAAAAAGCATTTTTAAAAAACAATTTTAACAAGATATTACTATCTGTACTCTCATGATTACTTGTAAAAAAAAGTCTTAAACTATTATAAACATACACTGACAAAACCTAGATACTCTTGTACCTTTTGTAATTCTAAAGCATAAAACAATTCATTTCAGAACATACTGCTCAGTCTGAAAAGTCAACATTTTTTGCACGGAAAGGTAAATACTCCTCCTCTTCCCTACTGTGTATTCGGGTTACTTATTTACAGTCCTATAGGGAAGGAAAAGGCACACATTAAAAAATGACCAAAAAGATGTTCTGAAAATTAAATTATCTGAGTAGTTTAGCAAAGCTCCTATTTTTGACATTAAAGTTTCCATTGGGCCAGTAAAACACATCTGTCCCTAACATAGTGAACTATCACTCAATAAAGTCACATATCTTGGTAATAATATATATCTCCATTGAAGTAAACAGTTTCCCTGGAATTGGTTTAAAAGCTATTTAAAATAATAGAAAATATCTTAAGTATAGACTTCAAAAACTAAAATAAAGCAAATTCTTCATTTTTTCATGGATTATTTATTGAGCACTTACTACGTGGTGTGCTAGATGAAGCGGATGGGGCAGTGAGCAAAACGGAAAAAGTCCGTTTCCTCAGGAAGCTTACATAATTTCAAAATGGTGGGTGGAATTACCATTTGAATTTGCATCTCAATCCCTACAGGTGACCTCTGGAAAAATCAGTCAACTTTACTGAAAACATCGTGACAAACTATCAAACAGACTAATACAAAATGCTAAGCGGTAGAAGTCCAGCTTCTTTGGTTAGAAAGAGCTTAAATCTGTGCCCCATGCCCGCGGTGTCAATGGGGGGTAGTTGTCAACGGTCACACAGCAAATCAGCGGCCAGCTAGGAACGAGCTGTACGGTCCTCATTCCTAGGCCCGTGATCTTCCTGAGGACTAGCCTGCCTCTGTTACTATCCCTTGGATCTTAGTGCTTTAGAGCTGATTAAGTTTTGTCTGGTTCAAGTACCCATTAACAGACATTTTAAATTAACTATTATTATTTTCCTGGATCTCCTATGATGTGATAAAAAAGCTAGATATACAATTATGTTTTTAATGTGGTCTCAAGTTAATTAAAAAATATACACACATATGTTGGAGAAGTTTTCTTTACATTTTTGTGTACTTCTCATATTTTCTATAATGAACATCAACTAATTTGGGTTAGACATTTAAAAATGTGAGTTAAACAATGATGAACATTCTACCCCTACAACAATCAACAAAAAATTAGGTTGTGTAAAATGTTTAGAGATAAGATGAATAACACAATATCAACCAGACACCTAATTGGAAGTGTGGTAAGCAATGTGCCTAGTTGGAGACGATGGCCATCTGTTCAAGTGGCCAAATGGCCTCAAAAAACGATGGTGGCCTCACCAGCTAAGACTGTTTATACGTGAACCATACTTATCAAGTGGCTTTTAATGGCATGAAGGGTCAGGTCAGTTCTGGGGGTTTCACAAAAATCTTGCCTGTGTTAGCCATGCTGAGACATTTTGACACGTGAATATAGAAGCCACCAGGCCAAGGTGAAATGTTGTTTGCCAAGTTACTCTTTGACCAAAGTTTAAAAGCCAAAAAAAAAAAACAACCCAAAACAAAACAAAAAAACTAGCACAGTGTTAGAGTTTTTAATCAAAGAAAACCTTCATCGACATGAATACACTTACAAGGGGGCAGCCGTGTAGCCTAACGAAAGTAGAATTCCATCGTGGTAAGTCACTGCCCTGCTTCTGGCACTCACAAAATCTGGGAGCTCTCCGGGCTTCCATTTTTCTACCCCCGGCCAAATGTCTAGGTGCTCGCCACAGTCCCTTCCGTCTGTTAGTTCATGATTCTAGAACACAGGCGGGAGAATCGTCCTCTACCATCGGTGTCAGAGGTCCATGGGGAAAGTTCCTCCACGTGCTCCTCTTCAATACCAGAGAGAGGAAGGAACAAGAAGCCAGGCACTCATGGTTCCTCCGCAAAGGTACCTGTGAAGACGAGTCCAAATTTCCTGTAGCTGTTTCGAGGATCCCACACCTCATTACAATACTCACCGAGTGGCTGCTTCCCAAGAAAAGCCACAGAAAGGAAATATCATTAAGAAAGTGTATATGCTTAAGGGAGGCTGTTCCCTCCCTTAAGCCTGTCCTAGCCAAGGCTGTTGTTCTCTATTGTTGAACAGGATGTAACAGGACTGCCAAGCACTGCCCACAAACCTGCTAATTAGATGCGCTGACAGTGTTTGTTTTGGAACCGTTTCCCCACAAAGGAATGTGTCAGGCTGATTAGTGAGAAAAGGGTATGTAATGTAAGTGTATTCTAGTCCAGATGAGGGCATAATCCAGGTATTCAGTCTGTTTGTGCAAGGACTTGCAAAAAGCAAAGGCTGAGCAAATAGGAAGCCACAAGGAAAGCCCGGCTCTGGGCGATGCTTGTCTCTGCTCCTCTGGAGCCTTGTTGTGCGTTCCCTGCCCCCACCCCAAATATTCCTGCTGAAACATGAAGCTCTCTTTCAAAAAACGACAAACTATAACTGGCTCCCCAGAAAAATGGAAGAATCGTTGTAAGGTTGCTGGCAAATGTGGGGTTTGATGATTTTTCTAGCCACATACATAAGGGACAACTTTAGGCAAAGCCACCTCCACGTTACATTCCATGGACAAATGCAAGAGAACCAGGGCAACGGAAAACACAGCTGCATGTGGACTGTTCAAACTGTGCGGAGGAAAACTGTGTGTCTCAGCATCTTCTATGGGAAGAAGTAATTCTATACTTGATAAAAAAGCAGTTTATTTCTCTTTTTAAACAAACCTTCATAAGGTTTGACAACACTTAGCTACTGGAAGCTTCCCGTGTATGTGAAGCTTGAAGAAGGGCAGAAAGCCCCACAGCCATGAACAGAGTACGCGCCCCAACAAGTCAGGTCCTCAGGGCCAGCGCGGTAGGGATTACAATGAACTGCAGAATGACAAAGACCAATTCAAAAGGTCAAGCGTGTTGAGAGGAGCCCTCCCGTTCTTCAGTAGAACCGGACATTTCTAGAGTTGGCCAGATGGACAACAGCAAGCTCTTTGGGAGACCTTTTTCTATAAGCTAACTTGACAAAACAGATTTTAAAAATGAAAAAGAGGATAAGCCCTGTTAGAACCTCATTTGCTATGGAGTTTTTTCCATGAGGCCAGTGCTTGTTCTCACTAGAGAGGTGTAGGAAATGTTCTTGAAATGTGTGCAGACTTGATGGGGTGTCAGAGTACGTTAACTCAACTGGTAAGAGTTTGGTGTTGATAAGTTCAAGGTCCTGTGTGCAATTGTGATTTCTGGGAGGCAGGGAGGGAGTGGTCGAATATTGCACACAAAGAAGAACTGGCAAGTAACACTCAATCTGTTCTAAAACCCAGTCCTTGGAAAAACACGTAACTCTTTTAGAAGACTAACCGCTGAGCTGCAGTCAGGTGCCCCTCACACGGGAAGACTCCCCCACGATGCCTTCACTAGGGCAGCGAGTGCTGTCACCTGGGCGGCTGATGCTGGTGCTGGAGAAACACTTTCAGCGGTAGGTCCGTCGCTTCAACCTTACATGTAAAGCTGTAGTGTTACTCCGGACTTGGACTGTGCTCTGCTGTCTTTGCAAGTATTTTCCGCCAGTTGTACTGAGATGGAATTGACATATAACACTGTGCTGGTTTCAGGTCTACAGCGCGATGATGTGATGATATATGTGTATATTGTAAAATGATCACCACAGTACGTTTGGTGAACATCCATCACCTCACATAGTTACAAAATTTTTTTTCCCATGATGAGAACTTTTAAAATCTATACTCTCAGCACCCTTCAAATACATGGGAAAATATCGTTATCTTTACTCACCATGCTGTGTGTCCCATCCCCGGAACTTAGACCTGGAATTTTGTACCTTCTGATTTTGTACCTTTTCTTTTTAGATTTCACATATAAATGACACCATACAGTATTTGGCTTTTGTCTGACTTCACTTAGTGCAAGTATTTTAAATTCTCTTAACTAATCAGTTTATTTAAAATGCTTTACCAGCGTTTTTTGTTGTTTTTAGATTTTACTTATTTTTAAAGAGAGGGAAAGGGAGAGAGCAAGGGAGAGAGAGAAACATGGATTGGTTATCTCACATACATGCCCCGGCTGGGGACCAAACCTGCCACCTAGGCATGTGGCCTGACCGGGAATCGAACTGGCAACCTTTGGCTTTGCAGAACAAAGCCCAACCAACCGAGCCACACCAGTCAGGGCTGTTGGCGTTCCTAATGAATGCTCACAGTGTACTTGGGAGAGCTGAACCGAACAGTGGATACCATGGAAAGCCCACTACATGGAACACAGTAAATTCAGTGTTAAGGATGCCCCCATCTAAATATAGCCAACAATGGCATGGGGCTCAGGAAGCCTTGAAGCGCAGCAATTCCCATATTGGAAAAGTTGGGGGGTGATTTGTATGTCCCATGATAAATACAGCAGAGCCACATGGGTCAGACAGACAGGACGGCACTGATTCACAGGAGCTGGCATATTTTCTATGTCCCATAAAATGCATGCTGAGTGTTTTTAAGATGAAGGCTTTATGGACTTGGGATCTGAAAGCATTGCAAGACTCAGGAACGGCATCTTCACAGGAATGTGTGAAGCAGAATGGTCTCCTTAGCAGCACTCTGTCCTTAATAGCAAGAGAAGATTGGAGATCTGTAGAGATGTCAGAAAGAAAGCTGCTGGATGGGAGGCAATTTAAGGATTAGAAAAAAATCTGTTCTGGGTCATTTTGTGGATTTATGTGACTTGTTTGCTTTTCATTGTTTTCCCTTCAGTCTTAGAACAGTATCAGTCCGATCTTCGGATTTGGAATTCTGAAAAGTTAGAGGGTGCATGCTGTCATGTCTGCTTTTTTAAAAAAGATTTTATTTATTTTTTTTAGAGAGAGGAGAAGGGAAGGAGAAATAGAGGGAGAGAAACATCATTGTTTGGTTGCCTCTCACGCATCCCCCATTGGGGACCTGGCCTGCAACCCAGGCATGTGCCCTGACGGGGAATCGAACCAACCATCCTTTAGTTCGCAGCTGGTGCTCAATCCACTGAGCCACACCAGCCAGCCTGTCTACTTCTTCAGGGTGTGGGGTTTTATCACTGTGTTCACAGAACGTTTCTCTCTCCGAAAGCCAGACTTTCGTTTCAGTCCTCTGGCAGGGTGCATGCTGGGCCAGTCTTATGTAAAGCAGTCTTAAGACTCTTGGCTTTTCCTGTTGTATTGAAAACCTGGTGATTTGACTTTTAGTGTTTTCCTATTTAAATGTGGGAGAGGTACATATTTAATTTGTGTTCGAGAAGACCAAATATCTCAAGGTAAAACTGCCAGCAGTATCTTCTGGACGGAGGGGAGGGCACATGGGGCCACAGGTAGGTCAGCCCGTAGGCCTGAGGCTCACAGGCACCTGCAGCAAACCCTGGCTGTGGTCACCTTCCCCACGCCCCTAACAGCAGCTCCCCCACCCCGTCTAGCTCTGGCTCACAGGCTCTAAATATAAAAACTTCTAGGTGGCAAATAAAAAGCAAAATTCAAAATAACAGTTTTGGGGAGGCTTCTTTAATGATAGAGGTATACAATTTTTTCCCAATCTTTATGGGTTATGCTGCAAAAATGGTTTGAAGATTACAGGTACAGAAGAAACAGTGATGTATAATGAAAAAGGGCTGGATTGGAGAGTTAGATATGTTTGGGTTCAAGTTTTGGACTTTATCTCTTGGGCCGAGGTAATTGCCTTCTCTGAACCCGTGTTTCCTTGTTATTAAAATGAAGGTAAAATATTCCCTCACATCACTGGCATATGAATTAAAGGATGAGGTATACAAATTAATACCATTAGTACAAGTAAACATTAGTATTATTCCCCTTACAGACCCAGAACATTCTGTCTGCCAGAGATGGTGTTCTAAAAATGAATACTAAGGCTATTATTTTAAAGTTACACATTCATGAAGTTTTCTCTTGCATAACAATAAACTTACTCATATTTTACCATGTATAATGCACACTTTTTTGCCAAGATTTTTGAGGGAAAAATAAGGATGTGCGTTACACATGGGTATAATGTTTACATACCATGGGTAATGATAATCCCGGGTATAAAACAACACACACACAAATGTGGGTGGGCATCATACATGGCAAAATATGGTAATAAGGAAAAGAAAGTCTGAGGAGTTGACCAGTGTTTGATGTATGGCCCTAATCAAATAAGCATGTTAATGCCAAGTGTATACTAATACTATTTTACCTAAATCAGCACTTTAGAGTCCAATACAGAGCACTCTCGTGTTAGAAGTTGTGGAACTTCTTTCCCATCTACAATGTCCATCACTGCTGTGCATGACTCCTTGTTGGAGCTTCAGGTTCCCACCCTTTCCTGCGGCTTTCCCCACACGGGGCTGCAACCTCCTAATGGCTCAGGGAGTGTCTCTCTTCCAGAGACTGTCAACTCTTCGTGAGCAGGGAGCACGCCAAGTTCACTGTGTGTCTCCAGAACCCAGCCCAGTGCACAAACACAGCACGTTCAAGAAATTGTTTAGTTCTAATGCTTGTGGACTTTTAGAAACGAAACTATACCATTCAGTAATATTTGGATCTCAAAGGGTAGTAAGTATATTTCTGAGGACATGGAGGTGCTACATTTAGCAAGCTGGTCAAGGATATGTGGTAACAAATTCACTAAATACTTCATTTCTAAGATTTTTACATATACGTTTTTAAACATGTTTTATTATGGAAGTTTCAACACGCTCCAAAGTGGAGAGAACAGTATAATAAACCGCTGTGCACCCACTGCCCAGCTTCAACAATGACCAACCTTTCATCTCTGTCTGCCCCTGCCACTACCAGATTATTATGTAGCAGGTCCCAGTTACCACGGGACTCCATCCATAAAGACTTCAGCTGCATGTAGATTTAAAACTGTACCCCCCACTCAAGTTTATTTTTATTTGTCATATTTATTTATTCGGCACATCTCCATGGACATGTTTGACACCTGCAACTCTATTTCTGATTAATGATCCTTTTACTAAATCTTTTATTAGCGTTTCTCTTTGTCCTTTCCTATAGACTCATGTAAACCACTCCCACTGTTTAACTGGAAACTATAAACATCAAGAAATAGCTCAACAGGTTCCTGGAAAGCATTTTCATTCTAGAAGTCCAGCAAGGCTGACCAGGGCTCCTCTGGCCTCAGACAACTGTGCAAGCATCTGACCGAGGGAGAAACCGAGGGTCCTGAATAGCTAGGGACGCTCTCCCGCTGGGTGAAGGCCCTATGAGCCCACACTGAATAGCCAGGGACGCTCTCCCGCTGGGTGAAGGCCCTATGAGCCCACACTGAATAGCCAGGGACGCTCTCCCGCTGGGTGAAGGCCCTATGAGCCCACACTGAATAGCCAGGGACGCTCTCCCGCTGGGTGAAGGCCCTATGAGCCCACACTGAATAGCCAGGGACGCTCTCCCGCTGGGTGAAGGCCCTATGAGCCCACAGATGTGCCAATGTGGTCATTTTGGCTGTGGGAAAGCAGCAACCCTGATTGGACCACCGCTACCTTCCCGGAGTGTCTCCCTCAGGCTGTGATGCGGAATCACCTGGGGAGCCTTGGAAGGCCTCACAGGCGCTTGTGATGCGCAGTCCCAGGGGAGCGCCTTGGCCCCAGTCGAGGGCTGAGTCCTGGACGGGCGAGCGCTGTGACATGTGAGTGCAGCCCAGTGGCCCGACCTTTGTTTCTGATCCTCTCCAGTAAAAGGAAGGGGGCTCTTTGAAGAAATGGCTGCTTCTGGGACTACAGCAGAAAAAAATAGAGCCTGGAACATCTGGTAGTGCCAGTAAGTAAGGAACTGGTCAAAAACAAACCCCCACTGTGGGGGGTACGTCAGAAGAACCCAGGAGACAGGTGAGAGAGCTGAATGGCCAAAGCCACAACAGTTTTATCAACCCAATAACGTAGTATTGAATTATAACCCACAGTGCAAACTAAAAATGCACAAGTCTACACTGAGGCGAACAAATAATTGAAAAAATAAATAAACAGGGAGGAAGAGACAAATCCCTCATGCAGAATAATTCCAGGGTAAAATGGGTCAGACACACGGTGACAAAGGAGATGTGACTTTGGGTGGTGAGCTCACAATGTAATGTACAGATTATGTCATAGAATTATACACTTGGAACCTGTATACTGTTATTAACCAATAGCAGCACCCCAATAAATTTAATTAAACATTTTTTTAAATAGCAAAAAAAAAAAAAAATCAAATAATTTTGTACAGGCTCTGCTCCCAGGCAGGGTGGAACGTAACTCTCGGGCCCTAAGTGTGCGCTGCGTGCAGTGACCTCCTCCAGAGAGAGCAGTGTGGGAAGGGGTGGGTGTGGGGGACGACGGCGAACGGACTGGTCTTCCTCCCCAAGCCTGTAAAACCCGTCCGACCATAAGAAGGGCATCACGTATATCCCAACAGAGGGATTCTGTAAAACACCTGACCAGTACTCCTCAAAACTGTCAAGGCCAAGAAAAAAAAAACACCAAAGTCTGAGACACTTTAGACTGAAGCCAAGGAAAGCCCAGGGGAGATGTGACGCCTAAATGTAACGTGGGCTCCGGGAACAGAAAAAGGACATTAGGGAAAAAGAAAAGACACTGGAAACAACTATGGACTTGAGTTAACTGGAACGTGTCAGCATTGGTTCATTCATTGTAACAGATGCACCTCACTAATGTGAGATGTTAATGTATGATGTTAATAGGGGAACCTGGGTGAGGGGTATGTGGGAACTTACTACCTTTGTGATGTTTCTATAAATCTAAAACTGTTTTAATAACATGTATTAAGGCTGTTCAGCTTTGAACATCGAGTCATCTGTTAATTGGATAAATGGTTTTATATCAGTAGACTTTAGTTTTGGGGACAGCTTTGATTTATAGAAAAACTGAGCATGTAGTATAGAGTTCCCATATCACCCACCTCCTGCCCCACTGTCCCTGTTATCGACATCTTGCATTAGTGTGGTGTGTTTGTTACAATTCATAAATGGATGTTGATACAATATTATTAACTGGAGCCCAGTTTAGTGTCCATTCTGTGTTGTACAGTTCTATGAGTTTTGACAAATGCCTAATGCCACGTATACACTGTCACAGAAGCATAGAGAGTAATTTCACTGCACTAAAGTTCCCCTGTGATTCACCTATTCATCCCTCCCCGACCTCTCCCAGGCCCCGGGTAACCACTCATTTTTTTACTCCCTCTATAGTTTAGTCTTTTCCAGAGTATCATATTTTCAGGAATCGTACAGTATGTAGCCTTTTCATATTGGCTTCTTTCACTTAGAAATATGTGTTTAAGGTTCCTCTGTGTCCCTTTTTGGCTTGAGAGCTCATTTCTTTAATTGCTGAATAATATTCCATTATATGAACACACAGTTGGTCCTTGAACATCCTACAGTCAGTTCAAACCTGCAGTTCAAGGGCCAACTCCAAGGCTGGGAATCCACATATGCAGAGGACTGGGTGTACTTGTATTTGAGGTCAGAGCCTGTAACCTTGAGGTGAGGGTCAACTGTACCACATTTTATTTATCTATCCACCTGGTTGATTCCAGTTTGGGGTGATTATGTTAAAGCTGCTACAAATATCCATGTGCAAGTTTTTGGGGTGGACATAAGTTATCAATTTGTGTTATTTAGAAGCATATTGGTTACTCCAGGTATCTTTCCATTATGGATTACTAGTTTAATTTCAACGTACTTTGCATGATTTCTAGGCTTTTAGGTCTGTTCAGAGTTGTTTTATGACCCAGAAGGCGATTTCCCTTGGTAAATGCTCCGTGTGAGCTTCAGAAGAATGTGCATCCTGTCGTTACTGGATGAACCACATGAATGGACAAAGATGTCAGCTGGTCGCTGATAGTGCTCACTGATTTTCTGCCTGCTGGTTCCGCCAGTTACTGACAGAGGGGTGTTGAAGTATAATGGTGGTTACATATGTAACTACATAGCAGGACAAACTTCTATTTATTGAGCATCTGCTCTCCTTGTCACCCTGCAGTGACCCTTTGCAGCCCCAAGGCCCTTCCCCTCATCCCTAGCTCAGGATGCCTTACACACCTCCGTCCCCCTTTCTCTCTGCATGTGGGACCTCTGACTCACTCATGTATGCAGGGTTCCCATACATCGGTATGTATTAAATTTGCTTATGTTTTCCTTGTTCTTCTATCTCATGTCTACTTGATTATTAAACCAGCCAGAAAAACCTCGAGGGTAGAGAAAAGTTTGTTCCTCCCCCACAAATTAAAGGCATCACTGTGTTGAAAGGGTGAAAATCTCTTTCTGAAAATGGCAGGGGACCCCTCAAATGCCTGCAGAAGATGCCTCGCATTCTTTTTTACTCGTCATTTCTCTGCCGGATGTGATTTTAAACTGATGCCTGTCCTCTAAGGACTTCAAATCCCAAACCACAATCATGCAAACAATATAAAGTCATCCCAGTACACGTCTACTTTTAGACACTGGGGAATTTCAGATTAAGTAAGAAAGGAAAGGGCCATCCAGCTGGTAGGAACAGGTTTGGACCTTGGGTTAGAGTCACGGAAAAAAAAAAGACACAAAAACAAAACACAACATTAAAAAAAATCACTCTTGAAAACCAACTTGAATTCTGGAATCTCAGTAGTTCTTGACATTACAAATACGAATTGTTCATGAGATCTTACTCTGGGCTATCATGGTACCTGGTGCTGCAAGAGACAAGTCTAAGAAGTATAACTCATGATCCTAGGCCTTGTGGCTAGGGTCGTAACTCAGAGGTCCTGACCCCAACCCACAGCCTTTTCTAGTGTAGCAGAGCCTCTCTTATGACACGATTACTTTATCATAGTCCTATAAGAATGGAAGATGGAGTACTGCATTAAGAGAGTTGCTCCCCAGTAGAACGTCCAAGTACTGCCCTTAGATCTTGGCAAATGGGCTGACCTAGGCTCTGCTTTAGTTTCTCCTCTGCCTGCACCTCTCACTGGCCAAGAAGGGGCCCTTCCTGGAGCCCCTTCCTTCTAGACAATGTACCTAGGGCCTCAGAATTCCTGGCCCCCAAAGTCTATCCTCAGGGCTGCCTGGGATTTTCCCCCAGGGCTTGTCTTTCTGGGGGCTGATCCCGCTGCCAGTGTGTCCTCATAGACCTGAGGGGTGACTTGAGCTGGGGACACGGTGTATGAAGTTAGGAGGAAGCAGCTGAGGTGTCTGCATGTGCATGTGTGTGGCCTTGTGATGCAGAGCACGGTTTGGGCTGGGAAGCTGGAGACATCCATTCACGTTCTTTCCCTAGTCCTTGTAAATATCAGGGTGAGCCTGGGCAGGTCTGGTGAAATGAAACTTTAGATACACACATACACACACGTGTATATATGTATATCTGTGTTTATATACACACACATATTGATATCGATATGTAATATGTATATCTCCTTGTGGTTCTCAATTTTTGCCTCATGAGTTTTGATTCTCTCTTCATGTAAATTAAGTATTGATGTCTTTCTTTGGATAACTGACCCATTTATCACTATGTAATGCCCCTCTTGTGTGAAGGACAGGTATTCTTTCTTTAAAGATTCAATAAAATTCACCATGAAAACCATTTGCCTTCTTTATGGAAAGATTTAAAACTTGGTAATTCAATTTCTTTACCTGTTACAGGTCTATTCATATTTCTAGTTCTTACTGAGTCCCTTTTGGTAATTTATTTTTTTAGAAATTTATCTATTTCATCTAAGTTTTACAACTTATTAGTATGGTGTTGTTTATATATACCTCTTTATAATTATTTTAATTGCTGTACCCTTTTCACTCTGGTTTTGGCAATTTGTGTTTACTCCCAGTTTCTTGGTCAGTCTACCTAAATTGGATCTTTTCAAAGAGCCAACTTGTGGTTTCACTGATCTATTGTTTTTCTGTTTTCTGCATCACTGATATCTGCTCTAATCTTTATTTTTTCCTTCCTTCTCTTGCTTTGGATTTTGTTTACTAGTTATTATCTGGTTTCTTAAGGTAGAATTTTGTGTTATTGACTTGAACCCTTTTCCCCTCCTTTCTGATGTAGGTGTTTATAGCTCTAGATTTCACTCTGAGCATTATTTTAGTGTACTCAATACATTTTGAAATTTTGTATTTCACTTTCATTCATTTCAAAATATTTAATAATGTCTTTTGTAATTGATATCTTCTTTGTCACAGAGTTTTTAGAATGTGTTGTTTTATTTCCAAATATTTTGAGGTTCCTCAGATTCTTTTTAACTGGGGTTCTTAATTCTATGTGTCAGAGAACATACTTGGTATAGTTTCAGTCTTTTAACATCTACTGAGTCATGTTTTGTGGTCCAGCAACGGTTTATTCAATTTAAAGCATTAAAATTTTGGTTTTATCCTTACCTGAGGACATTTTTCATTGCTTTTAGAGAAAGAGGAAGAAAGAGAAGAAGGGAGAGAGAGAACCACGGGTGGGAGAGAGCAATGTCACTTGGTTGCCTCCCACACACACCAGGGATCAAGCCTTCATCCGAGGTATGTGCTCTGACTGGGAATCAAACCTATAACCTTTTGGCTATAGGATAATAGTCCAACCAACTGAGCCACACTACCCAGAGCTCAGTTTGAAGCCTTTTTAATATTAATTTTTATTAAACGTTTTTACTGTGGTGTAATTCACATAATACATAATTTGCTCTTTTAAAAGTATACAATTCACTGATTTTTAGAGTATTCACAAGACCGTGTAACTATCACCATAATCTAATTGCACAACATTTTTCTCTCTTCCCTAAAATATCTGTATCCACTCCCCTGTCCCCAAGCCCCAGGCTACTGTTGCTCTACTTCATCTCTATGGATTTGCTTATTTGGGATGTGTCCTATAATTAGAATGTAAAGTATATGGCCTTTTGTGTCTGGCTTATTTCACTTAGCATAATGTTTTCAAGGTTCATCCACATGGCAGCTTGTATCAGCACTTCATTCCTTTTTAGGCTGAATAATACTCCATTATGTGGACATACACCTTTTGTTTATCTTCTCATCAGCTGATAGACATTTGTGCTGTTCCCGCTTTTTGGCTATTATGAATGCTGCTGTGATGAACATCTGTGTGCAGGTTTTTGTGTGGTATACACTGTTAAGCAGTGTATAATCTCTAGGCTATGAGCTAAATACCTGTTCACTCAGGAAACTGGAGGCTGGAGAGTGTGTGTTTTTGTCTGTCTTTCCATGTGTGGGAACAACCAAGGTTCCTGGATGTTTACAAAGAGTCTTTGAGTTTAAGAAGCAGCCAGAAGGGCTGAGTCAACTCTTAATATCTTGCCTCTACCCTACACGCTTCCACTCTCCCTGGCTTCATGCCTCACCTTCTGTCTGAACCACAGAATAAGTGAGCTCCAGGGTGGGAAATGGACCAGGATGCTCATGCCCAAAGAAGCCAGTGTACACATACACCCGGTGTGTATTTCTATCATGCTCTTTGGATAAAAAGGAAAAGGGACATATATCATTCTGAGACTCAAGAAAAGCAGTGGTAAAAATTCTGCTCTCAAGCTGGTGGGGAAAATCATCCATCAATCAATGGATGTGATGGTGCCCAAATGTTACTTTGGTTAGAAAAGTAATCCCACATGAACTCCCACTTTTCTCTCCTTTGGTCCTAAAACTTTCATCACTACGCTGCAAGGCATGTGTGGACAAATGCATGTGGTGAGCCATACGGCTGGTCACCAGTGTCCTCCAGTTTCATTCCCAGTAATCCACCCAGTTCTGGCCTTCCTCTGAAGCTGCGATTCCCCACCGCCCATCACTTGGCCCTGAAATGGCTGTGACCGTTCTTCCTCCCCAGTCTTCATTCTAAAAATGAATCTGAACACTCTTTGTTACCTAATAAGGCAGAGCTGGGCGATGTTTCCTTGCAACTCTGTTATCTCATTCTGGGTGGACGTAGTGAGGTGCATTGGAAATAAATATAGAAAACCAAAGGGTAAAAAAATGCTCATCAACAATAAGGGAGATGTGATACATGGTGCGAGAAAAAGAGAGTTTTTCCCTAAAAGTTGGCCCAATCTGGCCAAATAAAACTGCATGTGACACATTCAGGTATAAATGAAACAAGCGATCCTGTACCTGCTTGTTGAAATATCCTCAAAAGGGTAGAGGATCTCCCCATTGTTGCAGATTTCACAGATGAACCCCTTCTGGCTGCAAAGACTGCAGCTGTACACGTGTGAGGTGGCAAATTTAATGACCTTGCCCAGGAACGGAGCCAGCTTTCCCTCTATTACCTACGGAAAGAGAGACGGGACAGGGAAGAGTCATTGAGAACAGAAATCTTGCAGATGAGGAGAACTGGAATTCCTTTCCTTTACGCAACAGGAAAACCTCTAATTATAATTTCTCAGCAACTCTGAGAAAGAAAAGACATAGTATTTTTGCTCCAAAAGAACCCTTTGGTTTAAACCACTGGAGGTTGGAAAATGAAGATGTTGAAACTTCTTTTGTCTTCTTCTTTCTTTGTAGTGTAGAGTAGGGGATCGAAGGCCAACAAATGGGGAGCCCTGCTTCCATAGACCAAGTTCACAGCTATGGTGCGGTACAGGAGGAATGTGGTGGAGTTCCCAAAATAGACTGAAAACATGCACGGTAAATAGGAATGTAGAACCTCATGTTGTAAATTCAATAACACTCTTTCTCTGATGAGTTAATAGGATAGTTTTTCACTATCTCCCCCAAGAACACTTACCAAATGTGGAAAAATAGGTTTGTTTTGCTGCTGACAAGTATATAATATATAGAAGTTGCAAATTTGGCACATTGAGCCTGAAAGTTTTTTAAAAGCTTAGTGTTTTTAAATAATGGCTCAATTTAATAATTGGGAGATTGCACATAAAAATCCAGCTTTGGGGCTTCTTTTGAAAAACTCCTTTGATCTAGAAGAACCAGGCCTGAACTCTAACATGTGATGATATTGGCTGTGATGGGGGCGGCTTGCTCCCTCTGGTGCATGTGCTCTCCGGTTGACAGTTGTCCCTACTAGTATCCCCCCCCCCCCAGTTGTCCCCACTGATGTCTTGCATGCGCCTGCCTCCCACAGTCATCTCACCTGTGGCCCCACAAACATCCAGGAGTCTGGAACCGATGCTTAGCAGGACCCCTTCTCACTTAACTAACACTGCATGGGCTTTGAAGAGTCCAGCAGTTCATACATTAACAAGATAACATGTGCCTTTGTTTCTATAAGTGCAAATATGTACACATGCCCATTCTGATATAAGAAAAAAGATGAAATTTAATATATTAGGAAATAACTGGAAGTAATTGGAAATAGATGGATACTTTCAAATGAATACATAGTTTAAATGAAAATTTCACATAAAAATAATGTCTAAGGGCAATGTTAATCATACCTAAAAAGAAATTACAATGCCAAGGAGAATAAATTAGTAGTAACTGACATCACAAAAATAAAAGACTACAAAGAATGTAATACTGTATTTTGCAAAAAATGAAGCTGTGAATAATAGTAGTGATAACAACTAACGTGGTTTTAAAGATCACAGCATTGTCTCACAATAATTTAAAATGAACATAACAATAGTTAACTCAAGGGGAGGGGACAAGTTGGAAAAGCAAGTCTTTCACTTTATGTACAGTTGTCTCTTCTTTGTATTTTTAAAACAACATACATTACTTTTGCATCAAGATTCAGAAAGAGATCAGAAAAATCAGGTTTACTGCTTTATAAGAGTGAATTTTTTCTTAATAAAGACAGTAGAAGTTATGCTGGCTATTTTTTGAGTCAAGCAAGCCCATTTCCTACCTTTTTTTAAACTTATTTCCCTCTTTATGACCTTCAGAAAGCCACAGATAGAGCTTTTTTTATTCTTACTTTCTCAAGGACCATTAACTTGAATAAACCCCGGTAAAGTATCCTCCTAGCACCAACACGCGATACACTTTCTAAGAAATAACCACCACCAAGTCACGTGCCCAGCCACCAGGAAGCACTTTCCAATGTGTCACAGGGTTATTTCTAAATTGTGGTAACGATATTTCAGTTCCATTTGGCTTTACTTACATTACTCTTCCCTAAACAACCAAGGTTAACAACACATTTAAAGAGAGGCACAAACTATAGTCCACTCGGGGAAAAACATCGGGATGTAGACAGTTCTGGAAACCAGGTGAGTGAAGGTTGTTGGAAGGGACTGAGGATGAGAGGACCTGGGGGAAGGCCTGAGGGTCATCCTCTAGGATCTAAAGGAGCAGACTGGGCATTCTGAGCATAAAGCTTTGCCCTACCCAGACCATTTCCTTGAGACAAAGGGTACGAACATTTTGAAGTCTTTCGAAATATTTCAACAAACTTACACTGGCAACAATGTATACTTATTCTACCTAGGAATTTTAATAAGCTTTAAAAAGTTGATTTGGAGATGATAGCTTTATAATATTTAGTTTTCCTATCAAGAACCTGATTTATATCTCCATTTATTCATTTTAAAATTATATTTCATTGATTATACTATTACAGTTGTCCCAGTTTTCCCCCTTTGCCTCCTCTCCACTCAGCAATCCCCACTCCCCCAGGTAATCCCCACACCATTTGTCCGTGTCTATGGTCACGTGTCTAAGTTCTCTGGCTGCTCCATTTCCTATCCTGTACGTTACATCCCTGTGGCTATTCTGTAACAACCCATTTGTACTTCTTAACCCCTCACCTCTTCACCCACCCCCACACCTCTCCCATCTGGCAGCCGTCAAAACACTCTCCGTACCCATGATTCTGTCTCTATTCTTGTTTGCTTAGTCTGATTTTTACGTTCAATTGTTTTTTTAAAAATTATTATTATTATTATTTTTTAGAGAAAGAGGGGAAGAAAGGGAGAAAGGGAGAGAACATCCATGTTCAGGAGATACATTGATTGGTTGCCTCTTGTGCCCCACAACTGGGGACCTGGCCTGTAACCCAGGCATGTGCCCTGAGCAGGAATTGAACCAGAGACCCTGCAGTTTGCAGGCTGGCACTCAACGCATTGAGCCACACCAGCCAGGGCTAGATTAAATTGTTGATAGATATGTATTTATTGCCATTTTACTGTTCATAGTTTTGATCTTCTTTTTTTTAAATATCCATTTTATTAAACCTTCATTTATTATTGCTTAACAAAAATTTGTTTCCTGCCTTTGTATAAGCCACATACTTTTATTATATTCGGGTATTTCAAAGTTAAACTTCTTTGTAATATTTTTTTCTTATTAGCTATTCCTGGCATATTAGAATATATTAACTTTCGTGTATATCTAATGCATGTATACAAAAATCTAATGTATGTACATACATTAATGTATGTATGACTGTATCTTACAGAATCTTCAGGAACGTAAATCATTTTTAGGTGATTCATATGGTTCTTCTGAAATTAATAATCTAGTCACTTCTTTTCTATTATTACATTTCTTGTTTATCTTTCATGTCTTATTGTATCACCCATCACTCCTCAAACAATATTAAGTAATGATGGTGTCAGTGGACATTCTTGTTTTTCAAAGAGAATCAAACAGAAATTATGGAGTCTTGTGAGTGGTCCATTTTCTCCATCAGAAACATATATGTGTATTGTCATTCACCACATTTTATTGATTCCCTCTCTTTTCAAATTACAGCTTTACTGAGATATAATTCACATACTGTGTAATTCACCTATTTAAAGCCTACAATTAAATGGCTTTCAGTCATTCACAGAGTTGTGTACCAACACCACCATCAGTTTGTGAACGCTTCTTTAACCCTTCCCAAAACCTTGTACCCAAGAGCAAGTACTTCTTTTCCCCCTAAAGTGCTCCCAAGCCCTAAGGAACCAATAATCTGATTTCTATGTCCACAGATTTACCTCTTTTGGAGATTTCATATAAATGGAATCACACAATATGTGGTCTCCTGGGATTTGCATCTTTCACTTAGCATAACATTTTCAAAGTTCATGCTGATTCTCTCTAAACATCTCTGGTGTAAGTCCCTTTTCCCATCTTGCCCAGCACACGTATCACTGCTCTCAGTCTCCTAGTTTTGTTTCCAGATGTCAGTCTTTTTTTTTTCAACCCAAACAGCATATTTGCTAATCAGTTTTAGATACCACTTTCATCACATGTCATCTCTTTCCTCAAGCCTTGGTGAATTCTTTTATCATTAATAAAAACTCTTTACTCCTTCATTGCATAGAATTGTATTGAATTACTATGTCCCATATACTTGATGCCAGAGCGAACTGGACAAAACTGGACCTTACATTTTCCTGGTGTGCAGGTGTTTCCATTAGCTGATTGCATGCTCTCTACCCAGACTCGTGTTCCACCTCTTGCAACGTACCTTCTGCTGTGAGCAAACTTTTCCTCCTGCAGAATATGCTTTCTCTTGTTCTTGTGCCTTCAGTTTGAGGCACAAGGAAATGACCCATGTCATTTCCTCTATCTAAAGTTTCGCTTCTTTTCTTCACACTTATTTAAATTTCACCCAGGCTTCATGGCTCAGATCTATTCTGGCATGATCTGGAAAGCCACCTTTGGCAACTTCAGCTGTTTGGATCTTTTGTGCTTCACATAAATCACTTTTACATCATGTAATTTAATACAAAACTTGATGCTGCTTTGTACTCTTTGCTATTGTTTAAAATATGATTGTTTTGCTTATTCGACTGTTGATTGAACATATCAAAATGGTGATACTAACTATAAAATGGTGGTTTTACTTAAAAAAATGCCAATGTCATATGGAGCCACCTAAGGGAATGTAAATTGCGTGCAGGCAAAGACTGGGTTTCATACTTGTCTTTCATGTCCCCTCTCTGCCAGTCACCTAAGTTCTTGTTGACTGGCCACTGATGCTTTCTCACCTTTTCTCCTTGGCTGCAGTAGTCATATCTTAAGGCTGTCTTTGTGTCACTGACATGTTCAGTCACTCTGTTGTGTGACTTAGTGAGGAGCATAAAGAGTGCATGGACCTAGTGGCAGCTCAGCTGCCCAGGGACTCTTTTTGCTTCCTTTCACTTGATTAATTGCTCTCCCTATTTGTCAGCTCAGGTTCATGACCATGTTCCAAGGGGCTGAAGCTGCTGAGAGTTTTCCCTCTGGAAAAGTGAGGTAATAGCCTGTATTTTAGACTTTACAAACATTTCTTTAATATTTCAAAAGGAAAAATTTATACTTATAATTTTCCAGGGACTAAGATATATTTAGGAGGTTTAAATCTTATCTTTGAACGCAACTGCTAGTGACGCTAGGAACAGGATCCAACAATCTGGCTTCTGGTCTAGAGGTTTGATCACTACAAAGAAGTAGGTTCCAAGTGTGACATCTCTTAGGGTTCCTTTTAAAAATCCCATCTATCTTTACTGTGGATAATTGCTTAAAAAGAAGTCAAGTGACCTGCCTCCCACCATCTCCTCCTGCCCCTAAGAGTCTTACAACTTCCATTTCTACTTCTTAGCCATCTTGGTGGGAGCTTAGGGTTAGGGCCACTTTCCAAGAGTACCAGGAAGGTGACAGCGTTGAAGACCAAAGCCCAAGGATCCTCCAACTGTCAGGTTCCAAATGAGAATGAAGAGTAGAAAAGAACTATCAGGATGCCAGTGCACCTGGAAAATACTATGGGCTGGGCAGAGTCAAATGGCCAACAGGTGAACAAGAGCACAGCCTGAGGGAAGTCAGAGTTGAGATCTCTGCAATGTTAGCCCCAAACTGGAGTGCCTCCCTAGGGTGACATTAGTTCTCAGTGGGGCTCAGCATGGGCAAAAGTCCTACAAGCTGTGTATCCAGAGTTGATCCAGGGGATTCTAATGTCACTGAGAGCAAGTCAGGACTGACTAGGACAAAGTAAGCCAAAAAAGTAGTTTCATCATAATACTGGCTAAAGCTTATTAAGAAAAGAATCTAACCACAGTACAGTTTTTGCTTCTTGACAGCTTAGGTGTATTTTTCTGCTGCATAGTAGTTAGATTTATTAAAGAGTCTTCCAGAGAGGCTTACATTACAGAGTTTTCCATATGCCCTCAGAGCTTAGTTGTCTCTGGGTATTGGGAAGCATGGGATGGGAAGGAAAAAACAAGGCTGGAATTTGTCTTGCTTATTTTTTTCCTACTTACGATAATTAAATTAGTCACAAGTTAATATAACTTTATAACAACCCATTAAAAGTCACAAGGCCAGACTTCCTGTCAGGATGGTGGTGAACGTAAATGTGGTACTCGCTTCCTCCCACAACCACGTCAAAATTACAACTAAACTACAGAGCAACCATCACTCAGAACTGCCTGAAGTCTGGCTGAGTGGAAGTCCTACAACTAGGGAATCACAGAAGAAGCCACATAGAGAATGGTAAAAGGGGCAGAGACACAGAACAGGCTGGGCCCACACACTTGGGTAGCAAATACAAACTGAAAGGGATATCTCAGCTGCAGAAGTCCTGCCTGGGAAGCAAGGGGTCCCAGCCTCACACCAGGCCCCCGAGCCCAGGGTTCCAGTGCCAGGTAGAGAAGTCTCCATAACTCTGGCTGTAAAAACTAGTATAGACTGAGGCTGAGGGAGACATCTAGAGTCCTGGGCAGTTCCTCTTAAAGGGCCTGTGCATGGATATACTCGGACTCCCTCCCTCTGAGCTCTGGGACAACAGCTCAAAAGGCACTGGAGACATAATGGGAGGAAATGAATTTTCCAGTATTAGGATGAGAGCTGGGGGTGGGGCACTTCTATCTTTCTCTCAGATAGAAGTGTTGGCAGAGGCCATTGTTCCTTTGATGAGCCAGCAGGTAGGCACCATACCTGAGAATCCATTATCCTGGCTCCCAGTGTTTGCCCCACTCCACAAAACTGTCAGGCCTACCCAAGCTGTTTCCAGTGGCTTTTCCATACCCATGGCCTATCCTGGCTTATGCTTCAGATTTTCCTAAAATCTCTCAAACCAGCAGCATCTGGCCTCAGCAAGCCCTGTACTTCTTGCTAAGTGACCCTAGCAGCAGCTAGCCTTGGTTTGCAGCTTGGCCTCACCTGGGCACCTCTAAGCGCAACAAAAGTAGCAGCCTTATGCAGACTTCTTTGCAGCTTATGCTGGGTGGCCCTGGGCAGAACACAGGTTGTGGTTGACCTTGGTTTGCACTTCCTGGGAGGCCCCAAGGCAAGTACGCCCAGGGGACAGCTTCAGACCATGTTGAAGCATCACCACCCAATCACCTCCACAAGTGACACACTCAAGGGGTGGGCTCAGCAGGCACCAGAGCCCCACTGAGGTAAGTCCTGCTCTGTGGGGTGGGCCCCTATATAGCTGATCCTCCATAGTGGTTGGAGGTCAGTGGTCACAGTCAGTCCTTGCAGCTGGCTGACTGGCCATTGACATGCCAATAGCGATCAAGGTTCAACTACAACAGGACAGTGCACACAGCACACATGGGGGTGATGCACCTAGACTACCCAGCTCAGGCGACTGAGGAGGCTAGGCCACTGGATCCTACACAATACCTACTACATACATGAGGCCACTCTATGAAGCTAGGGAGATTTAGCAGCTTTACCTAATACATAGAAATAAACATAGGGGGACTGCCTAAATGAGGAGGCAAAAAAACATGACCCAAATGAAAAAAACAGAACAAAACTCTAGAAAAAGAACTAAACAAAATGGAAACAAGCAATCTACTATATGCAGAATTCAAAACACTCGTTATAAGGATGCTCAATAAACTTAGTGAGATATTCAACCAGTCAGAAATTAAGAGTATAAAAAGGGACCAGTCAGAAATTAAGAACACACTAACTGAAATGAACAATAATTTACAGGGAATCAACAGTAGACTGGATGAAGCCAATAATCAGATCAGTGATTTGGAATATAAGGAAGCAAAAAACACCTAATCAGACCAGCAAAAAGAAAAAAGAATCTAATAAAATGAAGATAGTATAAAAATATAAAAAGCCCCTGGGACAACTTTAAGCATACCAACATTTTCATCATGGGGGTGCCAGAAGGAGAAGAGAAAGAAAAAAAAAACTGAAAACCTATTTAATGACAAAAAAATTACCTAACTTGGTGAAGGTAAATAGACATACAAATCCAGGAAGTGCAACGAGTCCCAAACAAGATGAACCTAAATAGGTCCACACCAAGACATACCATAACTAAAATGCCAAAAGTCAAAGACAAAGAGAGAATCTTAAAAGCAGCAAGACAAAAGCAGTTAGTTTCCTACAAGGGAGCTCCCATAAGACTGTAGGCTGATTTTTCAACAGAAACTTCACAGGACAGAAGGGAGTGGCAAGAAGTATTCAAAGTGATAGAAGGCAAGGGATTACAACCAAGATTACTCTACCCAACAAAGCTGTGATTTAGAATGGAAGGATAGCTACAGAGCTTTCCAGACAAGAAAAAGCTAAAGGAGCTCCAAACCAGTATTATATGAAATGTTAAAGGGTCTTTAAGAATTACAAGGAAAAAAGATAAAAAATATGATCAATAAAAAAGGTAATAAATACATATTTATTAAGAATTGAATCAAAAAATCAAAATAGATGAACAAGCAGAACAGAAACAGAGGACATTTTGACAGTTGCCAGATGGGAGGGGGGTTTGGGGGATGGATGAAAGGAATGAAGGGATTGAGAAGTCCAAATTGGTTTTTACAGAATGGGCGTCAGGATGTGGAGTACAGCATAAGGAATATAGTCAATGATATTCTGGTAGCTATGTGTGGATTCAGATAGGTGTAGGATTTATTGAGATAATCACTTGGTGTATTATGTGGTGTTTGGTCACTGCAGTGTACACCTGAAACTAGTATAGTATTGTATGTCAACTGTAATTGAAAAATAAAAAAATGATTAAATGGCAAATAATAAAAATAATCAGAAAAATGTCACAAGGCCATTAATCAGATGGTCATTTGGATATGTCATAAAGTGATGGCAAAATAGGCCTCTGAGATGAGGTTTAGTAATCCATTTCTTTTCCCAAAGTGCCTGTCTATGTGTGCAAAATCATAACAAAGTAGTTAGCAGAAAGTATATGTGGTACTCCGTCCATCTCAACCCCCTGCTATCAACCTCCTCCACCTTCTCCGCGTACCAAGTTGCTCTGTCTCCTTGAGAAAAGGCAGATGTATGAAATAGGGTGAGAGTTTCTTTCACTTTCCATTCAACTTAATTTCTTCTATTAAGAAAGGTACTACTCTGGTATTACTTATTTGGAGAGCACGTGTGAATGACTGTTTCAGAGGTATTTTCTGACTGGGTATTCAAAGAATACATGCTTCCATTTGTAACTTAAAATGACGTGTCCTGTTGCCAGGTAGGATAAGGACAGACTGGAGCATCAGGCTGATATCTTCTTCCTGAATTTGCTCTTTTTCACTTTTGTAGTCTCTCTATAAATGCTTTCACTCTATCATTTCAGGTACTTCTAGCACTCAAAGCAGCATCAAATATTACTTTCCATGATCCAGCTAGCTGACAGATATACCAAATATGCTTACCCCATGAGAGCTGCCTGGTGGAACTTCCAGTTCAGGGATACACACATTTTCCCCCCTCTTCTATTCTGGTCAAGATGGTCAGCATTGGAATTTGAGGCCTATGGCTTTCTTGCAGACTAAGACAACAGACTTTATTTGATTTACTTTCTTGCAGACCAATCAAAAATTACAATTAAGTTAAAAAATAACCTAGTGCTGTCTTCTCCAAACCACAGTTTCAGAAGCAGCTGCTTATTACTCATGTGTGGCACCAGGAAATTGCAGTGTCATGTTCAAGGTCGGCAGCCAATAGAGATCTGTGGGATTGGGAAATGGGCACAAATGATTCTTTTATGTCTGTTACCTTCACTCCCTTGGCACCAGCACAAAATTCAAAATCTACAGGGGGAGAGAGACAGAGCACTCCTAAGTTGGACAAGAAAAAAGAAAGAAAAAGCTCTTTCTCATTGAATTTCTGTATGCATCGGCTCATTCCTTCCCCCGATTTGTCAAGTTACCTTCCATCTGAATACAGGCATTCCTCAACCATTGTGCAGCATTTAGATTCTGGCCAACTGTTGGGAATATTTTGATGGAGAGGGCTGCTGCACTTGACAAATGGCCCCTCCTCTAAAAGTCTAACCAAAGACCCCATTCACAGTAAACAAAGCCACCTGCCACTTACTAGTAACAAGCTAGCTTGATGAAATGGAAGACCCGAAATTGTCACACATTATAAGATGATTTCCAGTGTAATTTAGTTTGCATGTGCTTGGGCAGAGGCCTGGGAGAGATGGCACTCACTGTTTTCTCTGAGGGCCCTTTCTCTGCGTTAACAGGCAGGTACAGTGAAGTCGAAGGATCTGGGTCATGTGAGTTTGTGGAGAGTTAGGAAAGAACAGCCCGTGGATTTTGCTCAAGTCTGAAAACCCTAAAACACAGTGAGAATATTGTGAGCTCTCATTCAATTCCAATTTTTCTCTTCTTAATAATGTCCTTAAAATGGAAAAATAAAAATCATAGGGGATTTTTCCTATTTTAAAAGTTTGCTGAACCCCATTTTCCCATAATTAACCTTTGAGCTCCTTATCATGGCTCAGTGCTGGGATGTTTGTATATAAACAGAAAACTGTGTCTTCTCCAATTAGCTGCTCCCTGCCCCTCTTTACCCATTATGGGGTGGCTCTAACACCACTGGGCTTTTAGCTAATCAAGCACTTCACTGAGGGTGGATTATGATGTCACCAAATAGTTCTTATCTGATCCCTTCCCGAAGGTGACAATTTCTACTCAGACTTAGGAAAGTATGTGATAATTGAATCTGGGTTGGTGCAATTGGGTAGATTTGTGAGTAGTCATCATCATTCCTACCAAATTACATTTTGCTTCCTACTGGGAACTAAGTCTTAGGGAATAAAAGATAAAGGAATTTCAATTTCAGTTTTCTTTAGTTGTTGAACGGCAAAACTGAACCGAAGGACATAAATTTCTTACTCAGAAAAACACGGGGGCTGGGGGCTACTGCAGGTAGTTTTTCTTTATTGCAGAAAGTGCCTCAAGGGGTGTGGCCTTGTGCAGACACAGCCTCATGGAACTCAGGGGAAGCATTTGCAAAAAGTCAAGTACAGTCAGGTGGTCCACATGTTCTGAGCCCCCGAACAGGCCACATAGTCTGATAAAGGTACATAAATAATGCATTATTTATGAGGAAAAATGATTACAATGTTTTAAATTGCCACAGTCCCCAAAAATTCTCAGCAGAATTTTACTTCTCTGTTGAGTTAGTTATAAACCTGAAATAAATCTGATTTAGGTCTCTACTATTCATTTTGCTTTTAGTTTTGACATTACTGACTCATTAAATAGTAAACAAAGAAAGACCCTAAGTGGCCTTGTAAACACAGCTTCCTTACTTAATACATATGTCAGAAATCTGAGTCCCGGGGAGGGACCTGCGGTCACCCGCTGATTAGTGACAGACCTCTCAAACACTCTGCACTGCTTGAGGGGAAGGACTTTCTGAGGGCGTCTGGGCTCGGAGGCAGCCTTAGGATTTGGTGCAGCCTGAGAATTTTGAGGTCACTGGGTACCTACTGACCCACCATGTACAAATGGAAGATTTTCTAAAACTGACTCAGTCCCTGCATGGAAGCAAGATGCACAGTCTAGATTGATCAAGGTTTACACCCACAGTTTTGATCTGAACTGAACCAGCCTTTAGCTTTTAGGAAGATTTATTGTCTAACCTATTTACTTCTTGCATGGAATTCTTTTAAATGGTCCCATCTTGTGTAAATTTCTCAATATGGAGTATTCACATGGGAAATTCATAAAGTAACACAAAACTCTGTGACAAAAATGGACTTAACATCAACATAAATCCTATTCTAGTTACCAAAACTAGAGAAATGATTTTATTAAAGAGAGAAGCAACTACAACTGGAAAAAAACAACCCAAAACAAAACAAACAACTCCCTGTATGCATGTATGTGGAAGAAATATGGCTTTTCAAAGAGGACCTGAGTAAAGATCGATGTAAGACACCCTAATAGAAACACAACAAAGACCCCATGTTTGAAGGGAAAGAGAAATAGAGGAGAAATAAAAGCAACATTACCTGATCATGTCAGATGACCCATCAGGAGTTAGGGGAGACAGAAAATACATAAAACAAAGAAGGGAAGAAGTAGGGAAAGATGGAAGCAAAAAGAAAAGAAAGAAGGAAGGAAGGAAGGAGGGGAGGGAGGGAGGAAGGAAGAAAGAAAAGTTAAGAAAGATAGGAGAAAGAGAAGTCAGAAGCTCACGAAGAGGGAAATAATGGGATGAAGCTGACTGAGATCTGAAACAGCAGTTAGAAGCCTCGGTTTCTCTTCCTAGTCATGTCCCCTGTAAGCTGTGTGACCTTTTTTGTAAGTCACTTAACTTCTCCAGGCCTATGTTTCCTCATCTACAAGGTAAAGTGATTGTACTAGGTCAATTCGAAACTATATGATCAGTAAGGATCTCTCTCAGTTGGCAGATTTTATGATTTTGTGATTAATGAACAGGGAAACATCAAAAGAAGCTTGTCGAATGCCCCCCAAGAATGCAGAAAGGGAATATCTGGGGAGACAGATAAAAGGTGAGTTTAGCCAGACTAATTAGAAGATACCCAAGGTAATTTTCAAAAGAAGTGAAATAATGTCACCAGCTTTTTATTCCTCTGCTTGCTGAGGGCCATTCAGAAGGGAGTTGATGCTTTTTAGGAATCATCCCCTCACAGGTGTGCAACCAGATGCCAGTTTTCCTGAAGAAGGCTGCAAATCCCTTCCTTTCATCAATGCATTTAATTAGTTAATGTTTAGATAGCACTTAGGGAGGGAAAGTATAATGTAAGTGCTCAATATTATTATTACTTAATAGCTTTTGTAAGACTAGCAATGTCTAAGATTAAGTGAAAAACCAAAGTAGAGTCTCAACTAGAACACTGTGACCTAATAACGAGTTGGGCCACTGATGTGAGGAAAAACAAATCCTGCATACAGATCAAAACAGATGTTCTTTATTGGCTTGCCTGCTATTGTGTTGCGATTGCTGGTGATTTTTGTCCTTTGCCTCAAGGTACCAACAAGTAGTAAACCACCACTCACACGCAGCACTAATTGTGATTTCACATACCCCGATTTTCAAGAATATTATCCGCTGCGTTTGCAGCATCTGTGTACTGGGCACCTGTACGCTTAGATTATGGACTGAAATACATATGGGAATTTAGTATACAAGAAAAGTGGGGGAAATAAGTAATTTAAGAGATGATGTCGGAGCAGCTGGTTTGCCATTAGGGGAAAAAATAAAGCTGAATCTCGAATTCATTTCATAAAAAATGTAACTTTGCACACTGGCTGAGTGGCAGAATTGGCTGGAGTATGGCCCCATACACTAAAAGGTTGCAGGTTCAATCCCCGGTCAGGGAACATACCCAGGTTGCACGTTTGATCCCTGGTCAGGAGGCAACAGATTGATGTTTCTCTCTCTTTCTCCCTTCCTTTTCCTCTCTCTCTAAAATCAATAAACCTAGCCTCAGCTGAGGATAAAAAAAATGTAATTCTGGATAAGTCAAAGATTGAAATATAAAAGGATAAATCATTTTAAAAGTATTTTTAAAACTATAAAAAAGTATAAGAGGAGAATATTTACCTGGGGAAAATATTTTTATAGTCCTAGAAACCATAAAAGAGCAATAAAGCTAAATATATAAAATTTAAAAATAAGTACAACACAAAACACCATCTACAGAGTTATATGATAGAAAACTGGGAAACTCCTATTTATATGAAAAAGTGCCAATTTCCTCAATATTGAAAGAGCACTTTCAAATTAAGAATAAGGAAAACAATATAATTTCAATACAGGGTAATGAAATTAACAGGCAATTCACAAAAACTACAAATGGCCAATAACATATCAAACAAACCTTCAACCTTACTTACAATGGAAAAAATACAAATTAAAGTAACCATGTGAAGTTATATTTTATTTTTCAGATTGGCTAGGATTAAAAATATTCATATAGAAAGTTAATGTGGGTGTAGGAAAACAGGAGTTCTCAAGACACTAAATGGAAGTATAAATTGGTTCCACCTTTTTAGAAGGCAAGAAACATTATATACAGTGGAATATTGTTTAGCCATAAAAAGAAGGAAATCTTGAGGTTCCGCGGCCAAGATGGAGGCAAAGGCAGAAATGCTTTGCTTTCTCACACAACCAAAAGAAGAATAGCAACCAATTTAAAAACAAAGAGCAACCAGAACTTCCAGAAAATCATTTGCATGGAACTCTGACAACCAAGGAATTCAAGAAACATTCATCCAGACTGGTAGGAAGGGGGGCGATGGGCAGCTGGGACTGAGAGGACATGCAGCAAGGCAGCAGACTACGTGGGTGATCCCACATTCGAGAGCAGATAATCGAGGAAAAACAACCTGTGAGCGAGGCAGACCACGCAACCCAGGGTTCCAGTGTGGGAAAATAAAGCCTCAAAACCCCTGGCTGTAAATAATCTGTGGGGGTTGCCGTGGTGGAATAAACTCTCAGCCTCACAGGTGAGTTCACTGGAAAGACCCACAGGATCCTAGCATAAACAAAACCACCCACCTGGGAATCAGCACCTAAAAGGGCACAATCTGCCTGTGGGGAGCAAGGGAAGTGATGGAAAATGGGACAAGAGCTGAGCAAGGGCATTGTTCCCTCTTTGACCCCTCCCCCACATACAGAGCCACAATGGAGCAAAGAGGGCTGCCCTGCCCTGGCAAATACCTAAGGCTCCAACCCTTACAGGTGCACCAAGATGAAGAAATATGGCCTAAATGAAAGAGCAAATCAAAACTCAAGAGAAAGAACTAAGCAACAAGGAGATAGACAACCTATCTGATGCAAAGTTCAAAACACTGATAATCAGAATGTTCACAGAACTGAATGAGCTCAGTTGCAAAATGAGGGGAGATATGAAGGCTAGACAAAGTGAAGGAAAATATCCAGGAAACCAACAGTGAAGGGAAGGAAACTGGGACTGAAATCAACAATTTGGAACAAAAGGAAGAAATGAGCATCTAACTGGAACACAATGAAGAAACAAGAATTCAAAAAAAATGAGAAGAGGCTTAGGAACCTCTGGGATAACTTTAAACATTCCAACATCAAAATCATAGGGGTGCCAGAAGAAGAGAAAAACCAAGATATTGAAAACTTATTTGAACAAATAATGAAGGGAAACTTCCCAAATCTAGTGAAGGAAATAGACTTTCAGGAAGCCCAGAGAGTCCCAAAGAAATTGGACCCCAGGAGGAACACACCAAGACACACTATAATTAAGTTATTATTCAAGATTAAAAATAAGGAGAGAATCTTAAAAGCAGCAGGAGGAAAGGAGAGAGTTACCTACAAAGGAGTGTCCATAAGACTATCAGCTGATTTCTCAAAAGAAATCTCACAGGCAGGAAGGGGCTGGAAAGAAGTGTTTAAAGTCATGAAAGGCAAGGACCTACAACCCAGATTACTCTACCCAGCAAAGCTATCATTTAGAATGGAAGGGCAGATAAAGTGCTTCCCAAATAAGGTCAAGCTAAAGGAGTTTATCATCATCAAGCCCTTATTATGAAATGGAAAGGGACTTACCTAAGAAAAAGAAGACCAAAATATGAACAATAAAATAACAGCAAACTGACAAGTATTACCAAATGAACCTAAAAAACAAAAATAAAAACTAAGCAAATAGCTAGAACAGAATCACAGAGATGGAGATCACATGGAGTGTTATCAGTGGGAAGGGGGAGGGGAAGAATGGGGGGAAGGTACAGGGAATAAGAAGCATAATTGGTAGGCACAAAATAGACAGAGGGAGGTTAAGAATAGTATAGGAAACGGAGAAGACAAATAACTTATGTGTCCAACCCATGGGAGGGGGAATGTTGGGGGGGACAGTGCAGGGAGGAGGGGAGAAAAAAATTGGGACAACTGTAATAACATAATCAATAAAATATACTAAAAATAGAAAACCTTGTCATTTGTGACAACATATATGCCATCTTCAGGGCATAATGCTAGGTGGAATAAATCAGACTAAGACAAATACTGTATGATCTCACTTACATATGAAATTTAAACACACACCCACACCTCAAGCTAATAGATACAGAGAACAGATTGGTGGTTGCCCACGGTGGGGGTAGGTTGGGGTGGTAATATATAGCATGGTGGCTATAGTGAAAATTATATGAGGTCTGTCCAGAAGGTATCCAGCCATGAAATATAAAAAATAGAGACATTTATTGAAGAAGATACATGAAACACTGTATACCTCAGTCCCCTTCAAAGTAGGCAACTTGGGACCTCACCCACTTCTCCCAATTGCCACCAGCTGCCCAGTCATATTTTCCTGAATCTCGCTGACAGTCTGAAATCTTTTCCCTTGCAAAAGTGATTTTTAGTTTTGGGAAAAGTCAGAAGTTGCAGGGTGCCAAATCTGGGCTGTAGGAGGCTTAAGTCACCTGGGTGATTTGATGTTTCACCAAAAACCTCTGCATGAGACATGAATGAGCATGCTGTCATGATGAAGCTGCCAATCACAAGTTGCCCAGAGCTGCGGCCTTCTGAATCATTTGAATAGTTTCCACAGGGGAATGTTCAGCCTAACACAAAACCAATGCAGATTCTTTGTTCTGTTTGCTGTCATTTTGAATGCGACCACTACACAGTGCACTCAACAGTGTCTACCGTTCCCAGTGACTAGTACAGTAAAGTTGTCATTGTAAGCACATGCCAGTCCACTCGCCTTGGCTTCCTGGTACACCGATGTCACACAAACTGTTCTCGTTATATTATCAATGCCTGGACTTTCTCTGGACAGACCTCATATTGCATATTTAAAAGTTGCTAAGAGAGATCTTGTAAGTTCTCATCATAAGAAAAAAAATTCTTATAACTATGTGTGGTAATAGATGTTAACTAGACATTGTGGTGATCGTTTTGCAATGTATATAAATATTGAACTGGCTTTTCCCCGGGATCCACCAGGTTGAGAGGAGAGTGGCTTTCTCTCCCTGCCATGGGATCAGTATGCTCCGAAAAGGGGGAATCTGGCAAAGGTATCACTTTGCCTGCTGTGTTCAAGGTCCCCACTGACCAGATATTGTGAAGTCTGTTCACACCAACTTGGGCAAAAACAATAGACAGCCCTGTGCTGTCAGTGAACTGGCAGATCATCAAACCACTGCTGACTCTTGGGGCGCTGGCAGGGCTGTGGCTCCAGCTCCCAGAGCTCGAGGCAGGGGCACTCACGGTCCTGGCCAAGGTGCTTTTGGGAGTCTGTGTCTTGGGGGCTGCATGTCTGCACCAACCAAAACCTGGCACCACTGGCACCACAGAGGGAACATAGCATAGCTGGGAAATGCCAGCGGCTCCGCTCTGGCTGCCTCGGCCTTACCAGCACCAGTCGTATCTGAAGGCCATCGTATTGAGAAAGTTCCTGAACTTCCTTTGGTGACTGAAGATAAAGTTGAAGGCTACAAGAAGGCCAAGGAGGCTGTTTTGCTTTTTAAGAAACATAAGGCCTGGAATGGTACCAGAAAGTCCTATGATTCTCGGTGAAGGAGAGCTGGTAAGGGCAACAGGAGAAACGGGCATCGCATCTAGTGCAGGGACCTTGCATCACCCATGACGAGAACAACTGTATTACCGAAGCCTTCAGAAACATCCCTGGAACTACTCTGCTCAGGGTAAGCAAACGGAACACTCTGAAATTTGCTCCCGGGGGCATGTGGGCCATTTCCGCATTTGGGCTGGAAGTGCTTCTGCAGGCTGGATGTCTGCATGGCACTCGGCGTAGAGCTGCCTCCCTCGAGAAGGACTACGACCTTCCTGTGCACACGACACTCAGGGCAGACCTCAGCAGAGTATGGAAAAGCCCAGAGATCCAAAGATCTCTCCAAGCATCAACCAAGAAGAATCATCACAGAGTCTCAAAGGAGAATCACGTTGAAGCTAAATCCACATGCAAAGACCATGTGCTAGAACACCATTCTTCTCCAGGCCAAGAACCACGAGCTCCAGGTGGGCAAAGCAGTAGCAGCAACAGCACTAGAAGCCAAATAAGATGAGAAGGGGACTCCAGGCAAGAAGCCTGTGGTTGGGAAGAAAGGAAAGAAGGTTGTTGGCTTTACAAGTGAGCAGTCTTTGGTGGGGGAAAAAAGGCTGTGGCCACCGAGACACCAGCAGATGAGAAGAAGCCCACAGAAAAGAAACCCACCAGAGAAGAAAAGAAGCCTGCACCATACACCGAGATTTGTTTATTCCATAAAAGCCAAATCACTGGAGACAGCTAATTTTTAAATAAAAACCTGATCAAAGGCAGTGAGAAACATGAAAAAGTATATTGAATCATTATATAGTACACCTGAAACTAGTATAACATTATACGTCAGTTATACCTCAATTTAAAAGGTCATTCACAGAGATTCAAAGATGATAACTTTTTTAAAACTAAAAAGGGGTAGTGAGAGTGGAGAGGGAAGAAAAATGTGGGTGGTAACGCTGAAGAACATGTTGGTGATTGTGTGTATAACGTTTGTGACAGTTAACTCTGTTTTGATACTTGACTGCAAACAGCTTTGCAGGCTCACGCCTGGGCAAGCTGGCGGGAAGCCCAAGTGCTCCCCCTTTAGCACCTGAAGGAGATTCAAACCACCCAGGCTCCTGCGGAACCCCCACCTGTGGGGGTCCCCACCCAGAACCCCCGCCCCCACCCAGCCACAACAACAGCCCAAGCCAGGCGGCTTCCCTGGTTCTCGCCACCCACTCAGGACCTGCTCGAAGCACCCTGCTCATCCCAGAGACCTGGATTATGTAAGTAATAAACCTTTTGTACCTCCAGGAAAATTCTGTACTTTGGAACATTTAAATAATGAACACAACTTGTCACTTTTATAATAAATATTTAACTTGCTTTTAAAACCCGGTGACAGCTCTATAAAAATGGCTTTAGAAATATGTACATGTAATTTCCATATGCATATATGTGAGCATCATAAAAATGTAGAAAAACCTTCAACTTTTAGTTTTATATGACTTGTGCTTTCACTTGTCCCCACTTTGTTTATTTTCACAAAAGTTCTTGAAAGTCTGCCTATCAGTGAACATGTGACTGCCTCGGACTGAATGCTTGTATCCAAGGAGACCTGGGCGTCTAATCAGAATGTTTCCTGACTTAGGGGGTGTTAGGTTTTAGAAGGTAACATTGCCCCAATTAGAATGGCTTATATGATATGCAGAGTGTCAATAGCCATATCTAATGCCAGGAAATTTAAGGTGGTTTTGTTGACATAATTATCACTGAATTCTAGACATTTAATCTTATCTCTTTAAATACCTAACTGGGAGTTAGTAAGTAAGCAATTAGAATGCACATTGCATTTTCTACGAATCTCACTTAAATGTTTTAAATGCCCCTTCCTGCTCTGCTGGGCCAGGCCCCTTCCTCCCTGCCCTATCCCAGGCCACCTACCCTCCCCGGCTCCACCCCCAGAAGCACATTATTTGATTTTCATCACCTGGTTGGTCTGGAAATTCCGACAGTTTCAGATTGTTTTGTAGTCAACAGAAGAAACAGGACTGGTATCAGGTTTTTAAAAATCCATTCCCCATCTTTTCAAAGGTCACGGTGATGTCACATCACCCGGGGCACTGTGCAGAGGAAGTATGTTACCCAATCTAAATGTTTTTAACCACTTAGTTTGGTGTCAATCCAAAGAAAAGTCAATGAACCGACTGACCTGCCTTAGACTTGGCCTTAAGGAAGAAACGAAAACTGTGGTTTTACAACAGGAGGCCATTCAAACATAATCAGAGAGAAAAACGTTTTTAATAGTATGCCCACCTGCGTGTGACATGTTCCGAGGTCTGGTAAAATCTAAATGGAACAGAGGCCCACAAAAGGAAGCCCAGTAAACAGCCAGCTTTCCTGGAGGGCTGACGACAGAGGAGAGCCTGTGATCTGGCCCGGCACCCAACACCCCTCCCCGAGCCACCCCAGGGCCCCGCCTGTCTCCGTTCTAGCACGTTGGAACCTCCAGGCCAGCAGAGACTCCCATGTAGATTCACTCGCTACTGCTGGGAGCCCTGGCGAAGGGAAGACTTTCTGACGGGTCGGAATTCTGTGTAGTTGTAGAGGTTTTCCCGTCGTCTTTGGGCTCCCTGTCCTTCCGGAGCATGGCTAGCTGAAAAGGCTCCTCACAACCCATGGTGTGTGTGCGGGTAGACAGAGGTCAGCTCACTGACATTCCAAGCAGCTACAGAGTAACTTATGACAACTGGGGAAGAGGTTTCACTGGCTATCTCTTTTATAATATTTCCATAAACTGAGGTATAAGATACATGGGTAAAGTGTATGATCTTAAGTACACAACTCAATTTTCTTTAATCCTCATTGAGGATACGTTTATTGATTTTTAGAGAGTGGAAAGGAGGGAGGGAGGGAGAGAGAGAGGGACAGAAACGCTGATGTGAGAGAGAAACATTGACTTGTTGCCTCCCGTATGCACCTCTACCGGGGATGCACCCCTACTGGGGATTGAACCTGCAGCCTAGGCATGTGCTCTGACTGGGAATCGAGCCCACAGTCTTTTGGTGTACAGTGATTCCAACCAACTGAGCCACTTGGCCAGGGCACAACTGAATGAATTTTGAAACACGTATGTGAAACTACTACTGTCCTATCTGTCTTCCTGGCCTCCTGCTGCACCCACCCCAACCCATCCTCTCTGCTCCTACCAGAGGATCTTATAAAATCCGATCTGACCAGATGATAAGAAGAATGACATCAGCGGTGGCATCACCCCCACAGCACTGACTGGCTGTTTCCTTTATTCTTTATTAAAGAATAAAGAATATTCTTTAATTCACTGTCTCCTCTTAGATAATACTAGTCAAGCTCTTAGAACACTGCCAGCTATACAGTGAGCATTAAATAACATTGATTTATTTATTCATTTATTTATTTATTGGAATCCTAAAAGATCAGTATTTTTATCATTGCCAATTTATAGGTGATACAACTGAGGCTTAGAAGGCTTAAGTCATTTGCCCAAGGTTGCTCTGCTTAAATGTGTAAAGTGTAGGGGGTTGGACTGCCAGACCCTCCGCCAGCCACTATGCTTTAGTGCCTTCTGAGAACTGGCCTATTTTAAATGAACCCCCCAAAGCCTCTTCAGCTGCTACAGGACAAGGTCTGTTTTTTAGTGTGCCCTGTCCTACACGGTCTTTGCACAAGCCTGTCTTTCCACACTTGCTTCTGGTTTTTATCCACTATCCCCTTCATCTCCTACTCTCCCGATGCCTGTCTACTCCTTATTCCCGGTTTCATCTTAGTAAATACCATTTATTGCTTTCATCATGTGTGAGTTCTGGAAGCTTTCTCTTTTTATTTCCAGTTCTTACTGCAACTACCCAAAAATGAATAGCACATATTCATCTTACAGATAAATAAACTGAGACACGGAGAGATTAAGGGCCTTGCCTTGCGGTCAGGGAGCCAATATACATGGACATCAAAGCCAGAGTTTGAACCCAGGACATCTGATTTCAGTGTTCAGTCCTTCCTACTCCACCTCAATTCCTCTCAAGTCCCGTGCTCTCACTCCTGACTCAAATGCCACTTGGTTTCAAAAGCATTTTTTGCTTGTCCATCCATTTGTTCCCTCTTGCTCTGCCACCTTCCACAGGTATGAACAGGTCACTAATTAAGGAGGAATGGCTCTTGCTGCATTTCTATCCTAGGCCTTTCCAAGTGCATTCAACCTTTATATTTAAAAAAGCTGAAAGTGAGTATTTCTGGAATATTCCTACTGCAAGCCCTAGAACCAAACACTTAAATCACAACTTTGTCCAAGTAAAATGGCAAATCTTTGACCAGATTGGGCTATGGTCTAATGGCATGAACACAGAGGGCAAATGGAGAAGTCACTGCCAGTTAAACACCACATGTACTTTAGCAGAACCTCCAGGGGATGCGTGATTCATGAGCTCCGGGGACATGTGTAATTCTTAAAGGATGAGCTAGCCAGCTCTCCAAACTTGAGGACAATGGAGGGTGACTTCTGTGGGCAGCCTGAAAGGCCATACTGGGCAATTTTGAAAATGATCTTGAAAAGCATTTTATTATTGGAATAGCTAACATTCTTGTTGATTATGCAGAATAAAAAAGCACTAAAGCATTTGAACATTTGGTACACGTTCCGCTCCCTCTGTACTGCAGAGTGAATATTAATGCGCAATCTGTAAAGTCTCACAACTTGACAGGAAGTGACTGGCTCTGCAACTGCCTCCTGACAAGACCGGGCAGCATTCGGTTGTGATCATTCAATCATGCTTGTATTTAAGATGGTTAAATGAGTTACTTAATTCTTTGGCTTATTATTTTTGCATATATTGAAACTACATATGCATAGTTTCAAGTCCCAGGCTAAAAAGTGTCATTGTTGAGAAAAAAGTACAAATATCCAATTTGGAACAGCACAATTATTTAAATAATTTAAAAACTAAATTGGGCTGACAAGGTGATTTCAAAGTTGATTTGGAAGAATAAAAGAGCAGGCATAAGTAAGACAATTTTTAAAGTATACTTTATTGGTTATGTTATTAAAGTTGTCCCAATTTTTCTCCCTTTGATTCCCCCTCTGCCTAGTACCCCACTGCCCTCCAGCAATTCCCCCCTTAGTTCATGTCTATAGGTTGTGCATATAAGTTCTTTGGCTTCTCCATTTCCTATACTAGTCTTGACCTCCCCCTGTCTATTTTGTAACAACCAATTATGCTTATTCCCTGTACATTTTCCCCCATTCTCCCCACTGATAACTCTCCATGTGATTGTCATACCTACAGTTCTGTTCTTGTCCTATTGTTTGCTTTGTTTGTTTGTTTTTTAGATTCAGTTGTTGATAGTTGTGTTAATGTTCATAGTTTTGATTTTCCTCTTTTACTTAAATAATTCTCTTTAACATTTCATATAATAAAGTTTTAGTGATGATGAACTCCTTTAGCTTTACCTCATCTGGGAAGCACTTTGTCTGCCTTTCCATTCTAAATGATAGTTTTGCTGGATAGAGTAATCTTGGAGGTAGGTTCTTGCTTTCATGACTTTGAATACTTCTTTCCAGCCCCTTCTTGCCTGCAAGGTTTCTTTTGAGAAATCAGTTGACAGTATTATGGAAACTCCTTTGTAGGTAACTCTCCTTTTCCCTTGCTGCTTTTAAGATTCTCTCTTTATCTTTAATCTTTAGCATTTTAATTATGATGTGTCTTAGTGCGGTCCTCTTTGGATCCAACTTGTTTGGGACTCTCTGTCCTTCCTGGACTTGTATGGCAATTTCCTTCATCAGCTTAGGGAACTTTTCCTTCATTTTTTTTTAATAAGTTTTCAATTTCTTGCTCTTCATTTTCTCCTCTAGCATCCCTATGATTTGGATGTTGGCACTTTTGGAGATGTCCCAGAATTATCTTATGCTCTCCTTGTGTTTGTTTGTTTTTTTTTAATTCTTGTTTCTTCATTCTGTTCTGGTTGAATGTTTATTTCTTATGTTCTAAATTGTTGATTTGAACTCCAACTTCCTTCCCTTCACTGTTGGCTCCCTGTGAATTTTTCTTTAATTCACTCAGTGTAAACTTTATTTCCTTCCTTACAAGTTTACCATACTCAGCGAGGTCTCTGAGTATCCTGATCACCAGTGTTTTGAATGCTGCTTCTGAGAGGTTGGCTATCTCCATTTTGTTTCGTTCTTTTTCTGGGGTTTTGTTCTATTCTTTCATCTGGGCCATATTTCTTTGTCTCCTCAATTCGGCAGCCTCCCTGTGTTAGTTTCTGTGTATAGGTAGAGCTGCTTTGACTCCCTGTCTTAGTGTACCTCTTATATTGTATGGGGTGGAGCCTTAGGTATTTGCCAGGGTGGCGCAACCCACTTCACTGCTTTGTGGCTCTGTGTGTGGGGAGGGTCGAAGAGGGGACAGCGTTGCTACCTGGTTTCTGGAGGCTTGCCCAGCGCTTGCCCTGTTTCCAGTCACTTTACTCACTTCCTGTATGTGACTGGCACCCTTCTAGCTGTTGCCCAGGTGGTGGTTCCAAGAATGAGTGGGTTTCAGTATGTTCTAGGTCCAGATGGGCCCTTTAAGTAGATTCTCCTGAAAGACCATCAGTTTATTCTGCTGCCCCAATCCCCACTGGTTTTTACAGCCAGAAGTTATGAGGCTTTATTTTTTGGGTGCTGGGACCCTGGGCAGCGTGATCTGACCTGGTGCTGGGATCCCTTGCTTCCAAGGTTTTTATCCACCACATGAGCGTGTGGGACCACCCATGCCACTGTACCACTGCCTCTCCAGTGCCACACAGTGTCCTCTCCACCCTGGCTCCCTGGCTTCACCCCTCTTACCCATCTGGATGAATATGTCTTCTTTAGATTACTGTTTGTCAGACTTCCACACAATTTGATTTTTCTGGTAGTTCTGGGTACTTTTGGTGTTGAGATTAGTTGTGAGTCTTGTTGTGGTTGTGTGAGGAGGTGAAGTATGTCTACCTATGATTCTATCTTGGCCAGAAATAGTAAGACAATTTTGTAAAACAAAAATATATGGACGTATTTGTACTATCAGGTTTCAAATATATCATGAAATTTAAGTAACTGCAACTGGCTTTGGGATTGGGATTGAGGAATGTAAGTGATAACTCAGAAACACATTTCAGGACACGTGTAGTGAGATTATGATGGATTTGGAATCAAAGGTCAACGCAGAAAGACTGGATTATTAAAAAGTACAATGGCTTCTTTTCTGAGGAAACACTAAATGATGGATGACACCGGTCCTGTGGGAGGGCCTGGAGGTCCTGGGCCCCTGGAATGGGAGGCTGCAGCGGCTTCTGTGGAGAATTTGGCAGCAGCATCTGGGGCCGAGGTTGCAGCCAGGCTGGGGTCTGGGCTGAGGCCACAGGGCTCAAAGAAGCAAGGCCGAGGATATGGAGTGGATCCCTGTCACCAAGTTGAGCCACCTGGTCAAGGACACAAAGATCAAATCTCTGGAAAAGATTTACCTCTTCTCCCCACCTGTCAAGGAATCTGAGATCATTGACTTTTTCTTGGGGACATCCCTCAAGGACAAGGTTTTGAAGGTTATGCCCATGCAAAAGCAAATACATGCTGGCCAGAAGACCCGGTTCAAGGCATTTGTTGCCATGGGGAACTACAATGGACATGTTGGTCTGGGTGTTAAGTGCTCAAAGGAAGTAGCCACTGCCATCCATGGGGCCATCATCCTGGCCAAGTGCTCTATTGTCCCTGTGTAGCAAGGCTACTGGGGAACAAGACTGGCAAGTCCCATACTGTCCCTAGCAAGGTGACTGGCTGGTGAGAGTCTGTGCGCCTCATCCCTGCCCTCCAGGGCACTAGAATTGTCTCAGCCCCTGTGTCCAAGAAGCTGCTGCTGATGGCTGGTATCACAACCGCGACTCCTTAGCTGGGGGCTGCACTGACGCCCTGAGCAACTAAGCCAAGACTAAGCTAAGAGATGGTGCCTTCAATGCCATCTCTTAAGACCTACAGCTCTCTCGCCCCTGACCTCTGGAAAGATACCGTGAGCACCAAGTCTCCCTGACCATCAAGTACAGACCCTCCACAGGGTTCCCGTGCAGCGGACCTGGGCTCCAGCTGTACCGCCACGTGATTTTGTACAAGGGAAATAATGAATTAAGGCTATTAAAAAAAAAAAGTAGAGGCCCTGGCTGGTGTAGCTCAGTGGATCGAGCGCAGGGCTGAGAACCAGAGGATTGCGGTTCGATTCCCAGTCAGGGCACATGCCTAGGTTGCAGGCCAGTTCCCAGCAGGGGACACATGAGAGGAAACCACACATTGATGTTTCTCTCCCTCTCTCCTTCCCCTCTAAAGATAAATAAATAAAATCTTTTTTAAAAAAGCACACTTCAAGATTTGTGTGTATAAAATTTCATCAGAAGTCACTCATTAAAAAAAAGTACTGTGAAATGACTGCTTAACCACTTGGGGAAAGAATCAAACTATATTCTCACCTTATCCCATGAACTAAAATAAATCCCAGAAGTTTGTTATTAAATGTATAAAACGAACTGCTTTAAAAAAAGACAAGAAAATGCAAAATACCATTTAAATGATCTGAGTGGGGGGAAAGGCTTTGCAGGTTTTAAAGCCACAGGAAAAGATCACATAAGAAAGAAAACAAATAGGTCTGCTCCCATAAAAGTTGTAAAATTCTGTTTATCAGAAAACATCCCACATAAAAACCAAGGGCAAACAACAAAACTAGGGAAAATACCACACGGAAAGTGTTGATAGGCTAAAATTGAAGGAACTCATAAACGGACTAAAAAGACAGACTTCCATCAAATGGGGGAATAAAATTTATACATTAATAAAATAGGAGTAATGTATATTAAAATGTTCTGCCTCACAAATAATAAAATATCATCAAACAATAATGAGAAGTCTTTTTTGCCTCTAAAACTACCCATACTGTGTGTTTTTAAATGACAGTGGCTAGTTGTCCAGTACTGTGAGGGAAAACTTGCTTACATGTTGTTGGTGGGTATGAATATAGTGAATTATATCCAGAACTTTAAAAAATTTCAAATCCTCTGACTACAGTAGTTCCTCTTCTGTGTTTATCTTAACCAGAAAATAAATTTTGTACAAGGATACATATTATCATAGTATTTACAATATAAAATCAAAAACACTTAAATGCCCAACAAAAAGGAGAAGGCATTTATAGCCAGGGAGATCTTATTCAGGAATTCATAATAGCTAGTGCTTCTGAAGATTAATACATTAAAAAAAGTAAGATTAAAAAAATGTATATTGTAAAGAATGAGCTATGTTTTATGCCTATAGATGCGCAGGAAAAAACAGCCGGTGTGTATGTAAATGGTAGCTGTGGTGGGAGTGAATAATAATACGGATAACACTAGCCGGGTGGGTGACCTGATCTGCAAAGTCAAGTCCACCGAGGCTTGGGCACTGCATCTCTCTGCCATGCTGCCTGACGATTATTTTTTCCAGCAATTTTCTGTACTCCCCTGGGCTCTGCAATGAGTATACATTTACAATCTGGGGGAAAAAAACACAAAACTTCTTAAAAAGTGACTTGGGGTCAAGAAGCCCTGTGACGGCCTGTGGCAGGGTCCTCTTGCTCTTCCCCTTGGCCGTGGGCGGTTCTTCAGTTTTCCTCCCCACTCTCCCACTCTCTCCAGTGTAAACCTTGGAGCCGCCCGGCCTGCTGCGGGAGGGAAGCCCCTGTGCACGGCGGCGCCGTCCGATGGCCGAGGGCCAGTCTGGCCGACTCATTTTTCTTTCCTCTGCCTCCCTCTTTTCCTTCCCTCCTGCAGACCCTTAGGCTTTCTAGCACCCACTGGGAATAAGCCTGGTTCAAGGTTCTGGTTTAACAAAACAAAACAGGGCATCCTGGGGTTAACGCTGGGCTGGCCTTTCACAGTTCTATGATTAAATTGCATTTTTCAGTGGTTCTGTCTTTAAACTCAAACCCTTTTAAAGAGAAATTTAAGGAGAGCAAAACATAGGAAACAGTGCCAAATGCCAATAACATATTTTAGTCGTTTGGGGAATGGGCAGCTTTAGAAACCGCAAATTCCCACTTATGCAAGGGCTACTTGAGCTTTTTTCTTTATTGCTTAGTGACAGAAGCCTGGCTTTAGACCATGGTCAGAGCTGTTCTCTCTTGTTTTCTTTCTCTGTCTCTGAAAACAGTTATACAAGGTCTGAGTTATCACAATGAGAGTTGGCTAATCAAACAACAAAAATCATTTTCTCCTGAGGATGTGGCTAGTTCAGGCTAAAAGGCAGACATCCAAGTCTGTGTCTCGGTACCTGTCATACCTGCTCAGCAGGCTCAGTGCAACTGAGCTGTGCACTCTAAACCTGGGAAGCTCCATACATGTGACTTCACCACCAGCTGGCAAGGCTTTGGTACCCTGTGCTCAACCTAGCTACTCCGTGTCCTTTCTCTCAAAGACGGTGCCTGAACGGGGCACGTAAGATGTGGGTATTCTTTTGTGAAAACCATGACTGACACAATGGAAAATGGAATCAATCCTAGAGGGCCTTTATTTCTGTAGCCTTAGATCTATTTTATCAGGGATTATAAACCCAACATCAGTGTCCAATGACGAGGCTCCTCTTCTCAGGCCCCCACCGTCAGAGCTGGGTTATGGTGTGGCCAAGCGGTCCCAGGGCATGCAGTAATAAACTGTGTCACACTATCACCAAATACATTAGAAATAAGGTGCCAGTGAGCTCAGGTTTTCATAGCCACTCCTGAAATTACTGGCACTGAACTACTCCCACCTCAGGATAAGTAGATGGCAGTGATAATTAAAAAAATTTTTTTAACATATTGAGTACTAGCATTTTGATGGTGTTTGTAAGATGTACAGACTAACTGTAGGCCAGAGATATAGTTCTGGAATGAAGCAGCTCACATTAATCTGAATTAGCAATCAACTTCTGTTGGTGCAAGAGATTAATTTTATTCCCTAAAGGTTAAAGTAAACTGATTTGGTGAAAACTGAAAACAGAAAACCTAGAGAAAATAAGAACTATAGAAAACCTGGAAAAAGATGCAGATATCCTTAACAACTACTAGCAAACTGAATCTAGAAACCTATAAAAAGAATTATTATACACTATGACCAATTGGTAATTTATCCCAAGAATGCAAGGTTGGTTTAACATCTGAAAATCAAGCAGTATAATAGACTGCATTAATAGAATAAAGGACAGAAACCACATGATTATCTCAATAGATGCAGAAAAAGTATTTGACAAAATCCAACACTTCTCTGTGATAAAAAAAACCACTTACTAAACTAAGAAGGTAACTTCCTGAACCTGGCACAGGCTATTATGAAAAACTCAGTTAAACAACATACTTAAGGTGAAGACTTAAGACTAAATATTTTCCCCACTAATATCAGGAACAGACTAGATAACTGTTCTCACCATATCTATTCAACAATCAAGTCAACCACAGAAAAAAAGAAAAAAACTCCAGACTGGAAAGGAAGAAGTAAAACCACTGCTTGTCTCAGATGGCAAGATCTGGAACATAGGAAAGCTGGAAACATTTTGCTGACATGAAAGTCAGAAAACTTTAAAAAAATATATATATCTAAACAAGACTTTGTAACTACATCCTTGTATGATGCTTGGAAAATTGGATGGACTATCCAGTTCAGAGTTATGAAAACACTAATAGGAATCCCATTCCAAATAAACCAGAGAGGTGGCATCAAAGCATGTAATACACTCCTTATTTTCAACATAAAGAGGTACATGTGCATTTTTATTAATGGCTATTAATTTCCTTTCCCCTAACTACTAAATACATTATATACCATTTGGGTACATAATGAAAATATGTTTAAAGACTATTGGTGAGTAGGATGCCAAACAGTTGCCCGCCTGGTGTCCACATACTTCATCTGGCCCCGCCTCCTGCAAGTTCTCTGGATCATGGCTACTTTCAAGAAAACAAAAATCGCATTACTCTGATAGGCCTATTCCAGGTCCCCTCGTACTGAGTCAGGAAGGACTCCATGTGGATGTGGGGCATAGAGTCAGACTAGAAACAGGTCATTGCTATCTGCTCTTGAAACTGAGGCTATTGGGTAGAAGAAAATGAGAACTTTTAAGGCACAAGGGAAAGCCCTGTAAGAGACAAGGCTACTCAAATATCTTAATAGATAGTAAAAGTTCAATGCAAGCCAGTAACATCCACTGAGTGTGCAGAGCGACCCTGGTACTTGGGAATGTCTAGGTCTGAGGGCTCTCTAGTTTCAACTTTCTTTCACAGAACAGTGACTATGGCAATGAAATTGTTACTTCTGGTTTGCTGGCCTTGAACTTGCTAGATCTTCCATAGCTAATTCAGACATATCCTGACAAACTACCTTAAAACTTGGAGTCTTCGAACTTTGCTCCTTGTTTGTGCTTTGGTCCTATGGCTAACCCTTCCAACCCCAGTCTTCTCGACATTAGTCACTTAGAGCCTTCTGCTCTCCCTTTTATAAATATTTCTGCATCTCCACATGGCCTCTTTCCAGACCAACTCTCAAATTTTATGTAAAACAATGCTGGTCGAAGCAATGAAGAACCAAAAAACGACCTTTTACAGTCTTCTTAAATATGTCCAAGATTTTATCTTCTCTATTCTCCAGAGTCCCAGTAACAATGGCAGCAACATTAAAGAGAAAAAAAAAAGACAAGTATTTAAGTGTTTCTTTTTTAAAAAAATATTTTATTTTCTTTCTTTCTTTTTTTTTTTTTTTTTAGAGAGAGAGGGGAAGGGAAGGAGAAAGAGAGGGAAAGAAACATCAATGTGTGGTTGCCTTTCACATGGCCTCCACTGGGGACCGGGCCTGCAACCCAGGCATGTGCCCTGACTGGAAATTGAACTGCAACCCTTTGGTTCACAGCCCACGCTCAATCCACTGTGCTACACCAGCCAGGGCTTAAGTGTTTCTAAAATTGTGCTGTGAACTTTCCATATTGTAATGAAATAAACATATCTTAGCATGTGTAAGTAGGTGTTCCAACAAACTGGTTGTAATCACTAGTTATTTCAGAGACACCTTGTCTTTCAAAAATTATTTCATTAATAATTAGCATGGCAGTCCTGATAGGAAAACTGTAAACTTAGAGAACAGACATAAGAGAATTTCACAAGCAGGAACTCTGTAATAATTTCCCTGAAGAAAATCCTTGAATGCACTTCAGAAAGAGATTGGCATGATTCCATAGCACCCTTCCTGAAGCAGCCACAACTGCTCAGCACCCGAGAGGCCTCATCCATGGAGAGAGGGTGACTAGCAATGACACCCACATTTCATGTTTTCTGCGCCAGTACAACTTTGTAAAGGTTTTACAATTTTTAACTTTGCCAAATAAGGACACTAAAACTGAAATCTATTATCTAGCATTATCACTCCACAAGAAAGGAAGGAGATTTTATCACCTAAAAAAGTAGAAGGAATATGCTTTCAGGAAAAAAGGATATTTTTAATGGAATATATGTGGTGTTATTGAAAATTCACCACATTGTATTATTTTTCTCCCTTCTGTATGACCTGGTGAAAACTCCATCCCAGATGAGCCCTCAGCCCACGGAGGGAAGTTGGGAATGTTTGTGATAAGAGAACAGGGAGCTTATTGTTCTCGTCAAACCATTGCTTTAAAGTGAGTTTCAACGTAGAAGAATGAGGACAGTGTTTCCCGAACTTCAGTTACATGAAAACACCTTCGCAAGCGTTACAGCTGCACTTCACCTGTGTTGTTATTTACTCAACTTCAACTGAGTCACTGGTGTACTTAAATTAGTGTATTTTAAAGTGGAATCCTTACATGAATATCGTTAATTCGAAAGCCAGTATCTCTTGCCACACTTTAACATAACACAACTGCTGGAAGGCCCTGAGCCTGCAGCCAGCTCTCTGTTGAAAAGGAAAGTTAGCAAGTGTTAGGGGTTCAAGTCAGAGCAACACCAGGATGAAACTTCCTGTTAGATTTAACGTGAAGGACAGAAAGAGGATTGACGGAAATAACTTTCTCATTATGTAATTAAGTGTTATTTAATGCCATGACCATGGACTGCCTAAAAGTATTTCTTGTATAGACTAATGCCATTTTGGTAGCCATTTATGGAATCAGAGGTGTCCTCAAATAGTAATCAAGAATGCTGGCTAAATGAGCTTCTTGAGTTCAGATTCTGAGACTTCTCCACGTACCAGCTGGTGACCATTGACAAGTTATTTACCTTCTCTGCCTAAGGTTTTTATCTACGAGATGGGGTTAACAGCCCACTTCAGAGGCTGGTTTTGAGAACCAAATGAGTAGATACATGTAATGCTCTTAGAACTGTAATCGAAGTACCAAGAGCTCAAAAATGTTAGTTACACTTGTTATTTCATACTTGGAAGAACCAAAACGGTCTACACTTCACATTAGACTATACCAGGCATACAGCAAGGTAGTAACACGTTTCTGGAAAGAACTTATAGCTGGGGTAAGAATGACAATTCCTTGGATAATATGAATTGAAATGAATGACTTGGTCCACATGCATATAAGGCAATTTATTGTTCATTTGGTTTAAGTTCTCTTCCATGCTCCAGTTACTTGGTCAAGGGCGAGTCTGAATGATATATTTTTGTTTTTAAGGCACAGTCACAATGCGTTTGACACAAAAAGGTCATACCGTAGAGAACAGCTTTCACAATCTTAACTGCAAGTCACTCTTTAGATAAATAAGGCCATCCAAATACATTAGGTTTTAAATTATGAAATCAATGTCCCCTCTGTTTAGAGTAAACAACAGAATTAATGTCAGGTTCAACCCTCAGAGTGGCTACACATGTTATGATTTAATTCTTATTATGAAATACAATAAGGGAGGACTTATCACTAAACCATCAAATAAATAAGCTAACATCAAAAAGCAATGGTTCTGGGGGGCTCCTGAGATGGATTAGTTGGTCTTGAACAAGAAAGACGTACATTAACATATCCTAAGCTGCTGCCTTTCATGTGTCATCCCCTTTGTCCCTGGAACTATATTTAGTACAGAGAGAACAACAGCGCTGCCAGGGCAGTCAAGTAGAAAGAGAGGGTATTAATTTAGTAGGTCTTGGTCAAGGTTAGGGCAAGAGATAGTGGACAAGTACATATTTAATTTATTAAAATACAAGATAAGGTTATACTGGAAACTTAAAGCAGTCTCTAGACCCTACACTGAGTCTACCTTGACAGTGGCCTGATTGACATAAAGAACTGGATTTTAAAAATATCTTGTCTTCTTCAGTCCCTAACCACTTACTTTAGGACAGTTTCCTCCAGCCCTATGGCATGCTTCTTGGTAACATCTTTACCGCCTTCCTCCCCTCCCTTTTTAACTTTTGGTGGTTCTTCCTCTACCGTGTCAGGTTGAGCACCTCGCCTTTTCCTTTGTGCTGTCAGGGTCTCCCATCTGTAACTTGCCGACCTTTTCCCCACAAACCTCTTCATTGCCACGCTTCTCCTCTTCGATTAGGCCAAGTTCTCGTCCTCATTTGCTTTGTTCTTTTAGGCAGGTCTCGCAATTCTTCTATTGAATTCTGCATCAAACATTAACTATTCTTTCTTAAAAATGTTACCTGTCCTTTCCTACTTCTTCCTCCCACACCGTTGTCATGGACATTATAAAAATATTTCTTTACCCTGCTCTTACTAAGTCTGTAACCAATAGAACGTTCCAGATCCTGACGGTGGAATTTGGCCACACCTTTCCATGGGCCTTTGCACTTTCCCCCGGGACCTGCTTCTCTTAGAAGGCTCACCTGGAGTACTTCATGAGACCAAAAGAGCTGAGTAAGGTCAGAGGCAATGCACTGAACACCCCCTTCCCCTTCCTTCACGAGTTTGTATCTGCTCTGGGTACTTGATCAAACGAAGTCCCCGAGGTTGGAGTTCAGTAAATATTAACTACTACCAGTGGCTCTGGCTTTTAGTGAATTCTACACCTTACCTGTAAACGGCCTCTATGTTCTAGGGTAACTCGACTCTCCTGGATCTGTCTGAGTACTTAGCAGTGACCTGAAGGGGTCATTTATGAAGGTATAATAGTGTCCTAGACATGTCACTTTACCACCAAAATAAGGAGCAAAACCTCACACATTCACAGGGAGTCTGCAGCACCCGTGGCACTGTTCCAGGTGCTGGGACGTGGGTCATGGGTGAACAGCTCAGACTGGCCCCACTCTCCGGAAGCAACAGCTTTTGAGAGTATGTAAAGGCCAAGGAAGGCGATCACAGTCACACTGGTCAAGAAAACCAGGTTGAGCCCATCCTTCAAAGAAGAAGGAGATCGATTCGTTGGTGGATGGGGTACTATGCTAACCAGTGCTCCACCCCCTGAACTAGGATACATATTTAAGAGTGGGCAGAAGGTTAAAAAAAATCCTAACCCAACCCAAAAGATAATGGGAATCATCTGTGCTGTTCTCATGTGCAAACCTATAATTTATGGAAAGATGGGAAAGAGAAAGTCCCTGAGGAGGCCTAGCCAAGTTTTGTGGTGAAAATTCAACTGTACTCCAAGCTCAGACTGGAAGAGGTGGGGGTGGAGAGGAGCAAGAAGCCACAGTAAAAATAACACATCTTGAGGCAGCCAGCTCCCTCTTTTCTCCCTCGTTCCAAGGCCGTTCCTGGGCCAATGCCTTCCTCCCTTCCTCCTGCTCACCCCCACCCCAGTACTCCCTAATTCACAGGTTATTACTTTTTCCTCTTTGTTTTTCATTCATTATGTAAGAACTCAAACTGGCTGTGGTACTCACAATTCCTGTCCAAGGTAGTGCCAGCAGTATAAATTGTAGGGCACCCTAGGAAGCAGGTAGTTAAGATCAAGTGAGAATGTGTGCTTTATCAAATAAAGGGGAGTTACTGGGAATTTTCAAGTTATGGAAAGGAGACCATTCCCTTAAATACATGACTGGAATTACATATATTTGCTTTGCTTGTCACTGTTTGTGCGCATTTACATGTAATTTACTACCAAGAATATGCTATAAGATCTGATAACAGAAAAGACCATCACTCTTAAAGGCAATGTTACTTAGCAAAACATCCCACCAGACTGACTTTTGAGTTTCAGCTCTATGTCATAGTGATTACATATTGTACTTTTTGCCCCTTCTATTGAGTTATCGTCACTTACCTTTATAAGGGTTTTAAAGGTATGGTTACTTGTAAGTCAACTACTGTTTTCAAAGTATTTTTAATTGCCAGTATCAGTGATTGCTGGGCCATTTGAAAAAGCATTTTAATTATACATTTTAATAATTTGCTAACATACTTCAACAAAACTTCAACATATATTTTATCCATTTCCTTATCAGTCATATAAGGTAAATTATTATCCAGGTCAGAGATGGAGACACTGAGGCCATCTAAACCAGAAAAGATGGGTAGCAGTGGTGGGAATAGGATGTCAAATTGTTCGGGCAGGAAATCCCCTTGGTGACATTTCTAAGTTTGTAATGCCGGTTAAGGTGCTCTCGCTCTTCATAGACAGCTTTAACTGCTGGTCAGAAAAAAAATAGAGGAAAGCACCTGTGTTCACAGGGTGCAAGATAAAACCATATGACAGTGTCATAAACTCACGGCAGCTTGTTAGCATGACCGTGAGGGGCTTTCCACAGCAGAGCTCGAACAGCACTCGCTGTATGTCAGACATTCTTTCAAGCACTTGACATATTTGTAACACTCTCATAAACTTGCGAGGTACATGCTTCCTCCCAGTTTCACAGATAAGGAAACTGAGGCACAGCAAGCGTAAGTAACTTTCTCAAAGTCGTAAGGGACGCAGCCAAGATGCAAACCCAGGCTGTGTGGCTCTAGACTCGTGCCCTGAACCACTGGGCTAACCTGCCTTTCAGAGGGTGTGCTGTAGCTAAACAACAGACTGCGGTTAATTAAAGGTTTACTGGAAAAGCAGTTGTTTGAACTCGGGACCAAACAGCCCTAAAGAAAAAACAGGAGATAAATGTTGCCGAGGCCATCAGTTCACAAATGCTCACTTGTGCAATAACAGAACTTGAATTAACAGCCTCTTTTGAGTTCATTCTCGTCCTTGCCTTCCTCTTCCTGTAACTGACACATTCATTTACTTCATACTTATCAGGCACTTCCTCTTGCCCAGGCTCTGCTCTTAGTAGTGGGGACCAGGATGAATAAGACGAGACTCGCAATCCAGGTTGGATCTTTTGCTTATGGAGCAGGCCAAAGAACTAGGTAACACAGGTGCCTTTTATTTCTGGAAGGGTCAACAGTCTTGGCGAGAACCATCAAGTTGTCGTCCCCTTTCCGCTTCCAGCCTAAGAACTGAGCTCACCTCACTAGGGGCTTTTTCAGCACACTGCCCACCCAGAATGTCTTGTCTTACACATATTTCGAATCATCATAGCATCACAGCACGTAACAGCCAGCACTTAAATATTTGAAAGGCTGTAAAATATAGTCTGTAAGTAAAGGAGTGGCGGTCATTTCCTGCAGTGCCCATAATCACTTTTAAGATGACAGTATTCTTTCTTTTTATTGTGGTAAATATACATAAAATTTACCATTTTCACCATTTTTAGGTATATCTCATAATCACTTTTGGTTACACTTCGATAACTTTTCTAAATACTATGGCTTCTTTACTTCCAACCACTTCATGGGTAATAAAATGGTAATTCAAACACTAAGCTGGTTTCCCCAACGAGCACCGCCTGGCCATATTAGCATCTCAGAAAGACCAGCTTCTCTCCTCGGCAGGGATGACTTCCGTCCTTGTGGCGCCCCTTCCCTCCCCACCCCTGATAAATTCAGAAGCTACTCAGAGGTCTAAAGTTTCTCTGCCTCCCTCGTCCTAAGCAGCTGAATCAACTTCTCTCTCCACCCCTTTCATTATCCCATTCCATCCGACCCATTGCCATCGCTGGGGTGGAGACTCAGCTTCTAAGTGTGCTGAAGAAAACCCCAGAAGCAAGAAACTAGAATAACTTGCTCCTGCTAACAAAACAAACCAGAAAACACAGTAGGGGCCAAGACCTCACAGTAGCTGAGTTCCAAATCCTTCCTTATCCCAAGGAGACAGACTGCCTGCCTCTCTATTCTGAGCTCAGGCGATGTGGCTTAAGCAAACTCATAGAAGGAATTCAAGCCTCAAGATCCATTTTCAGCCTTCACCAGATGCCATGCGCCTTTTCTCCGCACTGCATCCTGCATCCAAACGCGAAAGCCCATGTAAAGACCATTACATCTCACTCTGAAAGACCTGAATGTCCTCACGAACTAACTCCTGGCTTAAAATGCTGGACCCGTGGAGATGGAGAAAGCAGCAGCCAGTTGGAAAACAAAAAGAGAGTTGTTATCTCCATGTTAAATTAAACTCAGATCTGCTTAATATCTTGGCCAACTTATGCCACAACTATTTTGGCCCTTTCTACCACCCAAAGTTTTCTGTGGCCAAAATGCACCGCCGAGCTGCTGTTTGACGCTGTGTGCCAGCAGGCCCCTGTGCCAAAGCTGAGTAACACCCTTCCTCCTTCGGGTTTTGGGGTAGCAGGGGAAGACTGCTAATTCCTTTCGTGACCACTGACTAAGAGCTGAGTGGCCAACAATTTGGTAAATTATATACACACCTAAAATGTCAGCTGCATCAGAGATTTTTTTGCTTTCTATCCTTCCAGGAGCTGAAGGGAACCTTTAGGCTGAAGGCAATTCTAGAAGAGTTGGGTTTTCTAACCACATTCTGTAGGAGGGATACCAGCAGAACTCCAGGCCTGAGGATCCTGAGTAGTGAAGAATCATCTTGATAAGTGTGTATGCCAATGATTTGAGCTAATGGAAGGGGGAGTTAAAAAGTCACAGTTATGAATGCAGGTGCCCGTGTGTTCATGTACATACACGTGAGGTGAGAGAGAAGTTACCACCAAGGTCTGTTTGGGAATCTGACTAGGTATAAACACACAAACACATACTGAGCAGGTCAGCCTTAGCCATGAATGTAGAATGTGCCAACTCTAAACTTCTGAAAAGCAAAACAAAACAAAAAGCAAATTCATAGTATCATAAATCCGTATGGAATAGCCTGCTTTTCCTTTTGGACTAGAGACTAGTATATTCTACGGGTTATCTAGTTCTTTGTTCTAGAACACTGCTGCTGTTGACAACTACGGGTCACTCACTGGGTTGGACGGAATGGAACTATTCTGACCGCCACAGTGGTGGTTAAAATGAACCTGTAAAAATTGTAGGGGCTGTGGCTTACTTGGGAGAAGGTGGGCCTGGTCACATCTACACAGAGTCCCTTGGGCACTGGGACTTTAGCCTGCGTGTGGTGCTGGCTCTCTGGGGCTAGCTGTGGATGCATCTCCTTGGCTCTGTTCCCACTCTACCCTGCTCTTTCCTACGACCACCCAGTGGAAGGACTTGGTTGGTAGGGTTTCCTCAACAGCGGGGCCTGGCCCTGCTGCCTCCTGGATCTTGGTACCAGCTTTCCTGTAGAATTGCAGGATGCTGGTGCTGGAAGGAACTGGTATAATGTAACGGTTCGGAGTGTGTGCCTAGGAAAAGGGAATTCTTCAGCTGCTGTGTGGATTGCGCAGCTGGTCCTATTCCTTATTCCTTACGTTTTGATTAAGTCTGAAACATTTCATACTAAATTGAGGGAACAAACAAAGGAGGGTGTGTGCTATACAGGATAGCTTGGGTTTAAAGCCCAGCTCTCTTGTGGTCGGCTACTTGACTTGGGGCAAGTTTATCGCATGTGTTAAACATGGGCAATGATAGCATCCATCTCAGAGAGCTGTAGTCAGGGTTAAACAAGGTCATCTGGGTCCATTTCAAACAGAGTCTGGCCTAAAGTTAAGCACTCAGTAACAAAAGTAACATTTTGGAGGTGTATAACTAGTAGATATTTTTAATATAATCATTTAGTGCAACCTTTTCATTTTATAAAGGATTTTAGTACCAGAGAGATCATGTGACTTGCTAAATGATAAACTGTCATTGTCACCTTGGGTCCTAGGCTTTGTAAATGCCCCTCTCTTTCTTCTTGACTAAGTGATATGAAATGACAGTGAAATGAGCAAGCCCCCTGCCTTCAGTGAGATTGTGCCTTAACTCTGGATTGAAGAAAGCAGACAGAAAACCCTGGCCCTTTGAAGCTCCTCCTGCCTGTCTGTCAAATGATTAGTCCCAGCCCCCAGCAGGCAGTAGGCAGCAAAAGGAGAAAAAGATGAAACTCAATAGTTTTATTACCTACGATTGCCTATACTACTCTCTCTGTACCCTTGACCTCTGCTCCAGCCAAGAATCCGTTCACAATACCCTTCCCTGACTCCCTTTTTTCTTCAGCTCTAAACCTTCCCTTATAATGTCCTATCCTTTTATTGCGCCTTATGCACACCTGGGCCGCGGTGGGCTCTCAGCTGGCAGCCCAGCACAAACACCAACTCGCAGTTCACCAGGTAACCTGACTGATGCAGCAAACCCCCTCAATGGCATATTATCCTCTGCATATTTTTATTGGCCAACGTGTGTGTGCTGGGTATTGTTCTAACTGCCACCGAATAGCGAGGTATTAAGAAAATAATTTATCTGCCTTTAAGGATTATATAAAATCAAAATATTCAACTTGTTTATATAAGCTGTCCTTCATATCATATTTGTGAAAATGCTTGAAATAGCTATTTAATGACAAAAAAGCAAATCATCCGCTGACCCTTGGCAAATGAAAGTCTTGACATTTGTCGCTTGGAGCTGAAGGGGCTGAGTGTGGCTCGAGTGCTCAGGCCTCGCTGTGCCCGTGGCCTGGCAGCTCTGCGCAAACTGGCTGGGAAACCCCGTAAAGTCAACACAAGTAATTTAATTGCTTTTCAAGTATCAAAAGTCATGGAACCCAGGTCCTAAAGCTGGAAGCGCCTGTACAAATTGCTTAATTCAACCTTTCACCTCACAAATGAGGGAACATAAGACTTAAGAGGTAAGGTGATGAAGGTGATTCCTATCCAAATATGACTGTGATTCTCCTTTTGGGAACAGATGTAGTACAAAGCCAAAGCCTGAAAGAAAGGTGGTCCAAATCTGGAGGTACTGCAGACAACTGTCATTTACAGACGCCATGTATCTTTAACACACTGGTGAACGGGTCTGAGAATAATCCCTATGAGGGTTAAGTTGAAATCCACTAGGAAAGAAGAGACTGAGCTTTCATAAAGCCCCGAGAACGATAGGGATGGGGGGTATTTTAAGAAGTAAGCTGTGCCTCCACTCCTAAGATTTAATGGAACACACACATTCAGGGAGATGTGTGGAATTTAAGCACAATTCAACATCAGTTAATTCTATGCGTAAAGGCCCTTCAGTCCGAGCTGCCTTCCACTTCCACGTGAAAGGAAGCTAGAAAGCCAATTACTCTCACAGCAGGGCCTCTCCCTTACTGCAAGGGCAGAATGTACTGCAAATTCTGTGTGTGCTTTACATGCTAGTAAAACTATAATTGCAGGTGGGGAGATACACGGGTTCTCTTTGTTTTTGCCAACATTTCACTCTGATAAGCTCCTCCCTTTTATACCTGCAAAAAATAGGGTAGACTCAGTACTTTTAAGCAGAAAAAATATTTACGATTCTACAGAATTGCTATCTTTGCACAACCCACTGAAAGGGCATGCATTCTTCAAAGAGACAGGTGCCTAGCATTTTTGGGAAGCCAAGACCAACCTTCTGGTTCAAACTCTGAAGTCTCAGCAAGACCAAAGAAGGGGGCAAGCTCAGAGGGCCACACTTGACTGCTCTAGCACAACCTTACAGAGATCTCATCACCTGGGGCTGAGCTCTCCAGGTGCAATTCCTCTGTGCGGCCACTGGGGGAAGGCTAGTCTAGGACCATCTGGGGGAGTGGAGGGGGTGGGAGGTGGGCCAGCGGGTAGGAGGGAGAGGGACGTGGATGGATTGAAGCCATGGGGGGAGGAAGCTTTCCCTACCAAGGTGCTGGTCCACCTGGTTACTGCATAGTTGCTGCTACAGCAGAATCCTGTGGGCTAGACACCGCTGCAGAATCTGAAGGGCACAAATGGGGTGCAGCAAGCATTACTTCTGTGGTTACAGCTGGAGTCTAGGGTCCAGAAATGCAGTCTTGGTGACACAGAAGAAAGCTCCCGGGAGCCATTGGTGAGGAGCCCACATCTGATAGCAACACCAATACTAGTCCTTATACAACTAGGAAAGCTCGTATCTCCTCGGCACTGTCTGTCATCCTTTTTTTTAAATGACCTCTTAACTTTCTATTTGCCTCTTGCCCCTCAATGGGTGTCCAACTTCTGCTGCCTTAACACCTCAGAACTTTGGTGTCGTTGACCTCAGACATCACTTTGCCGTCCACAGTCCTGCAGATGGTTGTCTTTTGGATGAACTGCATTAAGTTGTCTAGGATGCCACTAGGATCGAAGTCCTCCCTTTCTTCCAGCAGGCGGTGGTAGGTGGCAATCTCAGTCTCCAGGATGACCTTGATGTTCAGCAGGGCCTCGTACTTCTGGGCTTGGTGCTGCCCCTCTGCCTGGTGTCTGGGTCAGCTCTGACACTAAGTGCTGCAGGATCCCATGAGCTACTCCACCTGCCTGGCACAGCACAACTCCACCTCCCTCAAGCTGTTCTCCAAGCTGGCCTTCAGATTTCTCATTGAGTCCAGGTTGGTCTTTAAGGACTGGACTGGACGTCTCAGCTCTGCGAGTGTCATGTCAGCAGCTCCTGTCTCAGCAGTCCATGAGGTGACCCCTGTGGTACTCTCCTCAGTCTGCTGGAACCAGTACTTGTCTAGCTCCACTCAGTTCTTCTGAGCCAGTTCGTCAACTGGGCTAAGATGTAGACCATGATCTTGCTGAGTTCCAGGGTTTGTGGGCATCCAACTCTACGGTCAACCCAGACTTGGCAATCAGGTTTTGTAGACCATGTACTTCCTCCTTATCATTCTTCATGATGAGCAGCTCCTCCTTGAGATCCTCGATCTCTGTGTCCAGCTGCAGCTGGGTCATCCTGGTGTCATCAATGACATTACGGAGCCCAGTGATGTCACTCTTGATTGTTGCACGGCCAGCTCCTCTCATACCTGACTCTGAAGTTATTGGTGGCAAGACAGGCACTGCCAATCTACATAAGGATGAGGGCATTGTTCACAGAACTTGCAAAGGTCTGAGCCTTCAGGTTCTCATGATCTTGAAGTAATGCCCCCAGTCTCTGACTTGGCGTCCCTTCTTCTCCATTTGTTCCCAGATTTTGCTCTCTAGCCTCACATAGTCAACCTCCAGGCTCCTTGCCCTCTCCAGGTAGGAGGCCAGGAGGCCATTCAGGCATCGCCTAGTCTCCTCCTAGTTCCGGACTCCCCCTATATCCGCCAAATCCCCAGCTATCCCTGCAGCCAGGCCCCCGGGCCCCCAGCCATCCTGGACACCAGTGGAGTGGGACATGGAGATGTGGGAGCCCGAGCCCCTGGAGCCTGCATAGACACCGGCTGCAGTGCTGGCCAGCTGCACAGAACCCAGGGTTGGTGGAGGAGCTGGAGCAGGTGCTGAAATGCATGTTGTTTCAGAATGAAACTGAGAGGCCAAGACTCAGGTTCAAGCTGCTCAAGCAGATTCTAAGTGGCTGATACACATTAGCTCCTCTAAGCCTCAGAAAAGCCTTTTGGGGAAGGTACTATTATTCTCCACATCAGAGATGAAGTGCTTCTTGAGGTAAGAAAGAGAAGTGACTTGCCCAAGGTCACCTAAGTGATTCTGCTGTGAGTTAGGAGTGTGCGCGGCCAGGCTCCAGGGCATGACCACTGTCCCATCCAGCCCCTCGGCAACGCCCAAGGTCAGGTATCATTACCTCTTTAGAGACCTTTGCTCTGCGCAGAAACTTCATCCCCGTTGGCCTCACACTGGCCTGCTGGTCTCCTGACAGCCATCTTAATTTTGATTTCTATTTAATTTTCCACCTCAGAAAGCAGTACCATGGCGCGAGAATCTGGTGATACCGTTTGAATATGATTTATTAGTTGACAGCTCAAGGAAAGGGAGGGCTTCCTTGCTGCCGCCTGACCTTTGTCCTCAGCATTCCTAATGTTTGCATTGCTGCCCTGACCCTGCAAAGTGACCTGGAATAGCTTGCCTGTTTCCTTGTGTGTGTCCACTTTCAGAGCCCAGCTGCCAGCCTGTGCACGTCTGTCACTTAGGATCTCAAGGGTGTGGGCTGGGGTCTGCAGACCTCTGAGGAGCACAGTCTAACCCTAAGCTCCAAATTCCTTCTCGTAATTGAGCATTCATTAGTTTGACGGAACAAAAGCAGGCATTCTCTAGTATAAAGCAGAGGTCAAAACCAGTGGCTGTGTTTTGTTTGGCCTGCAGAGTGTTCAAATATTGAGAAATTTCACATAAAAATACGGATTTCCGGCTTCTTTTAGAAAATGGGAAGGGATAACAACTCTGGGGCTACCGAGTAACAGCTGTCCCCTCCAGAGGGGGACACTCTCTCTGGTTTCTCAGCATGGTCTGAAGCCTCACCTTGGCCCTGCTTCAGGCACAGATGCCACTTGCCTGGCCTCTGTCAACCAGGGATCTAGTCAACCAGACCCTGTTCTAAAGCTGTATCGCCCTCCTTTAAAATGTGAACTGCATTGGGTTGGCAGCCCCTCCCACTGCGCCCGGCATACTGGCACAGCTGTCCCTTTTCTGTCCTGTCCCCAGCACCTGACACTGTAGGTGGTGCATGGTAGATGCTTATCACTTTCTTCTTACATGGGTGAATAAATGAATGACTAGCTCTCAGGAAGAAAGTGAATTTGAGTGACAAGAAACCCGTTCAACAGCTACAGAGGTCCAGGCTCATTAATGCTTCGGCGGCTCCCTGAATGACCGAGGCTGCTGTCTACACCTTTTCTTTACTTGCTCGCCTGCAAAGGCCTTCCCTGCTGTCACAGATGATTTTGAATCTTGCTTAACATTCCAGGAGCAAATGTGTTGATGGTTTAATTGGATTTAGCCAGAAATTAAAATAAAAAGCAGTAATAGGAAGACTTGTCCCAGTCAAGCTGCGTTTTTTTTTCCCTCAGTAAGATGGGTGTGATGTTGTTGAAGGGCAGCAAGTTCCAAATGTCGGTGGAATTGCAGCTACTGTCACACACGGCCAACAGTTTTGGCTGAGACACATGCTAATGCTGACTAATGAGGCTGCCATACTTCCCGGTTCCATTCCTGGAGCATCATCAAGTGAACGGACTCCGTGAAGGTGCTGGAATCCCCTAAGCCCTCAGCATCTAACTAGACAGAGCCTTCTTGTGATCCCTCTGTGGCCCCTTGAAAACCGACAGCAACTGTGGTGGAATGGCTGGCGTGAGGCACCCGGGGGGTAAAATCCCACTGATCATTACGAGGATGAGCAGAATCGCGGGCAGCCTCACACTGGAAGTCCTCAGCACACAGGCAGAGTGCAGGAGTTTGACCGCAGCCAGTAAGAATCACTAGTCCTTTTCTGAGAAAACAAGCTCTCTCAACTTCAAGGTCACCATGGCTCTGAGCACAGAGAATGTGCTTAATAAATGTTTGCTAAATGAGTAAATGAACAGGGAGAAAACCCCCAGACAGGGGTTTAGTGATAGAAAACTGGGTTTGTATTTCAGGCGTGCAGGTCGGGATGGAGAGTTTATAAGCGCTACACTCGGTGCAGCTCTAGGCTGGAGACTCTTTCACAGACTCTTTATAAAACTTCATTTCTGAGGAAAGTGAAGCCATCCCATCATACTCATTCCATGAATGTCTGTTGAGACAATTTATCAAAATAATCCTGAAGCGTGTAGACAAAATGTTCTTCAGAAATGTCAAAGTCAGTCGTGAAAAATTTCTCCCGCTTGTCCCTGAGACAGAAACACTGGGGGCTGGGACACTGAGGGGTCTGAGGCTACCATGGCCTGCAAGGCCTCTTCCCCTCCCTTCGCCCGGCTCACACCTCAATTTAGAGTCACGGCTTCTAGGAAGCCTTCCCTGACAGCTGAGTTACGAGTGTTCTGGTTACTGTTGCTGAAAACAAATGAGCCAAAAACCTAGTGGTGTAAGACAAACATTTTACTATGCTTTGATTCCGCAGGTCAGAGTTCAGGCAGGACAGCATGGAGATGGCCTGTCTGTGCCCCACGGAATCTGTAGCTGTATCTGTAGCCCCTTGAAAGCCGGGGGCGGGAATCATTTGGAGGGATTTCCCTCACACGTTTGGCGGTGGGTAATGGCTGTAAGCCAGGACTCTTCACGGGCTAGTTAGCATGTGGCCGATTAACAAGAGTGAGCGCCCACCCAGAGCAGTGTGTTGGAGCTGTATCATTTTATGACCTAGCCTTGGAAGTCACATAGCACCACCTCCATGGTCACAGGCCCATCCAAATCCAGGGAAAGGGAACACCCCCCCACCCCGCCACCTCTCAACGGGAGGAATACCAGAGTCAAGTGTAAGAAAGGCGTGTGGGGCGAAAGGGACTGTCGTGCCTATCTCCACAAGATAGAACCCGCCACACTTGGTTACATGTGTTTCCCAAGTGTCCAAATCCACTGACTTAAAAAATGCTTGTCTTCCTTTCCCATTAGACTGTGAACTTGGTGAGAAAAGGGACTGTGACTCATTCACCTTCATGACCCCTGTTCCTAGCACAGTGCCTGGCACACAGAAGGAATTTAGCACCTATTGGTGAACAGAACTGAATAGAAAGAACCAGAAGGGCCCTTGTGGCCCCCTTTCATGGTGACTGCTGCTGGCATAAGGGAAGTTTGACCAGGGAAATAGAGTGTGAGGGGGAAGGACTGAAATGTCCCCCTGGGGCCAAGGCTGCTCTCTGCGAGTGCACCATCCATGCGAAGGGAACCTTTGCTTCCTTAGGCCTCTCAGGCTGTATATGGGAAATAACTGCAAGAAACATAACTGACCTCATATTTCTCTTTTCTTAAGCTTTTTGAAAATATTTTCCCCTTTGCCTCTCTGTGCCTTGAGCATGGGAAATGCGAGAGGACCCGAGAGGCCACCTGTCCCTTTACCCTCCAATGCTCGCTTGAGGAGCAGAAAACCTCAGCTTCGGTCCTGGTTCGGTTTCTTAGCAGAAGCTGTGTGGCTCTGGCCAGCCGGCTAATTTTCAGTTTCAAGTTTTCCTGCCTCTGAAGGGGCATTAAAAAGGCAGACCTGCCTCTCTCACAAAGTCGTTGGGAACAATGCAAAACACACATACAAAATGAGATTACTGCAGGAAACTGTGGTTCTAAACAACACGTTCTTTGACAAGTGTCCTTTTAGATGGTGGAGTCTAATTCTCTTTCCCAAACTGTGGGGCCGGCTTTATGATTTATTTCAAATGCGTACAACGTGGCGGAAGTGCAGCCATCTGCCTTTCCAGCTCCGGGTCCCTTGCACGCCAGCCGTTGTGTGACCAGGACACCACCGCAGCCCGTGGAGAGGCCTGTGTGGGAGTGGAGGCCGCCCACCAATGACCAGTGCCCCCTCGCCGGCTGTGGGGTAGCCCACCTTGGAAGTCAAAGGCTCTTCAACCTCCTAATGGGCTCCACACCTGAACTGCCCAGCTAAACTGACCCCAAGTTCGTGACCCACAGAAACAGTGGGATACAATGAAGGTTGACTTTTAAGTTGCTACGTTTGGGGTAATTTGTTATATGGCAACCAATAACTAACAACCAACAAATGGTGTGGCAGACATTTCTGTTTCTCTGGCCACGTGATAGGTTTTGATCCAAATCCTTTCTTGCCTGTTCCTAGTGACTAATAACAAATTCATATGTGAAGTGCAGGTTGAGCGGTCAGGCAGGGGAGAGTCCAAGTCCACGCCTAGATGGATCCAGATGGTTGGATGCCAAAGTGGACATGGGGGCCAGGTCACTGGACCCCCAGGAAAGCGATTTCAGCACTGACTAAACACCGTTTAATCCTGTGGCTCTGTCCTCGTCCTGTACGGTGCTGTTTACACCTGCAGGGCTCGGGGTTGGCCTCTGGAATGCCAGTCTCAGCCGAGCTCTTTCTCGCCTGGAGGACGGGCTCTCTACCCCACACTCACGGCACAGTCATCTTCCCGACCGGTCTCCCCACGCAGCAGAGACTCTGCCCTCAGCTAGCCGCACCGTCTGCCACAGCCTCTGCCTGCCTTCCCCGGTCCTTCACTGCTCTGTGGCCCCAGGTGTGTGGACACAGCTGGGTGTGGTGCCTGGGTGTGCACACAGTTTCCTCTGGGCAAAGACTGCCCCGCTGGTATAAAGAGCAATCTGTATCAGTACCTTGTTAATTAACTACTTTAACTCACCCAGCCAGCTGGCCCCATCACCAGAATGCCAAAACCCAGTAGTCACGGTCAGCGGAACTCCAGAGACTAAGGTCTCTGGGGAGCAGTGAGAAGACCCGGGCTCCAGCCGTGGCACTTAGCAGCGGCTGTCACTCCGCCCTCCACCTGAGATCTGCAACGTCCTGGGAGACTGAACACGAGGCATGAACCGTTCAGCACCTACCCATGGTGCACCCGCTTTCCAAGGAGACAGTGACTTTCAATTTGCTCTGCTGCCAACTAGCCCATCCTTCAGAGGATAAAATTCAATCCCTTGCTTTCCCCCCTGAAAGATCACTTGTTAACGATCCACTTATTTAAAAGGCATGACTTTTCCACAAATAACAGTCAGTCCTCTTTGCTAACTCGTTAGCTGGGTGGAGCAACCGTGGCTAAAGTAGCAGACGGAACTTTAGTGGTGTCTCACTGGAGGCCTCACACCTGTCTCAGCCCAGGTGACTATGCTCAGGGGCTTCTGAGGGCAGTGACAGCAGTGGTGACACAGGCGCTGGCCACAGCACAGCACAGGCAAGCTGTCACGCTTTGTTTTTCTGCTGGTTAGATCCGAAAGCGCCTAATTAGTTGTCCTGCCTGCTAACGCCTGGGTGAACAATGGCATGGGGAGCAGGGGTGCTGAGAGGCTATGAATACGAGTTCCTCGGGCTCCTGAGGCTCGGGGACCCGTGACTTGGTTGTGGCACTGAGGCGCCGTGTTCCCCGTGTGCGTGAAGGGCATCACCTGTTACTCCCCCGGTGAAAGGGCATCTGCGCTGGGTGCCCACTCAGGCTGGCCTCTGTCTGCTGGCTCTGAATAGCGCCCACAGGGAACAACAGTCTTGGAGTCTGTGTGTGCCCGGGTGGTGGGGGGGGTAGCAGGGCCATGCAAAATAACTTGCATAACTTCCTTGGGAAAGAATTCAGTAAAGTATGTTTTTAAAAAGTGGCCTTGAAATGCCTTAAAACATCTACTTTTGGTGATCACACTCACTAGAAAACACTAGAAAACCTTCAAGGTAGGACCATGATTTGCATTATTTCTTCAGAGGCCAATTCTGACAAATGGTTGGGTCCCAAAGATGACAGTTCCTAAGCTCTGTGGGTATGGAAGACTAGCGAAAATGTAGCTAAGAAGTCAGCCAGCTCTGCGGGAATGTTTACTGTACTGAAAGTTTGCAACATCCAACGACTCACCACTATTCCGACATATAAAAAGCAGATTATTTTTTGGTTTTAGAATTCTGTGTGTTGTTATTTTACGAATCAGCATTTCCAATATTTTGTTTAGGGGCTAACACTAACATCATTACTTTGGTTTTCTTTGGGGAGGAAGCTAGTGAGGTTAGGACAGTGTGTGTGTGTGTGTGTATTCATCCGTCTGTCCATCGATTCATGGAAAGCGTGTGCCCCGCTGTTTACTGTGTTAGCATAAAACAAACAAACAGCTCAGGCCATTCCGGGCGACTCCAGAAAGGTAGTCTGCATTTGACTGACTCTTCTCTCTCTTCACAGCCTCGGGTGCCTTGGGTCCCCCTCTCTGGCATCCTTCGCACTTCACATCTCTTCAGTACATAGTCGAAACCCCAGACTTTCCATCTTTTTTCCCCTCACTCAATCTTATCTGTTGAGATCTCGCTCCCCTCAAATATCATGCTATGTTTTAAATTTATTACTAAGACCAATGAATTTGTGGCAAAATAATAATTTATTCTTAGGCAATATATTTCTATTATTTAGAGTCTAAGTCGCCTTAACCTGAGAGCGCAGTCTAGTTTGAAAATTTAGGGGAGGTGAACAATGGGAGGTGAGTTCTTCAGACGGTCCCACAAGGGCGGGGGAGTGTGTTGGGAGGCGGAGTGGTGAGCGGTGGAGGGAATGGGAGGGGGGGGCCACGCTAACTGGCTGCCTCACCCATGGGATCATCCAGTACCCTTTCTCATGAATCACGCACAAACAGAATCATTCAGTGCTTAACTTACATATGCCCCAAAGGTGAGTAACACCAGAAGCGTTAGTCATTAATATACATTTTAGGGTTTTGTCACAAGAGCACAGGTAGCCAAAATTTAGAAGTTAAATCTGACCTTTCCTTTCAGCAAGTAGCAGGAACTTAAGAAGAATTCTCCTATCATTTACACAGAATGAGCAATGACATATTAAACCAGGGTTCTGATTTGCTCCTTACGAGCAACTCCAGTCTCTTGAACATTAACTTACATATACTAATGTATTCTGCTGGTAAAATGTGGAACTTTCTTATCAGTGTTGAAACGGCTCTGGGGCTATGCATAGGAGCCACAGTTCACAAGGAGAGGGGCCTGGCTGTGCGGGGGGGGGGGGGTAGTCAGGGTGTTCTTCCTGCTGGCTCTTGGCAGTGTCTCCTTCTATCGTGTTCCCATCTTAAAGCTCGTCTGTGGATTGTGATAATGACGGATAGGCTGAAAATGACAAAACGCAAATTCTATTCTGCTTCCCCTTCTCCAAGTATCAAACCAGGAGAAAGCTCTTAAAAAGCAGAACCTCAGTTTCCCCATTCAAAACATGTACCAATAGTACTGGCAATACTGGTGGGAACACATGGTAAAGTAGCCACCATGCTGTACACCTGAAACCAATACAAACTAAAATTATTGAGATTAAATGTAACTGAGAAATACAAATTTTTAAAGTTTTAAAGGAAAACAAATCTTGAGATCTATAGATTTAAAAACCATGCACCAATACCGGTCCCCTTGTTCACACACGCTTAGTCAGTGCCTAACCCTTTAGAAGGGGCCACCAGTCAGTTCTGAAAACCGCTGCCTGTTCCCACCTCCTAAAACTTCCTGTTTATAAGATTTTATTTTCTGTCAATTTACATTCAAAGGGTGCAGATTTAACAGGATTTTGTATTCTAGCAATTTTTACTTTGCTGAACAGAAACTCCCCTGCAATGTCAAACTGAAGAAATGACTAACTCAAGTCAGTGGATTCAGAGCCCCTGGGAGTTGGGGAGCCTCTGTCCCCACCTTCTGCTCCCCACTGTGGCCCTGCTGCTGGGCTGGGGGGGGGCCTTGGCTCTTATCTTAATGTTCCATGTCACAGTGCTGCCACTGGTGAGTCAGGTCATGACTTGTGTTTTCAACTACTGCTTTCACGATGTGCTAGTAAAATCCAGTGAGCAGCTCAATCACTGGTGAAATAAATAGATAATTAGGGACTCAGTACCAGCATAAGCTACAAATTTTGCCAATAACTGGCACTCACTGGCCAGTGGGCAGGTGAGGACAGCTCCCAGGGCGAGGGTGCTCCCTTTGTGAATGAGTGTCTGTCTGTGCTAGTCACTGACTGACGTCCAAGTACAGGACGGTAAAGGAGAACACATGCAAAGAGGCCAGTAAAGTCAAGTGATGAGAAGGGGAAAAAACTGTCTTGAATGTAACATCAGAAACATTGAGGTAGCTTGAAATCTTGAGCCAAATTGTTGAGCTAAGTCTATGGGCTAAAACTTTGGGGATTGTTACTTACAAAACTGAAAACACAGAGAGAGAGAGAGAGAGAGAGAGAGAGAGAGAGAGACAGGTAGAGGTAGAAAGAGATAAAATTGTAAATATTTTTATACCAGAATTCTTTTGGCATCATTATTTAAGGCATTATTAGTATTTTTGTGTATGGTATTTTAAGATTGTATATACTTAAATTATCAATCCCCCTTGATAATGTTTATTAAGTGCTTACCTTTTTTTTCTTTTTGGAAAGAAAAATGTCTATTGTTTTATTTTTTTAAATAAAAACTAATAAGAAAAATCAAATTCACTTAAGAGAAATTTGTAGAAAGGAATCAGCCATCAGGAAGAGCATCTATGTTATTATTGAGATCTATAATTCTTTAGTTACTTGCTTTAGTTTACCCTCCCCTCCCCTGAAAAACATATAAACTGAAATGCACGTTTCCAAGCTCTGTTATATGAGAGAAAGGCCTGCTTTTATAGAGAATGTCATCTTAGGAGTGGGGAGAAATAACTTACTCTAAACCTCCTGAGGCTGACATGAAACAGGACGACAAAGCAGCCAGACGAGGCCGAGATGGTACAGGACAGTAAGGGGCTGGCGAGTGGGTAGTGCCTTTGGGTCACGTGCTACCACCACCAACACGCTTGTCACAAAGCAATAGTATTTTCCCCCCTCCGTGTGTTCCCTTCCTTTACCTATTTACTTGCAAGAATAGTTCAGATTCAGAAAACATGCCTGAAATTTACTCAGAAGCCAAGGTTAGATGGGGTGGAGGTGCCCTTCAGTACTGATAGCCTAGATGTAGACAGATCAAAAGCTAAATCCAATTTAAGCCACCCCAGGCAGGAAAAGCAATTGAATTAAACCTCTTCTAAATATGATAAGTTTGGGGGTTTTAAAGCCAGGCACAAAGCACCAGGCCTTAGAGTAAATGGATGCAGGCAGCCCTCGCCACCCCGCCCACAGGGAGTGTGATGGGCCCCTGCTCTGCCTCCCTCACTTCACTACTGAGGCTGAGAACTGATTAAGCTGCTTATAGGGCTCCGGGGGCCAATGGTCTGGCCCACCAAGATTGAAGTAAGCTGCCTAGCATGTATGGTGTGACTATTACATGGAGAAAGAAAAGAAAAAAAAAGACAGCAGGCTATAGGAAAGCTTTAAAAAGCGGGTTTTATTACATCAGATGGACACTACTTTGACACTGTAAAATTAATATGGAATTACTCTGATTCTTTCTCTTAATCTGGTATCAAAACTCACTTGTGAAAGGCTTCCTCAAAGAGGACTCACTCTGGGGCCCGCCCATTCTCTTTTCAACCACCTTTATGAGAATACGTCGTAAACATGCTTCTCAAGTGATAGTCCAGTTCTCAGACACTGCAATCAAGTAGAGGCCCAGAAAACAGATAAATGAATAATGGTATGTCCACCAATGCTTCCCCTCGAAGGTCACTGGGCAATTGTAATAAAAAATAGACACCCTTCCACCCCAGCCAGCAGATCACCGCAGCTAGAGCACGTGGTGCCGGGCAGACAGGACTGAGAGTAGAGGGAGCAGATGTGCACAAACAGGTTTACAATGGACACACAGGGGGGAATGAAAACTCTAGTATTCTCTCGGACTCCTCCAACAAAGTGCTCTACAACTACTTCTACTACTTAAAATAAATTTCCTACCTCTGGGGGACAAAAAGAACACAAGAGTCTTAAGTTTAAACTACTTTTAAGATTTTTTAAAAAGTCTTAAAAACGATTGAAGGATCTGTACAACTTTCTCGTCCACCTCATTTCTTCTGGGAAAAACCACCAGAGAGGAGAACAACAAACAAAAGAACAGAGTAGTAGTAGTTGGAGATGTTCTGAAAGTTGTCCCATTATTATTTTTTAATAACTCTTTTTTAAATTTTTATTTTATTGATTATGCCATTACAGTTATTCTATTCCCCCCTTCATTCCCCTCCACCCTGTACCCCCCTATCATTCCCCCCTTTAGTTCATGTCCATGTATCTCAAGTTCTTTAGATTCTGTATTTGCCATACTATTCTTGCCCTCCCCCTATCTATTTTCTACCTACTGTCTATGCTACTTATTTTCTGTACCTTCTCCCCCCTTCTCCTTCTCCCATTCCCCTGTTGCTAACCCTCCATGAGATCTTCATTTCTATGGTTCCACTCCTGATCTAGCTGTCCTTTTAGCTTGCTTTTGTTTTAGATATGGTTGTTAATAACTGTGAGTTTGCTGTCCTTTCACTGTTCATCTTTTTTTTATCTTCTTTTTCTTAGATAAGTCCCTTTAACATTTCATATAATAAGAGCTTGGTGATGATGAAGTCCTTGAATTTGATCTTATCTGAGAAGCACTTTATCTGCCCTTCCATTCTAACTGAAAGTTTTGCTGGATAGAGTAATCTTGGTTGTAGGTCTTTGGATTTCATGACTTGGAATACCTCTTTCCAGCCCCTTCTTGCCTGTAAGGTCTCTTTTGAGAAATCAGCTCACAGTCTGATGGGAACTCCTTTGTAGGTGACTGTCCCCTTATCTCTTGCTGCTTGTAGGATTCTCTCTTTCATTTTAATCTTGGCTAATGTAATGATGTGCCTTGGTGTGTTCCTTCTTGGGTCCAACTTCTTTGGGACTCTCTGAGCTTCCTGGATTTCCTGGAAGTCTATTTCCTTTGCCAGATTGGGGAAATTCTTCTTTATTATTTGTTCAAAGAAGTTTTCCATTGGTGGCTGTTCCTTTCTCCCTTCTGGTACCCCCCATAATTTGGATGTTGGAGTGTTTAATGATGTCCTGGGGGTTCCTAAGCCTCTCCTCATTTTTCTGAATTTTTGTTTCTTCATATTTTCCTGTTTGGTCATTTTTTCCTTCCTTCTGGTTCACTCCCTTGATTTGAGACCCAGTTTCCTTTTCATCACTATTGGTTTCCTGTGCAATTCCCTTCATTTCAATTAGTTTAGCCTTCATATGTTCTTCTAATTTGTGACTAAAATCAACCAGTTCTGTGAGCATCCTGATGACCAGTGTTTTGAACTGTGCATCTGAAAGTCTGGCTATTTCTTGGTTGCTTAGAGTTATGGGCTCTGGGGCTTTGAGATCTTCTTGAGGCATTTTTGGTCTGTTTGAGCCCGTTAAATATGAGGAGCGGAGCCTTAGGGGCAGGGCGGGGCCACCAGGGCAGGGTCACTGGGTTGTGATGCTGTATGTGGGGGCGGGGTCAGAGTGGGGAAACAGCGTCCCTCTCTGCTGCCGCCTGCCGCTGGGGCCCCAGCGGTTGGTCCTGTCTCACTGCCCACTCTCTCGCCGGTCTATCTGCGCAGGAATGCGGCACCACAGTCAACGCGCCGCCCAGTGCCCTCGCTGGATCTGCGGGTCGCTCACTGGGTCACTCACTGGGTCACTCACTGGGTCCATCCTTTGCAACCCCACGCCTGAGATCCATGCGCCTGAGTCTGTCTGATCGAGTTTTCCTGTGCAACCCCGCTCTGCCAGCTGCTGGCTTCGCCCGTCTTACCAGTCAGGCTGAAGCATTCATTATCAGACTTCCGAAAAGTTCAATTTTCTGTGTTCTGACTGTGTTTTCTGTTGCTAATATTTTGTTGTCTCTAAACTTGGTTGTGTGAGAAAGCACAGCGTCTGCACCTATGCCTCCATCTTGGTGGAAGTCTCCTATTTTTTTTAATAACTCTTAAAAGAATAAATAGATATGCCTTCGTTAGTATCTTTTTAAGGGAGGGAGTTGCTGATGTAAATGATTTAACCAAAGCTTAACATATTCAGAACTTGGGGTTGAACAGACAAATGTCAGTTTTCTTCCTGGCTGCTAACTTGTCAATCATTAAAAGGACATACACTAATAGAAGCATAAAAAGATGATTTTGACTCTTATATGCTTTGTTACATTTTATTAAAATTTAAAGCCATCCAACTGTTTGGCTTGAGCACCAAGAGTTTAATGTATTCACTGCTTTTATATCCTATTTCCTTGTATAATTCTTTTTACTGAGATATAATTCACATACCATAAGACTCACCCTTTTAAAGCGTACAGCTCAGTGGTCATTAGCATACGCACACAGCTGGGCAACCATCACCACCATAACTCCAGAACATTTGCATCAGCCTCAAAGGAAGGCCTGGACCGTTAGCAGTCACCCCTCAATCCACTGTCCTTCCCAGCAACCACTCACCCACTCTCTATCTCCATGGGTTTGCCTGTTTTGGACACTTCATTGAAGAAGATCATAAAACATGTATTTTTTCTATCTGTTTTTTTGCAGCATGATGTTTTCTAGGTGCACTCATGTTGCTGCATGTATTAGTACTGTACTCCTTTTTATGGCCAAATAACAGTCCATTGTACAGACATACAACATTTTGTTTACCTATTCATCTGATGATGAATATTTGCATTTTCACTCTTTGGCTATTATGAATATGCATGTATTATATGTTAAAGCGGACGTGTGTTTTCAATTCTGTTGGTACATGTCTAGGAATAGAATTGCTGGGCCACATGGTAACTGTCGAGTTCTTTGAGGGGCCACCAGACTGCTTTTCCACAGTGGCTGTAGCACTTTGCTTTCCCACCAGCAATAGATGAGAGCTCCGATTTCTCTACATCTCTACGTCCTTGCCAACGGTTCTTATTGTCCTGGAGTATCTTTTTATACTAACTTTATTTTTCCCATTCTGAAGAGAAATTAATCAATTATCAGGGCTTGAAAGAAAGCTACCCCAGGGTGGCTGAATTCAGTGCCGAGACCATAATCAACAAAGACACCTCCCCAGGGAGAGAACAGAAATGAAATGGCCCCTCGGAGTACTTACCTGCTGCAGATCGGCGAGGGAATACAGGTGGATTTGTTGGAGGAGGTATTCTCTGGGGAAAATTCTGAAAACAAGGACAGAAACCCAGATGAACTGTGGTGCTGCCACAGTGGTGCTGCACTTTTTTCTGATAAGTTTCAAAGTCTCATTCAAGGTCCCTTTCGTCTGCCTTCTCCCCTGTCCACCTGTACTCCTCCTCATACCCTCTGAAAAATCTGTAATAAGACCTTTTTCCAGATATTTTTCTTCCTAACACAGATCGTGAGATGGAAATAAAAGTCTGCTCCTTGATTTCTATTGTAACCCGAGGTGCCATCAGTACCACAGAGTGGTCAGGCCTATGGGCCAGAGCACCGGGTTTCTTGTACCAGTTGTGCCCCTAACAAGCTGGGCCATCTCAGGCAAGTCACAAAACCCACTTCAGCTGCTTTACCGTTGAATGAAGGTGACTGAACTCCATTCTCTAAATCTTTCCAGTTCCGTTATTCTACGCCCAATTTAATAGATTCTGGAATTGAGAAAAATAATGGGGGTGGCAGCCTATGTGTCTTCTGTCTGGAGGCGTCCACAGGTTTCATTAGCAGGGACAGTGGTGCTCAATGTCCCATCAGTGAGCTATCCTCTTACATGCATGGTGACAATAACTTGTAGAGCCTAGGTACAAATGGGAATAATGGAACAAAATAGCACAAATTGGGACTCTCTGACAGAGTCCCATGTCTTTTGCTGCTGTCAATTCATAGCATCTGGGTAAATGACAGTGAGCAAACTTTAAAAACAAACAACAGATTATGGATAAAGAGATAGGTACCAAATAATAGATGGCTACAAAACAATACTACATGCACACAACAAAACTCATGATTCTAGCATTATTCTCTCTTTGTCTTACATGGTACTATGCAATTTTTTGTGCGTCCTAAATGAAGGAAACCACCAATTTCTTAAATGAACACTTATAGCTATCCACTACATGTCAGGCACTAGGAAGACAATTATGAGTAAGATAATCCTAGTATCTGAGTTCAAGAAGCATACAGTCAAGTGAGGGAACAGTACATGAACTGGTCATTACAATACAGTGTGGTTGGTTGTTGAAAGAGAGTAATGCATGGGCATTTATTTCTGGAATGGCCGAACATGCTAGATCCCAACCCTGGCTGTGTATTAGAATTACTTGGGAGCTTTTAGAAAATAACAGGGAACAAGCATGGATATAACCCAGAAATCAGTGTTAAACATGACACAAACTCTCCTGATAATTAGTGCAGCCAGAGTTCATAGCCACTGACCTAATATCCATCCTGCTCACTAGGAAATTCATTATTCAGTCTTTCAGTTAAGTATGCATTATTTGACAAATATAGAGATTAAGTCATTCCTCCTCCCTTTACCCAGCTTCCCCTAATATAACATTGGATACAACCATGGTATCAAAACTAAGAGATAAACTATTATGTAAATTATAGACGTCATTCAGATTTCACCAATCTTATCACTAATGTCCTTCGTTCAAGGATCCAATCCTGAATACAACATTGCATCTACAGATTTAAAAAAACAAAACAAAACTGTAGTCCACCCTTATCTGTGGTTTTACTTCCTATAGTTTCAGTAACCTGCAGTTCAAAAATATTAAATGGAACATTGCAGGAATAATTTGTAAGTTTTTTCATAAGTCTTAATTCATAAGTTTTCACACCCATCTAAGCAGCGTGATGAAATGGCACACTGTCCTGCCCTGTCCCACCTGTGACGTGAGTCATCCCTCTGCCCAGCGCACCCGTGCTGGATATGTTAACCGTCCTTCACTCACTCAGCAGCTGTCTTGGTTGTCAGATTAACTGTGGTGGTATCTCAGTGCTCGTGTTCAAGTAACCCTTATTTTACTATTGTAATTGTTCTATGTTACGATTGGCTATTGTTGTTAGTGTCTTACTATTCCTAATTTATAAATTAAACTGTATCACAGGCATGTATGCATGGGAAAGAACAGTGTATAGGGTTCAGTACTGTCGTGGTTTCAGGCATCCTTCTGCTGGTGCTGGAACATATCCGTTAGGGTTAAAGTGGGGGCTACTGTATATATATCTATATCTATATCTATATCTATATCTATATCTATATCTATATCTATGCATTTGCAAGAAGACTGGAGACCCAAACATATGTGCAAAAAGGAAACACAGGACACAGTCCTTCAGTGGGACTACACGGACAGCAGTGCATGATGACCTAATACGGGGAGGGAGGAGTTCCAGCACAGCTGCCTGGAGGGCATGATCCTTCCCAAAGGTGACTGCTTATTAAATGAAATTCCTTATGCAGGCAAAATGAAAGCAAGGTGGCAAAAGGCAACTAAAATGAACTGTAGCAGGTACAAATGCAGGGTAGCCTATCTATAATGTTTTGTTACTTAAAGTTCTTTGTGCTTCAAAACCTCAAAATTCTATGACTGAGAGCATAAAGGATATAAGAATTATTTATAAGTTTACAAACCACATCATGCTGGTATTCTCTTAGTAGAGTACTGGAGCCAGTCAGTTGTCCAGTCAACAAACACTCATTGAGTCTTGAAAATAAGTCAGGTGTTGTGCTTACTGCTGGTGGATATGTCAATGAGCACATCTGATGAGTGATAAAGGCAATACCCAGGTTTTAAAAAATTTTATAAGGTGTAATTGACATATACCATTACAATATACAGAGTAGGTATGCAAAATAGAGAGTTTATTCTTATATTATTATTGATTGTATTATTTTCCATACAAACAACTATAAACCTACTTTTGCTCCGCCCTGTATTAGTAATAGGTGTATAATATAATGATTTGATATTTGTACGCACTGTGAAATAATCACCACTGTAAGTCTATTTAACACCCATCACATATGCAGAACAGTATTATTAACTATAGTAACCATGCTGTCTATCACATCCATGGCTCATGTTATTATTGGAGGTTTGTACCTTCTGACCCCCTTCACCTATTCCTCCCACACATCTGGCGACCACCAATCTCTTCTCTGTATCTATGAGTTTGGTTTCTTTGGTCTTTGTTTTTGTTTTGTTTTTAGATTCCACAGGTAAGTGAGATCACATGGTATTTTTCTTTCTCTGTTTGACTCATTTCACTTAGCATAACCTCCTCAAGGTCCATGTTGTTGCGAATGGAAAAGAAAAATTCTATTCTTTTTTATGGCTGAATAATATTCTGTTGTATATATATAGACCACATTTTCTAGTTGTTTCCATAACTGGCTATCATAAATAATGCAGCAATAAACATGGGGGTACATATATTTTCTCATTTTCTTCAGATACATCCCTAGAAGTGGAACTGCTGGATTAACCCCCACACTGTTCTCCACAGTGGCTGTTCCAGTTTACCTTCCCACCAACAGTGCACAAGGGTTCCCTTTCTCCACATCCTCCCAACCCTTTTTTCCCTTTAGATAATGAGCGTTCTAACAGGTGTGAGGTGGTATTTCACTCTGGGTTTGATTGTTTTCCCTGATGATTAGTGATGTGGAGCACTTTTTCATGTACCTGCTGGCCACTTGCATGTCTTCTGTGGAAACACGACTATTTAGAGCTTCTGCCCATTGTTTAATCGGTGTTTTGCTATTGAAAGGTACGAATTCTTTATATTCTGCATTTTGAATATTGGCTCCTTATCAGCTCTATGATTTGCAATTATTTTCTTCCAGTCAGTAGGTTGCCTTTTCATTTTGTTGATGGTTTGCTGTGCAGAAACTTTTTATTTGTTTACTTTTGCTTTTGTTGCTTTCTGTGTCAGATTTAAAAAATCACGGGTTAAGGAGCTTATCCCCCAGTTTTCTTCTTTTGCATGTGGCTGTCCAGTCCTCTCAGCACCATTTGTGCAAGAGACTGTCCCTTTGCCATTGTGTATTCTTGGCTCTTTGGTTGTAAGTGAATTTACTGTAAGTGTGTGGTTTTCTTTCTGAGCTTTTCCTTACTAGACTGGGCCCTCCTTGCTTCCAAATAGCTGATTCTTCTTTTTCTCACAATAACCAACCAACTCGGGGCACAGTCATCTCTAGTATTTTATCAACATTATATGTACAAGCTAAAGTTAGCTGTGCATTTATTTAGTGTTTCTGTGTGCGTAAATATATTTCACAAGGGTTTATTTTCTCTCTCTTTAGGAGCTTCTAAGCCCCTTCGGCAGCACCTTATCTGCTGTCTCCTCTCTACCCCTCTGCAGTGTCTGATACTGTCATTCACATGAGGTCAGTCATAACAGACACAAAGAACTGCAAAATGCGATATACACAGAAAAGATAAAGGAACTGAGCTTATTGTGTCTGGGGGAGATGCTGTGTCCAGATTTAGTGGTGGCTGTAAAAAACAGAGATATTTAGTACGATAATGCCAGTTAGCTTTTTCCCCCTCTCTCTGGAGTGCACATATTGTAGCAGGAAAGCACTGAAGTCAAATATGAGAATAAATTTCCTGAGAGGGAAGACTGAGAGGCGTTAAAATGTGTCTCTTACAGTGATGCTTTTTAATGTAAGTAAAAGGAGAAAAAGATATTCTGCAGCTATTTAGAGGTAGAGACGGGCTCTTCTGCTTGGAGGAGGTTAGGGTTTTGAAGGCAGAGTCAGATAACGTAAGGCTGCCGGCTATCAGTTTCTTCATTTTCTCTGATGCCTTCCTCTTCAAGGTATGCTGAATGTGCAAGACATTCTCTGAATATCTTCCTTAGGCGGACCATCCATAGGGTAAATTATGACTTAGAAGCCAAGCCCAGAAAAGCCTCGGCAACTTCCTATGCGGGGGTGCCAAGGGCTTTTTCCCTACTGTGGCTCAGATGCACAAGTTGGCTCTCCAGACAGGAGCTCTTTAGGAAAGGGATGGGACAAGTAGGCACTCCCAGGGGCCAATTCCCCTTACACCCTGAGTGGTGGAAGGGGCTGTGGAGGACCGGCAAGCCCAAGGCATGCTCAGGTAGCATTAAGCTGCCTTAGCAGGTCTGACTCGGAGAGGAAGAGGCTCTGCAGGAGACACAGAGATAAATGTGAGCCGCTTCGGGGACCGCCTCGGAAGCCTTTCCTGTCTGGGAGGCAGAGTTTGGCGCCCCCTTAACAAAGTCAGGTCGGCACTAATTTTTACTATTAATGTATTCAAGAAAGAATGGATGATTACCTGCATTGTTTGTCAGAAAACAGATGTGATCATATCTCCCATGAACTTAATGCAAATTAAATCCGGCTCTATGACCTCTGTGAGCTGTCACTATGGTGAAAACCTAGGATCAGGACCTAAGATCAGCATATCCTTCACTGCAATAGCAGGTGTTGGGTACACGATGTGGGAAAGGCATTGCGCTGGGCCCTGGAGATTTGGAGCCCAAGAGGAGTTTTTTCAATATCAGGGAATACATAGACCGGTGGGGTGAACAGACAAGTAAGGGGCAGATCCAGTTCACAAGTACAGTGCTGATCTGTAGTCATGGGTGCAGGGTGAGGGAAGGCTACACAATGCATGGTCAGGAAAGGCCTCAGACAACTGACAAGTCCAAGTTCATCTGAGTGAATGGAAGGATGGGCATTCCAGGTGGAGGGAAATGGTGGGTATGAGCAGAGAGGCCAGAGGGAGAATAAGGCTCTCGGAGAACCGGCCGCCTGTGTAGATGAAGGAGCTGTCCCTGTGTACACTTTGGGCTGGGGAAACTGCAGAGTGTGAGCTTAGGAAGGCAGGATGTAGCCACACATGAGAGGTCTTGAATGCCCTAAAATAGACGGGGTGTCACAAAAGCGCCTCCAGCAGAATGACAGGGTTAGATCTGTACCTGTAAGAGAACAATGTCGGCAGAACAGGAAGAGGGAAGGAGAATAAAAGGATGGATGATTTGGGGGGTAAACTAGATGAGAAATGATGCCGGCCTGAACAGCATTTACACAGTTGCCTGGGGTTTAAGGGAAATGCACAGGTCATGATGACTAACTGGAAGTGCAGGCCGAGAAGGAGTTTGGGATTACTCACAGTTTTCCAGTTGGTAAATGGCACTTCCATTTACGGACATGGGGACAAAGAAGCAGAGCTGTGTTTGGGGGGAAAGGTAGCTCAGTTGTCAGGGCAGAGGACTGGAAGTGTTGGTGAAATGGTCAGGTAGAGTTGTCCAGAGTCAGGAAGGAGATTTGCGTGCCCCCAGCCTGTAAGTGTCGGCTGAAGCCATGAGAATGAAGCGTAGCCCAGGACAGCCTATGTTAGGGGAACAGAAAACACTGGACCCTGGCAGAACAGTGCTGTTTGGGAGTAACTGCAGGAAGAAGACTGGGAAGGAACCACTTGTTAGGGAGGAGAAAGAGCAGAAGAGTGACCGTCAGGGAAATCAGGGAAGGAGAGAATTTCAACAAGGAAGGAGAGGGTCAGTGGCAGCAAAGGCAGCTGAGAGGTCAACTAACATGGGGAAGACTCTCACGGGGTCTGAAAAGTGTCTGCTGGATTTGGCAGAGGGAACTCACGAGTGACCTTGGGCGGGTGGTTGGGGGAGGAAGATGGAAACCAGACTGCAGAGGGGTGAAGGGCTGATGGCTCTTGTAAGACGCTGACTTGCGAGGAAAGGAGAGAAACTGGGCCACAGCTGAAGAAGGATGTAGGACTAAGAGAGGATTCTTTTCTTAACTGTGAGAGAGACTTGGACATATTTACATGATAAAATGGAGAAGCCAGTGTAGAAACAGAAGCTGCAGATACAAAAGTTGTGATAATTGAGGGAGCCTGAGCCTGGAAAGGCCTCAAGGAAATGGGATGGCGACCAGCTGGAAGCTCTTTCAAATACACACACCCCCTGCATTTTCTTCATTGAAATGCTCCAAGGTTTTACTAAAATGTGAAAAGGCAATTACTGATTTCCCCAATGTTCCCTCCAAACTTCGACGTATCAGGAAGCCAAGGCAGCACCCTGAAGGTGCTCTGCCTGGGTGACGTCTGGGAAGCAGGGTTCGTGCCGCAGTGCGGTGCGGCCTTTTGTTTCCTGGTGAGGCTGCTGTGTTTGGGATTTTCTGTCCATTAAGTGACCTCACTGCACTGCAAGCCTATTAATCATCGGGTCTGACAGCATTTCTCCAGCAGGCCGGTCATGGGGACAGCGTGCTCATGCCAGTGCAAGTTCATCTGGTCAGGACTGACTTAGGGGCCAAAGGGCAAACGTGAGGACCGTCAACTTTACATTCCACTCACCTGTCCCTGGCAGGTGGCACTACCACGTTCTCTGATGCCGAAGAACAAGGAGGAAAGCTGCTCAAGGGTCATGAAAACCAAGTAGCACAGTCATTTCTAGTGCCAACGTTTTCTATTTTATCACCTTTAGAATTGCCTGACACGCCAAGAAGGTAGCTTAGGCTTCATTATAGATTGCTCTAATGAGAAAGGTGAGAAAAGATGAAAATTAAGGGAAAAGATCCTACGTGATTCAGAGCCCATGTATCAGGCAGCTGGTACTTGAGGTTAAAAATGCAGAGATAATTGCCTGTGAAATCAAAGGCAGGAGTCTTTACAAAAAAGGCAGGGGGTCCTCATTCCATTTTGTACCGGGACACTGAGTCAAATGCATCAAGACCCATTTAACCTGACTAATTTCTGAGGACTTCGACTCGGCTTCCACCAAGCCCTGATGTTGATGAGAGAAGAGGGACAGGTCGGGCTCTGAGCGGGCAGACCCCTTGCAGGATTTTGATAGGTTTAGTAATATCACCATTTCCCTGAAGCTCAGTTCTTAGAGTTGCACAACTGGCAGTAAAAAACCCAATGATTAAAATGGAAAAAAAAAGTTTGCCATGGAAATATCACAACACACGTAATAGGTTTTAAGGAAAAAAACCTCTCCTCTTTCCCCTCCCCCTTCATCCCTACCACACACTAAATCAAAAAGATAACAGATAATACAACACCGAAGGAAATCCTCCAATTTTGATTCTAAATTATAAGGGTCTATAGGAAGAATATGGTGCATGAGGAGTCATATAAAAAGGAAAATCATTTATTCATGTATTATTACTGCGTTGTCCAGGAACACATGCTCCAGGGTAGGTACTCTGTACTGAGCTGAGAGCCTTGGTGTCTTGCCTTTGGAGGGCACAGGCGCCCACACTGAGATCAGCAAAATGCACTGTGAAGCGGCCCCAGGGAGATGCAATTTCGTGTTCCTGACATGAGCTGCAGACTCTTCCTGAAACAGTTACATTAGGCTGGATGCAGACAGGACGCATATGTCCAGCCATGCTCCTGGCTAATGGAAAAACAATTTGAAATCAAAGGCAGATATTTTGATAGCAACCCGTGTGGAAGAAACAAACTTCAATCATTTTTTCTAGATAACTCATTTTGTTAATCTCATTGGATGAAAAAGTGGCAAGATTGTATGTATCAGATATTATATCCAGGTAGATGATTATGGGAAATAAGGGTCTCTTTTACTGGCTCATTCAGAAATTGCGCTTAAATTTCTTAGCAACAGTCTCCCTGGAGTAGAAATACTTGGGAAGTAATTTTGGTTGTGATTATTCTGGGGTCTGATTATAAGAGCAATAGATTATAACAGTTACTGTAGCTCCTACCTCAAATTCTTATGATATTTTTTTAAAATTTATTTATTTATCTTTAGAGGGGAAGGGAAGGAGAAAGGGAGAGAAACATCAATGTATGGTTGCCCTCTGCGCATCCCCTGCTGGGAACTGGCCTGCAGGGAACCGGCCTGCAACCCAGGCATGTGCCCTGACTGGGAATCGAACCGCGATTGTCTGGTTCGCAGGCCCGAGCTCAATCCACTGAGCTACACCAGCCAGGGCTCAAATTCTTATGATATTTTTAACAGCCCCAAGAATATTAATACTTTTTCTGCAATAAGTTTTATATTTTGTTATTTCTTAGAAAACAATTTTGGATAATTTATGTATGTGTCATTTAATCTCAGAGTAAGAGAAAATCGCTTTCCAACTTTCTGAAGGGTTTCTCAGTAAATACAAAGCTATGTGTATATCATAGTGAAATTTATATATAACTTGCCAGTTATTTTTTCAAAATTTACTTATCTGTTAAGTTTTGAAAGACACCGTCTTTTTTAGGGCGTCTGTAGGTCCCTTCCAGAGTGTCGATATTCGTACTTTTATAATTTGCTAAATGAGACCTCTGGAGAAAATGAAAGAGGAGGAGCTATTGGGAGATCAGGAGGGTAGATGACTTGAAAACCCTAGTTCTAGAAGTCATCCGAAGGAAAGGAACTCTTGGCGTAGAATGAGAATGACTGCTTTCAAACAGTACCTAAAAGGCATCCTGGGTTTTAGTAGTTTCTGAGTCCTGATAGGTTTATGCAGCTAATCTGTTGAGACTAAAGCCTCAGCTGCAGCTAATGACACTTTTAATTAGCTAACTTGAAAACCAGCCACAAAGGCTGGCAAATATTAAACCTTACAGAGAATATAAGCTGTATTCATTTATTGAACTTAAAAAAGGGTTATCTATGCACTTGGAAGTGCTAGTAATTACTGGTCCTTAATGAGACTAATTTTGTGATAATATTGTTGCTAACATGGGCTTCTTTTTCTAAACTTCAACATTAACCAGACTCTGTGGCTACTAACCATACCTCTGTACCTCGGATTTCAGTGAGAAGGTGTCCCTCACATGCTGCAGACTGTGTCTGAAGAATGAGGCTACCCCAAGAGATACGCTCTTAACAAGTTGGCCTTCTCAATTAAGTGTGTTCAATCCAAACAGTGTGCATCTTTTCTCTCTGTAACAGAAATCCCTCCACCTAATACATCTGACTTTTGGGGGAAGGAGTTGAGGTAGGGGACAAGAGATGGTGTTGCTCTGAATGGTCTCTCCCAGCTAATTTATTACCAGCCCATGCAGTCTTCTGCTGGGTACACTGAATAGCATCCTCATTTCCTTCTTCCAAGGTCAATAATATATAGGTCTGCTCACACAGCAACACATCATTTTCACTCAGCGGTTCAGGATACTTTAGACAAACAGTTACTGGCATAAAAAGATACAATATACTAAGAGAAGTGACGGGGTTAAAAGAAGGACATTCAGTATGAAGCTCAGAGGAAAAAGTCCTGAGGGATACGCACCACAGTGGTAGAATAATGCAGGGCTTTCTTAAATATTTTGGTTTTCTATGATGAGCAGTATTTCTTTTTTTGTAATAAGAAAAAAAAAGTTTGGCCAAATTTAATGGGTAGAATCTTGGTGCTAGTACTTTATTCATTTAATTAATTTGTTCAACAAATATTTATTAGCACCCACTATATGTCAGGTATGGTCTAGGGCCTGGGAATGCAGCAGTGAACAAAAGAGATGAAAAGCCTTGCCCTTCGGCAGCTCGTGCCTGGTGGGCAGAGCAGGGCCACTGCCTATGGCTGTACAGGTGGAGCAAAGCACAACCGCCATTCCTGCACAAAAGGGCCTGCGAGAGGAAGGCAGACAAAATAAAACCACATCAGGTGGGGAAACGCTGGAAAGAAATGAGCCCAGGAAGTGTGTGACAATGGTTGCAATTTTTTTCATTCAAATTTTTTTGATTAATGTCACTATTTTTCCATTACAGTTGACATACAATATTCTATTAGTTTCAGGTGTACATAGTGATTAAGCAGTGTATCCTTTACAAAGTGATTACCCCGTAAGTGTGACACCCACTTGCCAGCCATATAGTTATTACAATATTATTGACTCTATTCCCTATGCTATACTTTGCGTCCCTGTAACTATTCATTGGCTGCAATTTTAAAGAAAGTGGTCAAGAATGCTTCATTAAGGTGAGTTGAGTAAAGACATGAAGGAGGTAAGGAAGTAAGTTCTGCAGTTACCTGAGGAAAGAAGAAAGTACAGAATTCATGCAGATGCCTGCTAGGTGTGTTCAGCAGAACGGCCAGTGTGACCAGAACAGAGTAAATGAGAAGGGAGGTAGTGAGAAGAGGGCAGAGAGGTAACGTGGAACAAGACCACATAGGACCTTGGCTTTTACTCAGCGCAGGAGATGAGGTTATTAAATGGTTTGGATCAGGGGTGATGTCATCCAATCTACATGTCAGCTCTCGCTGTGCTCTTCAGAACAGACTGAAGGGGAGACCGGTTACTGCAATGATTGAGGGGAAATAATTCAGGAGAAAGACAGTGGCTCGGCCCTGGGTGGTAGCAGTGGAAGTGGTGACAAGTGGATGTATTTTGAAGGTGAAGCCAACAGGATTTACTGATGGACTGGATGTGGACTGTGAGAGAAGGGAGTTTGCTCTGAACACCTGGATGGATGGAATTGCCATAAAGCCAGATGGGGGAGTCTGCAGGAGGAACAATTTGTAATGGGAGTGGAGGCAGGGATATCAGGAGCTCAGTTTTTGGACATATTAATAGGCGTCCCAAGGACACTCCAACCTTTGAACTTAGCTTCCCTCCAGTGAACTCCCTAGAAAGACAGCTCTCCCTGGGGTAATAAGACAAAGTGTGGAAAGGGAATCCTGGTAAATCAGGGACATTTATGAGGACTCCCCTTAGAGCTTAGCAAGATGCTAAATTTTCCTTGAAGGAAGAAGCAGCAATGAGATTCTCGCAACACACACACACACACACACACACACACACATACACACTAATTTTTTCTGGTAATCACCAGGATAAATAATGTTAATAAAAATGGCAATCTTTATGATAGATGCTTCTCATTGTTTAGTAAAGCTGGTATGTCATTGAGAAGTAATGCTGGATATAAGTGTAATTTCAAATAAAATGTGAAACCAAAGATAGGAAGGAGGTTTAGAAAGTAGAAGAATCACATTTCATATTCTCTTGAGACTCCCAATAAAGCTGTTAATTTGCTTCAGAATCATTTAAGCCAAGTAGGGCCAATGCTTTGCCCACATCGACACAATTCTGCTCTAAGCAACTGGGAGAATAGGCTTAAGGTTGCCTACTGGCCACAACTAGTGTTGGAGAAAAACTAATTTTAAATTTGTATCATAATAGAAACTTTGGACTCACCAGGCACCCCAAGTCCCCAAATCACATTTTGATAGAGAATAGGAAATGCTCAGGCACCCACATTAATTTCTAGAATGTCTTTCCCTGGATTGGATGATTGCACTTTACTCAGAAGAGAAAATATGACTTAAATCAAGATTTCTGAAAAGCTGGTCCAAACAGCTGGTATCAGTCTGGTGATGTTTTTAGCAGTGCAAGGTAAAATGAGAGAGAGAAAAAAAAAGAATAGTAGAATAAATTTAAATACATTTGATTTTTAAAAAGCTGTTCAATTTCTAAGGCTGTGTGCCTAAATCTATTTTAAGTGTTACTATGTTCTTTTATGAAATGGCAGTGAGAGACAGGCGGCAATGTTTACGTTTGTTTTGGCTACAGACACATATAAGACGGCCCTATAGGTATCTCCACATTTTTGTTTTAAATGAACAGGTCTGTGAAATGCGAAGGCCTGGTAAGTGCTGACTAGAGAAAACGAACTCGTGAGTGCTCAGCTGGCCACCATGCCTTCCTCTCAAGGCCGCCCGAGCTGGCGGTGTGCCCAGGGTGCCGGTGTCGGCCGTGCCACCTTCCCGCTCGGGACAGCGCCGGGTGCTGCCTCCCTGTCTTCCTCACACTCTCCTAATGACCTCAATCAAGGCTTCAGGAGAATTACAAGTAGTTCCTCCTTTTTTTTTTTTTTTAGATTTTATTTATTTATTTTTAGACAGAGGGGAAGGGAGGGAGAAAGAGAGGGAGAGAAACATCAATGTGTGGTTGCCTCTTGTGCACCTCCCACTGGGGACCTGGCCCTCAACCCAGGCATGTGCCCTAGACTGGGAATCGAACCAGTGACCCCTTGATTCTCAGGTTGGCACTCAACCACTGAGCCACACCAGCCAGGGCCCGAGCAGTTCCTGTTAAGAGTCTGGAGACCTCTGGACACCACCATGACCAAGGACAAGTGAGCCTGGGAAAGCAGCGCGATCTGAGCAGCAGGAAACCTGCAGGCCCACTGCGTACTAGCTCTGCCACCTCAGGCAGGTCACGCAGCATCTCAGAGTGACGGTTCCTTCTCTTCTTGCTAAATACCCTCTGCCCTGGCCGTAAGGGCTGTTGTAAAGAGCAAATAACATATTTACAGGAAAGTATTTCTTAACTGATAAAATCATCATTATCTTACACAGGCACAAGTACCAATGTAAACAAATGAGATAGGCCGGGGATAAGAAAAACAGGGCAGTGATGTGCTCTACACCTACTGCCGCTGTGTCTCGGGAGACAACCAGGCACAGAAACTGAGGCAGGGCAGAGTGTCCAGTGTCTCAAGCTCAGGGCTGCTCTCCAGGAAGCAGGGAAGCCTGGCACAACCAGGGCATCTGATTTCCTAAGAGAAACCGGAGAGCCAGCCTCACGTTGTGTGTTCATGAAAACTCCTGATTATTTAATGTTTGCAACTATGTCAACAATTTAAAAACCTGGCGCGGCCATCTCTGACAGGCCGCACCGAACATGTCTGGGGGCTGAACCTGGCCCAAGGCGCTCGTTTGCGACTTCTGATTCACACACGCCTCCCGCCGCTCCGAGTGCAGTGGGAGACCTAGGGCTGCCGATCCAGACGTCCCGCCGGTGCTAAGGTTTTCCACCGGGTCCTCCGTGCACCTCCACATGTGGACACTGTAAACGATGCCTCTCGTGAAAAGCTAACTAGGCCTTGAGCGGGTCCAGCAGGGTCGCCATCTGGGAGGCCTCAGAAACGGTGAGTTGTCAGCACTATAAACATTTTAGTCTTCGTGGAAGACGCTGACTTCTTCTAAACTAATCGCCTCTGCCAGTCAAGATTTGCCGTAGGAGTTCAAGAACAAGGCATTCATTTAACAACAATAACAAAAACAGTGAGGATGAAAACTGGACGGCCATCATAATGAAAGGCCTAGAAGCAAACTGTGACTTCCCTAATAAGGCGACGACCGCAGTTGGCTCCCTGGCGGTCGAGCGCCGATTCAATTAATCAGTCTGTTTTCAGTTTTCTCACGACAGCAATATTAACAGTTTGCTTTATTCTGTTTATACGGTGCTGACAAGTCTTCAGCATGTTGGGCCTACTTGCTGGAGATTAATGGCTACTCTTCCACTGAGGTAAAACCCAGGCAAGAAGAGGATGCCTTTTACGACTAGATAAGAACTGGACTTTCTTTACTCTTTTCCGTTCCCCTACTGCACATCAAGCTCTCTCTCTTTTAATTTCTATCAAGGATGTGTAAAGTCAGTTGCCTCCAGCAGTTTCTCCTCACTGTTTAAACTCCTCCACTTCTGCCGTGTCCGCCCGTGACACAAAGGGAAGCTGGGATGTTGCTTTTAGGGAAGCTTATCATCTCTAAAGGTACATTCCGTTGGAAAAAGTCGGATTCCGTATAAAAGTGAAAGGTAGGCAGGAGATGACCTCTGGGGACCGGATATTAGCATGTTAGGTGGGCAACGGTTCTCCTTTGTATTTAGGGTGATTTTGGTGGGCAGGGAATTGATACTAAGTATGGCCCGGCTGCAAGAAGTGTGGACACATCCCAGAAAATCTCTTGGTCATCTCTCACTAAATTGTCATATTTCAAAACAAGTCAAAAAGACTTTAAATAACTCAGGAAGACCAGCCTCCCCCTCTAAGCGCCCCAACCAAAAGCTGTACAAGGAATGCTTGTCACTGGTATATTTTGCTCTGTGCCAGGTTGGAAAGACATAGTGACCTCAAGCATATAAGTACAGAGAAGCTAAAATAACAATATTAATTGTTTGTGTGTGAAGTACAAGATATTTGAGTGGGCAGAGCAATATAACGAACTAGAACTGGGCAGATGTTGAATTGCATACTTTAGTAATTTGTCTCCTGCGAAGGGTCAATTGGAGAGGGGAGCACCTCAGTGAGACAGATGCGACCGGTATAATATCCTGAGTCAGGGTGCTGGGCCGGATGTGAGCAGGAAAGGAAACATTTCAGGCTTACCCCAGAAAGTAACCAAAAAAGATTTAGAACCAACTCAATCTTTTTTTGACGGATTAGGTTTATTCTTTAGTTCATTTGTTCATTCAACAACTATTTTTAAGGTTTTCAGATGGCTCCTACACTGTGCTAAGTAACATAGGGAAGTAAGAAAAAGAATTTGAAGATGACTCCTTCCTCAGAACTGGGCTCCTAGCCATTGTTCAGTGGTCGAAAGTGACACCGCAACAGCCATCCATCCAACCCGCCTTGTGTCCATCTACCCATTTGACACCGACGAAGCATCTACCTTGTGCTAGGACCGCACTACATAATGGTCATGAACAAGGCCAGAGAAGAAAAATTGAGGGAAAGAAAAGAAACACTGTCTTCATTCTCGGGAGTACAGCCTTGGGAGTGCCTTCTTTCTGAAACTCCCACTGCTTTCCTGGTGGTCTGGCCATAGGCACAGTACATGGTAGTGACCCACCAGGCTGTTGGAACAGCACAGGTACTCTCAGTCATCCATATGAAGGGAGGATCTCCTGTTTTACTTCTAAATGTGTGCCCTGTTTGGCATACTTAACCAAAGTAAAACACTATATCAGAAAGGCATCTAACATAATTCCCATGTGCAGATTTTAATATTGCCTATACATACAGGCACAAGAAAAACGAGCTTTGAGGAAAGCCAAAAGGTACTGAAAATAATAGAAGAAACATACTGTGAATGTTAAAAATCTTGGTTGGTAAATTAGTTTGAGACATAATTCTATTGCCCTTCAGGGAAAGCCCTGATATTTTTAAATTAAGATTTGCCTAGACTTCATAAGAACAAATCCTGACCACTTGCTAGTGCTTAAAAAAAAACAACTAGGTAACAGAATGACTACCACTGAGAAGTATTTCGCTTTATGGCAGCTGCCTTTTCATTATTATTTTATGAGATCTTGTCTAGATATTATGCATTCTTCACTACCTACATTTAATTCTTTTCAAGATGTTTCTTCAGATGCCTGAAGTTATGTCAATGTCTTGGGATCTAATTGGATCTCAAAGAGCAAACGGTTTTAATGCTTTCCAAAGGTTCTTACACACGTAGGTGCACCTCCAAAATCCATGACTAATATATGCTTTTGGTTATTTCTATTAAAACAGAAAAAATTAAAAGGTATTTTTAGAGACTTATGAACACCATCAACAATTATGTCAAGCATAAGCTAGTCTGTGTATGCCACGAGTGAGAATTTAAATGCCAATAAAATCTAACTGTAAAAGAAGGAATTCAATGACAGCAGGCACATTTCACTTCAATCTGACGTTGAGGACCCGAGCCTGGTATGGGCTTGCGCGTACTGTGAGCTCTGAGATGACAAAGCCCTAAGAAAGCACCCAGGCCTGCTCTCAATCCCAGCTCTCCCGCCTGCGTCCCTTACCAAGTGTCTTTCTGTGTGGGAAATAGGACTTGAATAACCACCTACTTACATCCCACTGCGAAATGTTTTTAAGTTATGAAATATTTCCAACATGCTTGGTTTTACTGGTGATACATAGGAACTGAAATGGGAAGAAGTGTAAGACACCGCAGAAGTGATCCATGAAGACACTGCCGCAGTCATCATTTCAGTTCCCCTCTCGGTAAGAGAAGGCGTCACCACCCTGGGAACTTGATCGTTGGGTTAACAGCCTGCACCGATGCTGAGATATTGTTTTCATTTTGCTTGGCTCAACCTGATAGAGGGCCTTGGAGGAAATGTCAAAGTTGAGCCCAGAGGGAGAACCACAGAATTCGAGACAGTCTGCGTTGGCAAGGCCCTTGGAGATCGTCGAACCACCCTCTCGGGGCAGGAAAGAAAAACAAACCGGAGCCATCTGACATTTATGACTCTTACCTGCGGCGCAGATCCTCGGCCACGGCTGCCCGGCAGCTGAACAAATAAGCTCGCAGAGATTTCAGCCGCTGCCGCAGCCGCACCACGGTGGCCAGGGGCTCCGAGTGGAGATACAGCATGGGGTTTTCCTGCTGGATGTCAATCAGGGGCTCTTCATACACGTACTCCAGAAACTCTTTGGCCTGCTTAGACACCTACAAAGTAAACGTCCTCAATCAGTTCTGGTGCGTCATCCAGCCTCCCGCACCTCCTCACACTACGAGCCATAGCTTAAATATCAGGCAAATGAAGAAGCCCATTTAACTAAGTACAAGTTTTGACTTCTCTTTCTCTCGTCTAGAACCTCAACTGGTAAAAGTAACCTTGGCATTGAAAGGAACTCACTAATTCTGTTTCCTGATTACATGATTACATGAATCTACACAGGTGATAAAATGATGCAGAACTACACAGACCTACTATACTAATGTCAATTTTCTGTTTTTTAAAAGTATTATGCCTTAGTTATTTAAGATGTAACCGAAAGGGATAACTAGGTGAAAGGGATACAGGGCCACCCTGCACTATCCAGGCAACTTTTGGTGACTGTTTAATTATTTCAGAATAAAAAGTAAAAAATAAAAGTAAAAAAAGGAACTGACACTAATTTTAAATATATATACATATACATGCATTTATATCTATGTATATATATCTTATAATGCTTTTTATAAGTAGCCACTTTCAAAAAATAGGTAAACCAGGCACACATTATACAATTCAAAAGGAATAAAAGAATATTTCAAAAAAGAAAAAAATATATGCAGAATAATTTCAATGCATAGAAAACAGGCTCAAACACACACTTTTTATTTTTATTTTTATTTTTTTTATTTATTTACTTTAGAGGGGAAGGAGAGGGGGAGAGAAACATCAATGTATGGTTGCCTCTAGTGTGTCCCCTGCTGGGAACTGGCCTGCAGGGAACTGGCTTGCTACCCAGGCATGTGCCCTGACTGGGAATTGAACTGCGATCCTCTGGTTCGCAGACCTGCACTCAATCCACTGAGCTATACCAGCCAGGGCCTCAAACACACACTTTAGTGAGCAGAAAGGAGTCTTTCTGATTAGAACAACTTTGAATTTGGGCTGACTCTGGCCAATATGTTCACCCAAGTCTATCTCCATCTCTGGTAGTAAATGATGAAAGTTGATTGTAAAGTGTCTTTGTCATCAGCAGAAATAGAGTAGAAACATAATGCATCCAAGAGACAGGGAATGGCTTAAATAATGCAATAACACACAGATAATCCGTGGGAATCTGTACATTCCAATTCACAGAGACGTGGATTCACGAGTGATATGCAGAGTGGGCCCCGATTCTATTTATGGAAGGTGGAATCCCTTCAAGTTTCCACCAATACCTCTCATGTACTGAGAGTGAGGCTGGAATTCATCACAAAAACAAACAACTTCACTTATTAAAGAGAAAATGGAAAGAGCACTGTGTTTCACACTCTAGGCTAGAAGCTTATTAGTGAAGTTAAATAGAATACGGTCCCTACTTTCAAGGGACTCACTGTTTAGTACAACAGACAAATATTTAAAATAAAATATATGGGTGGCACACAGCCTGTCATCTTCCGCCAAAGAAATACGGCTGCAGCCCACTGGTAGCTTAAAGCGGGGAGACATAACTGCGCTGGCAGAAGGAAGCCAGGAGCTAGGGCAGGCCTGGCAGAGCAGGTGGCATTGGCTCCAGGCCTGGGAAGAGAAGCAGAAATTCACTTGGTGGACAGGGACGGGGCAGAGGAGAGTACAATAAGCAGACACAGCCATGAACACCCAAGATCACGAAACGTATGGCTACTATATATTGATTGAAAACATGTTTATGAAATTCTATATTTTATTGTGAAGCTCATATAAAAGTTTGTTCCTTACAGAGATGCAACATATGCATCAACTCTTTTTTCTAATAAAAGTATCGATTTTTCCTTAAAGGCAATTATTTTGAGGTAGCTGCTGTGTTGGTGTGATCCTCTGGGGTTCTGCAGAGTTACGGAGTTAAGATTAATGAAGCCCCCAGTCTCTGTGACTCCAGCCCACAAAGAGGCACGTAGAGTTAGTTCGCCAAAACCTTCAACTACGTTACTCGACTGCAAACAGCAACTGGCAGGGCTGAATAATGCCACACTTCGAGGCACAGAGCCGCGGGCACGTGCCGGCCACTGCGGTGAGCAGTAGGCACGCAGTGGGGAAGAAAACAGGTATGGCCCTGTCCTCACACAGCTCGCAGTTCAGTGGGGAAAGACAGAACTGGGGTTCAAATACATTTTTTAATCACGGTTAAATATTTGCCATATTTACATATCTTAAATGAGGGGAAAAGCAAATGGTGTTCTGGAAAATGAAGTACAATCCACTTGAAACTGTTGCTGAAAAATGATGTATTGTACAATTCAATTAGTCGTTCTGGCTCTATTGAGCAGTGTTTACACTGAGTCAGGGCCCTGCTGAGTTAGGTTAACAATGCTACCTTTTAGTAGGTGAACAGAAGGACAAAGGGCACTGGCCAGTCTTCCAGGCCTTAAAAGGCTTCTCTCTTCAGGTGGCACTTAAGCCCGAAAGGGAGGGGGAAAAAAGTCTTTTACAGAGACGGTAAAAGCAGTAAGACAAATGGGACAGCGGCTACTGACATCAGCGTTCATAAACCGAAATTGCCAAAAACAAAAACAGAGCTAGTTTCAATAATGTCTGAGGCGTTGCTTCACGAGGTTAGTAAGTAGCTTAAGAATACAGAGTGCACTGTGGGCCTGGCTGCCCGAGGAGGTGAGCAAGTCCCCGCGGAGCGAGAGCGAGCTGTCGGGGCAGCCAGGCTGAGCAAGCACTTCTTTTTGAGAGAGGGTCATGTACTGGTGAGGAAATGCTCCAGAGAACTCAAAATTTGGCGTAAAATGCCATTTTTGCCAAATAGAGCACTTTCCCCCTAAGTTCCAAATGGCTCTCTGCACTGGTATAAGGATTTCACTTTCAAACTCGACTGTGATCTAACAGCTTTTTTAAAAAAGAAAATGTTTAAATTATATATAGTTACTTAGGGAAGGAAGCCAATGACATCCTTAGGTGATAAGGTTTACATGACAGTAAGTTCCTTCCTAGTTAATATAAATATTACGTGAGTTATATATTACGTGAACCCCGTATATATTATATTACGTGAACCCCGACTGTATTTCACCTAAAGGATAAGAGCTACTGTCCCACTTCCTGCCAACCAAACACACGGAAAACACGAAAAGCCGGGGTGCTACTTGTGCCGTATATGAGAACTCAGCCCACAGGTGTGGATGGGTGAGCCCTATACTCTTTCTTTATCAGAGATTTTACAGGGTCATATAGCTCGCTTATTTATTGACCTATTAGTATTTTACTAGATAATGCTTAGTGCTTATTATTATTATCAATATAAATGAAATTCTTTCCATTGCTCTTCTACCTTGTGACAGAATAGTTGAAGCTGTAAGAACTCAAACCCGTGACTGTGTCATAGTTTGTGAACTGGTTCTTCCTTCGCAGCCCTGAGTCTCCATGAGCTGAGTGAGTGCAGGGGGAGGACACCCGGGGGGGGGGGGGGGGGAGAGGTGTCTCCCCCACCCCCACCCTTAAGGCACTGCAGCAAACAGGCCATAAGTAGCCATAATTAGTTCGAAATGAATAATGACCAAACCTGCTACATACACATATGTATTTACAAATAAACACATCATTTAATTTGAACATGAAGCATCCTTAGCACACAGAATTATTATTCTGGTGACAGCTACCTCTTTTTTTTTAATTTTTATTTTATTGATTATGCCATTACAGTTCTATTCCCCCTTCATTCCCCTCCACCCTGCACCACCCCACCCCTACCATTCCCCCCCTTTAGTTTATGACCATGTGTCTCAAGTTCTTTGGATTCTATATTTCCCATACTATTCTTGCCCTCCCCCTATCTATTTTCTACCTACCATCTATGTTATTTTCTGTACCTTCTCCCCCCTTCTCCTTCTCCCACTCCCCTGTTGCTAACCCTCCATGAGATATTCATTTCTATGGTTCTGCTCCTGATCTAGCTGTCCTTTTAGCTTGCTTTTGTTTTAGATGTGGTTGTTAATAACTGTGAGTTTGCTGTCCTTTCACTGTTCATCTTTTTTATCTTTTTTTTCTTAGATAAGTCCCTTTAACATTTCATCTAATAAGAGCTTGGTGATGATGAACTCCTTGAATTTGATCTTATCTGAGAAGCACTTTATCTGCCCTTCCATTCTAAATGAAAGTTTTGCTGGATAGAGCAATCTTGGTTGGAAGTCTTTGGATTTCATGACTTGGAATACCTCTTTCCAGCCCCTTCTTGCCTGTAAGGTCTCTTTTGAGAAATCCACTGACAGTCTGATGGGGACTCCTTTGTAGGTGACTGTCCCCTTATCTCTTGCTGCTTGTAGGATTCTCTCTTTCATTTTAATCTTGGCTAATGTAATGATGATGTGCCTTGGTGTGTTTCTTCTTGGGTCCAACTTCTTTGGGACTCTCTGAGCTTCCCGGATTTCCTGGAAGTCTATTTCCTTTGCCAGATTGGGGAAATTCTTCTTTATTATTTGTTCAAATAAGTTTTCCACTCGTGGGTGTTCCTCTTCCCCTTCTGGTACCAGATGTTGGAATTCAGATGTTGGAATGTTTAAAGATGTCCTGAAGGTTCCTAAGCCTCTCCTCATTTTTTTGAATTCTTGTTTCTTCATTCTTTTCTGGTTGGTCATTTTTATCCTCCTTCTGGTCCACTCCTTTGATTTCAGTCCTAGTTTCCTTTCCATTACTATTGGTTTCCTGTGTATTGCCCTTCATTTCAATTAGTTTAGCCTTCCTATGTTCCTCTAATTTGTGAGTAAAATCAACCAGTTCTGTGAGCATCCTGATGACCAGTGTTTTGAACTGTGCATCTGAAAGTTTTGCTATTTCTTCATCACTTATTTATGGGCTCTGGGGCTTTGAGATCTTCTTGAGCCATTTTTGGTCTGTTTGAGCCCGTTAAGTATGAGGAGCGGAGCCCTAGGGGCGGGGTGGGGCCTCCAGGGTAGGGTCGCTGGGTTGTGATACTGTATATGGGGGCAGAGTCAGAGCCGGGAAATGGCGGCCCTCTCTGCTGCCTGCTTTCGCTGGGACCTGCTCGGTCCTGTCTCACTGCCTACTCCCTCGCTGGTCCACCTGTGCAGGAATGCACCAGCACAGTCAACCTGCCGCCCTTCACCCTCGCCGGTCGCTCACTGGGTCACGCTCACTGGGTTGGCCCTTTGCAACCCCACGCCTGGGATCCATGCGCCTGAGTCCGTCTGACCGAGTTTTCCTGTGCAACCCCGCTCTGCCAGCTGCTGGTTTCGCCCCTCTTACTGGTCAGGCTGAAGAATTGGTTGTTATCAGACTTCCGAAAAGTTCAATTTTTTTGTGTTCTGGCTGTGTTTTCTGTTGCTAATATTTAGTTGTCTCTAAACTTGATTGTGTGAGAAAGCACGGTGTCTCCACCTATGCCTCCATATTGGCGGAAGTCACAGCTACCTCTTAGAAACAGAGGGCTTCAGTGGTGTTCAGGTTTACACGGATCTGAGAGGGAGGTTGTAGCAGAGCTTCCTAGTATGTTCCCCAAAAAACAGAGCCGCGGGTACTAACGCAGTGGGGCAAAGGGAATGTTTAACCATAGACAGGAAGTTGGAGATGATGTGGCAGTGGTGGCGGCAGTGAGGACTCCAGTTTTTGTTAAAGGAGGGAAATGAATCCAAATAAAACAAATGGGAACACAATCTTAGAATAGCAAGGATTGGTACAGATAATCTAGTTCAGTTTTTCTCAACCTGTGTTCCAAGGAATACTAATCCTGCAAAAAAGAAGTTCTGAGGTCCAACAAGGAATATGCCACACGTCACATTTTTCTCTTGATGATTCAAGTATAACAAGTTGGCATATTAAAGCCCTGGGACATCTTGTATTAGATAAAAAGCCCCTCACCCCAGCCACTTCCTAAACCTATCTGACCATAGGCAAGGCAGCTGTTTACCGTGGTACCGGCTGTATCGGGGCAGAGGGCGTGGAGAGAGATGAAATCCAGCCTGGGCTCCACTACCAGTGGGAGGAAGGGGCATCTCTGTCTAACTCCGTCCATTCTCTTGCCAAGCTGTGAACTCCTGGGGCTGTGTTCTCCTGGAGGGGCCCTAATCAGATTATAAAGATGACCTCCCTGTGGCCCAACTGTGGGACCCCCTTTCTGAGTAACTACTGTTAACATGCACAGAGCTTGTTAATGTTCCATGGACCGCACTTTGAGAAGTGCTGACCTAATCTAGAAGAGAAAATTGAGTCCAGAGAGCTTAGGTGACTTATTGTGGCAGAATTAAAACCAAAATTTCAATCTCTGGGTACTCTGTGGTTTTTAGCACTGTTTCCATTCACAGTTCTTTTTATTTTTCCATAACTCTACCATAAGCTGTCTCCTCTTCACTCTTTCAAAGAGGTGGTCCCTGTCCTTCCTTCCTCCCCAAACAGCAAGCAAGCTGGCTATGAACAGACTAACCTGTAGTATAACGAGGCGGTACACTGGCATGCAGGTTCCTGTTTGATTTTCAGTCTAAAACAAACACTAAAGTCCAGCCACACTTCATAGGTCTAGAAGTCTCTTAGTGGTGTATTCGTTTACTGTCTTCCTCCTTCAGGAGGAATTCTCGAGGCGGAGACTGTGTGTGCTCCAGAGCCTGGAATGGTGAGCACGGTCTCTGTTCAATAAATGCTTGTTGAGCAAATGAACAAGTACTTCACAGTTTTCACGGCTGTGACTTCAAGCCACACACCATTACCTTAAACACACTCCTAACAGCTCGGTTATTTGTTTCCAAGTTCACAACTTATTCAGAGGTAACAGAGTAGAAAAGGGAAAGGACCCGAGAGGCAGCACAGTGACAACAGATGTGACAGCTGATGTCCTGGTACGAAGGGAAGAAGGGCACCTGCAAGGAGACAGGGTAACAGTACAGTGTACCAGCCTGACTGAGGGCAGTTTGGCAATATCCATCTATGTGGAGGCGCGCACCTACATCTAGAAAATGATCTGCAGGGAGTCGCACTCAAAACAAGAGAACTTATATTCAAAGTGACGTATAAAGCTATTTATTGAATCACCGCCTATCAGAGCAAAAGACTGGGAAAACCTTAATGTCCATCAAAAAACCCCCAAAAGGTCAGGTTGAATAAACTGGTGTGTTTGCATGTGTAAAATTCATGATGGAATCTGGAGTAGCTGTATATTTTTCTAAAAAGCCCAAGGAAGAGTTTGATGGTCTAAATGGAAGTTCTCTAAGAGGAGCCCATATGCTACATCACATATTGCCATATCTGCATAAAAGCCACATTTGTGTAATCCACTTGCCTGAGGCAAGAAGAACAGAGTGGGTAGGAGAAAGAGGGAAATTATCTAGGTCTCTATGCGCTTTGTACCTTCTGAAACTTCTGGAAGTTTAGTCAAAATAGAAGAGCACAATGTATACCACCACGAGGCAATTTCTTTACAGCAAAATAGCCTCTCACACCACATTAATGCACAGTGAAGTTTTCCATCACAGGACAGAACAATTGTAATAATAATTCTGAGGCATTAAAAAACATTAATTTCTAATACATATTTTCTTAAACAGAATATATGGAGCTAAGTGACGGTTAAAATTTACAAAATAATAAAAATAGTATTACATGACTGAAAACTTGGAGAATAAAAACTGAAAAAGGAAAAAAATGATCACCCATTATCTTACCACAGTCAAATAACCACTTATTGCTTTGGCATAAGGTTCTCTCCCAGTACTTTTTCCCAACTCCGAAAAACCATGGCGAAAGCCTTAATGAGACCAACTCCAACCACAATACCTCTTGGTCCTGTTAAAACAGCTACTGTGGGCTAATGGAGGAGGAATCAGGAGATCTTAAGTTTAATTACAATTTGTTCTCGAAATCTCCAAATGGCTGTGAACAAGTGGTTTCCCCCTCAGCGAACGGCTCTCCAGCTCTGCAAGGGCAATAGAGTCTGCCTTGAATGCCTCTCAAGATAATAGAGACAGGAAATGGTTTATGTAACATGGAAAACCCCCAGCTAAATGGAATGTGAATATTCAGGCTAGGATACAAAAATATTTTGCAAAAGCACAATGGAGGGGAACCGTGAGGAAGAGTTGAGGCTAAGTCCGAGTTTCTGACCACCTCTTTGTCATGCTCAGTATTTTGAATAATGGTGCGTGGGGCGGGGGGTATCTTATTATCAAAGAGAATCTCATTAGAAAATGGCTATAGAATTTGAGGATAGGGTTTAGCTGCCGGGTAATCCTGGAGCTCAATTCAATTTGCAGGATGTACATCGGAAAATAGATGAAATCCTGCTTTAAAAATAATTAGGATTATTATTACCCCAGAGGACAGACAAGGAAACGCTTAAGATGACAGATTTCATCCTGCTCCGAGAAACCATTTTTTCACTCTTTTAAATGGATAGGCAAGCCAGTCACGTACTTGCTATTAGGGACAGCAGGCAGATCTCACGGAAAGATGTCTGGTTTTGGAAACTGATAGGTCTGAATTGATCCTCACAATTAGGAACATTAAGTTAAATCCTGCATTTGAGCAAAGACAGACAGACACTGCACTAAATGGAATACACTGCAGTTACTTAATGCCCGTGCGAGATGATCCAGATAAAGTCGACCAGCTCTGGTTTTGCTTTAAAATCTGCTCTTGTCCACTGACATCCCAAGAAGGGCTGGTCTGACAGAGGACATTTTGCTCACGTGCAACATGGATGAAGTGGGGGTACCCGATAGCGTCCATTAGTTACTCTCCTCTGAGAATCAGACCCTGCCATTTGAATGACCGCCATGGGAAAAGGCCTGCCACGTAGCAAGACCTCAGGTCACTGACAACTAAACTGACGGCAGACGGTGTGGGTGGCCTCTACAGCTCACTGCAGACAGACTTGACTGCTGCCTTCATTTCACATCTTCATAAACTATGCCCCAGTTTCTCATTTCCCTCATTCAGTGACACCTTTTCTGCTTTAGCTCCCCTGACTGGCATATACGCTGCTGGCAGGTGCCACCGGCCTAAGCCCTCAACGATTATGGGGCTGGGACCGCCTCACTGACACGCTCTTATACACCTCTCACAGCTGTCAAAGCCCCGCTCCAAGCAGATTAATCTAAACTGTCTAAGCCAAATCCAACTGGTGCTCTTTCCCTCTAAATAAGTTTTTATCTAATGCACACATGGCAAATATATTTATAGCCTTATTCAGAGTGTCAAGTACAAGATGCAGAGGAGAGGATGATAACTGTGCGTGGTAGAGGGGAAGGAAAGAATCAGGAGAGGAAATGAGGTTTCAGCTGGGTTTAGGAGGTGCCATTCAGAACGAGGGCAAGAGGAAGAAAGGTGTGAAATGGCGTGGCAAACTGGGGAAGAGGAGGAGTGTGATCTTACTGAGAAGACTCATGGGGGCAGGGACATAGTGGATGAAGGAGCTAGAAAGGCAGGGACTAAAGATCACGAAGGTCTTTATGCCAAGCTAAGAGATTTGTGTTTACCTTAGGTACAAACAGGGTAAAAGCAGCCATTAACTGAGCACTTACTATACACCAGGCACTGTACTAGGTGCTTTCTGTGAATCATTTATTTAAGCAAAGAGCAACCTTATAAAATAGGTATTATTATTATCTTCACTCAGAATGTGAAGGACAAAAATTTTGTCCCCTCCTCACTGAGACTGAGGAGGGGACAAAATTTACCTAAGGTGAGTTTAGGACTTCTTTTGAACAAATTTTTGGGGGGCAAATTAGAACTTCTTTGAAACATTGTCGGTACAAATTATAACTTTTTTGGAATATTGCTAGGGCAAGACTTGAAGGCAGGAAGCACAGGTAGGAAGCTACTGAGTTCCTTCACATGAGTGATGCTGAGGGTTCAAGTTTGGGTGGTAGAGCCATGGGTACAGTGCACAGCATGACCGCAAGAGCTCAAGTTCCACAGTTGATTCCTGCTAGCTGATTAGGCAGACCAGGGGTCCTCCCAGCCCCGGCAGTGCTGACTGGTGGAGCCATGCGCACTGGGTGAGGGTGAGAAAGCCCACTTGGGGGGCATACTGAGGCTGAGCACCCACGGGATGTGTAGGTATTCATATTCAGATCTCGTAGCTTCAGTTTTCTCCTGAAGGAGGCAAGGTCATAAACTAAGGATTAGGATGAGGCCTCTTGAAGACAGTGAAGATGCAGATGGTTACTAAGGAGAAAAGGAGGCAGCGCTGCCCGGGGATGCGAGCCAACTGATCACTCACAATTTCTGTGTTCGTCTACAACTTCAAAGATTACAGGTGGGCCACAGCCATCATCTCCGCTCCACCTACCCTCGGTCCCCGGTGATGTACAGCTACAGTGAAAACAAGTCTCAGACATCTAGTAGCCAGGAGGCAAAAAAAAAACCCCAACTATTATACAGCCTGTTTTTGTTCACAGCACCTGCATGGAAGGGTCATTCAAAACGGATGTGACAATATTCAGGCAGAAGGATCAGAAGGGCTCTCGTCAGATCAGGTGACAGAGTTCTCTATTGTGTGGCAGGCACAGGACCGAAAAAGAACCCTAAGCCTAAAGTACCACCCCATTGCAGGGTTAGATTCCTCGCCTGCCAATGTCTAGTTCCTGGTTTATGCAAGAGTGGAAACGCTGTACAATGTAGCTAACCAATCCCCATATCCCGAAGACAACTAGGTTGAAAACTGAAGTGGAGGTGTCCATTAGGCAATTAACTCCACAGATCTCACTTTCAGGAGCAAAACTGAAGCTGGAGAGAAAAGTGGGGATCATCAGCACAGGAGTCCTGGTAGTTACAACCACAGACGGGAGGAAAATAACACAATCAACAGAAAGTGGGAAAAGATCTTGTAGCTTTTAAGAGACTACCTAGTCAAGTGTGCTTCACGGTCTTATGCCCGTGACGGCATGTGAACCCAGCTTCTGGCCTACCTTGTATTTCGAAGTGTCCCAGTTGTGGACTACGCGTGCTGGGATGAGGAAGCTGTCGTCCACGTGGCAGCTGCCGCAGTAATACCAGCCGCTGTAATTGCACACCTTGGCCTTGCCGTTGGAAAGGCCTATGGACCGCTGGCATCCTGTTCAAAGCAAACACAAAAGTCTGTGGTTATTGTACCGTACAGCACAGGACAAGGCTATACAACCCTGGATTTAAACACAATTCCACAATGGGAAAGAAATCACGGAGAACCCATGTATGGATACCTGCGTCCCCCTTCCTCCCCAGCAGCTTCCCCTGGTCCCATTTCCGCCTCTCCTGACTTCAGCGCTTCAGCACCGGCTGCCACAGACCAGTCTCCCCACAAGCCCACTTTTATCTCCTCGCTTCCCTCCTCAGACACTGTGTCCACAAGGCGCTCTGCTGGGGCTTCTCACAGAGGATGGCACAGGAGCCACACAGCTCTCTGAGAGATGTTACCAGCCGTTTCACAGATGAGTAGACTAAGGCTGTAGCCACGTTAGGTATTTTGTCTTGAGGTTGCCCAGTCAACAAGGGGCAGAGCTGGACTGGGCTCTGAGCTTGTGTGACTCTAAAATAACCCTAAAAACTGGTATGTAGCTTCACTTCCAAAGTCAATGAAAGAAGTGTGTCCTTTGATTGGCCCCATCTCCCCTTTCCAACCACCCATTCCTACTACTCTCCAGTGGGAATGTAACCTCTTTATTCCAGTCAGAGAACTCTCCACACTGTTTCCCGAATAAACACAGTGTGCCCACTTCACCCTCCGTATCTTGGTACACACTAGTTCTCTTTACACATGGTCCTCTTCTCTGACCTCTACTTTGCCGCATCCTAATGATTACTCAAGACCACTGGTTGCCTACAAGTCATTGCGAAGGCCCTGTTTGTGTCCAAGGAAGTCCATGGTCTGTGAGTGCTGTCCTGGTACTGTCAGGGAACCTGGTGATGACCACGGCTCTGCCACCAAGAAAGTACTAGTGTTCTTTAGATGGAGGAGCTACCTTCTGCCGATGAGTAGAGAACTCTGTCCCAGGCAATCCAACAAAATCCAGACAGGTGGGAATCATGATTATATAAACAGCAGCACTTTCTTGACATTTTTGATTTACAACTTTCATTTTAGAAATCCTTCCATATGGCCCATTCCATGGCTGGGTACTAAGAACTACATTTATCAAAGAAATCTCATAGTCTGTTTTGTGATATGGGTACAAAATAAATTACTACTACCATTAATAATAATGATATAATGATCAGCATTGTACCCCATTTCCATTAGAAAGCGCTAAAACACACTTAGCAAATTGCCAACCTAAGAAGATACTGATTCACATGAACTGCAGAATAAAAGGATCACAAAACTCACAGAACTTGCATTTTCATTAGAAACGAAACAGCATGAGTAATCAAGCAGTTCCACAGTGCATCCACCACAAAGAGAATGAGATCCTACTGCTTTTAAATATGGGAGGTACTGAGAGACAGAAACTAAATGTGTTGGTATTATGCTTCAAGAGCTCGATACTCTTCCTTCCTAAAAGAGCTATTTCTTTACTATTGAGCAGCAACAAAACCCTAGCAGGTCCCTGTTCTCCAGATTGGCCGCAGGGTGAGGTACGTGTGAAAGGCAGGGAGGAACCAAACTCAGTGCTGCCCCTGCTGGACGCGCAGGAGGGGCCGTCCCAGTCACCAGGCTGTGAGCGTGGGTGCTGTCGGTGGCACTCCCCGGCCACACTGCTGGTCCGGCATTTAGCACAGGTCTCCTTACACGCGCAGGCCTTTTTATGTGTTTGTACAGCCAGAACCACACTATTATCTTTTCAGATCTGTTTTTTATCCTCAGCACTTCATACAAAGCTTTGCATATAGCAGACCATCAACAACTGTTTACGTTGAAGGGATGATAAACTGAGTATTATTTAGCACACATCCAGCCACTTGCATATAAAGAGATTTTAATTTCCCATAGCTATTCTAGAATTGACCCTCCTAACCCAGTCAACTGCCTCTTGCAACAGGGTACTTTTGTTAATTTCCCTGTGAAAATGTGTTGTCTGTACTAAGATTTATACATTACACTTGTGTCCATACATGGAGTTTGAAAAAGAGTTGAGTGGATCTTGACATATTCTAGACACTGGGCTATTGCAGTTTCCAAAAATTAATAGGCCGTCAAATAACTCAATGCTGAAATGACAATGGGTAGAATTCAATCTTTCCTAATGATTTAGAAAGTAATCATGATCTTGTAAAAATTCAGAACCATCCTTACAGCTGAAACTCTCATTGCAGAATACTGCAAAAATACATTTAGATTATTTTAGCTTTTTGGTTATTTGATGGATATAATACATGTTAGTAAGCATTTGCTGGATATTTACATCTGCTGCAGTAGGTACTACTGGGTATATCAGCCTGCACTTTTTAATCCCTTTATTATAATTTTCTAGGCACTATTAAAATACACAAGTGTGCACTTTAAGAAAGGATATAACCTACAGATGTGTATATCAACCAGGCACACAGGTCCAAAGCCTAGCATTCTGGGGGTTCACCTACATGTGCTAACAAACGAGCTAAACATCTTCACCTGTTTGCAGAGGTCTCCAGGCTAATAAGAGAGGGAAAGGCTGAGACAGCATGGCTCAGGTCCACTCAGGTTTTAGTGTGTAGGCAGGAGCACCAGCACAAACACTCCAACCTCTCTAGTCCTGGGGTGTGTTCACCTTCACACCTTATTCAGAATCATGCTCTCCTGCTCTGGGTGCTGAAACCGCCCCTAATAACAGAAGTAGGTGTCGACCTATCTGCCTACGCAGGACTGTTTTGGATTCGAGGCGTGGAGAAAAGCACAAGCCGAGAGTCGGGAAGCCTGTTCTCGCCTGGGGTACAGTTAGGTCTGACCCGTCAACTCTCCAGGCCTGCTTTCCTCACCGCAGAATTAATGGGTTAGCCTACATTGGTGGTTTGCCAAATTCAGTGAGCATGAGGATTTTCTAGAGATGTTTGTGAAAAGCGTAGACTCCCCACCCCCAGAGACACCGATTCTGTAGCTCTGGGGTAAGGCCTAGGAACTGGCATTTCTACCCAACCACCACGAGGATCTGAGGTGTGTCAAAGCGGGGCACTGCTCCCTGATTTCTAGGTGACTCAAAAGTCCCTTCAAGCCCTGCATTTCCACTTCTATTCAAGTAAAGTGCAGAGGGCGTACAAATCATGAGCTCATTGAAAAGCTCGTAATTTGTCACATAGTTTATTTTCTAGGCTGCCAAAATCAACATTTCAGGTTCTGTCTATTTCCAAAAATTTACTATGTAGAAACAACCTGAGTTCATTTTACCAGTGTTTTTCCAGAGCATTCATTGTCCCCGCTGAGAAGAATCTTATTTGACTTACAAAGAAATAAAACTTTTAATCTTCAAATCCAATATATTTATCATTACAAGAACATAGGATGGTTGGGAAAGAAGATTAGAGGCTAGCTGGTAGCTTGATGTAGGTTCACTTTATAAAAACAACACATACCATTTATTTGAAGAAGGAAACACCCATTCTTTCAATTAACTGCCAGATTTCCTTCTTTAATATTATACTAGCAAATCACAGACTAAAAATGTCTGAAACAGTTCCTTATAAAGATACACAGTCTGGGATTTCACTATCATTATAAAGTTTTCAAGAGAGGGGAAAATGTGTTTTCTTAATAATTACTGTTAGAAAAACACTTTTTTTTGGAGGGTGCCAAAGTTGTCCTCTGACAAGCAATGGTATGGGGAGAAAAATAGAGCTGCAAAGCAGAAACAAAATATAATTAATTGAAATAACTAATTAGAGCTTATTTACATATTATATTTGTATGTACCTTCCAGTAGACTTTTCAACAATGTTTCTAAATTAAAGGGCATTTGGAGTAGGGAACACTCCACATGTTGGATCAAAGCAAATACATTCTTCCCAGTCCCTTTTTGAAACTTTTCAGAGAGTGTATTCAATTCATAGGAACAAAACACTATCTCACAAGAGAACCCACTGGCCTTTTTTTTATCGCTTCCCACCCCACTTCAAATCTTTAATGAACACATTCTCTGAAGAGCTTGGCTTCCCTCTGATACACTTTGGGAAACAAATGTAACCATTTAACCGAAATTCTATTTGCTGCATGTAAGTCCATTCCCCAAATGGCCTTTTAAGACACCCCAAAGAATCTGTTGCTGGGGGTTGAAGCAGAAATTTTGGCATAATTCTCCACAAAGGCACAATCTTTCTTCTAACAAGTGTACCCAGTTAGCTCAATTGGCTTGCAACTCGCTGTTGCTGAAGCTGGGATCTGAGGAGGAGCCAACCACGTTTTCTCTGCTCCGTGGCTACCAACTCCACCCTCTGGCCCCGGACCAGCAACTGGAAAATTCATGGGTGTGAGAGAAAAGTCACAAGGGCTGTGGCTGGGCCCAGGTGAATCCCTGTCACTGAGGAAAACACACACAACGCTGAGTGTGCGCAGCCCTGCTACCACCTGACCCGGTTTGGTCATGTGAATCCAGTGTTTGTATTTGGAAGGGAAAAAGCTCCACGAGGAGCAAAGGGGCAAATAAAAAGAAAAAAGAAGGTACCTCTATAAAACACAGTAAAAAAGATTCAGAGTGAGGGGACAGATTTTCATCTGCTCTGTTAAAATAGAAAAAATAAAACGGGTAAGTTTTATACCCTCTTTTACTACATGTCCACAGGGTAAGGGGAGGTGGCCATAGGGGCAAGGGGGGAGGAGAGGGGCAGGGGCGGGGCCATGCGGACGGGCCTGCCCCTCCCTCCTCCGTGCTGTCCAGTGTCCTGGCCTGGGACCGTGAGCTGTGGTAAACATTATGCAAAATGTGGCTTGCAGGCCCGGACTTTGGTCATATGCTTTAGTGACTGGACAGCACTAAAGCATATGCCAAAATGAAATTTTGGAATTGCCAAAATGAAAAACAGAAATAGGGGTTCAATGATTCGCTGTTGTACAAGAATTAAGAGAAAAAACCAAAAAGAACTGAGCTTTCCTAGCTTACAGTCTATAACTATTGGCTCAGTAAGTAGTTAAGTGTTGAACACATACTTTTTAAAATAAGGTGTCACATTGGGTATACAACTGAAAACTCTGTTTAATGAGCCTGGCACGAGCGCAAAGCTTGCACAGTGTCTAAGCCGCGGACCATCAGACAGAGGGCAGAAGCAATCTTTTGCAAGGTAGTTCTGGTGCCCATTAAAGGAAGTGGAGACAAAGTCAACCTGGGTGCAACCTGCATTCTCCACTGTAGGAGGGGCTGAGCTGGCATGCCAGACTGACCACCAGTGTGTCCCCGAGTTAACACAGGTGGCACTGAGGCTACGGAATTCTACACAATGGTGACGGAAAAGAGCCAAGGGTGAGGGACATTGAGAAACACTGATTTAGAAGTACATGGGCCCCTCATCTGTGAGGTATATGATTCAAGACCCTCAGTGATGCTGAAACTGCAGAGAGTACCCAACCCTGTATGTGTGTATGTGTTGTGTGTGCACAAATATGCACACTTGTATACACACATACACACAAATATACATGCACTATGTTTTTCCTACACATACATACCCATGATAAAGCTTAATGTATAAATCAGGCACAATAAGAGATGAACAACCATGCCTCATAAGAAGAGAACAACTATAACAATAAGACGAGGGTCGCTGGGACGCCAGCACTGCAACGCTGCACCGGTGGATCCGTAATCCAGATGGTGGCGGGTGGGGGTGGAGTGCACAGCAAGACACGCTGGCCAAAGGGGTGATCCACATTCCCAGTGGGGCAGAGCAGGACGGCACGACATTTCATTGCACCGACAGGAGTGGTGTGGAAATTAAAACCAATTAATTGTTTATTTTTGAAATTTCCCATGTAATATTTTCTGACCAAGACTGACTATGAATAACTGAAACCCCAGAATACAAAACTGTGGGTGAGGGGGGACTACTACAGTGATCTGAAACTTCCCTCATCTCAATGGCTAAGTTATTCTGTCTGTGGAACAAGGTGGTGACCCACCAAATAGAGGGCACCTACTTAGAAAACCAATCAAGACATGAAATATTCGGATGGAGAATCGGGCACATGAAAGCACACGCCTCTGAGTGTGCATTTTGTCTGTCACAAGGCAAACAGGACCCACGAGCATCTCAAATGAAACTGAGGGAACAAAAGGGGAAATAAAAAAAAGTCCACTGTGCACCACCAACTGCTAATGTGAACACAGGAGTGCAAAAGCGTGTCTACGGTTGTCCATACAGGAATAGTACAGTAATAAATAACAACACATTTCACAGGCTCACAACTGAAGCCTACTTTGCCCACCCCTGCGGTGTGCACACTTACTGCCAGTAGTCCCTTTGTGCACTTTATGGACTCACTTCAGACTGCAACATCTCAAAACCATTTTCTCCATAAGGTTTAAGTCTTGTAATAGTGAATTCTCTTCCTGGGGGATGAAAAATTCATGGTTGGGAGGGACTACGCATATAGGCCTTCCTCGGAAATACCCTGGGTTTGGTCACAGCCCAGCGCAATAAATAGAGCACTGCAATGAAGTGAGGGCTAACCTTCTTGCTGGTGGAAGGTCTTGCCTTCAATTTTTAGGAAGTGCGACATCTGCGAAGTGCAATAAACTGAAGCATAATCTTGAAATGTATGGACTGGTTCTTTCTAAAACTACACTGAAATTCATTTCTTTTCATCAGAAAATAGTATTTTTTTCCTGATGGGTTTCATTTTGTTTATAAATGGACTTTATAACAAGTGATTATAAAAAGAAATGGTCACTGCGGGCTAAAACTTTGATTCAAAAAGTTGAGCTGCACAAAGGGATGACATAAATAAACCCTGGCTCAGTGGCTCAGCTGGTTGGAGCGTCATCCCATACACCAAAAAGTTGTGGGTTTGATCCCTGGTCAGGGAGCATAAGTGGTTGCAGGGAGGCAACTGATCAATGTCTCTCTCTCACATTGAAGTTTCTCTCTCTCTCCTTCTATCCCGCTCACTCCTTACTGTCTTTTAAAAATCAATAAACATATTCTTGGGTGAGGATTGTAAGAAAACCTAAATCAGTACCACTTGGACAAAAAGTCCCTACGGAGGCTGATATTTGTAGGAAAACTTAGGCTGGCGCTTGTAGACTGGATGGCTGCGAAGACAGGCCTGTCCCTGAGAACGTAAGAGCCGTTAGCAACTCCTAGTGGACAACATGGGTGCACCTAACTAAAGGATCTTCGTCTCAGCACAGCAGCACGGCAAACGTAATGCTCCTAAAGTACTAGCTCTGCCCCGGGACATGAAGGGCGTCCAATCCACATGATACCTAGAGAAACAGCGACAGGCGAGGTTCGGACCAACAGATTCCAACTGTCCAAGACAGAGGCTATCTAAGAACTACAATCACGGCTTCCTTGATTATACTTATAGGACTAAGGCAACCAGAGAAAGATCATTTTAAAAAATCTAATCTGAATACTAACTGGTTTAAAATTGAGACATATTCTACAAGTCTCGGTAAGGATTTCTTTCTGTGTGATGAATATTTAAATAGGTAAGTTAGCTTTGATTTGTATGTCATATTAAATATAGAGGTACTATATTTAAGTAAGCAGTGAAGTGAAAATCACATGTTATGCAATTACCGCTGACTGAAAACATAAGGCAGCATGCCAGTGGTTCCCTGAATCTGCCTCTTGCTTCAACAGTATTTGGAAGGAACAGACCCAGGGAATCCTCCTCCTTCCAGCCTCTAACCACCCTCCAGCCTCCCTAGTCACCACTGCCAAAACCATCGTCTCGGCCACCCCCTGCCTCCAGGACTATCCAACACACATTTTTGTGGTTAGGTCCTTATTGTTGACCAACCATGAGCTCCCAGATTCATCAGAATTATTCCACTTAGGTGGAGGCACCATCAACCACTCGGTCTGCAACCCACAATCTACATCTATGGGACTCCTACCCTACCGCCCTCTGGGCTCCTATATCCGCCATGACGATGTAGCGCTGGAGGGGGTGGGCCACTTCTCTTGTGAGGAGAAGCACGAGAGCACCCAGCTTCTCATAAAAATGTGAGCAGTGGCCACATCCTCTTCCAGGATGTGCAGAAGCCATCCCAAGACGAGTCAGGTAAAGCCATGGATGATGCCATGAAGCCGCCACGGTCCTGGAGAAGAACCTGAGCCGGGCCCTTCGGGATCTGCAGGCCCTGCATTCTGCCCACACGGACCTCCATCTCTCTGCCTTCCTGGATGCGGAGGTAGAACTTATCAAGAAGGTGGGCGGCCACCTGACCAACCTGTGCAGGCGGGGCTGGGCGAGCATCTCTTGGAAAGGCTCACCCTCAAGCAGGACTAGGAGCCTCCAGAGGCCAGTGGACTTTGAGGGGCCCCTCTTCACGCCCCTGGTGTCAGGGCTTTTACCCCCAACATGAGGCAGTTTTTAACTACCCTGGAGCCCTCTCCCATGCTGTGGACCAAATGAAAACAATAAAGCTTTTTGCAGCAAAAAAGAAAAAAGAAAGAAAAGAAATACAAACTAAAGACTTTCTACTCTTGCTAAACTCTATGTTTGTTTGTTCAAGTTCATGGAATGTTGTTAAGATTATAAATCTTATTAAATAAATTAATAAATACCAAGTAGACTCCAACTGAAGCTGAGAAGTGTCAAGATTTATTGGTCTTTCAAGTAAACAATGATTGAGAGCCTAAAGTCAATATTTAGTCAAAATTTATCTTGAAAGGCAATAAATCTTGATTTTTGCCAAGGCAAGTCAGTAAATATGTTCACTGTTCTACAAATTCTGACTGGTTTTCTATCTAGTAAATAGCTACCTTGAGTTATACGTATAGTGATCTGTGACACATAGTTCCACTGCCAAAGAAATGATTTGAGTCACTGGGTTACTTTAATTTTGTTACAATAAGGTGCTTTATTAGTACTGTTTATAGTAGGTTAAGATAAGAAAAGCTTAATAATGAAATGCTATAAATTCAGAATCTAGTATATTTAAATCAGCCTAAATTTAGTATTTTTTATACTTGTTTTATTCTTAGACTTTTTCATTAACTTCTGTCCCTGTCTGCTCTTTCCTCAAAGACTCAAAAAGTGATAAGCAATTTAAAATAGAAATAAGAAATAAACAGACAAATAGATACATAAATTCCTACATAGTGCTTCCTGTATGCCAGTCACTATTATCCTCATTTCACACCCACATACTACTCTCTTATGGATTCTACGAGGTAGGTATGATCCCCTTTTTATAAATGAAGAAACAGAGGCAGAGGGTGATAAACTAATTCTATCTATGATTGTACATCTAATGAAAAAGGCAGAGCCTAAAAGAAGTAGCCGATGTGGCACTTTATGAGCAAACCAATGAACTATATAGGTGAATTTCCACATAGCTATTTCCTTGTAGAAGACACTGTAAAAATTGTCTACTCATGGTAATGTGACAAGCACAGAAAATATGAATGAATCAAGTACACAAAAGTACATAATTTGGTTCATCCATGCATTCAGTCTAGGACCTCACAAGCAGTAGCATCACCTCTGAATATGAAGGTAGGATGGGGGGGGGGCAAGGATACAAATCTATAAGGTAGAAAGCAGAGGCGAGCAAAGGAAAAAGCAATCATCCTAACTGTGGAGATCAAGGATGGCTGTGTAGACACAGGGGCTTTTCAGCTGGGCCTTAAAGAAAAGAGATTTTGGCAAAGAAAAGTTCGAGTCAGAAAAATGGGAGCACGTTTGTAAATCACTGACCATTTTAGGGGTCTGAAATGCATTGGAGCTTGGAGGGACATTGGGCCAGCTCTGAACCATAAATTGACACTAGAACCCAAGAACTGGAATGCTCAAGGGAAGAAGTCCTAGCAAATCAATAAGATACAGGGACAACTGGAGTTGTTTGAAGCAGAACAGCAATCTGAGATTAACTGGCATGAAGACACTGGAAAGGGAGGACTAGTTGGTAAGCTACTGCACCAGCCTGAGCTTGAGTTAGCAGTGGGCTTAAGAGCAGGGAGAGGAAGGAAAGAAAGGAAGGAAGGAGATGTGTATATAAAATGCCAACAATTTGACAGCTGACCAAATGGAACGAGCACGGCAGGGGGCTCCTCAAAGATGCCCAGGACATTCTGAGCTTGTGACTATTACGTGAGAAATCTATTAGTCAGAAGGGGCAGCTTTAGGGAAGAAAAGCTATTTGTTTGAAGCATTAAGTTAAAAAAAAAAACAGAGCTCAAAAATTTGAGTTAGCATATCAACTGAGGCCTAAAGCTCCACTGAGAGAGAATAATTCCCTTTTATTGTACAAATCAGTTTGAATTCAATTTTCTGTTACTTGTGAGTGAAAACGTCTCATAGATTTATACTAAAAGATGGTTGGTGAGGGTTCTATTTCTGTAACTTACTAGATTTACTTAAATCTACCCATTAAGATGCTGAGGTCTTATTATAAGCCATCAGATGGTGTGAAATAATCAACATGCATTTCATGGAAGACACTTCACGCAGAAGTGAGGAAGAGCAGTTCAGGGAAGTGCAGCTATAGAAGGTCTTGCTTCTTGACAGTGAGGTGTAACCCAGGGAGGTTTTGGTCTCAACAGGGGACATTGGCAAAATCTAGAGACATTTTTGGTCGTCACAAAAGGATGAGTTGGGATAGCTGTGGGCATCTAATGGACAGAGGCCAGAGATGTTGCTAAACACCCCACAATACACAGGGCCGCCCCCCATGACAAAGAATTATCTGGTCCAAAAATGTCAATAAGTGCCACCATTGAAAAACCCTGTGACAGTACGAAGACGAGTGAGCGCAGTAAGAGAGCCGTGCACTGACCTCAATCACTTTTCTCTGTGAGCGAGGGATATGCCATCTATTAAGTGGAGGAGAAAAAGCCCTCTCACCAGCTCTCCTTTCTCATCTAAAGAAAACAAGTCAGGCTGCCAGGCTAGAGGAAAGAGGCCCGGTGAAGGGGCGGCCTTGTGCCTGCCACACCATTGACTCAGCCGCCTGCTACCACCACCTGCTCCAAGCTGGAGGCTCTTTGCTTCACAAATGAACCCTCTGGTGAAGCGCTTGCCTACCAATAACTCTTCCTTGAAAAACAACTACAGACACAGAGGGTGTCTAACGAGGCTGATTACTTCAGACAGGAAAGCTGCCAGTGGTGGGAATCGCGTTCCTCTGCCACAGTTTGCCTCCTGCCCTCCATTAGCTCTCCTTAAACAGGGACTACCGGGGCTGCCCACGTGGACCCCGTGATCCTTGGCAGGAAGGGAAGGTCAACCACATCGCCCTCCTAAGCGCTGGGTGGGCCACCTGGAATGTACACGCGGAAAGCTTCGGGGGGAAATGTCTTACTGGAATGTTCCTCTGAACTATATCAGAGCCTGAGGACACAGGAAAAATAAGTCATATAAAGTCTGACATTTTGTTCTTTGTGGATTTCTTGGTACTATTTTTTACCTTTAAATAATAATATTACAGTAAAATGTTATTTATCCTGATTACTGAGGGTCTTTGGCATTCCCTGAAATGCTGTGCTCCAAGCGAGTGCCTCACTCCCTCACCCTACTCCCAGCCCTGCTCCGGACCCTTCTACCCTCACAGGGAATTCAACATTATATTGAAGCACCACTAACTCCTTCTGTGATTCCCCAGTTACGGGAGTGCTTCAAAAGGTCAAGGACCTCTTATTGACTTAGCCATTCAGATTATCTCTTTGGTTTACCTGAAAAGCAACCTGTCTTTCCTTACTGCTTCTGGAATTTGTGCTTCCTCCCAGCCTGAGGGAGATGGCAGCCTCTGCCTTCATCAGCCCCCACCCAGTCTGTGGTGGCTGTCCCTGTCCCACCACGGTCCCCTCACAGAACTCATGCTTAATGCTCGTTTCTCTTCCCTTCTATTCTGCGAGAGTCTCCTCATCTCTTTGAACTTTACAATATCTTTAAAACGCAACCTTTCCTCTTTGCTAAGACTTTCTAAAAAACCCTGGCCGAATCTCTTAGAGTAATTTCTACTTGAGCTATTTTAGTAATGACAACAATTTGATAAAATTAAAGTCATGAGAGTGGATCTGAGGAGTGCTAGAAACAGTCTCAAAGTGGAAAGGATCACTTTCATCAGCTTCTTTTAAACCCAGGCTTGGATTTCTTCATTTTCAACCCAAACCGACTTCTTCATGTTCCGGAAAACTGAGGGACTGCCTCGGTCCCCTTTATCCATTTATTTCTTTCCCTTATGTCTTCTTTGGCCTGCTTTCCAAACTTTTCTGTCTCTCTGAAAACACAGGTTCTTGACGGCCTCCGAAGCCAAGCTTTGCCCTGTACGTTTCGTACCTGGAGATGGGCTGCTCCTGTGAGGACAGAGACGTGCTAGGTGGGGAACTGCTATTTCCTGGTCCTCATGTTGCCTCTTGAAAGGAATTTTCTAGACTAATCATATTCCCAGCTTCTCCTTAGCCTTCCAGCCTTCCTCACAGACGGAAAAATAAGCTGTCTGACTGGTGAGTTTAGGAGGACCCTGGCATGCTCAGCCAGACCTGCAGGATGCGATTTTTCTGTCTGCCGTGACGGGACGGCATGGCCTGGTCTCCAGCTGTGAGGAAGTCCATCGAGTTTAAGGGTCCATTATGTAATAAGACATGTGGTCTACAAGCAGTGCATGTGGGTATTGTGATCCCCATCTTCCTGGCCCCTGGGGACAGAATGAAGAGGTGTGAGTTTTAACCCCGTAAAGCCCCTGGAAGGATGATGGCTCAGACAGACAGCATCCAGGAATGGAAGTGGGGAGGAAAGGGGGCACCACGGGGCAACCAGAGCGCTGAGATGAGAATCCCACCCGGAAGTTGGGCTCGGGGGGTTTCCGGGACACCCTCTGTGTTATGGGGCCCCCTCTGCTCAGTTAAATTTCTCATCCTCCTACGGATGAGCAACATCACTTTCCTAAACGTTCCTCATCTGTTAGACTACAAGTAGACTTCTGCTCATCTGAGAACTCAGTTGAGAAACCTCAGGAAAAAAGTGCAGTGATACACAATATTACTAAATTAAGATTTGACACTTCTGGTTCTGCCGATATTTTTCTAACATTTGAATTGCAGCTCAGTCTTCCCTCAAGTTGTAGAGTTGAAGATGCTAACTTGCAAGGCTGTGAAAAGACTGGCTGGAGGCTGCATAGTAAACCAGAGGCAGGGCTGTAAACAGAAGCCCAGCCTCTTGTGCTCCTAATTTATTACTCATCCCACTGACTCTGGATGCTTCCGAGCCAACAAAGCATGTGTGTCTAGTATTCTGTCTGGTTCCTAAAAGTCTGATGTCCAAAAGAACATCTTTACTGGTAAAGGTGGAGACCGAGACCAAGACTCCCCACCAAAGCCTATCCTCTGACAAAGGCACATGCCTGGCGATTTTCAGGGGATGTGATTTTCAGCAAGGCTTTTGATTCTGCCATCGCGTGATTTCCTTTACTAAAAAACACGAGTGAGACGCAACCCCTGGTATATTGGCGTGTACCTGGTTGGAATGTGACTTTCGGTATGGCGACTCTAGTCAACAATATTGCATTGTGTCACTTGCCAGTTTCTAAGAGAGTAGATCTTAAAAATTCCAACCCCCCTCCACTCACAAAGGTAACTAAGTGGAGTGATGGATGTGCTAACTAACCTCGTAGTGGTCATCATTCTGCCGTATCTATGTATAGCAAATCATCACACTGTGCACCTGAAAGATACACAATGTTCTATCAGCCTATCTCAACAAAGCTGGGGAAAAGATGAACTACGTTTCGGGGGGTCTAAGGTGCAGGTGGCGACCAGAGTTACCAGTGTTGCTGTAAACTTGGCAGTAGGTAACAGAATATATGTTCGATGCTCTCACAAGAAACCAAACCACGTTAATTACGTGGGGTGACGTTCTGGCTAACTTTAACATGGCCATCACTTCACATTATATACATACACCAAATCACACCGTACGCCTCAGAGCTACCCAATGTTATTTGTCAATTATAACTCAATAAGGCTGGGAGGAAATAAAAGAATGTGATTTTCAATCTTTGGAAAACTGATACCAGCCCGCATGCCTTTGGTTTTGGAATCCTAGTTCTGTCTAGAAGTGGTGTTAGCACACATAAAATTATTTTCAGTGAAAGCTAATACATAAAACTCATTTTGTTGGTCACCTTTATAATATCCTTTAAAAAATGCTCCCTATTTTAAGCCAAGATTTGAGAGTGATGTCTGGGCTGGAGAGTGGGGAGCACAAAGTCACGGGGTGTGCACATCACCCCGCCCCTGAGCGGGGGGCCCCTCCGGGAGGCTGCCGCCAGCCCCGCAGCCCACAGCCAGCCAGTTTCCTGGCTGCTTCCGAGGCCTCTTGGTCCCAGGAAGACCCAAGAAGATGCACCAGAAATCTACCCTCCCCAGGTGGGTGCAGTCAGTGCAGGAGGGCACACACCAGAGGCTCACTGGAAATGCGTGGACTGGAGGAATAGCCTGAGGCTTCCTCATTCTCTGGGACCAACTACACGTCACTTATCCTCTTTCCATCCAGGCTCCACTTTTTTTGCTGTAGAAATGGCCCACTCGATGTCCTGTGCTGTTCTGTAATATATTGTCTGGTCTTCCTCCCTGGTTCTTGGCAGGGAGCTTCTAAAACCCTTGTAATTTCCTGAGTGATACAAATGTCCTTATTCATGAGTCTCTTGGGTCACAGCTGAATTTCTGCTAATGAGGTGACTCATGGTGGGCCACTAAATAGCTTCAGGATGGGGGTGGTCACCAGAAGGACCCAGCACGTGATTAGAGGGTTGGGGCTTTGAGCCAGCCTGACCTCAGTAGAGCATGCCTGCATCATGAAACCCCAGTGAAAATTCTGGATGCCGAAACTCTGCGGGACTTCCTGGCTAGGGACGCATCACTGCGCCGGAGGGTGACGTGTCCTGAGTCCACAGGGAGAGGGCCCAGAGCTCTGTATTTGGGGCCCTCACACACTTCACATTCTGGGTCTCTGCACTTGATGTTCCCCATTTGTTTCCTTTCTAATAAAACTATAATTGTAAGTATAGTGCTTTCCTGAGTTGTGTGTCACTCCAGCTAATTAGCAACCTTGTGGGGGTTGTGGGAACCCCCAAATTAGTGGCTAGTCAAAGTGCAGGTAGCCTGGGGACCCCTAGAATTTGTGGCTGGCAGCTGCAGTGGGGGCAGTCTTATGGGGGATCAAGTCCTTCACTCATGAGGTTTGCACCAAGCGAGGGTGGTTTGTGCCAGAACCGAAGGGCAGTGCGCCAACAGGGCTGAAACAGAATATGGGCACGTGAGGAAAACTCCGTAGGGCAGGGGTCTGCAGCCTGTGTTGGAGGAACACCAGTCCTGCAGGGAGGGGGTCAAGTAAGTCTGGACATGTTTCACACGTACCCCTCATACCAGTGTAACAAAGGTTCTACAAGTAGTCAAGGTTATGTAGTCAAAAATTTAAATTAAAAAATGTCTCAGTCAAAACCATAAAAATCTTAGACGAAAAGATAGGCAGTAAAATCTCAGACAACCCTTGTACCAATATTTTTTTCTGATGTATCCCCTTGGGCCAGGGAAGCAAAAGAAAAACAAATGGGACATCACACTAAAAAGTTTTTGCACAGCGAAGGAAACCATCAACAAAATGAACAGACACCCCATTGTATGGGAGAACATATTCACCAATGATACAGCTGATAAGGGGGTGATATATAAAACTTATAAAGAACTTATATATAATTCAACACCAAAAAACCCCAACAATCCAATAAAAAAATGGGCAAAGGACTTAAATAGACACTGCTCCAAAGAGGATATACAGATGGCCAATGACATAGGAAAAGATGCTGAACGTCACTAATTATCGGAGAAACGCAAACTAAAACCATAATGAGATATCACCTGTCAGAATGGTCATCACCAATAAATCAGCAAACTACAAGTGCTGACGAGGATGTGGAGAAAAGGGAAGTCTTTACAGTGCTGGTGGGAATGCAGACTGATGCAGCCTTTGTGGAAAGCAGTATGCAATTTCCTCAAAAAATTAAAAACAGACCTGCCTTATGACCCAGCAATTCCACTTCTGGGAATATACCCAAAGAAGCCTAAAACACTAATTTGAAAGAATATATGCACCTCTACATTCACTGCAGCATTATTTGCAATAGCCAAGATTTGGAAGCAGCCCAAGTGTCTATCAGCAGATGAATGGATAAAGACACTGGTATATTTACGCAATGGAATACTACTGAGCCATAGAAAGGATGGAAACCATAACCTTTTGCCAGCAGAAAAAGACACATGATTTCACTTATATGTGGAATCTAATGAACAAAATAAGCTAATAAAATAGAAACACACTCATAGATACAGAGAACAGACTGACAGCTGTCAGAGGGGAGAGGGTTGAGGGACTGGGTGAAAAAGATAAATGGATTAACCAACACCCCCCCCAAAAATACCCCAAAACTCACAAACACTAGTATGCTGATTACCTGAGGCAAAGGGGGCTGGGAGAGGTAGGAGAAGGTAAAGGGTGTGATAAACAGTAATGGAAAGAGCCTTGATTTGGGGTAGTAAACATACAATACAATATACAGAGGATGTAATGTAGAATTATGTACCTGAAATCCATATCATTTTATTAACCAATGCCAGCCCAATAAATTCAATAAAAAATAATTTAAAAAGAATATAGTAGTAAACTATTAGTGCTGTTTTATTGCATAAATATTAATAAATTATAAAAAAGTGTTATATATACTTATCACATTTTAAAATCATTAAAATAAAAGTAAGAATTCCCTAACAAAGTAAAAAATAAAAAAAACTTCCTGGAGACCTTCACAATCGTAACTTGTCAAAAGGGGAGGTGCTGGCCCCATGATGTATTAGTATTTTTAAACAACCTAGATGATGGAGTAGAGAGCATCTCAATTATATCTGCAGACGACTCCAACCCGAGATTCCTAAAAGAGTCGGTGAAAGCAGGCAACCCAGTGGTGGGAGTGGGGAGAGAGGGTTCAAAACAGAGATGATCAGAAATGTTTAGTGCGCCCAATGCACAGCTAGGGAGACGGCGGTGAACAAGCTGACAGAGCCTTTGCCAATACAGCATTTGCAGTAAAGTGGAGGAGACATATGAAATAAATAGTTATACAAATGACAGTGTAATCTCAGTTACGACAAGTACTAGAGTAATAGGTACTACGTCAGCATCCCAGTGGAGGGAACTAAGTGGGTCCTAAATCAGTCTGAGGAAGGGCTAGAGAAGGCGTTCCCGAGAAAGTGACATTTACCATATTTTTGGACTATAAGACGCACTTTCTCCCCACAAATATAGGAGGAATAATGGTTGTTAATGTTGCTGTTGAGTTCTGTTTACATTTACATCAGTGAAATAGTTATTAAATATTTTACCAAATTTTTTGCTTCAAAAAATTGTTTTCCTATTTTTCTCCTCTAAAACCTAAGTGCATCTTATGTTCCAAAAAAATCCAGGTAAGTAGAGGCCTGAAGAATGGGCTGGGTGAGTGGGGAGGGCAGCAATATTCCAGGGAGCGGGAAGGCTCGGAGGTGGGTGGGAAGGATGTGGTTCATCAAAGGAACAGAGTGAAGTCTGTGTGGCTGGAACCCGGTGTGTGCGAGAGGATGCCAAGAAAGCAAGAGTTGAAGGTGAGTAGGGGACAGGAGTCAAACCATGTGGGGACACTATAAGGATGCTTGTCTTCACGCCAAAAGACACAGGAGCCACTTAAGGACTGTAAAGAGGGGTCTACCAGGGTCAGGCTGAATTTTAGTAAGATTACATGGCCTGCATGGACTGGTAGCAAAGAAAATGAGAGCGGTAAAGGCTATCAAAATTCAAATATAAATATGCTTATTAAGTATAAAAAACTGGGCATAGTATTAGGATATATTAAAAAAGGAAGCCAGAATGTGGATAAGGCCTTGAACTAATCTCCTCTGTTTGTATTCACTGCTGGGTAGAACCCTATTAGAACATCAGTGCAATGTCCAGAATGTAGGGCAGACATGGAGGCCTGGACATTATCGGCAGATTGGTACCTTGATATTGGACATATGTAGAATAAACAGTTAGAGGAAATTGCTTAATAACCCAGAGAAAACTGAAGTACGGCTTGACTCACTCACTACGAACACTCTAAGGAATAGGCCAGTGGTTTCTCAAACTTCGTATGCAATCAAATCAACTGGAAAGTTTGCTAAAATCCCTAGGACTGATTCCAGAGATCATGACCTCAACAGAGAAGAGTCCAGCCAATGCTCCCCATGTTACCTTAATGATGCTGAGGCAGATGGTGTTCCGACCACACTTTGAGAGGGGCTGGAGTCCTTCCCTCAAAAGTCAGACCCAAGTCATAGGCCAGGGGAGTGAAGGGGGTGGGGTCATGGAGAAGGAAGGCTCATTTCTACCTGAGGGAATTGAGGGGGGCGGAAGGGGGGTGGATAGAGTAGTCAAGGAAGGCTTGGAAAAAACTCTTTATGAACTTTTTACACTCAGAAATCTTCAACAAAGCATAATACAAAACCACGCCCAGAACATTGCCTGTCACCCTCATCTCAGGCTCACTGCTTGGCAGGCCTTTTTACCTGAAACGTGAAAAGGAGTTTTGCCCTCTTTGTTTTTTACTAATGTGACTTAATTACAACATTTTCTATGTTAACATATCCCAAAGTATAAAGACCTGCATACAGTTATATTTCATACTGCTAAAGTTCACTTCTAGTTTACCCCAACACCTGCACTTTGGGGACTATATGTGGCCTGTGTTTGGTAAATGAATGAGTGATCAGATGCAAATATCAATGTGAGAAGTAAATTAGTATTACTCTGTTATTAGATTTCCTTATTTAGAGCTGTCTTTATTGATAAAAATGGCAAGTTTTTACTGAAGTAGGTTTCTGCTTTTAGGCAGTAAAATGGATTTTAGAAAACCTCTCAAGTAGCTCTTATTCTTAGAGGAGCCTGGGAAACTTGGTTTCTCATGGAACTTAGCTAGAAATTAAGAAGAGTATTGACCTACCCCCAGATAGGACATTCCCAGTCTATTCTAAAACCTCACCTACATCAATTTCTCTCCTAATGAAAGGTCAATAAATAGAAACTTTTGACTCAAAGGACAGTCCAATAGTACATTAACACTTCCTTTAGAAGTTTAGCCGGAAATGAACACATGATGAGAACAATGTGAACCATAAAGGAAGCTACAAAAAGGGACAAGAACTTTCCAGACCAAAGTATAGCAACAAAGACTGGGAGAAATGAACAGCTTAAAAAAAAAATGATAGCACAGCTATGGCCTATGAAGTTCAGGAAGGTCTATCAAAAGATCCATATCTTCTGAAATTCAAAATGATTTTATTCTTCTGAAACATATCAAAGACCAACATGTGACTTCTATGATGAGAATACCAGGAATAAATCAAAAAAGCAAATTTATATCCTATAAAATCAAACGGTCTACTTATACAAAGTGATCAAATCTCTCTGAATTTTAGGATGTGAAATAGTTCAAAACCCAAATTATATAATATTCTTCTCCTCCCAAAGAGTCATATTATTATTTCAGTATATATTCATATTCTTAATATACATTTATTTATTTTTATTTAAAATGATTTTCTGGCCCTAGAAACTTAAGACTGCAAAGAAAGGGGTGGGGGGGGTGTCAAAAACAAAGTAATTCATGCAATGGTAGACCTCAGAGCCAGGAGAAAGACTCCCATCTCCAGTCTTCTTACTCAAGTGATGCTTCCACAGGTTTAAAATCTCTTCCCCAAAGGAGAAAGGTCTTATTTATTAAATGAGGTTTATATGGAGGACGTTAATCTAATTTTCTCTAGACATCAAAGAATCACAGAACAAGAGATAAAAGGGACCATATAGTGCCAGGTCATTCCCTCTAAAATTTTCCAGAAAGATGGAAGTATTGGAAGGAAACTAAAAATCTTCCAGTTCAACTGTGTGCCATAATTACTTATTTAATTGTCTGGCTTCTAATTTTCAATTTCTGTGAGGACATAATAGGATTATATTGTTCACTGTGCATCAAGCACAGTGCTTAGAACATAGGAGGGCTTCAATAAACATTTGCAGAAGGGCTGAGTTAGTAAATCTTTTCATTTTGCAGATAAGAAAACCATAGCTGGGAAAAGTAAAGTGATCTGCTTTGAGGTCAAAATTCAAGGTCTTCCAGTTTCACTGGCCAGAACTCTTGCCACTCTACTCATTTTCACCCATGGCCATCAAACCTTAAATAAGCAAAGTCCATCTCACTCAGGACATTTCTATTACCTTGGTCCCATGGCATTGCACAGAGAATAGCAAATGCTATTTGCTAGGGAGCAGCCTTTAAATAAGTGGAGACAACCCTGGCACCCTCCCTGTTCTGGGTCCTATTTGCATGGCATGGTATTTAGTACCTTCCCTCTCCTTTCACGTGTCAATGGATGTGGCTGTTTGTTCCACAAGAGCAGCATCCATAACTGAAACATCCAGGTCTGGCCACGCAGAACACAATGAGGCTATGATCTCTCTTACTAGACCCATGGTGCATGTTTCTGATGCACCCCCAGCAGCACAGATTCTGGCTTCCCATTGCCTCATCTGTACACCCACTGACCTGCTCTTCAATCAGATGTCCTCTACCTTCTATCTTTGCGGTTAATTTTCTGATTATAAGTATGGGGCTATCTATTTACCCCGACTAAATCATATTTTGTTTGGTCCATTCCTTAACATGTGTTTCAGAATCCGGATTCTGTCATCCAGCATATTAGTTGTCTGACCCAGTTTTGGGAGCACTATAAATTGATAAGTATGTCTATGATATCTTTATCAAGGTAACTACTGTCTTATCTGGGCAAATAATAAAAATAGCTAATCCTTATATTTATGTGCCAGGCACAGTTCCAAGCCCTGTTAACTTATTTTATACTCACTACCACAAACTTATGAGGTAGATGCGATTATTTTCTCACATTTGAGATTTATACATAGAGATACACAGAAGTTAAGTAATTTACCCAGGGTCACACAGTTGGTGAGCCACAGATCTGGAAACCCAGCCAGTCTGATGCCAGAGTTCTTGATCTTAATTACTAAATTATGCTGCTTCTCTTTATTATCATGTGCCTTTACTGACAACCTCCTAGGCCGACGAGAATCCATTGGTCAACAATCCTTGGGTAAAGCTGCCAGTCATTCATAAAATTATGTAACTGTAATTCCTTCTAACCCAAGTTTCCCTGTCTTGAATGTTTTGCCAAAGGCTTTTCAGAAAACTAAGTGCTACACAGCAATGATTTTCAACCTTTTTCATCTCATGGCACACATAAATTCCTAAAATTCTGTGGCACACCAAAAAAATATACTATTCCCTATCTGACCAAAAAAATGGGTATAATTTTCATTCAATCATACCAGGCAGCTATTGTTGTGTTGGCTGTTGTCATTTTTTAATTTGACAATCTAAAAGAAACGAGGTCAGGGCCCCTGACAAAACAGTCAGGCATTGCATGATTTAACACTCCTGCAGCACACCAGTTGAAAATCTGCTATCTAGCACACAACTGACTGGTCTAATAACCCCTCCTTTTCCTCTGGGCATCCTCAACCCAAGACTGTAAAGTCCTGGGGATCCAGCCCATTTCTGTGCTTTTCTTCTTTCTCCCATAGCCCCTATTGCCTGAGCATGCAACAGAAATTCAGATTTTACCCTTGACAGGTAGTAAAAGCCAAGAAGACTTTTCCCTGAGTTTAATTCTATAGGAACTATGAGGATGAAGTTTAAAAGGGGGATGTATGTGAGGGGAGAGAGCACTTTAGCTCTTCAGCTCTCAAATTCTCTATACCAGGAGCCTCTGACATAAGCAGAGACAGGATGTATTGATCTCCAAGCCAGTGGCCCTAAAAGCTTAACCCCTTTTCTCCCAGCCCCATTTTCCTGCTCAACCCTTTCAAGCTCTTCATACCCTTTGGAGGAGGTTCTATAAATCTTTGAAAAGCACAGCCTGTACCTCACCCTACTTGCATATCCCAAGGTGCCTGGCGGAGCACGTGTATGGTACCCGTGAGGAGTTTAAACAATGCTCGTTGAAATGAACCCTCCACCAAACACCACTTAAGGATTCTACTGTCAGCAACCCCTTCATGGTCATATTCAAGGTGGGGAAATAAAACTTAACCCTTCAGGAGCTGACACACAAACTGTCTTACAGATTTCTCCTCTGTAAGACAATAATCCAATACACTAAAAACCAAAGTGACTTGGACAATACAAGGTGAGAAGCCAGCAAGGGACTAAACAATGTTTACCTATGACATTTTGGGGGTGGGGCGTATCTAAGTTTTCCTTCATTGTCTTTTCCTTCTCTGATTGGCTACTCGTCTATTCCTTAACTCGAATAAATCTTCACCTCACTACCATTCCTAGCAAGAGGGGGACAAATTTGAAAATAGGTGTAAAGGTGGGAATTGGAGATCTCAAGGAAAGTCTATTTCTTTTCTTTCTCTCACTTTATGAAATCTGGCGCTTTTGCGGCTAGAGGATCTTCTAATTTTTCACATGGAAATCAAGATAGATACATTTGGCTACATTAGAACATTTGTTTTTTTAAAGCATACTATACAACTCCCCTTCCTAGCACCTAAAAGTCTACAGATCTTCCTTTACCTGGACTCACATGCATAATCAGCTTCCACATTTAATTTCTCTTTTTCCTAAGAATTGCTATTCTGCATGATTTACTCCAAGGCCAATAAGTAACTAACTATGCCCAACTCAAAAATAATTGCTTACTTCCAGACTGGCAGCTACTTAATGAATAATTAACCACCTCATACTTTCTATTGGGATGCCTGCATTACCAGGGTAAAAGTATCCTTTATGTCTAAACAATGTCATAAAACAGGCCTTTGCCAGAAAGACACTCTCATTTATCACATGAAATGCCAAGTGGTATTAACAAGGTCGATACTGTTTGTTTGATATATTTTGCTTTCATAGGGCTTGAAATGATTTGTTTTTGCAGCTGTAACAGAGTTAAATTAGGGATTTAGCTCTGGTTTAGCTAGTTGAGCATATATAAAAACTAGGGGCTATTAATTATCTGCCTGGAGGGTTCTGGTCATCTTCCCACAGTCTATAGCATCCTTGGAGTACTCAGTCACACCACAATTCTGCCCCACAAATTATCAATGCCCACTCTTCAGGAGCTGAGGAGAGATGAAATAACTCAAATTTCAATTTCTCACTCTACAACACCCCCTCCCCAAAATGTGTGTTATTATGGTGCACACATTTTTTAAAAGTCGAGTAAAGAATTTAAGAGAAAATCTAGAGCAAGACTAGTTTCAGACATCCGTTTCTATAAATGAGAGACTTAAGAAAACACTTTTCTGACCTTAAAGCACCAATAATCAGCCCCCTTCCTCTTTCTCTCTTCTCACGCTGCTGTTTTGCCTTAAATGGAGCAGGGGGAAGGAGGAAGTTTGCTCCAAAGATAAACTTGTCAAAAGCCTGCACTACAATACTAATTCCTCTTTACCTGTTTGTGAATGTCAGCTGGGAGCAAGCGCTGAAAAGCTTTGGTGGGGGGGGGGGGGAGCAAGGGGGGAAGGGGGAAAGGAGGGGTGGGGGGGCAAAGAAAAACTGAAGGGCAATTCAAACAAAAGTGAAATCACACACACACACACACACACACACACTCAGACACACAAAGAGAAGGGAAAAAATGCCCCCCCCACCCCAGGCCCTAACAACATACTTCTTTATCAGAGGTTCATTGTCAATCAATTAGCCGAGGCAGCGGGGGCCTGTGAGGTGGGGGTGCCCAGGGAAACAATGGACAGCCCTGTTGTATGACTATTTAATCACTTTTGCTAAATAAATAGAGCAGCCCCGAGGTGCTGTCATGTCAAGGGAATTTATAACAAAAAAAAACTTCATTTTTCACTGGTCATTCCTTTTTTTCCTTCAGGACAAGAGAGGGTTATTACTGTAGCCTTAAGTCCCATCTTTGTGTTTCTCGCCTTTGATTCCCACTCGGACCCTGCCACTTTCTGGCACTAATTTGTCAGGCTGAACAAAGAGAGGATTTGTACCTCCTGTAAGGTCTCAATTAGGAATGGCTTCTGCTGCATTATGTGCCATTCAGAGAGGACACAATGCCGGTAATTACAGGAATTTGCACTAAATGGCTGAAGAATTCACAGCAAAACTGACCCCCCCCCCACCGCCCCCAACTCTACCTTGGGCTAACCCCTCCCAAGGGCTGGGGGAGAAAAAGGAAAGCAAAAAGCTCTTAAAGCCAGAGAGACGTAATTACCAACAGCAGTCCCAAGAGGTTAAACAGCAGCCAAAGGAGTTAAACCATAAAAACTGACAGTGTGAAAACGGCGGAGGGGGTCCCCAGGGCTCGCTGTTTTTCTTGCTGTCTCTTCCGTTAACATTTTCAACTTCAGTTCAGAACCAGAAACACGGTCCCACAGTGGGCCATCTGATTTCACTACCAGATTACAAAGCAGTAACAAAAAGGACGCTTTAAAAGGTAAGCTTCGCATCTCCCTGGTGCAACTATAAACAAGGCCCTGGGCCCTTTTATTACAGTACTGTAGTCAATTGCTAGGTTTCTTGATTGCTGGGAAATTACATGAAAAATATCTGTGTGTATCAGTGCCAGGAAAACCGTGTTATCTATTGAGGGGAAATAGCTATGTACACACACACGTCTAATTCCTGAGGAAAACAGGGTTGCTGCCTTATAACCTAATTTATCCAGCTATTTGCAAACAACCTTAGAACCACTTACAGGTACACGCTTTATAAATATTTTAACAAGCCACATAATCATTTGTTTTAGCATTAATATTTTAATACCACAGATTCCCCATTGCCCAACAAACACCATTTAGAATCCCAGCCAGTAACTCCACCAAAACGCACCTCATTTTCTGCTGCAGAGGGGTTTCTGAAAAGCTGTACTAAAGCAGCACCAAATTAATTATTATTAAATACCACTTTCATCATGTGCTTCTCTGCTCGGGAACCTTCTGCAGCTTCGGGGTGAAACGCTAAGTTCAACCTTGTCAAACTGCCCCTCTTTTGTAGGTCAGAAATGACCAAATGCCTGCAATGTCATATAGTTCTACATGGCACCGATGCTGCTGGTTCTTAATCCTGTGACTGGGCTCTTCTTCTAGAGCTCAAATCCCAGCAGCCACTGGGCATCCGTGAAGCGGTTACTTGACTAACGTCCGTCTTCCCTAGTGGACTGCGATTTCCACAAGAGCAGGGACCATGTCTACTTTTTTGCAGCACTGACTTGCCCAGGTGGCACCCAAGTTTCAGAAACGTGATCGGACACTTGGCAGATAGCAGAGGGTAGAAAGAACGAAAGAAATTAATTTTCAAAGGCAAACGTTCAGGAAAAGGGAGAAGCACGTGTAAAGGCCGGGCGGGGATGACCAAGGTGGGCTCCAGAGCGGCAAGCAGGCCTCCGTGGCCGGGGCTTCCCAAGCACAGGGCAGCCATGAAGCTGGAGAGGAGGCCTTGGACAGACCACACATAATCAAATACAACTATAAAAAGTTCAAGCACATGCTAAGAAAGATACAGTTATGCATAAGCATGTATTTGCAAAACCGTAACCTCAGACATTTTGGGGTGGTTGCGGTCCATTTTCTCTGCAGGGGCACTTTAAGTTTCAAAGAAGAATATAGAAAATTCTTCACCTACAGAAAGAATTTAGTGCAATCAGGCCAACTGCACGACTTTGTGGATTGAAGAGCCAACGTTTGTGGCTCTCCTGAATAGCAACTGAATGACATCATTAATAAAGAGCTGCTCAGTGCAATCTTCCACTTTTAAGGTTTATTCATCAAAAATATTTCAAGGGAGAAGGACTAAGTGGACATAAAAACTTACAGTCTGAGAAGGCCCACTAAAACCATAAAATATTGTGGATTCGCTTCTCCTTAAAACAGTAGATAAGGCCAAGGTTCAACTCACAACAATTTCCTGGACTTTCTGGCCTTCTGGAAGGTAAACATGGCCATGCAACCAGCCTTTTCACTGAATGAGTGTTTTTATGAGGATGCAAAGTTAGGGAACACAAGTACTACGCGAAGAAGCAGCTGGTTTACATTAACTGTGTTTGTGAGAAACATAGATCAATTTTTAAAGTTCCATCTGCTATAATAATCTTGATATAATGAACAGCCTCCCAAGTAATTTAAAAAACACTCAGAGCTTTGCTTAACAAGTTCCTGCCTTTTTCTTTTGAGACTCTGCCCCCTACAGGAGATGAAGTATTCCTACCTGAGATAGAAACCAAGTATTCCGTGCACAGGCAGTTAAGGAAAATGAAAAGCAACTCAGTAAAACCACATGTACCACAAAGCAACTGAATGTAGTAGTTTCCAATAGAAGAGAGAGCAATGAAATGAAATTAACATTTTTGACTTTGGAATTGGCCACACTATACAAATTAGCATTGACTTCTTCCCATCCCAAATTAAAAACCTACCTATGCCCTATTAAAACTCCAAAGCAAAACATGAAGGTAAAAGCTGAGTGAAGCAAATGAGTTTTAGACTACATCACCTGTCTCCTGGATTCCCTACTACCAACCTGTGCTCCAACCAGCCAACTTTGGCGAACACAGCCAAGAGAGGCACCCCTAAATATGGAACCCAAAGCTGCTGCCCAAACATCCTGTCCCCACCCGTTACTTAATCCTTTTCCTGTTCTTTTCCACTTAGCATTCCTTTCCCTGCCTCTTCTACTCCTTTTCCTGTTTCCATTTCCCCACTGCCAGATGCAGTGGGCCTGCTGAATGGTACCCTCTGCCTGCTCCTGAGCACTGAAAACACTAAGACAGCACAGCACAGTGCACACTTCTGCAGGAAGCAAACTCATGAGAGGGAGGTGAATTAGGTAACAACTGGGCACCAATCCTTTTGTTACACCTGAGGCTTTTCTTCCCCTTTTACTAGAAAGATTCCCAATTCAGGCACCCCCGTCCCTACCTTGAGGATTAAGCTGGGCTCTCCTTCCTGGTTCTAATAGCACAACAGATGTGCTGCCCCTGTCGGCAGCCTAAAGTCAGAAAAGCATACCATAATCCCAGAACACCCACAAAGCAGGCACTCAGTAAATGACTGCTGAATGTCTGAACTTCGAAACATACTATATTTACTAGTATAATGAGATACTGAAATACCAAACATTTCTAAAGAACTGCACTACAAAAGGTGTCTCCTTATTTCAAAACCAGTTTTGAAAAGTAGATGGCTGGCTTAAGCCAAGCCCGTAGACATGTATATACACACACCGCCTAGTATGGCTTCCTTTCTGGCCAGGTGCTTCCACTCTCGCCAACTCGCCCTGCAAGCTGCTACTTCCCAGTCACAGCAGCCCTCCAGGCAGGACAGGGGTAACTCACTCACTCCTGACCACCTCCATTAGGTAAGTTATTTTTCAATAGAAAAGGCCATCATCATAACTCACATAAATTCAAAACGGGGGATTTCAGTGTGCTACCACTGTTGATGGCTTTTCAATGCGGGAGCCAGCACAAATTCTAAAATTTGGTCTTGGTTGGCAGCGAGTCTCTTGCACATTTTTAAACAATGTACTTAAAAATCTGATGTACATGACTTAAATTTTTCCAAATTGGGGTTCCAATTAAAGCTGCCTTCGTGGTAAATTTCTTAGCACAAATAGTGGGGAAAAGGGAAATCATTTGATTTCGTTTATAGTAAGTATATAGATTTAGTTTAGTGAGGTTTTTGTTTTTTTTTCTCCTGTCTAGTTTACTGCTTTGGGGAAGGTAAGACGAATGGGGAGTAGGGAAGAGAAGCAGTCACAGGATTTTAAGAAAAAAACCAGATTACTGGCCTTGAACTCCACTTTGTGTCCCACCTTCCCTCAGCAATCCCAGAAGGCCCCGGGCCCAGTGTGACTCAGAGGTCATCTGCTTAGTCATATCCACCCTGCTCTCTCACTCAAGGCTGACTCTGTAGATTCTACCTCAACAGGATTTGACAAGGCCGTGATGGATGACAGGTACTGGCCCTGGGCACTTCCCTTGCCCGAGGATGCTCGCAGTCGGCTTTGGGCCTGAATGTCTCTTAGCAGGCCATCTGTAGCATCCACATCCACAGTGACCTTTACCTAAGGAAGCGGAGGAAACAGAACCACAGCAGACTCAGGAAGCCTAAAGTCTAGTCTGGCAATGCTTTGGCAAAGTCACTTTGATGCAATGGGGTCTATTGTCTCTACTTCTGTACTTACTTCACCCGCACGGCATGAAGACAAACAGATGTTCTAATACAGCTTTTTAAACAAGAAGGAGCTGTGACCGAATTCCAGTTGTGAGATTCAGAATTGTTTAATAAGCCTTAGGCTAAAAATCTGCTTCATACCTGCACACTTGAAACTCTGAGCAGTGAGCCCTCGTTCCAAAGACAAAGTTGTCAGAATGCTGAGGAAGCTGGTGGTCACGGACTGACGTTTGTTCTTCCTGAGCTCATGCCCACCCATCTGATCTTTGGGCTTACTCCTCAGTGTGACTTGCAGATTTTGCTCTGAGCTCCTTGCCACATTGGCTGCTGTTTTCAAAGCCTCCATCCATTCCTGAGCCCTCTGCCGGGTCTCGGCACGAAGGCGGAGGACATCTTGGGGGAAAATGACCTGAAAGCAAGAGTCACAGTCGTCCAGGTTGTCCATCTGGACAGCCAGACACACGTCCACGTTGTAGCTCAGCAGGGGGTCCTCGTCTAGCTTGCCGGGCTGAAAAGCCATAAGGTAGGCCCTGCTCAGCACGAATGTAAATGCCTTCCAGTTGTTCTGGACCGTGAGCCTGTACAGCGTCCCCGACTTGAGAATGTTTTGGTACTGTTTGGGGCTGTCCGAGACCGGGGACCGCGTGAACAGCTCACTGGATTTCTTCTGTAAACAATGATTCTGTGTACCGTCAAAATGATAACCAAGCCCTGGTGAGTTTGCCAGCTCATCCTGCCGTCCCACGTAACCAGGCACAGAGGCGTGCACAACTTCCCAGAGCTTCTGCCCCCAGTCCAAAGCCTCCCATGGCGACTCTGCCTTTAGCTGGAGCTGAGTGTTGTCATACAGAACAGTGTCCACCAGCCTGGCCTCGAGGTTGCCCAGCACAGATATGCTCTGGAAGTGTGACAGCAGGTATGTGGCGCAGAGGTTTTGATTCCCGCTGCTGTCGAGGCCGTAGAAATGTAAGTTGTAAGGGGAGAGTTCCGCGTAACAGCTTTGCCAGCAGCTGTCATGGTCCTTCCTAATCTCCAGGTAACCCTTCTTCACAATGTTTGGGAAGGCCTGCTTGTGTTCTAGGCGGAAAAAACAAAAACAAAAAGGCATGGCATTAATCCAATAATGAGAATAAATCGAATGAAATGAAAAGACAGGCTCAAGCAACCAAATGCATTAGGGGTCAGCACCTTTCTGGTTCAAACTAAACTCAGTAGGAGTAGTAAGTAAACTTCCAACATAGCACCTAATTGACACGATGTAATTGGAGAAAAATCTCAGGTCTAAAAACTTAGCTAGGGTGGAATCACAAAAGTATTGGGGAGAAGAGCAATGTCAATGTGACACGCAGAGGTCTGTGTGGAAGACAGAAATACTGGAAAAAATGTGACTACCTATGCCCTGTGGACCCACGAAACAATTACACTTTGCCAGGATTTCTTGTTTTCTAGGTAACGCCCTACAGAGTACCTACACACAAGTCAGAATGTTCCTCCTGCCACCTGACCCAACTCCCTGCTCAGCCTCATCTTCCTTTCGAGTGCTGAAGCCAGGAGGGGTCAATGGGAAGGACAGTGCAGGAAGTGTGATGCTCACAGACCCCCGTTTCTGAGATAGCCCCATCAGTCCTCACGGCCAGTTCATGAGCCTGCCTTCCTATAACCAGTTCTCCAGGCTTGACTCAACTGGCTCCCTGTTTAGGTCTCTGCTTAGATAGCAGTTCTTGCTCACCTCTGAGCCTGGCTGTGCTTATGCTGTTTCCCCCCACTTGCAATGCTCTTTCCTATCACCTCCACCAGCTACCCCCTTTCCCAGAAAGGGGGTTCACCCTGACTCCCCCTTGCCTGCACAAACACCCCTGGATCGGTATCAGGTATCCCTACTGTATCATTCTTCTTCGATGGGCTATTATCAAGCTGTGTTATAATTGTTTATTTAAATATCAAAACAAATAAAATACATATTGAAGGTTGTATTTTTTTTAAGTCTGTCCTCCCTACTGAGGGCAGGGGTGAGGTCTTTTCATCTTTATTACCCAACATATAATGCAATGCCTGGTACGCAACAGGTACCTTAAAAGAGCTTAATGAATTAGACACAAAGCTTCCAGCACAATGCCCAGCATATAGTAGCTATAACTCCCCTCCCACTCCACTTGGTTTCAAAAGTGTACCTGGTCATACCATCTTTAATCAATGACTGGCCGCAATATATACAAGCTTAATACTGTAATAAGGAGGGCTATCACTTGGGAGATGTCTCGAGATTTTGATCAGGCATGAAAATGACAGCAGTGCAGGAGGAAGCAGTCCTCTCTGCTGGAGATATTTTTTCTGAAACGTCTCCATCTCTTTGCTGACATATGCTGCAGATGGTCATAAGCTAATTGAGTCATTCCCTACAGAAGACAAGTCACACTCCCAAAGGGCATGATTTCTGATCTTGGCTGAAGGAAAAAAAAAAAAAGAGTAACACAGATCTACATCTTAAAATAGCAAGCCAAAAGAGAAAAGGAAAGAAATGAGGCAGAGACAAGCCTATTTTACCTGCTTTACATCTCTGGTCCTGACACTCATTAGTATTTGTGTTAATGCAAAAGCCATTAATTTCTTGCAACCCACACTAATCCCTTTGTAGAAAGAGATAATGGATGCCTATTCTCAGGTTCTCTTTCTGTTCTGATAATGCAATGAGGGAGGCAGTGCTGCCAGACACCGCCGCCTCTGCCCCTCTCATTTCCATCAGGCGCTGACGATAGTGCCACCTTTTCCATAATAGGACTCCTAGCCGAGCTTCCCTTCGTCCCCGTCCCTCCTGTGACCCAGCGGCTCAGCTATGCAGCCCTGGGTAAAATAAAAACCACTCCTCTTGCTTTTAGCTAGGAATTTTCCTCTCCTTTTCTTTCCTCCCTGAGAGCTTTTTACAGAAGCTATCATGAATTAGAAAGTCTACTTTAATTGGGCCCAAACCAGCAGCAACGCTGACTAAAACCTCACTTCTTTCTAGCTGCACCAGCTAGGGTGGCCCATGAGGGGTCCTTGGGTGCACTGAATTAGAAGTCGTCTTAGGGGGGTCTCAAAAGTTCCCTAACCTTCTTGATGCAGAAGAGTAAAAAAATGCATTGTGTTTCAATATTTTCCCCCACCTCAGCTCAGCTCTCTCTAAATAGGAGGTATGTTAGCTGGAGACAGAAGGGGGGGTATTAGTCACAGGAAGTGACCCATAATTAAAGACTGATGCGTGGTGTAATTTTTTGAAGAAGAAGCATCAAGAAGAAGGCAAATGTGATCAGAAAGCTATTTTCTGGGTGTGCATTCCTCTCTGGAGCGCCTGCTTACATCAGACCTTATTAATATTGTGGGTGTGAAGGATTAATTATCTTTATGTGTAGAGAACTGGAGAACTACCACTTCTCTTTAATCTCTAACAACGGCTACTTTCATTGGGTCTAAAGTTTATTTTTAATATTTTTTCTATTGACAAAGCAGAAGTTACATACTAAATCTAAGCTTTCATTAATTTACTATACTTTTACTTTTATTTCCCCAGACCATATTGTTTCAACTCATTTAATCAACCCACACCCATTACTGTAAAGTGTTTGGTTTTACAAATTAACATTATGTCTTAACTAACAAGAAATGATTCAGATGGGACCTCTGACAAAGACTGTCCTACCGCCTCAGTGAAATAGAGAAAGATGATCAAGGTGAACTGCTATGCCTGTAAATTCTGTAAATTTCACACCGCCACCACAGACAGTTAATTCCTTATTTAAAAAATTTAGAAGAACCCTTTGTTTCCTCTTTGCTTTCCACTTTCTAGCACGAAGAGCTGGTTCGGCTCATCCTCCGCGGAGGTGCCTTTTCCCTCTCCTCCTCCTAGCGCAGAAGCCAGTGCAGGGGTGTGAGGACAACAAAGGCTGCCGACTGCGGAGGAAGAAGCTCGTGCTCCCCATCACGCACCCGAATCACTTCTGCTTTTGCCATTATTTCCTCTATCTGTTCTCAAAGACAGTCCCATTCTCACGGCTACCACCTTAGTCAAACTCTTAAGCAGGCTCCCACTTCGGGTCCTCCCCAGTCCCGGCCAATCCACACCATGTTACCAGCTTAGCCTTTGGGCCTCTCGTTAGACGGACCCTTCACAAGTGTCCCGTTGGAGTCCAAAGCCTTAGCTTGGCCTTCTAAGGTTTCATCATGGAAAACTGCAAACACACTCTAGAGCATGTAGAAGGGTACAACGAACATCCCCACGTAATCATCCCTCAGCCTCAAACTCACGTCTCGTCCCGTCTGGGACGAGCCCGCTCCAGCTCCGCAGGCTCCTCAGTGTTTGCTGTTGCTGTTGTGGAAGTCGTTCGCTGGGATGTGTGAAAGCCAGTTGCAGACATTTGTCATTTCTATTATAAATACTTCAGAGTGTATCTCTAACAAATAAGAACTTTAAAACATACATGAGATACTCCCAACAGCCGGAATAATTCCTTATCTAATACTTGGCCTGTGTCTAACTTCTTTAATACAGATGGTTTGTCCAAATTAGGTTCACACATGGATTTGGTTGCTGTATCTTTTAAGTATCTTTAAATCTACAACAGTTTCCTCTTCCTCCTTTTGTTCATGACATGTAATCTGTAGAAGAAATTAGTCCCATTTGTCATTTAGAATTTCTCACATTCTGGATCTGGCAGACTGTGCCCTAATGGTGTCGTTTAAATCTTCTTTTGTTTCCCATGTTCTCTCTTAACTGCTGTTTAGACCACAAAGTTTGCATTTCAGATTCTGTTTTATATTCATCAAATATATATTAAATTATAATAAAATCATCCAAAAATTGGCAGGAAAGGGAAAAACAAAAAAAATCAAACCCCACACTTCTTCCACACCCCAGCATCCACGATCCTCCTGCCCAGACTGTACCATTTGAGATGAAGCCTTCAGACATTATATGTAATGTCTATATATGTATTTATGTAATAATACACATGAAAGTTGGGTATTTTCACATGCATTAGCATGTATAATTACTGAACTGTTATGTACTTTCATTTTGGTTACTGTATACAATTTTGTCTTTTAAAAAACCACCATGTCCAAGAAAGCAATAAATAAAATATTTAGGTAATCTGGTTTATCAAGACAATATGAAATGCCTGAGTGCGTATATGAACAAAGTCACAAGAATAGGATTCTGCAGATCAGGCAATAGTTAGAATGGAAAACAGAGCAGCACTTTAATGTTTCCACAGAACGCCAAAGCCCATGTGGTCTCAATATTCCAAATCAAAATTGTTGAGGCAAATGAAAGGAAACGTTTAAATTCGTATAACAAATTAATAAATGTGAAAGAAAGCCTAAGTGAGGAGTTAATGGAGTACTCCTAACACAACAGTACAACACGCTGTCCTAGACCAACCCACGAGGATCACCTCTCCAAGTTTAGTGATACATTATGATTCTTTTGCTCTTCATCATCTTTCTTTTCAATTTCCCTGTAAATTATCCACTATAGTCAGCTATGAGGATAGGTGATTTTAAGATCCGGAAGCCTAGAACACAGGATTTACAACTACTAAATGGGCTCAAAGAGAAGGAAGCAAAGCAACTTGACACACATTTACTGAGTACCAACTATATGCAAAGCAGGGCACTAAGCCTTGTTGAAGATACCACGATGACAAGTTCTCAAAGTGTTTACAGCTGGTTTTGGTACATGACTTTAATATGAGACTTCCAGATCTATATAGTAAATCGAATAGCTCTAGGTAAAGGAGAAACTACAGTGTCACTGCAAACAAAGATACCCCCTACAAATTAGGTTCTTCTTCATGAGTGGCCAATGCCAATTACCTATACTCAACTGTTATTTTCTCTTGACTTCCAGATCCCATTCCCTGCTTCCCAGACTTCAGTGCCACTTGGTTCTACCTTAACTCATAGCTCTGGCTCAGGTACTCCAACACCACACTGATAGCCTAGAGCATGAGAAAATGTAATTACACTTCCTCAGAGGCACAGAATTTCCTAGAACTGGACATCCACCTGCCAGCACCACTTTTTCCTCCCACACTGAACGCTTGCTTCTCTGGGGTTGGTTATCCCCTCTAGGCTTCAGGACTCAGCTCTGGTCCTCAATTCCAATTCCAGGGGGACTCTTGGACCTCACCTCTTGCAGACTGACCGGCTCTTAGCTCTAGCCACCCTCAGCCAGGAGTAGCAGCCCATTCTGATACCATCTGAACCAGCGACACAAGGCAACTTCCATTGACTGCTGCTGCCTAGAACCCTGTATTGAGAATGATGCTGAGATACATCCAGACTCTGAGGGAAAGCACTGTGATGTCACTAGGGGGGGGAAGAGATATAGATATGCATTTACCATCTGGTTTTAGAATCTTTAGCAAGGAGATTCCTTATCTTTCTTGACTCCAGAGACCTAACTCTCTCTTCCACAACAGTAACCTCCTAGATTTCTTAGACCTTTCATCATAAAGTACTTACCAATTTCCAATGTGGTGCTCCTTCCTTTTTAACCCAGGCATTTTTCTGACTCCTCCACCTTGCCTGCCTTCTACCCCATCCTTATAAGGGTCTTAATCCTGAAATCCTTCCACCTCGCCTCTTGCTATCTCTTCTTTGTTTCACTGGACTCCTTCCTCCTCTGGATTCTGTGGTCAATAGTTAGGACTTTTCTCACAAGGTCCTCCCAACACACTGAACCCCAGGATTATACAGACTTACCTGTGAGTCATGAGCAGCAGTGATCTCCACAGGCTGCCCCTCCTGGGGGACAGCCCACGACAGGCTGACAAATGGAGGAGCAAGCCTGGAGGAGCAGGCCAGAATTAGTGCTTCCTGTGAGACAGGCTGCACTCTAACTGCCTGGTTCCTCTCCTAAACCTGACCATAAGTCACGCCTCCCCAGGGCTGAAGGGCCCAAAGGAGGAGGAGAGGCCAAGAGTGTTAGCCTAATTGATGTCCCTTTACATGGACACAAAAGCCATAAGAAAGAAGGTTCCCTGCTATCCTTCCCCTTCATTACTGCTCAACCCTGCCAACTTCCAAACTTCTTGTAATTACCCTTTTAATCTTGACTTTTCAAGTAATTTCCAAGTGCTTCTTGCCAAACCTATCACATTACGTTTAACTGTCTGGCTTTGAAGGTCCTCCATAACCTGAGGCCACTGCTGCACTCTCCCAAACTCAGCCCTGATCCAGACTGGCCTCCTGGCCATCCCACATACATGCTGCATTCCCCTCCACCATGACTTTGTGCTCCACCCTTCAAGTTCAGCTGAAATATCCTATGAAGCTTCTCTGACATTCTCCATCATCATCATCTCTCTCTTCTTTACATTCCTGGGTAACAAAACACAGTATTCTAAGTCTATTTATATCATAGTATAGTATTCAATTGTGTATAAGCCAGAAACTAGAGAAAAAATTTTGACTAATTTTAGGTCTTTGTTCTCCTCATTAGAGGCACATGAGAGAAGCGAAATTAATAGGATCCAATTAAACAGGACACTGCCCCAAATGTCTATAGCAAAGAACATAAAGAAAATGCTGCTACAGGAACCAAAGAGGGGCTGTGCCTTGTACTCTTAAAATATGGTCAACAGTAGTGCTCACAAATACTTGTTATTCTGGTAGAAGTGAACTAGGCTCCAGTAATATCTTTCCTGTAAGGTACTTTAGGTACCTTTTTTCCATAGATAAAAGAAAATATCCTATTTGTTCTCACTTCGCAATAAACCTAGGGGAAAAAGACATATTATCTATGGAAGCTCCAGTAGAAATCAACCTATAGTATACATGCTACATATAGGCTAGATACATCAACTTAGGGATCTTTTGCATCTAAGGTCTTGGCTAAGGGCATCAGTGATGGAGTGTAAGTCAATACAGTCAAGGTCAATTTCAGTTCTCAAGCGTGATCCTGACTAGGAGATCAACACACCTAACCAACTTCTTAAAAGAGGCTTTCTGCCTTCTGTGACACGGGTAACCTCTCATCTTAATAGAACTTTTCACCCAGAAAGTTCCAAACTATGCTCAGTCTTTGCCATAGTAAGCTTTCTACTCTCTTTCTGTAATCTATAGACACTAAGTATAAAGAATCTCCTATACTTAGGCCAACATATTTTAATATAAATGGCATGTCATTACTGTACCTTGGGCATTATACAGAATCATAGAAACTTAGAACGCTTTTTAGCCCACCCCATGAGAGGCAGAACCTGTTAGTTGCTTATCGTATCAGCTAGTTCTCTCCCCCTCTTCTTTACCAACAGAACCCTATCTTACTCAGGTATGATGGCATATGCTTAGAGGAGATGGCCTCTTCCAGTGCCCCCCACCCCCGGAAAGAACTGTGATTTGCTTAATCCAGTCACAGTAATTCCATTTTCCTTTGCCAGAGATTGCTTTCAGGGTGAGCATGTGACCCAGTTCTGGCTGCTGAGAGGGTATTGGAGAGAGACCCGGAGGAAGTGGCCTGCTTTCCCTTCTTGACTTTGGCTGTTGATAGATAAAATGATCCTTGGGAATGCGACAGCCTTCTGGTACCAGTGAGGGAAGAGAAGAGACATCACCAATATGCTGGAGAGAGCAGAGCAAAAAGATGGAAGGCACCTGGATCCTTGATGACCCTGAGGCCACCTACATACAAACTTCTTCAGTGTTTATTGCATATGGTACTTGCCATTCACTAAGTGTTCAATAGCCATCTGTTAGACATATGAAAATACATATAATAAGTGGCCTTACTATTTCTGCCACTTTTAGTTGCATATGATATTTGCTTCTGAAAACATTCTAACAAATTTCACAGATTTAGAAAGAGATTCCAGGAAGCAAATGACTTGGCCAAGGTTATACCACAAAGTGTACAAGTTGAGAGTGGAAGTCTAAAACCCAGGCTTTCAATCTGAATCAAATTCTGTGTTATTTGTGGAGAACATAAGTCCTAGACTTCCTCAGCCTTGAGAGACGGCATTACTGGGTGGTTATGTGTGGCCTCCAGCGTCCGCCTGGGTTGGGACACTAGCCCCACTGCGTACTCACTGCATGGCCTGGCGTGACAGCAACTTCTCTGGGGCTCGGCTTCCTCATTTGTAAAATCAGAACCGTATCATCTATCATATCAGACTATTATGAATATTAAATAAGATAAACAATGAACATATCTTAGCAGAGTTGGGAATGTGGTTAACTCATCAAATGATAGGATTAATAATAACAAACTTCATTCAACTTCACTCAAGCTATAAATAAGGAAAAAGAAAAGAGAAGCAATTTCCATTTTGTAAAGAAAAACCAAACCCAAACTGTACTGTCCTGATTTTCCAAGCACCAATACATAAAATTCAACCAAACACCTCGTATATGCTCATATTGGTATAATACAAAGTTTTCTTCAATAGGGTTCAGATCATCAAAGAACTTCCAACCTGGTGTGGGAGATGGATGTACAAGCAATTACTTAACATATGTAGCAGAATAAAAATAAAATGTGCTATAGAAACATAGGGTGAAAGGGAAAAAATGAATTTTAACTGAGAAAAATATGGAAAGGTCTCAGGGAGGATGTGGCATTTGAATTGGCCCTGGAAGGATAATGGAGGGTTTGAGCAGTGAGAAAGGCAGGGAAAGGATTCTGGGACGAAGAGACAGCCTGAGCAGAGGCCAGAAGCTTGAAAGGACCCGGCACAGTCAGAAACGGCAGGTGGGGGGCTGGCGGAAGGTGTGGGCAAGGAGCTTAGCAATAAACCTGGATGCTTTGTAAGATTTGTACTTGATTTGGGGGAGCCATGATTCATTTTTGAGATCAGAGCAGCGTGAAAAGATCTGTTTTAAGAAGGTAACTTTAGCAGTTTGTCAAATTAGTAACTATACTTCTTCCTGGCCAAGAAAGATAAAATACATGAACAGAGCAGCCACAGAAAAAGTCAGATGCTTCACTTTCAGAGTCCCCATATAGAAATTTTAGGAATCAGAATACAGGCTGTCGATGAGGCACGATGGGTTTCCGAATGGCTGCCACCGGCCAACATTCAATAATGTAACCAATGGAAACTATACAACCATATAAAAAAATCAACTTTCTTTGACCTATTTTAGCAACTTCTTTGCACTGACTAATCTTGCTGAAGGGTGAATCATAAATTCAGCAAGAGACCATGTCCTGGTGACCTCACTTGTTCTAAGCCTGCAGGAATATTCCCACCTCTACTGGCTCCGAGGCTTTTGAGAAACATCATAATTGAAAAAGCAGTCATTTTAGTATAAGTTCCAAATTTGGCTTTTTTTTTTTCAAGTGAAAGATGGGGGGAAAGGGAATGAAAACAGAGTAACATAAAACTCAGGATAAAGAAACCATACTGCCATGGTTTTTCTAGCCCTAAAGAAAATCTCTGCTTGAGACCATCTCCTAAAGTACTTAGAACAAGAAAATACAGCCATAGGAATGGTACCAGGTCACCAGAGAGTGAAACCGACTGAAACAAAAGCCCCGCTGACCACTGCCCTTGGCAAGAAGATGAAAATGTGAACACAGTCAGGGAGGGAAAGTAAGTCAGATTCTGGCAGTCTGTTGAGTTTCAGGGCTTCAGAGCTAATGCAAAGCATTTCTTTAAAAAAATTGATTTTAAAAGTACAACAGCAGTTCATCCAGAAGTAGAGTTATAAGGCACACAGAAAGCATACCTATATTTCCATCACTGATCTGACTACAGTAATTAGCTCCCACACAACCATGAGTCAGGGTCAGTTCAAGTACATCCTAGAATGATGTAATTTTAGAGTTGGGAAGGACTGTAGAAATGATTTAACCTGCTTCACTAGGTTTATAAACCAAAGGCAACAGACAAGTAGACTTTTCCAAACATCCGAGATACATTTTAGTCCTAGCTGAGTATTCTTTCCAGAGAGCCTCGCCTTCCTCTACTATGTACACACACTTATAAGTGTAAGTATACCAATATAAGTATTGTGTGTGCACATAACCTACTTTTCATACAGATAACATATCTAATGCCCTCATGTTCATATGACTTTTTATGTTCCTACCTGGATATATGTTTATACCAGGACTGTAACTCTATGATGTTAACACCTGTTTTCTTTATCCTCTGGGAAATCCCTGGTGCACATGGCTGAACCATTAGTTAACGAACATGAACAAGATGACAGTGATGCAAAGGAGTAAAGGGTTAGGTATATACACTTGTGAAGAGCATGTTTGCATAGAATGAAGGTTTGTGCCAAACCCTGACGTGAGCCATTCTTGCGGGGGATCGAGCCCCTCCCTCAGGGCCAGTGCCCAGTCATACTTCCCTCCAGCTGCCTGGGGCACAGCAGACACTGGGATGGCGGAAAGGGAAGGAGCTGACCCTTAAGAAGCTTTGTTCTCCACCACTACCTTGGCTTCTTTAGAAATAACTGCCTCTGTTGCCAACTCATCTGAGAGCTATTCCTTCCTGTCGGTCTACGAGCTAATCCTTTTGACATTACTATCCAATCCCCAGGTAGAGCAGATAGTGTTAACCAGGTTGGATTCAAGCCACACACCATCAGCCTAGTAGGACCCACTGGCAGGACCCTTTATCCATTAACACAGGCAACATTCCATCTGAAAAATCTGTCCTCGGGTCTGCATCTGCCTGAGGCAATGCAGAATCTAGAATGTATTTGCATACCTCTAAGTAAGACTAAAAAGAAGCAGCCAAAGGTGGGGCAAAACCCTAAGTCACCTTTCCATGGTTACAAACCCAGGGGAATCCCTTTACTTACGCCCCCTGCACAGGTAACATTTGAAAATGTGAAAAGCAAAGTTACAGTCTTCCTTTTTCAGTTCCTTGGTCTCCTGAAGAGCTGTGACCAGCTCTGCACTGACCATGTATTTTAGCAAATATGTTAAATGCAGAAAACAATCATTGCTTTTAGCTAGACTGAGTGGTAGTGTCTCAGTTTTTCCTAACCAGTCAATCCCCTGAGAGACTAATTTTAGTTCTACAAACATTATCCAGGCCTATTTCTTCCACACTACTTCCCACCCTCTACCCCCACAGAGACTTATTGCCAATAAGGCTTTGGGAGTGGAGCGTTCTGCAGCCTGAGGATTGATTACTGGTTTCCAAAGTGAGGATACAGCCTAGCTTAGTGGTCAAGACCATGGACTCTGGAGGGGGAAAGCCTAGGTTCAAATCCAGGTGCCCCTATTTACCAGCTGTGGCACTAAAAGCATGTTTGAGCACAGATTATTTCCAGAGCACTATTTTAGGTACCGAGGATAAAACAGTGAGTAAGAGGCAATCCCTTTCTCGGTGACCATAAACTCTAATGTGGAAGACAGGAACAGCTGATCACAAGTCAGCACGTGAGAGGGAGGGCGTGGTCTACTTCTCATTAACAAGCCAGTTAGCAGCTGGGAGAAAGAGCTGCAGGAAGGTAAGTTCAAGGAGTAGTTCTTGTGAGGCCAGTTCATGAAACAGACTGCAGGGGAAACTGGGGTGATTGGTAATGTCGCCTTGATTCTCATTCATGAGTTGCAAGGTCAATTAACATTGTTAAACATTTAAAACATTTATTGAGTGTTTACTATGTGCTAAACATAGTTCTAAGAATTACTTTAGATATTTTAACCCATTTAGTGCTCACAAGAAACTGAGGTGAATACTGCTATTTTCCACACATTATGACAATAATAATAATAATAATAATAATAATAATAATAATAAAGACAGAGGTTAAGAAAGCTGCCCTGTGTTACAGAGCTAGTAAGTACTGGAACAAGGATTGAAACTAACAGTATAGGTTTAGAGTAAGTGTACTGTTTCGTTTTTTATTTGAAATTCAACTTTTTTTATTGTTGTTCAAGTACAGTTGTCTCCATTTCCCCCCCACCACTCCCTCACCCCCACCCCACCCATCCCTGCCTCCCACCCTCAAACCTACCCCTTTGGCTTTGTCCATGTGTCCTTTATACTTGTACCTTGACAGCCCTTCCCATATTTTCCCCCATTGTCCCCTCCTCCCTCCCCTCTGGTCACTGTCAGTTTGTTCTTTATTTCAATGTCTCTGGTTATATTTTGTTTGCTTGTTCAGAGACAGTGTTTTTAACCAATACACTGTCTTCTTTTGACCAGAGGGACTTCTTCAAACAGGCTTGCCCGTAACAAATAGCTGATATTATACCCCAGCTATGCCCTGCCCTCACTATGTCAGAACTTGGTCTGCTTTATACCCAGAGCAGCATTTATCCTCAGTGAGGTTCAAAAGCCCAATTGTTCATCACCAAAGGAGGCATAAGGTGCAGCAGTCCTACCTAATGAAGAAGACCTGTGGGCTTGTTGTTGTGAAGGGAACAAGAGGGATAAGGGAGGCAGAAGAAAAGGAAGGTAAGGATAAGGAGAAAAACTATTCCTGGTAAGTCTTTTTTTAAAGATTTTATTTATTTATTTTTAGAGAGAGGGGAGGGGAGGGAGAGAGAGAGGGAGAGAGACCTCGATGTGCAAGAGAAATGCTGACTGGCTCCCTCTCACAAGCCCCCAGCTGCAGACTTGGCCCACAACCAAGGCTTGTGCCCTGACTGGGAATCGAACGGGAGACCTTTCAGTTTGTGGGACGACACCCAACCCACTGAGCTGCACCAGTCAGGGCTCCTGATAAGTCTTTAAGCTATTCAAGGTGAGCTCAGAAAAGGAGCCAGGAAACAAACAAACAAACAAAAAAAGAGCTGGAGAAAGCATAAAAATTGCAGTAATAAAGGAAAGAGAGTGACAAACCTAGACACAACATTAAGTTGACCTCGTCAAAAGAAGCCAATGTGACTAGATTTCATTTCTTCTGAGGAGCCCCTGGCCTCTCACTAACTCTTGCTAATTTTTAGGACAGCAGGAGTGGGAGATGGGAGGATGATGGGTCACTTTTGGTGACTTTGAATTTAAAGTGCCTGTGAGACATTCCAACAGACATGTTCACCAGGCAGCCGGATATGCAAGTCTGGAGCTCAAGGGCGAGGTCTGGCTGGACCCCAAATCTCCAGCTCTAGCCAGGATACGACACCGCCTCCCTCTGCTTTTGGCATATTCCTTCAGGAGAAACAGTAAGCCTTTCTTCGGTTTGGATCACTAATTTCAAAGGTTTTAAAGTAAACTTAGCTCAAAGATCTTGGTTGATTTACACTAAAATGAACCTGAACGTTGGCACATCCACCCCAAAGGCTGTAAGAGTTGCAGTGAGCCGAGTGGGTGACCAGCCATGTACCTAGAACCCCTCTCCACCCGCAGCCCAAGAATGTCTGGCCAGCAGGCACTCACTGCCTGCCTTCCCCCTTTACCTGGTTAGTAATCAAAACACAATTTATCCTGCCTGCTCTCCAGAACATGCCAGAAAGAAAAAGCGTCAGAAGCCTGACATGCTGCTTGTCCAACTCTGCTAATTCCTGCTAAGATGTGTATCTCATGGATAACCAAAAAGCGGCCAGGTTGCGTTACAGAAATATCTACAAAGGCCATTTGTTGAAGTTTTCTTTTCAAAACACCATTCAGTACTTATATTTCAACATCATTTAACATTCAACTTTTTAAAAATACAGAATGAAAAAAATCATAATCATAATATACTAAAAAGAGAACCTACAGTAGGTGTAGTTCTTGCATTTACAAAACAAACAATATAGGAAAACCGAAGCTGGGACTAGGACACTCTCTTAACTTCGGCTGTAGCAGGGATTTAGAACAGTTACGAAGGTACGGTGATGAAAATCCATGTGAGCTCCAAGAAACCACAAGCAGCGGAGGTTACACACTAATCAAAGGAGTACACCTGTTTGGGCTCCAGGTGGAGCTCTCACTCCGCCCTCTGAGCCTTAACCGGCCTTTCCGGTTTACTCCCGCAGTCACCACCCTTGGCCAGATGTTACAGAGGGCCAGTGAAACATGAGGGAAAAAAAACCAACAACGAGGAATCACAAGTCATAAATCTGGGTGGAAGAAAGCATTTGAAAAGGCTGGATTTGACCCGGATTTGAAAATAATGCAGCACCTCACGAGGAACACTGCCTTTCCTGAACAGACTTCATTAGGACCTTGCCTCAAGTTACACTTATAAACTACGTTTTATTAATCAAATGTTAAATGTGCCAGTGGAATACCGAGCAATGGTAGAGACTGGAGTAACTGCAAAACAGCAGTTACGTACACAAATGAGTCTCCCCAGTTAACTGAGCAGAAGCCATCTATATGTAAGGTTAATAAGCAGGGTCACTGAAGAACCGTCAGTAATAAAAATGGATGGCCTGCATAAAAGAGGTTCCCTTGAAGGAAAATACTGAGGTGAACAGAGAGACGGCTTGTCATATCTCACAGAAGAGAAAGTTCATGTGTGAGTGCGGGAGCATACTTATACAGTGTACAACACATAAGTGCAGGTATGCACATCAAGTACGAGGAGGAAGGAAATTCAAGGTCCCACACCGTGAGGTCCTAACGAACCTGTCCAACCTTTCCCTCCCACTACCTGCCATGGGATCCTTGGCTCCTCTCACAAGGGTTGACTTACTCTTCTCTGCCCTTCCCATGTCTTCACCTTTGTTCACACCCTGCTCCTGACCAGGTGTTCTAGACTGAGACTCGCTCTGCGCCTCAGTGTCCCTCAAGGTCCAGCTCGAGTCCCATGAGCTCTCCTCACGAGGCCTGCCTGACAAGCCCAGCCCAGGCGTCTTCTCCTCCCTCTCTGCTCTTACAGTCTCGGTCACTCTCTCATCAAAGAGTCCACCAAGACAGACTGAAATGTGTAAGTTCCCTCCCTCGTACACATTTCAGGTGACCATCTACTTTCTCTAACTACTGGGCGCCTCCCGGAGTCTCTGTGAATGTCAGTCCCCTCAGCTAAATGACAAGTTCTTAGGGCGGGAATTGTGTCTTCACACACCTTTAAGTCCTTCATGGCACAAGGCCAAGCCCAATATGTGACCCAATGAACACCTACTGACATGCGTAAGCAGTACCATACAATGTGCAAAGGGAAAATGCTACATTAATGATGAGTAATCTAACATACAAGATGAGAAAGAAAGAATTAGCCAGAGCTGTCTTTTCACTCAGTGCCACCTATGATAATACTAAGACCATGAGATAAGGTCAAGTACGAAAGAAAACAAAAGAGGCTTAAGTAAGCATAGACAGACAAGGACACCAGAGAATAAGATTCTCCTGGGGCAAATGTAAAAGACACACAGGGAAATCAACAACTGGTTGACGGCGATTGGATATAAAATACATACCAGTATTTCCTTGAGCATCTTTTATCTTGTTCGGTGAGGGCAACACCAGAGACGACCTGGGGAAGTGAGGGCCCTGAAGAGATGGTTGTTGCGGCAGCTGCTGCAAGGGTGTGGTGTTGAGGATGACCCTCCAGTCCACCTGGGTCACGTCTGACCTTGATCGTGCGTGCCCTGGCTTAAAAGTAGAGGTCTCATCCAGTAAGTCATTCACGGAACGAGGTCTGTTCCTCCGACGCTGACAGATGTCGAACAAATTAAAGGTCGACGCTTCCTTTTGTTCCATCCAGGAAAGATTATCCGGGGCTGTCCCCTTCTGGACCATAAACTGTTCTTTGGCAGGGAAGACATTTTGAGCTTTGGTTTCTAAGAGCCTGGTCTTGCAGTGGTCCCAAACCATGCCCCTCTCGCCCAGGGAAGCAACGTTTCTGATAGCACCATTGTCTGTTATGCTGCTGAGTACCTCGTGCCCCACCAGTTCGGGGACTTCCTGAATCCCATACACCTCTGCCTGCTGCACGGCCTTGTCTAGCTTACTGTCAAACGTAGTAAAGAAATCCTCAGTAACTTCCAAGGCTGGGCTGATATCATCCACTTCCAAAGCTTCCATGCTGTGGGCTCTGGAGACATAAGCCTGCTAAGCTGGTTCAGGAAAGGGCCTCATGAGCAGTCACCCAACAAACGGAGATCTTACGGGCAATAGAGTTCTGGGAACAACTGGAAGGAACCTCATTCGGCTGCCTGGAGCAGGCCACGCACAAGGGTGGCTGATGTTTTCCCAGCCAGGAGAAGCATTTGCTCGCTGACAATGGCCATTCACAAAGGTATCAGAAGGGAAATGTTCCTGTGAGATAATTCTTCAGTGAGATCTTTGTAAAGACAACAGGAAGTGCTTCTCAAAACAATGCCATGGCAATCCTTAATTTCCTGGAAGAAAACAAAAAGGACACCATTGACACACGGTCACTATGTTCTGTAGCACTCAAACCTGCCCAATTACATCCCCATCTTTCCATTTTCTCTACGGCAGTCACACCCACAGGTGGACGACCAATGCACAGAAGTTCCACTGTCAAGAGTACACATCACTACCTGCTTTGTATTAGAACTCACCCAGAGCAGAGTGGAACTCTTGATAGGGGGAATTAAGGTCAATAGCTTTTGCTCACACAGAGAAGCCTTTGAGAGCAATTGTGAAAAGACTACCCTGGCGAATCTCTGTGATACGTTGACCTAAAATAGTAAGCAAAAGAGACTAGGAATTCTGTAACTGGGCCTCTATGGTAATCAGTCTGAAAGTCATAAATGCATGAGTTCTTTCACAAACCTTGAAAGCACTGATAATTTGTAGAGAGGGAAACTCTGTCCCTTCACTAAACCCAAATGTAGCTGGGCTTGTACTTACTAGATTTAGGTTACGTAATGCCTAATGAAGACTGGTCTTCAGAATTCCTCCAGTGGTCCTGGAAAAAGGCTTTGAGGATTGGCCTAGGAGCACAGGTCCAGGCTCTAGGCTGAGCAGAGAGAATCCTCGCACCAATCCAGTCTCTCTGGGAAACGGCAGATCTCAGGCCAGGCCAAGCTAGGGCAGACCTTGACAGTGAGGCTGTCCAATACAGTAGACACTAACCGTAAGTGGCTGTTTAAATTTATTAAAATCAAATAAAGTTCCTCAGGCACCTTAGCTACCTTTCATGTATTCGACAGCCATGTATACCTTTGTATTTTTTTGCCAAAAAACAGTAACTAGGCAAAGTCTTTACTTCCCCTGGCCTGCTTACAAATAGGTAGTTAGGCAATCAGGAACACCTTTGCAAGCGGGTGCCTCTTAAGAACATGGATGTGCTTTCTTTTTTAAAAGTGTGTAATTTTTATGGTTAATTAAAATCATTTTTAGCTCTTAGGTCACTAAATCACTACATTTCAATCAACAGCACCAATCTACATTGATGTATGCAAGTGAACTAGGATATACAGCCCTTTATTTCAAATGTATCAAGGGGGGTTGCAGTTCACCAGAACTCTGTGGTCAACCTCTTGTAAAGTGATAATGACTGTGAATCTGTCTACTTTTATACTTTGATATGTACTGTGTAAGTGCTCCTCAAACAAGGCACGGGTTGATTTTTAGAGACAAGACCAGTTACAATGTTCTTCCAGTGACAAACAGGCTTCTGTTTCCTGTGTCTCCACGAGAACGTGAGCCTCTGGTGCTGTACCTTCGGGTTTCACTACGTCTCTAATTTTGAAGCTTGGAGGGTTTTTAAATTTTTTATCTTGTATGTGGGAGGTTAAAAAAAGAAATATATAATAAATCTTACAGCTTTTGTTCTTTCTTTACTATGACTTAAACACAAGGAACGAATATGTTTCCCATTCTATAGAGGCGGCATCAAGGTACAGAGCACTAAGCTATCCATCTCAGATTACATTACGGACATTTCTCTTAGCGCTTAAAATTCTGTATCAAATTCTTTGCTCGTGCTAGAGTGTCAATACCTCCAAAGTGATTCTTTCTTTCCCTGCTTTCCTTCCTTCCTTTTTTTTTTTTTTTAAATCAAAATATCTAGGAGTATACTCTTTGTGCTCTCTGCTCGGATTTTCACAGACTGATGAGAGGCAAAGAACCACTGATGGCCAGCAGTCCTGGGCTGTGCAACACTTCCATTGCACACGTTCTGAAACCATAGGCCTTTGAGATCATCCTTTCAACTCCAGCCTTTCGTAGAAGGAGACACTGAGGCCCAGAGGGAGCAAGAGGTCCTGTGGACACTTTCTCTGCATTGTCTCATTCGAACCTCATAAAAGGGTAGTAAAATTCAATTTTAAAACATTTCAATGCTGTTTAACAGGGCATTCTGGAAATCACTCATCTGTCCATCCACTTACCATCTAATAAGTTCATATCATGATTAAGACACTAAAGGTGGAAAGACAATAAGACACAGCTCTCGCCCTAAAGAGGTTCTCAGTCTAACATGATGCACCTAAGAAAATGAGTCCAAAAAGCTACCTTGACAGAGGATGGAAATAGATACTAGAAGCAGCCCACAGAGTTGAGCACAGAGGCACCAGGCATGTGATTGAAGATGCCGTCTTGGATGAGAGCTCAGTTAAGTTTTCCAAGGATTCCAGCCCCAGCCAGTATCTAACTGCAACTCATGCGCGATCCCAAGTGAGACTTTTCCAGCTGAGCCCAGTTAACCCAGAACCATGAGAAAGAGTAAATCGTTTGAAGATACAAAGTTTGGCAGTAGTTTGTCACACAGCAACCAATAATTAGGACTCATCACTTCCTCAGGGAAGCACTCTCTAGGTTAAAAGTCCTTGTTAAGGTTTCCATGGCACCTGAACTTCTGTGAGTTACACACATCACATTTGTAATTACCAGTTTCAATGTCAATATCCCCCCCAGGCAGCAACTGCCTCTTTTGCTCACCCTTGGACCTCAGAACACAACTGCAGCTCAATAAATATTTGTTGCATAAATGAATGAATTTCTTTGAGTGGCTATCTTTAGAATCACTTGACAGAGTTTTCTTTTACTCCTTTTTCCTTTGTTGTCAGTACTTCTTACTTAGAGCCCTCTCTGTACATGATTAATTCTAGCAATAAACATTAAAGACAGCTGCTGCTTTAACCACAGTCCTCCCCACAAAATCACTCCTTAATGTAATAAATGAATGAGTAGACCAGTGTGAGAAATCCAGGCTTCGCCTGTATTTGCACAGTACAAATGAAATAGCTAAAAGGAGTCACTGAGGGGAGCAGTGATTTATTCATTCCATGAATATTTTTTGAGGCAGCTGCTGTGTTCTAGGCATTGGTGACGCAACAGTGCACAGAGCGAAGCCCCGCCCCTGTGGGATTTATATTCCAATGGAACAGCTGCACATGCTTTCGCCATCCTGCCTCACCTGTTAGGGCGCAGTGAGAAGGTGAAGCAGCCCTCCATGTCCTGCATGGATGCCATCCATCCCATTCCAAATCCCAACCCTCTGCAAAGTCTTTCCTGAGGAGTCAATCCCTTTGGGTCTCTCCCCTGAATGTCTACAGCGTAACTAAATAAGCCAACTTTGTAGACTGTCTTTTCCACCTCAGTTAGACTCTAGGGCACATTCCACATCCAGGTCTGGGTTCCCCGACCTGGAACCCAGCATGGTCTTGCTCCTCTAACACAGCCTTCATGGTCTTGCTCCTCTAACACAGCCTGCACATAATTTCTGTGAACCCTTCGGACTCTCCCTAGTGGAACAGGAGTCAGCGAACATGTTCTGTAAGAGCCATTAATAAATATGTTAGGCTTTGTGGGCCGCACAGTCCCTTCTGCGATATTCAACTCTACGGCTGAGGTGGGAGAGCAGCCACAGACAGACAACATGGAAATGGATGGGCATGTCTGTGTTCTGATGGAACTGCATTTAAAAAAGAGGCAGGTAAAGAAAATATGGTATATCCATACAATGGAATATTATTCAGTCTTAAAAAAGGAGGGGAATCCTGTCACACGTTGGTTATAATATGAATGAACCTGGAGGACATCATGCTAAGTAAAATAAGCCAGTTACAAACAGACAAATACTGCATGATTCAATATACACGAGGTATCTAAAATAATGTTCATAGAAACAGAAAGTAGAATGGTAGTTACCAGTGGCTGGGGGCAGGGGGAAAGAGCAGTTGTTGAACAGGTATAGAGTTTCCTATTTGCGAGATAAAGTTCTGGAGATCTGTTCATTAGGATGGTAACCAAAGCTCAACCCCAAGAATCCCATGAAAGCATCAAAAGGTAACAGGAGGGAGAATCCGTGTGGGGCTACTTTCTAAGGAGGAAATCTGCCATTTACATCTCACTGGGCAAGGCTAACTAACAGCGTGACTCCGGCAGTCCTCTCATGCAGAGGCAGAAGCAGATATGAGCAATGAGACCGCCGGCCCCCACAGAGATGCCCTGGTTCCCCCGAGCTGTTCGGTAAAGTGCCGACCTCCTTCCACTGGAGTAAATGGCTCGCCGTCAGAATGGAATGAGTGCTGAGGGGGTGTCTGGGGCCTCGTAATCTTAGAAGCAGCTGGACTATGGAGAAAAATGCAGTGCAAGGATACTTAGGATAAACTTCCTGCCAATCCTTTTGAAATCAAGGGCAATTTCAAGGATGGTCAGCACATGTGGCTTTCACATGCTCTTCGCTTTGGTTAAGGCTGCGGCCCACTGAGACCTGTCTGCGACTTACATAATGCGAAGGACCCACCGCCAGAGGGTCAACCTTAGTAAGATGATATGTCTGGACCATGAGGCTACATGAGACTCTGATTTTTCATGGTGCTTTTTGTCACAAGGACAAAGTAAGTGTGTTGGTGAAGTACAGAAAGGCCACAAGCCGCAGGTAAGGACATGGTGCCAACGCTGACCTCATACCCAGAGCTCAAGGGGCTTTCAGAGGAGGACAGCTAGGAACCTGGGTGGATCCCACTCATTTTCATAGGCCTGCAGGGAATTTTCAATGGCTGCATTGTACACAAGTTTTAAGAAATGAGAAGTTCATTGCCATGCAATACATAAGAAGTGTAACATTTTAAAAAATAATGTGTATAGTGTTTTTTTCTAGTTCTAAAAGTAATAAATACTCATAGAAACTCTGGAAAATAGTGACAACCAAGGGGCAACATGAGTCACGATCTTATAACTCAGAGAATAAATTGATAGTTGTGCTTTGCCTAATATTTAATTGGAATCAGATTATATAGAGAGTTGGCACACTGTTTAAATGTATGCTCAAAAAGAAATGCCGGTAAATACTAACCTTGAGAAAAATAAATGTCCCAGTGTATGCTGTGCCACTTACGCCTTATGACCTGGCACAAGGCCCCATCAACGGAACTTCCCTTCCACAGCCACGCCCGGACCCCCTCACTGTGCTCCCATGGGGCGCTCCACAGCCCTGACCCACCCTATGCTACTAACCGGCCCCTCTTCAAACATGGCCTCCCTCCACCAGAAACACCTCTCCTTCCTCCTCCTTTCCTTACAGGTTCCTCATCAAATGGGGGCACTACCCGAGGCCCCCAGTCTGACTCAACTGCATGTGCTTCTTGCATCAATTTACCCATACTAATGACGTCAATAATACTTCTTTGTTCACGCCTCCCAAAGTTCCATCTCCAATCTCAATCTCGGGCCTGACCTCTGGTCCTATATTCCCAGCTGCTCGTAGGGCATTTCTAATTGGTACACCTCATGACACAACTGAGCTCAGTTTGTCTAAAGTCATAGTCAGTTATTAATTCACTAAATTTTTGCTGAATGAATGTGCTCCTTTAGGCTGGACACAGTTCTAGCCACTGGGGAGACCATAACAAAGAAAATCCATCAGTGACGCTTTCACTGACCACAACAACCAACTCTAACCTGACGCCCTAGGCCTTTCACAGTCTTGGCCTTGCTTGCCCATACAATTTCCTTCTTCCACAAAATACACTCTTTTCCTTCACATTGGGATGCTATTGCTCAAATATCATGCTTTCCCAACTCCAAGACATCACTTACAGTTATCTTTGAGGTACCCTCATGCAGGTACTATTATCCCCATTTTACAGATGAAGAAACTGAGGCCCAAAGATATATAACTTGCCTAAAGTCACACATACACCCTGCTGGACTTAAATCCAATCGAGAACAGCAATTCTAGCCTATAACCCTGCTAGGCCTAGAAACATAGCCAGTATGCCATGAGCACTCGGGAAATATTTGTTGAATGAACAGCTGCATAAAGAGTATGCTTGCGAAGCACTGATACCTACAAATATAACACCATTATGGTTTTCTGACAAAAGTGTATGTGAATTCACTATAAACTCGTTGAAGTAAAATTTGACATGCTTTCCAAAATATGATATTGACTTGAGCTTTTACATTTTTTCTTGGTAGAAAAAGCTTCAAAACTACTGAAACCAGGTTTAAAAATAACATGGCAAAGGTCAGGTAGCAAAAGGCCTCACTCAGACCTTCTGTAGAAACAAAAGCACCTATGCAGCCCTTGGGGATGATTTTGTGAACGACCAAATCAGCAGCTTAGCTGGTCTCATTTCCCATTGACTTCGAGCTCAAGCTCTTTCTAAAACCAGTAAGGAGACATTCCTTCGAAACACCCACCGGCAATCAATTTAAAGCATTTTTCAGTACATCTCCGTGTTTGTTTATTGTTTGCCACTTGCAAAATCATCAAGACATTTGATGCCCCGAGATGTTTTCCCAGAAACCAAACTAAATATAAGCATGGTACTTCAAGTCTCAGATTGCTTTGTTATTGAAGGCAGCGATGTTATTATGTCCCTAGGTCAACCACGGGATTGAAGAGTCAAGGGTTCTGACTGGGAAGCCCGTTTCATAAAAATGCCAGAGTTCCAGTACATTCTGCTTTTAGCAACAAACCAGACACAGACTTCACTTGGGTAAGTGTCTAAAAATGCAGACTCCATGTTTTCCATTGCCTTTTACTTCCATGGCAGGGGAGAGTGGTATAAAAACAAACCAAAGAGCCATTCAAATCATCTTCTTCCTAGGCTTGGGATGAAGAAAGTGGAAATTTCCATCATAAAAACCAATGTTGCTACAGTCAGCCTCCAAGTGCAACAGGGAGTAACCGACCAGTGTCCATGCAGGTGCCACCTGAGCAGAGGCAGATGCCATGGGCTAAGTGGGTGACAGACCACAACTAAGGTAACGACCGTGCTGAGGAGGTGCACTGCGACCCAGACGTGAAAGACACCCAAAAAGAGCTAGGGGAGTAGCTTTAAATTTAAAGGTGCCATTGGCTAATGTAACTATTTGCAGTCTTCCACTTGAGCCTGAGTAATGCTGGCTATGCTTCCAAACCCAATACAGGACCAAACGTCATCTGATTTCCTCACGACTTCTCAAATTCAGCTAACCTGAGCGAAATTCACGTGGCTTTACTGAGAATAATCATCCTCAGTAAATCATCCTTATAAATCATAGTTTATAAAGTGCTTGATACACTTCTTCATAAATACATGTAGTAATCTCAACAAGGAGAGGGGAATAAAGTAGCGGGACTATTTTAAAGATGATGAAAGAGAGACCAAGATGACGCATCTGTTGTCAGCTGAAGTTCCCGTGGGAAAGAGCAAAAACGTTCCTGGAACCCCTGTCTAATTACTGAGTCCTGTGAGCCACCCAAGTTCAATTACCTTTTAAATCATTTTAAATGGCTCAGAGGCCCTGGTGTTAGAAGGACCATAAACCAGGAGTAAGGCTGAATCCACCCAGGAGCTCCCCAGTTTTGAGTTCACTCAATGAGAGAGAGGTGTAGCAGTGGGAAGAACACACATTTCTGACACCAGAAAAGGGCTCCTGTCCTAGCACTGCCTTCCAAGTTCAATGACTGACTTTCAGCAAGTCAGGCTGACTCAGGGCTTCTGGGCCCTCATTGTCCGCCAGTGGAAGTCCTACTAACGCCTGCCCCCTCAACCTTAGAGAGCTGTAAAGCACAAATGTGGATAATGTACATAAAGTTCCTTGTAAAAAAATCTAAAACAATTACTGGTCCTATTAGAAGGTAGCTGATTCCTACCCTCACAACCATTTATACTCCACCACCATTGACAAGAGGATGAACCAAGTACCCAAACCTATGTTAGATGCCAGGGACACAAAACACAGCTCCCATCCTCAAAGGGCTAGTTAGGTAACAGGGAAACAACACAAAACCAAGGATAAAAAGGGCTTTAACAGAAGTAAACAAAAGGTGTTATGGGAACATAAATAAGGAATCATTACTAATCAAGGGACAATAAAGGGCCTTAAGTGATACAACATAATTAAGTGACCCAATAATATGTATGCATACAAAGATGACTTCAGTTGAAAGAAATCAAAGACAAAGGAAATAAACATACAAACAAAACCAACCATACCTGCCCCAGAAATGAGACTTTCTCATGAAGCTGTCAACGTATAGTAACAGCTTCTGAGGTCCCACCGAAGGGTGAGCTGGAAGTGAACTGACAACTGCACAGGCGGGAGGCAGGCAGGCCAAGGGCCTCTTCACAAGCCGTCCAAGTCTCTCTGACCCACAGCAACACTGGTCAACAGGAGGCCTGTGCTGGGTAGCTGGGATGTTACAGGAAATGCATAGTTGCCTCACTTCCTGTTGACTTTAATTCCCTCGGTCATTGCTGCTGATTAACAGAAGAGAGATGAGACTACTTACAACTTCAGCCTTCAAAACACTAACCAGCTTATAGGTTAAGACTTATTTACAAAACTGCTTCCTATGGGTATTTTGGGTGAATGTACATGAGAGGTAATTAGCTGATTTTTTTTCTTTATCTGCTACACTTGAATCTGCTTAAAAAATAAATAAATAAGTGAGCCTGGGTCTTTGTTAAATGGCACCCGGAGAGAAACGACTCATGATAAGGTCAAGAGGTGACTCACTTCTTATTTGAAAGGACAGACACACCGAGGGGTGAGGAACCACATCCGTGACCCCTCCCTCCCTTTGGACTTAATCTGGGAAAAGGTTCACTCTAAAGCAGACTTTACCAGTTCTGTCCAAAAACACGCAAGGCTGGCAGAGGCAGATAAAACACAGTCTTTGACCCTGAAAGATAAGGACAAGGTAAGGCAAAATAGCAGGACGAGTCTTCCCTATTTTACTATGTACAACATGAAGGCCAGAAAACCTCTGCCCACCATACAGGACAAAGGAAAGGTTTACAAAGTATGAAGGAGAAGAACACTATATGTTTGTCTCCAAACCTGAGTCTAAATTTCTTTTATTATGGACTATTATTAGCGTGGAATGAATTTTTATGAAACAATCCTGCAGCGTGTAAGCATTCTGGAATTGAATTCTGGAAGTCTGATTGGCCTGTATTTCTTTGTTTTGATCTGACATTAGAATGACAGTTGGGCTCAAAGAGTTGTTGCCCAGCATCAGACACTAACTGCTGTGGTACTAAACTCTAAAAAGGCCCTGCAGGGGACTCCTCCAGTGTGGACAGGCACACGTCAAATGTGGAATGATGTATTGAATAAAATATCTTAAACAACAAAGATAGTCCTTACAATTCCTAAGCCAAGACCCAGAGAGTCATAGCTAATATTTATTGAGTACTTACTAAAGGGCACTCATTATGTTAAGCCCTTTAGCTGCATTATATTGTTAAATCCTTACAGCAGCCTATCAAAGAGCTGCTATTATTATTATTACCAATGCAAGTAAGGAAATTGAGATTTAAGAGGAAAGTACCTTGTCTAAGGTTATATGGCCAGTGAGTGGAGATGACTCTAAAATGCATATACAGTCAGCATGTGAAAATTCATAGTAAATTAATGGTGTTCAGATAATACAACTAAAATTTTATAGACATGATGCTTTGAATTTTAGTGTCAAATGCCAGCAACTTTAATATTTATTTTTAAATCTTTCTGTTTGTTAATCCCACAACTCAGAAAGTTAATTGCTTAGTATCATCTTTGTGCCCAGGGAAATAGTTTACACTTACATAATTTACAAAAAAAAGTCACTTCTTCTTTGTCATTGTAAGTTCTCTAAGGGCATGGTGGATGAGAGGTCCCTGAACAAACAGAATAAAAGGCTGTTCTCTAACTAGATAGCTCAGCTCAGTTCTCTTAGTGACCTTGGACACAATACTTGGAATGCCTACAAGTGTATAACTGTGACTTTATTCAGGCCAAACGAGTGCTTTCGCAAATGTTTACATTGTCCTAATTGCCCAAATCTTTTACTAATGTTTCCCTAAGACATCATTTTTCATTTAACCTATAAATAGAAACACTTGTAAAAATGTTTGCTCTTAAAAAACCTGCAAATAAGTGTTTGTGTCAAAAGAATTAAAAGAAATAGTTTCAAATTAGATGTGACTATAGATAATTCAAACACATTTTAACGATTGAGGCATGTCCAAATAAATTGCCTCCTTTAAAACCAATTTAACTTTTTTTTGGGGGGAGGGGAGTGCTGGGTGGACAATAAAAAAAAAAAAAAGAAGCTGATCCACAGCTTTCAGTCCCATTTCTTTAAGTGTACTAAAAGGCTTCATATGACCACACTACAGTGAAAACAGACATTAGATCTAACCTTTCAGTGAAGGGCAATTACTTTTGGATTGGAAGATCTGGAATTAGAACACCTGAGTTTGAAACTTCCGTGCACTACGACCGGATGTAGATTCTGGGCAAGTCAGTCGAATCTGAATTTCAGATGTACGTCAAATGAGGATTCCTGCCCCACCTTCCTCAAAGGGTGTCGGGAGCGTAAATCACATGACAGTGCTCTGTGAGCCCCACAGCAGGACACAGGGAGGAGTAGGGATTGTCTGGGTGGTACCAGGGAAAGGCTCACCGCATTCTCTTCATCTCCTCCCCTGGAAACCAACGAACCAGTGAAGGGACTGGGGACAGCACTTAGTTTAGGAAGCTCTGGGATGAGGTTTTAATTTGCTCAAAGCTTCCTCCCGCACTCTTCAAGGCAGCATGAGTTGCCACGCGTCATTTTTCTCGTGGTCCTGAAGTGAAGGACTCCATCGTGCAAGATGCAGGATGACTCAGGGAAGCATTTCTTTTCAAAGAAGAAAAGTATGTAAAACCCTCCCTTGTCCCCCAAGTTCTACAGCTAGGAGACTTCTCCCTCCTCTCTTTTTTCTCTGCAGTTTCTTGAAAGTTGTATACTTTCTGACTCCATCTCTCACCATTCATTCATCTTCCCCAGAAGCAATCTGGTTCTGCCCCGGCTGCAACTGCACAGGCAAAGGCCAATTTCCTTGTCGCCAAACCAGAGACTTTCCGCCCCCCACCTGACTGACCGCTCAGCAGCGTCTCACCTGCTGAGCACCCAGTCTTTGCATCGATCTCATGAATTCGCCCGCACATTCTCTTCGGTGTTTCTCCTTTACCTCCGGGTGCTCCTCTCATCCCCTCTATGTGCTCCCCTTCCTCTGGCCACATCATAAACGAAGGGATTGCTCCATTTCACCCATAACCTTTTTAAGAAGTTCCCCTTCTGCCTGTGATCTTCTCTATTCCTGTGGCTTCAGCTACAATCCACGTGGTAGATGAGGAACAGACTGTCCTGGGCTCTAGGCTCACATATGCAACTGCCTTTGGTTTTCTCCTAACTCCTAATATGCACAAAACCAAACTCCTCACCTTACCCTCAACCTGCCCCTCCCCCTGGCATTCTCCACTTAATGAAGGATGTCATCCTCCCCTCCAGAAAGATGAACATCACCCTTGACCCTTCTGGCTTCCTCAGCCACAATCACTCCAAATCCGCAAGTCACACTGATTCTAACTCTACAAAATGTGCCAAATCTATCCATTTCCCTCCTGCATTTCTGCTTTCTCTCCTGTTCAGACACTACCACCCAGTCCTCTGCCCATCAGTTTTGCCCTCCAGTAATCCACTGGCCACACTGAGGCCGGAGTGGGCTTTCTAAAATTAAAACCTTGGTCTACAGCCCTACCACCCTGAACTCACCCACTCTCGTCTAAAATTAAAACCCTGCTATCTTGTGGAGAAACCATGCAGTCCTTCACATTGCCTGTAGGAGCTCTCACCTACTTACTTCCCTGGGCTTATCTCTTTCATCTCCCTCCCCACATCCCATCCTGCAACACACAGGCACACAACTCGGCTAATTTTAATTTAGTCTGCATGTCTTTGCTGAGGTATCACTTCTGACCTCCCATGGCCATTTTGGGGATCCCCCTTATGTGTTCTTGTAGCACCCTGACTTCCTCAATTATAATACTCCTCACTCTATGTAAAAATGACCTGAATACTCATCTGTCTCCCCCAGTAACTATACTCCTCATGAAGGCAAGAGTGTGCCTATTTTGTTCAATTGTACTCCTTGCTCCAAGTAGCACAGCTCTGTGCCATGGCACAGAACAAGTGCTCAATTCCTACTTGTTCAATCAACGAATCAATGAACCCTTAAGGGTGGAAGAGAAATTGTTCTGGAAAAGTTAAAGTGCTGATAAAAATGGATCAAGGACATATGGGAGGAGGTCATTTAGCTAATTTCCTGGAGCATAAAACTGCTGGTTACACTTCTGATGTTTTCTAACCTATAATACATGTTCCCTGTTCTGTGACTAAAAATCTATATTTATAATCACATCTACAGACCACAAGGTGAAGTGGATACTTAGCAAATTCCAAGTTAGATAAATGTCCAAAAGTAAACTAGATAAGGCAGAACAGGGCAGCTTTAGTTTGTACTGAATTATAAATTGGTCACACTAATCAAGATAACTGAACAAATAAATCTCTACCACACTCATACATGTGGCATATAACCAGGGAATCCAGTTTGAAACACATAATTCAAATCAACAGTTAATGAGTATTTGAAAAACAAACAAAACATTAATGAAAATAGCAAACCTGCCATCTCAATGCAAAAGCCTCTGTATTTTGACTTTGGTTTCTGCTCATAACTCATGTTGCCATTAAGATTAATTATACTCATGGACCAAATAAAGTTCTTGTTGTCAGAATGAAGGTAAGTCATGTGAACTTTTTATTGCCTGTCTGGAATATCTACAGTAGCCAATGAAATAGAACAAACACGATGCATGGAATTCACTGCCAGGGGTCATTTTTATCACATTCTCAGTCCTCTGAATTATTTAGCTCCAAGCTTATGAACCAAATACAAAATCCACTCTAAAAGAAAAAAGGAACTACATCCTAGATATTCCTCCAAATGGTTTCTTTTAAGGGGTTAACATTCCCCATGCAGAAAATCGGCATTTGGCCTAAAAGCCCTTAGGGCAACACACTTTGTGTACTTTCTAGGGGTGTGAGAGGTTAGAATAAACTGAAAGTAGGTAAGGGAGCCAGTGGGAAAAATGAAGGAGTAGCTGGGGCCTGGTGCTCCTGGAAACTGTCTAGAGATGGAGTATCATAAAAAAAATCTGCCCAAGATTTCTGTTAAAATCAGGTCTCCTAAAGCTAGTACTTAAAGGAGCACCCATCACCCTGGCTGGTATAGCTCAGTGGATTGAGCACAGGCTATGAACCAAAGGGTCACTAGTTCGATTCCCAGTCAGGTCACATGCCTGGGTTGAGGGCCTGGTCTCTAGTGGGGCCATGTGAGAAGCAACCACACATTGATGTTTCTTTTTCTCTCTCCCTTTCCTCTCTCTAAAAATAAATAAATACATTTTTTTTAATTAAAAAAAAAGTAGCGCCCATCTACCTACCTGCTTCTCAATGTGTAAATGACTTGGCTTCAAGTACTAGGCTATACACATCATTACATCATTAAACAGGAATAGAGTACATCAAGTATCTGATAAAATATTACCTTTGGACGTTTTTTAATGCACATGTTACTGGCCTAGGTCCAACTTGGTTTTCATGGTCATAACATGCAGGATTTTTGCTTTGTTTTGTTTTTTGCAAATGGTTACATACCCATCATAGTTCTTTATTTTCCCCTCGTATAGGTAACTAAGGTCAATAGTGCAAAGCCTATAACCCATCAATCTATGAAAAAACAAAGCCTTTTAATAAAAATTCTACCACGCACCTTCTTTTCCTATTATTTCAGTATAATATTCAGTGATTTTTTTTCTACCACAAAGCTTTCACTGATTATCCTGTCAAGAGATAAGTACCTGACTTTATTTTCAACATTTCCAATAATATTTATGAGGTCTGTCCAGAAAAAGTCCAGCCATTGTTAATATAAGGAGAGTGATTTGTATGACATCGATGTAACCTGGCAGCCAGTGAGAGTGGACTGAAATCTGCATGCGCGATTGATGACGACTTCACTGTACTAGTCAGTGGGGGTGGTAGACGCCACTGGGTGAGCATGTGTACTGTATGGCCATTGCATTCAAAATGACCGAGGGAGTAGAGCAACAAATCTGCATCAAATTTTGCATTAAGCTTGAACATTCCTCTGCAGAAACTATTCAGATGATTCAGAAGGCCGCACTATGGGCAACTGGTGACTGGCAGCTTCATTATAACAATGCGCCCCCTCATGCATCACATCTCATGCAGAGTTTTTTTGTCAAAACATCAAATCACCCAGGTGACTCAGCCCCTCCACAGCCCACACTTGGCACCCTGTGACTTCTGGCTTTTCCCAAAACTAAAATCACCTTTGAAAGAGAAGAGATTTCAGACTGTCGATGAGATTCAGGAAAACATGATGGGGCACCTGACTGGGAGATTGGGAGAACTGTGTGAGGTCTTAAGGTGCCTACTTTGAAGGAAACTGAGGTGTCATTGTCCTATGTACAATGTTCTTGTATTTTCTTCAATAAATGTATCTATTTTTCATATTAATTGGCTGGATACCTTCTGCACAGACCTCATATCATTTCCTATCTCATTGTTTTCCTAAAAAAATCACTTTCTGCCAACCATTTAAGTTACTCAATGGATTTTTTTCTCCATTATTTGACTGGACAGTGTTTCAAATTCACCCTATTCCCCAAGCACTGAGACTTAACAGCTTTCAAAATAATGGTCATGGACTATTGTGAAGATAAACAACTACTACAAGTTCATTGTTTACCATTTTGAAAACACAGAAAAGTGTGCAGGATAAAATAAATGATGCCTATTCACCCTTCCATGGGAAAAGCACTGCCACGCTTTGGCCCTTCTGGCCCCTTCCTATGTAGGCAGAGCTGTGATTTTCAAACCCGGGGGAGCACATACTGTAAATACAGTTCCCTACCCTGTTTGTCCACCATTTAACAATAATTGATAAACACTGTTCCACGGTTAAAATTCTTCATAAATATGCTTTTACATGTCTCTCTAACTCCACATCTTTTGATGATACCATAATTTATTTTAAACTATTCCCCTGTTGTTGGGCACTCAGACTATTGCCAATATCTGACTTCTCCAACCAAAACCATTTAAAAATCTGCGAACATTATTTTTTAAATATTTCTCATGTTCCTTTGAATAGATTGCTAGAAGTCAAAGTACTGGATCAAGAGATAGGAGCATTAGTGAGGTTTTTCATACATTAAGCCAATGAGCTTTTCAGAAAGGTTATAACATTTGCACACCCCTCATAGCATTTGAGAGTGTTTGTACACTTACTAAAGTGGAGTTATAATTTTTAAAAATCTGTGTAACACTGAAAGCTGGAAAAATGCACCTTGCTATTGCTTCAGTTCCATTTCTTTGACTAATGGTGAGAAAACGCATTTTCATATGTCTCTTCATCCATTTACTTCCTCTTCTCTGGATAGTCTGTTCCTGTCTTTTGCCCATTTTTCTATTGCTATGTAACACATTTGCACAAACTTAGTAGCTTACAACAGCACCCACTTTGTATTTCGTAATTCTGAAGGTCTGAGTCTAGGTGGGCTTGGCTGCATTCTCGTCTCAGGGTCTCTTTCACAAGGCTGAAATCGAGGTGCTGGCCAAGAGGCGCTCTTAACAACAGGCTCCACAACGGAATCCAGCTCTAAGCTCATTCACTGTGCTGGCAGACTCCAGTCATCCGTGGCCCGAGGTCTGAGACTCCAGTGTCTGTGCTGGGCCACCTCCAGCAACTCCAGGCCTCCCACATTTTTCAAGGTAGCCCTTGTTCCTCTCCAAGTGTCCTCTCCATCTTCGAAACAGCAACAGCATGTTCAGTCCTTCTCAGGCTTCAAATCTCTCTGATTTGCCCAGGCAAAGAAAATACTCCTGGTTTATGGACTCCTGTGATTACAATAGGCCAACCCAGATCATTTTCCCATCCTAAGTTTAACTGTGTTCTACAACACATAGATCAAGAGATGTTTATCACACTACAGGTTCCAGGAATTAGGGCATGCTATCTCAGTATAGGGGCACTTTTAGAATTGTGCCTGCCACAGGCTCTTTGGTATAATTTTTATGTGCTCTTTATGATATCTTAATTGCATGAATTTATCAAACAAACAAATCTTACTGATGACTGCCAGAGCTGCATTTTTCACAATGGCAAAGGCAACTGTGGATGGGGCTGCTGTGTGCTAAATAAAGATTCTGAATGCATAACTTTCCTAATACTGGTACTCTTGAACATTTTTTTAATTGTGGGGAAATTTTATAAAATACATTATATAAAATTTGCCATCCTAGCCATTTTAGCTTGTACAGTTCAGTACCTTTAAGTGTATTCATACTGTTGCGCAACCAATCTCTAGAACTCTTCACCCTGCAAAACTGAAACTCTGTACTCATTTAACAATTCTCCATTCTGCTCCGCCCCTCGGCTCCTGGCAACCACCATCTTACATTCAACACTGGTATATTTTTGCCTTATGTATTTATTAATAATCCTGCATACAGCAATTACTACATGCACTAAGCACTTGAAAAATATTAGCACATTTAATCCTCATAACAATCCTATGCGATCAGTACTGTTGTTATCCTCATTCTACAGATTAAGAAGCGTAGTAAGTAAACTGTCCAACATTACAGAATAGGAAGTGGCCAAGAAGGAATTCAGACCCAGGCTGGCTTTGGAGTTCTTGCTATTAACCATGACATTGTGAAAACATTCATTGTAAAGACAAACTCATTGGACATTAAAAGTATTTCCTAATGTACACAATTTTAAAATACTCATGTAATTTAATTCAATATTCTTCTACTAACTAAGAGGTGCCACATGTCTGTTGACCTGCGAGCCTAATTATGGTTAAGGCATTTGAAGTTAATGAAACAAAAACTGCCTTGTATTTATTTTAGGTACTCCCATTATAACTTACATGTGGTATTTTATAATAAAATACCTTATGAATGAATACAAATCACAATTCACTGTGACTGCTGAAATTAAAATATTATAGAAAAAGTCCTAAGTGTTCCTCTATTCCAAAGAGGGAAAATGAAAAGGAGAAAAAACTTCCAGATAAGTTTACAACAGCACATAGCTCAATCTCAGTTTAATCTGGGAAATTCAAACATGTCCTGCTTCCCAAGCTACAGATCTAGATCCGTCTTAATTTGCCATTCATTTGTATATCTCAGTAGCAACTTACTTCGTTTGAGTAGTGGGTCTGAAATTTCCTTATCCTGAATTTTTGGCTTAGTAATTCTCTGATAGAAGGCCAAATCATGTTTGTCATCAGTTACATAGTGTCATTTACTGTACATTAAAAAATGAGCGGAGTCAACAGAAGGAACAATAGTTGTTTCTCGGGGAGCCCCAATTGGTGTGAGTTCAAAGCTGTGCTGAGGTTTGGCTTCTTGGACCTAAGGGAGAAAGCGGGGAGGGGGTTGGGGGTACTAAAAACAACGCACATAAAGAACACGGCTTTCTATTTATATACCTAATTCATAAAAATCGGCAGACAAGGCATCATGTAATTTCCCCTCACCCATTATCCACAGCATTGTAATGCAGCCTCCAGAATGAAACAAAAACAGAGCGCGGAACAAACAGCAACATCACCGCCACCCCAGGGCGCCTCTCAGATATTTACAACCCTGTCATCCCCACACCCTTCCCCCACTGGTCAGCCAGGTAGCGCAGAAGCGGGCAGATGCTCACCTGGCCCCTGGCTGCTTCTTTCCCTTCACTTGCTGGGCCTGCAGTCTACTCTTGGCTGGGACCGGGCTTCAAGAACCCGCCTGACTCACGATGACAGCCGGTCTAGCAGCGCACCATCCCCGCCCGGCTCCCTGTTTACAGGCGCCTCTCACGGTCCCACTCTTAAACGCTTCCCCGCCGCAGGCCGGGAAGCGAGACCCGCACACACAAGGTTCCAGGCGGTGAAGACACGATTTCCCTGCCCAAGGACCGGAGGGCCAGGCAGGGCCTCCCAGCTGCACACACCAGGCCTCCTACCTCTTTGTTTTTTTACACAGTTCTCACTGCACACATTTTGAAAACAATGGCGTGTGCCGGGCAGTCTCCTCTTTGCTCCTCCCCACACCTAAATGATGTTTGCAATTGGAAAATTTCACTTGGAACATACAAGGGCCCGGACCCGTTTTTAGCAGCAACCTTGTCTAAGAGAATTAGGTAAGTTTTCTGAAAACAGGCCTGTTAGAACTTGGAGATTGCTTCTGCTTTCAGGTTTGAAGTTGCAATGAAAATCTATTTTCACTACTAGTTCATGTTGCAGCCAGCAGGTGGAAAGGGAATGGTTGGTTTTGAGGGCAGGTCTTCAACCCCCATTCGGATTCTCATCAAACTAGACACACTCGTATGTGACCTGAGTGCTCCTTAGTGAAAGACTCCACTGTACCCCACCCACAGTGAGTCTGCCCACCTGGCAAGAGGATATAGTGATCTTTCTGGAAGACCTCACTTGAAGTCACTTGCCTTTTTCAACACACTTCTAGCCATTTTCTCAATTTTATAATTACACATTTATTTATTTATTTATTTATTTATTTATCTATTTTCTTGGCTTTTTCACCTCCACTCCACCTTCCCTATTGTATAAACTCCTTGAGGGCAGGGACTATTTCCGTTTTACTCACCACCACATAATAAGCACAAAGCTCAATCTACATTTGTTTGAATGAAGAAATGAATGCAAAAAAAATTGTCAAGGGAAGCTGGAGAAAGCAGTGTTATAGGAATTGAAAATCTGATTTCCTCTCCCCTTTAAAGGTTAATAAGAAAACCATTAACTGTTGAAATTTTGAAAAAAAAAGTATCTTCTTTGGTTGATCTTTAGAGTTTAATGTGTAAAACAAAACCCAGCACTGCAATTTAAGGTGCGTTTCTTGTTCCCTAAGCAGAATGCCCTCTTCTGCCTCAGGCCTTTTTGGTACATGTGGCTTCTTCTGATGAGAGCTCCCAGCCCTTCTCCATCCCTTTAGCCTGGTCAACTTTTCTTTGCTGTTCAAGAAACAAGTGACATCACACCTGTCCTGGGAACCTCTGGCAAAGGAAACTGTTCTGTTTGTGCACACCCAGAGGAACACATGTGTTCCTCTTTAAATGCACTCATCACATTGTACTAAATTCATCTATATGCTCATCAGTCTTCCTAGACTAGTGATTCTCAAATGTCAGTATGTAAGAGCACCTTCTAAAATAATGCTTCTCCAATTTAATGTGTAGGGATCCTGTTAAAATGCAGATTATCATTCAGGAGGTCTGTGACAGGGCCTCTGCACCTCTAATGAACTATCGGGTGATACCACATTTTGAGTGCCAAGGCCCTTGGTTGCTTACTAAAAATGCAAATTTTAGGTCATTAAACAACACAGATTTTTATTCTGTATGTCTACAATGGATAGGATGTTGAATTCTGTGATTTTAACAAGTGGCTTAATGCTCTGGCCTGCAGAGCAGTCAACTGGAGCTCGACCACCTACCTAGAACAAATGGGTTGGGGGGACAAGAGGCGCAAAGAATGGCAGCAAGACAAAAGATTCTGATCAAGCTGCAAATTTTATTTTTCCGAACTGGGTATATATATAGGGAAGAAGGGAGAGGAAGGAGATTAGGCTGCTTGCTGTTGGCTAGCTTAAGACAAAGGAGGGCCCGCTTATTGGTTACTTGGGTGTAACTTGTACTCGTGGACACCTCATGTGCCTGTAGCTGCTTGCCTTGTGGAGCGCATGCACACGGGGGCTAGCCGGAGGTTATTTGGAGAGTCCTTGTTGATTAGAGGTTGGGATAGTCAACGGACTGTGCCTTGTGACTAACCTCAATGTTCTTAGCTAAAGGCCAGGTGCTCGTTTCGGGGAAGTACGAGACCTGGGGCAAGGTTCCCAACAGCTTAAAGTGCTTCCAATATAGGTGATGTTCAACCAAAAACTTCGAGACCAAAAGTTGCACTGAAAGAAAAAAAAAGTTTATTGAGCCATGTGCTAGCTAGGTCCTGGTGCACACAGTCCAAGCCATCAGCAGCAGGGCTAGATGGAAAAGACAATCACGTTCATTATCCTGGGGTTGCCAGGGCTCTTCTATACAATGAGTTTGGGGAAGAAAATGTAAGTTGTTTTGAAAGAATTAACAGCAGCTATACATTAGGAGAGCGGAAGAAGGTGAAGCAGGAAAGTTTTGGGATAGGTGAATAGTCCCCAATGAAGCAGTACTTGTTTCTGGATTGGTGGGGGGCCGTGCTCCAGGAAGTTCACGTGTAAACAGGATAAAGTGGAATCTGGTGGTGAGCTATTTTTTCTAAATAATTGCTGAAATAGCTGCCTGAAAGTTAATTGAAAGTTTGGGGAATAAAGGTAGAGTTTTAATGTCAGCCCCAAGCTGCTGATTAACTTTCTTTGTCTCTTCCTCCCTCAGAATTTTATCCTTTGGAAAAACTATCCCAGTCTATGAAGTCTGAGGACAGGACTCATGCTTGGCCATTTCCCCAACCATGTATTAAGCACGGGGTAAGGTGCATAAAATACATTAAAAAGCCACATTTGCAGGATGACTGAATTTACTCACTATCATTAATAGATTCCCAGCACAGAACCAAGGGAATGATACCAGAAAAGGGATAAAAAGTAAAGGCTGAGAACAGCCTCAGCTGGGCAGTGGTGGGCTCCTAGGCCTCCATTAGGTCAGAAGGAGACCTTTTGCTCCTCTAAGTTTAAAATATTTAAGTTCCCGTCTCCATGCAAAAGACTACCTGCTAACAGCAGCCCTACCATTTGTTCTTTAATACACTATTTTGTAGAGCAGCTTTAGGTTCACAGCAGAACTGAGCAGAAAGCACAGAGTTCCCACTTACTCCCTGCCCCATAGGTGCCCAACCTTCACCCCCCCACACACAACATCCTGCACCAGGGCAGTATGTTTGTTACAGTTGAGGAACTTACACGACCACATCATTATCACCCACCCCAAATCCATTGGGCCACCTATTTATTGAATGCTCTTGGACCTCACAGTTGATAGTACCAATTAGATCTGTTTGCTCAAGGTAGTTTGAGTTGTTTTGTCACTTACAATTGAACGCATCTTGACTAACACTCCACCTTTCCAGACTTATACCCCGAATACTCCTTTCCTCCCACTCTGTAGTCCAGACTCAGATTTTCACCACTTCTGGATACTCGTCCTTTCTCATTATCCTGCTTTAGGCTCCTCTATTATATCGCCTTCTGCATCCCCCAAAGGGCAGGACCTGCGTCTTACTCATCTTTGTATTTTCCACAGCACGTATCATGGGGACTAGTAAATGATCTTAATAAATGTACATCACAACAAAATGAACACTGGATGACATGTAAGAAGATCTCATTACTTTTTTTTCTCTTTAGCCTTCATTTACTAAAGTAATGGTCAAGTCAGGATTCAATAAAACAATGCTGTCTTCCAAGAAATAAAAATCTCATCAAAAAATGTTTTAAACTTAATCAGAAAAATTTTGGTGCTATTTAGAGTTTAACATTTGCAAGCCAAGTATGCCTCACTTCATCTCCCCAAATAGGCCCAAGAAAATATGATTCAGCTATTCATTGAGAGCAATATAATGCAATTTGTTTGTCTCCTTGGGTAAAGTAAAAGCATTGGAGATGGAAAATGCTCAAGTCATAAGTGGAGTCACTTGTCGAAATAACAAATGAGCCTGCTATTCAGCTTGTGGGCACCCACAAGACCATACCCATCGTTAAAATATTAAAATAGTTCACTACAGTTTGGTAACTAGCTTCTGTCCTAAGCTTCCTAGACGTATTAGTTCTCTTCCAAAGGAATCCCTGCCCCATGCATCCTAATATCCAGTACTCAAAGGACTAACACCAGACCCTATTTTGCTGGGAGAGTACCTACAAGACTTTGCTCTTTCATTAGGACCAGGATTCTTTATGATTAGTTGATAGTCAAGTCATACACGCTTTTGACTACCACTCCTACACCATGTGAAAAGCCTTTAGTAAAGCAAAATATTCAATGATTTCCCACCCTACCACCACATACTATGTCTCTTTTTAACCAGAAAGATCAATACAAGTGAGAGAATCTTGTAGAAAAACTTATTTAATTGGGCAATCTGACTGTGGTGCATTTTAGTCATTCACAGAGCAGGTACTACAGGAATTTACTCTCCTCTAGGCTGTACCTCTACACACCCCCACTGATGGCTTATATACTGGTGAGTCCTAACCAGGGGCCTCCATGAAGAGCATACCCTATTGAAAAAATGTCCAGAAAGTTAAAACCTTACACAAGGAAAAGTGTCTCAGCCTTGATGTGGGAGGGAACATTTTTGTATGCTACATTCTCAACTTCTTTCTGGGAAAAATCCTAGCATTCCTGATAAAATTCCTCAGCAATCTGCAAAGTTTAGATAAACTTTAACAGCACTAAGAGTTGTTGCAGGCTGAGTTCCTGGGGAAGCAGACTTTCAGAGAGAGTTCAGCACACAGGGAGAGCCTTTAGGGTCGGCATTGGGGGGGAAGGGAGAGTTGGGTAAAGGGAGCAAGAAGAGGCTCCACGAACACTATGTTAAGAAACAAAGTTCGACTGAGTAAATTTTAAAGATTTTATTGGCTGTAGTCAGTGATTCATGAACTGGGCAGCATCCCATCTAGCAGACAGAAAGGAGCTCTGAGGAGCTGTACAGTATGAAAGTCTTTTATAGGCAGAAGGGATCAGGAACAAGGAATTTACATGAGCAAAAAGCAGATTGGCTGCAGCAAGTCACTTCCCTTTAGGGGATGGCAGGGGTCTGTCAGGCCTATTATGTCAGTAGTGCTCACTAGGTAACTTCTGCTTGACTGGTCTAAGATACCGTTTCTGGGAAAGCTGAAACTATAATTGAGCACTAAGTCTTGGTTAGGTGATGTGGAGATTAGCATCAAGGATGCCACTTGGGGACTGTTGTCTTATTTTTAATACCCATGAAGACCTCAGTGACAGAGTCGACCTTTAGTGGCTTCAGAGTCGTCTGGAATTGAGACGAGAATATAGGGTGCTGGCAGACTCACTCTGAGAAACCAGAGGGTTTGCCAGTTTCCGTGGTGCAAATGCCAGAGCATGCCTCATTTCAAGCTCTGGATGTGGTGCACTGAACATGGAATTGGAGATGTGCATGATTGGGACTCAAGGGAGAAGCCTGGCCCCAGCACCACACTGTCCAAGAGGGCAGGCCTTTATACTCCCACATCCTCCAGGGAACCGATGTGGGCCCTGCGGGAGGAGGCATGGCCTGGGGCAAGGTGGCTCTCTGCCCGGATGCAGTCCACTGCAGGCAGTCCGCTGACAGCACCCCCAGAGGCTTCGGCAGCAAAGTCCTTTTTTGATGGGGGACCTGGGCAGCCCATCCCAGAGGCCACCATACTTGTTCTGGAAAACCAGCCACCTGCCCACTCAGTGAACCGTCAGCTGAGAATCTAGTCATCTTTCTCCTTCAGATGGCAGAGCTAATATATAAGCAGATGGAAAGATTTCCAGCTGTCCTAAACAGTATGTGTTCGGAGTAATAAAGGCAAAAGAAACTCTGGAAGTTCAGAAATTTTTCAGAAAATTGGAGGGAAGATGGAGCTCCTCGGGTGGGCCTCTAGTAAAAAAGCAAGGATTTGAGACCACCTCAAAGAGCGGGTGCAAGAGAACTGAGGTGGAGAACACAGGAGACTGAAAGGGCTCTGTTGCCTTGTGGTTCGAATCCCAACTCCAGCACGTGCTGGTCGGTCCTCAGGCCACACACAGATTACTCCGCTTCTTTGTGCTTCAGTTTTCTCACGGGTAAAATAATAATAATAATAATAATAATCCTTATGATGTCATCTGCCTCAAAGTGTTGTTGGAAGCTAAATGCAAAGATATTATGTCGTACAGTTGTGTGTGTGTTTATCTATACTTATCTATATATGTGCATAGATATCAATATTGATATATAAGTATATATAAGTATGTATCACACCTACACCCATGCATATATAAGTATATATACACAAATATCTGCATCTGCAGTATATCAGTATCTAAATATCTACACAGGGTCTGGCAGAAGTAATGCCATTGAGTGTGGTTGGTAGGGTATGTGAATGTCTCTAGAAAGATGGACAGCGATTTGAACATTTCACCTAAAATGTCATATTGTGTGTTGAGTATGATATTGTTGTGTTACAGAATTACATGCTCATGATTTTGCAATAAAATATTTGGTATGGATTACCAGCTCATAAAACGGGCGTTTTTATATATACTGAGTATATATATGGGCAACATTTCATTTCACTGGACCTGGCCAGGCTCACCCTGATATTTACAAGGAGCAGGGAAAGAATGTGAATGGATGTCTCCAGCTTCCCAGCCCAAACTGCTCTGCATCACAAGGCCACACACATGCACATGCAGACACCTCAGCTGCCTTATCCTAACTTCATACACCGTGTCCCCAGCTCAAGTCACCCCTCAGGTCTATGAGGACACACTGGGAGTGGGATCAGCACCCAGAAAGACAAGCCCTGGGGGAAAAGCCCATGCAGCCCTGGGGATAGACTTTGGGGGCCAGGAATTCTGAGGCCCTAGGTACATTGTCTAGAAGGAAGGGGCTCCAGGTGGCCCCCTTCTTGGCCAGTGAGAGGGGCAAACAGAGGAGAAACTAAAGCAGAGCCTAGGTCAGCCCATTTGCCAAGATCTAAGGGCAGTACTTGGATGTTCCACTGGGGAGCAACTCTCTTAATCCAACACTCCATCTTTCGTTCTTACAGGACTATGATAAAGTAATCGTGTCATAAGAGAGGCTCTGCTACACAAGAAAAGGCTGTGAGTTGGGGTCAGGACCTCTGAGTTATGACCCTAGCCACAAGGCCTAGGATCATGAGTTATACTTCTTAGGCTTGTCTCTTGCAGCACCAGGTGCCATGATGGCGAGAGTAAGATCTAATGGACAATTTGTATTTGTAAGGTCGAGAACTACTGACATTCCAGAATTCAAGTTGGTTTTCAAGAGTGATTTTTAAAAAGGGTTGTGTGTTGTTTTTGTGTGTGTGGGGCGGGTGTGCATGTGTGTGAATCTAACCCAGGATCCAAACCTGTCCCTAACAGCTAGATGCCCTTGCCTTTCTTACATGATCTGAAAGTTCCCTGTCACCTCCCCAAACACCCAAATGAACTTTCACACTATTTAGTCTTTTTCACTGGAATGGGAATCACTGATAAGAAAGAGCTCAATGAGCAAAACACTAAGTTTTCTGTTCCTGCAAGATGAGTCCTTATCTCACACATTTGAACTAATTGTTATGCAAATGAAAGAATTACCCTGCAGACAGGTAGTCAATGGTGAACAGACAAGGTACCAATGTGTCTCAGGTAACTGTTTGTAAGTTTATGCTTTTGAAAATAAATAACAGCAGAAATTTAATCATGCAGAAGCAGTTCACAGCCATTAAAATGAAAGATCAAAGTTAAAGGGAGTGAGAACTGAATGGAGCATCTTTTAGTTAACCCAAGTAGAATATTTCCTTGCCTATGGTGTCCTTCTAGAACCCAGAACCAGAAAACAGTTCTATTTATCTCATTGGCTGCAGTGTGATCATTCTTCTTGGAGTCATCAAATGCTGTGTGTGTGTGTGTGTGTGTGTGTGTGTGTGTGTGTGTGTGTGTGTTGAGGGGTGATTTGTGAGACTCACTGAACTGTGTGCAACTCACTCCCATGTATTTGTGTAACTGGACTCACCCCCTTCCTTATGCTGGCCTGTTTTCACACTGGTTTGTTTAAAAAAAAAATCTGTTGAATCAGATCACTCTGACACCCCTGAGAAAGTCCTCTAGACAACCGTGAGCAGTTATCAGCTAGATTTGATTTGCTACAATGTTTTTTAACATTGTTTTATGCATTTTCATTGCCAGCTTCCTTACCATTGAGCTTATTCGTACTGCTGTACAGGAGGATTTGATGCTTCATAAATAAATTAAGGTTGTCCTTTTCCTACATTTTCTGTTCAGGATATAATGAGACTTTATATAACTGTATAGCCTAATTATCAGGAAAAAAAAGAATTGCAAGCCTCAGGAGAGGGAGCCACAGAGAAAAATATTCCAAGGATCTCTGTGTTTTCTCCGATTACTTTTGTCCCCTACTCTTTTTCCACCGCACGTATCAAGCTTTTCACATTTTTTCGGTCCTGACCAGTAGACATGTACTGGGGTGACTTTATATTCTTTGCATGGTTGTGGTTTGGGATTTGAAGTCCTTAGAGGACAAGCATCAGTTTAAAACCACATCCGGCAGAGAAATGACGAGTAAAGAAGAATGCGAGGCATCTTCTGCAGGCATTTGAGGGGTCCCCTGCCATTTTCAGGAAGAGATTTTCCCCCAATAGCTGACCCAGTCGACACAGTGATACCTTTGATTTGTGGGGGAGGAACAAATGTTTCTCTATCCTCGAGGTTTTTCTGGCTGGTCTAATAATCAAGTAGACATGAGATAGAAGAACAAAAAAAGTAAGCAAATTTAATGCATACCGAGGTATGGGAACCCTACATACATGAGTGAGTGGGGGGCCCACATGCAGAGATAAATGGGACGGAGATGTGTAGGGCATCCTGAGCTAAGGATGAGGGCAGGGTCCTTGGGGCCACAAAGGGTCATTGCAGGATGAAAAGAAGAGTAGACCTTTAGTAAACAGAAGTTTGTCCTGCCCTATAGATTGGTCAAAAGAAATTATCTCTGATAATCTCTTGTCATGGGCAAGGCCACTGATTCAAGTTTTTCTAGGTAGTTAAGGGGGAGAAGGGGCAGAAGTTTCTCTTGAGCCAGAAGCTAAAATTGCCTTTAGCTCAAAGTACTCTGCAGACCACTGAGGTACGTTTTAGGGTGGCTCCTTCTGAACCTGCACAGATTCCCGGGAGGGATAGGTTTGTTTATAAAGGAAGGAAGAAAAAAAGAGGAAGAAAGCAACATTTAAATGTGATCTCCACTATAAGTAGAGCCTGTCAACCCACACGCATACACACTGACATACACACTCACTCATGCAGACACACAGACACACACAGAGTTTGCTATTCTTCCACTAATGGGATCCGCACCGCTTAAAGCCGACTGCTAGGTCATTGTCTGCGACCACAGCAAGGGAAACATTATTTAAAAGCCATTCAGACCCTAAAAGAAGCAGCTGAGCAGAGTAATTATCAGAGACTCTCCATTAATGAGGGCATCTTTGCTCTTTGTCTGAGTTGGTTTAATAAGGTTCACTAATGGGACTGTGGGGGAGGGGCAGACTAATGGTTCTAAAAAAGCCCCTTCTTGGCCCCTTTTTTTCTGGGGACTGTCTTTAGAGATGCTGACAGTAAAGCCAGAAGTTACCATACTGCAAAATGACCTTCACAAAAACTTGTCGGGGACCCCTGCTGATTAGAATTCAGGTTTTCAAAATTAGGAAACATCTTTGTCTTTCTCTCTCTTCTATTCCAAGGTGATTTGCCCCCACTTCCTCTTACTGGTCCTTGGCCCTTGGTGCTTGGTGAACTTGGCATTGGAAACAGCATCACTCAGTGGTAAAGAAGCAGAATAACACTCTCGGGCAATTTCTACTTAGACTTGCAGCTTCTACTCATATTCCAGTGGTCTGCTTCTCTAGAAAAACCACCTGTCCCATTATTCCTTTTATCATTTGAAGTTAGAAGTCAATCCCACGCTTACATTTTGGACTTAGGATGGCCACCTGAATTCAGACTACTACATCATAATCCACCAGCTTTATACATGCAGTTTTGCTGGAGGCTTGCAATTCACAAGGGGAACTCCCACACATTGTTAGTTTTGCCTGAGAAGTGGCGGAGCTTGCATTTCTCATTTCCCCTGCTCCAACTCTAATCAAGCTCCCATCTTCTCTCCTCTGGATGACAGCAGGGGTCCCCTTGCTGCTCTCCCAGCGGCACTATTGCTCCACCTCCACCCCCACATGGTGAGGCTCTTTCTTCCTCTCCAGCAGCATCTTGCACCAGGCTGTCTGCCCGGGCACTGGGGCCTTTTTCAGTAAATGAACACATCATGCTTATTCCTGCCACAGGGCCTTTGCGTATCTTTCTACCTAGACCACTCTTGAAAGGATCAGTGGTAGCTCACACTCATCCTTCAGCTCTGAGCTCAGTAGGTAGATGTTCAGGGAAGCCTTCCCTCGAAGCCTTTGTCAGTTGACAGCTTCTACTTCATGCAGTGATAGCACCATATACTCCTCCTTCACAGCACTACCTCAATTCTGTTTTCTATTTGTCTGAATGGTGGTAACATTAAGAACTACCTCCTCATGAGTAAGTGTCCTGGGAGTAATCGCCAGCTCCATAAGCAATAACTATGTCTGTGTTTGTGTACCCTCATATCCTCAGTACCCGAGACAATGTCCGGGACCGAGTGCCCAGTAAATATTTGTCACACTTTAGGTAGTAATTCAAAGTACTGTACCCCCTACCTCACTTCTTCATGCCCATTTTCAATATTTCAACCAAAGTTGTTTCCTAAGAGGTTCCTATGACTGCTATTGATATGTTTGGGAACTACTTGTATCCCCTATTTTCCCCTGTCAGTGTAGAGGACTTCACCGTATAACGAGGCCTCGTGTACTGGAGTGCTGTTCTATATCGTGTTGGTTCTCAGGCTGGGAAGGCTCTGGTGACAGAGGTGTTTCAGAACATACCGCAGTTATGAAGATGGCTGTGCCACGTGGTGAGCACGGACTTTGAGAAGGAGTGTGCAAAGTGGCCTGCCAGCTCTTTAGTTGGTAGTAACCCTCGTCCTCTATATCTGCATCTGTACTTATAGCCATGTATATTTTCACCTATATCTTTGAATGTATATATGGTTGTGTACAAACATATATACGTTTGTGTATATCCATATCCATGTCTATATCTGTCTAGCATTAAGTGTCACATAAAAGCAAAATGAAAGACCTTGACCCACACTTTTCAAGAAGTGTCTCTTTGAAAAAATTTTTATTGAATTTATTGGGGTGACATTGGTTAATAAGGTTACACAGGTTTCAGGTGGACGATTCTGTAACACATCATCTGTACACTTCATCGTGCGTTCACCACCCAAAGTCACGTCTCCCTCCATCACCTTTACCCTCTTTGGTTCCCCTTTACCCTCCTCTACCCCCACCCCTTTCCTTCTGGCAATCACCACACTGTTGTCTGTGGTTTTTCCTTAACCTCAGGCCCCCAAACCCCCTTTCCTCTGACAGCTGTCAGTCTGTTCTCAGTACGTGTGAGTTGGTAAGGCAGACCATGCTCAATTCCACAAATTTTTCTCCAACAAGAGGCAGTTTCTTGTAGGGAGAGACTTTCAGCCTCAGCCTGGCCCCTCCCTAGAGGTTTTGATGCCTTTGTGGCCTGAAACTTCATCTTGATTTTGGGGGTTAGGATTCCAACACGCTAGTTTTCAGGGACCCAAGCACTCTGACCCCAGCACGGAGCTTTCTCATGCCACAGAACTGGAACTATTAAAAGGCCAGTGATTCTCAACCACAAGTTTCTCCTTATGAGGAAGTCAACTATACCCCAAGTTTACTTATTACAGGACATTTCAGCAACAAAGGAATTTAATAGTTTGCATGCAATGTCCAGGCAGTTTACCTAAACAATATCCTGCTTCCATACCAAAAGAACCCCCTTTTTATTCAGGATGGTGATGCACCCGCTAAACTAAAAAAGACTTGCTGTTTGGAGTGGACAGATAACAAGTTCTAGCCAATGTCATAGAAGCAGAAATCTGGCAGACGAGGTTTCCAGGAAAGGTACCATGTTCCTCATTAAAAAGGACAGCTTTGACTTGTGAGCATTTTGCCTTTACTTTTCCTGCTTCTTCTTGCATGTAATGTCAGCACAGGGTCTTGAAGCTCAGCAACTGCTTTGTGAGCTGAAGGGCAAAACACAGAAGTGAAGGACGTTGACGCCAAAAAGCCAGAGGGAGCACGCAGGCCTGAAGGCCACGTGGAGATGCTCGCCCAGCCCCCGGCTGCCTGTTCCACACACAAAATGCTCCACTTCCTGATACGGGCAGCGAGAGCGTGATGCTCACTGATTAAAACCACAGCTTCTTCTTTGGAGGATAACTGGGAAAAGAGAGGCCTTGAGTCTGGCATTCAGTTCTACAGATCACTGTATCAGAATCATGAAAACCCCTGGCAGACCAAGAGCAGGGCAACAGAGTGATAATGAAAACGAGTAGTTGTCTGCTCCTTCCTGTCACCTCGTGCCCGCAAATGTCAACAGTGATGAGTCCTCTTTTCTGAGTGCTTGGGAAGAGGAGGTGTCTTTATGTCGCCATTCTCTGAATGAAAACATAGCTAAGTCCTACTGGATTTGAACCTTGTTCCTTAGCATTCTGCAGGCATTGCTTCATTGTCGTTAGGAATTTTGTGTGGCAAGAAAGAAAACCTTGTGACAAGTCCTATTTTTGTATTTGTTTGTTTCAGGTATGTTTTTCTTTAAGGGGAGAAAATGGATGTGGTGGTATTGCCCCCTTTAATCCTGTGGTTTAAAAATATTGTCCAAATATGTCTAAGTGTGAGTTGTTCTTAACTGATTTCTCGTGAGACATGGCTTAGCAGGTTTTGGACCTCTGACCTAGTTAAACACCTGTGTTGCTTCATTTGTTATCTTATTGCCATCTAGTCTACCATGGTTCTGATTTATTATTTTTTTTTCTGATACAACTGAGGGACCCGATATAGCCTGACCAGTACCCACTCATTATTGCGATTTAAAGCACACTGCTGCTGGCTGGGCAATTCTGGTCCTGCATGCACCAGGATGGCCACACATCCTCCTCCTCACCTTCCAGGGGAGAACCTCTCTCCTAGGGTATCGCTGAGACTGTGTCCTTGTCCTTGTTTTGCCTTCTTAAGGAACAGTCAACTTGCTCTTCTTTGCTCTCTACCCTTCATTTCTATCATCTTAACTTCTTTATCTCCTTGCCCTTTTCTCTGTATTTTGGGAGTTATTTAACTTGTCCTCTACATCAGTACAGTACCAATTTTGCCTCCAGTATATATTTTTAAATGCCAGCATTCAGTTTTAACTTCTTTCCTATCTTTCCTTACCATATTATTCTTTCTCTAAAAAAATTGGTTGCATTTTCATTTCATCCTAATGTATTCTCATTTTATTTCCTTCCTTTAATTGCTCGTAATCCTCACCCTTTAAAGAGTCCATCTTGGGCCTATTAAGACTGTTGGTGCCCCGATGTTTTCTTCAGAATCCTACAGTAAATCAGTCCCCAGGGCCAGCCCTTTCCCAGAGACTCCTGGACATTGTTTCTTTTCTTCTATTCTGCAAAAGTTCTTTCCTACGCTGCTGTTTTTTTCTTGCTCATCCTTGAATAAGGTAAGCTATGTCTGGACTCAAGCTTTATCACCAGACATGCTCCTGAATCCATTCCCTGTCAAGTGGAATAAGGCTGGAATCCTGCTCTCCCTCAGGCACATCTGGAGAAGAGGTCTCATGCACAGCTGGAAGAGCCGTTTCCATGTTTCTGTTTATTCTTACTGGTGATGTCGTAGCAGGAGCACCTGTCCCTGGGATCCACTCCATGGTTACGCCTCAACCCCTCCCATCTCTGCCTTCCCCTAAGAGCTAACACTACACCAACACCCTGCCCTGATCATTTCCTTCCTCTTATTTCTATAGTTTTATCCCCCACGTGCTAATGCATCCCTGAGCTATTTCATTAGTACTGACTTTGGTTCCCTTCATTTGTATGGAAGTTTATATTTTGGGAGACTTGCTTCTTTCACTCAGTTCAATGTACCGGTGCCTTCCAGGCACACAGGCACATTCTGCAGCTGAGCAAGTTGGGTTTGTTACTCCTTATGGCACAGGTGGCAGACATACGGCCTGAGGGCCGAATTCAGCCCTCCACCTTATTTTATCCGGCCCAGCATCTTGTTTCTACCCGGTGGCAGCACTGAGCTCTCGCTTAACTGTTAAGGAGGAGTTACATTTACACAGTCCTAAAGTTACATTCAGCCCTTTGAAGGGGACTGTGAGGCTGATGTGGCCCCCGGTGAAAATGAGTTTGACACCCCTGCTTTATGGTGAGTGAAAACACACATCTGAGAAACCAGAAGTCTCAGGAAGAGGATGTTGGCGTTCGTTATAGGATTTGGGCTTGTGTTGGGCGATTTGGGGAGAGTTTAAAGAAGTGGGGCCTTGCTCTGGTGTGGATACCCCTGGTCAGGAAGCCAGCGTGATCTGTGCTTGGGTGTCACACTATATCTTACCTGGAAGGAAAGGGGGACTGGGGCTAAGGCCATGGCAGGGAAAGAAGCAGCAGCCACTGATATTAGTTAGATAAGAGGATATTTGGTCATTTTTGTGGGTTGGCAATGCCATTCATGTTTTGTCTGTGGTCAGATGTGATTACAGAGTGGCCTTGTTTTGTCTTGATCTGTTGTGGTCACAGCGTGGCCTTGTCTGGTGTTATATTGTGTGAAACTATTTACGTTCAACGGCACCAAGGCCAACCTGCAAGTGGCTGACTGGCAAAACCAGGCCAGTTCCCGGACACCAGCAGCTGCTTTTCTCTTCCTCAGATGTTGTCGAGATTCATCCATGTCACTTCACGTTGCTACAGTTCATTCATTTTCACTACTCATGGTATCCTATTCCACTCACCATAACACACTTTTGCATATTACAGTACAACCATATTTTATTTATTCACTCTACTGTTGATGGACATTTGACTTGCCTGCAGTTTGGGGTTCCTCTACCCCACCAGTCCAAAATCTGCTTGATTTTTCTGAAGCTTTCAGCTTCCTGCAGGGCACAGAAAACTATAACCTCTAGAGTCACTGCTACAAGGTTTCCCTTCTTTGTTCCTTTCTGAGCGCTTAAATTAAGTGGACATGAACTTTGGGCCACACTTTCTGCTTCATTTATAACTGGACACTCTTGAAAAGTTCAAAATGGAGATGGGAAGCAACCGGTACAGAGAGAGCTTAAAGAGTGGGGGAGGGGCAGAGAGAGAAATCTATAGAAGCCTCGAGTCTGTGGGAGGCGTTGGCATCTCTTCTGTTGCAGAGTAAACCCAAAGATGTGAATAGTTGATGAGCTTATGAGAAGGTAATTATAATCATTGCAGTGGGCTGGGGCAGTCAGGGAAGCCTCTTGGGAAAACATTGGGTAAGACTGTGTTAGAGGAGGTGGGGAGGAAGGTTCTGGCCCATCCAGGGATAAGGCAAACATTTCGTACATTAAAAAGTAATGCTAGTCCAGAGGGTGAAATTGTGGGAGATAATAGTGGGAAGAGATTTTTTTTGATCCTTACCCCAGGACACGCTCATTAATTTTAGAGAGGGGGGAGGATGGAAAGAGAAATATCGATGGGAGGGGGAAACATCGATTGGCTGCCCTCGTACGTGCCCCGACTGAGGACCAAACCCGCACACGGGTCTAGGGGACAGCACCCCAACCAACTGAGCCACGCTGGCCAAGGCAGGAAGAGACTTTTTTCTTCATTTGAGACCTTAGGATTGTGTGTCTTAGTTTTTGTACATCCCAATTATTCACCAAGTAGCAAGCTCACCAAAGTTTTGAACTACTAATATTATAACTTTATTTTTTGATATTTAAACCTTCGAATATTCTGGAGATATTTTTGGATAAAAAATATGGTTTAGGGTACATTTTATTTTTTAGTCCTAGTCAGTTTACCCATCGCTATTTGTTGATGAATACATCTTCCCTTCTCTTCACCTCCCATATATTTGACCCATCTACCTTTTTCATACATTAAATTCACATATGTGTTTGGGTTTATGTCTGATAATTCTATTGTATTATAATCTGATCAGCTATTTCTTCTCTAGAGTAAACTATTTTGATTATGATAACTTTATAATACATTTTAATATATGGTTGTATTGATTATGTCCCCATTAGTCTTTTTTCAGAATTTTTCTAATTCCTCATTTCCATTTCCTGATGAATTTTTAGGATTATTCTGTCAAGTTAAAAAAGCACCTTGGTGTTTTATTTAGTTCTATATTGAATCTATAGATCAGTTAAGGAAATTAGTGTCTTTAGGATTTGTGAAGTGTTCTCTCTTACTGTTGTCAGTGAAGAGGAGAAATCTGAAGTGAAAAAGAAAGAGAAAGAAGAAGAAGACAATTTTCTTCTAATTCACATTTTTTAAAAGATATGCATTTGTGTATGTATTTATGTTTACTTGCTTATTTATTTATTTTTTAGAGAGAGAGCAGGAAGGGAGGGAGAAAGAGAGGAGAAACATTGATGTAAGAGAGAAACATTGATCACTTGCTTCTTAGAAATGCCCTGACCAGGGACTGAACCCACAGCCAGGAATGTGCCCTGACAGGGAATCAAACTGGTGACCTTTTGGTTTGGGGGAGGACTCCCAACAAATGAGTCACACTGGTCAGGACCATAATTGAGTTTTAAAATAGAGTATGAATTGCACTGCACCTCTGAATAGCACAAAATACTTATAAAGAGCATAAAATTACTGTTTCTGATTTATAGACTGAAAACTCACGGCAGAATCTTCGCCAAGTTATTTTTTTTAACTTTTATATATTTATCCAGAAATGATTTCTTTCTTTTGAGTATTCATGAAGAACTGAGTATAAATCTTCTCTGCCTTTAGGCTTTGGCAGTTTCTGGAACAAAATGAAATAATGAACAAGGTTAATAGGAAAGCCATATAAGCACAAGCAATCTCATTGATGGCGACTTTATTCTGCTATAAGCTACTTTTTGAAAATTTCGACTCTTATCCCAACTTTGACTCTTATCCCACTGTCAAAAATTATTTCCAGATTATCCAAAATGATAGGTAACAAACAAAAAGAAGTTAGCACTCATTCTTAGCTTCCTGTACCTCTTAATTTTCAACAGTTTCCTTTGGAGAATCATAAAATTAAAGGTTATTTTCCTGCAATTTTTCTCCTCCTAAATATTTGGGTAACACACTCCGGTGACTAAATGGATAGTTCGAATGTACCGTGAAGATGGCAGTCGGCAAAGAAAAGCTAAGAGAAGAGGGAGCCCAAATGCACTTGGAGGACCTGGAAATTACACCTGGCAGCCAGCAACCTTTTGTGCTCCTTTGTTGTACTGTCTTTCCCAGCAGCAAGCTCTCAAGAGTACCTTTATTCCACTGATTAATAAATTAGTGTTGGATTTAATGAGAGAGATCTGTCCTTTTATTTGTGCCTTTTTTCCCTTCTTCTTCTTACTTAAAAAAAAAAGGATCAGCATCACAAAAGCTTTGTACATTTCTAGTTTGCTTTTGATGATGTGACCATTTGCTCCCCTCTATCTCCATGGTAATAAGCTTCCTCCACCCCCTCTTTCGAAGCCTCAGATACTTAGGGAGCTTCAGGAATGGAATAGAGTACATGCTAAAATAATGCCGAGAAACAAATTGGTCTCTGTAAATAGGCCCCATCTTCAAAGCGTGCAATATTCTTCAAAAATGTGATCCGTCTTTCTTTGCTTGAAAACAGGTGTATTTTAGATAAAATATTCAAAAGTAAAATTTTGCATCTGAAGAAATGCATCTCAGTAAGTGTTCATATCCCCAAACAAGGCTTGGACAGGATTTTAAAACTAAAACGTCCTCAGACTTGATCCAGCCCAAGATTTTAATTGTATGTTTGAGGAAACTGAGGCTTAATACAGTTCATTGTCTGTGTCTAATCCAAACTTGGGACTAGGGCGTATGTCTCCCACCAAGCGATTCTTTCTTCTCTTACCAACAGGTCAACAGTCATTATTATTAATTGTTCATAATATTAATTGGTATTGGTGATATTAATAATAGCTATTATTAGTAATGATAAAAGATTTCATGCACAGATGGCTATAAAGTGCACATAACGTATTATATCTACACTATGTGACTTTTCACTATAACCTGAAGTCTTTTAAAAACTGATATTTCAGTTTCCAATCATGCTCTACTAAAGAAATACTCGCAGAAATCGTTATTCTTAAAAGATGACTTTTATGTGTGCACACATACATTACGTTCTACAATATATTTGTGTATATAAATAAAATACGAACAGTGGTAACCTCAGTAGTGATTATAGTTAACGTGTTTTCTATTTTATAATTTTCTGTATGTTAAGTTTCTATATTAAATCTATATTACCTTTCTTACAAAAAAAGTAGCTTTCACTTTCAGAAAAAAATGTGTACATTTGATGCTGAAGATGTAAATCATTCATACCTAGCCCAATCCTGTTGCTCTTTTTTAAAAAAATTCATTGTGGTTACATTAGTTAATAAAATCACATGGGTTTCACATGAACAATCCTGTAATACATCATCGTACATTATATTGCGTGTTCACCATCCAAAGTCCAGTCTCCTTCTGTTACCACCAATCCCACTGTTCTTATCCCATAAATTCAAAATAACTTACTGTTCATTGTAGCTGCAGATATTCTGCTCTGCTCTCCCTACTAAGATGTCAAGCTGAGGCCCGGACTAACTGCACTTCCTCCCCATGCCCAGAATACCAGGGATGCTCAGCCAGGGAAGAACTGACTGTAGAACTCAAAGTTTTTTATAAAGAATATCCCTGCCCACCTTTTTTTAAACCCTCATTTTGCACATTGTTTTAAGAGCTACTTTTAAGGTAAAGATAATATTAATTGGTATTTCCGCATCATTTTTATACCCAAACACCTAGAAGTACTTCGCATTCCTTAACCCATTGATGGTTTCATTAAGATAGGAATTTGGTCTTATAGATTCATTAGAGTGCCACAAACAAAACCCAAATGATCAACTGCATCTGGGAAATCACGGGAAATCCTCCAGGAACATAGGGGTGTCCAAGCATAACAACAGCAGTGGGCCAGGATTCCACATGGCAATGATCTCAGACCTATGTGTGGCAGATGCGAGAAAATGTTCTGTGACTGTGAGACTCCAATTCAGAGATTACCTCTTCTAAGGCACCTTCCCTGGGGAGCCAATGCATTGTCACCCTGGCCAACTGACCACCGTAAATTCATCACTGCTCCTGACCAGGTGACACCCTGCAAACAACTGAGTCTAAACCCAGTTCATTCTTTCCTGCTCGACTACAGTTGAAATGAACTGGGCTGATCCCGCTTTTATTAGCAACAGTGATATTGATTTAATACATTGTGTAGAGGAATAATGTTTGTGACCTTGTGAAATAACCAAATGATCACTCACCAGATCTTCTTTTACATATGCCTTAAACATTCTTGGGAACAACTTTAACTACAGACTAGAGAAAAATAGAAAAGGAACATATAATTTATTCTGGGATATTAACAATTCATGAGAAGTAACCAAGTATCTTGAAAAAATGTGTCCAAAATAGATGTCTAGATTGTTGCTCCAAATCCGTTCCTTCTCCAGTAGTCGCCCTTTTTCAATATATGGTATTCACCCAGTTGCTTGAGCCAAAGCCACAGTGCCATCCTTGGCTCCTGTCCTCCCTTCACTCCCAAATTTAGTCCCTCAGCAAGTCCTGTTAGCTTGGCTTCTAAAAAAAACCCCACATTCCTCCTGTTTTCTACTTCTTTTGCTCTCCCTAGCAGTCCCCTGATCCAAAGCTGCTTCACCTCCCGCAAGAACAACACGGTGACACCTGTCCAGCCTCTCATTTGGGCCTTCACTGAAATGCCTTCTCCCTGTGGCAGCCAGATTTAACTCATAAATCAGATCATGCCTGCCACACCCCTGCCAAAAGTGTCCCTTTTCACAGAACAAAATCCAAACCTTTTTGCCTAGGGTTTCTACTTGACCTTGCCTACCTCAAGCCTCTTGTCCCAGTCTCTTCCTGGCTTTCTCCTCCAGCCCTTTTGGCCTCCACGGGGTCCCTAACTCTGCACATGCTCCCCTGTGCATGGAAGGTTCTTCTCCAAGGACCTTTGCTTGGTTTACCCATTCGTATCTTTCAAGTCTCTGCCCAGATGCTTTCTCCCCAAGGGAGAGATGGTATCTTACTCTTTATATCTCCTTAACTCTCCTTACTCTTCTTAGCAGCTCTATTACTTGAAATGGTATCTTCAATATCTTCAATGTTTGTTTCTGTCTCTGGCCTCTAGAATGCAACCATTATGTGGACAGATGTGGTCTTTCTTGTATCTACTGTGATCTCAGCTCTGAGAGCAGTTCCTCACATACAGAAGGCAGTCAATACATATTTGTAGAATACACGAGGGGTCTCATCTTGATCCTTTCTTCCCCTTTGAAAGAGACAGTTTTGGAGGCAGTCAGGATAGCTGGGGAATAATTAATCAGCATGCAGTCCATATAACAGTAAACAAATGACATTTTTACCATGGATCACCACAGATAAATGCAAGTACTACACATGGATATTCGGGCTGTAGATTTCTATGGCTCAGAGAGAAGCCAACCCAATACATAGGTTGTTTTAAATGCTAGGGAAGGCCCATTATAGTCATTTCTATATGTGCACATGGCCCTCTTCAGGTAGTTATCCTCCTGAGCACAGAGACCATGCCTTGCTCATCTCCTATATTTTATGATAACAACCTGCAAGTAGTAGGTAATAAGTAAATGCTTGATGAATTGAATGATACTGGTTCTTTTCACATCTGGCATGAATTTTTAGATTCTGGAGTATTTGTGTGTGTATGTATTCAAATGAAAACTATCTATGTTGAAGTGATCAGATTTGGGAGATACGTCAATTTGCTCTAATTGCATGTATCAGTTATGACAATACCAATACAAAACCAACAAAGTGTTTTATGCAGACAAACAAGTTGATACTAAGCTTATATGAAAAAATAAGTAAATAGTAAAGGACAGCCAGGAAAAAAAAGATAAAATCTTTGAGTGGGGACTACCCTTACCAAATATTATTATACTCTATAAAGCCTTTGTAGTTAAAACATCTATTCTTGGATAGATGATACAACATCAGAGATATCAGTTGTCCCTAACTCAATTTATTAATTGTCATGATCCTCATAAAAAGAACAACTAGCTTTTTTGTGCAACCAGACAACTTAATACTGAAGTTTATATGGGAAGGGGTTCCAGCCAAGATGGAGGCATATGTAGAAATGCCTTGCTTCCTCGCACAACCAAAAAAAGGTAACAACAAATTTAAAAACAATAAACAACTAGAACTGCTAGAAAATCAAACTGCATGGAACTCCGACAACTAAGGAGGGAAAGGTGGTTCAGGGCAGAGGGGGGATAAAGGGAAGAAGGAACAACTATAATAGCATAATCAATAAAATATCATTAAAAATAAATAAATAAAGTTTACATGGAAAAGATGTAAAAGTAGTCAATTTTTAAAATTGAGAGGGGCATTAGCTCTATCAGATATTAAAACATACTATAAAGCCTTTATAACTAACACAGTGTGGTGTAGGCCCATGGCTAAACAAATAGGCTAATAAAATAAAATTTAAAACCCAGAAACAGAACCACAAACACATAGGCATTTAGTATATGACAAAGTGGTATCTCAAACCAGCAGGCAAAAATGGAATTTTTAATAGATGATAATGGGACCAATGGAACATTAAGAAGATAAAATTAAACCTGTACTTCACACTATAGTCAAGAATTAACTCAAGATGTCCAGTGACCTAAATGAGAAGTACTACATCCTGCAAATGAAACTGGAAAAGTCAGTGTTTCTGCTGCTTGTCACTAGCAGAAGTAGTAGGTAGAAACAAGAATTAAATTTTTATGGGCGCTTTATTCAGATACTGGCTGTCAGAGAGGACAGTGGGTCATGTGCCCTAAAATCTGTCTTAACATCTCATTTCAACCTGGTATTTTTACCAAGAGAAGGAAAGGGTAGGTAAGGGATTTGGGAAAAAAAAAAAAAAAAGGTTAATCAGATAAGAGGAGCAGGCCAGCTGCGATTTTCCTAGTATTATTTCTTTGTTGGCCTGTCAATTTTTTATCCGCTGCACTGGAACACAATGGCTCGGATACCATCTAGGTGGAGGGCTGGGAGAGCCTCTGGGGCACAGAGGTGAATTGCTTGTCACCCTCCTGGGGTCACGTAGGTCTTGTACCCCAGTTCTTGGAACAACAGTTTTCCACATGCATTAGTCACTTCAGCCTACCGACTACAACCACAGCCTGAATCTTTAACTTGTGAGTTCCTCTGTCACGAAGACTAGGAGACAACAAGAGTGAATTTTTTAATCTTGCTATGGGGAAAGGCTCAAAATCTAAAAGCAATAAAATAATATATGTACCTATTCAACTACATAAAATAATTTAAAAAAATTTTTGTTGTGGCTAAAACCCCCACTCAGCTAATAAATTTGGAGAAAATGTTTGTAAGATACATCACAGATAAAGGATTAATATCCTTTTAATATGTAATGACCTCTTAAAAATGGAAGGACAAAGGACCAAACACCTGATTAAGATTCACTGCCGCCCATTTCCCACTTCCCACCCATTACTGACCTCCTGCCTGTTATCACTTCGTGGTGGGGCTCGTCCAGAAGCCTCCTGGGGTGCAGAGCAGGTGGAAAAAGGTAGAGATCATCTGGAGAGATGAATGGGGAATATTCAGGACACTGGTTATTTTAAACACAGTGTACATCATATAGAAAACTAAGACTCTCAGATGATCACCGGACAACCCTCTGTAAAGAGCAAAAACTTGAGCCCATGTCCCTTTATGATTGTGGACTGTGCAGAGGGGTCAGGTTCTACCTGAATCTCTCTCATCATGAAGTTTCACTATATTATTATCACAATAGTTATGAAAGTGTGGCAGGTGGCAGATAACTAGTGATTTTTGACACCACTCTCATTGAGAAATGGGACTTATGTCTCCTCCCCTTGATTCTGGGCACGTTGTTCTGTTTTGATTAGCAGAATTTTGTGGAAATGGCAATTTCCAGATTTGGCCTGAAGAGACTGGCAGCTTCTATTTCTGTCTCTTGGGACATTGGCTGGAGCCCTGGCCTGCTATATGACATGGCAAACTATCCAGAGGTTGCCATCAAATAAGGATGTGTAAGACAGCTGCATGAAGAAACCACATGGACAGAGAGGGGGACCAGGAGAGAGAGAGGCCAGCCAGCCCCAGCGGCTCGAGCCTTCCAGACACTCAGCTCACTGCGGGTGAGGCCCCGGGCATCCTGGAGCAGAAATGTGCTGCCGGTTGCTGTGCCCTGTCCCAATGTAGTAACCAGATGTTGTTTCAAACCACTAAGTTGATAATGCAGCACTAGATAGCTTGAACAGAATTTGGTACTTGGAGGTGCTGCCCTAACAAATACTTAAACCAGGGGACATTGGCTCTGGGACAGGGTGGCAGGAAGAAGCAGGAAGAGCCAGGAGGAGCCAGTTGGTGGGGCATGAAGGACGTTGAGACAGATGGTACTGGAGTCTGGAGAACAGACCCTTCTCATGCAGTGGCAGAAAGTGTGGCAACACTGTCATCTGTAAATCATGTGGAAAATAGAAAGGCTACTTCAGAACTCTGGGCTCCGCTGGGGAGATGTCCAAGCAGAAGAAGATAGAAGGTGCCCACTGGCTTTTTCTAGTTGCAGATGGTAAAATATGCAACTGCAGAGATGGCCCCACAAAGAAACTGTTCAGGTTTTTAGCAGAGTTGGAAAGAACTGGGATTTACTGGGTTCTAAAATAAAACCGTTGCTCATCCAGTCCTGAAAAGATCTCCAGGAAAGGATTGGCTTCAGGGCGAAGATCAAATTCAGGGTGTGGCTGGGAGGTGCTTTGTCAGAAGAATTTTAGGAAGGCCTACTACTACTTCTAACAATCTTAAGGGTGTGTCTCAGAGGCCCAGGAGGCCCAGGATTTCTAATGTGTGAAATGGGCACATTTACATCCATTTCCCAGGACTTCTGGGCCTACTAATCATCTGTTCATTCGAAATCCATGCCAAGTGCCTGCTCTGCGCCAGGCACTGTATTAGTGCTTGCAATTTCCTGATGTTAATCTTCAGGATTCTGGAACAAAATATTCAGTTATGCTGTATGTTTGTATAATACCTTCTTCACATGTTTTTCAAGAGTGAATGACCATAATAGTAACCAGTGAACCATTTTCCTGGGATAGGGTTATACTAGAAGTTTCTGAGATTTACCGTGAAAAAGAAAAAGGTAACAATAAATCCATGGTTTATTATTATTATGAACATATCTATTGGTACAAGATTACACTACATTTCAGTGATGTGTAAAAATGATTGCTACCGATATAGACACTTAAGAATAGAAAATATTAAAAGAAGGCAGTAGTAACACAAAACAAACTCCAAAGAAAGTGATTTAAAAAATTAAATTATAATACCACATTTAAATTTTAAAAGCTATAATTCTTAAAATGAAATTAAAAAATACATAATACATCAATTGACTTACCTGATTTTCTTGGTCTTTGTCTTATGACAAATAGTCCAGATATAGAATGTTCTTTCATTTCGCGTTGACATTGCTTGAGTTGTTGAGAGTGTGTCTAGACGTGTGGATGAAAAAGGGGCTCTGTTATAAAACTGACAAGTCCAGTGACCGAGAGTAACCTCACAAGGTGATCTGATCATAAACTCCTAACTGAGCAGGTCACAGTGGGTAGTCACGCCCCAGGCACATTGCGCCTTTGGTGAAAGGTTATTTTTGCCATCAGCAAGCCCTGTCCATTTCTTTTTGTGCATCTAGGTTAACACATCTTTGAAATAAGCTCCCTCAAGAGAGTACCTTATCTTGTTAACTGTCCTGTAATTCAATCTCCACCTCCGTTTGCTTAAAAAAAACTGAAAAAAAAAAAAATCCTCTATAGATTTGGGCATTTCTTACATCAACAGAAGCATCTTCAGGTTGGCCATTAAGGTACGTGTTGCTTATTACAAACTTATTACCTTTTTTAATGATCAAAATATTGTCTTATTTCTCTGATTTGATTTTTCCCTTCACAAAAGCCTTTCCAATAACAATGGTGCTAATTCAGCGATTTCACTCTTGTTTGCCAAAGCAAAAAAGCTATCCACCTCATATAAACTACTAACATGGCTTAAATATTTAATGAAGGATAGTAAGTCTTTTTTTTCCTGCAAAAGCCATTTGATTCTAATTCCTTCAAAAGCACCCTGCTCACCCTGACCGGTGTGGCTCAGTTGGTTGGGAGCCGTCCCAGGAAGCGAAAGGGCGCCAGTTTGATCTCCCATCTGGGACACTAGTTCCTGGCGCAGCGATGTTTCACTCCTTCTCTTTCTCCCTCCCGTCCCCTCCTTCTAAAAATAAATAAATAAATAATTTGAAAGAAATAAATAAGAGCATACTGCTCAAAGCGGAATTGTTTTTGCTTAGAAGATCTGCATCACGGTTGCTTAGCGCTAATCAAACCGGTTTTAAGCAACGTGATCTCTCTCACACAATTTCATGATATTCTTCTTTTCATAAATGTGCTAGCTTCAGTGGGCACAAAATCACTTTTATCAGATTTAGGAGACTTAAAAACCTTCTGATGACTTTTCTAGTGTGTTTCAGGATGTTTTAAAGTCCAAAGTGACTTCTCAGTTTTTTTCCCCATTCTTGCTGCAGAAGAGAATTTCTCTTTGGAGAAAATATAAACAGCGTTACAATTTTTGATTCTAACACTTGCCAGAAAAGCATCATCTTGTGGATCGCACTGATGGGTTCCAGCTTCATCACCTGAACCTGGAGGCATGGCTCAGGCTTCTCACATGCAGAATCTGCGTGGTATTTGCCTCCTCTGCCAGCTGCTTTTTGATGTTTCATCTTGCAAATTTAAAACGTTTTTGTTCCTGCAAAGGGAAGTACCATGACTGCTGAAAACTTTCCAGATCTTTCCTGGGACTGCTGCGTCATCACCACTTGCTGACATTGGTGGAGTCTTTCCAGCCAGTACCATTTCCAGGAAGATTCTTAAACAGAATTTCTTGCAGGAAGAATTATAATACTTGCCTCTGATTTCCCAACTGATTCCTCTTGGGATGCAGGCAAATATCAATTTTTTCTCACGACATTCTGGAAATTCTTTTATGGAAACACTAGGCTGCTGCAGGGGTGGGTGGTGCAGCACTGAACGGACAGACCAGCTCCCTGCTGCTGTGTAAACACACGGAGGCGCTGTTTCAGGTGGGCCCATGTGCCTTGGGGGTGGCTGTGGTATATTTAGTTACTTTTGAGCTGTGGTGACATGTAATAGTCAAGCCACCAGTAGCTGTGGCTTAAAGAAGTCGTTACTTTCTCTCTGACCTAGAAGTTAGGGGGAGGCTGGCACTGCACGTCCGCCTCTGATCTCGGTGCATCGTGAGCTCTCCAGGCTTCTGTCTGCCCCTTTCCCCGTGCTCACTGCCATCTCAGGGGCCAGGATGCTTCCGGAAGCTGCACTTACCGCATGTACCTTCCAGATAGTAAGAGAATGCAAAACAGAATAAAGGCTTCTCTGCTTCCCCATAAGCAGGCTGCCAGAAGTCCCGCTCAACGTGTCCACTTATATCCCATTAACTAAAACTGTGGCCCCATCCAGCTGCTTAGCAAAGCAGTAGCGAAGTGTCCAGCTCAAGGCCAAGGGCAGATGGGATGGGTGTTTTAGGAAGTCTTTTCCTTGGTAGCAACAATTAATTTGGAAGTTGAAAATAAGAGACTCTTGTTAGATGATGGAGCAGACCATTTCGAGGCATGGAAAACAGCAAATGCAAAGTTTAATTATGGAAAATGCAAAATGTCTGCTGGTTTCACGGAAAGAAGATCAGTAAGACTGAAAAGTAACAAGGAAGAAAGAAACCAGGAGAGGAGGAAGTTATGGCGATTGATAATGGTTAGATCATATACGCTTTTACCAATCACTGTGAGAGCTGTACTTTCATTTTTTAAAACTTTGATTCATTGGGAATTAAGTTTAAAGAGGGGAGTGTTATGCCTCAAATGCTTACTGGAGTGCTTGGCTGTAGTAGATGCTAAAAAAATCCACTCTTGAATATACTGGAAATGTCTTGGTTTCAATCCCGATTTCATCCCTGGTCATTTAATGTGGCAAGTTATTGATTGCTCTGCTTTTTGTTTGTCTGTAAGCAACATGTAAAATTACATTTGCTCAGTGAGAAACAATATCACGTGGCAGGTCCTCATGGGAACACTTTCTGCTGGAGTGTGGGGTGGAGCAGGTATGAGGAACTTGGATGTGGGGAGCATTAATAAGTCAGAAATAGTAATAGCATGTCTGTGATTGGTGGTCAGCTCTTTCAGGATGTGTGGAAGCCAAGAAAGATTCTTTTCATCATTGCTTTCCAACTTTGTATCTTTTTTCTTCTTAAGGTCATTAGGCATTTGGTGGGAATCTGGATTATTCTATTGGGCAAGACTATAAAGCAACATTTGCATGTAAAGTTATACTTGATTTTTAGTGTCTCCTGGGTATTTTGTGCTTTTTAACACTGTCGAGGAGAGAGTTGAAGCAAAACTAAGGGAACTTCCAGCCTCAACTGGTTTTGGAATCGCCACAAATGCCTGTCTGTGGTCGTCCTCTAGTGGACTAGTTAAGCATAACATGTAAACGCCACTCCACAACCGTTCTGTGCTGACATACTCCACTGCCCTTCAGGTCTCCAAGAGGCCTTTCCCAGCATTTCCCTCACTCCTCACCATCTCTTACATATTGACTTGTGTGATTATTTGATTGATATTCATTTCTAACTCCTCTAGATTGTATTCTGTGAGGGCAGGGACCCCCGACACAATTCTTCAATAAACGTGTTAAATGAATGAATGGCTGAGCAAGGCAGGGCTTGAATCTCAACCTGTCGTACTTCTCACTCCAGCTGACTGCAGCCAGGAGGGAAAAATACACGTCAAGGCAACTGCTCTAGAAATTTGCTTAAGGTAACTGATGCCACTTACATTTTTCAAAGTACAACATTACAGAAAAAGGTACACATTGCAAGTATACAGTGCAATGCTTTTTCAGTCGTACCACATAGCCAGTCCCCAGACTGAGAAATAGAACATTACCAAAAACGCAGAAGCCCACCTGTGCCCCTACCACCTCCAAGGGTACCCGCTATCCTGACTTTTAACAACATATCCACTTGGCCTGTTTTTGCATTTTATAGAAATGGAACCAATACAGCAAGTACTTTTTTATATCTGGCTTCTTTTGCGAATAACATTTGTGAGTTCCATCCATGTTGTGTATATCACCTTTTTGAAAACTGATTCCGAAGGCCAAAAACTACAGTCACGTAAAACTACAAAAGGCAGCTGAAGTTCTCCGAAGCAGTGACACCGCAGAGTGTCCCAAGCTGAGCAGGCCCTGCAGACAGACCCTCGGCAGCTGCAGGCACAGCTGTGAGTGGAGCCGGCTCTCGGCCTCTTCCGCCAGGACTCCCCTCCCCTCCCCTCCCCTCCCCGCCATTCACTCCAGTGCTAACTGTTCAGCAATTTCTCTTCTTGTCCAAATGCGTGACATTCTGCCCGATTGTCCACACCCTTCTCTGGGTCCCCAGACTTTGTCTTTTTCCTCATTTTCTTTCTGTCTCTGTATGCTTCCATGAGTGTGTGTGTGTGTGTGTGTGTGTGCACTTTATTTCCTGCCTGACGCTGGGTGGGGGTTGGCTGAGGCGGGGAGTGTGAAGCTGAGTGTGTCCTGAACGAGGGAAAGTGGAAGGGGATCCAGGATGGAAAGGGGCAGCCAGAGAACATACAGATGGAAAAAATGCCGTCTCCAGAAACACTTCCGGCATCTGAAGGTAAAAAATAGATTAATTACAAAGAAAGGAATAAAAGTACGTTAAATAATTTGTAGCTATCTTTAGTAAATGAAAAATTTTGTTCCTCTAAAAGGAAGGCAGGCTGGAGGGGGGAGGTGGGGACTGTTTGAAAGAGGGTGAAGGGATCAGTCAGAGAACATGTATGAAGGACCCAGGAACAAGGACAGAGGTGTGGGGGCTGACTGTGGGAGTGGGGGTGGGCTGGGTAGAACAGGGGCAAAGGGGGAGAATGTGGGGCAACTGTAACAACATAAACAAACAGACAAATAAGTAAAAGGAAGGCAAGCTAAGCTTTAAGTGGACGTGTACCCACATTTATGAAATATTCAAATACGGACAGCTGCCCACGTGGGGGGGAGTCTGGGATGTGGTGAAAGCCAAGCGGCTCTCTAAGCAGCAGCTCTACTACGGAATAACTCCACGCGTCTGCCTTTACAATTACGCAGAGCACTTTTCAGTTTAAACACTGGCTTCCTGAGTATCATCAAAGTTGCTTCTCACAAAGATCCAGTGAGGGAGGTACGGCAGGAGTTTGGTGTTGCAGAGAAAAGGAAATGGAGGCCAGGAGGATCGCGTAGAGCCGTGGAAATAACAAGAAGCCCGTTGATGGGGATGTAATGTCCAGCCTGCGACTCTGGTTAATAATGCTGTAGGATATATTTACAAGTTGCTAAAAAAAAATCATAACTATGTGTGGTGGCGAATGTCAACTAGACTTATTGTGGTGGTCATTTCCCAATATGTGCAATTATTGAATCATTATATTGTACATCTGAAAGGAATACAACATCATAGGTCAATTCTATCTCAGTAAAAAAAGCACAAAGTAGACATATAAGAGAAGCCCATTGGAGCCTTGACTTCAAAGCTTGTGACCCCAAATCTAAACCTCTTCTTGCTGCATAATCCTGCTGCCAGTTATAAGCAGGAGCTTCACAAATGGTTTCACAACTTGTCAGAAGTTGTAGAGGTCTGATTTTCAAAATGAGATAATAGATTAAAGGACCAAATTAGTTATATGGTTGTGAGGGGACTTGCCATTCGAAGAAATGGGATCATTGTGTAGGTCACTCCAAGACTCGCCTTGAAGAGATCAGCAAGTTCATTGGCCCTATGTTTTTAGATGGCTCATGGCAGAACAATCCTGCAACTTTACCCAGTGATTTCATCCCGGGGTTTATTCAGTTTTATCAATGGGAAGTTCTTACCAAACCCTAAATCCTTCCAGTAACATGATTTTTTTTTAAAAAGCATTTTAATTCCAAGGAAGAAGAAATCATGTTCTGCTTTTAAGTTGTCAGGGTGCTGACCTGGGAAATCAAGGCGCTATCAATTCATGCACTACACGCCCTCAGCTCTGTGTTCCTAGTACTGGTAGAACTGGGAGCTAGTTTGCCTGTTGATTGGCAGGAGGGTTTGCTGCGTGCTGTGGCACCAAACAAGTCACCAGTGTTCTTTGGACTTTGTGGTGGGCGTCACCTGGTGGCAGGCCGCGAGTTGTTTTCCCTGCGTGGAACCCGCAGGGTCCAGCAGAAGTAACACCACTGAGTGTGATTGGTAGGGGCAGGAAAGTCTCGCACGAGATGGACAGCAACTTGAACATTTCACCTAAAATGTCATCTGGTGTGCTGGAGTGTGATATTGTTATGTTACAGAACTACATGCTTATGATTTTGTGATATAAGATTTTTATGTAATAAAAGGGGGCATTATTTGTGTCAGGCCCTATATTCCATTTTTTTATATCCTTCTTTCTCTTACATTAACACTTCTTCCTCATCCTCATTCCTTGTGGCTTAGGTCTCCTTGACTCTATCCTCCAACTCCAGAGTTTAGCTCAAACTTCACCGTAGCCACGTATTCTATTTTACTGGCCACAGCAACTGGCTTGGGAAAAGGGAAATTAACTCAAGCGAGGCCAATGGGACTCAATGTCAAGACTTTATTAGAAGTCCGCACTGGGATTCTGAGATACAGGATGCTCTAAGCCTGGAGCTGTTGGAGATGCAACACTGTGGGGAGCAGAGCTGAGGAGGGCAGGCGGCTCCAGAGAACCACTCTTGGGTAGTCCCACTTGAACCCTGCATCCAGGCATGCCAAAGCTTTTAGATTATGTGGACCAATACATTCTCCTTTCCTTTAACCTTGTGTGAGTTAGTTTCCAGGCACCTGCAGTGGGAAGAGTCCTGCTGAGTCCGATGTACCAGTGACCTCAGTTCACAGTTATCTGTGTTCTGACCCCCATGTAGGTTGATCTTACCGTTCTTATTTTGCTAGAAGGCAGAAATGAAACCCCAGTATAGTCAAACCTAGTAACTGCTGCTAACCCACTAAGTGCTCTTGGAGCAAGGTTGGATCCGAAACATGTGAGAGATTCAGTGTAAAGCACTGAACACACAGCTCTAGCAAGTGAGATGTTTGTTCATTTGGGGCTCTTTGAGCAGTCCATTTTGCCTTTAATTTTAAATTTAGTTTAGGCTATTAAAAATGCCTCCCAAACTCCATTATTGTTGAACAGGTAAGCTGAAGAATTTTTTCTGAGTTAAAAACTCATTTGCAAAACTTCAAAAGAAGTGAGAAAAAGAATGAGGCTCACTAAACAGTGTAATCAGCACACATTCTCGGGAGAAAGACTCGATGAATCTCAGGTTTATATTTTCTGGTTTGTTTTCCAAAAGGAGGTAAAAAAGGGTAAATAACACCAGTTGCATTATTTTATTTTCTTACTCCTATAGGTATTAAAACTAGGGAAAGATGATGTTATTTGTGTGTGTGTGTGTGTGTGTGTGTGTGCTTTAAAACCTTAAAGCACCATGGTTATTTGTGGTACCTTAAGTCTTAAAAAAAAACAACCTTGACTGTAACTTATGGAAAGGAGAATAGTGCATTGAGTACAATGTACGATGTACAATGCACAGGAGTGATAATACCACAGCTGTAACAACGGAAGCATATGCAAATTAAAACTGCTTGTACGGCAGGTCCTGTGTTAGATGTTGAACGAGCACTGTTCCATTTATCCCTGCCAATCATCTTGTATGATGAGGCTCAGAGAGGCTGCATACCTGTCCCCTGGCCTCCAGGTTGCTTAGCTGGGAAAACCAGAATTCAGACCCAGGTCCGTCTGTTTTCACAGCTTACTTTCCAAAGGATACGCTCTGGAGTCTCAATCCCTCCTTTGTTCCCAAAAGTACAGAAATCTGACTGAAGATGTTTTGCTTGCCCTATGTGACGATTTTTCAAAGTCTAAGCCGGTATTAAAAGTCAGGGTGCTGGAAGGATCGTTAACGTCTGAACGCACCGTTCTAGGCTTTCATGAAAAGTTGGCCCTCCTTTCCCCAGACAGGCAGGGGTCATGTCCAGCTGACCCTCCCGGTGCGGCGGCTCCACATGCAGCTGCCCCAGTTCTCTGCAAGTGCCCTTGTGGTTCCCTGGTTCCCTGGATCTGTCCCTCCTCCCGTTTGTCTGTCCTTTGTCTTTCAGGAAACACAGGTCCAACTGCGTCAAGCCGGCTGAATGCCTTCCATGGTCCTGTTACCTGAAAGTACCTCGTGCCCTGCTCCACCCCGCCTCGCTGGTGTCTTCTCTGGCCCTTTACCTGCCCGGTTCCTGAGAGCCGGTCCTCCAGCCCTGCTGGCATCCTCGCCGTCCACCTGAGCCACCGTGCCCACTCACGGCTCTGTGCGTACGTGCCTTTCTCCCGCTGTTCTGGTGCTATCAACGTCCTTCTGCTCTTTCCCCATCATTACTTTATTTACTTAAGATTTTATATATTTATTTTAGAGAGAGGGGAAGGGAGGGAGAAAGAGAGGGAGAGAAACATCAGTTGCCTCTTGCAATGCCCCCAGTGGGGGACATGGCCTACAACCCAGGCATGTGCCCTGACTGGGAATCAAACCGGCAACATTTTGGTTTGCAGGATGATGTCCACCCCACTGAACCACACCAGTCAGGGTGCTTACTCATACTCAGAGAATTCATTTCCAAAGTCAGTGCCTTCAGAAATAGAACCCCCTCACCTGGGATTCCCCTTACTTGCCCGGGGAGAACCCACGTGTTTCTTCTTCTGTGCCTCTGAAGCCCTTTGCAATCTCTGCTCCTTCCCAGGTAACCATGGCTCAGCACCAGTGAACTGTGGGCCCGGCTCTCCTGCTGGACTCTGAGCTCTTGAAGGGGAAAGGCCATGTCCTCCCCCCTTTGTATCCCCAGAACCTGCTACAGACAAAGGGCTGGATCGGCGTTAGTCCTTCCCCCATCCCTTAATGGCTGTGACTACCTCGCCATCTCTGAACCTGCTCTCCTTAACTCAGCAGCAATGGGACATGGAATGTAGTAGGTGTTCCATTAACCTGTGTTGCACCACTGAGTGAATGAACGTGCGGCTGGCGCAGCAGGTCTTCACCTGTGTCGGAGCCCACATTGAGCGGGGCCTTCCTGGATCCTTCTTCGTCCCAGCTTGCTCAGGTGTCCCAGCTGCCAGCAACACCTGTTGCCTGCAGACTCTGCTCTTCTAATTAGTAAGCCAATGAGAAAGTCAACTTGCCAAACATATTAAGAAGTTTGTTCACTCAGGAACCCACGTAGGTTACAGCCAGGGATCTCAGAAGCAATGGAGGTGAACAAAATCCCGGATTTCCACGGGACGTCAAACTCTTTCCACCTGCCAGCCTCCTGTCCCTCTGTGAGGGTGACATTTCACTGGCCTCCCCCTCTTGCCTGAGTGCCCTACCAGCCCAACAGGTGTGAGCTGCTGGCACCTGGCCAGCTCCTCCAAGTCCAACATCACGGCTCCTATTATCCTCTGATTGACGCAGCATTGGTTGCTGCTACAAGAGTTCTGCCACCTCGTTTTGTCTGGTCTTGAACACTGACGGGGACTCAAGTCACTGGTATGTGTGTTTTTCTCTGGAACTTGGTGATTTATATGGTAAACCCTCCATTGGAGTGGGGTGGGGTGGACATGGGGGCGGGGGTCCTCTCTGCTCCCAAGCTGGGAGCTCCCAGGTGCCTGGCGCTGCCGGGAACCCCCGGCACTTCTCCTGAGATGTGTTCACTTCTTTCTGGTTCTTCCCAGCTTCTGCGTCTCAGGTGAAGTTTTCTCTCTGCTTTGTCTTCTGAAGACAGGTCCCAGGCTTCTAGTCCTTCCAGTAACTCTCTAGGTAAACCAGCCCTTTTACAAAACAAACAAACAAACAAAACTCCCGAATATTTTCAAGTCAAGATAATTAATAACAATCCTGTGATACCCAGTTGGGCTTTCAGTTCTTGGCTGACACACATTTTTTTTTCTTTTTCAAATAATTCAACAGGGATATGAGCAACCAACTGTGGTTGTCGGAGGGGAGAGGGGTTGGGGGCTGGGTAGAAAAGGCGGAGGGACTGAGAAGTACAGACCGGTAGTCACAGAGTAGTCACGGATGTAAAGCACAGAATAGGGAACGAAGACGAAGATACTGCGACAGCGCTGTGCGGTGCCAGGTGGGTCCCGCAGAGGGGCGACCCTCTCTAAAGTGTGGGATTGTCTAACCGCTAGGATGCACACCTGAAACTAATGCAAAATGATACGGATGTAAACTGTACCTGAAGAATACAAATTTTTAAAAGTGGCAAAAACTATTCAATAGGGAGACCACCGCCATTTCTAAATCTCCACATCATAGGAGTCCTCAGCCCACTCTCGTGACCCCCAACTAGTTCCTCCTTCTCACCGGGCAAAGCGCCCAGCTCCCTCCTGGCGAACAAGATGGTTGGTTGTGATGGCCTCCTACACTAGCTGCCTTTTCTCAGCGGGAGCACAGACAGATGGGCTTCCTGTTCATTCGAAAGCATCCTTCGTGTTTCCCGACGGAGAGCAACTTATGGGGAAATTGCAGCACTTCATGCTCTTTCCTTGTTTAACAGTATGAATGATCTTCATGAGATGCTGCTGCAGACGCCTAACGGTCTCATGCCCTGAAAACGTGAGTGATGGTTTATCAAACCCATTCCTCCCCAGACGAAGGTGGGATAGTCACGGGAGGGCTGATCGCTACCTGCCCAGGCCTGCAAATGTGTTACGGGAACTTTTTTGTTTGTTTGTTGTTTTTGATGTAGGAACCTGGTTGGTCACACCTTTTTTTTTAACATCTCGCTGATGATCTTCTCCAAAACAACAAAAATGACAACATGCAGTCAGATTTCTGAGTCTTACAAGGCCTGAAATCTCCCCTCAACAGTTGTTTCTTGTTTCAAAGATCTCTTCCTTCCCTTGCCAGTCCTCTAGGTGGGGCACTTTCTCTGCCTCTCCCTCTGCCCCTTTCCTTTGGGTAAATTCCTGCTAGAAATGTCATGTCCAGGAAACACACGCATTTCTGTCAGCCACCCCTATCTTCCCATGTCAAAGTGCACCCGTATCTCGCACAGGGGTAATGTAACTTAATGGTGAATTGTGAGGATTCTGAAGTCAGAGAAATCCGGCTTCAAATCCGGCCTCAGCTCCTTCCGTCTGCCTGTGGCACTGGATTAGTCCTTCCACTGTTCTGAACTTGGCATCCTTGCTAAGTGCTGATACTACACTACGAGGATCTACCTTGTACAGTTGTTGCGAAAGGACTGAACAAGCAAATGGATGTGCATTGATTGGCGCCATGCCTGAGGCGCTGGAACCACTGGAAATGGTGTCAATTGTTACTACTGGCTTCCTGACAGAAGGAAACATTGTGCAAGCAGCAGGCCAGCCTTCCAATGCTGCTGAGCTTTTAGCAGCTGCTCAGTCTTCACTCACTGATGTGTGGGTTGCAGGACGCAGTGCCAGCAAGTCGGCTTTCCACATCTGCAAATACATTCCAGATGCTTAAGACCTGCAACAGTTTCCTGTGCAATAAAGCCTCCGTGGAGAATCGTCTCAAAGGTGCCAATTAGGTTTTATCTCTAAAATGATAATAACGTGTATTACACCACATGGGGAATTTTTTGTTTGCCTCTGAGCCAATAGAAATGTTAAAATTGACAGCTCCAAGGAGGAGGGGGTAGGAAAGCAGTCCCTTCCCACTGTGTCACCATTTTTAAAAGCTCCCTGTAGGGTGGCAGTTACACTGAATCCTCATTAGCCCTGGGACAAGCTGAGCGAGAGCAGTTTAAATTGCTCCAGCCTTTGTCACGAGGAGCACCGTCAGCCTGGCTCCTGTGTCTCTCCCCTCTTCACCACCACCCCCCCTTTTTCTTTTCGCGTTTTCTTACTTTCTGGTGCCACAGAGTGTTCCAGACTCATTTGTATCTCCTCTGCTCCTGCCCTGGAATGAACCACTTCTCCTTAGGAGCCCTGGTTTCTTTTATTAGAGAGTGCTGCTTAGATGTGAAGAAAAAACCTCATTATTGTTTTCCTTGACACCGCACACAATACTCCGAACACTTCTATAGTGCGGACGCTAAATGTGGGGAGATTTGTCTACACCTCAAGCAGTTCTGTGTCACGAGGTGGGTGTCCTGCGATTGAATTCAATTCTGACAAGATCTACCTGGAAACGGTGTCCAATCCGACAGGTTAAAGGCGTAGTTCTACCAGACAGCTTTCCGCCACACTTCTGACCCCGGTCACAGGTCCAGAGTGTCACCGGTGCTACTGACCAACTGGCTACTGATCGCAAGTTCCCTCGACCCTCTTCCCGAGTTTGATTAATGTGCTAGAGAGGCTCTCAGAAGTCAGAAAAAGTTTATTTACTACAAGCTTATCACTAGAAAAGGATTAAAATTGTTTTTATTGTTGTTCAATTACGGTTGTCCCCGTTTTCCTCCCATTGCTCTCCCCTGCCCTGCCCATCCCCCCATTCAATTGCCCTTGTCCATGGGTTAAAAGGGTTTTTTATAAAGGGATTTTTGAGAGGTTTTCGTTTTAGCTTATTTGTTTAAAGATTGTAGGTGATGGTTAAAAGAAAAGACTTGGTGAAAAGCAGTCAGTAAAATGGCTGCCAAACCAGTTTCTTTCAGAGAAAGTGTCTATTCCTTTAAGCGTTTCTGAAACTTAGACGGTCTTAGCATTTCAAAGAGTCTAAGTTATTCATATTATTGCATATGACTTGCTGTCACTGAAACTCTTGGACAGAACAGCCCAGACTGAAGCGGTGCCTGGGACGAGGCTCAGGGAAAGGGCCCAAAAGCTTCCATACCCATCCCTAGTGCTGTTCTCCCAGCACCTCCGTGTGTTCACTAACCTGGCATCCGTCCAACCTCTGTCCTTTTCGTTTTTAAGGAGGCCTCGTTACGTAGGGGGGGTGGGCTAAATCATTGGCCATTGGTGACTGAATTCCATCTTCAGTCCCTCTCCCTTCCTCAGAGGCGGTGGTGGGGGTGGAGCTGAAAGCTCCAACTCTCTAATGTGGGGGTGGTCCCCCTGGCAAGCAGCCCCCATCCTCAGGGCTTCCTGCAATTCACCCACATTCTCATTCTTGGGACACCAAACTGGACAAACAGGAAAGCAAGAGCTGCCCCCGGGAGGGAAAAGAGCGATAACCAATGGGTACTCCAAAACCAAATCCAGAAAAGTGGCCAAAGACTTAACTCTTAGCAATGTTTTTCTCCTGCTAATGTGAATTTGGGAAGGAAAGGTCAAAGTAAAGTTTTACCTTGCTCTCAAGTGGGTGCTCCCCCACGGAGATGGGGCAGGGGGACTGCCTTTGCTAAGAATTCTCATCCTCCACCAGCATCTGCCAGCTTTCTGGGGTCCCATGTGCCGTCTCGGGGGTTAGTGGTGGATCCCAGAAGGTCCCGTCTGAGTTGCCAAAGCTGTAGAGCAGAGAAAATTTTCTCTCTATCCTTCTGCGTTCTTGGCTGGGATTCCTTGCAATAAAAGAAAAATTAGCCCTGGCTGGTGTGGATTGAGTGCTGGCCCCTGAACCTCCTGGTGGGGCTTTTCTGAAATGCTTAACAAAGCCCAGAGGGTATGAGAACTTGAACCATGTCACAGAGTTGCCTCAACAGCTCCCAGTTCTCACCTTCCAGAGCAGAGCCTTCTGGGAGTGGGAGGGCTCAGGCAGAAAGACAAACATCACTTGGAGGATCCTATTCAAAGCAGCCTCAAGACACATAGCTTGGGTGTTGTTCTAAAGAACCAAGGCTGTGAAACGCAAGGGCGGGCAGCAGGGCAGCCACCCCGCGTACTGTTTATTATCCCCGTACACACAGAGGTGGATTCGGGATAGCTGAAGACCAGTGGGATGAGAACATCCTTTTATGCCTGAGGACACAGAGAGGGTTGGCGGAACACAGGAGTTAGCCAACGAGATCTGGACAAGGTATCCTTTTTTCCCTAAAGGATATCAGTGAAGATGTCTGTAAGACAATAACTTACATACATACAGTGATAAGAAAAAATGTAAAGACTATGAAAAAGAGTTGGTTGAGAAATCGTAGGTGAACAAGAGTTGAGCTTGAAAGTGGAGGAAATATTTGAACATGAATGGGATCGCTCTTACTGGTAGACTCAAAGGCTTATAGATTAGAAGTGGATCTGTCAGGGCCTGAGAGATGGAGGAAGACGACAGGGGGCTCTGCTAGGGGCGAAAATGCTGGCTCCCCCACCGGAAAGGACCACGCCTGCTGGGGAACACAGACCCCTTGTCCCACCTTCCTTCCCCTTCTTTTAGGAAATGCTTATGATGCATCACAAAGCTCTCAAAATAATATTTACACTTGCTTAATAAGCACTTTGGCTAAATTTTAAGTATACGCCAAGTACACTGCATAGCAGAGTATATTTTTAAAGGTGCAAAATAATCTCTTAACCATTTGGAGGAGGTTTTTAAACCATACTTGTCTTCCTTCTGGTGAGCACTAGGTGGAGCTCTTACCTAGATTAAGTAAAAGTATTGTCTAGGAAGAAAAGGAAGCTACTTTAAAGAGTTTGCATTTATGGAATTTGTATCCATTTAGTCAATCTCTGGCACAAAAGTCATCCAACTTTTCACTAAAAAAAAATAAGAAGAAAAGAATTACACCGACCCTCAATCGGTAATACAAGGAAGATGTGAGAAGCAGAGGAGTACAAAGAGAAAAAGTGAGGCCTGGTCATGGAAAGCTATCTTACTAGTAATAAATTCAGCTAACAGTAAATTTAAGCATGGCAGGGGTCCACAGCCTTTTTCATAATTTGAGAGTCTTGTTCCTCAGCAAGGGGAATGTCTCTTGGGCCTTCAGGTGGCTGAGCTGGCCTAATCAACAAAAAATCCGACCGGGAAAGGGACTTTGCTCCCACAGTCTCTCTGTGCCGACCTTCCCCGGGCTCCCTGCCTGGCCCCTGCACGCTCCCTGCTGTGTCCGACTCTGCTACCAGGGCAGGGCTGTCTTTGGGAAGGGCACCCTCAAGCCACAGCCGCTCTGCCTGTGCCTGGTGGTTAGTTTGGTTTGAAAAGAAGTTAGGAGTCCCGAGGTCCTGAATTCAAATCTTGTTTGAATTCAATTCAGGACCTGAATCTAGGTCCTGAATTCAAATCTTGTTTACCAGTCAAGCTCTTTTGTTATTAAAATATTAGGGAAATTTGAAAATCTAGACCCTCCCCAAAATAGCATATGTAAGTCGATCCATTTTAAATCAGGATAGAGAAATTCTTTGAAAATTATGTTATTAATTTAGAAACTTTGAGAGGGTGGCCCAGGCATTAGCATTTTTAAAGATTTTATTTATTTACTTTTAGAGAGAGGGGAAGGGAGGGAGAGAAACACTGATGTGCAAGGGATCAGTTGCCTCTCCTGCCTCCAAGTGGGGACCTGGCCTGCAACCCAGGCACGTGCCCTGACTGGGAGTCAAACCAGCAGCTTTTCAGTGTGTAGGCCGATGCTCAGTCCACTGAGCCACACCAGCCAGGGCAGGCATTAGCAATTTTAAAAGCTCCTTGGATGTTTCTAATGTACAACCAGAAGTGAGAACCAGTGATCTGCACTGAATTTAGGGGACACCAGCCCTCTTTAGCCCAGGGCTTCTCCAATACACAAGTAAATAAGAAATCTCTGAATGTCTGCAGCAGCCTCATAGCTGGTGTCTCTGTTTTCTTCCTCACCTCTTCCTCTCTCTTTTTGTTTATAAAGTTTCTTCAAATAGCCTTAGCAGTTAATAGTAGCAAAAACAACCCATACACCAAAATAATGTATTCAATATCCTAATTTAGCTTTTAAGGAAAATATTTTGTTTTTCAAAGAAAGCTGGAAGGCCCTGCTAGGTAGCTCAGGTAGTTAGAGTGTCGTCCCAATACACCAAGGTTGCAGGTTTGATCTCTGGTCAGGGCACATATGAGAAGCAACCAATGAGTGCAAAAATAAGTGGAACCACAAAGCAAAGTCTCTGTTTTCCTTCTTTTTTCTCTCTAAAAAAATCGATCAATAATTTTTTTTAAAAAAAGAAACCTGGAAGGACTTAGGTGAAAATGATTGTTAAGTCTTTTGCATAAAACTCACCTGGGAGTGGGGTTTAAGAATCTGCTTTTTAACAAGTGTCCTAGGTGATTCTGATGCAGGTGATCCCCAGCCCATTATTGATACCCTGACAAATCACTAATTTCTAAGGTCCAAAGACTCAATAATAACCAAGGAATATTTATGTTGTAAATACTTATTAGTGGCATTTATTTCATGCCTCAAACCACTGTAAGAGAATTAAAAATAAAAACTAGTAATAATTAATAATCATCCTCATTACAACCTTAGGAGATGAAGAGTGTTGTTACCTCAATTTTTACAAATTAGGAAACCGAGGCACATAAAGACTAAGTCACTTGTCCCATCCCCTACAGCTAGGAAGTGGATTTGCACCCAGTATTCTGGCTACAGAGGTGGTGCTCTTAACACTGCCCCCTATACCACCCTTTCCACTGATACATGTAAGAAAGTGCACACTATTCCCAGCTTGATTTTTGCTGAGCCCTTCGGAGGAGCCTGAAAGGAAAACAGGACTACATGACTGCTTCAAACACACAGGAAATATTTTACTAGCTTCCAGGTGGAGAAAAGAGCAGAGTAAAAACATTTCAGTAGAAACCCATGGCCCTCCTCAGTGAGCCCACTCTGGCACTTACGGCACCCCAGTCGTGGGAGCACCTGCAGTGCCCTGGCCTCAGAGGTACTGCCAGCCCAGGATCCCTCCAGCACGTGAAGGAGTGGATCTCACTGGAGTGGAAGCGGTCGTAAAGCGAGGAGCAGTCCAAAGTGAACTCCACTACCTGGCCCCTGTCATCTTCCTTCTCAGAGAGTCAGATCCTGTGGGAGCTGGACTGTGGATTCAGCAGTCAGCAGACCAGGAAAAGTCAGAACAACCAGCTTGTAGCAAATGATCATACACAGCCCAGGGGGATAGACATTTGTTTGTCTTTTCTATATCAAATGTGACCAAGATAAAGAAAGAGTTCCAACGCCAGGGCTGCTCTGTACAGTTGGATAGGTTGTACACTGGAACACTCTAGAAGGCACATAGACCATGATGTGAATGATGCTCCCTAGAGTGTTTTGAGTTGCAACCTATATCAGCCATGCTGACTCTGTTCAGTACCTTTCTTAGGTAGCAATTTTATATGTTTGTTTTACTCTCTCCCTCATAAACTTATTGTTGTCGAGGGCTCTCCATATTAGGTGATATAAAATAATAACAAATTAAAATGAAAATACAAATATATCACTGCCAAAGGCATTATTTTGACTCTCAAACAGCTTTATAGAGGATAGGAAGGGAGAAAGTCAAGTTGCTTTTCCTTAAGTGGGGGACAGACTGGTGGCAAGTAAGCACAGGCAACTCCTTAATGTCTTTCTGCTCTAAGTCCTGTTACTCTAAAATTTTGAAAAGTGGGTGACATCATAAAGACTAGGTTTCAGTTCTTAATTCTAATATACGTTTGGGCAAAATGGTTTTAGGTAATTAATACTATTGGAAGCTCAAGATCACGAAAGAGGCCTTTACAGATCGATAGATTATAAACCCTGTAAAAAATGGAAAGGTAATCTGTTAGTTCCAGGCAAATCCTGTCTGTCTGTCGCTGAGTACTTGTTCTTTGATCTGCTTGTTCCTTCCCAGCAGGTGCCCATTCAACATCCTCGTTCTTCCACCATTAAATCCTCTTCAGGGCAGATCCTCATAAGGAGTTCATTCTGCAACGTAAAAGACTGCTGACGATGCATCTCCATGGCCTGTGAAGGACTTGTGTGCATGCTCTCTAACTCGATCTTCACGACAGCCCAAAACAGGTGGGGCAGCATTTTCAGTCCTTCCCTTTTTTATGAGAAGCTAAGGACAGAGCTTGCAGCCTATAATTAGAAGTGTCAGGAATGGAAAAGCGGAAGCCCAGATTTTCAGTCTGGGCTCCACATCAAGGCATTAAACCCCTTCTGAGAGGGTTTCAAACTTCACCAAAAGTGGTACATGTTTCCCAGGATTCTGTCATAGTCTAACTGGAGACTCCCTAACGGTGGCATTTGGGGCTGCTGGGTATTATTTGGGTAGGAGTTAGTCATATTATAGGAGTGATCTCTATAGGAGCTACTGGAATCACGTTGTTGGTTACTCATTTTGCCAAATCAGAGGGCAGGACTTGAGAGACCCCTGGTGTTTATAATACGAGCGTATATTTGGGGGAGGGATGGCTTGATTGTGCTGGATGAGTTGCATTTATCCTCATCACAACTGCAGGAAGTAGCTCCTCCTATTAGCTCTAATTTACAGATGAGGAAAAACAGCAACAGTCAGAGTAGCTATTCTAAGGCAACCTGGCAGTTAAGAGGTTGCTTAACCATCACCCTGGCATTGACACTGAACCTTATCAGGCACTACTTTATCCCAATAGAGATGAGTTTAATTTTAACAAAGCAAAATAAAATGTCCAATGAAGAGCATTCCATCACATACTTCATCAGTGGAAGAAACCTTAAAGATACTAATAAAGGGGGGAAAAACAGAGCCAGAAAAAGAAGGCCACCGTCCTACAGTAGAGCGAGTACCCCTGTGACTGCAGGGCTCGGAGGGGCCAGGGGGACTGGACTCGCACGGGGGATGAGGCTGCAGGAGCGCACGGAGTCGCTGAGGCCCATCCACTGCTGGTAGTCGGGGTAGTCGCCACGCCGCAGGAAGTACTGGTGGCCCTGGTAGTTGGGGCGCTCACAGAGCATCCAGCAGCTGCTGTCCGTCCACGCAGTGGCTGAAGTAGGGTTGCAGATTGGGGTGGTCGCTGCTGCACTGGTAGCACCGGCCCTGGAAGCCCAGGTCCTCCTGCAAGGAAGGGAAGGAGAGGCTCAGAGGCTTGGGCCCTCACCTTCCCCATGACTGGTGGGAGGCACGGTGCAGGGTCAGCGGATCTATATAGTAGGCGGGCTGCTGCGTTGGCAGGAACAACACGAAAGAGGCCCGGGTTGTGGTATGGGGAGGCGTAGCTGCTTAATGTGTTTTCCCTTAGACTCTCCTGACCTTTTGAACTGATGACCCGGGTTAAAAGTAATTTGGTGTCCCTCGGGCTTTTAAATGGAATCTGTTCAGGAAATTGGAACTGAGCAAAGGCACTTAACCGAGTTAATAATTGTAATCAAATATTTGTCTTTTTCAATTTCAAACTGATCTCTTTTTGAGCACCAACGCAGGGGCGTGACCAGGTCTGGGGTCAGAATGAGCTCCAGCGGGAGGCGTTTAGATTAGAGCGCGTCCTCGGTGAGCGAATGTGGAACATGGGGGTGACCTGCCTTCCCCACGGAACGTTTAAAGGGGTTTCCTCCGAGAGAAAGTCTCCGTGCTGCTACCTGCTGCTAAGTGGGTGTGGCAGCTATTGCTGACACCTGAGGAAGGATGGCAGGGGGTAGACCGGGGGAGGGGGAGGCCTGGGGGGAGGGGGGCGCCTGGCCTCAGCTCTGCTCCGGGAGCCTGAGCGGGACCAGGGACGTCTGTAGACACTTGTGCATGGCCTCAGCTTGTGCCCCCGCTGCACAGGCCAGGACAGCTCCCACCTTGGGATTCATGAGGAGACTCACTCATGGTTATTTATCACCTTGTAACTATTCAACTAATACTTTTGCAAATGCAGTGCCAAACTTCTTTCTAGCTGCTGACAGTTGCAAGATAGCATACAAATATGACAGATTTAAACTTCTACAGTTCTGCCTTCTTTACCTTTCCCAGCCTTGGTTGCTCTCTAGTTAAGTTTCTGGTTCCAGGGACTGGGAGCTTCCTCCCTTCCCCCAATACCTGCCCCCACCCCTTAGCAGCTCCTAGTGCCCCACTCTTTCTAGAGTAAGACTTCTCTGTCTCATCCTATTTTAACCATTAGACCCCTGGTTGGTTGTTTACAATGATCTCCAAGTAAGAATCTGTAAGCAAGTGCCATCATTACTCTGACAAGAATCTTCCTGGTTCAGAAATGGAAAATCATTGGTCTCTGACCTGTGAGTTCTGGGTTCTGATGCCACTTTTATTACTAATTGTTTGGCATTTAAATTTTATGTCAAATTCTACATAAAAATTTCCCTTACCTAAAATGAGTTATCTAGGTTAGATGATCTCTAGGTCTAAAATATGTTAAACATCATGAAACTTCATCGTGGCTTTCCTTCCTAGTTCCTCCTCCCTCCTTCCCGCCTTTCCTCTTTTCCGTCTCGCTCTCCTCTCTCTCTTCCAGCATTTTCCATTACAAGTTTCTCTGAGATTCTCAATAAACTTCCCCAGAGTCACCTCAGGAAAATTCACATATACTGTGTGTCATGTAGAAATGTGTGTTGAACTACACGTAATAGAACATGGTGGCTACAGTGGCATAAAAAATGTAGGTATATTTTACTCCCATTACAAAAGTCTGAAGGTAAAAGATTGCTGGCCTTGCGTGTTGGTTGATTTTGTGTTTCAACTTGACTGGCCCAAGGGATGCCCAGGTAAACTGGTAAACATTATTTTGAGATGTGTCTGTGAGACTGTTTCTTGGAGGGACTAGCTGTGAATCCCTCCAGCTTGTAGGTCATAGAACTCGATAATCACGGGAACCAATTCCCATAATAAACATCTTCGTATATGTCTCTATATTTCCACTGGTTCTGTTTCTCTAAAGAGCCCTAGTAGACATTGGTTCAGGAGCTTTACCACATCCAGGCCAGCCTTCATGATATTGTGGCAATTCTGTCATATTTGTCACTTCTCGGCTATAAAATATATGATATATGAAGGACGTGTCGCACTGGGGCAGCTGCTCCCTTTCATCAGAGTGGCAAAAGTTTTTCCAGAGCCAGGTCTTCCTCCTCCACTCCTCCTCCGCTTACATTCCGATGTCCGGGGAGTTTCACATGGCCCCCTCAACGTCAAGGGAGTCTGCCAGAGATTTGTGAACTTGACTTTGCGTACCATTTAGGGGAGTCAAACATGCTTTAAAGCCATTACAGTGCCCAGCTTCAGATTTCCCAATTTAAAAAGTGGTTCACTCTCTCTCTGAACCTCAGATCCTCACTGCTCAAAGATAACCTGAAATCTTTGTTTGGAGCAGCAACTTGTTTAAAAGCCAGGGAATCAAGTGAGATAATGTATTATGATTGTGTTTTGCAAGCTGTAAAGTTCTGCTTAATATGAAGGCACATTTCTATTGTGAAGATTTTCTTTGTGACCTATGTATGGATCAAGAATCTTGGGTTTCTTTTACATTTTGTGTTTGTGGGTGTGTATACACATGCGAATAAAAAAATAGAAGCAACGCGAGAAGAAAAACACAAGCCAACCAGTGCCAGAAACACACAGAAAATATGTTATTAGTTTCCAGATTGAGAAATGATGAAGAACTCATTTCAGTAGAAATCCACGGCCCTTCTCAGAGAGCCCACTCTGGCATTTGTGGCGCCCCAGTCATGGTAGGTCCTGTAGTCCCCCGGCCGCAGCAGGTACTGCCGCCCACGGTAGTTGGGCATCTCGTAGAGGACCCAGGAGCCCTCCAGCACGTGGAGGGAGTAAATTTCGCTGGAGTGGAAGCGGTCCTGGAGAGAGGAGCAGTCCTCAGTGAACTCCACCATCTGGCCTCTGTAATCTTCCCTCTCGTACAGTCGGATCCTGTGGGCGCCAGCCTGGTCCATCTGGGGATGGAAAGAGGGGAAAGCAAACCATGAAACGGTTCCAACACATTCCTGCAGTCCAATCTGATGGAGACCAGCTCAAGCTGTTTGGAAATACATGGTGAAAATAATTAATTCTGAATATTTATATATTCCCTATTTTCAAAGGTGGAGATTCAGCCCCGTTTCAAGATCATAAAATGTGACTTAAGGAATTTAAAGGGAAAGATCACTCTTTAATATATTCAAATATTTCCCAGGACAAACTGGGAGTAACCATGCTAATCACAGTAACCAGTACACTATACCACAGAGAAACATTTAATAGCTTATTGCTATTTTTGCTATTTTGAAGAAATATTTTTTAATGTTTTAAGCACATGTGTTTGAAAAATAAAGTCAGTTTATTAAATGAGTGATCTTGCACTAAGTTTAAAATAAACCTTGGAAAGATCACCAAGGGGTTGGATATTTTTACGGAAAGCAGCATTGAATGTTGTATGGATGTAGCACATGTATACAACCTTGGTGTTGTTTACCATTGAGAGAAAGTACTTATATTTGCATTGGTTGGGGAAAATTAAAATATGCAAGCAGAAAGGAGAGAGTTGTAACAGTTTCCTGTTCAACTCCCGTGCGCACTCAGTAATTACCCTGTGTTCCAGAACTTACTTATTCATCTATTAGATGAAAGTGGTTTTTCTGCACCTCCATGGCAAATGATGACAGACAAGGACCTCTATTTTATACAAGCCCAGGGCTCCAACACATTCTTGTTCAAGCTGGTACCTGGGTAACACTTTGCTTTTGTTCAGGTAAAACGATTTTGAAGGAATCTATCATAGCTTATCTTTTGTCCAAACTCTGAATTTTTCTGAATGGTCACTACCCCAATGGTTAACCTTTGCCTTACAACTATCCATATGTCCATAGAGCCCATTCCTGATAAGGGGTTGCAGACTCACGTGGGGGATGAGGCGGCAGGAGCGCACGGAGTCGCTGAGGCCCATCCACTGCTGGTAGTCGGGGTAGTCGCCACGCCGCAGGAAGTACTGGTGACCCTGGTAGTTGGGGCGCTCATAGAGCATCCAGCAGCCGCTGTCCACGCGCACCGAGTTGCAGCGGCTGAAGTAGGGCTGCAGGTTCGGGTGGTCGCTGCTGCACTCGTAGTGGCGGCCCTGGAAGCCGCTGTCCTCGTAGAAGGTGATCTGCAAGGAAGGGAAGGAGATGCTCAGAGGCCTGGGCCCTGCCCCCCACCTGCCTGGGCCCCTGCCTGCCTGGGCGCTGGGCTCACCTTCCCCATGGCTGGTGGATAGCACCGTGCAGGGTCAGTGGCTGGGCGGGCGGCACGGAGGATCTATATAGCAGGCCGGCTGCTGCGTTGGCAGGAACAACACAAAAGGGGCCCGGGGGTGACGAGGGGATTTTCATGTTCTCTTTTTTTTTCCTCTTTGCTGTCATAGTCCACGAGGCTCATTGTGGGTTTTGGACTCATTGTCTCTAGAGTATTTGGGTTGCTATGATGAGTCGAAGCTATTGAGGCTGGAAAAAAAAAGTCTTTGGGGACATTGTCTATTTAATAATAGAAGTAGAGCTTCAGCCATTTCATATATAGTCTGCACTGCTATTTGTATAGGTTGGGGAAAAACAGATACGTGTGAGTGGGGAAGCAAAAAAAGCAGGGTCTTAATATGGTAAATATAAAATAATCTGCAAGAATGATCATATTACTTATGTGTGACAGTACTGACTACTAATTGTTACTAGGAAGAAAATGACCTTCAGTCGATGTTGAGAATTTCAAATAAGTCGTTTCAGAGAACTTCCTCATTAATGGATAGAAGAAATTGAAATGTTTACCAATGGGGTTCATGGCTTTTTAAATTCAGGATGGTAAACAAACAGCCACAACCAGGAAACACAGCAAGCACGGCTCCTTGGCGTTCCTTCTGGTTCTGACTTGCTGCAGTCATGCCCGGAAGTAAACTGAGGATTAGATGTTTCATCTGGGCTAATCGTGATTCAAAAGGGACAATAGCTTTAAAATGTGTAATCTCAGGAAGAAGAACTGAAAGGGAAATAAAAGAAAACAAGGAAAAGTAATACCTTTAAAACAAAACCAACCAAACAAACAAAAACACAGATGTCCTTTTAGGTGGTTATAAAATCAAACCAAATTCCTAAGAAAGCCTTGATTTAGTTACACCTTTGTTTCGCAGGGAACCAGAGGACGCAGAGCTTTTGACTTAGAGGGAATTAATGACATGAAGACAGAGGAGCTCGAGCTGGAACGGTGCAGGGGAGGGGGGAGCGAGCATCTAGAAGCTGGAACTCTAGGAAGACTTAGGAAATATTTATTGGCCTGGGAGTGAATGGTTTGATGGACTAGAAAGAGCAGTGGAGTAGCAGATGACAGATGCCTTTAGCTGCTTTCACGCTCAAAGAATTATTCACAATCCTATGTTGTCTCTCGGAAATACTTCATCTTAACTTGGATCACACATCTTTTCTAAGTTGAGACTTATGAATTAAACATCAACTATGTACAATATGCTGTGTTCAGTTCTTGGTATTCACTGTGTACATGCACGTGTTTCCAAGGTTATGTGTGTTGGAGTAGTGAAAAACAAGCAGCCAGAATCTAAAGACTAAAAATCACCATTTTAATTTTAAAAATACAGAAAATAGAGTAATTTTAATAGTAAATTGAAAAAAAAAATAACCATTTCGCTCTGAGGTGTTTCTGTGGGGAGAGCGCTGGCAGACGAAAACATTAAAACGTGAGAGAGAACAAAGGCAAAGAGCCGTGGAGGACTCGCAGAAGAACGTGGTGGGAGCTGACAGCTGCTACGGCTGAAATTGAGAGTACTTCTGGGGGACCAAGACAAGGGACTCGGGGCTCGGTTTTTTCATTATCAACGAATAGAGAAGGATTTATTTCAGCTGGGGGTAAGAAATAGGGAAAAACCCCTAAACTTCCCATAGAACTGCAAATGAATGCCTTGGGCCAAAATGTGGGTTGATATCAATGCTCCAGAGAAAATCCTGGGAGTAGAAAATGTGAGTGCGATCCAAGCTCCAAGTTGCGCTTCATGCACTAAGTGAACGTAAATGAAGACCCCGAGGACCCTCACGCCTGTAGCACAGAGGCAGTGCTCTGCTCGAGTCACCAGGATGACTGATGGGGACTGTCTTTGGAGGGAGAACAAGAGACAAGGGACACGGAGTAACCCTTTGTCACTCCTTAAACTGTCGGACAGTTTCAAACAGTTTCAAACAGAAGTGAAGAAGGAGACTAGCTCAGGTTAGGATTTCACTGCATGAGAGTCAATAGTTTATGTAACTGAAGTAAACGTCAGTCTGCAAAAGGAAGTATATAAGAAATAGCACTCTCTTATTTTCTATAACTCAAAATATTTTGTGAATCTAAGTACTATTTTACTGGGGCGGAGAAGAAATTTAACGTTAGTCATGGTTGGGTTTCCTCTCCTCACTTTCCCAGGCTCTGCGGGTGGGTTCTGTGGGCTTAACATGAAATCTGGGAATTTCATGGGGTTAGAGGGTTCACTGGGGGCTTTATGTCCATTGTTGCTGCCTCTCCCCAGTTTTCACACGGGTCTGGGAACCAGAACTGACAGCCCTGAGGGATACGGGTCTGAGGTACGTTTTATTCGGTTGACACTGTTGAGATTTTTTCTGGTAATGTTTTAGGGTGGTTCACACTTTCTGCAGTTCCCCACAGTCCCCATCACTCCTCGTTGTCTTACAGGAGGTCATTTTACTTATTTACATCATCTCCTGGTCCCTGATGGCGTTTGAGCGGCAACTTCAAATGAGAGTTTTCAAACTCTACTCAGTTTCTACCATTAAAAAAAATTATACATTAAAATTCTCAGTCATTCTTTCTTGGTCTGAACTTGTGTATGTTGGGGATAAAAATCTCCTTTTGTAAATGTTTTCTTTTATATAAAATTATGTACAAATAGTTGGTGCTTAGTTTTACATTTTTGTTATTTTGTTTTAAATTTTAAATGTCCTTGGAATAATTAAAATTGATCATCCTATCTTGGTCCCTATTTAAAGATAATTAATCTGGGAAATCTAAAATATTAACAACTATTTAATTTAAAGGATAAGAAAATATGGTGAGCATTTTTATGAGGGTTCTGTGTGTTATATAATGCTTCCAAATCCATCCTAGGTGTTTTTCACAAATATTTCTCCATTCAAGTCCCCACATTAGGGCCAGCATGCAGTTAAGACACCAGACAAACCGGGCTTGTCTCACCCTTGCCTTTTCTAACTGTGGGACCCTGGGCGTGTTATTTCACTTAATTTAATCTTGGTTTTCCCCCACAGGTATTGTTAATAATAGGCTTAATTCATTTAGTATATCAGCTACTTGGATCAAGCTAATTTTTTTCACCTTCAAGATGGATAAGCCAAGTCATTATGCCATACATTTAAAACTTTTACAGTGCTGTGTATCTATTGTATCTCAGTGAAACTGGGAAAAACAGTGTTCTTCATTAAATGCAGTTTTACTATAAAACTCTTCTTTGTCACATGACGCTTCCATTTTTACTGAACTAGTATTACTCAAGTAATTACTGAAGTATTACTATCTTCACCCTTGTCTGCTGGCCCTATCAATATCTCTCATCAACCTTTGTCATTCTCAGAATGCTTTACTAAAGTAAAGCCCTAACTTCCTGCAAAAAAAGTGACTGAAAGCTGGTTTCTCACTTTTCTCTTTCGGAATTCTAAAGAAGAAAAAAGCCGTTTCAGGTTGTGTTCCCAGTTCATTGTAATTTTGAATGAGAGAAAGAGAGAAAATAAGTCACATATAAAATGTTTGGATTGTTATTAGAATTTCTCTTCCTTGGCAGATGTATAAGTGAGTCCCAAGAACTTTCAGCACAAGACACAGGAAGGTTCTGTAATTCTGGGTCGTTGTTAAAATACCTCCCGAAGCAAACGTGGGACATTGGAGAATTCGCCTGGCCTCTACCCAAAGACCAGTGGGCCAGGCAGGGGAGTAAAGGGGCAGGAAGGTAGGAGATGGAGGGGGTGGTGGAAGGAGGGGCGAGAAGAAAGGAGAAATGGTAGAGAATTGGTGACCAGCTTCTTTCTGGCCTTCAGTTCCCCAACCAAAAGGACAAAGCTGGAAATGACCACTCCTGTGCGACCCCCCGTCTGCAGGGTCAAGGACAATTCAATTTTTTTATTCTATTCACAGGAAACTATTTTCACTGGAGATGTTATTCAAAAGCAGAAAAAAAAACAAAGTGTCACCGACAGGTTATGTGTGTAAGGACATGTTAAAGGTGCATGTGCTAGTAAGAAAATACCTGCTCCTCCCCAAATGTTAAGGAATGAAAACACATCTCATGAGAAATAAGTAAATAAATATTACTCCATTTATTTCCCCTAGTAGTTTGTTACAGGATGACTTTAAAGTACTAAGCGAAGGTACTTGATACAAAAAGTGATCACATATGTGTTATTTAGTACTTGGGCAATACTTGACTCTAAAAAGTGATTGTATACTTATCGAGTATTAGCATTTTAGTATTTACGTTTGTATAGTGCTCTGTGGTGGTGGTGGGGCTGTGCCTTTTATTCATTTCGATTGTCTTTTCATTCCCAGAGCCACATTTGGCAGGCCTATGGTGGGTACTCAATAAATGGTGAAGCTCCTATATCAAAGATGTTATGACCTCCGGTGGCTAATATATGGGCAGAGTCTGTTAAATGAAATAAATATATATATCTTGTGCTATGAGCCTGCAGTCCCACTTTTAGGTCTCTATCCTCCAATAGTTATGCATGTGTAGGTGAAGGGACATGCACAATATTCTTTGCAGCCTTGTTTGTAAAAGCAACATTGGAAAACTCCAATCACCGACAGAAAAATGGTGAAATAATCTAGGGCACCTTCAAACAAGGGAATACAATGCTGTTGTTAAACGGAATGAGGTTATGACCTAGATATATGTCCATAATATTGCATGTTAAAAGCAAGTTGCAGACTAGTACTCTCAAAAATAATTCCATTTTTGTTGGGGGGACAGAACATGTGTTTTATGAGATATCTACAGAATGAGGGAAAACTTTGGGGAGGGTGTCCGCCAAGTGTGAACACTGGTTAGCAATGAAGAAGGGATCACAAGAAACTTCTCCAATTCTGTTTACATAGAATTTGTTAAGTAGTAAGATTATGGGAGGCTTTCACTTTACAGGAAACCTTTTTAATTAAAAATAAATGCATTCTCTACGGATGAAAAGATTTAAAAAATTTTTTAATATGCAGGATTTTGAGCAAGCAGATTTTAACTTCAGTCAAAGGGCTCCAGAAATTCTGGTTTCTTCTATGTGCCTTTAAATTTGAGACTGTTTTGTTGGAGTAAAAGGACTTTTGTGTTTATGGTACATTATATCATGCAAATCTATTTAAAATTCTAATGTGTACCCCATTTATTTGTGTTAGCAGGGTATCATGTACAGCTGTGCAGTTTCTGCCCTTCACACAGTGTTTGGCCCAGCAGCTATCGTGGCCAATAATTGGTACACCCCAAGCAGAAGCTGTTTTGGAATAGGAAGGAGGGTCCGTAATGCATCTGAAAGTTTGGCAACGGCCGGGAACAACCTTGGCCTTAGTTACACAATACTGTGCCTGAAAGTGAACAAAACTACAGTTCCTTATATAGTATGATCAGGCTTTATGCCAGGTAGGCTTTTGTTCACCACTCCTCTGTGACCCTCTGTGACCTCCAACCACCTCTTGATCAAAAGGAATGTGTTCCTCAAAGCTGAGGCTGAATGCCTCCTTCCCCACCCGTCACCCTCCCCTGTTTCTCTGTGTTGACTTGCTTTGCATTCTCAGACGGGTTACCTCCCCTCTCCACCCTCACTTCTGAACCTGTTCAAGACTTATTTTATCTTGGAGCTCTTCTAAACCAGACCCCTTCCCACTTACTCACTCCTCAAAGGACTCTAGAAATGCTTCCTTTACCACAGAGCATCTACTTGTGAATTATAATTGGCACGCAATGCAAAAACAACAGAAGCCAACAATTGCCAACAATACAGACTAAATACTTTATTAGGTTCCAAAGTGAGAAAATGGTAGTGTGAAGTATTTTAGTACAAATCCACCACCCTCCGCAAAGAGCCAGCCTTAGCATCCTCGGCTCCCCAGTCCTGGTAGCGCCTGTACTCTTGGGGCCTCAGCAGGTACTGCCGCCCTCGGTAGTTGGGCATCTCATAGAGGACCCAGCAGCCCTCCAGCACGTGGAGGGAGCGGACCTCACTCAGGTGGAAGCGGTCCTGGACGCTGGAGCAGTCCTCGCTCAGCTCCACCATGAGGCCCTGGTGGTCCTCTCTCTCGTACAGCCGCAGCCTGTGGGAGCCTGTCTGCTCCGTCCACAGACAGAAGGGACAGAAGAAACCAAACAACAGATGAACTTGGTGGGTTGGGGCATGGGATTGTCTGTGTAAATACTGAGACTCTAGGGTTGCTTTGAATGGATCTGTGTTCTACTAGCATTTAACACATATTTGCAGGCTTGTTTTCTATTTCCTATCTAGGACATGTGATTTTTTAAGAGATTCATAAGTCTGGGTTAGAATTTATCAAGAGTTCAAATATCTTATTTTCCTAACTCCTGATTATGTAATTCCTTAATTCCTACATGTTAAGCCAATATTTAGGAGAAATATGAAGTATTTTGAGTGACATTCTTTTAATGTGAGTGTTATATCCCAAATTTATATACATACACATTTATAGATTTATATGTCTATAAATTTGTATATGTATATAAATTTACATGTAGAATTTAAAAACTGACATGAGTCAGTGAAAATTGGTTCAAACAATTACTTAAAGTCATAATTCAACTGATTTTCCAAATTGAGAACAATTACTCTTTCCCAAGTTGGACATTACCTTTCAACAGCCTGTATTAACAATAGAGTTTTCCATTTTTACTACTCTACAGTGGAGCTTATCTATCTCATTCATTATCAATTCCCTTACTACAGGTCAAATGAATTTCTTAGAAATACTGCCTTTTTTTGTACAACCAATTTCCCATTTGCAAATTTTGTTTTATATACCACCACGTTATTATATTTGTCACAGACTTTTGATTGACTTATTGGTAGTAAAAATTAAAAATAAAATGAACTCTCTAAGTGAATTCTTCTCTACTAGTCTGTGCTGTTCTTGTGCCAGTATCTATCTGGGTTTAGGCAAGTATCTAAAGCCCTCCTAATCCTTTGGTGTTTTTAAAGGAAAACCTCCTTCATCCTAACCACCCGCAATAATACTGTGAAGACCCTCAGGCACCGTGACCGCCACCAAGCGGAACTCACTTGAGGAATGAGACAGCAGGAGCGGATGGAGTCGCTGAGGCCCATCCACTGCTGGTAGTCCGGGTAGTCGCCACGCCGCAGGAAGTACTGGCGGCCCTGGTAGTTGGGGCGCTCATAGAGCATCCAGCAGCCACTGTCCACACGGATGGAGTTGCAGCGGCTGAAGTAGGGCTGCAGGTTGGGGCAGTCGCTGCTGCACTCGTAGCACCGGCCCTGGAAGCCCCGGTCCTCATAGAAGGTGATCTGCAAAGGAAGAATTGCAAATGAAATCATTTAGTTCCAATTGGTCTTGTATGGAGGCTTTGAATTTTTTTTCCATTTTATTTCACTTGTGTTCCGCTCACCTTCCCCATGGCCCGTTGACTCTGATGAAGCGAGTTCAGTGGATGGTCCGGCAGCACGGGTAGGCTATATAGGAGACCAGCTGCTGCGTTAGCAAGAATGACACAAAAGGGGCCCGGGGTGAGGAGGGGATTTCATGGATCCCTTTTACACGCTGCATTCAGTGGAAATGCCTGTGGAGTTTACCCTCATTCTCTGGTGTATTCTAAAGCTGTCCTGTCCGTGTTTTAGACTCATCCCTACAGCTGCTTTTATTTGGATTCTTAGTGTTTTCTAGACTTAGCAGCACATCGATTTGAACTTTTGACCTGAAATGCATGTGTCCACAGTTCAGTTATGTCCCATGCATTTTCTAGGAAAAGTCTATGCCTTTATAGAACTGCCTCGGAATGCCACAGCACGGACTGATTTTCCTTGATGACAGAGACCACTTTAACCTAAAATTTCTTTCTTTCTGCAATTTGTCAGTCTAATGTAGGACACCAGTCTGGATTCTGATCTTTGCTAGTTTTGACTGAGTTGACCAGATACTTTGAGGCATAGCTACTGACTTTGCCTTTGAACTATTTCATGTAACTAAAAATGAGTGGCTGGTAGTCGGCTGGTGAGAAGAACCAAGGGAAAGGATTCTCTGATCGTTGGGTCCAAGACTGAGAAGTTTACTGCTTTATAGATTGCCTCCCATTTTCCAGGGTCGGGGGAGGCAGCAAAACTTTGTGGACTGAGAAAGTTCACTCAGTAGCTATGTAACCTCTCAGAGCACCAGTTATTTCATAGTACTTACCTCATGGTATATAGTATGTTGGACGAGGAAGAAATACAGAAAAAAGAAAGAGAAAGATGTTTTGGCTGGTGTGGCTCTGTGCATTGAGCTCCCACCTATGAACCAAAAGGTTGCTGGGTGGATTCCCAGTCAGAGCACATGCCTGGGTTTCAGACCAGGTCTCCAGTAGGGGGCGAGTGAGAGGCAACCACACATTGATGCTTCTCTCCCCCTCTTTTACCCTCCCTTTCTCTCTCTCTCAAAATAAATAATAAAATCTTAAAGAAAACAAAAGAAAGAAAAGCCGCTGACATTCAGAAGCTGGCCTGGCCCTGGGAGCTAACCTATGTTATTCCCCCATCGGATGGAAACAATCTCACAGAATAGCAACTGCAGCCCAGCTTGCTCTGAGATCATGAGGAAAGGAGACAAGCGCAGGCCAAAACAAAGTCAGCATGCCTCCCACTAAATACCAAGCACCCCCCTCTCAGCTAAAACGATTAACTGCTACTTCTATATCAACTACAGCTTTACTCGTGTGCTGGGCTCCCTCCCCAAGAGTGTGTTTGTTGACATCCAGTCATAACATTACCTCTGTTTTCTGACAACACCCAGTCTAGAGTGAACCCCTGCTTGTCTAGACCCTTCTCCAAATCACGCAACCAGAGAGAAATCTTATAACACACTCTTTCCAACATCCTCTTATTGAGACAGCTCGTGTCTCCTCCCCAAGACATGTGTTCTTTCTCGATCTAACAAGTAATAAACCCAACTGGGTTCATGATGAGGGTCTCTGATGGTCCTTGGCTAAAGGACATTGACATGAGTAAATGAGATTGTGTATGCCACGTGTTTGTCATCTACTTGGCACAAATGAGCACTGAATAAATATCTTCTATTGGTAATAATGTGACATTATTAAGGATGACATTAGCCTATTTATCTCTCAGAGAGATTTAGTTCTCTCAGAGGTGCTTGAAAAATCTTTATGCTATGAAGCGATTTAGTGATTAAAAACATGGTGGATTTGCAAGGGACTTTAGCAATGATCTATTGGTTTTCGGACTGTAGTTCATGTAAGAATCACCTGTGCTTAATGAAATGCAAAGTACCAGGCCCTAACCTCTTGGGAGATTCTGCATTACTACATCTGGAAAAGACTCCGGAAATTTGTATTTTTTAACTAGCACCAGATTGTTCTTGGACAAAAATTTTGAAAATCATTACTCTGGTTTATTTCTTTATTTTTTCTAAATGAGAAAAACATATGTTTTAGCTATCCCCAGGTAAAATTTTACTAGCAATTATACCAATATTCTTCTCAAACATATAGGCAGAAATGCTTTTGGCTTTGTTCCATATTTTCCTACACAGATAATGAGAGAATCCAAGCAGAAGTGTCAGCACTTTAAGTAATTGAGCTGATACATAGGAAAAGAGATAATGATGCATTCCCATATGACTAAATGTTAATCTTTTCTCAGAATGGCATAGTTTTGGCACTTCTCTCACCTCTTTTCAGGTCTCTCTCCTTCTCTTCCTCAGCCCCTCCCCGCCTTCCTTTCCTCTGAGCTCCCACAACCCTTCCCTGAAAGCAGCTGCCTTTCATCAAGAGTCCTCATATCTCAGCTGGACTTTTGATATGAACAAGAGTGAGCTCTGCTAGGACACCAGGGTGATCAGAATCAGAACACATCAAGTCATGCTGCTGCTATGAGCCAAATGTCTGTGTTCCCCCAAATTCGTATGTTGTAACTTTAATCCTCAAGGCAATCCTAACACCTTAATCCCCGGTGTAATGTCGAAGCCCTAATCCACAAAGGAGGTGAGGCATTTGAGAGGTAACTAGGTCATGAGTATCTTTATAAAAAGTGGCAGGGAAGAGCTTGCTTCCTCTCTCTCTTTGCCAGGTGAGGATACAGAAAGAAGATATCTGCAAACCAGGAAGTGGGCTCTCACCAGACAGTATGTCTGCCGAAGCCCTGATCTTAGACTTCCCATCCTCCAGAACTGTTTGCTGTTGAGAACTACATGTTTGCTGTTGAAGCTACCCAGTCTATGGCATTTTTGTTACAGCAGACAGAACTAAGACAGCTGCTCATCTGCTTGAAATACTTTACTGACTCCCCTAGGGCCTCCAGAATCAAGTACCAGTTTCTTAGCACAACATTCCAGACCCGACATCCCCTGTCTGTCCCCACACTTTCTCTCCAGTCACACTGGACTAGTTGTAGTTTCCCAAACACACAAAGTTATTTGCACACTTCTCTCGTTTTTGAATGTATTGATCTTTTTTGCCTTAAGACACCAGTTTCACATTTTTCACCCAGAGAAATTTTACCCTTTCCTCAAACTCAGCTCAAGTGTCAATTCCTCTGCAAAGATTTTCTCGAACCTTTCTTTATCTTCCAGGCTAATACTGCGTATTTGGTTCACCGAGCATCTTGTTCATACCACCGTAATGGTAATGATCATTTATCTAATTATTTTGTTTGGGTATCAGTTCCTCCAAATAAATGAGGAGACCCCCATCAGGACAGTGACTACTCTATCTTTGGTTTTGCATCATCACTAATTGGCAAAATGAACCGGCATATTAAAGTTACTCAATAAATGCCTGCGGTATATAAATGTTACTCTCCAGTCTGAAGTTCATTTTGTTAGTCCACGGGACCAATTTCAAATGCTCAGCACACACTGGCATACCCACCCACATCAAAGTTCAGCATTGGCAACTTTCAATACGTAGGATGCCACAAATGCCCTGCACTTGACCTATTGATGGGCCTTTGTAACAAGGGACTAAGCAAAAATAGCAAATATAGGAATGATATGTTGCCCCCCAAGTCCTTTGATCCTCAGTATTTTTCCTTTTTTATGTCTTCTGATACATCAAATTAATGTTACAATGGCAGCAGCCAATTCCAGAGTTTTGCCAGTGTTTGAGGTCCAGCCAGGAGTTCACCTTTACCATGCACCTCCCTGCTTCCTAGTAATTCACATAGCATGTATGTCATATATGTGTTTGGTTAAAGGAGCAGAGGTCATTTGATTAGCAGCCCTGTAGACCAGACTAGGCCATACAAAGAGCCTGGGTAGAGGACCAAAGACCACCATCACAGAAACAACTTGTCTTTGATGACTCACATCCACTTAACTTCTATGGCATTTCTTTTAGTACAAATTGACTTTTGGGTTAAAAACAATTTCTTCTGGTTTAAGCAACAGGTTGTTGTGATGTTCACTTTTGCTTTGACAAACCGACAAGGGAGAAAACTTGAATTCCTGAAGTTCGAGGAGAGAGAGTAAGACACATACTAACGTCAGGACCTAACTGCATGGCAGCAGGGCAGGGCAACTGGAGAGAGAACCCAGAGAAGGAGGATCCCTTGAGACTGTAACTCCATACAGCAGTTCTTGGCACTTCTTTATGGAGTAGCTACTACAGTTTCTTTGCTTGGCAGGCCTTTTATAGAGTTGTTAGGTAATCCAGGAACCATTGTAGATTCAAAGGGAAAAGGAGAAAAAAAGGAAGAAAAAGATTTAAAATCTGGACTTTGTATTACAAGTTAGGATATGCAAGAAACACTGGTGTGTGTTGGGTGTGCAGTTTGACACTGGCGTTATCTCCAATTGTTGGTTCATCTTGATGGGGGCAAGGTTAGTAGAATTCTGTAGGCTATCCCTTCCATTCCACTCTTTCTGGCTGCCTCTCTTCAGACCCTTTCATCTCTTTGAGGTCTCAGCATTAACTTTAGAGAGAGTAGGGAGAGAATAATAAAGGGTAGAATCAGGAGTTAGTTTGGGCATAATCTCTTCCCCTAGTCACACCCTGCTGTTGAGTTTTCTTTATACTGGAGTTACAGCAGGGATACTGGTCTCTCTGCCAGTGTCCTGGTGACAGAAGCAACTGATTTTCAAGAAGAAAAACCTAATCAATGAGACCTGGGAACTCTTATTTTATGAGCTTTCAATTCAGGTGTTTTGGGATAATTTTTACGTCTGAAGTCTGTGAGATGACTCCTTGGTAGATAGTAGAAAATTCAGTACTCCAAGAAACTTTGGGTTCCTAATTCATGTTTGATATATTATGATTGGCAGACAGAAGACTGTCCAAAAAGCCAGTGCTAGTATTGAGAGTTTGAAGTCTGAAGAACTGAGCTTTTGGAACAACGAATACAAAACAATTCAGGAATCTATTTTTTTTAGGGAAGGAACTTTTATAAGCAGCCAAATCACATGCTCTAGTTTCGCTGGAACAGTCTTGATTCATGCTCTTGCCCCAGTATCATCCTTCATAGTATACGTCTACTCTCAAAAATGATTCAGTTTAAGAAACAAATGATGTTTGCTCTATTGATAAGCCACTCGGGTAGTCCATTTGGAGCCCTCGAGGACATGGGATAGACAGAGACTCTGGCAACCATGTTGGTACAGCTAAGAACAGAAGAGGAGCACAGAAGGGAAAGAAGGTAAGATCACCCACGGGCAGGTTGGAGCTGGAAGACTGGCTGGAGCAGAACCACCCACTGTTGTTGTATTGTAATGATCTAAGCTTGCTTCTCTCTCCCAGAACCTTGGTAATGAAGCTGGCTGCACACAGTGATGCTTTATGTGAGAGACGGTTCCGGAGTATGTCTTCCATCTGAGTCAGTATGATGCGTGGGAGGGGAGAGTGAGACACACGGGGAAGGCCAGCTGATCCACCCAATGACGAGGCAGGAGTTCAGAGTGGATGGTGGCTGGGGGAAGCATAAACCATTCGTTTTCGCTCTAGAATTACAAGAGACAATTACGAGAGTCATTTTGTTAGAATTTCAAAGGATGGGGTACTTAAATTTTGAACTGAAGCTATCAGCTTCATTGAATTACTTGATAAGAAGTAATATTATAGAAGTATAATATTATATCGAAGAACTATATTTAATTACTGCGGGATGTTATTGAGGGTATTATTTACTCAGTGCCGTAATTGCCAGGAGCCACAAGAAAATTTTCTTTTAGGTTTCAGTACTTGGAATGATTAGGCTTGTCATGAATAATTCATTTATTTGCCATAAAGATTCTATGAGTTGAGGAACTGATCTTGTTTCCTTCTCTGCCTTGGCTGCTGGATCCACATCTGGCTGTAGGTACAGCCAACAAAGTGCCTTAGAGAATGCAACATGGCCTTGAACTTCACCCCTGGCTCCATTTCTCTCTCTCTCTTTCCTGCTCTTTCTTTGTCTTCTGATGCAATTTCCTCATTCATTTTCATTTATTCTGCATTTAGCATCATTTTCTACATATAATTATAATACTTTATTTCCTATTAAAATGATAAAAGGCTGACTTTCCCTGTGTGCATATGGTCTTGGTAAAAATCCTGAAATTCTTCTACAAAGCACACACAGCAAACCCGTGGGAACTGTGTTTGGAATCTCATGGAGGGAGTGGGACATTGGAAATGAAATTGGGAGAAAAGGAACAGTGGTGGTTACAATAGGTGTGCAATAGGTGAGAGGGAACAGTTTATTCACGGAGCTGCAGTAAGAATCCAGATGCTGGGAATGACTTTTCTCAACAGCTAAGACTTGGACTATCCCCCCCAAAAAAAGAGTGGAGACAACCAGGAAGGAAAATCAGGTTAAGTCTTTAAAAGAATGCCGACAAAATGTCTTCGCTTTGTCCTCCTTATAAGACGCTGTTTCCCCATTTTGAAAACACGTGTCATTATTCTTGCTAAGTGCCCCAATTGCAAATGAATGCTTGGTAGATTGAAAGACAGGCAGAACTCTATTGGTGCCAGAAACACAAGCTAAAACATTTTATTAGATTCTAAAGGAGAAACGTGGAGAATGTGAATACTTCAGTAAAAATCCATGACACGTCTAAAAGAACCAACTTTGGCGTTCATAGCGCCCCAGTCAAGGAATCTTCTGTACTCTCCTGGTCTCAGGAGGTACTGCCGTCCCCTGTAGCTGGGCATCTCGTAAAGAACCCAGTAGCCCTCCAGCACATTGAGGGAGTGGATTTCACTGATGTGGAAGCGGTCCTGAAGAGAGAGACAATCATCTGTGATCTCTGACATTTGTCCTCTGAAGTCATCCCTCTCGTAGATCCTCATTCTGTAAGTGCCGGAGTGCTGGGGTGGCAGACAGAAGGTGGAAAGTGAGTGGACACAAATAAAGAGAAATTAAAGTTCTAGTCCCTGCACCACCCTGGTCACACCTGTCTAGAAGTTCTGAGTTCAAGTTTGCTTCCAGAACAGCCATGTTGCAGAGTTAAAGAGCCTTCCTGGCGCCCATCACCCACTTGAAGTGAGTCTAATAACTACCGGGTACAGCAAGGAATAGAATTCAGCAATCCTTCAAATGCTACCCACCATTCTCTGGCCTTGGGAATTAAGATTTGCCTACAATAAAATGGATTAATCCAGTCCTCGTTATTAGAGAAATTCCTTCACAAAGGTGAAAGATGAGAGTCATTGGAAAGACCTGTTTCATCTGATAAATTACTCTTGTTAAAAATCCCACGTTTAGCTATTTTCTGCACAACTGATGTCTTAGCATTCATGTACACAATGACACATGGGATTGCAAAGCTCTTGTACCAATTTAAGATGACACCTTTTTCTAACGACAGTTCAGTTTTCATCCACTCTTTGACTCTAGCTTCCTTTCTGGCCTCCTGCCCTCAACTTTGTTGCTTCCCTCAGCTGCAAGAATCATGTTCATTAAGCTCTGTCTGGCTGACACGGCGCCTCCTGCCTCCTACACACCGGTCTTCTGAGAACCCTGCAGTCACTGCCTAGGAAATGGCGAACCTCTAACGAAAGCTTGGATTTGGCCTTTCCACTAGTTTATAAGCCCGAAAGTGAGCTGGTAGGTTCTGACCATGAAATTAGAACAGAAACTAGCAGACAGGGGCCTCCCTTCTTCCAAGAGATAACCAGTAGAAGAGTGGGCCAGAGCAAGCAAAAGCACTTTTATCAATTAAACAGACACAGATTGTTCTTTCTGAGTTTTGTCCTACTGGATTTCTGAGTTGGCAAGGCTTGCAATCACCACTTTAAGAAATTACACCATGAACAGGTGGTAACTTCAGTTTTCTCTATGTTCCGCTTTTTCTTCATCTTCATCTTTTAATTTTGGATTATATTTAAAATATAAAATCTGGGGACATGTGACTTAGAAAAACAGGTTTCCTGAAGAATGTGTTCTCATCTGAAACATCCTTCTGGAATGAGCTGCAGGCACTAGGCTCACTTCCACTTTCTGCACACTAGTTGGAACAATCTGGTTGAAGAATGATCTTTTTTAATGGCTTTCATTCCCAAAGAGACCGAACAAAAAGACAGACCCACACTCACTTCAGGGATGAGGCGGCAGGAGCGCACGGAGTCGCTGAGGCCCATCCACTGCTGGTAGTCGGGGTAGTCGCCACGCCGCAGGAAGTACTGGTGGCCCTGGTAGTTGGGGCGCTCATAGAGCATCCAGCAGCCGCTGTCCACGCGGATGGAGTTGCAGCGGCTGAAGTAGGGCTGCAGGTTGGGGCAGTCGCTGCTGCACTCGTAGCACCGGCCCTGGAAGCCCCGGTCCTCGTAGAAGGTGATCTGCAAAACCGCAGAGGTGAGAGCATGGAACTATTTGCCCTGCTGAAGATGCTGCGACAAGGCAAAAGTTGAGGCTCACTGAGCCAGCGCTTACCTTTCCCATTTTGGAGAGAGTGAGCAGGCGGTGTTCGCTGGGTGCTGTGTGGGACCAAAGCTACCGCCGGCGCTATATATAGCTGCTCTGGCTGCTGCCTCCGCAGGAAATCACACAAAAGGGGCCCATTTCGGTGAGTAGGGGATTTGCAAGCTCGGCGTTCCACGCGCCCGCCCCAGCCCCTGCCCGCGCCCCTCCCGCCCCCTACCTCTGTCATTGGGGTTGCTGAATGGTTTGCTCTCACTCTTTCTGGTAGGTTCTGGTAGTTCTAATTCACTAAAGTTGTTGTTACCACCAAAATGAAAAGTCTTTACTCTTTTAGTTGAGCAAAAGCAGGAGCAAAATTCTATCCGCAGACTTTTATCTGTTGGTTCCAAAGGCATGGGAAAGTCTGGGCCTTGAGTTACAGGTCTACCTTCCAGCCAGCTCAATTAGCTGATAATGTTAGAGCCTCGGGGGCACTGGGCGGGGTCCGTTGTGGAAGCGAGTGGCACCTTTGGGGCCTGCACCACCGCTTGGTGGAGGAGCAAGTGCTGGCAAATAACGCTACCTGGGACCACCTACCCTGTCTGTCCCGCAGCCTGGCTTTCACACCGCTTCCTCTGAAGTCACTTCCCTTCACAGTATCCTCGGATAGGCACTGTCTGCGGAGAGCACACTCATGCACACAGGCACAGGTGTTGGGGCAGTCTCTGTTACCGCGTGCACAGTCTTCGGAAAGGCGCTCAACCTCCTCAAGCCTCAGCTTTCCCATGTGTACAGTATAATTGACAAGGAAAATCAAATGAAATAATGAACTTAAGCTCTGGCATGTGTGGCTCAGTGGATTGAGTACTGGCCGGTGGGCTGAAAGGTCACCTGCTTGGTTTCAGCCAGGGAACTTGCTTGGGGCCAGTCTGCTGTTGGGGGCGTGGGAGAGGCAGCCGGTCTAGCTTCTCCGGCACTCTTCCTCTCTTGTTCTCCCTTCTTCCCTCTCTAAAATATATAAATGAGTTCTTTTTAAAAATAATGATGAACTTGAAAGAGCATGGTAAATTATAAAGTCAACAAACTTTGTCAGATAAAATGCTGTTTTTAAGCCTTTCAGTTCACCAGATTAAAACAAAACAAAGCTTCAAGCTAATAAAATTATTTTCAGTGAGACATGTCATCTAGTTTTTCCTCTTTTGTTAAAACTGAGCTCATATTTTATTAGTCACCCAACTTAAGGATAACACACGATGATTTAGCTAAGCCAGCAGCAAAACCCAACATCTTGTGCATATTTGATATTGGTAAGAGTCACAATATTTTGATAATCCAGTAGTTCCCCCTTATTGACAGGAATGTGTTCCAATCCCCCAGTGGATACCTGGTACCTTGGATAGTACCAAACCCTATATATGCTATGTTTTTCCCTCAGGTGGGTAGCTTATGAAGCATGGATGCACTGGATCAAAAAGATGACTCGTGTCCCAGTTGGAACAAAGCAAGACAGGGTGAGTGTTCATTGTGCTAGTCAGAATTAAAAGTTCTGACAGTTTAAAAGTTATGAGTTGTTTATTTCTGAAAGTTTTCATCTAATGTTTTTGGACCACCGTTGACCACTGGTAACTATAGCCTCCAAAAGTATAAACACAGATAAAGGGAATCACTGCCTGAGCATCTTCATGTCTGTGATTGATTCCATATAATCCTTCACCAGGAAGGAATCTCAATTTAAAGAATTTCATTATTTAAAGTTCTGTGCAGGATATTATATTTAAAATAGCTTTATTAAGATATAATTCACATACCATACAGTTCATCCATTTCAAGTGTATAATTAATTAGTTTTAGTGTATTCATAGCTATATGTAACCCTTACCACAGTCAATTTTAGAACATGTTCATCACTGCAGTGAAAAACCCTGTATCCTTGGGCTCTCCTTCTCTTATCCACTCATCCCTCCAGCACTGAACAACTGCTGAACTACTTACTGTCTTCATGAATTTGCCTATTCTGGGCATTTCCTGTATTGGATTCATGTAGTATGAGGTAGTACGTGACTGTCTTCTTTCACTTAGCATAATGTTTCCAAGGTTCATCCATGTTGTGGCGTGTATTGATGGACATTTGGGTCATTTCTGCCTTTTAGCTGTTGCGAATAGTACTGCTAGGAATATTCATGTTAAGTTTTTGTTTGAATACTTCTTTCCCATTCTTTCCAGTATATACCTAGAAGTAGAATTGCCGAGTCATGTGATAACTCTATACTTACCTATATGAGGAACTATCAAACTGTTTTCCTCAGTGGCTGCAGCGTTTTACATTCCTACCAGCGGTTTGTGAGAGTTCCAATTTCTCTGCAACCTTACCAAGTCTTGTTTTTCCTGTTTTTCTTCCTGGAGTTATTGTGAGCACTGTAGTGAGAATTAAGTGGTGTTCCATTATGGTTTTGGAATTGAATTACCCTAATAACTAAAGATGCTGAGCATCTTTTCATTTGCTTCTTGGCCAATTGTATATCTTCTTTGGAAAGATGTATATTCCAGTCCTTTGCTTATTTTTTTAAAAAAGATTTATTTATTTTTAGAGAGAGGGTAAGGGAGGGAGAAAGAGAGGGAGAAAAACATCAGTGTGTGGTTGCCTCTTGCACGCCCCCTACTGGAGACCTGGCCTGCAACCCAGGCATGTGCCCTGACTAGGAATCGAACTGGTGATCCTTTGGTCTGAGGGCAGGCCGGTGCTCAAATCCACTGAGTCACACCGGCCAGGGCCCTTTGCTTATTTTTCAATTGTATTGTTTGTGTTGTTGAATTGTAAGAGTTCTTTATGTATTCTGGATTCTAGACCCTTACAGATGCATGGATTGAAAATATTTTTCTCGTTCTGTGGGATGTCTTTGCACTTTACTGATGGTGTGTTTTGATGCATAAAGGTTTTAATTTTGATGAAGCCCAATTTACTACTTTTTTGTTGCTTGTGCTTTTGGTGTCATAGTTTAGAACCGTTGCCTAATAAAATGTCACAAAAATGTATGCCTATATTTTCTTCTAAGAGTTTTATAGTTTGAGCTCTTACATTTAGATATTTGCTCTATTTAGAGTTCATTTTTATATATGTTTGAGATAGGGATTCGACTTAATGCTTTTGCATGTGGATCTTCAGTAGTCCCAGCACTGTTGTTGAAAAGCTGTCTCATGCCCCATGGAAGAGTCTTCGCACCCTTGTCAGAAATCAGTTGAACACAGATAGATGGGTTTATTTCATAGACAGAAGTGTGAGTCTTCCTGCTTTGTTCTTCTATCTCAAGATTGTTTTGGCTATTTGGGTCCCTCGCAATTCCAGGAATTTTAAAATCAGCTTATCAATTTCTACACATAAGTTAACTGGAACAGGGCATTGTTTGTGCTTATATTAATTTGGGAAGAAACCCCACAGGTATGTAGGGTAGCAAACATTAATACTTCACTCTGCTTAATTAAGTGTTTGCTAATTGAGTCTTGATGAAAATCCATTTTGGAGTCCAAAATAAAGTTGACCACATTGTACTGTTGAATATTAGGGGACACTGGGGATACATTAATTTCTTACATTTACATTTGTACAATCATTTCAATATATCATAATCTTTCTTCATCTTTTCATCATAATTATTCTGGGACTTATTCAGTGAGGCAGGAATTTAATATCACTTGTAGTTTTCAGTAAGTTAATTTAAGCACAGAAAGGATAAGAAATGACTTGCTCAAAGAGATATGTTAGTAAGTAAGGTAACCAATCATCCCTGTTTACCTGAGACTAGAGATTTCCCATGAGGCAGGACTTTCAGGGATGAACCTGGGAGAGTCCCTGGAACACTAGCCAGAGTGGGTCACTCTACTACTGAGTCTAAGAGGCAGGATAACAATTCAGGCCCTTTACCTCTTGGTTTAACCCTTTCCCTACCACCTGCCCCCATCAAGCAGGCTTTATCTCCCCTCCTTTGGGAATTTGCTTAAAACCCCTCTCTTTGCTCAGCTTTTCTGAACTAATATCTGAGACTCTAGCCAGTTTCTTGGCTTTGGTGTTCCAGCCACAACTGGTTCTATACTTTCTCCTGCATATGGGTTCTAATCCTGTTCATTATCTTCGTCCTTCCTCTCTCCCTCAGATGTGAGCTGGAGAGGCAGAAACAGTGTTTATCTTTCTTTCCCATGACATGAATCTCCATTCACATCATTCTTTCTGGTGACACCAAATGCTGCCTAACCAACAGGAAGTAGATATTCAACACACCTGAGCTCTAGGGTTAGGTAAGTTCTGGGGTGTCGCCATTTAGTACAAATCAGTTATTATTGAAAGATCAGCGAGAGTCGCATAGTGCCAAGAACACAATGTGTCTATTTATTGCATTTATATGTGAAGCATAACAAGGAAGACACAGCCTAGTACACATCGATGACCCGTCTCAGAGAGCCCACTCTGGCATCTGTGGCGCCCCAGTCGTGGTAGCGCCTGTAGTCCCCCGGCCTCAGCAGGTACTGCCGCCCCCGGTAGTCTGGCATCTCATAGAGGACCCAGCAGCCCTCCAGCACGTGGAGGGAGTACAGCTCGTGGAGCTGGAAGCGATCGTGGATGCAGGAGCAGTCCTCTGTGAGCTCAGACATCAGGCCTCGGTAGTCATCTCTCTCGTACAGTCTTATCCTGTGGGAGCTGCTCTGTTGTGACAGAAACAAAAGAAGAAATACAAAAATTATGTGCATCCTTTATGTCCATAAAAGTGACTCAGTCTGCTCACATCGTCACACCATCCTGACGTCTATTTCCTCCCTGTCCCTCTCCTTACATTGTTTGTCTAGCAAATGAGAAAGAATCATTAAAATAACACTTACCTGCCCAGTGAACTATCTTGTGGAAGAAACACTGAAAGAAATGGAGTGAAAGGGGTTCCCCTGTAGGAAACCAACTGCCGCAGCCATACTGAGCGAGTCGGTGGAGCGGAGTCAAACTCCCTTTTCTGTCATAACTGCATTGAGCTGAGTCCCATCGGGCTTGTTTCTAAGGCACGTTTGCATTCCTAGTGTGCAACAGTCCCCACTCTGAGGCCACGTGTCTGACATTGTGCCCAGTCACTTGTACCATGTCAGTTTCTTGCCTCAAAGAAATTCCTATTTTATGTCTCTCTTCTTGCGTCTGCAAAATTTCTCTACTCTAATTTTGGTTCCAATTCTTAACTCTGCTTACCATACCACATACTTTAGTGTCATCAGCAAGCAGAAACACAAACTCCACATGATTCAAAAACATCAAGCAACACCTTGGGGAGGACCGTGTTCGTGAAACCCCTTTAACTAATGAGTTGTCTCTGACCCTTTAAGAAACTGGTTGATAACGACTCCTGGAAAACAGAAGCCACATACGAGATGAAACAAATGGCTAGTTTCTGGAGTATATTGAAAACAATCACCAATATGGTCAGAATGCATTATACCTATATTGTTCTCCTATAGTCTCTTAGTGTTTTTATTATTAAAAAAGAATTATCTAGAGAAACTTTTTTTTTTACCAACCACAACGATTTTTATTTAGAAATTAAGGATTAGCCAGAGGCTACCAAATTCAATTTTAGAGGCTATGTTGTTGTGATTTCTTGTGCCCTAAAAGCAATTTATCTTTAAATAAGAAAAAAGTAGAGATTGAGGTCATTCATAATCCTGCTCACTTTGTGTGTGTGTGTCTGAGAGTCAGTCATTGCTGTCTTCACTGTGAGGACTAGTCCTGCGTTGGAACACACTAACTGTTATAAACAGGGATTTATGGCCACGGATCAATGATGCTTTCACATCAGTTGGTTGAAGCAAGACTCACGTAAGGAATTACGCGGCAGGAGCGCACGGAGTCGCTGAGGCCCATCCACTGGTGGTAGTCGGGGTAGTCGCCACGCCGCAGGAAGTACTGGCAGCCCTGGTAGTTGGGGCGCTCATAGAGCATCCAGCAGCCGCTGTCCACGCGGATGGAGTTGCAGCGGCTGAAGTAGGGCTGCAGGTTGGAGCAGTCGCTGCTGCACTCGTAGCGGCGGCCCTGGAAGCCCCGGTCCTCGTAGAAGGTGATCTGTAGTGGAAAACAAGGTGACGGCAGGCAGTCAGCTGGCAGGTACATCATCCGACCAGAAGACACTCAATAGACACGGTATGGCACTTGGGTTGACTCACCTTTCCCATGGTCGTTGATGACAACTGATCAGCACCCAGAGTGATGGGGGACAGGAGTGGCAGTTGGTATATATAGCAGGACGGCTGCTGTGTTGGCAAGAACAACACAAAGGGGCTTGGGGGTAGTGTGTGAGGGGATTTCTATGTTCTCTCTCTCTCTCTCTTTTTTTCCGTTTGGTGTCATGGGTCAGGGGGCTGTCATTCTGTCTGGCATTTTTGACTTGTCCTCACTAGCTCCAGTGAAAGGAATGGAAGTCAGCAGAGCTATTATGACCTTGGAGACAAAGGACGCACTTCTGGGCCTATGCAGCTCTCTAGCAATACATCACACACCCAGCATTTTGTAACGTTTGCCTATGGAAACTGCTGAGATGGGGTTGGTGGTTCCATGGGCGGGGTGGGGGTGGGGGGCTCGTGACAATCTCATGAATTCCAGAAGGACTTGACGTGCAAAGGGCAACAACAAGTTCTCTAGTTGAAAAACATGTATTAAATGATCTCATCAGTATAATAGGATTTTGATAAAACATATCTTGTGTCTGTTTCTATAGGAAAAAAAATATTAGAACTGTGTATGTTACTGCAAACGCTCAGTCATGGTTATGAATGAATGACAAGAGCACAGGCTCTAGTTTTGTTTTTATTTCTCCTTTTTGTTGTTTTCTGTTGCCCTAATCTTCTATTATAAATGTATATTACTTTCATGAGTTCAAAAAAGTAGAATAAAATTTTAAATATGTAACTTTGAGTTGCTAGTAAAAAGCAGAAACATTTGAAAATAGGCATATTTTTTTCTAGGGATTAAACACTTCTCCCAAGGCTGAAATAAAGAGATGTCCTGAAATTAGCATCATGAGTTGCCCGAGTTTTCCCTCCCTGAAGCGTCACTGTTTCCTAGAACCGAGGTGATTCTCTATTGCTGCCAACCTGTTGATGTAGACGCACCCTCAGAGATGCACGGGGCAAGGATGACTCCTCCCTGAGCTCGTCTTTTCTCATCCCAGGTGCAGGTGGAAACTGACATCCAATGTCTCTGTGCTTCACGGCCATGAACAGGCTCTAAGAAGGCAGCCAAATGCAACTATAGCGATATGTCCGCAATGCTGCTCGTGAAAGTCCTCAGGCAGCGTGTAAAGCAAACATGAGGATGTTAAAGGGAGAGACAACAATAGCCGCAAAATAAAAATGTACCCTCACAAGTAGCAGAACTAGACAAAAAGAAAACTTGACAAAGTTCTGTGAAGCTAGACGCCTGGCAGCATACCCAGAAAGCACACGTCACAGAAGTGCTTCTCTGTTCCTGCCTAATGGACTGCTGGTGCACCTCAGTTACAGGTTTAGTATGAAAAAGGCTGCATTGGTTCCTCCAAACACAAACTCACATCAAAACACAGCACCATTTTCCGCAGAAGCCAACAAACCACATATTTTTTGCGCACTTAAAAAAAAGGGCCAAAACTGTTCTGCAAAGATAGCACATCAAAAACCTTAAGAAAAGTGTAATCTGTGTTCACATTCATAAATTGTTACTGCACACAGGTACCAGCTAAGCCATCTGCCTAATCAGCACTGGGGAAAGGTACTGGAAGAATAGAGTCTTTTCTTCCTAGTAACAATATTCTATTAAGAGAAAACCTATACCCATTCTTCTCATAATGCATTATTGAAATGATTTTAAATGTTTCCATATGGAAACATTGTGAAAGCAATCAATGATAGATTGATTTTATTTTGGGTTGAAACTTTGGGAAACTGCCTCCTGCTCCACCTCTCTGCAGTATTCAGTGCTAAACATTTGTAAAATATGCTACAAAGTGAGCCTGCTCTGCTGTACAAATACCACATGTTCTTGGCATTCTCCAACCAACAGTCTTCCACTCACAATGGAGTAGCTTAAGATGTGCACATTTTTAAAGCCCAAGTATAGCCCTGGAATGTGATCCTAAGAGAAGAAAACCCAACATCCACAAATAACACTTCAGTGCAGTTTGTGTCACAGCTAACTGGAAGGAAGAATATGCTGGCAGTGCTGCAGTTTTAACACAGCGTTTCTTTTCATCTCCCAGAGACTTTATTATGAAGTACCATGATGAGCTTCTAACTGGCCCCCAAAATAAAAAGATGATTTTGGTATCGAGCACATCAATTCAACCTGGACACAGACATTAGCTTTCAATCTGCAGGAGTTAAAGTTGAATGTCAGATACTAAGCTATTCACCAAGATGGGTTAAGATGAATGTAGATACAAAAGAATTTCCATGGAACTGTTCTGAGCCATCTGGAAATGGAGTTATATTTTTTCAGCTAAATATGATGCATGATCTCACAGTGAAGCCTGTGCAGAAGGAAAGAATGTTTAAAGAAAACATTATTGGGTCAACTGGCAAAATTTGTGTACAGATGGTAGATTAGATCCAAGTATTCATGTTGGATTTTCTGAAGTTGATAACTATACTGGGGTTATGTAGGAAATTGACTTTGTTTTTTGGAAGTACACACACTGAAGTATTTGGGGATAAAAGAATATGGTGATGTAACTTCAAATGAATCAGAAAAATTTAATATCTATCTATATACAGACAGAAAGAGATAAGGGCAGAGGGAGAGATAGAGGCAGAGACAAAAAATGATATAACTAATGGCACAAAATATTAACAATTGGTGAATCTGAGTAAAATATACATGGTTCTTTGAAGTGTTCTTGCAACTTTTCTCTAGGCTCAAAATTATTCTCAAAGAAAAGGAAATAATAAAAGTTATACTTGATTTGACTATACCCAAAGCAAATAATTTCTTTGCCCATCAGTGGTTGTGTATTATTCTTGCAGAATATTATTTTGAATTTCTTCTATATGTCTTTGAATGTAAACTTAAATTGCTGTCCTTTCATTGCTGATAGAGGAGTGTGAACTCTCCAAATAGGATAGTAAAGTCATCTGTTTCCCCTCACGGTTCACTGAGTTTTTACCTCACGTAGTTTGATGTCCTGTTGTTCAGCATATGCATGTTAAGGATTGTCGTCTTCTTGAAGAATAAACCTCTATCATCATGCAGTTCCCTTCTTTATTCCTGATAGCTGTCCTTGCTCTGAAGTCAACTCTGTCTGAAATTAATAGAGCTACTTTTGCTTTCTTTTGATTAGGGTTTACATGTCATATTTTTCTCTATCCAATTCCTTTTCATCTATGTGTGTTGTTTTATTTCAAGTGGGTTTCTTATAGACAACACAGAACTGGGTGTTGTTTTTAGGTCTGCCCTGACAATTTCTGTCTTTTTTTTTTTTCTTCATGATGAAATGTTTCATACAGAACAGTTGAGAGAATTGTACAATGGGATACGTGTGCCCATCACCTGTTGATGCTGTCTGCCGTGTTTGCATCAGCACATCTCTCTACCCCTGTACCCATCCATCCACCCATCTTATTCTTGGGGGTAGCTGGTCTCCCCATGCCCTCTCCTTCTTTACATTTCCGAGGAGAGCTGTTGAATATTCAGTCTGTTCAGCTCTTTACTTGTTACGGTGGAATACTGATGCCCAAGCTCCTTCTGTGTGGAAATGGAGACCAGACCCCCCAAACTGCCCTCTTGCCGTGACTTCCTCTCTCCACGGCATTGTGCTCCCCGTGGTAGTGGGAGCACTCATGTCATTGCTTGCTGTAGTCCTGGACCTTTTCTAAGCCCATCCACATATGCACATACTGACTCACTTAGTCCTCGTAACAATGCTATAAGGTAGGTACTGCTATCACCCTTTTTATAGATGAACTCTCAATAATTCAACCAAGCTATTAAATGAAGGAACCAGTTTTTAAATCTAGCTCTCTGACTCCAGAATTCACACTCTTAATCACTATAGTGTGCTGTTTGTTGTCTAGCTCTTTGGAACAATCCTGTCCATTCCAAATTCATTTTCTAGTACTCTGCCCAATATTGACATTTTCCTAGGATGTGGTATTGTTCATACCCATTTTGATTAATAAACAAGCGACTAATACCAATACAGCATAAAATAAATATTTAAAACTGCCAGAATACCTCAATTATTAAAAATAATTTTTCTTTTTTTCTTACTTTATGAAGAAATTTAGTGGTGGGAAATATATAGAAAATTCTGTATCATTTTTAAAAGATTTTATTTATTTATTTTTAGAGGGGAAGGGAAGGGAAGGAGAGAGGAAGAGAAACATCGATGTGTGGTTGCCTCTTGCACATCCCCTGCTGGGGACCTCACCTGCAACCCAGGCATGTGCCCCTGACTGGGAATCGAACAGAAGACCCTTTGGTTTGCAGGTCTGCGCTCAATCCACTGAGCTACAACAGCCAGTGAAGATAATTTTGAATAAATCATTATTTCATCCTAAGGTTAAAAAGTTGTTTATTGGCTAATAATATAACATGATATAATATCCATAAGCTATAAACTAGCAAAAGACTCAGAAGCTCAAATAAATAAAATGAAAACTTCAAACAATAAACTGTGAAAGTATATTTTCATGCATTTATAAAATAATTATTTTTTTAAATAAAAATATTTGTTTCTTTATTTTTTGGTAGTATTTTTTATTTATTTTCTCTTACAAATCAGTAGTAAGACATACATGTATAGTAGTACTTCAATATCACAAAAATATCACATGACATACTTGTACACATATAGCAATATTTGAATTTCACAAGAAACATTGGACTATCACAAGAAAAGTAGTTATTTCTAAGAAGTAGGAAAGGGTGTGGGGAAGAGGGGTTCTTTTACTTTTCACTTACAATTCTTGTTTGAAATTTTTACAATAAGCATGTATACACTTATTTGAAACCACAGAATAACAGCTGATTAACTTGTGAATAGCATCTCTCAAATGCTACAAGATAATATGGTTAATATTTTAAGATTTACTCTGCACAAGCACTATTTTGACCTCTTAACATACATAATCTCAGGTAATCATCCCAACAATCTTAAGAGTGAGGTTCCATTATTCTTCCCATTTTGCGGAAGAGAAAACTAAGAAATGGAAATGTTAAGTCACTTGCCTGAAGTCACACAGTAGGCTTTAGTTTCAAACCCACAGCATCTAATTCTAGAGGCTAAACTTTTAAAACATTGTAAGTAAAGTACTCCCCAAAGATCTGCTATCATTTTGATCCAATTTGTGTTCTTAGACCTACTTTGTTCTTAGGCTGTGTGTCCAAAGATAAATTTATTGATCATTTCTGCTCCGTGGCATTTGCTTCCCTTGTAGAGCTGTTAGCGGCATTTTTATTCATGGCTCCCCTTCTGCACTTGACACCTAGAGACACATGTAGGAACCATAACTGTACAAAAAAATCTTTTTAGAAAAAATGAGTCCACCCACAGTTTTAGATTTTCCCCTTCATGAGTGCTTTGCTCCCATTACCAAAGGGTCTAAGAAATAAGACTTCCTTGATTTCAGTAATAGAGGGAGATCAAGCCATAAATGCTGCTGATTCTATTTAATTCATCCAGAAAGATGTTATTACCGTAACAACTCTGGCCTTACTTTGTGAGTTCCCCTCCTGTTTGAAATGTCCCTAAGCAGATGCAAGTAAACAGGCTTACTCTGTTTGCGGGCATATTCTGCTGCTTTGGGCGCTGTTAACATGGCAAAAGGGTGCAAGGAGAGGCGGAAAGGTAGAACTCGGGGAACCTGAAAGGGAAACAGTTCTCCTCTGAAAAGCTGCACGCACATAATGCTGTTCAAACCCGCTACCTAGGGCACTTGGCCTGTTTACCCAACCCATGGTCCTTAGACATTACTGGCAGTCCCCTGGTGAGGCTACTGTTTATTGTCACACACGTTCACACACTGTCTTCTATTCCCTCTGCCTGGTTCCTTTGGCCTGTAACACCTTCTCACACGCTGATGCTCTTCGAATAGTTCCCTGTACCTAGAATTCTTTTCTGCTCAGAGGCTCTTAGTTTTCCTAAAGGATCCTACTTTTCTTTTTAAAATGTAGCTCAAATATCACCTTTTCTGAGCAAGTTGCCTGAGTCTCCACATTTTCACTCTCCCAGCCTGGCCTCCTGCCCTGCCCCAGCCCACAGCAGACTTATCAACTCACTCATCTGTGAATTCAAAGCATATTATCACATAGAACAAACTCAGTGTGTTATAGTTATAATCTGCTGACTGTTGCACTACACTGGAAACTTCTTCAAGGCTAGAACTGTTCATTCATTCATTCATTTATTCTTTCATTCAATCAACATGTGTTCTGTGAGCACCTACTGTGGGCCAGGCTCTGTTTAGGAGTGTTGTTAGTAAGATAGACAAGGTTCCTGCCTTTTCAGAGCTGAGCGGGGAGAGACAAACAATAAACTATTAGCCAACCCAGAGGACGTACATAATAGTACGTTTAATAAATAAACTGAACAAAATGAATTGCTAGGAAGTGACTGCATAGTCACCTCTTTGGACAGAAAGGACAGAGAAAGCCTCTAGAAGGAAGAAGCAGTGTCTCAGCTGAGACTCGCAGGATGAGCAGCAGTCAGCCACGGGAGAGCTGGATAGAAGCGTTCCTGGCAGAGGGAATGAGAAGGTCTTCCTGAAATAAGTAAGATTTTGCTTTCTAGGCACAGAGAGGAAGCCAGCGTGTGGCTAGAGCATAGTGAGAAAGAGAAATTTGTAGATGAGGCTGAGAGGGAGGCAGGACCCAGATCACATGGGTCCTTGTTGGTCATGGCATGAAACTGTTCACCGAAATTGATTCCAGGGTGCAATGGAAGCCAGTGAAGTGTTTTGGAGGGTAGTGTTACAAGGTCCGATTCAGGTTTTTAGAAAGATCATTGTGGCAGCTATGTGGAGAACAGATTGGAATGTGGAAGGAGGGAAGCTGGTTAAACAAATTTAACCCTTAATCTCTAGTGCTTCAGAGAGTGCCTAGCACATAGGAGACATGCAAATGTCATTAACTAGTTGAACTATGCTGCTAATCAAGACAAAAGTAGTTGACAGCATGGACTGTTGTGTCAAACTGGCCGTATTAGAATGGAAGCTGCACCACCTACAAGATGTGTGATCTTGAGCATGTCATTTAACTTCTCTGTGCCTGTTTTTTCATGTGATAATAATAATGCTGATGCCTACCTTATAAGATTGTAGTAGGGATTGAAGAACTAGCATATGTAAGGTATTTAGATGAGATCAGGTGTGTTCAGGGTGGTATGGCCATAGACATTAAAGTATTTAGAGTAGTGTTTGGTACATAGTACAATATAGTAGCTTTAAAGTTTATAATAAAAATTATTTATATTTATCATTATCATCATCATTTATCTCCTTGACTCAGTTTTCTCTCATATAGAATTACCAATGGCAACAACTTGGCCACCAATTTCTTTACGGGATCCTGTCTCACGTGCTAGAAAAAGGTTGACTAATTGCTGACAAATAATGAATTGGAGCCAGGTGGCCTGAAATAATTAACATCCCACTGCAAGCTCATCGATTTTCTGCTTTTTCACTGACAGAGAGTCCCATTTTGTGTGTATAGAACTCTTATTTCTATATTTACAGAACACTTATTTCTAAGGAGCAAAAGTTGATTACGCAGTTCTTTTTATGCACTGATTTCAACAAATATGCCATTTCATCAATAGGACACACTTACATGATGTATAACTGAAGCAAACACCAACCCCTCTCCCCCCCAAAAAAAACAATGGACCACAAAACAAATATTTCTTTTTCAATTTTCAGGTCAGCAGTAATTTTCCACTCTATCTTTATTATTCAGAACTGTTGACGATCACACTCGGAATGATCAGGTTCCCACGTGCCTGGTATCCCTTTGAATTAGGTGAAGGTTTCCACAGGGACCTGAGCTCTCAGATCATCGCGCGGTTTGTGCATAGGTGGGATGTTTTGTGGGGGAGGTCATTTTTTTAAAGAAAGGGACTCCATTTACATATTACTTTGTAATTTTTCAACAGGAATGACTGAGCAGAGGTCTGGAAGAAGCCTGCGTCCCTGACAATTTTGTGAGACTGTGGTCCCAGCCCTGGGCCACCCACCTCCGGGCCCCTTTCATCTGAGAAGTCGATTTCTGCTTTTGACTATTCATGTGGGTTTTTGGTTGTGCTGTATAATGCAGAAAACCTGTCTTAAACAATCAATGAGGATGCGTTCTCTTTATGGACAAGGTGGTTTCGAGCCACCCAGCAGAGGCACTTCTATTTTTGACCTCGCGCTTTTATTTAAATGGCAAAAATATTTATTGAAAGTTTGCTTCAGATCCAAGATTGTAAGCAATTAAATCTAAGCATACACTATGGCCTTTAACCTCAGGAAGCACATGATCTATTCAGAAAGATGACCCTAAAGCAGAGAAAGTAATTGCAAGGAGGCTTTATATAAGTATGGGGTGATTATGGCTATAATACTAGCCCTTCAGGATAATGTATGCCAGGTACCAAAAAAAGGGAGCAAATTGGCTTATATGTCATTCTTTTTTTCCCAGTGGTTAGAAACTTATGTAACTTATGAAGTGATTACCCTTGATAAGTCAAGTCATACCTCATTCCTGTTGCACTTCTACCCTTAGAAGATACAAGACTGATGTTCTCCACACTCAGTTGCCCTATTTACTGGGGAAGATAAAACCCAATGATTTTAAAGGTCACTTCCAGCTCAAATTTTCTATGAGTGCTGATAATGTGATGAGTTGAGGAAATAGTTAATGTAGCTGTGGGGGTGGGGCAGGGAGAGCCACAGGGGAAATTGGGACAACTGCAATAGAACAACAAAAATTATTTTAAAAGTAGATGAAATTTAAATCCTAAACCTAGAGTTAATCATATCCTCTTTTTCACTTCAATGGTACTTACTAATCTCTTCATCGTGTTAATGTAAAAGTAGAAATATGATTGTTATTTCTCAATTCAAGTACATATTGAGCACCAAATTATGTCCAAAGCACATTCAGCAAAAATTTCTCCCAACCAGAAGGGGGAGGAGGAGGAAAAGAAGATGAGGATGTGAAAGGACTCCCTTTCCTTTTTGGCTCTTTCTCCAGCAAATGGGGCTGAAGAACATCTGTATTGCTTGCTTTCCGTGTTGGAGGGAGACCTATGCTCTTTTTTCACCAGTTTAAACTTGAGTAGGACAGTTTATATTTATCTGAAACTATCTGTACAACTCTCACTGATGTAAGGCCCTTTGGTGACTTTTCTGTGGGTCCAAGGTCCTCAGCAGAAAATGCCTCCCATCAGCAAAAACAGCTTCCTATCAGGAGGTAAAACCTGAAGCTAATAAAGTGGGTGAACAATGCTGGGCCCATGATGCTTTCCTGTCACCAGGTGGCAGCAATATATTCCTGAAGAGAGTTACCAAACCAACACACAGGGCCCAAGCTGCACTGGAGGCCAATTCTAGGGCTTGGAAATTCTACATAATCTGATTAGTATTCAAAGGGCTTTCTGCTGGAGCTTGGAAAGAGGTTTAGGTGTTGCTTAGGAGACATTTTACCAGAAGGAGTCAAAGGTCATTCCAATATATGCAGCAATTAGAGAATTCTTGGCAACAACTATTTTTTTAACAACCCATCTCCTAGTTAAATTTTTTGAAATTGTTCAGCCCCAAGGACTGTTTCAAAACATTCCTATAATTGACAATATTTGAAATGCTATATTTGCATTGGGAGGTTCTGCTCACTCCTGATTTAAGCCGTCCAGGAAGTCCCTCATGGAGCCGATGTGCCTTTGAGAGAAGGGCCTGAGCAGGGGTGGCTGGGGGGCCCCCAGGGGGTGGACCATCCTCAGAATCTTATATCTGTAGCACAAATCATATCATAGCTTTCATGATATGTCATTACTTAAAATAGGCAAAGTTTATATTATGTTCATAATACACATGGGTGCTTAATGAGCTATTTGATTTTTGAATTTGTAGAACAGAGGTTCTCAACCAGGTGACTCTGCTCCTGAGGGGACATTTGGCAAAGTCAGGAGACATTTTTGGTTGTCACGAGTTGGGGAGGGGGAAATGCTGGTATCTAATGGGTAGAGCATTACCCAGAGATGCTGCTAAGCATCCCACAGGGCACAGGCCAGCTCCTGACTCTGCCCCCTACATGCACAGCAAAGAATGATCTGGTTCAAAACTCTGAGAAACCCTGGTTTAGTGCAACTTACAGGAAACCAGATACCTAACCGTCAAATACCAGAACCTTAACTAACTACAGCTAGTATTTTGAAGTTACCAGGTGCCCGAGCACTAAGGGCTTTTCTGGTGCAAATTCACTTCATTTCCCACAACAATCTCATCCTCTTGTCTCTCTTTTTACAGGTGAAATCACGGCTGAGAAAACTTGCCCAGGATTTTTCTGCTTGCAGCTAGTGGAACTAGAGTTTAAACACTGGCAATCCAGCTTTGGAATCCTTGTGCTTAACCTCTAGAAGGTTATACAGACCGTCTGTCACACGCAAATCGGTAAGCGAGCCGACATGCATCACCTGTATCCATGCACAAACGCAGCCCTTTGAAGGAAACACCCCTATGAGGGTATCATCTGATTCCCTTCGGAGTTGGTCGTCGTTTAGTCTATGTACACATCGGGCTTTTTATTGTTGGTCACCAGTTGTGAGGACAGAGACTGTATAACTGAATGGAGCAGGTGCTGAGTAAAGGTTCTTCAATGAATAACGGATGGTAGGAAGAGGTGGGCTGGCTCGCCTTTAAGCATTGTGGTGCCCCAGGGCTTCTTGTTCAATATTGATTATTAAGAAACAAAAGACTCCGAAAGGACACTTGACCCTCTCCTGTTTCCTGCCCAAGAGATTTCAGACAGAGAAACCTGCTTCAGGAAGAAGAACTTAGGATGTAGCCTCAGCCTCATTAGAATTAAGTGTGGTCCACACGAGGGCTTCAAGCAGATACCTATTAGCTAAACGCCCCCTGCGTCCCCCTGTTCCTGAGTTGCCTAGCCAGGGTTTCCCTGCCGTGTGCATTCTACTCCGCTCAATGCCTGTAAATCACCCATTTTCACTTCTGAAATCTAATTCCCCCTTTCTCCTTTGTCCAGAAATGTCTCGTGTACCAAATGTTGCCTGTCTTTGGGATTTTCATGGAATGACCAGGCCTATATGAATTCTCTCTGCACATGTGTTAAGCTTTGTCTTTCTCCTGTTAATCTGTCTCGGTTAATTTGGTGATGAGCTCAGCCAGAGGAATTTAGAAGGTAGGAGGAAAAGTATTAGTATTTTTAGCCCCCATATCTGACGTCCTCATCATTAAATTCCCTGCACCTACAACTACACCAAGTGAATGAATGAGCAGAGTTGAAACCAGAGCAACCAGGGGAACTGGAGTCTCAGGATGACAGCCAGGTTACACATGGATTCAGATGATGGACAGTTGGTTTCAAAGTTACACCACTTAGTAAATACTTGACTCCTAAGCTGGACCTGTCGGGCTCTTGAATTTATACAAACTCGCTATTTGCAGTGCGGTCTGCAGGTAAAACAACAAGGGAGGCAGGTGTTCCCATAGCCAGAGTCCTGCCCCTGCCCTGGCTTCCCCTTCCAAATCCAGTGGGGGCATCGAAAGCAACGGAAGGCCTGGGTGCAAGGGGTGGGTTCTCCCTGCTGCCTACCCCTGCCCATCTCATTCTCCCTTTCCCTTCCCTCTTCTAGAGGGATCTAAAGGCAAAGGGGTCAGTAGTTTACCTCTAAATAGCAGCCTATATTTGTGTTTATTAAATGTTCATACATTTATGAATAGCAAAAACGGAACTGGTTGTGAAGTTCATCTGGAATGCTCCATGATCAGTATAAAGAAGCCCAATGAGGGGAAGGGCCCGGGCTCCACAGTAGCAGAGCCGGGACTCACAGCCCCGGGTGTCTGAACCCCCAGATCACTCCTGCTTGCTCTGCAGGGTTTCAAAGGAGTCTGACGGGAGGAAGAAATTTGGCAGCAATAAACTAATTTATCAGCAGAATGACCCTTGCAGACCTTGTCCTAGTTCTAAATGTTATGGCACTTAGCACACAAGTTAAGGGCACTTGGACTTACCAGGTCTACATTACAAAGAGTGTAAGTAAGAAATTCTGTTTATCAGAAACCTAGGCAGCATCTAGACTCTAAGCCTGGTGCTGTATTTTCTGCTTCTACTCAGTCTTACACCAAATACGTTTGTTACTATGAATACAGTACTCTATATAAGGGAAGCATTTTACAAATGTTTATTACCCAAGTAAGATATAGCTACCACTGGTGTTGTACATTTTGATATAAAACTGTTATTTCATGCCTAAACATATAACATTATACATATACAAAATAAAGAAATTCTCTCTACAAATCTTTTATATGAGCAGTCTCAGGTCTCCCCTACCTTGATAGCAGCAGAATTGGCAGAAGAATCCGCCCCATAAATTTTAAAGACTTCCTCAACTGGGATGCTGTTCTGTTAACGACAATTAAAGGAACAACAAAATGTATTAGCACATCCTGACTTTCCTTGTAGTACGAAAGTGTTACAGATCCAGGGTGACTAGCACTGTGTCTTTGCAAGGCATGGGCACTAACCACATCACTTCTGGATAAACTGATAAACCAGAAGTTCCAGAATCCAATTATTTATGCATTTCATTCTAGGGTTTTTTTCTCCTTAAATAAATGTTTTCACAATACAATGTAGAAGTCAATGTCTTTTATTATATCTTAAAAATAAAACATTTAATATTAATAAATATTCAACATCTATAAGCATTGGTTAAAAAAGAATATAAGTGTACATTAACACCAAAATGTGCATAGGAAATATAACATTTCCATATGTGCAAATAATGTTCTTTTCCTTACCATTAGGATTCCAGCATAAGATGATAAAATCATGGCTTCTCTTTCTCTGTGGTTTGGATACATGGGTCTGCCATGAAATGGTCTTTTCCTAAGAGGAAACATGAGTGAATAAGAGTGGAGGGTTTGTTCATACTGTTTTGACACCTAAGGCTGTGATGATAATCCATCAGTAACCTCCAGTGGCCATGAGCTGTGCCCTTGTTTACAAAATTGATACGATTAATCCACCATCAGTAAAGAACACACTTGGAATTTTGAAACTTCCAACAGTGGTGGTAAATTGGCCATCATCTATCCACGTTCACCCAGCTGTCGCATATTGGCTGACTGGTCACTACATTGGACAACCATGGATCTGCCAACCAGATCCTTTCCCATCTTGTGGCCATTTGCTTGGGGCAAACTGCCTTGCTTCACTGTAAGCCTATGTGCTTTGTGGGAAGCTGACAAAACCCCTGGATTCCAAAGACTGAAAAACACACTGTGCACTAAGCTCGTCAGGCTATTCTATCCCCTGCTGTGTGTGCCTCCAGATAAGTCAGGGTACATAGAGCTATTGCGACACAATTCTGTGGTTTAAAAAAAAACAAAACGCTCACCTCTGGGATGAATTTTGCAATATCCTTGGCTGAAACTAAGAATAGTGTCTACCCAGAGGAAAAAGTCAAGAGGCAGATCTTGATGACATGTTTGAGTTTTGAGTTAAGACCTACCTCAGGCAGACCTACTCATGGATTTTTTAAACACAGAAGCAATAAATCTTCTCCACCTCTTTTTTTCCTTAAGTCTTAAGTCTGCTCAAACTGGATTTTCTGCTTATTATAACTATACTCTCATATAGCCATCTGATATAGCCACTCTCATATAACTCACTCTGATATAGCCATCCAAGACCAGTTGTGCATTCTAAGGCCATAAAACAGAAAAAATAACTGGTTTCTAAAATAAACTATGCAGTTCTGGTCTTATTTTCACATTCTCACCAATTGAGTGTGTCTGGTTAAGTGCTTAAGTTGTGTTTGATGGTCCTTATGAAACGCTTGAAGCCTTTACCCACAGAACTGACCATCTGAAAAACCAGGGCCCATACACAAGAAGTCACAGTCCTGTTTCTAAAGCAGAACATTCTATGCAAGAAAGATTTTCATCTAAAAGACACCAATTAACAGAGATGTAACAAATGCACTGTGTGACTTCTCCAGGGTGACGACTGTGGGATTTCTTCAGGTTTCTTGTTGGAGAGAGAGGGTTACTCCCCTGCAGTGTTTCCAAATCAGATGCTGAAGGCGGAAGACACGAGATGGAACTTCCTTTTCCATTACTCATAGTCATGCATTAAAGAAAAAAGTATTTCAACTTACCCTTTCTCCAACTCCAGCCAAGTTAAGTCTTCTGAATGATTCAGCCATTGCAAAGCAACACTGATGGCTAAGTCATAGTGGGCCTGGAAGCAGGAAGCATGGAGAGCAAAGGAACTGGCGTAAACTTTAGCCGAAGTACTTCCCCGACCCAATGGCAATGGCACTGCTAAGCCTGTTCTGCTATTTTGTCCACAATGGTGAAGAGCACTGTCTTTGTCCAGCAACCTGATGCTCAGACAGAAATCACTAGAGAGATCTTCAGGCATTATATTTCCTGTTAGTTTGTTTTTGATTTATGTGAACCAATAAAGAAAGAACAGGTTCTAGGAAAGAATACTAAACTGGGAATCAGGAAATTGGGGCTCAAATCTAAGTATGGCCAGCAACTTGTGGTATATCCTTAGGTGAGCAGTGGATGTTCTCTGGGCCTCAGTTGTTTACAATTTTAAAATAGAAAAAGGTGAAGGTGAAGGAAGAGGAACCCAGAGAACAATCTCTAATTCTGTGAGTAAAGTGACAAAACTGTGGTCCCAGGTACACAGGGGAAGTGGTGTGTCCACCCGGGGGGAATCCTGGTGGGCTTCAGAGAGGAGACTTTGGTGGAGCTGGGGCTTGAAGGATGAGGAGAATTTCTGGAGGTGGAGAAGGACCTCCCAGGTAGAGGGGCCAGCATGAGCAAAGGACGAAGGTAGACCTGATTAAGTGGCCTGCTAAGAGTCTCACGTAGAAAGCTGAGGACCAATTCCATTTCTGGGGTTGGGGATAAGGTTTGGCGCTATTCTCAACCTCAGAAAAGGGAAGGTGGGTTTTCTTTTGTTTTAGATGGGTTTCAGGTTCTATCTCACACCAATATTTTCTAAACAATGTAATTATTTCTATATCTTCCAGGTGCTGAACAAAACTGAAAAGTGAATAAAAAAAAGAAGAAGAAGGAAAAGAAAAGAAAAAAATGCACTATGATCAGTTGTTGAAACTTAACCCAAAGACTGAGGCATGGACTGGCAGCACTGGCTTCACTCATTAAAAATGCAAAACGTCCCCAGCCCCACCCCCAGACCTCCTGAATCACAACGGGCTTGTAATAAGACCTCATTAAAGTTTGAGAGGCAATTATCTAATCAATTGAATTTCTCCATCTAACACATGCACAGAGAAGCACTTTTAACTGCTTATTCACCACCGGGTAAGTCAGACAGGGAGATGGGGAAGGAGCAAGAGGTCCTTTCTTCGAGACTAGTGTGACAACTGCAAATGGGTAGGATAAAAAAGCTGAGGGTTTACTAATTTCTTTTGGATTCGATCTTTACACCAGTTTCTTCCTGAATTTATGTGATGTAGACTTTCATCACAGAACATGAACCTGAGTTGCAACATGAATAATAACAGAAAGAATTTTAGGATTACTCAGTTCTTTGGTTTCATCCAGGAAAACAGATGGTAAAAAAAAAAATGAAGCAAACAAACCCAGTATTATATTTGAGAACTACATAAAAATTAATTTTGCCTGAAAAAATTTGAACATCATGTCATGTTTGCCCTTGTACCCAGTTTGCTTTTTAGTCTTTTCTAGTAGCAAATGTCTCATACTTGCATTTTCTCATTCCTTTTGCATTCAGCGTAATGAGTTGAAAAGACCAAATGGAGAATGCTAGATGAGGAGATGGGACAGGACAGCCCAGAGCATCAGGGTTGGCCTGGCTGTCCTACACATCAGATCCTGCTGCGCCCCCTCCACACACACGTAACACAGTGTGACTCGCACCCGCATGCCTTGCTTTACCATATCATCTAGAAAGGTGAGCTGCCTTCTTCCTTTGGGGTCAAATTCATTTTCCCGGAGTCTGATGCCAATATAATCTCCCCTTAAAAGCAAGAGAGCAGGATTGAACCATTGGGAATGACATGGGGTCCATCGGCCACAGAGGGCTCCTGCCCCTCCCACCCTCCTCTGCCGAACCCAGGAGTGGTCACTGAGGGCTCTGGGAGATGAGTTCACATTCTTCTTTCCTTCTTTTTTTCTTAAAATAAATAACTATTTGGCTACTTTATTACCAGAATAACAGTATTGTGATTTCAAAGGCAATTCTAGCCCTGACTGGTGTGGCTCAGTGGGTTGGGCATCGTCCTGCAACCAAAGGGTCTCTGGTTCTATTCCCGGTCAGGGCACATGCCGAAGGGCGGGTTCCTGGTTGGGGCCGTGCGAGAGGCAACCCATCGATATGTCTCTGGCACATCCATGTTTCTCTCCTTCTCTTTCTCCCTTCCTCACCCTCCCCCTAAAAAAACAATAAAATAAATAAATTCTTTTAAAAAAAGGCAATCCTGCGATGCTGCTTTCTTAAAATGTCCAATCATAATTAATTTAAATCACATTTATTTAAGAATTAAACTCACATGTGGGCACACAATTTACAGGGAAGCAAGGGAGTATGCTAAATCCTTGTGTGCAGAAACAGTTTTACAAACTAAAGGACTGAGACCCACTGTTTAAAATAAAGAATCCCTTGCTCCCAGTGTTAAAACTCAGGCAGAATTTCCATGGTTGATAAATTTTAGGTATATGATATTCCACACAGATGCATTCTTTGCCCAAGAGCTTTTCCTTGTTAGAATACAAATACCCTTAGGAGGAGTTATGCATAAAAATACATTAATAATTTCAGTTTAGTGTATCCTTATCAGATTCTTTCAGAACAGTGATTTTTAATAAGGCGAGGATAGAATAAGGGCCCTGGAAGGAGAACAGAAGGGGGTACTATTCTGGGAAACAGGGAGAGGAGCTGGGGGCAGGACACAGGACCCCAGGGTCTCTGAGGTCCATCTCCACAAATCTCTCCTCTTTCCATAAGGCCATGCTTCTGGTTGTCAATGTCTTTATCACATGCTTTGGTACATTACCTTGTTCCTGCCCTCTAAAACTCTTCTGATTCATTAAGCTTAGACTGACAAAAATTCTGAAATGTTTTCTTTAAAATTCCAATGTACTTTACTTAAAGTACCATGAATGTATTTTTGGCTGAATGAATTACATTTATACCCCTTCTGAAATTTCGGTTCCATGTGGAAGAGTTGGCATTCCTGATTATGGTTTGTTGTTTATTACGTTGGCCTCCAAACACAAACATGTTAGCCTGTGTGAATTTGTGCATGGTTTATTCCAGCGTTTTTTAAGGACTTGTTAAAAATGATTATCTTAGTAGGCTGAGAGAGGACCTTTAATGGGGTTGTGATAAGGTTTTGATGAAGAGGGTATTATTGTTGTCCCTATAAATACATGTGGAATAAGACATAGCCTTTTTCTCCTCCTTTTTATATGGTCTGTTATTTTCGCCAACCTCTCAATTAAGTACCAAATCAAAGAAAAGCTAGCATAGGAGGAAAAAATTTGTTCATGGGAAAACTTAACATTTTCTTTGTTTGCTTAAAAATAAAAGTTCAGATGGCAAGAAGAAGCAGATGAATTATTGAGTCGATCAGACTGACAGCAAAAGAGGCAGAGGCTGCGATTTAAATGCTGGGCCACTGGGTACCTATCTCAGAGATCTCCCCTACATCCTATTCGAGCAGAGCTCTTCCCAAGGTACATGCTGCCCAGCACAGGCTGACTGGGCTGTGGTCCCAGATCTTTGGCTCTGGAACAGCAATGCCTCAGATGAGCTTGCTGCTGGCAGAAACATCCTCCCAAGAGAGCCAGCATCTGGCTTTGCCCCACATGTGAGGCCTCTCAGGCCGAGTCAGAAGCCAGATCATCAGCTTTTTTTTCCTCAATAGTGCAGGAATAAAATCTCCCTTAGATTTTTTATCCTCTTGGCAATATTGGACCATCTATGACATGAAACCCACCAAATGCCCAGTATAATAAATGAAAGTTATTCTCAATCATACTTACAAGAGCTTTTTCATATCCTTCTTTAGGAGCTTTCTTTCCATGATTAAAGGCATTTGCAGCTGAGCAGGTATCTGCAGCTTACACTGCACCTGATACCCATTGGGGAAGATGCAGCTTCTGTGAGCCTAAAAGCTACAGCAGCAAATCAGAGAGAACTTGAGTTAGGGAAGCTATCACTCCAAATACCAGTCATGGAGTCCCAGGCTCTGGAAGGGAGCTGAGAACGTGCAGAGTTCAGGCCTCTTACCCAGCAGGCTCCAGGTCAGAACGCTGTCTGGGGGCCAGTGCATTGTACCGTGAGTATATCTAACGCTTCTTACTGCTTCCAAGTTTTTCCAGGGCTCATCATTTACTTATCCTTGTAATAAACTAGCAAGTAAAACTGGCATGGCTTGTGCTAGTTTGGATGGTTTATGATTAGAATATGTTCGAACTCTGTGCACATTCAATCTAGTGACTCCCACGGCACTCACTCTCCTGCAATGGCTCATAATAGAGTTTTCTATAGAAAGCATGTTCAACCTCTGGTGGCCAGGAGGTCCTTGAAAGAACATGTGGTTATGGCAAATGTGAGTCTATGGCTTAATTTTCTACCCCAACATCAAACCAGAAGTTGGAGTTCAGGTGATGGGATCAAAAGTGTTCTGAAGTCGCAAAAAGATGTTTGCAAAACAAAATTATTACTATTGAATGGGGTGCCCAGGGAGCAGTATAAATGGCATATCAACTGTGTCTGCAATGTTTTATTCCTCAAAAAAGATTGAAAGCAGATTGTGTGTGATGATTGATTTAATATGTCAACTTTTCCGGGCCACTGTGCTCAGATATTTGGTAAAATATTATTTTGGATGTTTCTGTGAAGGCGTTTGATGGATAGTAACATTTAAATCAGTGGACTTGAGTAAAGCAGATTACTCTCCATTACGTAGGTGTGCTGCACTCAGTCAGTTGAAGGCCTTAAAAAAAAACACAAAGGCTGACCTTTTCCAAGCAAGAAGGATTTTGCCAGGGGACTGCCTTTGGACGTAAATTGCACCTCTTCCCTGAGCCTGCAGCCTGCCAGCTTACCCATCAGGGTTTGAACTGCCCATGCCACCACGATCATGTTGTTGTCAGTGGAAGTCAGGCTATTCCACAGGAAAGCCTTCCGAGGGCCCACACACGAAAGACTGTGGTGTGGCAAAATTCATTTGGGTGGAAATCTGCCCCCAGGTTTGCCGTTTTCCACATCCCTCTGTTCCGTCATGGAAAAAGTGCAACTGCGTCTTCAGCAAGGCCAAAACAAAAGCCAGTGTCCACAGTTTCTGTTTCATATTAAAGCTTAGTCCTTCAGAGCCTACGTAGTCTGCTGTGGGCCGCAGTAGCTGCTAGACCTGCATGATCACTTGTTCCTCCTGGGTGAGAGAGGATGCACGAATGCACAGGGCTTGTGCATGTCACGGGGGGCAGGGCGGGGGGGAGAGAGAAAGAGAGAGAGATCTCGGGCTTCTGATAGGCTCACCCCCTAGTTAGACTGACAGGCCTCTTTGGTCAAGTACTTTCCTCTGCTCATCTCCCCCCCACCCCCCACCAATTTGAACCTGGAGCAGGGAAAGGAGGAGTGTTAATCCCCTTGGTGGAGCAATGTTGTGACCGCCCAGAGTGTGAGGCTACAGCTTCCTGGTGAGGCAAACAGGCTCATGCTCCCCAGTTTATTAAGCTCAATGTCATCTTCCTTTGCTCCCCTTCTTATTAATAATTAGTTAACTACCTACAGTAACAATGTGAGCCAATTTCTTAAACGACATCTCTGTGTATATATACACATCTCTTGGTTCTGTTTCTCTGGAGAACCCTGACTAATGCACAAATATAAGAAAAATGTTAACATTTGTTGACTTTGAGGTTATAGGTTTATGGATGTTCATTAAATTACATTTTTGTACTTTGGAAATTATGCATATGTTTTAGGTCACTAATTTAAAAATGATTGGAAAAAACTTTAAAAACATTTTTTTAAAAGGAGCTTCATTTGAATTCAACTCTCCAGCAGTAAGCAGAAAGGAAGCAGAATGTCACTGATTTAAATGGATTCTTCACCAGACCAATTTAATTATTTTAGACCATTCTTGCTGCTGCTACATCTATCTGCCTTGGATGGGATGTGAAAAGGGGAAAAGAAAGTAGGAGCATTCCACTGGAATGGATTAACCATTAAAACAGTAACATGCTCTCTATAGGGGAATAAATTCACAGTGGGTACTGCAAGCCAGAGAGGTGGCCTCCCGGCCTAGAGAGGGAAAAGCACTGGCCCTGGGACAGCCAGACACTGGGATGTAGTGTCTACTGCACCAGGGACTGGTGTGGCTGTGGTCAAGCCTTGTGGCTCTTACACACCTCAGTCTGAGGTGTTGTCTAAAAAAATGATGAGCCTCGTTAATATTACCAAGAACGGCTTTTGCCCTAACATTGTACAACTCCATGAAGGATAGCATATTATTATCATTCTTCTAATTTGATAAGTTGAAAAAAACATTTGTTGATAGAACATTTGTTCTACCTCAGTTCCTTGACTGGTGGTGGTGGTGTGTGTGGTGGAGTGTAGGGGGGTGGTCGCTTAACTTCTGTGCCTTTTTAAAAAGCAAAAGACTTAGTATTTGTTTTAACCCACTTTGTTTTTTTACTCTGAGCCAGCCCTTTGAATTTCTGACTTAAAATTATAAGATTTGCCTCTCTTGGTTGGTGTGACAGCTTCTGTTTAGAACTCCCTTCCCTCTGCCCTACCATTCGATGTGGTATAATATGCAACGTTTATAATCTTTAAAATATGGGCATCTCCCATCCCCACAGCACTAGGCTAGAGGTTTGGGGAGCCTGGGGCTCCCAGCCAGCTGTGTCACCGTGGGTAAGTGAACTCTCCTCCCTGTGCTTTTGTGTTTTCTCCTCTGTGAAAGGAGCATTGAATGGTTAGAGGTCTCTTCCAGCTGTGAGAGTTCAGTAACTGACATGCATTGAGTAGCTACACATGGCTGAAAGAGGGCCATTTATAGAGACTCTATTCAGTGTAAACATGAATTCACCCTTCTTTTCTGTCTATAGAGCTTTAGCAAAAACAAGACTGGCTGGAAACACACACAGAAGAGCTATTGGAAAGATGTCAGGCGTCCCAGGCATTAGCTGTTTCATTAAAACCAACTCCCAGAAGACAGAGCCCCCACATTCTATAGGAATATCATGCCCTGGGAGTATCTGCACCCTACCTCAGGCCCCACCCCTGCACCCCCACATCAACGATACAGATCTCTCAGACTGCGTTCTGTCCGGTGAGCAGCATTTAACAGATTTCCCTTTCAGAATCCCTCACCAACCAGAGACTGGTTCCAGGGCTTTTGTTCTCCCCTGCTTCTGGAGGCATGCTTGAGCTTCTGCTCTGGCTGGTGCTCACAGGCATCAGAAAAACATACTTTTTCATTGTTGCTAGGAAACAGTGACTGAATGAAAATAATTTGTTTTTTTAAATACACCCCAATCCCCCAACCGGGAGGGGAAAAAGTCATATGTTTGGAACAGAATTGTGATCCTGACCTGGAGTTCACATATGTATATATTTTTTATCTGAGTAGGTTCAGTTTCTCATCTAAATGATTAATTAGAAAGCGGAGAGGATGTGAGAAATCCACCTCCTGCAGGGTTTTTTATAGCACTTGGCTGCAGACCCAGGAGTCCACTGGATCGGCAAGGATTTCTGGGGAAGCCAGTGAACCTCTGGCTCCTCACACACTTAGAGGACCTGTGCACTGAGCGTGATTCCTCTTGATGACTCTGGACACAGTGGAAATCCTGAAGAACCATGACCTTGGTGCGAGCACCCCCTGTCAGGCTCTTTCCTCCTCATCATAAACACACCCTCTGTTGCTTAAAGCTTGCCGATGGCTTCCAGTTGTTCAGAGATTGAGATCTATACACCTTACCACGAATGTGAAGGAGTCTCCTCTCTGACCTGGACAGAGAGTGTGTTATTCTGGCCCATCTAGGCCTGGGTGTCTGTTAGAAGTCCAGGCCGAGTGGAGAGGTCAAATGTGGGGTTCTGGGTGACAGTGCTACCTGAGGCCCCCATCAACAGGTATGTGAGTGAGGAAACATTCCAGATGACTTCAGCCATAGCCATATTCTGACGGAAACTTATGGGAGACCTCACCTGAGAGTCACTAAGTGAGACCTGCCCAGCTGAGCCCAATGTCTAGAGCCAGGAGAGGTAACAACAATTGTTGTTGTATGAAGCCCTTAAGCTTTGAAATAATTCATTAGGCAACAGCTGATGACCGGAGCACCATCAGCAAGATCTGGGTACCTCTGTGCTCCATCTCATGTATGAAATGAAGAAAGTAATAGTACCGGCACCACAAGGTTATTGCAGGCATGAAGCAAGCGATCGAGTTAAGAATCTAGGGCAGTGCTTATATGAGGTTAATAAATGTTAGCTACAAATACTATTACTGTATATGTAAACTGTAATCAAACGACAAACGAGATCTGGAATAGCCCATTTCACAATGTGTCAGTTCCAAAGCGACATGAAATGACTCATCGCTTCTCATCCCCAGAGACTGGGAGCAAGCACCAGACCTTGGCAGTAGAGTGACTTCTATATCGAGCACATCCTTGGGTGACCTCTGTCCTCTGGTGTGCCTGTGGGGAAATGCACATTCTAAATATAAATGATGCTGCTATTAAGTTATCCCTCCCCTCTCATCCCCAGAGGGAGTAACCTTTTTCTTCTCTGTGGATAAAAACCTTCAGTGCTAAAAGTATTTGTGGGTACTAATTTGCTCCTTGAAGTCAAAGAAGATTCTTATATGGAAAATGTCTGTTGCTCAAACAACATCTGAGCTATTTGGGAAATCTACTGGTTCATACATAGCTTTATAAAAGACCTTCTTTCTTTTTTCAGTTTTAACACTAAGTATACTAAATCAAAATATCTTTAAGGCCCCTTTTCCACTATACCGTATTATTATTTTTAATTATCCTTTACCACCCTACTCTTACTTCCAGACCACATAGTTATAGGCAGCGTCCTTATAAGTTGGCTCAGCAGACCATCTCTGGAAGGAGGAACTGGCAGGAGGAGAAGCACAAGTGACCAGGAGGATCCTGGGCTCCTGGCCACCCAAAGGGAGTCTGACTTTCCCTCGAGGACTGGGGCCAGGCACAGTGCTGACTGCAGCTGCTGGCAAGGACCAGGGTGTGCTGTGCATGGAAGCCCTCCAGCAGCACTGGAAAAACACAGAGAACTTCAGACTTTGGAAAATGCCAAATCATTAACCTTAAGGTCCAGTCCTTGCCCCCGATCTGTAGGGTTTTTTGGAGGTTTCCTTGGCTTCACCATGGCTAAATCAGCCCAGTCAGCCCTGTGTGTAATACTGAGTCCCTAGACAGAAGGAAAGCAGAGAGGAAGTTGATGCGTGGGGTGGGGCTGGGGTTGGGGATGCTGAGGGAGAAAGCGGAGATCTAGATACCCCTATATACATGCACACATGATGGAACCGTTTCTGCATCAACAATCTGAACTCTGAGTTACCACAAAACAACAATAAATCATAACCTGGACTCACTATGTCTTCCCGCTGCAGCTGTGATGATATTACCATAGTATATATCCTGTGGTATCTATGACCTTTATCATTAAGGTCTTCACATCCAAAGAGGTTTTGAATGCGAACACGCATTTTTATCTAGTAGATTCTGAGAAAATTATCCTGGAGGTACCCGAAAACTAGGACACATATCCCAGCAGCTAGAGAATTGAGAATCCCTGCCACTCTCCTGACCCTACACCTAGAGTGCTTGAAGGAATGATGGGACAAACATCTCCATTTAACTATTGGAGAGAGTCTGTTCAGAATTGGAAGGGAGAAAGCTAAAAACAAAAACAAAAACAGGCCTTAATAGCGGACCTCAGAGAACATCTACTAGAAAATAACTGTCAGTGCCAGCAAGGGACATACAGTAAATAGGACACCTTCAGTTGTACCCACTAGGAATAGCTTGCAATTAATCATCCTCATTCTTTTCCTTTTAGGATGGTTATTAGGCAATCAAACCATGTACGCCGACTACATCTGGTGGCTTTTTCCTAACTCCTTCCCGTGATGCTGCTATTAAGTTATCCCTCCCCTCTCAACCCCAAAGGGAGTAACCTTTTTCTTCTATGTGGATAAAAACCTTCAGTGCTAAAAGTATTTGTGGGTACTAGTTTGAGAACAAACATTGGCATTCATAAGAATTACCTGGAGATTCCTAAAGCACCACCTTCAGAATCTGATTCAGTAGGTGGAGCCCAGGAATCTTTATTTGAATAACTATGTGGGAGTTTTCAATTGAATTCTCCAGCTGGGTGACCTGCCCAGCCCTGGTGAGTCTCTAGTAGGTGGCCCCTCACTGGACTCATGTTTTGTCTTGATCATTGTGGAAAAAAAGTGGTAGTTCGGCCTCTATTCTGCTACTTACTAGCTGACACTGGGCAAATCACTTTTATTTTCTGGGCCTCCATTTCCTCCTGTTACAAATGCAGTGATAGAGAGTAGAAGGAATTAAATGAAAATTCATATGAAGGACCAGAGCAGCCAACGTAAATTCCCTCAATCTTTGCCCTTTTTAGAAATTTAACACTTCACTGCTTCTTCAAATTGTGTTCTAGTGCCAAACAACGGAATTATCCAAACATTGGAAACATGGTTCACTTGCAAGCTTGCAAAATAAGGTTAATCTTATTTACAGAAAATCATGTGTCAAGAAAACAATTTACTTAAAAAATGGTACGGATGTCAGCTTGAATCCTAAGGTCATTAATATTGCATAAGTCTCAGCCAAAACACTGCTTATCTCTAACTCCCGTTTACAGGGGATAACTCCACATATGCATCTCAACCAGGCCAACGTGCCTAGACTTTGTCACCCTTCTGGCATCTCAGGACTCTGTAGGGATTCACTCTTATCTTTTCTTTGTATTTCCTTTCTAATCCAGCCTATTAACTAATATATTTCTCTAGGTCAACACAGATCAGAATGAGAAAACAATATTTAACATATACACGGAGTGTATATAAATAGGTTTATAGTTGTTCATATGGGAAATAATACAATAATTAATAATAATACAAGAATAAACTGTTCCACATACAATTGTAAATTTACTTGTGACCCATCCTGTATCTGAGACTAAAACTTCAAAAGTGCCTACTTACTTTGTATTTGAATAGATCCTCTATGAGAAATTGACATAATTAGTGAAATAGTAAATAGATTTATATCTGTTTTATGAAAGTTGCCTTTATAATTTATATATTTGGGCCCTAAATTCCAGTGTAGAATTATATATGACCTGGCTGGTCCCCCTTCTGTGGGCAGTATGTAAGTGGTGGAATATAAAGCTCTGAGAGGGCATAAATCAAGTGTAACTCACCATAGTGTGCCGACTGCCTAGGCCAATGCCCTGCCCAGCGGACCCTCCAAAACCATTTGTTGGATGAATGCATAGATTTGGAGATTCAAGACTTGAATTTCTCTTAGAGTTGCATTCAGTTGTTTGTGATGTGATACCCTTTGTTACCTCACTCAAAAGGGTTTTATTGCCTTTGTTCAAGGTGGTAACCTAATTAGATGGCAAAAGGTGTCAGTTTCAAAGGTGGGAGAGTGATTAGCCTCATAAAAATGGGTACATTTATTTAAAAATATTGGGATGCCTTTTACAATATCATTGTCAAGAGTTATAATGACAGTTTTTCATTCACCTTGATCTCTTTCTCTAACAGCTACCTGAAGGCCTACCTTCATGTGAATCATTAGCCTTTCCTCTGACTTCCTTTGATACTGACCTCCTGTCTCTCAGGTTGCTTCTTTGTCCCTCGCTGGTTCTTCTACTTGCTTCCTAAATGTGGCCAACCATTGGCCATTTACTGTTCTCATTTCACTATTCTTTCTTAGAGCATATCTACTTTCAACCTTTCAACACTCAACCACTGGCTACATCTCTGGCCTCCACTTCAATTCTTCATCTTCACGTGCTGCTGTAATCCCCCTAATTCGGGGTTCTGCCTATCTCAAATTCATTGTCTGTAACTGAACTCATCTTTGCCTTGCAACCAGCTATCTTTGGGATTCATATATTTTAGATGGTGGTCCCTTGAGTGTTTCACTCATCTAGACTCGAAAAGACTGATCTTGAAAATACATTTCCTTTTTTTAATTTTTAAGATTACCAGTGAAATCTGACTGCTGAGTGGATAATGTGGAATCTAATGTACTAGGATTCCAAAGACATGTAAAATAGCTTCTACTGATATAGAAGATTCACTGACTAAAAACCAAGTATGTTAACCCTAAAAACCAAGTTGAAGAAGAGATTAAACAAAATTGATAGAGCACCAAGCTATACCATGCTTACTTGTATTTTTCCTAATATTTATCATAGATATAAACTAAGTATGATAGATATAAATATTTATGCAATAAATTAGAATAGTTGTTAAGGCTTTTTAGAGGTTGGCAGAAATCTAAACTTTTTATACAGTAGATTAGGAAAAAATGTTTGTGCGATACCCAGGAGATGCTGGATGTTTCCTTGGGATACATCTATTGGCATGTTTTTAGGTTAAACAGATCCTGGTAGCAAGAAGGGGAGGTTAAGTTAAAGGTGATATAACTACTCAAAAGTCCAATGACAGGCCATTCTTGCATATAGATTCCACTGTTCTGGAGTGTTTATGGGCTGTTCCCCCCACCTAGCCCTTTGCATATATGGGTATCATCCCATTGCTTTGTGGACTCCATGATTTTGCATGGTAAATTAGCAGTTAGTTTTACTGAGGATCTCGTATACATGATACATGGCTTCTCTCTTGCGGCTTTCAAGATTTTCTCTTCATAATGGCTTTTGACAGATTCTTCTTCTTTTTTTTAAAATTTTATTTAGTTATTTTTCAAGTACAGTTTTTTGTCTATTTCTCCCATACCAGCCCCCCCCCCGCCCCATGCTCCTCACCTCCCTCCCATTTCCATCCCCCTTAGTTTTTGTCCCTGTGTCCTTCCTATTTGACAGATTCTTCTTAGCAGGGTATGGTAACATCTGTTGTAAGATTAGATTACCTCATAGTTATAGCAGTGGCTTTTAGTTTTAATTTGTGGCTTCGAACCCAATGAAGTTTATATCAAAGAAAACATGCTACATAAAAGATAAACCCGTTGACTTGATTCCTATTATACTATTTGTAGGCAAAATGGTGGCCTGCTATACCTCCAAGGTTACTAACACTTTCTTTTTGACTTCGAGATGGTTTCACATGCATGTCTTTGTTTCTTATGGGAAGCTTTGAAAACATTCCAAATGCAGTCAAGCATCCAAATGGGTTAATGCTTCAAGTACAATGCAAATGATAAAATTTGAATACCACTTCTGTGCACACAATCACTGGTGATTCTATTGCTGGAGAAAAAGAAAGGTGTGAACTCAAACTACTTCTTGAAGCAGAGAATTGGACTAGGAATAAACATGTGAGTACAAAAATTTCATCCTTGGATGTATCTTAAATCTCCTGTGCTCAGCTGGGAGTTTGTAAAGCAATCGGATCAGACCCGATACTTTTCCAGTAATTCCCTAAGGACATGGAACACATATCACTGAGCCAGTGAGTTAGTCACAACTGTGCAAAAGGGCAAGAATTAAAACACTGACTGTACAGATAAAGATGTTGCTTCTCTCTCCATAGCTGTAAGACATTTGAATAATGTGTTCATTAAAAATAAGACCCAAGTTAACTCCAAAGAAATTCTGAAAGGCGTTTCTACTATAACAGGAAAGACTCTTACAGAACACTGTAAAAGCCCCAGTGACTCAAACCCAAGCTGTCTCACTTCTGGCGCTGGTACAATGCAAGCACCCAGTGTAGCTGACTTGTAAGAGAAGGACCCGCTTCTATAGGTTGTGGGTCTTATGGAGCACCGAGTCCCCAGAGAGAGTCAGGATGAGAGGACATGCTCAAGTTTATTAATTGGGTGAAATGTGCTCAAAGATATAAGAAAAAAATTTTAAAGCCTCTCATGTAAAGAATGTGATCCAGATGGAAACAACCAGATTAAAAGTTTTGGGCAAGTTCCAAGTTGCAAGTCTTCATGGAATAGTACAAGGTGTGGTCATTAATTTGTAGGAAAAAACAAGTCATCAACATGCAGGCTATCTCAAACAAGAAAAATAGAAACATGTTTGAAAACAAAAACTAATTGAGTAATCTACGAAGTGGAGTAATGGTAACCAGAAAATATGGAAAATTTTAAATAGGTAAGAGCAGCTCTAGAACATTAGAATAAAAATTCGGAGCCAAAGTTTTTAGTTTCTATCATATAGTTTAAACATTTTACTTGGGAAATTTGCAGAATCAAATTTTAGGTATCAAATTTCCTTGTAGGAAATACCTGAAAAGCTCCTGAAGTAGAAAAAAGGTAGGAGAAAAATTTTTTGACTTGAAAATAGAAAAATATGCCCTGTCTGGGTAGCTCAATTGGTTAGAGCATCGCCCCGGTATGTCAAGGTTGAGAGTTTGATCCCTGATCCAACATACAAGAAATCAACCAATGAATGTATAAATAAATGGAACAACAAATTGAGGTTTCTGTCTCTTAAAAAAATGAAAATGGTAAAAAAAGAAAGAGAAAATAGGAAAATGTGATTCAGTTAGAAAAATATCTTTTAAAAAAGATTTTATTTATTTATTTTTGGAGAGAGGGGAAGGGAGGGAGAAAGGAAGAGAAACATCAGTGTGTGGTTGCTTTTCATTTGCCCCCTACTGGGAACCTGGCCTGCAACCCAGGCAAGTGCCCTGACTGGGAATTGAACAGGCAACATTTAGTTCCCAGTATGGTGCTCAATCCACTGAGCTATACCAGCCAGGGCAGAAAAATATCTTGAAGCTTAGTTTCTGAACATATAAATAATGCACAAGGCAAAACAAAGCAAGGCCAACTAGGAAAAGGATTATTCCCATGGAGAAATCAAATGAAAGATTTAAAACCAAATACTCCTAAGAATAAAGTGTCATAGATTCATCAAGTAAGAGAAGGAAGGTCCCAAAAGCCACCTAAAGCCCCCCAAGCACCTGTACTCATAATTCTTTGTGTATAATCCTGGTAAAATTACAGGGGCATTTTACAGGGACACTTTCTCAGTTATATCTGAAAAGGTTAAAGACAATGAAAAGGCTTTGGCTGGAAGGTCAGGCAACACTGGAGAGAAAGTCTTTGAATTTGATCCAGGAAAATGGGGATCTCTGAAATTCAAAACAGATTACCTAATAAATTTTTAACCTTATTATTGTAAAATACAGTGGATACAGTAAACCATACAAAACCAAAAGTATGTTCATCTCTCCAAAGGATCAGTAACTAGTGATCCTAGCACTCTAGTAGCTTCATTTCCTTCTCAGATCTGTCATTCAATGCCAGCATTAAGTTGTTAAATAAGTCTCCAGTCTCTTATGGTGGTCTTTCAACACTTTCTGCTGAGCCACTTGGGCATCGGGGTGGGGTGGGGTGGGGGAGGTGGGTAATCTAATCTGGAAAGGCAAGGAGAAATTCATTCTATTGGTAGAAAAGAAAGACTGAGGCCTAATACACAAGATAGTATCTTTCTTTACCCAATTAACTGTTTGCAAAATACTCACGTCATAATGCTGACTGGACCCAACTTAATGGTTTCTCACTGGCTGAATGTGAGTCAATTAGAGCATCCATATACAGGACAGTAAAACCCATTGAAGCAAGCAAAACTCCTTGAATCCATACTAATGTGAATGAATAAATAAATGCAGACAGGAAAGTTGTTCTCTACAGGAGACTATAAATATGTAATATATTTAGTCCTGGCAGGTGGCTCAGCTAGTTGAAGCACTGTCCCCTACATCAAAAAGTGGTCGGTTTGATTTCCAGTCAGGATACATAACTAGGTTGTGGATTCGACCCCCAGTTGGGGCACATATAGGAGGCAACCAATTGATGTTTCTTTCTCTCTAAAAATCAATAAACATGACCTTGAGTGATGATGAAAAATGTAATACATTTAAAATGTATATAATAACTATAGAAGATATGATAGATTTTTAGTCATCAATTGATGCTAAAACTATGAATTTTGATGACAATGTATTATACAGCATCTCCCTACATGTTACTTCTGTTTGCAAAGGGGAAAACAGTGAATTCACAGTGAAATGAGGCAGCTACCACCGTAACCAACTGAGAAAAGCTGACTTCACTGGCATTGAGACAAACTATCACTAGGTTCTTTCATCTCCCCAATACTATACACTGAGGAGGACACTGTATCACTTCAGATAAGCATTTCTGCCCAAAACGCAGAACTTGAAATCTAATTGCAAGGAAACATCAGACAAACTTGGAGTTGAAGGACTTTCTACAAAATAACTAGCCTGTACCCTTCAAACATGTCAACGTCTGACTCCAGTAAGACAAAGAAAGACTTGGGGACTGTCTCAGACAAAATGAGACTTAAGGGAAATGACAACTACATGCAATGTACGATCCTGGGTTGGATCTTGGAGGTGAAACTGTAAAGGAGATGATTGGAGTAGTCATTGTAGTCTCAGTTAAATTTCCTTACTTTGATCATGGTATTAGTTACATAAAAGAATGGATTATTTAGGGTAAAAGGCACAATGTCTTCAAATTATTTTAAAGTGGTTCAGGGAAAAAAGGCTGCATGTGTGTGTGAAGAGAGGACAGAAAATGATACAACAAATGATGTAAATGTCAAGAATTTATAAAGAATTTCTTCATATTATTTTTACAATTTTCCTGCAAATTTGAAATATCCAAATTAAATGTTAGACTATGCTACAATGTTTGCAAAATCCACCTCTTTGAGTCTGAGATACCATCCAAATTCAGTTGTTCAAGTTTCTTGTTCCAGAAGAATTAGCAATTTGGATGCTGCATTCTCCCTAATATTAAAGATAGGGACTATGAAATAAAACCTCTAACAGAGAGGTGATAAAAGTCCAATTTTTAAATCAGTACTTATATAGCCTTCCTTAATATTTTTATATTAGCTTCTAATACGAAGCTAATATAATAGCTTCCTTTTTAATAGGAAGAGACAAGACCTTTATTTTGGGGAAAATTTTTGTTACACAAAGATTCAAATTGAGAATGGGAAATCATTTCTCAGGAGCATCTCAGGAAGACTGTATATATCAGGCAAGAATACGGGGTAGCTGTGATTCTAACTGTGAAGTTTAAATTTGAAGTATTTTGTTAAAAATTCCACTTAAAGAACAGTGCTTGCAGTTTAGGTAATCTTAAAGTCTAGACATCTCTGCCTCTCCGCCTGTCCCAGGACCCCTCTCCTCAGGATCATGCTACGCTGTAGTCACTTTCTGGGTCAACAATCCTGATCCTGATGCTGTTACAAAATAAACCATTAGTCTCTGAATGCATTGGTCAGCAGCAGCTCCTGTGCTGATTATTTTACAACACTGGTTGTTGGACAAACGCTGAATCTCATACTGGAGCAGGGCTTTTGCTGCCACAAAAATGCATCTGATTGGCTCCCAGGATATTTGTGAGTGATAAAGGGCCTACTTAAGATCATCCAATCCAATGCCGTCATTTTACTCCATGTGAAGCTTGCTTCTTCCATTTAAGCCTGAAAGCATGCAGGTATAGTGTAAAGAGCCCTTGCACAGCTATAAGGGTCCCTGGGTTCTAGACCAAAACAGTCGCTGATGTACTGAGTAACTTGCTCAGACCTCCTCTCAAGGCCTGTTTGCTTCCCCTTAATCAGTACCTTGATGCTGCCGGGTGGTGGACCAGCTGTTCTCCAGGTGTGCAGCTGGAAACCTGAGTTGTCCCCTTTCCTGAATCCCCACATCACTTGGGATGCACCAATCCCCATTAATTCAACTTTCTTTGCTGAGGACCATTCTCTCCATCCTCAGTGTCACTGGGAGTTCAGTTCAGATCTTCATGATTTCCTGCCTGAATTACTACAATAGCTGCCTGCCTGGTCTTCCTTACTCGACTGTGCCCACCACTCCTGTCTCCCTCCCTCCACTGCTATTCATTCTTCATAACAGCTGTCCACTGCTATTTCTTAAAATGAAAATATGATCATGCCCCTCCCTTCTTAAGCCTTCATGGGCTCCCTATTAACTTACATAAAACACCTCAAGTCCTTAGCATGCACCCAGACTCAATTCCCTAATATTCCACAGTTGCCCATTTTGTTCTATCTTTGGTCTCCTTTCTTTTTCACTGTTGGATCCACATCTTACTATTTAGTCACCCATTTTCCCCACAGTAAACTCTCTGAGAGCTGAGATTTTTCAAAATCAAATTCCTACGGCTGGAACCTGGCATGGTGCCTGGCAACCAATGTACATACGCTGCAGAAATAAAGCTCGGATTAGTCATTAGTACTTAATTTTAATTACAGTGAATAGTTTCAAGGAAGAACAGACTAGAATAGTGTTTACAATCAACTTCTGAAAAATCACATTTATATAAAGGAAGTAAAACAGGCCAGAAGTCCCAAAAAGGTGCAGCTTGTATTATTGCACTTGAATAAAACATGCTGTCCAGGATATGATACTACTTAGGCCACGTCGGAAGACCAGCAGGGGAGGACAAACAGAGGACAAACCCGCAGGTAGTATTTATTCTGGACTCCAAACTCTCCAGTGGCCTCAAAAATATCTGACATTTCGAAACGTTCAGTTAGAGCTCTTGACACAAACGACAGCTGCGTCTCCGACGTGTTTTAGTTGTCCCCATGCTCTTCGTTCCAATTCTTGTGCAAGTTCAAGGTGCACCTGTACCTCACACGGTGGGACACCTGTCGCACCCACAGCACCCAGGGCCCAGGCCGTGGCAAGTGGGGAAGGAAGTGAATTCTACTTTACGCACTTTCAGGGACCAAAACCCTGGCTGTAGTTTACCTTTCAAGCACTCTTCATTTTGGTCATTTAGATCGGAACATGAGAAAAATTGTCCGTGACTATGAATCAGCACTGAAGTAACTCCTAAGCTACTAGTACAAAATGAAATTTAAATTTAAAAAGTCCCTGGCCGCATTTTTGAGGTGTCATACGTGTACGTACAAGACAAAGGCTGTAAACTTATAGAAAAGATAAACTCTGACTTCCAAACAATTACAAAATTGATTTCGTCCTTCCCTTGAGTGTTATACAGAAAAATGTAAACCCGTGGACCTAGTTACCAAAAAACACTTGTCCCTGTAAGCCGAGGAATGACCTTAAAGTTTGGCCTGAGCTAGTTTTATCTTCAAATTTTCTCCGAGTTTGTCCATGAACTCGAATGTATTCAAGTAGTCAGAACGCTGCACGCTGACAGAGGAAGAGAAAGGAAGACAGTTAGTTCGCTCTGATTTGTAGAAGGCAGGAAAAATGTCCTAGAAGTGCTGCCCAAAGTAGCAGCCTATTTACTTCTAGAAGAAAACGAATTCATGTTAACCAGCTACTGGTCTGGGGCTGAGGACTGTGCTCAGGTTCAAGGGGCTGACCCAAGCTACAGGCAGCTGCAGTCTGGACCACACACATACACACTCATGGCAGGGTCCTGCCACGCCACCCCGCTTCTCACTCCTCCTTCTTACAAAGAGACAAAACCTATGCTGGGTATGCCGTGCTTTTACCCACATCCACACAAGCTGTCACATGTCCTTGACATTTTTTTAAGTGCTCTTATTTCTACCAGTGTTTCACTTAAAAACAAAAAGACAATGGACTAGCTAACATAATCCTGCTGGTAGGTGCCTATTCAAATAGGCTACAAAGGCACCATACCACTAAGGACACTATTTTTTGCTGGAAGATTAAGATCAGAAAAATGCAGTGATTTAGAACATCCTGGGGTATACTGACCCTAACTGAGATCTGCAAAGACGCACAGTGGGGACACAGGATTGGTGTTAAACTTTAGTGGTGTTTCTGCAGGTGAGTAAGAGTAAACAACTGACTTTGAGGACGGAATCTCTGTTTTGCAACTCATCCAGCTGGGATATGGTTTACCATGTCCTTGGAAATACCCTGGGCACTGAGTGCAGCTCCTTAACTATCTGACTGCTGGCTAGATACTTAAGGCAGGGACTATGACCGACTTGGCATCTCACACCTGTGCTGCTTACTTTTCTTATCTGTAAACTGAAAAAAATAGAGGAGTGGAATAAAACAGCCTTGGGGGCCCGTTTGCTTCTGTCTATAATTTTCTTGTTAAATTAAATGGAACCCTGTCACCCAATGACTGTCCACTGGATCAGAGGTCAGCAGGCTACACAATCTGGCCCATGGACCCAGTCCAGGCTGCAGCCTAGTCTGGTACACAGTTTGACCGAAATGCTGCCACACCCACCGGCTAGAAGCTAATCATCTACAACAGCTTTCATGCCACGGAGACAAAGTCCAACGCCTGCTTAGTTTTGAAAAGGCTGTATATTACACAGAGCCTGAAGTGTTTATTTTTTGACGATTTATAGATCGTGTCTGCTGCTGACCCCTGACCTAGATGATGAATAACAATTCATATATTTCCAAAAAGCACTGATGTTTTGAGCCCAGTGAGGTTAAGTGGTAATTTGACCACAGAACTCACAGCCTCTTATACTTACTTGGGTAAACCTTTAATACAAGCAGCCAAGTCCTTGGTCATGAAGCCAGCCTCAATGGTCTCAATGCAGACTTCTTCCAAAGCCTTTGCAAAGAAGCCGAGCTCTTTGTTGTTATCAAGCTTCGCTCTGTGGGCTAACCCTCTGGTCCAGGCAAAAATGGAAGCTGAAAGAGAGAGGCGTGGGGGATGGAAAAAACAAGCACACACACTTCAATCATACCAGCGAGACATATTCCCAAATGTTCCCCCCAAATAGAAGATTTTTTATTTAGGTGACTGACTTCATTAGATACTATCTACATGCCCTCTAAATTTTAGGAGAGTTGGAAATATTTTACTGAACAGTAAAACTTTCAAAAATCTGCATTTTTGTAGAAGGAATGTTTTGGGTTTTGTTACAGCTTTAAGGAAGCACATTTTCATGGTGTGGAAGCTCTCGAAGCTTAAGACATTTACTAATCTGCAAAACATCGCAACTTTTCTGTCGCTTGTCTATATTGGTCTCCTCTCCTCTTTTCAGCCTGTAATCTCTCTTTAATGTGCTACCCTTGAGGCCAGGTTAGAAGGATCTATTCGTGTGGCTTTTAGATTCTTAGCAGTATGTGACATTTCACTACACCAAAGGAAAAGGAAAACGCCTGTCGTTACCAATCTTTTCTGTAATGGGTATTGTCCCAACTCAATGGAAAAGCATATATTGCAAATATATTTTAAGAGCTCTTATTAGTGGAAACAGCTCTTATAAGTGGAACAAAGCAGCTGTTTGCTGGTAATTTTACATAGAAAGCATATGGTAGCCAAAGGAACATACCTGAGTCCTTTTTTGAGGACTCCACTCTGACTGGAAATCAGTGTAGCAGCTAAACACTATCTTACCAATGGGATTGGTAGACGTCTCCTGTCCCTTCTGGTACATGCGGTAGTGACGTGTTACAGTCCCATGGGCAGCCTCTGCTTCTACTGTCTTGCCATCTGGACAAACCAGCACGCTGGTCATCATGCCAAGAGAGCCATAACCTGTTAAGTGGCAGAGCAGGAAGTATTGGCTTCAACTGCATGAATGACTTCATCTTCACAGGTCCCGGCGAACAAAGCCAACATCAGTAACCCTTCTGCCCCGTGGAAAGCAGGGTCCCTGCTCCAGAGCTGAGAGAAGAGGCACCTGCTCCCTGAGCGGGGGCTCAGGGTCTGATGCCTGCACCCTACCCTCGTTCTGTGGCTTTCTATCTACTGTGGCTCATGTTCCTTACCTATAACATGGGGATAACAAAACACTCACTTAATTGGCTGCTTGTGAGAATTCAATGAATACACATATGTTCATGAGTAAACACGTGAAGGTCATTTGTTCCTTAGAAGAGCACCTACCCCAGAATAAGAGCTCAGTACGTTACGGTCATTCTTATGCACAGATGCTTTATTGTTCTGGGAAAATAAAGATTAATGACTTGTCTTCTGCCATCACGGTGCTCACAGACTCACTGGGCTGGTGAGAGGAGGCAGGTTAAAGACAGGACAGGATGGATCTAAGGACATCCCACTGGCCCTTACTCTCTTCAGCAGCCCCACCAAAATAAGGCTATTCTAGTGGTTTTCGGGAACGGGATTACAACTGGTGAGTCCACGCAGTCAATTTTTCCTCTTTTATTACTCTTTTACACTTGATTTTAAAAAACACATTTCTCCATTTTTGCTATCTTTCCAAAGCACCTGTGGAGTTCATGCAAATTTCTAATAGTCTGAGGGTAAGTAAGTAAATGTAAACAATTTTTTAAACTAGTCTTTGATACAGTTAGAAATTTCTGTGTGGAGTTACTCGTTCCTTTCATATCGTTGTGTTGGTATGAGGCTTCAGTTAACTCTCAAGTATTTATTGATAGAAGTGTAGGACATATCACTCTCCATGGTGAGTCTGTCCATCTATTAATGCTAGGGGACACTAGTTGGTACCACTGTCAAAACGGAAGACCTAAGTGAAATGTCTGGAGTGAGTCCAAAGTAGTTCTTGCCTCTAGAGAAGAATAACGCAAGGCCAGCCCAGCTGCCTTTTAATCTGTTCAGCTGCCTCGAGGTCACATGTGTCTACAGGCTCTGCCCAGGCAGCCTTGGCTCCGGGTACCTTATCAGTGTGCCGTTGGACACTGCCCTTCACAACTCCTATTTCAAAGTCCCTTGAACCTCTACAACTTGACATCTACATGTGCATTTGAAATATTGCTCCCCATGTTCTCTTCTTGTTGCCATGAGGACATTTAGAAATGATGGAATGACTCAGGTCTCTTGTTAAGAACTCTGAGTACAAGGACATATGCACCATGGAGTCATTACAAAGCAACCCCCCTTCCTCTACTGCGTGTTTGGATTTAGAGCAATCAGAGAGCAAAGAGCTGTGGAATTCATTCATCTGACATAAAAATAAAAGTGATCTTTAACTGGGTTGACCTACTGATTTTAAAACTGGTAAGAGGTGCTTAACTTTTTCATGAGAGAAAAAATGTAGTACTTCCTGGGAAAAGCAAACATAATTAAAGTTGACACAAACATCTATCAGGGGAGTTTCAAGTTGATGCAGCTGCCATGGTAACTGAAATTGAAAGGCAACTTGCTGCTGCGATCAGGGAAGGAGAGTACCTATTGACTACACAGGACGGGCTGGGGTTTCTGAAGTTCGAGAACAGCCCCAGGCTTCTTTGCTCAACTCCTCTCTGTTTAAAGCTGAGCAGTAAGCACATGGTTTTACATGGTACCGAAACAGCCTTCAGGGCTGGCAGGAGGGGCAGGAGTGCTACCTGTTGCCACATGAATGAGCTCTTGGGTCTCTTCAACCTTTTGTTTGGCTTCTGTGCTAGCTGACGCCCATCAACTGTCAAGCTGTGAGGAATCCTGTCTAGTGTCTGTTTCCCATCTAGTGGTCTGTCTGTCCATGCATCCCCTGTAGGAGGTGTCAATGTACCAAGATAATGGTTGTCCAAGCTCGGTCTAGTGCAGTGAACAGGGAAGGGTTCCGGGTAAGAAGTTTGAAGACCTGGATTTTCTCACTGGATGTGTTCCTCTATAATTACTGCCCCTATGGCCTCGGTTTATTTGTGAAAAGAGGAGGAGAAAGAGAAGAATAAAGAAGTGGAAGAAATAAAAAGGGAGGGAGGGAAATAAAAAAATAAGAAAGAGAGAGAAAGCAGTTGGACTCGGTAAATGATTTCAAAATTTCTAGCTTCCTGCTTCATGAATATCAAGGCTATGTTATTAGGGGAATAAACATCTAGAATTTTTTTTTAAGAGAGCCCCCTTGGTTATTAGCCCAGGCCCCTCCCTTTACCCTTTTCTTGTCAAATAACCTAGTATTTCACATTCTTGGGGGGAATAAAGGCAGGGAAAAGGAGTGATGTTCAGACCAGGCAGCTGGACTCTCTGTTGGAGGTACTGAAACTTCAGGTGGAAAAAAAGGTTGAGAGATAAACTTTGTTAACACATCCAAGGCTGGAGCTGAGAGTCCGAACCCACAGAGTTACCCCCTGCACGACCCTGAGGAGCAGCTTCCCCAGCCAGAGCTTAACTGCCTCATCTGTCAGCTGAGAAGATGGACCTGGAGCCTCCTCGCAGCACCAACATCACATGGTTTTCACAAGCAAAGGGCTACAGAATCCTCCTTCCTGAACCGGAAAACCACGGTGGCACCACCCACCTTCTGCAGAACAAGCTCCACCTCCCTTGGTCCTCCGGCTCCTTACCTTGGGCCACGGAGTCTGACTGGACGTCGCCGTCGTAGTTTTTACAGGCCCAGATGAAGCCTCCCTCTGACTTCATAGCTTGGGCCACCATGTCATCAATGAGCCTATGCTCATACCAGATCTTCTGGGCTTCAAACTTGGACTTGTACTGCCTGAGAAAGAAGAAAGAATAACAACAAAAAGATGAAAATTGGCTTTGTTGGGGACATCATATGCTTTTCCAAAGAGGGGATGGAAGGGTGGGGCGGAAGCAGCACGTTTAGTAGGAGCGGCACAAACTTGGGAACCTGATCCATGGGTTCAACTCCCCGTCCAATCACTTTCTAGCTGTGACATCCCAATTTCCCCTTTGTAAGGGTGATTCTACCCAGTCTGGAGATGTGAGAATTAAGTGAGGCAGTAGTTTCCCAAGTCCTACTTTACCAGTTTTCAAAATACTACTGAGCAGCTTCTTGAGATCCAGCTTACGTTAAGAATGTAGTAAGGGGGGGAAAAGACTATTCTGCTTGATATCATTCAGAGAACTAGGGCAGCTTCCTGGCTTCAGACAGATGGGCAGAGGGAAGAGGAATTAAAATGCCTCATGAAAGAGACAGAAATCTATACCCTGGCCTGAACACTCGAACCCAGAAGGGAGCTATGCTATCTTAAAATTTAACGCATGCTCACGTGTTGTTAATCTAAAGTCGTTATAAATGTAGATTTTGGTTCCAGAAAGGACATTAGAGCAGAGTTTTAAATCACAACAATGGGTTTTAGGAAGAATGGAAATAGGCCCAACTCAGAAACTCATTCATACACTTGGAAAATTAGAGCCTTCTATCACTAACAGGGTAATTTCTTCAAATAATACATAATTCTGGCTCTGAAAAAAGAAAAACGTGAGAGTCTTAGTGGGGAACACATTTACCTTTGAAAAGCAACTTAGAGTGATTTTGTTTCACTTTTTTAAAATCTATTTTGTTCTTGTCTTTAAGGAACAGAGATGGTTTTCACTCAATTTGTCCCATAATCAAAAGGCTAAGGGTACAAATTCTATATTATAAATGCCAGCTTGAAGAAAAAGAAGAAAAAAACCCTATATAGTTACTTGTCATATATCTCCTGAAAGATGTCTTTAAAACGCCCATCATATTTCTTCAGAATAGTGTTTTTGGTGCTCAGATACAAAGGCCAACTTTTAGACAGAGCCATCTGGAAAGAGCTGTGTGCAAAATCTTGGATTGACTTGTCTTCATTGTACATCCCCATGGCAACACCACCACCCTCTGCAGGGACACCAGCAAGAGAGAGAGAGAGAGAGGAAAAAAGAAAGGTAAATGGGGTATAGTTGTAATGAGTTCAAACCCATCCACTGCCACGAAGCCACCCCATTCTCAGCTCCCATGGGTAAGCCCAGGCTTCAGAAAGTCCCAGCCAGGCCTCCAACTTGAACATTCCATGAGTCTCTGCAGCACATTAACAGGAGGGGGGTCAGTCCCAGATGAGGGCATCCTAACTTGGGTTGAGAGGGCATTCAACCGACAGGAGAAAAATACGGTTTTTAGGATCCTGAAGATACTGAAATAGCAAACACTACTGATATAAACTAGAAATACACTCAAGAAAGGGTGAGTACAGTAATTCTGAAACTGTCTTGTCATACTTTTAAACTTTCAAATATGTATTTTAAACTCTAAGTGTGCACTCAATCCTCAGCCAGAGAATGAAAGTTTTCCCGGTTCCCTGGAGGATCCTGAATGGCCACTCTGTCATCAGTAGAAAAAGTTATGCTACATGTAATCAATCACTGGTGTTTCACAACTCTTGCTGGCTGACCTCTGCTAGTACTGAAAGACAGGGCTCGAATCCATGCCAATGCCCAGGGCCAACTGCTGCTTAGAATGCGAAAGGTGCTGGAACCCGCAGAGTTAGGTTCCATTTATATATTATTTAGAAGAGTCAAGGAAAACAAAGCTAGGTAATGTTTGTTTGTTTGTGTGAGTGCTGTTCTACTTCGATAGTAGAAAAAGAGGGTCCTCTGTTCTCAGTGGAATTTGCTATAACAGACCTTTCAAAGCAGCAGGATGATGGGTAAGAATATTTCAGCAAATGTATATAACACAACCATTTTTATAAATTTAAACTCTATTAGAGCAAAGAGAAGGATTATGTGACAAGGGATTTGGAGTGACGAATATTTAATTTACATTATTTGTACACAGCAGATCCCTGCCAACCTTCCCCTTGTATTGTAAGAGGAATGCCTAATTATCAACTTGTCTTTGCCTTACATGCATTTCCAATTAAGTGGCTAATCTGTTCTGTGCCTTTATTCATGCCAGGGAAACCCGGAAACCAATTATTTTTTTTAATTTAGATTTTAGCTGTAGTAACGTTATAGATTCAGGTTGTACTTTTAGACAGCCACACAACTAACTAACTTTAAACAACCAGAATAACTGTCCAAATATCTATAAAAATGATCATGATGAACTCTAATTACATACCTTCAAAGTTATGTATCAGGTATGTCTTGTTTTGGGATCCATCACTTGGTGTGTAGGTTATCTCTACTTTCCCAGGCCCAGGAACAACAAAATCAGTTGCTCTGTACTGTGTAGATGAGAGGGAAAGGTATTACAAAACCAACAACTATTCTAACAGGTACTACAAAGAATGGGGAAAGAATTATAGAGCAGAGCTGGAAGACACCTAGACAAACAGGAAAGTGTAGACTGACCTTCTTTTATTTTAGAGACAGGGACAAAGAGGTCCAGAAGGTTCCTGAAACTAATGAGTGGCAGGGCAGTGCAGGTGAAAAATCAATGTTAACTGGGTGCCTACCAAGCACAGAGGTTTTCTGAGCTGTGACACGGAGAGGAGAAAGAATTAACAAAGCACTTTCCCTTAGGAAGCTTACAACATAAGACAGACATACGAAAGTGAAAAGCAAAGAACGAGCTCTCAAACATCAAAGTGGGCATGAACGATGCTGGGACGATGCCAGAGGAAGAGAAGCCACATGACATGGAGGTCAGGGAAGTCTTCCTATAGGGAGGCGATGATGCACTGGTTGTAGTACTGAAGATGATGAAGAAAGAGCAAATGCCTTGTCCTCGCTATAGGGCAGATGCTCTGAGCGATCAACTAGTCTCATCTTACTGTCTCATTTGATTCTTACAACAGTCTTACAAGGAAGGAACTGGGATGTTGTGGAAACAAGGCATCTATCTAGGGTCCGAAGGCTTAAGAGCTGGCCCTTAGACCTTCAGAGCTTAGTCTGTTCATAGTTATCATCACTACTACTGCCCAGCCCAGAACTTGTCTCTAGGAATCCATTCTGGAAGCAGCTGTGACAGGTAGATGACCCCTGGGAAAGGGCCCTCTGAGAAGGGCCATCTCTCTCACGGGTGTGAAGCTACTCCAGCGGAAAACTGTGCCCAGCCTGCACTGGGCATCTGTTAAATCTCTGCTGCATTGTACCTTCTTACTGACTCAGCGAAGACTACTTTCGGTCAGGGAGCAGCAGATGGCGGCCATGCCTTTGGTTGTTTGGGTGTAGCGGTACTAACGACAGCTGGTAACAGAGCTGCCAGGTAATAAAGGTTCAGTGTCTGTTCTACGCAGAACACTTCTGACATTCCAAGCCCTTTATCATGGTCGTCTATTTTCAGTCCTCGAAAGGAAGAAATCGAGGCACTGCAGCAATCTACATGCTTTGCGGACATTTATGCACATTCCAACAATCAGGGAACCAACTGGAGGCTTGAAATTTTCAATCTGGACTTTAATAAATAGAAGGATCGTTCTTCCAGATGATTGGTGCCAAAACAGTCATTTTTTAAAAAAAGGACAAGAATGACATTGCTGAACTCCTAAGAACTCATGAGTGGGGTTCCCAGAATTAGGATGCTTGCAGGACTCCCATCCACACTTCCTGTCCTGGGCCTCTGGGAGGTACCAGGGAAGGGACCGGCCAGGATGAAGGGACAGTTTGAGCCACAGGACAGAGCACAGGGAATGACCCCTCAAGGACTGCCCAGTGACCTCCGTCCCCAGGAACAGTGGGTGGTCTGCCCTGGCCTGCTTGTTTTTAAGGACAGCTACATTGAAGCCTCTGGATTTCAGAATTAGGGACTCTTGTTCTTCGGGGTCTTTCAAGACATAAGGTGCTTTCTATGAAAGTCCGAACGCCTCAGTTTCAACAAGGAATTTTGATTTTGTCTAGTTGGCTGGTTTTCTGTTTCATCTGGCAATCAGCCTACTTGTACAGAAATACAGAAACTAAACTTTCTTTTCCAACTAGGAAAGGACAGTTTTAAAGTGGCCGCTTTCAACTACTGAGTCAGTTATTCCTTTTCTGTATGATCACATTTCATATAATCTATGTGGTTGTCAACCCTGCCTGTACATTGGGATCACGTGGGGAGCTTTGAAATGCCCGAATCCCACGGAATTCAGATTGAGTTGGTGTAGGGTGGGTTTCAGGCATTGGAATTAAAACAAAGAAACACATTACAAAAAAAAAAAGCAAAATAAAACAAACACCAAAAAAAAAAAGTATAAAGATTTTTAGAATCTTTTAGAACCAGGGTCAACAACTACTGATTTGGTTGAACCACAGGAAATTATCCATAAAAAAAATGTTAATAGTATGTGTTTTAACATAATAAAAAGTTAAAAGGCAAAAATACTTATGTTGAGACGGGTGCTTCTCTGTGAGTCTTTCTGTATTTACGTCTGTTTAACTGTGTAAATATACAGATATACGCATTTCTCAGTTGTGCACTTTATTTAACGGAAGTAGTCACCAGAAGAGAAGAGCCCAACACACACAATCACAACTGCTGGGCAACCAAAGGTGTGAACAGAGAATGGAAATCAAATTACTCCGTGACCTACCTGATCCCCGTAGGCGTGACGACCTATGATGATGGGTTTTACCCATCCGGTCACAAGCCGGGGGATATTTTTGCAGATAATAGCTTCCCTGAAGACAGTACCACCCAGAATATTTCGGATGGTACCATTTGGCGACTTCCACATTTGTTTCAACTTGAACTCCTCGACCCTCTTCTCATCAGGGGTGATGGTGGCACACTTGACACCAACGTTGTACTTCTTTATCGCTTCTGCGGCATCCGTGGTGACCTGGTCATTGGTGGCGTCACGATTCTCTATGCCTAAGTCATAGCTGGGAGGGAGACATCGTAAGTGGAACTTTCCAAACAAACTGATAGGCAACCAAGGGTGCTGCCTCTCTATTTATCTCTCAGTATACGGAAATCTGCCAAGTTTTTGGCTTTCACGTACCCTAGACACCGATGGTGGCTGCCAACTGAAAAAAAAGCCAGGGAGGCAGGACTGCTGGGCCCCGGCTCTGAGGCTGCCGCGGGAAGCTGTCTGGAAGGAAACTGAACAGAAACCCTCAGGCCTGGCGCCCTTGTCTGCTTTCACCGTACACAGAGAATGACAGCACCAGACAACCCGTTTGCAGACTTCCTTCCACATAACTCACACAAAAACGCAGGCCTAAACACTGCATTTTTTCTTTAGTAAATATTGGGTTCTAAAAGTAAAGGGGTTTCGGGGTTCAATTTTTTTTTTTGTATTTTGACAACTAAAGCAGTGGGAGTTACAGATGTGACATTCAGTGCCAAAAATCTAACGAACCCTTCATTCCTGCCAGTTAGTCCTATGATGAACCTTTCCCTAAGTCTTGGGTAAGTCTCTCTGTTCTGAACACAGACCTGCGGGTTATCAGGTAGGTAATGGAATCGAGCAGCAGTTTCAGGTACCCTGGAGAGCTAGCTCAGTACACACCAGCACCCAGACTGCAAGTTATCCAGCACTGAAAAGAATGTTGGTTGTTCGGAGCATCGACAACGACTGTAAATCTTTATCTAAAGTATCAAACAGTTTGTTGGAAATAGGAGAAACAAAGCAGTAATGTGACTATTTTGTCCTCCAAGTTTTAAAAGTTCTTCAGCTTACATAACTTGCTGTACTATGAAGCCTCTAGATTTCTCTTGTTACTGTTCGTGTTTCCTTAATGTCCCAGCTCATGAAGCAAATAGAAGGATGGGAATCTTAATGTCTTTCCAAATAAAAAGAATTATGGACCTTGACCTCAGATAATTCACATAAGCCTGACACAGCACTGACTCTTATCTTCTGGCAGAGAAAGTGCTGAGTATCTACAAATGTTTACTCCTCATTCAAACGGGAAGCATGCCAGCAGTTTTCATGTTCTTAGGAACCATTTGCCATGAGGAGAAACTAGCAGCAAATCCATGGATTTTCTGCTTCTTTTCTTAACATTTCTAAGAGAAAACAAAGAATAAATGACCCGGACCACTGTCTAGCCCGCAGAAAACAAACGGAACCCCGTCATGTAATCACAGCAATTTTAGAACAACCTAGTGCTTGCTTGAGCCTCCAAAAATCCCTTGGTCTGTGGCCCATGAGACTTTTTTCTAGGTCTGAGGCGGTCCTTTAAAACTCCTTATGCCTCTAGGCTGTTCTAAAGAACTCTGCCAACTCGCCTACATAAAGTTCTGAAACAGGTGAGTACTTGTAAAAATTCTTTAAGCCACTTGGATGATGCTTTTTATGCTTCATTCCCTGGATGTCTTGTTGACCCCTGCAGGTATTTGCTCCTTCTCCTGGTTGTAATATAGATATCATCAACAGCTTGACCACCGAATAATTAGAAAGGGGGTCTATTGACACCATGTACATTAAATGTCCAGCAGGGGTGTCCAACCCACAGCCAGCAGGCCACACATAGCCCAGGATGGCTGCAAATGCGGCCCAATGCAAAATCATAAATTTACTTAATATATTATGCGATTTTTTTGTGGTGACATGTCATAATGTATTTAGTGTGTGGCCCAAGACAACTGTTCTTCTTCCAGTGTGGTGCAGAGATGCCAAAGGTTGTACACCCCTGGACCACCGAAGCAAATGCAACAGGTCCTCAGGACAGACTGTTGAATAATTCTGGGTCAAGGTGAACACACCTACAATTGCCTGTAGTTTGGCTAAAATGTGACAGTCTTCAGCCATTTCCCCCTTGTAAAAATTCTGTCTCTGCTTAGTTTGAATATTCAAAAAAAGCCAGTTTATGCCCCGGCTGGTGTAGCTCAGTGGATTGAGCACGGGTCTGTGAACCAAAGGATCGAGGTTCAAATCCCAGTCAGGGCACATGCCTGGGTTGCAGGCCAGTTCCCAGAAGGAGATGCATGAGAGGCAACCATACATTGATATTTCTGTCCCTCTCTCCTTCCCTTCCCCTCTAAAGATAAGTAAATAAAATCTAAAAAAAAAAAAAGCTAGTTCATGAGAAACGCAGGAAAAAAAAATGAGAGAATTCCACAGTGACTTTCATATCTAAAGATATTTCTAAAGATGTTAAACACAGGGCAAAGGCTCAAGTCTTTAGGCCAGAAATGGTTTAAGGGAACTTCTGAAAGATTAGTGTTTTATTTAAATAACTTGAAGGGTTCTTTCTGTACAACTGTATGAAAAGAGCAAAAGGCAAGGAATAAAAAAGGGAAAAGGCCCATTATCTAAGTGCAGGGATAGAAAATCGAGCTAGAAAGGACAAAATTGTGTCAACCACATTGACCGTTTCACAGAGGACGTACCTCCACTGTTTTCCCTTCTATGAACAATATTCGTGCTACTCTTGGCCACTGATTTATTACAAATAAAACCTTTACAGGAAACAGAGGCTTGGAAAGACCTGAGAATCATATTTTTTCCTACGATATTTCTTGTCTTCTGAACAATGAGCAGAAGTTGTTCTGAATTTAAAGCAGAAGACTCATGAGCATCGATCCAGGCACTCTCCCCCAAGAGCATCAGTCACAAGAGACAGCTGTACGTATGCAAAAAGGCTCGTTATGTCCTGCAGTCGCTTGGAGTACACTTCCTGGGTTTGCAGTGTGCCCATACCATCCTCATGGAGCTGAAAAACTCCCATCACCCAATCGTGTTTTAGCAGTCGTGATGTTGCAGTGCAACGCAAATACTTACCACGGTTAGGACTGCCGACAGTGGTCAGTCCGGGTGGGCGTGCAGCTGAGGAGCCGCAGGGGGTAGAATTTGTCACCCCGAAATATATCTCTTTGGCATAGGGATTATTTTAGGCTGGTTAATTTTGAGAAACAACAGACATGGGAGAAGCTCTAAAAGCCAAGTAGGAGGAACCCCTTGCAAAATGCATTTAGATTTGTAAGGGGAGTCTCCATGTGTTAAGGGTTTCTCCCCTGGTAGACCAGGAAGAGCGGGATGACCTCATCTCCAGAATCTTGGGAAGGCAGAAGAGGAAGACTTAAACATGCCTAGCGCTTTTCCTTGTTCACAGTGCCTTTCCCATAACCTCATGTAACTGACACCCTCCCATTCCCAACAACATCTTCTTTTGTCTTTGGCTAAAGACAGTATGTAAGGTGGCGACTTCAGCCGTGTTGGAGAGTTACTACATATCAATATTATTCGAATTTTGTTTTTTTCTTTAATTTGTCTTTTATTATAGGATGTCTCAGCCCAGAGCCCAGAAGGGTAGAGGGGAAATTATTTTGCCTCCCCTACCGAGCAATACACTGTATCTCTGAGACAAGGTGTGCAGTAGGTTGTCCCACCCAGGTTTGTGTCAGTGCACTCTGTGGCGTTTACACTGCAACACAGCTGCCCAACCAGACGTTTCTCAGAATGTATCCTTGTCTTTAAGCTGCGCAGACTCTAATTCATTTACCTGTGAAGGTCCAATTCCACATAGGGAAAAATGAGCTTTTCTTTAATCAACTCCCAAATGATTCGTGTCATTTCATCTCCTTGCATCTCTACCACAGAACCGCCACGGATTTTTTGAGACATTTTGACTTCAATAAACCTTTAAAAAGCAAAAAAAGAAGAGAAGACACGCATCTGATCATTTATTCCAACACGGTACTGCCAGTCTAACGGGGTCCATCTGCCTATGCACATCAAAGCCCAATCAAAAAGGGGCAAGAGTTGGCAGCCGAGAAAGCACAGCTTTACTACTGGAGGAAGCAGCCCACATACGGAGCCACGAGTGAGCTAAAGCTCACAGACCTGGCTCCTGGAGGTGTATGGGGAAAAATCATCAGTTATAGGACAAAGGGAGGTGGGGCTGCGGTCTTTGCGACTGGCTAGTGCTAGGGTAGGGGGTCACTGGTCACTGCACCTGGCATCCATGTCAGCCATGGGATCACTGCCTCTGGTGTCCCCACTTTTCTGGGTCTGGAGCTAATACACAGCTGAGGCCTAGATATTATCTTTGGCTTATCTGAAACTCTGTCCTTGTGGTCAAAAGACTGAGGCTTTGTTCCCAAGATTGTTTAATGCGGACCAGAACCTCACTGTCCTGAGGGTTTACTAATTAAGGGAGTGGATATGCAAGGGAGAAGGAGGATCATGAATCAGTGTGCTGAGTGAGGCCGCTATGAGTCAACAGGAAAGGCAAAAGGTCAAGTTAAAGAAATAAAGTCTCTGCACAGTTACAATAGTATAAAATAAAACACAAACATCTGATGACTACTAAAAGAACAATTTATAACAGTACAACTGTATATAGAGCTAATGATAATTACATTTACTATTAAAACTGAGCACGTTCTCTCCATACAGCATTGTCACGCGTTTCACCTGTGGTTTGAGTCGGCCCTCACATCGGCCGGGAAGGATGGGAACTGTTTTCCTGTTTTACTTTGATAAAAAGAAAAGTAGCTTTCCCAAGGCCACCCAGCTGGAGCATCAGGCAGCCTGACCCTGTTACATGCCCTTAGTAAGGTGATCGTTATTTGTGTCTTATAAAAGATTATTTCCACAATATCATGGACACTTTTATTCAATTCCTCATTTTAGTGGGCCCTCAAGATGAGCAGAATGATGAGTGCTAATAGTTCCTCACTTTTAAGAGACTGTTTTGGTTACAATAATCACCTTTGAGGAGATATGACAAGTTCTTTTTGCTTATGTTTAAAGAACGTAAGTCTCAAAGTGAAAGATGAATTCCTGGTGGAACTATGTGTTCCTAGAGACGAATATTGGATACTGAGGATGTGGACCTCAATACAAAAGTGACTTCTCAGTGAATGAACTCTGCATATACAAGGCCACTGCTCAGGACCCAACAACCTTCCTGTCCTCTTCCTCAGTGACCCAATTCCCATACTGTTTCCCTGGCTGCCGATGGGGAAAGGTAAGCTATCAGTATGTAGCATATGAAAGAACTGTTCCTGGAAGAGACGTCATTTGGAGGAGTAGGGTGTGGGGTCAGCAAATACAAATCCATCTGATTCTCAAAAAGGGCAGGACAGGGGTGTACCCTTTGGAAGAAGCAAGACTATGGGGCTTAAAGGCCACACCTTATGTGTGTTCCCCCAAAAGCAGAGGAAGCCCTGAGCCTCTTGAAGGTGTCTATTTCCTTTCATCATGCTCTAACAGAAATTCTTTTCCCCCAGCAACACCACTGCAAATAAAAGCAACGCCCTTGCTTTTATTCCCCTGAATTTATAGCTGAGGACTGCAAAAGTATGGAGAACTGACTTTAAAAATTATTAGGCAAGAGGCCGGTAAACAGTATCACTTGAAAAGCTGAGCTCAAGTCATTTGGCCTTCAAACTAAAGAAGTAACCCTCAGTTTCTGTGACAAGCCAGGATGTATTTCTACCCCAGGCCCTTTTCACTTCCCAAATTTGAAATTCTAGAATGCTGCTTATTCATGTTTAGGAGGTTCCCTAGACCATTCCTGGGCAACCATCTGGAACTCCACTAGAATTAAAAAACTAAACAAACTGGTGTGGATGAGTCAATTACTTGCCGTGTGTAATTTCAAGTATAATTTATAGTACAGCTTAAAGCGTATGGTTCAGTCATGCTGATCCCACTGTCTCATCTCTTCTGGTATTTAACACAAAACAAAATAAAAAAGGCAGCAAGCTTATCTTGGTCTTAATACTGCATTTCCATGGCCACATTCCTATTTTGCATTATAAGAGTTGACTTGGCTAGCTTTCCTTGATGGCAAAGAGAATTAATAGAAGTTCACATAGCACGCCTGAATTTTCAATACTGAGTGATATTATTTTTTAGTTAATTGTTTCCTTCTCAGTTCAAGTAAGTGTTTTGTGCAGTAATCGTTCTATATTTATAGTAACTGAAACATGTCAGGTTTTCCTCACATCACTCAACTAAAATTTTACTATCTTTTAAAACTGAACAATGGGAGCTTTATGGGTTTACTACAATGTAGGAAATTATTTTATTTCTCTTAGATTTGAAACCCACGGGGTGGGCTTTAGGCCCCGCTGGGTTTACTTGTCTAACCTTGCCTTTCAGATTTTGGTCTCCACCCAAATCCCCACTTCAGAAGGAAGGGCTTTTCCACAGGCCAGTTCATTTTGTCTGAGAGCAGCCGAATTCCACCCTGCTGACACACTTGTGCAATTCCAGAAAATAAACCTGGACTAATACAGAGTAATTTAAGAAAAAAACCAAAAACCCAAAACTGCTCACTCTGTTTAATATCATTTGCATCAACTCCCTATCTTAGCCATTTGTTTTGGCTGCTTTCATGAATTAGAATTTCTGGGCCAAAAAAAAAAAAAAAGTCTCTTGCAGAGAAGACACTGGGTTGCCAAACAATAAGAAAGGAGTTGTAATTTGCTTTTGGAAATATGCCTGACTCCTTCTCTTGCAGTGCCTGCCTCCAAGATCTCCAGGACCAATTAAAAGCAGTATTGCCACACCAAAGAAAATACGGAAGGGGAGAAATTGCTAATTCTTATCAGGGTGGATCAACTTGTAATCAGTCACTCCAACTCCTCCCAGTCTTTGTAGACTCAGCTGAGTGCAGTTTATCTCCTAAAATAAACCCAAACCAAACCGGATAAAAAGACACACAAACGTCTCCAATCAGGAGGATTTAGATAGCATGGTTTATCCGGTTTAAAGTAGACTGTGGAATGAACCCAGAATGGCAAAGGGCAGTTTCAGGTCTGTGGGCAACCTTCCAAATAAAGGTTACAGGAGTACCAATAACTCTGCCTGCACACAATGGAGGGTGCGTCCCGGGTTTGTCGCCCGGTAGGTGGGCTTGGGGTTTGTACGTCCTTAGGGGACGCTGTGACCGTGAGGCTGTTGGCCAGCACACGTCCTTGCACTACGGGCGTTCCCTGGCTGTAGTGCAAGAAGATTGCAACCGCAACTGGCCTGGTTCCCCCTTCCGGGTCTCCACGCACACGCCTTCCCCTCTCCGTCGCTGGACCTTTAAACGGGTGCCGGGACCCGGCCAGGGAACGCCTTCCCCAGAACTTGAGAACACTGCTGTGGCAGGTCTCTTCTTTCCTCCCCACTCCGCCCCCACAGCATTCGGGTGCTGGAGCTCCTCCCACTCCGCGCCCCCCTGGCGGAGGCCCGGGTTGCGGGAGTTGGCGGCACACGCCCTAGTCCTCTGCTTCCACCTTCCTTTGCTTTCAGCTCTCATTGCCACACGTTTTCTTCTCCCTAAACCCGAGACTTAGTCGCTGTCTACGAATGCTCGTAGCTTCCCACTGCTAGATTTTGCACGCAGACCTCGGCTTCCATTTGTCAACGTATACAACTTTCTGCCGCCCGATTTCACCCTCCAGAGCCCAAGAGCCGGTCTTTTACACATCCAGGAACATAGCACTCCCTCCCTTCACATTTTCCTTTCCCGCGTGCAATACCCGGACTTCTTTTCCCCTTCTTTGCGACCAGAACTCGCTGCTAAGCTCCTCCCTCCACATCCAAGACCTGAGCTTTCTTCCTTTTTCCCCATTCCAAATACTGGAGTACTCAGAGCCTCCCCGAAAGACCGGGGCCCGCGGTTACCTGCAGGAGAAGGTACGCTGGCGATGCACCGGGGAGCGCCACAGCCACTCACACGATCAAATTCACAGGTGCAAATACTGGCAATCCCAGCTGGGTCCCAGTTGTTTCGGCCTGACTCAGCCTGGGCGAAACCTACAGACCAGCACCGAGGAAGGCTTTTCCTCTACGCGGCCTTTGTCCCCTCCCGGCCCTGCCCCATCAGCCCACCTCCTGGAGCCCCGCCCCCGCCCCCGCGCCAATCGTAGTGTGGTGGGCGGGGCAAGGGTTCAAGGCTTGTTTTCTGAACTTCAGGGAGCAACCTGCGGAGCATCCTTTTCAGCGCCCTGGGCGAAGAAAGCTGCTGCAGCGCCTCTGAACTCGGCTATGGCTTTTAATGGTGGAAGTACGTGAGTGCCACCTGCAGGCTGGGAAGTAGAGCGCGCTGGGGCTGCCAAAGGGCACCCTGGACTTTGTAATAACCTAGGGACACGAGGAGTGAGTTTCCAGGCCCACAGTAAAAGCAAACGGGGAGTCAGAGCTCCTTGGACCAGTCCCTTTCCTGGCGCTCCCCAGAGTCTGGAAACACCTTTGGCCCAAGAAAGAGTGATCCAGGCAATGAGTGTGGGCTGCTTTAGGGGTTACTCCACCCGCAGCTAGAATGCAAAGGATTGAACATTTACACAAGCAGGCATGCCACAGTAATTTCCTCCACCTCCAATGACTAGGCCTTTAGAGCGTCTTTACCTAAACAGTGACTCTCCTGTAACCACGGTTTCACTTTTGGTGGTTTCAGTTACCTGCAGTCACCTGCAGTCCTGAAAACATTAAATGGAAAATTCCAGAAAAACAATTCCTGAGTTTTAAATTGCGCATTGTTGTGAATAGCATAATGAAATCTCCAGTCGCCATGTTCTGTCTCTTCTAAGAAGTGAATCATCTTTTTGTCCAGCATATACATGCTGTATACTACACAGCTACATACCATGTAGTCAACTTAGCAGCCTGCTGGTCATTAATCAGATAGAATATCCGGTATTGCAGCATCCAGTGCCTGCGTTCAAGGAAGTCTTATTTTACTGAATAATGGCCTCAAAGCCATTCACATAACTATTATTACAGTATATTGTATTATTTTTCTATTTATTTGTTGTTAATCTCTTATTGTGCCTAATTTGTAAACTAAACTTTATCATAGGTATGTATGCTTAGGAAGAAAGTTTGGTATTATCTATGGTTTCAGACATCTAGTGGGGGCCTTGGAATTTATCTCCCCTTCCCTCCATAAGGGGGAACTACTTGTAATTCCAACTACTGTTACACACTATAAATAATCCCAATCATCACTGCATTAGAAAATAAAGATAATGAGATTATTATCTGGGTTCCAGAGAAGTTAGACTAAAGATGTGGGATTTGAAAAACCAGTGGCTTAAAAAAATATTTGCCCCTCTAGGTAATTATTTTTTGGTGTACTCCTTACTCTTGAAAACACGGTGTTAAAGGAGTATTTTAGGTAGTGATTTGTAGCATAATAGCATACTTGTGTATTGCTTCCTGGGATTTAATGTTCCCAAAATTACTTTTAAAAATTATCTTTAGCATCAGATTATTACAGTTATTCTCTTTGAAGATAAACTGATTTAGGCCTAGTCATTGGAGGTGGAGGAAATTACTGTGGCATGCCTGCTTGTGTAAATGTTCAATCCTTTGCATTCTAGCCGCGGGTGGAGTAACCCCTAAAGCAGCCCACACTCATTGCCTGGATCACTCTTTTTTGGGCCAAAGGTGTTTCCAGACTCTGGGGAGCGCCAGGAAAGGGACTGGTCCAAGGAGCTCTGACTCCCCGTTTGCTTTTACTGTGGGCCTGGAAACTCACTCCTCGTGTCCCTAGGTTATTACAAAGTCCAGGGTGCCCTTTGGCAAGTGGTGTCCAAACACCAGCCCCAGCGCGCTCTACTTCCCAGCCTGCAGGTGGCACTCACGTACTTCCACCATTAAAAGCCATAGCCGAGTTCAGAGGCGCTGCAGCAGCTTTCTTCGCCCAGGGCGCTGAAAAGGATGATCCGCAGGTTGCCCTTAGGGCACCACACAAGGTGCATTTTCCACACTAGAGGGCACTGGTGTTTTTCCTAAGAGAAAAGGAAGAAAGAATACATAGCGTTGCGCTTGATTTTTGAGGTGGATTAACAGAAAGTAGCTGCCACCTCCATGTATTTATGTAGAAATTATTATAGAGGTGTATGAGCACAGGTGCATTGGGCCTCCAATCTGAGACTCAAAGTCACCTACTCAAAGGTTGTAGCTTTACTCCATATTATACTGGGCTCACATTTTTTATTACCCCTTGCCCACTACTGAGTATTTACAGTCATTCTTGTTCCACAAAGGATTTAGGGCAGTCTTCAAGATATATACAATGTAGTGTTATAAAATACATTGAATATAGGTAAGGAAATGAAGAAAGAGAGAATAAATGTAGGAAATTACATAGAACCAAGGTGAGGTCAATCACAAAATGTATTAGATCAAATTCTAAACACAGCTGGAAATGGGGTGCAGATTTGGCTCCAAGCCTGTGTGGGAAGAAAGGTAAAACTTTTGGGAATTTCAGCATCTGAAACTGTGTCTCCTAAACCAGTAGTCTAGGGAATCCTCCATAATTGAAAATAGTTTTTTTGTAGATTTCTAGAATTGACTTATAATATTACTCTCTGTATGCTCCCGATGTTGCTAGCTTTTATACAACAACTGTAACAAATTTATAGACAAAATAACTAGAATCAAAACTATAAGTTAATACATTACCTAGCAAGGACTCTGTGAAATACTTAACATCTTCAAGAGCCGGGTGGAGGAAAAGAAGCCCCCAAAGGAGAGTGAGAAGGACTCTCTGGGGATTAGCAGGATCAGCGGAGCTTGTTGGGAGCCAAAGAAAAAGTTTCCAAAAAGGAGAGCAAAAAACGGCAAGAAGGACAAAGCCTGAAAATAATTTTGGCAAGTAGGAGGATCTCATGAAAGCACTTTATGAAGAATAATTAAACCAGAATGATTCTGATAGAAGTCAAATGACAGGGGATTGAAGTACAAATGGGAGGTGGGGAGTTTTGGAGACAAGAAAACTTTTTAAAGAAAGTTGACTGTGAAGTGGAAAAGACTCTATAAGGTCTTGGTAAGGATAATTTCTGATGATTGCATAGTTGTTCATCATCTGATTGTTTTACTTTCGTCTGGTTTGTGTTGGTTAGAAATTTGTTTCCTTTCTATTTATTTTTACTGTTTCAAATAACTTGTGACAAACATATTTAGGTGTACTTTATTTTACACTTGAATCAGTTCCTTAGGCTAGATTGCTGGGGTTGGAATTGTTGATCAAGGAGTGTAAACATTTTTAATATGCTTAGTAGATCCATCAAATCATTTTGGGAGGGATATACTTATTTATGTTTTCCCATGAAGCGTAAAAGAGTGTCAATTTCATTACTTCCTGAATTTCATGATTTTAAAAAACATCTTTGCATTTCTTACTAAAGGGAACCAGAGCTCCTTTGAGAACTGACTGATTCTAGGCTTGGAGCAGAGATAGTTGAAGATGAGCCTGGCGTATTTTAGGGTGGGGAAGCTCACGTAAAAATGCTCAAAGGGTGTGGAGGCCTGTGAAATGGATGTAGGAGCAAGCTTGAAGGGACTCTCGACCATAAAAATGAGCAGCGGAAGAAATGAATGATAACATATTGCAAAAATAATTATGAATCCCTATTAATACTGTTGGAAGATAAACTGAGGTATATAAAAAATGTAAGTTTATGCCTCAGTTTACCTTTAACACCATATATGGAGTTTCTATATGCACTAGGGTCTTGACTGGGCTAGCTATTCTGTTCATGTGGTCTCTGGGTCTAATTTATGCTTTCTTGTAGGTTTATGAAATATTAATATTTGGCAAGCTAATTACAAGAGGGGGATTTTTATATGCTTATCTTTTTTTTTAAAGGACAACAGAAACTTCAATATATTTGTGGAATGGGGAGAAAGAGTTGTTGGCACAGGTGCTGTTTAAAATACGGTTCAAGCTCCCAGGGGAGATAGGGGGGTGTGGACGGGAGCTGTGGGGATTGAGCCAGATTAAAAAAGAGAAGCCCCTTTCTCCCAGAGTTGTAGGTGGGAGTCAGGCCAGGGTAGATGTGTATGCAGGTAAATGTGGTGTTGGTGGTTAGGTTGCACCCAACACAACCTTTGCTTTTTCACTCAAGTAGATGAGATTCTCTGCTGAGAATGATAGTCAGGATAATGCGGGTGTATGTGTATGTGGAATAGCAGCAGTGAGAAGAGGAAGCTGGCTACCAACTCCTAGGATGTCTGCTGACCAGCTCAGCCCATGATGGTGACCAAGATTTGTAGCGGTACCAACCTTCAGGCTTTGATGCTACTCTCCAGCATCTGAGAAGACAAACTCAAGGAAAACTGGGTAGGGATTTGTCAAACCTTGAGGAAATGTGCCTGAAGAATTTAATTAAAATAACACCTCACTTTTGGTTTAATTTCCTTTCCATAATTGCGGCTGGCAGGTTTTGGCATGTTTTCTTCAGCTAATGGCACAATGCTCATTGCTGGGCAGAACAATGGATCATATAGGCTCATATAGTGCAAGATGGGGGGTGGTAACTTTATTTGCACCAGTCTTTTTTATTTTCAGTCTAAGAGATTTTATTTTATTTTATTTTTTTAACCTTCTACTCATGCGTGTTTATTTATTTTTTTAATTTTTATTTAATTATTTTTCAAGTACATTTTTTGTCTATTTCTCCCATCTCAGCCCCCCCCCCCCCTCTCCCCACCTCCCTCCCATTCCCCCCCCCCCCAGTCCTCATCCCTGTGTCTTTCATACTTGTTCCTCAAAATCCCTCCCCATTTTTCCCCTTAAATTCCCTTCCCTCTCCCCTCTGGTCACTGCCCACTTGTTCTCTATTTCAGTGTCTTTATTTTTATTCTGTTTGCTTGTTTATTTTGTTATTTAGCTTCCTGTTAAAGGTGAGATCATATGGTATTTGTCCTTCAATGCCTGGCCTATTTCACTCGGCATAATGCTTTCCAGTTCCATCCATGTTGTTATTTGCACCAGTCTTTGCGACTCAAAACTTAGATGTAAAAGGTTAGCTGTAGAGCTGTTGGCATAAGAAACATCCAAAGTGTGCAGAGAATTTTTTAAGAGTTTATGTATGTATTTTTTAAAGATCATATTTATATTTAGAGAGAAGGGAAGAAAGGAAGAAAGATAGGGAGAGAAACATCAATGTGGGGTTGCCTCTCGGGGGCCCCCTCACCAGGGACCTGGCCTGCAACCCAGGCATGTGCCTGACTGGGAATCAAACCCACGACACTTTGGTTCACAGGCCTGCACTCGATCCACTGAGCTACACCAGCCAGGTTAAGAATTTATGAGTTTATCTGAGTCAAACTGACAATTGTAGAGAAGCATAATCTCAATGAATTGAGAAATGCTCCATAAAATGGCAGTTCTGCAGCTTATTTTATACATTAGAAGAAAAGGAGGAGATATAAATAAGGTTATGTGAAATCCACTGGTGGTACATTAAGGGGGTGGGAGAAAGCAAAGTGGGGAAAACCTCTGTGCTCAGATAAAAACTAAATGAAGAGACACATACATCTTTTATATTAGTGGGTATAGGATAGTTAATAGTTAACAGTTCCATCACAAAAAGATGGTATGGAGTGAGGGGCTCTTTGGTCTGGTGCTTTCTTGCAGGCATTTGTGCCCTGAGGGATCCAGAAAGGGAGACACTGACATTTCGAAGGTTTATCTTAGATGTAAACAAACAATAGGCTCACTTAAGGTAAAGAGTAACCTTTGTGAAGGAAGCTCAAGGCCTAGATAGAACATGTGCTTCTAGATAGGGATTTTCATGTTTGGAACATCCTATGGGGTTACTCTCAATCTCTAAGTTTGTAAGGCTCTCCATGCTGGTTTGCCCTGAGCTTGTCAGGTTTAGTATGTGGCCCCCTTTTCCTGCACAGAGTTAACATCGCTTACTTTGTGTTTACTACTCTGTCAAGTTCTTCAACATACAATTCTTGATAATCAAAAAATCTGTTAAGAGGGTACTATTATTAGCCCCATTTTACAGATAACGCGTGCAGGGCCTAAAGAAATTTGTTTTAAGGTCATGTGGCTGGTTATCGGTAGAGTGGTACAAATGGAAAAGTCTTGGCTATAGACATAAATGCTCTATATCGCACAAGTGAACGTCAGTCACGAGACCACTGCGCGCAGTAACATATTATGAGTGCCCACATCATCGAACACATACGGTAGCTGCTGGCCAGCGGGCACCCATCAGGTGACCCCGCACGCCTGAGGCTCACGCGCGCAGCCGTCCTGTTTTCTTCTCAGAAGGCTGAGGCGGCCTAATCTTGGCCAAATTGTCAGGAACGACTCTATCTGGGTTGGATTCCCTCTGCCTGAACATCTGATCGTGCGTTGTGCGGGTTGGAAGGAGAGGGCGGAGCTGGCGGTCAGGAAAGTTTCGGATTGGAGGAGAGGAGAAACAGAGGGAGGAGCCTTGGGGAAGCCGGAGGCCACACCAATCATGTAAGCTGCTTTGCTTCCTTCTGCAACAGTCAGAGGCCCGTCGCTGCTCTCCAAAGCCGGCTTCCTGCGCCCCTACCTGGTGAAGCAGCAGCTGGGGTGGAGGGGTCTGGGGGCCCGGGCCGGAGGCATAGGTAAGGGCTGGGTTCTGGCGCGCCGCTGTCTGGGGCTGAGAGTGGGGTCGAAGGCCGATTTGGCGAGCTCCGGAGCCGGAGCGGAGGGGATGGCTAAAAGGAAGGGGAGCTTTGGGGCTCCCCAACTGCGTCTGGGCCGGTTAGGGCAGAGAATCTATGTCCGCTGGTAGCCGGCTCCCCTAATTCCCCCGTTGCCCCTGGTCATGCGACTGTGGAAGGGAGCCAGATGGGCTCTTCTTGAAGAGGTTTCCTTGGGAACATTCGAAGTTCTCTTGTCCTGCGCTCCTAAGCTCACTTTGGAGGTGCACAGTCCAGTTCCTCCCGTCTCTGGTGGATTGGCTGTGAATCTGTGTGTCAGGTGCATCCATAGGCTGGAAAAGAAAGTTCATGAGCTCCAGGAAGGACAGCAGTAGTGGGGTTTCAGATATGTCGATGCCTCCTTAAACGCTCGCCTCTGCTGTTCGAGGCTATATTCCATTTCTGCTTGTGTTTCACAGTCTAAGGCGAGGAGACTCGTTTCCCAATTAGTATTTCGCCTTTGCTTAGAACGTTCCCAGCCAGAGTATGAGACTGGAATGTGATGGATATTTTTAAGGAATAGAAGTGTTATATCTAATATAAAGGTTACTTGTAAGACATTCCAGAAATATGAGAAATGCTAGCTTTCTGTGTAAAGCAGTTATTTTTGTTTATTGTGTATATATTAAATAATCATGTATCGATTCAGTGCACCCTCTGTCAAAGTGCGCTAAGGACAGGACAGGTAGTTGCTTGGTATATTGCACTGATGATTTCTTTGATTCATTTCTGACCTATTTGAATGTCGTTTTCTGCCACTCCAAAGTTCTCACTCAATCAGAAATCTTACAAAAAATTACCTTTGTTTCTCTCCGTTGGGTTTGGGTTTGTGGCAAAGATTGAGCAGGTCTCTTCTGTAGAGCAGGACAGGCTTCCTTTGTTCTCCCCTTTCCGTTTTGGGAAGGGTACTGTGGATCACATTGAGGTTTGTCTTTAGTGTTTCTGCTGGCATGTTCATTACCAGCTGAACAACACAAAACTTTGTTGATGAAAACTGGCATTTCTAGTATCCAGCAGTCCTGCATTATTAGATGTCTTTTGAATATTTTTCAAAAATTGCTTAGAAAGGACTCAAGTGATACTTGAATTTTTTTTATCTACAGAAATTTTGGTATTGGCTGGAATCGGGTTTATTTTCTACATTTTAATACCCGAGTAGCCTTCCCATTGGCTTAAGCAACAAGATAGTGTGAAGTCAGCATGTATATAATAAATAAATAGCAGCCTTCAAATGAGAAGACCCGAAGAAAGTACTGGTGATAATCAGAGGTCTTTGGATGAGTAGCTTAATACCTTTAATTATCTGTAAGGTAGGAAAGAATCCTATTAATTTATATATTAAGCTACCAAGGAGTAAGAGTTGTGTGGTGTTTTTTTTTTTTCCAGAATCCTGCTGTTCTCTAAGTAAGTGGTATGTTTATCCTTCAGAGACTACAATTGCTGAGTGTTTCCATGGTAATTTTTATCTACACATCTACCTAGCCTAATAAAAGTTTTGTATGTAGGTGACCTTTTAAAGTAATGCTAAGTGTCTGTAGGCAGATTGCTGACTCTGCTTCTGATATTTCTTTTGTCAAAGTAGAATGAATGCAGGCTGATTTCCGAGGTCTTAGGGTTATTGTCCTCACGTTATTCTTTCTCTCCAGTACTCTCTTTTTTTAAACCCCCCTTTTCACTTTTTGGAGCTTACATTAGATCAGTTTCCATCTTATTTCCTAACTCTTTATACTAGAATATGGATTGTTACAATACTTTGGAAGGTTTATTGACTACCCTCCCTAATAGATTATGTCAGAGACCTTCTTTCCCTCTCTCCTGCCTCCTTTTCTCTCCCTTCCCCCTCTTCTTCCTTTGCTTCTTCCTCTTCTCCTTTCCCTCTCCCTCCATGGCAATAAACATTTACTGCTAAAATTCTGTTCAAATCAGTGGTTTTATTTCTACTTTAATTTATTAAGTAAATTATTAATCAGGCAGCATCTTGAGTAGTTAGAATCCAGAGAGGCTAGAACTGGAAGTTTGTGAAGAGCTACAGAACTAATTTTGTGCTAAAGAATAATTCTGGGGTGACACTGGGGTCTAGTGACAGCTCCATCACTGACCAGTGGTGTGACTCTTTAGAAAGTCACTTTAGGTTCAGTGCACACCGGTTCCCTCGAAGGGGAAATGCAGTCTGCGCACCTTTCAGGGTTTTTGTAAAAATAAATGAGGTGGTAAATATGAGTGTGAAAGCGAAAACATTTTATAAGAGGACAGTGTCCTCTCTGTTAAGGAAAACTTAGATTACAAACTGTAGCACTTTAATGACTAGAGTTTATGCATAGCTCATGGTTCTTTTATTTGAAGTATTACTCAAGCTGTCAGAAAGTAGACATCAGTGCTTTCCTGGAACTTCCATCTGGTGATGTGGTCACCTTTACTGCTTTGGTTTAATTGTGAATTTTGGTTATTTATTTTTAAAAAGCCCTTTAAGATCTTCATTTTAATATCTATGTGAGTTTAGACTTAAAGGGAGAGAAACCAGGTTCACATGCCTGGGAAGAAGAAGATGGGAATGGCTTGTTGATTGAATAGTTCCCAAGGTGAGCAGGAATAGGTTGAGGTAATTTTTGAGATTATTGTAGTAGTGTCATTAAGAGATGACTGTTTTCTTTTTCTTTTCTTGGAAATATTTACCTTTTATATTTTTTTAAAATAAAAAATTGAAGTGAGTAAAACAAAGCTTTGAGGAATTTAGGTGCTTGTAAAAAACCAGTTTTTCAAAAACTACCAAATACCACTTTTAACAAAAACATCTTAAAGTGGAAAAGATATAAACTATGCAAAAATACATTTTATTTCTTTTTACCTGTTCATATTTCTGCCCTACTTCCAATTTTTAAATAATGTTGCTATTTTCTGTAATTTGAGCAACAGTGTTGAAAGTTAGATTGTCTCTATAATTGTGACTTTAGGTGATGGAGATTTCCTTATGATCCTGACTGCAGAGTTTCAAGCCTTAGTTTAGGGTATATGCTAAACTGGATTTATTTACTGTTTGGTTTTCATAGGTCTGAATTTTCAGAGTCAGATTTTCAGATATTTAGGGATGCTGTTTAGAATTAACGTTTGGGTTTCCAGAGGAACTTTATATCTTGTGCTTATTTCTTTCATTTTTTAGACTCATGAAATGGCCACAGATGATAAGACTTCCCCCACATTGGACTCCGCCAATGACTTGCCTCGATCTCCTACTAGTCCCTCTCACCTCACTCACTTTAAACCTCTGACCCCTGATCAGGATGAACCTCCTTTTAAATCAGCATATAGTTCTTTTGTAAATCTCTTCCGCTTTAACAAAGGTAAGACTCAATTCTTAAAGATCAGAAAGCCTACAATATCGATTCTCTGAAATTCTCTTGTTCAGGTTTCATGTTGTGTCTTTGCAAGAGTAGTATACTAACAAGGAGAGCGCTTTAATCATACTCAGCGGGGTTTACTGCTTAAGAAGAGAAAGCTAGAATTTTCACTTGTTAATTGTTAGGAACCGAAGATCTGAATAAATGTTAAAAGGAGGTCCATTTTAAAGTGTTTTCCCTCCTTATTTTAGTATGTTTTTACTTCTTCAGTTCACAGAATGGACGTTGTTCTTTTAGGGGTTAATGGCCAAAAGATTTTAATTAAAGCAATGTAACTAAAAGAATCAGCACATGGGAGAAAAAAGTCTTATTTTTTAAAAATAGAAACCGTCTTCAGGTCTGTTGTTGACTTAAACCTATTAGGTAAGGTGTAAATGTAATATTTTCAAATTGAAAGATATGTTTAAAGTAAGGGTTTGTTTTTTTTTAAGTAATTTTTTTTCCTGGAAGAAAAATTAAGAAACATGGCCTGTATCTTTTGCTTAATATTTGCTGAATTATTTGAAATGAGTTAGAAAATAATCCCTTTTGTTGTAAAGGAATTTGGGAGTTAATAGTTTAAGTAAAAGTTTAAGTAGTATTAACTGACTTATCAGCAGTCATGTTTAAAGCTCTGTAAAAAATGTTTATTTTGAAAAGTTTTTTTTCAAAAAGTAAAGTTTATTGTTTAGAATAGTTTTAGGTTTACAGAAAAATTGGGAAAGTAGGATAGAATTCTCATCTACTCCATACCCACTTTCTGCTATTATTAATGTCTTAACCTTAGTGTGGTACATTTATTACAATTAACAAATGTACCATTATTGATATGTTAATTAATGTATGTGTTTTATTTATATTTCTTTAGTTTTTACCTAATGTCCTTTTTGTGTTCCAAGATTCTACTCAGGAGACCATATTATATCTAGTCACCATAAGATGACAGTCTTTTTATTTAGCAAGTGTTAATTGATTAACTACTATCCTCTGGGTACTATTTTAATAGTGCAAGGGACTTATCCCATAAACAAAACAGACCCTGTTAAAATATATGCCTTTGCGTGAAGCTTACATTCTCTTTCCTTTAATATGCTGAAGATATTTCTAATGAAAAGTAAAACAAATTGAAGATCACATATACTAAGGGTCTGATTCCTAGCCTGTAACTTTGCCACCTGCTCTGATTTTCTTTAAAACTCTAATTTTTAATTATGCATGTAATATACATATATATTTCTTCCTGATGGATTTCATCTACTTCCTTCTCTTTGCCGAACTCTGCGTCTTATTTTTTCCCAATAATGCCAAGCTTTCCTTTGCGACAGAGAGAGCAGAAGGAGGCCAGGGAGAGCCGCAGTCTCTAGGTGGAAACTGGACCAGCCCTCAGCTCCCCTCGAGAGCACAGTCTGTGAGGTCCCCTACACCGTATAAAAAGCAGCTAACTGAGGAACTCCAGCGGCGATCTTCAACAGTATTAGGTAAGACAGTGTTCTTGTTTCATTCCTCTTTGTGTAGATTTTTTCCACAGTCATTGTTTTCCAGGTTGTTTATTGACTCACTTATTTAACTTTTCTGCCCTTTGGAATAGTCAGGTACTCTTCAGAATTAATGCAACTGTTGGCTAAATAGCGAAAGAATTTGTAGATACCTAAAAAATACTTCTTAAATGTTGTATTAAACTTTAACTTAGGCTGAGCTAAAATCTCTTGACTTTTTGTTTGATCAATTACTTGCTTGGGTTTCAGCAGAGAACAGTTTGCAACATCCCCAGGAGAACACAGGTCAGTTTCAACTTTGTGAATGAATTTCGCATCCCTTGGTGAGATGGCCAGTGTAATGTGACATGCATGCCTCTCTGGGTGCAGCATTCTGTCAACTCCATTAATGGGCTGCCGGGTGCTCTTGGCCTTCTGTCCTTGTTGGATGCAGACTGTCACTGTGGCTGGATAAGCTGGGCTCCTCTTGCCTCTTTGTTCTCCATCCTGGTCTCGTGCACATCCTCTCCTTCATTTTCATGCTCTTCTGATGAGTATAGGCTGGGGATCAGTGCCTGGATTCAGAGGCTAACGTGAGTTGCTTTATGTTTATTTCTGTTAGATTATTAAACTCATGGAAGTGGTGCACACAGCTCAAGGTGGAAGACAGGCAGTGAGAGGTGGCACAATAGAAGGGAAGTGGTGCAGCATTGGAAATAGGTGTCCCCGAACGCCAGATGCTTGTCTGGTCTGGCCAGTCTTCTCCGTGAGATCCTCAAGTGAAAAACAGGCAGGTGCAGGTAATGGTGGCTGGCAGGAGGATATTTTATTGCTAGTTGAGACTTGGTTTAGAACCTCCTTCTGGGGGGTCAGAAGAGGGAGGAGAAACCAAGCAGAAGAGTTTCTAAGGACTGGAGCAGAGCTGGCTGCCTTGCCTTGCACATTTCCCAGGGCACTGAGCCTCGGCCTGGGTTATGGCATCCATTTGGAAGGAAGAATCAGAAGGTGGGAAGGGGAGAGAGACAATGGACCTCTCCTTTTACTGCAAGGAGTGGAAGGAAGAGACTACTATCCCCACTTTCATCTTTGACCTCAGTAAACTCTCTTTAGCTCTTGAACCTGACCTGGGGCAATGCTCTTATTTTTGTTGGAGTTCTTCTGACTAAAGCCTCTGCTGAATTAGGAATAGGATATCTTCATTTGTTAAATTGAAGAGTTGGACTAGAATCTATTTTTTAAAAGACTTTATTTATTCATTTTTAGAGAGAGGGGAATAGAAAGAGAGAAATATCAATGTGTGGTTGCCTCTCATGTGCCCCATATTAGGGACCTGTCATGCTCCCCAGGCATGTGCCCTGACTGGGAATCAAAGTAGCAGCCCTTTGGTTCACAGCCCATGCTCAATCCACTGAGCTACACCAGCCAGGGTGGAATCTATTTTTTTTTATTGTTGTTCAAGTACAGTTTTTTGCCTTTTACTCCCATCCCATCCCAGCCCATCCACCCAGCCCTCCCCACCACCCTCCCATTTCCACCCCCCTCCTAATTTTTGTCCATGTGTCCTTTATACTTGTTCCTGTAAACCTGTGCCCTTTTACCCTGAAACTCCCTCCCCTCTCCCCTCTGGTCCCTGTCTGCCTGTTCTCAATTTCAGTGTGTTTGGTTATATTTTGCTTGTTTGTTTGTTTTATTGATTAGGTTCCTGTTAAAGGTGAGATCATATGGTATTTGTCTTTTACCACCTGGCTTATTTCGCTTAGCATAGTGCTCTCCAGTTCCATCCATGCTGTTGCAAAGGGTAGGAGCTCCTTTCTTTCTGCTACATAGAATTCCATTGTGTAAATGTGCCGTGGTTTTTTGATCCATTTAATTTTTTTTAAAGATTTTATTTATTTTTAGAGAGGGGGAAGGGAGGAAGAAAGTGAGGGAGAGAAATATTGATGTGTGGTTGCTTCTCATGCTCCCCCAACTGGGGACCTGGCCCTCAACCTAGGCATGTGCCCTGACTGGGGATTGAACCAGTGACCCTTTGGTTTGCTGGCTGGCACTCAGTCCACTGAGCCCCACCATCCAGGGCTAGAATCTGATTTTTTAGGGGTTATAAACTGATAGCTTTCCAAATTTTGCTGTGGAGTTTTGATAAACTTGAATTTAAATATCAGTTGGTGGAGCTTGTGTGTGGGTTGCTGCAATCTCCACCATTCCTTATTGTGTTGTATCAGGTGTTCTTGATTCTTTTCCTTTAGCTGCTACAGGCTCAGAAACGTGGGACTGTTTGACCAATCAAGTTCCTTTTCTGATCAAAAGGCTGTACTTCCACAATTTGCTAGCTCTATGACCTTAGGAAAATCGCTTAATTTTCTAATATATGTTTTATAAGAGACACAACTAAGATCGTCTGCCTAGTGGCAGAGGGCTAGACCCGATATCCTCTCAGGGCCCTTTAATGTTTATCTGAGATCTCTGATTCTGTTGGTTTCAGGAACAAGACTTGTTCTTCCTCTTTCAGTGGACAATGTTGTTAGTACTCACACATGTACTTTGAACTGGCTAAACACGAGGGGCTTCACGATTAATTATTGTCCGTTGCCTGTGCATGGGAAAACAACAGTTACATTTGTAAGAGCTTCATTGCATCTTTTCCAACTAATAAAGCATGGAGAATTGCTTTCTATTGTGATACTCAAAAAAAACTTGGTCATTCTAGTACTCATACAGTTTTATTCTAGTATCAGCACAGCTATCTGCTGAAATTAGGCCCTTACTATTTATTGAAAGATAAAGTTTTCTCATAGGTGCTGTTCAGATAATTATTTCTGTAATTAAATTGGAAAGTTCTTGGTCAGTTTGGATTTGGATACTGACTTTTCATTTTTTGTCATCTTTTTTCCCCCCACCACACCAAAACAAAGCATGTTTAAAACAAATCAAGCAAACAAAGTCAGTTAGAGAAAGGTGCAGGGTGGGTATTTTCCATTTTGCTTTGTAATAGATTATTAGGTTAATGAGTTTAATTGGCATATTCTTTTCTCTTTGTTAAGCCACCTCCATTGTATCCTTAGATTTTGTAACCACTGGAGCCAGGAATAGGTGGGAACTTCAGTAGTAATCTTGCTCTAAAAATAAATAACATATTACAGCTTTGGCGGGCACAACCCATTCTGGCCACAAAGCTGGAATTTGGAATTTTATTATTGATAGAACTGGCTTCAGCAGTGCTAGTTTAAGAAATAAGCAGTCCCTCCCAGTTTGGAGCTGTAGAAGTGGGGAGGCAGCAGGAAGGGTGGCATTGCAATTCCAGCATTTCTTCGGCAGTTTTGATCTGGTTGGACGTGGAGCGGGAAGGTGTGAGTAAGTTACCATCTGAGATGATCTGAAGCCTCTCAGATTCTATATGTATCGGGCCATTTTCTCTCTGGTCAGCTGCTCCTTGAGACTTTGGACATGTGGGCTGAATGGTGGGGCCCTGTTGATGTTTAACTGTGGAGACTAAGCGAGGCGAACTCACTGGGATTACTTTCCCTTTTGATAAATTTCGGGGAGTCGTTTTTAATGGCTTGGGACCAAAGGGCCCAATAAATCACTAACAGATTTGGGGCCATTTAAGCAATCCTCCCATCCCGGGTCTCAAAACCATCAGTGTCCCAGGCAGTACTTCTCTCAGGTAGCCCTTACTGGCTGGTGAAATAGTATTTTACATGGCAATATAAAAACAGTTTGTTGAAAGAAACGCTTTCAGGACCTCTTACCTTTAATAAAGACTAGCTTTAACTCTCAATACACATCACTGGGTGTGAGACTGTGAATGGATGCAAACAGGAAGAGGCACGTGTATCTCATGCATACCTCGTTTTGCATAGGTACTGAAGACTACTAACACGGTTTTTTTAAATTTTATTTTTTGTTAAATCTGACTCAGAAACAAGAAGGAAAGCAGAACCTACCTTTGGAGGTCATGACCCGCGTACAGCCGTTCAGCTTCGAAGCCTCAGCACTGTGTTAAAACGCCTCAAGGAGATCATGGAAGGGAAAAGCCAGGTACAGTTGCAGGACTTTAGAAGATTACTTATTAAGCCCTTACCTGGGGTTCATGCCATACTCACTGAAATGGCACAGTGTCCTTGAGAGAAAGTTCACTGAAGCATTTCCTCCTCCCACGAACACTGTATTTTCACACACAGGTACTTAATTTTAATTGATCACTTCCCCCCCCATATAATTATGTATATTTTTTATGTCTGTTTAAGAAGTGCTTATCTAGCTGAAGGTCAGTAAATATTCTTCCATGTTTTTTCCAAAAACCTTTACTATTTGTATAAAATTTAGGGTTCAAGCTTCCTTTTTTTTTTTCTCATGGCCATCCATCCCGTTGGACTCAGCACTGTTTTTTTTAAAAGATTGTCCTTCACTGATTGCATTCTAAAGCTCATCATACCCAAGTCCATCTGTATGTGTGCGGTGTGCCAGGGCCCTGCTATCTGCTCCATAGCTCCTTTTTTTCTATCCTTGAGCTAACACTCTGTCTAAAATTATCAAGGCTTCAGAATAAGTCTCAGTGGCTGGTAATGTCAGTCCTTCAGCTTTGTTCTTCAAGATTTGACTCTTCCCATTTCCTGTATGAATCCTAGAAATAGCTCGCCACTTTCTGCGAAAGCAGCGTAAGATTTTGATTAGCATCGCATTTGCCATTGCCTCTTTGTCGGTATTTTTGAGACACCTTCACCTATTTGTGCCGGTACAGGACAGCGACCTGAAGCAGTACTGGATGCCGGACAGCCAGTGCAAGGAGTGCTACGACTGCAGTGAGAAATTCACCACGTTCAGGCGCAGACACCATTGCCGACTGTGCGGGCAGATCTTCTGCAGTCGTTGCTGTAATCAAGAAATCCCGGGAAAATTTATGGGCTATACAGGTAAATGCATCTTATTGACAGTTGTACCATTTTTAAAAGTTATAACCATAAAATAGTTATTATACAGACTGATGTTAAGCCTGTTTTCATCTTGGGCTTCATGAGTGAGCCATGGAGGACACAGAGGTAAGGGAGACACAGCTTTGCTTTTAAGGGTTTTATAGTAGAATAACAAAGTAGATGGGGATGTCTATAAATAAGGAAAGCAACAGTGTATCACAGGTGCTATAAAAAACCCAGCGGTATTATTACATTTATTATATAATATGGTTAGAATAGCTTATGAGTTTATATTACTATGAGAGATTTCATTTTACAAAGTACAGGTATATGTACTTCCTTGAGTATATGACATTGTGCTTTAGCAAACCACATCATATATTCTTTCATTAGCAATATATAAATGTTTATTGTTTGTTGTAGCAGAAAAAGCTGAACAATAATCTGTGGATTTATACAGTGATTTGATAGTGGACGGCAGGCAGAGGGTACCCAGATGAAAACAGTCTTAGATTTCTCCCGTTATTTTTATTACCACGCAGGTTTTCTGAGTCTGCTACAGAGTTTCAGACCTGAATTATCTTTCATCTAGATTATGGCTACAGTCTTGGAAAAGATCATTTTTTTTAACCATTAGTTTTTTTCCTACCTCCATCATTTTCTGTACTCTAGATGATATTCTTAATTAAATTAAGTTAAATGCTAATTTGATCATGTGAGGCTGTTCTGTCTAAAACCCTTTCGGAGTGCCTGTTACACTCAGGATAAAATCCTGTCTTAATATGGTTTGTGTGTTGGTTTCCTAGGGTTGCCATAGCAAAATAGGACAGACTAAGCAAAATATTAATATTGGTTGAAGTACACACATAGTTTAATAAAACTGAGTACTATTTAATAGTAGTCAAAATTAAAAAATAAAATTAAATTATGCTTGGTAGTAAATACGGTAAAAACATGTTTCTGACAGTTGGCTGTAAGAAATCTTTGTTCTACGTCACATGAGTTTTCTAATGTTAATGCTAAAACATGTGAGGTTGGGTTGTTAAATAACATGCCGTGTGTGAAGTTTAATGATCTGACCTCAATTTTTTGGTGCACTGAAATGTTATAGAATCATACAGATAATTGTTACAGAAAGACAGGGTAGAAGTGAAAACTTACATTTGGGTAGGACTGCATCCTCAATAAAATGACAGCATTTAACAGTATTAAATAACCTAGTTGTTTGTCCTCCCAAGAATATTTCATTTCTATCCTAACTTTCCCTGTAAAAGTTTTAACAATCTCCCCCCCATATTTCATATTATTAGTAAGCCCATTCTCTTAGTGTGTTTTTCAAACGATGCCCCCTTGTGGAGGCCTCTTTTCAGGGCTTCACGATGGGGACCCAGATAACGTTTTTCTTCCTTTTTGCTCAGGGAAAAATATGTTGTTTCCATTATGTTGATTCATTTACTCCATTTAAATGTTGTCTTCTTGAAACTTCTGCCCCTTACATCACTTTTAGAATCTTGAAAAATACTCTTTCTTAATCAAAGTTTTCTATCTAATGTTACTGAGTGATATTTTCTTAACCCATTCTAAATATTTGAGGTAATTTTGTATACTTGGGTGAATTTCTCATAATGATGGGTTTAAAAATATATAATTGAGCTAACAAAATTATTTCACTGAAAAAAAATTTCTTGGTGGTCCTTACTTGAAGACATTTCCCTTTTATTAGATTAACTATTAACCCAAAGGTTTAATACATCTTTACACCTGTTGAATAATGTAATCTTATCTTTTACTTAACTTCTTTTTTTCCCTTTCCAGGGGACCTCCGAGCTTGCACGTACTGTAGAAAAATAGCCTTAAGTTACGCTCATTCCACAGACAGTAATTCCATTGGTGAAGACTTGAATGCTCTTTCAGATTCTGCTTCCTCTGTGTCTATACTTGATCCCAGTGAACCCCGAACACCTGTCGGGAGCAGAAAAGCCAGTCGCAACATATTTTTAGAGGATGATTTTGCCTGGCAGAGGTACTGTCACTTAAATACAATTTTGTATTTGAGAAATAGTGATAGTCTGGTGTCCTGTGAGTGCTTTTAGTTAAACATTTACCTTCTTTGAATTATTTCCTGCACATCCCTTATTTTCTTCTTTTTTCTTTGGCTTGTCTCCAGAAGGATCACAGAGGATGTTTTTGGACAATGATTGTACTGATTAATTAAAATGTAAGCTCTACAAGAGGGGAGGCTTTGTATCTCACTCACTCACTTTCTATCTCTGGCACCAAGAACAGTGTTTGACCGGTACTATTTTCTTGGTGATACTTGTTGAATAGGCAATAGAAGTTATGGAGATTAATAATTTCTAATGTAGCCTTCTTAGAGAATGAGAATGCTGGTAAGATTCGTATTCATAATATTCGCAATGAAATTAGATTTTTATTCTTTTTAGGGAACAATTCGTGTTTTTCCAGATTTCTAAATATGCTACACTGCCTGGTAGTGGAGGATGTTACCAGCTTTTCCTTGGACCTTTCCTGAGTTTGTTTGAATTAGAATGCAAGATGCATCAGTTTCTGATTGTTTTCTTTAGTTACATTGTTTTTTATGCATAATACCAATCTGGCCATGTTAAAAGAGCTTGAAGTTTTAACTAACATCCTTCTGATTAGTTATTGTATTGATTACCCCTTAAGGGAATGAGGTATTAGTATGGAACCAGAGAATTTAAACAAAAGTCAAAATGAATTATAGCTACATTCCACATACATGAATCTCAGGAACATAATGTAGGATAGAAAAGAAAGTCACATTTGTAACCAATGATTATTCTGTTTACATAATGTTCAAAAATATACAGAACGAACACACTGTCTAGGGATGCAAGCACAGTGCACTTAAAGAAAAGGAGAGACTGATGATAGAAAATTCCCAGCAGTAGTTTCCTGGAAGGCAGGGAGGGGTGCCGGGTGGGTAGGGAACACAAGCACCTCACTGTCAGCGGTAGCATTCTTTTAAAGTGCTCGCTGGTGCGTTGGTGTTTGTGGCATCCTGATTCTCTCTGTATGTTATCTGTATTTTATAAGCTTTAAAGACCAGTTCTACAAGTAGTAGAACAAAGCATAGGGATTCTTCATTTTTTGCTTACTTCAGTCATGATGCCTTTTAGCTGTACCTGGCTCTGTTGTGTGAGCCCAGAATTGACAATGTGATTTAATAAAACAAAGCAAGTTTGAAAGCTTCTTGAGGGACGTAGCACGGATGTCAAAGGTGGTATAATTATAGGTTTTGTGCTGATTGGTTGATGTTCACTCTTTGTTAGTCATCACATGTCTCTGGAAGGCACTACTGTCTTCTCTTGACAGAGGTAGATGCTGAGGTGCAGAGAGATGAAGCAGGGGGTCCAAGATCACACAGCTAGTAAGAGGTAGGCCCTGCACTTGGACCTGACTCTGGAGAGTCAGGTTTGCCTGACTCTGCAGCGCTCTTCCAGTGGTTTGTGGTGCCTGAGAGTAAAATATTTGGGCTTAAGATTTTCCACCCCCAAATCATTTCAATATTGTTATTCATGTAAGAAGGATCCCTATATGCACCTGTTCAACCAATTTATGATATTAACGGCATTTCATATACTTGATAATAAACTATTACCAGTCTTTTGACATTTGATATACTTAAGATAAAAACCACACTGCTTCCACCTTAATTAAAGGAAGGAAACAAAAATGGCCTGTAATCTCATAATTACAAGGGGAAACAGTCTGCTTTTAAATGTTAAAGCAATCAGTGAAATCGACTTTGTTCGTTACTGTCCCAAATCATCTCAAGCTTTCCCTTTTTCCTTTATAGTTTGATTCATTCAGACTCCTCAAATGCTGCTCTTTCAGCAAGACTTGTATCTGTTCAAGAGGATGCTGGAAAGTCTCCTGCTCGAAATAGGTAAACTGCTGAATGGCCACACAGTGTCCCATGTCTGGTTTTTCTCTTTTTCCGGTGATGAGAAGAACATACCAATAAAAATGGGTGGAGTGGGTTGTCGTACAGTCTCTCAGCTCTCGTTTTGCTGGTCAGCTCTCGCTTGTACTGTCTGAGTGGCTGTTTCTATCCTCCTCCGCTGGTTTTAGATCTTGGAATCTAGCTTAGCAGACGAACTTAACTTTAGTCACCTATTAAAAACAAACAAAAACTCCTTTATGTTTTACCTCTAGTAACATACATTCTCAATTATTTCTTGTTAGCCAGATTTCTTGAAACTACTGCCTATAATCATTCTACACCTGCACACCTCCTTCTTTTTTATTACCTTACTAATGTGCACGTCTCCCCTCCGCCCCCCGAAAATGCCTTCCTTTTAGAAATTTAAGTGGCAAGTTAAGTCATTATAAACCTGGAGAACTAGAAATCTAAGCAACAATGGTTTAACATACTTTCAACAAGTATTATTGAGTACCTCCAAATTATGTACGTACTTGGGATATAGCAGCCAGTCAAACAGACAGAAATTTAAAACACCAATAAAACATAAGGAATAGGGGTGGAGAGTAGAATATTAAATATTGTAGTTAGCGCAGACCTCACCGAGAAAGTGACATTCGGGCAAAGACCTGAGGGTGTGAGGGAATAGCCCTGTGGCTATTTTGTAGACACAGAATAGCACATTGGTGAGAGGGAACATTCTGGCAAGGAAAAGCAAGAGGTCTCGTGTCCCCGGAGTCCAGCATTTCTACAGTTAATTGTGAGGGCTTCCTCGTTTAACCTGGGTGAGATGGGAAGCTACTGGAGAGTGTGAGCTTTCAAAAGGTAAAAAAATTATTTTGAAAACAATTCAAACTTGCAAAAATAATAAAGTAAATTTCCCTATATTTTTCATTAAGGTCCACTAAGTTACATTTGCCCATTTGCTTTGTTACTTTCCATATTGTATACATGGTGCTTTTTTTCTGAACTATTTGAGAGTAAGTTACTGACATAGCATCTTTTATTTAAAAAAATAATAAGCTTTATTTTGTAGAGGAGTTTTAGGTTCACAGCAAAATTGAGTGGAATGTGCAGAGAGTTCCCACATGACCCCTCACCCTCTGTACAAGCGACCTCCCCCATTATCAGCATCCTGCACCAGAGTGGTACGTGTGTTACAGGTAATGAACTTAGCTGAGACATCATTATCACCAGAGGTCGTAGTGCACACAGTAGGGTTCTCTCTTGGCCTGGTGCATTCTGTGGGTTTGGAGAATGTATCATGACACTCATCCACTATCGTAGTATACTACAGAATAGTTTCACTGCAAATCCTGTGTGCCCTGAACAGTCACCTCTCCCGTGTCCCAGCCATGGCAACCACTGGTCATTTTACTGTCCCCATTGTTTTGCCTTCTCCAGAATGTCATAGAGTTGGAATCACACAGTTTGTGTGTATTCAGATGGGTTTCTCTTACTTAGTAATATGCACTTATGTTTCTTTCATGTGTTTTCATAGCTTGATAGCTCATTTCTTTTTAGTGTTGATTAATATTCCATTGTTTGGATGTACCACAGTTTGTTTATCCACTTATCTACTGAATAATATCTCGGTTGTTTCCAGGTTTTGGAACTTACAAATAAGCCTGCTTTAAACGTCTGTGTGCAGGTTTTCATGTGGTCATATATTCAGTGCATTTGGGTCGATACCAAGGAGTGACATTGTTGGATCATGTGTTAAAGAGTATTAGTTTTATGTGACGTTGTCAAGCTGACTTCCAGAGTGTCTGTACCACTTGCATTCGTACCGGCATTGAGAGTTCCTGTTCTCCATCCGTGCCTGCACTTGGTGGTGTCAGTATTCTGGACTTTGGTCAGTCTAGTAGATGTGCGGTCATATACCCCAGTGTTTTCATTTCCAATTTCCTAGTTATATACGATGCTGGACTTTTTTTTTATATGCTTTCTTGCCATCTGTATATCATCTTTGGGGAGGTGTCCACCTAGGTCTTTTTAAAAATTAAGCTGTTTGTTTTCATGTTGTTGAGTTTTAAGTCTTGGAGAAGTTTTAAATTTTACCAATTTAAATTGGCAAATTTTGGAGAAGTCCCTTGTCAGATGTGTCTTTGTGGAGATTTTCTCCCAGTCTGTGTGGCTTGTCTTCTAATTGTCTTGATTACTTTTCACAGAGCCCAGGTTTTCAATTTTAATCTACTCCAGTCTATCAGTTTTTTCTTTCTTGGATCATGTTTTCATGTTATATCTAAAATGTCAGTCATTGCCATACCCAAGGTTATCTAGATTTCCCACTATGTTATCTTCTGGGGGTTTTATAATTTTATGTATTACATTTAGGTTTGTGATCCATTTTGATTTAATTTTTGTGAAGGGTTCAGAGTGTGTCTAGAATCTTTTTTTTTGCATGTGGATGTCTCATTGTTCCAGCACCGTTTGTTGAAAAGACTCTATCTTTTCTCCATTGTATTGCCTCTGCCCCTTTGTCAAAGTTACGTTGACTATGTTTATGGGGGTCTGTTTCTGGACTGTGTGTTTGTTCCATTGGCCTATTTGTGTGTGCTTTTGCCAGCCCACCCTGTCCTGGTTACTGTAGCTGTATCATAATTCTTAAAGGTGGGTCATGTCAGTCCTCCAGCTTACTTCTTCAGTATCATGTTGACTATTCTGGACCTTCTGTCTCGCCATATAAATTTTATAAACAATTTTTCAATATTCACAAAGTTCAGTTGCTGGGACTTAGATTGGGATTATGTTGAATCAATAGATCAAACTGTGAAGAACTGACATCTTGGTAATATCGAGTCTTCCTAGGCATAAACATGAAACGTCTCTCTGTTTACTTAGTTTTTGATTTCTTTCATCAGAGTTTTATGGTTTTCCATATATAGATCCTGTGCATAGTTTGTTAAATTTATACCTAATTATTTCATTTGGGGGGCGGGTACAAGTGGTAATGTGTTTTTAATTTCAAATTTCACTTGTTCATTGCTGGTATATAGGAAAGTGATTGACTTTGATAATTAGCCTTGTATCCTGCAACCTTGATGTAATTGCTTATTAGTTTTAGGAGCTTTTATTGATTCTCTAGGATGTTTATGTAGACAGTCTTGTGATCTATGAACAAAGTCTGTTTTTAATTGTTTTTCCCCAATCTGTTTCCCTTCTGTTTTTTCCTCTTGTCTCCACTGCTAAGTTTGAAGAGCAGTGGTAACAGGGATACTAGTGCGTTGTATCTGACCCGGTGGGTACGCTTCAAGTTCATCACCATTAGGTGTTGTGTTAGCTGCAGGTCTTTCGTAGATGTTCCTTATCAGGTTGAGTAAGTGGCCTTTTATTCCAAGTTTGCTGAGAGCTTTTGTAACAAATGGCTATTGAATTTTGTCAAATGCTTTTTTCTACATCTGTTGATGTGATCACATAGTTTTGCTTTAGCCTGGTGGTGTGGTGGATTATACCGATACTGATTGATCTTCAAAGGTTGAACCAGTCCTTCATCCTTCAGTTAAATCTCTCTTCATTGTGGGGTATAATTCTTTTTATACATTGTTGGATCAGCTGCTAAGATTTTATGGAGGATTTTCACAACTATGTTCATGAGAGACATTGATCTGCAGTTTTCTGTTCTTGTAATATCTTTGCCTGGTTTCAGTATGAGGGTAGTGATTATGTCATGGGACGAGTTAGGGGGCCTTCCCTCTGCTTTGTTTTCTGAAAGAGATTTTAGAAAATTGGTGTAATTTCTTCCTTAAATGTTCGTTAGACTTCATTGGTGGACTCTTCTGGCTTGGTGATGAGCCCCATCAACGAAATCTGTTGTTTATACCGTACTGTTTGTGACCTCAAGCATTTCTTTTTGATTCTTCCTTAGAATTTTTATCTCTCTGCTTACATCATTTGTCATTTGCATGTTGTCTGTTTCCATTGAAGCCCTTAGCAGATAAATCGTAGTTTTAAAAAAGTCTCGGTATGAGAATGCCAGAATTCTTTGCCGTCACTGATTCTGGTTCTAATGCTCGATCAATCTCTTTAAACTGTGTATTTTGCCTTTTAGTATGCCTTGCAATTTTTTTTGTTGAAAGAATAGCATGATTTACTGGGTTAAAGGAACTGCGGTAGATAGGCCTTCAGTAATGTGGTGGTAATGTCTGGAGGGAAGGGAATTGTCTTGTGATTAGGTCTCAGTCTTTTAGTGAGCCTGTGCCTGTGAACTTGAGGAGTGCTTCTCAGTCATTTCCCCAGTACGTGGGACAGATTGGCTGTAGCCGTTCTTTATCTCTCATGGTACTGGATTTTGTGGAGAGGGTAGGCCAGTTATGTGGAAGAATGCCTCTCAGTTTGGGTTTGTCTTGTGCTTCCTCATGATTTGATTTAGGCTATGCATTTTTGGACAGCAATTCTGTGTAAGTGATGTAGTCTGTTATGTCGGAGAGGATATGGTGATACAAATTTATCCCATCGTTAGTATGGACTTGACCTCTTGGTTAAGGTGGTGTCCTGGGTTTCTCCTCTGTCAAGTTATAATTTTTTCTTTGCAATTAATATGTGTGGAGGAGATATTTGGATACTCTTTAAGTACCCTGTTCCTTATCAGTCTCGCTCAACAGATTCAGTATCCAGGTGTGATTTATGTTAGGATGGTCACTTCCTAACTTTATCACCACTTCTTTTGCACTTACTAGTTGACATTCTACTCTAAGAAAACTTTCCCTTACAGAGGAGTTTTGAGTGGGGGGTTTGGGAGGATTACATGATCTGCAGTATATTTTCAGAGGAGCACGCTGGCTGCTCTGTTGAATAGATCGTAGGACATAAGAGTAGAAGCAGGGAGGCCACTTAGAAAGCTGGTGCAATAATCCAGGCGAGAGAACTGACTCAGGTGTGAGGGGAGAAGTGGAGGTGGATGGTCAGACTCAAGATGCGTTTTGATTGTAGTGCTAACAGGATTTGCTAAACTACTGGAGGTAAAAGAGGGCTCAGGTTTTTGGCCCGAGTGGTTGGAAGGCTGGAATTCCCATTTACTGACATGGGGAAGACTTGCACAAACAGTTCAGTTTTAGACATGTTGCATTTTAGATACCTTCTAGACATCCAAGTGAGATGTCAAATAGATGTACGAATCTAGAGTTCAGGAGAGACGTACAGGCTGGATATATAAACTTGGGTGTTGCATTCATGTGGATGGTATTTAAAGCTATGAACCAGGACAGAGATCATGAGAAAAGTGAGTGTGGAAAGTGAGGAAATAAGGACCAAGGCCTGAGATTGGGGAAATAAAGAGGAACCAGAAAAGGAGCCTTAGAAGGAGATGCGGTGAGAGGAACACCCTGAAAGTGTGTTGTCTTGATAGCCAAGTAAAGACAGTTTTTCAGGGAAGCGGAAATGGTCCTGGTGATAATGTCAGGTGAGATGATAATGAGATGAGTGCAATCTGACCCTTGGATGCAGCCATAATGTTGCTAACTAACCTCAGTAGGCAATTCTGTGAGTCCTGCAAGATTCAGCAGAGAAGGGAAGAAGTGATACAGTGAAGGAGGGAAATGCAGAGGGCTGTGGAGATGAGACAGGTTTTTAAAAGATGGGATTACAGTATTCCTCGTGGCATATGCCTAAGTGTAGAGATTGCCATGCTAATTTTCAATGTTTTCATGTGTTTTGAATAATGTTAAGATTGATGTAAGTCTTTAGGAAAGATATAATTGAGTGAGTACGTGCTATTTATATGTAAAGTTTTAGCCAGCATTCTTACTACCAGGCTACTTACTAGAGTATATTACGACAAAATTGACTAATTTTCTTTTATTCTTGTTGCCATTGTATCAGAATATGAGTAGGGATGGTTAGAATGTTAGAGAAGCAGAATGCATGAGTAATTAATACACACATTAGAAAAGAGATTTTAATTAGTTTTTAATTAGTTGAAGAAGACATAGTGGCAACTTTTCACTAAAAAAAATGCCCTGAAATGAATAACTAATTACTTTAAATATCTTGTTTATATACTTTTGTTTGATATCTATGGTTTCTCATTAACCATTAAGAATGACTTTACTAAACCTATTATAAACCTGTGAGTAATTTTTAAAATTGCTTTAGAAGTATTTTTATCTTCATGCTGGGGAGACCATAGTTTTTTGAGTGAGACCTGGTTTTGAATGGCAGCTCCTTTATTAGCTGAGTTCTTAGGTAAATTACTTAATCTCTGATTCTTGATTTCTTTGTGTATAGAATGGATCTAGTAGTATCTATTCCATAGGATTAAATGAGGGAAGAAATATATATTGCTTTACTGAATGAGTATATATATAGTGTTGGCCACATCATAGGTGCTTCTGCCTTTTATTTTTTATATGAAGCTTAAATTGGGTTTTATTTTTATCTAGGTGGAAGCTAACTAAATTTCTAGGTAAATTTTTTTTTAATAAATTAAAGCTTGCTCAGTGCTCTTGATTTTCTTCTACTTACAAGTCATTTATTTGGTAACTTTGCCAAGAAGCAAAATTAAGGATATTATGTAAGTACTCATACAACAAGAGAGGAAACACATTTTCACTAATTTTCCTGTTGATCAAATACAAAATATAATAATAATCGAGGACAGTTTTTAAATTCAGATCTACCAATGAGAAGGAAGGAATCCTTACTGGGGGATAACATTTTGCTTAGTGGTGGTTCAGAGTCAGTGTTCTCTGTCGTCAGAGCACGAGAGATGTTGGACTCCGAAGACCGTTCTTATTCATTGGTTATGCAGAAGCCCTTTGGCCTGTGGGCCATGCTTTCCTGTCCCTGATCTTCAAGGTTGTTTCTGCATTTAGACTGTGATTCCTTATATTTGTCAATTAAATACAAATACTAATTCTCTGCATTTTAACAAGAAGAGTTGATACCTGTTCCCTTTGAGATATTACCGATATATGAACTACATCTGTGATTGTTTTTCTGTAATCTTTCCATAACAACTTTCTTTTAAAGTTTTTTTGAAGTAATTTTAGGCCAACACAGAAGTTGGAAATAGAGTACGGCGAATATCTGGGTGCTCTCCTCCCTGTCCCCCCAGTGATAATATCATACACAAGCATCATAAGTACTTCTAAATGCACTGTAACAGTGGCAGACCGGCATTTATTTAAAAGTGAATTTTTACTGTCATGGCATTTATTGGTGACAAATTTACCACTTGTGGTTTCACTTTCTGCTTTTGTTTCCAGATCAGCCAGCATTACCAACCTGTCACTGGACCGGTCTGGATCTCCCATGGTGCCGTCGTACGAGACGTCTGTCAGTCCCCAGGCCAGCCGGACGTACGTCAGGACGGAGACCACTGAGGACGAACGCAAAATTCTTCTGGTATGGTCCAGTCTCTCTGACCCATAGCTAGTTTTGATCATAAAGACTGTTTTTCTCTCTGATTTTTCTATTTTAAAGAAACATACAAATGAAGCAGCCAGTTAGCATATAAATTAAATAGGGGAAGTTAATTAGCTTAAGTTCTTAGTAGGATCACCTGGGAAATTGGTCAGGCATTCTATGTTCATATGTTGGATTAATACTTTCTTGACCTTTTTCATCTGGCAAGATCAGAATGCAAGCACCTGCATACGGGAGCACACCTTTTAGCCTGGTCCCAGCTTGCGGTTAACTTCAAAACAGGTTTCTCATACACATGGTTTGGAAGGCTTTTCAGACATTTAGTATTATATGTGTATATGAAATAACCATTGGTTTATAGAATTTATGTATTTGGAAAATACTATGTTCAGTCCTAAGGGTGACTCAAAGAAATTGAAGGTATGACTTCTGCTTTCAAGCTTGTGATTCAAAAGGTGGACATGAGGTTGATGGGCAGGTCCTTAGTAGTAAAAGAAGTAATACTTTAATTATAAAAAAAAAAAGAAAGATTATTAGTAGTGAGGGAGTCAGGAAACACTTTATTTTTTATTGTATTTTTTAAAATATTTTATTTATTTATTTTAGAAACAGGGAAATGGAGAAAGAGGGAGAGAGACATTAATGTGTGAGAGAAACATAAATCGGTTGCCTTTTGCATGCCCCCAACTGGGGACCTGGCCCACAACCCAGGCATGTTCCCTGACAGGGAATTGAACTGATAACCTTTTGGCTTGTGGGACAATGCCCAAACCAATGAGCTACACCAGTCAGGGCCAGGAAAGACTTCAAACTGAATGGCTTGGACTGGACCTTAAAGGATGGAATAGATCTGGCTACGCGGTGGGGAAAGCAAACCTTATTAAAAGGTGTGAGGAAAGGAATAGAGGTGAGCAGCAGCATGACGTCATTCGTGGACTGAAGTAGGACTTACTAATTGGAGAGGCTGGGAGAGAGATTAAATTGGAGTCTGTTGCCAAGAATGGAAAAAGTTATTTAGGGCTACCTGGTGGAAAGTGGGGAATTCAGACTTTACAAGTTTAGATTTGGGCCTGTAGGCACTGAGTGATGTACGGAGTTTTTTTGAGAAGGGAGTAATTAATTGAAGGCCTTTCTTTAGGAAACTTAACCTGGTAGTTGTGGGTAGGTGAGAATCTGGTGAAGGCTACTAGAATCATTTACTGTAGATTAATTAGTGTTATTGGCTGTCCGGTCCCTATCTCTTGCCCCATTTCCAAAGAGGAGTATGAAATTTTCTACTTAGGTAACTAAGAGACTGAAAATAATGTGCCATTGACTGACAAAACTTATTTGGGAGAGTTGGTTTTCTGTGGGGTGGGGTAGGGTGGGGTGGAGGGTAATAGGTTTTCAAGAGACAAGATTACATTTGGAATTAGATGAGCTGAGTTTAAGCTGTTCCCCATGTAGGTATCATTTCTATTGTGTACGTTAGCTATGCAAAGACATAAGAATTGAGTTTCTTCTCATGAATCTAAAAATCACAAGATAGAATCTGAAAACGTATGTAGCACCCTACTCAGGAGTAATCATTTGCTTATAATGTGACTTCAGGACAGTGTTCAGTTAAAGGACCTGTGGAAAAAAATCTGCCATCACAGTAGTGGAATGGAGTTTCAGGATCACCGCTACTGGCTGAGAACTCATCCGAACTGCATCGTAGGGAAGGAGTTAGTCAACTGGTTGATCCGAAATGGACACATTGCTACAAGGTAATGGGATCTTAAGAAAGACAGACTTTAAATATTATTAATTAATTTACTTTTAATGAGGACACATTGTTGTAGATATAAGGGGGGCAATGTTCTTTGTGAGTAGGGTTCGCTTTTCACATTTGGTGTGTGGGGTGTAAGTTGTCAACCCTCCTCCCTTCTGGGCTTTAACCAGTACAGATGCAAGGAACCAGTGAGGGTCACAAGTTGCCTAATTTATTAAAAGCAGAAGTGTGCAGTAATTCCCAAAACACAGAGCTCTTTAGTTGAGCAGGATTGGGAAGTAACCGGACCCTGAGACCACAGTGGCTTCTCTGGCTACTGTTTGCTAATCTGGACATTGCAGTCTGTCTTGAGAACTGTGTCCATAAGCCACGCCTGGGGTGCCTTAGAGAGATTTGTTAAAACCTCACAAATCACGTGCAAAAAAGAGAAAGACAGGTCCTGTTGCCATCAAGGTAACATGTCCCCTACCTTTTCTGCCTGATCGGATTGGCTGCTTTTCCTCTCCTGGGAAGGAACAAGTATGTAGGAAGAGAGACAAACAGCACTGAGCAGTGAAGCTCTGGGTTTCCGTTTTGGTTTAATCTCATTTTAGTTTTATGCTTTCAGTGAAGTTATTCAGTCTTATTGAGGCTTGGACCTCTCTATTCTAATAGGAGGAAAATACAGTTTTGTGAAGAAGCCGTCATGAGGATAAAATAATATAGCTGAAGTGCTCTATACATTGTGAATAAATGCAGTGTGTTAGTGTGTCTGTATAGGCATAAAGTACATATCAGTCTATACTTATATCTGTAATATGTGGTCTTCTCATCACGACTACAAGCCAAAAAGCAAAGACTATAAGCTCCTTGAGGGCAGGAGTCTTGCTAGTCTCAGCATCTTTTTTTAACTTATAAGTGCAGGCCTGTGCATGCGTTGAGTACTACAGAAATGCTGGGATTAAATTTTGTTTTGTTAGGACTGCCTTAGCAGTAGTTTCTCTTATACTATAATACCTGGAAAAATATTTTAAATTAGCTTTAAGTGTCTTTTGTTTTAATCCTTCACCTGTCCAGTTTGAAATTCCTACTCTGATGGGGATGGAAAAGAATTCAGTTTGTATCTGTCTTATCCTTTTATTGATCCTCACCCTAGGACACACTTACTTGATTTTAGAGAGAGGGGAAGGGAGGGAGAGAGAGAGGGGGAGAGAAACATCGATGTGAGAGAGGAACATCCATCAGTTGCCTCCTGCATGTGCCAGGAATTGAACCCGTGACCCTTCAGTCTGGGGGATGACGCTCCAACCAACTGAGCCACACCAGCTGGGGCTGTGTCTCAACTTGTACCTGTAAAATTATTCTGACTGACGTACCTGTAAAGTTATTCTGACTGACTTTTAAAAGTTTTCATTTGTGTTGATCTCGATGCAGGGCACAGGCTATCGCGATCGGACAAGCGCTGGTCGATGGGCGTTGGCTGGACTGTGTCAGCCACCACGACCAGCTGTTCAGGGACGAGTACGCCCTGTACAGACCGCTGCAGGTATTCCAGCGTCCCCGCCACTGAGCACGCTGCTGGCCTATTGGGCAGTCGGCATTGACTCATTAGCAATATTAAATTGTATAGCAGTGGTAAAATGATGAATATTCTTATTTTAACTTTAATTAGCAAAGTGAGAATTCTTTAAAGATGGAATTTTTAAAAATGTATTTTTACTTTTGGTTTACGTTACTTTGATATATGTACTATTTAGTAACACCTTTATGAACTAAAACTGCAAAACCATTGGTTACAAAAGACAACTCAAAAGAATGGTGTGATGTTATTTGTTAAAATCTAAAAGTTGTTTTCCAGGATGTGTTCTAGCATCGTTCCAGGATTAGAATAAATTCTAAAATGCTTTCACTCTCAGGACCAAGAGATGAAATGTAACACTATAAAATCTGTATGTTGTGTTTTGTTTATAATGTGCAGCCTATTCCTACTGATTAATGAAAATGATAATTTTAAGAGTGGAATTGTCAGCATGATGTTGGTTTACAACTCAGTTGCTATTAATTTGCTTATTCTTATGTCAACTTATTCATTGCTAAGCTTTGTAGAAATACTGGGCAAGACTTTATTTGTAGTAGGACAGCCTGAATGTTGTTGCCATTGACGGTGACTTGCTTAGATCCTGTGTTGATCCTTTCAGAGCACAGAATTTTCCGAGACCCCTTCTCCAGACAGTGACTCAGTGAACTCGGTGGAAGGACACTCTGAGCCATCTTGGTTTAAAGACATAAAGTTTGATGACAGCGACCCAGAACAGATAGCCGAAGAAGGTGACGATAATTTGACTAGTGAGTTTAACTTTCTCAAGTTTTAGTTTTTATGAAACATTTCTGCATATGTATGTTAAAATGAATGTTTTGTGTGCTTAGTTGAAACAATCCTATTTTAAGATTTATGGCTCTAACTAAATGTAAACATCTGATAGCAATCCTTGTCCTAGATACAGTATTTTCTTAAGAAACCTATGTGTTAGGCTACTGGCGTTCTTAGATTTTGCCATAGTCTCTAGTACGCAGCAGCTTAAAAATAACTCCGAGCTCATAAAATCACAGCAGACAACTTTCTCACCTCTTTGCTATGATGTCAGACTTTTCTGCAGAACCTCCAATATATTTTTTTTTCATTTGAAAAATTCATTTCATTTAACTTGATCAAATTTTACTAAGTCTACACAGAAGTAAATGAAAATACTGTATCCATTTTGGTATTGCACATTGGGCTTGTATATTAAAAAAAAAACATTTTTCTCCTTTCCTCCAATACCCTGATGAAACCCGTTTTTTACTCCCCTCCTCTCCCTGTATTTCTTTCCCCTCCCCAACACTAAAAGATTCTGCCAGTCCTAGCAAGCGCACATCAGTCAGCAGTTTCCAGTCCACAGTGGACAGTGACTCAGCCGCTTCTATCAGCCTGAACGTGGAGCTGGACAACGTGAACTTCCATATCAAGAAGCCCTCCAAGTACCCACATGTGCCCCCTCACCCTGCTGACCAAAAAGGTAGGAGGTAGTCACCATCTGGAATCCAAATGCAGGCTGGAGAGCTGGGCCGTAGGATCTCATGCCCACCAGTCCCTCCGACTTCCTCTGTCCTATATGGCTGAGGTCATTTGGTGTGGGTCTTGTTCCACCCTTTTCCATTTTCTTCACACCCCCTTCCCACACCTTTTTTTGGTTCCTTTTCTTTCTTGTTTTCTCCCTCCATACTACCACACCCGGTGTAAAGGAACCATATCTGACTGTTCTTCCCTTAATGTGCAACTTCCAAGGTGGTATATCTTTGCATTTATAACATGGATGTTCTGCTCTATTCATTTCTTCATTTAATATTTTAAAGCCTATTTGCTTATGCTGTTACCCAGTAGCTTATTGCCCTAAACTTTTTCAGATGTTTGAACTAGATTATGGGGTAGACATTCACATACTCTAAAACATCTTTCTACTTTAACTTATAATGCTTTTTATGTGTATGCTGTATTTGTTAAAAATTTTTCTTCTGTACAAAATGAATTCATTGTTTTTAGCTGTCTTATTTGAGACTTTATTGTAGTGACTCAAAAATAATAATGGTCATATTCAAAAGAAATTTGGTATAAAAGGAAAAATAAGGCAAATCATTACTAAAATCTAACATAGCAGTACATAAGAAATGAAATGCTATTAAAAGTGGGCAAAGAGGTTTACTCTTTGGGTGTAATTAAAAACCAATTTACAGTTTAATCCTAAAATGGCATTATAATAAAGTAAATACATAAGTAAATAAACAATTGTGGGATTTCATTGTGTTATGGTAACTGAAAAGGCATTATTATTAAAGATGAAGCAGTTTATTCCATGATTTTTCCTGGAGTGTGAACTCCAGGAAACATTTAGCTCTTTAAAGCCAACTTGTCTTTGCAAATGAGAAATTCTTCCCTAATTCATGGCTACTCCCTGTTTTGAACTTAAAAATATCATAAAAGAGAATCTTTTGAACTTAAACAACTATGCTAAAATAACTGGAAGCATTCACATGTCTACAACAAATTTCTTTTTTTAAATTTTATTTTATTTATTTATTTTTCGAGAGAGGGGAAGGGAAGGAGAAAGAGTGGGAGAGAAATATCAATGTATGGTTACCTCTCGTGCGTCCCCTGCTGGGAACTGGCCTGCAACCCAGGCATGTGCCCTGACTGGGAATCAAACCGCGATACTCTGGTTTGCAGGCCCGCGCTCAATCCACTGAGCTACGCCAGCCAGGGCTACAACAAATTTCTTATAATTGTCAGTATTAGCCATTATCATCAAGATGTGGTAAAATGACATTTGAGTTACAATAGTGAAAAGCTATATCTCACTTAAGAACAGAAATGTAGAGAGGGTGTGGGAAAAGATGAGATTCAGATAACATTGACCATGAGTAATACACTCATCTTTATGGGAGTCCTCAAAACAGAAATTGGAAGAGTGGTGGAGAACATGTGGGTGAGTATAAAAGGACAGTGCGGCAGATGTGACGCCTGCGTGATGCTTAAGTGTAGACTGCGGTCATATGCAGGATGTTGGACTGTGCCTTTGTAACATGGATGACAGATGTGGGTCAGAGGTGGGGTCTGTAGTGATGGAGAATATCTGTTCTCTGGACACATCTGTTGGCAGTTTCACTTTGCTGAAAGTAGAGTACGAAATACATTTGTGACTTGCGGATGATTTCACCTCATGGAAAGTTGGGAAGGTCAAGAGACTTCAGCCAAGATGGAGGCATAGGTAAGTGCACTTTGCCTCCTTGCACAACCAAAGGAAGGACAACACCAAATTTAGAAACAAAAAACAACCAGAACTGACAGAAAATGGAACTGTATGAAACTCCAACAACCAAGGAGTTAAAGAAGAAACATTCATCTAGACGGGTAAAAAGTTGGACCCAAGGAGGAACACACCAAGGCACGTCATAATTACATTACCCAAGATGAAAGATAAGGAGAGAATCTTAAAAGTAGCAAGAGAAAAGGAGTTACCTACAAAGGAGTTCCCATTAGACTATCAGCTGATATCTCAAAAGAAACCTTACAGGCAAGAAAAGGCTGGAAAGAAGTATTCCGGGTCATGAAAGGAAAGGACCTACATCCAAGATTACTCTATCTAGCAAAGTTATCACTTAGAGTGGAAGGGCAGATAAAGTCAAGTTAAAGGAATTGATCATCACCAAGCCCTTATTAAATGAAATGTTAAAGGGACTTATCTAAGAAAAAGGGATCAAAACTATGAACAGTAAAATGACAGAAAACTCCCAACTATCAATAACTGAACTTAAAAAAAACCCACAAAAACAAACTAAGCAAACAACTAGAACAGGAACGGAATCACAGAAATGGAGATCACATGGAGGGTTATCAGCAGGGAGGGCACGGGGGGGGGGGGGGGAGCAAGGGGTAGAGGTACAGGGAATAAGAAGCATAGTTGATAGGTACAAAATACACAGGGGGAGGTTAAGAATAGCATAGGAAATGGGGAAGCCAAAGAACTTACTCGTAGGACCCACGGACATGAACTAAGGTGGGGGATGCTGGTGGGAGGGGGGTGCAGGGCAGAGGGGGATAAAGGGACAAAAAAAATGGGACAACTATAATAGCATAATCAATAAAATATACCCCCAAAAAAGAAAGTTAAGAAGGCCTTGAAAATCAGGAAGAAAGTGGTATGCCATCATAGAAGTCATCGTTGCAAAACAGATTGCTGAGGACAGACAGACGTTTGCTTTGGGAAACCCGACTTCATAGTGTGGGGAGAGGACTGGAGCAGCAGAGTGCAACAGTGACATTTTTATAGCACAGCCTCAAACTGGGTCTCTACGGAAAGTTAAAGGGGAAGCACTGCAGTTGAAAATATTGTTGTCTTCGATGCTAATGACACATTTGATGGTTTCAGTAGCTTTGTGGACAAAGAGGACAGTTTTTCACCTGCAGTATGTTAAGCAGGTAGTTATAGGCGGTCATCATACTTTCTTGTTACAAGCACAGGCTCTGGTCTCTATGAGCCTCTATATAAAAAACACATGAAAAGCTTGGTGTCTTTGGCAAGTGTCAGAACCTCTATGATATAACATTGCACTTTGTAGTTTGTTTGATGGTTACACCGAATATTGATAAAGGAATTAATAATTTGATGTCAAGAAGAAGGTGATGCTTCTCAATAGTGTTGTGGGGCCTTTCTGTCTGTATTCAGTGTGAGTAACTTTTTTGGTCAGCATTTTGAATGTTTTTCAGAACTAAAATTTATTAAAATACAGAAAGAATGTCTAGCATGTTGTATAGCATTAGAATTTAAAGATCTTTTCTTACGCAGTAGACTGAGACTAACAAGATAAAATTTAACACAAGCATAAAATAATATAATTAGGCTTCAAAACTCTGCTATTAATACTCTGGAGAAAGCCATTGTTTATAGTACACGGGATGTTGCCTTTAAATACCTGAAGCGTAGCTGAGATAAATAATGTTTCTATTGTGTATGGTTGGAGGAGAAACCAAGTTCAGTAGTTAGGAGCAGTGAGCCCTTGCCGCCGTACCCCGGGAGTGTCCAGGTGGTGTCTGAATGTCCGCCTTTCAGGGTTATTGAGGATCGAAGCCTACATTGGGTGAGAGGTTGGGTGGACTCGGTGACTTCTAAGTTTGCTTTTAACTCTGAATCTAAAATGAAAAATCAAGACCTAGAATGTTAAAAGTATTATAGGGGAATGTAAGGAAGGAATCTTTTAGCCTACTCATTAAGAATATAGTAGAGGTGGTTTCAGTATCAAAGAAGGGAAATTATTAGATCAACCTCTTGGGTTATTTGCTACCTGAAGAGTCTGTAATTTTTAAGAAGTTCATAAATCCCTTCATAAACGTTTCTGCCTGTCACAGTTCTCTTGTTAGTTTCTAGCATACTGATGTGAATTATTCTTTTTTCTCGTGAAGTTGATAATAATTTAGTTTTTCCAGTGTTGCAGTTAAGATAAACAGATTATCTGAAAGGAAAGCTCCTCAGAGAGACCTAGTAGTGAAGTGGAAAAATAACAGACTTCTTCTGCCTCTCGTCGTTCCTCTTAAAGTGCAAATGCAATGGGTGTTTTTTTTCCTTCATTTTTTCAGGTGTTTTTTATTTATTTATTTTTATTATTTTTTTAAATTTTATTTAGTTATTTTTCAAGTACAGTTTTTTGTCTATTTCTCCCATCCCAGCCTCCCCCGCCCCGTGCTCCCCGCCTTTTTTCGTTGAAGTTACTAAATCTTTTCTTCAGGATGGTCCTCTGTCTTGTAAGGCTGAGGACATTTAGATTCATAAAATTGGTTGAAATAGCTGCACTTAAAAATCTGTTTTTAATCTTATGTAAGCAAACGCCTCATTTTCAGAAACTTGTAAAGCTGAGACAGTGTGATCTTTGGTTTGCTTAATTTTTCGCTGTTGGTCTTGGAGAGCTACACAGTTAAAATGTATTTAATCCTGTGTTGCAAGCAGAGTTCATTCTCGGGAAGTTAATGGTAGGACATGGAGAGGAAAGTGAAGACCGGGGCTTCCCGAAGCCTGTAGATCTAACTCCCCGTTTATAGGGAGGCCTGGGGTATAGGAGCAGGTTAAACAGCTCCCTGAGGAAACAAGTGACCAGATCCAGCAGGTGGGATGTTAACACAGGACCTTTGGTCTGGATTCTTTTAAAATTGAGTATCATGAAAAAGAAAAAGGGTGGAGTGGCATCTGATTTACTTATTCATTTATTCGGATTTTATTTATTCACTTTAAGACAGAGGAGAAGAGAAGGAGAAAGAGAGGGAGAGAAACATCAATGTGTAAGGTTGTCTCTCGAGCACCCTGACTGGGACCTGGCCTGCAACCCAGGCATGTGCCCCGACTGGGAATCAAACTCGAGACCCTTTGGTTCACAGCTTGCGCTCAATCCACTGAGCCACACCAGCCAGGGGAGGGTTCTGCTTTAGATGGAAAGAATTTGATAAGAATGCACTGTGTGAGCCTCATTGTATCTAGGTTTCAGAGGAAAAAAATTTAAACCATTTTAGAGACAGGTTTAAATTTGAATATGGGCTAATTTTATGATACTAAGCCATAGACAATAATCTTGAATGTATACATGGAATTGTGGCTGTAGAGAAGAAGGAATGCCCTCATTTTTTAAGAGCTGCATGTTGAAGTATTAGTGGTCATCAAGCGCATGATATGTGTAACTTCAAGTGGTCAAGGAAAAAAGAGCATACGTAAATGTAGAGAGAAATCAGATTTTGGCAAGTTAACAATTATTGAATCTAGATGGAAGGAAAACAGGATTTTCTCTGTTTGAAATTTTTTTATAATAAAATGGAGAAAATCATCACTTCTGGAATTTTCATGTAAATATGTACATATACATATGTATGTGTGTATGTATAAGCTTTAGTATGAAGAGTAAAGCTTATAAAGCCAATAAATACATTACTTGAACGAACAGGGCTGGCATTATTCATTTCTGTGGGGAGGTGTAGGAACAAAATGTAACATCTATTTTTTTCTTACCTGTGTATTTCATTTTATTGCATTTGGCATGGCACTCTTGCATTTTCTAAATAATGTTTTTCAGCTTTCTTGGTCGAAGGACAGGTGTATTTATTGGCTTATAAAGGTTGACTTTTGAAGTGTTTGTTTGTAAATGAAATCTACTCTGAAAGAATGTTGTGCAGAACCTATACCTTAAAGCAGTGATTTTTCACCTGGTGCGTTGCAAGAGCTTTTAAAACACGTCACACTGACTGTTCCGTCAGGGGCCCTGATCTTTCTTCCCTTGGATCGCCCACTAGTGACAACAGCCACCACAGCAGTGGGCGCTTGGCGTGAATGAATCATAATTATGCCTAGTTTTTGGTCAGATCAGAAAAAATGTATTTTTTGGTGTGCTGCAAAATTTTAGTAATTATTTTATGTGTGTCATGAGATGAAATCACTCCTTAAAGGACTTAAAAATGCATCGTGGTTCAATTTGCATGGTCGAAAGAACCCCGCTCGAGCTATGCTTGGTTGCAGACCTAGAGAAAAGTTCATGGGGAAGTAGAGAGTAAGTTTCACTTGTAAGAAAAACATTTACTATTCTACAGATTCTAAAAGAGCATGTTCATAACGTGCTCAGCAGTTACTGCAACTAACCATTTGGCAGTATTTGTTTAGAATTTATGTAAAACTAAAATTCTAAACAAGTAAAAGCCTGATAAATTATATATTTTTTCCTGCCAGTGTTACTTTTGTATTAACTTATTTTATGGTGTCTATTATGAAATCAAAAATCAGCATGTGTTATTTTATTAGATGGCTTCTCTATCTGTGAACTACCTTGTGTATAGACAAAGTCGTTATTTTTTAAATAACAAACACAGTTACACATCAGAAAACTTATGGAACTTCATAGGCTTGTCATGCAAATTACTGAAGGTGTCAGTTTCCTTAATCTGGTTCCGTTTTTATAAGGGGAAATCTGTCAAAGATTATATCTAAAATTACTGTTTCAAGGTTCTGGTGAGTCACCAATTCAGATTTATTAAGTTTAGTATGAGATGTGTGAAACAAGTTTAAAGACACATTTTAGCCTAAAGCTTTCTCGAAGTGGCCGGGCAGTGTTGGGTTTAGTATGAGTAATACTTTGCGTGTGGGTGTGATCTCTATAGAATTGTGCTGGCGTGTTACAGTCATAAGTCTCTCCTCTCCTTCCCTCTCTCTCCTGTCTCCTGATGTGCAGAGTATCTGATTTCCGACAATGGAGGACAGCAGCTGTCCATAAGTGATGCCTTCATCAAAGGTAAGTTTACCAGAAGCTGCACATGCAGTGGTGGCCCTTCTGTTCGTGAGGGTCTGCTTAGACCTAGCACATTGATTGGCGCAGAGTAGGTGCTGCGATATTGTATGGGTACAATATATTCGATCATTTTAGGATCATTAGAACACAGTTTTTAATATGTGTAGTAACTTTGAGAACACCGAGAATCAACAATATATTCTTAGACTTGGTTTGAGAGCAGGTTTCTCTGATCTGAAAAATAATTCTTTAAAAAAGGCTTTTAAATAGCATTTGCATTGTAGTTGTCTAAAGGCATAAATAATGTATGCTTTCTTGTGGCATGAATATAATATTAAGTCTTGATCTGTAGAGCATTGGTTGTCAAACTGGCCAGAAAGCCCACGGGCAGATTTCATCCAGTCGAGGATGCTGCTTGCCCTGTGAGGTTGGAGAGGGAAGTAGGCAGAAGAGGATAAAGAACTAACAGTTTTTTGAGCACAAAAGGAAGTGTAGAAGAATACAAACCTTTTCTTAACATCTTCCTTACTTAGCTTACTGTGGAGTAAAGACACCCTTACTTAGTTGATCCAAAACATTTCACAGCGTGGGCCTTAGGTAATGGCAGGGTTTCAAATGAAAAAGTAGGGCAAGCTAATACAAGGGAGGAACATTGCAGCTGACCTTACAGCTGAGTAGTGTTTCTAAAGTTCACCTCTGAGCATCTGGTTCAACTAGAAGTTCGTAGACCAGCCATTTCCATAATTGAAACATGCCATTCTTATAGTTCATGTGTCACGGACACATGCTTTACTGTGTAGTCTGTGGGACCATTTGGCTGATAGCTTTTGTGTTTGGTTTGTTTTAAGAGGGCAAGAATCAGAGAAATTTTGTAAGCATTTCTCACCTTTTTTTATTTATTTAATTATATTTCAACATTTATTTAGTGAGCATATTTTTTGTAAAGCATTTAATACTATTTTAATTTTCCCCTCTTGATCCATTTTTATTCTTTTTAAAAATTTAAGGATAAACTGCACTTTAGATAAATTATTTATTCTGGTTTAATATTTCTGTGTAGTTAATTTTGGGGTCTGACTTATAAAAGATTTTCTAAAGAGAAAGCTTTTATCGCAATATTGGAAAAGAAGCACCATTTGGGATTGTCTGAATGGACTTTCTACACCAGGGGTATCAAACCAATTTTCACGGGGGCCCACATCAGCTTTGTGATTGCCTTCAGAGGGCCAAAATAATTTTAGGACTATAACTACTTCTAACTGTTAAGGAGTTTGAATTACAGTCAGCCTTTTGAAGGCAACCACGAGGCTGATTGTCTTATAAAATCAGTTTGTGATTTTATAAGGAAGATAAACCCCTTCTTTTTTTACCGTCCTTAAACAAATAAAAGGACTCTGAAAATCTCATTTTATTCGCTTTTCAGAAGCTATATTTACAGTTATTGGCTTGAGAGTCCTAGTTGCTTATGTAAATTAGCTTTTCATAGTTCGGTCTCTGGTTTTGGCTGTTGCAAATATTGATGGTCAAACAGACTCCTTTCATTTATGTATTTGTGTATGTCTCTTTACACCAACAATTTGAATTGGCTAACTTAAAAATCTTAAAAAGATAAATGGGCAATTTCTAAATCTGTAAGTTGATGGTATAAACATGACATGAATATAATTTCTTGTTTTACACTTAGAGTCCCTGTTTAATCGTCGTGTTGAGGAAAAGTCCAAAGAGCTGCCTTTCACCCCTTTGGGCTGGCATCATAACAGTCTGGAGCTGCTGCGGGAGGAGAATGGAGAGAAGCAGGCCATGGAGAGGCTGCTGTAAGGCAGTGAGCTTTTTGACTTGAATTTTCCACTTGAAGAATCACCAGTGACTTGATAGGCGTGTGTGTGGTTCATTTTCCCTACAAAGTCAAAAATGAAATTTTGTAATGAACAGAAGTCCCAAACTGTGCTCGTCTGTCCCTGGTATAATTTTGGTGTTAAATTTTTTATCAAATCAAAAGGGGTTAGTGATGACATTCATGGTTGTATTTATGTTCACATCATAAGGTCCGGGTAATAATGAAAGAATAAAGGCGACCAAGGAGGTCTTATCTGTGAGCCTTAATTTATATGCTGTGTCTTTGTAGACTGCATATTGCAGCTTCAGAACTATTGCCTTGGAAGTAGTAACTCTGCCAACTTTTTTTTGTGACACTTTGTAGCTCAGCCAATCATAACCACATGATGGCACTGCTCCAGCAGTTGCTCCACAATGAGTCATTGTCACCGTCTTGGAGGGACATCATCGTATCACTAGTCTGCCAGGTGGTTCAGACAGTCCGACCTGACGTGAAGAACCGTGACGATGACATGGATATCCGGCAGTTTGTCCACATCAAAAAAGTGAGTGGTGCTAACGCTTTTCTAACGCTAGGAACAGATGGAGTGGGCCTGACTGTAAATTGTTTTTAATGGTGGATCTGAAAGGGTCACTACTAAGAAGTCCCCTTTATGACTACAGTGAACTGGTGGTGTTCTGATTGGAGAATAATGCTTAAACTTTGTATTGTCAACACAAGAGAAATCAGTATGTTCATATTTAAATTTATTGCATCATTTGGCATGCAGCACATAAATATGCTAGTACATGCCGACATATCAATTAATTATGTGCACTTAATTACACGTAATTAACTACATGACAGTTAATTATGTGTAATCACATGTAATATTTTTTCTAAGTTCATTATGAAGCGCATTTGGAAACCAGAAGTAGCCAGATGACTTTTTGTCATGCAGTTGGACTGATATATGGTAAGGTTTAATTACATAATATGTCACATGCAGCTGTGACAAAATACATAGGATCTTCCAAGATTTATCAGCTCAGCTGACAGGGAGATGTCTTGAGGAAGTGATCAGAGTGGGTTTTGAGGAAGAACATCTTCCAAAGCTGACTTTTCTCTGGATAAATGAGTCTGTTTATATGTCCTGAGGCTTTTCTCTTAAATACTCAAGTGCCATTTTCACCAAGTTCTTTTGAGAGAACAGATGTGTCCTAGAGAATGTTTTGCAGCAAAGAGATACAAAACAAAACAGTTCATGCAAATCACCTTGAAAAGCCTCACAAGTAGCCAGTGAGGATTCCCTACTTTAATCCCCTGTGTGTACAAAAGCTTCTGAGTTTTTGGTATCTAATGGCTTGAAAACAGCAGGTAATAAAATGCACTCATCAAACCAAATAAATAAATGAGTGAGAAGGTCGTTACCGAGGGGAGCTGGGTGAGGCGGGGGAGGTTTTGCTGTGGCGAGTTTGTTAGCATCTTTGAGGAAGTGAGAGGTGAGCGGAGGGCGGGAGTGAGGGCGAGACAAGCTGGGAACCCAGACAAACGTAGTTTCCTTCTTTGCTGTTTCTTCTCGACGCGTCATCTCTGAGATGGTCTGCTCTCAGATTCCTGTCGCGTCCGAGGAAATGCCTTAGTATGTAATTGCCTTATTTACAAAGTAATGGAGTCCTACAATGTGTTTATTATCAGTGGTGTTTAACTGAACGGTGGTTTTCATTGCCAGATGACACCCGTCTGTCTGGTCAATGGGCGCTTTAGACTACCAGCTAGTTCTTTAGAGAGTGAGAAGTGTGAAAACAAGAGAATTGCACTAGATGCCCTGAATTTTTGGTTGAAAGGAAGAACTATATCCTGTAACTTTTGTTCTGATTTTGTTACACGATAGATAAAATAAAAAGTGGAAGTAAATAATTGCATCTATCTGACTGGAGTCTAAGGATGTGTCATTGAATTTTACTGTTTTCTCATCTCGTTAGATCCCAGGTGGAAAGAAGTTTGATTCTGTGGTTGTCAATGGATTTGTTTGTACCAAGAATATTGCACATAAAAAGGTAACGTGATTCTGTTCAAAAGTGAAGTTCAGCCAGCTGTGATTTTGTGCCAAGCTCGTAAGTTGCAGTACCTTAATCATGGAAGAAAAGGAAGGAGCATGGGCATTGAGGAGCACTTAGCAGTGTCTGCCGTGGGGGCGCAATATCGGAGGTTCAGGGAAAGTCTCCCGGAGGCGGTGGGGATTGGGATTTGGAAATGGAACTCATCAGAAGAAAGAAGGAAGGGGGAAGGGGGTTCAGGCTTCCAGACCACACAGTGAGAGCTCACTGCTGTTGTTCCTCCCCTGACCCTGCCGCACCTCAGAGACCAGGTTTCTCTGTGCACTGGAGCCTTTGCAGAGGCCTCCCGTTCTAAAACTCCGTCCTCTCTTCTAGGGCAGAGCTGCAGAGCTGTCCCTGGTAGTCTGCTAACTTTCTCACCTTCATTCTCTGCCTTTAGGCCCAAGGCAACCTGCGAGCACTAGCACGGAGGAGTGGGGGGAAGTAACTTGGTGTGTTCGGGAAGCTCAGAGACCCTAAGGCACAGGGTGGGGAGGGAGAGGAGGCTGCAGGATGCAGGCCAAGGGCTTTGTAGCCCCTTAAGCGTCTTAAACTTACTCTGAAGGTCATTGATTTTCAAAGTATAGTGTACGTCAGGATCACGGGTGGACCTTGTTAAAAATATAAACTCCTGGCTGTGCTCCAGAATCACTAAGACAATAGAGACATTCTCTATTGACAATAGAGATATTCTGACTCCAGCCCTGGAAGTGCAGGTTTGGTTACAGTGAGAGCCCAGGCAGATTTCTAGTCTGAGGGGCTAGATGGATGAGCCAGTCTTGGGTTCACTTTTCTAAGCAGAGACTAATAATTTCTTTTCTTTTTCTTTTTTTATTTCAATTGTTCAAGTACAGTTTTTTGCCCTTTACCCCATTCCTTCCCCCCCCCCAGCCCTCCCCATCTCCCTCCCATGTCCACCCTTCTAGTTTCTTTTTTTAAGGCATTAAGCTCCTGAAAATTGTTGGTGATAGTAGATAAAAGCATGTCTGAATTTGATATTATTTCACAGCAACAATCCAAAGTCAGCATTTCTACATAGAGTCTTACTAAAACAGTACATTACCCATTAAAGTAGTACTTTAAACCAAATGAAGTGATCTTTGTTGAACTAAGAGGTAAATTTGTTGTGCTCTTTTCTGGAATTGAACATGGCCTGCCCCACTGACCGCGGTTAGAGAAGGTCTTTACTGCATAGTTGCTAAAGGTCTCAGATGTAGTTCCCAGCTGGTGAGTCACTGTTTTCAGGGTCGTTTGTCAGTGTGGAGTCTATAAGCTTGGTCCGTCTGAAGCCTCCACTGAAGCCTTCAGCCTGGTCTGCCTGTCTTACATTGCGTGGTTAGCGTATATTGTTTGAATCTCTGCTTCTGGGGTTGCTTTATGTTTTTTTCTTCTTAAAGCTCTTGTTACTCAGTCGGCTTGCCCATATATGACTACTTGGAAATTTATTCTATTACAAATATATTCAGGATGCATTTTAATTCATTTCTTTCTCCTCTATACTTCTTGAATTTTTGAAAGGTTAAATTATGGTCTTAAAGCTGCTTTCCCCCCGGGTAGCTCTTCCACATTGATAGGTCTTATTGCAGTATTAGAAATAAAAAAATAGTTAAGATTACAAAGAACTAGATTAAAATAACATTAATGAAACACAGTTTTGGAAGAATACTACGTTGCTTTGAACTAACTTATTTGCTTTGAAAAAATATAAATGAATACCACAAAATAACTAAATGAGAGTATTTCAATACAAATATATGAGATAATCTGTTTAAGAGGAATTAAGAACAGTATCAATTTAAACTTACGGTCTATAAAGTACAAACTTTAAAGGCTTTAATGGACTGTTTATGTTTTTGTAGATGAATTCTTGTATTAAAAACCCCAAAATTCTTCTGCTGAAGTGTTCCATTGAGTATCTCTACAGAGAAGAAACTAAATTTACTTGCATCGATCCCATTGTGCTGCAGGTGAGAACTTGTAAACAGAAAATTGTATAGAAGGATATTTGTGCACTGTGGTGCTTGCAAACTGTAACACATTCCAGCTGATGAAATTTGACAGGCAAAGGAACTTGATTGCTCTTGTTTTATTCTAAAAAGTTATTATAAAAGACTTTTCCACGTATTATACTTTTGAAGGTTAGTAAACCTTCAGTGGTGAACTAAAACCTCTGTTGCTTTTTATTTTTAGAGTTGAAAGTGTTAAAGGGAACACATGACCTTTGGGGAATATATTGAAAAAAAAAGTGAAAGTCCAGTTCCTGGTTTCTCTTCTCACTTGGGTCATTGATCAGGTTTCCAGTGGTAATACCCAGTTTGAATACCATCTTTTCTATTCATACACGTTTCTAGAACATCAGTTAGTTTTACATGCAATTGGTAAATGGGAGTAATGTAGAGGGAGGTTGTGATGGTTTCTGTGTGGTTTTCGTGGGTATGGGGGCCCGAGATGGCTACAGGCGGATGATAACCCTAGGCTCTGTGGCTGCACAGGCAGAAACTCCTTTGGCTCTGTTTTAGAAGTGAAAAGTGATGGCCTGCACGAAGGGCACTCTCCCCTGAGAGGTGGCTATCAGCGGCTCCGCTGCTCAGAACTTCACTCTCAATGGCACTGTTGTAGTTGCTGTTGCACATTTTAAATTTCCTGTTGTAGTTGCTGTTGCACATTTTAAATTTCCCTCGAGGCAGCCTCCAGCTACACTGAGCTGCCTGTCCGGGCTGCCCAAGTTCTCTCTCAAGCCCCAATTATTATTTTTGTTAGTGCTCTGCATGTGAAGTTGCTTAGGTTTAAAAGGTTTTCTGCTCCAACCCCTCTTATCCCATAAATGATCCTAATTTTAATTTGTGGTTGCTCAAAAATGGGAGGCTTTCAGGAATGTGTATATCATATTACAGCAGAAGCACTTATATTCAGACTCAGAAATGGTTAGGAAAAGCATTACCATATTTTGCAGACTATAAAACGCACACCCTAATTTTGGAGGAAAAGGGGAGTACATCTTACAGTCTGAATGTAGCTTACCTGGCTTGCTGTTGGGGGGGGTGTGGTGGTGGTGGAGCAGAGTCACAGGTTATTAAATATTTTACCTCATTTTTCCCCTATTTCCCTCCTCTAAAACCTAGGTGCATCTTATGGTCCAGTGCGTCTTATAGTCCTAAAAATACGGTACTTGAAAGTTCATAGGTGATAGGCACATTTTTCTGAGAGTGGAAGGAATAGTTTTTGTACTGAATCCATAGACCATACCCGCCTGCACCCCCCCCACCCTGGCCTGCAAAGAAACTGAGTTGTCTGAGTTGTGGCGAAGGGCCCCAGGACTTAGGAAACTCTGCTGGTGGCTTGATGAACTGTGTTACCTGGGGCTGTTTCCTCTTTGGAGTTCCACACTGTACTAGTGAACGTGAGAGGTTTTGACTAGATTTATACCATCCCTTCTAGCTCTGATTTACTGTGATTTTTCAGTGGACAACTGAAATAAGGAGTGAGGGGAAACCTAACTATTGTTCATGGAATCTAAGATACTTTGATGCTGGTTTTCTTGATTTTACTGAAGGTGTCAGCAGAGGACTTTTATAGGGTTAGATCACAACTGCATTGGTCTTAAGACACATCTTGATTGCAGAGATGTTAATGTGTAAAATTGCATGTCTCGAAATTAATGAACTAGTAATTGAAATCCACAAATATTTATTTGTAAACAGGTTATACTTAAATTTATGTACTTTATTTTAACTCAGTTCTTGCAGCCTGGTCAACAAAGTCTTTATATGTCAGAGAAGTAGGCTCTGAGCAAATATGTCTTAAAAAAACATTTCTCTATAGAAGAAGAGGAAGATCAAAATGTTGTGCCAGAAACTACCTCTGATGGCTCTACGTTCCAAGTTCAGGGCAGCCCTCCTGGGACCTTTAACTTTTAGATTGTACAGCTGATGCGTAAAATGTTGTTTGTTGTGTACTATGTTTGGTATAGTTTATTTTACTGTTTCTCTGCTAAGAACTGTTTTTAAATGTGGTTTATTATTGTAGCACTTCTTAGAATGAAACTATATTTGAACAGTTCAAAACTGTGCATGCTGGATTGAAGCTTCACTTCTCAATGGGTTTATTTCTGTCGAATCTCATCTCTTGCAGTGTCCTGTAAATAAAAATTAAGTTCCACCATTAAAAAAAGAAAACCACGATCTGATTCATATAACCTAAAGTATCATATTCATCAGTGAATTCATCATTATCAAACATAGTTTATAATACATTTAACTCATGTCCTATTAATATTAAAGTTTTAAGTTTGAATTGATAGAAGATATCAACTGATTTGAGTTTTTTCTCCCTCTTCCTTTTTTTTGCCTACTCAGTGTGGAAAAACCAAATAATCAAAGAAGTTGAAGAGTAGATGGGAGGAGGAGGAGGGTGAGAAACTAAGGGCGAGGAGAGAGCGGGCCTCTGTCTTTGTGCAGCCTTCGGGCCCTGTGGGGTCTCGCGGTTGGCCGCTGCTGCACGCCGTGCTCAGGGCCTGCCTCCTGACCCTCTTTCCTCGTGGAATCTGGCCCAGGCCTCCTTCTGTAGTATGTGTCTAACATACAGTCAGAATTGGTGATTGGAGTTGGAACTGACAGGAAATGTATTGGACATTCCTGTACTAGAGGCCAGAAACTTGAATGAAGTCAACTTACTCTATTTTTACTTTATCGGAGCCGCCCCAATAAAATCAATTCCATTTTTGTTGAGAATGGGAGAATATGAAATATGCAATTTCTCAGTGGAACAGTGAAATGAGCAGAAATGTGCTCCATAACAGTGCAGGTTCTTTTAGGGAACAGGCTGGACCATTGCTGGTGGCGCTGACCACGAGCACAGTCTGCTCAGAAAACACTTGGGGCAGGTGGAGAAGTGACCAACAGGCTCACACGTTCTGTTGTTTTCTGTCTGAGCCCAGAGGTTTTACAAAACAATTAATGAATCGTATTGTTTTAACTCTGGTTATTATTTATAATATTTGTTTGCTTTGAAAATAGGCCTTTCTCATGAAATTGTATTAAGAATTATGTTTTAATTTTTAACTAAAACTGTTCTAGGTGACATGATCTGTTGGGAGATTGAAATTAGGAAGTAGCTGAGTAACATCTGTTACTCACAGAGATGCTTGAATAGATACTCTGTTTACTGTTTGAATACAAAAGGGGAATCCTAAACTATGTTAAAAACACTTGGCAATTGCTTTCATTTTAGGGGGTGTGAGATTAGGGGTTTTTTGTTCTTTTTTTAACCTCTGAGAACTAATTGGATTCTTGGCTTTTGTAGTACAGATTATTAAGAATGAAAAATCCTTCAAAGCATGATTAGTGAATTGAAGAATGGAATTTCTCCTGAAACTCTTTTCAGCATAATCAATAGTTTGGAAAAGATGACTAGTGTTCTTGGCTGTGTTTGAATGAATTTACTTACAGACTTATGTATGGACAAAGAAAACTTTACATTGATATTGATAGGCAAACTATGCTGATATCTTATGTCTATATCTTGAATCATACCAGGTATAACAGTTCTGATTTATCTACTCTAGGAAAGGGAATTCTTGAAGAATTACGTTCAGCGAATAGTTGATGTTCGACCCACATTGGTTCTCGTAGAGAAAACGGTATCTCGGATTGCCCAGGATATGTTATTGGAACATGGCATTACTTTGGTCATTAATGTAAAATCAGTGAGTTTTCCTATTTTTTTCTATTTTTCTGTCATTTCAGATCACAGCTTTTAAGTGTATAGGAGCGTGTGGTAGGTATGCGGGGATCACTGGCTGTTTCTTTGCTGCACCGTGTGTGTTGAAAGTGGGACGGGAGGATTGGCAGCTGCTTCACTGTTTCCGGCTGCAGAATCTCAGGCAGAGAGGAGTGCTTAATCACGTAACACTCGTCATAGGTGTCTGCAAGACCAAAGGCCTAACAGATACTACTTCAGTAGTATTTGTTGATCCCTCGGGTTGTTTAGGGGATTGTACACCAGAAAATACTCTCTCCCTAGACAAGTCACTCTCTTCAGAATAGAGGCCTGGTCCAGAAGTACCCCCCGCCCTGAGTAGCATCCTGTGCCTGCAGGTGATGAGTAAATGCCTTTGGATGATGGTGTCAGTGTGAGTGTGGTTCGTTTCAGTGGACACATTGTGGTTTCTGAGCCACTACCTGTAGACTAATCTAGAATCAGAAAAGTCATACTGGTATATTTATTAAAATGAAGGAAGTTCATTGAGAAGGTTATTTTTAAATTTTATTACTTTTCCAGATTAAATTTACTAAGAATTTTATTCTTCTGTGATTTTGCAATATAACGCTTTTCTGTGTTCTAGCAAGTTTTAGAACGAATCAGTCGAATGACCCAAGGTGATTTAGTGATGTCCATGGACCAGCTGCTTACAAAACCCCACCTGGGCACCTGTCACAAATTTTATATGCAGATGTTTCAGTTGCCTAATGGTGAGTGCTCTTTGGTGTAGATTCACCTGAGATTGGGGGCCTGAGGGTACTAATAACCTCATCAGTACTGCAGTGTTTACTTGGTAGGAAATACCCATTACCACTGGTTAAATGACGACCGGCGACTGTGATCTCTTTACTGGTAGATGTTAGTGCAGTGAATGCATTCTGTGTGGCCTTCTGAATCGCCACCTATTCTTAACTGTCTGTTTGTGTGTTTGTAGAACAAACCAAAACGCTGATGTTTTTTGAAGGCTGTCTGCAGCACCTGGGCTGTACAATCAAGCTCAGAGGAGGCTCCGATTATGAGTTGGCTCGAGTGAAGGAGATCCTGATATTTATGATCTGTGTAGCCTATCATTCTCAGCTGGAAATCTCCTTCCTCATGGACGAGTTTGCTATGCCTCCTACATTAACCCAGAACCCCTCCTTTCATTCCCTGATTGAGGAGCAGGAGGATGAAGGGGCTGCACAAGAGCCATTTAGTGGGAGTCCCCTCCCCCTGGAGCCCGACTTCCCTCAGGAGTTTCTGCCCTCTGATGATAGCGTTGTGCTGGAGTCAAGGCTTGCATTTGAGAAGGGTGACCAGGAAAAGAAAAGCGTTCCTCAGGATGTTGCCTCAGTGAAGCATCAAGAGTGTGCCACCGCAGCTTGCCCGACAGATATCCCCTGTGCTCTCTTTCCATCGGTACCTGAATCCCTGCTGCCGCTCCACGTGGACGACCAGCAGGGGGCCCTCGGCACTGAGCAGCCTGGGACTTCGCTGCAGACAGATGAGCTGCAGGATCCCAAAGGCCAGATGAGAGCCTTCAGAGACCCTCTGCAGGATGACACTGGACTCTATGTTACTGAGGAAGTTACCTCTTCAGAAGATAAACGGAAGACTTACTCTTCAGCCTTTAAACAGGAATTAAAAGATGTGATCCTCTGTATTTCCCCAGTCATCACGTTCCGGGAGCCCTTCCTTTTAACTGAAAAGGGGATGAGATGTTCTACCCGAGATTATTTTGCAGAGCAGGTTTACTGGTCTCCTCTTCTCAATAAAGAGTTCAAGGAAATGGAGAGCAGGCGGAAAAAACAGCTGCTCAGGGACCTCTCCGGCCTCCAGGGCATGAACGGAAGCGTTCAGGCCAAGGCTATTCAAGTCTTGCCCTCGCATGAGCTCGTGAGCACTAGGATTGCCGAGCATCTGGGAGACAGCCGGAGCTTGGGTAGAATGCTGGCTGATTATCGGGCCAGAGGAGGAAGAATTCAAAAGAACTTGGACCCTTTTGCTTATTCAAAGGATGCGCCAGGTACTTCAAGTGGCAAATCAGGAAGCAGAAGTGAGGGTGATGAAGAGAAAGGCTTGATTCCAAGTGATGCAGTGTGGTCATCGAAGGTGAGCAAGCCCGTCTTGGGCGCTTGTATAAATGTAGGATGTGTTGAAAACTCTTACGGCAGAAAATTGCGTGAAGCTTTATTAAATATTTCTTGCACACTTTTTGTGTCTTAGTAAGTCTGTTGACTTACATGTTGCCCTGAAGTGTATGAGGTAGGAGTGTAATGTAAAGAAACTGTGTGTTGAGAGTTCCAGCCTGGGCCCGTGATAAACTAGCAAGAGCTCCGAGGCGAGGTTGAGTGTGGAGCTGCTTAATGCTTCTGGCAGATGACCTGGGTGTGGCGTGGGTGTCCTCGATTCTGTCATTGGCAGTGTGGGGTGAGCATGACTTAGGAAATGGGTATGTTTTCGTAAAAAATGTTAGATTTGTTCATTTTTAAACAAGACACTTCATTGTTATTTAACTATGACAGTGCTCTTTATCTTTACTTTTGAAACAAAAATCAAGGGCAAATTCAGGAAGACCCATTCATGAGAACATTATTGATAATGGTGGTGGTAAAACTAATGAACAAATCCATCTCCAGATGAGGAAATGCAGTTGATAATAAAACAAATAAAAGATGCCCAATTTGGCTGGTACTTGGGAAGTGCCAAGTAGTGACAGTGATAACCACGCTTTATTGTTGAGGTTGCCCAAAGGGCAAGTGGTAAGAGCCATGGTTAATGAGGTATGTGAAAATACCTGTAAAATTTTATATAAACTTATATTTATATACATTTATGTAAAGGTGTAAGAAATATACACAGGTCTCTATTAATTTACATGAACACGTACGGACCTTGGATTTAAGGATTTCTACCTTTTGTAACAAATTCCTTTAGGGGTATGTAAGCATTTTATATAAAGATGCTTATAATTTATAGGAATATATATACAAGATGTTTGCTGAAGCATTATTTCTAGTTGTTTGCCGTAAAAAGCATGAATTGGATTTTACTTCATGACCTGACAGAGGTCATGGTATATTTTCAAATGTTAAAAGACAAGTTATGTTTTAATAGATGTAGTAGTATTCCATTTTTATAAGAACAATTACCTGTATTGTTTACATATGTTTACTTGAGGGTTTCTGTGTGTATCTGTGTGTGAGCTAGCAACAAGAATGCTGGGTTTTACTGTACAGTCAGATTTGTTAAGTTGTGGGGGGGGGTGGCCTCGAAGGAGGGGACGCCGTATGTACTCCCTAAACATTTTCCTCTACCTCCCTACTGTTTGAATATCACCAGAGAGCAGGCATTACCTTTGTAACAATCAAAAACAGGTGTAAAGTAACAACAAAACAAATACCTTAGAATTTAGGTCTGTATGTTCAGATTGATGTTATATCCAGCCATTAGTTGAGACTGTTTGATGTTTACGTAACTATGTATTTCCAAAATAACTTAATGTAGTTTTATAAAAATAAGCGGTATTTAAGAAAGCAAGCTCTTTAGACAACCATTTGTATTTTTAACTTAAAGTTTTTGGATTGTTTTATCACAAACACGAACTACTCTTTCTCCTTATATTTAGTTATCTTACAGTTTGAAATCTTCAGCAAAAGCCCACGGTGAAAAGGCTTTAGAAGTCGAGTGTGACAGGTTGGGTGTTCCCAGCATGCACTGGGCCCAGAGTGCGTCACGACGCCAGTGCTCACGGGCCCCTTCTCTTTCAGGTGGACTGCCTGAGCCCCGCCAACCACCAGAGGCTGTGCGTGCTCTTCAGCAGCTCCTCTGCCCAGTCCAGCAACGCTCCCAGTGCCTGCGTCAGTCCTTGGTAGGTGCTTGTCCCCCCGCCCTATTGCACTTTCCCTAGGAACAGGATGGCAGCAACTTTAATAAAACTCAGCCACTAGGATCTGCTTTTAGGCACATGGCATGAGGATGGGCATATATGAGTTGGTGGAACTTTAAAAACTTGTGAGTTAAATGTGCATTTCTGTTTGCTCATGGGTAGAAGTAAATGAAATTAGCTTAAGTAGGAGGTTGTGACGCCGTAAGAGAAGTTTCTTATTATAAAAGCAAGAAAGTTGATAGAAAAGATAGTTTTCAGTATTTTGATGATAATTTATAATTTTGCAGGTTTTCCTTTAGACATTTTCCTAAAAACAGTCAGCCTTGTGCTTTAAGTCTTATTCTAAAACTCAATTCTAAGCAGATTGACAGAAACACATTTTTAAAATTGTTTCAAATGATAGTCACAATAGCCTAGTTATTATCACATAATTTAGCTTTAGCTTTAACAGTGCTGCGGAACATCACTGCCTGTTTTTGGAGCACTGTTGCCATGACAAAATGTGTCCCGTATTTTCATTTTGAACCCCAGAAACGCATATTTCTATCAGTGAGATCAGGGCGTCTGCCAGTATCAGTAGAGCAACAGCAGGCCAACTGGACCTGAGGGAGCCCACGGGGATTTTCTCTGGGAGCTGATCGGCTCCTTGAGGCAAGACGTGACTAAGGTGGGGTTTCAGCGGGGGTCTAACCAAACTGGCTTATTTGTGGGCGTAAGTTAGGAATCAAGTTGGGCCCTGGCTTTCCTGGAAGAACAGGAGCTGCAGTTCATCAGGCTCCTTCAGGTGTGGATGAGAGAGCAGGCGATTTTATGTTGACAGGGCCTAAGGCTTTGTAGAGGAAGCTCTTACTTCTTTCTAACTCAGCTCGGTTTTACTAATATTATGGTCTGTGCATCCTGATTGAATACTTTCATAAGATACTAATGGACTGGGCGTGGATAAGATGCTCTAGTGTGGGTAGTCCGAACTCGTTTTATCCACAAAGGTAAAACCTGTTCTATAACAACAAATTGTTCTACATCAATACAATATAATAAGCGCAGCTAATAGGTAAGGTAATCAGTTTGTAGGTTAGTGAAATGTCTTTGCTGTGTGGTAAGTCTTACGACATGTTACTAAGAAGTGATCTCTCCCTTTAGGATTGTAACGATGGAATTCTATGGGAAGAATGATCTTACATTAGGAATATTCTTAGAGAGATACTGTTTCAGGTAAGAACATGTTTCTCTTTGTGTCCCACTCATGTTTTTTCACTGCCCAGGATTTTAACCTAAAACATAAACGTGAGTTACACTGTTGCTGATTACCACTTTAATACCACACTGTCATACCACAGGGCATTTTCATGCCGCATGTCAGAGTACACCCTGCAGAGAAGTAGTCTGTTTCATAGTCAACCGGGATGTCTTACGCAGTTCGTTCCTCAATTTTTTTTTTTTTTTTAGGATTTGTCTTTTTACAGTGATTTAAATGAGAGGCAAGAGAAGCATAGGATCTCAGATTTAAGTCTTCCTGTTATTGCCTAAGACTTCTATTTCAAAGAGCAAGTAACTTGATCTTTACCAGCCCCCTTTATGGGGAAGAACAGGCTCCAGAAATGTTAGGAGTTTCAATAGGTAAAATGAGATGATGTTTCAAAATGCTCAGCAAATAGAAGGTGCTTATTAACCAGTGGGAACTGTCATGGTGCTGTCGTTGAAAACAAGATGTTTAGCTATAGGCCTCAAGTAGTACCTTTTTGTATTCTCACCCAAGGCTATGCTTATTGATTTTTAGGGGGAGAGGAGCTGGGGGTGGGGGCGGGGAGAGAGACATCAATGTAAGACAGAAACATCGATGGGTTGCTTCCCATATCCCCAGTGGGTTGTGCCCCAGCTGGGGATCGAATCCATTACCTTTTCGTGTACAGGACGATGCTCCAACCAACTGAGCCACCCAGCAAACGGTACTTTTAAGTGGAACCCTGCACAGACCATCTGCCAGTCGTTCTTACTCTAGGGAGGATGCTGCATTGTCTTGACATTCTGGTTAGACAGGATTCATTGCACGTTGTTCCTCGGCTTTACGGTTAATGTTAGGACTCTCTTTTGGTCAAAGGCCTTCTTATCAGTGCCCCAGCATGTTCTGTGATACCCCCATGGTTCATCATATTCGACGCTTCGTCCATGGCCAAGGCTGTGTGCAGATAATCCTGAAGGAGTTGGATTCTCCAGTACCTGGATATCAACATACAATTCTCACCTATTCCTGGTGCAGAATCTGCAAACAGGTGACTGTACCCTTGTGGCTATTGTGTTTCATGTGATATCTCTTTGTTGTCAATTTTTTTGTAGGGGAGGGTGATCTGTTATTTTGGGTGTGTTATTTGTCATTGGACTCTTACTTATTTTACCTCTGCTGCTGTACGTTCCATTTAATGTCTATTTCCTGAAGATTCTGTTTTAGAATTTCTCAGTCATTATGTAAAATACAGGTACGTTGTCCAGTAAAATATATGGAGATTATGTCCCGACCGTTCTCAATTACGTTAGTTTATTCATGCAGCAAACATTTCAGCGCTATGTTCCAGGGACTGTGCCAGGCCCTAGGACTCAAAAAAGCAGTGTAGGACTCCTGTCTTCCAGGAGAGGAGACACACTGGTGACACAGTAGTTACACGGTGCTGGGGTGTTTGTATAAGTTGGAGCTTATGTCCACGTTTCCGTTTGAAGAGATACAGATGAGGCTGTTTAAATTCACCTCTACTAGTTTTTCTTGTACATTCTTTTTTTTTTAAATTTATCTCCAGAGGGGAAGGGAAGGAGAGAGGGAGAGAAATATCAATGTGTGGTTGCCTCTCGTGCGTCCCCTGCTGGGAACTGGCCTGCAGCCCAGGCATGTGCTCTGACTGGGAATTGAACCGTGATTCTTTGGTTCGAAGACCCATGCTCAATCCACTGAGCTACACCAGCCAGGGCTTCTTGTACATTCTCAAGACAAGGACCACGTGTTTTATTTTTTCCGTGTACTTTTTAAGTGCAGAGGAAGTATTTGGTGTCAATATTACGCTTTAAATATATACTTTATCTACATTGCTTGCAGCGGGCATGTGCCAAATGTATCTTCATTGGTGTCTTTATTGGCTTGTTCTGGGGTGTGCTTTGGAAGGCGCTAGGGAGTCCTGGGGACAGTAGTACTGGGATCTGCAGTGATGGCCGTGGTCGGGGAGGGCAGACTCAGTTCCTTCTGTGGTGGCAAACGTACAGCCACGACATTGTGCCTTGCAGTTCTCAGTCTCTTTATACTTGTTTTTATAGGCCTTTAGTTTGTTAGACAGCTGATAGTATTTTGTTGGAAAATATGTGGACCTTTGTAGATTGAGCAGTGAACTAAATGAATAACTTAACATTGATCTTTTATATCTTGTGTGCTTTGGTATAGGTATTTTGATTTAAAACAAAAACTTTTGCCTTTTGGATTAAAGGGAAAAGGTCAACTGTGATTGTTCACCAAAACAAAAAAATTCTCTGTGTAAAAAAAAAACCACTATAACATAAATAACCAAACATTGATATACTTAATATTAAAGTCCTGTAAGCCACGATAATAGAAAAATGGGCAAAAGGCATGACAAAGCAGTTTGATACAAGTGGCCAGTAGATTTGTGCAAATAAATTTTATTTATTAGTAGCCAAAGAAGGATAAATAAAAACCAATGAAGTGTGTTTCTATTTTTTTTCCTGTGAAATCACATTTCAAATACTTACACTCTCTGAGATTGGTAAGAAGGTGGGGAATCGGTATTCGGATATTGTTGGAGATTGTGTAGATTAGTATACCTGTTTTGGAAAACAGTGTGGCAAAAAGTGGCAAAGACTGTGTAATGTTCATGTCATTTAACCCACCAACTTCCACTTTTACTGATTTATTCCAAGGAGATAAATATGGATAGTTGTAAGCATTTATATACTAGGAAGTTCATTAGCACATCCTCAAAATAAAGAAAAACTTGCAGTGACTTAAGTGTACGTCAGGAGGGGTTGGTTAACTATCCAGGCAGTGAGATGCTCTGCAGCCATTAAAAATCAAGTCGTACAAGTATTTTAGGTGGGAACGTACTTATGATCCATTACTAAGAAAAAAAAAAAACAATAGAAGGCTATGGAACTAACTACAGGAAAGATTTTTTTTATCATTTTAATGTTGGTGGTGGATTACTTACTGGTGATACTTCTCAGCCATCTCTAACTCCACCCACCTTTTTCCAGGTTTCTGTAGTCAGAATATGTTAGATTTGTATTAGAAGAGAAAATTCATTGTTTTAAAAAAAGAGATTCTCAGTATGTGATTGGATAACAGACGATTTATGCTGAATTTCAGGTAACACCAGTTGTTGCTCTTTCCAATGAGTCCTGGTCCATGTCGTTTGCAAAATACCTTGAACTTAGGTTTTATGGGCACCAGTACACTCGCAGAGCCAATGCTGAGCCTTGCGGTCACTCCATCCACCATGACTATCACCAGTATTTCTCCTACAACCAGATGGTGGCATCTTTCAGGTAAGACGTCAGAGTGACCTTGCACGCAGTCACGTACTCCCTGGAAGGCTTTGTAACACTTCCACCATTACTAGATTGAATTGACTTGTGGTGCGTGTTGTTCACCATACCGCCTTTGCAACTGCAGAGGGCCATGCTCTCCTGCTAAGAGCTTTCACTGCGATTATTCTGTTTAATCTTCACCCCAAGAGATAGGCATTATTACTGCTGTCACTTAGAGAGATCGCTAGCTCACTTATAAAGCTAGCAAGTAATGGAGTCATGATGTGAACCAGGAGATCTGCTTCTACAAGGTTTTACTCTTAACCATTGTTTCTGTTTTTGCATCGGAGTGTTTGTCAGAATTTTTGCTGAGACATTAACTGGCATGAGGATAACTGGATATTCTCGACAGAGCTAAAATAGCTAGTTCAGAGATGGGTAGTTACACTGTAGTATTAAGTGATTTGAGAAAGCCAGAAGGCTCTGCCTTCAAAATGTATGCAGAGTCTGAACACACCTCACCACATCCACCACTTACCACTCTGGACTGAGCCTCTGGTATCTTCCACTGGATTACTTCAGTAGCCTCAACCAGTGTCCCTTTGGCCTTGACCTCTATATCTTCATCTCAACACGACAGTCGGAATGAACCTTTTAAATGAAATTCCTTTCTGGCCACACCCTCATGGGTGTCCATTTCTCCCTGAGTGAAAGCTAGAGCCCATTTTATGGACCTGTAAGCTCCTGTGTGCTCTGGCTGCCCAGTACCTCTCTGTTCTTACCTCCTGCTGCTTTCTGCTTGCTCACCTGACCGCAGCCTCACTTGTGTCCTGGCTGGGCCTCAGCTATGCCAGGTAGGCTCCTGCTGGAGCCTCGCGCTTGCTCTCTTTCTGAACTGCCTGTTCCCCATACCTCTCCCTGCCCATCCTTACTTCTGCATGTCTTGGCTCAGGTTTCACCTGCCCTGACTCCCTCTCACCCCCAGCATTTTCTGCTTTCCCCCACTTTCTTTTCTCCATAGCACTTACCATTTGATATAGTACATATTTTAAATCTTTGTCTTATTATTTGTTACTCAGATCTTATTCCTAAATGCTGAGGGCTGGAATTTTGGCCCTTGTTTAGTGCTTTATCCTCAGCACCTAAAACACACTTGACATAAAATTAGGCCCTCAGGAAATACTTGTAATTGAACCCTATTTCCTTTTTTAAGCAAGGGCTTTTAACCGTGAACCTAGGGCCCAGGTGGGCATAGCACTGACTCGACAGCATAAACCCCAGGTGGCAGGGGAAGGAGGACTGCTGAGGCGTCCTCGGGAGCCAGGAAGGGGGCGAATGCCTTCCCAGCTCACTGCGGGAAGGAGTCGGCCTTCTCACTTAGAGACGTTTTTATCCCAGTTGTTCTTGTTTTTCAAGCGCACGAGGATAGCCTCGAGGGGAGCAATGACGACTTCACGGTGCAGTGAAAATGCAAACAAAACCAATTCCTTCCAGGACTGGGGAGAATACTTATGATGGTTGAAAGTTTTCTTTAAAAAATAAGTTGTCTTCAATATTTTTACGATTGTTTTAAAACACCATTTTATAGAAAATTCATGCCTCTTAGGATTTAGTTGACCATCATGATATGCCTTTACTCAAAATGTTAATACATTTTTCACTTTTCTACTCTTACTTGTATTTTCTCCTGTCAGTTATTCTCCCATTAGGCTTCTTGAAGTCTGCGTTCCACTCCCCAGAGTATTCATTAAACGCCAGGCCCCATTAAAAGTGTCCCTGCTTCAGGATTTGAAGGACTTTTTTCAAAAGTAAGTTTTAGTTTTCTTGGTCATCTATTTTTGTTCAGAACTGCCTATAATCTACAGCTATTTTAAGTATCAGGTTTGTTTATTTAGTTTTCCTTGAAAGCATAAGTAACTTCATATTTCTAGTTGTATGTTATATATGCCCGATATAAAAAAATGTAGACAATATATAAAGTATTAAAAAAGAAGACACAGCTTCTGAGACATACTAAGTGTTAAGATTTTGATGTATACATCTTTTTTTGTTCTGCAAAATGGTACATGATTCTTAATTAGAAAAAGCATTATTGTGAAGTTTTGTGTGTGACACCTTTTTCTGTGTATGCGAGATTAGAAAATTTGATCCCGCTTTTTCATGGTGTTTAATATTCTTTATATTGTTAGAGTTTCACAGGTATATCTCGCTATAGATGAGAGACTTGCATCTTTTAAAACCGATACATTCAGCAAAACAAGAGAAGAAAAAATGGAAGATATCTTTGCACAAAAGGAGGTAACTCCTTTCTTTGACAGAAACCGAGGAGTGTACTATTATTAACTCCCTGGAAGATTCTCCTGGGGTGAGTCTCAGATGGCGGGGCCGGGATTGTTTCTGTTTCTTTCTCGCAGATGGAGGAAGGCGAGTTCAAGAACTGGATCGAGAAGGTGCAGGCGAGGCTCGTGTCGTCCTCTGTGGAGACCCCTCAGCAGCTGCAGTCCGTCTTCGAGTCGCTCATCGCCAAGAAGCAAAGCCTCTGCGAGGTGCTCCAGGCCTGGAATAACAGGTCCGACGCTGCAGCCGGGTGCTGCTGTGACGTCACCGCCAAGTTTGCTTTGCCGCGGTGTTTTTATTGTGTCTGTGGTGATTATGGAAGTTTTAGTTTATTCTCAGTTTGTAGAAACTTTTATTTTCTGTCCCCACTATTATCCCCACGCTTTTATCTTTTAAAATATATGTACTCATATTTTTTAGGTAGTTTATGAAGATTTAAAAAAACAAAAATGAAGACAGCCTTTAATGTTTCAGATACAGTGTGCGTGTTTATTGAATGTAATATAGCTGAATTATTGTGTATTATGTACTACCTTTATTAAGATATTTATTTTGGGAAATATTTCCCTTCGTACTTAATTTAAACATTAAGTGACATGCTTATAGCTCTTATTTATCAAGCACGTGGATGATGCTGAACACTAAATAAGGCACTAGGTGGATGTTCACTCTTTTATTTGGTCTTACGAGTCCTGACATGTGGCTGCCACTTTCATTTTACAGGAGAGCAAACTGTGTCTCTGAGACGCGGGGATTTGCCCGAGCTCCGTGGACGCTGAGCGTCAGAGCTGGCCCTGGAGCCCTGGTGTATTGCTCTCTAAAGCCCATGCTTTTTATGTTATTTCTTGCTGTTTCTTACAGTAACTTGCTGTTCTTTTAACACTGTAGTGAAATCAGTAACAGCTTTTGATTAGTTGATTAGAAATAAGACATCAACTTAATCTTATGTACAACTTCAACATTTCTTGCCGTTGGAAAAAATCTATTGCCATCAAAGTAGGAAAATCTGATTATTGTGGATTCGGAACTGTAAGGCAAACATTTGTAAATGTTCCTGAGTATGTCAGAAACGAAACCATATTCTTTGTTTTCTTCTTTCCTTTTAACTGTAGGTTGCAGGACCTTTTCCAGCAGGAAAAAGGTAGAAAGCGGCCTTCAGTTCCTCCAAGTCCTGGAAGACTGAGACAAGGGGAAGAAAACAAGGTAAGAAAGTGTAGTTTTGGAGCACACTTTCCCTTTCCACTGAAGACTGCATCTCTCTGGCTGGGCCCAAACGCCAAAGGCGTCTCTCCAGAGCAGAGAGCAGTGCAGCGCAGCGCAAAGCAGACCAGCAGGGGGCAGAGCAGAGTGGAGCATCTGGCTGAGAGGGGCCCAGCCTGGGCCACGTGGCCCCAGAGTTGGGCTACAGCTCTGCTGTCTTCACAGTGGTGCTGTGTCCCAATGGAGCTGTTTTGCACTGAATAAAGTTTCCTTCTTTGCCAGGCCCCAAATTGGGGTTCCTGTTGGCGTTGAATCGGTGCCAGCAACCACCAGCTGACACAGAACAAATATGATGCTTGTAAAGAACGGGCTATGGAAAAGGAAGGGTGACATGGTAGATGGAGAGAAACGTAGCAGAGATGCGTATCTGTGAGCAGCAGCACAGAGGGAGACGGCAGAGACTCGGATGAGACAGGCAGTGGGAGGTCTTGGCCTCCACAGTGGGTGGGGAGCGCAGTTTCGGGTAAACAGGCAGGTGAGAAGGGAAAACAGTGTCTGGCCGGACAGAAGACGAGGGTGCCTCTGGATGAGGAGGTATGGAAATTTGGAGAGAGGGTTCCTGTTTTAGAATGGTAAGCTGACAATCCAGTTGGAGCTGGACGCCAGCAGTTTGGGAGGACCAGCCATAAGGTTCGCACATACTCGTCTGAGTTTGGTGATTTGCAAGGCAGGTGTATAAGATGATAAGAGAGTTGTGGGAGGGAGGAACCCCCGGAAGAACGTAGTTCCATTGGAATCTCCTTCAGATGGAAAAAAAGCAACAAAGAAGGCTTCATATGTAGAGCACTCTCTTATTGCAGTAACTGCCTGTTTATTTTCTGCCACTGGTCCCCATTGAGGCATAAAGAATCATCTTCATCCTCTGTCTCTGAGAGTAAGGATGCTGTGACACAGGGTAATTATTTGGTAAATAACTGTCCGCTGAATGACTGAAGAAGAAGAGAGGGATTGAGAGAATAGATCAGTTAGTGAGACAGAGAAGAACGTATACTAGGATTCAGTTTAGTCAGATTTGAAAACTGGGGCATCTCTTCTCTGCCCAGATACTTAGGCCTGCCGCCGCTCACACCACAAAGCAAGTGTGCTTTTGTCTTTGGACCTTCATCGATATAAATATTATAATTAATTTCATTTATGACATTTAGAAGTGCTAGTTTAATATGTACCTTATTAATAATATTAAGTAGGGTATTTTATTCTGAAGTTGTGAAGTTTCAGGGAGACATGACTTGGATTTTTTTTTTTTACCTGATAATTCATTTATTGGAAACATTTATCACAAGCTTCTATCAGCTGTCATCCCTGGGGGTAGCGTCACGATGGCGGTAGGTGCTACACAGAAGTTGTGGGTGCTCTGAGTATGTCACAAGGTCCTAACTTATTTCACTATGATTTTGGCTGTTCTTTATCTCTGTGCTTAAGTGAGAAGCTTTTCTTACGAGCTCTGCACTGGTTGAGTTCTACATTCGATTTAACTAGCCTCTCCCAACAGTGTTAGTTTCCTCTTGCTGTATAGCAAATCACCACAAACTCCGAGGCCTAAAACATGGATTATCTCACAGCGGGTCAGGGGTCAGGGGTCCGGCACGGTGTGGCCGGGTTGCCGCTTCAGTCTCACAGCTGCAGCGAAGGTTTCGGCTGGGGTGTCATCTCACCTGCGCCTCATCCAGGCTCACCCAGGTCGTTGGCAGAATTCAGTTCCTGGTGGCTATAGGACTGTGGACCGCCTTTGTTGTTGCCAGCCCACCAGAGATGATTTCCAGCTCCCAGAGGCTATCTGCTTCCCTCGCCCTGTGACCTTTCTGTCTTCAAGGCATACAGCAATCCATCAAACCCTGTCATGCTCCAGGTCTCTGAATTCTTCTGTGTCTGGCCTCTGGACACAGACTGAAAGAACCCGTGAATCCTCCCTACTTTAACTGATTTGGGACCTGCAATACTTCTCAACATTCCTTTACAGCAGTGTCCAGATCAGTGTTTGATTGAGTAACTGGGAGGTGTGTGTATAGCAGGGGGTGGGTCTTAGGGGCCCCCTTAGAATTCTACAGACCACACTAACCATATTCAGATGAATTAATGTTAGTGTACTATAAGGAATTAATATTCTGATATAATGTATACTTTTGAGAGGATATCTTTTTGTGCAGGTGTATGGTATCTGTAGAGGAATATTTTCATAGAGTAATGCATCCAAGTGCCTTTAACCTTTGTATTATGTAGTAATATATAAATGAATTATTCCTTTTTGCCTCTTAAAAACTTTGTAGGAATCACTTCCTTAAAGTTTAGGTGGGAGAAGGAATAAGGGTTACTGAAGATGTTTTTATATTAGTATTTGCCAAGTAGTCTGGGGCTATTAATGGCTAACACAGACTGCTAGGGGCCTTGCTTTTTGCAAGAAACTGCAAAGAAACTGCAAACCTAGTTGTGGAAGACCTTTAATTATATGTAGACACAGAATTGAAAATGCAGAATCATTCAACAGGTGATTGTGTTTCTGACAGAACTGGAGTTGCCTTGCAAAGCTGTATTCACTACCTTTGTAGCCTTCATTTGGTAAATCGTTCTTGTGTGCTCTGGGGCCCTGCTGTAGGTACGCGGAGTTCGTTTGTGCACACAGGCCGTGGTCGCTGTCCCTGTTGAGCGTTTGTCTAAAGAGGAGGCGGCTGAAAATAAACAAATGAACCATATTGCTGAAGGAGTGGGTAGTGGTGGGATGTTTCATGTAGGGTGGCCAGGAAGGCATGGTGAGCAAATCTAAGAATGTTCTAAGAAGCAGTCTAAGAAATTACTTTGTCATAAAATTGTATGCAGAGCTTAAAGTTATTTTAAATATATCTTATCTATGGATCATGGGACTGATCCAGAAAGTCCATTGTATAAGAAGACATTACTAGGCTTAGGTCAGCATAAGTATTTCCTAGATGTTTCAGTACCAAGAAGTGAGCTGTTGTTTAGAGCAGTGTCTCAAAGTGTGGGTCAAGGGTCCCCTGGGGGTCCGAGACCCTTTCGAGGGCTCTATAAGATTTTACTTTCTGGCCACATATTTGTGTGAGGCTATGTTTCTTTTTACGCACTTTGATCATCATAATATAGCTCAACAGACTAAATGCAGAAGCCAAAGGTGAATCTCACTCTCTTCTGTTAAGCCAGACATATTTACCAATTTTTAAAAAAGAGCTGGTTCCTTAAATTAAAAGATGTTATTTATGTTAATATATAATGGGTTTGTTATTTTTAAATGAATCAGTGCATATTCTAAAACTTTTTAAGTTTAATTTCTAATAAGGAAAAACTGGAACATATAACTTACATAAAAGTTATCTGAATGTCTTAATGATTCTTAAGAGGTTGAAGGGGTCCAGAGACCAAAAAGTTTAAGAATCACTTAGTTAAAAAATGTTTTAAATGTGACTTTAATGCGCCCTTAAGAACCAGGTATTTTCTTCTGTCCAGATAAGTGCGGTGGATGCACCTCCACGGACTGTGTCTCCAGGGCTTCAGAACGGAGAGAAAGGTTAGTGCTTCATCCAGGTGACCACCTGCCGTTGGATTTAAGGACATTTCTTAGTCTAGTGGTTGTTTTTAATTGGTAATTTTGAGCATTTTTAATGCGCTTGTTTGTAGGCTTGTTTTCCCTCTGGTAGAGCATCTGTAGCACTGTCAGTTTAATAAGATGTGTCCTAAAGTGCATTTCGGGAAGAGACACCAGGGTCTCTGTAGCGACATCGGAGTCGATGGCAGTGAAGGCTGCTTGCTGGCAGGGGACGGGCAGAGAGTGAAAAGGAGAGTGAATGTCTTGCTTATTCCAGAGTCAGCTCCTAGGCCTCACTGCAAAAGTCTGCAAAGTTTAGCTTAGATTTTCATGTCAGTAAAATCTTTTCTAAAATCTTGAGCTGTCACAGGATTTTACCAAGTAACTTGGTGACATCCTAGAAAATGTGTAGGTTTTTATTTCGACTGTCTTTGCAGAACAAGAGTTCAACTCAGATTGTTCTATTACAGTTAAACGGATTTGCTTCCCGAGAACAGCATGTGGTTGTTCCCCAGTAGTGTCATCATTTCATTCCCTGTTAAATTGATTCAACTGATAAATGTAACTCTGCATCATGGTCTCTTGTAAAGAGTGTTGGTAAGAGTCGGACTGGTTAAGATCTGATCACACTCGAGTCATGTAGCCTGTCTGGATTTTTGCATCCATTTCTAAAATATGCATTAAAATGGCCTAAGTAACTTTTATGAAACTAAAGTTCTTTGGTTTCTGAAGTAAAGCTGTCAGTTGGTGTTTTAAAAATACTACTAACAGGTAGAAATGGACTTCGTGTTTTTAACTGACACCTTTATGTTGGTCTTTCTTTTTCTTTAGAGGACCGCGTCCTAACAGCCCTGTCCAGCCAGGGCTCCACCAGCTCTGCCCACCTCCAGCTGCCCACTCCGCCCGAGGTCCTGCCCGAGCAGTCGGCAGGGGGCGCCCCGGAACCGGATACAGCCAGCATTTCTGAAGGTGCAGTTCCAGTCACTTTTCTTGAACTTCATCCAAAAGAGAAAAGCACTCAGAACACTTTGACATAATGCTCTCCATCCCTTAGGATTTACAAATCATATATTTACCGAATGTGCTCTGTAGATACAGCTTTTTACCAGATCACTTCTCCAGTTGCTCTGTTTGACATGTAAATATCCGAGACATAAAATGTTAATTCAGTTTATCTAGCTTCTGGGGATATTACTTTCTTCCATCTCATAAAGCACATGATTGTGCCTTGTAAGAAAATAAGAAAACTTGCAGCCATTTCTCCAACAACAAATAGGTGTTTCACTAATAGCAGATTTATGCCTTGCTTCTTTCTTTCCTCGCTTTTTATTTAATCAGAAACTACTTAATTGTAGTGCAGACTTTAAAAATAACATTTCAATTGCAATTAAACTCACGCCTAATGGCCACAGTGCACGTAACTGAACTGCCGCGTGCTGAGGGAGTAATTCTGTCATGACGGCTGCCTGGCCTCTGCCGTCATTGCAGGAGGATCTCAAGTCCAGAAATGTTGAAACGTAGAGCAGTGAACCCCTTGGAGTCAGTGCTGGGTCTGCTTCACTGTTGCTTTCTACTTCAGCCCGAAATAGTCACTGTTCCAGATCAGAAATTTCACACTATGATTGGGAATTACCGTGTGCATGAGTCTGAATCCCAAAAAGGAAGACTACTGAAGTTGATGCTGTATACTTTTTACTCTCCTGAATATTAACAAATAAGTAGAATACTTTTCATCCTAGATGTGTTTGATGGACATTTGCTGGGATCCACAGACAGCCAGGTGAAGGAAAAGTCAACCATGAAAGCCATTTTTGCAAATTTGCTTCCAGGGAACAGCTATAATCCCATTCCGTTTCCTTTGTAAGTATTATAAAAGCCAGTGGCTGTTGGGTGGTTTGATTTTTACTGAATTAAAAAAAACTCTCTATGTAGGTTTACTTTCTATATATTTAAATGTGTTTATTTAACTGTATACTCATATTTCTCAATCCTGAATTACATTTCATCATAATAAAAGAGATGTCTCAGTAGAGTGTAATTTGTAGAACATCACTGTTACATAGTAGGTGAGTGGAAGAAAAAAAATTAACTAATATTGGTTAATGCTTAAGATTACCGATTCTGAAAATAATTGTTCATATATATTAAAATATGAACATTTATATTTATACTGGTACGTCTATTCATCTCATAATCCTAAAAACATACTGCTCATATACAAGGGTGATATTATTGACCCAATAACTTACTGGGACATGTGGTGATGAATTATTAATATTGTGTCTCTGACACATGAGGTGCTCGGTATTTAGCTGTTAGACGAATGAATGAATGCTCTCGTTGGGGGAGCGAGATTTGGGTTAAAATGGAGTTACACCACTGAGCTCCCACGTGCTAATGGTCGAGCAGTGGTGGTATTTATTTCTTGGGCTAGTGTGACATTTCCACTATCCCTAGACTTTTCATTCAAGCTTATAGTAGAACAAAATCTTTTGTCTGCTGTTCATTGTAAATCCTATTTGAGGTAAATATGGTCTGAAGTCTCTGGCAGTGTGGAAAGCTTTGTTTGGGGCAACTTCAGAACCCCCTGAATTAGAACCTTTGAAACATAATTCTGATCATTTTTCTTTGCCTTCAAAATTTGCTGTTATATTTTCTTTGGCTGTTTGGTTCAAGCTGTGCATACGTTTTGGCTTACGTAACGTATACTTGTGCAGTATGTAGGTAGGATTGCCCTGAGATTTACTTGCAGTATGTTAAGGTTTTTATATTTTATTTTTTGGTAATTGCGTTCTGTCTTACTTATGCATTTAAACATTTTGAGCAGCGATCCAGATAAACACTACCTAATGTACGAACACGAACGGGTACCCATTGCTGTCTGTGAGAAGGAGCCCAGCTCCATCATCGCTTTTGCTCTCAGGTACTCTGCACAGTGCCTTTCACCTCTGGTCGTCTTTGTATAGTCTCTGTATATTTATCAGTTGCCCTACTGTTGAGATCTATCACATAGAATAGAGCAAAATGATTAACTATGTGTAAAAAGGTATACTCTCCGGGTGTGGTAGCTTATTTTCTCTGTATACTCTCTAGCCAGCTGATTACAGCGTGAGTCTTAAGCAAGCTCCGAATAGCTGAATTGACTGGGCAGGTCATTTACCACTCCTCACATCCCGCAGCCATTCTCTGTAGTGCGGTGTGTATCTGTTGTACCCCTTCCTTCCGTTCGCTTTCTGACATAATACTTTAGAGTGTATCCACTGCATATCATCTCAATATCTCTTATCGTGCTCTCCATTCATTTCCTTCCTGCTTCCCACACACAGCAGGTAAAGCTTCCTTACTTAGACTAATGCCGTTCCTGTGCCTTAACCCTTTTACATGCCCACTGTAATCATGTGTCTTAAAGTAGCTTCTGTTCCCTAACATTTGTTTTATCTAAATCAAGGGTCCCAGACTTCTAGTCCAAGAGTTGGACTTTGTTTTCTGCCAATGCAGTATTAAAAAAAATTTTTTTTGTAAAGTTTAGTGTCTTTAAATTGAAAAGCACTCTGAAGTTCCTTTCCTTTCTATTATACTAAACCTTGAAGTTTCATACTTTTAAAATCAGTTGTTCAATTCTGAAAGTGTTTGATATAAATGTCAGTATGCAGGCTTTCCCAGTCTTTTTTCAGAATATTGATTACGGTGGGTGTGTTGGGGTATATTTTGTACTATTCTCCGTGAAGACATTGACCTTCTTCACGAAGTTTCTACTTGACAACTTTTGTCAGTTAAATATGTTTTATTATGGATACTTAGAAGGGTCCTGTTTTTATAATGCATAGCTTTGTTGAAAGTATGTGATTTACTGTAGAAGGAGAGTGTAACGTTTAACGTTTTTCAACCTGTTTCTGCCCTAAGTTGTAAAGAATACCGAACTGCCTTAGAGGAGTTGTCCAAGGTGACCCCGCGGAGCAGTGCCGAAGAAGGACCGTTGACAAGCAGGTGACCTGTGACTGAGTGGAATGTTCTGATTTAGCTGTGCCGTCATTTTCTACCTTCTCGTGCTTCGGTTTTCTCCACATGAAAGTTTCTAGGATACACACGTGTTGTAGCTGATAATTGATAGACAGCGTTCAAGTGTAGCAAAAGGTCTCAGACTGTTTCATTGAACACCATTTTTTCATAATTGCCACGGGAGTTCAATGTATATGGCAGATTTAAACTTTAAACATTTAAAATTCTCTTTGTATTTGAAAAGTAGTAATTGTTTGTCTTTTTAACCTAAAATGTTTGTGAATGTGCCACAATAATGAAAGATCCTAACAGTTAAAACAGAAAACAAAATCCCCCAAACCATACTAATAGGTTCATTATTTTGATTCTTTCTGAAATAGGTTTTTCAGCTTTACAATGTAATACGATTGTATCTGAATTATATATTATGATGGACTAGCATGAGAAATATGAAACTGGTATTTTCTGTGATTGTTTGACTTATAGGTGCTATTATAGTGCTAATGGACTTGGGGAAAACATTAACACTTATGTTTTATATAAGTCCCTTAGACAGTTCACGCCTTCCTATTCCATGCTCTAACCTGTGTTTATATAAATTATGAATCACATTTATGATACCGTGGGTGAGGTTGCTGAGGAATAGATTAATGAAAGAATCGGAGTACTTGCTGTGTTCTGTCTGCGTGGCGTGAAACGAGCTTTTTGTCTGTTTGGTCCTTCAGTACGTCAGACAGCAGACCGAAGAGCAGCAGCCCGGTTCGGCTGCCCGAGAGCAGTGGAGGCTGTCCAAACCGCACCGCAGAAGCAGAGCCGCAGCCACGTAAGGTTTCAGACGGAAAAGCAGTTATCGATAGTGTTCTTTCTAACTGTGGTTTGAAGAAGAAAACAAATTAAATAAGAAATGCCACCTGGCAAGTGTTTATTTCTTCTGGCCTTTGAAATATAATATGGATTTAAAATTTTTATATATATCCTATTTATACATACTTTGGTTTTCTTTGGCTGTGGAACTCCTAGAAGCTCACAGGTCCATGCAAAACAAGAGGAGCTTCCTTCCTGGCTAGAGCTTTCAGTTTAAAGTGTATCACCTGAGGACTGTCACAGCAGCTTCCTTGTTTTTACAGTGTCATTGGCATTGCGAAAAGAGCTTCCTTTGCATCATCTCCCTTAAGTCACACCATAATAACCACATAGGAGTTATTTAACATAGCCCTGCTTTCAGAAAGAAAGGTTAAACTTAAATTAAGCCCCTTGCTCAAGATTATACAGCTATGCTATTGGAGAACTAAGTTTGAATTTGGGTCTTTGTCAGGAGTGTATCCACTACAAGTAACAGAAAACTCATGGTGTCGGTGTTTAAACAAATGATAGTTTATTTTCTAAAATAATGTCTGCAGGTGGGTGTTTGCTGGTAGTGGTTCAGCGACTCAGCATTGTCATGACAACGTAGGGGTAGTTTCTCTATGATTGTCTTAAGGTTTACTCATGGTCAGAAATGGTCCCCTTATTGTCTGTGTTTGAAGCAGAAAGAAGGGAGCAATAAGCCACAGCTTTCGTTTTATTTTCGACTTCCCCCTCAGTCACACCAGTTAGAACTGAGTCCCTTGGCCACCCCTCCCTGCAAAGGAGACTGAGAAAGTGGTGAGCCTCGTCCTGATAGGCTCACACAAATCATGATTCACATTCTGGGGCTGTGTACATGGCTGCCCCCCCCCCCCCCCCCACTCCCTCTGAATTGGAGTTCAGTTAGCCAGGAATAAGGTGGGGTTAGGTGTTAAGGGGACCATATGGTTTCTGACACTCTAAGTAAGCACTTTACAATGAACATTTGATAAAGATTTCGTAGGTTGCAGACATCCAGGATTGGAAGCATATATACTAACTAAGCCTATAGATCATACATATTAAGCTCAAAACTAAGAATAAATGTATAGAGCAAGCTTGAGTAATATTTTTGGCCATCCTGTACTACTTAGTTTCTGAAAAATGTTAAAAACAAAACCTTATATTTTGCTGTATTAAAATGTAAGAACGCAGATGATATAAAGATGATCCCCTTGACTTTGAATTCTCATAGCTTGTAATGTTGTTTGCATTAATTGTGATACTATAAGAATTCAGCCCTAATTTAATTTTGTTGCTTAACATACTATGACTACCTTGGAAAGGTACTTTTCAAAGGTTTTGTATAGAGTTTCTCACATTTTAATACTTAACTATCTGATTATTGTTCTCTTTCTGCTTCTGTTAATGAGAGTGCTTGACTGCCCCCACCAAACCCATAAAAACCGTGGGTTAATAATCTCTGCAAGTAAAAGTGTCAGTATTAAAAATATTTATTACCCTTAGAAAATGGTTACTGCAAACAGGGGAATTAGTTGAAAATTTTAATTTTTTCACCCGTAGTGACCTGTATTTAATATGTTGCCTCTCATTTTTAGCCAAAAAGGCTTCTGGGATGTTGTCCTTCTTCCGAGGGACAGCAGGGAAAAGCCCTGACCTCTCTTCCCAGAAGAGAGAGACCTTACGCGGAGCAGACAGTGCTTACTACCAGGTCGGCCAGACTGGCAAGGAGGGGACGGAGAGTCAAGGCGTGGAGCCCCCAGGTATGTCGAAGGGGGAGCGAATGTGCTTACTCTGGGCTTCGATTTACTTGTCTTAGTTGCCGATGTTTCTTGGAGCCTTAACAGATCGTTCGTACTGCGGACACCTGGGGACGCCCTCCACCCCTTCGCACATCTCGGTGTGGTGGAAAGGCGTGGTGCTGGGAGGCCCAGCCGGTCTCGGATGTCGTTGCTATCCCTCACCGTGTGGCAGCGTCAGAAATCCCTTTTCTGTACTTGTCAGGTGGCCAAAGCGTGTCTTCCAGGCTTTACTAAGGACTCAGTGACATCACACATGTAAGACATCTGTCTCACATGTAATTCATAGTGTGTATTCACATGCCTTTCTTCCACGAACCCCTCAGGTGTCTCCTCTTTTCTTTTCCAGTCCATGTAAGGTCGAGGCTATTGATGTCCACCTTCATTTTGATATTTTGAAAAATATGCCTACCTGGTTGTGTTGTGTATGGGGTTAGACCAGGAGCCAGCAAGCTGTGCTGACCTGTTTTTGTAAACAGAGTTGTATTGGACACGGGCACAGCCATTCATTTACTTATTGTCTGGCTGCTTTCATGTATATGTTGGCACACTGAATAATTGCGACTGAGTAAAATTCTTAACATCTGGACTAAATGGATTGGCAACCCTTGTGTTAGATCATGAATTAGTAGTTTATTTAAAAAATAGCAACAGCGTGGTCAATTTTCATTAGTATTTAAGATACTTATTTTATATTCTGTTGGCTGCTATTGGGCTATGATCTTTGGAAGGCATTGGTACTTTGAAAATTTTAAAATATGAAATGTGGAGGATGACTTGTTCTAGATATTAAGAAGTATTTCAAACCTACAATACTTAAGAGTGGATCTGGTAGTAGGTTTGCCAGACAAATCAGTCAAGTATAAAACAAAAGTAGCTCTGAAGTACACACTAGTATATATATATTTTTAAGATTTTATTTATTTATTTTTAGAGAGGGGAGGGGAGGGAGAAAGAGAGGGAGAGAAACATCAATGTGTGGTTGCCTTTTGAGCGCCCCCTGCTGGGGACCTGGCCTGCAACCATAGCATGTGCCCTGACTGGGAATCCAATTAGTGACCCTTTGATTCATAGGCCAGCGCTCAGTCCACTGAACCACACCAGCCAGGGCTGGACACTAGTATATTTTATTTATTATGTGACTGTCTTAGTATGATAAAGGCAGCATCACAAACTGTTGTGGAAGCATTATTCTACACAGGGGGAAACTGGCCGTAAACCTGGAAGCTCTGGAAAATCTGGATGTAAGAGCTGAGTTAGTGTATCACTATCCTAGGAATAACTTAAACATAAGAAAAATTATTCTTCAACCTAAATTCTCTGTTTTTTAATTTAAAAACTGATATTTCAGAAAAGTACACACATTTTTATTGTAATAGTTTACACAGTTTAATTGTACACATAATGCTTCCTCGAGACTGGTTGGACTAGTATAAAGGGGATGTGTTGTTGTTTACTGTTAGTTGGGAAAAAAGAGCAGGCAGAGACGAGGTGGCAGCTGTTTAGAACTTTGTCTTGACTCACGACATTAAATCTTTCAGATGAAGTAGATGGAGGAGACACACAAAAGAAACAGCTCACAAATCCTCACGTGGAGCTTCGTGAGTATGGGGTCAAATGTCGTCGGTTTGGGACAGGGGCTGATAAACAGCCTGTTTCTCAAAATGAGTATTAACTCTGTGTGCTGGCGTTTTATTTAATCTGGATGTAGTTCATAAAATATGCATTATTCATTTGTAATAAAGTTACTTTGTATACTGAATTGAAATTATAATTTAACCTGTAAATTATAGTTTGGTTTACTTTCTGATGTTTTAATAACTATTGTGTAATCTAGAGCCACAGTCTTGACGAGGTATGTAGAGCTGGTGTGTGTGTAGGTGGGTGATATTCATACAGCATATTGTATACAGTAAAATTTAAGATACAAAAGTATATCATACAGCATATTTTATACAGTAGAATTTAAGATATAAAAGTACGGTGATGAAAATACTATACCCAGCAGGAAATGAGAAATGGCTCCTGCATTGTGTTTGATTTTTCTGTAAATATGTAAGGGTGGTCATCAGGTGCTGTCTAACCAACCCTCCCTAAGAATCGCTTCAACAAAGTTACGATAAACAGGGATGTAACAGACTTAACATGAAAAATGCTGTCAGGAGAAAGTCAGAGGGTTTCATCTGGTGGAAGTGCAGAACTGAGCAAAAGGAAAAAGATTTCTGATTCCTAAAAGCTTTTTCTTTTTTTAAACAAACACTCCTGTTCATAGAATTTTCTGATGCCAATGCCAAGTTTTATTGTCGGCTGTACTACGCGGGAGAGTTTCATAAGATGCGGGAGGTGATTTTGGGCAGCAGCGAGGAAGACTTCATTCGGTCCCTCTCCCACTCGTCACCCTGGCAGGCCCGCGGAGGCAAGTCGGGGGCTGCCTTCTATGCGACGGAAGGTGAGTCTGTGAGTCGTCTGCCGCCTGTGCGGTGTCCGTCTGCCCCCAGATGATTTATGAGTGACCCGGACTGTCAGCTGGCAGACAGAGTATTAATGTCATTAGGTTTATACTTTATACTGTGCCATAAACTATTTAAAAGAATATATGTGTAAAAGGTGTGTAATTAATTAGAGATAAACGTTGATTTAGTTCTTAACTAAATTCTTTCCTGTCCTGAGTTTTCCAAATATAAATAATAACAGAGAACTTGTAGAAAACTCTAAAGGGTACCTCAGGGTTGATGAGAGAAAGGTAAAAATAGAAGCATTTAACCTAAAAGTAGGAAGGCCAGGTTCCTCAGTCACTGAGGTTTACAGTAAATTGTGACCGTTTGCACTTCACTTTCTGTTCCCTGTGCTCACCAGGGGCAAAGTTATTTGAGATAATTCAGTAGGATCGTTTGATAAAAATTTTCATAAGTATTACTTATTGGATTGCTAACAAAGGAATTCATAAAATTTTAGTAGTTTTAAAAAGATCAGTTATGAATTTAGGGGTAGTACTTTCAAAAGGAGAGGTTTCTTGACCATTATAAATCATCAGAAGCCCTTCCCACCCTTCAATTACTTGAGAACTGTGTTCTGATCAGGATTTTCTCTGTGACATTCCAAAATATCCCTTAAAAATAGGAAGTAAACAAGTCGTTTAGGATCTTTGAATGATTTGTTGTAGATTACCTCAGTAAACAGTTGTGCTTGAGTAAACACGTGACATTCTGCCTTCCAGACGACAGGTTCATTCTGAAGCAGATGCCCCGTCTGGAAGTCCAGTCGTTCCTCGACTTTGCCCCGCACTACTTCAGTTACATTACGAATGCCGTTCAGCAAAAGGTAGAAATCTCCAACCTGGGTCCGTAATGAGAGTTTGCTGGGCTTTTTGGTCCTGATGAGAGTCTGGTCTGTGGTGAGGTGGGAACAGGGGCGTGAGTGGCTCCCTGCTCGCTGCAGAGATGCGGTGGAATGCGGTGATTGCAGACCCTTCCACCCTTGGCCACTGAGGAACCCAGAGATCTCGAGTGAGTTGGGTTTAGTTAGCATATGTGTGCCAGCTAAAACCATTAAGACCGGATGGAAAATAGCTGAACTGTCAGTAATTTGTAACTTTGCTGAGACAGCAATTGGAAACAGTGCTGAGGAATGGAGGGGGTGGTCCTTAGCGGAAAGAGAGGGGCCGGTGACCTGGATTTGTCCAGTTGGTGCTGAGCAGCGACCCTCTCGGGAAAAGTGTGAGGGAGTCTTGTGGATTTTTTTCTTGTTTGTGGTTTATTGCATATAATGGGGGGAATTCTGTGTCATGAAATTTGTGATTTGGGGCAGCTGTGGAGGATTATCTCTGGGGAAAATGCTGAGGATCTGATATTTTTACTCCCATTGCTGCTTTACTTGCTTCTGAATCTCAGGGACTGAGATTCCAAGGTTCTCCGAACTGTTTGTATTAATAGAAAGTCATATTTGGATATTACATGAGTAGTCCAAATATTGATATTCAATTATAAGCATTTTTGGTAAGAGTTTACTTTCACTTTTTTCTTCATTAGAGGCCAACTGCATTAGCCAAAATTCTTGGAGTTTACAGAATTGGTTATAAGAATTCTCAGAACAACACTGAGAAGAAGTTAGACCTCCTTGTCATGGAAAATCTTTTCTATGGGAGAAAGATGGCACAGGTAAGGCTATTGGACTCTGCAAGGCATTTAGCTGGTAGACCCCTTTGTACACTGGCTCCAGAATATAATGAATCACAGAGTAACATTTGGTTCGGACGTACATGCTAAACTTTGGCTGCTAGGTCACATTTAACTTTGGATTTGTTTAGCCCTATAGGGAAGAATAAAGAGGAATATTGTGGGCTGCTCCTCAAATGTAACATCTCCAATACCCTAGAAACACAGAATCGCAGAGTGTGAGTCAGACCTACTTTCCCACCCCAGTTTTGAACGTGCAGAAAACAGGCCCACAGAAATTAAGTAGTTTATGACCCTCACACCACCAATATTTCTAGAACTCGGGTTGATGTGCACTCTAGAATGACACTCTAAAGTGCTGGTCCTTGAACTGTTCCTGGTCTGTGGCAAGATGAGGAGCTTGTACTAGAATGAAGTTCAAAGCCTCACTTTCTTGATTGAGCGTATCTGACTGCGAGAAAAACTGTCGCTGACCTGCACAGTGAGCTTCCTGGTGTGATTGGCTCACGTTCCAGCACAGGTCCCCCTGTCGTCCTGAGCTGGGGCCACCTGACGAGCAGTGATCTGACTAGTACACTTCAGGTCCCACTGGTCTAGTATCCGAGTCCCCTGACCTTTGCCACCACCCCCCGATTCCTAGAGATAGGCTGTTGCTTCTCCATTGCTGTAAGTAATTGCACAGAGTTTTGATACCAAGACTTTAAGTTTCCTAAGACTATTTGCATCTGGTTTTTAAATTGCAATCCAATCCACTGATGTATTTTTGGAGTTACTTGTTAATGTTTCTTTCTTTTTTTTTGAATTCACCTCTTTTTAAAAAGATTTTATTTATTTTCAGAGGGGAAGGGAGGGAGAAAGATGGAGTGAAACATTATGTGTGGGTTGTTTCTCATGTGCCCCCACCGGGGACCTGGCCTGCAACTCAGGCACATGCCCTGACTGGGAATGGAACCGGTGACCCTTTGGTTCACTGGCTGGCACTCAATCCACTGAGCCACACCAGCCAGGGCTGTTAATGATTGTTAAAGTTGATTAAATGGGTGAATTATTTTGGAAATGTTTCAGTAACTGAATACTTGGTATTCATTTTGTATGATACAACTATATCACATATATTTTGTGTATTATGCAATTACGATGCATACATTTAATGATTATGTTAAGTTTTAAAAATTTAAAAGTGTATATAATGGTAGTAACTATAGTGAGCCTTTTTGCTTTTTAATTTAATTACATTAATCATTGGTAGCAACTCAATTAACATTTTTTTTTGTGCCAGGTTTTTGATTTGAAGGGTTCGCTTAGGAATAGAAATGTGAAAACCGATACTGGGAAAGAGAGTTGTGACGTCGTCTTGCTGGATGAGAATCTTTTGAAGATGGTTCGAGACAACCCCCTGTACATCCGCTCTCATTCCAAAGCCGTGCTGAGGGCCTCCATCCGCAGCGACGCGCACTTCCTTTCCAGCCACCTCATTATAGACTATTCTTTGCTGGTCGGGCGAGACGACACCAGCAATGAGCTGGTGGTTGGAATTATAGGTAAGTCAATGAGCATACTGTACTTGCAGTTGGCGATGGAAACCAGAGTTCAATTCCAAGGTTATCATGAAAACCTGGTGTACTGATAGTTCACTGAATATATTCATCAAGTTTCACTGCATAATTTTAAAAGTCATAGTTTTAAAATTTGATTATATAAATAGTACCTTCTATTCGGTTTCCTCATTTCCATTTTCATCATCTTTACCAAAATGATCCATACTCAAAAAGTCACTTAGAAATGAAGCCCTGGGCGGTGGCTTCGAGGCTGAAGCGAATAACATGGGGAAGAGCCTTCAGAGAGCAGCTGGCATGTGCCCGCACTCAGTACATGTTAAGTGTCCTTAGAAGTAATAGTAATTGCTCTTGTCATTTGCTTCTATTTATTGATGCAACTTTCTTGCTGCTGTTGCTCCCTGTAACAGATTATATTCGAACGTTTACGTGGGACAAAAAGCTTGAGATGGTTGTGAAATCGACAGGAATTTTAGGAGGGCAAGGTGAGCAGGATTATTGTTTTGTTTGTCCTTTAAACTATTTTCATGTTTTTCTTGTCAGTTAACATTTTAAAAAGTGGATACTTTTTTAATTCCAAAAATGTAAGTGGTCATCTCTGTTTTTATCATTTTCAAACTGATCCAATAATACAGGTAGTTATTTGTTTTTTAGAGATAGTTGTTTAGATAGGAAAATATCATATTTAAATTTGAGTTAAAATGCCAGAGGTTCTCAAAATGAAAATTAAAAAATAAAAAAGCCCCGAGGTTCTGAGTAAGAAATTCTCTTTAAAGAACACTTGAAAGCTTCCGCATTCTCTGAGTGCTGCCAGCCCCTCTGTTTCACGCTGCTCTTTAGTCAAGAGCTGGTCTTTTGGAATAGCAGTGCCCACTGGGAAGACCATGTCCTGTGTTGTCATGACAACACAGGGGCTCGGGGAACAGCAGCCTGCCCTTTCAGAGGCTGCCGGGTGCACGAGTCTGTACGGCAGTTCGTGTGAAAGAACATCGCCGTTGAAGTCAGTTGCCTGGTCATTTGCGTAACAGTTTTCTTTTCCCTTTTCTCTTTCACAATTTTAGGTAAAATGCCAACTGTGGTCTCTCCGGAGTTGTACAGGAGTCGATTTTGTGAAGCAATGGACAAGTACTTCCTGATGGTACCGGACCACTGGACCGGTTTAGGTCTGAACTGCTGAAACGAAGCGCTCCTTTTGAAATGGACCATGAAGCCAAGGGGGCTGGAGAGAAGGGCCAAAAATAAGCTATGTTTTCTTTCTTTGTCCCATTCACCACCGTTGGCCAAGGCCTTTCAGTTCTGCTTTTGCGCAGGCAGGCCATCTGCAGCTGAAGGGTGGAAGTTCCGTGGATTTGCGTTTTGGATTTTGACACCTGCAAATTGGCTGTCCCTAGTTGGGAAAGCTGCATGAACATGTTTTCACTTACGCAAAATTGCAGACACACTTCAAAGGGCTAAGGACAAATGTGTGGTTAGGGATGAGGAGACAGGGTGACAGTGACTTGTCTACTCCCTGACAGTCCCGGGAAGAAAACAGTCTCATCGGTCCGACTCCCTCGGCATCACGTTTGGCACACTCTTTACTCAAACGGCATTTGTAGAGCTGCTGATTTCTGTTTCTTCTTATGTAACAGTTTAATGTTGCCTATTACCAGAATTTCTGAAACCTTAAAAAAATCCCGAATCATTCTATTAATGGCCAGTTAAACAGATTGACGCAATCTGTTCTCGTTTTACAGAGGAATCGGCCACGTGCCGAGCCTGCCGTGTTTTCCAGGGTGGTGGATGGTTTCCAGGCTCTGCCTGTGCTTCTCTGTGGGTGACAGGAGGCCACTGCCATTGACGTTAAGCCTTATTTTCTAGAGTGATTTTTAAGCTTGTTTACAACTTTTGTGTAGTTAATACGTTAAGCAGCACTTACTTGCACTTGCCCTTCAGCTAGGTTTTTTTCCCCTGATTTTCAGGGGCAACATTAGTCAATGAGTCTACAGTGACCTAATCTCCAAAGGGAGAATGATTAGTGAAGGTTTCTTTTTTTTTTTTTTAATGTGAAAAAAAATGAAGCCCAATCCAAGAAATTGGGTGAAAGAGAAGCACTTGATCTTTTTTTTTTTTTTTTTTGTACAGAGGCAGAGTGTCTTTTCAATATAACGAGCAGTTTCAGTGGCATCTCTGTGATTAAGATATTTTCAGGGTGGACGTCCCTGTCTGCTAACTCTGTGTAGCTGTTTCTGGGCTGGTTCTGACTATTGAAAAATGTTGGAAGAGAAAATATTCTTTGTAAGGAATTTCTTGTCTAATAGAGAGGTCGTTTAAAAAGTGATCAGGAGTACCAAATGTAATAACAGGACCCTGGATATTTCCTCTGAGCTGCTTTGCATAATAAGGATAATTTGGGGAGAGTTCTATTCTTTTTTTAGGCTTGGTGTAAGGAGAAAAGGAATCTGGATGCATTCCCGTTACAGAGACTGTAAGGCATGAAATGAGAACATTTGGGAAGTTTGCTTTAGAGAATGAAAGCGTTTGTTTGGTGTATGGCACTTCCTAGAAATGTGATTCGTTTGGAATTTGAAACAGGTTGAACTTATGGCTGATCTAATGATAAGCATTGAAAAACAAGCACATGTGGGTTGTGCCTTTTGAAAACATACAGAGCACTGGTGATTTCAGTTGTGATATCACCGGCTGGTCAAGAAGTTGTCCAGGAGTAAAACATGGTGGAACGTTAACTTCTGTGTCCCAGAACAGTGGATTTTGCATCTCATTTTGAAAGCAAACACTGTCAGACACCATTCATTTTTTCTGTCAGGATACTTGGGTTATCTCTGGTCCATTTCCTGCACCCCTCCTCCCACCCCCACCCCGACGAACACTCCCTGTGGCAGGTGCTTCCCCCAGTTGTAATCAGGTATTTCTTTGTTTAGTCTCAGTACCTTGCGTGTCCCTTGGATCCTTCACTGGAATAGCTCCTGACAATAATTATGTGTCTTGCTGATCTTGTTTTCCTTGCCCATGACCTGAAGAACTATTTTTTTAAAGTACTGCTGCCTTTTAGTTTTGCGGCCAAAAAAAAAATTCAATATAATATAATCTGAAGCAGTGCTTGCTGCCTTCAAGGATGATCTGCCCCTTTAAAACGGCTGTAATGGGTGGGGAATAGAAAATGTAATTTGCTGTGGTGGAACTATCTCCCCGGCCCTTGCTGCTCTCGTGCAGGCCACCCACAGGTACAAGGTGTTTGGAAACACTGTGCTGCTCACTGTTAAGCATTGGGCAGCTTTCCCTTCTCTTGAATTCCCTTTCAAGGCCTGGGTAAAATTACTGCTGAAAAGTTAAGAATATGGAAGAAACAATACTTTCTTCCTGAAAATAAAATAGGAATCCTGAAAATAAGTGATAGTAGCCCATGAAAACTATATAAACGTTGCACTGTGTAAAAATTTATAAGTAATTTGAAGCTTTTTGATGCCATCAAAACTTTATTAAAAAATAAAAAGCATTTACCTTTTTCTTACCGAAGCCTAAGAAAAATAAGGGGAAAAGGCTCTTGCAAGGCCTTTTATAGCCTATTAAATATTTAAATTTATAGATATTCAAAATTCTCTGTTAAGTGCCCTGCTTACAGTTTTCTCCTTGGTCCAGCAGTGAGTGGTTTTCTAGCTTGGCTTTTATTGGACAGTGTAAATAGTAGGGTTCTGTTGGTTTCTATGGCATTAGCTTCTCCTTGGCATTGGACCCACTAGCAGTGAGCTTGTATAAAGCTGCCAAGGAAAGTCATCTGTCTGTAGGAAGTCTGCTTAGTTAATAGAGTGGGAGCGATCATGGACGAGCCTGTTGGTGGAACAGGTCAGGCCGGTCATTATTCCTCAAGTATTAACCTCCGACTTACGCAGTATTGAGAGCATCTAGTGCAATGCCTTTTTTGTTTGTTTTTGTAACACGGGTGCATTGTATTATAGAAAAATTAAAATTACAATCATGAGCATTTTATTAATGCTTTTGTGTTGGTTTTGTAAAAAAATGTACATTATGTCTTTTGACAGGTTTAATTTTAACTAGAGAAATGATATTGTAAATCATAATAGCCTCTTTTAATTTAGTATGAAAAATTCAATTAGCAACATTGAAAATACCTAATGTATGATATTGTATATATTTCTCTACTTTGGTTCCAGCTGTTTTATATGATTAACATGTTATTTAAGAGATAAAACCCCTTGACCTTTTAAAGACACTGTAAATAAAGAAGACTTACAATAAAGTCAGAATCAGCTTCACCTAGTTTTAAATCTGCTTGAGGAAATTAACATGGCGTGCAAGACTGGCCCCTGGTCGCCGGCCCCTCTGCTGTTCCTCTCCCCCGTCCCTTTCACTAATATGTAGCACTCTTCTTGCGTCCCAGAAAGGGGGTCTTGAGTTTGTGGGTCTCTTCCCATCGTAAGAAGCTGCCCAGCTTTTTCTGCCAGGAATGCCGAGTGCATCTGAGCTTCTTCCATGGGGTCCGAGTTTACCTACAGTGGGTCTCACTGTGGTGGTAGACCCACTGGGGCCGTGGGTGCTGCTGCCCACTTCACGGGGCCTGAACTCACCGGGTGGAAGGCAACGCCACTGGCCTGGGGGTGGCTCCGTCCCTGGGTGCCCTGGCACCACCTCTGGGCTTTTCCCTTGCTGAGGAGGAAGAGGTACAGACATAGGTAGCAGGCACTGAGCTTTCTGTCCCCACTCTGCTAAATTAATGTGTCAGAAATAAATTTCTTGCTGAGTTCCTGGAGTAATTCTTAACAAAACTTAAGTTTTTTTAAAACCTGATTTTAAAATTTGTGCTGCAAAATAACAAAATTATTCACTGTAACTATTTTCAAGTATATGGCTTAGTAGTATTAAATACATTCCCATCGTGCAGTGCATCTCTAAAACTCTCTCATCTGGCAAAACAAACTGCCCATTAAACAGCCCTTCTGCACCCCTTGCCCCAGCCCCTGGAAACCACCATTGTACTTTGTGTTGCCATGAATTTGACTATGTTAGATTCTTCACTGTAAGTAGAGTCATAAATATTTGTCTTTTTGTGGTGGGCTTATGTCACTTAGCATAATGTCCTCAAGGTTCATTCACGTTGAGATTTTTCCTTCCATTTTTAAGGTTGAATGATTATTTTATTGCACGTATGCACATTGTAAAAGTTCATTGTCAGTGGACGTTTGGATTGTCTGCACCTCTTGGCTATGAATGCAGGAGTGCAAATATATCTTTAAGGTCATTAAAAACCTTTTTTTGGGTAAATGCAGAGAGGTGGGGTTGCTGAATCCTGGTGGTTTCATTTTGTAACCCTTTGAGGAGACGCCATGTGCTTTTCCACAGTAGCTGTACAGTCCCAGCAGCAGAGCACGAGGTTCCAGCTTCTCCACGTCCTCTCCGACATTTACTGTTTGTTTTACGGCGGCCGTCTCATGGATGCGAGGTAGTGTCTTGTGGTTTCAATTTGAATTTCTCTGATGACTGATGATGTTGAGCATTATTTTCATGTGCTTGTTGGTTAAAGTGTTCTGTTTCAGACATCCAGTCTCTTCTGCTTACTCAGTCCACCTATCTGCAACAAATTAGAATAGACAGTAGCATCGGGAGGGAGAGAGGTATTAATTAACTTCAGCATGCAGAAACGTACCTTGCGGTGCTGCCCGGTAATTAGGACCCTGTGCATGGATATCCATGAGCACCTGGCCGGCGCATGCTCCGGAGAGCCCAGGCACCTGAGCTGGACTCCAAGAGTTGCCATCTTCTTCACCTTTTAGCTTCTCATCTTCAAAGAGCTGCACAACATCAAGGCTGTTCAAGTATGCCGAGGTATAATTAGTGATCCTTTAGCTGCCAGCAGCAGAGTTTGGTGGGTACTTCTAGATTCTTCTACATAGAATTGGATGGGTGTTCCTGCTGCTAGCTTGCCACTTCATCTTGGAAAAACCCATCTGGCAGCTCCAGCCCCCAGACTCTGACACAGTCATCATCCCCAGGCATATTACTGTGACAAACTGTGACATGGTGTCGTCACAGAGCTGCTCCCTGGGAGAGCTCAGCTCAAGCCACTAACAGAGGAGCATATGTGGGGGCGACCACTTTCGCGAGGTCCCCCCGGTGCCATGGACACGCGTGAGTGAATAAATATGGCTGAGACATGCTGGATCTGTTTGGGGATGGAGGCGTGGGCTGTGGCCAGTTTCCTTGGGGAGAAAGAGGCCAGCAGCGGCCAGTTTCTCGGAGGAGAAAAAGGCCCTGAGCGCCTTTCTCCATAGCCTTTTATTGGGTTGTAATACGCAGGAATACAGGGTGGCAAGGATCAAACAGTAGATAACATTACAAAGAGGTCTGAGTCAGTGTCTGTCAGGAAGAGAGTTGCAGAAACTTTGGGAGACATACTCATTTCCTCTTGTACCCTTATCATATGAATGAAAGCACTTTTAGCAGATTTCACAGGTTAATCAGCAAGTCTTTGTGATGCCAGATTTTTCCCCAGGGCACGCTCTGGCCAGGCAAGGAGCTGCACCTCTCCCCATCAGGGATTCAGGCTTAAGAGGATTAGAGCCAGGAAGCACTTCTCCCAGAGTACATGGGGACTCAGGCTTTGACAAAGCTGGGGGGGGGGCAAGAGTCCATTGCTCTCTGTTGCAGCCCCCCCCCCCCCCGCCAGTCCTTCCATGAAGGCCTCTCAGGTGATCGAGTCTGGCTTAGGTTGCCCCCGCTGTGAGGGGTCTTACCCGTCATTGACTTCCAACCAAGCTCTGGGGGCAGGGAGAGGAACTGAGGCAGCGTTTGCTACCAGAGACAGGCTTTGTCTCCTGCAGCTGGCATTCTAAAGGTCGTCTCTCGCCCTTAGCCACAAGGGGTAGAGATACAATTCCTAGAATCAGGCAGAGCAGTCTACAACAAGCATACCCTGTGTCCCGGCAGCAGTTCCTCCAGGGACGTGTTTTGTCTGGTCACACCACCACAGTGTAGGGGCCTGTCGAGTCATTTCTATGTCCATCTCTAAATGCCCATAGGTGGAAATTACAAGCATTACTCTTAATGTCTGAGGAGTGCCTGCTGCTTCTGTCTGTCCAAGTGAATGCAGTTGTGGGACACTGAATAAGCTGAATGAGATGCTCTGAGAAACCCAAGCTCTTCAGCTCTGATGGAAAGTGGCCTTGACCCAAGCCTGGAACCTGTTCTCCGGACATTCTGGCTGGCTGCCACAGGAGTGGGGGTTTCCTTCCTTTCTATTTATTTATTTTTATTTTTTTATTGTTCAATTACAATTGTCCCCACTTCCCCCCATTACTCTCCCCTGCCCTACCCCCCCCAACCTCTCACATTCAATACTCCCCTCACCCTGTTGTCTTTGTCCACGTGCCCTTTATACATGTTTCTTGACCCTTCCCCTTTTTCCCCTTTATTCCCCTCCCCCTCCCCCTCTGGTCACTGTCAGTTTGTTCTTTATTTCCATGTCTCTGGTTCGATTTTGCTCACTTGTTGGTTTGTTGATTGGGTTGCACTCACTTATAGGTGAGATCGTATGGTATTTTTTACTGCCTGGCTTACTTCACTCAGCATGATGCTCTCCAGTTCCATCTGTGCTGTCACAAAGGGTAGGAGCTCCTCCTACCTTTCTGCTGCGTAGTATTCCATTGTGTAAATGTACCATAGTTTTTTGATGCAGGAGTAGGATTTTTATCTGCTACTTCTCATCAGCATGGTGTGTGCTGTTCACCATCAGCAACACTTTTCTGCTCTATTCTGGTAGTTATGAACCACCTCGTGAACAGAGGGTTTCCCTGGATTCGATCAATCCATGGCTATTTAGCTTCATGGCACTTTGGTGTTCAATTCTTGTTTGATTTTGCAACATTTTCTCAAATTGCTCTGTGTGTGTGAGTGTGTGTATGCAGACTCACAGGGAAAATTGTCGATAGCTGAATGACTCTAAAAGTACTTTGTTTTAACTCTAAGTTTAATTAACCAGAGAAAGCCTAAACTGTGTATAATGGAAGCTGTTTTTGACTGAGAGCATATTAACTTACGTTCCAGTCTATGAATAAATTGATGATCTAGAAACTTTTATGCTTAGCTTGAGATTTACCAATTTTGATTTTGCTAATTATATTTGCTACAGCACTTGCTGATTTAAAAATCGCGCAGTGAGAACTGACAGCCCCTGCTCTTGACAGAATGATGTGTACAGTATGTTTAAATGAAGGATATGACTGTTTTCGGGGCAGCAATCACGTATCATTTTTAGAATACGATAAATCCTAAGTCTAAGCAGATGTTAGTTTTACAGTTCATGTGAAATTTCATGCCTTGTCAGATAACTCAGTACAGTATTATTTATTTACATAAATGTAATATTTTTAACTCACTCTGTGAACTAGAGGAATTTGCTTCTCAACTCATCTGTATGCTTTCAACCTCATCCTGAAGGAGAAGGAGTTCATTCTCCTCTCCAAGATTAACTCCCTTTTCCTTTGATTCTTGATCCCTTACTCTTCCTATCTTCTGCTAGAACTTTCTCTAACAAGTAGCTCTATGCCTTAAGCTTCTGTTGTATTGACTCTTTCAATATACTGGCACGTTGAAGTTCCAATTAGAATCACGGCTTTCTCCCTCAGCCTCCCTGATGCGCTGGTCTTGTCTCTCCGCCGTCACCTAGCTTTGTGGAACAGCATCTGCTGCTCCCTCATGCTGACCTCTGCCCGCTGCAATCCGCTTTCCCCGCCCCACCCATTGCTCCTCTGAAGGTCACCTTGGGTTTAGCAGGCTGGTGCAATGTAATAGCTTAAATGCGTGTTCGTTACTGGTTAAAATTGAAATGACTTTTATTTTTAAAAGCAACTCAATCCAAATAATACCTTCACTAATTCAGTCAGCCCTCAGGTTTATTCAATAAGCAACATGACAAATTTGCTGACTTGAAGAATGCTACATTTAGGTGAATCCAGAAAAGAGATCTGTTTTTACTTTTTTAGTTCTAGAGAATACTGGCTATAAAAACCTTTTGTGTTTTGGTAACTGTATACTTGACACAGTCTTCTTCGTGAAAGCCAGGGAGAAGAAAGTTCAATGTGAACACGCAGTTGCAAGCATTTCTCGTCGGACATGCTGAATGGCCCAGGGAGGGAGGTTTTCTAAGCTAAGGCAGATTCAAAACTCAAAAACTTTATGAAGACACCTAAGTGAAATCCCATTAAAAACATATTCATAGTTCGAGACTGCTTTATGGAGGCAGGGACCTTTCCTTACTCATTTTTGTGTCTTCAACAGTTTTTTGCACAGTTGGACAAGACCAGGCACTAGGCACAGAGTTCTACTATTGGGTAGCCACAGTTCCTTCTGAATAAGCGGCCATGTTTCTTGTCAGATGACTCGGTTATTATAATGACTGTGATTGGGTCCAGTTCTTGATGCCCAAAGCAGCCCTCTGCATAGGCTAGACGTGCAGAGCCTACCAGCTTAGGAGGGTCTGTCCAATAGAAAGGCTTCCTGTTGGATGAGCTTATTGGATCCAATCCAATGCTCTTTCTTTGTCATTTCAGTTTCCAGAGAAGGCAGTAGAAGTAGGGACTATGTGTGTCAGCTGAGATACAGAGGGAGAAACAGCGGAAAGTCGTTGTGAGTAGGGTGGGCTCAGTGGACTAGGGAGTGAGAGGACACTGGCTTCTGACGTGATGATAGGATGCTCATGTCTCCAGTGCTTCTCCAGGGCCTGAGCTGCCATTCAGGACAGGAATGCCTTGCCGGTTCTCCACACAGTCCAAATAGGCTCTAAGGATTTTCTTTGACGCATATAGAAATAAATGCCCATCAGGGGTCCTGGGCGTGGCCTGTTACTTAAAGCCAGCAAGAGTCTGACACAATATTTAGGCACCAAATATTCTGAAAGGGATTATTAATGCTTTTGTCGGCACACCATACATCGTAACAGCATGCCAGCTCCACCGTATTAACATTTAGCCATTTTGCTTTATGGCTTTAGGTTGTTCCTGTTTTTCAGTCGGTAATGGATGCATCTCTTGCCAAGATATTATAGTGTTAAATGGTGCTGCTTGAAATACTATGCTTGTCGATGTAAATAGGCACTTTAAAAAGTATTATAAAGAAAACCAACCCAGTAAGCCTGAGAAGCAATTTTATTATCCACATTATTTTACAATTGTTCTTATTTAAATAAAAATGCCTGGTTATATTCTGAAGTATTTTGTACATATAAATAAAACCAGTCCTGGCCAACATGTGATTTTTCATTAGACAGGCTTTCTTTGAAGCTTTAATGTTTTTTGTGAAACTTTCTAGTTTGAAGTTGAAATTTCGTGTCATCCCAAGAATTGATCCATAGAAGCTCATTGCAGCCTCTACATTGATTAGGAAGCATACCCACAGGGTTTTAGCCATTATTTTTGGACTTACCCCCCAACCCACACAGGCAATTAAGAAAAAAGGAGACGTTCATCCAAACCGTCCGTCTGTTACAATCTGGGTTGCGCTCAGTGGCATAGTGTTTTGTTTCCTGATCTCAGTGTCGAGCACGTGCCTCGTCCCTGTTTACATCCAGGGCTCTGCTCTTTCTCCCCAGCCCTCCAACTCCCCTCCCATTTTTTGCAGGATAGGCTCCCACCCCCACCCCTTTTAAATGAAACACCTTTCTGGTGAGGAGGGTACCTGTGCGAGATGACAGCCTTCAGCACTTAATGCCCCCCCCCCTCCTCGGGGACTGAGAACATGTGAACACATGATTTTTTAAAAAAAAAGTGTGCTGTCTATGCACATAGCACCAGCGGTTCAGGTTAAAATGGGGAAAAGTCAGACGTGTTAGAGCCGCTCTCCTTCCTTGGTACCTAAGAAGGACTTGAACTCTAACGGAGTTTGGATGTTTTCGTTTATTTAATTATAGAGCCAGCTCAGTGGCCATGCCATTCAGAGGTTTCCAGGCCTACGTGAGTCTGCAGGATATCTGACGTGTGCTTATCCTCCTAGTTTCCACTGCTCTGTGGATTTAAAAGCATATAGCAAATATTTTAGTATATGTGCTGCCGAAGCAAGCACCACAGAGCAAATATTTTAAAACTGTCAACCCACGTCTTCATGCAAATGTGATGGTGAGTAAAGGAATGTAAATGTACATATTGAAACTATAATGGCCTCCTCATGAAAATTCAAGAATTTCAGAGTGACATGGAAAAATACAGGAAGACAGAAAGCAGATAAATTATTAAAGAATTATTGCTGGATTTATATCAGACTCCTATTAATTTAAGCCCTGGATTCATAGGTGTGTGTTTATTGCTAAATTAGGACTATGAATGTAAATCAGAGCCTGGTTTATAATTGAATAAATTTTGGAACCTCTCCTTTTTTTTTCTCTTTTGATCCACCTACCTGGCAGGTAAGCACTTACTGCAAATAATGGCCCATAGACCAAGAAGACCCTCTTCTCCGGTGAAAAGTCATTTCTATTTGAATACAACTCGGTAACGGCCCCTCCCCTGGAGCTACACCAGCGGCACCTTACACTCCTGTCTCCGCTGTTCTCTTCGCGTTCTAACTGGCTGTTACCGCACAGGGCGTGAGAAAGTCCTTTTGGTGCAGTCAGGAGTTTGGTTCTGGAAGACTGCCGTCACTCCCATGCCATGTGTGGCTTCCGTCTTTTGTGAGAGAGAAAATCCCTGGTCTGCTTCTATTAATCAAAGTGTAAAATTGTTTTTGTTGTATCTTTTCCTGGGAAACAATTTTACGTTCATTTCCTGTTTGTTTGCCAGCATGATGATATAGGACCGCAGAACCTATTTTTAGCAATTGCTCTGTTCTCTAGAAATGAGCATTAAACCTGTATAGAGAATGGAGAAAATTTCAAAGAAAGGTTCTACAAATATTTTGCTAGTGAACAAAGTAGAAATGCACATAAAATCATTATCCATGAAAAATAAGTCTTGTTTAACTTATGACAACAACTAGCCCAGTGGCCATGGGTTTACTCTCCCCAGTCTTCAAATGAGAATTTGGTTTCCATAAAGCTCTAGCAAAATATTTTCAGAAATATAATGCATTTGGCATATCAGATGTGTAAATATTTTAATAAAATAAATACGTGAGTGATATTAAAATCACTATGATAAAATAGAAAAATGTAGTTTACTTAATAATGAGGCATTAAAAGAAGATGCCCTTTCATTTTTCGTCTTTTCTAAGGTAAACTTGGGCTGAAATCTGTGTGGTTTTGTTTGTTTTTTTTAGGAGGATCCATGACTTAATGGAATGCCAGGTTTGGTAGCGAAGTTTTCAGCTCCCACCCCACATTACCTCTGTGACCTTGGGCAAGTTACTTAGCCTTCAAGGAGTCTTGGTTTACTCGTTTATAAAATTGGCATAACAGCTACTTTGTTAGGTAAACACAGAGGAGTGAAATTGCAAGCTCCTGAGGTAAGTGTATGTTTAAAATGATAAGGAATTGTCAGGCTGTTTTCTAGAATGGTTTTATTGTACTTGATTTTTAAAAGAAGAAACAGACTAGCTGTTGTGATGCTGTCTGCCCACAACCTTAGAGATCGATGAGTTTCCTAATCGAGGTAGGAATTGCCTCGTGATACACAGAGAGTGTGGGTGGAGCAAGTGCACAGGAAATGCAGGTTAGAAAGTCTTGCTTTAGCTCGCCCAAGCCACCTCATTCCTGAGTGTGGTCTCACTCACTGCTCACAAATAGAAGGGTTCTTCAGCCTTTAGGCCCTTTTCTGCTCTAGCCTCTGAACCATCAGACAGAGGCAGAAAGAACTTAAGCTGTTTCAGGGAAATTTTGGTAGTGCTGTGTACTTCTGGACCCCCGGGGGGCTCTGCAAGTCACCACAGTGCCCAGCTCAACTTGGGGACACTGTTTGCCCGAGGTTTGCTTCATGCTGTTAGTGAGCCCGGTAGAAACCTGGGCTTGGCGTTGATTCCATCAAGCTCCTTGCTCTGCCTCTCCATTACTGTCCCCTACGGAGGCCCCATAATTATCCTTATTAGTCAGTTTTGCCGAAGAGCTGTACCCGGGCCCTAGTCTGCTGCTGCTGTGGCGGATCTGGGGCTGACCCACGCCCTCCATTTCTGTACCAGCCCCTTGGACAGTAAAACTGGTGTGTCGTCTCAAAATTCATGGGCGAGAAAACTCTTCCAAGGGAAGTAGTTAGAGATTGCGAGATATAATAAATATTTTTATTTCTCTAAGGGTAATGTGGATCTCAAGCAAGGGTGATTTTCCCTTTTTACTACTTGTACGGTATATACCAGTTGATTCTTAGACCTTGGGCGGCATTTATCAAAGGCCGTGGATGTAAAGCGAGGTGTATCTCTTTTGTTTCACCACCTCGGGAACTTCCCCGGTGAAATCTGAAACTGGCCCTTGTACACAGAGGGTGCAGAGACTGAAGAAGAGGCCACTACAGAGTGACGGGTGGCAATTTTATTGAGTGAGGGAACTGCCATGTGAGGCCTCGGGATCAGAAGATCTCTGCACCAGCCTGCTAGAATCCTAACAGTTTATACAGAGGCCTTCCCTGGGTGCAGTCACGGATACCACCCAGGTGGCCTCAACAACATGCTATGCTCCCAAGGCTGTGTCCCGGCAATGGCTGCAGTCACAGGAACAGTGGGCAGAAGTACAGGCCAAGGGAGAGAGGGAGAGGAGCCTCTGACTGCCCAGGTGCAGCTTGAGTGTCCACTGCTGGTCATGTTTTCTCGACGACCTCCAAGAATCTGGTGTTTCTGCCCAATTGCTCGCACGTAGCTACAAGGCAGAGACTTAGGGGAGGGCTGTACACAGCCTAAGAGAAATCATAACATGGTCAGGGACCGCAAGGCGCTTTAGAAGAAATTCCTTAGTTTCTGGTAGAATTGTTTCAAAAGGTAGAAATGCTTAATTGTGTAAATATGATTCTCGCGAAACTTACACGACCTGCAGTGACAAGTCTAACGACCCTCTGAAGTTTGATTTATTCTGGCTATATGGTGCAGCCTCGAAAACCAGGTTATTTTTAGCCTTTTTGGCCAAATTTCTTCTGGCCTATAAATAATCCCAGGAAGACAGTCTGGAAACTCGGCATTCCCTCGAGGCAATGAATGAGGAACATATCGATGGCCCATGGCCGAACTTAAACCTAATGCATGAGCGAGAGGGCTGGTGTTGGTGATCCGCGAGGAGAGCAGTCAGCTGTCGCTGCTGTGCCGAGAGCTGCGGCCTCACCCCAATGCACAGAGTGTGTCCGTGGGGAACTGCGTGCTCCGGCTAACACAGGCCTCGGTGCTGAGTGCCTGTTCTCCTGGGTGACAGTAGTGTTCTGGGAGGAGCAAACAGGGAATGGGGTGTGGGGAAACGTCAGAATTTTTTCCTAGTTAGGACCCTTCCTATAGAAGTCAGGAGTAGGAAACAAATAAACAAGTGTTTCCACCTCAAATTTATTTCAGAGAAGATACCCATGTGAAAAATAGCCGAATACTCAAACAATAGTGTGGGGCCAAGATGCAGTGTGCGTGGCACAGAAAAGAAGCGCAACAGCAGTTCAGCAGAGGGGGAGCTCCGGGTAGGCTGGACTGGTTACAGCAGGTTTCCTGGTGAAGGTCAGGCTTGAATAAGGTTCTTAAGGATCTGTATTGCTGGAAGGAGATGGCTGGACAGCTTGCAGCAAAACAGGCTGTGCCCGTTGGTTTGATTGTGTTGGGAGAGCCAGTGAGAATGGGGCACAATAATGTGGAGAAGGCTGCTGAAGTGTGGGGGCTCGTGATACTGTTTGGGGAACGTTGACTACAGCCTCTGGGAAATTGGGGGAGAGATGTCATGAAAGCCTTTTAAGTCTGAACTTGATAAGCAGGATGGGTAAATTCCCCAACATCTTACCATTCCACTACCTCTCCAATAAGAACAGTCCCCAGTAACAATTTAGTGTAAAAAGATTGTTAATTCAGTGCTGTAGCTGAAAGCTAGCCCATCATATCTCATCATATCTCGTACCATCATGTCTCATCACGTCACATCTCACCTCTTCACATCACATATGATCACATCATATTTCATCACGTCACATCATGTCTTATCACATCACATCCCATCACATCACATCATGTCACATACCATCATGTCTCATCACGTCACATCTCATCTCTTCACATCACATCACATCCTGTTTCATCACATCGCATCATGTCTCATCTCATCTCTTCATGTCACATCACATCTCATCACATCCCATCACATCACACATCCCATCCCATCACGTCACATGAAGCTGAATTCCACACAGTTTTGGGAAGGTCCCACCTTGGGTGGCATTTCGCGCCGTCCTTCAGCCACGAGATTTCTTTCTTCTGTTGTGTTTACTTGTGAGTCTCATTAAATCCAGACTTGGGTAACCTGTTAGGTCATGTATTTATCTCCCTATTCTTCCTACATATTTATCTACCAACTCTGTGTTGCAACATAAATATCCTAAGTAATGAAATCCTCTATTTTTGCCTAAAATACATCCTTAAATGTTATGTGGTTTGAAATACCAAATAATAATTAGTAATTGCTAATACTAATTGCTGATAGTAATTGCTTTGGAATAGACATAAGAATAGACATAAGGCAAAGTAGAGATGGTGAAATAAATATGACTTTAGAGACAAAACTATTAAGGATCATGTGTAAACTATTAGGATATAAGGCAAAACAAATCCCTGCCCATATCCCTGAACTCTGTTTTTCTGATGTTTGGTTATTATTCTTCCCCCAGGAACTGCAAACATAGTTTTCAGCTGGCACCTGCAGGGTCCTGTCCCAGGTACATACTCATGGATGTAAGCATCAAATACCCCGTAGACCAGACTCATTAGAGCGTAGCACGCACAGAGGAAAGCAGTGGAAGATCATTTAAACCTTGCATGCATACGTGTTGAATTTCAAGTAACCTCAGCATCAACATCTTCGCCCTCTTCTAAGAGTCGAGAGAGTGGTTAATAATGAGAGGTGTTCATAATGTGAAGATGAATTTAAGCATTAAAAATCATCTCTGAATTTAAGCATTACAGTGTATCACACATTGAAGGTATTGGAAAAGACTAAATTTCTAACCATTTATTTCTCCTTACTTGGAACATCAGACGTCTGCCATGCTTTATAGGGTGTCCGTGGAATAAGTAGCATGCGCACACACACACTAGTTATTCGGGAGAAAAGTTTTCCAATAGATGGCATTTTTTGGTGCCGCTCTGTAGCATTATGCTTGATTTCATTAAAATTCTTCTTTCTCATTACTTTTAGTGCTTGCCAATATTCTACTTACTTAATTTAATCTGTGGATTACTGCCAGTTCTGAGTGCAGAAACATGGGTAGTTTATTAACTCTCATAAATGCCCAGAGATAACAGGAGGACTGATGATTAAATGCATTTTTTGATTTCTAGCCTGCACACGAAATGGAGCTCGTGCTAGCTTGCTGGCTTTGCCACGGCGTGGACTCAGGAATAGCGCCCTCTCTTCAAGATGAGGCTGCGTGTGACCCGTGAGGGAAGCTGTGAGTCGTCGTTCAGTTAGCTGTCTCGTTCTCTCTAATACGTGCCAGGCATGGCTGTATCGCAAACCATCAAGGAGCAAAATGTTAAGATCCTTGAAAGGAGATTTAAAAAAGTTATTATTATATTGCTACAACCTAGAAAAGCACCTGGCACATAGTAAGTGTTCAATAAATACTTGTTGAAACAAAATTTAAAAAATTACATTATTTATTTTTAGAGAGAAGGGAAGGAAGGGAAGGAGAAAGGGAGGGAGAGAAACATCAGTGTGAGACAGAATCATTGATCGGGTGGCCTCTCGCACGCATCCAGACTGGGCACTGAACCTGCAGCCCAGGCATGTGCCTGACTGGGGCTGAATGGAACTGTGGCCTTTGGTTTACGAGACAACACCCAACTCACTGGCCCATTCCAGTCAGGGCACAAATTACTTTTAGTTCTGTCTTTGAGAGGATATTTATGTATTTGGTTTCTAAATACCACATAACAGAATATATTTACTGAAAGCAAGTATTTATTATCCAATGAATAATAATAGTACATGTGATTTGTTACTATAAAGATTTGTTCATCCAGCTGAAAAATAAAATCAAGCATTAGACAATTACCTTTTTGGGTCTTTGATTTTTAGTATTTCTTAAGCCACAAGTAATCATGGAAAAAACCTGAGTTCACTACCTAAATTTAGTAAAAAAATTAGTTTCATTTAGTAAAAAATTTAGTTTCATTTAGTAAAAAAAACATTAGTTTCTTTTTCTCTCAGAAGTATTCTAAGTCCCAGAGCAGATACATCTTCATTATCCTTAACAAAATAGTGATGTTTCTTAATTTTCAATATAGAGTCCCCCTTAGTGCCGCTTGGCATTCTCTTAAGGCCCCGATGCCAGAATGGCCATGTAAACAAAACACCCGTCTCATGCCAAAAATACACCAACGTACTCACTGTGGGCTTATAGTAACTGCTGGTCGGAAGTGTGTGTCGTTCGTAGGAGCCGTGATCAATATTGCGCCCATTGTCAATCACCGTGGCCATTTACTGAACGAGCTAGAGGGGTGTTCTTAGGTAGGACCTGTGAGGGGGGAGAAGAAAGACCCCCAAACTCTGGTGTTTCATATTTCAGCGTCATTTTAGAGGTTGCATATGGGGCATGTGGATGCAGCTAGGGAACGTCACTAGACTGTCCTGTTAAATGTTTACAGGGACTTCTCTGGTCCCCAAGGTTGTTACATTACTGATGAGTTTATTGCTGTCTTGACTTGGTGCCATTTCATAGGTGCCTGGGACAGCTGGAGCCTGAAAGCAGAGCAGACGTGTCTGGTAGCCCTAAGTCCCTGGTGATTGAACGAGAAAGGCTTGAATAGTTAAACCCTCTTGAGTTCTAGCTCTGGACCGGCACCAGACTTGAGGGATGGTTCAAGGGTCAGGCAAACACTGGGCACAAATACAACAGTCTTTTCTTGGAGAGGTCTCAGACCACTCAGCATGGCTTTCTAAAATGGTCCTATTCTCATGCAATACAATGAGCTTTGGTTTTAGATTCTTTCAAAAAGATTAATGATTAATTTTTTTAGGGAGAGAGAGAAACATCAATTTGTTGTTCCATTTATCGGTGGGTTCATTGGTTGCTTCTAGTATGTACCCTGACTGGGGATTGAACCCACAACCTTGGCATATTGGAATGATGCACTAACCAACTGAACTACCCTGCCAAGGCCTGGCTTTAGAGTTAACAGACGAGTTTCTTTCTAAGCGACGTATGCTGACACATTGTCCAAACAAAGGAGTAATCTTGATAATGGAACATAGCTTCTTCATACCCACGAGCTGACTGTTTGCATGATCAGCCCTTATTTTGTGGCAAACCATACACCCATAAATCTGCAAATGCTACGTTTATTTACAATAAATGTACATGGTTGAGCTATATCCGTTTAACAACACTGTACAGATAGAGACTTTCCGTGATCTTTCCTTCCCTAGTAAATGCCATTGGCGAGTTTACTGGGAAGTCTGCTCATTAGTGTGCATGTGGGAAAGAGTTAACTCAGCAAGCCTGGGTTGCTCAAACCCTGCACATTCCCAAGAAAAGTCGGACCTCAGGACTGGCCCTCAGCTGGCCCCTGGGGGAGGACCTTGGGGTCCTTGTAATAAATATTCTGCTGGACAAGTAGTTTTGTCTGCCCAAGGCCTAGATGACCTCAGTTTGACCAGATAGTTTATGCTAACAATGGAATATTTGGTGAATGTCTGTTTTTGCTTGAGATGGGGGGAGGCTAGAATAGGCGAGGTCAGTAAAATCCCTGGACACCAAAGCCTGGGTGAACTTCCCTGCTTGGCAGTGCTTTGCATGAGCGGTCATGCATCATTGCTGGGAGAATTAAGCATGGGGTTGGTTTATCCTGCACTTGACCTCACGTGCCTTTTCCCTATGTTGAGTTTAATCTGTATCCTTTCACTGTAATGAGTCATAACCATGAGTGTAACAGCTTCTGAGTACTCTGTGTCCTTCTAGCAAATGGTCCAGAGTGAAGATGGTGGCCTGGGGACCCCCTGGCTGGCAAGTTTACAAGGAGACTGGAGGTTTCTCTTTCCTCTCTGATGGAGAGAAGTTTGCAGGCCTGCTGCGTACCCTTTCCTTCCCAGAGGGCAGCGTGGAACTGCAAACCTCTATGCTGATATTCCTCTAGCCCTTTAATCTGATACTCTGTCTCTGGGGCCCTAAACCTTCGTCAGTCATCCCATGGAAAATACAACCGTATTCAATAGGTCTCCAGTTCAATTACCTGGAAAGTTAAACTCTGCCTATATCTCAAGCTACTTTCTTTAGTTATTTGACCTGTTTTGTTTTGCCGATAACACTGAGGTTTGTACCTTACTAAAATAAACATTAGATTGGAGTGGTTGGTCCTATGTCCAGAGGCTGGTAGACTACTTGTTTGTTGCAAACAACACAAAATACAAATTTTAAATAGTAATCCAAATTTTTCAAAATGCAAATGGTAGAATCGATTTTAGTACTTTTTTATAATATAATATTCTGAGAAGGATCCACCCCAAAACTCTACCCCATTATTAAATTAATCCTTTGGAGTTACCTAAAATGAAAGGGTGTATTTGTTTACTCTGTAATGGGGTATTCTTATATTTGCAGAAAGAGCAAATATTTGAATTTCTCATTAGAGCCTCTCTTTTTTTGAGATGTCTGGTTCAGCCTGGGAACAGTAAAAATAGCAACATTGCCCAGATCACTCAGAAATGGTTCAGAATAAGTTTTATTAATGGTTACTTTGGTATTAGGTTTATTATATTATGTATAATTTCTATGCAGATCCCATTGATTTATTGATCAATTCAGGAAAAACTGTTTTAGACATGATACAATCAGACAGTAACTTAATTTTACCTCAATATTTTCCAGTTTAGGTCAGAAAGAGTTCAGCATATGATTCCTAAGAATAATTTCTTTAATTTCTAAAGCCTGTTTACGTTTTATTGGAAACATGATATGTATGTGTTATATTCAACCAGTCAAGATTCTCGTTTATCAAAAAATATTCGACATCTGGACAAATATTTAACCAGATGTACTTGCATCTCTTGAACTTTTCTATATAAGCAAAACAGTTTTGTGGAGAAAATAGTAGCAAATTTCATAGTAGCTCTTAATAAATATTTGAAAAGGGTTGACTTCACAGTTCCAGAATAGAAACCTACGAGATATGATTTATCAGAGTCAGTGGCTCTCGTTGACCAGCACTGTGCTCGGTCACTAATTGTCCTCCAAATGCCCGCAGGAGGCACATGTAGGACCATGAGGTAGGACCTGGGGTGCACCGGACATGTGCGAACACATTCTATGAGGAAATCACTTGTGTTCTCACATACGCTGACATTATTCACGTAATTTACCCACTGGTGGTCTGAGTTTCTGCTTTACCTGGACTGTTCCTAAATCTGTCTTCACGCCTCTTAACCCCGCGCTCCAATTCCACGTTCTATTTAGTCCTCAAATTCTCCCCACCTGTGTGTTTTAATGTTACCTGGCATGCAAAACCAGCACCTTTTCCTGCCAACACTATGCCATTTCTTTGGTCCCAGGATTTGCAGAAGGGAATTAAAAAAAAAAATCCCATCATTCCTTTTACCCTGCAGTGGTAATCAGTGACCAAGTGATGATAATATTTTTTCCACCTCGTCTCTCACCTCTCTCCCTTCCCGTGTGTTTTCCTGCTTCATCTTCATCCTCCTCAGGACAGTCCAGGGCCCGTCGTGCTCTCCCGCACTCCCCGCCTCGCACGGGCTCTTCTCGCTGCCCGGGGTGACCTCTTCACACCCTCCCTCCACTCACACACAGTCATTCTTCACAGTCCGTTCCCACGTTCCCTCTAGAAACCCTCCCCCCCCCCCCCCCCGAAACAGGGTAAGTGGACTTCCACCCTTTCTGCTGCTTCCTCTTGGGAACGCGTTAAGCACAAGGCAGGATTGCTCCGTCTGGAGTCTGGTGTTGGCGTGGTCCCTGGTGTGTAGCTCCCTGGTTCCTCCTCTCCATGTTTTCTTCTACACGGGGCAACAGAACACTTTTTTCTTCCCTGCAAAAACATTTTCATGTGTCAGCTTCGCAGTGGGCACGACCGGCCACCGTGTCATTCCAAATTCCACGTCTTAGCCAGGTCACTGGACTCCCAGCTGCTGTTACTTCTCACCTTGCCATTCTTGCCAGCAAGGCAGTTTCCTTCCTGTTTCTGTATATAAATGCATTATGTCATATACCTGTACTGTATAATATTTTATATAATACACCCAGCTTCTTGGTGAGTTCACGTCACACTAAACACATAAGTGCCCTGTTCCTTCACCATCTCACCTGAGAAGCTTTGCGCATCCTCTCACCTCCCGAAAACCTCCTCAAAGGACCTCAGTCCCCAACTGATCGCTCCTCATGCTCCAGCCTGTGGCTATTTTTGTAGTACATGCATTTGTCTATGTTGATATTCTGCTTTGTTGTATAAATTCTTTAGGGCAAGAATAATATGTTCTGTTTCTTTTTTGTAACCAACATTTACTTCTTATGGTGAGCTTTGTTGTCTAGATGGACCTAGTATAAATTGCTAACAAATTGTCATGCTTCCCTAAGTCTTTAAAAGTCTTAATCGAATTATTTTCTTTCAGGTTTCTTATACTTTTTTTAAAAGAGAGAAACAACTGCGTTAAAATGTTCAATGTTTTTTCTTAATCACTCCTCCATTCCTTTTCTTATTTAGGTTACATTTCTCTTCTTAGTGTCATTTGGTACATTCTTGAGAGCGTATGGCTCCCCATGTGGAAAGGACCAAAATAAATCGGCCACGGCCAAGTGGCGCTGCCCGAAATGCAACTGACCCTGTGGTTCTGTAAGGATCACTTTTAGAAATGTGACTGTACCAGAATGTTGTCTTTGTGAGGAAATAAGAAAATGGAGGAGAAGGCCCTTCCAAATGCTGGAGTGCACGGCATCAGGGTAGGCCAGTGTAATAAAGAGAGGTGGCAGCTGTGGAAACAAGACCCAAGTGGAAGGCTGCACCTGCGGCTGTGTGTCCTTCTGCAAGTCCCTTAGCCTCTGAGGTGCGTTCCCTATCCAACTGGGTGCCGTCCTTAAAAAGGGTGCCTTAGTTTGCCCGTCTTTTAGAGTTGTGCAGGGGACCGGGGTATTTTGCTGATACAAATATTTAGCAGGATACACATTTAATGAATAAAACTTGTAAAATATAGCACACTGAATTCTTATTTATGGTAATATAAATATAGTCACTAATTATAGTCAGTCCAATTATGGCCTTTTAATCCATGGTGTTGGATAGTCCAATGAAAGATTTTCCATGTAAATCTCACCGCATACTGAAGTAGTGATATTTTCATCACTATATTTTTTATAGGGGAAATGTGGCCATTGATTTGTAAGAGCAATTATTGCAAAGAAATGGGAAGATTTTTCAAATACTAGTGTTTGGTGCGTCTATGGTATTTCTAGAGAAGAATCACAAATTTCAGACATTTTGGACAGAAGAATGAGTCAACTCTGAGAAAGCCGTATCACGTTGGAAAGAAAACAATAGAGTTATAGGAGCAAAAAGGCATTGTCTGTCCAGTCTGTAACATTTAGACAGAATTGAATCCTGGCCACAAGGGATCTAACAATTAATGGAACAGAACTGTTCTCATCCTATGCCAACAGTTAGATGAGATTTTTTTAAAGCTTTTTTTTGTTTGTTTTTTTAAAGAGTAGTTTGATGTTTCCAACAAACTGGAGAGGAAGGTACAGAGCTATCTCAGATAGCCCTGCCCCCACACAGGCCTAGCCTTAGTGTTCTGGATTTTGGCCATTCTCATAGGTGAGGAGTGGTATCTCATTGTTGCTTTAATTTGCATTCCCCTGATGGCCTATGACACAGAGCATCTTTTCACATGCTTATTTGCCCTCCGTACATCTTCTTTGCTGAGGTGTCTATTAATGTCTTTGGCCCATATTTTCATTGGATCGCTTGTTTCTTATTGTTGAGTTTTAGGAATTCTTTGTATATTTTGGGTAAGAGTCCATTGTCAAATGTGTCTTTTGAAATATTTTTTATACAGGTTTCTGGATTGTCTTCTAACTCTCTTTGATATTATCTTCTGCAGAACAGAAATTTTAAATGTTACTGAAGGCCAGTTTATCAATTATTTCTTTCATGGATTGAATCTTTGAAGTGGAATCTAAAAAGACATCACAATACTCAAGGTCATTGTGTTTTCTTCTGTGTTACTTCCTAGGAGCTTTAATAGCTTTGCATTTTATATTCAGGTCTGTGATCCACTCAGAGTTGATTCCTGCGAAAGTTGGAAGGTCTGTGTCCAGATTCATGCTTTGCATGTGGGTGTTCGGTTGTCCCATCACCACTTGCTACAAAGACTGTCTTTGCTCCATTGTATTACTTCTAGTCCTTTGTCAAAGATCGGTGACTATATTTATGTGGGTTTATTTCTGGGCTCTCTATTTTTTTCCATTAATCTGTGTGTCTGTTTTTTCACCTATACCACACTGTCTTTTTAATTTTTTAAAAAGATATTATTTATTTGTTTTTAGAGAACAGGGAAAGGGAAGGAGAAAGAGGGGGAGAGAAACATCAATGTGTATTTCCCTCTTGCTCACCCCCTATGGGGGTCTGGCCTGCAACCCAGGCATGTGTCCTTACTGGAAATGAAACCAGCTATCCTTTGGTTCATAGGCCCATGCTCAAGCAACTGAGCTACACCAGCCAGGGCACCTATACCATACTGTCTTGATTACTGTAGCTTTACAGTAAGTTTTAAAGTCAGGTAGCGTCAGTCTTCCAACTTTTTCCTTCTCCTTCAAATATCGTATTGACTATTCTGGGTCCTCTGTCTCTCCATATAAACTTTTGTAGGTGAGGTTTTGAGACCATAGGAATAGTATTTTGATGGTGAGTTGGTGTTTATTTATGATCACTGTATAACAGCTACTCCTAAACTAATGATATAAAGTAACTACAGCCATTGATTGACTCAAAATCTGTAATGTGGGCAGCGCTCATCTCTGCTCCACATAGCATTAGCCAGGCAGCTCAACTTGGGCTAGAGGATCCATTTGTCCTGTGGCTGCCGAGCTGGTGCCAGCTGTTGCCTGGAACGTCTGCTAGGGTTGAGAGCCGAGGTCCTCATTTGTCTCTCTGGGAGCTCCTCTCTGGGACTTCCATAAGAGTACGGTGGCTCGGTTTCAAGAGTGAAAGTGAGTGCCTAGAAGGGGAAGCTGCTGGTTTCTTAAGGTTAAGGTTCATTTATACTGTATTTTCTAGGTCAAGCAGTCACAGAGCTCAGAATCAAGGGCAGGAGATATGGACCGCCCTACCTCAAATGGGAAGATTGTCAAAGAATTTTGGAAACATGTCTTATAAGCTCTACGGATGAAGAGGGAATGGGTCTGAGTGTTGGAGGGGAGGGTTGAACTGGGACGTTGGGTAGCCGTAAGGGAAAAGGGTCTTATCTAACTGTTCCAGAAACAAGTGGAAACCGCTAGGTATGACAGACCTGTGCAAGTGCAGGTTAAGAAAGAGGAAGTGGGATGGTGCCCGACACCTAAATTATTCAACTTCTTAATTTTCTTTAGGTTTTATTGTGACTGAAGTGGGCTCTGTATTTATTATTTTCTTTAATCCTCTCTAGGGAAACTTGAAGATTTGCTGTTGCTTCCTTTTCATTATTTTCTCTTAAGCTGGCAGTTAATTACCGAGTATTTTATAATAGGCTTTGCATATTAACCAGTATGCATTGAATTCGAGACTGTAGGAAGGTCTTCTGTAAATACTAAACTTACTGTCATTCATGTAATTCTGCACGGCTGATAAAAGTTTCGCTGACTTTGTCATTTAGTTGTCGTGCAAACACTGTGAAGTGGGTTGCTAGTATTAATAAGAACCCTCTCAAGAGTAAGCAGACAGGGGACTACTTGGGTGTGAGCCGCTGTGTGTCAGTCTGGGGTCCAGACAGACGCTCTCTACACGTGGAGCACCTTTCCTCCGCTGTGATACCTGGTCGATACCTGTGTTTAAATGGCCAGGCTGTTGCCTGCTCCCTCTGCCTGCTTCCTGAGTTCTAGCCAGAAAGCCCTCAGGATGGAGCTTTGGAGGCCTAATTTCTTATAGATTTTAAAATTTAATAGAGACTCAGAAGAAACATTGCCAAGTGGTTGCTAGGGCCCTTTATTACCTGGGTTTGATGAGGAGATTTTAGATAAAATGGACAGATGCTTTATTAAACCATCTACAAACCCTGCTTTAATTTCTAAACCTTTTTTAGTATAGCAGCCTTTTGTGGACCTTAACTTATGATTTTAGAGCCATAAGCAAACTTTTATTTCTTACCTCCCTCCAAAATATCTTCCATGTTAAAAAGATTGACTCTTTAATAAATGATGCAGAATTGTGGAATCACCATTAAAAAAATTAATACTTTAAAATGTTAGATTTTGAAGTAGTAGACAAGAACTAGAAAAAGATCTGAGGGAAGGTATTCTAAGTTTTAGGACGCAATTTCTTTCTTGATTTCAAAGCTAAGGAAGAAACTGTAAAAGATTGATAGATTTAGATACATAAAAGTTTTTTTTTAAATTTCTATACTGATTAAACATTACAAATGTTTAAATGCACAAATTAGGCCAAAAGGAAAGTTGGGAAGACACTTTGATATTTATACCGAAAAAAGATTTGCTATTCTAAATAGAGACAGTGCTTTTCTACATAAATAGGAAACATTCAAACTCACCCCATAGGATGTGGGGCACAGTTTCAGAGGCTATGGTCACAAGACTATGATTATTTATAACAACAGCAGCAGCCACATTAATCATGATTACAATTACTGAGCATTTTTTCCTGGACGAGACATTATTTTTAGTGCTTTGTTGGTTGAACTTTTCTAGTACACTTCTGAGGGAAGTACTCTTATTTTCTCCATTTTACAACTGAGGAGATAAGATAAAGAAAGGTCATAATTTAATTTGCTCAGGATTACACAGGGAGGAAGTGCCAGGGCTAGAATTCAAACCCATGTTATCTGGCTTTAGGCTGTGGGCTACTTCATTTCTTCCCTCAGGACACAGATGGGGGGGGGGATTTTATTTATTTATGTATTTATGTATTTAATAGATTGAATTAATTTTTAAAAACCATTTTTGTTGTATTTTTTACATTAACTTTTAGTACCCTTGTACTCACTCCCCAGCAATCACCACACCGCTGTCCAAGAAGTGATACAGTCAGCCAATAGATATATACAATAGTTAACCTCATTAATAAGCTAATAATTAAAATAATAGTGACATGTAGTCTTTGTTAAATGGACAGTTATTAACAAGCACACCTAAAACAAAAGCAAACTAAAAGGACAGCTAGATCAGGAGTGGAAACATAGAAATGAAGATCTCAAGGAGGGTTAGCAACAGGGGAGTGGGAGGAGGAGAAGGGGGGAGAAGGTACAGAAAATAAGTAGCATAGACAGTAGATAGAAAATAGAAGGGGGGGCAAGAATAGCATGGGAAATATAGAATCTAAAGGACTTGAGACACATGGTCATAAACTAAAGGGTGGGTAATGGTGGGGATGGGGGGTAGGGTGGAGGGGAATGAAAGGGGGAATAGAACAACTGTAACAGCATAATCAGTAAAAAAATTAAAAATAAAATAAAATAAAATAAAAATGAAAAAAAAAAACAAAACAAAACAAGAATCTAAAAAACAACACCAGTGAAAGCAAGAGTATAAGGAAGAGACTAAATAGGTTAAATGTATTAATATCCACCATAAGCCTAAAGTTTGAGCGCAGTGTTTGACAAGCTCATTGAAAGCATGTGACCACCGGTTGACCCGAAAGCTGGACCTGGGCAATCAGAGGCTCCTTACCCCTCCCCTGTCCTCTGAATATACTTTCTGCCCACTGTCCCCACAGTGGCGGCTGTTTTCAAGGACACAGCCTTGAGAGAGCCACCTGTTCTAGAGGCCATCTGGATGGGATATGTGACAAGCATGTAAAATTCTAGCAGGCAGGAGTGGAGGTACACTCGTTCGTGTGGCCGCCTGGCCCAAGCCTCGCAGGCAAGTTCTCTTGCTTGTTGGAGCTGCCACCCACCGGTCCGAGCGGGCTCCCTCTTTCTTCGGGCTCTTCCTGCCCAGTGTGTGTGAGGGCCGGTCTCGGGGTTCACCCAGGGAACTCCCGGGATTGTGCACCAACACGTGGATTTTTACCACTATTCAGTTTAAGAAACTTATTTTAACAATACTCAATGATTGACATAAAAGCACACGTTCAAGAAAAGTCGTCACAGTGAATTTTTGTTTTCGGAACATTTTATCACATAATAAATGCATAGCAAGTATAGAAAATTAAACAATAAAGCTCATCCAGCTGAACATTCTTATCGCATTTGTTTGTCTCTCATCCTTTGAAACATTTTATGTACAGTACAAGGTTGGTTTTGCTTTAAAGTAATTATGAGCAGACCAAAGGTTGGGTAAAGTATATCAACTGATTTTTCTTTGTCATTTTATGCATTTCAAAATTCCCCTTGAAATATGTATTATAATAAACAAATGTAACTAAGAATTTTTAATGAGGCATTATTGGGTTTCCCCAAAAGAATGAGACTTAGAACGTATGTTTGTTTCTCCTTTCTGTTTAAAGCCCAATTAGAGAATTAGAGAATAGATATAAATATATATTTTAAAGAATCAAACTGCACCATACTGGGAAATATCAAAGAATGAGAATGGTGCACTAAACTTTTTGAGAAATTCCCAGAATGTTAAAAGCAGATGCAGTTATAAACACACACAGATGCAGACACACAGACACACAGATACAGACACACAGACACAGACAGACACATGTACAGGCACACGCAGCAACAGCAGCAGCCAGCCTGGAAAGGACTCGAGAAAACGTCAAGAGAAATTGCATTGATAATTAATTAATTAGCCTCCAATTAATTAACTGATGTTAGCATTTCAGTTGCCCTTCCCCCACATACGGAGCAGCTGATAGCAGGGATCTTTGCTCCCAGAAGAAAGCCCTCCAAATCAGTCTCCAGAGGCAGTGGGTGGTCTGCTCAAGAGATGCTCAAGAAGGAATGCTGGAGCCTGAGAAAGAAGCAGAGCTTCAGACCCTACCATCCTCCCCGTCAGATACAAAGAGAGAAGCACAGCGTCAATGCAAGGAAAGATACCTATCCTCAGAGATGGAAAACGTCTCCCTACCACTTCTCCCCCTTTGCTGCAGAGGATAATGAACTGCTCATGGGAAAAACTATTTGACTAACAGAACTTAAAACTGCTCATTAAGCCCACACTCAGTTGAATGTGTCAATCAGTCTAGACAGTGGTGCCAAACTTTATCTTGAAAAAGAATTGCCCAGAAGCTTGTTAAAAGGCAGATTCCTGAGCCCCAGCCTTGGAGACTGGGATTCAGCAGGTGTGAGGTAAAGCCCAGGGATGTGCATTGTAACAAGCGCGTCAGCTAATTCAGAGGCAGGTGGTCAGTATGTGACATAGTGGACCCACAGAAGACCAAAGCAAACTAAGAATGAGTCATAACAAACCAAATCAAAACAATGCAAAACAGAACTTCTCCAGAATAACCCTAATTGCCTTGGGGCTGGGATTTGCTTGGATTGAGTCCCTTTAGCACCAAGACCCTGTTTTTTCGTTTATGAATGCGGGTGACCAAAACTGTCACCTGTCTTTCATTGCTTTTAAGGATCGATGAGATGTCATTTGCAAAGAGATTTTATGGGTAACTTTGCACAAAAGTTTTTGGTTTTAAAGTTATGTTTGTAAATACTATTAACTAATTATTCTGAATTTATCCATAATAAAAGCAAGTATATATTTTATGGCAAGATCACAAGTATCCTGATGATATCAACAATTCATGTAATTATTTTTTACTTTATTTAATATTATTCATTCACCATCATTTAATATGGCTTTAAACAGTCCAAAGCCTCTGGATTGGTACCTGTTTGTATGAATGGCCTGATTGGATCATGTGTTTTGCAAATATCAATGGTAAGCTCCAGCATACAGGCTTCTCAGGCCTTATTGACTGTCTAGTTTACAAACAGCTAATAGCTGTGGTTGCCTTCTGGCTAGTCACTTGGTATTTTGGGACAGCTGTTTCTCTGTCTCAGAAGGCTGTCTTGTGAATTGTTGGATGCTTAGTGGCCTCTCCGGATTCCGTTCACTACATGCCAGTAACATGTAGGGTGACGCACTCACAATGTGCCGCAACCGAAAATGTCCCCAGACATTGCCAGATGTCCCCCTGGAAGACAAAACTGCCCCTGGCTCAGAGCCACTGCTGTAACGCACAGGGAATTTTTCTAGAGTTGTGGGAGGTGCAACAAACAAAGAAATAAGAGGAAAAAACTGCCTGGGCAAGTGTTTAGTGAGGCCTGTGAAACGTGAAAAACATTGTGTTCATACTATCATATAAATAGGAGAACAGATGCTACTGAGTAGGATATCTCGAACTTGGCAAGTGACTCAGTGTCTACTTACTCATCTATAAACACAATATATTGTCGGCCTCACAGGGGTAACAGAAAGATTAATTTTATGTAAAGTACCTAGAAGAGTAACTGAATGTAATAAAGCACCAAATAAATGTCATCAGCCAGTATTATTACTATTAACTATTATTTTTCTGCTTGAGTTGAGTAATGTAACAGGTAATAATTCTAAGTAATTCATGCAAACTGAACATTTTTAGCTAATAGTGACTACAGAGAGGTCTCTTTTGAAAAAGAGCACACACACCACAAAACCTTAAATCTTTGGTAGAATAAGTGGAAAATAAACTTTATTTGGTAATTTTGCAGGTATGTACCTATGAGTGTATGCTGTATTATTTAGATTTGGCTTCTTCCAAAAAGCGTATGAGATGATATAATACATACAATACATAATATAAGCAATGCTGTTAAAATAGAGGTAGGCGTGGACATTTTCAGATGTGAAGAAGAAGAAATAAAAGCCACCCCTTTCTAGTGTTTTAGAGCTAGCCAGCCATTAATAATCTAGACGTTTTAAAAGCAAACCCATTTTTCACTTTGGCACACAAGTGACAGCTGATGGTGACAGATCTCAGATCCTCACTGTCAAGAGGAGATGAGGGAATTATTGTGCTTTACCTATGGGAATCGTTCCTTCCTAACTGTATCAGATCCTGGGATGCTGAACATTCTTCAACTCAAATTGCTGTAAAGCAAGATTTCTGGCGTTTTGGTGATTATGATTCTAAGAAAAATAGAGCAGACATTACTTCAAACGAAGGTGTTTACCCCCACACACAAATCTGTAAAATAATATCAGTTGTCTTTCTTCAATGACTGAATCCAAAACTCATAAAAACAATACAAAGAATTTTGACTCAGAGATTTCTAGTGGAGTATATGTTTCTCTCTCTCTCTCTCTCACACACACACACACACACACACACACACACACACACACACACACACACACACACAGTATTACCATAGTAGTTAGAAGAAAAAGCAAGCAGAAAAATTTAGAGAGCTGTAGAGACTGTTGAGCATACAGTCACAGATGCAAAACGCGCCTGGCCTCGGAAACCTTTGAAAACATGGTCCATTGCCTCTGGTGGCTGGTGGTCAGTGCACGTCTGGACAGTGGAGAACTTTGGGACTACTCCCCGAGGGCCTAGGGCGCCCCTAGAGACGCGGCGCTGGGATCAGAGCAGAATGGAGGGAAGCAGAGACGGTGGGAGTTGTGCGAGGTGTTAGCCTCGCTCTGCATCCGTTGCCCCAGGGGTCCCCTGGGCCGCCAGACGCAGTGACTCTGAGGAGGAGCGCGAGCGCCTCCCCGCTGCTCCCGCAGGGGGCGCCGCGGCCAACCCTCCCTTCCTGGGGCCGCGCGGCCAAAGTCAAGGCCCGGACGCGAACAGCTTTCCTCAGAAGACTGCAGCAAGCCTCGAGCCGACTGGTGGCACAACCAGGATCCAAGACAAGCGGGCATCGGCAGCTTGGCTGCGGGTATCCCTGGCCAGGTGGCTCCAGGCCTGGTCTCCGCAGCTGCGCCTCGCTCTGGACAAGTTTGCCCCACGCTCATCAAGTTGCGAGCGCGGAGCTTCTCTCCGGGGCTCTGGGAAGAGCATCCTGCTTCTCGCTCGGGCTGCTCCGTGCATGGCTCTGCCGGGGGCGGCGCCACACATCTGGGGGTGGCTGCTGCTAGGCGGCTGCCTCCTCGCTGGAGCCCAGGTAAGAATACGGGACCCGCAGCACCTGCTCCTCTGAACCTCCGGCTGCACTCGGAATCAGGTAGACGGAGACTCTCTCTCTCTCTCTCTCTCTCTCTCTCTCTCACACACACACACACACACACACACACACACACACTTTAGTGGAACTACAAAGATATGCTTTGACTGATGTCCTGAGGGTGAGGCTGGGAGGTGAAGGAACTTTTCTTACGCGTAGTCGCCTTTGACCCCATTTAATTAATCCAAATTATTTTTGTCTGCTGGCAATTTACCATCACTTTTGCGAACTTAAACTTCAAGGATCAGATTGTTACCATTACCTGAAAGGCCACCTGGCTCTCCTTGGTAAAAAAAAAAAAAAAAAAAAAAATCATGTATTATCAAAGCAAAAAAACTAGATGGAAAAATATCTCCAAATAGAGCTCAGTTGTTAATGTTAAGAATAAGGGGTGGTTGTGATTTCGTACCATGCTAACTAATACCGTTTAGAGATTTTCCGGGCTTTCACAAGGGACCCTCTCGCATGTGCAGGCCACATTTCATCTGTACATTTTCCTTGTGTCAAATAAAATCTAGAGTTTACACTCAGCTCTTTAGATGAACTAGGAAGAGATGTACTGCTGGGTGTAGTGCAGTTTTAAGAGCCCCGTGAATTTCAACGGAATCAACCTTATTACTCCTTCTGATCGGTAGGGGGCGCGTCTTGACCATCAAATAAAAGCCCCAGTTCTTTAAAAATCCTTCACAGTGAGAAAATTAGGCGTTGATTTTTGCACGGATACTATATAAACTTAATAGTATGTTACTGGCTTTTAGATGACCAATTTGGATTACGATTATACTAAAAGTGCAATTTTTAAAAAACCACATAACCACAAAAATGAAAGGAGATAGTGCCCTGCTAAATACTGGGCTTTACCTGACACAACCAGGGTGTTTCCATAAATTTGTTCTGTTTAAAAAAATCAAACAATGTGTGCATTATACATTGACTGGTAAGATTAGCTGTCAGAGTGGAGGAGGTTTGTGGGGCTGGTTGAAAACTTTGGCGGGATTAAGAATGAAAAGAAGACTCACAGTCACAGACAACAGCAGGGTGACTACCATGGGGGAGGGAGGAGAGGATTTAGACGAGAGTAAAGGGGGCACGATGGTGACGGAAGACGACTTGAATTGGAATGGTGAACACATAGTACAATATACACATGATGTGTCATAGAGTCATACACCTGAAACCTATATAATTGTATTAACTAATGTCAGCCCAATAAATTCAGTTAAAAAAAGATTAGCAATGGATGCTTAAGAGCGTGGTGTGCTTAAACTTGAAAACTTTCACCAACAGAAGTAATATGGCTGAATTGAAAAAAACCCCTAAGATTTTGGTGATAGTTATAGGACTCTGGTGATCTCTAATGTACTGCCCGCATGTCTATTTCCTAAGATACTTGAATAATATGCTTAAACACACTGCTTCCTTGTATAAAAGGCAAGTGAGTGCTAACCACTTATTTTAGTCAGTGTTCTAGATTATTTCTTTAAGAAAATGTGAAAATATCGGTTAGTACAACAACAACAGGAAATCAGTATGGGACTATGGATAGAACATTTCTGTTACTTTTAGATTTCAATGAAACAATCAGGATATTAAACATTGCTTTCTATAAGCCTAAACCAAGGTTTCTCCACCTGGCACTCTGGACATGTGAGGCTGTATAATTCTTTGTTGTGGGTTTGTCTTGTACGGGGAGGATACTGAGCACCATCCCTGCCCATTTCCACTGGATTCCAACAGCGTCCGGCCCCCCTGCCCCTGCCCCTGCCAAGCTGTGACACCAAAGGTGTCTCTAGATATTGTCAAATGTCCCCTTACAGGCAAAATTGCTTCTGGCTGAGACCCATTGGTTTAAAGTGATTTTCATTTATATTTCTAGGTTAAGAATTGTATGAAATGGCAATGTGTGATAATACATTCCATTTTTGGCACTTTAAACAAAATCTGAAAGTTAAAGTGATTGACATGGACATTGAGAACTTTGCTGATCTTTAGTTTCTTTATCTTTGCTGCCAGTTCATACATACATATATTTAACAAGTTTTGATTCGGTGCTAGAATAACAAAGAGAACTCATTCAAGCAGAATTGGCATGTGTGGAATGATTCTTTAATAGTCAATAGACCTTGGATCACATCATAGGATAGATTATATAGACTGGTACTTGTTGATTGTTTTAGAAATTTCTGTGTTTTTTTTGTTGGCAAAGATGGCACCCTTGACTCAAAGCACAGTTCAAAACTCATTCATTCATGCATCAGGCATCATTACAGAGCCCAGCCATGTATTTCCTCAAGTTAGGTACCACATGGTAATGAGGACCACGATATGAATATGTGTAGTATATTTTACTGTTGTCAGTGGTTCCTCCTAAAAAGACTCTGATGGAATTAGGGCTGCAGTGGGTATATTGGGGAGTAATGCTTGTGAGAGATAAAAGGGTACAGAGGCAGGATTGGATAGGGGGAGCCTCAGACCAGGGTGCGAATCTGACAAAGTCATGGCCAACTCAACAGAGAGCTCTGGGACAGTTTGTCCATCAGAGGAGTCCCATGTGGCTAGGCCCTAGCACTCCCATTGTGCTCAGTCATCAGCTGGGGTTGTTTATAAGATCACAGTCTTGGCTGCAGGGCTCAAGCACATGATTAAAAGCAGTGCACCTGGAGGCTAGTGGCCAACTGACTCCTAGCGGACCAATGGCTGGTCTTTCTTGAAGGACCAGCTCCATGGTAACCTCCATGGCTGCCTCCCTTACAGAATTATCAAGGAGCAACATTGGCTTTGCTGGGCTGACCCCACGTGACTCGGTCACTTTCTCCGGGCTCCATGGCAGCAGATCGTGTGGCTCTCAGACAGTGTGTGTGCAGGGAAGTGAGTACAAATCAATCAGCACAGCTAGAAAAATTCCCAGAAGCTAATGACATACTGAATAGAAGCAATAAGTTCTACAGAGTGCCAGGTGTGAGCAGGCAGTCATGGGCAGGGTTTGTTTTTTCTAGTTATTACTCATTTTTGCCTGGGTGGAATCTCATCACTGCCATGGACATTCCCATACAGGGGAAGGGGCGCTATCCTGGGAACCCAGAAAGCCGAGTTCACATTCTTCTGATAACATTAAACTAGGCATTAAACTTGACCTCTATTCTCATTCTGTGTGTGGAGGAGGATGAGTTCTACTGATCTTCCTGTGTGAAGATTCAGAGTCTACTGGAAAATCCAAAATCTCTTAACGGGGTGGAAAAAAACTGGTAATCAGTTACTTAACATGTGTAGAGTTCTGTGCTAAGCATTTTAATCTATTATGATCCCATTTAATTCTGATAGTAACTTTATGAGATAGGCACATTTCATAAATGAGAAAAGGGGGCCAGGAGATTTTAGATAATATTCTCAAGTCCCACAGCTAAAGAGTCACGATTCGCATGCTGGCTTCTATTCTGAGCCCACCCCTCAGACTGGTGCCTCATTATGGAGACCAGCTGGACACTGCTTAGCTGAATTATGTATGTGCGTGCCTCCCTCTCAGCAGTATCCACTCCTGGGTATAGATCCTGAGGAGTTTCTTGGTGACACAAGCCCATCATGATTATTGCAATAATTCTCTGGTATTAGAGAGCTGAGGACAATAAAAAGCAATTGATTCAATGTGCACAAAGCAGCATGAATGAGATCTTTAAAAACAAAGACACTGAAATAGAGAACAAGGGGACAGTGACCAGAGGGGAGAGGGGAGGGAATTTAAGGGGAAAAAATGGGAGGGATTTAGAGGAACAAGTATGAAGGACACAGGGACAATAACTAAGGGGGTGGAAATGGGAGGGAGGTGGGGAGCATGGGGCAGGGTGGGCTGGGATGGGAGAAATAGACAGAAAACTGTACTTGAAAAATAACTAAATAAAAAAACAAAAAATTAAAAAACAGGATATAATACAACACAAATGGGATGTGCAATACAATACCATTTACATACATTAAAATACATGCATGTAAACATGTTCAGATGAAAAGGTATATGTGTATAGATATTTCATATAAATGGTTGGATATAGGAAGGCAGAGAAGTACGAGTGGAGTACAGTGATAAAAGGGGATAGGTGAAATTAATAAAGCAAGTAAACCCTCTCAATCTCAATCTCTTGTGTTATTTGGAGATTCTGGTGACAGTAGATGGAATTACCAACAAGCCATTATTGGTAGGTTTAGAAAGAGGACATAACTGGGACCTAGGCAGTTTCTCCACGATGGTGAGCTAGGGCACTACCCTCAGCACAATAAAATGAAACCTACAGCCAATTAGCTCTGTGTTGTGCTTATTTCCATGAGCACTATTGTAATCAAAGAGCTGATGGTTGGTTTGTTCTTCCTTCCTGTTGACAGCCAGGTCTGTTTCCATTTGTCTTCTAATTATGCGGAGACCTGGTACCCCTGAAGGTGGCCTTCTTGGTGACCACACTAATTGTGGGTGGTCCCTTCAGCCCCAGGGACCCAGGAGCAGCAAGATATCCATCTTGGGAGTCACATGTGGCTTTTTCTTGGCAATGTACAGAGAGTAGGTCTCATTTGCTCAGAACGTTCTCAGTTCATTGTAAGGAAAATTAGAGCATTTTCAACTAACATTCACACATTCCATTTAATTTCCTATCTTGGGCTTCAGCTGGTTTTGCCATCTGCTAGAAATCATCTCCTTTCTTTCCCCTCTGTTTTTGTCTTGCCTTTGGGTTGCTCTTTAAACTTTTTAATGGCAATGTGGCTTCAGGCAATTTATTTCATCTCTTTGTGCCTCCATTTCCTCCATTCTAAAATGGGGAAAATAATCTCATGTATCTCAGGGAATGTGGAGAGTATTGAATTAAAAAATGTAAAAACAAACTGTAATTGAAAAAAAAGTGTACAAAGCAGATAAAAGCCTTAAGGTGTCTGATAATGAAGATAGCAGCTCTTTTCTCTTGTTCCGGTAGCCAATTAATAAAGGACTTTTTAATGGACTGGTTATTATTAATAGAGTGAGATGATATCTCAACCTGATTGGGAGCCACTGAAGGCTTTTAAATGGTGTGTGTGTGTGTGAATGAGTTTTGCAAGGCTGTTCTGTCTGCCTGCAACACTCTTTCTTCTACTTGTGGTTTCTCCTGCAGAGCCCATTAGACATTTTATTTGTAGTACTAATAGGGGATTTAATTTTACATTTATTAATATGAGTACTTGATTAAAGCCTGTCTCCCCCATTGAAGAAGTCATCTGGAGACAGAGAAGTTGATCTGAAGGCAGTGCAGCCGTCACTGGTGTGTCCTTGCACAAATAGAGATGCAACAAGGCAGATGGAATATTCTGTCCGGAGACAGAAGGTACGTTCAGCTGAAGGAGGATTGGTCAGGGCTGGTCTGAGGGTCAAATTTCCAGGTGGGCTAAGAGTGAGGAGCCTGTGATACATTTAATAGGAGGTTGGATATTGGATTATGGAATTTGAGAAAAGCCTTGGATTTAGCATCATTACTTTGCAGGGAGTACCTGAAGCCACATGGGTGAATTATATTCTCAGGGAGAGTATAATTGTATTAAAAGGGCCAGTGAACGTGATTGGAAAAGGCCATGTGGATGGTTTTCTGTAATATTACATCTGGATTATAAATCCACGGAGCAAAGGGGCTAGTAAACAATTTGGAACTCCCTGTGACAATGAGCATGGTGCCTTTGGGTGATAGGTTCTCTATCAATGTTTGAATAAGCTGATTTTTAATCCTTTCATTCCAAGAAAATTCATCCTCTTTGATCCCACTTGGAACTCATCTCTAATCATTTACTCAAGTTTTAATTTTAAAAAGGTCGTTCTGTTCTGAAGGGCAGAGATGGCTGCCATGGGTACAGATGATGCAATGGAAGCTGCATCTGGTCATGAAGATGGAGGGACAAGCGCCACTGGCAGAGCGTGCCTCTGAGAGTCCGTGTTCCAGTGGGTTCTTATTGTACAGCTGACAGGCAGGCAGGCCAAGGGTTGAGCTTGGCAATTATTCCACGGCTGACTCTCAAATAAAGTAAACCAGAGCTTTCTGGAGCGGGAGGTTACTATGCAGAATGGTTAAGGTTAGGGACTTTATCAGAAACAAAATTTGGAATCTGTTTCCTACTCTTTTAGCCCTCACATAACATCTCAAAAACTCAGTCTGTTCATTTACAGAACAGCAATGAACTAAATGAAAAAGAGCATGTGGATGGTTTTCTGTAATATTACCTCTGGATTATAAATCCATGGAGCAAAGGGGCTAGTAAACAATTTGGAGCTCCCTGTGACAATGAGCATGGTGCCTTTGGGTGATAGGTTCTCTATCAGTGTTTGAATAAGCTGACTTTTAATCCTTTCATTCCAAGAAAATTCATTCTATTTGATCCCACTTGGAACTCATCTTTTCTAATCATTTACTCCATGGAGTTTACCATGGAGCTGGTCCTTCAAGAAAGACCAGCCATTGGTTTGTTAGGAGTCATTTGGCCACTAGCCTCCAGTTGCACTGCTTTTAATCATGTGCCTGAGCCCTGCAGCCAAGTCTGTGATCTTATAAACAACCCCAGCCAATGACTGAGCACAACGGGAGTGCTAGGGCCTGGCTGTTTTATCACCACATAGGACTGCTCTGATGGACAACACAACATATTCATTGTGTTGATGTGCAGATTATGTGCAAACCTCAGGAGAAGCATGTAACGCAGTGCCTGTCACAGAGTTTGCTTACTGTGAGTGTTGGCCATCACGGTTGTCATTGTCCTCCTTGTGGTCATCATTATCGTCCTTACCACAATTTCGATTACATTTTCTAATTATGGCTGCTGGAGGTGATGTCTGTTATTTTTATTGATTGATTCATAACTACCAAGTTTATTCTTGGACAGTAACAATTTTCTCCAGTATCTATCTCTGCTTTCTCTTTTCAGTCTGTCTTATACTGGATTAGTTAGAGCTCCCAGTATAATGTTGAATGGCAGTTATTATTGCAGGCATCTTCTCTTGTTTGTTACTTCAATAGGACTGCTAAAGATTAATTATTAAATATGATATTTGCATTAGGTTTTTAATAGATGTAACATCATTGCTAATTTTGTTAAGTTACATGTAGGCTAGAAAAAGAGTTTCAAATGACAGTGTGTATGATATTTATTTTAAAGTCATAAGTATGTTATTTCTTTTAAAAATGTCATATTAGATGCATCAAGCTTCTGCCACAGATACTGGGCTAGTTGAAAAAACAGAACTGATTTTCCAGTAATTTTTTATGGTATTTCAGTACCCAGTAGATGCTCATTAAATATTGGCGTTTGTGTGATCATAGGTAGAAGGGCTATGATATATTGCTACTTGAATTAGCAAATAAATCAAATACTTTTGTTAATAATAAGATACAGACTGATAAAAAATTAAAATATCTCACAAACAAAAATGTTGTTTAATACTCCTTGGCCAGGTATTTTTTGTGACGAGACTGGAACCATCTTCTACATGTAATGGAAGTGCCCAAAGGCAGACGGCCGCCTCTTCTCACCGAAACCCTCTACACTGAATTGCAATCTGGCCGAAGTTTCCTAAATGAGAATAATTTATACTACTTGTCATTTTCCTACTTATATAATTAGGCTAGCTCTGTTTTCCACAAGAAAAAGTTTTTCAGTTATTTTTAAAGGCATTTTTGGGATTAAGATTGTGGTTAACAGTGCATTTAACCCAAGACTGTGGGCATGGCTGTGCGGAAGCTTGCTTAGCCTTCTGCCTGCCCCGCGGGAGGACCTGCCTCCGGAAGGGCACTCATGTCTGGGATAAGTATCTAGGTGGGACTTCTCTCACCGTGTGTTCTGACATCTCAGTTTCTAGATGACTAAAGTCTGTAAGATCCAGGATCCAGGAGCTTTTGATAGTCACATGAGACAAACTTCCAAGATCAGGTGAGACTGGGTGTGTTCCGTGTGGCATGGCCCTAGACACATGGAAGCAAAACTTAAGCACAATGTTCGTGTTGATTAATTGAACTTAGAGATAGATTAGAGACATCTGAGAATTAGATGAAACCTTGAGTAGACATACAGAGCTTTCCCGTAGTCTCAAAAATGCCTTTTAAAGTTCATCTGAAAGGTACAGCAGACTTCTATTTCCGTGAGGTTGGTAACATGTTAGTAACTGCATTTTGTTACTGAGCCCATTGTGGTTTTTGTACCACTCATGGTGAGCATGTACTAAGTGCCTGAGAGCCATACCGTCCTCCCCCAGGGCTGGATGCACGGTGCCTGTAGACGGTGTCTTCCCCATGGGTGGCCTCAATGAATACTTGTAGAATAAATACGCACAGCAGTCCTTGCTGCTGAACCAGCACAAACACTGTAGTATGAGTAGAAGTCGTCATTCTGTGAAAATGAGGATATATCCTTCAATTAAAATTCTTCTTTCCAAGGCATCTTCATTTTCAGTGTAGTAAAATTACACTGGACTGCTAAGTATTGTGTTCATTGTGCAGGCTCCGTCTTCCAAGAGGCTTTCGCTATGGAGGGGGCAGGTTGCCTGTAAGCAGAGATGTGTTCCTTGCCTCTGTTCTTGACTCTCATCTCCTCCCTGCAGTATCTATTCATTTTCCTTCTTTCTAATGCATCCAATCTGCCTCTTGCTTCCGTCTGTGTAGGTGTCGATGGTAGATCCTCAGGTGGGGACAGGAAAGGCCTCCCCGATCTCTGCCCAAGGTTTCTCATGTTCAGCATTCTTTTTTTGCTTCAGTAATTTATTTTGATCAAATGTTGTATATTTAGAAAGTGGTAGAAGTATAGACTCGGTGATAATAGCAGTGGTAATAGTTAGTGCTTGTGCAGTGTTCACTCTATCAAGGCCCCTAATTAGGCACTTTGTGTGCATTATTTTCTTTAGACCTCACAACCTCCTTATGAAGAAGGTTGAGCATTTTTACGCCTCTCCAACATCCATTCTGTTCCTCACCAACTGTGTGGCAAACACTAGTAATTGGTAGAGTAAGGACACACTGAAAAAAATGCAACCTCCTAAATCCTTGCTCTCATAAATTTTACATTCTCTCATGCTCCTGAAGTCAGCTTTACCTGTGGATTCACATCCATGTGCCAAAAATTTTTACTTTGTCACTTCTCAGGGGAGGTCGAAGTCTAGGTGCCCCAGCCAGCTGCTGTTGACAGCCAAGGTGAGGAACTCCTTGTCGCCGAGGACTGACGGCGTGAGTTCTGCTCTCACGTATTCCCACCGCACTGCAGTGGGGTGGACTTGGGGCTGCTAGACTGACTCTCACTAGGTCTTCTCTGACACCGCCCCAGCGGGGAGATGGAGGGACACTTGTTACTGCCAGGCTGGGGTGGAAGTCCAGGCTCCCCACAGGGTCCCCTCTGGCACCTGGGGTGGGAGGACAGTCAGTGGCCTTGTTACAGACCCGTGTGGGTGGAGTCCTGGCTCTTTACTTTGCTCTGAAACTACTCTGGTGAGGGTGCAGGGGCACCTTCTTATGGCACCTCCTTAAACCTCCTTGCACTTGGACTTTGCTGATGTGGATGGTGGTTGGACTGTGTTTTTTTCTGTTTTTTGGGCTGAGTTATTATTGTCTAAAAGTTATCTGCCTTGTCAGACTGCCTCTTTGCTTTCTTTGCCATAGAGAACAGGGGTGCTGTTTTTGTTTTTTTTTTTTTGAGACTTTATTTTGGTAAGTGCCCATTGGTGTTTTAGAGTTGCCAGTTTCTAATCCAAGCTAGGAATATATGAGACCAAAAGAAAACTCAGAGAATTTCCTCTTGTATTATCTTCAGGATCTGAGGTCCCTACCTGGTCTGCTTTCTGCTTTCCACTTTTCAGAATCATCTAATGTTCATTTTATAGAGAATGTCCAGAGTTTTTAGTTGTAATTACTGGGAGGAATAGAGGAAATATGTTTACTCCATCACACCAGAAGTAGACATTCTAGAATGCTTCTTTTAAAATGCATCTAATTTATAAATTCATGTTGACTTTAAAATGGAATAAATGTGAATGTTGTACTTATGAGGATTCATACTCTGACATTAACAATTAGTGTCTTTAATGACGACAGTAGATCCTTTCAATAAAATACACATAGTCAAATTAGAACTTTTTTAAGCAATCAAGTTATGTGACAAATTGAAACTCAACACTTTATTTCGTATTGTAAATGATCACTTGCCCATGAAAAATGACTAACATCTATTTTTCCTAAAAGTACACTTTTGTTTTGGATGCAATTATTGCTTTGGGAATAAAATAGAATATGAAACACCAAAGTAGACATTGGCTATGAAACTTTGAGGTATATATTAGGTATGAAAAGTGCTCTTCTGTTTTAAATGAACTAGTGTCTACAGTGAAGAATGCTTGTATCTGTAACAAAGGAGGGGAAAAAAGCAATATAAAAAATGTAATAAGCATTTTCTTACTCTCACTTGAAATGACTAAAGATCAATTTAACAGATCAAGAGTAAGTACATCTTAATCAAATTTGCTCCTGGATTAAACTGGCTACATTTTTTAGAATAAAATATGTTTAGAAGCTTTGGTTTACAAAATGCCTAGTTTCTGAAAGGATTATCACAGCAAAAGGGCCACAGATATACAAAAGAACACAACAATGTATTTGTTCAAGTAAAAATGGTACAAGGAGTGATTTTAAATATTTGTGTTTGATATTGAAGTCAAACTTTTCTGAATCAAATTTATAGTTCTGAAATTTGGTCATAGCTTGCCCAGTATTTTCTAGGATTTAAATCAAAGAATTAACTATTGAGCTGGAAAAAAAAAGAAACAGCTTGAATATTTCCTGACTTTCTGGAGGATGAATGGGGAAGAAGTCAATTTTCCTTCCAGGCCTACTCAGATGACTCATGTGTTTTTATTTTATTCTCCCTTTGTGATATGTGAGATTTTATGGGTTGCTTTTTGTGTGGCTGCTTATAACTCAGAGTCTGCATTGTGTTAGCCTTAGATGTGGCTGTAAATCCTGTTGTGTAAGCCAGCATACTCCCCAAATTAGTTTTTGATTATTCTCTTTTTTTTATGAAAAAAATTATTAAAGTTTATGCGGGCATTGAGCTATGGATATTATCTAGCAATCTCCAAAACTATATACCTGATTATTTATTGAGCTACTCTTTATATTATAAATATATCAGTATTAGAAAGTAATAACTCATAATTTTCAGGAATAACACATTTTTTGTTACTAAAACTAGTTCTTATGACAGATAGTTTTTTTGTAAACTTCATTTCAGTTGAACCTGTCGGTCTACCATTTTGTGTCATTTATAATTATTGTATCGATGATTAATAATCTGTAATTGTTCTTTTTTATGTCTAGTGATATAAATATCTTTAAATTTCTTGGTTCAGTCCACAATGTCTTATTATAAATATAATATTAAATATATATAAAAAGGCTTATATTCCACTTTCCTTAAATAATGGTTCTTGAGAATAAGTGTATTTGCAGCTGAAATGAAAGATTTTGGATTGACAAAGGATTATAGGGAGTTTGTCACTTAGATAAACTGATAGTTTTTGTCATCTGGTTGGATGTAGGAATCTCTAAGTCTCTAAATGAAAATAGACCTGCAATGCTCTGGGCCCTGGTACCGTTATGAACCTACAGAACACAGAGCACTCAGCATCCTTTTTCTAGAAAATAGATGATCATGTGCAGAAAATTGTGGTTGTTTCAAAATATATTTATAAGGTTTTTGATACTTCCCTTTAAAGGTGGAGATTGACTTCTCTTTCCTTGGTGAAGGTTGGTGACTCTCTTTTAACAAATAGACTATGAGGGGACTGATCACGCGTGACATCTGAGACTAGGTCATAAAGGGCTTGTCGTTTCCTTGCTCGCTTTCTGGAGTCACTCTCTGTGTAGGAATGTCCACAGTTGACATGCTGTGAGGACGCTCGAGCACCCAGACAGAGAGAACCATGTGGTGAGGAACTGAGTCCCTCCGCCAATAACCATGTGAGGGGGCCATTGTGGAACTGGGTCCTCTAGTCCCAGGCAAGTCTTCAGGTGACAATAGCTATGGCTAAAGTGTTGACTGCAATCTCCTAAGAAGAGACTCTGAGCCAGAACCACCCAGCTAAGCTTCTCCAAGCTGTGAGACAATTAATGTTTGCTGTTTTAAGACAGAGTTTTGGGTTAATTTGCTACACTACCATCGGTGACAAATACAGATTTTTCCTGTCTTAAAGTTCTGTTCCTTTGGAATCACTTTTGGCACAAAATAAATTGCATCATGTTGGATAGAAGCATGACTTTGTTATCAAATGTTTTGGAAACTAAGTGGTTTGAAGAGATCTGTATGGTGCCAGGTTGGCAGAGGTGGATTTTGGTGGCTTTGTAATGTGTAAATTTGGCTGTGTTAGACTATACTACCCCCAGGATTGTTTTCCCTTCATGTTTCTCATTAGGGTGAGCCGCAAGAGGCAATTGTTCATGAGCGTTGGAGGCCAGAGATGAAGCAGCAACTGTTTCGTTGTTTTACACCAGGAGGTCAAGGCTGGCACTTTTGTATCACGAAGGGTATTCCTTATCTGTGGGGTCATCTCATTAGAGAGGGGCTGTAGGCAGACCTGCAATGGCTCTCCCTTCTCTGGGTCCTCCTTTAACTTCTCCGATTCCTGGGTCAAGTGCGTGTTTAGGTCTATGATGAACCTAAAGAGGCCGAGTGACTTGCCCAAGGTTTCACAGTCATTCTTCAGTAGAGCTAAATTTAGCCTTCTCGTCCATTCTTTCTGTGTGCTATAACCAACATATTGCAAGAGAATGAATAAAACATCAGGTCTCCATAACATTGTAGAAAATTTCCAATTGGTTTATTATTTTTCTAATTATATTATATCTAATGTAATTACTTAATAATATTAAAATTTTCTAGTATGGGAAAATTTTTTATTTAGGCAAATTAGGTGAAAGTAAGATTATCCTAACATCTTATACATTGATGGATTTTGAATTTTGATTCAAATAAAGGACTATTTCAGATAGCTTGATATCAAAACTTTGATTTTCAATTATATCAGAAGGGAAAACCACTCAAGCGTATATCATTGCTTTAAAAACTGTTGTGAGAGTGTTTTTCACGGTTCGTATTCTGCTCATTTCTGCAGCTGGATTCCGACGGCACCGTGACCATGGAGGAGCAGATCGTCCTCGTGCTGAGAGCCAAAGTGCAGTGTGAACGCAACATCACGGCTCAGCGCCAGGAAGGAGGTGATGTCGCTGAGTAAATCGTGTCCTCCTTGTGGCCCTACTCAGTCTGCACCAAGATTGCAGATTCCCCTCCTTAGTTAGTGTTAGGAGAGCCCCTTAGTCATTTCGTTTCCGTTTGGAGGGGTGTGTGGAATCAGGCTCTTTTCATCTCTTGGACCCACTAGCTTTTCCCTCCCTGTGGCAGGAGGAACTTGCTTGAGTTGTGAGTTTGGGAGCAGCAACTGTGCACACCAGCCTGTGCCTCTGGCCTGTCTTTGGGCTCTGCCTGCCTGCAGGGAGCAGGCCTGCTGGTTTATCCAGGAAGCTTGGAGGGGTGGGCTCTGTCTCTGGGGGTGTGGCCTGCAGTTTTAGGTAGGATGTAAAATCCAGAGGAGCAAATAAGCAAGCCCTTTTATATGTACCTAAGTTATGTTCTCAAAAATCCTTTTCCTTAAAGTGATTATTTAGAGTTCGTCTGTCTGACTCCTTATGTAGTTTCTCAGATAATTGCCAATTCAACTGGGAAGGGAACTACTATTTACTGAGCTCCCTAAATTCCCAACAACCTGAATGCAGCAGATAATGTTCTTACAGCTATGTCCTGTAATAAAACATGTAGTTTGCTATCTGCTTGCTTCTAGTCTCCAAATACTACAAAAGTTTTGTGGTGAGTTCTTGATTATTATCAAAGAATGTGTTCTGCATGGTACTGATTCTTTTTTTTTTCTTTTTAAAATTTTATTTAGGTATTTTTCAAGTACAGTTTTTTGTCTATTTTTCCCATCCCAGCTTCCCCCACCCTTGCTCCCCACCTCCCTCCCATTTCCACCCCCCCTTAGTTCTCGTCCCTGTGTCCTTCCTATTTGTTCCTCCAAATCCCTCCCCCTTTTTCCCCTTAACTTCCCTTCCTTCTCCCCTCTGGTCACTATCCCCTTGTTCTCTATTTAAGTGTCTTTGTTTTTTGTTTTTGTTTTTTTTTTTTCTGCTTGCTTGTTTGTTTTGTTGTTTAGCTTCCTGTTAAAGGTGAGATCATATGGTATTTGTCTTTCAGCACCTGGCCTATTTCACTCAGCATAATGCTTTCCAGTTCCATCCATGTTGTTGCAAATGGTAGTAGCTCCTTCTTTCTCTCTGCAGCATAGAATTCCATTGTGTATATGTACCACAATTTTTGGATCCATTCATTTACTGATGGGCACCTAGGTTGCTTCCAACTCTTGGCTATTGTAAATTGTGCTGCTATGAACATTGTGGTGCATAGGTTCTTTGATATTGATGTTTTAGGATTCTTAGGATATAATCCCAGCAGTGGAATTGCTGGGTCAAAAGGCAGGTCGATTTTTTATTTTTCTGAGAAAATTCCATACTGTTTTCCATAATGGTTGTACCAGTCTGCACTCCCACCAACAGTGAACTAAGGACCCCTTTTCCCCACAACCCCTCCAACATTTGTTTGTTGCTTTGTTTATGATAGCCATCCTGACTGGTGTAAAGTGGTATCTCATTGTGGTTTTAATTTGCATCTCTCTGATAGCTAATGATATTGAGCATCTCTTCATGTGTCTCTGAATGTTCTGTATGTCCTCCTTGGAGAAGTGTTTGTTCAAGTCCTTTTCCCATTTTCTAATTGGGTTGGGTGTCTTCTTAGAGTGGAGTCGTGTAAGTTCTTTGTATATTTTAGAGATTAAACCTTTGTCTGAGGTATCATTGGCAAATATGTTTTCCCATACAGTTGGTTGTCTTGCTAATTTAATACTGTTTTCTTTAGCCATGCAGAAGCTTTTTATTTTGATGAGATCCCATTTGTTTATTCTTTCCTTTACATTCCTTACTCTAGGGGACATATCAGTAAAGAAGTTGCTGCGTGAAATATCTGAGATTTTCTTGCCAATGTTCTCCTCTAGGACTTTAATGGTGTTATGACTTACATTTAAGTCTTTTATCCACCTTGAATTTATTTTGGTGTATGGTGTAAGTCTGTGCTCAAGTTTCATTTTTTTGCATGTAGCTGTCCAGTTCTCCCAACACCATTTGTTGAAGAGGCTATCTTTACTCCATTTTATGTTACTGCCCCCCTTTGTCGAATATTAATTGACTGTAGAGAGTTGGGTTGATTTCTGGGCTCTCTGTTCTGTTCCATTGGTCTATGTGCCTGTTTTTATGCCAGTACCAGGCTGTTTTGATTACGGTGGCCTTGTAATACAGTTTGATATCAGGTATTGTGATCCCCCCTACTTTGTTCTTCTTTCTCAAAAGAGCAGCTGCTATTCGAGCTCGTTTATGGTTCCATATAAATTTTCGAAGTGTTTGTTCTATGTCTGTGAAATATGCCATTGGTACTTTAATAGGTATTGCATTGAATCTGTATATTGCTTTGGGTAGTATGGACATTTTGATGATGTTAATTCTTCCAATCCATGAACACGGTATATGTTTCCATTTGTTTGTGTCTTCCTTGATTTCGTTCTTCAGGGCTGTGTAGTTTTCTGCATACAGGTTTTTTACCTCCTTAGTTAGGTTTATTCCCAGATATTTTATTTTTCTTTTTGCTATATCAAATGGGATTTTTCTCTTTATTTCTGCTTCTGCTGATTCACTGTTGGTATACAAAAATGACTTTGATTTCTGGATATTGACTTTGTAACCAGCTGTTTTGCCAAACTCATTAATTAGTTTGAGCAGTTTTTGGGTAGAGTCTATAGGATTTTCCATGTACACTATCATGTCATCTGCAAACAGTGAAAGTTTTGCTTCCTCCTTTCCTATTTGGATGCCTTTTATTTCCTTTTCTTGCCTGATCGCTGTGGCTAAAACTTCCAATACTATATTGAATAGAAGTGGTGAAAGTGGACAACCTTGTCTTGTTCCTGATCTTAGTGGAAAAGCTTTTAGTTTTTTCCCATTGAGTATGATATTGGCTGTAGGTCAGTACTGATTCTTAACAATGTGTTGTGACTTACTGGCTTATATTGTGGTCAGTTTTAGTAAATGTTCCATGTGGTCTTCAATGGAATGTGATTCTCTGAGTCCGTTGTCTTACAGTGTCCACTAGGTTAAGGTTATTGGTTGTATTATTCATGTATTCTGTATCCATAATGATTTTCATCTGCTTGGCCTATTCTTGTCTGAGGTTTATATCTTAAAATCTCCCACTATGATGGCGAATTTTTTGCTTCACATATTTTGAAAATATTAGGTATACAAGTTTAGAAATGTTATATTTCCTGGTAAATTACACCTTTCATTGACATGAAACAGCCCTCTTTATCTGTAGTGGACTTTTGCTTTAAATATAAAATAATATAAATTTATTATATTAAAAGTACCAATATTTAGTAAAGAAAATTTCTTTCTCTCTTGATAGGTATTTGCCTTACATATCTTTTTCCACCCTTTAGAAATGTTGCTAATTATAAAATACACATAACATTAAATTTACCATTCTTAAACATTTTTAGTATATGTTTCAGTAGTGTTACATATATTCACATTGTGGTGCAACCAATCATCTTGCAAAAGTTGATACTTTATGTCCATGAAACAAGTCCCTATCTTTTCCTGTTCTTTCACTAAACTTTTCTGTATACTTATGTTTTGGTAGTGTCTCTTATAAATAAGACATGTATGGATTCCTTGTTATCTATTCTGATGATCTTTGTCTATTAACTGAAGTATTTAGTCCAATTACATTAATTGCATTTATAATATATAGTACCTGATTTTAATTCTACTATTTAATTCATCTTATTTGGGCTCTTCATTTCACCACCTTTTCCTTCCTTCCACTACTCACCCCACCTTCTTTTGGGTTCTTTTGAATCGAGACTTGTTTCTTGCTTCCTCCTTCCTCCCCCTGTTACTCTGTGAGATATATATTATATTTAATTCTTTCAGTGATTAACCTAGAAAAGCCTCCAATGCAGTGCTTGCTGACGCTGCAGAATAATTTCTGGCCCCAGATTTATTCTTGTAATGCATAGCCAGCCCAGCCATGTTTTAAGGAAGGTCTTTATCTTATTTTAGCCTTTGTTGATGCCTTCACTGGGAAGCAGCCATGTGAATGGCCAGACTGACAGTGTCAAAGGGGGTCAGCCGTGCTACCTGGATAGGACATGGAAGGAGCACTACACCATGAGCAATTTGTAAGGATTATTATGTATGGAGGGCTGAGCAAGCTATTTTCCCTAAAATCTCAGGAAATTTTGAGCTGGAAGATATCTTAGGGATTACTTAGTCTAACATTATCATCTTCAGTGTCCTTTTCACATTTGTCAAATATACTATGTGTCCCCAGTGTGTCACTTCTTACTACACACTGGAAAAAATGAATCTGATTCTGTCTTTGCCCCTCGGAGGTTAGGACATAGTTAAGGAGACTGATATTTTCAGTAGGATGTTACTAACAACAGAGACACCACGAGTATGGAAAAGGCTGCTTAATTCATTGTGGAGGGGCTAGAGGGGGTTTCCTGGGGGAGTGCGAGGTGTAGAGGAGGAAGGGAAGGACGTTCCAGGCACAGGGAACAGCGCAGGTGAAGGCAAGCGAGCGTGAGTCAGTGACACACCACAGAGTCGCACATAAAAAGAGCAGACGATCTGGATGTAAACTTATATAACACCTAAAGGTGTGGGACATATGAAACAAGTGGGTGGATAAATATTAAAGGAGAAAAGGCACTTTCTTTGAGACATTTCTCCATACAAATAGGATTGAATTAAATCTGGTCAAACTTTGGTCTACCTTTGAACAAAAGATGTCTAATTATATGTGAATTGACTCTAAATTTCTTCCCTTTGTATGTAAAAATGTAGAATGACATTTTGAATTCACTAGCTAACTTAAAAAATTTTTATTTTTAATTTTTTCTAAAATCAGGAGATACGTATTAAAATATTTAGGAGTGAGTTGTTATGCTATCTGCAACTTAATTTAAAATGCCACCACAAAAAATAAATATGAAATACTATGGCAAAATATTAACAAGTGTCAATTCTAGATGATAGATATATAATATTCTCTGTTTTGTTTATAAAAATTTGTAATAAAAAATAAAAATCTTCTTCATGTCTATGAAAGAAAGAAAAAGAAAATATAAATGCAAATAACCAGTTATAAAACTAGTCAAGTGTTTAAAAACACAATCCAAGTATTATTGACACTGGCTCCACTCACAAATGTATTGTTACTGTAGAACTGAAGAGACCAAGGCAGAGTCTTGAAATTTTAGATTGTCCTGTGAAAAATATCATAGATTAACAAACTTCACTGGTACTGGTTTGTCCTATCACATACAAAAGAGAACAGGAAATGTGATTAATGGTATTAATTTATAAAGGGAGATTGGAGAGTCATCAGGCAATTAATTAGTTTCTTACTAAATAATGAAAGTATTCACTCACATAAGGGTGAGATAATTATCAAAGAGTAGATGTTAATTCAGATCTCTGTATTACCACTGCGGTCACGGCTTCCTCAAGCTTGTCAAGCTTTTGAGAATAGTTATCATTGTGTTTGTCCAAAAGCCACCAGAGTGGTGAACATGTGTATAGAAACCTTATTTTGGGGAGTATTGGTTTTCTGGATTTTGGCGGTTATGTCTGTGTACATATGTGTGTGGACTGGTACCCTGTAGGGAACCAGAAAACTGTCCTTTTCCGAACATGAGGAAAAATCAGAGATTTTTCTCCACAGCAGTTTAAAGACCACAAGACTATAGAATAAACTGGTCATTGGATTTCAGTCTTATCCAAAGACCTTATTCCATCATGTGCTCAACTCTGGCCAGAACGCCTCACATGACATTGCTAGGTACATTTTAGAGGAACAACTCGTTACAAGAACACAGGAGTGTGTGTTGGGCTTCAATTTATGTAGACTGCACAGTGGATGTCTACCAGGTAAAGGACTGGGCATCGGGGATGAGCAAGGATGCGTGGCTTGTTAAAGACAAAGCGATGGATGGGAAGCCATCTGGAATGCTATCAAGAGAGAGGAGTGTCTGGTGCAAAGTTGATAGGAGAGATCGATTTATTCCACTCTGTTTAGACAGGAAGGAAAACAACCAGGCAAAAAGCAGGTGAGGGTGGAGAGGCAGGTGAGCTGTGCCTCAGACGCAGGAGCCAGTGTAAGCAGTTCCTGGTTTCTTGCAGAATGTAAAGCCCAGGCTTTTATAATGTGAACAAAGTGTGGCTGTTTCTGGGAACAGGTTCTCTTCTGTAAGAAGAGTGTGGGTGGGGGAAGACATTTTCTTTCTTTTTTAAAAAATTGCCTCAGCAAGGCACAAAGCAAATCAAATACGTGTTTCTGTGTGATATGGTGGACACTAAGAAGTGCATTTCAGATTTATGCTGAATTCTGTTTTGCAGAGATCTGTGTTTGTGGGAGGTTCTGTTATGCTGAGTATTCAAAAGGGAACAAACTTGAGGTCATGAACATTAGTGAGAACGAAAAAACGTCGGCCACAATTAGTGTAATTGGTAACAAAAAATTGAGAGAGCTGTAATGGCTAGTACCCCTACTAACAAAATAAGTCATGTCCCAAAGATGTCCACTCCCTAATATCTGGTGTTATGCCTGTGCATGTCCTGTTACATGATAAAGGGGCATCATAGATGGAGTTGAGGTTGTGGGACTTAAAAGAGGTGGATCATCCTGGATTACTTGGATGGGCCCAGTGTGATCACACGGGCTCTGAAAAGTGGTTGAGGAGGGCAGAAGAGTCACAGAAAAGGAAAGCGAGAGACTCAAAATGTGACAAGTATTCGACGTGCTTTGTTGATGTTAAAGATGGAGGAAGGGGGTCTTGAGCTAAGAAATGCTTGTAGCTTCTAGAAATTGGAAATAGCCCTCAGGTGACAGCTGGCAAGGAAATGGGGACCTCAGTCCTACAGCTGTGGGAGTAAGGAGACAGTTCTCTGTCAGAGCCCCCAGAAGGGAACACAGCCCTGCCCACACCTTGATTTTGGCCTTGTGGGTCTGGAAGCAGAAATCCAGCCATGCTTGCTGGACTTCTGAGTGACAGAATGGTGAAGTAATAAATTGTGGTAATTTGTGAAGGTCGGACTAGGAAGAGTGGTCTCTGTTTGGGAAGTCGGAGTATAACATGGCTGAAATGCTCTCTGTTTGGAAGGTCAATACACAACTAATGGAGAGGAGTCCCGCAGAACTGAGTGTTGACACCTGCTGACTCTTGTTCAGCCCCTCCCTGCTAAGGGCCAGGTGGCTAATGCATGAGAGTAAACAGGCAAAATCCCCCACCCTCAGGGGCTTCAACCCTATGGTTTAAGAAAACAATAGTAAAATAACACAATATTGGGAGGTAAAAAATATATCAGGAAAGGTGATACAGAGTGTGTCAGGGTATAATTTCACAAGGGGAAAGTCTGCTCAGAAGTTGAAGTTTGGGTAAAAACCCGTAGGAGGTAAGGGAATATTCCCTTGGAGGCTGTCCCAGGCAATGGCGTTGAGTTCACAGGAGAGAAAAGAGGCCTTTGGCAGGGGTTGAGGTCAAGGAGGTAATCTAGGGAGAGGGCCATCCTGTCGGAGCCTTCAGACATTGTAAAGGCTTGGCTTTTGCTCAGAGGGAGATAGGAAGCCTTTGGGTGATTTGGGGCTATTATATTAAGAATAAATTAAAGAACTTATTTCACTTAGCATAATGCCCTCTAGGTCCATCTATGCTGTCACAAGTGGTACGATTTCATTCTTCCTTATGGCCGAGTAATATTCCATTGTAGATATGAACCACATCTTTATCCAGTCATCTATGGATGGACACTGAGATTGGCTTCCATATCTTGGATATTGTAAGTAATGCTGCAATGAACATAGGAATGGATGAATATATCTTTTTGAGCTAAGTCAGACAGAGAAAGACAAATACCATGTGATTTCACTTATATATGGAATCTAAATAACAAAATAAGCAATCTAAACAGAAACATACTTGGATACGGAGAACAAACTGATGGTTGTTAGATGGGCGGGGTGTTTGGGGGAACTGGGTGAATAAGATGAAGGGTTTAAGTACAAATTGGCAGTTACAAAACAGGCATGAGGATGTAAATACAGTGTAGGGAATGTAGGCAATAATATTACGATCACTGTATATGGTGCCAGTAGGTACTAGACTTATGGGCGGATCACTTCATAAATTATATAAATATCTAAACACCATTCTATATACCTGGAGCTAATAGAGTATTGAATGTCTACTGTAATGAATAAAAGAAGAAGAAATGAAAGGAGAGCAAGCAAGAGTCAGGAAGACCATGTTGCTGATGACGGGCGTGGACCGTGCTGGTGGCAGTGGAGGTTGTGAGGAGTGAGAGGATCGTGGATTCATCCGGAGGAGAGGAGGGCTTATGAGAATTTTCTGTGAAATGAGTGCTAGACACAAAGGAATTACTATAAGTGTTAGTAAAAGGCAAACCCACATCTTGGAGCTTACCTGTGAAACTCAATCTGTTTCATATGTCATGTTTTTTAACAGCAATTTAAAAATAAAATCTAGGGTACAAAAAGTAGCTATAGCTATAATAGTTGGAAAAATTTTACTGCAGAAGTTGTTCACAGTGAATTCTAATGTTTCTTATATATTAATTGCTGTAACTCATTCATGTTGGAATCACTAAAATGTTTTAAATTTATGCAAATCAAGTGTTCCTATCAATGGCCTTTTAATGGGGCTGAGTGGGTGAATTTTAGGACATTTACATCCTATCTACCTCATTCTAGTTTCCAAAACTACCGGTTTGTTTTACATTTCGTTACAGGCAGTGGCTTGACATTCTATATTTTGAACGAATTTACTCTCCGATCCTAACTGCGTTTTTGTTTATTTGCTTTTAAATTTCTTTTTTCATCAGAGGGAAATTGTTTTCCAGAATGGGATGGACTCATTTGTTGGCCCAGAGGAAAAGTGGGGAAAATATCAGCTGTCCCATGTCCTTCTTATATTTATGACTTCAATCATAAAGGTATTGGGTTTTTCTGAAATGGTTAATTTGGAACAGAAACTTACTTTTTTTTTTTTTTGGTAATGGACTCTAAGGGACCTGAGCAATCTCACTGTTTTTCTTCCTGTCTTCACAGGCATTGCTTTCCGACACTGTAACCCCAATGGAACATGGGATTTTATGCACAGTTTAAATAAAACCTGGGCTAATTATTCAGACTGCCTTCGCTTTCTTCAGCCAGACATCGGCATAGGAAAGGTAGTGGTGATTTTGTGTTTGTGGATCCCTACGGGAAAGCCAAATAATGATTTTTTTTTGCAATTTTTGATTGTCAACCATTATATGTAAAACCCCTTTTATTCTATGACACAAAGATTATAAAAGGTAAAAACAAGGTTGGGATCTTCAGATACCTAGTTAAGGAAAGGTCCAGGGCCTGAAACATTCTGGTATTTTCTTTAGGTTAGAGTTACCTGGCTAAGATACATACAGATATGCTTATAAATATGTGTCTTTCTGTGTATTGTTGCGTTACATTATGTTTACATTAGATTATATTATGTATAAAGATTTAAGTAAGTAATTGGCATCATGATTCCTGATTTTCTTTTGATTATCTGTAGATGTCTGCTTCTCATCTCATTCTACATTCTAGGAAAAGCTTTGTATTTTAGAGATGTATTTTCCATCTCTTAAGATTTGCCAGTAGTTGATTTCATTAGTATGTGAAAGACTAGAGTTGCAGGATTAAAGAGGAGCAAGGGGCGTTCTGCAGGTGCTCCGTCATGGTACCTCAATTTCACACACGACAGTCAACTCCAAACCCAAGGTTAAGCGTTGACCAAAGTTACACGCTCACGAACGGCAGGGTCTAAAGCACAGCTCTGATTTACAAATTTCTCATGAGTGCTGTAAACTTTGAAAACGTCTAGATATTTACTTTTAAGTTATACGTGGTGCTTTAAAGTCATGCTTAAACTCCTATCACTCAGACCACGTGAGTGAAATGCATGATGACATGCAGAGGGGGCCGGGAGTGAACACGGCAAACTGGTGCGTAAATGATTTTTATGAGAGCCCTGAGAGCAGCTGTCATACGTAAACTCTCCGACAGTAGATATTTTTCTTTATGCTGCATGATTTTTTTAGGTGGTGAGGAAGTGGGTGAGAAGTGGTGAGTTGAAGATTTCTTTGATTTTTCAGTAAATAGTCAGACCTTTTTCTTTTCTAACATAAGGCATTATTACTACCTAAGCGAGCTGTTTAGTAAGTTGCTGGAAGATCTTCAGTTTGTATTTCATTGTTGGTGAACTTCTTAGACAAAACTAGTGAATGTGAGATTGTTGTATACTCTGCAGTTGAACGAATGCCAGCAATGATAGTAAAAAATGCTTCAAAATGATTTCAATTCCATAGACACAAATAACATTCATGATATCTACTGTACTCTGTGATGAATTTATTTGTGCATTTAATTATGAAAAAATGCAAGTCTTTCACAGGTTTTAAATGGCCTTTAAATTCCAATCATGGTTTTATTTACACTGAACTCTAATTTTATGACCGTTTTTTGTGGTTATGATGTATTCTAAGAATCAAGATACCTAAGGATGGTAATATACCCAAGATATACACTATTTTATATAAAAATGATTTAAAATTTAATTGAAAAATTTGAGGAATTTTGTTAGCATAAATAATTTGATCTCTTGAATTAAAAATAGAAAGTGTTTCTATTGTTTACAACCATAAGCAATAATTTGAGAAAACTTAAGAAAAGTAAATATCTTCTAATAAGGAAACTGGATATTTTCTGACATTTTTGATACTTTAGGAAAAAACAATATTACTTAGTTATGCAATATTAGTTATTAATGGTTATAAAGAAAAAATTTTGTATAAGAAACACAAAATAAAAAAAGTGTGCATTTCAAATAAATGCAGCATCTTTGTAGGGGAAATAAGACTAAGATATTTAAAATATCCATTATTTCATTCTTTAAATAATTTCTATATCATTGGCTTGACAGAATGAGATAATTACTTTTAATAAAATAGAAGGAAAAAAACATCATGATAGATTACAAGATTATTAAATTCTTTAGTGTATGAGATCTAAAACACCAGCTTATTGTGTAAATTACTGTATCATATATCTCTTGTCTAAAGGCAAAGTGTATTTCTGGGAAGCTATTTAGCAATATATATTTAAAAACTTCAAAGGGTTCTATCCTTTGAGCTTATAATCATACTTCTAGGATTCAAGCACAACGATTTGGAATGGGGGGGGAACCAAATGGATTTACTGAACCATTAAGAAAAATATTTGTTGAGTGCAGGCTGCAAACCAAAGTGTCACTGGTTTGATTCCCAGTAAGGGCACGTGCCTGGGTTGCAGGCCAAGTCCCTACTTGGGGCACATGAGAGGCAACCACACATTGGTGCTTCTCTCCTCCCTTCCTCTCTTTCTAAATATAAATAAAGATAAAATCTTTAAAAAAGAAGAAAAATATTTGTATCTCTTAGACCAGCTGTGACCTCTGAAGGGTTAATAATTATGTGGATATTGTGAAGAATTAAAATTTCCAATGATGAACTAGTTAAATAAACTTAATTTTTTTGTTAAGGGTTTTTGGCCTTAGAAAATTCTTTTCTCATACATTTAATTGAAAAAAAACATGTAAAAATGTGTATAAATTGAGGATGAAGATGTCCAACACAATAGGCAATGATGCATAGAAATAGAATTAAAAAATACGTGAAATACTAACTGTTTCTTTTTGGTTGGTGAGAATTTGGGAGTTGTTTTCCTCTGTTTTGTATTTTACACATTATCCAACTATTTTATATAAAACACTTTAAAGTTTTATTAACAAAATACCGTGTAGTAAGTGTTAAAAAAAGAACCAAAGGCAGAGTCTTCCGCTTCTAGTCAGGAAGTTGCAACAATAAGTGGAGTGAGATACAAAATCAATAATTTGTAAAAAATGCATTAGTGAGTAAAGGACGCCAAAAGTGAAAATGAACCAAATTCTGGAGGAGGGCAAGCCCTTTCTCTGAGAGAAGAGACCCGTGGATGCATTCGTCCTGGGTCTGCAGCAGAAGAGGAGCAACCAAACCAGGGAAAGGGATAAAAAGGATATAATCAGACTTTCAAACCAACTTTTAACAGACAAGGTTGGCACAGGGGCTTAGGATCCGGAGGGCTGAGTCCCACTCACAGTGGGCTATTAATAGCCCACCAGCCAGTTGTTTCCCATGGGGCCTTCCTTCCCTGGGTGCCTGGAGGCGGCAGTGTGCCAAGGGCTGGGACAGCACAGGAGGGCTGAGAGAAATCCCCCAAGATGTGCATGGGGCCCTCATGAACAGGGGAAGGCAGCAGCAAGCTGAAGACACAGAGGAGGTGAGAGCCATGTGTTGAGGCGCATGGAGCCCTCACTAAGTGCATGGCTGTTGCAGCCCACCGGCCAGGGAAGGGCGGGAAATCCCCACGGTGCACGGATGTCGGTGCGTGAAAGGCAGCAGCCTGACTAAGCAGAGCTGGGAAAGATTGTTCCCAGGCACAGAGGCTTTGGTCTAGTAGGGCTGTTCAACCTTTTGGCGTCTCTGGGGCACTCTGGAGTAAGAATTGTTTTGGCCCACACATTAAATAGACAAACGCTAATGAAACTGATGAGCAAAACAAAGGTTTTAAGTAAATTTATGATTTTGTGTTGGGCTGCATGCGGGCTGCAGGTTGGATGCCTCTGAAAGCAAGGCAGTGCCTCACTGAAAACTGGGGCCCGGCATTGGGGTGCAGTGAGATCTGCTGAGATGCAGAAAGCCCAGGGAAGAGCTGGAGAGCCAAGTGAAAACCCCCCAGCAACTTAAAAAGCTGCTGGGTGGTTCAAACAACAGAAAGAGTTCTCCTGTGGCTTGGGGACTTGTCGGTAGGACTGAAGCCCATGTAATGGACACCAGAGGTTGCCAGAGCTTGGATCCTGGGGTCTGCTGAAGGGGATGTCTTGACATAGCTCTCAAAGCCTAAAACCAAGATGAAAGAATCATAATAAAGAAAGCAAAACAAAAGCTACAACAAAGCCCAACTCCAGTTTAAGAACAGAGTAATCCATTCACCCCACCAAGAAGCCTGAGAAAAGGAGAGGTCTGTCCCTTTCAGGCCACTAAAATTATGTACTTGGTTCCTGCTATACTTTGACCTGCAATGCCTGGAATATCATAAAAAATTACAAGGCAGGGATCCAAAATCTAGAGTAAAAATAACAGCAGAAAGAAACAGATGACCCAGGTGTTCAAATTAGCAGATGTCTCCTTAATGACAAACTATTATAAATATGTTAGATGATTTAGTGAAAAAGGTGCATAAAGCCAGTGGGAAAATTAGCAATAGAAAATGAACAAACTTGATGATACATGCAACAACTTAAATGGGTTTTGAGGTCATTATCTGAGTGAAAAAAGCCATTCTCAAAAGGTCACTTACTGTATGCACAACTCCACTTATAGAACATTTATGAAATGACAGAATTGTAGAGATGGAAGCAGATGAATGGTGGCTGGCTGTTAGGGATGGAAGGGAGGGGGCAAAGGGACAGCACAGGGAGGTCTTTGTGGTGATGGACTAGCTCTCTGTCTTGATTGCAGTGATGGGGATAAAAATTTACAGGTGCATTAAAATGACACAGAAAACACACAAATTGCACCAATGTCAAATTCCTGATTTTGATATTTTAGCATAGTTATTTTTTTCTGTAACCGCTGGAGAGTCCTGGGTGAAGGGTACATGGGACCTTTCTTACTATTTTTCCATTTCTTGTGACTTTATTGTTTTCAAATAAAAAAATTGAAAAGGAATGAGTTTGATTCATGCAGCATCACTGAGTTTCAAAACAGTATATTGACAAAAAGAGCATATATTATGTAATTCTAGGAACTCCAGGAACAGTCAAGAAGTAAATGAAATACACGAACAAATAGAGCTAATTTACGGTGACAGAAATAGGAATGGGAGTTCACTGGGGGTGGATGGTGGGTGGTTTTTTGACTTGCAAGGGGCACAATGAACTTGGTTCGTCAAAACCCATCACACACATTTAAAATTAGTACATTTTAGTTTATGTAAATTATAGCTCAATAAAAAAGTTAAGGGGAGCTAGAAGTAATATGCCAAAACTGACATATTTTTGCCAGTTTCTCCTTAAAATAGTCCCATAACATGTGTTTTGTTTACTCCATGTACCTGATGTTTCATTCCAATTAGTTAAAATGAACAATACAAAAATATATGAAATAAACATTGCGACATTTAATTTGACCTCACTTAAGTAATGAGAAATGCCAAATATCATTATTACATCTTTAATCATGACTTCAGTTTAGGAGATAAAAGGAAGACTAGGGGGGTAATCTATAGTATTCTATGAATGTGATAACACATTGCCTCTCACTAAACTGGCAGAAGTGTGATTTTTAAGTTTACCTACATCGACTGATTGGCTCAAACCTGCTTTTCTGATTAAATCTCTTCACCTGCAGCAGGAACTCTTTGAGCGCCTCTACGTCCTGTACACTGTTGGATATTCCATTTCCTTCGGTTCACTGGCTGTGGCTATTCTCATCATTGGCTACTTCAGGTGCGTGTTTCCCATTCATATTTTTATTCACAGAAGACATGGAGGCCTCACGATTTGTGCCCCTGAATATTTTTCCCAACTCAGGTTTTGAATTCAGCTTAATGTTATTGTATTACTTGACTTTGACAATTTATTGTTTTCATGAGAAGGGTTTTGTTTAAAATCTTAAAGTATCAAAGCACTATGACACCCTAAAGCCAATAGATATGCATTGCAGTGTATTTGTTTGCAAAGTGATGCAGAATAGAATTGAAGGAGTTACATACATTTTCATTCATGATGAAAAGTGACTTGTGTCACTTTTCCCAAATGACTTTGGTGACACTGGACAGAAATTCATTTTAAATCTCCCAAATTATTTGATGTCATATATCAAGAAGTAGTATTTATTACATTTGCTCTGGTGTAGTCTTTATCTACTTATTTGTTCAAGTTAATTCAACTTAATCTATACCAATACAAACTTTTGATTACCAATAAGGAGATAGAACAGTGGACAACGTGGATAGGCTATATATGCTCAGGATGCTTGCAGGTGGCTTGTAACTCAAATGGCTGAGGACACCATTAGTGCACAGCTTGAGAAGGGCAGTGGTCCGGTTGGTTGTCAGTAACTTGGGAGAGCAGAGGAAGGAGATGAAGGAAGACCTCCCAAATGAAGGGGAGTCTCAAAAATACATGAGTACAAGTAAGATTGAACCAAAAGAGGAAACTGGGGAAGAGAGTTCCAAACCTAAGTTTCGATTTTAAAAAAGCGTAGAGTATTTGTGATTGGAATTTTGGTGTAGGTAAGTGATGGGCATCAAGAGAGAGGAAAGCTGGTTGAGAAGCTATTGAGAACTGCAGGTTGTAAGGCACTGAACATAACCCTAAGAGTCAGAAAGAGCCATTGAAGGATTTCAAGCGAAGGAGTGACAAGAAAGGGCACTCGCACTGGGAGGTGGAGTGTGAGCTGGGGGAAGTGAGACAGGAAGCCCATTTGGAAGAGGCTGTAGAACAATCCAGGACAAAAGATGGTGGCCTGGGCTTGGGCAGTGGCCCTAGGGACTGGATGGAAATGGAAGGTTTTGAGATACAGTATTTGTGATAGCACACGGATAAGAATTTAGTGCTAAATTATGTGTGGGAAAAGGAGTGAGGACATAGTTTAAAAAACTGAAATAGAGCATTTAGAAGCTAACAGAAACTGCAACTAGAAAAAAGTTTTATATTTTACTTCCTATCACATTATAACCATCTCTTGAAACATCTCACACCTATTTTCTGCTTTGTTTATTTCCTTTGATTTATTACTATCTAATGTACTACCTGATTTACTTATTTATCTTTTTATTTTTTGTCTCTTCCTCTAGATTGTGAAGCAACATGTCTAGGCATTTACTTATTTTGTTCTGTTTGCTCATTGCTACATTTTCAGTAGCCACAATGTACTTGATCGGTATGCACTGGTACTCAGATATTTGTTGAATTAATAAATAAATGACTAGTTCTGATATTTCAAAGCTTCTCCTCACACAGTTACCTACATTGCAGCGGCACAGTTTATATTTCCAAAGCTTTTTCTTTATTGATTCACTAGGCCATTTATTGAACAAACATTTTTCTCTATCATGTGATAGACTCTTTTGGGCGTCAATGGCGGCCAAGTTATGCTGTACACCAGAAAAATGGTGTACACAGCCTTGAGAGAAACCAACCCATTAAATAAAATAGTATTAGTACTGTCATTATTAAATAAAATATTGTTAGTACTAGAATATCAGTTTCTATTATATAAAGGGTTTTGGGAACACCAAGGAGGCAGTCTGGAATTGGCAAGATGGGAAAAACTTCCCAGAACAAAGACATGTGAGCTGACATTGAATGGTGAGAAGGAGTTCAGCACATTCCGGAGGCTGAGAACAGAATGTGCAACAGTCAGAGGTACAAAGGAGCAGAGGACAGCTGGGGAAATAGAAGGGTCCTGCACGAACACAGTGCTCCGTGTGTAGGGAGGGGCGGCCACTTGGAATGTCCTGGAAGAGACTGGATTTTGTGGCACTAGGTTTTGCAGGTGCTTGTCAGGGGCTTCGAATTTTGTCTTCTAAAAGTAGGTAACAGGGAGACAATAAAGTTTGAAGTAGAAAGGTACCACAATCACAACTATGGGATTACAAAGGGGTTCCTCAGAACAGTCTTATGAAATTGGCTTTGCAGGCCTTATCCCATTTTAGAGACCAAGAAAAACGAAGCTCATTGTCCGAGGTCACAGGTGATGGGTGGTCCAACCGGAAACAGAGCCTTCGTTAGCTGACTCCTATCCAGCGGCCATTCCATACACCAAGCTCAACTGTGCTTATTCAGAATAAGACACAAGTGTTTATGAGAAATGCACATTTCAGGAGCATCTGTGTGACTAACAATTCTTTAATTTACATAACAGTTCATCACAGTATTTAACAGTGGAGTTTTTAATGATTACTTTCTATGTAATTGCTATACTATACAAAAAATGAATTATACAAGAATTTCAGAAACTCTTCTGTTTCACAAAACAAAAATCTTCTTTCTTCGGATAGCAAATAGTGTCCAGTCTCTGAAAAATCAAAGCCTACTATATACTGGGGTGGCACTAATCACAGTAAATAATCCTCATGTGCTTATGATAAACTCTCTGGCCACATGCTGCTCACCTGTGAAGACACTCCCCTTGAAGAGCCAGTCTGAGAGGACTACAAGGGACAGAAACATATGTCCCTAACATATTAACGTGTAATACTTGTGGAATGTCTAAGTTTAGCTTATTTTCATCTGACCTTCCCATTCTAGCTTATGAAATAGAGAAAGAGGCTATTGGATTAAAAGTTTTCTTACCCCCTGGCACTTGGGCACTTGGTCTTCTGGAGGAGAAGTAGTATAGAGAGTTGTGTTTTCTCACAATCAAGCAGTGGCTGAGCGGGGCCTTTGGACCAGATTATACCTTTTCCTAGAGTTTTTTTTTCCATCAAAGTTGTAGAAAAACTCTTTTTTTGGAGTTAGCCTTCTGCACTGGAAATTAGTGTTATGATATCTAACAAATGAAGTATGTCACTGACTTCACTTGTGTCTATGATCCTTTTATAGTTTCAAAGCTTTTTATGTTCAAATAAGCTTGTTTACTCTCCATCATGCCTAGAAAATAAACTGTATAATGCTATAACAATATCTCACTTTTTCTTATAGAGAATATATTGAAAATGTGAAAGTTAACAGTCTTGGCGATGTTTATCTCTGTTCAAGGGGTTCTCTATGAGCCGATATGCAGTACAACATAATGCTCTAGTGTAGTCGAATATGATGTTTAACACTGCAAAGTCTGCATGAACGTGGTAGCAGATAAGGACAAATTTGAAGTTAATTTCTGAAAAGTCACATTTTAGTTATTGATCCCAGTTGTTTCCATTGAAAAATATATGATAATGGTTTTCTGTCTTTGTTCAGGTTTATTACATTTTCCTTTTTTGGGGGGGGGGAGGAGGTTGGGCCCATTTGTATATTTCCTTTGCCCATTTCTATTTTTAGATAAATCTATAACCGAATATTTTCTCTCCATAGACGATTGCATTGCACCAGGAACTATATCCACCTGCACTTATTTGTGTCTTTCATGCTGAGAGCTGCAAGCATCTTTGTCAAGGACAGAGTGGTCCATGCTCACATAGGGGTGGAGGAGCTGCAGTCCCTGATGATGCAGGACGACCTACAGAATTTCATAGATGCGCCTTCTATGGACAAATCACAATATGTAAGTGTTCTCACCATTTTCTCTCACTACTGACTTGTAGAACATTACACATAAGTAAAATCTTACAGGTCACTGAATATGTATTAACTTGTTTGGGCTTATCTTTATCTCCAGACTAACTGAAGTAGATGACTAATTTGTGTGCTGATGCTTACTATTTCAATTCTGTGCTCAAGTCTCATGTTTAATTGCTCATTCAAGAATATTCTGGAATGGCAACTGCAAAAAGCACATGATTGAAATGGCATTTGATGTATAACATAACAGCTGTCACCACCTCCAAAACCAGAAGCTTGGAATTTAAAAGCTTATGACATTTAGGTCCTTTATTGTAGAAGCACAGACTTGTTTCAATATAATATTCCATGATACCTAATCCTGCTGTTAAATATCTTGGTGTTATTTACTAAATAGAATCACCCAGTGTTTCATTTAATTAGCTCCTTGAAGCAATATGTTTAGACGTTAAGTCTAGTAGATTAATTGTCTTGTTGGTACGAGTCAATGCCCTGTCTGCATCTTTGCCCTTTGCCGTGTAGCTTTGTAGTCCCTGCTGATCCCAATTCTAGACTGGCTTTGTGACTTGTTTTACCCAGCAGAACCACGCAGAGGTGATAGTGTGCTTGTTGAGGGTAGACCTTTCGGAGGAAGCCTAGCCAACCAAGATCAGCTGAGCCTGGCCCAGATCAGCACAGTCACCTAGCAATCATTAGATTCATACAATGTATTTAATGTTTTAAGTAATTAACTTTTGGGGCATAAAAAATACCAGAATAAAATGAATTTATGGTAAAATGATGGATAATATTTTCTTCTTATTGCTTTTCTATACTTTCCTCATTTTCTGTAGTGATCATGGGTACTTTTTCTAAACAGAAATAATTAAGAAAAAGTAATTTTTAAAATAATTTTTTAAGAAAAAATCTTATTTTAGAAATAGAATCAAATTTACTATCTTAAGAAAGAACATATGAGGGGAGACCCCCCAAAACCTGGGATTATCTTCTGGAGGGTGAGGCCCTTGTAGTACACTGGATTTTTGTTCTGAGAGCCCATCTGTATCAGTGTACCAGCTGGTGTTGTTGTGAGAGGTCACGTTTGGCTTCAGTGAAATTTTTTGAAGACTCAGCACTTTTCATTTCATGATGTGTGTGATTTATTAGCACACCAGCCTAGACTGTGCTGAGTGTTCAGCAGTTTTTGGCCAAAAACTGCACGACCCCCCATACCCAACCCACCCTATTCACCTATTCTTGCCCAGAAGAACATTTTTTTCATTTTCCCGAATGAAAAAAAGTTTTCAAAGGGAAACATTTTGCTGATGTGGAAGAGGTGAAACAAAAAATGGCAGAGGCATGAAAAGGCATCAAAATTGATGAGTTCAAAAACTGTTTTGAACAGTAGAAAAAACATCTCAATAGGTGTGTTGCATCAAGTGGAGAGTCTTTGAAGGTGACTGAAGTTTAATATGTAAGAATAAATACACAATTCTTTCATAAATAAATTCTGGTTTTGGTCCCCCCTCATGTGTGCATACATGCAAAGCCCGTGGATACAGACTACAGTGTGGAGAAAGCTGGGGTTGTGGGGTGCTGGGTGGAGGGGGGCAAAGAGAGGAAAAATGGGGGACATCTGCAATTCTGTCAATGATAAAAAACGCTGTGTTAACATAATTTTATTATAGTTTTTTCAAATGCCTTGGCCTTGATATGTCAAGAGGCAGATTATAAAAAGGAAAATGAGGAGTCGCTTTTCAGTCGTTGTCGTTGGCACTCAGTAGAATGAGGAGTTCTAATATAATTCCACTCTGGTTTGTTTGCAACAGATTGGGTGCAAGATTGCTGTTGTGATGTTTATTTACTTCTTGGCTACAAACTACTATTGGATCTTGGTGGAAGGTCTCTACCTGCATAGTCTAATCTTTGTGGCTTTCTTTTCCGACACCAAATACCTGTGGGGCTTCACCTTGATAGGCTGGGGTAAGGAAATTATGTCTCTTTTTCTTTGAAAGTGTATTATGGATGTTAGGGCTTTCTGCCATGCCTGTCATTAACATTCTTTCAACCATTTTCCTGAAGTCATCGCTCCTCATTTTATCTTTATCCCTCCCTCTTTCTCTTTCATTGTTCACTGAGGAAAATTGTAAGAGCAAGGCTATAACTTTCCCAGTGGCAACAGGCTTTTCATGGTTAATGTATGGCTCGTGCTCTTAGGCCAGATCCTTGAGAGGATTTTCTGGTGGAAATACAAAAGAACACACTGTGTGCATTACACATTTGGAACTGCTCTGTTCATGTCTTATGCCAGTGTCCTGATTGAGCAATAATTTCATCCTAAAATTTTTGATTTTTGAATTTCTGAGCTAAAATGGCTCATTGTTGATTTGTGTTTGTAGGTTGTCTGATGAAAATGCCAGACAGGAATTTGTAAGACCATCTTGACTACATGTCACAATAAACAGTGCAAAATAATTATGTAGATTTAGCATGTCTTTTGGATAGAAATAATTCAAATTCCTTATGGGATAAGTAATGTAAAAAAAAAGATATTCAGCTCACATTTCAAAGATGCCTTATCACTACTGCAGGGATGATTGGACTAGGCATGAATGCAACATGATGTGGAGAAAAGGATGTTTGTTATAATTGAAGACAAATTAAAACTCATATGTAGTTAATATTAAGAAGTTTCAAGATTAGCAATTGCATATCAGGATTGCTATTTTAATATAAAATTATGAGGTGCTCAGTATAGCAAAAAAATGAACTAAGTGGCTCAAGATGAAATTGGAAGGATTTTTTTCCCCTCTCCAAAATCAGAATATTTCTTGGCCCATTTTTTCCCCTCTCCAAAATCAGAATATTTCTTGGCCCATTTTACTAGACATTAGTAAAGTGTTAATTTACTGACACATTTATCAATAAATGTTGAATTACATTATATATTTTTAGATTTCTACAGCAGTGGTCACACAATTGTAATTCATTCATTTTTCTTTATTTACTCTGGTTTGATAGCTAACCAATGAAAATGTCGGTTCTGCTCTCCCTTATGGTCTGAACTTTGTTTCACTGAAACCCAGGAAACTAGTTGTCAAGTCTCTCTTTGAAAAGAGAATTAAAAAGTCCAGTGAGCTTCTATATAAGTAAGAGATTCTTACCTTTTTTAAAACAACTTCTTTAATTTGTTCACAAAAGTTTTGTGATAGGAATGATAACTACAATAAAGAGATATGCATCACTCTTTGAAATCATTTTATCGAATGGCTTAAGAACATACATGAAAGCAAGGAGGATTTACATGGAAGCTCACTTTGAAAATGCATTTATGCTCACTCCATTAACGATAGTCTGAAACACTAATAACCAATCTTTATAGAGTTATGATTCTAGGGTTGGTCTCTCTTCTGACTCCCTCTCTTTTAAACTACATTTTTAAAAAAAGTAAGGGCTCCAGTTTAGGACATATATAATTAAAAGAATAGTAATATTCTTTGAAGACTCTCTGTCTGCTACACAAATGCATCTATTTAAGAAAGAAATGTCTGTTTGATTAATAGACCATTCCCCCCTCACTATTGAGAGTCTGATCTTAAAACATTTTTATTTCTTACTAATTTTTCCAAATTACTATGAGAAAAATAATGATCAAAAACATTACAGCTGCTTTGCCAGGGTCCTTTGCTAGAATAATTCCTTCTTTTTTCAAGGATGTGATTTGCTGGCTTCACTAGAGAGGAGAGCTTGCTGGGACTTCTTTGGTATTTATTTAGATGCAGTCACTGTAACTTTAGCTTTCTTCAGCTGGGTGTGCAGTTACATCATTTATATTGATTTTGCTGATTTTTAGCAATCCGTTGGAAGGGAAGGAAATGACAAGCTAAAAAGGATCAGATGTCACATCTGACCTTTAGTAAATTGAAGGCAAATATTTAAAATTACTGCTTTTACACATCTTTATTATAAAACAAGATGTATAGAGGTGGGAAGCCAAATACTGGTGATGAGTATGTTTCTTTTCTTTCAACCATCCTTGTTCCTTGTTTTCCTCATCTCTGCCTCAGTTTTCTCATAAATATGGCACTTTATTCTTGATTCTATTTTGTCTTTTTAACTACACACTCGAAAAACATAGTTAGTTCTCTATTTAAAAGGTGTCAGTCTTGTTTCTTTATCTTTATTGAAAGTAATTTACCTCCATATCAGCAGCCATCCTCTTTTCCTTAAACTTTTAAAAAAGATTTTATTCATTTATTTTTAGAGAGAGGGGAAGGGAGGGAGAAAGGGATAGAAACATCCATGTGAGAGAGAAACATCGATCGGTTGCCTCTTGTACGGGCCTGGACCGGGGACTGAACCCACAAAACAGGCCTGTGCCCTGACTGGGGATGAAACGAGCGACCTTTCACTTTGTGGGACAACACCCAACCAGCTGAGCCACGTGGGTCAGGGCGGAGGAGCCATCCTTAATCTTCAACTGTTAAGTGCTATGTCAGAATGTACATATTCCTGTAAAAGCACCTTTTCTGGTTATACCATGTAGTCATATCCCTATTGCCAAGCTTTCACGTAGAATATTTTCATGTTCTATATCCTCTGAGAATAATAAAAGAAGGTACTACATCTCTAGTTTTATTAGCTCTGTATAGAATGAGCTCAATCCAGAAACACTATTTTATTATTCATTTGGCCGTAACTACAATTGAAATGCAGGGATATGGGCAGAGACCCCACAGGAAGCATGCAGTCTGACCACTTAGCTTATTTTGCTTTTTGTTTGTCTGTTCTGATGATATCTATTCTATTCAAAATATTTAATGTATAAAATCTGTTTAGCCTAACCAGGTAGCTCAGTTGATTAAAGAGTCATCCTGATACTCCAGGGTTGCAGGTTTGATTCCCAGTCAGGGTACATATAAGAAGCAACCAGTGAATGCTTAAATAAGTGGGAAAACACAGTGATGTCTCTCTCTCTCTCCCCCTTATGCTCCAAAAATAAAATAAATAAACTTAAAATCTGTTTATGTGATTATTTTGATAGTCAATATTACAGCTTCATATAATTAAAAATCTCATTGTATTACTTCAAACATAAGTTAAAAGAGAAAAATCTCTCTTCTCCCTTATGGTTTTTAATATCTTTATTAATTCTACTGAAAGCTACCTTAAAGTAAAAATTATATTACCCATTCAAGTTAATAAAATAGCTATATTTTGGCTTTGCCTTATAAAAGATAAGGAACTTGCTACTGTCTGCTTATCACTCTTCCCACACTTTTTTAGGCTGTAATTTGGGGTTTTACTCAGTCATTTAAAATTATATAGATTATTACCTCTGTAAATGAAAATGAATGATAGCCAACTTCAGATTCATATTTCTAACAGTGATGCAGATTTATCTCTCTCAGTTTACTTGGTTCCAAGAGTCAACCTCCTCACCATCAATTTGATTTTCTACAGTTTCTGCACACTGGCAATATTTAACTCAGCAAACATATTCTCTTTTCCATTGCAGATCTTCTGTTTCATATCGGTCCTTTTTTATAATGCCTTATTCTAGTTTTCGCAAGTATTTTGTGGTCTGACTATAAATGTGATATATTTTTTAAAGATTTCTTTTGTTTCCTGTAATAATTTCATCTCAGCAGGAGGCAGCTTTTCTACAGTTTCATATATAGACAGTCTTCTTTGTAACAACAAGACTTTCAAGGGCTCTGCAGTTTTCCTGACAGAGAGATGCTTTAATTCATTGTTGGCTTAGAGTCCCATGAGAAGGATTCTGTGGAAGTTGTATAGGGGACTTCTAGGTTCCTTAAAGAAAGGACCAGCTGGGATGATTTGGAGCATCCTGCCATAAATAGTGAGGGACCTGGAGGCACAGCCCGGAGCTTCATGTCTGGGCAGTCACTATCCTGGATTCCCAGGGTCGTCCAGGTTTATTGTTTCTAAGACATTGTATGTCTGTAGTGAATCTAAGAGTCCCCGTGTCCTGATGAGTCACTGATTTCTAGGACTAACTCTATGATCAGTCTGCGACTTCACAAGTCTGGAATAGCACCATAGGATTAGGGCAAGGTTGAGGTGGGGCTCCGTGAAGCCTCTGAAGTATTTAAAACAAGATGAAACTACATAGACAAGATGAGGAGAATCTGCTCCCCCTGTTTGGCTTCAAAGCATCTGTCTTTTTGCTGTGGGGGGCTGTGTATGTTTTATTTGAAGAGTCTAATTGCTAAAGTATTTTTGATTATTAGTTGAAACCTTCATTTGAAAGGAGAATACTAATGGAGCCACACCATAACCCAAATCTACTTATTCGCAGACCAGACATTGCCTCTCAAAGTCACTTACTTATGCTGAGATATTTTATGAAAATAACTTAGCTCTCAAGGTAAATGCATATATTTAGTTATATTAACATTAAATGGACACTTAAATTTAAAATAACATTGAATTTTGAACATTTTCCCTATATTTCTGTGTTCTCAGTTATGTGATAATGTGATACTAAGGTTGGTGGTTCAAACAACCTTAAAGAACCCCTAAGCGGTTTCTGCTCTTTATTCCTCCATGGTGGTCTTAATGCTAGTCTTGTCAATGGGAGTCTTCCAAGAGCATGAGAAAAGCAATATTTATTGAGACATGGTACCTGATATAATATATTTGTTCTGATTATCATCTGAAACATAATTCTAATTCAAGCACCATTAATCAATGCATGCGGTAGAACATCATTCAGGAAATTGCCTGATTAGGAGATGGTAAAGGAAGCAGAAGATAAAGACCCGCAGGTGAGAGAATGTGGAAACTTGGCTCAAAGGAAGACAACCACTCTCTAAAGATAGCCAAGGTGTCAGGGCAGCAAAGGGACATGTCAGGCCTTTGTGAACCATGCTGGCAGAAGGAGCCATGCTGTATCATCCTTGTTTTTCTTCAAATCGCCATTGATAACTGTAGTTGTACTATTAATCTTGCCTCCTTCACTATAAGTTTCAGAGAAACAAGGATTTTGTTTACCTGTTCATTGTTTTATCTTCAGACACTAGAACAATCCTTGACCCAGGACAGACAATAAATGCTTACTGGATGTGTGGGTAGACACTGGGTAAACAGGGATGCAAATACTTGGATGGCTGAATAGATAGGGGAAGAGAGAGACAGGATAAGTGAGCTGGACCTAAGAAGTAATCAATCTATTATGACAAAAACAATTTTTCTAGAAGATAGAATTTGAGCAGATTTTTAAAAATAGGAGTTACATACAAACAGAAAGTAACATTGGAGTGTAGAATCATAAAATTAATAGTCTCGCAGGCAGGTTGAAGTTAAATTCAATGAGGTAATTTGCTGAGGAGACCTCTCTATTGTAGAGTTACATCTTATTCTCATTTTCTCATGAAAGTTTTTTCTTTGAATATATTTCTTTGTTCACTTTTTTGCCAAGGAGTAATATCTGAAAAATTACAGATATGTTGTTGAAAAGTAAAGAATTTAATATTATGTTTAATAAAAAATTCTAAGTTAGATGAAAACTTTTTCTCTCCCTTTGTAAGATGTTTCCTAGCTTCTGTAATTTTTTTCATCATGGTCTCGCTCTCTCTTTTTAAAATCTTCTTTATGAAAGCCACATAATGAAAATTATCCATCAAATCCTTTGGTCCCCTAATGCAATGTTCCATAAAAGTTATGGTTCATAATTACTTTCTGTGATGTCAAAGTCTTATTAACTACAGCATAAACTGAATGGTCAGCTTTTCCTGGGAGCAACAGACTGGTGGAAACTCAGTGTAGTAGATTTGACTGTTACAAACTCACAAGGTGCTTATCACCAACGAGGTGCAAACTCGTCACACTAACATAGTGACCACCCTTCGCTAACCTGTTAATGCTTGCAAATGCTTCTGTCTTGAGTCAATATGAGTATACACACACACACACACACACACACACACACACACACACACAAGAAAAGGAGGCTACACTGATCAAAACCTTCTGATTTTGTAATTCACTGAAATTCCACTTTTAGAATGAAGACTTCTAATTTTTCGAAACAACAGCCTCCCTGCAGCTCCTCATGAGTCCCTCTTGCTGCTTGACTCTGCCCCGAAACCATGTGACTGTCGGTGAGCACGGCAAGAGTCACACCTCAGTGCACCAGCCACTGCCTGCCCTGGCCCCGGGAACCTTAGTCCGCTTTCCCTATGGCTGGACTGTACATCTGTCAAATGAGAACTGAGCCAACCTTCATCTTCTTACTTTTGGGACCAAATAACACCCCTGTATTGGCTCATTTCTCAAATGAATGCAATGAAAATTAGACTTTTTCTTGTGCACATATTCACATTTTTCATGTCTATTTTTTCTCTCTCAACTTTTAATAGTATATTTTTATGTGTGATGAATGTAAGAGAAAAAGTCCTTAATCTTAAAAGAAAGACAGCCTCTGTGTTCTTTTCTGATTTCAGGGTTCCCAGCCGTGTTTGTTGCAGCCTGGGCCGTGGCACGGGCAATGCTGGCTGATGCAAGGTGAGTGCAAAGAAGGGGCAAAGAGAGAGCCTCAGGTTGTCTCAAGATGCAGATTTGCTGCTTGGAATTCACGCTCGATGGCATCACCCTTCAGGGATGTTGTGTGGGAAATTACCTTGATGTAATGGTAGCCTCTGATACACTACCAGCAAGCTATGCATCCCAGAGGTCTTGGAATGGAAAGACTCACAGACTAGATTAGGATGCTCAAATTTCATGACTTGTGAAATCAGTTTAATACAAGGGGAAACTCATGGGTGAGTTAACGCAGTTAGGATATGGTGCAAGTAGGTGGAAGGACCTGAGTCCTGGGATGGGCAATATTCATATCTGTTCTCTTGCTTCATCTGCCACATCAGCTTTCACCACTGATGGTGTGTTTACGAGCACCAGTGATGAGATCGCAGCCAGGGGACCCACAGCCAGAAGGTGCCCTGAGCCAATGACACACACTTGCTGTCTCAGAGAGATGCAGGTGCAGGTACGCTGGACCACAGCCGTAGCTTCCCAGGTAGCCAGCTGAACAGCTCTGGGCTTTATTTGAGATACTTGGGCAAAGGACATGTGAGCATGGGTTTCACCAATCAGTGGCTCAATTAAAAGTCACGAATATTAAGCATTTACTGTATATCCAAGATATTTTGTGCCTCGTATATTTAGCGTATCATGAATATTTAGTGCCCAGTTGCCACATATATGTAATACCTGTGTTTAACATACATGTGCCCAACTTATTACTTATTTATATTTAGTGACTACTATGGGTTTCATCCATTCCATTTGTTTTCTTGTCTTCTATAGTATAATTATATATTTTTAAACAACAAAGCAAATGCATGTTCGAAGTGGAATCCATCCTAGTGACTCACTCCCCCACTCCCCATTTGTCTATGTTTGTCTTCCGGGGACACGTGATTAATGGATACTGAAACATTTAATTTTTCATATTATTTCTATTTTTTGTAATGATGAGTCAAAGAAAGAAAAGGAGAAAGTAGAAAAGAGTTCAGGTGCCTGATGTGCACTCTTGTAGTCAAACTGATTGCTACAGAGTGGTCTGTGTCTCCCCAGACTTTATCTGTGGAAGCCTTAACCCCCAATCAGACTGCATTTGGAGACAGGGTCCATACTGAGGTGATTCAGGTTGAATGAGGTCAGACGGCTATGGCTCTGACATGATAGGATTAGTGTCCTTATAAGAAGAGACACCACAGGGCTTCCTGTCTCTCCTTGTGCACACAAAGTGTAGGTCTCGTGGGCACACAGCAAGGTGACAGGAAGAGAAGCCTCACCAGGAATGGACCTGGCTGGCATGCCGGTCCTGGACTTCAGCCTTGGGACTGGGAGGAAATGAATGTCTGTTGTTTATGCCCCCCGGTTTGAGATGTATCGGGATGGCAGTCTGAGCCTAGCGGTAGATGAGGAAGTGATGTAAACAGAGGCAGCTTTAACTCAGCCCACCTGCAGTTGTGCTGACCATTCTTTTATGTTATAAACACAATCCAATTTAATATCCGCAAGTTGTGTACACTTCAGGACAGTATTTTTGTTAGCTCCTGGGACCCCTTCTTTAATCTGAGCCTACATGTTTATTTTGAGTTATCAGGTATTTTCTTCAGAAATAATTTGTCTGCTAAGCAATGAAAAAAATTGCCACACTATGTCAGTGTGTGCACTGTATAAAGAATATGTCTCTGTTTCTGAAAATCTGATCTCTATGGATGATCGTCTTTAGGTGCAGCCTCCCACTACTTGTTCCCACACTCGCCATTCATCAGCTTCCCTCAGTCCTTTGTTAGCTTTCCATTTTTACTTGCCTTTATCTCTTCATGCTATTTGGAGATTTTAGCTGTCAAGGGCTAATGTTATCTACATTGTTGTATTATGGCATTTTATGCCTGAAACCTTTGTAATCTTATTAATCAATGTCACCCCAATAAATTCAATAAAAAGGAAAAAATGTATAATTTCTTTAAAGTTCTACATCAAAGTTTTAAGTGGAAGTAGTTTTAATCAACTCTATGCTAGTTATTCTAGTGAAAGACCAGATTGGGTGAAGCTCAGTCAAACTTACTTTGAATTCAGTTCAATTCAACAAATATTTATACCTATATGCTATGTATTAGTCTAGGCACTTATAATGCAATGGAAGACAAGAACCAGATGATCCCTGCCCATATAGAACTTAAATTCTGGTTAGGCGGGAGGGAAGTAAAAGATAAATATAACAATTAGGTAAGTTATATAGTGTTTTTCATCAAATACTGCTAAAAACTTTTAAAAATGAAAAGTAACATTGTGGATCTATACAAATATAGATCACCTGTTGAAGATTTGTTTTTAACTCAGTAATAAATGACTGAACCAGTAAGATGTGATAACTGCTCCAAAGGAGAAATAAAAAAAATAAATTTACAAATAAATGCAAAAACTAGTCAAAATTCACGGGTCACTGGTCAATTATATTTCACCTAACATGGCTAATTTTTATTTCTATGGACAAAAATCATTTGTATTCAGTTTTCTATTGCATCCCTATCAGTAAGACGCATTTGCGTTATGGTAAGTTTTCTTTTCCCTTTTTCGATGTTGAGAGTACAGTGATTAAAGCTGGGGGCAGTGAAGCAAGGAAGGGCCTGGGATAAAAGAAGCAATGGGAGAGAGCCCAGGCGCTGCTTTGTCTCTGTAGAAATGTTATGGGAAAGAAGTGAGGCAGGGGGCTCTGTGGTGAGCTCACTGGAGAGTCAGAGAAAAGGAAGCCTTGGAGACAGGTTCAGGGGGTTGGCCCAGGACGAGCTGCCGCTGCCCATTGATCCCCCGGTTGCAGGTCTTGCGGGGACCTTTAGAGTTTAGGAGACAGGAAGTTCACTCCAAATGAGATTTGAGCGGGTGTGCCCCAAAGATAGAAAAGCTGTTGTGTAAGTTGTCTACTGCATTCCTTTAGATAAGAATGATTTGCATTATTGTCAGTGTTCTATAAGTTATGAAGCTATAACATAGAATTGCTGTGACTGCTGAGAGTCAAAGCACTTCATCATTCCAATGGTAATAAAAATGAAGTGTCAGTTGTGCGTCATTTAGAAGACTAGTTTTTTTGTGGCTCTGGAAACGTGGTTTTGACTCTTGTTACTTGGGAGTAATTCACCAATATTTGTAACACTTTCCAGCTAATAGTATGGAGACCAGAGCCCCTTACACATTTTCCCCTCACTGATTTGGGTGTTTTACAAGATTCTTCTTTTTTTTTTTTAGTCTATTTGTTTCTTAAAAGCTTGGGGGCTGGGGTTTTTGGTAAACTTAAAATACTGCTTAATTCTCATGGCTTGTTTGCTTTGCCAATTTATTTATGAAAGCTCTTTCCATGTCTCAGATGCTGGGAACTTAGTGCTGGAGACATCAAGTGGATTTATCAAGCCCCAATCTTAGCAGCTATTGGGGTAAGTTCTGAGGCCTGTATAGTTTTTTTTCTTTTTTAAAGAATGCATGATTAAGCTGCTGTTAAAACCCAGAGAAAGTTTGTCACTTTGTTCCAGGAAAGTGTAGGAAACTCTCACATTATAGCAGCAGCTGTTGGGAGCATCTAGGTTGGGGATCAGACCCTTATTCATGGCTGACACTGAGAAATTTATTTGCTGAGGTTTCTGACTTGCAAAGTGAAGCAGTAAAGTGACTACAAATAGTCTAAAAGATTTGCCATTGGTGAGGAGGGAGCACCAATGATGGGACACTCAGTAAATTTGGAAGGAAAGTTAGGTAGAAAAGGCCATTTTCATCTTCTTGAACTAAAATTAGGACAGCTCCAAAGCAAGAATTCTTAAGTATTTTTTCAATATTACACAGTCCATTGAATCTCTGAAATCAGAGAAGAGATTCAAGAGCACCTTTCCGTTCACTGAGAGTTACCTTCTTGTTGCATTATTACAATTTAGGGGCATCACAATTTCCTTTGCACTAGGAGCCGTCAGTAAGGGAGGGGTGAGCCCTGGACACCCATCTTCACCCGCTGGCCATGGTGTTCCTGCCACTGAGCTGTTATTGGCCTGGAGCCAGGAATGATGCTCATGGTAACCATGCCACACAGTGCTCACCACTGCTGGGACCCTTTTAAGTGCTGTATTATATTAATTTTTCTGATCCTCCCCATCACTCTGAATGGGGAAACTGTTCAAGGTCACACAGCTAGTAAGAGATGGAGCTGGGATTCTAACTTCAGGGTCAGTGTCTCTACCCATTGAACTCCCTGTATTTTTACAGTAAGATTGAACATCCCTGATACTCTAGGGAAGACCCTGTCACTCCTGCCTGCTCCCCCCCACCTGCTGCTGTGCCTCAGCTGTGTTGTTTTCCTGCAGTTTCTTGAACTTGTCTACTTCTGTCCCTTTCATTGTACCCTGTACCCCTGTAAGACTGGGAGGTACTTCCTTCTACTCCTAACTTTATTTCTTATTTTATTTTATTTCTCTTGTATCTTCTTTTCTTTTATTTCTTTTGTATCTTATTTTCTTTCTTTATTGTATTTCCCATTACCATTTCATTCCCTCATACCCGGCTCCTTCCCACAATCGCCAAAGTGTTGCCATGTTTGTGAGTGCTCTTTTCTTTTGCTCAGTACCTCTCAGCTTTAAATGCCACTGCCCTGGGGCTTCCTGGATGCCCCAGTCTAATTTAAGTCACCTCTTATCACCTGCACAACACAATGAGATTTTTTTCTTCTTAAGCTCCTTACAGGGTATATAATGCTTCTGACTATTTGTCGAATGCCGTCTTGCCTGCTAAATTGCAAGGCTAAGTGAACAAAAACCGTATTTTTATTCTAAACAGTATTCCCAGCACCTAGCAAGTTTCCTGACAAATACTGGTCGTTCAGTAAATACTTGTTGAAAAAATAAAACACGCCGATAAATTAGATATCCTGGGGAATGTAGGAGGCAAGAGGGGAAATAAGAGCACAAAGCAACTGTAATTTCCAAACTCTGAGTCCATTTCATGCAACCTTTTTATTTTCCTTGAGGAGGAGACTATAACCCACGCAGGTAAAGGTCACACAGTTTGTGTGGCAGAACAAGAACTATAACCACTATTTTTGACCATGTTCATTTTGCCTGCATTCTAAAGCATGTCAAGACTGTTTTTTTTTTGCCCAGTAAATTCAATAAAATAAATAAATAAATAAATTGTGTCTTGAATTTATGGAAAAGGATCTTTTCACCTTTATGGCAATATTTATGTGTTTATATGTATTAACTTTAGGGTAAATGGTTTGTTTTTTAGTCTTATATTACATGTAGCATGGTTTTATGTAAATGTAATGGGTAGGTTCCATAGATGCTGCCAAAATATTATTTGCCAAGAATTTTAAATGTATATTAGACCCTTCACTTAATTCAGGCTTTGGAAATCATCATAGTATAGATTCTATTAATTTGGTTTTTGTATATTTGGGAGTAAAATCTAGTAAAATGTGATCAGAATTTCTAAGCAATATGTGAAGCAAAATATATTTAGGAGAATAAAGGCGTTTGCAAAGAATGAGAACTTACAGGTTCTTATTGGAATAAGTCATAGCAAACTAATTAAATTTTAAGGATCATCCCAGACCTCACTCAGTACAAATTTGGAAGGAACCACTTGATTTTGGAATCCTAGAGTCTAAATTTGTAGCACTGTTGTTTTTTGTGTTTTGTTTACATGTTAAAATTATGTTAAAGAGAACTAGAGTCATTAGAAAACATTATTAAAAAAAATAAATCTCTCCATAAAAAAATCATCAGTAAAAAAAGAGAAGAAAATAAATCTGTCCAAATAGAACTTAATTGTTCCCTGGCAGCATCCTGATGTTGTTGATTTGACGATTATTGTGAAATTTTTCTATGTAACATAAAACTGTGAGAGGAATGTTTCCGAAGTGGCAACAGGGCATTTGCGTGGTTTGGGTCCCGGGCCCTCCAGACCATCACTAGCAGGGCGTTCTGCCTGACGGGCGAGGGGAGCAGCAGGCAGGGCGGCGTGGTCGGAAAGCGGTAATGGCGAAGTCGACAGGTGGAATGAATTCTGACCAAGCACTGCCCTCTGAGACCTGAGGGCCGGCATTTACACGGGTGTCAACTAAGAGAGACGGTAGCAACTGGATAGAAATAAAACCACAGACAGAGGACTGCAGGTTGGGAACCTGAGCAGACTTGTTCACGAGTACTTAGGAGGTGGCCTCAAAGATGCCAGTCATATGGGGTGGAGACAGGTTTGCTTCTGGCAGAAATCTGTGATCTTGAGTTTATCAGGTAAGGCAAAGGAAAAGAGGAACTCTGTGGTATTTGTCTTAATTAGTTGTTTCCTTTGTCCCATGTTAGTTGACTCCACCCACCCATCGTCCACTGCTAGGTGACCAAATGGTCTTTCTAGTCCCTGCTCAATTTCATCCTTACTAAAAAGTTTTTTGATTAATTAATTTATTGAGTCTAGGGAAAGAGGAATGGGGAGAGAAAGAAAGAGAGGAAGGCAGAGAGATGCATTTCTTGGCCCGCCCACCCGAGCATTCCCTGGCCGATTCTCTTCCTGGGCCTCCAGTGGGGGTGGGACCTGCAAGCCTGGCACATTAGGACCACACTGCAGCCCACTGAGGTGCACGGCCAGGGCAAAAGTCCTTCTTTTGTCCCTTGACAGAGTTAAATCTTTTACTTTCTATTCATCGTTTGTTGCATAGATATGTTTGAGTGCCTTTTTGCTTCAGGATTGTCTCAGAATCTTTTTTGTATTAACCCTCAAACAACTTTGAGATAGTTCTTTGCATTAGTCTCAGTTTTAGTCCCAGAGAAGTTATATAACCTGTTTAGGGTTACACATTTAGAAAGTGCTGAAGCAGGGACAGACCCAGGCAGAAGACTGTGGTTCTTGAGCCCACTGTCTGTACTGTTAGTGATGATAGGATTTAAGCTGGGCTAATGTTTCCCAAGGTGGGTCACATGTTGCAAGAGAGGATTTAGGTGGTACATGCATGGTTATCAAGAACCATTGAGTCACATAGTGAGAACATTGGTCCTTTCCAACCCTTCTGAACACATCAAGGAGAAATTCTCATTTTGGTATATTTACTTATTTTTAGGTATTTATCATGACTTAGCACCATTGTGCCCCCACGTGAAGAACAGACCTCAGTGTTGAACATATAGTTAGTGGTGTGTGTCATGGGCTTGCTCATTGTGTGAACAGTGATGTAGTTTGAATGAATGACCAAGTAGTGGCTCTGGAGGAGACTGCAAGCGTCTTAGAGTGCATTAATGGAGACCTCCAGTTTTCAGTGTTTTTTTCTTATAAATGGTTTCTCCCCAAAAATACCTTTCAGAACATCTGAGGGAATTCCAGAAGAAGGAATAAGGTGGCACTGTTAATGAAAAGCCTTTAAGAAAAATTTTAATTGACTTGTTTTAAAATACATCCAGTGCATTTTGTAAAATACGAAAAGAAGGAAACAAATAAGACCTCAGCTTCTCTGTGGCGCTGGGTTGGTGATTCATTTCCTCTGCTTGTAATTAAAGGAGGTTCAATCATGAAAAACAAGGTGTCAGCGTGACAGGGATGACTGCTAAGAGGGGAAAGTAAAATGGACAAAATTACATCTAGTCTTTGACGGAATTGCAAATACCAAGTTGATTTCTTTCTCAGAGGAAGATCGGCATTCCAGAACCCCTTTCCTCTTTTACATCAGCCACATTTAGAACTTCAAATGAAGTTAAAGCTTTAACATCATATGTAGATGCTGTCCCTGGTTACAAGTTGACTTCTCGCTCCCAGTCGCTATGGAAAGCAGTGCAGCTGGTGCTCGGGGCATGCTCAGTGGGAGGAGGGCAGACAGGGTGGCGGGGGCACCAGGGCTGACACAGACTGTCAGCTGAAAAGGGAGTGGGGCACATGAATCACCCAATAACCAAAATTCTTCAAATTCCAGTGATGTTTGAACACTGCAAGACAGGGTGTCCCCACGAACACAGCACTGGCTGGGTCCTCCCCTGTGGCCGTTGCTCAGGCATCGACAGGAACCCACTCTTGGCAATCTGAATCCCCCCTAACTCTGAGGACTGCAGCAATCTTCCTGAATGAAGGACTCAAGTGGGCAGGATTGTACTTCCTCGGACCCCAGGCCTGGAGACCATGTTCTTTTTCTTCAGTTTGAATCTCTTCACTGATCCTTGAGACCCTCACACCTAAAAGGGCTTATCTTACCAATACCTTCCCTTTGTTTTTAAAGCCAGAATTTGATTGTCTCTGATGGTGCCTACACTTATATTTCTAATTCAATTTAATTGCCTGTGAGAGCAGGCTTGGGGGGGGTACTTTTCTTATATGGCATTTTATTTGCCCTAAAAAACTTATCTACGTCACCTAATATTTTTCATACATTATGAGAGAGACAGTGTACCCCAAACAACTCTTATTTCTCTCCCTAAAATAGAGGCAGAAGCCGGGACTTCATTTCAAAAAGGCCAGTTGGTTACATTTATATAATAACTATGATCCTTCATCCTGCCAGTTTGCTCTAGGCCTTGATCTGCACTTTGGTTTGGAAACTCCCTGTGGACTCTGGCAGACCCTTCCCTGATGTTTCTGGTTTCCAGAGTTCTTGAAACTTTTTCTTCTTGTGTCTTCATGGGGGCAAATCAAAAGTCATTAGCTCTCCAATAGCTTATCTCAAAGCCCCTCACTGATGCGTATGGAATGGGTCATTTTTAGTCTTTGAATATAAAAAAGTTCAATTTATGTAAATTTGATAAACATCTTGAAGACAAACTTAATAATGCTTTGTAATCTTACCTTCTCTTTCAGCTGAATTTTATTCTGTTTCTGAATACGGTTAGAGTTCTAGCCACCAAAATTTGGGAGACCAATGCAGTTGGGCACGACATCAGAAAGCAGTACAGGTAATTCCAGGACAGGCATCCATCAGAGGAAATGTTCAGGTATTATTTAGTGTAAAGAACAGATATCGATTGGTTTGAAATATTTCTAAGATATAAATTTATGAATGTGTATTTTTGTTTGGTTCAATTTGTGATTCATTAGAAAAGATATATATGTATTTATTAGGAAAATATGTGTTTTAACTTTTTAATCCTCATCTGAGGATAATTTTTTAAATTGCTCTTAGGGAGAGAGGAAGGAAGAGAAAGACAGAGAGAGAGGGGGAGAGAAAGAGAGAGAGAGAGAGAGAGAAACTTCAATTGGTTACCTTCTTGTGTGTGCCCTGACCAGGAATTGAACCCAACATCATTTGGTTTCCAGCACCATGCTCCAACCAGCTGGGCTACACTGGCCAGGACAGAAAATATAAATAACCCCAAAGTTTCCAGTATGCTTAAGTTTGTAGTGTGTGTGTGTGTATACACACAAATATATATACACAAATATATATACACACATATATATTTGTAACAAATACATATGTATTTATATATGTGTATATATATGTATGTAACAAATACATATGTATTTGTTATTAGATTGGGATTTTCCTATAAACTATGTGGTGCTGTGTCAGACACAGAAAAGAAGAAATTATAGTCAGCATTTAGAAAAAAGATTTTACTTATTTATTTTTAGAGAGAGGGGAAAGGGCAGAGAAAGAGAGGGAGAGAAACATCAATGTGTGGTTGCCTCTTGCACGCCCCCCACTGGGGACCTGGCCTGCAACCCAGGCGTGTGCCCTGACTGGGAACCGAACCAGGGACCCCTTGACTCCCAGGCCGCACTCAATCCACTGAGCCACACCAGCCAGGGCCACAGTCAGCATTTTGATTCCGTCTCACAAATGTTCTGTAGGTTCTTTGTTGAATTACTCCCCACTTCGGCATTTAGGCAGCATTTCCTTTGGGCTGAAAAGACTCCAGCTGTAGACTGGAGTCTGGACGAGGACACACAGGATGAACAAACCAGCAGCGGCGAGCTCATTATTTCCAATGTCCTGCAAGTGAGAGTGTTATGATACGAATTGTGCACACGAGTTTACAGTGAGGGACCTTTGCTACTGTAATGTAGCTTTTCTCGTGTCACATCCCATTGGTGAAGACAAAGGACAAAGGGTGACGGGGAAAATATAAGTAGCCTTTCATTCTTCTTCAGAAAGTGAAAAAGTGCAATGGTGTTGGAAAGCTTCTTATTTCTGAATCAGTTCTGAATAAAAGCAACTTATTTCTGTGGTTCTGAATGATATGAACTTGCATTTTCAGTTAAAAAGTTGCCCAAGCAATTTGAGAACCTCTGGAGAGGGCGAGGGGTAGAGCATCTTAAAAATAGGATAGACAGTGTTTTGAGTTCATTCATGGGGATTATTTCTCAGAATAATTGAAGAGAATAACTTACCAAGGATTAAAATACTCTACTATTAATAATTCATAGTTAATTTTAGCCCTGGCTGGTGTGGCTCAGTGGACTGAGTGCCGGCCTGCAAACCACAGGGACACTGATTCGATCCCCAGTCAGGGCACATGCCTGGGTTGTGGGCCAGGTCCCCAGTGGGAGACGTGCGACAGGCGACCACACAGTAATGTTTCTCTCCCTCCCTTCCTTCCTCACTCTCTAAAAATAAATAAATAAATAAAGTCTTTTTTAAAAAAAGAATTCATAATTAATTTTAAATAATCTGGTGCCCAGAAGTTTCTTAAATTTGAAGTGATTAATTAGAACATGGTCTAGACTAATAGTTGTCATATTTTTCAGCCCAAATACATTTTGTTCCTAGAAGAAACATATTTAGTATTTTTGACAAAGTTGAGCTACAAGTAAAAATGTAGTGGGGCATGATATTTTGGAGAGAAAAATGTGGGAACCGACTTGGCAGGGATTTGGGAATTCAATTCAGTATGCAGTTTCTGAGGCCACAGGGGATCCGGTTCAAATAGCTTCTGACTTTTAAACAAAGAGACTTAGGAAAATGAAACCTGTGTTCTGTCCCAGTGATATTCCTTGTGGGAGGCTTAACAGAGTATTTAAATTTACACCCACTCATTTTTGTACCTTTAAACTTATATTTTATTTGGTTATTATTTTCGTCAAATATTCAAATATTCCTGTTAAAATGAAAAAAAAAGTATTTCCAAACTGTGGCACCTAAAACTGCTTTTAAGCACATTTCCTTGCATATTACTGTCTAAAGGACTGAAAACAGAGTCTCCCCAGGTGAGCCTGCACACATAGAAAGAGACTTCTGAAAAGTATATGATATCACTCCATCCATATAACGGCTTCAAGTTGAAGTGGATTAATTCAGTTAGCTTTAAAAACTTTTACCTTGAGGTACCTGCAGAATTACATGCAGTTATAAAAATAATACCTAGAGACCTCAAATGCCTGTCACCCACTACCCCCTGCAGGTGCCATCCTGCATGACAGTAATTTACAGTCACTCATTTTAAAACAAGGTTGATGTGAATCCATTAGCCAATCAGATTTTACATTAGAACTAATACATTTTTTCTCTTTTAAATTACAACCCAATTCCTTTGCAAATTAAGCAAAAATTGCCAGGACTAGAAAAATATGAGAGAGATGAAAAATGCAAGATTCACTGGAAAAGAACATTTGAATGTTTTGGCTAACTTGGCTTTCCATTTAATATTAGACAAAGGTCATATTTAATATTTATATTTTTGGAATAAGTTCAATGAATATTTGTTATGCAGTTTGATAGTACATAGGACAGATTTTAAAGTCAAATCTACTATTAACCGTGTAACTCTGGATGAATTCTTTGCCTCTGTCTTCACCTGGACATGGGATCATAAAAGTTCTCTCACATGGCTCTTGCCAGAAGAGAAAGAGATAGAGAGCTAGAGAGAGGGGTGCATGTGTAGAAAAGAAGGAAAGATTAATTTAAGGCCAAGGGGGATTGAAGAGGAATAGTTTTTTTTTTTTTTAAGCTAAGTTAACTCTTAAAAGACAAGTAGAGCTTTTTCAGAACTTTTTACCCAGGGAGAGATCACCCAGGAAGAGATATCACAAGAACTGGGTATCTGTTTTCTGCATAGGACACTGAGTCCAGTGAAGCATTTGCCCTTTGTGTATTCTCATGGTTTTGTCCTATGGGCCAGCACTGTGCTTTGGGCAAGCCAGAAGGCCACTTCCAGTTTTCACCCCTGAGTCATCTCACGAGGCAGCTGTGCCTTTTCAGAGAGCTGGTCTGCAAAGATATACAGTGTGCATCGGTGAGCAGATGGACCCTGAACCAAATCAATGCCCAGGGCTGCTGACTGATTTGACCCGTGGGAAAGTCCATCTTTATAAGTGAATAGACAGATGACCTGTACATATGTTGGCCTGGGATGCACCACTACTTTAACTTGTTCACTCTCTTTGAAGGATCAGTTTTAAAAGAGGATGTAACCATAACTCTTACACAAATATAAAGGAACACATTTCAAAAATTTTATTTGACTTATTAATGAAGGAACTAGCAAGATATTACGTATGTTTAAAAGAGAATAATGAATGCTGAAATGAATTGACAAATGGATGTGAATTAGCAAAACATGTCCATAACCAAAGGGCTGTAATTAGTGGCCTTCCATTGGACACAATTTGCATTTCTATGGGCAGCAATTATTTGAACTGCTCTGAGAAGCAGATTTAGGCTACATTATATGGCGAAGGTGATAGAAGACTTCATCCCAGCAGCCTGGAGAGAGATCTCTTGCTGGCTTTGAAGAAGCAATCTGACTTGTGGGAGATCCTAAGGCTGGGGCCTGAAAACAGCCTGAGGGAATTCTGCAGAACTGAAAAACCTATCACCAGCAGCAGCCTTGCAATAGCAAGGAGCCGATCTCTGCTAGCCATCTGGATGAGCTTGGAAGAAAACCCTGAGGTCCAGGTGAGAATGCGGTCCTGGCCAACAACTTAATTCCAGCCTTGTGATGCCCTGTGCAGGGGACCCAACCACACTGTGCCTGGCCTTCTGGCATAGAGAAACTGAGAGATAATAGGTAGGTGGGGTTTCAGCTACTAAATGTGTTCCATAGCAATTAAAAATGAATTCAAGTACTGCCTGTTTTCTACAAATTGACTTTTATCTCTAGAGAGTTGTACCAGAGTCTGGTCATAGACAAAGAGAAAACCTGGATGGCTGAGTTAGCAGGATAGCTACTAAATTTTAGTCTTTGACAACTTTGTCTCACTCTGCATGGAACAAAACTGTCCCTAAACTTTTGCTAAACTTTTGATTATTTCACAGTGTATTTCTCTGCTTTATTTTTTGTTTTAAACTAGTTTTTCAGTCCTAGGCATACACAGTAGGAGCTAAGTTAGCTAGATTTGACAGTAGTTTCCAGGGGGATATTTATCCATTCGTGTTAAAGGAAGAAACAATTTTCTTTTTAGTGTGATATTACACAAGACTTCGAAGGTTCAGTAAATGCAGAACCTGCTGTGCCCCTTTATCTGGTTAGACTACTGCCATGAAGGTATTCTCTGTGTCCTGACCATGTACACAGTGATATACACTCACTGGTCAGGATTCAGGGGGAGGACAAGCACATCCCAAGGAGCCTCTGAAAGGTGAAAGGATTAGTTAGGTCAGAGAAACCCATAGTCTTATCAGGAATGCTGCCTTGAATACAATGGATGTAAGGTAGAATTTTCAAATTAAGTGGATTGTAGGTGACCTAAGGTATGAGATATGAGGACTAGGAGCAGCATAAGAGAAAGTGCACAGGTTAGTGGGCAAACTGTGGATGGGAGGCCAACCAGACGGCCCTGAACCCAGAGGAGCAGATGGTCCAGGTACTGAACAGAGGTGAGAGAGGCAGAGGAGAATGAGGTGGAATGATGAGCAGTCCAAATGTCTAAATTAGGTATTTCACTGTGAATGATGGGACATTCCAGCTTCTGCAGCAGCTGAAAGATAGTTATGATAAAATAAAGGATGTGTCTCCTAGATGATCCTGAGGAAAGTCTTAGGCTGTTCCAATGGATTTCTGGGCCCCACTCCCTCATGTCAGAGATAAGAGAACTGAACTCTGACCACATAGTAGTTAGTCTCAGGTCTGGAACTGAACTCAGTTTTCTTTCATCTCAGTCCGGTGTAATAGTAGTACTTGCCCACACAGTTCATTTCCAAGAAGAAAAATAAGTAAGTAAGTAGGTTAATAAGTAACTAAGTAAGAAATGAAAGAAAGTAAGTAAATAAAGTACCTAGAGGGAAGACTAGTGAGAAAGGAAGGCGGCTGCAATGGTTTGAGATTACCAGGGCATGAATGGTTCACAGAGAAAAAGGAGTGTTTGAGAGATAAGAGAGAAGAAGCCAGATTTGACAGTTCCTGGGATAGGCAGTGCAAAAGACAAAACAAACAAATAAGCTCAAACACGGAATAACCAATCCAAACACTGGAAAACGATGGCTTGGCTGTACTGGCTGTCTATTGTGCAAATGAATTATTACAAATGTAGTGGCTTAAAATAACATACTTGTTCTTTCACAGCTTCTGTGGGTGCTTCAGGGTGTCTTACAAGGCTGCAATGGGGAGGTCAGGGCTACAGTCTCACATTAAGGTTGGACTGGGGAAGAATTCACTTTCAAGTTCATGTGGTTGTTGGCAGGATCCACTTTCTCGCTGGCTGTTGGCCAGGTGCCATGTCTCCTTGCCACATGGTGGTCTCAGCTGAGTAGCTCACAGCATGGTCATTTGCATCACCGAACTAAACAAGGGAGTGAGTCTTTTTGTAAGATGAAAATTACAGTCTCATGCAACTTAATCACAGAAGTGATCTTAGCGGTACTCTGTTCATTACAAGCAAGTCCCAGGTCTTGCCCACATTCAAACTAAGAGAATTAACAAGGCCATAAACACTAGGAGGTGGAAATCATTGGGGGCCACTTTAGAGTCAACCCATAAAATCAGAAACCTATCATTTCTCCAAATATGCAAGAAAAAATATAGAGAAAGGCAGTTAAAGTAAAGTAAAATTGATTTGCTTTCAACCCCTCAAACCCCAAAATGAAATCTAAAACTATAGACAACTTGAGGTTGAATATTTTGACATAGACTGTTTAGGGAAGGTGACTACCTGTAGCACCTAACAAAATGTGAAATGATAAAGGAGATCCAAGTGTACAAAGAAACTAGGGAATAGTTGATTTGAAAATGAACAACACAAGCCAAAATGGTGCCTACAAAAGTAAAGACAGTTAATTTAAATGGAGGTAATACTTACTTAAATCTCAAACATCAAAATTCAAGAGGACTTGGGGCTGGAAAAAATAAGGCATTTCATGGCTTTATGAAAATGAGTATTCTTTAAGCAAGAAGAGCAGAAATGAGATTAGAGAGACTTAGGGGGTAATAATCATGGGAAGTGAGAATAAACTACCTGATTTAGTATAAAAGTGACAGGAAGAGGAGAGAGGGGGAAAACTAGCAGATGACCTGGGATCCAGACAGATGGGGAAAGCCGGCCCCTGTTAGCTCTGCTAAGCTTGATTTTGTCCCAGCAAGCCGTCTCTGCGGAAAGGCACGCCAAATTGATCAGTACAAAGGCTTTGCACTCTCCTGCAGGAAACTGGCCAAATCCACACTGGTCCTGGTGCTGGTCTTCGGAGTGCATTACATCGTGTTTGTGTGCCTGCCCCACTCCTTCTCAGGGCTCGGGTGGGAGATTCGGATGCACTGTGAGCTCTTCTTCAATTCCTTTCAGGTAGAGCGCCATCTAGTGAAGTGGTTTTTGTGATTTGCTTTTTCTGCCCCCGCCCCTTGCCGCCTCTTCCTCTGCCCCTCTGGCTTTCTCGCACGGTCTCCTGAGGTCATGAGGGGGCGCTATTCTCCTCTGCTGCCTGTGCTTTTCCATCCTGCAGAGGTCAGGTCAGCCTGTGACCACAGCAGGAGCTGTTCCTCACAGTCGAGAAGTAGTAATCCATGCGACGGATCACTGGGGGGTGAGAAGGTGTGTTTTAAGCTGTGTACCACCTGCAGGACTCAGGTGCTGAGTTTTCCGTACCCACTCTGTGTGGGTATGGAAAACGAATGAAAACAGAAGGAGAAGGCAGGGATGAGGAAATAAAGGAGTTAAAAAAGAGGAAGAAGTGGCTTCTACAAGGAGTTAAAAAAGAGGAAGAAGTGGCTTCTACGCATTTTATCTTGTTTGAAAGTAATACTGTCATCGTCACATGGATCACTGCAGGCGCCTCCTCATCCTTCCTCCTGGGCCGGTGTTTGCCGCCACCTCCCTCCTTCCCTCTCGTCTCCCTACAATAGTCTGAAGAACCTAAAACGTACGTTTGATCGTGCTGCTTATCTGGCAGAAGCATCCAGAGGCTTCCTGTTGCACTCAGAATAAAATCCAAATGCCGTTTCCTGGTGTGCGCAGCCCTGCGTGGCAGGTTCCTCAAGCTCATTCCTGCCTCGGGGTTGTCCGGGCTTTCGGAATGTTCTTCTCCTTAATATTTACAAGGCCTAACTTGTTCTTGTCACCCAAACCAGCTTACGTGTCACCGCCTCAGAGAGGTCTTCACTGAGTGTCTTACCTAATTCATCTTCATTCTTCTCTGTCAACACCACTTGTTTTGCCTGCAGAGCCCTTATCGTCATACATTTTTCTTGTGTGGCCATTTGTTTATGTTTTATCCATTTGTATTTCCTTCTAGAATGTAAGGTCTAAGAGAACAAGGACCATGTCTGTCTCGATCCAACTGTTTATCCCTGGCACACGCGCACTTCACATTGCATAAGCTCAATAAGTATTTTCAAATGAATGAAAGCAACCCTTTGTCTTTTTTACTAGACAATACCCGATGTCTGTAATTTCCAGCATTCACAGTGCATAAATATCTCTTACCAACCAGGGGATATTCAGTGACCCTTGAGTGGCAACATAAATGAAACGAATAGAAGAGAAATCAGTTCTTTGTATTTCGCCATGTTGTATTCAGTTACTTGCTTGGTTCAGCTACTATCAAGGAAAGATCTCAGGCAAATTTAATGTGCACTTAAGGATTTGGAGACGTTGGGAGGGAATAAGAAAACATTTTCCGAAGGACTCATTTGACACGAGCCAGTGTAGTGCGGGGAACTCCATGCATGGCCAGCACCTGACGTGCCCTTTCGTTCTGCAGGGTTTCTTCGTGTCCATCGTCTACTGCTACTGCAACGGGGAGGTAGGCTAAGGGGCCCCCGACGGCCCACGGGTCTCCATCCCGATGTCGCCGAAGCTCTTTAGGGTCCCCGGGAGTCATGGGACGGCATGGCCAGGGAGAGAAGAGATGTTTTCATCATAAATTATTTTGAGAAATAGAATTAGTTTCAATAAAATAAGGTCAATTCATTTATAAACCCTGATATTAAAAAAAAAAAAACCTCATTGAATGCAAACTGAGACTCGGAAGGAACGTGGACTTCATATTCCAGTTCATGCTTAAATTTATTAATCGATTTCAAGTTCTATAAAAAACTTAAATATGTATTCTCAGGACAAATCCATTAGAACACTTTGACATTTTTTAAACTACAAGGTGGTGGTGGGACAATTCACCATTGTCCAGGAGTTGGCTGAAGGGGAATAACTGAACTGTCCTTTTAGGTGACATGAGCTTTCCAGGTTTCCACCCTCTATGGAACTTCCAGATAAGCTTCCGTCTGGAAAGTGGCCACAGCGGTGGAATTCACTCTCCAGCCAGTGAATGGAAACGAGAGCCCCACCCCATTAGGACTGCATTTGAGTGTCTGCTTCTCAGAGTCCAGTCCTCTCCTGTCTTCCTCCTTCATATACCTATGCAAGGTGATAGAGTCACATCTCAGGCTGAGTTCCTGTCATGCCGTTCCTCAGCCATAGCTGCCACTATTAATCTCTCTTTCTCTTTCAACCCGAGTCCTCTTTTTCCTCTCCCACAAGTGAGATATTGCCATTGGCTGTGTTTCAGCCTCCATCAAAATACTAATCTTGGACAATGCCCTTTATCCTCTTTGTAAGCCTCAGTTTGCTCATCTCCAGTAATAATACCTGCCTTGCAGATTTTTTGAGACTGAGAGAGTATACATATGAAAAGTCCCTGGCACACATCAGAGCCTTAATTAATGACTATTACATTCACTGCAATTGGGGCAAACATTCATCTAACAAAGCGGCAGGGTCTCCCTGATGGTTTCTGATGCACCATATGGTTCTCGCTGTTTAGGTTCAGGCTGAGGTGAAGAAGATGTGGAGCCGGTGGAATCTCTCTGTCGACTGGAAACGGACGCCCCCATGTGGCGGCCACAGATACGGCTCCGTGCTCACCACCATGACGCACAGCATCAGCAGCCAGTCGCAGATGGCCACCAGCACTCGAATGGTGCTCATCTCCAGCAAAGCGACCAAGATGGCCAGCCAACAACCTGAAAGCCATGTGACCTTACCTGGCTATGTCTGGAGTAACTCTGAGCAGGACTGCCTGCCACACTTGATCCAGGAGGAGACCAAGGAAGGTAACGTGTGGCAGGGAGATGAAACTCTAATGGAGGTGTCTTCCAGACCATTGGAATGTACCCCAGGCCCTGAAGGAAGCAAAGGAGAAGGAGAGGATGTTCTCTGATTCAACATCTGTGGCTCAGAAGAACTGGCCCATCTGACTGTCCTAGAGCTGATGGTCCAAGGGATTGGCTCTCATTCATCTGCTTGAGCCCCAGAGCTGAAAATTCAGGGGTGAAGCGGCACTTTACAAACACTTCAGGCTCCATGAATTGGCTCCTTAGAAATAGTAAAGATACAAAAGGAGAGGTGTCAGTGGCGGACTTTGTTACCTTATTTTGGCATCAGATTCCCCTCTAAATCAATGTGTGATACTTGCTCTGTGTTTATTTTTCTTCTACTTTTGGGTAGAACACGTTTTAATTGCTTGGCTTAAATTTCTCTTATATATACACCACTCTGAGTATGATAGAGATCATTTGGTATGTGTCAGTTTCCTTCTAGGACATTAGTATTCTCTTTCCTTCTTTCCGGCTTGAACATACTCCTATCCTGGCACTCACTCTGCCTGTGTGTAAGAGCGATCAGGGTCTGAAAATGAGCGATCAGAGACTGAGGATGAAGAACAAGTGCACACAGGAAAGTGAGCGAGCTGGACTTGGGAGGATAATGCGCCGATGATGGCTAAACTTGTTTCTTTCCAGGAACAAGGAAAAATTACTTTAAAAAGAATATTGCACGTATTTGTCCTTCTGAATGTCCCCCTCTGTGACCAGCCATGCCTCAGGTCTTCATTCCTTTGTACACCTTGACCTGTCATAAAGTTTTTCTGTCAGTGAGCTGGTGTCTGCAGACTAATCCTATCTGTAATCATTTCTATTTATCGTAAATCATTTATATTGATCATAATGAAAAATCATTTATATTGATCGTAAATCACACTGCGCCTATGCTTTTTTCTACTTTGTTCTGTTACTATATTCCAAATGGCATGTGGGATAAATTAAAAGTTTGTTTTAAAAATACATTTTGGGTCACTTTTTAAGATTTTCTCTCAGCATCTCAGCTTGTTTTTGGGAACTGAGCAAATGTCCTTTCTCTACATGTGCAGAGATCGGCATGTAGCTCCAGTACTTTTTTTAACTTGACATTTCAGTATGTTGCAGTAGTAAAACATTTACTACTGAGTAAATGAGTGCATGTCAGGTAGCCAGCATCCTGCTAGGTGTTTGCAGGCATTATTTAATCCTCACTACAAACTTATGGAATAAGTTGTATCACTGTCACCCTTTTTACAAATGATATCATGACTCAGAGAGGTGGAGTAACTTACCCAAAGTCACACAGCCAGGCATTGACAGGACATGGTTTCAGACACAGATCTGTTGACTTCAAGGCCATGTTCTTAACCATTATGCTATAGTGTCACCACTATAATGTCACCCATTAGCCACTTCAAAAAATTTAACTGAATTCTTTCTGTGTGGAGAGTACTTCTGGAGCTCTTACTGTTCTGTGTTTTAGCTGCTGAACCTCATGAAGTTTTCTCTCTGGTGGGGGTGGACAGATACACACAGGAAATGAAAATATCACAGAACAGTGCATTTTCAGATGAAATGACACTGGTCCATGCAACCTGTTTCATTTTACTGAATGATTTAACCACCACACACATCGCGTCGTGATGAGTAATGTGCTCTGATGTCTACACACCCTCTCGACAAACATTACATTCTCTTTCCCTGATCCTTCCTTCCTCCCTCCCTCCCTCCGCTGCGCCACAGTGTAGGCCTTTTCCTTCCCCTCTGGTTCATGAGGGTGCTGTTGTGCGTATTTAATTAATCTGATTCGTCTCTACATGGTCACACCCCACGCTGCCTCCCTGTTGGGAGAGAGCCATGGTGGGCTGAGCTGGAGAGGAAGAGCAGCTCCGCTGCGAGCTTTGTGCAAGGCTTTGCCCAATCAGTTAACTTCCTTTGTTGTTCGCATTCTTTAAAATGAAATAATATGTCTACCTTGGAGACATGATCTGACGATCAGAGGAGTCACATATTGAAAGGACTTCATAACATAAAAATTTCACACAAATACTTGGTTTGGGTTGTTGTTACATTATTGTTTTCAGTTCAACCCCTTTTGCCCCATCATATTATAAAAGGCCTCATTGGTCATTGCAATATAATAATTGTTAGTCTATCTATCTATCTATCTATCTAATGAATAATATAGAAAATATTAAGGGTTTTTACTTTCTAAGCCAACCTTGAAATCTAAGGCTAGACTACTACTTCTTTACATTACAAGTACGAATCATGCCTTCAGAGCTACCAATGTTGTCCTTAAAGTTTGGTCATTCATTAACTCACAAATGTGTACTTCGACCCTATTATGGGACAGACCCTACACTACGTGCTGGGGCCACAACCAAACACAAGGCGTACTCCGCTCCCTCGAGAAACAAGGCATCCCTCAGTTTCTAAGGCTCTTGATCTCATCCGCGTCCACATGTTTTTTTCTTCTAGGTTTGGATGATGTTTGTATCCAATTAGTCAGCTAAGACAATAAGTTATACTACTCTCTATATTTTATCAAGTCAAATATCAGGTAGTTAATCAAGGATTGGCTGATTGAGACCCAAAGGTGCCAACTACTGGCTGAGAAGCTAAGGTTGGTCCGTTACTGTGTTTTATTGCTCTGTCACTGGGTGACGGCAGTCAGCTGCTGCCGCTGCGTGGTGGCTGGTGGCTGGCCTTTCCAGATGGGGCAACGGCTCCAGTATGCCCAGGGTTTTCCTAGCCACGTCCAATTATTTCTACCACCTTTTGGGCTCCATCCTCTGATCTAGACAATGTATGTACGTAGAACTTTACCCCAGTTTTCTAAAATATTTTTGGGGAGGGGGTATGACATTCTATATGATTTTAATTTTTCTAGTAAATTAAGCAGTGAAGTTTTTTTATGTAGTGGTATTTAACTTAAGTTTGGTATACTAACAAATATTCTGTTTAGATGAGCCCATTAAGAGAAAAATTCATTTCACAATGTCTGTGCTTTCAATCCCACACACACCATTTGAAGCTTCCTTTCTAAGCCCTCACCGGGAGATACTTACTGCTAATACAGCAATATTCTTCCCTTTGGAAATACAGCAATTCCTAGATGCAAGTGGGTGAAATGATATGATAGGTTCCAGAGGTTGAAGACGGCCTTAGAAGGCTTGTTGACATGGATATTACATTCTGATATCCTGTTCCTCTTGGAGCCAAAGAAAGCCTGACAATCAGTGATAATCCATTTTCATCACTGAGTGTAATCAGCTCTCAGAGCTCTTATAGCGTTGCCTCTTTCTGCTCTTGTTAAATAACAAGGAATACCTTTGCTTTGCAGGTTCTAAAGTTGTCAGAAAAGGTACTCCTCTGTTTTTGAATGGTTGGAAAGAAATGCATAAGGTACATGTGAGTTGCAGTATATGATTTATCCCCAGAGATTAATGTTACAGAATTCAGAGGTAATCTCCTTTGGAGATTATGGTAGAACAAATCGAGTACCCCCACTCCCCCGAATTTGTGACAATGTTAGATTACTTGGCAAAGAGGAAGGTTGTGAGTAGAATTAAAGATTACTAATCAGGGAGATTATCCTGGGTTGTCTGGGTGGGCTGGTATACTAGTAACAAAGGCCCTCAGAAGTAGAAGAGGGAGGTGGAAGAGAAGACCAGAAGGGTGTATATAAGGACCGTGCTTGTTGCTGACTTTGATGATGGCAGAAAGGGCCCTAAACTAAGTGGTGTAGGCAGAGAAGCTAGGAAGAGACAAAGAAATGAATTCTCCCCTGGAGCCTCCAGAAAGGAAAACAGGAAAACAGCCCTATTGAGTGAGACCCTTGTTGGACTTCTAAACTACAGAACTGTACAAATAATACACTGGTATTGCTTTAAGCCACTGAGCTTGTCATAATTTGTTATGACATCTATGGAGACCTATTTCAGAGGTTTACATTGCTTGCCTATCTGGAAAGAACTTCAACAACTGCTCACTTAGACTATGTCATTGTTGTTGCCTGCATGCTCCACGGAGTTTACTTCTTGCTGCTGTTTGTGGTGTTTTATGTGATGTGTTTGCACGAAGGAGTGTTGGCTCACTTGCCATTTAACTATAATTCACACTCTCACCAGCGGTTGTTTCATTTTAGAAATGTAAATATTTACATGGTTGGGTTTATTCCAAATCTGTGAAGAACATTCTTATGTTTTCTGAAGAGTTACTCAATATCTAGTTGTATGAGTTGGATTGCAGTCTTTTTCTCTCATCAAGCCTGCTCTGCCTATGTCCTCCACTGTCGGACCCTCTCCCTAACACACAGGCCACCACTTACTCAGGAAAGCTCTTCCCTGCTCATCCTGGGATGCTCTCTGCTGAAGAGATGGCCTTGTCCCTGTGGGTTGTTTAGGAATAGCACAGGAAAATAGCTGAAGGACACCCACTTTGCTTTAAGAGTTGAGCTCAGTATTTTCAGCATATTATTATATAATCTTCATAACACACTACGATGTAGTTTTTGCCATTTCACAAAAATGTTGAGACAATCAAAAGTTAGGTGGTTTGCTCCAGGTCGGAGTGACTGAGCCATGGTTTGAACCAGTTCAGTTCGACTCCAAGGCCCCTGATTATTCCCTCACTCACGTGGCTCTTTTTACTTTCTTTATCAAGAGACTAATAGTATAAAAAGTCAATAAGGAAACAAAAAGGAATTAGTTCATTTATTTTAATAGTAGAATTAGCAATAGTTATAGGAATATAAAATATAGTAACATGATTATAGTTTCAGATTAAAGTATTTGTCTCTCAGTATTTCACGACTATAACAATAAAAAATAACTTTTAAATCTAAACCCTTCTTTTAATTCTACCCAAAATATCTGGAGAGATATAAAGATCCAAGTCCTGTTCTTAAGCTGTCTCATGAGACCATGGGAAATTTGCCCACATATTGTTGTAGAAACGACTTCTGACAATTTTACTTTAGATTACTCATCTTTGTGGCATTTACAGATAGCTTTTATGTAGTTTTGCACTTATTCACTATTACAGAAACCACTCAGCAATGGCAGTATCTATAAATGGTGCAGAACCAGGCAACATGGTAAACACCCTCATCTGTCACTGACTCTGGATTTAATGCGGTGAGCATTGAAATTCAGCTCCTACTTAGACCTCTAATCTCTTCCCAAAACTCATCTCATTTGGGGAGCTTATGTGGTTCATTTGCTAATGATTTAAATGCCTAATTCAGCATATGAAGCTGTGAGTTTGTATAATATTGAAAAATTTTTTAATGTTATACAAACTTGGCCCCGGCTGTGTGGCTCGGTTGGTCGGGCATTGTCCGTAAAGTGAAAGGTCGTCGGTTTGATTCAAGGCACATGCGTAGGCTGTGGGTTCAGTCCCTGGTCAGGGTGCATACAAGAGGCAACCGATCGATGTTTCTCTCCCTCTCCTCCTTCCTTCCTTCCCCTCTCTCTAAAGATAAATAAAGTCTTTAAAAAATTAAATTTCTTGGAGTGACATTGATGAATAAGATTATATTTAACTTTGTGCGGTGAGCACATGATGTAATATACAGATCATGTATCATAGAATCACACACTTGAAACCCATATGGTTTTAGTAACCTATGTTGTCTCAATAAATTCAATGAAAAATGCAAATAAATAAACAAAAAAGATTGCATAGGCTTCAAGTGCGCATTTCTATGATCTGTATATTGCACCATGTGCCCACCACCCAAAGTCACATCTCCGTCACCGTATATTTGGCTTCTTTTACCTTTTACAACTCCCTCCCCCACCGTTCCCTCTGGTAACTGCCGTACTGTTGGCTGTGTCTATGAGTTTCGGTTTTATATTCCACATATGAGTGAAATCATATAGTTCTTAGCTTTTTGTGACTGACCTATTTCACTTGGCAAAATATTCTCCAGATCAATCCGTGTTGTCACGAGTGGCAGTATTTCATCATTTTCTGTGCCTGACTAGTATCCCATTGTGTACATCTTCTTTATCCAATCATCTACCAAAGGACACCTTGGTTGTTTCCATGTCTTGGACAACCATGCAAAATGCTGCAGTGAACATAGGGATGCATATATCTTTGTGAATAAATGTTTTCAGAATTTTTAGGGAGATATCCAGAAGAAGGATTGGTGGGTCATATGGTAACTCTAGTCTTAATTTTTTGAGGAGCCTCAATACAGTTTTCCATGGTGGCTGTACCAGTTTACACTCCCACCAGCAGTGAACGAGGGTCCCTTTTCATCCACATCCTCTCCAACACTTGTTATTACCTGCCTTGTTGATAATGGCCATTCTAACAGGTGTGAGGTGGTATCTCATTGTAGTTTTGATTTGCATTTACCTAGTAGTTAGTGAAGTTGAGCATGTTTTCACATATCTATTGGCCATTTGTAAGTCTTTTTGGGAGAAGTGTCTGTTCAGGTTCTCTGCCCATTTTGTAATTGGATTGTTTGTTTTATTGGTGTAGAGTTCTGTGAGTTCTTTATACATTTAGGATATTAATCCCTTGTTGGAGCTAAAGTTTGCAAATATCTTCTGCCATTTGGTTGGTTGTCTTTTTGTTTTGTTGCTAGTTTCTTCTAAATGTAACTTTTTTTTCACATCTCTAAGACATATAGCAGATCCTTGCTGACCAAAGATGTTTCCAAAGTCTGCTCACCTTGACCTCCCCACAGCATGGTGACAGAGGGCCTCAGAAAAATGCCAACCTGTGCAGGCGAAAGACAGGCAATTTAGCTTAGATGAGGGGTATTACCATTGAGTAAGTGGATCATGTAACATTTTCAAAGCTACTGTAGCTTGGAAAAAATGTATCACTTAATCATAGGAACTCTTTAAAATGTGCTCTTGGATCAGAACAACCATGTGTGCTCTAATCTTGCTGGATCTCGTTCTGGGGTTGGGTTATGGACAGAATAAATGAAGGAGGTTTTCACAGGCTTTCTTGCACACAAAGAAAGTGACTCTTTAAAATAGGACTACTTTAGTAAGCACTAGTTCCCTGACACATATTGACCTTGGTTTAATCATTAGAAAAACAACAGATAGACCTAGATTGGGGACATTTGACAGCATAATTGGCTAATACTCCTCAAGACTGTCAAGGTCATGAAAAGAGGTTAGGCTGAGAAACTGTCATGGTTGGCAGAGATTGGAGATAGATATATGATGACTAAATGCAACAGAAAGAGGAGATTAAGGTAAAATCTGGTAAAATCCAAATAAAAGTCTGGAGTTTAGTTAGTAGTAAATGTGCCAATATTAGTTGTTAATTTTTGACAGACAATGGTAATACTGGGGTGTATAAAAGTAGGTTTACATTGTGAGTATGCAAAACAGAATTCATTCTTGTATTATTATTTATTATTGTATTATTTTTCATACAAACAACTGTAAAACTACTTTTGCCTACCCCTGTATAAAATGTTGAAATGGGAAACCCATTGTTAGGCAAGAGGTTTACTATCTTTGCAACTTTTCTGTAAATATAAACTATTCAAAAAATAGTTTCAAAAAATCTTATTTTAGCAAATTGGGAATAAATTTAGAAGATCAGTATGACTATCATATTCTAACTCCACTTGAATTTTTTTATATCAAATATTTGATATGGTTGAGTTGCCATATTAACAAAAACACATACCAAACTACTTTGGCTTATAAATATATCTTATATTAACCCCACTTTTGCTGAATGCCTTTATCAAAAAATGTTAAACATTTGTTTTTAGTTGTTTGCATAGCAAGCCTTCTACCTGTTTCACATTCATGAATTACAATTCAAATTTTCTAGTTACAATTTGATTTTAAAGTTTTTGAAACCCTTGGGGTGGAGGAAATGATGAAAGAGTGGTCTGGAGACTTTAGCGTTTGGAGATGGAGTTGTCATTTTGTCACTATTTTCTCTCTGGTCAAGCCTTTCTCCCCTCCCTACTTCACCTCCCCCATTTTTTGAATGTTATTTTTATTATAGTAGAATTTCTGTCACACTGGATAGAGTTGGTAAAAGGTCAGACCTGGAGCTCAACTCCTGTAGTTTTGTGATATGAGTGACAACATCATCAAACATACAACATAAACTCTTCTGTGTATTTTGTGCTTGACAGTTTCCCTTCTGTGAAGGCATCAGTTTCTAGAATGAAATCTATACTACACATGGTCCTTTGTAAATGAAACAGTCACAGTAATTTCATTGTTTGCTTTTCATCTTCGGTTTCATGCATATATACATTCATTGATTAGAGTTAAAGTAAATAATGTGTAGAATTTCTTCATTGTAGAGTTTTAGACTATTCCCTTACAATCTTGGAAATTTTCAGTTGAGTGGCAGTGGCATGATGACTCACTTTTTTGTTGTTTAACCAACATCTATTGAACTCCTTTTAAAAATCATAAATTTAAGATATACAAATAACACCCTATCCCTACTGTCAAGATACTCAAGGTCAAGTTTAAATACTGTTGGGAGAAAAGGTCATTAATGGGGACACGAAAGGGAGGTAGTTGGTTCAGACATGGAGTAGAAAGAGGGCTTTCTGGAGTAACGCAGAGTCTCTAAAGAAGAGCAGAAGTGAGCAGGCAGAGAAGGGAGGAAGGTATTCCAGGAGGTTGAGCTTGCAGTCAGAAAGCTATAAAGGTTGGAAAAGTGGTACATTTGAGGAAATGTGAGCTGTGAAAGAAGCGATGTAAGAGATGAGACTGGAGAGGGAGGCAGGGAGGATATTGGGAAGGGCTTGTGTCCCTTGCTGTAACTTAAAGGGGCTAAGGAAACCTTAAGAGACGTAAGCAGAAAAAGGCAGATGTGTATTTTTCAAATAACTCCCAGGCTGTATGAAAATAATCTAGAAAAGGTTAAGTAGGAGCAAAGAAATAGTCACGAACAATTAAAGGAATATTAAATAACACACCCTCTGCGCTCCTTTGTGTTTTCCTCATCTGATCAGAATTAGTAGAACTGAGTAAAGCTAAATGATGTTCAAATACTAAGGCAGGTGTGAACCAAGCTATGATTGGTGGCAATGAAGGGATTAGGAGAAAGATGCCACCGAGAACCTCTGGTTTTTGCTGCCCAGTACCTGTTGTTCTTTCTGGTAACAATACTCCACATTAGGAAACCACCCCTCCCCGATTCTCTGGCACGTGATTTAAGTGGGATCCATGCCACTTACAACTCCCAAGTGGGACTTCTTAGGCTGCAATCAAGCAATTTATTTCTTCCCTCTGGCTAGTTATTGGGTGGTCCACGAGGGCCTGACCAATGAACGTTGGGCTCTGGGGAAGAAGAAACTTTCTTTCTTACCAGACTGATTGTTAAGATGTGTGCCTGAAGCTGTTATCACACAGCTTGACAAGAGAGCCAGCCCCAAAGGGGCAAAGCTGACTCTCGAATCCTGGTGATGCTGAGGTAAGAATCCCTTCATTTCATATATAAGCTCTTCAATGATGAAACCAACACATTCCTTATTTGTTTGCCTGCTGTCAAGGCTTTTCTGCCATTGTCAACCCAAAGTGTATTGAAACAAAAAGTTGCAGTTTATTTTGAAGTTTATTTTATTCATTCAACAAATATTTAATATGCACCAGGCTGTGTTCAGCAGCAGAGATTAAAGCAGTGAACAAGGTAGACAGGGTCTTCACTCTCAGCATGATTGTATTCTTTGGGAAGAAAGCACACACGGTAAACAAACGAAACCTTGCACAGATGAGGTAGTTTCGGACAGAGTGGGGTGCTGTGAGGAAAATTAACAGGGTGCTGTGACAGAGAGTGATGTTCAGGGAGATGCTTCAGAGACAGTAGGCAGGGAAAGCCCTTCTTTTGAAGCTGTGGCTTCTGAGCTGAGACAAAAGACAGCTATGGAAAAAAAAAGCAAATGGCACAGCAAGGGCAAAATTCTTCAGCTTGGAAGAGCTCTGAGTGTTCTGAAAACAATGAAAATCAGTATTATTTGAGGAAAACAAAGAGCAAAAAAGAGAGATGACTGGGGAGGCAGGTGTGGTGTACCTCTACCATGAACTAACTGGATTTTAACCCAGATGGGTTTCCTTTTCATTCACATGTCGCATACCCTTTTACATGCCAGGCTCTGTGATAGATAGAGCCGATAAAAGGATGAATGACTCAGAATTCCTACTGCGGATAATCTCACAAGTCTCTGAGAGTTCTGTGCACCCACAGCCTCCGGGATCTCACGTACTTTTCCAGGTCTGGGCTGACCTCTTGTGTTCTGAGCTTGGTGTCCATCTCCTCACATCCACCACCAGTTCAGCCAAGCACTGTTATTTCTGATCTGCCTTCCATCACATTTTTCCTGTGACCTTCTCAGACCTACACTTTTCTCCTTCCAGTTCAGCTCCCTACTTTTTGAGTTGTAAGCACTTTTCTTAATGCAAACCTTTATGTGCTACCTAATAGCACAAGTACTATCAAAGATGGTATATAATTTGTTGTAGTAGTTGCTGGTGGTCTTAGCACATACATGCTTATCATTATAATTTTTATATGCATATTTTTAAGTTGCTTTAGGCTTGTAACAATGAGTTCAGGAATTCTGTATAGAATCTAAGACTGTTCAATGATGTTAATGGAAATAATTTTTGAGATTTTTCTATACATTTTCTTAAGAAACTTAAAGCCAGATGGGCAGATAGATTATGAAAAAGTAACTAGAGAAATGGCCACACATGCATAAATCTGCTTACTAAATTGGGAGACCCAGACCCTACATTTTTATGAACCTCCTTGAAGGTGCTTCGGTTAGTTACATCAGAGAGAAGACCAGAAAAAGAGCGATAAAGGCAAACAAGATAATTTTGATTGGAAGACAAATTAATTGACTTTGGGTTATTCAATAGACATAACTTATAATTATGAAAAGAATATTTGAAGGCAAAGTGATGAGAAATCAGGAATGTATTTTGAAAATATTGAAGAAGTTTGAAAGCTTGGACTGACCAAACTCCATGCAGTCATTTGGAATGCTGAGACAAGTATTTCACACCGACCCAAGTGTTGTCCATATGGTAAAAATGAATGTAGTTAGTTAACTTTATTTTACTTTTCCTCATTTATTATTTTGTTTGCCTTAGCCTTCTGAGAAAACCATCAAATAGCAATGCGGGTATAGATATAGAGCTATGAATTTTATATGTATTTAGGGGATAATTTTGTATTTAAATGTAACCTCCTATATTTTTTTAGTCTAGTAGAATCACATGAGGAAATGAGGGGCAAACCATGGACAGGCAGACAACACAATGAAACTCTGTGGAGTTGAAAAGAAATGGATAACACGTACCTCTCCAAACGGCAATTAAGCATGAAATATAGCTTACAAATGGAACCATGTAAATGATAAAACAAAAAGTTCGGTATTTACTGAATTTGTGTGAACATCAAAAGTGTGTGTTGGATAGTGATTTATGTTAGTATATAAGCTGATATGCCGATCTATTTTAAACATAAAGAGAAAAGTAAAAAAAAATATTTTCTTTGGGGGAAGAAATCTATGCCTTTGTCCATGGAAAACTTACGATAAATTCTTTATTAGGTTAGTCTGTTTTGTGCTTTTCTTACAAATAAAAATAATTTTAATGTTAAAAAATGTGTGTTGAGATAGAGGGAGAGCACAAAGACAAAAGGATGTGCCACCTCATGGCCTGGCTCGTCAGTCCTGACTGGGCCGCGTCTCTGCATCCCTGTCCTGCTACTTCTGACTGGGCCTGGTGGGGCACAGTGATGGGGAGACGCACTAACAGGGTGAAGGCAGCTCTTGAAGCCCACTCTTCATGAGCAATGAGCTGCACAGTTTATTTTCTTTGTGATCAAATTATTACTCTCAGCAAATAATACCACTGGGATTGTAACATCACTTTATTTTAAAGCACTTGCTTTGTATTTCTTCAACTCTTTAGCTTTTTCCCCCCCTTGCCCCCCCCCCCCCCACCTACCGTTCCACCTGGCAACCATTCCTGTAAACAAAAACAGAAACGATTGCAAAAGATACCTGGAAATTGACATTTTTCATGCCGAGTTTCCCAGTGATTTTGTTAAAAAGACTTTACTGTATTACCATAAAATAAAATGTTCCTATTTTTAAGCATAATGTTCAGTGAGTTTTGACAAAAGCATATGCCTGTGTATATTACCACAATCACAAATATTTTCTTCATCCCAAGAGTTTATTTGTAACCCTTTGTAACCAAACAAATGGAGGTTCCACTGTTGCCACAAAAGCCAAACTCATGAGGCAGATGCTGGTGCAAAAGAAAAGAGGTTCTCTTCAGGTGCTGTGTGACCTGGGAGAGTGGTGAGTTCCTGTCCGAAAGACCATATTCTCTTTCTGCCATGGAATGAGTCCAACCATGTCTGCAGCAAGGCCGAGACAAAAGCCAGTGTCCCGAGCTCCTGCTCCGATTTAGAGTACAGTCCTTTGGAGTCCTTTGGCAGCTGCTAGCTGGTCTTAATCCCCACCCAGGTAGCTTGTTCCTGGCTGCTGTGCATTTCAGGCTCCCTCCTGGAGCCAGCCTGTGCAGCCTGCACAGCCACGGCCACACAGCTGCCAGTGCCACATGCTCGCGTGCTGGTGAGAGCTTCACCAGATGGGCAAGAGAGTGAGAGAGTGGCTCCCTCCTGGCGGCCATGGGCCACGTGGCTGCTAAGAGAGAATAGGCAAGTGCACTGTGTAAGTGCAAGTCACAAGCCAGAGAGAGAGAGAGAGAGGGAGAGAGAGTGTAATTCTTTGTTTGCCTGGGATTATGTTAGTTTGGGTGTGGGATTAACCAGGTGCTTTCTCAAAACGACCCATCAACTTCCCAACATTTTGTGTACTTTGGCTGAGTCTATCTTCCAGTCAATCCCTTCTTTTCCCAGGCCAGACTGATAGCCTGTTTGGTCCAGCACCTCCTGCTGTGGCACTTTGATGTTGATGGCACGTGTGCCTGCCTTCCCCTGGTCCCACCCCCAACCTAGTACTGGATTTGGGGGATAGGGCTTTTTTTTTAAAATGCAACTATCTTGCTAGCTTTTCATGCACTCAGTAGAATCCCCCCTATGACGTGACAGTTTTACAGTAACATCTTCACCCCTGAGCAGACAACTACTGATCTCCTTCCAGTCACTATACATTAGATTTGCCTTTCTAATGTTTTGTGTAAATGCAATTGTACACCATGCTAATTTCTTTTGTTTACCACAATGCTTTTGAGATTTATCCATGAGCTAAGGATCAGTAGTTTGTCCCGATATTGCTTAGCAGTACTCCATTGCATAAAAATGTAGTATTTTAAAAATTAGTTCACCTGTTGATGGACATGGGCTGTTTTCCATTTTTGGCCATTATGAATAAAGCTGCTATTAACATATGTAAATAAGTATTTGTGTGAATGTGTATTATTTCCCTTAGGTAAATACCTAGAAATAAAATGTTTAGATGGGATGTTAAACTTCATAAAAACTACTAAACTGTGTTCCAATTCGGTGATATTATTTTACATTCACTGGTCATATATTAAAGATCATAATTTTGGCCATTCTACTAGTTATATAATGATGTCTCAGTATAGTTTCAATTAGAATTTCAGTGATGACCAGTGAGGCTGAAGACTTATTCTCAGATTTTTTTGGTATTCACATACCTTCTTTTATGAAGTACATATTCATATATTATTTTCCATTTATTTTTTTATTCATCTTTTAATTGTTGAGTCATAAAAGCTCTTAACATACTCTGATACAAACTCAGTTTTAGATATAAGATTTGTGGTTTTGTGACTATCTTCTCTCAGTCTGTGCTTGCCTCTTTATTTTCTAAATGATGTGTTTTGAAGAACAGAAGTTTTACATTTTGATGAAATGCAATTTATCCATTTTTATGATTCATAGTTTTTATGGCTTAAGACATCTTTGCCCACTGCACAGGAATTTTCTTCTATGCTTTCTTGTAGAATTGTTAGGGTTTACGTTCAGAATTGTAAACCATTTTGAATTCATATCTGTGTACGGAGTGAGGAAATGTTCAAGGTTACTTTTCCCCCATGTAGATATTCAGTTGTTATAGGACCACTACTGAAACACACTTTCTTCCCCCTGTAATACTTGGCATCATTGCCTAAAATCAGTTGACCATGTAGGTGTGAGTCTATTTCTGGACTGTCTAGTCTGTTCTATGGAGCCACATAATTACTCTTATCCTAGAATAAATGTTGTTATAAAATTTATAATAATTACATGAAATTATTAACATTTAAAAACTATTAAAAGTTTTCCAATTTTGTCTTCTTTTCCCCCAAACTTGAAGTGGAGTGTCCACTTACTGAATTTATTTAATCCCACTCTAAAGAAAGGGCTTTATTTTCATAAAATTATTTTATTGTTCAGTTACAGTTGTCTGCATTTGCTCCCCACCACTCCCTGCCCCCTGCTGCAGCTGAATTCTCCTTCTTCCCTTGCTTCCACCCCCTTCAATTATGTTCTTTTTAAAATAATTGTTTTGAATTTCCATATAAATTTGAGAACCAGCTTCCAATTTTTAAAAACAAAGCCTGCTGAGATTTTGCATGAGATGATAGAGATTAATTTAGGTAGAACCGACAATATTAACAATATTAAGTCTTTTGATCCACCAATATGTTATATCTTTCCATTTGTTTATATCACCTTTTAAAAATTTTACATTGCCTTCAATTCCACTTGGCAATAATTTATAGCTTTCTGTGTATGGACTTTTCACATATTTTGTTAAATTAATTCCTAAGTATTTTATGCTATTCGATGCTATTGTAAATAGCATTTTAAATTTTGAATTTTTAGATGTTCTTTGATAGTTTAAGATATAGTTTTGCTTCTGATTTTAGAAAATAAACATAGTATCCTACAACTTTATTAGCACTCTGAGGAATTGTAGGGTTTTTAAAAAACAATTTCCTAATGATTGTCTGTACCAGCATGTCAGCTGCGAATAGTAATAGTTTTCCTTCATTCTCTCTAGTATGTGTGCCTTTTATCTCCTTGTGTTGTCTTATGACATTAGGTAATATTTTCAGGATGATGTTGAAAACAGTGATGAGAAAAGACATCCTTGCCTTGTTCCTCATCTTAGTGGGGAAGTTTCTAGTTTCTCACTATTAAGTGTAGTGTTAGTGGTAGGTTTTCATGTAGATATTATTTGTCGAGTTCAGGTAGTTTTTGTAGCTTACTGAGAGTGTGTACCATGAATGAGTGTTGGATTTTGTCAAATAATTTTTCTACACCTATCGATATGATCATATACTTTTTCTTTTATAATCTGTCAGTGTGATGGATTACCAATTTTTGAATGTTAAACTAGGTTTGAGTACCTGAGATAAATCCCGCTTGGTTGCAGTGTGTAATTCTTTTTTGTATATTGTTAAAGTGTATTTGCTAATATTTGTTGAGGATTTTTATCTCTATGTTCATGAGAGATGTTGGTCTGTATTTCTCTTACCTTGTATCTTTGTCTGGTTTGGGTATTAGAGTGTTTGTTGCTGGTCTTATAGAATGAATTTATTCTTTTCAAAATATTTTCTAATAACTCTTAAGATTTCTTCTTTGACCAATAGATTATTAAAAGTGTGCTGTTTAATTTCCAAATATATGGGAGCCTTTTCAGATGTTTCTGTTATTTATTTCTAATTAAATTCCAGTGTGCTCAGTAAATATATACAGAACTACTTTCACTATTTTAAAATTTATTGAGACATTTCACGCAACATTATGTGGCCTACCTTGGTCTGTGTTCCACATTCATTTGAAAGAATGTATATTCTTTTGTTGTTAAAAGTTATTTATAATTAATATAGAATTATACCAACATTTGTGTGGTTAGTCATAGAAATTATAGTATTAGTCATTGTACGCATTTTTAACACAGTGGATGGAGTTTTGAGGATCTAACATGAAATGCCTTTTAAACTTATTAACAATCCATGCGATTTTTCATGTAGAAGTAATTAATTAAGGAAGCAGGTACGGCAGAATTTATACCCAAATTCAAACGGTTGCTAAAAATGATTTAGTTCGTAATGAAATTTTATTTCAAATAAAAGAGGTTTTTTTTCTTTCTATCAGCCAGTGAAAAGCTAGGGTGATATGCTTAGAAATTATGAGCATCCTCTATTTTTGCTATCCATAGAAGAAATAGGAATAGGTAAATAAGCAACAAACAGTAAAATAAGCACCAGTTACATCTATTTTGTAGAGAAAGTCATTATCTGAAAATTCCAAGATGTAAGGCTATATCTACTTTATAAATTTTCATCCTTTTGTTATTTGGTTTATAGCAAGTTAAAAACAAACCACTCATCCATGTGTTGCTGTGGTAACCTGTTTAAAAGCACAATTTTCCTGAAAAAAAAAAAGGCAAAAATGTCTATGTAACCAATCAAATATCTCCTTTAAACATCTAAATGAGAACTAGTTGAAGAGAGGAATTGAGTGTAGTGAAGCATGGAATTGCAAATTGAGAAAATATATTACAACACGGTTTGCCTGCCATAATCTCTCCCACAGACTTCACTCAGGGGTAACAGGCGTGCTAAGGGAAGGCACCATTCCCTTTGTCCTTCAAATATACTGTCACAGTGATTGACTAGTAGTAAGTTAGAAGGCGTCCTGAGCTACAGTAAAATGAAGAATTCAGCTTTGTATTGATGCATTTAGAACTGGAGGATAAACAAGGGTATATAATTCATATACGTACAAGTATAATTCATATTGGAGTAGGTGTATCATGTATTAAAATGAGTGATGGTTTCAGTATTAGTTAGGAATCTGAGTTTTGGCAAATGTCACGGTGCATCACTCAACTATCTATATGTAATGATATCTCGCATTCAAAGTCAATGTACTTATTTCTGAGCAAGGTAAAAAAAGACATAATCATTATAGTAATGGGAAGAAGTCATGACCCTAAATTAGTGAACTAAACTCAGATACAGTAGAAGCAGGCACAAACCATCTCCCTTCCCTTTATTTGTAATGTGTGTGTGTGTGTATTATCAGTAGGTATAGACCTGTGTGTCTGTATTTGTATAAAGTTAATGGGAAGTTGTACATAATTTATCAAATTCAGTGTCAGGTAGATAAACATAGTAAATATGCAGGAATTTTTATTAAAAATCAAAAACTGGAGAAAGCTTAATGAGCACAAAAATACATTTGAATTAATTAAAGAGCTGTCACACCCAGTGAGAATATTTCCATAGTAACTGTGCTTATTTTTTAAAGTTTCTGCATAGATTTAAAAATCCGAAGGCCCTGAAATATGTTTCAATGACACTCTGTTGGGAAATGATATGTTCTCCTCAGACAATGTGTGTGATATGAAATTATTGGCTTGCTGAAAGAGGTTGTGAAAATGTAGAAACAATATTAAAGATGAATACTGGAATATATGTGCATGTTCACACGCAACAAGAATCTGTAAAAAATGGAGTCAGGGATAAGAGTGATGGGACTGAATAAGAGTAATGGGACTCAATTAAGACATTTCAGAATAATGAACATATAAGAAGAATTGGACAGTTACTTCTTTCATGTTGTTCTTTCATTCAAAAAATGATGAAACCTTGGTGAAATGAAGGGCCTGAACATGAGTGAAGACTCTCTAATATGAAATATATTTAAATATATAAGATTTGACTAGTGAGTGCCCAATGCAGAAAGTCTCTAAATCATATAGCTTATTCAAATGCAAAGGAAAATGATATTTTTTTATCATCTTACTTAGTCAGCCCTCATTGAATTCTCACTAGGTTTATAATGAAATTGATGTCCACAATGTAGTCAATCAGGATTTAAAGTTCATTATGCACAGATTATTAATAATGTTCACATGGCTAATTGATTAGCCAGATCCTTGTTTAATAAATCAGTCAGTGAGGTAACTAATCTCATTTAGGTGGAAGCCATCCAGGCCTGGGAGCCAAAGGGCTTGTTCTAACTCAGCCTGGAGCAAGCCTGCCCTGCAGCCCCCTAAGGTTGCCCATTATTCCATTTTAAAACAGGTGAGTGAATAGTCAAGCTTTCCACTTGAAGTCTTCATGACTAAAATCTTCTATCTAGATAATACTCAATTTTTTCATGTGGAAAACAATCTAAGGGAACCAACAAACCGAGCAGTGCTTTTTTCATGACCCTTTCTTGTGTTATGTTGTGACTACTGGGGACTGTCCTCCAGGTTACCGTGGTGGGTAGCAGTGGCTGGAAAGCAGGGGTCCTCCAGGAGTCCAGAGCAGGAGTCCCTATGACACACAGGCTGCTGCACCCCTGGGTGGCAACCAAGGGCACTCTGGCTCTGCCAGGCAGTGGGTCGTTGCCCAGGCTGTAAGTATTTGGTTTGCTCCCATGTCATCATTTATCTCCTTTTAGCTTATCAAGTGCTCCTTGGATGAGTAACAATTAAACACTGCCAGAAACAGCTCACTTCCTTAAATCGATATAATACAAATATAATCAGAAAATTTTTTGATAAAAGAGTCAATAATGATTTTAAAGGTATGAATGCAATATCATTCGGACATATAATTGATACATTTCTGTCAAAGCAATGCATCTATCTTTTTGATACTGATATGTAGCAAACAACTTCCTTTGGAAAAATCACTGCCAATATCTCTGACACCACTTTCTAGAATATGGGGCCATCAAGATTCCAGTTTGAAGAAAAGTAATCATGTTTAATATTAAGTGCAAGGGGGTGAAGATAAGCTTGGCTTCCCTTATTTTTGTTGTCTATTTGAATAACACCCCAGCAGCATTTTTACTTGGTCCTTGGTAAATAAAAGCTTAGTAATTTGTAGATGGATTAATAAGACCTAGTTGTAGTATGTGTGTGGTTGTGTGTTCTGTATTGTGAATAAATTGATTTGCATTCTGGTGTTGCTCTTCTCAGTAATATTTGATTAAAAATGAAGGAAGACTAAATGTATAGTCCATTACTTAAAAGCCTCACATTTTAAAATAAGCTAGATATTTTAAATGTTTATTGAATAAGGGAAGAAAGTGATTTTAAAATGTAAGGGAAAATGGACAGTCTCACATAATTAGGGCACATGAATGCAGGCTTTTAATATTCACTTTTCTTCCTATGAATCAGCTGCAGAACTCTCAGGGATAATGCTATTCATTATATTACTCTCAGCCAAAATTGCATTACAAAGAGCAAATGGCAATATTATGATGGCTGGAAATATCCAAGTTAGCGTAAACCTACTACAATATTTTATCATGCTCCTAAATGCACTTTCTCTGACAAGTAAGACTGTCCAAGAACTCAGTTGATAGATTACCTCTTCCTTTTCCATGGGTTTTGTTTCTCCTCTTCCACTTCTCACACAGACGCAACAACCCTGTCTTCCGTTCTTGTGAGAGTTGTTGAAACTAGAAGCGCTACAAGGGCAGGAATTATGCAAACATGCTCCCAACTAAAACCACAATGTGGGCAAATATAGGGGCTTCCAACTTTCAGTCAATGACACAATTTGCCCCGCAAGCAAGGATCTTAAATGGTTGTTCAGAACTACAGGTATAAAAACCACAGGTATAAAAGTTAGGGTAATTCCTCCATTTCAGCTGATGTACTTTGGTCTCCCATCCAAATACTAATCAGGCCCAACCCTACCTAGCTTCCGAGATGAGACGAGATCGGGCGCGTTCAGGGTGGTATGGCCTTAGACTCAGCTGATGTACTTTGGAGTGGCTATATCCCAAAACCTTTGCTCAGGGCCCCCGAGGTCCTTTTTCCAACTGCGTATCTGGGCAAGGCTGGATTTTCTTCATCTCCAACCCAAAACAACACTTCACAACAAATTGGTTGAAAAGCAGCTATGAAAACCTGGTTGTGTTCTGTTAAACAAGACTTTAATTAGATTTTATAAAAATATAAGACAGTGGTATTCTCACTATGTTTTGAAACTATAGTCATTTTTCATAAAAATGTTTACTATTATGAATATCATATATTGTTAATTTGCAATGACTATCAGTAAGTATATTTAAATGCCACACTATTAATTTCTAATATGGTGAATATTGATGGATGTAATGGACACAAATGAAAGCTCTTCTGGGTTCTCAATATTTAAGAGTGTGAGGGACCTGGGACCAAAAAAAATGGAGAATTGATGCTTTAGGGTATACCTTCTACCAAGTAAAGCAGAAGAAAATGTATTTTCTCCTGAAAATGAAAATCTGAGTACATATGAACTCTGGGTTCATCATCTCAAGCATCTATTTTAAGGTTGTCTTCATGGCACTCGATAGTATGAGGTTTTATTTATTTTTATTTTTTCCTATTTGTCAAATTTATTTATGAAAATGAGAGAAAAATAAAATACTGCAATTTCTCTTTTACAGAATCTTAAGAAGATGTATTTTTAATGATTTTTCTTACATGTATTTTTTAAAATTGTTGTTCAAGTACAGTTTTCTTTTACTCCCATCCAGCGCCCCCCCCAGTGCTCCCCACCTCCCTCCCATTTCCAACCCCCTTAGTTTTTGTCCATGTGTCCTTCATACTTGTTCCTGTAAACCCTCCTTCCCCTTTCCTTCTGAAATTTCCTCCCCTCTCCCCTCTGGTCCCTGTCAGCCTATTCCAGCCTGTTCTCTATTTCAGGGTCTTTGGTATGGGGTTTTGGACTAGCATCACTACAGATCCCCAAGCCTGAGTCAGCACAGAGCTCGTGGCAGAGGCTGCCAGTTCTCCGCATGCGCCCGCTCTGGACGCAGCATTCCTCTGCGCTCCCATTTCAAGGCTTCCAACTGGAGCACCTGCAACTGATCGCTTTCAGACTTTCTCCACTGCCAGAAGTGCTGGGGAGTAAATTCACCCAGGGAGCAACGCTTAGCCAAAGACAGACGGGAGCTAATGGATCCATACCCAGCTCCTCCACCCTCTGGGAGAATAGGTCAAAGCTGTGTTGGACAGTTTCCCGCAGGATGGAGCTCAGTTGACCGAAGTCATAACCTGCTATTCACACACCCTCTACTGGCTTCATTCCCTTCCCTGTCACAGCCACAGATGTGTTTCTTGGAATCACCTGTAGTAAACTATTCAAATTCTTTTCTCAGGGTTTGCTCCTGGGAGAACTCAACATAAGACAACAACTCACCCAAGAACACACCTCTTGTGTGCAGCTGGAATAAAATAGACAGGAATAAAATCCTGAGGTCTCTTGCTTATCAATTTAGGGAATCTTTTGTATGACCCTTAGTCTCTCTAAAGCACAATATACTTCAAAGGACTAAGACACTACTGCTTTTTACAAAAATAAGTTATCAGTAATTAAAATGCCAAAAGCTGGATCATTCTGACATTTCATTATTAGAAGACATCCTCTGTTTTCATTTCTCTCAGAGATTTCCAAATCAAAACATTTCCACCATTGCTGACCTGTCTTTCTAATAAAGCACCTCACTGTTTCAGATGCTGTTTGCATTAGGTAAAATTGCAATTATAGGTTGAGATTAATTACATGCTCTCCAACTACAAATAAAAAACCCTGTTATTTACTTTCTTATACTGTGTTAATCAACCACAATTGATGACAGCCCTCTAGCAAATGTAACATTGTAGAGTGTTTCCCCTTGATTTTTGTTGCTAAGTATTTTCATGATATGCAAAATCAAAAGTTTACAAAATTAGAAAGATAAAGCTTTAATTGAATGCATCCCCAAAAGCGACAGGAGCTATAGCCCTTCTCTTGTGAACTCTAACAGAATCTGAATGATTTTAAGACGTGTTTATATAATTCCTTGAGTAGTGCGAAAACATATTTAATTATTTATATTTCTTAAATTCCTTTTGGTGTTACTTTAATATGTTGAATTCTTAAACTCACCTGAAACTTGAACTTAACATCAAACCTTGGAATGACTACGATGCAGGCCAGCATAGGGAACAGATGAAATTGTTTCCTAAGAGAACCTGGGAACAACACTCAGGTTCCAAAAATGTCTTTTTCCTTTACATTAATATCTGGTTTTGTTTCATGTATTTGGAGCAATAGATATAGAAAAATTGTTTTGGAGCCTCTCTATTTTATACTTCATTAATCACACAGCCTACATGACTCTCAAACGTTTTTCAACCAGACATGCTCCCTGTATCCACAAATTTTAGGTTTATTTACATGAAGGAATCCAGGAACACCATGTTTAAAAGATATTTTATAGATGGGTACTCTCCACTAGTGAATATTGTTAGCCATTTATAAAAGCAGCTGGTGAAGGGTAATCATTAAAACGTGTGTGCAAGCAGGAAGGGTCAATCATGGGTAGTTAGTTAATGGGCCAATTTTGAAGTAAAAGTAAGGCTATTATTTCTACCAGCTAGCAATGGCTTTCTCTGGTACATTTGCTTTCCTTTTATTCGTTGTATTTGCTTATTTTATTTTTTATTTTTTTTTACTGATTATGCCATTACATTTGTTCTATTCCCCCGCCCCTTCGTTCCCCTCCACCCTGCACACCCCTCCCCCACCATTCCCACCCTTTAGTTCATGAACATGTGTCTCAAGTTCTTTAGATTCTGCTAACAAAGCAGAGATGCAGTTTCTACTTAGCATTTGACATATAACCAAGGATTGTATCTCAAGACACTACTATCCACTTTGCCTCTTCCATACCTGCTCCTACAAGGCCGGTGAGTTTTTATATCAGAGATTTCTCACTAGTTAATTCCATTGTTTCATTTGAAATTTGATTCAAAGTTCTCTGTGTAGGAAATTTAACGGGTGTCTGGGATCACTCTCTTTCAAACGTCAGTAGTCAGGTTTGCCTGCCATTAGCCCTAGGATGTTCCCAGAAATTCTGTTTCCTCACAGAGACACTGCAACTGCTGTTTTTCTTCCTATAATACAGTATCCTCACAATGGGTAAAGTAGGCTGTGTTATAATATTTTTCCCCTTTCCAATGAAAAATAATGGAATTCTTATTAGTCATAACTGCATAGCCTGATGGCCTTAAACAATTCTTATTCTATGAGATAGATGCTGAGGTATCTCCAAGATTATTCTGTTTTGTGGCATATTATCCCTTTCTCATGGTGGATGGTTCTGAATTCGATTAGACTCTCATTAGTGCGCTGTGAAAAAACATCCCCACATCCCAGCTCAGTGGCAAGTTCTTTATACTGATGTCCTAAGACTTTAAAGTAAAACACATCCTCAATATCATCTTAAAAGTTACCCAGTAATGTCCGTTTTAAGCAGGGGGTACATATAAGGAAGATGGAAGCAGCAGTAATTAAATGTATACCAATTATTAGTCCAGGGGTAATTGGCAATGTCACCAGAACCTCAAAATCATCTGACCCATGCCCTGCCCCTTACCACTGCCCTTTGCCATTGGAGTCCCTGGAGGGGTCTCTCTTGTGCCGCTGAAAGGCACCTTCCCCCTGACCACCTGGGCCATCCTTTCCTTCCCAATAATCACAGAATGGCTAGCGTGCACTTCCTAACCCAGCCTCAATGCCCTCCTCTCTTTGCCGCGGCAGCTGTCCTCATGCTATGCTCCAGCAGTCATTGCATTTGAGTGGACAAGAACCACTTTTCTACCTGACATTTGGTTAGAATTCACTGCTTATAGCCTAAAACAGAGCTGGGGTGTGGGCTCTCGGTTTCTCAGATGTTGTTCCCCTCAAACACCATTCATTTGTCATTACTTTCCCTCTTTCCATTCTCCTCCAGAGTTTGGCAAAAGTCTCTTAAGGGCTGAATCAGATGACAATTTGAACAACTCAAGATTTACTTTATTCAAAAACCCAACCAGAATTCCAAGACCAATCTAAATCTATGCACCTAGACTCTATTCTCATAATGATCCCTCTTGTCTCTCAATCCCATTACACAGCCAAGGAGGATAAGGGGCAGTCACCGTTTTCTCTCCTGGCTACCATTGGCCCAAATGCTCTGAATCATGGTGTCCCTTCTAAGGATTACTATGTCCAGTGCGGTCTACCTTCTTCCGCTTATCTGAGGCACTCAGAACCATGCAGGAGAGACTGAGTGGTAGGACCTCAGACTCATCCTGAACAAACTCTGTATAAATCTTTCTTTCCTGGCATGTTATCTCTCGATTTGTTAAACTGTCATCTCTGAATTCTTCTCCATTGACATATGGTGTATAACCGGACCCCAGGCGTGCAGTGATGAAGTCATTGTAGTTTCCGACAGCTGGATCAGGAAATATCCCACCTTTGTCCAGCAGACTTACCTGAGATAAATGGCTGATGGGCAAGTCGAGCTGAGAACTGTACAAATCAAGCTGCTTTTCAGGAACACATTTAAGAAGAATACCTTTAAGTCTGTAAGTCAATGATGAAGGGAGCTGAAAACAATGCATTGAGTTTTTCTATTCCCAAGTATTTATTGACTGTGGGTAGGGCTCTCCTCACTTGAGATTGGATAAATAAAGTCATCCAGAGAACTTCTGTCTCTGAGAGTGTTTTGCTGTGATAAACAAAAGAGAATTTTAGAAAACATTTTTGACCCCTTTTATAAATGCAAATTAGATGGTCTAAATGAGACAGGAGCAGGGACCTTGGGATAGATGACACACAAAAATAGTGCAATGGCTTCTGTTGGTGGCAGTGATGTCGACTGGAAGAGCTGCAAAGCATCTGGAAGTGCTGGGTAATACAGCTAACATTCCTCTTTAGTTTATGGGGGCATTTTTGTCCCATTAAGAAATAAAAAACCCCTGGGTTCTTAAATAATGTCCACAGTCCATGTATCAGTCATTTATTACAATAACGATGCAACATAACCAATGACTACAAAATGTCAGTGGCCTACAGCAATAAGCATTTCTTGCTCACATGTCTGTGTGGTCAGCCTTTTGGCTTTGCTGACCTCAGCTGGGCTGGCTCACATGTCTCGGGGTAGACTGGCTGTGGACTGAGAGTTGTTGTGAGTTTAATTGTAGCAATTTCATAAATTGGAGTCCTAACCTTCAGTGCCTCAGAATGTGACCTTATTTGAAAATATAGTTGTTTATAATTGCTTTATGAGTTGCCTTTTAAATCAGATAGAAGAAAATGGTTTCAAAACTCATATCCGATAAATGACTTATATTCAAAGTACAAAAACTCTTAAACTTGATCATAAGAAAATCAAGACCCCAATTTTAAAAATTGGCAAAAGATCTGAACAGTCACCGCATCATACGAGATCTATAGATGACAAATGAACACATGAAAAGATGTTCAATGTCATTTGTTAATTAGGAAGTGCAAATTAACAACAACACTGAGATACCATCACACACCTGTTAGAATGGCCAAAATCGGAATCACCTGACATACCAAGTGCACGTGAAGATGCAGAGCAATAGAAAGTCATTCATTACTGGTGGAAATACAAAAGTTTATAGCCATTTTCCAAGAGTTTGCCAGTTTCTCACAAAGAGAAATGTTATCTTACTATATATCCCACTAATTGTGCTGCTAGGTATTTACTCAACTACTTCCAAAATTTGCATCCACAAAAAACCTACATGTGAATGTCTATAGCAGTTTTATCATGACTATCAAGAATTGGAGGCAAAAAAGATGCTGTTCAATAGGTGAGTGGATAAACAAACAGTAATGTATCCATACAGTGGAATAGTATTTACTTCAAAAAGGATTGCGCTAACAAGCCATATAAAAATTTAACTTTGCGTAAATCTTAAATGCATATTTCTAAGTGAAAAAAGCCAGTTTGACAAGGATTTTGTTGATAATATTTTGGAAAAGGCAAAACCATACAGATAATAAATAGATCAGTGATTGCCAGGGAGGTGGGGAGTGGGGAGGGTTAACTAGCTAAAGCACATGGGACTTGTCAGGATGGTGAAACCATTCCATGCAGTATTCTAATGGTGCATACGTGACATTATGCGTCTATCAGAACCTATAGAACTCTACAACACCAAGAATGACCTTAATGTATGCAAATTAAAAGAGGTCTCTGACCCTCATCCAACAAGAAGCAGAATCAAAAATCTATAGTATGAATCTATAGCGTGAAAGTATGAATGGTTTCTTATGAGAAAGGAAGCATAACTCATAGTTCCGAGCCAGGAGGGCAGGCGGGCCAAGTAAAAGTACTCTTAGAAGGCAGAACTGGGCTCCATTCAAGCAATTGGTGCTATGCCTATCTGGATTTCAGAATTGCTATGGAACATATTATATGCCTCCTGTTCCATTTATTGGAAAAAGTCTATTGATGCCTGTTAAATTGGACTCTTGTGTAATCCCCTCCTTTCAAATCTGAGTTGGCTCTGTGGGTTCTCTTCTGACGGGTAAAGTGCCGCAGATGTGACGAGCAGTGCACTCTGGCAGCTGCTACTGTTGAGGTCCAAAACAGATGTTGAAAAGGGACAATCCCTAATGAGCCCCGGATAAAGTTAGGCTGACCAGGAACAGGGACATTTTTACTTCCTAAAAGGGCTAACCGCCAACTACCAGCACTCACCTTGGGCAAACACAAAGAGCCTTTTGAATTTCCCTAATAAGCCAATGGCAATCAGCTGTATACAGCCGCATCTGCTTCTGTTCAAAGCTTGCTTGCATACCCCTATATAAGGACATAGCTGTAAGCACATAGCTGTAAGCGCTGGGGCACGGCTCTCATCTGCAGCTCTCCTGAGCATAGTGTTCTCAGACACTCAGAGAGCTCGCCCCTGCACAGGTAAAACTTGGCCAATAAAGTAACATCTTGAAAATTCTGAAAGTCTCCGAACCTCTGTTTCTCGTGACGGCGGATGCAACACTACCTCTCCCGCAGCTGCCTATCAGGTGACAGTGAATTGAGGTCTGATTTGCTCCATCTAATTGCTGTAGAGACTTCTGATGTAAGAGTACGTGCCACCACTTCAGAGAATAATTTTTAGGCGAATCGCTGATCTTTAAATTGTTTCACTTTGTTTTTAAAAGTATCAAAAATTACTTAAAATTTCTGTATTTTACTGAGTCTTAAATAAGATATTATCTATACGAAAGTGTAATTCAAGGTTTGGCTGGATGATATTTGGTAAGAAGAAAACTACTTTTAAAAAATTGTTCAACACTGGGTCTGAATTGAGCAAAGGAGAACGTGGGGGAAGTGAGTGGTATTGCTGGGTACCGTAATTTTGCTTCAGAGAAGTCATCCATTATTTGAATTTCATCTAATCTTGGGGTTGTGTTTATTTTTTGCTTCTTGTTTGTTTCACTCTTTTATTATGATAGGAGAACTAGTCTCTTCAGTGAATGAGGAAATGAGTTTCTAGAACGTTAGGCCTGTAACTGCAGGATTTCAACTTGAGGGTTGTGCAATAAAAATTCCATTATGAATGACGTCAGTGCTTGATTCTCACTCATGGTTCTTCTAAACTGAGTGGAAAGAAATAAGCAGACTTGCCAAATGCAGCAAAACTACATGTTAGTAGTCAAGAATAAAGATTTCCACCCCCTCTTCATCCAAGAAAACTAACCAGAACAAAACAGAAAAGATCCCATAAACTGTCTATAGCCTAACAAGTGAGCAAGAAATAAGAATGTAGAGCGGCCCAACCCCCCCCACCATGAAGTAAGGTCCCAGGGATAGGGTTGGAATCATTAATCGTCATTTACCAGGATTCCTTCACAAATTTTATAACTGAAATGTTGTTTGAAATATTTTAAAAAGCTGGCTAGGTTATGCCTCTTTTTCCTGAATATTCCTAAAGGTAGGGGGATCCTATTCATAATATAATTACTTTAAAAATGTTGCCCTGGGGTACCACAAAACAGGACCACCTAGTATGCCAGCCCCAACTCAGGCTTACTGCTGTGGAACTCTTTGGTTAATTCTTGCATGTGCCCTGGTGCGGACCAAACCTGTAACCTTGGTGTATGAGGCCGGTGTTCTAACCAGTTGAGCTACCTGACCAGGGACCTGCTGTGGAACTCTTACATTTGGTGGTCAGCAGTCTTTTGTCCTTCAGTAACAGCACCCAGGTTTTCCTTTGCAGAATCTCCACACTCTCAGTCCAGGTGCCTGTTTTGAATAATGCCATTCCAGTCTATGGCCATGCCACCCTGAATGCGCCTGATGTCATCTGAATAATGCCATTCCAGCTTAAGTAGTAGTCATGAGATGCTAGCCTGGCCAATCAGAGTTATAATAATTAGTTAAGGAATTGGCAGGCCATCCAATCAGAGCCAGTGTAAATTATGACATTTGGATTTCTCTAGGCACTGTTTTGAAAGAGGTGTTGTCTTTCCCTTGGCAAGGTGCAGCTGGTAGAATGCAAACCTGGAGCTGCTGGTGACCATCCTTCCTGCCACTTGCAGAGGCCCTTCCTGGGCATAAAACCAACACAGAAGGTTGCAGAGAGATAAATGTATGAAAATACTATTTAAATACCTGGTTTCTGTTGTTTCCGGAGTTGTGTTCATTCTTATACTGTTCATTTCATAAGGCAGGAGATTCTTTTATTTTAAAATGAGTTTGGGTTAGCTTCTAATTAGTTATAAATATCAAGATTCTGACTAAAGTAGTCCTTATATCTGTAGGTTGATGGCGGGGGTGGGGATGGGTAGAAAGGGGAGGGGCTGTTCAGTTGACCTGCAGTGAGCTTGGCTGGAGGCTCTGCTGATCTTGGCTGGGCTGTCATATTCATGTGGGAGTCAGCAGATCTAAAGGGCCTGGCTGGATTAATCTGGCTCTGCTCCATGAGACCCTCCACATGAGACCAGCTGGCTGGCCCCAAGCATATTTTTCTCATGGCAGTGGCAGCAGTGCCACTGTGCAGGCCTGACCACACAGGTGCTTTTAAAGGCTCCACCTGTGTCATACCTGCTAACATCTCATTGGCCAAAGTCAGTCACATGGCTCAGCAGAAATCAAAGGGAAGTATGGCACTTTTACAGTGGGAAGGCGCCACATCGGTGCAAAAGTGTGGAGGAAGAGGAGTTAAAACACTTAGCTACCCTGTCACATTGAGACTGAGAAAGAGAATGTTCTAATAGCCATTCCAGCTGATTCTGTGCACAATAAAATTGGGAACTACAAGCTTAGTGCTGTGGTTTTCACTGCTATCATCTGAGGACTGAAAAATTCTGATGCTTAAACCTTATTCCTATAGATCTTAATTGATGGGATGTGGGCATTGGTATTTTAAAGAAAATGATTCCTGGTTAAGAACTTTTCTCCTAGAAGAATTTGAGCTCCAAAAATATTGCCACATATTTTCCCATCTGCTGAAAATTTTTATAGAGATGAAATCAGTGGAAAGTATAAATGGAAAACCAAGTCATAGAAAAAAAGCAGCTCCTAAAGACTAGTGCATAAACAGTCTTTATTGGATATCTCCTTTATGCTGGGCATTTTGCTGGGCACTGGAGAAATTATGGCAGATGCCAGAGAGGTGGGCTTGCCTAGATGAAGCTGAGAGTGCCTTTAAGAAGATGAATGATAAGTAAATATTTACAAATTATTAATCAACAGTGGGTATGCAAGATGCTGAAAAAGTACAGGCTACTGTGAGAATAATAGACATTTGCACATGGATATCCCTTAGTAACTAGTACAGTCAGAAATGTGGCACAGGTGAGAAGGGAAATTTATTTATTTTATGTTGAAGTGTGGCTGGTATACAATATTATATGAGTTATGTTAGTTTCAGGTGCACAATAGACTGATTTCATATTTTTATGTCTTACGGTGTCATCACCCAGTAATTCCGGTAATCGTCTGTCATTGTGCAAGTTCACCACAATGTTATTGACATCCCTCTTCACCTTTTCGCCCCTCACCCCTCCTTTGGTCTCTGTTTCTATGAGTTTATTTTTGTTTTATTTGTATTTTTATAGTCCACATATAAGTGAAATCCTACAGTATTCGTCTTTCTCTGTCTGGTTTATTTTACTTAGCATAATATTCTCTAGGTCTATCCATGTTGTTGCAAATGGCAAGATTCCAGTCTTTTTTATCGCTGCATAATATTCCATTATATATAAATATATGTGTTTTTGTACATATGTCTTCTTTATCCATTTATCTATCTTCTTCATCCATTCATCTATCAAGAGACATCTAGTTTGCTCCCATATGTTAGCTATTATAAATAATGCTGCAAGGAACAAAGTATACATATCTCTTTAAATTACTGTTTTGGATTTCCTTGGATAAATATGCAGAAGTGGAATCTCTGGGTCACAAGATAGTTTCGTTTTTAATTTGTTGAGGAACCGCCACACTGTTTTCCATAGTGGCTGCACCAATTTTTAGTCCCACCAACAGTGCACTAGGGTTTCCTTTTATGCAGATTATTTGTTGACTTTTTAATGATATCCATTCTGACTGGTGTGAGGTGATAGCTCACTGTGGTTTTCATTTGCATTTCCCTGATGATTAGTGATAGCGAGCATCTTTTCATGTGTCTGTTGGCCATCTGTGTGTCTTCTTTAGAAAAGTAACAAAAAAATCTGGTCAAAATCTGAGAAGAGGACATTTGTCCAAAGGAGACATACAGATGGCCAAGAAGGGAAATTTTGCATGAAAATTTAGAGCCACAGCTCTATTTTATATCTAGTTTCTCCTCTCAAAGTTTTCTGCCTTGTTACTGTTACATAGCCTGTCTGAAATAGAGTGGATTCAGCAGGAATCATTTCTTAGAACCATTTCAAGAAATGTGAGAGCTGGACCATTAACAGCACCTTCAATTAGTCATAAGCTAGAATCTAGGCAGCCTGGCAAATTAACTTTCTTGTTGATCCTAATTGAATCTAGCCCTCCAGAGAGTAAAGTTTTCATATAGTCTGTCACATGCACGGCATCATGCATAATTATGTAATTCTGAAATGCACTCTGTTTAACAAGTGAGACTTGTGAAATACAAAAAATGTAGGAGATTTATAATTTAAAAAATTTAAAGTGAGGTGGTAAGATTTAAAAATATTTCAATTTAAAACTTTAAAATATGACGAGGAGTCTAATTCACTCAGTTTGGCAAGCCTCCTGTTTTGTGTTGACTTTCCATCAGGTGAGAGTCCCAATACACATTATGCCAAAAGAGAATTACTACCAAGGAATTCAGCTGTTTTTTTTTTTGTCCTGGGATAATGCATATCTTCTGCCATCCTATTTCACAAATTATTATAAGACTTTTGTTTAGTTACTCCACATTTTCATATTCATTAGAAATGAGTTTATCACCATATCGATTTATTAGAGGCATTGCAACTTTCCAATTGACTTGTAAAATATTTTACCTACTGAGAGCATTTAGAAAAGTATTTAAACATTAAAAATAAAAAGATGGCAACATTTTCAATTTTGCCTAACTACTGGTCAGAAAATATATAGATTGTCATTCAAAAGTGGATCTAAATTTTAAATTAGTTTTTGCCACATTTTTTTTAAATCATGGAACCATAGCATTTTAGACATTTTGACTCCATTTTTAGGCTGCTGCCCTTATCAAATTTAACATTTAAGTTTGACACGTGTTAGGTTCCTATTGTTACACAACAAATTACTACAAACTTAAAACAACACATTAACTATATCATAGTTGCAGTGGGTCAGGGACACTCTTAGGTCTTAGCTGGGTCCTCTGTTTGGGGCGTCTCACAAGGCTGCAGTCAAAGTGCTGCCTGGGGGGCGGGTTCTTCTCATCTGGAGGCAGAATTCAGGGACATTTACTTCTTCAGGGCCAGCAGGGCAGCATCTGTCTCACACTTGATCTTTGAAAGGCTCCTCTGATTAGATCAGGCCTACTTAGGGTTGGTTCTGCCAGTCATGAAGGAGAGGATTATGCAGGGTGAGTACAAAAATGGGTGGAAATTTTGGAGGCTGCTATGACCTGAACGTGTCCCCCTAAATTTATATGTTGAAGTGCTGACTCCCAAAGCTGATAGTATTAGGAGGCGGGGCCTTTGTTAGGCACTCAGGTTATGAAGGCGGAGCTTTCATGAATGGTATTAGTGTCCTTATTAGAGAAAAGGCTTGGGGAGGTCCCTTGCCCACTCCAACATGTGAGGACACAGAGAGAATCTTTCCAACTTAGAAAAGAGCCTTCCCATGACTTTGCCGGCATTCCGATCTCATACTTCCAGCCTCCAGACCTGTGAGCAGTAAATAAGCTGCTACTCAGTCCATGCTGGTAGCAGCCCATAGGGACTCAGGCAGGAGCTTAAAATTCTGCCTACTACACAAGTGAAAGTAAGATCTAACATAGTTCTAAAATACCTTTGAAAGATAAAAATTAATTTGGCATTTTATTAAAAAGTTAAAAATTCACATCCAACATTCACTAGGGTTCCTGGACCCAATTCCAGTGTGGGGTTTCCCCCACATCAACACCCAAATCCTCTGGTGTCAGCTGAGTGTCGTGCAATTTAACTCAGTTCTGACACAGTCTACCCAGAGATAGCTTCAGGTTCCACAGACTGAGGACTCAGTCCTACAAGACTGCCCTCTTCACCTTAAAAGCTAGTCAAACCCTGCTGCAGCTGGTGTGGCTCAGTGGATTGAACGAGCACCAGCTTGTGAACTGAAAAGTCATAATGTTGATTCCCAGTCAGGGCACATGCCTGGGTGCCAGGTCCCCAGTTGGGGACTTGTGAGGGAGACCACCAATCAGTGTTTCTTCAAATAATATTGATGTTTTTCTCCCTCTCTTGCCCTCCCTCTAAAAATAAATAAATGAAATACCTTAAAAGCTAGTCGAACCCAGGTTGTTACCCATGCTTCTGACTGACTTGAAGTTACACACAGCCTCCTCCTTGGGTTTGATTTGCTAGAGAGGCTCACAGAACTCAGAGAAATGTTTACTTACTAGAGTACTGGTTTATTACAAAAGGGTATAATTCAGAAACAGCCAGAGGAAGGAGATGCGTAGGGTCAGGTATGTGGGAAGAGGGGGATGGAGCTTCTCTGTCGTCTCTAGGTGTGCTTTCCAATCTCCCAAACTCCATGTGTTCACCAACCTGGAATTTCTCCTAACCCCATTCTATTGGGTTTTATGGAGGCTTCATTACGTAAATGTGATTGATTAAATCATTAGTAATTGGACTCAGTCTACAGCTTCTCTCCCCTACTTTGAGGTGGTGGGGTGGGGGTAGAAATGAAAGTTCCAACCTCTGATCACAAGATTGTCTCCACTGAAAAGCAGCCTCTTTCCTTAGGTGCTTTCCAATGGTCGTCTTATTAACAAAAGACCTTTATTACTCTCAACACTTAGGGTTTTCCAAGGGTTTTGTGAGCTGTGAACCAGAAACCATGGACAAAGTCCACATATATACAACAGTAGCCAAATATATATTTTCCTTATAAATCACAAACATGTACCTAATTTATTATGTTTCACTTTGCAATACACACTCATTCCAGAGTGCAATTTTATACTACAGTGTAGTTAGTTAGTGACCATTTAGTGGAGAATATTTGGTGAATAATCTTTCTTTTGATTGTCCTTCAGCTACATTTTCAATACACTTCAAATCAAAGACCAATTTTAAGGGTTTAAAAAGAAAAAAACTAGTTGGTTATTAGCTTGATGAAGGCTGGAGGTATAACTGAACAAAAAATGGAGGTTTAGCTGCTGGTTGCCACAAAAGCCAAACTCATGAGGCAGATGTTGGTGCAAAAAGAAAGAGGTTTCATTCAGCTGGGTGACCTGGGAGAATGGTGGACTCCTGTCACAAAGACCTTTCTTTCTGCCATGGGAAAAGTCCAACTGTGTCCTCAGCAAGGCCAAGACAAAAGCCCGTGTCCATAGTTCCTGCTCCATTTTGAAATATAGTCCTTGGAGCCTACAGGTGGCTGCTAAGCGGTCTTAGTGCCCATCCAGGTGGCTTAGCTTGTCCCTGGCTGCTGTCCATTTCAGGTTTTCTCCTGGAGCCTGCACGTGGAGCTGGCATGGCCATGGGCCACGGTCATGTGCTTCTGGGTGAGAACATCAACAGGTGGGCAAGAGAGTGTGAGTGGGGCTCCCTCCTAAATGGCCATGGAGAGAACAGGCAAGTGCACCGAATGAGTGCAGGTCACAAGCAAGAGTGAGACAGCATCTTTGTTCCCTTGGAATTATATTAGCTCGGCTGTGGGATGGACCATGTGCTTTCTCGATGACTTCTCAGATTTTTGCTTTAGGTGGATCTACCTCCCAACCAAACTCTTCTTTAGCCAGGCTACTCTGGCAGACCTTTTTGGTCCAGCACCTCCTCCCGTGGCAATTTGTTATTATTATTATTATTATTATTATTATTATTATTACAATTTCTTATTGTTTTTCAAGTACAGTGTTCTGCCTCCACCCCCAGCCCCAGCATTTTTGACCTGCTTTTCCTTGGTCCTGCCCCCAATTGGGTACAGAAGGGATGGGCTTTTTAAATCCAATTATCTCCTCCTTCTTAGCCAATGGGGGAGTCTCCCTGTGCCCTGACTGACTGTTCTATAGTAACAGAAAGACAACTGAATCAGGTCAATAACTAATTGTTTGATGAATACATTCTTTTCATTTAAAAATAATTAAATGTGTTAATCTTGCCTTGCCCCCCAAAATAGTTATCCTAAGAAATAAAAGCAAAACCCACTAGGAAATCAATAGAGTCTTGATTAGGAATTACTTGCTAATATTGGTATGTATATGTGTATATTTCTTTTCAGGAGGGAAAAATGCTTGCCCATTTCCCTGGCAGCATTATTAAAATATATTACTAGTGAGAAAATATTGCTAAGAAACCACAGAAAAATATTGTAATTAATGAGAAATGATCATTTTGGAATTTCATATTCCTGTAGGGTTTAAGTACACTTTCCTGAAACTATTCTCATGTTCTCCAAAGAAAAGAATTCAGATAAGTCAGTTAATTTGAATTCATTATTTGACTAATACAAATATTGTTTTAAGATGATTCTTAAAGGCATCTTCATAAGCTATCTGAAGAGCTCACATGGATTCTCTATATTGGAGAGTAAAAGTTGATATGTTTTAGTAATTCCCTCATTCATTAATCATGATATATGAGTTACATCCTTGGTGATATTTCATAAATTTAGTGAATGGAATTAAGAGAGGTAGCAACAATTAATATAATAAATTTATGAAATAAAAGTTAATAGGAAAGTAATAACAGATACCAAATAAAAGAGGAAGCTGGGGGTGAGGTTGGAGGCAGATCTCCAATTTGTCATCAAGGATTTTAGAAGCCTGGAAAAAGGGGAAATGGGATTCTAATAGGAGCACAGAGAAAAATGTTGCCCTTGATCTTGGATTCCTAGACTCCAGAACTGTGAGAGTAATATTTCTGTTGTTCATGGGGTACACGGTTTATGGTGCTCGGTTATGGCAGCCTGAACAGACCAAGACACCCAATTTTACTCTCCCTTATTTCTCCTCTCCTCCTAACTTCAACTTTCTTTAGAAATGCTATTTTACTTCAATCTACCAATGGGTAAGTAGTTTACTCTTCTCAGAAACTTGTGATTTATCTTTCATGGCAACTTGCAATAAAAAAATGTTGTACAAATGATAGTGAGGATGTAGAGAAAAGGGAACCTTAGTGCATCGTTGGTGGGAATGCAGATTGCTGCAGCCACTGTGGAAAGCAGTATGGAATTAGCTCAAAAAGTTAAAGATGGAACTGCCTTTCCACCCTCTGATTCCACTTCTGGGAATATATCTGAAGAAATCTGAAATGCTAATTTGAAAGAATACATCCATCCCTATGTTCATTGCAGTGTTACTTACAATAGCCAAGATTTGGAAGCAGCCCAGGTACCCATCAGTAGATGAGTGGATTAAAAAACGGTGGTACATTTACACAATGCAATACTACTTGGACATTAAAAAAGAGAAGGAAACATTACCTTTCATGACAGCATGGATGGTCCTAGAGAGTCTTATGCTGAGTAAAATAAGCCAGTCAGAGAAAGACAAATACCATATGATTTGTCTTAGATGTGGAATCTAATGAACAAAACAAACAAAATGGAAACAGGCTCATAAATGCAGAGAACAGACTGACAGCTGTCAGGGGGGGTGCTGCTGGGTGAGACAGATGCAGAGATTAAGCAAAAACACACCTCAGGACGCAGATAACAGTGTGGTGATTATCAAAAGGAAGGGGGAGGTGGGGGAAGGAGAAGAGAGTAAACAGGGAATAAATGGTGATGGAAGGACACGCGACTTTGAATGATGAGCACACAATACAATATACAGATGATGTGTTATCGTATTGTACGATAACCTATACAATTTTATTGCCAATGTAACCCCAATAAATTCAATGAAAAATCGTCAAGAAATCTTGAGTGAAGAGATATCATATAGGAATTGGGAACTCTGAGATCAGAACCAAAAGAGTAGAAGACTGGAATGTGTAAACTGACAAGCCACGGAGGAAACACCAATAGCCAATTAATGTATGAAAACACGTACTTCAGAAATAACCAGAGTATGTGAGTTAAAACAATGAGGTTTTTAAGTGGATACACACACACACACACACACACACACACACACACACACACATATATATACATATACATATATACACACATATATATGATTAATAATATTCAGTGTTGACAATTGTGTGAAGTAAATAGTGTTCTATTTTGTTGATAGTAGTGCGTAGACTTATGTCATTTTTGGATGGCAGTTTGGAATTACCTATTAAGTTCAGCAGAGACGACTTTAAGGCTGCTGCTAACTCATATGAGGACTTTATGTTGACAAGAAAAAAATAGTTCTTCAGAATATTTTACAGCCTTGATTAGAAATGTCTGATGTGCATGATAGGAATCGTTTCCCTAGAATTGTGGCCTGAATGACTGTGTTCAGAACACCTGCACTGAGGACTGGCTATCCACCTGCACTTGCACCTGGTGCCTGCCTCCCCATACTTTTCACAGCCTTTCTTACAGTGGGGTTAGCCATGTGGCTCTGTTCTGCTCAGTGAGACAAACATAAGCAAATGTCTGTTGGACTTACGGGCAATAGCTTTCTTTACTGATAAGGGAATAGATTGTAGCAAAAAGAGGTCCTCTTCATGCTCATCTCCTGCTTGCCTCCTATTGAGGAGGTTGCTGGGTACGGATGTGAGATGGGGATCTGTGGCAGCCAGCTTGATACCATGAAGAGCAGGACAAGACATATCCAGGGTCCTGATATTGTTGAGCCACTGACATAATCTAGAACTGCCTCTAGATTCTTGTAGAGAGAGGTACGTAGTGCCTTTTTGTATATGACACTGTTATTTGTAGCTAAAAGCATCCTAAGTGATCTTGGTATGTCACCAGGAGTTGATTCTATAGAAACCTGTGCAAAGAAGTTAGGTGTGGGGATAGTGACTGTAGCTTTTTTCCCAAAACAACAAAATGCAAAGAAGCAAAATGTTCAACAATAGGGAATCGGTTAACTAAATTTGGACAATTCATAGGATGATTCAACACTGAAATTCTATTCAGTCATTAACCAAAATGAGAAAATTTATGTGCTCACTGGGAAGATGTTTAGCTTATGCAGCTAAATTGAAAAAGAAGTAGAACAACTTTTAAAACAGTATGCTTATGCTTTCACGTTGTTTTGTAGAAATTCGTCTCATTCATATGAAAATTACTTTAAAGGGAGCAAGGGAAGGGGCTTGCCTTCTGAGGAGCAAACACAGCAGCCTGCATGACCCTGGCATTTCTCATGCAAAACTAGAGTCATCTAGTGAATACCATCAAAGTGAAAATATGAGAAACTGGAGCATTGAACTTTATAAAATGCATGGCATTCACATATTTCATTTACAGACACACATATGGTATATATCCATAGGAAAGATGCTAAAAAATGATAGCATGTTTATGTAATTGATCTTTTTCAGAGAGGACAGTCTGTTAATTTCAACAAAGCCTTAAGGCTGCAATGAAAAAAAATTTAAATATATTTTATTGATTATGCCATTACAGTTGTTCTATTTCCCCCCTTCATTCCCCTCCACCCTGTACATCCCCTCCCCCACCATTCCCCCCTTTAGTTTATGACCACGTGTCTCAAGTTCTTTAGATTCTATATTTCCCATACTGTTCTTGCCCTCCCCCTGTCTATTCTCTACCTACCGTCTATGCTACTTATTTTCTGTACCTTCTCCACCCTTCTCCTTCTCCCACTCCCCTGTTGCTAACCCTCCATGTGATCTCCATTTCTATGGTTCTGCTCCTAATCTAGCTGTCGTCTTAGCTTGCTATTGTTTTAGGTGTGGTTGTTAATAACTGAGTTTGCTGTCCTTTCACTGTTCATATTTTTATCTTCTTTTTCTCAGATAAGTCCCTTTAACATTTTATATAATAAGGGCTTGGTGATGATGAACTCCTTGAATTTGATCTTATCTGAGAAGCACTTTATCTGCTCTTCTATTCTAAATGAAAGCTTTGCTGGATAGAGCAATCTTGGTTGTAGGTCTTTGGATTTCATGACTTGGAATACCTCTTTCCAGCCCCTTCTTGCCTGTAAGGTCTCTTTTGAGAAATCCACTGACAGTCTGATGGGAACTCCTTTGTAGGTGACTGTCCGCTTATGTCTTGCTGCTTGTAGGATTCTCTCCTTCATTTTAATCTTGGCTAATGTAATGATGATGTGTCTTGGTGTGTTCCTTCTTGTGTCCAACTTCTTTGGGACTCTCTGAGCTTCCTGGATTTCCTGGAAGTCTATTTCCTTTGCCAGATTTGGAATGTTCTCCTTTATTATTTGTTCAAATAAGTTTTCCTCTTGTTGCTGTTCCTCTTCCCCTTCTGGTACCCCTATAATTCGGATGTTGGAACGTTTAAAGATGTCCTGAAGGTTCCTAAACCTCTCCTTATTTTTTTTGCATTCTTGTTTCTTCATTCTTTTCTGTTTGGTCATGTTTTTCCTCTTTCTGGTCCACTCTTTTGATTTGAATCCCAGTTTTCTTTCCATTACTATTGGTTTCCTGTGTATTTCCATTCATTTCAATTAGTTTAGCCTTCATATGTTCCTCTAATTTGTGAGTAAAATCAACCAGTTCTGTGAGCATCCTGATCACCAGTGTTTTGAACTGTGCATCTGAAAGTTTGGCTATTTCTTGGTTGCTTAGTGTTATGGGCTCTGGGGTTCTGAGTTGTTCTTGAGCCATGGTTTTTTTTTAAAAAATTTTATTTAGTTATTTTTCAAGTACAGTTTTTTTGTCTATTTCTCCCATCCCAGCCTCCCCCACCCCGCCCTGTGCTCCCCACCTCCCTCCCATTTCCACCCCCCTTAGTTCTGGTCCCTGTGTCCTTCCTATTTGTTCCTCCAAATCCCTCCCCCTTTTCCCCCTTAACTTCCCTTCCCTCTCCCCTCTGGTTGCTGTCCTCTTGTTCTCTATTTCAGTGTCTTTGTTTTGATCTGTTCGTGCCTGTTAAGTAGGAGGAGGTGTTCACCAGGGCGGGGCCACCCAGGTCGCTGGTTTGTGATGCTGTATGTGGGGGCGGGGTTAGAGAGGGACAATAGCGGTCCCCTCTGCCTCTTCCCGCCACTGGGGCCTGCATTGTCTGTGTCACCGCCAGCTCCTTCACCGGTTTATCTGTGCGCAAATGTGTGACTGCGGTCAGCCCTCAGTGGGTCTACTTACTGCCTTGAGCCCTCAGTGGGTCCGCCCGCTACTCCACACCTGGGATCCGCCCACAGCTGCCGGCCAAGTGCCCAGGTCAGTCTGGTGGATCTTTCCTGCTGACCCTGCTCTGCTGCTTGCTCTGCCCCTCTTACCGATTTGGCTGAAGGGTTTGTTGTTGTCAGATGTCTGTATAGTTCAATTTTCTGTGGTTTGGCTGCGTTTTTGTGGCTAAAACTTTATTGTTTTTAAACTTGGTTGTGCAAGAAGTACAGTACTTCCACCTATGCCTCCATCTTGGCAGAAGTCCTGTAATCAAATTTTTAATATCAACCTTTGTACCAGTTTCTAAACTTAGAAAATTAACTCTTGCCCATTGCAATTATAACTACTATTCGTGTAAGACTTTATAGTTTATCTCCCCTCTGGCCTTTCATCCAAAGAGGCATGCAGATGAATGACAAAGAATTTCAAGATTTCTTACTTGAACCTCAAAACCAATGTGTAAAATAAGCATATAGGGTAGATGTTACAATACGATGAGAAAACTACCAGCAATGCTTTGTTCTGGCTCCAATGCTAGTTAAGGGCAGAGGCTGAAGTGACCTAGGACTTCTGACTCTGGACCTGGAAATCTTTCTAGGGTGCAGTATTGCTGGTTCAGGACTACCAGGGTCACCTCCAAATGTCCCTCCCTCCCTCCCAGCCTCCCTCCCTTCCTTTCCCCCCATATATTGAGTTGCTTTTCCTGTGACTCAAATGAATGATTGAGCAGGATAAGGTCTGCCTGCTCTTCCATAGGGCATAATCTAGTGAAGTGTTCAGTAGAAGTACAGTGATCATCACCTTATATTGTGTACAATGGGAGGATAACCCATCTTTGAGTAGAATTATGCCCTGCCTTCCTGTGGCCCAGTCTCCCTGAGCAGCGCTGCGGTGAAGGAAACACGTCATGACTTGCATCTCTCAAAGCACATTAAGTAAAGGGCACTGCGTTCACCCCCTCCCACCCCCGCGCCCGCAGCCCCTGATGATATTCCCGGTCCCTGTTCTCACAGTCTCTCATTTCCTCAAGCTGCAGTGGGGCTGCCCTCCCTCAAACCCTTCTTAACACTCTTCCTCTAGCCTTGGGGGCCCAGGTACCCATATTCTGCATCACAAAAGCCTGAACCAGGGGAGAACACTTGTAGGACTCTCCTTATGGGGTGAGGCACATAAGAAACTGAGTGAAGACAGAATTCTCACAATGGTGGTCACCCCTTGTGCAGAGCTGATGGCCAGCATCTCAGTCAAGCCTAATGCAAAGCCTCAGTCTGGAATAAGCAGAAATCAGTATCAGACACAAGATATTGGGAAGGCCAAAGGTCTACATGTTTTTCTTCCTGTGAAATAAAAGACACATTTTTCATTTTCACCAATACCTTTATTTAGATATTTTGAGTATGTCGTCTACCTCCCTCATGGTATAATGTTGATTGTTCTCAATTAATGTCTCAATTTGATCACAATCAACTTCAGCTGGTCTACATAACTGCGGAACATCATCCAGTGAGAAATCTCTAGCAGGAAACTTTGCAAACCACTTATGATACATTTAATCAGTCACAGCACCTTCTCCATACACTGCACAAGTCTTGTTTTGGTGTTTCAGTTGCATTTTTACCGTTCTTGAAATAATAAAACATAATATGCTGAAAATGTTGCTTATTTTCTCTCTTCAGTCTGAAAATGGCCACAAAAAAATCCACCCATTCTGATAAGTTTTTTTAAAGTGAATGCTGATATGACAGCTGTCACAGTACAATCTAACAGAATTGTTTCGAATGAAGTTAAAGACAACTGAGTGCTACAAGAACTATCATGTGGAAAAAACAAACGAACTTTTTGGTTAACCCAGTAGTAAATCCATAGGGTGGCTCTGTGAGAGCAAAACTGAGAAACCATTTTTGCTGGCATCTCACAGAGAGACTCTAGACCTCGAGGGATTATTAGTCCGGTAGGAAGAGCTCTTGACAGCTCCTGATGATATGAGTGAGTAAGCAGCCCCACCTAAATAGGTCTCTAGTTGTCAGGACAGCACTGAAGTGCTTGTGAGTCTTGCTCATTAGGTTCAGAATCTTTGTTGGCTCCTCTCTTAGAAGTGTCCTGAAGTGCCTATAGAATCCCACGTGGCGACAGAGGGCTCCTGGCAGTGAGACAGCTGCCCCCAGGGGCATTGTGATTCACACCTTAATTGGATGCCACTTGCTAGGTAAATGCTGTAATCCAAAGTTAAATGGAACAAATTAGCTATAAACTCCTGGTGTCTTCTGATTCCTGGGTCAGCCCTATAGTTTCATGGTCCCAGGGGGGGTGTTGTATTCATTCCAAAGTACTAATTTCCCACACAAATAATGTCAGATTGTACACATCAGACTTGATTGTGCCATTATTTCTCCCATTCATCTCTAGATTTTTTCTTCTTCACAATAAAACTCTTCAAAAGAATGATTACCCCAAAATAGCAACAACAACAACAAAATGATAAGAGCAAACACTTGTGACTCCACAGTTTAATCCAATTGCATGAACTGTGTCATTGTTTAAAGAACCTTAGAAGAGAGGACGCCCTTTGGAAACTCTGTCCTCTTCCTCTGTATGTACACCTATTGTTTTTATGACTTGAGTTCTATTTTCTACTTTTTTTTTGCACAGTTAAGTTTATACAAATGGTGAGGAAGACAAGGATTTTTGTTTCTGGTTATACTAGATAATGTATTCAAAGATTCAACTGAGTATATTTTAAAGATCTTTTTGGCTTTATTCAGTGATTCGTAAGTTAGGCAGCATTCAAGGAAGTTATACAACAGCGAGTAACATTGTTCTGTTATAAGGCCGATGAGAAAATTAATCGATTCCTAGCCAGAACCACTGTCTCTGTGGAGTTTGCTGTTTTCCCCACGTCTGCATGGATTTTCCCTGGGGACTCCGGTTTCCTTCGACGTCCCAAAGGTGCGCAGTGAGGCGAAATGGCATCTAAATTGTCCCTGTCGTGAGAGAGTGTGGGTGAGTGTAGGCTGCGACGGAAGGGCATCCGGCCCTGGGTGGCTCCTGCCTCCTGCTCTGAGCCGCTGGGAGAGGCTCCAGCCACCTGCGAGCCTGAACTGGAATAAGCAGGTTGGAAAATAATTATCTTACATGTTTTTATTAATTTTTCTTAAATATATGTGTAGCTCATATTTTTACTTCATGTTTAACATTAGAAGTGTTTTGGGTCTTTATTTGGAAGTTTGGTGATGTTTCTATGACCAAAAAATGCTGGAGGGATTTAAAACTCTTGTTTATATCAATTAGTCTCTGGTAAAATTGGCTTCATTATATATCGTTTTGCTTAAAGGCGCAGTTTCCAAGAACCTACGGATGGCGTTAAGTGAGGACATACTATACTGGGCATTTGGTGATTGGTTAAACCAGGGCTACTTTCTTACATGGAGCAAAGGGCCTTCTCCAAGCTGGGTCCCGAGACAAGTGTGATGTGTACAATCTGAGCAGGCAAGCGCTGATTGGTGGACCCGGGCCCGCCTATTCTGGAAAAGCTGAGCACAGGAACTTGGTTCAGTTGTAGTTTGCTGGTGTGGGGCTTAGCATGAGGGACTCCATCTTAGGTCTACTTTGGTTACTCTAACAGTTGTATTGCGTTTTCCTTGGTGACTCTGGGGCCAAGATGTAGGGGGCCGAAGTATCTGCACTTCTACTCCTGGTGGGAGGCAACAGATGCTTGATGCTTTATCTTAAGAACATGTATGTAAGATGTTGCCTTTGCCTGGCTACATAAAAAAGATTCCTCTCCATTTTTGCCGTCTCTTTAGTGGGTTGTTTATGATGTGCATCACGTGCTGGTTTAATGCTTATTCAGTAAGAAAACTAAAAGTGTTTAGTTTTACATGTGTTACATGCATATAATAATGTTATATGCAGGCGTACATGGCTGACACCTGTAATTCCTAGGTTACAATGCCCTTGTGATTTTCTTGTTTATAGAATAAACTGCTATTAAAATGATACAAAGGTGTTTCCAGAAGAGAAAAGATGCCTCTTCACAGTACAGGACCAACTCATGCCAACCCAGATATAATTATGGTGGGGAAATGGCTGGATCCATGAATTGTTATAAACTTAACCATTGACTATAAGACTTGGGGGAAAGTACACTAACACCATTGAGACAAATAAAAATCAACTGGATTGTACTGGCAACACATAAAGGCTAAATTAATTACTTAGAGCTCTGATCAGTGAGGATCCTGGGGTTCTGATGGGGATTCAGAGGGAGGCCTCCCTCCTCTTCGCTGCCTCGCTCCTCACTAGAAATACTCTCAGACCAGTTTAAATAATTGAGTCTTTAGCTGCTAGTGGGATACTGACCCAGGGACATGTTAAGAGGTAGGGTCCTCACTTTTTTCTTTGGTCAGTTTACTTGCTGCTACTACTCTTTCCCTCTTTCCAAATTTCCATCACCAAAGCCAAAGGAAGTTGATTTCTATTTCTATCATACTTATGACTTCTATCTTGGGTATCAAAGAAACATGATCTTTGTTTATGCTTTCCTTTACATCCTGTGTATGACCACTAACAGGGAATTTGTGGATCACTGCTTAACTCTTCTTCCTCTGACAAATCCTTATAAGTCTACCTAGGGTAAGAGCACACACCTTTTCAATAGAATTTTAATAGACTCACTCCACAGCATTATTGCTTATATAATGTGTTGTTTGGAGAGTGAATTGTAGCATGAAGCTTGAGCTGGCGCAGCAAAGATCGGCTAATTTCTAAGCTTGTGCCTCATTCTTTATTTTAATTTAATTTAATTTAATTTTATTGATTATGCCATTACGGTTGTTTTATTTCCCCCCTTCATTCCCCTCTACTCTGCACCCCTCTTCCCCACTACTCCCCCCTTTAGTTTATGAACACATGTCTCAAGTTCTTTAGATTCTATATTTCCCATTCTATTCTTGCCCTCCCCCTGTCTATTCTCTACCTACCGTCTATGCTACTTATTCTCTGTACCTTCTCCATCCTTCTCTTCCTCCTACTCCCCTGTTGCTACCCCTCCATGTGATCTCCATTTCTATGGTTCTGCTCCTGATCTAGCTGTCCTCTTAGCTTGCTTTTGTTTTAGGTGTGGTTGTTAATAACTGTGAGTTTGCTGTCCTTTCACTGTTCATCTTTTTTATCTTCTTTTTCTTAGGTAAGTCCCTTTAACATTTCATATAATAAGGGCTTGGTGATGATGAACTCCTTGAATTTGATCTTATCTGAGAAGCACTTTATCTGCCCTTCCATTCTAAATGAAAGCTTTGCTGGGTAGATCAATCTTGGATGTAGGTCTTTGGATTTCATGACTTGGAATACTTCTTTCCAGCCTCTTCTTGCCTGTAAGTTCTCTTTTGAGAAATTTGTTGACAGTCTGATGGGAACTCCTTTGTAGGTGACTGTCCCCTTATCTCTTGCTGCTTCTAGAATTCTGTCCTTCATTTTAATCTTGGCTAATGTAATGATGATGTGCCTTGGCATGTTCCTTCTTGGGTCCAACTTCTTTGGGACTCTCTGAGCTTCCTGAATTTCCTGGAAGTCTATTTCCTTTGCCAGATTGGGGAAGTTCACCTTTATTATTTGTTCAAATAAGTTTTCCTCTTGTTGCTGTTCCTCTTCCCCTTCTGGTACCCCTATAATTCGGATGTTGGAGCATTTAAAGATGTCCTGAAGATTCCTAAACCTCTCCTCATTTTTTTGAATTCTTCTTTCTTCACTCTTTCCTGTTTGGTCATTTTTTTCTTCCTTCTGGTCCACTCCCTTGATTTGAATCCCAGTTTCCTTTCCATCACTATTGGTTTCCTGTGCATTTCCCTTCATTTCAATTAGTTTAGCCTTCATATGTTCCTCTAATTTGTGACTAAAGTCAACCAGTTCTGTGAGCCTCCTGATCACCAGTGTTTTGAACTGTGCATCTGAAAGTTTGGCTATTTCTTGGTTGCTTAGAGTTATGGGCTCTGGGACTTTGAGTTCTTCTTGAGCCATGCTTGGTCTGTTTGTGCCTGTTATGTATGAGGAGAGGAGCCTGAGATGTTCACTAGGGTGGGGCAACTCAGTCTCTGGTTTGTGACGCTGTATGTGGGGGCGTTGTCAGAGCGGGGCAATTGCTGTCCCCTGTGCTGCTTCCTGCTGCTGGGGCCAGTGAAGTCTGTCTCATTTCTCACTCCTTTGCTGGTTTATCTGCGCAGGAATGTGTGACCATGGTCACCCTGCCACCTTGCACCCTCACTGGGTCTGCTTGTTGCAACCCCACGCCTGGGATCCACCAACTGCCGCCTGTGTTCCTGGGTCAGTCTGGTCGAATTTTCCTGTACAACCTGCTCCACCAGTTGCTGGCTCTGCCCCTCTTACCAGTTTGGCTGAATGGTTTGTTGTTGTTGGATTTCCGTATAGTTCAGTTTTCTGTGTTTGGCTGCATTTTTTTTTTACTAAAACTTTTTTTGTCTTTAAACTTGGTTGTGCTAGAAGGCACAGTATTTCCACCTACGCCTCCATCTTGGTGGAAGTGCTTGTGCCTCATCCTTGATTGCACCTTTTTACTGGTTGAGATATATGACTTAAAGTTTTCAGTGGGTCAATGACTCATTATGAAAAGAACATTTTCCGGTAGTTATCCTAGATGTAGACTATCTCTGCTGCTTTTGAAATTGTTTTTGAAAATTCAGTCTAGTAAGTCATTACTACAGCCTTTCACCTATTTTGCAATTTTTAAAAAAAATTGCTCTTTAGAATAGAGATTATTGTTTTATTTCCGAGGAGAAAATTAGGATGGTAACATTTAAAGACAGAATTTAAAAAACTGTAGCTTTTGAGCTATGCCCCTTTAGGTGCCATTCTCTCCTTTTTTCTGAATTTTACATGACTGATGTGTTTTACATAAGTGGACACCAATCACTAGTTATATTAAACTTCAGGAAGAGGGGCACCTGCACCATAATCATGTCACAAACCCTGTGAGTGCCCCCTCCCCGCTACTCCTCCCTACCTGCAACTTCCTAAGGGAGAAGAAGTTTTGAGTCTGAGACAAGCCCACGATTAGTCTTGGTTTACAGTTCGCAGGGTCATTGAGTCACATGTCTGCACTCTGTGCATTGTGTTTCTCTGATCTTACTGCTGTCACATTTCTAGATGAGGATGCCCATTGGTTATGCCACATCATCTCTTAAATATGGCAGAATTGTCAAAGGGAATTAGCACTAAATATTTCAGAAACTAGGGTATCTTTCTCTTTGTACTCAAGGGAACTCCTCCAAGGGAATATCACGTGAACTCCAGGCTTTCCCGTTCCTGTAATTTCTAGTTCAGAAGGAAGGGTGTAACTAAGTGGTGTAAATTATAGTCCATTTTGGCCCTGCTCCATGTTCCAGGAGGTGGACTCCTGCCAATTATGTCACTTGGGCTTCTTGTTGGGTTCAGCCAATCAGAGGTCTGGTGGGAGGTTGAGAGTGGGAGCAAAGAGAGTTTGGCATAATTTTCCTTCTTCCCCCAATTTGGCCACAGTTTAGGCACTGGCTGCATTTCTTCAAATGGCACTTCTTATTAGAGAGCCTCTTTTCAAGGTTCTAATTCTGATTCTGGTTCTTCCCTTTGACCCATCAGGCCTGGGGTGGCAGATGATTTCTGCTGTTGCTTGTCCCTGAGTGCTTCAACTTCCCTTGTCCCCTTAACCTTGCCAACCCTCTCTAAATAGCCTCTTCAGGAAATTCTCTTTCATCAATCACTTTGTGCGTATCCTGATTTCTTGACAGCTATTTTATGCTTTAAGTATAAGCTCATATATTCCAATGTAATTCCAATTAAATCAGTTAAACACATCTCTGAAACACCTGTACTTCCATTAGTAATGCATTACTTATATTTTCCCCTAAAGGAGGGAAGATTCATAGGTAGGATCCAGGCATTCCAGAGTCTGGGACAGAAGTCACATTCTGGTCCTGCAAACATTGTTCTTGACTTCCTATCATTATTGTCTCTGAACTTTTCATATTCCCTAGTATATGACAGACATTCAGTAAATAATGTTAAGTGAATGAATGTTTGAATGAATACACAGAGTGGTATATTGCCATGCTCATATTGCATGTGTGACTGTTTTTTCCCCACTCAACAATTATTATTTCTTAAGTTATTTAAAAAACTTGACAAATATTTTAAGTATATATAAGAGTTTGACACCTATTTTAAATGGCACAGTAGATCAGCTCTCTTCATTCTCTATGCTGAGACAGTAAATGATTTTCTTATCATTCTTGAGAGGGGAAAACCCCATTTTCTTCGACAGATGATTAATGTACCAGAGACCAAGTAGACAATACAAAATTGTGCTGTTTCAACTCTTAACTATTTTCCATAATTGGCATGCCTGCTCTACCCATTAAATATCCAATGCAGGAAGCCATATTGCCAATTATGTCCTTTCAAACACAAATAGCAGTGAGGTGGTGGCTATATTTCTCATCTGTAAGATATGTTTCATAAGTGACTTCCTGCCTATGCACCAGGTAGCTGCATAAAGGGATGCCTGGCTGAGGAGGCCAGTTGGAAGAGGGGTATTTCTACCCAGCACTGCTCTAGCTGTTTGAATCCTGGACTGGCCAGATGTTGGAAACCTAGGTGACAGCCGCAGACCCAGGTGAACTGATCCACAGAAGAGACATTAGTGTGACACCTAGCCACTCAAAAGTTTCTCATCCCACTCCCAATGCCTGGAATTTCACTCTTGGAGCAGTGTTTCCCAAAGTATGGTGCCCAGACCAGAAGTATCAGCATTACCTGGAAACTCTATAGACGTACAAAACTTGGGCCCTGCTTCAGACCTGCTGAATCAGAAATTCTGTGGATGAGGCCCAGCGATCTGGGCTTCAACAAGCCTTCCAGGTAATTCTGATGCTGAGGTTTGAAAATCAGTCACTTCTAGTACTGATATTTATCAGATATGTATTCATTAATGAAGTACGGATGTTCAGAGTAGGTTTGTTGGGGGAACAGAGGGAAGTAATAAGAGGGATCTTGTCTTGCAGTGGGTGGAATACTTATAAGGAGGGAAAGAGTAGGCTTTTCAGGGAAGCAAATGCCCCAGTTTATGTACTTTAGAGAAAAAGCAGCCGAGCTCAGAAGTACTTGACTATTATTGTGAGTTTAAAATCATCTTTTGTTTGCCAAGAAATAAAAAATGACATGGGGAGGGATGATAGGTTCTTGAGGAGAAGATGGTCATTAACATGTGTGCATTCAGACATCCAGCCAGGTGACAACCCTCCTTTCTAAGGGAGGACATTTGTGAGTCACCCCATTTTTCCCAGACTCTAGATGCAGCCCAGCCAACTGGGCTCAAGGCTACTCTTCCTCTCAAACAGTTCTCCACGCCCACGAAGTCTTGGTTGTGTAGGCCCTCAGTGCTGTAGGGTTTATAGAAAACCCACTCTTTTGTCTGCCTTGGGTGATTGTGTTCTTCATCCCTAACCCTGAGAAGCAAGAAAAAAGCTGAATAGCCCTTGAATATCTTCAGTTTGGGAATTGCTCTTTCTGTGTGCTCTTCTTAAGGGATATAGATTTTCCCAGAAAAAAAGTAGCTTGTGGTTAACAAAAATGATAGAAATAATTATAATTGTTATAGCCGTCATTATAAACAGAGCTGGTTGATGGCCTCCCCGAGACCTACTGAGCACTGTTTTACTATGTGTGACAGCCACCTGGCGGCCTGGTTACAATGCAGATTCTGGTTCAGTACATCTGCCTTGGGACTCAAGTTGAAGCCAGTAATGCTGAGTCCCTCACCACACTATGAGGAGCAAAGAGAGAAAGAACGAGAATTATGCCAAGTTTCTTTCCAAGCGGAAAAAAATAGTGTCGGTCTCATTAGTCCCTACAACTAAAAATAAGCTATTGTCTCTGCTTCGTCACAAATTCTCTGGTAACAGAACTTTGCAGTGTTACAGCTTTCAGACCACATGTGCGGGATGTGTAGGTTGATTGAGCCACAGTGCTATAAGGCATCTGAAGGGTAAATGGAAATGTCAGGCCTGCGTTAAATTCAAAATCAGAAATCACTTGTGATTAATGGTAGAATAATTAAACTTCTATCATAAATTGTGGAAGCTTAAGTTCCCAAGTCAGCTTTTTTTCCCTGTAATCCTGTAGAGCTCTTGCAGAAGCAATCAGCTCCTCAAAGCGGTGGGGCCGCATTTAAAGGGATGTTTCAGTGGGTGAATACCAGAAAGTAGCAAGAGAGTGATGCTTTCTAAATGTCTGGGTTATTAGTGCAGTACTTTCAGATTTAATGCAATGCAGTCTGCCCAGCCAGAAGTCCAATTCTTATCTAATACCGATGCTTACTAGCTATTGGGAATTAGCTAGTAAAGAAGTTGAAGGTGAATGCTGTATGGTAGTGGAGTAGAAGAAGAACTTCTAAATATTGACTGGCTTACGCTGTATGGGATATTACCCACTCCCCTTTTGTGGCATTAACTGTGACATTACATTTTTCTCTAAGACTTTATTCATGAGGCAAAACAGATGATTCAGAAGTTACACAAACAGGGTAAAGATGAATTATTTTCCTTGCTACCTATGATTATAATACACATATTTGCCAAACAGGTAAGTAAATATTGACCTTATTTTAAAGAGGGAGGAACTGCCCTGACTGGTGTGGCTCAGTTGGTTGTGCATTGTTCTGAAAGTGAAAGGTTGCTGGTTTGATTCAGGGCGTAGGCTTGGGTTGCAGGTTTGATCCCAGGTTGGGGCCAAACCAATCCATGTTTCTCTCTCACACTGCCATTCCTCTCCCTCTTTCTCTCCCTCTCTTCCCCTCTCTCTAAAAATAAATAAATAAAATATTTAAACGAATAAAGAAAGAGGTCTTGTCCTAATGTCACATGTTTCTACGGTAGTCACTGGACTTAAATGTAAAGTGAGAGGCTTCCAGCCCTGTGTGTGGAGTGTTCCAGGCCACCCTTCCGGGGCCAGGAACTAGTGGAGGGGGGAGTAGCAGGGGAGATGAGATGGTCCTGATACATTGCTCTGGAAAGTAATTATTTCACCATAGCTCATCTTCAATGGTTAAAAATAAAAATACTATGAGTGGAGCTTAATCAACAAAACAAACAAAGAGCAAAATAGAACCAGAGACTTGGACATAGAGAACAAACTGACACTGACCAGAGGGGTGCGGGGAGGGTGGTAATGGGGGAAAGAAGTGGAAGAGGCAAGCAAAGGAACAAGAACGGAGGACTCATGGGCACGGACAATGGGTGGGGGGAGGGTGGATTGACTGTGGGTGTTGGTGGGTGGGGCAGGGGAAAACAATGGGGAAAAAGGCAGGATACTTGCCTTTTTGTTCATAGATCTGTTGCCAGAAGTTGTGAATGGCATGAGGCCCAAGCGCTTGGGGTAGACAGATTTTAAAGTTGGCCCCCAAGACACCCATCCTCTAACACCTTTCCTTGGGCGTGAGCAGGACCGGCGAATGGGATGGAATTTGACTCCTCTGACTATTTTACTAGTGGCAAGTACTAGATGGTCAAGAGTTTAGATGAATAACTCTCCAACACAAGGAACCAGGACTCCCTAGACAAGTGGCTGATTTTAGGGCTGAATAGGAAAAGTACAAGATTAGTCTGGAATATATTGTGGTGCCAGAAAATAAGAAAGTTCTCAAAAACGGAGGGGGACATGTTAAAAAACAGGTACTAGCTTGAAGTAGCCCTCAACAGCCAACTCAGTAACAGCATAAGTAATGATAGGCATACATTTTAATCCTCTGAATAAAATATGAATTCAAAAATCCATGGTGACATAAATAATTTAAAAAAATTAGTGGGAGAGAAGTAAAAGTTCTTTATAGTAGAATTCCAAAGATTAAATGTAGGAAATGATGAAAACAGGAAATTCCATTTGGCAAACAGTAATAATTACTTTAAGTGAGAATCATCAATGGATGCTCAAGGGAGTGGCTGAAAGTGTGATGGAAAACAAAATACTGAGGCTACATAGTCTTAACTTATCTCCCCATAAGACACATATTAATTATAAAGGGAAAGATAGTAATTTTATCATGGAGAAATTATCCAGCTACCACCTGTTGTGGGATGAATTACATTTTCTCTCCCCAAATTCGTATGTTGAAGTCTTAATCTCCAGTACCTCAGAATGTCACCTTACTCAGAAATAGGGTCATTGCAGATGGATTTAGTTGAGATGAGGTCATACTTCAGGAGAGTGGCCCTCTAACCCAATATATCTGATGTCCTTATAAAACAGAGAACTTTGGAGATAGGTGTACGGGGGAGAGTGCCACGTGAAGGCGAAGGCAGAGGTCAGGGTGGCCCTGCTATATGCTGAGGAATGACACAGGTTGGAGAAACACAGGGCAGGCTCCTCCTTGCAGCTCTCAGGGGGAAAGCAGCTCTGCCGATGCCTTGGTCTCAGACTGCTGGCTCTCATAACTCTGACACAGCCTGTTGAAGCCACTCAGCTTGCCATGCTGTGTCTCATATGCCCTACCAGACTAATACACAACCCTAGCTGTTTGGTCATAGTTAATATCACCAGTTGTGGAACAGAAGAGCATTGCATTCTCTGGATAGAATGCACCAGGGAAGCTTCTGTGGGATTTCAGCAAAAATGCATAAGGTGAATTTCATAATGATGAAATGGCAGATCAGTCCTTATTGAGGGACAGTATTAAATAACTGTCCTCTATTCATCAGTCTGAAGGTCATGAAAGACAAAAGACTGAGGAATTGTTTCAGATTAAAGGAGACTAATGAGACATGACACATACATGCAATGGAGGTTGCAGATTAGATCCTAGACCAGAAATAGAACATTATTAGTGTGGCTACAGGAAAACTCTGAATGAAGTGTCTAGATCAGCTAATATTGTACCACTATAAATTCCCTCATTTTAATAATTAAATACCGTGATTATAGAAGATGTTAATATTTGGAGAATCTTGATGGAGGGTAATACAGAAATTCCTGTACTATTTTTACAACTTTTGGGGGGAGTCTGAAAGTCTTCCGAAATGAAAGTTAAAAACATTAAAACAAACATTAAACATTAAAAACATTAAAACATTAAAACAAAACAAAAACAAAATCACTCTATCAATGAAGACTACCAAAGAAAATATTTTCCTTACCATTCTACAAATCAAGTCCTTTCAGTTCTGTGAGAATGTGGATTAGAAAAAATTCTGAAAAGTTATGCATTACTCAGATGGCATTAGGCAGTATTATAGTTAAACCATTATAACTCGATAATTTGACTGTAAGACTCAAATATTAATTCCTCCTTCTTATGCCATTTAAAAATTATATTTCCAAGTCTTTTTCTCTGACTTTTAAATTATTTTAAACTCCCCAAAGATAAGAATGAAATCCTCTGATTATTCACAAGTGCACTTAAACATGGTAAAATTAAAGCTTCATATTATCCTGGGAGGGACTTCACCACACCACATGGTTAGGTCACAGAAATGTTTACTGACCTTTCCAATAGTGAGGCAGCACTGGTGGCAGGCAGAACAGAAGGTCTTCAGGTAAAACCAAGTGACTTCTCAACACAGGATGGCCTCTTCAGCAGCATTCCTGACGGAGAGACTCTAAGTCTCTTTTCAGTGATCCGTAACACATTTGGGTAGAAAGGTTGATGGTTTGTGTACAATGTGCACACAAGGTCACGCAAGAATTTTTATCCTCTTAGAAACAACAACTTTCAGGCTCCTACACTAGCTGGACATCTCAAACCTTACTCTTCTTCTTTGTTTTTTTGGTGCTGGTGAGGGGGCTGGTAGGATTGGCAAATGTGTCTAACTGTAAATGAAGCCTATCTAACACAGAGACAAGTTGTTTCTCACAGTGTGTTTGGGTACTTGGTGTTGCTACAACAGCAGCTGGTAGATCGCACCCACCTTCTGGCACAATTAATTTATAGTTAAGCTTCTGAGGCAGTGCCTGAAATTTAGAGGAAGAGAGAGGCTGTACATGCTGAGATGTTTGGAGGGGTAAAGCATTACAGGACAGATGACCTGGCTCGTGTTCTAAAAGGGAAAAGAGTTACCATATCTGAGTGTCCATTCAGGTTGGGATGTCACTGACTGTCCCTTGGGAGCAAGATGTGCATCTTTCTTTTGGTTATTTGAGTGTGTCTAGTGCTTCCTGTGGCAGACACACCATAAAGGAACCTCCCAATGAGTCCCAGCCTCATACAATCTCCTTTGCTTGGGTGTGGGTGGGTCCTGTGACTTGCTTCTAACCAATAGAATATGGCAAAGGTGATGGGATGTCACTCCCTGAATTAGGTTATATTATATAAGCCTTGCTCTTAGCAGTCTGGATAGACACCCCTTGCTAACTTTGGATGAGGAAGCTGCCATGTTCTGAGGGCCTGTGGTTAGAATTGAGAGCAGCTCCTAGCCTATCACCGACAATTAAACAGGACCTCAGATCTCCAGCAAAGAGATGAATTCTGCCAACCACCCAAGGAAACCAGTACCTCTTTTCCAGCAGAGCCCCAATGAGAATCATCAAACCTAATGCCTTGATCAGGTAGTGAGGCCCTGAAGTAGAGAAGCCAGCTAAGTATCCCCAGATTCCTGATCCAAGGAATCCCATGAGACACACAGTGTTGCTTGAAGTTGTTAAATTCGTGATAATTTGTTAAACATCAGTAGAAAACCAACCATCCCCCCATCCAAACCCTTGTATTACCACAGAACACCTGACCTTACTTCAGTACATAGTCATTTACTCATCTTCCAGAAGAGGTATGAGGTGGTTCCTGATTGCTGCTTGTTTTGTTTTTGCTTACAGATACCAATGGTAGATGTTACACTGTAAGTTTAAACTTAATTATACACAGACATTCTGTGGCACACTTTCCAACTCTAAAAACCCTGTATTTAAGGATGTTCACCCACACAAGAAAATGCCTGAGGCCAACTTTTACAAATGATAGACTTTCTAATAGAATACTGGCTCCAAACTATTTCCCACTGTCACATAATGGGTCAGACAAGGCTGGGTCTTTTTTGAGATCTCAATTGGATAAACCAGTGGGTCTTATCTTGAGCCTGTGCATTGGGACCTGTCTCCTTTCCTGAATACAACCACACACACATGCACACACACACCGTCACTTACTCACTCATGCTTACATGTTATGAAAGAGTACAGAGAACTGGAGAGCAGCAAAAAGGGCCAATGGCTTTCATTACACTACAAGAAGTTAACGAGAAACTGGATTTACTTTACATCCAATTGTGCTGATTGAACCATATATAATATGAATGATTCAGATTATTTTTGGGTTCTTGCTGGTGTTGTAAGACATTCTAGGCTTCAATACTAGAGAACATTTCCATTCTAGGAAGAGGATTTCTAATGTTCTCTGAACTGAATTCTGATTAACGAAACAATCCATGAAGAGTCACAAACCACAGCACATTCTTTGATTCCCCTGGCACTGTTAATGTCCCAAGTTAGCAAGGAGTCAGTGTCCAGCTTGCTTCGCCTCCTGACCCTCTCAGCCTAACTGCTCCTGTTTAAAGGAAAAGGCAGGTCCATGATATTTCCTACGGGGTAAAGAAACCAAGCACTCTTGTGTTCTTCCACTGCTGTGGCATGCAACACTGATGCAGAGAGGACCTGACTTTCTAAGTAAGAGGGTGACTACCACAGTACCCAGAGCTTTTCTTGGGAGGGATTTGAAGAGTGTTTATTTGCTCTCTGATTGACTGCCAGCTCCAATGTGGGCTTATCCATATGAAAGACAGTTTCTCCTCAACCTAAAGGTCTGACTTGATTATCTATCCTTTTTGTGTGTGACTTGTGAAAGATTTAAGTCATTTTCCTAATTATTCAGTTTTTACTTGAGAATATCCAATACTGAACAGAGGGTCTATATTGTGGAAACAAATGCAAATGACAGCATTCAGTGGAATACAAATGAATATTTTACTTATGTCCTATATGAGCTTTTCAGGTAGCGAGTCCTCCCAGCAGCTGGAAAGACCACATTTGATGGGAATTCTGGTACCATGAACTGCTGTCCTTGGTCCATGATTTCAATAATTGAAGTGAAACAGAGAACGCAGTACATGCTAATCTTTCCACTAATTGGTTACTGACTTTATTTAGTTGCTAAAATAGGGAAAATGTGAAGACACTATTCTATTACATTAAAGTTAAAATACATTTTATGAAACTTGATTCCAGCAGAGGTGGAAATTCCAACGGAGGTGGACAAACAGAAAACTTAAAGAGCTAGTTCAATATTCTTACCTACCAAGCTCAGATCAAACATTTTTGGTTTTTCTGTGAGGGAAGAAATGAGTATCTGTGAGACAAATGCTTTTCCCCAAAGACCTCCATTCCTTCTCTTTTTATTTGGATCGAATACATTGACATTGTTTACCCAGAAATAGATTCACGGGCTCAGGAAAGTCCACCACTATCAAGGTTCTATAACTATGTGTATTTGTGTGCACACGTGTGTGTGTGTGAGAGAGAGGGAATGCCTGAGGGCTGTCAAAGACATAGTTTAGCAGTCCTAGGGGGTCTGTGGGAAGCTGGGTCTACTGTGTCCATGGCATACTAATAGCATATGTAGAATCACTAGTTAGGCTGCCGAACACAAAATGTATTCTCTTTCTGGTACATTCTGAATAACAAACACACAGCAAAACAATGCCTCATAACTGAGGTAGTTTATTCAGTGGATGCCCTCTAATCAGGGATAGATTCAGGGTTTGTGAGCTCTGAGCTTTCTACACCCCTTCCATTGAGCTCCCTGTTGCATGCTGTGAACAGAGGCAGGATTGTGTTGGTGGCCCTCTAACTTGGAGATTCTTCACACTCAGCTGCACCTTAGACTCACCTGGGACCTGTGCACATTAAACCAGAACCTCTGGCCACATGGCAAACACTGATCTTTTCCCAAGTGCCCTGGCTAATTCTAATATCAGTCAGGGCTGAGAACCCTGGAACTGAATAGTGACCCTGCAAGGAGGGCAGCTAGGCAAAGAGCACAGGGAGCTTGGTCTGACTCCTGAGCTTAGTGCTCAGCTGTGCCTGGATGGGGGAGTCCCCCACATGACAGGGGCAACAGGGGCACCCAGCTTTCCAGGTTCCACAGCAAGAGATAGGCAGAACCAGAAGTAGTAGGCATGGTCATTTGGACTCTGGACATCAGCAAGTACCAGGAGAAGTAGCCATGGAGGCATGGCTCACGTAGCAGCCTGGACCACCAAATCCTCTGTGGCAGATGGGGCAGACACCTGGGGAGATCCCCAGCAGGGGAGGAACAAATGGGCAAATGTCACGTCCTTGAACACATGTGAAACATGCCCTGGAGATACCAAAAATGACTTAAGAAAAATTTAGAGGGATTGTAATAATGAGTAGGAACAAGAAACATAAGTGTTGCTTATTATGGCCATAATAGGACCATATTTTACCTGGGCTGAGGGGTCCTAGACATCTGGATAATATACCCTAAGACAAGTTTTCAAGTACTAAATAAGCTGTGCTTAGTGCCTGGTAGGGCAGACAACAAAAGTTATCCAATACAACAGGATTTTGCACAGGCAGTACACCCGTGCCCAGTTTTCTCCCTTGAAAAAGCACATGTTAGGAAGCTGCAAACCATAGTTAATTCACCTAGTTTACTACATCACTTAACAGTAAGATTATTGCAATTCAGAGATTAAGCACTTTTACCTATGTTTGCATAACTGTTTAGAGATAGCTAGCCTTGGGCTTCTGACTTCCAATTGGATTAAACTTGATTAAATCTTAACTGTTTGTCTCCATTGCACTTAATCTTCTAAGTATTTTTTCAACTATATTTGGGGTCTAGGATTTGTTTTATTTAAGAAACAAATGATATGTTCTCAGGGGTCAAACCCTCTGTTTCCTTGGGGATGCAGGGCACAGTGTTGGTTAAGAGGAATGAAGGGGGAAATAGAACAACTGTAATGGCATAATCAATAAAATATATCAAAAAAAGAGTATGGACTTCATAGTGAAACAGACATCATTTAGAATTAAGGCCCATTCATTTACTATCTGTGATTTAGGAAAACTATTTAACCTTTATAAGCTTTAGCTTTGCCAAAAATAATAAGGCTAAACTATTGTTTTTATTTTTATGGTAAAACATATGATAATGTGAGCTATCATTATATAACTCTGTTCAGTATGCATAGTACAAACCCTTGATAAATATGAAGATGGTTTTCAGACATTTTGGTGAAAAGCCAGAAAATCAAATAACTTATAGATAATTCCATTCAATGTAATTTTTGCAAGTCTGTATGGTTGCTGAAATAAAATTAAAAACCGAAGCAATACATTGCACCCTCCTTGAGGTACTTGTTACTTTTTGAGGAAGACAGCTAAATGAAGTTAGAAGACTGCAGCATGCTGTTGGGATTCAGGAGGAGGAAAACAAAATATTTGAAGAGAATTGATTTAGAAAAGGTTCATGGAGGATGTAAGTTTGGAAACATGAAGGGAGAAGGTATAATAGCAGGTGAACTATCTCAAAGCTTCAGTTTGGGGAACTGGATGTACTGGGGAACTTGGGGTTCTGGCTGGAAGATAGCTTACACAAAATCTTTTCAAATTCACTTATTCCTTATTTCCAAAAATTATTTAAAACAGTGAATGCTCCCTCCCCCTCCCAGATGTTACAAAGAACCATAAAAACCCAAGAACAGAGTAACATAAGAAAGTCACGAGAAGAGGCACTTGACAATACCTACTGCCAAGAAAACTTTCTTTCGACCAAAGATTGCTGCAATGAGAAACTTCATCATGAGCCCTGGAGAAGCTCTGGTTCTCTCTCCAGCCCAGTGATTACATCCTTTTTCTTTGCTTCCTTCGAACTCATTGTCAACCCACTGTGCAAATAAATGCTGAGTCACTGATTGTCATTCATACATTAACATGGTGCTTGAACGCAGAGAGAATGCTAAACAAAAAAACATGGTTACTATCTACAAAACAATCAAAATCAGATTGGGGTTCAAGACTATTAGATTGTTTACATGGTAATGTGCTTCAAAATATGTCATTTGAATTGTGTGATATAAGTATTTTAACTTGAATATGTAATCATACATATATTGTAGTATATATACTAGAGCATGGTAGTAGCATTAGAAAGACTTAAATTAGAAATTCTTACTCCAATTGTGTTTTTGTATATTCTTAAAATATTAATCTACTGCAAAGGGTTCACTAATAAATATAAAGGATGTTAGAAACAATTTTTTCATTGGTGAAATGAGTGAAGTTCAAGATACATGACTGACTAAGACAGTGGTATAGGCACCATCACCTTCCACGATCCAGGGACAAGAGTTCATGAAGCCCGGCTGCCTCATGCTCACAGTATAGTGTTACAAGTTTTAGAGATTTGTTTGGTAGTGTGTGTTCTGCATTTTGCCCATCGTCTGTTCCCAAAAATGTTGGATAACCTGTCAGGTTATTATTGGTGATGCCTTAGAATGAGGATCTCCTGTGGTGGGTTTGTGAGAGCATACGGATGGAGATTTCTTAGTGTCTGTCAATTGCTTTTACAATGACAGAGAGATGATTGGGGAAGGGGATGCTAGATTCCTCTTTCTTCTAATCACTGGAGGCCACTGATAGTTACCCTAAAGAACTGGGTATTATAACTGCCAAATTGACTGACATAAGTGCATAGCAGACATCCAGATTTTTGGAAAACATAGAATGCATTTAGCACTTTTTTTCTAAAAGCCGAGTGTCCAGCTTCATGGATGATGACCTGATTTTTATGTCTTCTACTATGGTCACTCACAATATGTGAGGTCAACAACTAAAAAAAAACCACCCCCAAACTATATTATATAATTCTTTTTAGCATATTTTACTAAAGAAAACCAAACTTTTTTTCTGACATAGAATTGCACCTTCTTTAGTACAGATGTACTGAGATTATTAAGAGAAATAAAGGAGATCAGGATGTTGGACTTGGAAAATTTGAGGTTTTCGCTGCTAGTAGGATGGGAGTAGGAGAAGACAGAAAGAAGCCATGATACGATAGGACAGAGACCATCTTGAACAACATCATTTTTTTTCCTGAGTCCTTACTTGGAAACCACCGACAGAACACTGGCCAGAGAAGCAAAAGCTCTAAACCAGAACTCTGTGCCGTGAAGAGGTGATAATAACAGAAATAGGAGAAGACAGGATGTCTGAGATGAGAAAGCGTGAAGTGCCTCTTAGATGAAGACTAAATAGAGCATTTACTTCCCTTTCTTTTTCTTTGTTTAACCAAAGGAAGTTTCATCTCCCCTGTGGAAAAGAGATGACATTAAGGAACTTATTTGGAATTGAGGTATTAAGAGTATAAGGACTCACTGAAATAAAGCTGTAAATGGGACAAGGATCTCTCCAGAAAAAATCTCTTCTACCTCGAGCTCCTATTGTCTGTTTGGAGAACACTTTGGTTTTTCTGTTCTTTTATTTCTAAGCAGGATTTCTTGAATGCAAAGTGTGCTCAACACCCAAACATAATTTTAAAATCAATGAGTGGGAGCCAGAGAAAAAATGGTTGTCACCCACTGCTTTATCTACTTCCAAGAAATCATCCTTTCGGAAATCATCCTTGCAATAGCATGCAAGACATTTTTAAATTAAAAACTTGGGTAAAGAAATATTTTTTTTCAGTTTGGGTTGTAGAAGCTGTGACCTTTATAGTGTATTATCTAAAGGCGTGGGGTTGTAACTCACATATTGTTATTCTTAATAGCACATCCGTCTAGTTATATTTCCTAGCTTTTTGATGAAGGCTAAAAATGCCCTTCATTCTTGCTGAAGACCTGAAGTCTTTTAAGATTCATCTTTCCCAGTTTAAGCCTCATCTAAGGCCATTAGGACTTTTTTTAAAGTATAAAATGAGGTGAGATTATTGCCTTAATCTTACCTCAGAGAGGGGTCTGTAACTTGATATGAAGATTAATCCAGGCTATCTCATGGGACAAATTTAAATCATCTTCTGGTATTTCTGGTACTTTCCATGTCTAAATCGCCAATAAAATAAATATGAGTTGAATGTTATGTGCTCATTTTTTTCTCTACGACTTCATGACAGGAAGTGAAGGATAAGAATTAATCAGTTTAGCCTTTGTCACTTCCTATCTGTTGGAATCTGTTCTCTTTCATTAATTACTCATAAATCCAGTAGCTGCTTATGTAGTCCAACAGTCCCCCATGTCTTCCAATATCTGGGCTCCCTCTTACCTTTACTGTCCAGATAAAATAGCTCAGATTTCATCCTGTAAAAATGAAAAGTGCAAATCTCAAATCCCTTGTCTATATTTTTCAGGACTCTCAGGATGGTGCTTAGTGGTTTTCCTTCACTTTTTGCCTTGAATTTCTTTTCTCATCTTAGTTCTTTCTTTTTTTAAAATGAGGTTACATTGTTTTGTAACGTTATGTAAATTTCAGGTGTGCAGCATTTTAAAATGATATCCGTAAATACTACAGCAGGGGTGCAAACCTCATTTTCACCTGGGGCCATATCAGCCTCACAGTTGTCTTCAAAGGACCGGCAGTAATTTTAGGTCCGTATAGATGTAACTACCCCCTAACAATTAAGCAACAGCTCGGCACTGCCGCCGGGTACAAACAAGGTACCAGCAGATAAAAGAAGGTGAAAGGTCGGGTTCCGTCCTCGGGCCTTGGGTTTGCCCCCTGTGCACCCCCCGTGCTTTTTATCACCGAAGGAAAGGGGCTCAATCGACTCTTGCTTGTCAAGATAGGCTACCTCCCCCGGCTGCTGTCCCACTTTAATTCTTTAAGTGGCCTCTTCATCTTTATTCCTTATGATACACTAACACCAGGCTATGGTGTAACAATCTTTTCTTGTAGGTTTTGTTCCTGTGCAAAGATTCAAGCAAAGAAAAGAAGCAAATAAAAACAATATCAAATATCCTGAGTTTTGCCATTTGGCTTTTTCCCAGAAAATTGGTTTCCTTCATCCAACGCTGGCTTTTACCTCGTTACTGGGACTCTTTTACTCAGTCCCCATCACTCTCAACTTTTCTCTCACATTTTCTTCTTAAAATTTCAATCAACCCAAACTTTCTTCTCGAGGTCTCATGAATCAAATTATGTAGCAAGTTACCCCCAACCCTCATGTTCCAATAGTTACTGATGTGGGGTTTTAGTGAAGCAGTTACCTGAAGCTTTCTGATATCTGGATATTCATAGCAATTTTCTAATCTCTGGATTGCATCTTCTCTGAGCATTTCTTAAAAGTTTGGTGATTTCCCAGCATTCAGACAAGTTTGTAAGCATTTAATTTCTATATCCACATTGTGCCAGGTAGCTATTTAATTTGTATGCTGTTTGATAAGCCACCCCATAATTCAGGGGCTTAAAGCATTAATGAGCTATTTTCCTGAATCCACAGTTTGTCTGAGGTTAGTTAAACTAAACTGAATTTGGCAGTGTGGTTCTCCTTCAGTTGTCTCTCCAGCTGGGCTTGGCTTAGGCGACTACAATTTGTGTGTTCCATCTTGGCTCTAGGTAGAAGAGGCAGCGATTACCTAGCTTGAGAAGTCTTTAATGGCAGTGGCAGAGGTACAAAGGTACAAAGCAAAACTTGAAAAGGCTCTTAAATCCTGGCTTCAGAACTGGTAGATTGTTACTATTGTCTGTATACCACTGGCCAAAGCAACTTATGTGGCCAAGCTCAAAGCCAAGAGCTAGTGGGGCATTCTTCATGGAGAGATTATGCCACTGGTGTTAATCACAGGTATTCAAATTGTTGGAAGGAGTCAGGAGACTCTGCAGAATATATTTATGCAAGGCTTTAATAATGGTGAAGTGTGAAGTGAAGCAGGAGAAAGGATACACAGCCACATTAGGGCCAACCTACACAGGATAAGCTTAGTTCTAGGATGATAAACCACCAAGATAAATGTGAAATACCTTGATTTCAAAGAAGACCTTGAAGATAAAATTAACCTACTTAGTAAGCTATACAGCTGGAATTTGGAACAAGGTCTTCTGATTGTAAAGCCAGTACATTTTTCATTCTACCAACTGTTCGAATCAATATATAACTAAATATATGGATGTGGTATGATCAAGAATCACTGCAAATTGCTCAATAAAACTGAAATGAGTGTTTTGGCATTGACATTCTGCTGACTTTCCTTCTGGCAGTTTATAACCATCTCTCTCTCTCTCTCTCTCTCTCTCTCACACACACACACACACACACACACGCATGACTTTAGAACCCTTCTATTATGTTGTGGATGCTAAAACTATCTGGTCAGCTATCCCATGAGATCTGTGATTTTCACACTTTTATATGCATATGAATAACCTGGGTTTCAGGTGAAAGTGCACCTGGAGCTCTGGGGTGGGCTGAGCTTCTGCGTTTCTAGGATGCTTCCAGGTCCAGTGAAGCTTCTATCCTGGTGGAGCAGACTATTTGAGGATAAGGCACTAGAATAACATTTCCCTACATCCCTAATCTTCCTCCCCTACTACAAAGCTTTTATCTGTATCACATGCCTTTCAGGCTCTTTTTAAGGTGACAATAAAAAATGTTATGTTTTTCTGATGAGAAATGAAAAAAAACATTTTTCTTATACATGGAGACTTATTTACAGGCCTTCTTCAAACATGCCTAGGGCTCTAGAGGATTCTAAATGCCTTTCCGTTGTATTGGGTCAGCCCAGATGCAGACAGGCTTGTCTGGACTGGACCAATGGATCCTCTGCTCTTCATCTACAGCCATATCAGCAGTCTTCTCCTTTGAACACCTGAGGCTAGTTCTTCTCTTAGATAATGTGGAAGATTTTTTAAAAATGGCCACAGATTCTTTCCTGCCTCTATGTTCTTGCCATGCAGTTTGCGGCAATTTTCATCAAGTGAGTGGTGTCCATTTCTTGACCCCATGAGTTTGAACTGGTCTTCTGACTTGCTTTAGACACTAGGAGGTAGAAACAAATTGTGTGAGTTCTGAGCCTGAGTATCAAGGACTCTTTATGCTTCTTCTTGCTTTCTGAGAATCCCAGGCTGCTGTGAGGATAAGCCCGAGCTAGTCTTTGGGATAATGAGAGACCTTTGATCCAACCAGAAGCCAGCCACACCCCAGAAGCAGAGCCACCTAAGCGTCTGGTGACTGACAGGCGCAGGTGTGAACCCTGTGAGAGCAGCAGGAAGATGCACTCAGCTGACCCACAGAATGAAATACATGGCTATTGTTTTAGGCTTCTAATTTTTGGGATTCTTTTCCCTGACAGAAGATCATTGATATACTTAGGTGGATTAATAAAGCCTTGATTTAGTAGTCAGCTTTGCTAGGAATGCTGTCCCGACCATGTGTTCCAGTCCTGCTGAATGACTGCTATATGTTCCCTATGAACAATCACCCCTACCCACCTTGTACTTTATTTAGATCTAATAACAGGAGTGATTTTTTTCTTTTGAACCTGCCCAGTTCTGACAAATTGGGATCTTTCTTTGCTCTCTGCACATTCCCAAGCAGGAGTCTTGACTTTGAAGCTTAGTCCAAGGGTTGGATAGAGCCAAATGATCAGATCTAGGGTCTCACTGCCATGTGGCCTGGGTCTCTGTAAGTTCCTGAGCCCTGACTTCTGTAATCATCGTCTTTCTGCCAGGGTGTCTTCTCTTCTTTCTTGAAGAAATTCAGAAACATCAGTTGCTATCACTGTGCGCACCAGATTTTACTCTCATGTGAGTATCCAGTTCAGAATTTGCCATTGGTCCCCTATTATCCTAAGAACAAAGTCAAAACTCTTCATCATACTTACTAAAACCTTTATGATCTGCCTTCTACTTATTCCTCTAGCTTCATCCATCACTCTGACACCCTCTTTCTACTATCCCAACATAGTGAATCACCTGTACTTCTGTGGCTGCCTCAGCTGTGTCCTGCTTGCCTCGTTTGTTCATTTCTGCAGGAATGCCTATTTGCCTTTCCTTTACCTGGCTAGCTGCTGCTCACTGTTCATGATCATTTTCCAGACTGTTCAGATGCCCCCAAACACCCTGTTCACAGTTCTTGCATAGGAACTATCACACCTTGTCATAATGTTCATCTGGTCAGTATGTGTGCTTGGAGACTGAACTATTTCAGTCAATGAAATGCCTTTAAATTTTTTTAGAAAGAGGAGAAGGGAAGGAGAAAGAAAGGGAGAGAAATATCAATGTGCAAGAGATATATCAATCGGTTGCCTCTTGCATGCCAACTGGGACCTGGCCTGCAACCCAGACACGTGTGGCACTCAATCCACTGAGCCACAGCAGCCAGGGTTGAAATGCTTTCTTGTATCTTTATATACAGTGCCTAGCACAGCAGTAGATATTTATTTTTTTTCAAAAAATATTTATTGAGTAAATACAATGTGCCTGCTATTGGGCTAGGTCCATGAAGTACACAATGAACAAGATGCTCAAGGAACTTGCAATAGGTGAGACAGGTCATAAATGGGCATTCAGGATACCACTTAAGAAATCAGTGAGAGATGCTACGGGATTATACAAGCAAAGATGTTGGTTGTCTCATCTAGCTCTGTGGAATATCGAAGGATCTCAACTTAATGCTGCATTTATGGGTTGAGTAAAAAAATTTAAAAATTTGTCTGAATGATCAAATGGATGAAGATGCAGCTTTGACTTCTTGAATGATTTTTTAAAATAAACCAGTGAAAATAAAAATGAGGCCTGGAAAATGGGAAGTTGCTTCATAGGACTCTGAAAGCCATTTTCTTCAGTGGCTTTCCAATAGAGATAACTTTGGCTCATAATGAGAAGATTTGCGAGTCTGCCTCTTACAAGTTAGTAATTTAAATCACTACAACCTAATAAGGGTATCAGTGGAGGCTCCTGTAGAATAGCTAGGTATCAGAACCAAAGAAAAGAATTCAAAGCCTACAAAATACATTATAAAATACTTGTATGGAGAATGTTAGAGAATGTTAGCAATGTGTTTCAAGCTCTTCTTTAAAGCTCTTCAAGATATTAAAATGTAATAGTTGTTAAGGTGCAAATCCTCCAGAACTATTGAGTCTGAACTCTTATCTAATTAGCTACTTTTTCTTTCTAACTTCAAGTTCTCTATTAGTATTTGACTTACATAACAGAAATATGTACATGTTTTAATTAATTTTTATTAATTTTTGGTATTTTATTTATTTATTTTTAGAGAGAGGGGAAGGGAGAGAGAAAGAGAGGGAGAAAAACATCAATGTGTGGTTATCTCTCATGTACTCCCTACCGGGTACCTGGCCTGCAACCCTGGCACTGCAACCAGTGCTCTGACTGGTAATTGAACCAGCGACCTTTGGATTCACAGGCTGGTGCTCAATCCACTGAGCCACACCAGCCAGGGTAGATATGTTTTATATATATTTGGCTCTAAATTTTGATGTCTCTAATAAAGCAGGTATATTAATTTTCTACTGCAACATGAAATATTGCTGCAAACTAGTAACCTAAAACACTTTTAAAAAACATTTAACACCCTGGCTGGTGTAGCTCAGTGGATTGAGTGCGGGCCTGCGAACCAAAGGATCAAGGTTCCATTCCCAGTCAGGTCACATGCCTGGGTTGCAGTCCAGTTCCCAGCAGGGGACGCATGAGGGGCAACTATACATTGATGTTTCTCTCCCTCTCTCTTTCCCTTCCCCTCTAAAGATAAGTAAATAAAATCTTAAAAAAAAACATTTAACAACATGTTAAAATTTCTCCAGTTCTGTGGGTCATCATCAAGGTAGGCTGGGCGTGACTCCTTAGGGTCCTGTAAATCTGAACTCAAAGGTCTGCTAAGCTGCTTTTCAGTTAGAAGATCTGAGGAAAATTCACTTCTGTGCTCCTTAGGTTGCTAAAAGAATTTTTTTCTCATGGCTTTAAGACTGAGGATCTTTTTTTAAAAACTGAGTGTTGGCTATGAGTTCTTCTCAGCTCTCCTAGAGACTCTTCTTGGGTCATTTTGCTGTAGCCCCTACATCTTTAAAGTCAGCAGAGATGTGTTACATAGTTCTTGTGATTCAAATCTTCTCAAATTCTTTTTCTGTAACCAGCTAGAGAAAATTTTCTGTTTTTAAGGAGTTCATGTGATTAGGTTAGGCCTACCGGGATCATCCCTCCTAGTTTAGGGTCAACTGTGCCACAGAATATAATCAGTTGTTCTGCCTACACTCAAGGAGATAAAGTTGTTCAAGGGCCAGGGTCATTTTGGGGTCATTTTAGAATCCTGCCTACCGCAGTGGGTGTGGAGGAAGGTCATTGGGAGACCTTGCTTTCACCTAGAGGAATGTTGCAAGGGCCACCCAGTGAATGTACCAACAGGGAGATGCTAATTTCATAAAAAGGAATGTTTCTATAGGGCTGATTTTATTTCTGATGCAGCACTTGATTTTCTGCAATAATGCCCAGAAGGAGAGTATTGCTAGACACCAAGTCTGAGGATAGAAATAAAAAAATCTGTACTCTGTTATCACAGCTGTTATAAATAAGCCACATACATGTTTTCTCCCCACTCGCTATTTATTCAGAAAGTAGACTTTCACGGCATCATTGGGGAGTGAAAGGAGCACATTTAAGAATCAATTGGGAGAGAGAAAAATGAAAGAAAGTGATTTTCTTGAATAAGTTTCCACTGGATTATGAGGTGTGAAAACCTTAAACTCTTTTTGACTTTAGAAATGTAATGAAAATACTCAGAAGCATTCTTTGATTTTGATCAAGGTACTGTTTTGTAACTTTGAGTCATTGTACAGTTTTCTTTATTTGACTACAGAAAACATTTCCTAGTGTCCAGATTCTGCATACCTGTGGGCAGTCATATAACACTTCACACCCTTCTGTTCAAAAGCACAGTCCCCATGGTAAAGTCCTGCTGGAGTTTCACTCCAATAAAAAAATCTGTCTCTAGAGATGACTGAGTGTGCTTTTACTTGTCAGAAAATGAAAGTTATGCAATGGAACCAAACTCACTGCCCAAATGCTTTAAAACCACCCAATAGATTTATTTTCTGCCAAAGGGACTCAAGTTTATTTTAGCCAGAACTTTTTTTTTCTACTCTCACAACATCCCACTCTTTAAGTAATCTCTTCTACTTTTGGAAAGAAGTTTGACATACATTTTTAGAACAATATATTAAAAATATGAGAAAATGTTTTTTACTTCTTATCGGTTAGAAAGGAAAATTATTCTTGATCTCCCCTAGACCCTAAAAAAGTGCAGTGTTATCTGAGAATGAAGTCTGAGCTACCAATGTTTAGAATACTTAAAATACCTGATTGTCATCACCAACATGAAGAGGGTTTGGAGGGGTAAGCAGGTGTGTGTTTCTGAATGTAAGAAGTCCAAAGGAATTCTGAGTTTTTGGTTGATTCTATATGTACAGTTCCTTGGAAGAACTCCCTCCTCGTTGCCCAGCCAGAGCACTGAAAATTTATTCTTTTCCTATAGCATAAGAGTGATGTATATAAAACCTCAAATTAGTCGCACGTTTTTTTTAGGTATACTATCTCTTCACCTTTCAATAAGTTCTTTCACACTATTCTTTCCACTTCTTTATCATGTTCTCTGCAATAAAGTATTAAGCTTCAGCAGACTCTTCCTCCTTACCACTCAGCTATATACTGATGCACGTTCATAGGAATTTCTTAAAAACCAAAATGCTTTCAACAACAAGGAATCATATTTTATGTCAGACTGGTTTTCTGATAGGCAGTAAGGAAAATTAAATTATTATTATTTCAGTTTATAAACATTTTCCCAGGGATGGGACATAGATTATCTTTATGTAAGAACCCAGAGGGTACAAAACTTCACACAGAACTTCTTCATAATGTCATTTCATTTTTGATTCAAAATGATGTTACCCAACTTAATAACAACTGATTCAAAAGTCTTGGTTGACTATGAGTACATTGGATTACTTCCATAAGGAAAGTCCCAATCAAATAAGAAATTTGTTGTCATGAACTGTAATAAAAAAAAGTGTCAAAAGCTATAAGGACATTTCCAAAAGAAATTCCAAAGCCTTTATGAAGAATGGCAGCATGGCTGGAAACATTATCTCCCAGCAAGTCTGCTTTGAAAACCCAGGACGCACATTTTTAGTTATTTTGTGAAGATGTTAAGGCATATTACTATGTAAGTTAAAGAATTCAGAAATATGACCTTTTGTCATTTTTCTAATGCAGTGCATAGGCTATGCCTGCCAACATAGATGAAGGACACACCGCAAATGTCTTACCTTCTGAAGCTTGTCTTGTGGACCTGGGAAAATTCAGTGGAGAGCTCCCTGCTTGTTTTTGATTAGTTAACTCTCCACCCATGTGACTTGTGTAAGGAAGAGACTCCAGGTTCTTCTTAACTTTGGCTTAAAACTTTAGAAGAGGGAATTTTGTCCATTTTTTGCATTATTTTAAGTAAAACCCCTTGTATTTTCCTGTGTAAAGATTGAAAAAAAATGTGACTGTCTCTGATCTTTCAGGACTTGTAAAGACAATTTAAAACCTGGTTGCTGCCATTGGGATGTTGGCAACACACATATAATGAAAACTCGGGTCAAAATCAACCAGAGCTAGTTTTGTTTAGAGACATAATTGTATCATTAAGGAAGCTAACAGTTACGAGGTGTAGAAAGCTCAAGCTCAATTAAGAAAAAAAGAGGAATTGATTGGCTTATGTGACTCAAAAGTTGAAAGTTAGATGTGACTTCAGCTAAGTTTTTATCCAGAATTTGATTAATATACCTAGTTCTAGTTTCTTCCTTTCTCTTATTTTCTTGGCTCTGTTCAGACAGAGCCAAAGATTTTCTTAGAAGCTCACGCTGAGATGTGATTGATTGACTGTACAAGGATACTATTAGGGGAAGTGACTATGTGAATGGAAGTAAGAAGGAAGCTGGGAGTGTCTGGAGAGTCATCAGACCTCAGTGCAGTGAAGGTGAAAGAGGGAAGGAGAGAGAGAGAGACGCTGGATATTGTGCAGTGTAAGGAGGGCTTAATAAAGCTTTCTGGGAGTCCTTGGCCATGAGTTCTTTGTGTCCTGGAAGCTCAGCCATTGATAGAGAAGTAGCCCTTGGTAGGTAAGACTTTGGCGCAGGCCCATCAATAAACTTCCAAGTGCAGTGCCGGAGGCCCTCTATCAGTCACATTCCTGCAGTAGGAGACCAGCTGCATTCCCACGGCTCCCCTGGGCACAGTCCCCATCACGGTCCTGAGACAGCTCTCGGTAGAGCCGAGGGAAAACTGTATCCTCATTTATATTCACTGGCATACAAAAAGGAAGTCAACTTCTCCAAAAGGTGAAGATTCAGGTTCAAGTCTTTTTAACCATGATAGGCCAGACCAGGTCACGCACCCAGTCCTGACCCCCTGGATGCTGGGGTTTGGATACAATTTTTGGCCTAAGCTCAAGTGCCTGCCCTGGAATTGAAGATGTTAGTTCATCCTTATGTATGTTATATTGGTTTTGACTGCATGTGACAGACACTCCAACTCAAATTAGCTTATTTGAATCCTGACGTTTATTATATCATGTAATGGAAAGTCAGGGAGGAGAAGTGTTCCCAGCATGGCTCGGATAAAACACTAGCTTCATCTCTTCACAGTTCTCCAAGGTTTAGCTTTATTACCAGGCTGATTTCCCATGAGGTTTCAAAATGTCTTAGCAGCAGCACCTGGGGCAAAATGTCCCCTTTGTGCAGACTCAATATGAGAAAGAGAACACGCCACTAAAATGAAACAGAATTCCCTCAGTCTAGTTGGGCCACATGCTCATTATGTAACTGCTCCTGAACAAACAAGGGCCAGCAGGGCAATTCCATGCCTTCTTTGGCCTATACCTGCTTCTGAGCCCCTGGAAAAGAGGATGGAATAACGATGATTGGGTTGGAACAATCAGGATGCAACCTGAGCTGGTGATGGGATCAGCTTCCTTGAGTCAGATGGGCAGTGTGATGGGCAATTTAATGAGTCACTTTGACTGGACTATGGTGTCCAGTGGTTTGGTCAGACATCAGTCTAGATGCTCTGAAAGTTTATGTGTGATGGAACATTTACAATCATTAGACTTTGGATAAAACAGATTATTCTATGTAATGTGGATGGGCTTCACCCAATTAGTTAAAGGCCTTAAAAACAAAGACTGAGGTTTGCCAAGGAAGGAATTCTGCTGCAAGACTGCAACATAGAAATCCCACGCAAGATTCTAGCCTGCTTTTCACATTTTATAATCAAGACTAAGTCAATTCTTATCTGAATTTCCAACCTCCCTGCTTGGCCTATGGATTTCAAACTTGCCAGCCCCTATGGTAATATATAAAATATATATTTTATAACATTATATACTATATAATATATATTGGTTCTGTTTATCTAAAGAACCCTGGCTAATGCAGGCCACAGGGGAAGGACTGAGCACCAGAACAGAACCTGGGTTACTTTTTACACTACCAGTAACCACACAGTCAAGTTGAAACTCAGAGAGGAAGGTCGAGTGGCTAATGGGAAGGCTGACAACAAATGGCCCTACAACAGCAGTTTTCAGCCTTGTTCATCTTGTGGCGCACATAGACCAATTACTAAAGTTCAGCACACCCCAACATATAATTTTTTATGATCTGACAAGAAAAATAGGTATAATTTTGATTCATTCATGCCAGATGGCTGCTGTCATTTTTTTTTAATTTGAAAAATAAAGGGAAAGAGGTCAGTGCACCTGACTATTCAGTCAGGAATTGCATGTTTTAAAAATTCTTGCAGCACGCCCACGAGTCTGCCGTGGTACACGGGATAAAAATCACGGCACTACAACAATGTAGGTTGTTCACATCAGGTTTTGGTTGATAATGTACATAAAACTTTACCTTAGCTCAGGATAGCTTACCTTATTTAGATAGCTCAGGACTAGCCTCTCCTAAGAAAATCCCCTTTCAAGTGAAAATCCCTTTCAACTGAGAACTGAAATCTCAATTTCAAATAATTAATAAAGAAAACCACTGGCTCACCTAGTTTTGATTTGAGTCTTAGGACATGTGAAGACTGATATGACACAGGAGTAAGAAAAAATGTAAGTAGAACTTAACAAATGAGATAAGCTACACACATCGTAAGTCATGTGTGTCATATCATGAAATTATTGTATTTATTGCCATTATTATCTGCTTTTATGATGACTAAACCATTTTCTCACAACTGATCATTTTTTAGTCTTGGCTCTTCTGATGGAGGGAGCACAAACACGTCAGATAAGAAACATGTTTCTTGCACTGAAGGCAAACCTTTCTACCAGTCTCTGACTTGCACTTTTCTCTGTTGACCTTGGTGACTCCCAAGAGGAGTCATTGGAACAGAATTTGATAGTCTCTGATGAAATAAAATGATTATAATTTTTAGAATAGGTCTTGAATCATCACCAGCTCCTCTGTACCCAGTGGCATCTTTGTTCTGAAAAAGGTCATGTCTTCCTGCTGAATGCAGTCGTTTCTTTCCAGTTATTGGTTCCCTGATCCCTAACAGGAAGATTTCCATTTCACTCCAGCACTTGTTTCTTATTGCATCATACTGACTGGCAGTAGTTTCCATGGCTAAAAGGCAAAATCAACCAGAATTTTGTGTCTCAGATCAGACTGGGTTTCAGTTCAAATGCTCACTGTCCTCTCCCTGCAGAAAGAACCCCTCGGGCTTATTTCCTCTCATGCCCTGTCCCGCCCCCATTAACCCATTATATTTCTAGTTTAAAAAAAAAAGAAAGAACAGGGCTAGTGTAAGTGAAATTCCAAAAAAAGATGCTAAATCTTGAGATTATTGTCCTGTGAGATCATTTTCTGGACTGTGAAATAATTTACTGATGGAATTGAAAGATAAATACATTGGTTAAAATCCTATCAATATGTCCCAAAGCATTATCAGTGTTCTGGGAACCAAGAATTTCTGCTGTAGGCTATTTTTTCTTATTGTATCAGTCAGGCATGGCAGTTCAGGGAAAACCAACTATCGTAGGTTTTTTAGCTTTCAAGTGTCCTATCAAACTCACATAATCAGTTATAAATTTTTAGTGCATTAATTCTGAATAAAGGAAAGAAATTAACCTAACACATAGTGGACGCCTACTCTGTGCCAGACACTGTTACAGGTGCCTTTACTCCTCTCAACATCCCCATTTCACTGATGAGAAAACAGGCTCAAAGAGCTTAAGCAAACCATGCAAGTTCAAACCAGTGTCAGTCTTTCCAGTCTGCTGAGCTAAGTTTTCCAGTACCTGTAACACACATTTCATCACAAACCCCCAGGGTTAATAGGGCTGTTGTTGTCAGGGAGGACAGAGAAGTCATCCTCTGTTATCAAACACCCAGTTTTCCCTGGATACATTCTGGATGGGTTCATATACGACATCTTACAATTCTCATTTTCCTAAGTGAGGAAACTAAGAACTTGAGAATTTAGGGAGTAAGTGCATGATCACATGAATGTGAGCAAAGAAGCATGGAATTAAAACCAGATACCTGTGACCCCATTTCACTCCACTATGTGAAAGCTACATCAGCTTGGGTTAAAGTGTATGAAAGTACAATGTGCCTTGTGATTGGGACTAAGTTAGTAGCCACCTTGAATATCATTTGATAAAACAGCAGAGCATCTAGGCAATTACTGACGAGGACCTGAAACACATATATAAATTCATGTAGCTGAGAAATGTATCATGTCCTCTTCCCACAAATGGTGCTAAAGTGTGGACCCTGAGAAAGTAGCTTAAAGAATCTTTGACACCTTTGTCTTATTAAAGCCAATATAGTGAGCACAGTATTTACCTTGTTGGAAGAATTCATTTTTCTCCCTGCATGCTCCTTCTCCCTCTCTTATGTGATATCAACATCAGGGCATTTTTAGTGTGAAAGAGCAATTACAAAATAAATAATTACAATCTTCCTTATCCTTATTAAGCTGTGCTGCCTTCCTTAGCTTTACAGTAAATGATGTGTTCACAAGAATGTTTTTAAAATCCATAAGCATGTTTAAGTTGGGAGTCTTGTTTTTACAGAAAGTTCTGAAGGTTACATGACTATATTTCCACATTAATACTACCATTAGAATGGACTATTTGAATTATGCTAACAATTACCTTTTAGTTTATTTCAGCTTAACACATATATTGGACGTCTATCACATTTTGGGTACTGAGCTAATGGCTGGGGAAGTTTAGATGAACAAAGCAGCGCCTGTCCAGCTGCTCTCAAGGTGACAGATGAATAAACAGATAAGAGATGAGACAGAGAAGGCTCAGAAAGGTGGGAATGTGCAGGTGCTGGACCTCCTTGGGGCAGATGACCCATTCGTGAGTTTGCTCAAGCTCCATCCTCTCTGTGGCCATTTGTTCTTAGTGAAGAATAAAATGGAGATGAAAAACTCTATTTCTTTGCATACTTTATATCCAGGTCATGTCTTTTCTGGCTAACTTGGTAAGTTAACTTAGAAAGGGAGAAGAATTTGGTTTTTAATTAGGTTTACTCTGAGTGCCAGAGTGAGATATATTTCTAACATTAGCTTAGGACAAACATAACCATTAAGCACACTCCATATGTGTATTAAATTTGAGCTCAAGATTTCTTGATTTGGTCCTATAAAGCTGCTTTTCAGAGTACCACTTGTGGAGAATCAACCATTTCAATTTATCTCACTCCTATTGTTCAACTAATAGGCTATTCAGGTCTTAATTATAGGAAGGAGTTTTCATGAAACTGAAAATATTCATTTAGCTCTTGCAAAAGCCATTCATTAGGAGGGTGAGGATATAAGGAATTTAATAAATAGGTCAAAAATCTGAGAGGCTTACTTTAAATCAGGATTTTAAATTATTTCCATTTCTTTGTTGGATGTGACCAAGTTCTTTAATAAACATACTAATGGTGGATACAAAAGCAAAGTTTTTCATGAAGTCACAGTCATTGGAAAAGACACTCAAATTCACAGTAAGAGAGATGCAAATAAAACAATGCTGATATACTTTTTTATGTTTTATGTGGGGAAAATTCAAAAATTTGATAACATATTCTATAGTAGAGAAGAAATAGATGCTCTCATATATTATGGTTGGGATAACAAAATGGTAAAATGCCAACAGAAGGGAATTTGGCAGTTCTATAGCATATGAGTTAAGTTACTGTTTTATAACAAATTATTCCAAAACTAAATACCTAAAACAATGACTACTTATTCAGTTTACAGTTCTGTGGGTTGGACACTTAGGTTACACTCAGCTGAGCAGTGCTTCCAATCTCAGGTGAGCTTTGGTGGTCATGACTGGGCCATCTCACATGACTGGCTGGGACACTGGCGGAGAAAAGCAACTTGACAAGTCTTTGCCCTATCAGGGGTGTCCAACCCACGGCCCAGCATGGCTATAATAAATGCAGCCCAACATAAAATTGTACACTCACTTAAAGCCTTTTGTTTTTGCTCATCGGTTTTTTTAATTTATTTTTTATTTTTTTAAATATATTTTATTGATTATGCCATTACAGTTGTTCTATTTCCCCCCTTCATTCCCCTCCACCCTGCACACCCCTCCCCCACCATTCCCCCTCTCTGGTTTATGACCACGTGTCACAAGTTCTTTAGATTCTATATTTCTCATTCTATTCTTGCCCTCCTCCCTATCTATTTTCTACCTACCATCTATGCTACTTATTCTCTGTACCTCCTCCCCACTTCTCTCCTCCTACTCCCCTGTTGCTAACCCTCCATGTGATCTTCATTTCTATGGTTCTGCTTCTGATCTAGCTGTCCTCTTAGTTTGCTTTGGTTTTAGGTGTGGTTCTTAATAACTGTGAGTTTGCTGTCCTTTCACTGTTCACCTTTTTTATCTTCTTTTTCTTAGATAAGTTCCTTTAACATTTCATAAAATATGGGCTTGGTGATGATGAACTCCTTGAATTTGATCTTATCTGAGAAGCACTTTATCTGCCCTTCCATTCTAAATGAAAGCTTTGCTGGATAGAGCAATCTTGGATGTAGGTCTTTGGATTTCATGACTTGGAATACTTCTTTCCAGCCCCTTCTTGCCTGTAAGGTGTCTTTTGAAAAATCCGCTGGCAGTCTGATGGGAACTCCTTTGTAGGTGACTATCCCCTATCTCTTGCTGCTTGTAGGATTCTCTCCTTCATTTTAATTTTGGCTAATATAATGATGATGTGCCTTGGTGTGTTCCTTCTTGTGTCCAACTTCTTTGGGACTCTCTGAGCTTCCTGGATTTCCTGGAAGTCTATTTCCTTTGCTGGATTGGAGAAGTTTTCCTTTATTATTTGTTCAAATAAGTTTTCCACTTGTGGCTGTTTCTCTTCCCCTTCTGGTACCCTTATAATTCGGATGTTGGAATGTTTAAAGATGTCCCGGAGGTTCCTAAGTCTCTCCTCATTTTTTTGAATTCTTGTTCCTTCATCCTTTTCTGTTTGGTCATTTTTTTCTTCCTTCTGGTCCACTCCCTTAATTTGAGTCCCAGTTTTCTTTCCATCACTATTGGTTTCCTGTGCATTACCATTCATTTCAATTAGTTTAGCCTTCATTTGTTCCTCTAATTTGTGACTAAAATCAACCAGTTCTGTGAGCATCCTGATGACCAGTGTTTTGAACTGTGCATCTGAAAGTTTGGCTATTTCTTCATCACTTAGATTTATTGGCTCTGGGGCTTTGAGTTGTTCTTGAGCCATATTTTGGTCTGTTCATGCCTGTTAGGTATGAGGAGCAGAGACTTTTATGTTCACCAGGGTAGGGCTACCCAGGTCGCTGGTTTGTGACGCTGTATGTGGGGGCGGGGTCAGAGAGGGACGATAGCAGTCCCCCCTGCCACTTCACACTGCTGGGGCCTGTGCGGTCTGTCTCACTGCTTACTCCTTCACTGGTTTATTTGTGCGCGAATGTGTGACTGCGGTCAGCCCTCAGTGGGTCCGCCTGCTGCTACTCCACACCTGGGATGACGGCTGCTGGTGCACCTGGGTCATGCGCCTGGGTTGGTCCAGTGGATCTTTCCTGCCCAAACCAGCTCTGCTGCTGGCTCTGCCCCTCTTACCGGTTTGGCTGAATGGTTCAGTGTTGTCAGACTTCTGTATAGTTCAATTTTCTGTGGTTTGGCTGGGTTTTGGTTGCTAAAACTTTGTTGTTCTTAAACTTGGTTGTATGAGAAGGCACAGTGCTTCCACCTATGCCTCCATCTTGGCAGAAGTCCTCAGAACTGAAACAGTCTAAGGGAGAGGTTTTCAGCTGGGAGAACCTAAAGCCACAGCTGTCTGCTACTGCCATTACCTCTCACTGCCACTCGGGCCACAATCGGATGGACACAGCTGGTCCACAGCTGATTCAGGATTCAGGCTCCTTGTGGTCCACATGATTCACTTCCCTCGGATGATCTGTTGGCACCACATCTGGCTGGGCAGTTATCCCCTCATGTCCTGGAGTCCATCTTTTCCAAACTCTCACGCAGGCCCTCTCCCTCAGGGGCTCAGCCCCTAGTTACATCCTGGTAGCCCTGCTCATCGGTCTTTGTTAGTGTTTGTGTATTTAATGTGTGGCCCAAGACAACTCTTCCTCCTCCAGTGTGGCCCAGAGACGCTGGAAGGTTGGATGCCCCTGCCAGATGGTTTCTCATCCTTCAATAGGCTTGACTGAGCTTGTTCACTTGGTGAGAGCAGTGATCTCTCAGTTGCGAGTAGAGGTGTGTAAGGCCTTTGAAGGCCTGGGATTGGAATCACATGATCACTTTCCCCACATTCTATAGGCCAAAACAAGTCACAAAGGCCAGTCCTGATTCAACAAGTGGAGAAATACATTCTATTTATCCATGGGTGGAGTTGCAAAGTCATAAGGCAAGGGTGTGTAAACAAAGATAGGAGAATAGTTAAGGTTGCATTTTTAAAACCATCTACCATATTGCGTGAAATGACAGTTGCTTTTACCCACTGACAAAGAAATCCCAGGTCTCAGCATCTACCCCACAGAAAACTTATGAAAATCCATAGGTGTAAAATTGGAGCACTATTTGTTAGCAAAAGACAAGAAATGACCCCAGTTCATCAATAATCAATTGGTTCAATAAAAATGGTACATCTGACAATGACATAGTGAGCACGAGTATATGAAACAAAAGTATCTAGGAGTTGAAAATTGTTAAAGGTGAGTCTTTGTTCATTATGTTTTTCTCTCTACTTTCATACATGTATCAGTTTCTGATAATAAAAAAGAAAAAATGGACTTAATTCCCTTTTTTCATGACTAAATATACACAAAATGAATAAGATCAAATTTAAAATGGACCCTACTACCTATTTTTGTCAAAAGGTAATGCCATGTCTTCAAGAGATAATATTTACATCTCAAGTGCAGTAAACAGTTCAGCAGCATCCAAAAGAATATTCATTGAAATTCTTGGTTGAGGGAGAGTTCCTTCAATCAGCAAGCTCAGTAGTCTCTCCCTAGTGCTACAAACATTGCAGGGTTAACATAATTGCAGGTGCAGAGTAGAGATTCTCCAACTTTCTATAGTCTGCATCTTTTTAAATAAACTGCTTGAACTGAGTTTAGACATCAGCAGCTGAAGTAAAAAATATTTTCTTTTCTTTTGACATGTTTTTTTTCTTTGTCATTGCTATATCAGCACTTTGTTTAAAACATAAACTGTTGCCATATATTAAGATCCCATATATGCAAAAGTTAAGGTTTTTATCATCATGAACATGGCAATAAATTGCCCATAGATTTCTCAAAATAACTCTGATTCTCTTATCTCAAGTTTCATAAGGAACTGTGCATATGAATTATTTGACAAATCTCTGGAAAAATATCCCGTGTCATATCTTTTAAAGGAAAACAATGTCTCTCCCTTCGAATCCATCTATGTTTGGGTTGAGCAGGATTCTGTTGTCATTCCATATTTTGAATGGAAATCCATTCTAAGAACTGGGCAAAAGCCCATAGCTGCGTTAGACCAATAATCAGTAGGGCAGAGAGTGTTTTGTGTTTCCAGTTTGAGAAGTTATCTTCCTGCTCTCCCAAGGCTGCAAATGATAGCAGTTCCAGGGACTCTAACAGATTCTACCTTATCTGACTTGTTTCAGTAGTTGAATGAGTATGATGAGCACAGAGCAAGCGGCTGCATATTAAAGTGACATTGAACTTTCTTAACCATTTGCAATTGATTTCTTGCTTTACTATGCTAGTGAAACTTTTAATGATTAGCAGATTGTATAGCATTTTCTTCATGTTAGTTTTAGCTGATTTGCCATTTAATTATTATTTTTCATTAGTTTATTTTCATTAGATCACCAGGAGCCTCTCTTCTCTCCCCTCTGCCTCCATCATTTATGCACTTTCTCCTTGAATGTCTCAGAGGTGTTTATGGGTTTGAACTCGGGCTTGAGTTTATTTTATGATGAACATTATAAAATACAGAGCAAAAGAAACCTTATTCTTTGCATCAGTGCACTGAGGGAGGAAATGAAAATAAAAATAAAGTTTCTGCTTGCAAGGCACTGCAAATCAGATGTCAGAACGAGAACGTTGGACCACATAGATGTCTAGTGTTTGAAATCGCAATCTGCACCTGTGATAAAAATATATTCATTAAGAAGAAATTCTCAATTAAGACAGATGGGGCAAACTGAAAGAATAAAAAAGAAGAAAAAAATGAAGGGTGTAAGTTTTTACTCTATTTTATAATTGCTGAGATATTTTACACATAGGATCAAAATGTAATAAATTTCAACTGTCTTATTTCATATAATTTTTAAATCCTTACTTGAGGATGTATTTATTGATGTTTTAGAGAGGGAGGGAGGCGAGGAGGGAGGATGAAAGAGAGAGAAACGTTGATGGGAGAGAGATCAGTTGCCTCCCATACACACCTTTACTGGGCATTGGACCAGCAACCTAGGTATGTGCCATAACCAGGAATTGATCTCCCAACCTTCTGGTGTATGGATGACACTACAACCAATGGAAAAACCTGGCCGGGGCTTGTATCATTTTATGGGATCAAAAGAAAAATAAATCCCTAGGGAACAAAATGAGCGACTGCATATTTTTTCCCTACTAACATAGTCATTTTAGCAGACTTGATTCTTAAAGAAGTTAATCAGGCCCAAGATAAGCAAAAATGTGAGCAAATCAGAGTTTCAGGAGAAGTGAAGTGTCATGTTCTTATCTGGCCCTCCACCTCCTTGAGTTACCGGCATTCATGCCCTTTGAAAAGTCTTCCCCATGAAACAGACACAAGCAAGAACGTCAAAGTATTTTTGAAGCCTAGGAGAAATGTGTGCCAATCCATTAACCTGTTTTTATTGGTGATTCTCTCATGTGTTAAATTAAATAGGTAATGATGTAAAGTAAACTCCTCAAAAATAGAAGCTTGTAATTTGAAAAAGGTGAATAAAAATACTGTATTTAGGTTACAGTTAACTTAGCATTCAAATAAAATATAAGAAATTTTATCATGTAAAAGGACATCATTTTAATGGCTCTCAAAATAAATAACCTACTTATACTATCAAAGGCATGAAATAACTCTTGATTAATATTTTACTATTTATGAATATTTCTATCACGATGTCCACCATAGTTTTTCCACCATAGTTTGGACCACCAAGGTCCAAAATTCTTCTTGAATACTCTCATTCTTTTTTTTTTTTTGGTTTCCAGCTGAAAACATATAACTCATTTATCTGTGTCAGAGTTAAATCACCATGGTTATAAATAAACCATGCAAGTCAAAAGTGGAGTTAAAACATTGTCATTGATTACTAAAATTTAGAAGGAGAGTGGACTCTCCACAAGAAATACGAAGTGATGGAAAACAAGAGTCTATAGTAGCTAGTTTATACACTGATTGAGTCAGTCAGTTTGTCAACACATTTATCGTGTGTCTACCAGGGCAGGATGCTGATCTGTATCACTTACCTATTTTTACTAGGGACAAATGGGAGATTCTGGGCTTGAGAAGATCATACCATTCTAGGAGAAAGAGACAGGCAATAAATAACTAACAGCATAAATGTGTATATTATTCAGTATGCTCAAGGTGATTAGTACTACAGATAGAAGAAGACAGAAAGCCGGAGAGGGTAATCAGAAGTGCTGAGGGCAGCCGAGTGCAGGTTTCAGTTTCAGATTCAAATGCAATGTCTCAGGGAAGGGCTCCCTGAGGGGACCTCTGAGCAAACACTTAGGCCAGCAGAAGGGTTAGTCCTGAGGGCATCTCAGGGGACGAGCACTTGGGTGGGGAGAGTAGTTCCTTGCAAGGCCTTCCTGTAAAGTGGGCCTGATCTGTGGAGCAACAGCAAAGTGCATTTTTGGTGCCAGAACAGAGCAGGCGAAGCAGAAAGTGGTAAGAGAAGGGGTCAGACAGACAGCGGGAGCGGGAGGCTTTGAAGGCCATTGTGAAGACAGGTTTTTGTTCTCAGTGAAATGTGAAGACTTCAGAGAAATTTGAGCAGGGAAGTGATAAGGTTGGACTTACATTTTATTTCTTTCTTTGTATGGAATTTATCAGGCATCACTGGTTAACAAAATTACCCAGGTTTTAGTGGAACAATTCCACAACACACGTCTGCGTACTGTATTGTGTTCACCACCCCAAGTCAGGTCTCCGTTCATCACCACTTATTCCCCCGACCCTCCTCCACCACCTCTACCTGCTCCCTCCCCTGCCTGGCCTGGCAATCACTGCACTGTTGTGTCCACAAGTGTTTTCTTCTCTTGTTTGCTCAGTCCCTCCACCCTCCCCACTCAGCCCCCCAACAGCTGTCATCCTGCTTACATTAGATTCTTAAAACAAATAATAGGACATTTTAAAGACCCTGTGACTATTGTTAAAACTCTCTCTATATACATATACCTATATAAAATACATATATATACATACACATATAAATTATGGCTGAAATTACACATTCACCCTCACTGTCATACTTCATATTTATATTTTAGAGAAGCATAATGAGATTAGAGATTCTGAGTCAGATCCAGCATAGAGAAAAATAACCTTTTTTTCTTAATTTTATTAACATTTAATTTATATACTATGCAATGCATAAGACATGTGTTCTGTTTGCTGGATTTAGTAAACAGAAATACTCCTCCAAACTAAAAAAGAGTCAGTGCGACATCATTGTTGTTTTCCCCCACTATTCATTTTTTTTTCACCTGGAATTCATAGTTCTCCACAGTGACAGATACCTGGCTGCCACGCATGACAGAGATAAGAGCTTTCCCTGTCGTACCCAGCCTGAAGCCCGCTCTCTTACGAACACGGAAATGCTGAAACCCTTGCCAGTGGACAGCTGGTCATGTCCTCCTCCTCCATAAGACATGTGCTCTCCTTTATTCCTATCCATTTGATTTTGTCTTGTTTGCTGTGTATGTTTCCATACCGCTATACCTTTCCCATGGGCAGTGCTTTTAAAATGAAAGAGTCATAACTGATTCTACTTTGTACTTTTCCTAATTCTTAATATAATGGATACCAGGCAATCATCTTATTTGATTTATTGTGTAAACTGTATCAGTGTTCTCGTACCCCACAACCTCCATATCCATTAAGTGGATCGCTTCTACCTCCACTCTTCCTAACAGAAGAGTATGTGCTGTTAGACCAAGATTTGGATTCATAACTATTATGATCATTAGGTCAAAAACTGCAGGAGATTATTTCCCATCTTTTTCCCATTATCATCTTTTAAATAGTGCATCTCAGGCACAGGGACCTACCAAGCCCAGGCAGATGGCATGACTGTGTACATATGATGAAGGTTTTAATGATTCCTGGGGCACTCAATGCTATCATAAAGCAAGGAAGCTAGAAAAATGCACATCTCCGATGCGCTATGCCTGTGTGAAAACTGGACAAAACATTTTTTCAAGATAAAAGAATAGCTTATTAGTGGTCCCAATTAGGTCAGCACATGAATCTCACAGAATGTGAGCACCACAGCAGAAGCCAAATAAAAGAACCTTCAGAGACATTCACAAAAGTCCAGGAGTCCAGAGGTCCTGTGTCATCTATCACCGGATGTTTTCTAGTCCATTAAATAATTACTGTGACTTCAGAGGTGCATCAAGGGGGAAAGTAATAGCAGGAAGGCAATAAACCTGGCCTAATTGGGTATTCATCATGATGGATGAAATCCTCCTCTAGGGGAAAAAAAAAACAAACCCGAAAACAAACCCACAAAGCCATGCTTGAATCTATCGGTGACAAATAGAAAGCAGAAGCGTAAATGCTCTACAGATAGGCAGGAAATGAGAGTAAAACTCCACAGGGGAACCTGGATATGCACAGAAGAAATTAAGGAAAAATTTTAAACATTCAGAAAATCTTTTACAACTTCAAGGCTCTCCAGGAATATGTTCCATCTCCTAAAAAGAATCAAGATACACAACCAGAAGATGATTCTAGCCGATGTTAAACACAATATGAAAAGTAAAACACTGACATTTTATTCTTTAGGCTTTTTATACACACACGCAAAAACCAGTTCAGGCTGTCTTTTGGGAAGACTCTGTAAACCTGCATCACACACCTAAGGCCAGCCACTTCCACCAATGCCAGCAGAACAGAAAGGTAAAACTCAAGAGAGACTGACTTCAAATCCAGCTCTTCCAGTTACCAGCCCTGCAGTGATGGGCAAAACCCACTTTCCTTTTAGTGTTTCAGTTTCCTAGTCTAAAGATGGGGCTAATTGTATCATTTAGGGCTGTTAACAGTATGAGAGATAATGTATATTAAGAGGCTTGGTATAAATCAAGCCTCTGACATATCAGCAGGTGCTGCACAAACAGGAGCTATTACTATCAAGATGTGGCTGACGGCTCTAGGTGCTGTATCTTTTCCTGTGGATTCGGCTCCTTCCCAGCACCTTCCCTGGGCCTGTCTCTTGCTCCATGAAATGCAGCAAAAAGGATTTCTTTACTTCCAAATGGTTAATTACTTCATCTGATGGCTATGGAAGGCCACATGGCCTCATACTAACAATAATCACCCCTCAAAGATGGCAAGGACAGAATCTGTTCTGTCTGTTATACGACCATAATGTGTGTCCAGCAGAGTCACCCAAGGAGGTTTTTGACCATGCACCACTTGAGGCCTTGACAACAAAGAACTTGATTCAGCAGGTCTGGAATGGCATTTAATGCCTTTTAAAAATGTGTTAAGCAAGGCACTCAGAGCAAATCAGCTCAGGCTTCTATGAGAAGGTGTCTCTACTCTGAACGAGACGAGCAGATGGATGCTGTCTCCAAAATCCTTCTCAGCAGAGGATGTTTCAATCAGCAGCATTAAAATATTCTGTTTTAATCAGAAAAAGATCCTAATGTTTTATTAACAAAGAAATATTTCAGGAGAGCAAGGGTAGCCTATGCACTAAACACACAACATAAAGCAAACCCTCAACAATGATTAAAAAAGATTGACACTTTAAAAAGAATTGCATTGGTGAAGACAGCCACGAATCCATTTGCTTTAATGAAGAGCAGTGGCTCTCGAATTTGAGGTGACTTCAGAATCTCATGGAGGCTTTTTAAAACACAGATCAGTGGAACCTTACCCCCTGAGTTTCTGACTCACTAGGTCTGGGGTGGGCCGAGGAATCTGCATTTCTAACAAGAGATGTGTGGCTGCCGGTCCCAGGACCACACTTTGAGGACCACTGCTGCAGACAAAGCCAGAGGGGAGGTTCCTGCTGGAAGTCTGTCTCACCTGTCAGATGTCTACTGAGGTCTGCTGATAGCCTTCAGAGAACCTCTCCCTGTGATTCATCCATATTTTGTACAATGTATTTTCTTCCTAGAGAAAGAACTGAAGCAACAGAAGAAAACAGATATTTTTTCCAAAAAAGTCTAAAATGTAGGACTCTGAAAAAAGTGAATGTTTTTGTGCCCCTTTCAGCGGTTGCTGTTGTACAATGCAGGTGGCCCACAGCCTGAAGCATCTCCCAGGCTGTGCTGGGCTCTCCGTGCACCGCCGAGCACACTGGGCAACATGACGTACCTGCTCTCTGTGCTGGGGCCTGGGGCTCCTGTGAGGTCACGGTCCTTGTGGATGCCCCTGTCTGAGGAGAGAGCCTGCCACTGTGAGGGTCTGTACGCAGGCCCAGAGAGACAGCCATGCCCTTCCGTAATTATGGGCTAAGAGCTTCCTACTACAAGACCTTCTTGTCACTGAGGGTTCTTTTTCTGATGTCTAAAGGTCTGCTGAAGGCTTAATTAATAGTCATTTCATAAGTAATCAATTAACTAATTTGAGTAACAAATTGTTTGCCTTGTAGAACGAGTGTTTCAGTAGAAATAAGCAACAACTCATCTTGGTTGAATTATGTTTCCTGAAAAGACAGTGAAGTCTTAACCCTTAGTACCTGTGCATGTGCTTATTTGGAAATAGGGTCTTTCTGGACACTTAGGTGAAGATGAGGTCATTAGTGTGAACTCTAATGCAACATGGCTGATGTCCTTTATTAATGGGGAAATGTACACACAACGGCAGGCACACACACACACACACACACACACACACACACGAAGAATGCTACATGCCTATGCGAGTCAGGGAAGGCCAAAGGGACCAGCAAAGGAGCCGCCGCTGGGAGGGAGGCAGGGAGCAGCTTCTCCCCCAAGGCCTGCAGGCGGGGCCGGCCCTGCTGACCCCTTGATCGTGGACCTCTTATCACGAACTGAGATAATAACTTTCCGTTGTTTAAACTACTTAGTTTGTGGCATCTTGTAGTGGCAACCCTAGAAACTAATATATCATTTATTTGTAAAAACAAAGTGTGATTTATAAAAACAAAATATTGTCTTATTTCCATGCTATGTCATATTTCTATTTTATTAGAAGTTCCCTAATTCTCCCACCTGTTCATTTTATTTGGTGCTAGATGTCAGGGAATGCAAAATGCATTTTAATAAATAGCTGCCCAACATTTTTATCTGATGGAAGTCTTCCTTTTTTCTCCCTCCTGACTTTTCTTTTGGAAATAAAATTTCAACACTCCCCCACACTTTATCTTTTTTCTTAATTAACCTAATGAAGATAAAATTTGTTTCCTTTGCAAAGTACCTCTTGTGGGGAAATATAAATGAACCTTTCAATGGTTTGAAATAACTGATGCACCATTTGAAAAAAAAGTATTATATGCCTGCCTGACCAAAACAAAAGCCTTTTGATGTGAGGAGAAAGATCTGTAACATGTGAATCTGCCTGAACATGGTGACAAGTAAGTTTCACCTCAAAAGCACGTGTAAGCAGCGCTACCTAAGGTGACAAGTGTGTGAAGTAGAAAAGCAAGTACAGAACTAAAAACACACCCAATACTTTTTCTTCTACTCGAGGTGGAAGGCAAATCACCTCAACTACTGTTTGTTGAAATACACGCCATTTTCTCTGACAGTTAACACTAAGTAGAACTAAGAGGGGAATACATTAGAAAAGTTTTAAAGTGCGCAGATGGGTTGCAATAATTTGTTTTTACAAATAGACACTTTCATAAATAGATTTACGGGCACATCTAAGTGGTGAGTCAGCTTTTGAAGTCTTGGGTACTGAGTTACATTAATGTATTGCCACCTTCACATCTTTCTGTGCAGTAATTTCTAGAAAATTTTCACTACACCTGGCCACTCCTTTGAATGCTTTGTGATCTGCTGGTATATTAGTTGCATTCTCCAAAGAGGAATTTTACTTATATTCCTTATTAATTCCTACAGGTAAGGGCAATACCTTTTCTGATTTACCAACGAGATGACAAGGATACAGTGGTTTGCTTTCTGTCTCAGACACCAGTGACGGGTAGCAGTGGGAGAGAGCCGGCTCCCTGTCTTCTAAGACCTACACATCCTTCTCAAATGTCGGTGTGGCTTTGAGGTTCTAACGAAACTGCTGTATTTGAAATGAACCCAACAATCTGGAGAACACATGAAAAATTTTCTCAACATCATGACCTGCCCCTGCAAATAATTGTCGATTCCTCATTGCTTACATGTCATTTATAAAAATCAGAAAGTAAAGTGATGCAGAGAGGAAAACATTTGTCCTTTCTGGTTTGAAATGTTGTTACATGCCAGGGTAATTTTGGCCAGAAGGATGGATCCATAAACTGACCTTTCACACCTCTGAGCCACATGATGTTGCCTCCGGGCTTTTCTCTCGTCGTTCTGGGCAGCCCTCCCTCGCCCCCGCTGACCCACACTGACCTCTTAGATTGATCTGAGCTGCCCTCACCTCTCGTTCTGTGATTTTCAGAGCAAAGTTTTCTAGATTCCTCCAAGTTTCGTGTATCTATGTGATGCCATGGGCATTTGTTTCAGAGATTTTTCATGGTGACTTATAAAAAATATTATCCTTTTTTTTCTGATCACTGGGAATATTTGTCCTCATGGATTTAAGAGAAGCTGGATGCAGTAGATACCCTGGAAGATCTTTTATTGTTTTAAAAAATGAGGGAATAAAACCAAGTAAAACAAGCAATGACTATGATCCTCCATTCTGCCTACACAGGTAATCATTCACTGCATGTCCAGGAGCCGGAATGAATTGCTTAGGTTTACCCTCATCTGAACTGCTGGCCTGGAAGGTCGCAATACTGTCTAAAAATTGGACCATCTTATTGCTTCAGTGTCGGGCGTATGCTAAAGAATGCTGTGCCAAATTAATGATGTTTTCCAGCTCTTAGTCTATCATGAAATACAAGTGACACAAATTTTACTTCCTAACAGCAAATAAAACCACAAGCCTTTATAGAAGTTGCTCCATCACTATTTTGTCTTGTACATTTGACATGGTGTTTGGAGAAAGCTTTTCCACTCACAGAAAAGCCGTCTGTTGGGACACAATGTTTTTTTTTTCCCCACTGAAATGTAGGCCGGAGAGCAACAATTTAATTTAAAGTGACATTGCCTAGAATATATACATATATACTCACTTTAAAGCTCTGGCTGGCTTTGGAAAGACTTTTCCTGAAGAACTTGCTTGTTATGCCTCTTGATTTTTTCAGTTTTAGAAAATAAACTACCTATGTTGTTACAATAAAGTCAATGTTTCTAAGTCCCCGGAGGTGAATCGCTGAGTTGGTTTGTTAAATTGACAGTACTTGGAAGTGGCAGGGCAAAAGGCTGACTTACCTCGCTACTCCTAGCTAAGATGAGATCTTACATGTTCATCAGGATTATTTCCTCACATTATTTATATGAAGGTGGAAGACACCGACCACTTCTTTCATGGTGGTTGTGTGTGAAAAGTTGAGCTAAATTGAAATGACAGACAGACAGCGAAAGCCTTCAGGAATACGGCTAGGTGTCAGGTCAGCAGGGTGGGTTTCTTCTGAGGACTGTGAGGGAGGAATCTGTTTCTTTTTCTTGGTTTGTAAATGACCATTACCTTGTCCTTGGATTGTCACATTGTCATCCCTCTGTGTCTGTGTCTGAATTTCCTCTTCTTATAAAGGACCCAGTCATGTTGGAGTATGACCACATTTTAACTTAGTGACCTCTTTGAAGACCCAATGTTAAGTTACAGTCTCATTCTGAAATTTTGGGGGTTAGGGCTTCAACATATATATTTTTAGGGGGAGCATAATTTAGCCTATAACTTGCGCAGTTATGTAAATATCACCACCAGAGTAATTTATTTAAATTGTGTTTTTCAATTGCAGTCAACATTCAATATTATCTTATTATACCACACACTGAATAGCTAATTATATAATTTACAAAGTGGTCACTCCAGTAATTTAAGTACCCACCTGGCACCATACAGAGTACTACAATATTATTGACCACCATGGTCATTTCAAACAATTCCTTCTTCACCCTGGAAAGTTTTCTTGTGCTCTTGTGCATAAGATTCCTCACTGATTTTTGACCCAGGCAATCATTGGTGTACTTTCTGCTACTATAGTTTTAGTTGTATAGAATTTCATGTAAACATAATTATATATTATGTAGTCTATTGTTTGACTTTCACAACATTCATGTTGTCACATGTTATTAATATTGCCTTCCTTCTTATTACTAACTTGTATTCTTTGTAACAGTTAAACCGTAATTTAGTTATCCACTTACCAGTTGATGGGCATTTGAATTGCTTCAAGGTTTTGGCTGTTGTGAATGAGACTGCTTTGACTTTTTGCCGCAAATCTTTGCATAGGCTGTGATTTTCTTCTTCCAGATAGACATCCAGAAGTGGTTTTGCTAGGCCACATAAGTGTATGTTTAACTTTATAAGATACTAATATATAGTTTTCAAAGGTCACTGTGCCAATTATATTCCTGTTGGCAATGTATGAGAGTTTCAGTTTCTCTAAGTCTTGGTCAGCATTTGGTGTTGCTGTTACTTTTTATTTCAGCCATGCTGACAGTTGTGTAGTGAATTTAATTTTCATTTGCATAATGACTAGCAATGTTGAAGTTCTGTTCACATTCCTATTTACCATCAGGATATCTTGTTATGGGCTGAACTGTATCCCCTCAAAATCCGTATGTTGAAGCCCTAACCCCCAGCACCAAAGAATGTGACTGGATTGTAAAGGTCCTTTAAAAAAGTGATTCAGTTCAAAATAAAGTTTTTAGGGTGGACCTTAATCCAACCTGACTCAGGTCCTTATAAAAAGAGGGCATTTGAATACACAGAGAGATATCACAGATGTGAGCACATAGAAGATCACTAAGGACACAGAGAGAGAGAGAGAGAGAGTGTGGCCATCTGCAAGCCAAAGAGACAGGCTTCAGAACAACCAAACTGGCCGACTTCCTGATCTTGGACTTCTAGTCTTCAGAATTGTGAGAAAATAAATTCTGTTGTGCAATCCACCCAGTTGGCAGTATTTTGTTATGGCAACCCTAGCAAATGGATACAGGTCTCTGGTAAAATGTCTCTTCAAGTCTTACCCATTTTCTAATTAGATTTTTTAATTGTTGAGTATTGAGAATTCTTCATATATTCCAGATACAGGGCCCTTGTTGGATACATGGATTGAGAAAATTTCTCCTAGTTTGTAGTTCACCTTCCATCCTCTTCACAGGACTCTTGTAGAGCAAAAATGTTTAGTTTTAGTGATGTCTAATTTACCTCTTCTCTCTGTATAAAGCATGCTTTGATGGATCATAGTGCCATCTGAGGATGCATTGCCTAATAGTAGATCAGAAAGGTTTTCTCCTATATTTTTTCTAAAAGGTTTATGCTTATATTACAAGTTGAAATCATGCTTCATTTTGACTTTGTATTTGTATAAGCTGTGAATTTAAAACTAAAGCCCATTTTCTTTTGCCTGTAGATGTCTAAGACCACACTATCTAAAATACTGTATTTGTACAGTAAACCTTAACATTGGGTAGAATTATTTCTTTCACTTTATTCTTCTTTTTCAAAATTGTTTAGCTGTTCTAGGTACTGTACTTTTTAAGTTTTAGAATATGTAACTTACTTGTGACAAAAGTATTTTAGCATGACACTTATCATGTGTATTGAAGTATAGATGATGCATAAATGTTACATATAAGGCATGGTTAAAAACACCCAAAACACAACAAATCACACAGCTTAAGAAATAGAACTTATATCAGTACTCTTGAAGCTGTATATTTTCTCTTACCAATTATACTTCTCTCTCATGAATTTTAATTCAAATATTCCTTTGCTTTATCTTACATTTTTACTGTTTTTATAGTATACCAAAGCTATGTATTTAAAAATTTTGCCTGATTTTATCTGCATATAAATGGTGTTATTCTATATGTATTCTTCTAAATTACTTTGTTTTCTTTACATTTTGTTTTGGAGATTCACTGGTGTTGATGCATAGAGCTCTTGTTTATTAATTTCCAAGGCTTCATAGGACTCTATTGTGTGAATATACTGTAACTTATGGATCAATATCTAATTATCTGATAAAGATCATTTGAATTATTTCTTTTTTGCATTGTAAAAATTGGGGCTATTGATATCTTTTTACATGGTGTTCACATGCAGGACTATTTCTAGAATTTATACCAAGGAGTGAACCAACTGAGTCACAGGACAGGTGCATCTTCGGTTTTCCTAGACATCAACTGACACCATGTCCCAAAGTGTATGAAAGTCCCTATTGAATGTGGCTTTATTTTCTCTTAAAATATGTGTCCTCTGATTATTTTCAAAAGATATATAATATTCTATGCACTGGAGATTCCCAGTATGGGGGAATAAAGAAAGACCACCCAAATGAAAACAAACAGAATCTAGGTAGTCAGAATTTGCTAGAGTGAGCTACCATCACTTGCTTCTGGCAGGAACTCAAAAGTAGGCAAGGAGAGGAGTGGGGAAGCTTTTTAATGAAAAATAAAATGAAGACCTCATGCGTACTCTGATTAGAACTTGTAGACAGGGAGAAACTGGAGGGCAGTTAACTGGAAGCATTATGTAATTAATTTGGGGAGCATAATGTAGGTAATTAATTTGGGAAAATAATAAAGATTAGAGTGGAAATAAATGACATAGAGACTAAGAAACAATACAAAAAATCAATGAAATGAAGAGCTGGTTCTTCGAAAAGATAAAGATTGACAAACCTTTAACCAGACTCATCAAGAAAAAGAGAGAGAGAGAGAGAGAGAGAGAGAGAGAAAGAGATAACCCAAATAAATAAATAAAATCAGAAATGAAAGAGTAGTAACAACTGACACCAAAGAAATAACAATGTATTATAAGAAAATATTACAAGCATCTATATGCCAACAAATTGGACAATCTGGGTGAAATGGATAATTTTCTAGAAACATACAATCTTTCAAAACTGAACCAGGAAGAATCAGAAAATTCTGTTAGATCAATTACAACTATTGAAATAGAAGCAGTAATTTAAAAAAAACTCCCAGGAAATAACTAACTCTTTTACTGGATGGCTTCAGGGGTAAATTTTACCAAACATTCAAAGAACTAACACCTCTCCTTCTCAAACTATTCCAAAAAATTCAACAAATGGAAGACTTCCGAGCTCTTTTACAAGGCCGGCATTAGCCTAATTCCAAAATCAGAAAAAGACACTCCAAAGAAAGAGAATTGTAGGCCAATACCTCTGATCACCATATATGCTAAAATCTTCAACAAAATATGAGCAAACCAGATCTAGCAATACATTAAAAGCATAATACACCATGATCAAGTGGGGTTTCTTCCGGGGATCCAAGGTTGGTACAATATTAGCAATTCAAGAAATGTGATACATTGCATAAACAAAATGAAGGATTAAAATCACACAATCATATCAATAGATGTAGAAAAGCATTTGATGATACCCATTTATGATAAAAGCTCCCAGCAAAGTGGGAATAGAAGGGACATACCTCCACATGATAAAAGCCATATATGACAAACCCACAACTAACATCATACCCCACGGGAAAAAACTTAAAGCATTTCTCTTAAGATCAGGAACAAGACAGGAATGTCTGCATTCATTGTTTTCATTACTCTTATTCAACATGGTACTGGAAGTTCTAGCCACAGCAATCAGACAAGAAGAAGAAATAAAGGCATCCAAACTGGAAAGGAAGTAAAACTGTCATTATTTGCAGATGGAAAACCCTAAATACTCCACCAAAATCTTCTAGAACTGATAAATGTATTCAGTAAAGCAGGATACAAAGTTAATACCCATAAATTGGTCACATTTTTATATACCAAAAATGAAGTATCATAAAGAGAAACTAAGAAAATAATCCCATTTATAATTGCAACAAAAATATAAATTACCTAGGAATAAATTTAGCCAAGGAGATAAAAGACCTATGCTCAGAAAGTTATAGGATACTAAAGAAAGAAATGAAGAAGATATAAAGAAGTGGAATCTTATATTGTGTTCATGGATAAGAAGAATTAACATCATTAAAATGTCCATCCTACCCAAAGCAATGTATAGATTCAGTGCAATTCATATTTAAAAAAACCAATGGCATATCTCATGGGCTTAGAACAAATATTCCAAAAAGGTATGTGGAACACAATTTAAAAGGAAACAAAATAATACACTGGACAGAATTAAACCAGGACAATTATTATTGGCAAATTTACAATACTGGTATTAAAAAAATTTAAACGTAAAAAGGAAAATCACAAATATAAAAATCTAAGAGTTTCTTCGTAGGCTTAGTGCCAAATTATTTAATCCTGAAAGTACTGCAGATTCTATTAGGCTTGTCTGCAGTTGTGAAATAAAAGTGTTCAATGGAACTAAGAGAAATAGTGTTCAAACACAGTTCAGAAATGTTAGCTGATAGTAGTGTAGCAGGATGATTAATGAGGAACTTCTGTACCTGGAGGTTTCCTGCAGGACAAAGACTATTTGCTGCCAAGTTCAGCTCACTTGGAAGCATCTCACTTCGTAGTTTAGCTACACAGTGTTCTCAGGTTATTTGCTACAGCAAATAAAGGGAGAGACCCTGCAAGAGTGCTCATGCATTTCTTTGCTTTTATCTCCATGACCTCTGGAGAAGAATAAAGAAGAGAATGTGTTTCTCAAGACTGAGAGATACAGAACCAAGCCTCCTAATGAAGCAAACACAATTAGAATATGGAATGATTCTCTCAAAGAGATGATGCTCTTTAAACTGACTTTGCTAAAGAAACAAGTGAGTGCTTCCTTTCTGTCTCTGAGATGCAAAATCCTCATATTCACAAAAGAATTCAAACTTGAAAAGAAAATGCTAGAAGGAAACTGAATGTTGGTTTGAGCTCAGATGAGTTTAGGCAACTGGCGCCCAACTCTCAGATAAAGGAAATGCTGATCAGATGCCTCAATTATGATATTATTTTCTCTTTTCCTGAGACCTAGATTTTTATTTTCTTGTGAACATTATTTCCTTCTAAATTAATGTTTTAAAAAGGTCTCTCAATTACACTTTTAATTTTAATCAAATCCCTGTTGTATTTGTCTTTCACTAACTCCAAGAGGCCATGGAATACCAGTAATCCTTCCTCTCTCTGTGAGTCACCATCTCCAGAAATTTCCCTGAAGGGTCACTGTACACTGTTGGGAACCAAAATAAGCTTATTTCTAAGAGTATGTGATTTTTTTCTTCCTCTCACTTCTGTAAATTTCTTCAGCTGGTTAGAAAGCAGCCATAAAATATACTTTTACCTTGATACATTTGATGCTCTACACTTCTTTTTTCTGGAAAATATTCTACAGATGCATCTATGCAACAGCTCACTTCAATTATTGTGCAGGATGGCAAAGATTCTGAAGAGGGAACAAATACAAAGTCTTTGCTGCTCCTTTGCTTCCTGAGTTGGAAATAGCTGTCACCTTGACTTTGGCACAGAATAAAGCAATGTGCCTTACCCAGAGTTGCTCCCTGTGTTCTTACAGAGACAAGTACTTTTGCATCCATCATTCAGTCAGATCACATTTTTAATGTACATCATCATCACCAAGATAAAATAAGAGAAATAGAAAAATTATTGTATTGTAGATTTTTTCTTAATGTAAAAATTCTTCATTTTGTTTTTCGACTTGCCTGAATAACTGTTTTGATTCTATTCTTTATGTATGTGTTTTTATCTTTGTTCTTTGAATCTAAAAAGGAAATACTTTTCTTTTGAAACAATGAATGTACATCAACAAACATCAATGACTTCAAGAAAATGATCAGTTTTATGCCTTAGTTAGCTGAAGCTTTTCTCAATTAGTCTATGATAATAATATTTGCCTTTGCCAAGAGGGAGAAGAAATCCATTATAATGTGCCAATATACTTGGGGAGTTTAGACATCAGTCAAACTGAATAAATGCTTTCAGTTATTTTTAATTTAATTAAGAGACATTTTTATATTTAACTTTTATCAGATTACCTTTGAACCCAGAATCAATTGGGACATTTATCTGAATTATTCATTCTATGCCTTTTATAAAGCAAGCAAAGTGTTCTTATATACTAGGTGTTTCATTAGAAATTGCCTTATCTTCTGCTCTGCTATCCATACTTTTCCAAGGAAAATCCTCCCTAAAATAGAAATATTTCTTCTGACTGATACTATTGCGAGAGTAATTAATTCTGTATACATACATACTTCTCAATTACATACATACATTTTACAAAGTAAAATGTATTTCATATTTCATATTTCAAAGTAAAATTATTTCATATCTTAGAAACACAATATGTGTTTTATCAGAAAACCAGCAGTATTAAGAACCTGTCTCTGAAAACAGAATCATGTTTGTTTAGTTTTGGTTAGCTATTGAGTATATTGGGGAATGGGAAACTTTGATCAAATACTATTATTTGTTGAGTTTTAATTTTACAAGATGAAAATAATTTTGGAAATGGTTAATGGTGATGGGTACACAACATTATAAATGTGTTTGATACCACTGAACTATACACTTAAAATGGTTAAGATTGTACACTTTATGTTATTTGTGTTTTACCACAATATAAAAAGAAGAAGAATCTGTGAAAGAAGTGGCCCAAATCCCCAGCAAATGAATTAAATGAGGCTCCCTGGAGTAATAAATACTGTGAGCTACTCATTCTGTTTCTGTAATGAATGTTCCCTTTGCATGTCATTATTTCAGCAGGTGTCTCACTTGGCCTGCAAAATAAATAGCATCATTAAACCCATTTTATAAATAAAAAACTGAGTGTATTAGTTTTGAGGTACACCAGAGAACCACAGAATCTCAGTGGCTTATAATCCAAAGGGGTTTGTTTTCTTACTCATAGGTCTGCAGGTCCAGTGGAATTCGGCTGGTTCAGCTGGGCTTGGTTTCAGACTGCTTATTGGGCTTAGATCTACTCCATGTGTCTCCACATTCACCTTGAACCCAGGACATTTCCTCATGGGTGATCACAGGAGTACAGGAGAGTAAGCAGAGAGATTCAGTGTCTCTGAAGGTCTTGGTTTGAAATGGCCCCACCGTTATTGACACCCACAAGACATTGTTTAAATCACCATGTGTTATCAAGCTCAAAGTGTTATTTATTTTATTTGATTCTTCACTCGAAACCTAGTTTTCCATATTTGCTTTATGATGCTGGACCCAAGACTCTAACAACCATATTTCTGTTTTGTCAGATGTCTTCCAGATGTCTACTAATTAGAATTATTTGGCTTTTGAAGACTGGAGAAAGGAAAAGAAACACTTTTTCCTCTTTTGCTTTTTTCCCCTATCACCAGTAGGGAAAGTTTCTTCACTCTGACAACTAAAGTAAGCTTCCGTTTCTAGTTTTAAAAATTTCCCCCACCTAGTACCAGGAATAGTTTTATTAATGCTCCCTCAAGATACCATTATCAGTGGAACATCATCCCTCCTTAGAAGACTGATCCCCCAAGGGATTCAAAACCAGCAGTAGCTGGGCAACACCTTCAAAGCCAGGTCTGGACAAGACCTTCAACACCTTTAAGTGCAGACTCTGTAGGGACTTTCCTCCTTGTGTCCCAACATCCCCAGTATCTTCTCATTCAACAGGGGTGAGGTACGTGGAGTGAGTCAAGATAGTCCAGCGGTGGGCCTTGCCTTCATTTAAAATGTGGTATTTTGGGGTTGTGTGGAGAATGGGAAAAATGGTGAAGGGGACTGAGAAGTACAAACTTCCAGTGATAAAATAAGTCACAGATGTAACATACAGCACAGGGAATATATTCAATAATATCATGATTACAATGTATGGTGACAGATGGTGACTTGACTTACTGTAGCGATCACTTTATAAGGTGTGTAAATGTCACATCATTAGTTGTGCACCTGAAACTAATAAAATATCGTATGTCAACTACAGTTTAAAAGTAAATTTGAAAAAATTTGGTGTTTATTGTGGATTTTTGCATCTGTATTATTTATCTTGCTTGTTGAGTTTTTGGAGGCCCCTCTGTGTTTTTCACCTGGGGAGAGTGCTTCACTCGCCTCACCCTGGTCCCAGCCACGTGGGGCACAGGTGCTCACCGCGAACGTCTCCAACCTGTGTGGTTCACTTACTGAGTGTCCCGCCGTTAGTGGTAGTTCCGTATCTTTGATGACAGGACTTTCAGGTACTGAAGACAAACAAAACTAATCCCTTTCATGTTATTGTATTTAGCTTTCTGGATATGCAAACATGTGCTATTATGTGGAATTGAACTAAAAATTGTACAGAATGAATAATATTTGTATTTCTGGAATTGATTCATCTTCGTCATGGTGTGGTCTAGTAGTAAGATATTGATGAGGGCTATCTCCTAGTACTTTATTCAGATTTGCTGCCCCCACATTTATAAACATGATTTACCTGTAGGTTTCTGTGTTTGTGCTAACTTTTCAGATTTAGGTGCCTGTGTTACTCTAGCTTTATAAAATATTTGGATATTTCTTTTTCTTTCTATTACTTAAAAAGTTTTAATTGTGTGGTTGTAACTTGTCCCTTAAAGGTTTAGACAAATTTTATTTTAAAAACAATTTGGGGCTTCATTTTTTTTTTTTTGAAAGGGGAAGGTCAGTCAACTCATTTTCTTGAATTCTACCAGTATTTATTCTTAGAAATAATTTGTATTATCCAAACAGTGAAATTCATTTATATTGTAATCTGCATGATACTTTTATCATTTGTTTTTTTTTTTTTTAATATTTTATTATTTATTTATCTTTAGAGGGGAAGGGGGGGAAGGAGAGAGGGAGAGAAACATCAATGTATGGTTGCCTTTTGTGCGTCCCCTGCTGGGAACTGGCCTGCAGGGAACCGGCCTGCAACCCAGGCATGTGCCCTGACTGGGAATCGAACCGCGATCGTGTGGTTCGCAGGCCCGCGCTCAATCCACTGAGCTACACCGGCCAGGGCTATCATTTGTTTTAATATTCCCTGTATACGTAGTTGTTTTCCATTACTTAATTTTGATTTTGTATGCCTGTGCTTTGACTAGTTTTACTTCCTGAGGCTGGTGATCATTGTATTTTGCTACTTTTTTCCTTTTGTTTTCAGAAACACAGGTTTGTTCTAGCCTTTTTCTGATTTTAAGTTATTTATTTTTATGTGTCTTTTATATTTTGTTTTTACTTTATATAGATTTATTTTGTTTTTCCTTAAATTTTTGAGATTAATAATTATTTTTTGTATATTTATCAAAGGTTTTTGACTAAAATTATAAGTAGTTTTTAATATGTATCATAGATATTCTACACTTTTTTTCTTGACCCTAGTGTTCAGAGATTATTTTGTGAATCTGATTTGATTCTAACAATTCTTAAAATATTTTAGTCATTATTGCATTTGGTATCTGAGAATACAGTTTGTTATATTTCTACCTTTTGAATTCATCTATTTTTTTCTTTTGAGGCAACACACAGTCATTTTCCCCCCTAAATTATCCATGAATAACTAAAAAAGAAAGTATATTCTTTGTGTTCAGGTTAGATTAATGAGAATAATCATGTTATTTAAATTTTCTAAATTCTTCATAAATTTCTTTCTACTTGATTTGTTACAGGCTGATAAGGGAGAGTTATAGTTTCCTACTGTTTTTGAGATTTATATAGACATTTATTATGACATTCTTTTTCTTTCATCTACTAATATCTCTAACTGGGTACAGTGTCATGGTGAATTGCTCTTTTAATAATTTTCAATGAGTTTTTAAAAACTTACTTAACATCTTTTTTCCCCTTGCGTCCAAGCTCACCTGACATTTTCATGTTGACTTGGTCTTTCTTTTCCTCAGCGTTTGCCTGGCATAGTTTTGCCTTCCTTTAACTCCATCCTTCTGACAGGATGGAGCTAAGTTTAATCTTTTGATTCACATCTTATAAAAATACATATACTTGCTTTTTTCTTCTTTTCCTTCTGTCTACAATCCCACCCCTCATCTCATTGTGTTATTTAATTATCCATGATGTTTTTTTAAATAGAATTCATGTCCTCTTTAATTTTCTTCAAATGGTGCGTTCATGGCAAATTTCCTCGTTACTACAAAGGTGCACCTTCTTTACGAGTGGATTCTGAATGTCACATTTTGCACTACATTCCTGTCACTTCTTCCTCCAAAATCAGGGCTGTATGCAGTCATAATTGATAGGTTTGGTTCCTGCTATATTTACCCCATAATTGTATTGAAGTTATTCATCAGAGTTTATTGTTTCTCTTCTGGGGTCTATCCTATCCCCCTGGGGCTCTCACATTTGGGCGAGACATTACTTCATGACTAAAACATTAGGCCCTTAGTGTTTGTCCTCCCTTCACCGCACACTTCACCAGCCTGTCTCTGGAAGTCATATTGGCCTTTGCTCCCAGGTGCATGGAGGAAAACCTAGACCCAGCAAGTTCTTTGTCCCCTGCACTAGTAATCCACGTGAAAGGAGGGGAAGGTCAATGTCTCCCCTATGTCCTCCTCCCCAGGTTAGGGGAGTTGTTCCTCTCTTTGGCTGTTTCTCTTTCCATCCTGATCAATCACAGCAGCTCTCCACTATTGGAGACTATTGTCCTTATTTTGTGTTATTATTCTGTCTCTCATACCTCTTAGAAGCAGAAGCTATGAGACACTGAATAGTTCCAATAGCAGGAACTATGAGACACTGAGGCTTGGATTTTCCTGTCCTTGTTGAAACTCTTCTAATTCATGGTGTCTTTTCCCCAGGGCTGCCCACCCATTCCTTCAGTCCACTTACTTCATCAAGGGGTTCTCATGAGATTTGTTTTTCCTTTATTGCTTCTTTTCCTCCTTATTGGTAGACTGGCATCTTTGCTATTTGTCTTTTTTCTTCCTTTTTCCTAGAACTCAGAGGTGAAGGTTGGAAAATAACAACCATCTCAAGATCAACCAAAAGAACTGCAGAGACCTTGGCCATGACATCCTTGAGATGCTGAAAAAATGCCTGCAATGGGTTTTCTGTAGTATGGGATCCTACTAGGTGTGAAGAGAAGTCCCTGAGCTTCGTGTACTTCTGGGAATCATCCCTTTCCTGCACTTCCATTCCATCAGCAGGGGTAGAGTGGAGCCCAGATTTGGTGGAAAGAGACTAACAGCCTGCAGGCAGGTTCACTTTTCATTTATGATCACTGACCTCAAGTGTTGCAAGTTTCAACCTATGTGCTTACCACAGCAGGCACACTGGTGTGGCAGGAGAATTTTTAAAGCATTCAATACCTAACTATTTAGTCAGGGGCACTGACCTCTTTCCCCTTAGACTGTAAAAATTGAAAAATGACAACAGCCAACATAATATAGTCATTCAGGGTGAATGAATCAAAGAACCTAATTTTATCAGACTGGCACAAGATGTATTTTTTGGTGTGCTGCAGAATTTTAGTAATTAGTTTATGTGTGCCTGAGATGAAAAAGGTTGAAAATCATTGCTCAAGTGGCTCTTTAGTGCTACCCAGGAATCAGGTTACATTTTTCTGATAGATTCGTTTTTCTTCTGCCATGAGTGACTATTTCTCCCCTCCCCTTCCCATCAGCACTACAACCCCCTCTCAGATGAGGACCCAATCTCCTACCTTCCCAAGGAAATGGAAGCAAGCAGACTTCTGCAGACTCCCAACATCCTGCGTCTGCACAGAGGGTCCTGCCTTCTCTCCCATTACAATAGATTAATTTAAATGGTAATTAAATTCATCTTGCACAGAACTGACTTTCTTAAAGCCTCTCAACTCTACCAGTCATTTCTGAGGGTCCTTGTGGGCACCCAGGCTCTCTGAGTTCCTCTACAGTCATCAGACTCTTTCCTGGGTTCTCTCACATTCTGTCGGTAGGATAAGTGCAGGATGGCTGCCAGCAATAGAATGCCTAAGAGAGTTTTCTTCCTCTTTAAAATGTTGTTCTATTACAGTTGTCTTAATTTTCCCTCATTTCTCTCCCCTGCTTCAGCCCACCCCCACAGTCAGTCCCCACTCTGTTATTCAGGTCCATGGGTCATTTATATCTGTTCTTTGATAAGACCTTTCCCCCCTTTTCTCCCTTTATCCCCCTGCCCTTTCCCCTCTGGTCACTGTGAGTCTGTTCTTTGTTTCCATGCCTCTGGTTCTATTTTGCCCATTTGCTTGTTTTGTTCATTAGGTTCCTGTTATAGGTGAGATCATATGGTGTTCGTCTTTCTCTACCTGGCTTATTTCACTCAGCATAATGTGCTAAGAGAGATTTTTAATGAAAGTGTGTGTCCATTTCACTCACAGCATCTTTGCTTTCCACGGGTTCCAGATAAGTCCGATGGGGTCGTATGAGGCCATTCCCAGTGCCGTAACCAGGCGTAGCTTTCGTAACAGCTTCTCCCCTCTGGCTAATAAAGTCAGTCTTTTTCCTGGGCCAGTCGCTTCCTGCTTTATGGGTGAGTTCTTTCCAAGGTAGCTTCTCAGCCCTCCCTACAAACACAGGATTGTCTAGACTCCTTTACCGATTGACTCAGCAAATTCAGATATATATGAATCAAACTCAAGCTGTTCAATTTTTTTAACCTCCTACACATTGCAAAGAAAATTCTTCTGTGAGTAATTTTCATACTTTCAAACAAGACCATTGCTATGGTGTCTGGAAGTGGACATACTGTCCATGCAGTCATTCTTCTTTCTCCCCCAAAGACATGGGACCATGTGGACACGTGATTATTGCTTTCTTAATTATTGAGGAATGCCAGCATCAAATAAAATGCAAAGTGATAATTTTACCTGTGTGTTCAAAAAAGGGGCAGGTAATGAGCTGCATGGTACCCACCCCCTCCAATGGGTGAATTATTTTTTTCTCACTCTAAGTATAGGGTGGCTTTATACACTGAAAATATTGATTCATTGTGAGTAAGCCTCACATAGAAAATATGAACAGAATAGAAATTAAAAAAAAGATTTTATTTATTTATTTTTAGGGAAGGGAAGGGAGGGGGAAAGAGAGAGAGAACCATTCAATGTGTGGCTGCCTCTTGTGCACCCCTTACTGGGGAACATGACCCGCAACCCAGGCATGTGCCCCACACTGGGAATCAAACCTACGACCCTTTGGCTTGCAGGCCAGCACCCAATCCATCAAGCCACACCAGCCAGGGCCAGAATAAAATCTTATTGCCACATTTCATTTACCCACAAAACATTTTTTTTCTACCTGTTCCTCTCTCTTTCTCCTTATAGCAAGCACATTTAGTCATGCATTTTGAAATTGCTTTTTCCACGTTGGTTTTTTGGTGGCTGCAGAAGGAATGGAGAAGTAGATAGAGGGTTCTTGTTCACTTAACCTTGCTACCTGGTGCCATGTTAATTGGGGGAAAGTGTCTGACAAGGGTCGTGTGCAGGACCAGATGCTGGTGTGCATGACTAGGTGAGGGCAGCTTCCACTTTTAGAAAAAGTAAGTCGGCAGGGGCAGAAGCAGTGGGAAAGTAGAGAAGATAAGTTTGGGTGTTCCAAACTTTCTCTCACAGCCTTGATAAGACGATTTGTCTAGGTGTCATTTATTTTTAACATTATACTCTTGCCATCCAAAAAAAGTCATCTGCCTTCTTTTTCTGCTAGTCATAAGGGAAATGCTTTCAACTTTAAAACATGTAATTCCCCATAGATATTTCCTGTTAAAGCTGGATCAGTGTTTGCTAGGTTATAATTATTTGGGGCTAAATGTAGAAACACTGTATGACCCCTGAATTACTCTTAACCTCCGACACAGGTTCTGCGTGTGGTGTGCATGCTGGCTTTCACCGCAAAGCTGATGTCACTCATAGGTAGTGAAAGAAACTAGGTTTTGCTTTGTTTTATTTTTCCCCCTCTAACTCTTGGCATTCAGATTCTTTAGCTAAGGACTTCCATTTACACAAAACATTGTATCCATTTGTATTTTCATTTAAATGACTAGGTCATTATCAATGCCATAAAATATATGGGAAACGATTTTAAAAGTTAATTTTAACTTCAGAAATTTTCTGTTTTGCTTTTAATTTTCATTCATCTTTTTTGGTAAACCTAAAGTAGACATTGTACAAAAGGAAAGATTCTGGACATAATATTTAGGAGGGGTGAGGATTCTCTCCGAGCCTGGACAGCTGGGTCATCTTGTGCACATTATTATTTATGGTGGGTAAAGCAGAAGGGCTGTTGCCATTGCTGTAGACTTAAGGTTTGTGTCCTCCCAATGTTTCCATCTTGATGGTTAATCCCCAGTGTGATGGTACTTGGAGGAAATACCCTGCCGTGATGGCAAGATTCAGTATAGCAGAACCATCCTGCTGCTGTTTCAGTGACAGTTATGGCTTCGGTCCCCAGCCTGGCTGCCTGCTGGGAGGTGAGGCTGAAGGGGGTTATGATTCACTGGTGACAGCCACAGTGCTGTGACCAGTGGCAGAAGCATCAAAGTCCCATGATGGTTTTCATGTCCAGACGGGTACAGTCCTGGTAGAAGGGATTTACTCTGTCAGTTGATCCTCTGGACTGCCTGGAGTTTAACTTGCTTTTCAAGGCCAATGTGTGAAGTCCACTACATCTCTCTAAGTAAAATTATTTTTTTATTTTACTCAGAGCCCAAGACTCTTAACTGATATAATATAACCAAAGTCTAGGTACGTAGAAGGGAGTGCTTGCCCAAGATCATAGCACTCAGTGTTCCAGCTTACCTAATCATAACCTCGGCCCAAAGAAATTTGACTTTTTTCAAGAATCAGATGAGCCTTCAAGGAACACACCTTGCTTCTATTATTTATACAAATGCAAATGCCTTGAAAATACAAGGGTTCATGTTTACATTCCTTTAAAAAAGAAGAGGAGCAGAATGACTTCAGACATGGGCTTGGGGAGCAGGCAGCTTGAGTCCCAGTGTTCCCTCTTTCACAAGGACAAGCAGAAACCGCTCTGTGCCTTAATTTCTTACTGTGCTAAATGGAAATGTTTACCAACCTCACATGCTTTTCACGAGGATAAAATCACACAGACCATATCAGTAGGTCTTCTGTGGTGTCTGGCAAGCAGGAAGTACTCAATAAATGTCGTCTCTCTCTCTCTCTTACATTTTTACACTTCCAAAAAGTGTCCTGCTCTGCCGGATATATTTTCTGGATTTGTGGTGGATTGCAAATGTGTGAGGGAACCTGCACATCATAAAGAGTGCAGAGGCGTGGGGACCGAGCTCCTTCTAGAGCTGCAGACTGGGTTTGAGAAGAGTAGGACCCTGGAGAGAAGAGAGAAGGTACTGGTATTCCTGGGCCCCTGTTCACTCTTCCCAGAATTCAGAAGATACAGTAAAGAATTTGAGGTGTTTTCCAAATTAGTTTGAGTGACGTGGACTATTTTCATTGATCAGAACAACATTTTTCTTTACAGGTAGGGAATGTACTTTCCATTTTCCATTAGCGTAGACAGTCAAATTTGAGTTCTTGTTTATAACACAGTGAAAATGATTTCCTGAAGCTAGGAATTCAAAATGAGCTCTATATATCCCCATTACATGACTTATAATTTAAAATACATGATTTATAATGATGTGATTTGTATATTTGACCAAGCAATTGAGCTTAAGAATTATGTTATTTAGCTTTAAAAATATTCCTTAAATCTCTAAATGAATGTAGGTTTTTAGAATCGCCTTTATGTGATTTCATGCTTCTTGTTCCCCAATGATATTTCCTCCATTCCAGAGACAGGTTTTACTGACAGTGCATGCATATGAAATAGAGAAGAGCATATTTTCAGCTTTCAGATTTACTATTTTGTTCTCTAAACATCTAAGTGCTCTTGATCATGAATATATGTGTGTTTACTTAGCATATGCATGAACCTAAAGATATTCATAAACCCAGAAATTAAGAAAGTTGGAAAGTCAATAGGAATTTGTGTATAATTAAGTAGAGGAGGGTCGAATGACTAGTTTAGACCAGCATTATATAATCATAAAGAACCACAATGTAAACATATTATTGAATGCAAAATCATATTTCTTCAAATATCTAAACAGTACCAAGAGACATGTCACTTTCAAAGATGTTTCCTTGTAAAAAAAACCAACCTGCATGTTTTAAATATTTCACATAAGAACACATTTAAACAAAGCCTGTTTTCCAATCATGCCATACAGACAGCCCGTAATAATGACAGTAACTAGCAGGAGTCCGCTATTGCTCAAGTAGAGGAACAGAAAAATAAAAGAAAACAACAAACATATAGCGACCTTTATTTTTATTCAGGTTAGGTTTTGTGTTTGATGCTACTATTTACATTATAGGTTTAATTCTCAAAATAACTCCTGAATTGGTTCTTAGTCCCATTTAAAATTAATTAGGCTCAGTGAATTAACTAACGAGTATGGCTCAAGGTCATATGTTCGCTGTGTTCAGTTTTTCTGGAACACCCTGTAAATCAAATCATACAGATGGACACTTTTTTTGTACTTTTCCCTCTCAGTATAATTTTACTTCCATAACCTGGAAGAAAACAAAAAGTGGTTCCATCTGATAAAAAGTCAATACCAAGATTTAAAAACAAACATCAAATTTTAAAGTATACTTTTGTTTTCTTTACTACAGGAACAGAAAGCTAATGGATGGGATGTCTTTGATCTCTTTAGGAGATATGTATCATAAGATATACAAAAATAGGCCTCAGTAGCACTGACAATCATGTAAAGAGTATTAAAATCATATACTACTACTTACCTACTTGACTGGCAGAAAGAAAATCTCAATAAACAAGATCTGTTAAGGATGTTGATAATGAAAACTGCTGGTGGGAATATAAAATGTTATAGTAGGTTTCGGAAAACAAATTGGCATCATCTAGTGAGTTGTGAGTCTTGTCTATTCTACAGACTATTTCACTTGTATGGTATGTGTGTGTTTTAGGGGAGCTCTTACATATGTGTACCAACATACATGCATAAGAAGAATGCCATGGAAGTATTGTTTGCAAGAGCCCTTAACTAAAAATAGGTCAGAACTATCATAGGTCCAAATTGAAATTAACCTACATATCTTTTCTGTTCCATTAATCTATGTGTTCATTCTTTCACCAAAACCACCACTGCCTCAATTACTGTAGGATTACAGTAAATATTACAACCAGATAGTGTGATACTTCCAACTTTGTTTTTTTACAGTATTGTGTTAGCTATTCTAAACCCTTTGTATCTGAGACAGAATTTGGCTAAATGTACCAAATATGCTGACCTGTTGCTGGTACTGCATTAGGTCTATAGATCAATCTGGACAGAATTGTTACCCTGACTATGTTGCATCTTCTTGTCCAGGGATGCTGTATGCATCTCTATTTATTTAGGTCTCTTTCAGTTTATCTTATCAGAATTTTGTAGGTTTAGCATACATGTCCTGTACATGTTTTGTTAGATTTCTGTATAGAGTATTACAGTTTTAGGCTATTGTGAAGGACATTTTATATTAAAGTTTTGGTTTCTAATTGCATATTGCTAATATATAAAAGGATGATTTATTTTTGTGTTGACTTTCTTTTCTGTGACCCTAACTAAACTCATTTATTAGCTCTTAATATAGATACATTAAGAATATACATCTTATATGTTAGTAAACATACATAAAATATATTTCTTCATATATAGTACTTAATTGCTTTACATAGCAGTTTAGTAAGTGATAGATCTATCTCAAATGTATGAATAAGCGTTATTGTATGAAAAGACAGAAATGTAAACATTTCCCAATATATCAGAATTCTCTGTTTTCTGCCTTAGATTTGCCACCACAATATATCAGAATATGTAATCTCAGGACATATGAGCAGTAAATATACAGATCAGAGCATGAGCTCAAAGAAATGTACTTACCACTGAGGGAAATGTTCCAACGATTCCCATTGTGGCTGTGAAGGAATTCATTTATCATTTTGCAAGTACAAACCAATAATGATATTTTAATATAAAATTGTTTATTTTAATTATGAGGAAACCTATATGATTTTAACCATTACCATGCCCTGTGGGTTCATTCTTTTATATAAAATTCACAAATTTCACAGATGCTTTTATTTTGAATAAGCAGATATAAAAGCTTCTGTGTGGGGTAATTGACCTCTGTTTCTCAGTTGGTAATGCTGTGCATTCGGCGCCTCTGACAGGTCACTCAGAGGTCACCAGGTCACCGGGTCAATCAGACAGGTCACTCTGTGCCGCAGGGGACGGTAAGGAGCACTCTGGGTGAGGGCTTTCTGCCAACCTGTCACTTGGGCACCACTTGAGAGCATTTCTTGTTTACTGCTGTCATTCATATTTTGAATAAACAGTTTTAAGAAAATTATTTCTCTCTATCTCTTTGATAACACTTCGCATTATCCTGGAAACATCGCAGGATCACCATAGTCATCATCTTCATTGCAGTGTCAAGTAAACGAGAATGGAATGATAGTAAAAAAAGTCTAGAGTGAATTATAATTTCCCACTTAACTGCTCAGGTAGCCAATAGTATCTGTATCTAAATATTATAAAACAAGCAAGTTCTTGGGTTGAATAAAGAAGTATATTATAAAACATAGCAAAATGCAACTAATAAAGTCTCCCTGAACTATAATTAAGCTGTCTAGTTCCATTTTAGAAAAAAGTCATATAATTTATAATACCCCTTTGATGAACTGCATTTGTAACCCAATTAAATGGAATCGTATAATAATACAGCCTTCATTCATTATTTTGTCAAATAATGACTATTTGACAAAAAAGCTTTTTGTGGGAACTTAGAGCCAGTCTTGTTTCATGTTTTTTAAAATGATTTAGAGCATATAGTAACAACAACTTAACTCCAAGTCAAAACTTCATATTTGCCATAAGCAGAATAAACATTGTAATATGACCAGATACACATTTCCTAGGTTTTAGTAAGTTCCACGAGCAGAAACATGCTTGGAGGGAACCTTGGGCAGTAATGACCTTCTGTGCCCATATGGAGTGTCAGCTTTTAGAGCAGAAAGCTCTCCTGGGAGTTCAGAACTCTGCGACAAGCTCTTGGACTTGCTGTAATCTTAATTGTTAGTCTCAAAAAATTGATGAAGAGCTATCAAATGTATGTCTATATACTCTGACTTGTTCAAAATTGGGCCCAGCTATTTATAATTGATTACTTTTTTCTTTTTTAAAAATTTCTATTTATTTATCTTTAGAAGGGAAGGGAAGGAGAGAAGGAGAGAAACATCAATGTGTGGTTGCCTCTTGTGCATCCCCTGCTGGGAACTGGCCCCTGCTGCAACCCAGGCATGTGCCCTGACAGGGAATTGAACCTCGATCTTTTGGTTCACAGGCCCATGCTCAATCCACTGAGCTACACCAGCCAGGGCCTGATTACTTTTTTCTTATTGGCTGTAGGATTTGTTAAGTTCCTTCAGATTCTTCAGCATAAAGGGTCTGGGCCATATCTGGCCTCAGCATGCAACCCCATTTAGGAAAGTCATTTGACCCCTTTGTTCTTGACACGGCTGTCTGTCTCACACAGTCCGATGGGCCTCATCACCTCCAGCAATGTCGCACCAAGTACCCAAAGACAGCAGCAAGGGTCTGCTAAAAGTCTTCTTTTCAGGAGTCTCTAGGACATGGGGCAGAAAGAAGGACATGGCCTGTTGGCCTCTGGGCAGCTCCGTTATTTGCCTCCTGCTTTGGCTGGCCCCACCACAGCAGGGTAGGGGCCCTGTGGTATTTTGTCCTGTGCTCCTGTCCAACCCTGTAGGCAGAAATTGCATGAAGCCTATTCTGGCACTAATGGATTGTCTATGCAGCAGCACTTCATAGTCACTGTTTGTCTTTGTGCACTTAAAGTTGAACGTAAGTATAGGGGTCTGGGTGGAATATCTGTGACCTCTGTAGCCATGGGGGACATGCTCAAAGCTTTCCAGGTCAATCAAGGGCTCCCTGCTGCTTTTGGTGGGATGTGTTACTTCCCCACAGGAGCAGGGATTTGTTTGCTGTTTCTCTCCAGCACGGTGTGTGCAGTTCACTGTAATATATTAGCAATAGCTTTTGCACTAGCTTACCAATGAATACCACTGGGTGAATACATAGTTTCTCTAGAATGCATCGACCATGGATTATTTGCTCAGTATCAAAGACTTTCCTCATTTTTTTAAAATAGAGTCTTCAAACCAGAATTATCTATAATGGCTGCGTGTGCGTACGAATGCAAGTGTATGTATACTTATCAATATACTCCTGGATGATTCATGAGGACTTTTTTTGGTCTGTTTGTCTTGTCCTAACCAAGATGCATTAAGCAAAAAAGAAAGCTAAAATTTTGTACAAGCTATTTTTTCAAGCTATTCATGTAGGTAGCACAGCTATTTTCAACCATTTTTATCTCATCTCACACATGAACTAATTACTGAACTTCTGTGGTACACCAGAAAATATATATTTTTTGCTGATCTGACAAAAATAGGTATAATTTTGATTCATTCACACTGGACAGCTATTGTTGTATTGGCTGTTGTCATTTTTTATTTGACAGTCTAAGGGAAAAGAGGTCAGTTTCCCTGACTAAATAGTCAGATTGCATGTGTTAAAAATTCTTGTGGCTCACTGGTTGAAAATAGCTGATGTAACAGTATGTGTAAGCTGCTAACTCAGAAGCCTTCAGTTACAGAAAGCCTTCAGTTACAATTTTTGGTATTAATTGTATTAGCTGCCATGTTCACTGATTTTTAAATATTGCACATGGAGACTCACCAGTTATACAATATTTTCAAGAATAAAATGTTTACACACATATACACATACACAACCATATATGCTACATATACATTTGTATATACATGATACAGACATATAAATACATATACACATACATGCATTTACAAGTGTGCACGTGTGTAAGAATTAAGAATTTGTTGGTTTTCGAGGAGGATATAAAAGATTTGCAAAATGATATTTTCATTCCTAATTTTCAGATTAGCCAGTTAAATGACAGAATATAATCGAGACATTATATTTATGTACTATTTCATTTGATAGGAAAACTGGGTACATCCGTGCACGACACGCCTTTCTCATCTGAAATCACGTTCCGAAGGGGGAAGAGCCTTTCCTCACATTCTCTGTTGTTCCTGAACCTTTGCTTCCTTGCCTCTTGCTGGATTTCTTTATTTTTTTCTTAAAAGGATGGGTCCTATTTTTCTGATACCTTCGCATTCCCTTGCTTTAAGAACTCATTCATCTCTATATACAGATTTTGGTTTCATTATCCTCAAACGATCAAAGTGTTTCCCCTCAATCTTGCACTAAATGAGCTCTCTTTCTTTCTTTCTCTCTTCATTATCAAACTTTGCAAAGGTTATATGCTGCTTTAACCCCTACTCACCCACCACAGTCTGGTTTCTGACCACATCCATTGCTTTTCCAAATGTCAGTTATAGCCTTTGACTTAATGCAACTGTGAAATGTAATAATCTAAATGCATATTAACTTTTCTTCTTTTTTTTATTGTAGTTCAAGTATAGTTGTCTCCATTTCCCCCAACCAATCAATCCTAATCCCCTTTGGCTTTGCCTATGTGTCATTTATAGATGTTCCTTAACTCTTCTTCTTATTGAAGTAATTTTTCAAAGCAACTAAATTTAGAAAATAGTATGAATTAAATAAGCAATTTAGGTGCTAGCACTAAAGAGATCAAATATATTGCTCATAGTCCCAAAGAGCTTACAGTTGAATAAGGGTAATGGAAATGAAACAAACAATAAAATGTAAGGCAACAACTCATAAGGTTTTATTTTCTTGGTAGAAGTATGATACTTGTTATATGCCAGTAAAGAATGTTTATCTAGGAACATGAAAAAAGTTGAATTTTAAGAACTTCATATATTCTTTACTTAAAATTTAAAGAATTGGACTTCAAGAAGAGATATAATTGGAGAATGATGTTGTTTAAAAATATTTAATTTCTTAGATGTAAACCATGAATTTCAAGTAATAATGTTTAACATAAACAAATATAGGACATAACACACAAAAAATTAAGGCGAGTGCTTTAATTCTCCCAAAATATGCCTTCTAGAATTCTCTCATATTTTAATTTTCACCACTTAAATACATATGATATGATCTAGAATTGTGTAATATTTAATGTATATTTGTTTATGAACAAATATAGATAGATAATAGATAAAGTGGCAATACACACTCTCCTTGGTCAAGCAGCATGCCATTTTAGGAGAAGTAAGTTGATTACCCATTTTAAAATATTTTTCTGTGATCTATGACAGATCAAACTTTGAATGTTTCTGGGTGGGAAATCTTATAAACCTATAGAGGAAGAATAACCCATGAACCTAATGAAGACAGTTTAACTAAAATCCTACCTAAAACACAACCAAAAATGGGTTGAGACTGAAACCTCCTTGAAGAACAGGGATTTTCTTTAGCTACTTTTATAATCTATATACTACATAATCTTTCAATACTGCTTAGGAGACAAGCCCGTGAGGAACTAAGGAATGTTATTACTGTGCTCCTATCTGAATAATGTGGCCACAGGCAGTTCCTTCCTATAATTCACCACGAATTTTGTCATGTGTTTTGGTTTCCATAGACATAAGTGATCAGCCCAACACTTCAGCCAAAGGCATTTTTTCTATAGACAGCTAGGTAGCCAGAGCCCATAGCCCATAGCCCATGTGGCAACCTGGTTAGAGACCTATGCTCCATATAATGATATTTATTCACACTCCCCCCTTTATGCAATAATTTGATTTCAGGAGAGAGTAGGATCAGGAATGTGTCACACATAGAGTAGAGGAAAAGCAGTAAAGAAGCATGGTTGTAATCATTGTGAAATCAATAGAGTGGGGAGGAGGCCAACTCTGTTTCTAGAGGACGACAGGCAGGTGTCTAGTGTTTCTTTAGGATCACAAGAGTAGGTATAGTGATCGGAATGGTTTCAGCTGTTTCTTTAATTCTCCAAGGCCCAGGAAGATGTCTGGGTTTTCTTAATTCCTCGTTTCAGCTAATAAATGCCCAACAGGTCACCTGGCCGTGTGCTGTTCTTTATAATCTAAAAAGGCCTGTTGTAATGTCTATGCATTATTTATTTAGAGTTGAACAAACGCCCCCCTGCTGTATCACATGTTCGAACAGCAGGCCAATCTTACACCATATTATTTACGTGTAGCTTTACGCTTTTCCTAATATTTCTCCATCAGCAATAATGTACTTTTGCCAAGTAAGATAGACAGCATTATACACTATTTGTTGAAATTCTGGACTTCTTTATGTAGGTGGGTGATATAAAAATGTGTTACAAAGAAAATTAACCAGTTATGCTTAGGAGAGTGTTATGATGCATGTGCTTAGGACAGTTGTAGTTTAAATGAAAACATCTGCTCATATTTTAGTGGTTCTTACAACTTAAATAAAATTATGGAGGTAATTTTGTGATTTCACTAGATGGATCTAAGTAATTAAAAGATTAAATATTTTTGCAAAATTTGTTTTTAATGATTCAAAATTTTATGTTATCACATGAATTAAAGAGTAGAAGCAAATGCACAATCTGTACATTTATTTTAGGGCAACTTATGAGGATTTAGTCATTATTTTTATGCTTTTTCCCCAACCTGCAAAGGCAATTAAGCAGTATGACTGTAAAAGGGAAACCTTTATCTGAACATTTCTTTACACTGATGTTCCATTTGATGGGAGAGCATGCAATTTTGGTATCTCTTCTTACCTAACACAGTGCCCTGGTCATACTGCTGTCTAATAAATATGGACTCTAGTCTTTGGGTTATTTTAGACTATCTTTCCATTTTCCTATATGATGTACTCCTACCTACATGCACCATCAGTCTTTGCCAATATCCTTCAATGGGAAAAATGCATTTTTCAATTTGGTAAGGAACACACAGTGGATTTTTGCTTTCAAAACCCAATGGTATCCCAGGGAAATGAGACAAAATCATTATTTGCACAGTAAGATAGAAATTCAAATTAAAATGGAAAAAAATTCACTCAGTTACCAAGATATATTTGATTTCATAAAGCCAATACCCTCTTGTGGGGACAAATATTGACTAGAGCTCTAAAGGAAACTATCTTATGTCATTATTTTAGATTAATTATCTTTGCTTATTAACCCAGCTCATGGTGTTAGCACTACTCTGTGGATTTCAAAGCCCATAGCACACGTGACTTCAATCCCCATAAGCAATGTTAGTTATACTCTATATTGAGAAAAAGGACATACACATAACAGTTAGAAATATTTTGAGGTTTTTATTGTTAAGTACACAAATTTTAAGAGAATATATGAAAAATATAGGAAGTTGAAGAAAAGGTGATCAAATTGTTGTAGGGTTCTTGCAGATTTTTTGGTATTATTTCTAAATCTAAGTCCTAGACATACAGTCTAATTTGTATGGTTGTGTTATTACAAAGGTCCTTGCCTGTTTAACTCTTGGTAGTTTACTTCTTCAACCCATGGTTGACAGGTTTTCATTTATTCAAAATCATATTTCCCATATTAAGATTTTTAAGTGAAGAATTACTTCTCTTTTCATATAATTTGACAATGGCAATTTCTTATCAAGGAGTAGTAGTACCCACAGTACATTCCAGAGACCAATGTTCTCAGGTATTCTGTTGGGATTTTATCCAGTTGTTATGTAGAAGTTGTAGTTTGAAGTAAAAATTAAGCCAACAAACACAAAAAAATTTTTTCATAACCATTCATTGCCCTCTATATTGAAACACCATTTATTGAAGAACTGGTGAAAAAAGTCCTGATGGACAATCAATGTATTTATTCTGATAATTTGGCAGGTCTTAAACAGATTTTTTGTCTTGCAGTTATCTCTCTAATGATAAAATCCTGGACTTTAAACAAAATTGTCATTCTATTATACCTGTCCCAATTTTTCCCCATTGCTGTTCCTGCCCCACCCACCCCCACAGTCAGTCCCTACCCTGTTGTCCATGCGCATGGGTCATCTATACCTGTTCATTGATTAGGCTCTTCCTCTTCTGCACTCTGTATCAATAACAATCAAAGCATATGTTTCTTTTTTTTAATGTTTTATTTATTTATTTTTAGAGAGAGGGGAAGGGGAGGAGAGAGGGAGAGAGACACATCAGTGTTCCAGGGAAACAGCAATCGGTTGCTTCTTGCACTCATCCAGCCGGGCACCTGGTCCACAACCCAGGCGTGTGCCCTGACCCAGAATCAAACCAACGACTCTTCAGTTTGTGGAATGATGCCCATCCCACTGAGCCACACCAGTCAGGGCAAAGAAAATATTATTTTTAGTGAAACAATTTGCTCAATGTGGCTTTATAAGAAAAACTATTCGCCATAAATGAGAAATTTCCGAGGATGTTTTGTAGAATTCCCAATTATAATCATATATGTGTGTAATTTCTTACTGAAAAAAGTTGTTTTCAACTTATATATGACAGAATAGATATATTATCATTTTCTTCTAAGACTTTTCTTGGGAATGAGCATTTTTGTTTTGCCTTCACAGATTTTTAGCAAGATAGCTTTAACAAAGCAAACCTTTTGTTTTATAATTTAGCACAATAGGGAATGGATGGGCATATTAAACAGCAAAATAATTCTATAGTATAAAAATATATGCGGCAGATGATTATCCAAAAGAATATGTCTTAAATAATGCAGTTTATTTGGTACTGAGGTGTTAAAATTTTTAATTTTGTTTTCTTTTTAATTTTTTGAAACTGAGTTCTCCTGAGGTAGTTCAAGGTCAGTTTTGGGGTTTGCGTCTGGGAGTGCTAATCCCAGCTCCAACACTCACAGCCCTGCGATTTTACCCAAATCACAGCTCTTGGTGACTCAGTTTACTCAGGTATCTTGAACATCTCCTTTAGTGTCTTTATAGTCTGGCACGACTTGTTTTTTAAAGGATGAGATAATGTGTACACAGTAAACTTGTCCTTTGGTTATTGATATCAGTTACCAGTGTCTGAAATTGGTCTTCGGGCAGCATAATATTTTCTTTTGATCCTTCTAAATGAACTTATCTCTGCTGTTTTTTTATTTATTTATCTTTAGAGGAGAAGTGAAGGAGAGAGGGAGAGAAATATCAATGTATGGTTGCCTCTCGTGTGTCCCCTGCTGGGAACTGGCCTGCAACCCAGGCATGCGCCCTGACTGGGAATCAAACTGCCATGCTTTGGTTCTCAGGCCTGGGCTCCATCCACTGAGCTACACCAGCCAGGGCTTTGCTGTTTTTCATGATTTACTGTCATTGTGTTGAATGCTGACTCCTCCAAATTATGTCCTAGATAATAAATATGAGCTCAGTATCCTTATGTTAGTAATGGGGTAGGGGTTTTGTCTTTCTGTTCCTTCCCTGTCAGGGAACCTGAGATGAGATGTGACTTCACTGAATACTAACACTCCTCAAGATCCTTCAGTCAATGTAAAGTAGGGCCTCTAGGTGGCACTGTTCCATCAGCAAAGCGTGCTAAAAATAGTCACTACAAATCTGTTCCTCTTCCAAATATCTATGTGAACACTAATTACCTTATAAACTAAGATGTTCTGGAATGTGTGATGATTTACTGACCCTGGACTTACTATGGTTATTATAGTATAAGAGAAGTAAGCAGAAATATGAGTAAGATTTTACTTTGTCTCTACCACGTGAAAACAAGTCTCCAATGAAAGTTTCTTTGATAGACTTTGATTTTCTGTACTAGCTAATTACGAAGGAAAGAGGCACATACATAAAATCCTTATAGTGACATAGCAGAAGCCAGTTCTCATAAAACAAACAAATAGAGCCATGTGAAAGGGACACAAACAGGGCCTGAAAAGCTCCCAGTGGCCAAAGCTGGAACAATTTGTGCAAAAAAATGTAAATAGTATAGTACTGATGATAAGTCACAACATAAAATAAATATGTATGAGTCCACATTGATAGAAATATGTGAGCACTTATGTAAATACAAAGGGGATAAAGTACAAATCTTCCTTACAAAAGAATTCCAAATAATTCATGTAGACACCGGGCATTTCAGGAAGGCAGAGCCCAACCCTGCCGGCCCCTTTGTGTGCAGACTTGACTTTGTGACATGCTTCCAAGAGTCTAAACTATGGAAAGAGGAAAAGAATTTACAGGGAAGAAACCTGGCGAACGTTACCTGAGTCTAGAGATCAAGGTTAACATCACCAGGCAGCAGTGATGTTGATAGCATGTACCTCCATATAATGTGACAGAAAGGTTGCCTCACTTCCTTGGTATTTGTTTAAAAAAAAAGAAACATAGCCTCATTCTAATCATAGAAAGTTAGAGAAACTGAAATTGAGGGCCACTTTTTAAAATACCAAACCAGCACTCCTCAAAACTCTCAAGATTATAAAACAAAGAAAGACTGAGAAACCGTTGTAGGTGGGCTGGAGGAGACCGAGGAGACATGACGTCAAAAACAGCATGCTCTCCAGGGTTGAATTCTGGGGTAGAACCAGGACGTTAGTGGGAAAAGTAGTAAAATTTGAAACTCTGGAGTTTAGTTTTTTTAAAAAGTAAATATGACTTAACAAGGCAATTTAAAGAATAGTGTATATATATTAATATGGAAAATTTTGTTTGAGTTGTGCATAATAGAACAAGTAAACGATAAGTTTCTACACTTAGTATATTTAATTTCTATCATCTTCCCATGGGTTACATTATGGTGATCATTCATTTTTTAAGAGAAGGGGATATGTGGATGTCATGTACAAATCAGCATCTCCATCAATGTGCCAAACAAAAATCATGATATCTACTACAATTTTATCACGTGCATGACGAAGAAGGTACCCACCAGTCTCCAGCCCCATGATTAGTTACTCCAGCAGCAACACTACAGCAAGCACTTATTAAAGCAAAGTGTCCCCTGGGCCCAGGACAGGTACTCTGGGTCATTATGTTTAAACTTACTTGTTATTGTTGGAGACAAACACTTAAAAATGAGAAAATTAAAATTTAACGGTTAGAAAAAAACTTACCTAAGGTCACACTTCAACTTTGGATGAGAATTTGCATCTTCATGCCATTACAATTGTCCCATTTCCCCCCTTTGTTCCCCTCTGCCCTGCACACCCCCTCCCATACACATTCCTCCATGGGTCGTACATATAAGTTCTTCGGCTTCTACTTTTCCTATACTATTCTTGCTCTCCCCCTATTTTCTACCTACCATCTATGCTACTTATTCTTTGTATCTTTTCCTCCTCTTTCTCCCTCCCATCCCCCTGTTGATAATCCTCCATGAGATCTCCATTTCTGTGGTTCTGTTCCTGTTCTAGCTGTTTGCTTACTTTGTTTTTGTTTTTGTTTTAGGTGTGGTTGTTAATAACTGTGAGTTTGCTGTCATTTTACTGTTCATATTTTTTATCTTCTTTTTCTTAGATAAGTCCCTTTAATATTTCATATAATATGGGCTTGGTGATGATGAACTCCTTTAACTTGACCTTATCTGAGAAGTGCTTTATCTGCCCTTCCATTCTAAATGAAAGCTTTGCTGGATAGAGTAATCTTGGATGTAGGTCCTTGCCCTTCATGACTTGGAATACTTCTTTCCAGCCCCTTTTTGCCTGTAAGGCCTCTTTTGAGAAATCAGCTCAAAGTCTGATGGGAACTCTTTTGTAGGTAATTTTCTCCTTTTCTCTTTCTGCTTCTAAGATTCTCTCCTTATTTTTAATCTTGGGTAATGTAATTATGATGTGCCTTGACGTGTTCCTCCTTGGGTCCAACTTCTTTGGGATACTCAGCTTCCTGGACTTTCTGGAAGTCTATTTCCTTTGCCAGATTGGGGAAGTTCTCCTTCATTATTTTTTCAAATAAGTTTTCAATTTGTCATTCTTCCTCTTCTCCTTGTGGTATCCCTATAATCTGGGTGTTGGGACATTTAAAGATGTCCTGGAGGTTCCTAAGCCTCTCCTCATTATTTTGAATTCTTGTTTCTTCATTCTTTTCTGGTTGAATGTTTCTTTCTTCCTTCTGGTCCACACCACTGATTTGAGTCCCGGTTTCCTTCCTGTCACTGTTGGTTCCCTGCACATTTTCTTTTATTTCACTCGGCATAGCCTTCATTTTTTCATCTAATTTGTGACCAAATTTAACCAGTTCTGTGAGCATCCTGATTACCAGTGTTTTGAACTGTGCATTTGATAGGTTGGCCATTTCTTTGTCACTTAGTTGTATTTTTTCTGGACCTTTGATCTGTTATTTCATTTGGGCCATTTTTTTCTCTTGGTGCACCTGTTACATATGAGCCTTACGTGTTGATCAAGCCTTACACATGGAGCCTTACGTGTTGATCAAGATGGGGCAACCCACATCATTGCGTTGTGATGCTGTATGTGGGGGAGGGGTCCAAGAGGAAACAATGGCACTTGCTCTGCTCTATGCCAGATTTCAGTCACTTCCCCCACTTCCCACAAGCACAGTGGGCCCTTCTGGTGCTGATTCCTGGTGGGTGGGCCTGTGTACGTTTTAGGACCCTGTGGGTCTGTCCAACAAACTCTCCAATGAGGCTGGGAGTTTCTCCTGCTGCTTCAACCCCCGCAGGTGTTTTCAGTGAGTGATTTGAGGCTTTATTTACCCAAGCTGGAGCTCTGGGCCACACGGTCTGTCTCACACCCCAATAGTTTTTCCCGGTGTATCTGCGCATGAATGTGGGGCCACCGGCTCCACTAGCTGCTGCCTTGTGTACCCTGTTCCACAATCCACCACCTTGTGCCCCCTGGTCCACTAGCTGCCGCCTTGCCTGAGTCCTCTCCACCCTGGCTGCTAGATTCCATCCACCTTCTGGTCTGGATGAATGTTTCTTCTTTAACTCCTCGGTTGTTGGACTTCCATACAGTTTGATTTTCTGTCAGTTCTGGTTGTTTTTTGTTTTTAAATTGTTGTTGTCCTTCTTTTGGTTGTGCAAGGAGGCACAGTGTATCTACCTACGCTTCTATCTTGGCCGGAAGTCGCATATAACAAATGTTTATTGGTCAGGTACTATGCATCATGCACGGTTCTAGGTTCTTCAGATATATTAGAGATGTAAAAATGACAGAGATCCCTGTTACCATGTAGCTTAATTCCTGCAAGAGGCTAAGGCATAGGCTCTAACTGCACATCAAACTATGTGGCCCCAACATAACAGTGGTGAAGATATATATGGGTTAAGCACATGGAATCCCATTTGGAAAGGAAGAAGATGGAAGACACACAGAAGTTACTTTTACAGAGCACACAGTAATGCTGCCCAGACAGTGCCAGCAAATGAAACTTGAACATCAGTGGTGAGTACTTTTTCCACTGAAATTGTTATATCCTGACCAATTACTGCTTGTTGGCACATTCTGTCTTTAGATACTTTAATTCAAAATAGCTCCCCTGAGTTTATATGTAAATTATACACATGAGTGAGAAGTAAAAGTTACAACTGCTGTCCTAGTGTGCATATTAACATAATGAGCCACCGGTCCCTAAGTGTGCCTTGAAGAGGTTTTTGCATCATAGGGTAACTCCCGAAGCATGTAGAGAGGCCTCCTGTAGGGCATCCCTGGTTCAGACATAAACACTGAGGCAGCCATGGTCTTTGTTCTGCGATACATGCTCTTTTGTATCTGGAGTAAATGTTATGTGGAAAATTATCCAAAAAGCAATAGATGAGGGGAAAAAGGTAGAAAAGCATGGGCCAGATGGCTGAATAGCTCTTAAGGAGCACATAGAATGCTACCATCTCAAAATGGGGATAATAGGGTACTATGGAAAATCTAGGCAGATATTAATGTACTTTTAATGATTTCTCCACATTGCTGTAACCACTGATGAAAACCGCCTTGTTCTTAACAGCTCAGCAATTTCAGCTCAGTGGTTATAGTTCAACAGTGGTTCAATAACGTGCCTCAAAACGCCTCATCATAGCATTGATGTTTCTAAGCAACTATTACTGGAGTGGTGTTCTGCTAACCTGTAATTACATAAATTAGCACCCTCTGTATAGTGAGGCTGAGTATGTATATATTGGGGCCTTCTGGGAAATTTGAAATTCACAAAATATTTTCCATCCTGATTCTTATTTTGGCCTTTCATTTAGTTTTATCTAGTTTGCATTTAAAATACACAGAGGGGGAAGAACACATGGATTTTAATGAAAAAAAAAACCTAACAAAAGGGTCAGAAGTGAGAGAATTGGCTGTGTAATCATTAAGAGATGCTTTGGCTCTACCTGCAGATGGACAGAGTCCAGACAGGAAGCAGAGAGTGTTCGACCAGCCCCTCCTGCGGTGTGGAGATGGGGCTATAAAAGTGCTGGAACAGGGATGACGTCTTCAAGTCACTGACTTCATATCCTTCTCGGAAAGAAAAGAATGCTGGGAATTTGACTCAGCTAATAATGGTGTATATGTAAGAATGGATAATGAAATGAGGCATAAAAATAAGTGAATAATTAACTGGAAGGCTGAGAAATTTAAACTCGACAATGGTTGCCATTTTATTCATGGGCCCATAAAATTGGGTTGAACCCCTAAATCAGCATCAGGAAATAGTTAAAGAAAAAAGGCAGAAAGGTATAGAGATTGAGATAGCCTAATGGTTCTTGATTAGCATACAGACTGCTTTCATCTCTAAGTGATGAAAATGCCATAAGCACTATGATTAGTCCAGGTGGGTGTTAGTGTATTCTCAGTGATCCCTCCATGCTGCCATAGCTCCAGCTGGAAATGGCCTTGTCCTTAACTGCTCAGCAGTTAAAGCTCAGTGGTTGTAGCTCAGTAGTAGTTCAGCAAAGTGCTCAGTGCTTCCAAATAAAGTTTTCAATGACCTCAGTTTACAGATGAGAGAAACTCTGAAGTATCAAGGTAGAAGAGCAAAGTAGCTCACTTGTACTTTCAGGAGAGTCTGATTATCAAAGGGAGGAATGGAGTAATAAATAATTGGAATCATAGCTAAGTGGAGTAATAAATAATTGAAACCATAGCTAAAATAATGTAGTAATGTATTAACGAGCTTTTAAAAAAAGAGATCATGTACGTGTCGTGTTGTTCATGAATAGAACAGATATGTTGCAACAAACCTTTACCCAACAGTGCGTAAGACTGGAAGAAGCAGTTTGAAAATTTGATGTTACCCAAACTCTATAATGACTCAGAATCAGCGATAGTCTGCGCTAAGACAACTTTGAAACAAAATATTTATCCCATGTTAATTTAGTCAAGTGAATAGGTTGAGTAGGAGATATTGGCTGACTTACTTGTCCAGGTGAACCTGCTCTCTGTCTTGCAGCCCAACCATTGGGTCTACATTCACCCTCCGTGTTTCTTTTCCTCCCTGGAATTCCTATGACATTATCAGACAGTACCAAGTTCTTCTACTGTCAACTTCCTCCACTTTCCTTTTTTAATATTTTGGTGACTTCAGAATTTGTCAAGAGATCATCCAATGACAGGTTTTACTTTTCCCTTTCTGCTGGAAAGAATTTGCCCAAATCACTCTGTCATTCAGTTGACCCAAGTAAGTGAACTGGGTGACAGATAAAACTAGGGATGACTAAGAGAAATGAATAACTCAGAGAGGAGGGGGAGGAAGGGAGGGAGAAGAAGGAGTAGGATGAAAAGGAGGAGAAAGAGGGGGAAAAGAAAACTTCTCTTAGAACCTGCTATCAAACAAAATATTTTACCAAATTGCTGTTCTAATATTCAGTGTATTATTACCCTTTGAGAAATAAAATCTTTTTGCACAGACTTCTACTTTTGGCCAGGTTGGTATTAGAGGGAATAGATTTACTCTCCTGCCTGAAACAACCACAAAACTAGAAAAAAATATGTGGAAAAATGGTTTCAAGACACTGGACATGAGGCAATGAAAGACAGCATTCTCTGGGAGGTGGGACTTATTTTTCCCAGGCTAGATTGCACCATGAGACAGATCGTTGACTTGAAATACAAAAAAGAAACATGTTTGAAGCCTGCACGTGAGTAATACAGTGTCATATAATATCAATTGTAGTGTTTTTCTGTTTGCTTGTTTGTTTTGCACTTATCTTTTGTTCCGTTTATAACAATGCAGAGGACAAGCTGGGAAGTGTATGAATGAATAGCTATGACTATGATAAGTCTTTATTTAGAAATGAAAAATAACCCTTTTCTATTTAAAAATTATATCTTAACAACTGAACAACTTTATAGGGGACTGTTCTGCATGGCAGTGGGGAATGTAGCCGAGCCCCTGACTTGGAAAATCCAGTGAGGAATGAGTTGGCACACAGGGCTAGATAGGTTCTCCCCTGGGGAATCAGGCCTGCATTGTACCTAGACTACCATGAGACTTACTTTTGCTAAAACTCCCTCACCCTGAATTGAGGCAACAAATATTTATGGCATATCTTTAAAGCAACTTCTTAAAATCTATGCTAAACCTCATGAGGATGAGTGTAACCAGTTCATCCTCTTTTTCCTTTGCATTTGCATATATCCTTTTTTTGTAGTAATTATCAACTTCCTCTCTTTTGTTATCTGTGAAAGGTAACCACCTAAAGTGAACCTGTGTGTAGTAAATGAGGACCATCCTTGATGCAATGTACCCAGAAAAGTAATAAAAACCCGTCCAGGCAGGGGTTGGGGCCCTCTCTCACTCAGAGAGTGGTCATGCCATCTCTTTCTTTCCATAGGACTTCTGCAGCCTGTGTGGATTTGTTCATTGCATCAGCAATTCATGGACCCCGCAGGCCAGAGTCCGCATCATAACTTGTCCTTTCAATACTCGGAACAGACAATTATGATAGTGAGTTCGTCGATGAGAAAAGTGATATATGTGAACTCATTTTCTCATAGTCAAGCATTGGTAGAGTTGGACCTATTTGCCAGATTATTAGAGACTTTGCATAATATTTGTTTCCCTTTAAAACCAAACTTCATTAGTTCTTTCTTTACAGAATAAGGTGTCTATATTAAAAGTTAGTGTTCTTCGCTTTCACAATGCCTAATTTGTGTCAGGTTCAAAGATACTTATGTGAATTCTGAGCTTTTATTTCCCTGATTTTATGCTCCTGAATAATCTCAGGAAATACATTTCAACTTCCTATTTAAAAAGGAATAAATAAAACTTCTCACTTTTCTTTAAGGAGACTGGATAGGAGTAAAAGAGCCTGGTTTTAGTGATATTTAGCTCCTTACCATATGCTTCTCTGTTGACTACTATTAGCTGAAATGGAACAATTCTGAGGGATTTCATATATTGTACTCTACAGTATGGTTAAAATGAAAACAGAGTAGGGTCAACTTGAGACGAGGCTGCAAATAATCATATTGTAATGTTTAGCTTCATTATTTTCATTGGAAACACAGAATAATATTTTTCTTTTTCCTTCAATAAGGTTTACTAAATTTCTGCTTTTGTTAGAGAGTGGAGGTCTCATTTGCACCTTCTTTTATCTCATTCGCAATTTTATCTTAATAATTAAACTATGAGTTTAATATGTTCTCTTCACTTGCGTTGTACCACGAACCACAGAATACAACGCAAGTGAAGAGTGTACCACATCCAAAGCCCTTATCTGTGACTTTCATACTGAGAGCTGTAAGGACAGAGTGACCATGAGCCGTAAGAGTGAAGGAGCTGGACGCCCTGACAATGACTTGTACCGCTGCTGCAGGCAGCTCCCTTCTTCAGTGCCATGGCTGGGCTGCACAGGGAGTGCTCCTCCAAGATTGCAAGCTGTGGAACGGACCGGGTAACTGGCAGCTTTGGAGAAGAGCTAGCAATGAAAGTTTAGCTAACAAACCATAATAAGGTGTTGTCTATACCAGTAAACTCAATTGCAATTTTTAGTTACTTTTATTATTTGGTTGAAGATCAATAGGAGAAATGGAGACAGAAGAAATGTCCAGCAGAAGCTCTATTGCTTCGGTTATAATTAGACTACACGTATGATTTAATTGACTAAATTCATAGGTAACCTTTTCATACTCTACTCACTGGAAAATGACACCAGGATACTTAAGAGCAGAATCCAAATGCCGCCTGATCTTAAATCTAAAGAGGCCACACTCTGAAAACCTAGGTGGTATTCTATGCTGTAGCCAACTCCAAAGTGTTTTGGTGTGTTGATTCTGGCCAGTTTCACACATAAATTGGTAAGAGGTCTTTCCAGACTGTCTATGCAGATTTAAACAATATCTTTCTCCACTTTCCACCTTTCTGAAGTCCTACCCCTATTTCATAATTAAGAGGGAACATCACCTGCCACCCTTGGGTGGGGGACCAAAGTCCAGACCCTCAGCTCAGTCTCTGATGATGCTACTGAACAGCAGAAAAAAATTCCTCTGATGCCATCTTCTGCCACTAGGTGAGGGTGGGAAATTCAGACTCCTGCCCAGTCTCTACTAATGCCACTGGTGAGGAAGCGACATGTCTTCTCAGCATGCGTCCTGCTGCCAAGTGGGAGCGGAAGTTCACTAGGACTCTGCTGAGACTTAGTGCTGCCTTCACTGCTTCCCTGGAAGTGTGTGCCATCTAGATTTCTTTCTCTGTCTCTGCTGAAATTGCAAAGGGAGAAGTTGGGGGAAGAGATGTCATTGCTGGTGTTGGTGACGGTAGGGTGGCTTTTGTCAAAGTTGTGATTGTTTTTCAGCATCACATTGGACTAGGTCTTTGCAAGTCCTTTAGCCAAAGAGAACAAGAATCGGGCTTTTCCTAGGGCCATTTTTATGTGTTTCTGAGCCTGTGGAAGTTCTGGGTTACAGCCTTCTCTGGCACCTAGTCTGCGATATATGGGAGATACAATGAAAATGCAGGAAACTCGCTGTGGTGATGTCCGTGTTGTGCCATTCTACTTTTCAGAGTCATTTCATGATTATTTATCATATTATGTCCAAGCTTTTTAGTTGTACTTACCAGAGAGAAATGAGTCTGCACAATGTTACACAGAATTGGAATTCCCATTAGGTTTTTGTTTATTTTCTTCGAACTTGGCTAGTCAGGTCTAAAATGTGTATCATGATGCCAAAGAACTAGAGTAATTAAAACAATTTTTAAAAGGCAAAGAAAAGTTGGAGGACTAAACTGCTTGATTTCAAAGGTACAGTGTATTGGCACAGGATATTAATTAATGGAAGGGGATTGCAAGTTCGGCAATAGATCACACATAAACTGCAGCCAGTTTATTTTCCACAAATAAGCTAACAATCTAACACATGGGAAAAGAAAATCTTTTCAACAAACTGTACTGGGAAAACTGGATACACACATATTACCTGTTACCATCAACAAAAATTAACCCAAATAGGTCTTAGACTTATATATAGTGCCTAAATTATAACACTCTTAGAAAAAGCAAAAAACTTTGCATGTAAAACTTAGCAGGTAAAGGCAAATTTTTGTGATTGGTGAAAAGAAAAGGTCTGGGGGAGAGAGAGGCCGAGGAATTCTTATTTGTTGTACCATTACTGGAATGAACGTAAGTCAGTCTCAGCAGCTCCAGAGAGTGGTTCCAACCAAGAAGAAGGCCAGGGGCTTATCCTCCTGGCATCTGTACACGGTCCAGTACCACACAAGAGGCTCTATGCCTTAGTGAGTTATTCACTAGTCTGATAGGTTGAACTCATTATATAAATGAGTAAGCATCACTGCACCAACACAATTTTGGTGTTTAAAAAAAGAGTTTTGAAATAATTATAAACTAGGTTTTGAGCATTACTTTGTAAGTCTTATGTCATTCTTATCTTGGCCTCGTCCAAGGGTACCTCAAAGAACCACCCTCCATGCCATCATTAGTAGCAGAGAGCTCTGAATGCCCATAATCTCCTCGGGTGCATTATTATTTATACCCGAATGGATCCCATTGTTGTGTTGAAGGAGAGTAAATTAGCTACCAACTCTAGGTGTCTTCTGGTCCCATTTAGTTCAAAGAACACACAGTTCAATTTTGTGTTTATTCCAAAGTGCAATTATCCACTATGTGATTTCGGTTAGCAAATAACAGACTTAATGTTGATGATATTTTAACTTCTGTTCTTATCCAAATATTTATTTGCACCAAAATGTGTTTAAAAAGAAAGCATGATAATATGTTGAACAGATAAAAGCAAATGAATATGATTCTGCATATTAAATCATTGTTTGCCTGAAAATACATTATTGATAATAAACTTGAAACCTGAGAAAAGGCCCAGATCCTACAACACAGCTCACAATACATGTCTGTTTGTGCATTGAATAGGACTTATTAAATACACACAAGTGTATTTATAAGGTGGTCACGCCATATTCCTCAGCTAAGTGGGACTACAAGGGTATGATTGCCTCACAAGTTGCTTCCCGCATTCATTTCAGGCACTTGGAGGGCTTGTCCCTCCATCCAGTCGGGAAAAGCATAGACAAGAACACACGAGTAGAGAAAAAGACTGTGGGTATGCCAATGCATGTCAGTATTCAAATGCATCCATGCTTCATTCGTCCATATACAAATGCCAGTCCATTTGATTCTAGGTGGGCTCTGGTGACTCATTCTCAACCTGGAGTATGAGTGCCAGAGATGCGCCATTTCTGGAGTCAGGAAATTAAGGATGAGCTTGTCTCATCCCTGTTCGTTTTCTTGTCCCCCATGGATGGGTGAAGAAAACGCCTGTAAAATGTTTGAGTTGTGTAAAGAAATCTGCCTGTGTCTCTGAACTCCTGCTTCTTCTAACCCTGAGTAGGGACACCAAAATCAGATCTATAAAAGTCTTCAATTTAGGTCTTTGAAAAAAAATCACTTCCTCTGATAGCAAATTAAGGTTAGAATTAGCATTAAGGTTTTCCATTTTTAATCTTTAGAAATATATGACGGAAATATATAATATTCCTTTCCAACTATCGCTTCTCTTTGAAATCAAGAGAGGAGTGTAAATCTATGGATTTACTAATCACTAGCACGGGTAGGTTATCCTTTCTTTTCTCAAGCCATTTCTCTGGTAAAGAAGCATTGCACCGACTATTATAGCCTTAGGTGCTACATTAGTGAGATGGTCAGCGTATATTATGTGAGTGTTTTGCGGGGCAACTGGAGAATACAGAGTCCCTTCTCAGAATTTAGAAGAGCCATAGCTCCACAGCCAGCCTTTTGCCTGCATATTTTTACAGCGGCCGTTCTTCAGGTAACAGCAGTGATGACAGAGGAAGGGAGACACTGTGGCTCCTGTCCAAAAAAAAAAAAAAGCAACAAGGCTACGATACTTTCTAAACCATCTGTAAAACTGAGCCCTTTCAGATTTGATTCAACAAGGCCTGCCCAGCCAGCAGCGCTGAGAGCCAATTATTATATAAATGTCAGAGCTGTTGAGAATTAGAGATGAAGGACATCTAAAAATGGAATTGTTCAAGATGTTCCTGTGCCTGAATGGGAGATTACGTTTGCTGTTTAGTGGCTATAAAAATAAGCTCATTTTTTTTGTTGTTTTTAATTAGAGTTAAAAATCTTTCACTGATGGAAAAGAGATGGTTCTAGATTTATATAACAAGGTAGAAATCAGTGAAAATAATTTCCCTTTTAATGATGCATATTTTACTCATGATTACAGTATGTATTTGTAAAGTGCCTAAGGAAATATTTAGCTTAAATTCGAGAGGAAAATATTGTCTCAATGCCTGTATTACCTGGACCAAAATTCAGAGTTGTATGGCTTCCATTATTAAGCAATGACATGCTAGATTACACACCAAGCACATAATAAGCGAATTTTAAAAGGAGTTAAAAAGAATACTGTAGTAACATAATAATGAAAGCTATAACTATATTGATATAATAATTTTTTTTACTATGGCTCATCATCCTTAGAGAAAACTTTATTTAAAAAATTTTGCTTTATGGCAGGAAAAAATAGCCTTTTCCTTCCTGTGTGTTTTTGTGCTTGCTCTTTCGGTCTTTGGTTTTCTGTGCAGGTTCTGACTTGTTCTGACCTTGGGGAAGAATTGCTAAGGTGCATAGAGAGTGAGAACGGAATATTTGCTTTTTAAGATGGAAGTTTCACTATCTTCAGTTCTATTCCCGCATTTTTGGATAATTAGAGGGTACATAAATATCCTCAGGTGTTTTTCTAAGAACTGAACAACAGTGAAACAGGATACATAAATTCCTTTTCAAGCCCCGGAGAGAAGCAGAGCGATGGTTTGACAGCTAAACTCAGAACCAAGATTTTTCTTTTAAAATGAAAACGTTTGGCTTTAGCAATGAAAATGTTTGACTCTGGGAATGGAGAGGCTGAGTGTGGAAGACAGCTTAACCTGTAGAATTGATTATTTTCAACTTGAAATATGTAGCTAAAATAGGGAACAAAGGAACAAAGCTCTATCAAATTGTTACTCAATTTTTTCCTGTGAGCTATTTACAGTACAGAAAAAGAACGTAGGGAATAGGACCTGATTTCAGGATAATGATGAACACGAGGTGTAAGAAATGGAAGAAGGAGAAAAATGATACCAGGAGACCTCCCACTCAAAATGAGCTGTCAAATGAAAATTTCAAAGATGTAGGTGAAAAAGGTCTTGGTAACAATTGCAACAAGAAAGAAATTTACATATGGCATATGTATTTTGTCTGGCTAAAATGGGAACATGGTGAATATCTGAAAAAATAATTATTTTTTAGATTTTGGAAGAGACAAATTGAGAAATGACATTGATGGAAAAGGATGATGATCTTGCCAAAACTTATGTGGAGACGATCACGTGTCAGACATTGCTGCAAGAGCTGTACAGGTAACAGCTCAGTCATTTCTTACAACGACATTCCGATGAAAAGCCCCATTTTGCACATGAAGTAACTGAGACAAGAGAAGTTTAAGTGATTCACCCAATTGAACATAAGTGCACAAATCTGAACCTTACGCAATTGGTTTCAGAAACGGGGCTCTTAACCACTATGTGCCAGAAATTAAAAAAATAATAATGAAAGAGTAAGCTGAAATTGAATAAGTACTAGTAGATTTAAAAATAATCAAAGAAAGTTTGATGATGAAAAATTTAGTAATTAGAATAAAAAATAAAACATGATTAAGTTAAAATTTTGATTACCATGCAAAAAACCCATGACTTCTCAGAATTTATTTATCTCCTATGTATGTGGCCTTGCATATCTTTTTTATTTTTATTTCTTATATTTTGCTTTATTGCACTGCAAAGAATACCTAACACTAGGCTGAATAAGAACTGGTAAATACCCTTGACTTTCCCATTATTCAGGAGAAAGCTTTCAGTCTTTTGTCATTTACATACTTTGTTAGTTCTAGGTGTTTTCGTAGGTTCTCTTTATTATCTTGAGGAAGTTCCCTTCTTTCTTTATTTCTCTGAAAGTTTTTTTTTTATCATGAGTGAATGTTGACTTTTGTCAAGTGGTTTTATTTTTTTGTATTCAGTGATAGGATCGTGCAATTTTTCTTATTAATATGGTAGGTACACTGGCTAATTTTTGAGTATTAAATTAGGTTTGTATCCTTTCAATGAACCCTACCTGGTTATAATGTATAATTTTTATGGATACTCCCAATTTAATTTGTTAACATATTTTAAGGATTTTGTACCTAGATGTTCATGAGGAATATCAGTCTGTACTTTTCTTTATTGTACTGTCTTTGTCTGGTTTTGGTTCCAGGATAACACTAGCTTCATAAAATGGATTGAGTTCTATCCTCTTATATTTTCTGGGAGAGATTTTATAGAATTGGTCTTAATTTTTTACACGTGTGGTAGAATTTTCTACTGAAACTATCCAGACCTGAAGATTTATTTGGGGGGAGAGTTATTCAAAATTACAAATTAAATTTCCTCCATAGTTATTGGATTATTCAAGTTATTTCCCATTGAGTGAGTATGGTAATTTGTGTTTTAATGAATTGATCTACTTTATCTAAGTTATAAAACACAGCATACAATTATTTGTAGCATTCTCTTGTTCTTTGTATGTCTCTGGTGTCTACAGTGATATTCCCTCTTTTGTGTCTAATATTAAAATTTGTATCTTCTCTCTTTTCTTTGGGAGTCCTGCTAAAGTTTTGCTCTCCCTCCTGATCTTTTACCTCCTGATCTTTGGCGAGGGAGCAGGCTTTTGTGGGGGTGTTTATGTCTGTCTTGCTGGTTGTTTCCAGGTTGAGGTCTTTTTCTGCCCTGGTATGGTATACATGAAGAGGAAAACAAAAAACCTAGTGAACCCACCACTGTGTCATTCCTCTGGACTGCAAATCTCAGCTTTTCTTCTTTATCTTTGAGAGGCTTATATTTGTTTTACTTCCTGGGAGGAATAGGAAAGGGATGTCTATTTTATCTTCCTAGAAGTAGAAATCCCCTTATCATTGTTTTCAACAAGAAAAGTCTGGGATTTTTTCCTTTATGCAGCGCTAGATAACTGAAACACTTGCCAGCTCATTCTGTGAGTTTTCTAATCTTCCTAGACAGGGACTGTATGAACATTGAAGAATCGGGCTGCCTATGCTTGCACAGTCGCATTCTTAGAAAAGTTAAAGTGCTTGCAGAGTTTGAGGAGTCTTCCTAGTATAGGCATTTTTACAAGTTAATTGATCACAGATGTGACTTCTCTTTCCTTGAAAACATCTTAGAGTTGGTGCAACATTGTGAGAAATGCTGTTGTAGATAATTAGGAGTACAGTATAAGGCTTGCTTGAACTAGGTAAACTTCTCTATAAGAGCTTGAATTTTTTATGACATTACTGTACAGGCTTCTCCTGTCCCAGATGTTCAGTGCCACTCAGACATAACTCTGAGAAATTTGGAATTCGGGGATACTGATGCTTTAAAACTGCCTTAAAAACCGCCACTGGCAAAATTCACAGGGCTTTATTTCGTGGTCAGGGTATTTCCAAGACAGGAGACCATATGGGTATTACAGTTTTATTTATTTGCTTACAGTGTCTTAAATGACTAAAATTATGTGTTACATTTATGAACTAATTAGATTATTAAAGATTTATTATTTTCTATTTTACCCAGGATTTTCTGGAGAAATCAATAACCTCTATTTCAAGTACTCCAGAAATAGAAGAAGATGCGTTTATAATTATAATTGTAAATATAATCAAAATTTTAAAATTGCCAAGGGGAAGAGACGCAGCTGGGAAAAACAGAGCATTAGGCATAAGAAGGTAAGGAGGGTGTCGGGCTGACCCTGGGGAGGTCTGCGTGCTGTCGGGGCTTCTGACGCAAGGAGCGAAGGCTCCCCAGAACACTTAACCGACGTACGCTGCATGTTTCCATATTTATGATATTTATGTCCATACATAATATAATGACACAATGGCAATAAAAAACAAACCTCACAATTATTTCTGAATTTTCAAATATCTGATTCTGTCTTTCAGCTGAACTCTTTATACCAATAGGAAATTAAATATCTATGCTGCTCCCATCTACTTTTAACTAACAAAAACAAATACAAATTTTAAAATCAAAATCTCTGTTAATTCTTTTGTCTGGTTGAAGGGAGGGCCCTGGAGAAGTTATCCAGCGATGTCTCTTTCTCTCAGTCTGAGCTAAACTCAGGGGCTCAATGGGTCTATTTTCAGTTTATTGTTGCAACTGGTTTCTCTGTCTGAAGGTGGAAGTTCAACTATAAAAGATGGATGTTCTGCTTGTGAAGTGTGACATTGCAACACAGCAGAACTGATGTTTCTATAGTCCAGGAAATTTAGGCCTGAAATGTATTTCTATGATGAGCGTATTAGGAGGTGGAGGGGCAGTCAGGGAAAAAAAGGAGAAATGTTACAAGTACTTACTGGGAATTCCAGCTGTCAGCTTTAGAGTGCTATGCAAGATCCTTCTTGCAGAATCTACCTCTACCCCATCCCTGTTTGCTTACCCCAGGTTTAAAATAGTGGTAACAGAGAATTATTTAGTATACCAGCTATTGCTATGAATCAGTTATGGGTTCAAAAAAATCAGACACTCTTAGTGCTTTCTTCCTTTGGTACCATGAATGCTATGCCCCCACATGCAGCACTAACACAAAGGAAAGGCTCTGAATTGCTGAAATACTTCATTACTGCCACACACTGGCTTTTTCCTGAGCAGCACTCTCATATGTGGTGAAGTGCTACCTGAAAATGGTTGTAGTTTCCACTCTGTATACTACGTAGTAAGAGGCAAGTTTCACGCATTTTGTTTACTCTGCCACCCTGACTTCAGTCGGAAACGCTGCTTGTAGGTGCTGGCATGAAGGGCCCAGTCAGTACCCAATTTGCTGCAACTGCAAGAAGATGTACAATTGTGAAGAGGGAGCTCGTAGAGAAGAAAAATAAAATAGAAAATGGAAGTGTTCAACTGAAGTCATAAAGAATTTCTTTGTTTACCCCCCACCCCCTTGGCTGACAGTTTAGAAAGCTGGATGTGTAGCATCTGGCGTGAGAGATGACTTATTAGAGAAATGCAACCTCCATTGGCTGGGAAGAGCCACGCGCAGGGATCTGACGCCACCAGCATTTCAATCACCAGGATGGTGTGCAAAGGAGGCACAAACTAGTCTTTCTCATTAATCGGTTACTGCTATTACTTTTTAAAAAGGAGGATCAGATAAAGATATCTGTTCTATCACATGAGTCAAAATAAACTATAATAAATTTGATTTCAACAAATGTTTGCTACGGGATCCTTAGTGTACGGGCAAGAAATTGGTCACATAAAGGGTCAGACTAAATATTAATACATGCATATTCTTCTGTGAGGAAATAATAAACCATTTGGGATGATCTGTCTCTCCTCAGGTCCCAGTACTATTTAGAAATTATCTTGTATGAGATCCATCCATGTTAATCTATTCTGCCCCACAGTGTCTGTGAAAACACGTCTAATTACTGTGTAAAGATACATTCGGCATGCCTACTCCTCAAATGTTTCAACCAAGACCAGCTACTCGATTTACTCTCCTGAGATGCTAACTATCTGAAATGAATGTAGAAAATGTCAGTCTAGTTAGATTGGTCTGACCTCAGGGTTCAGAGGATTTTCTGGGTTAAGAAAGAGTATATTCTTATTTTTTCTTAATTAGATAAGAACTTTGCCATCTAGTAATGAACGCACAACATTATCCCAAAAGACTGATCTAAAGAGAGGAACGCAGTACAGCGTAAACCGAAAATTAGACTTGTAGTTTTTAGTGGTTCAGTCCTTATGGAAACTCTTTGAGCTATTATTTTGTTACATTTTACTGAGGATGCGATCATTTCCCACAACAAATTCTTAGGATTGCAGAGATCCTAGAGAGTTCAGGAGCCTATCACCTGGAGAGAGAGAGGAGAGAGAGAACTCTGTCAATGCAATTCACTGCACACACTGAAAGGTCTGTGGGAAAGCGGTACCCAGGCATCCGAGTCGTATGCCCGGGTATACGGGCAATTCACTGATCCGAGGCGTATCAGTCGTATTGTGATACGTGGTGTCAGGGAGTGGTGGGCTGTGGAAGACACGGTTTGTCTTCGACTCGCTTATCCTGCCTAGTATCCGTGGGTAATGTGTCGCTTTGAAAGGGACAGTTCGTGCCCTCTGTTGAGAGACAGACCCAGGGCTTGTGGGTACAGAAGATTATACAATCTGGGGGAATTTCTTTGCAAAAATGATTCTAAAGTCACAAGTACATTATCAAATATAAGATGAACTTTTATTTATAATGAAGACATGAATCAATATAAATCAGATATTTTAAGAAGCTGATGCCATAAATATCATAAAATTCAGACAAGTAACGTGATAGTCTTATTAAACTAACTGCCTAACATATCCTTTTATATCTTTTTTCTCATCTTTTGATTGCATATTTTAATGCTTTCTTAATATATCAATGATTTCATACATTATTTTCCAATGGAGAAAGAGAGAGAGAATTCCAACTTTAGTATGTCGGTTCTGACTCATTCATCCCCATCCTTGTTTCCTCTCCAACACCCACAAACTTCCAGGGCTTGCTGACATAGGCCACACTCACCCTACAGGATGATCTTGGGCCCTGCACCTGCATGACCCGGGGGAGTGAGCACAGACGGTGCAGGCATTTTTCAGGAAGCCTTGCCTGCTACGGGACTCCCAGTGTTAACTTCACTACTGTGTGGAAGGAACAAACATAAATATATTTCACCGAATTCAGTGCCAGTGTAATCACAAGTCTCTTTTCCCTTTAGCTTGTCTGCCTGTCAGAGAGCCTCTGACTACTTCAACCTCTCCATGTAGGTTTGGTTTTAACCAATTGCACATGAAAATGACATTTTTAAAAAGTTTTTCAGAAGCTTGTGAGCACATGAACATTGTATTAGATTTATTAACTTCCTGTTGAATGTGCATTGATGTCTTCACATTTTTGGTTTTGGCTTCTAGGAATATAATATTGTTACAAGTATTTTGCCAAGACAGAACTGCAATACCATTACTTTTTATACTTTTCCTCCCTTTCTAATTTTTATAACATTTTTATAACTTAGAAAAGCTTTACACTTTCACTTCTGTCAAAAATCAGTTACTCAAAATGTTCCTATTATCAACCAAATTTGATAATAGGAGCCATCCAGCCAGTAATAAGCTGGCTGGAGAGTCAACAGTGGCCCCAGCTTCTCTCATTTAACCCATGATAAACTAGCAATAAAGTCTGAAGTAGTTGGTGTGGGTTAATTTAGATACTTTAAAATATTTTCAGTTATAGTTTTCCCTTAAATAAAAACCTAATTAATTTAAAAAAATTTAATAAAAAATTTAAGGGGTTACAAAACACTAATTCAAAGCATATATGCACCCCTATGTTACCACAGTATTATTTACAGTAGCCAAGATATGGAAGCAACCCAAATTGTTCATCAATAGACAAATGGATAAAAACCTGTGAGATACACACACACATACACACACACACACACACACACACACACACACACACACACACACACACTGGAATATTACTCAACCATAAAAAAGAATTACATCTGACTGTCTGCAACAGCATGAATGGACTAGAGGGCATTATGTTCAGAAAAACAAGTCAATAAGAGAAAGACAAATACCATATAATTTTACTTACATGTGGAATCAAAAGAACAAAATTAACCAATAAACAAAATTGAAACAGACTATAGACACAGAGAGCAGACTGATGGTTGCCAGAGTGGACTGAATAAAAGAGGTGAAGGGATTAAGAAGTACAATTTGGCAGTTACAAAATAGTCATGGGAATGTAAAGTACAGCATAGCAAATATAGTCAACAACACTGCAATAACTCTGTATGGTGCCAGGTGGGTAATAAAAATATCCAGAGTGTACTTCACAATTGTGAAGTACACAATTGTGTGACCTCTGTGCTGTACACCTAAAACACTAATACAAAATAATATTGAAAGTAAACCATAAGTAAAGATGAATAAAAAAATGTAAGGGGTGAATTTTCACTTTTTGTCTTTTAACAATCTAAGATGATGACTAATACTTCACCCTTGTTGGTGATTTCTGGAGCAGGAACTTCCACTTGCAGGTCGGAGGAGGGACCCAGGAAGGTGGTGGGAGAGGCAGAGGGACACCAGAGAAGATTGCTCTACTCCACACGGTGTGAAATCCTGCAACAAACGTCCCGTTCCCCATGTAGTATGAGGGACAAGGGTGTCTCCGATTTTTTCCCCCACTAGACCAGGCTGTAAGGTTAAGAAGGAGAGGAAGAAGAAAGCCAATAAATAAGTTGAAGATCATCATACTCACCACACACTTACAATGAAACCACTTAGTTATGTCTTCAATTATTTAGATGGTTTGATGGATTATTTTGAAGGGAATGTCCACTAGGGTGATATTGAATAAACTCAACTTTGTGTTAAGGAAACTATGGTACCACTTTAAAACTTCTGGGCACTTTTTAAAAGCTTTTACTTTGCCACCGAGCTTGTAAAAAGCCAGCTTATATTTGATGGAAATAAATAAAAATAAAATTAATTAAAACTTTAATGATGCTTTTTTTAAAAACAAGTTAGTAATTTAGATGTCTCAAGTTTGTAAAGTCTTTTTTTTTAAATATAAATTTTATTTAGTTACTTTTCAAGTACATTTTTTTTAATCTATTTCTCCCATCCCACCCCACCCCACCCCCGCCCAGTCTCCCCCCTCCCTCCCATTCCCCCCCCCCCCAGTCCTCATCTCTGTGTCTTTCATACTTGTTCCTCAAAATCCCTCCCCCTTTTTCCCCTTAAGTTCCCTTCCCTCTCCCCTCTGGTCGCTGCCCACTTGTTCCCTATTTCAGCGTCTTTGTTTTTGTTCTGTTTGCTTGTTTGTTTTATTCTTTAGCTTCCTGTCAAAGGTGAGATCATATGGTATTTGTCCTTCAATGCCTGGCCTATTTCACTCAGCATAATGCTTTCCAGTTCCATCCATGTTGTTGCAAAAGGTAGTAGCTCCTTCTTTCTCTCTGCTGCATAGAATTCCATGGTGTATATGTACCACAATTTTTTGATCCATTCATTTACTGATGGGCACCTAGGTTGCTTCCAACTCTTGGCTATTGTAAATTGTGCTGCTATGAACATTGTGGTGCATATGTTCTTTGAAATTGATGTTTTAGGATTCTTGGGGTATAATCCTAGCAGTGGAATTGCTGGGTCAAAAGGCAGGTCGATTTTTATTTTTCTGAGAAAATTCCATACTGTTTTCCATAGTGGTTGTACCAGTCTGCAATCCCACCAACAGTGAACTAAGGTCCCCTTTTCCCCACACCCTCTCCAACATTTGTTGTTTGTTGCTTTGTCTATTATAGCCATCCTGACTGGTGTAAAGTGGTATCTCATTGTGGTTTTAATTTGCATCTCTCTGATAGCTAACGATATTGAGCATCTCTTCATGTGTCTCTGGATGTTCTGTATGTCCTCTTTAGAGAAGTGTCTGTTCAAGTCCTTTTCCCATTTTTTAATTGGGTTCGATGTCTTCCTAGAGTGGAGTCGTGTAAGTTCTTTGTATATTTTGGAAATTAAACCTTTGTCTGAGGTATCGTTGGCAAATATGTTTTCCCATACAGTTGGTTGTCTTGCTAATTTAATACTGTTTTCTTTAGCCCTGCAGAAGCTTTTTATTTTGATGAGATCCCATTTGTTTATTCTTTCCTTTATATTCCTTGCTCTAGGGGACATATCTGTAAAAATGTTGCTGGGTGGAATATCTGAGATTTTCTTGCCAATGTTCTCCTCTAGGACTTTAATGGTGTCATGGCTTATATTTAAGTCTTTTATCCACCTTGAATTTATTTTGGTGTATGGTGTAAGTTGGTGCTCAAGTTTCATTTTTTTTGCACGTAGCTGTCCAGTTCTCCCAACACCATTTGCTGAAGAGGCTATCTTTGCTCCATTTTATGTTACTGCCCCCTTTGTCGAATATTAATTGACTGTAGAGAGTTGGGTTGATTTCTGGGCTATCTGTTCTGTTCCATTGGTCTATGTGCCTGTTTTTATGCCAGTACCAGGCTGTTTTGATTACAGTGGCTTTGTAATACAGTTTGATATCAGGTATTGTGATCCCTCCTACTTTGTTTTTCTTTCTCAAAAGAGCAGCTGCTATTCGGGCTCGTTTATGATTCCATATAAATTTTTGAAGTGTTTGTTCTATGTCTGTGAAATATGCCATTGGTACTTTAATAGGTATTGCATTGAATCTGTATATTGCTTTGGGTAGTATGGACATTTTGATGATGTTAATTCTTCCAATCCATGAACACGGTATATGTTTCCATTTGTTTGTGTCTTCCCTGATTTCTTTCTTCAGTGCTGTGTAGTTTTCTGCATACAGGTCTTTTACCTCTTTGGTTAGGTTTATTCCCAGATATTTTATTTTTCTTTTTGCTATATCGAATGGGATTTTTTCCTTGATTTCTGCTTCTGCTGATTCATTGTTTGTATACAAAAATCAAGTTTGTAAAGTCTTTACAAATTTTTGTATTTATTGATTTTAAAGAGGAGAAGAGGGAGGAACATTGGGAGGGAGAGTGGGAGAGAGGGAGAGAGAGACATCGATTTGTTGTACCACTTATTATTTATGGATTCATTGGCTGATTCTTTTATGTTCCATGACCAGAGATTGAACACACAACCTTGGCGTATCAGGATGCTGCTCTAACCAACAGAGCTACCCAGCCAGGGCTCAGGTTTATAAATTCTAAATGTGATTTATGTAAACTTTGTAGTACACTGGTATTTGTTGTCTATAAATAAACCTAGAAAGTATTTTATAAGAAAAGATAAACTTTTAAATTGTAATTTTCATAGCACATCTGTGATTTATGTTACTGATTACATTCATTTTCTAAAAAGAAACCTATGTGATTATTGTGAAAAATGTGGTCTCTTTAAAATGGATTTTCTGTTCTTGTTGAGGTTTCCATAAGTACATCAGTACATCGTTATTTGCTAAAGGACAAGCAGAACAGCTTTAAGAGTCAAAAACATTTTCTGCGTTGTAGTTATAGATTTTTAGGTTAAAAGTAAAAATAAAAATTTAGGAAGAATACAATGAAAATAAAGAAGTCATACCTTTGACTTCATCAAAGAAAAATTGTTTCTGTACATGTAAAGTAATAATACACAGTAGGTAGAACTGGTTTTCTTTTCAGACCAGGAAAAGTAAAGGAAAAAAAATCCTCAGGTTAACTATTCAAAAGATAAGAAATAAATACTACCATTCATAATAGAGAAAGCAAAAGAAAGAAGGAAAAAAAGAGAGCATGATTTCTTTTTTGTACAAAAAAGGAAGCTCCTGTTATTTGCCATTTGTTGCGATCTTTTCGCTTGTTTTGTCCAAAATAATGCAGCCCAAGCTGTGTTCTCCACAGTGATTCCAGTGTGACTGGGGACAATATTTCTCTAGGGAAAAGCATCATTTTTTTTAAAGAAGTGAGAGACTCAGGCCAGAAGCTGGGCTGTTAGTCCTTCCGTTTTCCGAGATGTGAGGTGCTTCTGAGTCAAGTGTGGAAGTCCTCTCTGGGCTATTCCTTGGGGTCCTGGGAGGTGCCAGTGAGGAGAGGCAGGTACCTGACAGCCCTGTGGCACACTGGCAGGTCAGGGGGTGCTGCTCTAGTGTCCTCCAACAATGGGGTTGCGTGTGTGCGTGGTTATTTCACCCAGGACTTCTGTCTCAGGATATACTAAAAAGAGTGTCACCATGTATCAGTTATTAACAAAGAGATTGGGTCTAATGGGGTTGAGATTCACTAAGGTACAACATGAAATAACATATGAGTATTGCAATAGATAATGTATAAGTTCAGTAAAAATTCAGACACAATATATTAGGGAGATTTGAAAAAAAAACAACCTTGAGTATTCAGCTTTGAGAAAGCTGTGCTCTACTCCATGTTACATTAACATGCTAAAATATTATGGTGCCATTTAAAGGTTCTACATGGAAGATCCAGAAATGTGTTTATAATATGATGTTAGCAGCACTTAAGGAAATGCAATACAGTGTGTACACTGTATCTATGAAAAATTAATTGTCCAGGTACGAGGTAATAGGTAAAACCAATGGATATACTGGGTTGGGATTGTGAGAATATGAGTAATTCTAGTTTATTATTATTATCATTCAATACTATGTAGAAGGGAGAGATGAATGAAGGTTGGTCAAAATTACAATGAAAGCTTCACAGAGATGATGATCAGACAAGAATTTGTCTTGAAGATGAATAAAAATCAAGTGAGCAAAATAATTGGAAGAGTCAGAGAGGAAATAAAAAAGGTAGTCTATGAAGGGAAATAGCCTAAGTACGTTTAGCTCAGTAAGAGGTCACCAGGCTGAAACAAAGGAGTATCCCCAGTTTCTGCTATGAAATAAGGGCAGAACTCAGTTGGCCTGTGAAGGGCATGAGTTATCTTCCAAGTGGGTGATGGGATTGACAATAAGATCATCATTGGAGGTCTGGGTGGGGCAGTGTCCTAGGGTGGCAGCTTTTTTTTAAGGGTTACTGTAACAGAGTGCAGCCAAGAGGGGGGATCCCCCAAAAAAGGGATTTGGAATGGGGTCCAGAACTCAAGGTTGTCCAGGAAATATTAGAAAGACATATAAGATGTCCTCACCTCTTACCCCCCGCCCCCCTCAGATATGGCAGCCATTGGGAGAGAACCACGCAGTTTTGGCGGAGTGCAGGACCTCCTCTAGGCCGTGTGAAAGGAGAATCACACACTTTTGGCCAGAATGGGGACCCCCGCAGCCATGTAAGAAGAAGGACGAGCACCACTCGGCTTTGCCCGAATGGTGACTCTACCCTCTCCGCAGCCATGTGAAGGAAAGAACCATGAGGTTTTGGCCAGAGTTCAGACCCCTGCAGCTTTGGTAGAAGGGGCCCACGCAGCTTTGGGGTGCTCCCTTTGGCCATATGGCCTGGGAAGCAGGAGAGACTTTGCCTGGAAAAATGGGTACAAAGAACTCATTGCCAGTAGGCCATGAGAAGGAGCCACATGACTTTGGAGTAATTAGAGATCCTGCCTGGATGGCGACACAGCTGACAGTGCCAGCTACCTGAAACACAGATGTGCGCTCCTTTTACTGAGTTACGGTGCTTCAAATTAGGGCAGGGGGAAAAGGAAGCACTGTGGGTGTCTGTGGTTATCCTAAAGGACTTTGATATATTAATGGGGACATTGGGTTACTACTTTAAGTCTGTGTATAGCTTTAAATAAACCTTTCCTTTCCTTTTCACAAATCTCTGGCATTGAGAGACGTCTTTCCTCTGGCAGCGGACAGAGGAACCCAGTAGGTATTAGTATACCATCCTTGGGAGGGACCCCTGTTTTCTGTAACAGTTTTTGGCATCCTTGGGTGGGCCAAATATTTCTCCCCCTTAGACCTCTGTTCTGTAACAATACCACAAAGTTGGTTTAATAAATTTCCTTATCACAGAATATATGTTTCTGAACAAAATAACAAAATGCATAATTTGTTATTAAAATAAACACACTTCGAAAGACAAACTATTTCCCATATATATTCTTAGAAAATTTATTTGAATGATAATTGCTAAATAATCATGAAAATTTTTTAAATCATGAAAATTTCATTTTAAGCGATGTTCTCTATAAACATGTCACTTGATATTTATTTATTAAAGAAAAAATAAGATAAAAAACAAATTTTTGTTAGTGCTCTGAAGTGCTTTTAATTTTCACAATGTGATAATCTCCAAGCATGGTGTGAGAGAGTTATTGGTAATACATATATCAACAAAGAACTCTAATGAAGAATACACACAGAACTATTACAATTTTAGTCATAAAAAGACAGCACCATTAAAAATAGATAAAATACCTTACAGTCTTATACACACATTTCACAATAGATATCAAAATGGCCTAGGAACTTATAAAAGCATGTCCAACATTTTTCAGTCATCAGGGGAATGCAAATTAAAACCACAATACACTCCAACTATATATCCATCTGAATGACTAAAACAAAAATAGTTTTTAAACTTAAAAAAATAGCTTTTGATGAGGATGTGTAGCAGCAACCTTAACTCTCATACCTTCTCTTGGGATTGAAAATGGATGTAATTTATAGTTTGGTACTACTGACTAAAGATGAACTTATGCTTAACCTGTAGTTTAGAAATTTCACCCTTAGGAATATCTAACAGAAATGTGTATATATTTTCACAAAACACAATCACCAGAATATTTATAGTATTATTTTCATAAAATCCCTGAACTGGAAGCTATCACAATGTTCATAATTGTAGACTGAATAAATAGTATATTCACACAATAAAATGCTATACAGCTATATAGCAACATTCACGGCTACACATCACTAAGAAAGAATGATCCACAACTAAGCCCGAAAATATGTAATCAATTTCAAAATTATTCTGTTGAGTGAAAGAAGCCAAATATGAAATAATTTAATGCAGTGTGATCACACTCATGTAAATTATAAGAACAGACATAACTAATCTATGGTTTTAAAATCAAGGGAATTTACTTCTAAGAGGTAAGAGAGTAGATAGAAGGGAGCATTGAGGGGACCTTCTGGGATATTGATAATATTCTATTTGATGTTCTGAATGATGGTTGCAGGATTGTGAGAAATTTGTACAAATCTTCTCTAAGATATGAGTGCTATTTTGTGTTTTTTATACACTTAAATCACTTCGAAGATGCCCATCATAATACACTGGAGATTCAAAAGCACTGCCTGACCTGGGTAGCAATGCTTCCACCATATTTATTAACTGTAAAATCTAATGAGTAGTTTTGAAATTTGAAGAACAGTGCAAGATTTTCCATGCTGAGTGATTTGCGTGTTGATCTTTTTAAGTTTAACATTAAAATGATAATAAAAAGATGTTATTTAAATGATTACCATAATTGAGATATAAAGAAAGAGGATTTTTTCCCTCATTTTTTCTGTTTTCCAAAGAAGTGGGAAAGAGTGAATGACAAAGCCATCCCCTCATCTGGAGAATTCTAAGTATAGGATGCTATTTGACAGTAACTGTGGGAGGAGGAAGGGACAGGAGAATGCGGGGACAGAGGCAGTAACTACAGACGGAAGCCCCAGGTAGCAAATATTCTCCAAATAGATTTTTCTTCCCTCGTCTTTTCTTGACGCTTTTTTCCTCCCCTTTCAAGTGATCTCCCCCTCCTCCCACTCTTTCTTCACTTCCCTGGAGATGGAGCTGAGATACTCGAGTCTCTTCTCTAAAAATTTCCCATCTAATTTTTCATCATTTCAAAGGTTTTAATAATCATTTTAAATGTATTTAAATATTAAGTTCAAGGCCATGTTGTATTAATTTATATTCATTCAAGTCATATCCCTGTGCCAAAAATTTCTCTTGTGGGAACAGGTCAATGTTCAAGGTAGAGAAAAAGTATAAAGTAAAAATCTTCATAGAAAGCTTGAAGATTATCTGAAACTATAGAAAAGTCACAAACCTAATTAACCTCCAATCAAAAACTAAAAATTTACTAGCTGTTAAATTTTAAGAAAAATTTCAGGAAAGACTCTGAACTATGAATTTTCATAATCTTAGTCTCACGAGAATCTCAATGTAGATTTATGTTTCACTTAAATAGCTGTCTCCTGAGAATCTTCAACTAACTGAACTCACACACACAAAACAACCCAAACCTTTAACACTCACCTGTGGAGACTGACCGTGATATTGAGACTGAAAGAAAAATCTCCTCTGCTACCTGGGCTACATAAATTAATGAATATTCTTTGGAGAAGATAAGGATGCTCACACTGTGGGATCCTTACTGCCAGTGATGCTTATTATTCTCATCTCTCAGTCATTCCACACAAGAGAGAAAAGCTTCGGAGAGCACGGGATCGTATCTCATATCTGGTTGCATGTTCCTACGGGATGGGGTATATGTTTGCATCTCCAATACATCTCCAACTCTAATGAGTGCTCAATGTAATTTTCACTGAGTGGTATTAGTAATACTTATTGTTTTACTAATTCAGATAGATTTCAATAAGGATTAAGGCATCTGCAAATCATTTAGAGACACATAAGCATCAAATTCTCCCGAGTTTGTGCTCTTAAATAATTAGCAAGTCATCCTCTCTCAGTCTCTAGTTCTTTTGTACATATTTAATTGGTTTCCATTCTGGAAGAATTTCTTTGGGTTTTACAATTCCATGCTTTTTTATAGGGCTTGTGGGTGGGTGGTAGAAGACATTGATAATCTTTGGTTCTATGTCAAGGAATGTCAAAATTATTTTAAAAAATCTTTTTTTTGCATCTGATAAGGAGATCTTGTAAACCCCCCACATGACAAATCATAATTAGGTAGGGAACACTGTGCTTCTATAAGTAATATCATTGACTGGATATTTAAACCAGTGCCCAAAAAGAAAGTGTGGCTAAGAGACTGAGTCCTACATTGGAAATCAGAAAATCCAGCCTTACACTCCTCTGACCATGAATGATCCACATGCAAACCTCTTGATATTCCATACCTCCATTCATTAGTGTTGAAGGTCTTTCTATCAGCCTCTTGATTCAATGATCAAACTTATGAACCAGTTGGACAACAAAGAATAAGATAAAGTGACTAGATAGAAAAACATTGTATTTATTGATTAACAACTATAAAAAGCCCAAGCTTTTTATATCTTAGCAGTGCGATTAAAATATACAGGCATGTTTCTTTTGTGTGTGTGTTTGAATCCAGTTTTTGTCTTAGGACTTTAAATCACTGCATAGAGTTTTATTTACCTGCTTGACATTTCCTCCATTTCCTCGTGTTCACTGGGCTGTTTATTCATAGCTCAGTGTTCTTCCTTTGTAAGCAACAGCCTTGTGCTCAGTGGAAAGCAGTCTTTAAATCATTTCCTTAAGCTAATGTATTAACTCCTGTGGGAAATGTTAGCAATAGACTTATTACAACCACTTTGTAAGTACACATGAGCGCATGCCATGACACAAAGTCTGAATGAGATGAACATGTATGCAATTATTTCACGAAGAGGATGGACTTAAACTATTACACATAGTTTTTTTTTCTGGAATGGTTTCCTAACCAATCGATCCCTTTCCCAGGCTAAACAAACAGACCTCTATGGTCACTCCTATTGCACATGCCTCAGAGTAGCTCCTTCTACTGTGCCATTTTGACTTCTACTGCCCATGTGCTTTACCTCCCCTGCTCCCCCGACAATAATCTGGTGCCAGATGGTGAGCTGCTTCCTACATGGGGAAAGGAGGGGGTGTTAACCTCCTTGGAGGGGCGGTGCTGCTATAAATTGGACTGTGTGAGGCTGTAGCTTCCTGGTTAAACAGGTTATGCTCCCTAATTGATTATGCTTAATAATGTTTGATTTCCTTTGCACCCTTCCTTATTAATGTCTAGCTACTTAACACTAACATCATCTCAAAAAGCAAAAGTTAGAGTTGTCATTGTCTTCTACTCTTCAGAGCATCTCCACTTTTACCTGTTTTGTATTGAGAGAAAACATATGATTGTCTTTGAAAATGGTGAAAAAGATGGCATTTAGTTAAAAGAAAAAGTTGGAAACATCAGGTTAATATATTGTGTGAAGACTAATCACTTTTCAATGTAAATATCTTACCTACGAACCAGAATATATAGAGAAATGATGATCATTTAAAATACATCAGTGTAAACAAATTTATCTAGTTGGCATGGCATTTTCAAACAAAAGACGACTATTTAGCAAATTAAACATGGAGACAGGAGCTTTTGATGCTCAGAAAGTGGAAAACGTTTGGTTCCTGGCAGGACTCTAAGAAGAGCAAGAATGACTGGGGCACCCAGATTTCATCCAAGGACACGGAGCTCCAGGGCCAGGGATTCTGAACCACAAAGGGGCTTTAAGAAATTCACAATTGAATATAGATGATAACTTCAGCTTTGGGTCTATTTTCAAGGTTTTTAAATGATTCTCTTACTGATATTGGAGGATGTGTTTAGGACTTTTTCTTTCACTATAGATTATTTTAGTCATCCGTGGTACTTTTCGTTTCTGAACATAACGTCAAGCTTAGAGTAGATAAACTTGTAGCTAAATGGATTCCCGTCTAAGTATAGGTTTCTGTGAAATGAAAAACAACCACTATCGATCCTTTCATGAAGTAGGAAAATCTTGAAGAAATCCATGTTTTATTTTTGATGCTGATTTGTAGAGACAGGTAGCACAAGAGTTATTGCCCACGGCGTGTACAGGCATAAAATCCGTTTTGCGCCCCCCCCCAAAGCCCTTTTTGATAATTGAATTTATATGGTTGAGTGGGAATATTTTAAAAGTAAGTGATGCACAATGATGTAAATGCAGGCCTGCAAAAGTTAAAAGGTGAACACATTCTTTAGTGACCTGGCAGGAAAAATGAGTGACTGTGCACCCACACTACTTTGCACGGCCTTTTTAATGTGCTTTCTCAAAGAATGCGGCATGCTTAATTCTCTCATAAGTAGTCATCAACTGTTTTACTACCTCAGTCTATTCCATTAACACCGAAACTATTTATACCTAAGATTCAAACGATACATCTCTTAGTCACTACATTTCTTTTTAAAAAATATTTTGTTCATGTATTTTTAGAGAGAGGGAGAAAGAAAGGGAGTGAAACACCATTGTGTGGTTGCCTGTAGTGAATCCAGGGCTAGGAACCTGGCCTGCAACCCAGGCATGTGCCCTGATTAGGAATTGGTTCACAGGCCTGTGCTCAATCCACAGAGCTACACCAGCCAGAGATGTATTTCTTATTGAAGTGTTCTTAAAGCATGCTGAGGATAAAAATATATGATGTCCTACACAAAATTATATTTTATTTAGTGATTGAGGTGCTTTCCGCTAGAGGCAGCTATATTCCTTGATCCTGATCACAGGAAAGTTCTAAAGTTCCCCACAGAAATATGAGACATAAGTGCAAAGTGTTATTATTAGCATGATATTAATAAGCTGCAGCAGAGAGAATGTGTCTTATTATCTACATAGATCCCTCTCTTATAATGGCCACATAAATCATTTGTAAATATAAATATAAATGAAACTGTACTTATTTTTGAAGTTTGTAGCACCCATATCAGTAGCAATAAATCATATGAAAAGCAATTCACATTCATGATTCACTTTCTGGTTCCATTTGTGAAAACTATTTGACAGTGCATACTATACAGAAGCCATAAATACATAAAATGCCATTCATGTCAATAAGCTAAAAAAGATAGCAATAAAACTCAATTGTGAAGCACTGAAAAAGTGATGGCATATAAAAGCACTACATCACAAATATCTCCTATTTTTCAAAGCATGGATTACATCTGTGAAGAATTATGGAGATGAATTATGATAAGAAAGGGATGGGGTGAAGAATAACCCCCAAATTAAATTAACCTGAAGTTATTCATCCTATTTTACAGCCACTAAATTATTTTTAAAGCTATCAAACTCTAACAAATTGAAGCTATTAGATGTCATGTAATTGCAAAGGAGAAGAGGAAAGGACAAACAAATCTCAGGGAGAAAAATTGGCAATCATAGGTTATTAGAAACATTCTAAACATTAACAAACTCCATTGAATCACTAATAGTTCAAGTAAGGATTAAAAAAAAACCACAATATTGTCTCTAGCAAAAACTATCCAAGACCTAAGAGAGCAAATCTAAGCTAAACAAAAGGAATCTACTTATATTCATACCGTCAACTTAAAAAGGAGACCAGTAGACCTGTGCCAGCCAACTGCAATCTGAGCCAGGACATGCTTCAAGGTCACAAAATCGAAACTTAAGGACACCAATCACATTGAAGCAGGCTTTGAACTACAGCCAATCAATAATTCCTTCATTTTGCCTCTCTCTTTTTTCTGCAAAAGTCTCTCCCAAAGTGCCTATCTGGGCAACTCCCCCTAACCACTTTCAGTTTGGTGCTGCCCCCTTCCAATATATTTTTTTGCTCAAATGAACTCTGAAAAATTTTAAGATCTTCTTTGTACTGCTCACATTGGTATCCTTAGAAGCAGCATCTGTATGCCAGAGATATGGAAGAGAAATTCTAAATATCTTGTGAATTAGAAAATAGTGTATATTGAGTAAACAGTCTTTTTCTACATGTGATTATTTTATATTTTAATATTAAATAGGCACACAATAAGTAAGCCTCTTTGAGTATTATATTTGGGAAACACTTTTTAAGGAAAAATAAAAATGCAGACAGTAAGCTAAAGTTTTATTAGAAATTGAAAAACAGGCACACAAATCAAAAAACAAGAAGTTTGTCATTAAGAAATATGAAATAAATAACACTTGCTATAATTACTCCAAGAACACTGTGGAAGAGAACATTTTATGATAGATTTGGACATGTGTTAGTTGGAAATTATGGCAGTAATTAGCAGCATGACCTTAGGTAGCTAAAATAAAATTTCTAACTTCTTTCTCTTAAAATAAGGGAGCTGAACCAAAAGATTTGAAAGTCATTGTCAAATTTTAATTCTCCACTATTTTACCTTATAAAAAAGATAAGGAAAAGGAAAATTCAAAAATAAACATTCCAAATGACTTTATGAGCCTCCTTTTTTGGTTGGAAATATTTATTAAACTTGTTTGTATTTTCTTATATTACACTTAATTTTAACAAAAAAAATTTACCTGTCCTCTGAGGTAGATTATATGACAAAATACTATTGTTCCTCAGAGAAAAATTACTTCAAAAACCTTTTATCATCTTAATACATGCCACGACAAACTCTACTCTTTTTTCCCCGATTAAAACAAATTTATTGGGGTGACATTGTTTAATAAAAGTATATAGTGTTCAAGTATACAATTCTATATTAGATCATCTGTATATTGTATTGTGTGTCTACCACCCCAATTCAAGTCTTCTTCTGTGACCATTTATTTCCCCCTATATCCTCTCCTATCTCCACCATTCTCCTTCCCATTTTAAATCATACTGTTGTCTGTGTCCATGAGCTTTTATTTTCCTTTCCTTAATCTTTCACCTTTTCCTCTCAGTCCCCAACCCTCTTATTCTCTGACAGCTGTCAGTCTATTCTCTGTTGGTTTATTTTGTTCATTAGATTCCACATATGAATGAAATCATATGGTACCTGTCTTCTCTGACTGGTTTATTTTACTTAGTATAATGTTCTCCAGGTCCATCCATACTTGTTGCAAAGGATAAGATTTCTTCCTTTTTGGTGGCTGAGTAGTATTCCATTGTGTAAATTACATATTGGCCTATAATTTTCTTTCTTTGTAATGTCTTTATCTGGGTTTGGAATTAGGATAAGGCAGGTCCTTTAAAATGAGCTTGGGAATCTTCTTACCTCTTGAATTTTGGGGGAATTGTTTGAGAAGGAGAGGTGTTAGTTCTTTGAATGTTCAATAAAACTCCCCTGTGAAACCATCCCATGCAGGGCTTTTGTTTATTGAGAGTTTTTGATTACTGCTTCAATTCCATGAATTGTAATCTGTCTATGAAGATTTCCTGATTCTTTCATATTTAATTCTGGAAGACCGTATGTTTCTAGGAATTTATCCATTTCCCCGGGTTGCCCAATTTGTTGGCATATAATTGTTTGTAGTATTTTCTTACAATTTACATCCCTTTGCGATCAGTTGTTGCTTCTCCTTTTTCATTCTCTTCTGCAGGGTTTGGTGCCAGCCAGGGTCTCCCTGTGGACACGCTGCTTGTGAAGCTGAAAACCCTCCACTCTCAAAGGTCGAGAGAAACAATCAGCACTCATGATTGAAATTCTACTCTTGGACAATATTTTCCTCCCAAGTTTAGCACAGTAAATAATTAATTTCTAAAGTAAATTGCAAATAGCAGCATCTTGTTCTCGTTTAATTTTTTTTCTCCTGGGAAAGAATATCCATTATCTATCTGGGCTAGAGTTAAATAACCATTCTTAGTAATTCTTAAAATAATGTCACAAAAAAAGTTAAAATGTAAAGTGTGACATATTAAACTTGATGAAGATACAGCCCTTGCTCTCAGAAGTATAGGAAAGATGGGAATAGAAAATATGTTATGAAAACATTGTTATTCACTGGGACCTGGGCCCCTGACCAGCATGGCTTTCTCATACCCAGGTGCTGTGTTTGTCTATTTACTGCAAGACCTGAACAAGGGAGTGCTGAGAGGTGACCAGGAAGATCACCTGGGTGCCAACCATATTTCTCCAGGTCCCTATTTTGTAACACATTCCTGCTTCCACCTAAAGGGTCAAAGGTCCTGCTTCTTGCCTGCTGGTCTATGAATGCAACGGCCCTGGAATGCTCAGGTAACAGCGTTATCTAATAATCAGCAAGATGCTTGTTTTGAACCCTGGTCCAAGTTCTTCCTCTGGGAGTCACAGCCTCTAACCCTGGTGCCCAGCACTGTGGGGACAATAAACCCCAGTTCCTAAGTGGTTCTTTGGGAGGGCGATGCCTGACTTCACCCCTTTGCTCCTGGACCCATGCATTCTGCTACTGGGGCGACACTACATAAAATTCTTTGATCTCGTGGATAAGTTACTTTCTGGGTGATGACCACCCGCCATCCTCACAGAGCAGCGTTTCTAAGCTGGAGTTGCAACTGCGCCTCCAGCAAAGTGTTTCAGTGCTTTGCTGGGTGGGCAGCTTCTGGGCGATGACTTATGGGCTATGACTCATGGATCCACGGTCACGGGACTTTTCTCACACCTTCTGTACTGCACAAGTGTGCTCTTTGCAGAGATGATGTTATATGAGATCCTGTGAATATGGATCAAATGTTTCATAAACCCTCTATGGTGGTGCTTGCCTAGGCCCTACACACAGAGAAGAGAAGCTCATACCCAATTGGGACGCCACTGCTGTCATAATGAATCACTAGCTCAATGCAGTCGACTCACCACCAACTGGCAAGCAGTATCCTCAAGGGAAACATCCTATACTGCGGGCTCTGCTTTGGTCTTTGCTGTTGGCATGTCAGGCATTGGGTGGTGGCAGTAGTTACTTGGCCCTTGTAATGGGGTAGGGCATGTTGCTGAGACCGTACAGTCTCCATCTCTGTCACTGTGACAACTTTACTCATGGGCTGAGTACACCAGCACTGAGGTGGCAGAGGCCCTTTTATAGCAGCTGGACAAATAATTTTATCCCTGTGTTTGTTTTGTGCCTCTATTGTAAATGCTCTCAGGTGGGAATTAACATGGGACATAAAGATGTCTGTACATTGTATCCATTCCATGCTTCTGCGCCAAATTTTCTGATTTCTTTCTTTGTCATCATTAACTAGCCAGCCAGACCACTCTGCTACTGCCCAGGTGTTCCTGTATGGTCTAAATTTGGGGCACTGATCTGTCCACAAACTATGCGAAAATCAACATGTTTTCCCAAGTTCTCCTCAGTTGTCAATGTCTTGCCAGGCCATTCATTAGTGAGGCTATAATGAAACTGCCACCATCTACCTTTCCCTGACACCCACATACCGGGCCGACCTATCTATGGCCCCAACGCTTGGCCCACTGGGACATTTCCTCCTTCATCACTGACCATAAGTGGCTCCCCACGCAGCTGAGGGGTGAACAGAGAGAGCAGGTGATGTAGCAGTGGTGGATGACATGATATTTGGAATGTCTGTTCGTGTTGGCAGCTTTCTATGTTCCCTGATATATATTGCCAGAGCGCTATTCCCATTTTGGAATATCCTCTCTCGAGGAAGCAAAGATGCCTACTAGGGACTGTGTTTTCCTCTTTGTAGCCATGTATAGGTTTTCTATGGCTACAAAAAATTAACACAGAGTTAACAGCTTAAAACAGCATGTTTATTATCTGTTTCCGTGAACCCGAAGTTGCAATTTGGGCAGGATCTTCTGCTCAGAGTCTCACATAGCTGAAAGCAGTGTTGTCAGCTGGCTGTGTCTTCATCTTTGGGCTCTCTTAAGGAAATACGCGGTTCCAAGACTCCCTGGGTTGTTGGCAGCACTCATTTGTCCATGACTGTGTGATTGAGGTGACCGTTTTGGTGCTGGCTATCGGCTGGGGGGCACTCTCAACTCCTAGAGAACACTCTCAGGCATTTGCCTCGCTCCATAGGCAGTTCCTATTATAGATTTTTTTATTCTTCCAGGCCATCAGAACAATCTCTCTACTTAAATCTCTTGACAGAGGTCTGATTATATGAGTCTCGCCCAGGATAATCACCTTTTGATTAACTCAAAGGCAGTTGATTTGGACCCTTAATCACATCTGCAAAATCATTTCAGCTTTGCCTCTTACCCACCCTAATCAAGTGAATAACTGTCTCATCAGTCTGCACCCAAGGGCAGAGGATTATACAGAGCCTGCACCTCAGGGGATTGGATCCTTTGGGGTCATTTTAGTATTATTTCCAGTACACTTGCCAGTCACATTCATTTGTTTATCATCCTAATCACTAATCTATGACATACATCTTAATCAGTCCCATGAAACTACTCACTGATTACTTTAATTTTCAGTTTCTCAAAGTGTCATATGGGAGCAGGTGCAGGTAGTTCTGAGAAGCACAAGAAAATGTTGTCAATGATATTTTTACACTGACACTTTGAGGTCACTAAAATTGTGCGTGTTGCCAACACCATTCAAATCAAACCCGTCATCAGTGAGGGGACGGCATGACTAAGACAGTTGTTTCAATGAGATCATTTAACAGATTCATACCAGTAGGGTAGAACACGTTGAAAAGTTAGAGCACAGAGTAAATACATGTTGATGCATACAGAAAGGTCTCTAAATGTCTGGAACCCACAGGCTCTGGGATGAAGAGTATGGTAAATATGATGTTTTGTCTAGAAAAGGCATTATCAGTGTCAAAATTTAGTTATCATTGATTGCAAAATAATTCTGCATTATCTTAGGATAGTCGAGTGGTAGGAGTTTTTCTTGAGGCAAGAGGGCTGGGGCTTCCCAGTGCTTGAGGTCACAAAAGTCAACTCAAATTCCCATCTCTGTAAGTACCTGAAATTGATCGATTCTGTCCTTATAACTGGAAAAATCTGGACAAACATTAAGTGAATGGCTTTCTTTGGACTTCTCGGAGAGCTGAGATTGAAGAGCAGACCATCACACCAGGGTCTGGAGAGACAGGTGCATCAGGAGAGATTCAGAGATTGATACCTGCCAGCAGCAGCTGCATCTGTGGGAGCCCTGCACTGGTCGGAGCTCTTGGAAGACCATGGCCTCATCGAATTCCCAGAACTGCCTTATCTGTAGATAGTATTATTCTCACCATCACACAGAGGGAAGAAGCTGAGCGTCAGAGTTGTTAAATAATTTACTCAAGGTTATATCTTTAACATACAAACCCAGATGCCTAGTTCTAGTGGTGTGCTGGTGTCACTGAAAAAGAAAGATCCGATGTATATTAGTAAGTTCTATCAGCTTTTACATTTGGGGGAGAATTTAGAGAAGCAAACACCAGGTGTGAAATCAGTTGACATGGGCTTCAATGAGCAGCTGGGAAATGGGCCCTGAGGAACTGCAGAGGCGTGACAGGGGGTTCTCTGACTGCAGTGAGACTCCAGATAGCCGAGCCGTCCCATGTGTGACCTCTGGCACGAAATGCCAGCTCTGTCACTGAGTCGCCATGAGAACTTTACACTATTGTCACCTCTGCCTTGGACCTTGAGATTTAAGGGTATGTGGCTCAGGGTGACTCATGACTGTCTGGTACCTACTAATTCTCTTAGTCCTGGCGCCCCTGCCTTCTAGACACTGACATCTGTATCGCTAGTTTCAATGTCAATACAAGATCAAACGGAATATGATACTGCACTATTTTGCACTTGTGTAGGACTTAGGTTACAAAGGGAGTAGCTTGCATATTTCCTGACAACTAAATTTTCTGAAGTAAGCCAGTTGGGCATGGACTAGTGTGATAGGTGAGGGGAAAAACATTTCAGTGATAAGAAATGTTCTAGCTAAAAAACCTAAAACTGCCCATTTCTGTTCTAAGATCAGTGTATTTTTTAGTAGGAGACAAAAACTAAATTTAATGGAAAAAGCCAGAGAAGGCAAGGACAGAGCACTCTGGCTGAACTGCATTCATGATTCTGTCACATTCTAGCTAAACAACAAAACTTCTGTTGCCTTTCTTTTAGCTCTAAATACTCATCTCTCCAGATTATTACCTGTGGGTGTGATTTTTCCTTTGAAGGGCAGCTCTTTCCAACTGTGAGGGACCCAAGCCTCATTTACTATACCATGGAAAAGTAAATTTCTGGAGGAAAAAAACAATCGGCCAATTCTTAAAGAATAGAAAAAGCTTTTTCATAATCTTTTGATTAGTGAAGCACTAATGCAACATAACTAGTAACATATTCACCAATTTAGTTTAATTTCAGGTAGGATTAAGACAGCTGTTAGGAAATATGTCATGGGGCAGAGGAGAAAATGATTAATTGCCAACTGAGAGGCATCAACCATAAGTTTTAAAAGAATTCTGATAAGAAAAAGAGGTCTTCAGTCTGTGCTGGTCGGGCCAGGCTTTATCCCAGGTACACAGGGCAGCGGGGTGCTGGCCAATGCTGGCACGGTGCTCCACTGAGAGAACCTCAGATGGCGTTCCCATAGAGGTCGGTTTCATTTAACCTCCCTCCTGGAAGTATGATGAAGAACACTGTTGGAGGATATTTCCAATTTCCGTTTAAGTGGAAGAAAGTAAGGATGATATTGTAAGATACTTTTTTAAGTAGTCCAAGAAACATTGGAATGTAATTTAGCTCAGATAAATGCACACTCTTACCTAGAAACAAAAAAAAATGTAGAAACCCAACATTTAATGTTAAAATTAATGTATCTTAATGTTAGACACACTAAAGGCTTACCAAGGTACTTGGCTGATTGAAAACAATGTTTTAGTGTATTTGAGCATTCAGTAAGAGGTAAGTTTGTAGGACAAGGACAATGGTAAAACTTTACAACAGTTGTTCATTACATTTTCCCTTAAAGTATGTTTGAAAGATATAAGTCCTCTCTTTCAAAAATATTGTTCTAAGTATATACATATGCAGATTTTATTCAGTTTTGAGGTTCACTGTTCCCCTGAATTTCACTGAAGTGTTCAGGGTAAGAATCCCTACTTTAGGCCTTGGCTGGTGTCGCTCAGTGGGTTGAGCATTAGCCTGTAAACCAAAGGGTCACCAGTTCGATTCCCAGTCAGGGCACATGACTGGGTTGCAACCCAGGTCCCCTGTAGGGGAAGCACAGCGGCAACCTCTACCCATTGATGTTTCTCTCCCTCTCTTTCTCCCTTCCTTCCCCCTCTCTAAAAATAAATTTAAAAAACAGTCCCTACTTTACATAAATACTTGTAACATTAAGTATTACATTTGGTACCAATTATCTATCATTATAAATTACATCTTGACACCTTGACCCTGGGTGTCACTAATTTTAGGTCTTAGGTCTTGCCTCACAAGAAAGGGGATATTTTGTGATGCTGAACACTATGACTTTTTTCTTTTACTGTATAGGACTTTATTGTATAGTACTAATTTTTAGTGATTATTTTAGTAACTTAAGAAATGTACCCTGAGACAGGTAAGAAATTGCATTTTGTGTTTTCACTACTGATAGGAGTACAATGCTTGTACACAGATATGGCTTGAAGGATGTTGACTTTAGTGCTGGTCAGTCCCAAATGGGTTCTATGAACTGTTAAGGGTAATTCTAATTGGCAGGTGTTCTGGAGCCAGCTGGTTCTCTTCTTATTTGCCTTCCTCTTTCTGGTCCCCTTTCTGCCTGTGGCCATTTTGATTTTCATATCAGAACAATTCTGTGATGTTCCCACTGTCACAGATTGTGACAGAGCTTAGAATTGGGTTTCTTTCTATGGTTAATTTGCCCAAGGTCATATGGCCAGCAAGTACTAAGAACGATGAAGTTGTAATGTAATGTAATGTAAACCAATTTTTTTGACAAATTCTATTTTATTAGTGTTCCTGTTTATATTGTTTGTATTGTTCTTGTTGGGTCTATTACTTTTGGATTTTGTTGTTCAGATGACAAAACCAAAACTTTTATCTTTTATCTTCTAAACATTTCTCCTGCTTCAGAGTCTATTTCATTTTTTAAATGCTCTGGTCTCATACTTTCATACCCTATAGTAAAATAAAAGAACCCAGCACAGGTAGTAGGAATAAATCTGGATAAATAACCAGAAGACATAAACTTTGATTGAGTTCTGACACCTAATAAGATCTTTTTAGACCAGTCATTTTCAGCCAGTGTGCCTCAAGAATTTTTAAAACATGCAGTACCTGGCTACTGAGTCAGGGCCACTGACCTCTTTTCCCTTAGATGGTCAAACAAGAAAACGGCAACAGCCAATACAACAATAGCTGCCTGGTGTGAATAATTCAAACTTATACCTATTTTTGTCAGATTGGCAAAAATATATATCTTTTGGTGTGCTGCAGAATTTTAGTAACTAGTTTATGTGTTCCCTGAGATTAAAAAGGGTGAAAATCATTGCCTTAGACAGTTGTGTTAACTCAGACCTGCAAAACACACAACATTGTTGAAAGTATAAAGGAGATCAAGTATGTGAAAGCACTTGGAAATCAACAAAGTGAAAATCATATTCAAGGGCATATCATTGTATAATAATGATGATAATTGAATAATGTTTTTCATGAAATGTTTGGATGTGTGTCTTCCCTATGGTAAGACACTTTGGTATGTCTTCAATATTTCATTTGGAGCCAATAGTAAATTTTAACATTTGCTTGGCTAACACTGGGGATGAATATTCAGAATCCTTAATATTCTGAATGTTAAGGATACTCTGAATTGAGAAGAAATTTGCAGTCTAGCGAGGAAGATAGTTTAACAAGATATTGTAATAGAAGTGAAGTGTCCCCAGAATAGTAGCTTATCCACCTGCTACAGTAGTCCTGTTTCTGCTGGTCTCTGACTTCTCGCCCTTGCAATAATCCCCCGTGCTGTGTGCTCTGGTTTTAAAAGAAGGAGGCTGAGCTGTCAGAGACCATCTGTTAATTTTGCCTGCCCAGAATTCTGTCTTCATTCTTCCAGGACCACATTCTCTCTTGCTCCCATTCCTTATAATGATCTTTCTGTAAAGTATTAACACGACCAAAGACACGCGAGTCAGAATCTTACCTGGCACTTTACGACAAAGCAAGTGGAGAAGGCCAACTTCACTAGAAGTAATAACTGAGTCTGAGAAAGCCACGACCTGCTGGGACCCCTTCTGTCACCCTGAGAAGAGAGAGACTGCCTGAGAATGATGTAGTCTCACTTTAAGCAGAGCTCATACAGGAGACAGCCAGCTACTTGTTGAACTTGTTGAAACCTCATTTCTCAGCCATACCTGAAGCTAGCGTCCTCCTCTGAATTTTCCCCTTATAAAACCCATCCAATTACTTTCTTATTTTAAACTAAATTGAGATTCTGTTATTTTCAACTGAGTTTTACCACTATGATATTATAAAATCTTCCTGTGACTGTCCCATTTCTACTCCTTCCAGAAAGATTCTTCCAGAAAGAAAAGAAAGATAAAATGGGTCTTTGGCCCTATAATGTATCTGTAATTAGAGCAGGAAAAAATGGTCTACTGGAGTAGTAAATCTCGATACATATTATAGCATTTTAAAATCTATACCTAGTGATTTTCCTTCTCGTTCGTATTAGTTGTCCAATATACCTAACCCTATAATTAATTGAGCGCATTATTGATTCTTTAGGCAAAGTACAGAGAATTCTGCAAGTGTAGGCAGTGCCAGCAAGGCTGTAGCTGCCTCCAGCAATCTTGCACTTGCTCCATTGTTCACCCTATTTTATGACTTTGAGCTTCTCCTAGAGTGAGTTGGAGATGAGATCAGAAGAGAATGTGGTTTTCGCGGTACTCCTAATAAATATCCCGCTGTCAGTGACTTGGTTTTTAGAGTCAAATGTCTCATATACCATTTTTAACTCCTCATTTCAATTTTATTTGTTATTTTATATTTAATTTAATCAGTTAGTTAATTTAGCCACTGATCCTAGTTAATATTAATAACCTGTCATCTCCTTTGGTGTTTTCTACCTTTCAAGATCATTATAAATTGGTTTAGTTTGAGTTTGGGAATCCAGTGGGAGGTGATTATGCAGGAGGAGCTAACTCAGAGCTTTTGGAGGCGCAGCGGGCTTGTGTGTCATAGCTCGAGTTCAGGCCTGGGTACGTGACTGGGTTGGGCCAATCATAGCTAACATGTTTTCCGAGGGAAGATTCTTTTTACTTCCCTGTGGATGTGAAGAAGGATGTGGGTAGCCCAGGACCCTGCTGACCAGGGCACCACAAGGCGGAGAATCTGCCTGAAAAAGAAAGCACTGACACAAGACAAAGAACCAAGAAATGGGAAGAGAGAAACAGAATCTTTGTCCCAGTGTTTGAGTCCTTGGGGGAAAAAGGCCTGAAATCAGATCTGATGCTGGGCGTCTCAGATCCATTAGCAATAATCCCGCTTGCTTTCAAACTGTCATTTGCTGATTGAATTTTCTGTTACACTGAAAGCAACCTAGATGAATAGTTCTGTCTGCATAGAACATTAGCTTTGCTATATTTGTGGATGAGTTTTCGTTGTGTGTATAATCAACATCCTGGGGTTACCTAGGTTTTTTGAATATGAATTAAAGAATATGAAAGGGTCAGAAACTCTCACATGTACAAAAAAGAAAACAAAAGAAGTAAAACAGAAATTCTCAAAGCAGAAGAGATGAGTGACTTTAAAGAAACTAATGGGAGAAAATTGTCGAAATGTTTTCTCACAGCCAAGACCAGAGTCTCACAATGTGTCTGAGAGTCCCCACCTCAGGCAATGCCCACCTGTAGCGTCATAGGAGGTCCCCCAACAGTGTGTAGCAGCTGCCCCCTGAGTTTTTCAAGTGTCCTAGGATAAGCTTTAGAAGGCGAACATTCGTCTTGATTTCTGGTTCGGTGGATTTTTCACTATTTTTATGGCCAAACATGAATGCCCATGTTAAACATTAGAACACGTAACATGTGTGGATATTAATAAAAGTTCTATGTAAATACAGTGGTACCTCAGTACTCGTTGATTTGTTCTGGAACTCGTGATGAGTGGTAACACCCAGGAATGTCTAACAGTGAGGCATTTTCTCTTGCAGGGTGACATCATGACTCACACAAGTTCTAGCAAGTGCCGTGAGTCCTGAGCAAGCGTCAAGCGCTGAAACATTTTTTTTTCTCTTCAAAAAAGTGATGAGTACAAGGTCTGATGAAGCCTGGCAGTACCGAAGTGTTGTTGGGTAGCAGCTGGGAGTGAGCAGCCAGAGGGGAAACAAAGGCAGGGCCCTCACCGTGACAATCTAACCAAGACAGGAGACTGGAAGCAAAAGGAAAATATGTCTCGCCAATTGACTCAGCTCGGTTTGATAAAACTGTCAGGTGTCCAGAGCACTGCAAGCAAAACAGGTAGAAGAAGGGGAGAGGCTTTGAGCCTGTGCTGAGAAAAGAGGCTTCTGTAACCATCCTACTAGGACTGAACATCTTAGTGTGGTCTGAACATCACAAGTGGGATTACACAGGAGAAATGGGGGCCTATGCTGGGAAAGGGGCCTCTGAAACAATTTCACTAAGACGAAGAATCTTCACTGAGAAAGCCTTGTATCTGTACATTACTCTCAAGGGAAAAAAAGGAAGGGAAACTAGAAGGCAGCTGAGGTATATAATCCCTGAACCCCAATAGTCAGCACACTTAGATTAGCTAAGTACGCACTTGTGGCCTCAGCTCAGTTTATAGAACAAATTAATTTATGAAACAAACTTGCTACAAACTTTCTTTCCTCTATTTTGTGGGGCATTTAGATTAGTGGGGTGCCAGCTTGCAGCTGCATGCTTGTACGTGTTTCGTAAACAAGCGTGCCATCTCATGTGTACTGTACATGTTTGTGCCTCGCTTGAATCACTCTCTCGCTGGTGAGATGAGAACGCAGACCAGGAGAAAGGCCTCCTGACTTGCGTCTCCCGCTCGACTGCAATGGTGTGACTGTAATTCCACGATCCAGTTTCTAACTAAAGTGGTTAGAAACTCCTGTGAATTTTGGCTCATTCAGAGAGGTCCAATCGGGAAGTTGAAGTATGTTTCCAGGGACTGTTCCATGACTCAGAAATGTTTTTGTGATGACTTTCTTTGGGAACTGCCTTCATAGACATACATATTCTTTTACTTATTGCCTATGGCATTTTTAAAAATTGAGAATGGATTCATTTATGAAAACAGGTGAAGTTTTACAATGCCAGTCTGGTGAATATGGTGACATGGTAGGGAATTAGGTTCAGTAATGGCAGTTTTCATGACTTCAGACCAAAGGCTGAACTAAAACTGCGAGGGAACACAGCTCACGTGAGCATGTTGTGTTCACTCCTGATCTGAATGAGAACGAATGTCGCCCACCATAGCCACACAGAACAGACCAAAAACACACCACCAACTATCTCACTCCCTGTAACAGCAGGCTGTACAATTATGAAATCGGTCCTTGGGTGTTCTAAGTTTTTGTTCTTTACACCTATCCCATAAAAATGTCAGTCTCTATCCCTGTGTGGGTGGTTGCGGACAAAAATGTGCTGTATTAACACATTATTAGGGATATAGTTAGGCAAATGTGGGTGGGGGCGAGTGGGAAAAGAGAGGGTTATTGGAACAGGAGGGTTGTTGTCTCTTTGAGAAATCCCAAATCTGATTTGAAGCTTTGCCGCTCCCCATTCTCTTCTGGCTGAGAGGCCGAATGGGCCTTCCTGTAACAAAGGCTTCTGGCTCTGCTGGGGAGAGAGGCCGGCCCGATTATTCGTAAATAACAGGACTGATTGTATCTCACTTTCATGAACTCAAAGGCTCCCTCCAGACTCTGCTTTGTTCACTCGGAGGGATTCATTGCTTCCCATTACAAAACCTTTTTTGTTGGTGATAACATGAGTACCTGCAAGAAATAAAGCCCCGTGACTATCTCTGGGGCTTCATTTCCGGGGACTGCTGCATGCTTTCTGTGGAACACAAAAGGAAAAAAAAATCGAGTGACTTTATTCTTAACAAAGAAAAGTCTTTCATATTATTCCCCCCTGAAGATTTAGTCATGCTGCTTTCTAAAAAGATCATAAATGCCTTGGAAATTAAAATATCGTGTGGAATGGTAATGGAAAAAATACAATAAAGGTTAAATTAAAAAATATTGTGTGAAACGAGACATTCAAGGCTCAAATAGATGACAGCCTGTTTGAAGTAAAGAAAATGCACCTCACAGTGTTTAGGCAATAATGAGTTTGGGTCTAAAACTTTTGCCATCTAAGGTAAATAAGGATAAACTATGGACTACGCACATATTTTCACTAGTTGGCTAAAAACGCATTCACATTCATTTTAGTGATAGGTGTTTTTTTTTCCTTAGGGTGATATTTGGCACCCTTAATGGCAAAAAATTGCCATTAAGCAAGCTCCTTGTTTACAAAATTATGAATACTGTGCTGTATGAATAGCTAGAGAACAAGGACTATGGGAGCAGGAGATACATTCTTTATTCTAGGAAGAAAAACTTGGCACCGCGACTTAACGTGACTTAAACCAATGAGGTGGGTCTTGATGGGAACAGGGGTGCTGCTGAGTACTCCAACCACATCCTTAAGAACACAGCTATGTACGCTCCCCACCCTGCCCCGGCCCCGCCTTTTTAATTTAACGTGTGAAAAAACAAACAAACAGAATATCAAGTAAAACAAAGCAGAAAGAAGAGAGTTTCTTGCAAGGGTTTTTGACTTGTAAGCTGGGAAGTTCAAGTCTGTAGGTTAATGAGCTACGAGTTGCTCAGTCCAAGGGACTTTTATGGGATAAATACAAAAGCGATTTGGCTTTTTCCGTTGGTTGCCTAGTGGTCTTCTTTTGTATTTGGCTGAGGGTAGCTGAATCGGGGAAACCAGAAACCCAGGGATGACGTGAACAGACTCTGGGGACAGGCTGGCCTCCTCTGCTGGTGTCTGAGCAGAGCTGTAACCCCTGTTAGGGGAGGTTAAATGTTGGTGACCGTCTCTCTACTTTGTCCCTGACATCGGGACTCCATTTCTGTTTGGTTCCACAAACATAACTAATCCATAGTTCTAATTTTATGCTCTTCAATTGATTTCTAAGTTTGATTATTTCAGAAAATTTGATAATAAGGCTTTTGTGAATACAGAGAAGTACGTGGTAATTATTTACACATTGCCCTGGTTGATTAGTAACAGAAATGAGAACAGAAGTCAGATTTTCTTGGACTTTGCTCAGTTTCTGAGAAAAAACAACTTGCTGGTATTTTCAAGTCCTTTATCTGAAATGTTATTGCCTCCTGAGCTTTGTGTACTTCTCAGGTAGCATTTTTTACTAAATCTCCTCTCTCTATGAGAAAGAAATTCAGAGAAAAACTTGCTTGAGGCATTCCTCTAAGTAAAACAAGGACAACCAATTTCTTTGTGATTTTCCACCACATTCTTTCAGGGGTTTGAATTGCATATAGTAAATATATATACATATATATATATACATATATATATATACATATATATATACACCTGACAATAAAATAGTATCCAGCATACATTGTATAAAGAACACTTACAGTTCAACAGCAAAAAAATAGTAATAATGAAAAATTGGAAAAGAACTTCAACATGCACTGAACAGGAAGAAATACATAAATGGCAAATATGTACACGGAAGGGTGTTCAACATCATCATTCATCTGCGGAATGCAAAGTAAAAATCTGATGAGGTAACACTTCACACTCACCTTAGTGGCTAAATAAGAGAAAAAGAATGACAACAACGACTGGTAGAAATTATGTGAAGCATCTGAAACTGTCCCCTATCGTTGGAGGGAGTGACACATCGTATAACCATTTCGGAAATATTCTGCTAACTTCTTATAAAATCAAACATAACTGTGAGCCAGCAATTACACTTCTAGATCATTGCCCAAATGAAATGAAAAAGAGTTCACAAGAAAGTTTTTATGTAAGTGTTCATAATGGTTTTATGCTCAATAACCAAAAACTGGAACTGCCTTGAGTACCCAGCAATGGATAGACGGTAGCATTATCGTACAATGGAATACCATTTACGAGTAAAGAGAAACCACCTAGTGACTCACAGAAAGATATAGATTAATCTAAGATTATTACCAGAAACTTTATGAAAAGAATACAGATTGCATAATGCTACTTATTGGACGTTCCAGACAGCATAATTAATTTATTGTTGGAAACCATTGAAACAGTTGCTTCTGCAAAGGACAGGGAGGGGATTGACCCTCCCACGGGAAGAAACTTTCTGGGGTGTCGGAAGTCTTCTATATCTTGGGCCAGATTACATGATACAAGACTATGTTAATGTGTAAAAGTCGTTCCCTAAACTAATTTCCATGTGTGCAGTCATAGATGATGTTCAAAGCTGGATTTCATTCACAGCTGTTCAGTAACTTTAGACAATTTTTAGGTTTCCTAAAGTAAGTCATCATTCTACATTTAAGACAGTCAGTTCATCCCACACAGAGAATGTTAAACATGGGTCCTTTACTTGAATATCACACAGCTTTCAACTTCATGGTTAAATGCGTGCAAAAGAATTGTCAGTGCTTTGAAACAATGAAAGAACTGGGTGGAAATGACATCTCATTAAGGGAAAGGAAAGGGGGTCAAAATATTGTGATTACCTCTCTGAGAAACTCGAAGGAAGAGGAGAGAAGGGGAAGAGAAGCTTGAGTCCGTTTGGAGCACATTTGAGGCCGTGGTGAGCATGTATGTGGGTTGGGACGCTCCTCCTCCCGCTCGGCGGTCTTCCTTCTACCATTTAGAATTCCCCGCACAGGAGAAAACCTTTGGGGTCCCCCTGTCTCCCATTTCCTTATAGAATGGTCCTGTAGAGTGAAGAAAGAGATAGTGAGAAGGAAGAAAGAAAATCTCCAGGGTTCTCCAACTAAGCATTTTTCTTTTTTTATCCCCTTGACTACACATTTCCCATAATTGTGCTGTAGTTTTGCGATTAACATATGGTATACAAAAAAATAGTAGGAGGAAATTACTTCTCTATTGGTGCTATTGTTTTGCATGCATTTTCAAGAGAATTATTGAAATGCTCCTTTTTAAAAAAAAGCATTGTGAGTAAACATCAGGAGGAAAAATATTTTAACATTTATTCCCTAAATGCCCCCAAGGACTTGAATGTTTTATTTTATTTTATTTTTTTCTTTTACTTAATAAAGCTGGCACAGGATAATTTTTCGACAGGAAGCAATTTTTTTAAAGATTTTATTTATTTATCTTTACAGGGGAAGGGAAGGAGAAGAGAGGGAGAGAAGCATCAATGTATGGTTGGCTTTCTTGGGTCCCCTGCTGGGAACTGGCCTGCAGGGAATTGGCCTGCAACCCAGGCATGTGCCCTGACAGGGAATCAAACCGTGATCTTTTGGTTCGCAGGCCCATGCTCAATCCACTGAGCTACACCAGCCGGGGCCCCAAAAGGAAATTATTTTAATTGTACAAAGTGTAACTCACTGAAATGAATAGCAGGTTTCCAGGTACAGACCGTGAAGAAGTAGGGTGTGTTTAACAGACCTCCCAGCACTGCCAGACTTGGGGGATCTGCTCTGTGGGCCAGTTTCCAAGTCAGCAGGACCGACCACGTGCAGGCTGACTGTTACACATTGCCAGTGATGCCGATACAATATTCCTGCAAGGGAAAATTAATGAGTCAGCAACAAAATCCCACTGGTTACTTTAGTGACAGTCACTGGTTAGTTTAATAACAATTATCTTCCTACAGTTATATCTTGGGTAGAGACAATATAAGGCCCGAGTATATACAATGACCTCAGCTACATTTCCTAACTTAGTTTTATGTATTATTGTTTTTTATGAAAATAACTTTTTAGTTTTACTCTTACCCAAGTATAGTCCGTTTTATTTGTTGTGAATTTTATCCAGTGGAGCATTTGAAGGTTGTAAGAAGCAGGTGTAATGCCTGGCATTGTGGGACCATCACACACCACAGCACAGTTAAGATCCCGGTAGCACAATTTATATGAGATATTATTGGTTCTCAAGGATGAAAAGCTAAAAACAAAAAAATATGTTTTCTTGAACCAAGCTTATTCAGGGCAAGTCCTTAGAAGGCAAAGATAATACTCTCGCTTTGTATGATTTACTTTGTTATCAAGAAATTTCATACCTTCTAAAAATGTTTCCTGCGATTACTTTGAAATCTATCATTTTAATTGCTCTATTTTTTTCTGTATGGCATAACATTGCTGCTAAAAAAGACATTCAAATAAAAGAGTGCATGTTTTTGTCATTCATTTTTAAAAAGGGGCAGACCTCCATGCATTGAGTTTCTGACATGCTAAAGATATAAACAAGCAACTTTTGGAAATGTTAAAGCACTTAAATCAATTCAATAGCATAAAAATTGGTGTGTTTTTCTGTTTCTCAGAAAAGTATTTTCATTTTAAATTAGAATAACATCTGAGTGAAAAATTATATTTTAAGATAAAAAACGATCATTAGGATAAATTCAAAATATTTACCAATTCTCTTGCCAGAATATTAAATAAATGTTGATTATGACTAAGTAGTTCTTTTATAAAAACAATGATTTCTATAAAAGCAAATTTAAAATATTGCTCAACTTCCTCTTTTAAGGGGCAGAGTGACTAATTTTTAAGTTAGTTTAGGGTCCAAGAATGGTGTAAATTTCTGTAATTCATTTTTTTCATGCTATAATTTCACCAATCATCAAATCGAACCATCATGGTCATTTATTCTATAAGTTAATGAAAAAATGTCTTCTTCGATGCCAGCCAAGTTACCTAGGAGTGTAGTGATGGGTGTCACATCCTGCAAAGTTTGGCAACATCTGTACTTACATACAAAAAGAAAGTTGTGTGCCATGAAAAGTTCACGTGTGCCCGGCAGACACGAACACTTGATTTGGCAATTCTGAGGCAGGAGATAGTCAGGAAGGAGGAAACTCCGGAGGTGCCCCAGGGCTAAGACAAAGGACATCAATACAGGACAGAGACCCTATTCTAAGACCGGTTGTTCCTGTTTTCTGGAAAAGTGCAGAATCAGGGGGAATTATGAATGCACCTACGCAGAAGATGCTACATGACTCTGCTTCATTATAATAGCGTTATAACAAATTAATATTGTGAGACCCTTTTCCCCAGTGATCATCAAGGAAAATCATGGGAGACCACATGAGCAATAGCTTTAAAGTAATATAACTACTCATACCTGCACAATAAAGCCTGCCGAAACTAGCCAGGAAATATTCGCCCTGTGAGAACAGCACTCCTCCAGCCCAGGGGGTCAGGTCAATCTTTGCTCAGAGCTGGCCCACTCTCCCATTCTGTGGAGTTTACTATCGCTTAATAAATCTGCTCTCTCTCTTTCTGGTATAAACTCTCTGTGTGTTTGTTTCAATCATTTGTCTTAAATCACCAAGAACCTGATTACCTGTGCCCACCTGCGACAACTCTTTTTATTCTGCAGAATACAACCTGTCTTATTTTCTCCAATCTTGTCCATTTAACTGCCTCAGTTTGCACAGCTTCTTTTCTTCCTTATATGGGTCCACATATGAATCTAAAAAACCTATTAACATCAGCTACAAAATCTTAATTGTAAATTAAGTGCAGTAGATAGAATGTGCTGGCCAGCAACCGCTGGTGCGGCAACACCAAATACTCGATTCCCCTTTGAGAGATCACTGAATGCTTTCTTTGCTAAAATTTGTTCGCTTATTGTTAAAGACATTTCCTAGTAATAGTAAAAAAAAAAGCACTCAAGTTTGGTCTGTCAAACAGGTGTAGCATCTTAACAAGTTTAAATTTTTAGGGAACCTATGTTGTTCCTGCAGTTTGTATGTGTACCATACAATTACCTTCCACGGGGAGACACAACACATCTTTACCAGAGAGGTAACTTTCTTCGTCAGAAATGAAACAGATTAGAGCATTCTGTAATTTTGCTTTCTTTTTTTAACTTAGGAGAATGCAGGCTATCCCCCTTTCCACCTGTTTAGCCTTGGTATTTGAAAAATTAGTAGATATCTTTGTGCCTATTAATTCAGTTTGGTAAAGTATTTTTGAGATCATGAAATGGGCTATGAATGTCTTCGTGTTTAAGAATAAATTTATATAATCAAAGGGTTAAGTTCTTGTCCTTGAGGAGCGTTTGATATCTTTAAAATTGGAAAAGATAACTTGGTTCAAATAAAACAGGAGTAAGAAGAAGGAATTCGTAGTTGAATCGTATCATCATAATTTTGGATTATTGATCAGTTAATTTAGTATACGTAACAGACAACCACATACTGTCAGCTAGAAATAGCAATAAAATTTTCTCAAAAATTTTTTGAGTCCTACTGATTTGTTCTGAGCTAAGAGACTGCATTAAACGTGAAATTTTTGGACCATGTTCAATGTCGTGATCTGCTGACCTCAGCTGTGTTTGCCCTTGTGTTTGCAGTCAGCCAGAGGCTCTGCTCTGCCCTGGGGTAGGCTGGGGACCCTGTCTGGGACAGTTCTGCCCCATGCATTTCTTATTCTCCTCCTGAAGTGAGATGAGCAATGCAACCTGAGCTACGTCTTTCTTTTGGCAACAATAAGCATCAGAGCAAGCCAGCCCAAAGACACAAGCACTTTTTAAGACTGCTGATGGCACCTCCAATGACATCATATTGAGCAAAGCAAGGCACACTGCTAAGCTCTGAAGCAGAAAATTGGCCTGGGATGATATATTACAATTAAAGAATATACATGGATATTGTGAACATTGAAGAATTGGAAGTATTAATTCAACTAAAGACTGTGAGAAGCTAGAATAATGTAGACCAAGGACGTTTTTGCAAGGGTGGGGAAGAAGGGGGAGAAAATAGAAAGTAGGGTGTCCTATAAACATCCTCAAAACTGCGTCTAGTCTATAACAGCAAACAAAATACTTGGCAGTGTGAAGCTGTACCAAGGTATAATTGTTTGCCCTTAGATTCACTACTCTGGTTGATTGACTTTGGTAAGCCAGTTAATTTCTATAAGCCTCAGCTTCCTGTAAAACAGATGTGATTATAATATCTGCTTTGCACAGCTGTTGTAACAAATGAGATTTGTATGTGAAAGCATTTTATGCAATGTAAGAAAAGTTATGTGTACTTCTGGTTAATTACCATTCATCCCTCAAACTTAACCTCCCCTTCCCTAACTCAACACAGTTAAATACGTAAATATTGGTGATAAGTGGGTGAAAAATCTAGAGAAAAACATACTCCATTTTTCCTTCATGATACAGATAAAAATTATACTGTCCACAAATAAAAGAAGGTTTTGATTCCTACACAATTTAAGGATATTTAAAAAATTGCATTGTAAAGTCTTACCAAGTATTCCTGAACAGATATTCTGTGAATTAGCTTTGTAACAGATCCATTCTATGAGTTCTAAACAAACCTCTGATTATATTCTCATCTCATGATTTTCTACTTGCTCTTGAATTTCTAGCCATTGAGTCACAACGCAGTGAGAAAAGTGAGTACGTTGTAATTTCTTGGAGTGTTTTAAGCTTCCTGATTATACTTGTATTCAACAAACATTTATTATGTAGCAAACTGCTTTTTATATGGATGTGTTTTCATATCCTGTCAGCTTTTTAAAATTTAGAATAATGTAAAGGCAGGTTTAATATCGTCCTATTCTCTTTAAATATTATTTAATGTGTACTTAGTACTTAATATGTATTGGATAATGAGATGATAAAAGTAGTAATAAATATTTGCTTGAAGTATATTTTAATAGTCTCTATTATTTACATTTAATGATTTCTATATATGTAACTATTTTATGTATGTTTATGCGTTTGAATATACTGAAGTGTTGTGAAGTAGTGAGGTTGTTTGGATCATGCAACAAGAGTATATTTGTTTTATAGTAGTAAGATTTTTAGAAACCACTAATATAAAAGCCTGTTGAGATTACAAACAAAAAATGAAGTGTAAAAAAAATTAAATCAATTACTAGAATAAGACAGGTGATTATTTTATCTTGTATTCAATATTCCTTTTAAAAAACTCTCTCTACTGCCTTTTATTTTTTGGCCAGTCAGACAAACAGAACATGGAAAGAAAACTATTAAATTCTAGCCACACTTTGGGTGAAGGGGAATTGAATATTGCAGTTAATTAGTTATTGACTTGATTTAATATTTCCATATGATAAACTGATGAAATATTCCAATTACTTTGGAATGTCAAAATCTCTTCAAAATCTTGCCTTCAGGTTGAAATGAAAGAAAAATGTGGCTTACGATGAAATCTGTGGGAATGGAAGAAGGAGCCAGTGTGTGCGTGCGTGTGTGTGTGTGTGTGTGTGTGTGTGTGTGTGTGAGAGAGAGAGAGACTGTGGGGCAGATGGTGTTTGATGATCACACGCTCAGTGTCTTTTTAAATCTTTCAGCAAAGCACCAGGTGAAAAAATGGTTTTCAGAAATATTTTAGAATTGTGTTAGTGTTTCACTTCACATTTGAAATTTTAAAATGTGAGTGCTATAGCCTACAGATAATTTTTTTAAATCACAGTTGAAGAAAAGAAAATAATTATTATCACAAAAAATCACTTAAATTTTTGATCAGTTAGAGAAGATTCTATATGTTTTCTGATCTTTATATAGGTGCAATTAAAAATATTGTCATTTGTTTTCCTTAATTTAAGTATTTTAGTAAAAATAATAATTATATATGGCAATAAAATATTAAATTAACAGTAATCACATTTCAAAATCAAGTTGTAAACTAATTTGCATAATTAAGCACCAAGAATAGAAAATCAGGTTAAAAATAGAATTCAGTCAAAAGGGCTCAAAGTCTATAGATTTTTTTATATATAAAGCATAACCCAATTAGTTTTTACAATATTCCTGTAAGAGAAAAAAATAGATTACTCCAGGATTATAAATCCAGTTATTTTTGAAGATTCTCCTTGGATCAATTTATATGAGGATTCTGGACTGGTGAAATAAGTTACCCTAGAATGGCCGGCTGGCCTACCTGTATGAATTAAGAGTTCCTCCTCTGATTCACAGATTATAAATTTTTGATCTCACATGTTTTAGGAGGGCAAAGCATCTACCAATCAGGAAAGAACATGATAACATAGAAAAATATGGATTTATAATTTATTTCCTCTTGCTTCCTTTTGATATTCAGTATATCTAGATTAATTGTTCCATTCAAATCAGTGTATTTTAAAATAATTTTGTGATTCTTTGGACCTGATGATTTAAAAGTTAGCTTCCATGAAGCTCAGGGTCAAGTTTGCAACATTTCTTACTGCATGCATTTGTGTGTGGGGGGGGGGCATAAAGGTGAGCAGGTGGGAGAGCTTTCACTGCTCTGTCTCAGAAGCGTACTGCTCAATCCATTCCCATGCAGACTTCAACGTAAGTTCTCTCCTTATTTACATACCAGAGTGTTTTGCCCAATCTGACTATTTATGTAGTGTAAATGATTGTCAGAGGTTTTTTAATTAAGAAGCAGTAAGTACAGGCATTAAAGATAAAGTTAGTCTTCATGATATACTTACATCAATTATCTCAAAGTTGGCTTTTTTAATTGCATGATAACTAATAGCCAGGAAGAAATGGCAACTCCTAAATTTCCTCATTTTTAGTTAAGAACCATCTGTTTTATGTATGATGCCATTAAGAAGTTCAAGTTCTCAGGGTTCTATTGCACACTGTGCATATCTCAAATCACTGTAATGCAAGGTCAAGGTTAGATTAGGTGGATTTTTCTTTTTCTTTTTGGAGACCACAGATATATTCCTAGGGCAGAGATAGTTAATTTTCTTCTGTATCCATTTTTTTGTTTTGGTAATAGAATCTTCCTTTCACCTTTTATCTGGATATATGGTGCTCTAGCCAGAAATTAGATTTTCAGCCCCCTTTGAGCTTAATTTAGCGATGACTAAGCTCCAGCTTATGAGATATAATTGAAGTAATGGTTTTTATCTTTCAGCTCATATCCCTTAAAAGAACATTTCCTGTGTTCCATTCCTCTTTTCCCTCCCTCTTTTGGGGGCTAGAATAAAAATATCTTAGTAAGTTATTTCTGATCAGGCAGGCAAGGACATCTCTGCAGGGGACTGAAGAACCATAAAATAGAACGAACTTGAGTAACTGGAGCAGAACCACTCGGAATTAGAATTCTGGACTATTATGTGTGCAAGAAACCAACTTCCATCTTGTTGTAACCTCTGTATTTTGGAGATTCTGTTACAACAGCTTAATATACACTATAGTACAGCACTTATGGCTTTTTGACTCATCTTTATATAAATAACATATAGAAGCTATATATGTTTTTTATTACCCAGAAAAGCCAACATGCCAGGGCCTGGGACTATACTGCATGTTTGACCATGCCTGAATATACCTGTTTAGTTTGGGGATATTTAATCAGTGGCTCAGTGTTCAGAATCCAAGATACTGCCCCCATTTGTAAGAATGACTCTGTAGAGACATTTCAAAAGGAGGAATTCCTTCATGATTGATGAAGTTACTGATTTCATAGTCCAAAAAATGCCAAGCCACTGGGAGACGTGCTACACCCAGAAGCCTGAGCTGCGAAAACATCAGGTTATTCTGCGTCAAGGAACAGAAGATAACAGAGAGAGAGATCAACATGGCTAGTGGTGATGGCATAAAATCCCCACAAGTTTCAGGTTGGCTCAGAACACGTCAAACTAGGTGGTGTTTGCATGTGTAGTGTGGGGCAGCTCGGCAAAAACCAATGAAAATGAGCTAAACGGAACATAACAACCCACGAGGGGAGACAGTGCCTTCTGCTGAGAGTAGTGTAGAGATTGCACAGGCAGTCAGAAAATTCTGGTTTACTCCTACCTTCCTAGGCTATGCAAGGAGATGGCAGGTGAGTCAAGGGTCACAGTAAGTGAGCTCCGATAGTGGTATGTATATTTAACTTGATGTTGGAATTTGAATTTGCATTTTCTTTTAATAAAGTCTTTTCTCCCCACTCTCTTGTTTCCAATCCCTCCCCTTTTCCCTTTTCTATTTTGAAACTGAATAAAGATTTCCATTGCAGCATCAGCCAGACATTTTCAAGTCTGCTGTCAGATCCTTACCCTGGTATCAGATCCACCAGGAAAGCTGTGCCTACCTTCTGGAAGAGAGGAGAGGGTGGCAGTAAATGAAAGTGATGGGGAATTGGATGTGTCGGTTACATTCAAAATGTCACATTATGGAAAACACAGGGACACTGAGGGCCACCACCGCCTCTGAGTTGTGATCCAATGAGCGTAACACAGGTGGTCGGACGAGGGTACATCTTACCCACTTTTTTCGCAGTTCTTGGTGTTGAGGGACATTAACAACAGCCCTGAGAGGAAGGTCTCTGGGGCAGTGTCCTAATGTCTTTGACCAAAAACGGGGAGAGTCATGGAGCTTACTCTGGCCATTCGGTAATCCCTGGGAGAGGCAACCAGGAGACAGAACTCAGCTGCCCAAAGGGCCACTTCCAGAGATTCGGAATGACGGGAGGGACGGGGGTCAGGGACTTGGGCTCTGGTGACGGAGGCTGCCAGGGGAATCTGAGGGAAAGGCTATTTTGGTGACCAGTGTCGTTGCCCACAGTCCTCATTTGTACTCCCTGTGTAAATGGGAAAACTCAGAGCTAGTTTCGATATTCCAAAGAGAGAGGTTTTTTCAGTGTTTGAAGACATAATTTAGAGAACTCTCCGTGGACTTGGGAGGGGAAATATTGTGATGCAGCCTGCATTACCATTTGTGAGGGTGATTTATTACAGTACGGGGGGAGACACAGTGGCAGGGGCTCTCCGTGGGAGGTAAGAATGGACTCAGGGAAGAGCCGCGATTGCACGGGCTTCGTCTCTAAGGCTTTTCCTTGCTGCACTGCCAGAGTTTGGTGTGGAATGGCAGGCGCATCAAACGAACAATAACACCATTTTGTGGTAATTTACTTTTTTTTTTTTTTGGTATTTGAAAGGTGGGCTACAGATTATCTTATTTAGGGGAAAACAAAAACGCTGCTGTCTAGTCATTCACTTTACTGAACTCTAATTCCCCAGGTAAAAAGGGGAAAAATGATAAGTGAAGGCAAAATGAGAGTTGGAGATGGGACATTTTAGTGGCTGCCTTCCTGATATGACTTGGAAGGTGTTCACGCCCAAGACTGTTCCCACACAACTTCCTCCCTTGTGCGAAAACACTGAAGACTTGAATAAAAATGTAAGTTCTCCTCCGAAGGGCAATATGGAGAAGTGACATGAAGTATGGAAAGATATTAAAAACGAAAGAAAAACTCAAGCTTTTGTGAGAGCAACTGGTGGTTTTGTTGAGAAACAAATAAACGAACAAACGAACCTTGCAGGTTATGACTAACCCCTCACCAGCCCAGGAGCACAACCACTGGTGATCGAGAAACTTCCCTCCCTTTCCTGACATTGGGAAAAGCATTCATTCCAATTAGGAAAACCATTTTCATGATGCTGATGTCAAGGGCAGGGGATTGCTTGAATCTCAGGAATGAAAGTTTGTATCTTAGCTTTTCAGAGACCTGGTTTTTCGTGCATGCGGTGGAGTGGGTAGAGTATATCATGGCTAAATCAATGATTATAAAACTAACACTGATAGACAACTAATATTGATAAGCATATGTGAAATTTATTGCCACTATTCTGAAGTTAGATTTATTCCTCTTCAATCATTGTAGATTAATTCCTTGTACATACTATGTCAGTAATTCCAGGATACAAACCACAGAAAAAGATGAAATTTATTAATTGGGAGAAATCCTTAGAAGGTAGTCTTTTCCCCCTTCATGAAACAATTTCCTTCCCATAAAAAAGAATCCCCATTATTCGTTCAGTATAGAAACAGAAAATGAAGAGAGTCCCAGACACCTTGCTGCAAACAGCAGGAGTCCGCGGCAGGATTCGCCGCGTGGCCACGCCTCGCGGTCCCCTGACTGCGAGGAAGCCTCCTTTTCGCTGGTTTTAGACCAGCTCATACCTCCACTGGCATCTCTGTCTCAAAGAAACTATTGTTTCTGCTTCAGCCTCTTCTTACATCAAATCACCCTCTATCCTCGTTATTCCTGTGTTTGCACATTCGCCTGCCCACTGAAATGTATTTGTAACTGCAAATCCAGGGCTCCCATCCCTTTCCCAGGTGTTCATGGCCAAGCGCAGAGCAGTGAAAAGTTGGCACCACCTGACGCGCATGCTCCAGGTGAGGTCAACACCAGGTGCTCTGCCTTCGTGTTTCGGCTCTCCTAATATAAACGAGCGTCCTTGCTGTGGTTTGCGTAGCGCCACGTTTCCCGCGTTTCTCTGCTTCTGCTTGGTGATCCTGCTGTTCAAATGGCCCTCGAGTGTGGTCCTAAAGTGCCGCCTCGCGTTCTTCAGTGCAGGAAGGCTGCGAGGTGCTTTATGGAGGAAATGTGGGTGCGAGATAAACTCCACTCAAGTATCAGGTAGAGTGCTGTTGAGTGTGAGTTTAATGTTAATAAAGCAATGACATCTATTGCCTAAGTTGTCATGAAATAGAAAGGCCCATTAAACACGGTCATCTATTGACCATTTGCCAAAACTGTGACCGAGAGGCTCCCGGAAACGCAGCGCTGTGTGCCCTCTTAGTGCAACAGCTCCTTATCTGCTTGTTCGCTGTTAGTGTCTATTGAGAATAGGGCGACGTTTTGAGATAGAGGTGGATGATATTGAATAGTGTTTATACCGAAGTTGGTTTGAAAACATGCAATAATTTTTTTAATCCCTGCAGTAATCTACTTACAAGTCAAACAGATTTCCATAGTACACATTTTTCAAGCTGTGATAATTCAATAGAACTGATTAATTTATGACAGTAAAGATGGGCCCCACTTCTACTGTTTCGTGTGCCTTGTGATTTTTCTCTTCATAGCTGGGCACCACTACTGGGGTGAGCGGTGGGGAAAAGGGAGGCATTTTCTAGTCCCCTGCTTAGTTTACTCTGGGTCTCTTAAAGCAGCCTGTGCCCCTAGGCTGTGAACTTGACACCTGTTTCTCATCCCCCTCCTCCAGTTCTTAGATGGAATAGCGTGGCCAAAGTGGGCGGGAGTTGGGGATTTCCCTGGCCCCAGGTCAGTTAGGCTATGATAATGGCCAGCATCTTAGGCTCCAATAAAATTATTCCTCCTCAGGGGTGACTGTTAAGAAAAGCAGAGTGCTCTGTTGTCTTTCTGAATGGCCACTTTTTTCCCTGCCCTGCTGCAGGAAGCACAGGGGATTTTGCTCCAATATTCACTATTAGAATCTGTTACAAATTGTGAAGGTAAAATTCACAACAGAGCAGAGGGACCCTAGGATGGCTCCCCGGGAAATTGTGCCTCAGATGTAGCCACAGCTTCCAGCAATTTGTCAGTCAGAGTTCAGGTTTTCCCAACCTGGCCCTGGTTCCTGGTCTTTGCTCCTGGGTTTCTGCTCTGGTAACTAACTGCATTGTACTTCTCTGTGGCTGCCCATCTGTCTCCCAATTCAGAGACAGTGGTTTTCCTTGTGAAGGCAAACTTCACTTCTCTTAGGCATCTACAAAGAGTTACTGATTTTTTGACTTGCTCAGCTTTTTAATTGTTGTTAGGACATGGTGACTTGCAACCTCTTTCTATGCTGCGCTAGAAACCAGAAGTCATAATTTCCTATTTTAAATACTATTATTCTTGTTTCCCTCTCAGTATAAACATGCTGTCTGACTCCGAGACTTTCCAATTAGACTAATGTTTTCCTCCTCTGTATTTGAAAATACATTTTCCCCATTCAATTCTTAACCTTTCATTTCATCAAATTCTCTTCGTTTCCTTAAATAGATAACATAAAAAGCAACTGACTTGTTTATTTGCTTCTCATTATTTTGCAATGCTTTTGTTAAACTTGATCTCTTATTCAGAAATAATAGCCCAATTTTCTATGGATTTTTAAAGTGTATATATGTGTTTATTTATGTCTTGGTGTATACCAATGCTATTCTTCCTTATTTTAGTGGCATTACTAAACAAGTTATGATTTCAATATAATGCACATTTACATGATGATGGCATTATTTTCTAACATAATGTTTGTGTTATATTACATGAGACTTCTTTGCATAAGTCGAATATTTTAAATATGTATAGAAATTTTGAAACCAATATTCTGACTAGATGTGGCATTTGTTCAATAAGTGCAATTAAATTTATCTCTGTTTATAAACTTTCCTTTGCCTAATTTTAAATAAAACAAAGGAGGAGAAGAAGAAATAGAATTCTTTACATCAAAAGGCTGAAGTATATGGAGAGCTACAGATGTTGCCAAATAAGTTCTCCATCGCATTTAAGGAACAGTTTGACATGTTTGGAAGGCAAATGAAGAGAGTGCCAGATTGAAGATCAGAAGAGATGGTGTTGTCTCTGATGTTTTCACACTTGGCTCATGGGCTTGAGTGCCTTGTCCATAGGATGAACAGGCGGGGAGAAAGTCTCAGTTCTGTATATGAACAAATTTGAAATAATTGTACTTGGTTAAGATTTTATTTCCTAACAGTATCCCAGTATTCTTTTATTCCCAGTATATATTTAATTTGATGAGTAAAAAAGGACAGTATCCCAGGCATCCATGGGAAGTCATGGCTCTGAGCCACTTATCCAGCCCAGAGAAACATGACAGGTCCCTGCATCGTGGCGATAGTGACTGAGAGCAAGTGATATGAGTGGCTGGGACCTTTTTGAGGAATATTAGGAATTCCAGATTCTCTTACAAATGCTATTGAGCATGAACTCTAACTGTCTGGGTTGGAATCCCTGCACCACCATTTCTTAGTTGTAGGGCCTTGGGCAACTTATTTTACCTCTTTCCCTCAGTTTCACAGAGGATAATAATAGCACTAACTACTAACCTCATAGAGTTACTGTAAGGAATAAATAATTGAAAGGTTTGGAGCTACACCCAGTGTATAGTAAGCAGGGTGGAAGTTGTTTTTCTACATCAGTATGATCACCGCTTCCTGGCTTCATGGTGTCAACTCAGAGGAAGGAAAGAGAACCTTAGAGTGTGGAGGCGGGGTTCTGGGCTCACTTCTGGGCTTGTAGAGCCACAGCCTCTCGGGCTACAACAGAATGAGGCTTTTGCATGGGTGATCCAAAGCTCTTTACAGCTTTGATTAACCAGAAGAAAACACAAGTGATTTTTCTTGGAAATTACTGCATGACATTTTCACATTGAGTCAGATGGAAGTCTAGGGGCCTGAGTGAAAAATAAAGGGAAAATATAAACTATTATACTGTACTTAATGTTCTGGTTATTTATTAAAAAGAAAAGGAAAAACAAAAATTGTTTTATCTCTAAGAATGCACAGTGTCTTTTATTTTCTCCTACAATAATGTTGGTACTGAGTGCCATGACTATCTATAAAAGGGAAGGTTTCACTTTTCAGATTCTGAGCCAGCTACATCCCAGAAGAGATCTGGTATTCCACAAATTGCTGAGACAAGTTTGTCTACTGACTATTTGCGAGCAGCTTCCCTACAGCCATTAATTATAGCATTTTCTCTAGAGAAAGAAGTAGTGAATTGGCTTAAAAACGAAACTTTATAGAACTAATAGGAAAAAAGCCTTTGTTATCCCAAGCATGTTTTTAACTGAATCAAATTAAATGGTATACTACATCTGATTTAACTAAGATAACTGCATTGTCTTGTCGCTGAAAAGTAATAAATGCAATCACTTTTAGAATTGCTGTTTAAAATGGTTTGCAAGAGACATAAGACTTCTTTCTAAATGAAAGCTATTTAGAGTGGGGTGTAGTTTTAAAGAATAAATGAAATAAAATATTTTTAATGAAAGAATGATCAAACAGTAATAGTTAATACTTACAAGGTTTGCTCTGGGCAGGGCAGAGCCATTCTTAAGTTATGCAAAAATATTAACTCACTTTATCCTCAATACATATCATGAATCCCATTTTAAAAATGGTGCAGCTTGGTGGATTGAGTGCTGGCCTGCAAACCAAAAGGTTGCTGATTTGATTCCCAGGCAGGGCACATCCCTTGGTTGCGGGCCAGGTCCCTGGTTAGATGCATGCAAGAGGCAACCAATCGATGTATCTCTCACACATCAGTGTTTCACTGCTCTTTTTCCCTTTCCTCCCCTCTCTCTAAATAAATAAAACCTTAAAAAAATGAAAAAACAAAACAAAACCTCAGGTCTGAGAGTTTAATTTGCACCAAGTCACTCTAGAAAAGTGTAAGACCTGAGACAATAACTATTTTTAAAAATTAAAAAAATTCTAATTGTAAAGTAAAATGCTTTAAATTAAAAAAAAAACATAGACAGTACTGAAAAGTATTACTGATGGAAATAGTAAGATAATATCTAATCTTAGTGATAACAAGTAACCACAATATCATGTTGGGAGTAACACTCTCCCCCGGAGAAAATGGCTTACTTAGCTTTACGGATAAAGAAAGAGCCACGCAGTGTGGGTGTTTGGGGTGTACGTTCCCCAATCAGAAGAGAGACGTGTGTCGCACCCTGTCCTGTCAGCCTGAAGCGACTAGGAGCCTCAGAGTCGGGACAGCCACAGAACATTGGGGCAGCCTCCTTGCTCCATCCAGCCAGTCTTACAGACAGATGGGAGCTTCTAATTATTTTGCCCGTTTTTACCTCTATTTTTTAAAAACTGCCCAAAGTAGCCCTTATTCTTTTTCTTATTTTGTAAAGGTTTTGTTTTAAGGATTTACCCATTTGTTGAACAGATTCAACGTTTACTACTGTTGCCTGCATTTCAGCATGTCTGCCTTCCCAGCTCTCTGCCCTTGGCTCTGAACCACACACGTGAGAGGCTCATTGAGTGGTGGTCCATTCAAAGGAAAAGCCTACATCTGTCGAAGGTAAATCTTCTCCATGTTAATTTATCTCAAGTATAATAAAGAGTTTCATTCCAATGATTAAAGGTTAATTTTTCTGAGTATCAGTTCTAGGTTGACAGTATCTTCTCTGTTAACTTCTCGAATGTTCCTTTGTTTCCTGTCTCCCATTGTTGATATTTGGAAGTTTGCTCTAAGCCTTACATTCTGCAGGCCACTCCTTGCTGTCTGCTCTATACATGTTCATAGGTTTTTCATATTCTTGGAGTTGGTCCCAAGAGCTGGCAGATTAAAGGAGGGTAGTTCTTTTCTGCATGAGGTGTCTTATAGTTGGCTCCTTTCATGAACATTGTTCTAAATTCCTAAATTTATTTTTTTTGTGTGTATGTAAGAGCTTCACATATTTTAGGAAGTATAATGATTATTTCTCTCAGTTTTAGTACTTATTATTAGGTTGGTCAAAAAGTCCACTTAGTTGTTCCACAAAATAAAAGACACATTTTTTTCATTTACACCAATACCTTTATTGATTTGGATATCTTGAGCATGTCAGCTTTCTCCTGCGTGGTATAATGTTGATTGTTGACAAGTAATGTCTCGATTCAATCGCTATCAACTTCAAGTTGTCTACTCGACTTTGGAGTGTTGTTCAGAGAAAAATCTGCAGCATGAAACTTCACAAATCATTTTTGACACATTAGATCAACCAGAGTACCTTCTCCATACACTGCACAAATTTTTTCGCATTTCAGTTGCGTTTTTACCTTTCTTGAAATAATAAAGCATAATGTGCCAAAAATGTTGCATATTTTTCATCTTCAATATTAAAATTGCTACATAAAAATTCACAAATTTTGATTTTTAAAAATTCCCTCTGATATGACAGTTTTCACAATACAATCTAACAAGATTGTTTTGAATGAAATTAAAGACAACTAAGCACTATGAGAGCCATCATATGGAAAAAAAACAAATGAATTTTTTGACCAACCCAATATAGAAGCTAACCCTAATGGGATTTGTCTTGAGCACTAAATTAACAGCATTCATAACATAATAAAAGGATTTTGTAAATAGTTGAAATAAGCAGTAAATATTAAATAACATTTTAAGACTTCCTAAAATATCTATGTAGTTATTCCCTGGTTATTGATTAAGGATAAAATAGAAAAAAACTTGGCTTAAAGCATTCTACCTAATAAAAAATTGTAATGAGGCTTGGTTTTCATTCTTCTAGCCACCTCATGGGAACAAGTGTACTGTTTTAATTATTGATGAAATGATTTCTCTATCAACAAGAGTTAAAACAAAGTTTTTAGAGCCACTGGGGAAATTACAGCCTTCTAAACCCAATGCAGTATAAAGCTATGCATTTCCACTGGAATGAACAATACGATAAAACACTTTTGATAAGAAAAAGTCCTCCTACACTCAAGAAGTTTAAATTTTTCTCATGAGTTTACATGAAATGTCATAGACTCAGTCATGAATAAAATTAAAATTGCATTGTCAGCCTGAAACTAGTTCAACACACTATGGCAAAAATGTATGGAAATGCCCTGCATTTTGTAAAAAAAAAAATACACACACACACACACACACACACACACACACATATTTTTCTTAACCCACATAGAGACACACCTGGGAAGTTTACATGCAGCAACAAGCAGGGCTGTCTGCGATGCTTGGTGCTCACTGTGGGCTGCCTGAACCATGAACCGGGCAGGAGCTGGACCCGATATCAGAGGGCAGGGTCTTCCGGAGGGGGGCCTTAACGTCTCCAGGAGCTGGTATCTAGATTCTGAGGCCACTCTTGTTAAAAATTGGCACCCCAAATCTAGACTGGCTGGCACCAGCCAGCTTGTGCATTCCCTCACTGACATGGCTACACGTGGCCTCTGTAGATGGAGCCCCACGGGGTGGAGAGGCCCCTTCAGCTGAAACGGGGGTGCAGCAGTGCCCCGGCTGGGATGTGCTTCTTTGGGGGATGGCGGGGGGAGAGAGAAAGCTGTGCGGACTCCTCCTCTGGCTGACCCAGGTCTCATTCGTTTGTTGTTTTCTTTTTTCCTGATAAATTTTTTTTCGAATTCATGTTAATGTTGTACAATTAGTCCCAAACTGCAGGGGACACCTAGATAGCACTCACCTTGCATCCTAATGTATTTTTTAAAAATCAGCAGTGTTCAGTGGAACAAATCTTCCAATGACTTCTCAATATTTATCATATTGCTATAGTTAAATAAAATCATATCATCGTTTCATATAAAGATCACAGATTCACAAAGAACACAGAACATCTTATCTGAAACAAAAACAGCGTAATAAAAAGTGCATTTCCAGAACTGGGCATTTCCCCTGTAACAAGATTATCTTTGTTACATATACTTGAGCACTTTCAGGATTTTGTTTTCAACTTTTATAATTATAGACCTAATGGCAGATTTCAGATGCACTTAGACTTAATTCATGTCAAAATCCCAACTAATGGTTAATTTCGTTACATGACATCAACTTCCTTCAACATTAATTTTGAAAAATAACTAGGGAAGTAAATCTGCTTCATCAACTTATACATGGTACCATAAATTCAATATAGAAGGCATCTGGGACCTTCATTGCCTTTTATCATTTCTGTTACAGACATTGGAGGGTTAACTGAGCTGCAAGCTCATCCTGTCGTCGTCATCTTCAGTTTGGTGGACCAGTGTTATAGCGCCAGCTCTTGGCTGGGACAAAGCTGGGTTTGCAACCTGTTTCCAGTGCAGAAGTCACTGTCTCCCAAAAGGCCAGGTAAGCGGGACGGGAATAGTGCGATCATCGCATAGGACTGGTCACAGGACTGTACCAGAGAGCTGGGGAACCCCTTTACATGTGGAACTGTTCTCCTAGTTGGCCCTGGGTGTTGTGGGTTTTTTTCCCTTGTGGTTCTCCTGATGTGTACCTGCAACTCTCTCATGTACTTCCAAGTCTATATATGTTGAAGGAAGTTTCTTTTTTGTGTGTCACTGAGGCCAAATGTATCAGCGAGGTCAGATTTGGTGTCTTTTTCTCTCACTGAAAAATCTGCCAGCAGATCTGTACCTTGATAATATGTTCAGAACCTGAATACTTCCTATCGTCTCATCATCTCCACCTGTCACTGTGCCCAGGCCGTTACCTTTCTTGCTTGGATTATAGCAATAACTTGTAAATAAATGTTCTTTATCTTTTTACCTTTACCTCAATAATTTATTCTTTTAAGAATACATTAGATCATATAATTTGTTCAGAAGAGGTGATGGGGGAGTCTTATAGGACTAAGCCTTTAACCTTAACCTTAACCTGAAGCTGGGGTAGAATTCAGAGAAATTGTAGGATACCCTGCTTGTATCTGGGAACTGCTTGGTGATTCGTAGAGGAAAAAAAAGCCTACTCCACAGTAGAATTTTAAAATACACTTTAAACTTTAAATCAGTAATACTTTTACATGTTTTAAAAATTTAAATTTGATACAAGGGCATACTTTGAGAAGTCTCGCTCTCTGTGTTCCTGTCACTCATATGTATTTCACCACCAAATAAATTCATTTAATAGCTCCTTATAGGTCCTCTGGTATTTCTTCATGCCATTATTAAACAAATAAAGATAAAGATTCCCAATCATCCCTTTCCTACACATGCAGTGTCTTTCTCATTTAACAGTATGTTCTAGTTTCTGCTTATTAGTACTTAACGAAAACTAGCTGCGTAATACACCATGGAGACTGTACCAAAGTTACATTAAATAGTTCCCTATGTCAAAGTGTGAGTCTTGTCGAGCCAAAATAAAACTCATGTTTTAAGTAACTGATTTTGACTGTCAAGTTGATGAACATAAAGCCAAAATCATGGAGACTGGGAACTTGCTCATTATTGTACCTTGCCTAGAGTTATATATAGGAATCCAGTTTTTGCATTATTTCGAGACAAAGGAAGATAAATGTCAGTGTGATGACAGCTATGCAGAACATGTGTTACGCTTCTTTGGAAGAGCTTTCTGTTCTGAGGAAGGTGGCTTATACCGTGTGATTATATAATGAACATTGATTCACTAGCTACCATATCTTCTGCTTTTGACATTTTTGTAATAGCTACATTCTTCTTTGGGGGAAATGCAGTTGATCTATAAATTGCTCTGACATTTTGCCATGCTGATAGTGTCTTTAAAATTACAAAATTCCATTATACAATCCTAACACTGTAAAACCATTATTTTCAGAAGAGGGTCAAAGTTAGCTATACGTTAAAATGTGAAAATGGATCGATTTGGTGTCACATATCAAAGTTTCAAGTTTGTCCTTTGATAGAAGAGGGGAATGAAGATTTTAGACTTTTTTAAAAAACACTATTGACCTTAGCTTAAAAAAAAATTACTTGGCTGCCTTAGCTGAAGGTATTTTGATTGACACTGTATTCAACAACACAATTCAGAAACTGCTGTGATTTATATTGTCGCAAGAGGAGAGCTGACCCCTATCACACATACAAATGTGAATGTCAGTAAAGATTTAGACCTGGATGGTGAACAAATGGGACAGCAGCCTCATAGTGGAGGAAGGTTCTGACTGCAAGATGGAACAAGGAAGGTGCACCTCCTCCTACCGTGGGACTGAGAAACCTCTGGGGGCACTTGGTGGGTGGAAGTCTGAGGGTGGACGTCTCTGGGAGCTGAGGCAGGCGTGGTCCTCATGTCCACACAGACGTGCTCCAGGAAATTGAGAGGATGCCTTTTTAAAATAATTTTCTTTGAAGGTTAGAGGCCCACCGTTTCTGCTGAATGGGGAAAAAAACTGCAAAAGTTACAAAGTGCACCCGTCCCCACGCACACTGTTATCAGAGTCTCCAGTTCAGAAGAAGGTAGGGAAACAATAAGAAGTTCTTTTGTGTTTTTACTTTTGGAATAAGAAAAGAAAGACAAATAAAATAACTCTTGTTTGTGGTTTTCTTATCTAACCTAAACTCAGTTATGTTACCCTATCTTGATTAGATAACATTTTGGGAAGAATTTTAGAGACTTCATTTGTATTTTCAATGGAGTTTAAATGATCTCCCCCAATTGGATCTGGTCTACTTTTTTCTTAATGTGTCAAGAGTCAAAGAAAATCTTAATTTTAACTGGAAATTTAGGTCAGAAGCTGTTGTGTTCCCCGCGTAAGACATGCATACTATATTTAGACATGCTAAATGCTAGTTTCCTGTCAGATTTTTAAAAATATTTTATTTATTTATCTTTAGAGAGGAAGGGAAGGAGAGAAGGAGAGAAATATCAATGTATGGTTGCCTCTCGTGAGTCCCCTGCTAGGAACTGGCCTGCAACCCAGGCATATTCCCTGACTGGGAATCCAACCATGATCGTGTCGTTCATAGGCCTGCGCTCAACCTGTCAGATTTTTTAAAGACAAAGGTATAGGTCAGACTATATTAAAAAAACTATCAATAGCCCTAGCTGGTGTAGCTCAGTGGATTGAGTACAGGCCTGTGAAGCAAAGGGTCACCAGTTCGATTCCCAGTCAGGGCACATGCCTGGGTTGCAGGCCAGGTCTCCAGTAGGAGATACAAGAGAGGCAACCACACATTAATGTTTCTCTCCCACTTTCTCCTTCCCTTCCCCTCTCTCTAAAAATAAATAAATAAAATGTTAAAAAAAAACTATCAATAGTTTTTAGATAATAGAAGGCTGAATTTTATAAGATCAAATTAGTAAAATTTGAAAGAGTGTCATATAAGTAATATGTTTATACTTTAAAAGCAAAATCCAAAGGAAAATAAACCCAGATCTTCATTATCCCCCTCCCCCAATGATACAGGGCGCAGTAAGTTTTATTCTGAATTGAGCTCAAAGAAATTGCAGTATTTAGAAGAGTGGCAGGATCTGGTTTATATAAGTATCTTTTCAAACAGTCAACTGCCGCAGCAGGGTTGCTAAACGTCTGCTAGTGATTGAATATACTATGTGCCCAATAGATTGTTAAATCAAAATCCCATAAGAGCCCCCAAGCTATTTTCTAATCTTTATTCATCCATGGTTGCCTCCTAGAATAATTGTGTGAATAGAAATACACTAAAAGGAAGAGTGTAGAAATAATTAGCTATTTTAAAAGGCAATTTTTATTAAGGTGCTCTCTTAATTGTTGTAAAATTATTTATTTTAATGAATAAAATGATCATTTCAAACTCTCGCTAAATAAAACAACATTTGTAAAATGAAAGAAACTGCCTGACCAGGGAATGGCAGAACAAAAGGATAAATTTGCTGTAAAGGAGAAAAGTCTGTAGCCTGTTCAGAAGAGAGACTAAATTGACGTTAAACAAAAAGGCACCTAAGGTACCAATAAAACAACAAATGAAACTTTGGCAGGCCTGTCTGAACACCACATGGTATAGAAGGTATAGAAACACACATGGGCCTCTTAGTATTCTCTATATTATCTATTATTATTCAGGTTTACTTTCTTCCACATACTTTTGTTACCAGAAATTAATTGGATAAATTTTCTCTCTACCAACTAAAATATGTTTCATGAGAACCATATTGCATAGCTATGCTTTATAGTCTAGAACATATTTTGACATATACTAAACACTTATAAGTGCTTAGTCAATGTTTATTCCCTGGAAGGCTCTCTAACAGTGGAAGGCGGTAATGGTGGGAAATTGCAACCCACCCCACCATTCCTTTGACATTATTTCTGTAAGTGCTGACTCGGACTAACATGAACGGACACTGAACCACCACCTCCCTTATTAAAATGGACCATGCTCATCAGCACGTAGAGAACTTTGCAACCCCCTCCCTTGATCTCTCTGTTCGGTTCCCCTCTCCTTCCTCATAAAAACCTCTGCCTCCAGTGGAAGGTGGAGATGGGCTTTGAGACATGAGTCCCTCATCTTTCAGATGGCTGGCATCTGCAAATAAACAACTTTCCTTTACACCAGCACCTGCCTCTCGAGTATTGGCTTTTGTAGCAACAGACAGCCGGACCTGCATTTTGGTTACAGCCCAATCACCCAATATAATCACCATGGGGACAGAGGGCTTCAAAATGTGAATTTGGGGTGATAGAGTTCAGTCCATAAAAGGCAGTGAGAGGGTCCACCTTCCATGGTGACCATGGAGCTCATGCTTCTGTGATATTTCACATAGATGCTACGGTGTCACCTAAACTTGCCATCAATTTTAAAGAGATGGAAAGACAAGCCATGAGAATCTGCTGTGTAGCCAGTTCAGTGAATGTTAGAACCAGGATGGAACCAATTCGTACTCATAAGACTTGTTCGTGAGCATGACAGTTGCTCAACAGGGCTCATAAACAGCAGTGGTGTGAACAATCAAAGCAGAATGCAAGTAAGAGGAGTCAGCAGGGGATAAGTGAGGGTTACCTGATTTTCTCCATTTGCCATGATGCTATGAAGAAACAGTGGCTTGTTTTTGTTTTTTAGCAATATCTTCTTTTATAGTGGCCCTCAGTGTACAGTTGAAAGAGCTGTCGATCTCATATTGCGTGGGGCTGGGATATTATATTGGAGGAGGCCAGATGGATCTCTCCTAAAGGAAGTAATGTGTTAGGAGTAGAAATGCCCACGAGCATCGGTATAGGGGTCTGCAGTTCTGAGATACTCAGAAGACTTGGATACTGAGCAGCTCTTTCATCATCAAGATTGAGAGGCTAGAAGGTAAGGGTAGCTGTGGACATCTGTGGTCTCCTCCAGGACTTCACTGGTACCAGGAGGTAGAAAGGGTACTGCCGAGTGGGGTTGGCAGGTCAAGACTTTCCATTAGGCTTTCGCTGATATCACCTTGGCTTGGGAAGGTAGGGGGGTGGACACCTCATTAATGCTCTTCATTATCTCCTCTATTAACATCATAGCAGGGTGGCCTTGTTGTCACTGATTGTTAGGGAAATTTTTGACTGTTCACTGAAGGGTCTCTGACACCACCCAAGTGAAAAGAAGGAGGGGTGGAAATTCATTGATGCCATAGGATTGGGGGCACTCACTTACTGCCTGGTAGGGATGGATGTCCTGGCTTCTACTTGACCTGCTCTGACTTCACTTTGGCAGGGGATGGAGGCACCTCACCATAGACTGGCAGGGATGGGAGTCCAATGTACCCCCTCAGCCTGTGCTGGTGGAAGTGGGGGTGAGGCTGCAGCTTTTTACCTTGTGTTTAGCAAACTAGAGTGATCATTATTTATAAGTTTTGTCTTTCTAGGTTTCCCTTTTGCTGGTTCTTAACTAGCAAGAGCAAGTTTCTCCTGAGGCTTTTTATTTTTAATCTTAGCTCATTGCAGCCAAGCTTCCCCAATTCTTAGTCTGGGATCCATGAGACCAAATGAAAGACCAAGAAATTGATGCCATTCCTCAGGTTTTGAGGTCCCTAGATAGTCTGTCTTCTTGTCTTCACCTTCAGGGTGTCCTTATGTTTGTTTTACATACAATACCCAGGGAATTCCTTGTGCTTAATAAGAGGAATAGAGAAAAGTACATTTACTGCACCATCCCCAAACTGAGCTTGGAAACTGAATTTTTGTTTCAATATACTTGTATTTTCTTATTTCACATAATAGTGCTTTATTTTTTATAAGGATGAGATCTGCAACTCCCAGAAAAATGTAATGTGAAAAATTAAGTGATGCAGACAAATACTATAGAAAAAAGTAGAAGTATTGCCATTAAGAACAAGTACCTCTTATATAATGTGCAAAAATGACTATGAGAGAGTGAAAGAAGTGCTTTTCACCATAAAAGGTTGGTTCCTTGAGGTGATGGATATCTTAACTATACATAATACATTGTACAGCCATTCTCTAAACCATATTCAATTTGGATAACTGAAACTTTGTACCCACTGGACACCATCCCTCATTTCCTTCTGCCCCTAGCCCCTGGTGACCACCATTCTACCCTCTGTTTCCATGAGTGTGACTCTTTTGGGTACCTCAGGTGAGCGGAGTGAGTATTTGTCTTTCCATTACTGGCCTGTTGAGCTTAATGTCCTCCAGGCTCACCCGTGTTGTCATGTATGCTAGGATTTTCTTCTTTTTTAAGGCAGAATAATATTCTGTTGTGTAAAGAGTACACACCTTTTCAGATGTGGGAAAATAAAGAGGATGATAATCCCTAGGTGGGAGACAAGATGATGGAGATGAGAAAGTGATGGAATTAAGAGGCAATAAAATGTGGAGAAAGGGGGTGAAAGCAAATGAAGTGGGAGATGGATGAAATGAGTAAAGATATTAAGTAATTACAGCATCACTAAATCTACCCAGGTTGCATAACAAAAAAGCACATAAGATGTACACAAATTTAAATAGCAGTATAGCATGTACGCTTAAAAATATGTCTGGGTAAAAGACAAAGGAATGAAAATAGGAAAACTTTGGTTATGGAGGGCAAAGTAATGGAACAGTAATGACATAGATGTAACTAGCCTTCAAGAAAAATTAAAGAAAAACATTACAAAAAGCAGAGAAATTTTTCCTGACTTATGAAGAAATTACTGGGAAGTTTCCCTCTCCCTCAATAAGTATTATAAGCTTTAGAAAATCTTGCTTTAAAAAAGTGGCTTAAGATCATTTTTTTTAAGACAAGATAGATGCAGGGTTGGGCAAAAGGAGGTTTATAGTTATTTGTTAATGAAACACAGAGTTTATTCTTGTATTAGTATAATCATAACCTGCATGTCTTTCCTACATGAAAAACTATAAACCTGCATTTTCCTACCCCTGGATACTAAACGACTTTAACTGAATACCAAAACCGGATAAAGAAAGCACACGATGAAATAAGTGAAGTGTGTAAACCAAGCAAATACATATATATATTCCAATGTAAAATATTAGCAGATTTAAAACAATAATAAACTACATATCATTGCTACAATGTTATGCCACAAGTTAATTAGCTTGTTCAAGACCAGTTTTTCTAACCAAGAATAATTGGAAAATTAGGAGAAACCTAGGAGAAAACCTGAAAAGAAATTTTTGAAATCGAGGAGATCCTTGAGGGCCCAGAATCTTGCAGCGAAAGAAACCCCAAGGCCTATGAGCAGAATCTGGCACTGCTTTTTTTCATTTCTTTTCTTTCTTTATTTTTTCTCTTAGGAATTTGCTGTAGTGTAGTAGCAACTGGGAGATGGAGGATGAGGAGGGCTTTCACAGCCCTGTGGGGCAGCTGGGGAAAACAGGGTCCAAAGCAGCTAGGTCGGAGGTGCCGTGATGAAGATGTCAGGCTTTCAGTAGGGGCTGCGCATCCTTAGTGATGCCCTGAAGACTGAAGCTGATGTTCGACTCTCTTCAATCACTGATTAGGTTACGTGGATTTGTCCTTACCCCAGGTTTTCAGAAACAAAATGAAAAATTTGTTTGAAGGAAAATAATACTCACAACTTCAATTTATCTCGAGTTCTTTTGTAAATATTATGTGACATTCAATGAAAAATAATCAACATACGAAAAGAAGTAATCATACCCTGGTCCTGTCTCCCTGGTGGCTAGAGTTGGGCCACCCAAGTCTTTGGGGAGCAGTCTCCAGGGAAGAGCTGACTGACAGCACCCACCAGCCACCCTAACGCGCCACCGAGTTGTCACATCAAGGCCACATGGTCCCCAGGCTGTTCCCAGCAATAACTGAGTGTGGCAGGTGTTTCATAGGTGGGACATTTCTGTCTAATGCACAGGACAATTTTGCACGCACACTTTTTTCAAAGTCAATAACTGAGAGGTGAACAAAATATTTCTAGGCAAAAGAGGAAAATAATGTGTTATCATCTAGTGAGGCATCTTATTATAAGAGCTTCTTCACACACTATTTTGTGGCCAAAACCTGGACCTCTCAATTTGTTAAAGGAATGTGTGGTAATATTCTTCTATTTTTACAATGTGTGTCCTCCAAATTTTATATTGTTTATAGGGGAAAAACACAAAAGGCAGGTATATATACAAAGGTGATTGGAAAGAAATTGAAGATGTAGAAAAATGTTTAAAATTATTAGACTGATAATTCTACTAGGGTTTCTAAATCTGAAAATAAAAATAACTTTTTGTAATTATGGAGCAGAAATCGCTATCATCTGTCTTCGACAAAATTATGAGGTGTTAACAATTTGAAAAGTGTTGAATTTTTATGATGCATATGTGAGTAGAATGTAAAGTGAACATGACTAAGAACTTATTACAGAGGCATTTGGAATCTGAAATATTTATAAAATGGATATATTTCAATTCATAAGTATTCATTTCATTGACATCATCTTGTTAAAACCTGGATGATGTAGAGTAAACCTTTAGATACTGTGATTAGATGTTATTACAATTTCCAGTAAAGTTGGTTTCACTATCCCTTTATACTCACTTCTGTAAATGTTCATGAAATAACAAAATGTGAAAACAAAATGTCCTTTGCATCTAAGAGGTAAAAGTTGATGGCTATATTTACTGGCATAATTGAAGGTTAATACAGCCACATGCTTTAACTAATTACCCCCCCCATTCACAATATTTACTCCAAGGACCAACTCCATCAAAATATATGTTCCATTTCCAAACTGGCTGAAACTGTTCTTATCATGTTTGGATAAAATGTACTGTGGAATAGTCACATTCTGATAGTTCTCAGTGAATCTATTCTATTTCCAAGTTTCTTGGGAAAATGTTTAAGTAGGTTGCGATTTCAGTTACAGAATATCAGATATCTTGCAAGTATTTACTGGCACATTCCAGCCAAATTTAGAAATTGGGTCGATTCCCATGAATAGATGACAGAGGATATAAACAAGGCTGACAGGAAGCTTCCTTGGTATTCATGCAGCGTTCAGGGTAACATTTATAAGACCTGAAATATAACTTTATATGGGAGAGAGATGTAATGGAATCATCTTCATCTTTTGTGTGCGTATCGAAAACTTGAATACTGAATGAATCTTTTAACTCATTTCTGAGTGTCTCTTTTAGGACACACACACACACACTCACACACACCCAGTGGCGACTGAAATATACTTCAACATATTAAGATCTTCTGCTTTTGATATTCTAACAATGCTGAACTGTCTTATTAAGACCAGTTTTCCTTCCAAGAGCAATTAAAATTTTAAGGAGTTGCAAAAGAAAAAAAATACTGTGTGAAATAGGGCTGAGACTTGAGGGACAAAGATGCTGGAGCACAGGGGAGCCCTTGGTGTGAGACCCAGTCTACCGAAATTGACATGACATGTCTTGGATCTTGAGAGAAATTGATTAGGTAAATAGAAATCTCCCCACAAGGGAAACTTCAGACATAGATTACTTTGTTGATTAATTCTATAAAAATTGAAGTATAAATAATACCCAAATTATAGCTCCTTCTGAATGGAGGGGAATTCTTTACTCATTTTATGAGGACAGCATAAACTTGTGATCAAGGCTATAAAGCACATTTCTAGGAAAACAAAATGTAAACCAATATCCCACATGAATACTGACACAAAAACCCTCAACAGATTATAAGTTAGTTAAGTACAGTAATAAAGAAATAATTGCTAATATAATGTGACCAAATAGCGATTTTTTTGGAATTAAAGTTTTGCTTTACATTCAAACATCAATAATCAAATTCCAGTTTCCACTGAGAATGCAGGAAGAAAAATTAGAAAAAACTGTAGTATATTTAAACCATGGAATACTACACAATAGAAAGAAAGAAGGAAGTCCTACCTTTTGAGACAGTGTGGATGGAACTGGAGACTATTATGCTAAGTAAAACAAGCCGGTCAGCAAAAGACAAATGCCATATGACCTCACTTATAACTGGGATGTAATGAACAAAATTAACAAGAAAAACAGAACCAGAGATATGGAAACATGGAGCAGACTAGCAGCTATAGGAGAGGAGGAGGGAAGAGGGGAACGGTGGGAGGGGCAAGGACCAGACAAAGAACATGTATGATTGACACATGGACACAGACAACAGAGAGGGGATTAACTGTGGGCGGGTGGGCTGGGCTGGGTGGAGGGGAAAGAAAGAAAAAAAATGGGACAACTGCAATAGAATAAACACTAAACAAATGTTGTTCCCGTTCTTATAAGAACAAAACCCAAATTCTGGGGAATCTGAAAAGTGATTTTTTTAAACCCATCTGAGAGTGGCAGGGCAACCAGCAAGACCAAAATCTGAGGAGGGACAAAGGCCTGCAGGCAGAAATGGGGGGCAAGCCCCTGGTGACCCTGAGCAGGTGCAGCGAGATACTAGCAAGAATTCCGGTGAAATAGCTGACCTGGAGGCCTGGTGTGTGATGACGGAAAGTGATGGGGCTTCTGAGAACTGAAGCTATGAAAGGAGGGTGCAAGTGTTCCCCAGTGAGCAAGAATCATGCGGAAGCATTCCTTCGTGGTGCAGGGTGGGGGTGGGGGGCAATAATAGTTGCTGTAGTAGCGCCATGAAATCCCACCAATAATCGCCTCTGTGGCGTGCTATGCCTCTGTCGATGGACAATTTGTTTGCTCCCGTGGTCTCTGAAAGTGGAATTTGGTAATCTCCAAGATAGATAATCTAAAAAGCAATGTTGAACTTCTATGGGAAGAGAAAGTGTAAGATTTTAAAATTTGTATTATGCATGAAATGGAAGAAGGAAACAAGAGAGACTTCATCTTTCTTCTAGTTTCTCTGAAATGTGCGGCTCTGTCCCTGTGCAAATGAACTGTATGACGTTAAGTTGTTAACCTCATTATTCTTCTTGCTGGATACTTCCTGAAGAAAGTCTTACTTCTGCTGAGGCATTTTGTACCAGGAAGAAACACCAGCACTTGTTAATTCTGACTAATCTAAATCGAAGGAAATATGTCCTGCTATGATATTTGCCAATCATTAATTTATATTTCTTTTCAACAAGTATTTATCTAGCGCCCCGTTGTGTCAATCAATCCCTTATGTAATGGGAATTAATAGAATTTATATGTTTAGTGGAAGATGACAATTTATCAAATAATGACTAGAGGAAATTTATCATACCCGAGATTAGTGTTGTTAGAGGACAGACTGGTCACTCTTTGACAGTTTATTACAAAAGACTCTGGTTTTGCTTGGGCTGTCACAGAGGGCTTTCCTGAGAAACCATGTGGGCTGAGATCAAAAGACTAAAGAGAGGCAGGATGGGGAACAGGGTTAGCTGTGGGGTGTTCTACAGAGAGGATGCTAAAGGCCCGTGTATGAACATTAACAGTAGCCTTGTGGCAGGAGAGCCGTGAGATCAAGTTGCTGAAAGAAGATGCGTGACCTCGAGGGCAGAGACTTGAGAAGGCTTTGATAAGCCAAGAAGAGAGTGAGCCTGCCCTGTGGAAACCTAGCAGTTCTGAGAAAGAACTTGCCCTTTGTCCTAAAGGAAATGAGAAGCTACCGGAGAGTTTCAAGTTTCGCAAAGCTGGGAGCTCTGCATGTCAACTTGCTCCTGCTGGTAGTCTCAATGGGAGCAGCTGTGAGCGGAGCCAAAGAAGAAAACAACCGGTAAGAGACCCTGTGGTAACCAGGTTGGACATTGTGCTTGTAGCCTTGTAGCATAGCTACTCCTGTTGTCTGTTGTCTTGTTTGTTTGTCAGAATTTCTCAGACCCAGCTGACTCAAAACCAGTGTTCCCTTTTTTTCACATGCCAAGAAATGTAAGAGGAATGTGAGCTTGGCTATGAGTAGCTCGATACCTAATACTTTTAATAATGAGAGTCCCCAACCACGGTAATTTTAATAAATGAAATCAGAACTTTCTCTTAAGGGAACTCGTGAGCATGCATTTTATTACCACAGCAGATATTTGATGCTCTAAAACTGGAATATGATTACAAAGTTCTTTAGAACTGCCTTTTCCACACTGGAAATCATCCTACACTGTGGGCTGTCATAGCTGAGGCAACGGCATTATAATGAAATTGTCGATGTTTGTTGCTATATTCCGGGGGGGGGGAGCCACAATTCTTATTCATAATTGCTTCCATGAGCATAAACTGTATCATTATGATCCTCAGACACATTTTAAATGGCTTATCAAATACATAAATCAAAGGAAAAGCTTCATAACTATTAAGCATTTGTGATGTGCTTTATTTTTTAGGGGTCTGATATAATTTGAAGGGCTTAATTCAAATACTTTGAATTAATACTTTGAATACTTTGAATTAATACTTTGAATTTGATTCATGCTTAATTCAAAAGGAAAATTCACGTCATGTATGTCATGTTTGTTTCTTAGTGGATGGAAAATTAGAAAAACAGACCACAGATTTGGCAAAAACTTAATTTTGTGTTAACATTTCGTAGGCTGGCCATGGGCTATGCGGCCGGGAGTTGAGAATGTGCGGGACCATGGAGAGTTCCTTGCCCACGTTCCCATTTGGGCGAATGTTGGTCCTCTTTTTCTTTCTAAGCACTTCAGAAGATACATTGACAATTGCTATATGCAGAGAGATGCTGTGGTCATTTGGGATTACTATGAGGGCAAAGATCTTTAACACTCTTGTCAGTCCCTATTTTCCTGAAATAAACAAAATGTGTTTTAAATCATGTACTGTATCATGTCCTCCTTACCCTCAAGAAGGCTTCATTTTCCACTGATCAGGAAGATAGAAGTTACAATTGCAAAAATAAAAAGGAGTGATTTATTTTTTTTTATTTTAATTGCTGTTCAAGTACAGTTTTCTGTCTTTTACTCCCATCCCAGCTTGCCCCCCCATTGCTACCCAACTCCCTCCCATTTCTACCCTCCCAAGTTTTTGTCCATGTGTCCTCTATACTTGTTTCTGTAAACTTTTCCTCCCCCTTTTCCCTGAAATTCCCTCCCCTCCCCCCTCTGCTCCCTGTCAGCCTGTTCTCTATTTCAGTGTCTTTGGTTATCTTTTGCTTGTTTGTTTGCTTTGTTGTTTAGGTTCCTGATAAAGGTGAGATTGCACGGTATTTGTCTTTTACCACCTGGCTTATTTCACTCAGCATAAAGCTTTCCAGTTCCGTCCATGCTTCCATGCTGTTGCAAACGGTAGGAGCTCCTTTCTTTCTGTTGCATAGAATTCCATTGTGTAAATGTACCATAGTTTTTGTATCCATTCATTACTGATGGGCACCTAGGTTGCTTCCAGTACTTAGCTATTGTAAATTGTGCTGCTATAAACATTGGGGTGCATAGGTTGTTTTGGACTGGTATTTCAGGGTTCTTAGGATATAATTCTAGCAGTGGAATTGCTGGGTCAAAAAGCAGATCCATTTTTAGTTTTCTGAGAAAATTCCATACTGTTTTTCTTAGTGGTTGTACCAGTCTGCAATCCCACCAACAGTGATCTAGGGTCCCCTTTTCTCCACAACCTCTCCAACACGTGTTGTTTGTTGCTTTGTTTATGATGGCCATTCTAACAGATGTGAAGTTGTATATCATTGTGGTTTTATTTTGCATCTCTCTGATAGCGATATTGAACATCTTTTCACGTGTCTCTGGATACTCTGTATGCCCTTCTTGGAGATGTGAACCTACTTTTTAAAAATATATTTTATTGATTATGCCATTACAGTTGTTCTATTTCCCCCCTTCACTCCCCTCCACCATGCACACCCCCTCCCCCACCAAAGAACTTGAGACACAGGGTCATAAAAGGAGTGATTTTTTTAAATGAGGGTTGAGTAGTGCACCATCTGAAAATAAATAAGGGGTGGAAAGGGCAGAGGAGAATTCACTTCCTCAAAGTCACAGACCCATAGGCAGGGGCAGCTGTCATGGACCCCTGAGGCCAGTGAGCTGGAGAGGGGGCAGGAGGGGCAGAGTGCTGGGCGGGGGGAAATGCCTTGGGGCAATTTCCAGGTCGGAAATCAAAGGTGATGGAACAACCCTGGAAGTAACCACTGACCAATGCCTTCTCTCTGCTCCACTTTGCTATCTGTCTGTTATACTTTATTTGGAAGCAAAGTAGAATCAATATAATATCTTTTCAGGTGCTCCATGAATCTCAGAAAGCTTGTCATACCCATCCAGCTTCAAAGTTTCTTTTAGGCATGGTGGCAAGACCGGGAATTCATAATCACGCCAGTATTCGAGATGACTATGGAGGCCTTTGATGACCTCACACTGGCTCTGCTCCTGCACTTGAGGCTCCGCTGTTGTCCTGCCCTTTGCTCATCATCTTTGTTACCCATTCGTGATGAGGTGACATTGATTTGATAGGAAAAGAAAAGCATCCTCTGGTGAAGGCTTTTCTGCCAGTGAGATTTTAAGACCTTCTAAGTAATTGTGGTCCAGCGAAAGGAGGTTTCATCTTTCTCTTTGCTCCCAATCTTCTGATGTGGTCATATCCGCATATGAGAGGTTCTGGTTGAAGAGCATGTGCAGTAGCTTTGGAGTGTTGGGGCCCTCAGAAGTGTCCTGAAACTTGGTTTGTAATGAATTAGGTTTTCATTCAAGACATTTTTATTTGATATGGCTTTTAGAAGACTTGTCTGACTATGACTGTGTCTTTAAGTCATTGTACCTGGAGAGTGTGAGAGAACAAAAGAGAGAGAGAGAGCACCTACAAAGTGTGTGTGTGTGTGTGTGTGTGTGTGTGTGTGACAGAGAGGGGGTGGGAAGGGAGTGACACAGGGTGAGAAGGAGGGAGAATTTGGTGGGCAGTGATGGACAGTTGCTTCACATTTGCACATAATGAGCTATTTCCTCCTTTCCATTTTTTATAAGATTCTCTTCTGTTTATTGAACATGAGTGAAACAAAAACATTTTCTGAATTACCCTTTGATCTTAAACTTTTATGGACCTATTTTTTGAAAATAGAGTTTAAGATTTCTGTAAGAGTTTATTTGAGCCAAACTCATGACATTGCTCGGAAGCAAGATCTCAAATGCCATTTTAAAAATGTTGTTGCATTCGTGGAGACACGTTGGGAGTGACTGGCAATAAACCAGCTCCACCAAGCACAGAACCATGGAGCAGTGGGTCTCCGTGGCCGCTGAGGCAGCAAATAGCCTCGTATGAAAACAAGCCAGATGTGAAAATCAAAATACTCTGAGAGCAGATCACTTTTCCACTGTGGGGTGAGAGTGAATTCTGTTCAATATTTACAAAAACACATTTTGTATTTGATGATGCTTAGTGCCAACTACAAATACCCAGTGGGGAGATGGTTTCAATAGGTTGAGCAAAGTGCAAGTATGAGAAGTGGGTTGGAATTATATTTAATTTGCACAGAAAGTATTCTTTTGCTTCTTCATATTGAAGCACTTCCTCTAAGAGCTAACTAATTTGCTAGCTGGCTTAAAAGACCACCAGTTTTCCACAGAGCCTTGCGCCGGTCTGTGAAAGCACCCTCGTGAGAAGATTTCACTTTAGAAAACCTCCTGGGCCTGTGTGATGAGGACTGCGAGCCCTGGAAAGCTCAAGCTTCAGCCCAGGGAGCAGGCCCATGAGGCAGCCGGTGGTGTTGACCTGAACACTGGGGCGTCCTCTGCACTGGGGGAAATGACTGGTCCTTTAAGCCATTTGTTTTTTAAGACTCATTTCTGGATCTGAATATCTAGAAAAAAATCCACCTTCAACTTTCTGGTTTTATTTTTCTCTAGGGAAAGATCCTTGGAATTGGAGGGAAAAAACTAAGCCAACAAACAAAAGAACTTCTGGCTAAGATATTAATAGGCAGTCCCTGAAGACTGATTGCCAGGCTTCTGCTGGCATCCATGTGAGAACTGAAACTGGCTTTTCTTACCGTCCTCCGGGAAGGACGCTTCCTTCGGATTCTATCTATCAGGCCCCTCGGGTTTGGTCTGCAGTTGAGAAATGTTAGGCCAGCCAGCACAATTTAAATGAAAAGTGTTCCACCTGTTCCTTAATTTTTAGATTTTTGTGAAAATTTTTTTATGGCATTATATACTCTTTTCTTTCTTTCCTATTATATTTCTTTAAAAAATATCTCTCAATATACTTGTTGTTTTCTTAAAATCTGTCTGGAATATGCATGTTGAAGAAAATGTCTTGCTTTTAAAGTAACAAACACCAGAGTCGTTTTTACATCTTAGTTTCCACTTAGAGTTGACATTCGGTATTGTTTTATATTAGTTTCAGGTGTACAGCATAGTGGTTAGGCAGTAAAGCTACACCGAGAAAAAAATCAATTTTCTCTATTATAGCCCCTGCTAAGAATCAATTAAAAATAATAATGGCACTCTTATTCACTTCAAGGAGCTTGGTGATTAGATCTTATCTAAGTATCTTTCATCATTTCTTTAAAAATTCTGGTCTAGGTGCCATCTCTGATCTGCTGAATGAAAATCTTTGATGTTAAGGCCTTTATTCCAAAACACCTACAGGTGATTTTGCTGGACACTACTGGTTAAAAACTACTTTAAGATTTAAATTCTGTTTTTGCAGTCATTTGAGGGGAATAGTTGTCTTATATGCCAATCAACCAGCTTAACTAATGACATTTTGTAAAGCCATTAACCAGCCTCACATATAAAAGTCACTCCTCTTTTTAGTTATTTTGGACTGTAACACATGGAGCTGTCCCTGGGACAAAGAGCTTGATTATGAGTCAACACCATCAGTCCAAGTTTCTCTCTCTAGTGATTGTTGCTGGGTATAATAGAAAATTACACTATAAATTGTGTAATGACTTTTAATCTTAAAGTTTCTTCAAAATCTCAATATGTAGATCTTTGTCAGTGTTTCTCAACCTTGCCTGTATATTATGATCACTTATGTTGCTTTTAAAATATATGATACTTGGATCTTATCCAAAGAGTCTGCGTTAGTTGCTTTCTAACTGATTTAGTTATATCTTGTGGAGATATAGGTTTTTGGAAGATCAAGCCAGGGAAACATGCAGGGAACATGAAACTATATGAGAGACAGGCCCAAAGCAAAGAAGAGAGCATTTGAGAATACCTACAGTGAGGAAGTTTAAAAAAGTAGAAAAACTAAAATTAAAAAGAGAAGAAAAATCCAGGGGAGACCAGCTTATGATATAACCTTGGATAAAGGATCCAGAGTAATGAGGAAGGCCTGGTGTCAGACACTGCTGGGAGTTAACTCCAGGACAAATGCCCTGGATTTGGTTGAGCGGAAAGTTCCAAATAGTTTTTGTTAGAGGAGGAAGTGGGCATAATCTGTTGGGAAAGAGAGAGGGTTGGGGAGGGGCTGAAGAGGGCATCTTCGGTAATTTCACATTTGAAGGGAAGGAGGTGGCAAATTCAACTGAACATTTTGGGGGACTGAAGAGAACTGAGAGTATTTGAAAGCAGGTAACAACACTTGAAAGAGCGCATGAAAAATAATGTCTAGCAAAGGTATATTTTGAGAAGTGGCGATGCTGAGAAAGCATGGACCCCAAGGCCCTGGAGGGAAGAGGGCAAGATCTGGAATCAGAGGGCTTCGTTCAACTCTACTTTGTTAAAGCCATATAGGGTGTGATTTTGTGTGATCAAGGAATTTGACTTTGATTAAATTTCTTAACCTCCTTGTGTGTCAATTTTTACTTCTATAAAATGAACATAGTAACAGTATCTTAAAAGTGTTATTGTAAAAAAATGTGAGTAAATACAAATAAAGACTTTAAAGCAGCATCTAGCAGGTCTCTGTGTTTTTATCATTACTTACACTTTGACCCATACTAGCTTTTATGTTCATAGAAAATCACCCATCGAAAGCATCCCTGCTATTCCTAAGACTTTTCTGAACTAAAAATTGGGGTAGCTGGAGCTCCCATAAATTGAATCTAGTCATTGAGTAAGTGATGGGCAAAGCCAGGCCAGTAGGAAAACCAAGGGCCCAGGAAAAGCTAAAAATACTCTCTTCACTATAAAGCTGAGTGGATTTTGGAATTGACTACAGCAGGGAATCATTTCCTTCTTTCAATAACTACTATGCTTGCTTCAATTCAGATTCAACTATTATCCTATGGGTATAATGATCTTCAAAATATAAAGCATTTCACACAGAGGGACCTGATGCCATTCATGTTCTCCATGCAAGGTAGAAAGTTGGGGTTGTAGAAAGCTATTTTCCCCGTGTTTTGATTATTAACATTATGCACAGGGCTTTCATTTTCTCCTTTTCCGAGTAATAACTTAGGGTATTAGAGGCGAGTGCCATTACTTCCCCAGGGCGGTCGTTCTGATGTGGCACAGCCTACTCATTTCCTCTCACTTCTGCATTTTGCCGGACCCCAGCGGTGCTGTTTCCTGAGGTCTCCTCCAGGGGGCGTCTTTAGGGAGTCACCAAGCACTAATTGTAACATGTTTCTTTCCAACTCTTGGAGACTCGGTCCAATTCTGGTTATTTAGTAAATAGTAAAACTTTACATTCACATAACATTTTAATGTTTCCATGCTTTTTACACTATAGGGTGCTCTTATAACTTGACTCTCAATATTTTTATTATGATTTCAAATTCAAAATGTCTGCGAAGATGGATGGGTTTAACCGCCCCCCCCTCAATTAAATGTAGCTGCTTTTTCTAAATTATGGCTGAAGATAGCGGCTACTTTGTAGCAGCCTAAACGTATTTCCTTCTGCTTCCCATGAAAGCCTTCCAGGCCTGTCCTGAAGTCAGGAAGTCAGTCCACCGAGGCTCCACGAGGGAAACAGACCTGGGCACACGGCTGAGATCTAATGTTTTGTGCACAGCAGATGCATGTTCAGTGTGGAGGCCACTGGGCTGCAGCCCAATGGGACAGAAGTTGCTATCTGGTCAACAGAGGTAAAAAGTAGAAAAAAGAGAAATAATGAAGATGCTGAACAACAGTTGAATGGCCTTCTTTTCTGGAAGGCCTGGGAAAAAAACTCTTCGAGAGTGTTGAACGTACAAAAATTTCACTAGAGGAGATTTCTATGGGCCAGATGATGGAGAAGATCTGAAAACATACTGGGGGAGTCTCAGACTGTGAGGCAGGTGTGACCCTGGGTGAAGAAGATAGAGAAGACGGGAGTAGGCACCCCATACCAGCATGTAACCCCCTACACTGCCCCGAAGTATAAAAAAGATTCAACAAGACCATTGGGAAGTCCATGAGCCAAATTCATTCATCAGAGACATCCTGCGCCTGGCATCAATGGGCCTGCCTGGGCTTCCCCACTGCATTTAGTCGCTGGCTGGAAAGCATGGTTCCCATAGAAATTAGTGATAAAACATCGGAGAAGCCGCGGGGTTCTTTTTCAGGGACTCTCTTAGTAGCTGGTGGTCTGCAAGGCACATTTTCATGATAACACAGAATCCATATAGGAGGTTCACACATTTGATAATTAAAATATGCATTTTTGAGAATTATGCCTTATATACTTTTTTTTGGCAACAATGTGTTTCTGGTGTCTTTCAGGAGTAAGAGGAAAGAGGAATAAGCCCCTGGCTATACTTCACTTGAAAAATTAACAAAAAGTTGTGTAAGACAAGCCCCTGTATGCACTTGTGTCTACAGAGTGGCTTCTCTGGGTTTTCTTTTCTTAAACAGAGATCTTCAAAAGGGCAGGGTCGGTGATTGAGTCTTCAGGATGCATCTGCCACAAGCCACACGGAGAGGGAAGGGCTCAAAGCCGATCCACAGTCGATCTGATCCACAGTCATGGTTCTGCCACACGCCAGCGGGGAAACACTGAACAATTATGTCACCTTGCTGGCCTTTGGGTTTCTCTTTAACAACATGCTGAGGCTGTATTAGATTATCTTCCAGAACTCTTTCAGCTCAAAAATCTTTAGTTTTGAATGCTGGTCATTTGACTTTCACACAGCAGCTCAACAAATTAATGTATGTATTAAATATACTTACGATTGGCACCAAGCATTTTGTTAGAAATATGTGGACGAGGGGAGGTGGGAGGGGATAATGGGGGGAACGGGGAGAAGGGTTTTCAGGGACATCTATAAAAGACACGTGGACAAAACCAAGGGGGCGGAATCAGGGGAGGGAGGTGGGGATGGCTGGCGTGAGAGGGTCATGGTAGGGGGTGAATGCAGACAGCTGCACTTAAACAATAAAATAATTAAAAAAAGAAATATGTTAGCCCTGGCTGGTGTAGCTCAGTGGATTGAGTGCGGGCCTGCGAACCACATGATCGTGGTTCGATTCCCAGTCAGGGCACATACCGGGGTTGCAGGCCAGTTCCCAGCAGGGGACTCACAAGAGGCAACCATACATTGATGTTTCTCTCTTTCTCTCCTTCCCTTCCTCTCTAAAGATAAATAAATAAATAAAATATTTTTTAAAAGAATAAAGCATTTAATAAAATAAAAAAAAGAAATAGGTGGAATAAAGCACATTGCCTTACTTATCTATAAAGACCATGCGACTATGTAGGCTCTGGAGGAAAAGGTGAAAATGAAGATTCCTGCAGAAGTTGAAATGGGTCTCCACTGAGTGAAGGCTGCCCCAGCCCTGAGCAAACAAACCAGAGGTTCTCGAACTCCTCTGAGGTCTTTGCTCACAGTGTGCGGGCTACACTGCCTTTCAATCTTTGATTTGTTCGTTGAACTCCTGAAAATTATTTTTCTCAATATGGGAAATCTGACCACTGACCACATCAGCAATAGAGGGGATCTTTTATTGTTTTTAATAGAACACATTTAAAAGATGCCCTCCATCTGAGCATTTTTGCCTGACGCATTTTGAGTCGAATGTGGGTGACTGGTTCTGAAGCTATTCAGGCTTCTTCCATGGACTAGTTCGTGACAGTGGACATCAGGTGTCAAGAAGTTTTCTTATTTAAAGAAGTGTCTTAAAATCATCCTGAATCAATACGTGAAGGTTTGTAGCCTTTTAAATTCCTCAAATATGATTAAAACGTAAAGCCTTAATTAAAGCAAAACAGTTCTACTTTTAAATATTCTAAATGTTCTTTAGAAATAAACATACTCTGTCAGAAAATTAAATGCTTCAGAGAGGAGAGCTCATGCGTGAACAGCAGCAATTAGAAATAACAGACTTGAGTAATGGAAAAAAGCTTTTTCCTTAGAAAATAGCATCTGGAAGTTTTAGGCACAAATCTCATGATATAACTTACTGGTATATGGTGTAGGAAAATCTAATCAATATTTATTAATGACACTAAAACACACTTTCATTATGAATTGGAAGAAAAGGTAGCTCAATTAAATGGGGACATATAGAGTGAATCAAAAAGCCCTTTTTTCTGTATCTTGCAATTCTGCAACTCACAATGGAAGTTAATGAAACACATAAATCAGTTTCTGCAGCAAAAGTCATCATTCATTTACACAACAACCATAATGGAGAACATATATGAAACTGGCAAGTTTTAAACTGACTAGTATTTGATCAAGAGACCACAAAAATGTTTGGAAGTTAGGATTAAAGTTTCCATAGAGGTTGCCTGTAACTGGCTGAAGTGTCAATGATGTTCTATTTCTCTGATGAACCAAAGACAGTTAAGGAAAATTTAAAAACAAAACAAAGACAAAAGCATCTTCCTGTTTTCCAGCATTCACCAAAATGGCCACCTGGTTTAAGGTCTTGGTCCCATTGCCAACAGCGGAATGAATTTCTAAATCCAAGGAGCTCCCAGTGAGGAAGCCGTCTGAGTGACCGAAGGGGGAGGAGCCTTAAACTGGTGAGTGATTGATTTCTACAGACATTCACTTGTCCAAAGTGAGTTTCATTCTGGTAGAAACAAAGGAAAGAGTAAATTGATATTCCAGTCTCTGATATCAAATAATAAGCTATCCTGAGACACCTGATAACTGGGTCCTGGCCTGGTCCCAGTGTGAACTCACTGAGGTGCCTGGCACATGCCACTTAGATTCATGGGGGCTCTTTGGGTACCAGCAGCACCTGTAAAAGCGAGGGTCTCACACGTGGAGCTTTTCTTGCTGCCTATCACCACCGCCCTTCTGCTGCCACACTCCGAGACCATCACTGCCCAGTCTAGACAGAATAGACTACATGATCATGAATGAGTACAATGGTGAAATGTGGAAACCGGCAACAGCCTCTTAATTCTCAGTCATTTTTGTGGAAGGCTGTACACCTTTGTGAGCCTGAGCCAATTTTCTTTTCTAGGCAGTTTCTCCTTTTTTTTCTTGGAAGAACTAAATATTAGAAATCTTCCTGTGGCAAACCAGGGATTCTTAAGTCAACCAGCCTTCAGAGGTCTTTTGTCTGGTCCTGTAGACCTGTAGAGGGTTTAAAAGGCAAGGTCGCGAGGCAGGAGCTTTGTAGTGCAGGAAGCTCCGCACCTGTGGCCTGTAGCTGGCCCCTCCCTGTGCTGATGCTCCCTGCTTGGCCGCTGTGCTTCTGAGTCTGCATCCCCTGCACTGAGGTAAATTTTGCTTCCACACAAGCCAGAAAAATAGACTAACACAAACAAAATATTTTTACAATTTCTGTAAATAATTAGGTCTTATCCTTTCTCCCACAGAAACCTGAGGGAATCATGTGGTGCTCAGAGAAACTGCTAAGAAGTGACACTAACACACACAGAAGAACTCAACTGTATATAGGGTTTTGCAGTCCAAAAAATTTAAAGAAGGAACGCTTAGTTTTTAGCACATGTGTAAGTAACCTCATTCTGAGGAACAAAATTGTATTTGAACTTTTTCTATAAATTTGGGGAACACAGGATAAGGACTGTTAATGGAGGGACAACAAAGCCTTTCTGTAGCTCAGGGTCACCAAAGACACCTTCTGGCCCTGGTACCACGACACCGTGCTCCTCACTGAGCGGAAGCATGGTCACAACTCCCATCCTCTCTCTGCAGCGTCCAACCTTCTCCCCACTTCACGATTCTCAGAGTGTTCTGCTCACAGAGAAACTTATTCGGTGAAAAATCACTCCAAACCCCATGCTGACTGAGTTCCTTTGCTTGGTTCCGATTGTCCGCTATAAGTGTGTACCTGTGCACACCTCTAAGTGTGTACCTGTGCACACCTCTGGGTTTAGGTGTCTCCTCAGGATTGAGATTAATATCCTCCATTCTGTGGACCTAGCGCAGAGCAATTTAAATGTTTTCTTCAGTTACTGCTCTGAATCCTTAGTATCTCAGAGAGGAAGTTCTTAAAGGTCATGTAGTCTAACCACTTACTGTGCTTAAATCCTATCTACCCTCGCATGCTGATTGTTAAAACATCGCATGATTATCTATCACTTCTGAAAGAGAACTCGCTCTCCTACCAAGTACGTCATGCCGGCTCTGGGCAGCCTGACTTGCTGCAAGTTCTTCCTTGAGCGGAAATCACTGTCCTCATTTTCTACTCATGTTGTCAGTTCTGCACTTGGGCACGTGAGTATCACGTTGTCAGTTCTGCACTTGGGCATGTGAGTATCAGCGACAGCCCTTAAAACCTTCAACATAGCTATGATGTCTCTGCATTGCTGTTTTTCCTGCGTGCTAGAAGTTTCTAATGCCTTCAACCACTGCTTCATTAGTCTGGTGGCTCTTTAGTAAACCAGGTCCAGTTGATTTTTGCTGAAGGACCATGTGCAGCTCAGAACAGAAGGCTTTCCACTGCCTCTCTAGTTCCTGGGCAGAAATTGCAGCTTTGTCTCAGGTGTCTAATGCAGCCTCTGGACAATGACTGTTCTCAATTCTTCTGTGAAACAGGAAAGTCAGCTTCACTGGGGAGATTGATGAAGTGGGAACCAATGGACAAAAGTTTCTTTTCTGAGATGCTGGCCTAAGATTTATATCTCTGTTTCCCAACTTTTAAAAGATGAGTAAGACTATTAATAAGAAAAATAATGAAAATAAATGATAATAACCCAGGCCCTAGGAGCCTTAAGGAGAAGAAAGAAAGCATAGAGATCTAACTCTATATGACCTCAAAACTATCACCTTATTATTAATCAGGTTAGGCCTGAAAAAATAACTTCTCCCTCTACCCCATCAACCATTTCCAGAAATGGCAGTACTTCAAAATGGTCCCCTACTCTCTGCCAGCTTGTTAAGGCCCACCAGCCACACTGGAGCTTTCTCTCTCTGTTACTAACATTGCATCAGAAATTTCAAAATTCGCAACAACAAAAATGCACGTGCCCTCAAAATATGAGAATTTGTCAAGGTTCGAAGTCATGGGCTTTTGGGGCATTGGGATGAGTTGGTGAAACTCCTTCAGGGAAGGAGGGTGATTAGCATGTGTCCACCCCCCTCTTTTTTTGGAGCATTTCCTCTCAGTTCACAAACGACCTTCAAAGCAGTGTTGTTAGTCTCAATTGACAGACCAGGCAAGGCAGGCTCAGGCTATGAAAATTACCCAGAACATCATTGTCAAAGGGTGGGATTTTTATAGGTGGTTTGTATAGTCTGCATGTCACATCTGCAATCACAAACCAAGCAAGTATACATTGCCTTCGAATTATTTCCTGCTATTAGCATGAGTGCTGCATATTTATTAAAAGCAAATATTACTTCTCATATTAAATATGCAGATGGTTTATAAGGCCTTGATAGCAGACAGTTTTGTTGGACAAGTTATTCCTGCCTCAACTGGTTAATCCTCAGGCTAGTAACACTTTGTATGTATATACCGAGTTCCTCTGAGAAATTCAGTACATTTTGGTGATCAGTGTTAGGCAATTATAGCTGCCTCTGAAACTAACGCAATTTCATTGGATGGCAATATAATTTGGAGTCAAAATAGAATTTGTTAGCTTTCAATGTTTCATCTTCAGGATGCCTTACAAATACGTCAAGAAAGAATATGTTAGTAGGAAATTCATTATTTGATGCTTGTTTCAGGAAAGTAAACTTTGATCAAAAGGTTCAAATGATAAAGCAGTTGGAAGACAATCTGCCACATCCTGTTGGGAAAACATGCTCTAAACCTTTAGAAGAAAGACACTAGTGATTTGAATTTTTCATATTGTCTTGCCAAGACTCATATTCTTACATGTGTATTTTACAGTGCTCCAATCTCCCATTTTGTCCTGCAGTGTGTCCTAAATGACTGTGTCGTTTTTCTCAAGAGCTCAGAGGAAGGCTTAAGTGCTTTAGTAGTGAATTTGAAGGAGGGGGGATATGAACAGATCATGTTCCTGCTAAAACTGTGTGGCCAATATCTCCACACTGCTTGTCTTTTTTCTATTCATACAGCAATAGAGTCTTTCCCCACGACTTCCTAACTAATGCAAATTGATGCTATTCACTTGTAGTATCCTGGAAAGGTTGACTTAAGAAGAAATTTACTCAGCTCGGAGCTTTGCATATTAGGAGATGAAGGGTAAAGTTGAAATTATAAAACATCATGAATAGCTGAACTAGTTCTCAATGATTATAAATAAATAAATAAATGTCAAAATTAATCTTCACATGAAACCATTTCATCCTCAGAGAACCATTTAGAAACCTATAAACAACAGAGCCCCAAACTGAAATTAGCTTCTAGACCAGATTGTGAATTTGCCACAGCCCAGCTGTGGCACATTTAGTTTTTCATTAGCTCTCCGGAGTCCACTGTTCACAGCACACTCTGGTTGTCCAGAACTTCCCACGTGGTATCCGGTTCATTCTTGTTCTCTCTGGCACGGTGCTCTGACCCAGTGTTTCCAGATCCGATCACATCAACATTTATCAGGCCCATGTTCCACTCTCTCGGGAACTTTTTGTGAGGAATTAGCTGGCTGTCTTGGGAAACTCATTTACACCGATCTGTAAAAGGATGGCAATTTCATTCTGGTGGTTAGTAAGGAATTTATTCATATTTTAAAGGGCACTCTGGGAGTCACGATGCCTAAAACCAATGGTTTTTAAATTTTTAGTTTTTAAAAATTAGCATTACTTGGTAAGAAAACCTGCTTTTCCATGAGGTTTTATAGAACACAGATGCGCTCTGGGGGTGGGGAGCAGGGCTGTGAGAGCAGGTGCCGTGGGGTGTGCGGGGGTCAGCCCGGGGTCAGCCTGGGGTCAGCCCGTGCTGCGGCTGGACCAGCGCTTGTGGTTCTCATTGCCACGCAGACGCCCTCAGCGATAACCACCAGGGCGCTTTGGCCTGGAGCGTGTTATTTAAAGTACTAGAAATTACACGTCACCCCTGGGGCCACACAACAAGGTGGGGAGAGGAGTGGGGAAGGGAGGGAAGGAAAAGGATTTTATTGGGGTCTAGGGTGGGGGGCCTAGGGCTTCCTGGGCTTCTTCTTTATTGGTGAATTTAAAACAAAAGAGCAGGAATATAAAGCAGGGGGAAAGAAAAAACATGAGGCCCAAACAATCAGGTATGGAAAACAACCAAGATCTCTAAAGCAAAGATTGGGGGTGGCGTGGCTGGGGAGGCGAGGAGGGTGGGCTGGCTCTTTCTGTAGGCGAGTGGCTGGCAAAGCGTTTACTCAAGAAATCCATCCTCGAAATGATTGTTTCTTTGGAGTGGATGCATCCGCATTCAGAATTTAAGGCAGGCACTTGTATTAGAAAAAATAGAAAACCCAACTGTCTGGGCTTACAAAACAGCCACTTGCTCTTTGAGGGTCCCCCTGAGGAATCTCTGCAGTTCCGGAAGCAGGGTCTGTGAACCACCTCACTGATGTCAGCAGTGGGCTGATGGTGAGAATGTTAGGCCCAAGTCTTCCACGTTCAGACCAGTGGTTTTCAACAACAGATGCATTTGTCTCCCATGGGCATGTTTGGCAATATTTGAAGACATTTTCTGAGTTTATTTTAAGGATGTTATTTATTTATTTTTTAGAGAGAGGGAGAAGTGGGAGAGAAACACCTATTGGTGGCCTCTTGTACAACCCCAGCTGAGGACCTGGCCTGCAACCCAGGCATGTGCCTTAACTTGGACTTGAACTGGTGGCCTTTCAGTTCACAGACCAGAGCTCAATCCACTGAGCCACACCAGCCAGGGCACATTTTTGGTGATCATAACTGAGGAGGGGGTAAGTGGTGAATTTAAAACAAAAGAGCGGGAATAAAAAGCTCTTTTATATTCCCAGGGGAAAGAAAAAATATGAGGCCCAAACAATCAGGTACCCATCAGGATACTCCTGGTATCTAGAGGGTAGGGAACAGAGGTGTTGCTTAAAAACCTACAATGTAGAGGACAGCCTTCTACAATAGAGTTTTCAGCCTAAAATGTCACCATAGTGCTGAGGTTGAGAAAATCCCACTTTAAAGATAGTTGGGCTTCTTGAGTTCCGAGGGCTCTGGGCGGGGGTGGCGCAGGCAGAGAAAAGGAGTTTCCCTTCCCACCAGAACCTCCGCTAGAGAGCAACTAGGGCTGGGGAAAGTAGAGAAAGCAGAAGCTTGGCAAAATTGTGGGGTTAAAAATTTTTTTATATTTGCACATTTACTTTCATAATCAGCAGCTAGAAACAAACATATAAGCTTAGCACTTAGCAAAAAAAATAGTTAAATAGTTACAGTGTAATAAATAAACATGAGTGAGTCTCCTCATGAATCCCGAGGTGGGGGCTGTCCTGGCCTGGGCGGCGGGGGCACACGCTGAGGCCGTGCACAAGTGTCTACAGACGTCCCTGGTCCCGCTCAGGCTCCGGGAGCAGAGCTGAGGCCAGGCGCCCCCCTCCCCTAGGGTCTACCCCCTGCCATCCTTCCTCAGGTGTCAGCAATAGCTGCCACACCCTCTTAGCAGCAGGTAGCAGCACAGAGACTCTCTCGGAGGAAACCCCGTCCTACTTTAAACGTTCTGTGGGGAAGGCAGGTCACCCCCATGTTCCACATTCACTCACTGAGGACACGCTCTGACCTAAACGCCTCCCGCTGGAGCTCATTCTGACCCCAGACCTGGTCACGCCCCTGCGTTGGTGCTCAAAAAGAGGTCAGTTTGAAATTGAAAAAGACAAATATTTGATTACAATTATTAACTCGGTTAAGTGCCTTTGCTCAGTTCCAATTTCCTGAACAGATTCCATTTAAAAGCCCGAGGGACACCAAATTACTTTTAACCCGGGTCATCAGTTCGAAAGGTCAGGAGAGTCTAAGGGAAAACACATTAAGCAGCTACGCCTCCCCATACCCCAACCCGGGCCTCTTTCGTGTTGTTCCTGCCAACGCAGCAGCCCGCCTGCTATATAGACCGGCCCAGCCACTGACCCCGCCGCACCAAGCTGTCCACCAGCTTTGGGGAAGGTGAGCCCAGCGCCCAGGCAGGCAGGGGCCCTGGGCCCAAGCCTCTGAGCCTCTCATTCCTTTCCTTGAAGATCACCTTCTCCCAGGACAGCGGCTTCCAGAACGTCACTACGAGTGCAGCAGCGACCACCCGAACCTGCAGCCTTACTTCAGCCGCTGCAACTCCATCCGCGTGGACAGCGGCTGCTGGATGCTCTATGAGCGCCCCAACTACCAGGGCTGCCAGTACTTCCTGCGGCGTGGCGACTACCCCGACTACCAGCAGTGGATGGGCCTCAGCGACTCCGTGCGCTTCCTGCCGCGTAATTCCTTACGTGAGTCCGGCTCCCACAGGGTCTGACTCTGCGAGAGGGAAGATGACAGGGGCCAGATGGTGGAGTTCACTTTGGACTGCTCTTGCTTTACAACCGCTTCCACTCCAGTGAGGTCCACTCCTTCCACGTGCTGGAGGGCTCCTGGGTCCTCCACGGGATGCCTGAGCCCCAGGGCCAGCAGTACCTCTGAGGCCAGGGGACTGAGGCAACAAAAGTGCCAGAGTGGGCTCACTGAGGAAAGCTGTGGATTTCTACTAAAGTGTTTTTACTTTGCTCTTTTCTCCATCTGGAAGCTAGTAAAATATTTCCTGTGTGTTTCACACAGTCATGTAGTCCTGTTTTCCTTTCAGGAAGGGCTCAGCAAAATCAAGCTGGGGATAGTGTGCACTTTCTTACATGTATGGGTGGAGAGGGGGGTATGGGGGTGGGGGTGTTAAGAGCACCACCTCTGTAACCAGAATGCTGGGTGCACATCCACTTTCTAGCTGTAGGGGATGGGGCAAGTGACTTAGTCTTTATGTGCTCAGTTTCCTAATTTGTAAAAACTGGGATTTTAATTCTCATGATATTGCGATGGATTTAATGAGTTGTTATTTTTATATCACAGGTGTAGACTTTGCATACAGTAGTTTCTAGGAAACCATTCTGTAAGCTTTCGGGTGAAACATTTGATCACCTTCTTAGTCCTCTTTTTCTTAGTCGAATTTTCTTTTGGAAATTGCATTAGGTGGGGCAGCTAAACGAATTGCATCAGAGATACAGTTAGAGATAGATTTGTTCAGATAACTGTGTCTGACACATCTAAAAATATGTGACTGGCTGAATAGATTTATTAATATTTATGTATCCAGAGCACAGATATAAGAACCTGGTGCCACCTTAACAAACAGCCCAAAGGTCTCTCCCAAACATTTTTCTACTCAGCAAAGATACAGAGTACTCAGGTAGTGCCCGCTGACAGAAATGAGCGCAGAGAGGCAGAAGTATAGACAGGACATGATCGGGGAAATAAAATGCCACCACACACTGCAAAGAGTGGAATCTGAATTGGTTAGGATGATGGTGTCCCTAGACTTGGGTTAATCTTTATTACATCCAGTTCTTGAATCAGCATTTGATAATAATCATAGCACCAAGAGAAAAAAAGAAATTTAGAGAACTAATTTAATAAAGTTCAAAATTTCTTTTCAGGATGATGAATTTCATCCAATGAAATATGAGTAAGTATTCCATTACACTATGGAGTTTTCTTTAAGAGTAAATACTCGAATTCTCAGTTTCCTATATATACATGCAATTGAGAGGAAATGAACTGCTTCCCAGCTGAGGGTTTTGCCTTAATTATGAAAATGGCAACTTCTTGTTGAAATAAGTTCTTGGTGAGCTGAATGGCCATGATTACCAAAGAACCATTGCCAATGATGACCTACTTGAAAAAATAGATAAGGTATCAATAAGCTAAGAAATACACTGTTCCCTAAACCCCAGACATTAAAGGAAAATGTCGTCAGATTACTTATGCCTGACACTCTACTTCCCTAACACCCGTGCTCCAGGGTAGTTGAAGGTGCCCCAAAGACAGGTAGATCCGTGCTGACTGGCACGGTAGTCGCTCCCACACGCCGCCATTGCACACCGGAGTGAGGCTTGTCCAGATGAAGATGTGTCCAAAGTGTCAAGTACACACCAGATTTCAATGTGGAAACTGCAATCAGAACGACCTCAATATTTTCCATATTAATTTAATGCTGAAATAATACTTCTGATATAAAGTTATATAAAATATATTATTAAAGTTAATTTTACCTGCTTTTAATAGTTTTAATGTGGCTACTAAAAATTTAGGATTATATTTATGTCTCTCATATTTCTATTGAGCAGACACTCAGGCTAAAAAGATGAGTTGTGATTTGGAGCCAGCTACAGCTCAGCCGGAAAACTGGAAATTAAGGGATGGCAGAGCACAAGTTTGGGTTTTACATAGTCATCAAGCATCCATTCCCTTACAAGGAGGTACTCAGTTAGGTGACAGTTTTCACCGGTCACTGACTGAGGCAGTAGGTCCGGGCCTTGTCACCTGTTCCACTAACTATGCTGAATTGAAGTTATGACCACAAATGTGAGTGACTCTCCATTGTACAGGCACAAGTCTCTTCTCCTCCACTAATTTCCCCAAACTCTGATGGCACTTAAATTACAGCATTTTCATTCTGGAAGCTGACACGTTTGCCTCTTCTACTAGATTCCAAGCTTCTAAAGCTAGGACGGTGTCAAACATAATTGTATCTTCTGTAGAATTGAGCTGAGTGTGCCTAGTACAAAGCAGCCCCAGTGACGCTGAATTCACAGACTCACAAAAGGAAAATGCATGTGTTAATCAATGGTTTCTGAAGACCTGAGATGAAAGAGTTGCACATTAAAAAATTCTTTCTGGAGATAGTACCTTGACCTAATTACTCCAAGGAGGAGTAAATCTAAATGCCTTGGGTGGCCAAGAAGAGAATGGGAATGTGAGAAGTTGTTAGTCTATGGCAGTGGGGGACAAAATGTAACCATATTCTCCAAGTTGATGGTAAAACTTGCCCATTTATCAAGAGCTACAAGCAGGACGAAAGGAAGTGACCGCTCACCAGCCAGGAGCTGGGCTATTGTCTGAACGTCACTCCTTCACTGGCCGTGTTCCGCATGCACTGTACATCCACGCAAGAGGGTAGTAGATGTCTTTTCTCTGTGGGCCTTCTGTTTAATCTCCACCCTGTCTCCTTCCTTGTCCTGAAGCTCCTACTTTGTGCAAGGATCTAGAATTGTCACTTCCAGTTGAATCCATGAATAACAGGCTGTAAATCTGTGCTGAAGTTTCCAAAGATCTTTCTTCTTGGGCCACATTCTCTACCCTCCTACTCTGTACAGTCTCTACATGTTTTCCTATTTTATCTTTCTCTTAGTATTGCTGAAAATAGAGTTTGTGTTTTATATCCATTCACTGTTTTGCTTTTGTAAGGTACAGATGAAGGGAAGAAAATGGTCTTGTGTCGCATATCTACACCGAGCTTTTGTTTTCTCGTGAATATCAAATGGGAGCACCTCTTCAAGGTCAAGGTGAGTTGTTGATTTTCTGAGCAGAGTGGTCTTGAAAGGTCCTTGATGAATATAAGCAGTGCTGTGGATTGGGGAGACTCCTCCTTGGAGTAGTGGTGAACCCACAGAACTGTCTGATATATCCGAGGAGAGTGGTCACAGACCAGGGGTCAAATTCCCAGTTAGCTGATAGAAGCCAAATTGTTTTAAAAAGGGAATTACAAGGAGTTAGTTGGAAATCAATATGCCAGCTACCATTTTGCTCAACAGTTTGAAAATTTGTTAAACCAAATATTCTACTCCAAACTTTTATGCTTATAAATAATTTTGACTGTTCTTCAAGATTTTCTAAAAATTTCAAATCCACCTTTATTAAATCTTGGCTGCTCTATTCAAAGAGAAATATTTTAAGTAATATGAAGACCAACAATAAAATATTTTTTAAATAATGACTATATATCTGTAAATTAAAAACCATGGGGTCATTTAATATATTTGGTGAATCAAACCCTATAGTCAAAGATAAATGATTTCTTCTTTAATTTTAAGGTTTTTTAGAGTGAGAGAGAGATTTTTTTGTGTCACTTATTTATTCATTCATTTGCCCCTTCTTGTATGTGCCCTGACCCAGGGATTAAACCCACATCAAGATAACACTAACCAACTGAACTACTTGGCCAGGGCAAAGATAAATTCTTAAAATCATATTTGATATACTAAAATAATATGTGTGTGCACAAATGTGTGTAGAAATTGATCTGAAATGATATGGGTACATGTGTGTCTAGAAAGAAATCTGATCAAAATATTCTTTATGCTATCAACAGTGGTTATCTTACAGATGCAACTATTTTTCCTATTTTCTTATTTACTTGACTATATTTTCTTATTCTTCTTTTATTTATTTATTTTTTAAAAGCAAAACAGTTACACTAAAGAAGAGAGACAATAAAGCCCTTTGAAAGAAAAAAAAGATTTTTAACTTCTCCCTTAACTTTTCAAGCACTGTTGGTATTGGCCTAGATTTTATAAAGAGTGTAAAAAAATGCATCTTTAACTTCTCTGGCCTAATCGGTACATTAATCATTTTTTAGCAGGACCTCATGCCAGCACTTGGGAGAACAACCACATTTTATGAGAGTGGTAATGATGAGAAAAAGGACAGGTAACTGTTGAAAAGATAAAAATGGTAGGTACAGTAAGGAGTGAGAAAGCACAGTTGCCTGTCTGGAGCTTCAGCATCCAATGATGAAACACTGAGAGGAATGAGGACTGAATGTAGGCTGTACAGCCCTTTTTTAAAAGATTGTGGAGGTATTGTGCATAGAGCTCAGATTGTAAATGTTTAACCAGAGGACACCAGGTCTCATTAATACACAGAAGGTTTCTCCTCCTCTTTTTATTCGCCGCTTTTTCAACTACTGAACAAAAAAATCAGGTAAGACGCAGTCAACTTCAACAGTCCCTGAACTGTGAAGAACGTACTTACGGTCTGGGAGGAAGGCTAATTAAACTAGAGGGACCCCAGATGCCTCCTGCCCTATCAACGGTACTGACAGTTAGGTCCAAGGAATAAACTCTCATTCCGAATATGGGACCGCTGTAAAGCCCTGCATTTTAGTTGCAGAGGAATTCAAAGGGAGACTTTCCCTTAAGATGCAAACCCTGATATTTTCCAGACACATGTGAAAATGTAGAGTAGCTTTTCATGGAATCTGAAAAAATAAAACCTAGACAATTTTGGGAATCCATGAACTATTTATTAATATGCCTAGCAGAAAACCTAAGCATTGCACACTGTTCTTTGTAAACAAAATGCTCATAGGCCAAGGCAAAGAAAAAAGATACCATATTTTGCCAAGTATAATGCATACCCATGCTTTTGGGCCAAACTTTCAGGAAAAAAATCCATTTTAATTCAATTTTTATGTATTTATATTTAGATACTTGTTTTTTGTATTATATAGGAATTTTAGCATTTAGCTTTGAACATAATTATGGTACAAGAAATTTTATGTAACAAATAATTACAAAACACAAGAAGAAATACAAGGTATTTCAGGTACTACCCATGTATAATGTGCATCCTTATTTATCCCTTGTGGGCAAAAAAGTGTGTATTAAACTTTGTTTTTAAAAGAGATGTTGGTTTTCAAGACTAAGTTCAAGTACTTGTTTAAACAAGATGAGACCAGTGGGAAGTTCCCAGGATGTCTGTCGACATGCAGTTATTTTTACCCTGATCCGCTTGTAGCTATAGAGAAAGATGCTGTCAGGCTGACTGGCTAAATCCGCCACTGACAAGGAAACGAGAATTTTGATGAAAGATTCTGAATATTGAGGCATAAATTGTTTACAGCACTTGAGAGGTAAAGAGTTACTTTAGTAAGAGTTATGTGTACTGATCAGTTCTATGAAACTCCTTTGCTCTTGCCAGGAGAGGGGCTGAATGCTGTACTGATTAATTAAATGGAAGGAGAAAAGCAGTAACTTTCGACTCATAGCCTAACTTTACAAGTAGCATTCATTTCATGCAAGAGGACTATTGGTGATACCTTGGTACTGGTTATGTTCATTCACAGGTTTAGGTCAGATGTAGCTAAATCAATTATAATATCAAATTGGAGGGGGAAATGCAGAAAGGAGAGTAGAATTGTCTGCAGGCTCCAGAGTTTGTTTATAACTTGGTACTCAATATATCTGCTCTGTGAGAAATGAAGGCAGTGAAACATTTTCTAAATTGCTTTCCTAGAAACTCTTGGGCTGCATGCACACTGCCTCTGAACACTCATTAGCAGAGAAGGACACCACATGCTTCCTAGTTTATATTTTAAAAATGCCTTTTTCCTGGCCTTGTCTTTAATTGTGCCCATGTGCTTTGTATTTTTAGTGGTATTCCCAATTATCAATATCAATAACTTGGCTCCACTATATTAGCTGAGCGTTAAGCTGGTGTGCCATAGCCCAAGTTGTTGCATGGTATAGTGAAGTGAGAATGACCTGGGAAGCCAGAAACACCTGGGTTTGGCTCTTTGCTGGTCCATGAACAGACATGCAGCTTTGGGTGTACTAATAACCCTTTTAAAGGCTTTATTTCTTTGTAGAATGGGGACAGCAAGACATTGCGTGAATTTGCCTTGCATGGGGCCAGGAGGAGACAGGGTATTTAATAATTGTGGGTTTTGCATGGGGCCAGGAGGAGACAGGGTGTTTAATAATTGTGGGTTTTGCATGGGGCCAGGAGGAGACAGGGTGTTTAATAATTGTGGGTGTTGTGTCCTTCCCCCACTGAACCCAACTGCTGTATTTACCTAGTAAGCTGAGGTGGAGCACTTGGCTACGTTGAAGGCATTAAGAAAACACAGATTTCAAAGCCTCCCATTTCCTCTTTAGTAAAATGAGGATATGGAGAAAAGTGAGACCACCTAGCACAGTGTCTGACATGTAATAAATGCTAACTTGATTTTTTTGCCTTAATTTAAAAGGACTGTATTTGAAATTAACAGTTGACTATATTAGATTGAAAAAATATACCCATCTAATTTTTCCGTTATTGGATTTGACTTACCAAATGTGTTCTCATTTCTAAATAACAAAATAATAGAAAAATAACATAGAAAATCCTCATTTCTGAATTTCACTATGTCTCCATTACATACTGATGAGCATAACTCAATGCCTCCCTACTCTAACTCTATTAATAAGTTCTTCCAGCCTATAAAGGATTCCCATAGTGCAATTAGGGTTTATGAAATCTCACTTATTCTGGTCCTGCTCTTTCTCTGTCAGGAGGGACAGAGTAAATAACCGATGGAGAATGGGAAGAGCCCAAGGAGAGAAGAGTGAGCATCGGAGTAGAAATCTGATTCAATCTGAGAAATGAAATTCTGGGTTGTTTTGTCTCTTCTGCCTCAGATGCTAGTAATGCCAGTCAGCACACTGGAATTGAACCGAGTGCTAGTGTGGAATGGGAGGTCCCCTCCTAGGGACCAGGAAACAACTAGAGGGAGAGGAATGCTCACCCAGGGAAGAAAATGGTCTTTCTCTGGACATTGGTGTTGACAGACTGTAGAGAAAATGGGGTTTTACCCAGGGAGTTCTTATACTCTAAAAAAAAATTCACTGAGCATCAGCAAGATTCTAGAATTCCTTTCCAATGCCCCTTCTGAGGAATCAGCAGGATCAAGAACAATAAGTGACAAGATGGGGGGGGTGGATTGTCCTCATTTTATCAGCATTCTATTTTCACTTCCCTCTTCCTTCACAGAAGATGCAACATTCTCTTGCCCCTCCAAGTCCACAAGTGAAACCAGGTGAGTACAAATATCTTTTGAAATTGAAACCTGATTATTTCCAGAGTGGTTCTCCTGAGTTACCATATTTGGTTCAGGCGAGCGTCTGTGTGCATTATTATTCAGGCAAGCTTTTGTGTGCATTGCCGTACCCTAGAAGAATACTAGTCTACTCTGAGAAAAGCATTCCTTTGGTTATGGAAGCTTTTTCCTGTTTAAGAATAGTCTGAAAAAGTGAAAATTTTTCTGACTCTAAGAGTTAAAGAATGACCTGCTAAAGTGATACTTGATCAAAAATAACTTGGTGAGGAAAGTGGGAAGCGAGAGAGTGTTAAATACGCAATCACTGAATGGGGAGAGGATGTCGATCTAAAAAGAATCTGCATCTAATCTGAAGTCTTACCTAGGTCTCACCTGTGGGGGGGGAAGAATGGGATTGTGGGAAACCTTCACATAACAAAAGGCTGTGGCAGGCAATGGGGAGAGAGGCAGCCTCAGGTCATTCTGAGTAATAATAGAATTTACTGTATCTCACTTACAGTAATTGAAAAGCTCCTTCTACTCCTTACTTTCTCACAGGCAGGAATACTTTATGCGTTTTGCTGTTGTTGTTATTGTTGGTAGTGGTGATGGTGGTGATGGTGAAGACAACTTGACCTTTATGAGTTGATACACCACAGGTAGCTCTTGACTTCATTCTCTATGCTCATTCTCTGTCACAACAGGAACAAAAAAATTTTTTCTTTAACAGATACAAATCTGTAAGAAGCTTTTTCATATTTCCACCATTTTCCCCAAAGACTTGCAATGTCTATTTCTGAAAGGAATTAAGATGGCTTTAAAATTAAAAACATGGAAAAGAGGCATTTACATCTAAAACACACCAGATTCCATCTGAAGTGAACAAAACACACTTCAGATGGATGGACCTAAAGCGTGTTGGGGCAGTGAAGTCTTTGTCTCCAAGATCTCCAGCATCTACCACAAATAAAGGAAACATGAAGCAGCATGGCTTTCACTTTATGACAATATAAAGCAAATTAATTCATCTGTAGAAGTAAGTTTTTTAGGCTTGAACACCAGCTTAATTTACCATAGGGCCCCTCCCTGGTTGGCAGGTGCAGGGACTTTGTGCTGGAAATGCACAGCCAGGAGAAGGTTGTGGGCGGGGGGGCAAGGGGATGCTTTCCTCCATCATCTGAAGTCCACTGTGTCAGGAGTTACAGGACTTTGCAACTTGGAAAAAACACAGAGTGACTATTACAACTCAGTAATAAAGAGACAACAAGGGCATAGATTTTTGGAAATGAGAAGGTCAAGAAACTGAGAGGCTACAGTTTTGGATGGGTCTCACACACTGACACTGCTGAGTGTATAACCACGAGTGATACAAATCCACGCAAAAAGGTAGAATAAAAAGAGGTTGGTAGATAAAAATAATAAGGCAAAAGGTAAGTTGGGTTGCCTAAGTTGGGAAGAAGTATCTCTTTTACAAGAGGGTAGGGGGCATAGTAGACTTCACCCCAATCCTACTTTTCCAGAATGATCATGACCACTCTACCACAATCAAAGAACAACTTTCAGCGCTCTCCCGATGGCAGCCGTGTCTATCCTAAAGCAAAGAGTGTGTACCCACAAAAGCCTACTCCAGGGCCAGAGATGAGAGGGTCTTTACTCCTTAATTTGCATGTCAAATAAATAAACCTCTTTAATTAAAAACAAAATAAAAATAAAAATGGGCAAAAAGATCTGAATGGATATTTCTCCAAAGAAGATGTTCGAGTGGCCCATAAGGGTATGAAGAGCTGTTCACCATGATTAGCCATCAGGAAAATGCAGACCAAAAGCCCCAGGAGATGCCACTTCACGCTCCCTGGCATGGGCAGAAGTGGGCAAAGGGGGGAATTTGGGACAACTGTCAGAGAATTTACAATTAAAAAGGATTTTTAAAAGGATGGGTATAATTTAAAAAGACAGAAAGTAGCAAGTGTTGAAGAGGGCTTGGAGAAAGTGGAGCCTTGCACACTGCTGGCGGAGATGGGAACAGCACAGCTGCCTTGGAAAACAGCCCAGCAGTTCCTCAAGTGGTTAAACATAGATTTACCACTTCACCCAGAAATCCCAGCGCTTGGTGGTTACCTAAGAGAAATGAATATGCATGTCCACATAAAAACTGCAAACAAATGTTTACTGCAGCAATACTCATAACAGCCCGAGATGGAAACAATGCAAGTGTCCGCCGAATGATAGATAAGAAGACAAAATGCAACATTATCATACGATGGAATATTATTTGTCAATAAAAAGAAATGAAGTACAGTCTGTCTTGGAGCACTGTTTTAGAAACCTGTCCCAGGGAGCATACATTGTATGATGCTGTTAATAGGAAGTTTCCAGAAAAACAAATTTATAAAGAAATGATAAATTAGTTGTTGCCCAGGGACAGGGTGAATGATTGGGTGGTATGCAAATTACATCTTAACATAGCCGTTAAACAAAAACATAGAACAAAGCTTTCAGGGTACAGGGCTCGCAATGCCATAGACAAAATAATCTTAGAATTTTTTAAAATCAATTTTTCTTTTCTTACTAGTAACTTTCTTTAACTTTCTGCTCTACAATAGAATTTTATATTTGATTCTTTACCAGTAAAGTTGATTAAAAGATAATTTTTCTGAACAAAGGATGTGCAGAATATATCATTGGTTTCTCCTAAGTCCTGCACAATTAGTAACAGATGTGCAAACAGAAGCTTGGTTTTCTGATTTTCAAGTTATGAGTTGGTCTCTTAGCAACACAACCCTTCAAGGTGCTGGCTCCAAAACCTTAAGCCCAGAATCTGAAATTGTATTAAAAAGCCAAGAAATTTAGTCATAGGAATGTGTTATTAAAATAAAAATGTATGGATTTTGGCCCCCAAACCTTTAGAAAATGCAGTACAAACTCATCTGAGCTCATTTAAGCCAACATTAAATAAAATCACTTCTTACCACAAATTGCAATTCTGAAAAGAGCCTCTTTTTTTTGTTCTTCCTTGCAAAAGTGATTTCTTAGGGAGAAGACAGAATCTGTTAGCAGAAAGTCAGTTTTTTTCCCCTGACCTCTCACCTACCGGTTTTAAAATTATGTTTGCTACTCAGTATGTAATTGGGGTGAAGAAGTATTCATGGTAAATAGGCAGACAGAAAGAACAGAGTGCTCTAAAACTGAAGTAGGAAGGGCCGAAGGTTGAAGAGGTCTTTTAGACCTCTTTCAAGATCTATTTAAACTCTTATTTAAATGAGCTGTTATTTTTAATAGCTCAAATCAAATGAATTTTTTAATATCTCTGTTCTGCAGAGGAAATGAAATGCTCTCAGGGTGGAATGGACAAAGACATATACTTCCCTCAAAGCTTTCTCCCATTGGTCTTCCAAACCTTTAACTTACTTTCCTTGGTCCTATTAACATTTTTGCTATCTTTCTGTAAAGGCTTTGAGCTATGCTTTACACCTGTGGTCTCTCTGGTATCTAGACAAGTCCCTTCCATGGAATAGGGACTCAAAAGTGACCCTGTTCAACCCTGTTCAAGGTGCTGGTCTCTGCTCTGGTGGGCAGTGAGTTTCTATTCCCCGACTCTGAAAATCCCAGCTTCCCTAGACCCACATCTTTGCCTTCTTCATGTCTCCTCATCAAATGAATTACATTTCTAGGCATGAAGAACCACATCTAGTTTGGGACTATGATTTGACTTTTTTGAAAAGCAACAAGAGAAGTGAAGCGGTTGCTCAGCAGTTGTTGACCTAACATGCTGTGACTGATGACAGGAAGGGGACGGAGAAGTCAGACAGGTGGCCGATAGGAAGTTCAGTGACTGGCATTTCCGAGGACAGTGCTCATCCACCAATTATACTTGTTTATATGTTGCTTCAGTTGGCTATGTCTTCACTGTGCATAGCCTTCACAATTCGGCTAACTATGTCGGGGTTAATACTGCTGCCCTCTGGTGACAAGTATTGAAAGAAAATTGTATGCATCCTCTTCCCAAGCCTCAATTCTCCACCATGTGTTAAGGGGGTTAAGTTTGGCTAACCATAAATATTTATTAGCAAGCAGACAAAAAGGAAGAGCCAATAATTGAGCTTCAGAAGGAACTAAAAGCATGTTATGTTATATAGCAAAAGTGTTTTCCTTTTTAAAAAATATATTTTATTGATTATACCATTACAGTTGTCCCATTTTCCCTCCTTTCATTCCCCTCCACCCTGCACACCCCCTCCCCCACCATTCCCCCTCTTTAGTTTATGTCCATGTGTCACAAGTTCTTTAGATTCTATATTTCCCATACTATTCTTGCCCTCCCCCTATTTTCTATCTACTGTCTGTGCTACTTATTTTCTGTACCTTCTCCCCCCTTCTCCTTCTCCTACTCCCCTGTTGCCAACCCTCCATGTGATCTCCATTTCTATGGTTCAGATCCTGATCTAGCTGTCCTCTTAGTTTGCTTTTGTTTTAGGTATGGTTGTTAATAACTGTGAGTTGGCTGTCCTTTAACTGCTCATATTTTTATCTTTTTTCTTAGATAAGTCCCTTTAACATCTCATATAATAAGGGTTTGGTGATGATGAACTTCTTGAATTTGATCTTATCTGAGAAGCACTTTATCTGCCCTTCCATTCTAAATGAAAGCTTTGCTGGATAGAGCAATCTTGGATACAGGTCCTTACATTTCATGACTTGGAATACTTCTTTCTAGCCCCTTCTTGCCTGTAAGGTCTCTTTTGAGAAATCAGCTGACAGTCTGATGGGAACTCCTTTGTAGGTGACTGTCCCCTTATCTCTTGCTGCTTCTAGGATTCTCTCCTTCATTTTAATCTTGGCTAATGTAATGATGATGTGCCTTGGTGTGTTCCTTCTTGTGTCCAACTTCTTTGGGACTCTCTGAGCTTCCTGGATTTCCTGGAAGTCTATTTCCTTTGCCAGATTGGGGAAGTTCTCCTTCATTATTTGTTCAAATAAGTTTTCCACTTGTTGCTCTTTCTCTTCCCCTTCTGGCATGCCTATATTTGGATGTTGGAACATTTAAAGATGTCCTGGAGGTTCCTAAGCCTCTCCTCATTTTTTTTGAATTCTTGTTTCTTCATTGTTTTCTGTTTGGTCATTTTTTTTCTTCCTTCTGGTTCACTCCATTGATGTGCGTCCCAGTTTCCTTTTCATCACTATTGGTTTCCTGTGCATTTCCCTTCATTTCACTTAGTTTAGCCTTCATATGTTCCTCTAATTTGTGACTATAATCAACCAGTTCTGTGAGCATCCTGATCACCAGTGTTTTGAACTGTGCATCTGATAGGTTGGCTATCTCTTGGTTGCTAAGAAGTATTGGTTCTGGGGCTTTGAGCTGTTCCTCTTGAGCCATAATATCTTGGTCTGTTCGCACCTGTTATGTATGAGGGGCGGAGCCCTAGGTGTTCACCAGGGTGGGGTGACCCAGTCGCTGGTTTGTGATGCTGTGTGTGGGGGTGGGGTCAGAGAGGGGCAATGGTGCTTGTTCCATGCTCTCTCTCAGATTTCGGTCCCCTTTGTTGCTTCCCTCAAGCAAATTGGGCCCTTCTGGTGCTGGTTCCTGGGTATGTGGGCCTGTGCACCCTCCAGGACCCTGTAGGTCTCTCCAATAAACTCTCTGTGAGCCTCGGAGCCTCTCCCAGCACCTCAACCCTGGGAAGTTTTTTTAATTGGTGCTTTTAGGCTTTAATTCCCAGCACTGGGGCCCTGGTTCACACAATCTGTCTCACTGCTCATTTTTTGGCCTGCTTTATCTACACGTGAATGTGTGACAGCGGTCAGTCAGCCGCCTTGCACCCTCACTGGGTCTGCCTGGTGCCACCCCATGCCTGGGACCTGCCAACCACCACCTGCACTCCTGGTCCAGCCACTTTTTTCTGCGTGACCCCGCTCCGCCAGCCGCTGACTCCATCCCTCTTACTGGTCTGGCTGAATGGTTCGTTGTTGTCCGACTTCTGCACAATTCAATTTTCTGTGTTTCGTTACATTTTTGTTACTAAAACTTTGTTGTCTTTAAACTTGGTTGTGCAAGGAGGCAGTGTGTCCACCTACACCTCCATCTTGGCCAGAAGTCTCTCTATAGCAAAGTTTTTCACAGCAGTGATCTCTGAACAAAGTAAGTATTTTGTGGCAGAAAACTTGACCATATACCTCTATATTGACTATCCCTTTTAAAAACCTCATTCTTGTTTTTCTTCTTCTCACATGGGCTGTGCTTTTTTGGGGTATTTGCCGTTTTGCTTCAAATTTTGCAAGTAGAGTATAAATACATTTTAAAAGGTATCATGTGAGGATGCATATGGTGACAAATTGTTCTTTTAAAATATTGCTATGCCCATTTAAGCCTCACTTAGATGATCTAATCTGTGTTTTGAGCTATTTCACTAAAATATCTGGTACCCTATAGGCTGCCAAATCATGTCAAGACATCCTTCAAACCCTGGTTTTAAATTCATATCCATCCTCCTTCCAGCTGCTCAAAATAACAAAACAAAACACTCAGGGAGTGTTTGACTCTTCTTTTACTATACTTAAACTGCAATAACATATATATGCATATATATAATTTTCTTTACCCATATACATCTGTACATGTGTATATATAAAGGAATATTTTTCAGCCATAAAAAAGAATGCAATTTTTCCACGTATGACAACATTGATGGGCATCAAGGGCATTGTGCTCAGTGTAATAAGTTGCACAGAGAAAGACAAAAACCGAATGATCTCACCTATACGTGGAATCTGAAAAAAATAACAAAATAAAGCAAAAAAAATAATCAAGCCCATAGATATGAAGAAAAGATTGGTGGTTGCCAGTGGCAGGGATGTGTGGGAGGGAGAATTGAGTGAAAAGGGTCAAAATAAATAAGGGGAAGTGACGTATGGCAGGGTGACAATGGTTGGCAATACTGTGCTGCATGTTTGAAAGTGGCTGAGAGAGTAGATCTTAACAGTTATTATCACAAATAGAATAATTTTTGTAATTATGTTAGGTGACATATGTTGACCAGACTTACTGTGGCGATCATTTCACCATGTGCGCAAATATCAAACCATTGCTATATACCTAAAACTAATATAATAAGCCAAATCATACCTCAATAAAAAAGTATGAATGGAAATGTATTTGAATTTATCAGAAGAAAAAGAAAAAAGTATAAATGGATATGTACTTGAATTTATCAGAAGAAAAGAAAGTCAATATGAATAGATAAAATTGTTTTTATCCAAAAATACTTTAGTTCCAAAAGTATCTCTTAAATTTATTTAAAAAGTGACCTGGGATGTGTATCATATTTCATTTAGCAACATATTTCAACTTTATACATGAACTGCTATACACCTACCATGAAATACTAAAGTAGTTTTGGCACTTAGAATTCCTTTCATAACTCACTTTTTGTAATTTTATCATTTTTTATATTTTCAAGAAGTTAATATGTACATTATATTCTATTTTTTAGCCACATTCCCAATTCCATAGCCTCGCTTCTCTGTGCAGGTAGATTCAATATTTACATCTGTCCTTTACTGCAGTTTCTCCCTAACTGACAGGGTAGCAGAATAGTGGTCCCCAAGGTCTGCTTTAAAATCCACAGAACTTGTGGCTCCATCACAACAGAGATTTTATAAATGTGCTTCAGTTTAGGATTTTAAGTCAGAGAGATTAAATCAAACTATAATATTTAATTACAAGAATTCTCAGGGTAACAGAGGGAGGCTGGAGGATGATTCAGAGAGATTTGAAAGTGGTATATTGCTGGATTTGAAGATGGAGGTGACAGCCATGAGCCAAGGGATGCAGTCAACCTTTAGTCTCCGGGAAAGGCAGGGAAACAGATTTTTCCCTAGAGTGTCTGGAAGTGCCACTGACACCTTGATTGTAGCCCAGTAAGGCTAATTTTGGACTTTTAGTCTATAGAACTGTAAGATAGTACATCTGTGCTGTCTGTTATTTGTTTATAGCAGCAGTAGGAAATGAACACACATGAGTTCTTTGTTTTGATTTATTTCTGGAATACTTGGGTTTGGTCAAGCAGGCTTTGATTAGTGTTTGAGGAGCTGTATTCTCTGAGTTCTTAAGTTTGAGAATGTACCTTTCTTGTCCTTAGGTCAAGAACACCTACTAAGGACACCTTATTACTGAGATCTTTTATAAACATTCTTCCACTCTCTTTTCCTAATTCCTGGAAAAATGTGTTTCTTCTTTGTGCATGTTTTAGATCCTTGATCTAAAGATCTTTCCTTTATACTTCATTTTAATAAACTACACAAGTTTATCTGTTGGCATTGATTAGTTTGTGTGTGCACACACATTCACTGAGAAATGGAAAGGATTTGATCTACAGAGTGGCATATTTTTTGAGAACAGTTTTCTCGACTGTGTCATTGGTTTATAATTCTAATGTATGTAAATTAAGAAATCAATTAGGTTAATGCTGGACTTTTTAATCTTTTAAATACATAATCTTTACCATTTATATTTTGTACATGTTCTTTGCCTTATTGAGTTGTGAAATTTCTGCCATACTGACTACTGTCTCCATGACTATAATTTCACTTTAATATACTTTTTCCTGTGGCTTGTGATATGGCTCAGCCTGTGGAAGGTTTATGTGTCACATATGCCCTCCCCAGTGAAGTCGTTTGGCCCTTCTTCTTTTCTTCCTCCTCCTCTTCCTCCCTCTCTCCTCTATCTTCAGTCTTGTAATCTTTTCTTTGAACTTCACTGCACCTTTATGGAGATTTTTCTGGATGGTTGATTTGGTCAGTATTGCACTTGGGAATATGAAGGATTGTTTTTCCAGTGCCTTCACTTATCTTTTGCCCAAGTTACTGCAAAGATTTTTTATAGGTGCCACATATTCCTTTATAAGCATTGCTTTTCTTTTGATAGAAAGACCCCCTTGTAAGGGGTGAGCTTACACAGTTGGCAGCTTTCATTTGAGTTTTGCTTTTTAAAAAACACTCTTTTTATCCAAGGATAAATGTTCAAGGTTTTAATAGGAGTCATAGAAAAAACTCTGAGGCCACAGGTCCCCAGAGGTTCTGTCAGTGAATCATTACCTTCTGATGGGCTGATTCTCGTAACTTCTTCCTCGGCCAGATAGCTACGGAGGATGCATTGAAAAGTGCTTGTCAGCATAATGTCCCCTTCAAATCCACGTTTTCTGAAGTGTAGATGTTTCTCAAATAACACTAGTACTTCTCTGGTCAGACATACCCCTAGGTCTTTTCACTACACTATCTAAAATTATTTTTTAAATTTCTAATACTATTTATCTAAAAGGAATGTAAACATCTGCATTTTGTGTCTTGTTAACTGATGATTCTGCAGCAACTAAAACTGTCTCTGGCACATCACAAGTGTTCCAAATGTACTGGATAATTAGTTTAATTAATTGACAGTTTTTCTCTCCTTTCAATATTTAATTAACAAAGACAAGATTAGCTTTAGCTATTTAAAATGCAAAGTATTCTGGGGTCAGTGAGTTTTATATAGTAAGGCAAATATAACATGCAAATAGCTGTGCACGTGCACAGGACAGGTGCGCATTGTCCCACCTCTGGGATGATGAGAGGGTTAAAATACCTACCCAGGGGCAAGGACCCAGGGGCAAGGACCCAGGGGCAAGGACCCAGGGGCAAGGACCCAGGGGCAAGGAGCCGTTTCTCACTAACTCTGTCTCTGGATTGGGTGTAAATATATGTCCATTCCTACATGGGCACATTTTAATTTTCTACCAGATGACAAATATTTATTAAATGCCTACTATGTGCCAGGCACTATTGTGGGCATTTTTGGGTGTGTCAGCCAACAAATGAATAAAAATCTATGCTTCTACAGAAGCAGGGCCAGGACCAGGGTGAGCCTGTACTTGCATGACCCTGGAATAAGTGTCCCCTTAAACTGTGTGACCTCAGTGCCTTGCTTACATCAGCCTAGGCCATCCCTACAACATGAAACTTATATCTACTGGAAAAAACTGGCAACAAGCAAGATTAGTTAGTAAAACATATGGTACCTTAGGTTATGATAAAGGATAAGAAAATGGGGTAGTAAGGGGTGTTTGTTTGTTTAGGGTAGAGGAAGATTCAAGATTTCAGTTCAGGGTGTGCAGGAGTGGTTTCCCTGAGAGGTGGAAGTTGAGTAAGCCTGAAGGTGTGTGAGGTAGTGAATCCTGTGGAGACCTCGGGGAGGCATTCTAGTCAAAGAAACAGTAAGTACGAGGGGCTGTGGCAAAAACTTACTCAGTATTCTAGAACAGGAAGGAGCATTAGCAATGAAGAGCTGTAGGTGAGGAGAAAATTCTGAGATGGTTGAAGAGTGAGAGAAAAAGGCAGAGCACTTAGCCTGTTAATAGCTGTAGATCAGCTCCAACAACACACTGCTCATGTTTCTGTGCACCTGTTGGACCTTTGAATTAATTTTCAGGTGGTTCTTTCCACAGGTTATTTTAGTCATCCATCATCAATTCCAGGAGCTTCTGCTTCTTGTTTACACATGGGATTTCTTTATTTGGACTCTGTGCCTATCCCATAGCTGCTCCCACTTCACTATTTCCCACCCCTTTGCCTATAGCTACTATAAATTCATTCACATTGGTTACACCTTTCTTCCCTCTTGCACCTGCTTGATGTATAAAAACACTTGCAAACTCCAAGACAATGGACATGTTGCCTTTCCTAAGCAGCCATGCTATTGGTGATTTAGACTCTATGCCTCTAAACTGGTTGTTTGTTAGTTTGTTAGCAATGACATAATAAACCTCTTCTTTTAAAAATAATACAGCCATGGATGTGAAGAAGTTTTTTTTCAACATAGAAAATTAGTGGTAAGAGGAAATTGGAGGCCCAGATCAGGATGGAAATAAGACTACTATGCGGACTTTGGCTTTCATTCTGCATGAAACACTGAAGGGTTTGGAGTTAAGAATTGTTATGGTTAACATATTTTAACAGGAGTACCCTGTTCTGTCTACAGAAAAGACAGTAAGGTTGCAAGGTTTAAGTGGTGAGGATCAGATAGAAGTCTACCGCAATGATGTAAGATGATGAACATATTTTTAATGTGAAGGTATTGGATTTACTGTAGGTTTGAATAGAGAGAGGCACAGAAATAGAGACATCAAGGATGGCCCAAGGTTTTGAGCCTTAACAACTAGAAGAATAATGTTGTCATTAATTGTCAGGCAGACTAATCAGTTTGGGAGATACTAGGTTTCAGATGTATATTAAACATTTAAGTGGTGATGTTAAATAGTCACTTCCCCCTAAGAATCTAGAGTTCAGGAGAGAAGCTCAAGTTGCAAGTATAAACCTGATAGTCACCAATATGTACACAATGTTTAAAGTCATGACATGAGGAGGGTGAAGCTAAATATGAAAATTTCATGGACCCCTGCCACGGCTTCTCCAGTGAAGGGAGGCAAGGAAGTGAGGGAAGCCAGCAAAGGAGAACAAGAAGGAGTGGACAAGAGGATGGGAGAAGAGGTAGGAAAACCAGAAGAGGGTGTTACACTGAAAGCCAAGTAAAGGAAGCAGTTCATGAGTGTGTCAGAGATTGTTATGTTGATGGTGTCCAACTCATACGAAAATACCAAGGGCTTTATTAGAAATTCCTTTGAAAAAATGAAGAACATTGATGTATATTAACATTGTATGCCTTTTTTAGTACTTCTTGGACTTTTAAAAGCATTTTATTTAGTTTTGTGTGTGGAAATGGAGAAGATCAAATATAATGATGCATGGTCCCTGCTATTGAGATATACAGTCTGACCATTATCTTATGGTCATTTAGCTTCCCCACCTCATTCTTTTGTCATTTAAGTGAGAACAGATTGAAGCAAAATAGAGAAAACAGTATTTAAGGTAGGTCTACCAGGCTGGAAGTGCCATAACCATACCCAGATAACATTTGGTGACTTTTATGAACCAGTTAGGTCAACAGAATTTCATTAGAACTGAATAACATAGTAAGTTTCCAGGGATGAAATTTCTGATATTTCCAGTATTCTAGTTTCAAAAAAAAGACAAACATTAATTATACTTGAAATTCAAATTTGCTACATGGGGATTAATGCAAGATTAAAACACTGAATTCCAATATTGCAAAAAGTTATTTTCTAAAACAATTTTCTGAGATTTAACATCAGGTGATTTTTTAAGCTTTTAATTAAACCTCAATTTGGTCATGACATTTTGATAGATTTAGATACTTTTCAGACTTCCCACAGTGATTCGTCATTATCCCCTTTTGACAGTGAGTTCCTCCCACACGGAGAACTTCAGGCATGATGGTCTTGGTTGAATAAATATAATTAATACCACACAGACTTCAATTTCATGTTTAAGTACATTTAAAAGAATTATTAAAGCCTCGGAAATAATAAGAAAGGGAAAGAAATTTCATTATGAAGAAGCAGCTTTTCATTTCATTGAAGAAGATGAAAGTATTTCAGTCAAGTTTTGAGGAAAAGGGAAATAAGCAGACAAATGTGGGGACAAGAGAGAAGAGAAGAGGATGAAAGAAGAAAACACTTTCGGAGAGTGTTCAGTGCCTTCGGTGGGAATCTCTGTCAATGGGGTGCCCCCTCCATCCTTTTCCAACCACAGTTGCCCACAAGCACAGTTAGAATTCTCTAGAAAGGGAAGACATGACTGTCATCCATCTATTTTCCAGTTTGTGTTAGAATACCTCTGGGTCAAGCGGGTGGGAGAAACAAATTTCTAACTGCAACATTTCTCAAGGAGCCACTTCAGGAGGTTTTAAGCTGCCTAAGTTACAGGCGTGGTGGTGCATCTGTGCAGTTGTGAAGTGATGGAGGAGACACAGAACAGGGCAGATTGGTAGAGACTAATAGATGACTTTTCACATTATAAAATTTTAAAACAAGTCAAAGCAACAACAAAGGCATGAATACATTTTTATTTTATTTCTCTTAACATATATAAATATCCAGTGATAATAGAGGAAGTTATTTACAATTGAGTGTGGGCTGATTTACTCAAACGTATGATGAGAAGAGAAATGCAGGAGACAGCTAGTCATCTGAAATGTTTTTATGGTCAAAAACAAGCTTTAAAATGTTGAGATGGAGTTATGGGCTTTGGAAAGTCGTGTTCCTTGATGGTTAATTTTACAGCAGAAACTTGATGGTGTCACTTTCCAATATTTGCTTAGGGATTTTGGGAACTAGAAAGAACATTGCTCCTTCCCTTACAACGAAGGTAACGTCAGACCAACTGCAAGTGCATGAGTCTATTCGAACCCAACAGAAAGCTGAGGAAACAGCACTCAACTACCCCTGACTCTGGGGAGGGACAGGAGCCTGCAGAGAGAGACTGAGCAGGATGGGAACATTTGTTCTCTGGGGGCCCAGCCCGGCAAACACGGTAAGAATAATTCAGCTAAAACTGTTGATGAATCAGTGGTGGTTGAATGCAGGCTAGCAAGAAAGTGGGAGGCTCCCAGGTGTGGGGGTGTGCTCCATCACTATCACAAACCTTGTTTTCTAACTCTCCACCTGACAGCAAGTGCTACAGAAGGACAGGGAACGTTGCTTGGAATCTTCACCTTAATCTCCTTTATGAAACAAAAGCCTTAATCTAAAAGGTAGGGAGAGTATAAGAAAGAAACAAACAAATAAACGACAATAATACAATAATAGCCTTTATGGAACTGGTTAAAACCCATTGCAGCTGCGGAAGGAAAGAGAAATAAACAAAACTCCTTCTCCCCACCAGGGTAGTTTCTCAACTTTGACATTGTAGAAAATTAAGGTAGATTCCTCTCTGTTGTGGGGCTGCCCTCTCTGCTGAAACCGTGAACAGCACCTCTGACCTCTACTCACTGGATGCCAGTAGCACTGCCCAATTATGATAGCCAAAAATGTCTCCAGATATTGCCAGATGTCCTGGAAGGGACGAAACTGTGCAGTTGAACTACAGCCACAGAGGAGAGGCAGGGACGTGGGTGTACAGAGAACCACAGCCCTGATGGCCCGCACACCGAGCCTGCCTAAGACTGAGGCAAAATCAGAACATCGGCGAACTCCGCACGTACTCTCCATCACCTGGCTAATAAGTCTGGAGGACAAGTAATAAATGAATAATGCTGGAAAGCTGCAAAAGACACATGTACTCTGAGGCACAGAGCAAGCAAAGGACAAAAACTGGGGGTAAAGCATATTATGAGAGAAGTCCTCCAGCAAATGAGCCCCATCCCAAACACCGGGGAGGTGCCAGTGGGAAAATATGGAGCTTGTACACCCAGGATAAACTGGTGTTTAGCTCTTGCTAATCTCCAGTGTAATTCTTTAGATGGATATATGTTTCATTTAACTTTCAAACATCTCTGCTGGATCCTAAACCTTTAAAAAACAAGAAACAGTCATTAACATCAGCACTACAAATTAACTACTTATGTATTCATAGGAAATTTTTTGGCTTTTGTTTAGTTTTCTTAGGGCCAAATTCTGTTGTTTTCTTTCCTAGGTTCTCCAATTATCTTTGATGAGTGTTTATTTCCTAGGATATTTAATTTGTCAATCTCCATTTTTTTGTCTTCTTTACCCATTTTCTAACCTGCAAGCATTGTGTTTCAGGTTGTCTATAGATGATATCTATACACTTTTTAACCAACAGAAATAATTTGTAATAAATTCCCAAAGCTGGTGACTTATACACTTTATACATTTTAAACATACTACTGTGTTTTGGAGAACCCTCCATTACCTTTCTCACTGCCTAAACCCAACAAGCACTGGTTATTTTATTAGTTTTGCTTTTTATCAAATACACTGCTGTACTTGGATCCCTCTTTCTTATTTCGTTTCTCAAATATGTCCCATTAAAGTCCTGATAACTTGGGTTTTTAATCTGGGACAATTTCAATATCCTTTTTCTCTCTAGCCTTTCCTCCAAATTAAAAACATCTTTTCTTCCTTTATGAAACAAGAAATGTGAGTGAGTAGAAAGCACATTGGAGAGAGAATAGAAAAAAATGGACTCAACTTCTCATGTTATATTATCTGGGTGCAAGTCTAGAGAAAATTGCTTGATTTACTTATCCCTTAAATATGAAGATTGCATGCAAAAAAAGGAACACCTCTACCTGCAGTAAGTTTCCAGTGGAAAACATTCACTTTCCTGACCACATCTCTATCTTGTGATCATTCAGAAGCTCAAGAAAATCACAAAACCACGGTCAAGTGTCCAGTGTGGATGTTTGTCGTTGCTCATTTGCTTCACCCCAGTCTCTGTTGCTCCTCTCCCCTGTCCTCACTGCCTTGACCAGCTGCTTCTTTTGGTTCAAGGGCATCTTCTCTGCCTCACGTTCTGGGATCCTCCACAGCCCTACTGTGGCCTTTGCTCTGAGCTGTTCCTTGCCCCGTTACCTCATTCACTGGGTTACAGCATGCTCCATCAGAAAACAGTTTTGGGTTCTGTCAAAGCAAAAAAATTACCAAAGTTAAACAAGCAAGGAAAGCTTCAGTCAAGATTACTGCAAAATGAGGAGACTGAACTCAATTTGCACCCAGTTCTGCTGAAATAAAAGACAGAAAGAGCTCAGATGAGGGAGGGATCATAGGCCATATGTGTTTGCTAACTGGCTTTACCCAACTGAGGGGAAAAAAACTTTCTCATATCTTCATGGCAGCAGGTAGTTTCACAAGTTAGAGCAAGACACTTCATCAAAGGCAGCCTCCTGCTGCCTTGCAGGGACTGGGAGATGGGGCTGCTATCTTTGTTAATTATGTTTCAAAGACATGACTTGCAGGTCTTTGAGAAAGGCAGTCCTAGTTTGTAAAACTGGCAAGAAGTTGTTGTTGTTGTTTTGTTTTATAGGGTTTATATCTCAAAGAGGCAAAGAGAGAATTGCCAAGTATAGGTTTTCTAAAGTAAATGTTCTCAGGAAAGGGAGCTCAGGGCTTAGCGGCAGGGAGAAGCCTGTTCAAAGTTTGGTCAAGCTGAGGGGGATTCTAAGGCAGTCTCGGTCAGTTCACCTTATTCCTGCCAGCATCCATGATGCTCTTCCAATTCAACAGTCATGAGCTCCTGTTCAGCCTTAACCACAGACACTTGGGTGTCTCCTATATCACTTCCTGGGCTGGGCTGGGTGCCAGGGAGATACTCGCTGCATTATAATTCACTGCATTATAATCCAATCCACCCTGGTCAATGGAAAACAATACTCATTGTACTTAGAAAAAACTTCAAGTCTGGTTCATCATTATCCTAAACAGAATATTCTCTACTCTCCCCTTTTATGAATTTCTAAGTACCCCTAGAGTTTTGTCTCTTAATAAAACTTGACTTTGGTGGTTCTTCCTATATGATACTAGTGTTACTACACCTGAAAACAAGGCTCAAATGGATCATAGGGATATGTGGTATGAAGGGCTCACAGATGTACAAGGGAAGAGCCACTCTGGTTCAGCAGTGAAGTAATAAAGAGAGCAACTTTTGTGCAAGGGTTTAAATAAGGTATTGGTTATTGTCTGTCCATTCGAATGACAGACCCTCCCGCTGACCTCATCACCCAGTTCTCTGGAGCACCCATCTGGCTGCCATACATCCGGGCACCCCGCCACCATCTGCACAACCACCCACATTCGGGCAGCGTGGCTCTCTGAAAAGTGCAGCCGCGCATAAGTGACTCTAGATTGCACTGACTGAACATGGCCTCTGGCTTCCACTGGCGAGTGGCCCTGTGTCCAAGGACAAAGCCATGAAAGCACAGTTTTATCCCAAGTTCTCGTTCCACAGAGTGAAACCTCAATACTTCTACTCCCTGACCATACGAAGCAGTCTCTGGCTTCATGGTTTTCTGCACCACCCCTGTTTGACCGGGAGTACTGGATCTCTGACCGTCCTGTTCTGCTGAGAATCCTCCCCATGGAAAAATTTTGCTCAGGAATCATCACTCCTACAAAACCTCCTTTGACTTCTTGTGAGGCTGAGTCAAAGCCTCCCACATTCCCACGGCACTTAGTGCACGGAGGTCTCCTGGCACTTATTTACCCTGTTGTTCTGATTAGTTTCCTGTCTCTTCTGCTAGATTGTGGGTTCTTTCAAAGCTGGAGGCATGCCTTATCCATCTCTCTCCTGAGTGTCTACAATAGCGCGTGTTGTAAGGAAGGCTCTCACTGAATGAAGCTGCTGCCTCTGAGCACAAGAGCTGGCCATGGTGCTTTACAGCTTTTCAGTTATTATCTCACTTCCTCCAGACACCCATCCGTGCAGGGCTCCCACTTCAGATGGGGGACGAGGCTCAGGAATGCTAAGTATCTGCTCAGAGTCAGGTAGTAAGTGATGGATTCAGCCTTCACATGCACGATCATCATAATTATACTGCACAATAAGGATGAGTTTATACCAAAATGCATAAACAAAATAAATCACATTTTCTTCATTTAATGCCACTGGACATCTGAATAAATGAAAAAAATCAGCACATTTGCTGTTATTAAATTTTGAATTTTTCTTTTATATATTCGTCCACTCTTGCCAATTATAATTGTCTTGGCTCACTGAGACACTGAATTATGAGATTTAAGGGAAAAATGTTAGTTATAATGTTCAGCTTGATTCATTAATTTTCTTCACATCAATGTTGTTTAAAAATAACTACCTGGATTGATTCATTCTGCCAGGCTCCATTTTACAACATTAACAGTGAATTACATTTGTTCTGAAGATGTCCTGGTATGTAGGTGTGCATGTATGTATGTGTCTGCATGTGAATATGTTCAAACACAGCTTGATCACACACCTTGTTCATTTTCAACTTCACTCAGGAACCTAACTCAGTCTGAGAGAATGTCACCAGTCTTGTAGAGGAAGGTTATATCCATACAAATAAGATAACTGCTATACATGTAAGCATGCTCATTATTTTATGTTAGGAAGCTTTCCTGGATATATGTTTTGATACATAAGTTAAAATAGAAAATATGAATTTAAACATTCAATTTATAGTCTAACAATTACACACATTAGATTTCTTCTTTTAAGTTTTTGTTTATGAAGTGAAATCAGGCTTTTCACACCATGCCTATAAAGCTTCCAAATGAATAACTGAATTTCCAAACTGAAGCAAAAAAGAGAAACATAAATTATTCATGTTACTCCCACTTGAATATGTGTAAGGTATCATCCTGGAAAGAAAAAATATGGTACCAAATAAAATGCATTCATTTTCCATGCTGCTATAACAAATTGTCACAAATTTAAAACAATGCAAATAGATTATTGCACAGTTCGTTAGGTCAGAAACATGGATGGGCTCATCTGGTTCTTCTCCTCTGGGTCTCACAAGGTCAAAATAAAGTGGTGATCAGCCTCACCCTTATCTGGAGGCTCTAGGGAAGAATGCACTTCCAAGCTCACTCTGGTTGTTTGCCAAATTCAGTCCCTTGAAATTGCTGGATTGAGACCCATGTTTTCTTGCTGGCTGTCTTTGCTCCTGGTAGCTCCTCATCTGGTGAATCTCTCTGACTTTCCCTTTGACCACATGTCTTCTGACTCCACCCAGAGAACTTCACCTTCTCTTAAGACTCATACAAAGAGTTTGGACCACAAGGATTTGGTAAATTAAAATACCAAACAAAGGTTAGAGATAAAAAAGAATCTTAAAAGCAGCAAGAAAAAAAGAAACAGTTACTTACAAAGGAGTTCCCCTAAGGCTGTCAACTGATTTCTCAAAGGAAACTTTGAGAAATAGCTTTGCAGGCTAGAAGAAACTGGCAAGAAGTATTCAAAGTGATGAAAAGCAAGGACCTACAACCTAGATTACTCTTTCCAGCAAAACTATCAGTTAAAGGGCAGATAAAATACTTCCCTGACAAGGTAAAACTAAAGGAGTTCACCAAGCCGTTATTATAAGAAATGTTAAAGAGAATTTTATAAGAAGAAGATCAAAACTATGAACATTAAAATGGCAATAAATTCACAACTATCAACAAATGAATCTAAAAAAGAAACCAAGAAACAAGCAGAAGAGAACAGAATCATAGGTGTAGAGATGATTTGGAGGGTTATCAGCTGGGAGGGGGAAGAAGCAGCATGGGAGAAAAGGTATAGGAATTAAGAAGTACAAGTTGGGCCCTGGCTGGTGTAGCTCAGTGGATTGAGCACGGGCTGTCAGGGGGTTTTCCTCTTCTCTGAAAGAGGTAAGTTGTAGGCGCGAAATAGACAGGGGGATGATAAGGACAGGATAGGAAATGGAGAGGCCGAAGAACCTATATGCACGACCCATGGACATGAACTAAGAGGGCAGGGGTTGCTTGAGGGAGTGAGGGTACTGGGAAGAGGGGTGCAAAGGGGGATAATTGGGACAACTGTAATAGTATAATCGGTCAAATATATATAAAAATAAATGCATAAATAAAAAAAGAAAAAAGAATATGACACTCTACCCTAAGAAATAAAATCAGAAAAACAAAAATGGAGATCAAATAAACCAATTTGAAATAAAGATGCACAAGTACACTCAAAAATACTTTATTTAATAGGGTGGAATCAGGCTTGTTCTCAAGGCCTTTATAATCCATAAAGACTTATATACATAAATGTTGGCAACTTTTCCTAGTCATACAATAGAGAATAATCAAGGACAATCAAATGAAATATTTTGTAAGTCAGGGAATAGAAAAGAAAGTATGTTGTTTTTACTTTACTGTGAATTGTAGATATAATATGTGACTTAAAAATACAAAAAGATAAATGTTAGGTCAAATGTAGCATATATCCATCAATAACCTTTTTTCTTATAACTATATGGATGTTAGAGCAACTCTGCAGAGTATGTCTCAGTGACAAATCCAGTTAACTCTTTAATGGAAATATACCAGATGGAAGTCCTGAGCAATGCTTGACATTGAGTCTCACAGTCAGTTTTCATTTTCATTTATTCTTCTAGTCCATGGTATGTGTCCTTCCCACCTCTCCTCACAGGGTACCCAGCACTGAAGGAGGAAACAGAAATACAATATGAAAAAGAGGAGGGAAAAAAAGCAGGAGAAAAAGGAAAAATGAAATGGGAAGGGAAAGAAGAATTTTAGAAACTCCAATTATTATACATATAAAATGCAGTAAAAGCTCCCAAACCATATTAATTGATAATTTATAGACTTACAACTGGTTCCTTTTGGCCAGAATATTAAAAATGAAGAGAATCCCCCTTCCACATGTGTGTGGGTCAAATACTAAAGAGTCTGACCACTGAACAGGGCTGTTGTCTGACAGATCTCTTTGAACAGGAGCGTCCTTCAAGTTCCAAAGGAGTAAAATGTTGGACATACCTTTTGTCTAGGTTTTAGTAGCCCCCTTCAATATCCTTTAGATATGAATTCCAGCTATGAAATGTACCCGACAACTGCTAGGATTGGGGCTTGATGAATTCCCCTGGTATCTCCAAAATGGATCACAGCACCTGCAACATGAACTTCAGTAAATAAATCTGCAGCACCAAGATGATGAGAATGTAAGTAATGCATTACATCTTTTAATATTCTGCGAAATTGGTTCTAGGCTGCTGATTTTAAAAAAGGGAAGAAAACAATTTAAAACGACCAAAATAATGAAATGTTCATGAGTTCTGAGTTTCATGTTATTAGCTGACCCATGGCAACCAGGGAACTGTCATAATTATTTCTAAAATAGAATTAGAACTACAGAGCAAATAAGCAAATTATAAGACCTTTTTTTAACCTAAGCACAGTGCAAATAAAAAGTTACCTTTATTGTCATTAAAATGAAGTACAGCAACCACATTTTGTTAATAGAGAATCCCTCTCTGGAGATTAATTTTATGAGTTCATAGGAAATTTCATGGAAAATTGCCCATGAGATAAATCAGAAGTGGAATTAGTGACAAATAATTGTCACAGTTTCAGCCTAAAAACACTGTATTATTACTTGAGAATTTAGAGAAATATCTTTTGCAGGACAGAATGGTCATCCCCGCAACTTTTGGGAGAGTTGATGGTTAGCAGCTCACAGCTGGGTCTTTTTAGGGGCTAAATGACCAAAGAACAAACACTGAAGCGTTCATTTTTCATATTGTTCTTATTTTTAGTAACAATATATTGAAGAAGAATAAGAAGAAAGTAGAAAGTCAATCAGATGGGAATGCTCTGCTGGTATAATAACATTTGTCCAATGGAAAGGCAACTTAACTTGGCAACATAGTTATGCTAAGTATTACCTTAAAGTAATAGAATAGAATTAAATAACTACACATTCTAGTGCAACATGTATTTTTCTGTTAGCTTCTAGAGCCTTTATTCAATTTGAGGCTTGTTTTGAGTTGCCAGTTCCCCCCACAAAGTTTTCAGAACATGTCCAAATATTTTTATATTTATTCACTCGAGAAATCAGTAGTATGCATTTACCAAGTAGTATGCATTTACACTCTGCTGAGTTTAGGAAATTTAACGTTAACAACAACAAACACAGACTCTTGCAATAACAGAGCTTCCTGGCTAGCAGAGAAGACAGACGTTAAAGTCACTATTTTTTTTCTGTAAAAGAGAGAAGATACAGGGAAACCGTAGTGCCAAGCTTCACATTCTAACTTTGTGACCTCCTAGTTGGGGAGCCATCCCAAGTGATTTTACCCATGTAAACACTCCTTTCCTAAATTAAAAGGGATAATATAACATCTATTTCATATCAGGGTCCCGTGATGATTTAATTAACAACTTAAGTACAATGTTTAACTTGACACTTGGCACAATGACTGTAACTAATAGTAGCAATAAAAAAACACAGCACTTGTAGCAGTTCCAACGGCGGCACTGCTGGGCTAGGGAAAATCTGCAGCAAGGACGCTGAGGCCCTCTAGGAAAAGTCTACAAAGGTTTCCCAAAGTGACTTGCGGGTAGGGACCTCAGCAATGAGTCAAAGAACAAAATAATAAAATTAACAACATTCCCATGAGAAGAAAAAAACACTAAAAACCTGTCTAAGAGGGAATATATTGTACAAGGCTTGATGGAGGAATAGCAGACAGAACCAGGGCTGGGGTCCAAGATGTGTGTTAGCCACCTTTACCATGCTTGGTGGTACTCACCTCTCTGTGTTTAACCCCTGATGGACTCATAGCTCATCACACAGACTCCTCTCACTCGACCGGATGTTCTAAAGTTGACTATTGGACCATTAGTTGCCTCTTTTCGGGTGTTTTTTTCCTAGCTTAACTTCAGATATCCTTGATTGTGGATTTGCTTTTTTACAATGACAAGATGTTTCTAATCCTATTGAGTCTCTTTTTTTTCCATCCTGACTCAAGACATAGAATTAATCCTGATTTCTTTTAGAATACTAGAGACCAAAACCTAGGTAACCTGGTGCACAGGAAATTGGTACGTGGAACTGGAGATAGGTTCCGTGCCTCCAGCAACTGTTCAGAGCATCGAGGGAGGAAGCAAGGGCTTCTTTATAATGAGCAGAGAGTCAAGTTTACGCCAATACTTTCAATTTGTCTCTTCTTTCATTAAGGTACTTTTGTGATCTTTTAAATCCAAATGTTCACATTTTTTAGGCATCCCTTCATTCTTTCTCTCACTTCTTCTTTCTTCCTTCCACGATACGTGACAAAGCACTCTCATGGGTACCAGGGCTGACGGTGGGTAGACAAAGCCAAGGTTATGGTCTTTAGATAATTTAGGAGAAAGGATACATTCTCAGACCTTTGGAATACCAGTAACATATATAACCTGTGTGATCTTAGAGGCAACAAGCCTACACACAGGATGCCATTACTAGTTTACCAATCTGCTGAATTAATGGAGCTGCTATCTAATGTACTTGCAATTGACTTAGTGGTATATTTTTTAGCCCGTAGAAAAATTATCAGAGAATTTTGCAAGTGTTGTTTTCACCTGAGACTTCTTCAGGCTTTCAGCTAGCTCTAGGCCATGTTACTCAATATAACACATGGAATGAAGTTTTGCATACGTGACGACCACAGGCTATTTAAGGACTTCTGTGTCTTGCGGATTTTACTCACCCAGGAAATGAACTGCCAGAATATGTGATGAGACTAGAAGTTACATCGTGGGACTCATTATGTGTGTGTGTGTGCCTAAAATTGTAGAAACCATATTCTCTTTTGTGTAGGCAGGAAATATGCAAACTGATACATATCTCCTGCCCTTGAATTTGTGGTCGGCAGTGAAACAGGAGCAGAGCAAGGGTGACAGGCCAGGTACAGAAGGTCAGCCACGGCGATCCAGCAGTAGACAACTGTGGGTGTGGGACCTTGGCCCCAGAGTGACCTTTCCTCCCCTAGCACATTGCTAGTGGTGCAGTTGAGACCCCTGACCTTGCTAGTGGTGCAGTTGAGACCCCTGACCTTTGATATCTCTGGTCCTGAGGTTTGGACTCTCCCCTGACCTTTTCTCCCCCAGTATGTTGCCAGTCATGTGGTAGACCCCCTGAGAGGAGGAACAAGGGGACAGAGGACAGCCTCATATGACTCCTAGACAAATCCTTACATGACTACTCCCTTAAGCCTTAAGCCCTCAGGACAATGGGGTTCGAAGCATTGGGTCTGTTGATCACAGAGAACAGAGTTTTGGTCAAATTACAGATAACATCTGGGCCTTACTTGTGTTTCAGCTCCAGGCCTGGAAAAGCAGCAAGCCAGGTGGGGGCAATGCCATGGCTGACCAGCTGACAGGAGAACAGAACTAATGACCCTCTGCTCTGGTGCTGACCAATCAGTGGAAACCACAACCCTGAAAGGACACACTTGGAAAGCTGATGAATATTCTGTTGAGATCCTGTCCTGGGACCTCTCCTAAAATCTCTGCCCTTAAAAGCGCTTACGTTGGAGGACCCAGAGTGCCTCTCTCAAGCACTCGGGTGCCTTTCCCCACCTCCTGCTTTCCCCAGCATGCACTCTTTCTCTCTGAAGAACACCCAGAGCTGGTTCTCCGTCGTCTTCTTCCCAGGTGTGTATATTCTTGCTTTCTTTCTCCTAAGCTTCAAGGGCCCTTCTTTTGCCTCTCTAACCTACTTCTCGAGCCAGTGCACTTCTCCTAAGAGTGCTCACTTCTTCCAAGGCTCACTTATTCAATCTCTGTGACTTTCCAAAGAAACTTTCGCCTGTATTTGAGCCTTGGCTCTGAATCAATTCTTAGCCAGATCTCAGGTACTGAGGGGGCTGAGCCGAGGTCCAATCACCACTAACATTCTAGTGCTGTTTCACTGCCAACAAATTGGTGTAAACGGTGAGTAAATAGAGGAAACTCAGCAACTCTCTTTATGGGAAATAGAACCAATCTAACCATATAAGTAATGCAAGTAACCAATTTGTATCTTAAGTGTATAAAAAATGTCTGACCTGTTGGCTAAGATTAGTCAAGTTGAAGTTTACATAATGGCTCTCATAGCTATAGTCATACAGACGTCACCAAACACTTGATGAGCACCTACTAGGTGTCAGTCACAGTGAGCAAGTTATGAAGGATCAGTTCTGACCTTCAGCCCAAAACCTAGAGTAAGAGCCCCAAATACCTTTTTTACTTATATTCCAAATAAATAGTACATTCTTCATCATTTTAAATTAACTTTCATGCATTTTAAATTCAAAATTATACCTTGCAATTCAAACTTCTCTTACATTTAGTCCAATCACCAACCTTATAAATGATACTATACCTACCAAAAATTTATGCAAAGTACATTTAATAATAGAACTTCAGAAACCCCATAATTGACATAAGACTGGACACTTGTGGTGTCCACTATGTGTTAACATTGTACTGAAGTCCCACAAGTGCAAGAAGATGGAGAAGAAAAGAAATAAGCAATTTACATCTCAGGAAAAGAGAGAGATTCTTTCTTTTGTTTTCTTTTTCTTTTTTCTTTACAGACAGATGCTGAGTGCCATATCAGTATTGGTATAAGAACAAAGGTAGTTCTTCTACACTGGTTGTAAGTAATAAGTATATAAAACAGAAATGGTAATGATGGTGATTAACAATGACTAATCCTTTCTTTACAAGTACTACATCTCAGACACTCGAGTAGGTTGAGTGTCTTCATATTTTTTACGTAATCCTCATGGCACTCCAATGACATTTTCTCTTGCCACTGTCACTTAACAGAAGAACTGAGTTTTTGAGGTGTGAGGTGACAAATTGATTCACCGTTGGTTAGTAGCAATGTCACCGTCAAATTCAATTGTCTGACACTTTAGGCCACAACCTTGGCCATTGTGTTTGCTGTATTTCTTCCCCTAACAGCTTCAACTTTCTTTATGTTGGGTCCGTAAAACCTCATGAGTGAAATCGCAACCGCTGAGGCCCACTCTTAGCTCTGAATGTCAGTTAGGAGACAAGAGCGGTATTTTTAAGTGTTTGGTAGAGATTTACCAGAAACACACAGCTATTGTCCTTGCTTGTCTATGCAGCCACCTTTTCCCCTTGGGACACAATCGCATGTTGAAAGTCAAAACTGAAGACCATTAGAGATAAATTTTAAACAGGAATAAGAGGATGATTTTTTCTAAGTGGGTAAAGTACGAACTTTCTCCTTCAAAAATGTATTGAGCTTCTATCACCCAAAATGTAGTCTGTTAAATGCCATAGGCAATTATAAAACTGTTTCTAATCTACTATTGATCATACAGAATTTTAGTTTGCATGCTTCTCCAAAAGAACTAAATTAGTTAACCAGCCTTTTCTTTTCCAATGAGGCTCTTCTTGAGTGATCTCGTTTACACATGCGGTTTCAGCTATTCTCACTGAATGTAAATCTTGCATACCTCAAACCCAGTCATTTTTGTAGAATTCTTTATCAGTGTATCTGACTCCTCTTGGATTTCTTCACCTAGGCTACTCACATATCTTATCTAAAACTGAACACAGCTTCTTCCTCTTCACCCATTCTCACCTCACTGTTTCCTAAATGGTGACATCTATCTTGTGATAACATTCACTGTTTATTGTACTTTAAACATTTGTTCTTCAAAAGCAGAAAGAATGGATGATTATATTCTGGAACTTAAAATAGTGTGTGTTCAGTCAACATTGAGGCTATTTGATTAGCAGTATTAATTATGTGTTATAAAAAACAGATCATTTAAAAAATACTACCATACCTGTGCTAATAAAATATAAACTAAATCTTGAATATAAAGAATATAGCTGTATTAGTCAAATAGTGCAATGTTTCCAGATAAATAAATGAAATTCAGAATAACCAAAATTTAAAATTGTAGCCCGATTATTATGGAGCTAAGAAAGATTGGTTGAATAACAATGTTTTAAACTGAAGAAACCAAAGGTCAGAAAAAAGCATGTAAATAATCAATTTAACTTAGCATTTAGATTTTTTTTGAAGCACCAAACACTTGGTCACATTTCATATATTATAAATTAACATTTTATGACTCACAAGCTACAACCATAAATACATAACAGTTTGAAGTTATTTTAAGAAAAATAATAACTTCCCACTATAGTTTTGTTATTTAAACTTAGTTTGTGATTACAAAAGTATTATACATATAATGTGATGATTTCTCTTTTTGCTCAGCAAAATAGAGCAACTCTCCATTATCTTGGAAAAAGTAAGTTGGAACACTTATGATAGAGAATATATATTGTTATAGTTCACTTGTACTGCATATAAGCAACAAGGTTTTACACATTTTATCTATGTATCTATGAACAGGATAGAAAAGCTTTAAGGGCTTTAAGCTTGTTTTCTACCAGTGTCACGTAAATTTAGTAACAAAGTCTTCATAGATGGATAGATTCCTCTGCATCCATACTCCTCTTACTAACTTGGCTGCAAAATTCAGGCTAAATTAATTATGAGGTTAATTTGCGTTATGTTGCTTATATCGTTAGACAATACATGAAGCAAGTGACTTGGCTTAAGAATCAGTTTATTTTAAACTTCTGACCATACTGATTAAAGCCAAAGAACTTAAATATTCTTTTCTTTAGTAGAATAACCTATGGAGACTGACAGGCAGGTTAAAGGGGAATCATATTTTGAAATAATTGAACTTTTATCTGGTCAGCTGAAAGCAAAATAAAGTATTATTAATTACTGTATATGATACCAAGTATAGAAATCAGACTTTCTTTGGACGGTCTCAGCGCGCCCCCTACCGTACCCAGGTTAAAACAAAAAAGTAACTCAAATGCAGTAACACACCTACCTACCTTTGTTTAGCATCCCTAACTAGGCACACTCCTTCACACTCATGGAAAATGCAGAGTGCACACCTTACATTTTATTTGGTTCGATGGATCTGCAGATGAGCAGTTATTTTCACATTGGAGAGGTGCCATTGTGAAATAATACCACACACAGTGTTTAAATTGATTATTATGAAATTAACCATCTCCACGACCATCACTAACAATTCTCTCTCCCTCAGGTGCCACGGGGCCCGGGCTCTTACCTGAGCTCCGGGGAGGAGGCAGCGGCCAAGCAGCAGCCACCCTGAGAGGTTGGGGCGACGCCCCAGCCCAGCCCTAGAGAGAAACTCGGGAGAAGCTCCACTTGACCCGCACTCAGCCAACTTGTGGTCAGGAGGGCTGCGCAGGGCGGGGGCGCGCGGACCGAGTCCAACGGGCCTGGGGGTCGGGATGCAGGGAGGGGGTCTGTCTCCAGATCCCGTTCACGCTGTGCAGTGGCTTGGTGCGGTCTTGGGGAGAGCAGATCGCCTCCGGGCCTTCACTGTAGCCCGGTGCGCCATGCGCCCGCCCCGTGCACTGCCCGTCTACCCTGCAGGAGCGGCTGGGAGGCACGCACGCTCCTCTTCCGAGTCACCACCTCCCGCAGCCCAGCGGACCTGTTGGCAACAGATCCTGGCAACAGATCCAGCCTCAACTGGAACCATCTCTGCTTCCTTCCACTCTGTCTGGGTTCCAATACCCTGTGTCTAGGGGCTTCCTGGACTCGAGAAGTAGCCGGAAAATTTCAGACGTGAGGTGACCATTAACTACCCAGACCACTGACCTGCACAGTGTGGTGTAGGGCTTCTCGGCCCGGAGCACTGTGGGTGCTGAGCAGTCCCTGCAGCTCTCTAACCTGCTCTGATTGCCTCGGTCTCAAGCAGATCCCCGATGTCAATATTTATAGAGAAATGTTGTCAATTTGTGGCCTAAAATATTAAAATTGTGGTGTAGATATTTTTGAAACTATTACATGTATTAAAAAAGAATTTCAGCTAGATATGAAAGGATGACTTTTTATCATGGTGAATGAGGCTCAGGTACTTGAAATTTAAGAACAAGATCATGTTTCCCTTATTGCAACTTTTCATTGTGTGAGCCATTCCCGAAACATTAATCCTGTTTTCTGAAGCAACCTGTGCAAAATGTCTCAGAGGCACTTATTAAAATGGTTCTGTATAACCCTGACCTGTTGGTTGCATATCCTTCCAAGGCAAAAGGCCACTGGTTGGATTTTGGTCCTGGCACATGCCTGCTTTGTGTTAAGGTCCCCGGTCCCCCAGCCTAGACGAGGCAACCAATTGATAAGATGTTTCTCTCACATCAGTGGTTCCCTTTTTCTAAGAATAAGAAAATAAAATATTTTTTTAAATTAGTAAATACAAGGTGGAACCGAAGTAGGGTTACAGTTGTCTGTATGGAAAATAATACAGTAATTAATAAATAGTAATAAAAGAATAAACTCACATGTTCACAAGTGTAAACCTATTTTGGCCCCTCCCTGTATACATAAATGGTTTGCCTCACCCATTTATGAAGCTATTGAAAAAAATTAAAAGATTTCATGAACTTGTATTTTTTGAATTTGTACTACTTGAAACAAACAAACAAAATGCTTGACCAATGCTCGGTATTCGAAGGCCAGGAGACACAGTGATGTAAATTACGTTCTCTCACTGCTACCACAGTGCACAGAAACAAGCTAAAGTCCAAGCTTCAAAGTCAGGAAAAGCTTACTGTTGGCTTAGTACCATGTACAGGAATTTAAGTTGACACTAAAGCTTCCTATATACAAATCAGTAAAAACAATTTAAAACACTTTCAAACATTAATATGTAGGAGATTTTAACTTTAATCAACCTTATTTAAATTTGCTGCAAAATCTACAAGAAAATTTTGAAGAATGTTTTGCTTCATATAGAGAGAGTTGCTCTTCAGTTTATGTAACACTCCTTTAAATTCATTAATATTATGTTGACCCAAGGGCTAGGGAAAATACAGAGATGAAAATGTATTTATGATGCAAATGTAATATCTAAATTGAGAGTTCTGTAAGAGTAAATTACACATTGACTTTCAAAGATAAGAAAATAAAAATAATATACATTTCATTAATGTATTTTATAGCATTACTGTTTCAATACATTGATTACATTAAATACATTCTTAAAATTAATTTTACCATTTATTTTCACATTTTAAATGAGATATAAATCATATATTTCTTTTGGGCAGAACTATTCTAGTAAAATTTAAGTTACCCCATGCCATTCCCAAAGAGTGTATCCTGTTTTCAACATTGTACTGGAAGTCTCAGCTAATGCAATAACACAAGAAAATAAAATAAAAGGCATACAGATTGGGAAGAAAAAATAAAGCTCTTTTTGTTTGCAGATGACATGGAAAATCCAAAAGAATAGGAAAAAAAACCCTTCCTGGAACTAATAAACAATTATGCAGGGTTGCACAAAATTTAATTATTTTCCTATATACCAGCAATAAACATGTGGAATTTGAAATTTAAAATATAATACCATTTACTTTAGCATCCAAAACGTTGAAACAGGTATAAATGTAACAAAATAGTTACATGATTGATATGAGAAAAACTACAAAATCCTGACGAAAGAAATCAAAGAACTAAATAAATGAAGAGATAATCCAAGTTCATAGGTAGGAAGACTCAATAAAGTTAATCTGTCAGTTGAATCTACAGATTAAAGGCAACCCTAATCAAGATCCCAGCAAGTTATTTTGTGGACACTGACAAAGTGATTCTAAGGTTTATAAGGAGAGGCAGAAGACCCAGGACAGTGGACACAATATCGAAGGAGAAAAACAAAGTCGAAAGACCAGTACTACCCAGCTTCAAGTGATGCTACAAAGCTCCAATAATCAACACAGTGTGCAGTGTGACACTGGAGAAGTAATCAGTTAGTGTAATGGAATAAAGACCCCAAACACAGAGCCCACATGTCTGGATAACTGATCTTCTTTTTTTTAAGATTTTATTTATTTATTTTAGAGAGATAGGGAAGGGAGGGAGAAAGAAAGGGAGTGAAACATCAATGTGTGGTTGCCTTTAGCACACCCCATACTGGGGATATTGTCTGCAACCCAGGCATGTGCCCTGACTGGGAGTCAAACCAGCGATGCTTTGGTTCACAGGCCTGTCCTCAATCCATTGAGCTACACCAGCTGGAACCATGGATAACAGATCTTTGATCAATGAGCAAAGGCAAAGTGATGGAGCGAAGCTAGACTTCTCAACTAATAGTACAAGAAAAATGAGACATTTGCATGCAAAAAAAAATGAATCTAGACATAACACTTAGATAGCTGACAAAAATTCACTCAAAATGGGTCACCAACTTAAATACAAAACACAAAACTATAAAATTCTTAGAAGATAATACAAGACAAAAACTAGATGGTGGTGGCTTTGGCAATGACTTTTATGATGTGACATCAAAGGTGTGACCCATGAAAGAAAGAATTGAAAACACAAACCGCTGACTTGGAGAAAACTTTTGCAAAAGACACATTTGATAAAGGACTGTAATCCAAAATATACAAAGAAACTTAAAATTCAAGTAAACAATCCAGGTTAAAGAGGGGGCCAAAGAATTTAAAGTACTCCCACCAAGATATATACACTGATGGCAAATAAGCATATGAGAAGATGCTACACATCATATGCCATCAAGGACATGCAAACCAAAACAATAAGCTACCCCTTTGTACCTATGACAATGGCCAAAACCCAGAAGACTGACAATGCCAAATGTGGTGAGGATGTAGAGCAATAGAAACTCTCTTTCAATGCTAGTGCGGTACAAAATGGTACAGCCCCTTTGGAAGAGAGTTTGGCTGTTCTTATAAAACTAACCATATTTTTACCATGTCATCCCATGTTCATATTCCTTAATATTTACCCAAAGGAACTGAAAACACATCTATACAAAAACTTGCTCACAAATGTTTACAGTAGCTTTATTCATAATGTTGAATCTTGGAAGCAGCAAAGATGTCCTACAGCAGGTGAAAATAAACTGTAGTACATTCAGACAATGGAATATTAGTCAGTGCTAAAAAAAAAAAAGCCATTGAGCTATAATTATAAGCATTATCTAACTAGGGACAATGATCTTTTAAATTTATTGTTAAATTGTATATAAAGATCTTTCATTTCTCTATATTCATATATTTCCAGAAAAAGTAAACAATTTGATTAGTTCGAATATACAGACCAGTATTTTACTTCAGATTCAAGGGGGAATATACTTCGGAGCTTGGTAGTTGACAATATTTCAGAATAATATCTTGAATGTTCTAAAGGAATTTTTTCCAATTCTTGTATGGCTGGAATTTTGGGAGACAGAGCTGCAATGTGTTAGTGCAATGAGCCGATGCTTTCTGTTCGACATCAAGTTCCAACTTTCAATAACTGCTGGACAGAATCCAGAAAAGAGTGGCTGAGGACGTGTATCTCAAGAATGTACTACTGCAGGTTTCACAAATATTTGACAGGAAGTAGCAATGTTTTCTAATATTATTAGAGCAAATTTTAATTTCCCCTGGTAAATGTTTTTTATGTGTGAGATATTATTTTTACTGAGTAAATATTTGAAAACTACTTGGGTCAATAAAAAGAAATCCAAAATAATGAAATGGTCAGGATTCCAGTTATGCATAGTATTTCCGTGATTTCAACCTAGCTAAATATTGCTAGTCTGTATGTTCAGGACTTAAAAGGAAGAAGAATGACCTTAGAAGATGCTAGCAGTAATACATTATTAACTGTTAGCTCACTTTCTTGTATTTTTAAATTTTCTCGATGCATAGTGAAAATGCCAGCATATTTCTAGTTTTAATATGTTTGCAAAGTTTTACTGGGTTTTTTTTTTTTTGCCCCAATATAACTTGTGCGTTACAGGTCTGGGTTTGTTCATAAAGGTCATGTCTGCAAAATGCTTTCAAATCCACAGAGTGGCAGAAAGTAGGGGAAGTATACATATTTTCATATGACCTGCATTAACCAGTTCTATCTAAAAACAGTGAAATTCTGTATCTAAACTGAATTTATAAATAAACTACATCAAATGTAAACACATTACTAACTGTCACTGTTTTAAAATTAGATCTAGATTCTATTAGAGCTCAGGTCAGTCTCAGGTACCAAAGAAAGGCATCAGTTTTGTGCAGGAGACAAAAATGCATCTGTATCACTGAGTGGGTGTTTTTGTATTGTGTTCTGAATTTTGCTTCTATGTGCACCAAGACGATGATTTTCTTAAGTTCCTGTTGTGCTGCCTTGGCGCTGAACACAGTAGGCAAGTACATCTTGCCTTCAATTCATAAAAGGGCTTTTCCAGGAGAGTGGGTGGGAGCACATCCTGTGTAGAAGATGCAAAAGGGACTCAAATGCAGGCGAGTGAGCCCACATTTATTAAACCTGAATACAGCTGAGGTGTCCTTCTAATTAAGGTGAGCTGCCCAAGTTGCGCACTGAATTACTGAGAAAGGCCACAATATACACAACTGATTCAGAATAGAATTTTTTATTACTTCTGTTACACAATTGCCTGTGTGGGTTGAAATGTCATTCCCAAAACAATAATTAAAACTCACAAGTACTTTCAAAACCACTTTGCATATTCTATATGTGTTTCAGCTCATCAATTCTTGTGGTGATATAAAATTTTAACTGCAAATAGCTGAAGGTTTGTTTAATTGCCAGTTAGCCAGAGCCCATGGAGAAAATGACATGTTTGTCTAACTCGATTTTGTTTAAATTTCCAGGGAATAATTTTTAAAGAATATATTTTAAAATATTCTGATATAATAAATATTCTGATATAATATAGACGATAAAGTCTCTTTCCAAAATTTCTTAGTTTTCCTTGTGATGTATTTCAATATCTGTTGTTATAAAGAAGCCTGATATTTCAAACAATAGCATTGAACACCATTCATATGATTTCAACAAAACATGCAATGATTGCTGACTGTTCACCATTAGAAACAGCATAAAGCTAAATGCTAATAGTACGGTGTGATATTGGCCTGTTGTTAGAATATGTGTATCACCGCAGCATTATTTCTTTCATTGTATGAATATTGTGTTAAGGCTTTTCACCTTGCAAGGAATAGGGTGCACCAGGGTCATGTGATGGAGATTTATTACCTAAATGTCAGAAAACAAGAAAACCCAGAAACCTTTCTGGGCATGTGGAGAACTGGAAGACCGGCTGTAAACATTCAAGACACAGCTGCAACTTGGGTGAACCAAAAAAAGTGCTGGAGACGTATGCATCCCATCCTCCCCTCAGAAGCCAGCTCGCCTTTGCTCCCCTCTCACGTTATCACATACACTTGTTCCTTGTCAGTTTTTCCTCAATAACTCATGCTTATCTTACAGTTCTTACTTCTACAGCCTTCTCTAGAAATCAAGATGTCCCAAGAAATAGAATCGGAATGTGTTCTTTAATCACCATTCAATACAGAGCATTCTTACAGGGTAAGAGTCCTCAAAACTTGTCACCTCCTAGTTTGCTGGGCTTTGGGACATCAAGTCCTATAGCCAATAACCAGAGTGATTCTTGCTGTTTTCAAGCATCTATTCAGGAGCACATTTCTCAGGCTGAGAGTCTGCCAGACAAAGATAGTGGCAACTCCAGGAGTGTGTTAACTCCAGGAGTGTGTTAACTCCAGGAGTGTGTTAACTCCAGAAGTATGGCTCAGGGTGGCTTGCTCCAAGGAACATGCTCTGTCCTGAAGGTATAGCATCTAGTGTGTCCCTATAACTGGTGACCCACAAAAACTTGGACCTTTGTCACCTATTCCTGCATGCTGGATTAAGTAAAATGACTAGAGAGCCTATCTTAGTCATGCTATTTATTCTGATTTGTTATGATTAATGCAAATCCAGTTTTAAGGAGGAAATCATGGTTGGATTTTTCAAAATCATTTGAGGTAAGAAACAGATAAAAAACTACTTTTTAAAAAATTAATTTTATTTAGTTATTTTTCAAGTACAGTTTTTTTGTCTATTTCTCCCATCCCAGCCTCCCCCGCCCCTTGCTCCCCACCTCCCTCCCATTTCCACCCCCCCTTAGTTCTCGTCCCTGTGTCCTTCCTATTTGTTCCTCCAAATCCCTCCCCCTTTTCCCCTTAACTTCCCTTCCCTCTCCCCTCTGCTCATCAAGAAAAGAAGAGAGAGGGCTCAAATAAACACAATCAGAAATGAAAAAGGAGAGATTACAACTGATACCACAGAAATAGAAGGGATTGTAAGAAATTACTATGAAGAACTGTATGCCAAGAAATTTGAAAACTTAGGGGAAATGGACACATTTTTAGAAAAATACAATCTTCCAAAACTCAGTGAAAAAGAAGCAGAAAATCTAAATGCACCAATAACAGCTAAAGAAATTGAAGCAGTAATCAAAAAATTCCCATCACACAAAAGCCCTGGACCAGATGGTTTCACAGGAGAATTCTACAAAGCATTTAAGGAAGAGCTAACCCCTATTCTCCACAGACTATTCCAAAAAATCCAGAAGGATGGAAAACTCCCGAATTCTTTTTATGAAGCCAGCATCATCTTAATTCCAAAACCAGATAGAGACACAACAAAGAAAGAAAACTTCAGGCCAATATCGCTGATGAACATA